>NC_045791.1:60416913-62967407 GCF_009873245.2 Balaenoptera musculus
ACCTGGCTTTGAAAGTCAATTTTGGAAGTCTCATTTTCTTCTTCTATTTTTAATAATTTAAAAATTCTTTAATGGGTGACTCTGTCCCAGAGGATCACTCATATTCTAAAAGTGCTGGGAAGAAAAGCAAATTTATATATTGCCAAATATTATCTCTATGCGTTTATTTTACTTTCTTTGAAAAATAGTGAGGTTGGATTTTTAAATGTATCAGTCATTGTTTATCAGTATTTCTTCTTTTTTAAGTTATCCCTTCATGTTCTTTGATCTAGGTCCTACTTTGGAATTTTTTTTTGATTGATTTGTTAACAGAGCTCTCCAAAAATAACTATAAAATTAATAGTTTCCATATATGATATATATATATATCATATATGTATGATATATATAATTTTACCTGCTTGTCATTTGTATTTTATCTTTTTTTTTCTGTGTCAAAGGTTTCAAATTAGTCACATTTTAAAATATTTACCCTAATGGTTTCTACCTTAATTGTCATGCTTAGAAAGATCATCACTACTTCATGATTATATAAATATCCAATTACATACTTTCACATGATCTTATGTTTTGCTTTGTGTTTTTAATATTTGAATCTTTAGTCTACATGAAATTTATTTTGGTATGAAGTATGAGAAAAAATTCTAACAATGTTTGCCCCTCAATTTAGACATTTGTTCCCTGTGAATTAAATACCATGAAGAGGGACTTCCCTTGTGGTCCAGTGGTAAAGAATCCACCTTCCAATGCAGGGGATGAAGGTTCGATCAGTGGTCGGGGAACTAAGATCCACATGCCACAGGGCAACTAAGCCTGTGTGCCACAACTACTGAGCCTGCACACCTCAGTGACAGAGCCTGTGTGCTGCAAACTGCATGCCGCAAACTACAGAGCCCACATGCTCCGGAGCCCGCACGCCACAACTACAGAGCCCACGCACCCTGGAGCCTGCACGCCTCAACTAGAGAGAGAAAACCCACATGCCACAACTAGAGAGAAGCCTGCGGGCCACAACAAAGAGCCCACACCACAACAAAAACATCCCACACGCCTCAACGAAAACCCTGCGTGCTGCAACTAATGACCTGACACAGCCAAATAAATAAATAAATAAATAATTTGCCCTTAAAAGAAATACCTTGAACATATGTTAAATTTTTATTTGTACTTGGGTCTGTTTTGAGGCTTACCTTCTGCCATTTATTTAAATTGGTCATTTGCTTGCCTAAAATTTTTGAATCAATAAAAGCATGAAAGTAAAAGGCAACAAATTAGAAAAAATTACTTCAGCAAATATGAGAGACAGATGGTTGATAGCATTAATACGATAAAACATACAAGTCAACCAAAAATCTACCCAAACTCCTATGTTGGGCATGCAAAATGGGCAAAGAATATGAAGGAAAAGTTCATAAAAGAAGAAAAATAAGTCACTAGTGTAACATTAAAAAGTGATTTTCACTTCTATAGAGGTGAAAGTTTCAGAAATGAGATAACATTTATTGGGACTTCCCTGGTGGCACAGTGGTTAGGAATCCGCCTGCTAATGCAGGGGACAGGGGTTTGATCCCTGGCCTGGGAAGATCCCACATGCCATGGAGCAACTAAATCCGTGCACCACAACTTCTGAGCCTGCGTTCCAGAGCCCACGAGCCACAACAACTGAAGCCCGTGTGCCACAACTACTGAAGCCCAACCGCCTAGAGCCCCTGCTCCTCAACAAGAGAAGCCACCACAATGAGAAGCCTGTGCACTACAACAAAGAGTAGCCCCTGCTCGCCACAACTAGAGAAAGCCCTCATGCAGCAACGATAGACCCAACACAGCCAAAAATTAATTAATTAATTTAAAAAAAAATTTTAAATGAGATAACATTTATTAAACTACCCATTAGAAAAGATTGTTTCATAAAGTAATAGTTTCTCAAAAGTCCTCAGGACAGAGGCACTCACACTTCTCAGTAGGCATATAAATGCACAGAATCATTTTTTTAAATAATTTGGCAATATCTAACAAGAGTCATAAAACAGAGTATATCCTTTGATGCTGCAGTTTCTTTATTCTCTAGCCTATAATATAATCTGAAATGTAGTAAAAGATTTATATACAAAGATATTCACCCTCATTTTATTTATATCAAAAATAGAAACTAGGTAAAAATCCAATAAAATAATGAATATATAAATCATAGCATAACCATAATATTGAATACGCAGCTATTTAAAATAGTTGTCTCCCAAACTGGCTAATGGCATGTGGAAAATCTTAAAATACAACATTAGGCTAATAAAAAGGAAGATTTTAGAAGTATATATTTAGTTGGATCCTAATCAGCAAAAATACATGCAGAAAAATACTGAATATAAACTCACATAATGATCATCTCTGAGAAGTGGGATTACCAGTGATTATTACTCTCTTCATTTCCTTATTTCGAAAATACTTTACAACATGTCTCTACTGTTTTTATCAAGCTAGATGGAAAAATAAACTTGAGAATGGCCTGTGTTTTTGAGATGGAAAAACTGTGAAGAAACATTTATGAGCTGTAAGAAGTAATAGAGAGAGGGAGAGAATGAAGGCTTAAAAGAAGGGAATGGGGCTTCCCTGGTGGCGCAGTGGTTAAGAATCCACCTGCCAATGCAGGGGACACGGGTTCGAGCCCGGGTTCCAGGTCTGGGAAGATCCCACATGCCATGGAGCAACTAAGCCCGTGCACCACAACTACTAAGCCTGTGCCCTAGAGCCCGCAAGCCACAACTACTGAGCCTGTGTGCTGCAACTACTGAAGCCTGCGTGCCTAGAGCCTATGCTCCACAACAAGAGAAGCCACTGCAATGAGAAGCCCACACACCCGCAACAAAGAGTAGCCCCAGCTCGCCACAACTAGAAAAAGCCCACGCACAGCAATGAAGACCCACCGCAGCCAAAAAATAAAAAATAAATAAAATAAATTAAAAAAAAAAAAGAAGGGAATGGATGTTATAAGGGTCCTGATGGGAAGGGGCATCAAGAGATCAGGTGGCGAGAAATGCCAAGGAGGAACATCTTTGCTTTGATGCTGATGAGGAGGAAGTACCAGATAGGGGCAAATATAGATAGATTTATAAGCAGGGAATGGAGACAGAACATTCAGGGAGCTCACAAAGGTTCACTTTGACTACCTAAGTCAAGCAAGCTCACAAGCTGAGACTGAAATGGGTGGAGGGTGGTTAGGGAACTTGAGAAGAATGAAAAAGGTTATGAAAGCAGAAGGGGAGTGGGAGCTAATTAAAAATAGTGAAAAGAACTGTCCTGGCATTTCTGTAAATACCTAAATACATGTTGAGATCCTGAAATCATTTAGTTCTATCTTGTTCATCAGAGAACGAATCTATTTACATATCTATGCCACATCTTCATTGATTGATTCTGATTTGTTATACATTTAATATCACTTAGGCCCTTGATCAACCAAGTCACTAATGCCCTGCACATTTGCAAATCCAGTGTTCAATTCACAGTCCTCAGGTTATCTGACGTTTTATCAGTTTATGACACATTTAGGAATCCCTCATTCTTGAAAACTGCAACTCATTTGCTTGTAGGACACCACACTACCTTGTTATTTCTACTGTATGGGTTAACCTTTGATAGACTTCTTTGAAAATGTTAAAGTGCTACAAGGCTCAGATTTTGCGCCTCTTCCCTATATTCATTCATTCACAGGGTGATCCCATCCAGGCTCTTGGCTTTAAGCACATTTCATACACTGACAACTTACCTGTATATTAAATTACACACACACACACACACACCAGCAGTCTCAGTCTTCACCTGAACTTCAAACTCATACAGAACGGCTTACTCTACACAGACCTCTATCAAATTGTTCACAAGCAAATTCCAAATTACTCCTCATCCCTAAATTACTTACCCATTTAACTAAATGCAAATTCCATTCATCTGGTTGTTCAGGCTAAAAACTTAGGAGTCATCATTAAAGGGTCTCTGTCTCTTTTTTGCCCTTTTCTAATACAGCTATAAATCCTGTTTACTTCATTTTCAAATCATCCCAGGATCTGATCACTTCTCACCACCTCCCTTCTAGTTCAAGCCACAATCTCTCACCTGTAATGCCGTGGTTCCCCAAGGAACATTCTCTCTCATCTCATATCCTCCTCAGTCTGTTCTCCCCACAGTAACCAGAGTAATTCTTTAAAAAACATAAATCAGACCATACCACTCCTCTGCTCACAATTCTCTAATGATTTTCCATTTCATTTAAAGTAAAAACTAAAGTCCTCATGAAGAACATAAAGCCCAATAGTCCAGCTCCCTGTAATGTCTACAGACCTTGAATCTTCCAGGTTTCTACCCCTCACTCAACATGCAAAGTATCTTTCTACTTTCAGCCACAGAGCATTCACACCTGCTGTCTATTTGAAGCACTTTTTCCCCAGATTTCACCAGGAGTCCTTCCACATCAGCTTCTGAGAAGGAAGGCCTCCTCAGAGGTCTTCCATGATTGCCCTATATAAAAACCTAGGCAGACTTTCAAGATGGCGGAGGAGTAGGACATGCAGATCACCTTCCTCTGCACAGATACATCAGAAATACATATACATGTGGAACAACTCGTACAGAACACCTACTGAACGCTGGCAGAAGACCCCAAATTTCCCCAAAGGTAAGAAACTCCCCATATCCCTGGCCATGTGGCTGAAAGGGTCTTGGTGCTCTGGCCGGGTGTCAGGCCTGTGCCTCTGAGGTGGGAGAGCCGAGTTCAGGACATTGGTCCACCAGAGACCTCCCGGCTACACATAATATGAAACGGCGAAAGCTATCCCAGAGATCTCCATCTCAATGCTAAGACCCAGCTCCACTCAAGACCAGAAACCTACAGTGCTGGACACCCTATGCCAAACAGCTAACAAGACAGGAACACAGCCCCACCTATTAGCAGAGAGGCTGCCTAAAATCATAATAAGTTCACAGACACCCCAAAACACACCACCAGATGCAGTCCCGCCCACCAGAAAAACAAGATCCAGCCTCATCCACCAGAACACAGGCACCAGTTCCCTCCACCAGGAAGCCTACACAACCCACTGAAGCAACCTTAGCCACCTTAGTCTGGGAGCAGACACCAAAAACAACGGGAACTACGAACCTGCAGCCTGTGAAAAGGAGACCCCAAACACAGTAAGTTAAGCAAAATGAGAAGACAGAGAAACACACAGCAGATGAAGGAGCAAGGTAAAAACCCACCAAACCAAACAAATGAAGAGGAAATAGGCAGTATACCTGAAAAAGAATTCAGAGTAATGATAGTCAAAATGATCCAAAATGTTGGAAACAGAAAGGAGAAAATATAAGAAACGTTTAACAAGGACCTAGAATAACTAAAGAGCAAACAAACAATGATGAACAACACAATAAATGAAATTTCAAATTCTCTAGAAGAAATCAATAGCAGAATAACTGAGGCAGAAGAAAGGATAAGTGACCTGGAAGGTAAAATAGTGGAAATAACTACTGAAGAGCAGAATAAAGAAAAAAGAATGAAAAGAATTGAGGACAGTCTCAAAGACCTCTGGGGCAACATTAAACGCACCAACATTCGAAGTATAGGGGTCCCAGAAGAAGAAGAGGAGAAGAAAGGGACTGAGAAAATATTTGAAGAGATTATAGTTGAAAACTTCCTTAATATGTCAGAGGAAATAGTCAATCAAGTCCAGGAAGAACAGAGAGTTCCATACAGGATAAATCCAAGGAGAAACACTCCAAGACACATATTAATGAAGCTATCAAAAATTAAATACAAAGAAAAACTATTAAAAGCAGCAAGGGAAAAACAACAAATAACATACAAGGGAGTCCCCTTAAGGTTAACAGCGGATCTTTCAGCAGAAACTCTGCAAGCCAGAAGGGAGTAGCAGGACATATTTAAAGTGATGAAAGGGAAAAACCTACAACCAAGATTACTCCACCCAGCAAGGATCTCATTCAGATTTGATGGAGAAATCAAAACCTTTACAGACAAGCAAAAGCTAAGAGAATTCAGCACCACCAAACCAGCTTTACAACAAATGCTAAAGGAACTTCTCTAGGCAGGAAACACAACAGAAGGAAAACACCTACAATAACAAACCCAAAACAATTAAGAAAATGGTAATAGGAACATACATATGGATAACGACCGTAAATGTAAATGGATTAAATGCTCCAACCAAAAGACATAGACTGGCTGAATGGATACAAAAACAAAACCCATATATATGCTGTCTACAAGAGACCCACTTCAGACCTAGAGACACATACAGACTGAAAGTGAGGGGATGGAAAAAGATATTCCATGCAAATGGAAATCAAAAGAAAGCTGGAGTAGCAGTTCTCATACAAGACAAAATAGACTTTAAAATAAAGACTATTACAAGAGACAAAGAAGGACACTACATAATGAACAAGGGATCAATCCAAGAAGAAAATATAATAATTGTAAATATTTATGCACCCAACACAGGAGCACCTCAATACATAAGGCAAATGCTAACAGCCATAAAGGGGGAAATCGGCAGTAACACAATCATAGTAGGGGACTTTAACACCCCACTTTCACCAATGGACAGATCATCCAAAATGAAAATAAATAAGGAAACACAAGCTTTAAATGATACATTAAACAAGATGGACTTAATTGATATTTATAGGACATTCCATCCAAAAACAACAGAATACACTTTCTTCTCAAGTGCTCAAGGAACATTCTCCAGCATAGATCATATCTTAGGTCACAGATCAAGCCTTGGTAAATTTAAGAAAATTGAAATCATATCAAGTATCTTTTCTCACCACAATGCTCTGAAACTAGATATAAATTACAGGAAAAAATCTATAAAAAATACAAACACATGGAGGCTAAACAATACACTACTAAATAACCAAGAGATCAGTGAAGAAATCAAAGAGGAAATCAAAATTACCTAGAAACAAATGACAATGAAAACACGACGACCCAATACCTATGGGATGCAGCAAAAGCAGTTCTCAGAGGGAAGTTTATAGCAATACAATCCTACCTCAAGAAACAAGAAACATCTCAAATAATCAACCTAACCTTACACCTAAAGCAATTAGAGAAAGAAGAACAAAAAACCCCAAAGTTAGCAGAAGGAAAGAAATCATAAAGATCAGATCAGAAATAAATGAAAAAGAAATGAAGGAAATGATGGCAAAGATAAACAAAACTAAAAGCTGGTTCTTTGAGAAGATAAACAAAATTGATAAACCATTAGCCAGACTCATCAAGAAAAAAAGAGAGAAGACTCAAATCAATAGAATTAGAAATGAAAAAGGAGAAGTAACAGCTGACACTGCAGAAATACAAAGGATCATGAGAGGTTACTACAAGCAACTAAATGCCAATAAAATGGACAACCTGGAAGAAGTGGACAAATTCTTAGAAATGCACAACCTTCTGAGACTGAACCAGGAAGAAATAGAAAATATGAACAGACCAATCACAAGCACTGAAATTCAGACTGTGATTAAAAATCTTCCAACAAACAAAAGCCCAGGACCAGATGGTTTCACAGACGAATTCTATCAAGCATTTAGAGAAGAGCTAACACCTACCCTTCTCAAACTCTTCCAAAATGTAGCAGAGGAAGGAACACTCGCAAACTCATTCTACGAGGCCACCATCACCCTGATACCAAAAGCAGACAAAGATGTCACAAAGAAAGAAAACTAAAGGCCAATATCACTGATGAACATAGATGCAAAAATCCTCAACGAAATACTAGCAAACAGAATCCAACAGCACATTAAAAGGATCATACACCATGATCAAGTGGGGTTTATGCCAGGAATGCAGGGATTCTTCAATAAACACAAATCAATCAATGTGATACACCATATTAACAAACTGAAGGAGAAACACCATACGATCATCTCAATAGATGCAGAAAAAGCTTTTGACAAAATTCAACACCCATATATGATAAAAGCCCTCCAGAAAGTAGGCATAGAGGGAACTTACCTCAACATAATAGAGGCCAAATATGACAAACCCACAGCCAACATCGTTTTCAATGGTGAAAAACTGAAACCATTTCCCCTAAGATCAGGAACAAGACAAGGTTGTACACTCTCACCACTATTATTCAACATAGTTTTGGAAGTTTTAGCCACAGCAATCAGAGAAGAAAAAGAAATAAAAGGAATCCAAATCGGAAAAGAAGAAGTAAAGCTGTCACTGTTTGCAGATGACATGATCCTATGCATAGAGAATCCTAAAGATGCCACCAGAAAACTACTAGAGCTAATCAATGAATTTGGTAAAGTAGCAGGATACAAAATTAATGCACAGAAATCTCTTGCATTCCTATACACTACTGATGACAAATCTGAAAGAGAAATCAAGGAAACACTCCCATTTACCATTGCAACAAAAAGAATAAAATACCTAGGAATAAACCTACCTAAGGAGACAAAAGACTTGTATGTAGAAAACTATAAGACACTGATGAAAGAAATTAAAGATGATACAAAGAGATGGAGAGATATACCATGTTCTTGGATTGGAAGAATCAACATTGTGAAAATGACTCTACTACCCAAAGCAATCTACAGATTCAATGCAATCCCTATCAAACTACCAATGGCATTTTTCACAGAACTAGAACAAAGAATTTCACAATTTGTATGGAAACACAAAAGACCCCGAATAGTCAAAGCAATCTCGAGAAAGAAAAACGGAGCTGGAAGAATCAGGCTCCTGGACTTCAGACTATACTAGAAAGCTACAGTAATCAAGACAGTATGGTACTGGCACAAAAACAGAAATATAGATCAATGGAACAGGATAGAAAGCCCAGAGATAAACCCACGCCCATATAGTCACCTTATTTTTGAGAAAGGAGGCAAGAGTATACAATGGAGAAAAGACAGCCTCTTCAATAAGTGGTGCTGGGAAAACTGAACAGCTACATGTAAAAGATTGAAATTAGAACACTCCCTAACACCATACACAAAAATAAACTTGAAATGGATTAAAGACCTAAACGTAAGGCCAGATACTATAAAACTCTTAGGGGAAAACATAGGAAGAATACTCTATGACATAAATCACAGCAAGATCTTTTTTGACCTACCTCCTAGAGAAATGGAAATAAAAACAAAAATAAACAAATGGAACTTAATGAAACTTAAAAGCCTTTGCACAACAAAGGAAACCATAAACAAGATGAAAAACAACCCTCAGAATGGGAGAAAATATTTGCAAATGAAGCAACTGACGAAGGATTAATCTCCAAAATATACAAGCAGTTCATGCAGCTCAATATCAAAAAAACAAACAACCCCATCCAAAAATGGGCTGAAGACCTAAATAGACATTTCTCCAAAGAAGATATATAGATTGCCAACAAACACATGAAAAGATGCTCAACATCACCAATCATTAGAGAAATGCAAATCAAAACCACAATGAGGTATCACCTCACCCCGGTCAGAATGGCCATCATCAAAAAATCTACAAACAATAAATGCTGGAGAGGGTGTGGAGAAAAGGGAACCCTCTTGCCCTGTTGGTGGGAATGTAAATTGATACAGCCACTATGGAGAACAGTATGGAGGTTCCTAAAAAAACTAAAAATAGAACTACCATACAACCCAAGAATCCCACTACTGGGCATATACCCTGAGAAAACCATAATTCAAAAAGAGTCATGTACCACAATGTTCACTGCAGCTCTGTTTACAATAGCCAGGACATGGAAGCAACCTAAGTGTCCAACCTAAGATGAATGGATAAAGATGTGGCACATATATACAATGGAATATTACTCAGCCATAAAAAGAAACGAAATTGAGTTATTTGTAGTGAGGTGGATGGACCTAGAGTCTGTCATACAGAGTGAAGTAAGTCAGAAAGAGAAAAACAAATACCATATGTTAATACATATATATGGAATATAACAAAAAAAAAAGGGTCTGATGAACCTAGGGGCAGGACAGGAATAAAGACACAGACGTAGAGAATGGACTTCAGGACACAGGGATGGGGAAGGGTAAGCTGGGACGAAGTGAGAGAGTGGCATGGACATATATACACTACCAAATGTAAAGTAGATAGCTAGTGGGAAGCAGCTGCATAGCACAGGGAGATCAGCTCGGTGCCTTGTGACCACCTAGAGGGGTGGCATAGGGAGGGTGGGAGGGGGACGCAAGAGGGAGGAGATATGGGGACATATGTATATGTATATGTATAGCTGATTCACTTTGTAATAAAGCAGAAACTAACACACCATTGTAAAGCAGTTATACTCCAATACAGATGTTAAAAAGTAAATTAAAAAAATAAAAACCTAGCAACCCACCCCCTTATACTGCTTTATTTACTTTAATGTCCTTTTCCAAAGCACATATTGCCACCTAAAATATATGTTCTTCATGTATTTGTCCATTTTCACACCCAAATATAAGCCTCAGAGCCAGATATGTTTCTGTTGTATTTACTGCAATAGTCCCAAGATCTGTTATGTAGTAGTTGCTCATAAATATCTGAATATTTAGATGAAGTAGTGAATAAAATATTTTTCAATACCAACTATGTACCAGGTTACTTTACTGGGTGGTAGAATAGGAAATTAAGTATTTCACTCTGAAAATTTCTATGTAACTCAGGGTTCTTAGTTGTAAATAACAGTAAGCAATCTCTAGTTAACAGAAAGCAATCTGGAGTATCTTTTTTAAAAAGGAAGTTTTGGGCGTGGTCAAGGAGAGTTTTCTAGTCTGACTGGAGAAGGAGAGAGGCAGAGAGCAAGAGGCTCTTCCTTCTGCTTAGGTTTCCATATAGGAGATGAATAAATTCTCTAAAGACTACACTAAGTGTAAGAGCTTCCCCAATAGAAGTTCAATGTCTGTCCTAGGCACATTTTCCCAAATGTTTCTTATCCAACTAGCAATACCAAGAAAGTGACCGAACAAAATATACATCTAAATAAAAGCTCACAATTTTTAAGTATGAAATTTCACAAATATTAATGATACCTTCGAGATATAAGATATTATACTCTAATTTCCATTCTCTTATTTCATTGTAATCTTTATAAGACATGCACCAATGGACCAGGTGTTATTTATGTAAGATTTTTTTTCCCTTCCTCTTCTTCATTAGCAACAAAATCTCAGAAGTATAATTTCCAGATTCTCTTGGAGAAACATGAACATACGATGTGTCCCAGATGGTGCTTCCCAATCTTTTACATACAAAAATGAAGCTTTCACTGTGAAGAACAGTGGGCATTTCCAGCTTTGTTGAAAGCATAAGAATGACACATTTCTGTCCTTACAGATTCACAAACAGAAAGTTCTGAATCTCATAATGGCAAGTCAACTGCCAACCTTTTTATTCAGTCTTCTATCAAAATACTAAATTTTATTCCTATTTTGTTGCACATTATTTCTTAATTGGTCAGTTATCATGATCAATGAAAGCAAGGAATGAAAAGTAGCACAAAGTGACAGAGAAAGAATATTTATTTGCAATACAGCAAAATAAAAAGTTGTTTCTTGAATCTCATGATATAGTCTTTGCCAACTTCTCATCTGACCCTGTTGACTCGAGAAATATGTATGAAAGGCACTTTTCTCATCTACTTACATAATCTCCTCAACATTCACTTTTGCATATGAAAGCAGAATAAGTTCATGAAGTGCCTTCTCTTAAACTACATGCAAATAATAAAAATGAGCCAGTATCAAAATCATCAGTCTCACTCCAAATGTAATCATGTGAAATAATTGGTCTGAGTCACCCACCTCTAAGTCAAAGACCAAGATAACATAAACTGAAGACAGAAAAGTCAGACATTAGCTATAAAACAGTGGAGAGAGAGAGAGAGAATGAGAGCTTAACTGTACATGTATAGGCATTACTGTGTGTGTGTGTGTGTGTGTTCTGGCTTTCTAGTGAAAAAGAGTGTGTATGTGTGTCCACAAGAGCAAGAGAAAGAAAAAGTGTGTATGTTTACCTGCCTGAGCATGACTGTGTGTTTGTGCTTGAGGAAGCAAATGCATATGGGAGGGACAGAGAGGATTATATAAGTGTATGGCAGAATGAATGAGGGTGAGTGTGTGTGTGTGTGTGTGTGTGCACATGTGTGGAACAAGTAGGAAGAACTAGAATCTTTTCATTTCCCTACATACTGTGTAATACAAATGTTTTCTAAAAAATCATGAAAGCACAGATAGTTTTATTACAATTTGCCTTTCTTACATAAGGGCAGGTACCTCCAAATGTCTAAATTAAACTCAATAGAAACTAGGTGTGAAAAATATCCTAAAACAATTTAGCAGAAAGACATGAAAAATTCAGCCAATTTAAACATTACCACTTATAAGTTAACATAGTGTTATTTTTCTTTCAGTTTAAAATAACCTGATATAATGAACTAATTTTTCCTTCACTTAATGGCTCTTTAAATTAGTATTACAATTGATTGTCTCTTGATTAAACATCATTTTGTTTTAAATTAGGGTTTAACAGATAAATTATTTCTGAATGGTCACAATTAAATCCCTTGCTAGTATGTTAGCATTATACATAAACATAAAATGCACCCTTGCCAGAAACATTTCAACATTTAAAACTAGGTACCATGAAGCATTGACAGAGTATGCTAGATTATAACTGAATTTTGATTCCCACAACACACTTCAGGTCAGTTCACTCTGCCTTGCTCTCCAGGGCTAAATGGAAGGGGACATACCACACACCGGTCAATGGAAAGGATGGAAATGTTTCATCTTCAACGCTGGCCCTAATGCTCATCAGATCTTATAAATCCCAAGATAAACCTGGAAGAACATCAAACTCATCTAGGGGAGCTGCTCTTTCCCAAGGTTTCAGTTCCAAAAGCTTCTTCATCAGATGGAAGGTAACGAAGGCAGGCTTTGTTTTTAGAACTCAGTTAATATTTCAGTGTGTTTTCTGCCAGCATCTCATAGATATGTGTGCATAAATATATGCACATTTATAAATACACACACACACACACACACACACAATTTGCTCCACTATCTAATGTCATCTAATGTCACCTTGCTTTATTTTTCTCAAACAAATAAAGCCTAGCTCTGAGTATGTGTTTACTAACAGTATTTGTTATTTCACACTCCTTCCTGCCCTGGTCTTACAAGAGCACCAGGAAACTCAGCAAACTTAAGGATAGGCTATGGCTTTCAGTCTGTGTGGTCACCATTGAGATGCTGGTGTCTAAGCCCCAAGGACAGGTCAAAGGTAGGTGGCTTCACCCCCTCCATGCCAGTGTAGGCCCTGGAATCTCTAAGTGCCTAGAACATGGTGGTCTCCCTTGTGATATCACTTCCCCCTCCACCACATCATCCACCCATCACCCAGAGGTCCCATCACCTCCTAGGACCCCCCATGGGAGTAAGGGTGGGCTCCTGCAACTCTCCTTTCTGCTTTGTAACCCATAACTCTAGGTGGGACCCTCTGGCCTCTTTCAGGTCTTGAAACCTCACTCTCTCCCAGGCAATCTAATTTAATGCTCCCACAGAGGATAAAATCCAAAGGCTCTTTAGTTTTCCCCCTGGAAAGGGGGAATGTAAGATGCTCAGACTTCTTTCAAAAAATAATTTTGGCCTCTTCTCCCTGGGAGAAATGGAAAATAGGAATGCTTTTGTCAACAGCAGCCAGAATTTCTGAGATTCTATTAATACACTATTTTGCCTGTGTTTACAGACATCTGGATACTCTGTGGTATATTAATTGTACTTTTTTCAAACTCACAATTAGACATATTGCTTCAGGTACTTTTGCTGAAAAGATGTCTAGAGGTTAAAGAAAAATGTACTGAGAATATTTTTTGAAAATGTAACTAGCATATCATTGAAAATAAGTTTATCTCATGTTTCCAGACTTTTCAAACACCCTGCAAGTGTGTATACATGTATACGTATGTGAAAGTGTGTGTGTGTAGGTATGTTTATATATCACTCAAAATTTTCCACTGATGTATTTTCCTGAGCTGTAAGAGCTATTTTATAAAAGTTTGATATTTTTCTATAATAGTTACTTAAAGTCTCTTTTCCAGCTTACTATGTAGCTTTGGTTTTATATTGAGAATTAGCATGCAGAAAATTTTATCAAGATTTTCAAGTATACCTGCATAAAGTTACACAGGGTATTGGCATAATTTTTAATCTCTTCTGACTGTAGCCATTGACCCTTTCTTATTCTTAAATGTTTTTGCGTTTTTCTAACTCCTTTCTTATTCCATTGACCAAATGTTTATTTCATTGTTTGATTTTAAACCAGTCTTAGATTCATCAATTCTACTGTGTCTCTGTTTTCTAATATTAAATTCTACGTTTTGTCTTTATTATTAATTTATTCTTACTGCTTAATTTCAGTTTATTGTTTTTCTGTTTCAGGATTTTTTCCCCTCTCCCAGATATCTAGAGTAGAATGTTTCATTCGTTTATTTTTAAATTTTACTTTTAAACAATAAAATCTCTTAGGGTTATACAATTATCTATAAATACATTTTTGGCTCAAAGCATAACTCTGATATGCAATTTTCTTTTTTGATTACTTTCTTAAAAGTTTGTAGTCGTGTTTTTTATTTTCTCTTTGATCTGGGGGGAATGTTTGCTTTTTCCTACGAATATTGTAAGTCCAGAAAAGAGTTTTGTGAATTGAGGGGGGTGCTTTATCTAAGATATTAAAACCTTAATGATATGATTAGCCATTGATAAGTCCCAATTTATTACTCTATGTCTCTTTTCCATATCTTAGAAATAACTGCAAAATTTCCTATTTGTGGACTTCAGTTCAATCTATTAAAACAAATAGAAGATTTCAAATGGAAATTTGAGCAAAAGTTTTCTACAAATTTTTCTTTTTTTTTTTTTACTTTTTTTTACTCAAAGTACTTATTAAATGAAAGACTATTCATCTTTACAGGAAGTTCCTGCATGGCGCTGTAACTGGTGAGTGGACCCAACTCCAGATTTTCAGAGCATAGCATTCTCTCTCCCTCGGGCACTCACTCCTTCTCTTTCCATCTATCTGCATCACTTTTTAAGTAATGACCACAGACTGAGCCACTTGGGGGTAATTAATAAGATCCTCATGATTAAAATTCTTTAATGCCACTTAATATTAGAAATGTTCATGTTAGTCATTTAAAATATCCTGTTAGACATTTGGGTTTCCTCCAACAAAGGAAGAATGAAGCGCTCAGGAGGGTGGGAATAGGGTAGGGGCTGCTGAGAAAATAAGTAAAGGCTCCAATTCAGTGGTCAGTTACTTTTACATCTGATACCCCTTGACTTAAAAACCATGCTAAAAACAATACTCTTGTTAAAGGACTTCTACTTTTTTTGAGAACACAGTTTCACATACGATTGATTTTTCAGACCTCTGACAGAGATCAAAATAAGAAGCAATTTTAAGATGTCATTCCTTATCTAGGAATTCTATTAAGACATACTTTACTTGAGATAGGCTAAATGACAACTTGTTTTCCCCCTTGGTACGTGTCAGATAAACTAGCCTTCTCAGTTCAGCCTTGACTATAGTTCTCATAGAATATGATTAATGATATATTCCAAGCAGAAGTCCCCAAGGAAAACATCTTCTCTTAATTCTTACTATCCTAATGAAATGGTATAGTTCATTATTCATTAATCTGACTGGAGCGACAAAATAGGCTGCAAGGAAAAAAAGTGCCTCTATCATGTCCAAAGAGATGAAGCTGAGATAATTCATCACTGAAAACATATGCTTAAAATTCACTATGTTCTGCTGAATAATACAAGGTTTCCTATAAAAAAGGAGCAGCATCACACATATTAAGTTCCGCTTTTTGAGGAAAATGGTCCCCTCCAAAGAAGCCTGTGAGATTCTTATTAAGTAATTAATATTCTGGGTTTCCATGAAAGAAAATTTCCTACACAATGGATTTCTAAAATGCATATTATACTGAGGTAATGAGTTCAGTAAAAGTCTACTGAGCACAGTGATTCACGAAGGACAGTGGGGAAGGATAGGTTAATAGGCTTTTGTCCTCCTCCACATTTCTTATGTCCCCTCTTCAAAGAGGATTGCCTGTCACTCCTATTAACCATATATTTTCCAAGTGTGAGGCCATTCCATGGTTTACAGTTACTAAATTAATGAAGCTTAGTACATCACTTTACTCAAAACTAGCTTTTCAATAAAGGCAACAGACTAACATGTAAAACCAATTTCTTTTGTCAAAGTACTTTAAAGTTCAAAAATAGCATAAAGATAATAATGATGGAAATCGTAATATTCTGTCTGATTCAGTGTCATTCTAATTAGCAGCAGCAGCAACACGGACCTTGGTGGAGTCCTGCACTCACGGAAGATGCCCTTCTTAAGCCATGAAGGATATTTGTGTTCTGAATGTCATTTCTACCTACTGAACCCAAATCTCCTAGATTTTTGAACTTTAATCTTTAACTGAAGCTGGCATGTGAATACCATATGGCTATAAAGAGAGAACAGAGTGCTAGACACCTTCTTCTGAAGTGAAAGGCCAAAGACCCCAAATCATTAAGCCTTTAAAAATCAGGTCATTGGAATACCTTTTCCATTCTCAAGAATTATTCTCTTGCACGCAAAAATGAACACAACAAAACAGGAATTCTAGGCTTATGGGAGTAAGCCATCCATTACCTATAAAGTGTGATACCAGTCTTGGGTTTTTGGTAAAAAAATTTCTGAAAAAAAGGGCCATGAAGTTTCTAAAGTTCTGTTAGTGGTTACATAACGTTGGAAGTTGCGAGAGAAAAAAGCAGGTTCTAGCCTGTATATGGAAAATTTCCTCTACAGATGGATTCTCTCCATTTGGGAAGGAAAAAAAAAAAGCAATAAAAATAATCTAGTGTTCAAGAGCTCAAAATTCACATCGAGTCAAAAGATAACTTTGCACTGGTCATAAAGTCCTAGCCAAAGAAGTATTCCATTTACTAACCTTGATTCCATAAGAGAGATAAAGTAGTTGAGGTAACAAGAGTAAGACCCATTCTTCTGCCTGGATCTTGTCCCCCACAAATCAAATTCTTCAGTTACCATAAAATACTGGATACAATTGCAATGCTCCACTACACAGCTGCAGTGCAAGTCTCACAAATAGGTGAATTTTAATTATAGATAAAAAGATGAGGAGGGGCTTCCCTGGTGGCGCAGTGGTTGAGAATCCGCCTGCCAATGCAGGGGACACGGGTTCGAGCCCTGGTCTGGGAAGATCCCACATGCCGCGGAGCAACTGGGCCCATGAGCCACAACTACTGAGCCTGCGCGTCTGGAGCTTGTGCTCCGCAACAAGAGAGGCCGCGATAGTGAGAGGCCCGCGCACCATGATGAAGAGTGGCCCCCGCTCGCCGCAGCTAGAGGAAGCCCTCGCACAGAAACAAAGACCCAACACAGCCAAAAAATAAATAAATAAATAAATAAATAAATAATAATTAAAGGTGCTAATAATTTAAATAAAAAAAAAAGATGAGGATACGTGCTATGACTAGACAAATTTCCTTTTATATCTGGCTATCTTGTCTAGGCTACCCAAGGCCACAAAGTTGAGTTCATTTTTAACTACTTCTTAGCTTTTTGTCAAAATTTGGTTCACTATCAAGTGTGTCGGTAACATTTTTCTTACACCCCTTTCTCTCTGTTCCCATTGTTTCTCTTTGTATAGAAGCATCCTGACTTGGGCAGTTTTCCTTGCATTTTTTACTCTTCATCCTGTCTCTACTTCCCTAACCCAATACCCAGACTTGAAGACCTTCCTATATCAATCATAGAAATAGCATGCCATTTCTCTTTTCAAATAATGGTACTGAAATATTTGCAAATTAAATGGTTTGCAATTATTTTCAAATCTAGTGTTAGTTAGGAAGTCTTTGGTTGCAAGTAAGTGAAACTCCAACTCAAATCTTAAGCAATAAAAGCTATTAATAAAAGTTACTGCAGCAAGAGTTACTTTTTAAAAAGCAGGAAAAGTTCTCATTTCATGTAACCAAAAATTCCAGTGACAGAGTTTGGCTTGATTCAGCAGTAGAACAATGTCACCAATACTATGTTTATATCAACACTTTAGGGTGTTGTATTCACCCTAAGGCTTGATCTGATCTTCAGATGATCTGCAGTACTTCCTAAAGCTACAGCTTCAATTACTTCCAGTAGGAAAGTCAGTCTGTTTCCCCTGTAGCTCAATTAAAATGCCAGTATCCAGTCCAATTGTACATGTCTGGACAATGTGACTGTCACTAATAATAATAATAATAATAATAATAAGGCTAAAGGGATGGGAAACACTGATTGTTTATGCCAATCAGAGCCCTTTTGGAGCTGAAGTAGAGGTCTATGTTACCCAAACTTCATGGTTAGGAAATTCGGGGCACTGTATTTGGAAGAGAGATGGGATACCTGGGAGTCAACCAACAAATGTTGACTATAAAATTAAATCCTTAATATTTATCAAGTTGTTATTCTTTTGCACTTTCTATTCCTTATGTTATCCCACACAGAATAGTATGGCCGCCTCTATGCAGTAAGTGCAATAGGAATAATGATATTAGTGAAACACAAACATAGAGAGAATAAATGCTGAATACATGCTTGCTAAACTAACTTAATATATTTGGAAATCACAAGGTGAGAAGAAAATATAATTTATGGATCAAATTTAAGCAAAAGACATTTAGAGAACTGCTTGTGACCACAGACCCATATTTTGCTTTTCATTATTGCTTTTATTTTTGTTTTTTTTACTTCTAAAGAACCATACACTTTGAATCACATTTGGAAAGGACATTTAGTTCTCTATTATTTTAATTGTGATTTTATAATTTTATTGGAGGATAAAAATAAAAGTTAAAAATATGACTTTTAAGTAGGGTGGTCATCCATGCTGGTTTATACCCAGAAGATTCCCGGTCTACACCTTTTCCCTGGGTAACTATTAATAATACCCACTTTTACCCTCCAGAGAGTCCTGCTCTAGACAATAAATTATATAGTCAGTTTAATTTTAAATAAATGTCAAACATCTATATTATATTCTAAAAGAAATTTGGGACAAGAAAACTACCTAATCAAATAATAATAAAGTTAAGTAGGCATACTCTTTGTGTGAGTTTAAAAAAAAAAAGAGTTCAATTTATCGTGTAAGAAATATAGCACCGGCATCACGGCTAAAGTCTGAAAGGAAACTCATTTGAAGCCACTGTTGTGCTTTAGGGATCTGGATTAAAACTCATCATTAACTTTCTGTTAATACTCTTCCCTGGACCAATCAGTGGTCATATGGTGTTTACAGACCCTGGACACTGAGCTGACTTGAGTGGCCTTTGTATTGCAATACAATCAGATTATGTCTAATCTAAATGCTGTGTGCCCTTTATAGGACAAATCCTAATCCGCCATTTACAGAAGCAAAGCCAATCCAGTCTCTGATGGCTATCTATTCATTTTTTTCCTCTTTTTTTTTTTTAATTTTGAAGTGACAGAAATTAAAATAAATTTTAAATTCACTAGTCTAAATTAGTCTAAATATAAGTATTTGGAAGCTTTGAGCGGTAGTTAAAGCACTTTTTTGATGGTCTAACATATGTTATTACAAAAGCACAATTCTTTTCCTTCTAAAGAACACAGATTAACCAAATAAACTACCCCCACTATTCTAAAACAATAAAGAAAGCTTAAAAAGCATCTCATCTCCTCTTTTCTAAATCACTTGAGAGTTTATCTTGAAGCTCAGATTAGTTAGCTATACTTAACCAGTTAATCAGTAATGATGTTTTAAAGCAGAAGTCCCTACAAGATGACTCACCAAACCATTCTGAAATGAGCCTTTCTGCCTTTTGCCATTTCATTACACTGCAGTCAAGTCCTGCTTCGCCATGAGCCTTTTGAGACTCAGTGCCACTTTCAAGGAAGTGCAGGGAAGCGGGGGGATAAAGTGTGGTTGAAGGCAACACTCCCTCCCCTCCTTAACTCATGGCTTTCACCATCTGCCAGCCCAACTTTCTTCTCTTTCACTGCCATCCCCTTCCTCCCAGGATCCTAGAATTCACTGTCAATATCCTGATGCCATCTCTTCCCTCAGCTGTGCAGGCTTCAGTGAGACTAAATTTGGGGGATGTTCCTTTCTAAATTTTACATTGTCTCCGTGAGTCACATGACCTGGAAATGAGAGTCTAAAGTTAGAAGAGGATAGGTAGATAAAGACGTAATTGAAGTATAAAAAACAGCTATCCAAAAGGTAGCTACCAACCTTCACATATGACAGTTTGGGGTTTAGAATTGTCTTACAGGAATAGAGTTCAATGTCTGAATGAATATGGGAGAAATTTTTCCAAAGGCATTAGGAAGGGAAAGAGTGTTTCCACAAAGACTGACAGCATACTGTTTCTTAATGCAACTCCGTGAAACCACAAATAAAACAACAAAACAAGCAAGGACTTTGATGTGCTTCTGGATTTTCTTCAGGGATGGATGTGGACGACAGGCTTGTTAACAACAACAAAAAGATGGCATTTCAACTCTAACTTGATGACTGATTTCACTCCTGCTAAAATGCTCAGACATCCTTTCCCCAGCCCCATCCATCTCTATGAAGCAATAAGTTCTACTGAAAGCTCTGCTGAAAAGCAAAAATATTCCTGAGAGTTACCTTTAAAATATGCAGCACCCTTCCTTAAAGCAGGGGGTCAGATGCAAAATATTTCTTCACAATGCAAACAACAGATCTGTATCTAAAATAAGCTGGTGGTTTGGTTTTGTTTTTTTAATCCGCTTTATAAATTATCAAGAATAAAATCCCTGCCTAGATTCCTCTCACTGCCTAGCACCTATCCACAAAATATATACTAAAAATAAATATTAACTGCTCTTGTATCTACAAATAATGTAATAAGAAAGGTAAATTTGAAGCTAAAAATTCATAAGGCATATATCAAAGACAAATTTAGTTGACTTCTGGTTTATGCATCAATTCACAACATTCAAATCCTTCATCCATTCAACACTTATTAAGTTCCCACCATGTTCTATGTACTACAGTAGACAAGACAAACTGGAAACTCATCCTACTTTTATTGATATTAAAACCTAACAGAGAGACATATAATTAAGGTGATAAAATGATACAGTATACTATAAGGGACTGATAAATGCTTCAAGCTGCCCTCAATTTACTAACAGCCTGTTAGATTTGCCTGTTTTTAAACTTCCTAAAAGTGAAATTATGCAATATTTTTTCTTTTGTGAGTTTTGTCCATTTTGTTGTGTGTATTTATAAACCATTCATTTCCATTTATCAATGGTATTCTATTATACAAATACATCACAGTTTATTTATCTAGTCTACTATAAGTTGACATTTGAGTACTCTCCAGTTGCCTCTATTACAAATTATGCTGCTATAAATACCCTGTGTATTTATACACAGGGACACAGGTATACATTGCTGTGGAATTGCAAGGTCTGCCTTCTTTACTTATTGTTTGTAACATTGATACTTTCAAACAGAGCAAATTTAAGATAGGAATATGTAGGAAATCACAAGAGAACAAAAGGGGTAAAAATACATCCTATAAAGAACAGCTGGACCCAAATGCAAACACTGTTTATTAAATTGATTATTAATTCTTTCACCATGAGTCCACCAGATCACATATCATTTAGGAGAATGGTCTTCTTTCTGGAAACTCTTTATTAAAAGTACAACATGAACCTATTTCTGCTTTGCAGTTTGATTAAGTAAAATTTTAAAAAGAATAAACCCTTTATTCAATTTTATCTTTCAGATAATTTGCTTCAACATTAAACAAACCATCATACTGTGAGTGGCTACATTAATGCTAAAAAGAATGTACCAAGAGAACCTAAAAGGAAACAGTTGGAGAAGAGATGGCTCTTGGTTTTCATGAAGTTTGAGAGTTTGAAAACTACAAATCGCTTCAAGAAGAACTTTAAAACCTTTCCTTTAAACAGGCCTACATAACCAAATCACTGGCAACTGTATTTCTGAAAATATTTCACAAGACTTGCATAATTTGAAATATATGGGTTTTATGGATTGTCTGGGCTCTGTGCCTGGAATTTCTCCCAGCGATCATCTCACGTTTTTATTCCTAGGATCAATAACGTCAGCAGATGTTAAGACTTGTTAGCCAAGTACAGTGATTTAAAAGGAAAGAAAGAAAGAGGAAAGGAGGGGGATGGAGGGAGGAAGGGAAGGAGAGAGAGACAGGGAGGGAGGGAGGGAGGGAGGAAGGGAGGAAGGAAGGAAGGGAGAGAGGGAGGGAGAGAGGGAGGGAGGGAGGGAGGGAAGGTGGAAGGGAGGGAGGTAAGCATTTCAATAATCCCCCAAACCAGTAACTCAAAGGACAGATAGATTTTTTTTTATAAAAAGAAGTTGTAAAAGAGTGGAAGCACTTGAACAGTAACGATACAAAACATTTTACTGAATAACTAGGTTTTAGTTAAGAAATACAACCAGCTCTAAATCATATGCACCATTCCATAGTCTTTCCAAATCATCCTAAAATATAATAAAAGACCAGATATCAAAACGCTTCATTGATAAACAATTCTATATTGCTGATAATATTTCTCCAGATAGGTGAAGAGACTTCATTCCCTGAAAAGGAATTAAATATTCTTTCAGGTCTTCAGTGATTAAAATATCTTTCTCAGGAATAATGTTACTTCACTTACCAGAGAAAAATTTAATGAACTATCAACTGGAAATCCACATGGAAAAAATAAATCTAGATACTACCCTTTCACAAAAATTAACTCAAAATGGATCATAGACATAACTAAAACACAAAACTATGAGACTTCTAGAAGATAACATAGGAGAAAATCTCAGTTATCTTGGATTTGGCAGTGAGTTTTTACATGCAGCACCAAAAGCATGATCCATGAAAAAAAAAAATTGATAGGTAGAACTTCATTGAAATGAAAAAAACTTCTGTTCTGTGAAAACACTGTTAAGAGAATAAAAAGCAAGTCACAGACTGGCAGAAAATATTTGCAAAACATATCTGATAAAGAACTTGTATCTAAAATGTGCAAAGAACTCTCTCAAAACTCAACAATAAGAAAAGAAACAACCCAATTAAAAAAGGGGAAAAAGATCTGAATAGACACCTCAACCAAGAAGATATACAGATGGTAAATAAGCAAATGAAATGATGCTCCACATTATGTCATCAGGGAATTGCAAATTAAAACAACAAGATACCACTACACACCTGTTAGAATGGCCAGAATCTGGAAGACTGACACCACCAAATGCTGCTGAGGATGTGGAGCAACAGGAACTCTCATTCACTGCTGGTAGGAATTTAAAATGGTGTAGCCACTTTATTTTTTTTTTTTTTTCCCTTTTGAACATCTTTATTGAAGTATAATTGCTTCACAATGGTGTGTTAGTTTCTGCTTTATAACAAAGTGAATCAGCTACACATATACACACGTTCCCATATCTCCTCCCTCCCGCATCTCCCTCCCTCCCACCCTCCCCATCCCACCCCCCCAGGCGGTCACAAAGCACCGAGCTGATCTCCCTGTGCTATGTGGCTGCTTCCCACTAGCTATCTATTTTACATTTGGTAGTGTATATATGTCCATGACACTCTCTTACCCTGTCACATCTCACCTCTCCCCCCTCCCCATATCCTCAAGTCCATTCTCTAGTAGGTCTGTGTCTTTATTCCCGTCTTGCCACTAGGTTCTTCATGACCTTTTTTTTTTTCCTTAGATTCCATATATATGTGTTAGCATACTGTATTTGTTTTTCTCTTTCTGACTTACTTCACTCTGTATGACAGACTCTAACTCCATCCACCTCATTACAAATACCTCCATTTCATTTCTTTTTATGGCTGAGTAATATTCCATTGTATATAGGTGCCACATCTTCTTTATCCATTCATCCGATGATGGACACTTAGGTTGGTGCAGCCACTTTAAAACACAGGCAGTTTCTTACAAAGCTAAACATACGCTTACCATATGATCCAGCAATCGTGCTCCTAGGTGTTTGCCCAAATAAGTTGAAAACTTTTGTTCACCCCAAAACGTGCACACAAATGATTATAGCAGCTTTATTCATAACTGCCAAAACTTGGAAGCAAATAATATGTCTTTCAATTGGTGAATGGATAAAGAAGCTGTGGTACATCCATACAATGGAATATTATTCAGCAATAAAAAGAAATGAGATATTAAGCCACAAAAAGACATGGAAGAATTTTAAATGAATATTGTTAAGTGAAAAAAGGCAGTCTGAAAAGGCCACATACTCTATGATTCCAACTATATGACATTCTAGAAAAGGCAAAACTATGGAGACAGTAAAAGATCAGTGGCTTTCAGTGGTTGGGAAGGGGAGGGAGAGAGAAATAAAGTGGTAGAGCAGATTTTTAGGTCAGTGAAACTATTACGTATGACGTGGTAAAGGTGGATAACAATATGCATTTGGCAAAACCCATAGAATAGTACAGTAGAAAATGGACTTTAGTTAATAATAATGTATCGATATTGGTTCATCAATTTTAAGAAGTATACCACACCAATGCAAGATGCTAAGAATGGGGAAACTAAGGGGTGAAAGAGGATGTATAGGGAACTCTGTACTTTCTCCTTAATTTTTCTGTAAGCCTAAAACTACTCTAAAAAAGTCTGTTAATAGAAAAAATTAAATGAACAGATTGGAACTTTAATGCAGTTAAAATATCTGAAAATATACTATAATATGATGAAATAGAAAACAAAAGAAATTGCACTTGAATCCTGAACTTAAGATGCCTGGTCTACACAGACTTTCTTTTCCAGGCAGTATCAATAGTAATAATAATAATAATAACAATAATGATGATGATGATGATGGTGGTGGATCAGTTACTGTGCATTTACAGAGTGCCAGGCACTACGCTATAGATTTTATGCATTTTCTAATTTAATCCTCTCATAACCTTATGAGATATGTACTGTTACTCTTGTTTTTCAAACAAGGAAATGGGAACTTTCCCAATTTACATAGCTAGTAAATGGTGAGCAGGTATACACCCCACTATGCACTCTTAACCACAGTGGTGCTACTTTGCATTTTACTGCAAAGGGAAGATCCAATAAAATTACATGAACATGTCCCAAGGATTCCAAATTTATCAGAATAGGTCACTTGGAAAAAAAAAAAAAAGCAGGGTAAAAATGGGCTTATCTAAATTATGGGTTTTTTTTAAAAAAAATCTATCTGTGACCTACATATACTTTACTATACTTGCATAAAATGAAACTATAATCTCTAATTTTCTCCAAGTAGCCTTCCTTGCAAGCAGAGAGCAATGCTTTCATGGCCCAGAAATTTACTCAAATGTTCCTTCCAAGAGAAAAAGAGAGGTCAGTTCAGTTACAGCAAGTAATAGGCGTGCGGGCCAAGGGGGCAAGCCCTGGGCCAGGAGGGAGGAGACCCGTGTTGTGGTCCAAGCCCTGCCACTCCTGTGCCCAGCACATCTGTCTCTTGGGAACTGGACTTAAAGAAACTGATAAAATCTCTGGGTACCTTCTAGTTCTCTGATTGGTGCGTGTGTGACCTTGAGGATGATTAATTCTTCTGAAGGAGGAAAACAACTCAGTCAAAAGGCATGAAGAAATTATGATAGAGTGTGGAGTTTCAGTTCCATTTAGGCAAGACTGCCTTATGGGTCTGAGGCATCCAGTGGTGGGTCTGAGGTCCTGTGGCAGAGACTCTTGCCATAGACAAGTCTCAGAGGAACAGAATAGTCAGATTAATTATACTGTGTCAGTATTAGGAAGATGAGTTCCAGTTGGTGTCTCAAGGGATTCTGGATAACCAGGGCCCTGTGCAAAACTGAAAAAAAAAAACCCAAAAAATCTGGCCTGTGCTATGTTTACAGAGGAATCTCCCTCCTCCTATCAACGACCTCCACCGCTCCACTGCCTACTCCCTCCCCCTTCCCTTCCACACCTCACCGGGCATTCCTCCCAGGATGTCCCTTGAAGTTCCCTACGTGCTACAAAATATTCATCTCTTCCTTTAAAAATGCAGTCTCCCTGCAGCTCCTCTAGGATTTAGAAGGGAAGCAAACAGATTAAAATGAATCAGACTACAGTATAAATGGCTGAAAGGAGCTTAACCCTTCCAGGGTCAGTATTTGCATCTTTAAAATGTTAATATACATAAACCTTTCAAAAGTGGAATTTGGATAAGTAAGAGGAAGTTTTGTGGGCTTTAAAAAATTGATTAATTTTTAGGAAAGGAAATCGCATTATTCTAGGACATCCTGCCTTTATTACCCATATTCGACCTTAGCCTAGCAAATCAGAAAAACAAAACCAGACACCAAGCAACCCACCACTCTACTTCTGAAAGATTGCTAATCCAAATCCATGTCACTCTGCAAGATGCCAGGGTCTATATGTTCTGTAAGATGCCAGGGTCTATATGTTCTGTACGCTAACATTTAAGTTGCTAGCCTAAATTGTCAAGTATACATTTTATGATAATCACCACATTCTACACTAATAGTCAAAGCGTCTACGAATTACAGATGTGCTTAGAGAAAATATTCAAGACATAACTGCAATTAATTTTTGTTGCATGAGTAAACGAACCATGCCAAGAGCATAAGTGATTTTGCTGACATTACCGTTAATAAGACACATTTTATTCAGCCGAAATTTCTCTGGTTTGGGCCCAAAATAACAATGTTATATAAAAAGTTTCTCAAAGTTATTATATGGCTTCTCTGAAGTCTGTACAACCCATTATTTCACATTTCGCTAAGTATATCACCCTGGACACATTGAAACATATATGTATATGGACATGTATGTACATATATATTAAACAGTCAGATGCTTTGTGCAATTTTCATTTATTTAGATGCAACTGAACATTTGTCTACCCTTTTCACTTTTTCAGTCTTTTGTTTCCCCAAATGTGCCCATATTTTGACTATCTCAGGAGAATACAAAGGAAAATCATGTAAATAGAATGATCTTTCTCTTTTTCTTTGAAACTATTTCAGACCTCACAAATAAGATACATGAAAAGCACTGATCTATAGAAGATGACTACCTTAAAAAAACAATGAAAACACACAGTATTTTCTCTCTCTCTCTCATACACACAGTATCCTGCTAAAAAATAGTATAAAATTCTCAGGTATAAAGTTAAAAGATTAGCAATTAGAGGGGAAAGTATTAATGCTAGAATCAAAACAAGAAGAGAATTATTATTTCCATGGTCCTTTAAAGTTCTACGAGTGTACTGATACCCACTATGCCATGTTCATGAAGCTGCCCTATTTACTAATGGTTAGTATCTACCCTGCTATCTCATTAAAGCTTAAAGTTAAAGATGACTAATGGTGTTTTTAAAGCTTGGAGGTACTGAATATATCTTTTTACACAGTTTTGACTTTTAAACCATGTTAATGTTTTACATATTAATAAGTTAAATTTAAACAAGAAAGGATGGAGGAAACTAAATTTGATTTCAAACAGAAACAAATAAACCTAACTGTATGTCAAACAGACAACATAATGATACAGAAGAAAGGAGGTAACTTCTGAATGTAGTACATGACTTTACATCCTCAATGAAATATATTCTAAGGACAAAAGAAGAGTGGAGTGGTCTTGAAACTAACGAGTTTATTGTTGGTACTGGGATTGGTGTAGCAATTCTAAAATTGGCGGGGTGGGTATTGTAACCACGTATTAGTAAATATTAATATATTGATGTTGGGAACCAGAGTTTTCTCTGTGGGAGAAAGGAGATACAGATACAGGATGGGAAAAGGAGAAAAAACGCTGTCATGTTGGACTGGAATTAAAGGTATTAGTAAGAACTTATGATTCTCTGTGTGGGTGTGTATGTATTTATTAGCCCTGTCGACTGAATGGTTCTAGAAGCAAAGACACCCTCACTCTGAAAGCAATGCTACCCTGGTAGCAATAAACACATCTAGTTCCAAGATGTTGGTTTCTAAATACCATTCTCCACTAAAATAAACCAGGACATTTGGGAGAAATCACTTTTTCTTGGTCTAGGGAAGAATAAGTACAAAGTAAGCCTGAAACCTCTTACTATGCTGGAGAAAAAGGAAGTGCTCAAAAACTGATCAAAAATGACAGCTTGAAGGGGCTCTCACTAGTCAAATTTGGGACAATTATAGCATCAAGATGTATAATGACAGGAATGGATTATAACATAATAAATTTTTTAAAAATCCTTGAGTCCATACCGATTTTTTTTAAAGGGGGTAGGAAGAGGAAAAGTTTTCTTTACAGAAGTAAGCCAACTAATGACTATAGAAGTACCAAGAGAAATAGAAAGTCATCGTCTTCACAACCACCATAGTAATAACAGGTTCTGGAAAGATGCATCTGTAGTTGCTAATATAATTAGATGAAAGGCTATTAGGAAACAAGATATTCATGAGTCTCAAAGTATCTCCCCCCAGATTATTTATCGATTGCAAAGGGGAAAAGATACCTTTACAATGGGGAAATCTGGCAGATACACCTTTACCAGTGATCGAGTTTAATGTCATCAACATTAGGACAAACCAACATCATGAGCCACCTGATACACACCTATGGAGCATTCTTGACAAATATATTTAACCTAAATCTAATCATGAGGAAACTTTAGACAAACCCAAATTGAGAGAGATTCTGAAGAACTGGCTCATACTCTTCAAAAATATCAATACCCTTAAAAACAATTTTTAAAAAAAGGCCGCTGCGGGGACTGTTCTGAATCAGAGGAGACAAAAGAAATATGACTATCAAAGAATCAGCCATAAAGGCCGTGATTGGAGCAATCTGGAAATTTTCAATATAGGCTGCATAGTAGATAAAAGTATTATATTGTTAAATTTCCTGGCCATGATCAGATAGATGCGGAAGTATTTAAGTTCACGGTGAAAATCATAACGTCTGCAACTAACATCGAAATGCTTTAGCAAAACAAAACAAAACCAAGTGTGTACATAGAGAGAAAGGAGATAAAGCGAGGGTGGGAAATTATTGCCAATTGGTGACTCTACATGAGGGGTTTTGCAACTTTTCTGTATATTTGTAATTTTTCTAAATGAAAAATTGTTGGGGGAGGGTGGGAACCCTTGAGGTAATTAATGGGACACTTTTATACATGTTTTGGCCCCAGAGCTCTATACTCCCTGTTATTCAGGTAGGGCCACGACCTCACGGGGTATGTAGAAATTAAACAGGTGCACCACAGTGCCCATGCTGGTGGGTAAGGGGGCTGGGAGAACCTCAGGAAAAGCCTTTGGAGTGTGGCACTTGCTGGAACACGGATCCTTCCTTACTGTGGTCTGCAAGGCCCTGCAAGGCCCTGCACTATCTGCCCCCTTCAGTTCTCAACTACTACCTCTCCTGCCCATATACGTATTTCTCATCCCTACTTTCCTTCTTTATTCCTCATGACCTTCAAGCTCCCTCCTCCTTGAACTTGTGTTCTCTGTGCCCTCTGCTCGGGAAGCTCTGCCTCCAGATGCTTGTACATTGCAAACTTCGCATCATGTAGGTCTTGGCTGGAGTGTCCTTCCTGACACCAGCAGCTCTAGAGTGACCCCTTGCTCCCTGCACGCTCTCTGAGAACATCTTGTCTAAAGTTGTTCTTCATGCACTCACTCCGTGGCACAAGTCAGAAATCATCATATTTATGTATTTATTTATTAGTTTGTTATCCATCCTCCCATGAAGGGGCCTCGTCTCTCTTGGCCACTGCTGTAACCCAGTGCCTCAGTTGGTACCTGATGTACTCCATAAACACTTATGGACTTTATGGACTGATGGTGCTAAAACACTGCACAACCCTGTGGATTAAATGCTGTATTGCTTCCCCCGAATATTTGCATTTAGAGCAGTAAAATAAAAATGCAAAATAAGGGAGTTTGAGTCGATAGCCTCTCTCCTATTTCTCTTTAGATTATTCCAAGATACCTGAATCAATGCTCTTGTGTTTTCTAATGAAACAAAAGTATATTTGCAAACAATCACATATCATAGCAAACTGGATCTTCCTGTCCTTGTGACGATAAATGAACAGGGGATGTAACTGCTGCTTTGTTTGCCTCCAGCACTCCAGTCACCAGCCAGAGGAAAGCATTAAACAATCGAAGGTGGGAACCTATTCTGCCTTTCCACTTCATTAAATCGTATATCATTTTTACATGTGAGCTGCCAGGCTATAAATCATGTAAGACAGAATGAGAGCATTTATTAAAGGGTCAGCTGAGCATATAATTTTGAATTCCTAGGCATCCAAAAACTGAGATTGACAATAAATATGATAAAACCCAGAATCATTTGCTAACTAATAAAGCAAGGATTTTCAACCCGCTAACTTGCTAAGCCACATTTTCATATTTAAAAGAATCTATATTGAATATAATTCTTATATGGTAATGAACTTTGAGTCATTTATCCAGAGTACTTCCTAAAATATACTTAGATTTTAATATTTTTTTTTTGGTAAGGATTACAAGGTTAAAAAAATACCAGTGAATAGTGTTCTCATTTCAGATTGAAGTTCACTCTTGAGATAGGTATTTATACAACATCTTTCCTCCAGTATGTTCAGGGAAAGCAGGTTAGTAGAAAGAAAGTCCATTTGTCAAGAGGGAAAATGAAAATGGAGTTCGACCACGATGGCCAAGGTCACTAAACAAATCAGTAACTGTTCTGAGAGCAGAACCTGAAGAGACAGATGACTCACGGCGGTTTTCCCTCCTCCAAATACACTGTTTCATCTAAAAGGTATTTTGAGGGTATTCAAGTTTATGCATTTTACATTTGCATTCCTCACAACAAAGAGCTTTCACATTAGAAAAAAACTCACTATCTTACTTAGACACTATAATAAATATCAAAACTATTTTCCTACTTTTAAAGATCTTTATGGTTATAAAATAAGGCTTGAGATCTAACACACTGAGACAGCACAGCCAGGTATAAATACTAGGTTACAGTTTTTAAAAGAAGAAAGGTGCTAACTTTCTATCATTACTATACTTTAATAACCTAAAAAGTAGGGTGCATTTTCAGAGTCTTGCATTAGGATTAGGATTTTATCAACTTTAAGTCTACTTCAGAATTACAGCTAAAAGAAACTAAAATATTAATTGTTAAATATACCCATAGTTTATTTACTAATTCTTTAAAAATATAAATCTCCAATATTTCCTGTTCAAGTCCCAGGGTAGAAAAAAATGTTTCCCACGAGGTGGGAATTAGTGAGTTATACAGATCAAGGTTCCAAAGCTGTGCCTGTTTTTAAACCCTCTTTCTAAAGAACATGATACACATTTCTCTCTGTGATCAAGTATAGGAGGCACAGAAAAACAAAACAAACCAAAACATAGCTTGGACAACATATTCAAAAGATTGCTTGGATCTTTTCTAACCTTATGTCTCCCCATGAACCACTGATTACAACAACACTGATATTTCAGTATGTACAAAACAAGACAAACTTCACAGCAAATCCTGCTTGGACAATAGATTTATCTTTTTTACCTCTCATACCAAAGTCTTCATGCACATGGAGTACCTCACTTCTGATCACGTGGAAAGTGTGGTAATTATCCTTTGCTACACCTCACCCCAGCATCACTGTTATAATTCATAGGGTTCCATCCCCTCTGCAATTCCACAGGAAATGCTTATTGCATTGCCATTTCCAAAAGAAGACTCCTCAGGAAAAGGAAAGCACATGCTTTTATGGGATGTTAAGCTATATATAGATAGATGTATAAATATCTGTATGTCTAGATCTACAAGCAAAAAATAGTGAACAAGAATACTGGAAGCCTCATGATATCCCTAGTCTGTCATATTTGAGCACTATTCACTCTTCCCTAACAAAATTTCAGTAATTTGAAATTTTTTTCATGGCCAGAATCATGGAAGGTGGAATTAACTTATATAAACCTACCTTTAAAGTGTATGTGTGTGTGTGTGTATATATATATATATATATATATATATATATATATGTATACACACACATATATACACACACATATATACACACACATATATACACACATACACATACATATTTATGTATATATGTTTTTGCTTCAAAGAAAAAGAATATTAACCAATAAGAAATAGACTAAGAGCTAAATATCAGTTATTATTGTAAACAGAAAAAAATGCATTTTGCTGTTCCTTGCAAATTTCACACTGAAGTCCTTTCAGCTTCAGTGCTATATATTCTCTCCTAATATAAAGAACACAAGATACTGTAAACCATCTGGAGGAGGAAGACTATCTAAAAATGGCATTTCTACCTGGATTCTTCAGGGAGAATTCCTCTCCTGAAGAAGATTCTCCCCTGACTCTAGAAGAGAACTGCTTAGCTATAGTCAGTTAAGAGCTTCTTTTACTGGAAAATTCTTTGGGGGCTCTTTAAAGAGCAGCTGCAAAAGCTGTAGTCACTGAGCCATCTAATGATTCCTATGTCTGCCGCTCCCATTAACCTTCCAACACACCTAAACCCATGGACCTCGCCAGAGAAAACTGTGTGCAGATGGAGTCTTTCCCACCCCCCAAGCCAACTCAGAGCTCTTGTCTGTTAATTTTCATGGAAAATCATTAACCAATGAAATGGACATTTTTCCAGACAATGGAACACAAGAGAAATGGTCTTTCTTTCTTTTTTTTTTTTTTTAAAGAAATTCACGTTCTTTTATTTATTTATTTATTTATGACTGTGTTGAGTCTTCGTTTGTGTGCGAGGGCTTTCTCTAGTTGCAGCAAGTGGGGACCACTCTTCATCGCGGTGCGCGGGCCTCTCACCATCGCGGCCTCTCTTGTTGCGGAGCACAGGCTCCAGACGCGCAGGCTCAGTAATTGTGGCTCACGGGCCCAGTTGCTCCGTGGCATGTGGGATCTTCCCAGACCAGGGCTCGAACCCGTGTCCCCTGCATTGGCAGGCAGATTCTCAACCACTGCGCCACCAGGAAGCCCCGAAATGGTCTCTCTTGACTAGAAAATGAATACTATCCTTACTCAAAGTTACCTTTAAATTTAATATTCCATTTTATAATTTTATGGTACCATTTGAAATGATATGAGGTAGAACTCAAAAATGGACATTTTATGATGTGTCTCTGTTTAATTCAACTCTTTATCATGTAAATCCTTACCATTCACAGACATTCAAAAATCTACTTAGGTGTTTCAGATGGCCAACTATAGCAGCTAGGGTCCCAATGGAAAAGAAATGCAACATTCAGTTTGGGAAAGTATTTGAGGAGGGTTTATTTTTAAGAGACTATTTACAAGCATATAATCAGGGTACAGAGGAACCACAAGGAGATGCAGGAACCAGGAGTTCAAGCAGAAGTGGTGTTATCACCACCAGAGAGATGGCAGTTACCCCAACATGGAGAGGAGGAAAGACCATGGGGGAGGTCACCTTAAGAGAAGCAGTGACCAGCACAGGGCACAGCCAGCCTGCGGTGCCCTTGCAGGGAGGGATCCAGGGAATATGCACTCTGATGTCACTCTCCTCCCTCCCTCCTATCTCCTGTCAGCATTTTCCATTAACCAAACCCAACTACAAGACAGAGGTCAAGGGATTCCACAGATTCAGTCCATACAGGTCAGCCTCCCAGAGCAGAGAACCAAGCAGACAAGGGTGAGAGAGGATCTGGAGGAACAGAAGACCCCCACATAGGCAGAGACAGACCACACACTCTCTCATTCTAAGATTAGATTAAATTACAATATATTTATAATACATACAGAGTCAAGGCATCCGCCTGAGGCAGGAGCAGATGCAAGGCCCCCAGCACAGCTTGACTTATCCCCCAGAGTCCCTAAAAGCACACAGCACATAAGCACTGGCTGTGCAAGTCAAGATCTCTTGAGTAAGAGCTGCTCATTTCTTGCCACCCCAAGTTAAATCCATATTCAGGAAGATTTTACCAAGGGCCTCTGAACACTATGCAAAGGAGTTTGGGTTGTCTCTGTACAAAACTGAGTCATAGAAGTTCTTTGATCAGAGCAATGCCATGATTACACCTTTGTTTAGAAAGATTTCTTTGGTCACTTTGTGGTGTTAAGATTAGAAGAAGCAGTGAATGAAAGCTAGGAGACCATTTAGAAAGCCATTACAACAATCCAGGAGAGAGATAAATCCAGTACTGTCATTTTGTGTTTTATATTTTTTAAAAGCCCTGGTGCCTAATACTTTGTGATATATAAAGAAAGATACAAAATTTGTTCCTTCAATTTTGAAGTTTCTACATTCTCTCACTGATTTCTCTTGCTTCTTTACCTCCTGGGACCAATCATTCATCAAGTCCTGTTGAGCCTAACTTTTAACATCCCTAGAACCTATCCTCTTATCTCTGCCAATGTTTTGATAAAGGCCACATTTATCACATAGACTAGCATTTCTCAAAATACATACAAGCCATCCTTAGGGATTCCATGAAAAAGAAAAACTTTCTGGTCAAATACTTTGTGGAAGTCCTGGGATAAACAAATTTAAATAGTTTCTTTATGCCACTTGTGAATTCCTAGAGAAGGGGACCACATGCATCACTTCTTCCTTTTCATAAAAAATCTTGTGACTCTCCAGGGACAATGTCACGCCTCAGAATATAGACTGCAAAATGCTGACATGGATAAACTAAGGTTTTCTTTGCATTTCTGTAAAACTTCATTCAGTCTGCTGACTATTCTGTATTTATTGCCCCCAGGACAGAGATTACATAGCATAAAGCAGAGAAAAAGGTAATCAATTCTTACAGTTTGTTTCAAATGTTAGGGGAACTCATGGGCAACAGATTTGGAGGAATATGATGAATAAGAGCAAAATTTTTACATTCAGACTAGATGAAAGGAAGGGAGAGGGAAACAATCAAAAGGTACGCAGAGAGTTTTGACTTAAGTGGGTACCTGAAAAGGGGGCCCAGGTCCCATCCCACTTAACAGCCCTACATTGACCCCTGATGGAGGGAAAGGTAACAAAAAACCCAGAAGGTTTGGTGGAGCTAAGAACCAAGGGAATCTCTGCCTTCCTGGGAAGATGGAGCCCTGGGAATAAAGCAAGACTTTGTAAATAAAATGGCTGAAACGTAATTTCATGTCTATGCTGGAGTTGCTCAACCTTGGCACTATTAGCATTTTGGGCCCAATAATTCTTTGTTGTGGGGACAGTCCTGTGCAGTGTAGGATGTTTATCAGCAACCCTGGCCTCTACCCACTAGATTCCAGTAATGTAATCTTCACCCTCACCTTTTGGGACAACCAAAAACATTTCTAGGCACTGCCAAATGTCCCGGGGGGCAAAATCGCAGTTGGGAACCACTGCCCTAGGTAGACGGAGTCCCAGGCAGCCTCAAAGAGTTTCTTACAAGTGTAGTATAGGTTGTGAACAGCTGAATGAATCATTCTGGAGGATCCAGAGCCACCTGCATGGACAATGTCCTAGAACCAGATGGGATGAAGAAAAACAAATGCATGGTGAAAAATGCCAGAGAGGACTGATCATTCCCAAGGACAAAATGGTACACTCCCCATAGATGCCCCCGCATCATACTGCATTGGTTAAGAATGAAGATACTGGCACATACTAGGAGGCAGGCTATCTGGGTTCAAATCCTAGCTCTAATCATTAAGAGCTATTTGACTATGGCAAATCACTCAATTTTCTGGGTCTAATCCATAAGATGGGGGTAATAATAGTACATGCCATACATAATTACTGTAGTAATTAAATGTGGTAAATTTTTAAAGGTCCTGCTCTCGCCATAATTAAGCTTTGAATAAGCAGTGGCTTTTACTATGTATACAAAACACTCCCCTGAAATTTGATCTAATTCAGAGGAGAGTGAGTGACCCTGAATTAAAACTAAATTTCTACCATCAAATCAAATGAGGCTCACAATAAAAACTGAAATTCATATAAAAATGAACTTATTTTTACATTACAAATTTGTGTTCACAAATTTCTTCTCACTACATTGGCCTCTTTGTATCCAGTCTGACATTCTCCATCTCCACCCCTCAATGTATCTTCATACCACCACTGTGGTCATCCTTTTAAATCTCAAATCTGATCAGATAATGGGTTCCTTATTATCCATAGTCATGGTCACACAGAGACACGTCAAGAGTTCAAGGCTATGTGGGGAAGGGCATGGCATGAGGGTCCACTGGGTTTCTGTGTAAGATTTTATTCTAAAAATTATGGTGATTTCCCTGGTGGTGCAGTGGTTAAGAATCCGCCTGCCAATGCAGGGGAAACGGGTTCGAGCCCTGGTCCGGGAAGATCCCACATGCCGTGGAGCAACTAAGCCCATGCGTCACAACTACTAAGCCTGCACTCTAGAGCCCACGAGCCACAACTACTGAGCCCGCATACCACAACTACTGAAGCCCATGTGCCTAGAGCCCATGCTTGGCAACAAGAGAAGCCACAGCAATGAGAAGCTCGTGCACCGCAACGAAGAGTAGCCCCTGCTCGCCGCAACTAGAGAAAGCCTGCACGCAGCAACGAAGACCCAACACAGCCAAAAATAAATTAATAATTAATTAATTTTAAAAAAATTATGTATACTCCTAAAAGATGTTTGAAAATCATTGGTCAGCAGAGATTCCACCAGATGGCAGTCAAGGCCACCCATGAGCAGTCCGTACCCATCCTTCCAGCTGCTCAACAACCTTGTGATCCAGATGAAGAAAGTCACTGGTACAGAGTACGTGTGCCACGAACTTCATAGTTTTGTACATGCTATTTCACCTGCTTGGAATGCTTTTCTGTATCTCCTACAGACAGGAAGTCACTGAAGGGCCCTTTTCCTGGGAAACATGCTCAGATTTGCATTTTTGAAAGAAATCTCATGTACTCTGGTGCTGGGGGGCCTGCTTCATGTACTGTAGGATTCCTTACTAAGGCTGGTAAGGAAAATACCTAGCATCCCTATGATCACATTCTCCCACAAAGTCCTGGGGTGCTCCAAAAGACAGAACATTGGCTCCACCAGCCTTAGGAAATCAACTCTCCTTTTCTATTCTTTCATATTTTCCTGCTTATCCTTCCCAAAAGTCCCCACCGCTCTCCCCTTATAGGATCTAGTCCCTTCCAAGAGACTCTAGAACACCAGAGCCAGTCTCTCTTCTAGTATGGGCAACTTCTGCTTTCATCTCTGCTATACCACTCTCCCCTGAGGCAAAGAGAGCACAGAGTTCTGGAAAGGGGAAAGATGTGCACATCTAGAGTAAAACACAACTGTGTCACAGTGAATCACCATTCCACCTGCATGTGTGTCTCAGTGAATCACAGCTTCTTTCTTCATACTTTTCTTGAATAAGTTTAGATTAGTTTTGTGGTCAGAAAAATATACTATTAAAAACAAGTCCAATTGGGACACCCATCTATGTTGAAGCACCCTTCTATAAGTTAAACCGTGATATAGAAAGCAGTACCTTGCCCAGTAGCTGCCTTGTCCCTTTTCCAAACCTTCAGCATGGTTCGTTCAGTGATGAAAAATACTGCTCTTTCCTCAGGAGGGTCACCATTCATTGCCTTCATCTGTGCATCCATGTTCTACCGTTTCAGTTTAATGCCACAGCCCATCAGATCATCTCCTCCTCTGTCCCATTTGGCAGCCCGTCTCGGGACTGCTGCTGGTCTTCCATCTGTCAAACTCAATCTATCTTCAACATAGAGGCAGGGCCTGGAGAGTGGGCTGAGTGAAGAACAGTGAAGGCAGACTGGTTTTACCCTGGATTTGATCTACTTTGAAGGGAGAAGGGGTCCTAATAACATGGAAAATTCCCTAGCAGGGACTTGCTTCCTGGCTTTGAGAGAATCTGGTTAGAAATGGGCTTCCAGCTTGGAAGATAACAACCCCATACAGTGAAGAGCTTTTGCAGTGTCTGCCTGGTTACAAGGATTCCTCTTAACCTCCAGCAAGAGGGGCGTGAGGGAGCAGCCGTTCTGAACAATTCTGTACAGTGTGCCCATACTCCTTGCTACAGTGGACTGGTCCAGAGAGGATGCCTGGTCCCAAACCAATCAGATGGAATGGAATATGCTTGCATAACCTCCTTGAAAATGGACACCAATTGAAATTGCCTCTTCCATTTGCTAGTTGTGTGACCTAGGGTGAGGCATGTAACCTCTCTTGACCTATTTCCTCGTCTGTGAAAAGAATAATTGGAACTACATGACGTTTAAATTTCCTTTCTGCTCTTGCATTACGGTTGTCATGAAGCAGGTAGATTCTAGAGTCAGTGAGGCCTGGGTTCAAGATCATGTTTTGTCAGGCACGAGTCTTATGACCTAGAAAAGTTCCTGGAGTTCTGAAGTATGAGTTTCATCATTTGTAAAACGGGAATGATGATAGTGCCCACCTTGTTGTTAAGTGATATAGTGCACGTAAAGTGCTTCAACACTACCACACAAAGTAAAGCAGCCTATGGCCTATGGTTGCTATTGTTATTGTTATCTCTACATGGAACATAATGTGAATTTTTTTAAAAAGGAAGGAAAATAAAATTGATTTTTTTTTAAAAAAGGAAGGAAACCAAGGTGAAAACATCATAATTGTTCAATTAAAGGAATGATTTGAATAAGAAGATCAAACCAGTTGGCTTAATATTAGTGAAAAGAAGTGAGGGGATGAAGGACAAAGAATCAATATGACTTTCCAGGCATGTAAACATATACAGGATGTTTAATTGTGGTCTAAAAACAAAAGGTAACACTATTTATGTCAAGTCCTATCACTCTCAGAACTTAAAAATTTGATAACAAAGAGTTCTCCAAATACAAACAGCATTGGGTAAAATTACAACTCTCTAATGAATGACAAAATCTGTAAACTATTCAACTTGAAGAACCATGTTGAAGACATATATTCCATTGTCTTTCTTTGTAACCTTGTTTTGGTGACATGTACAATATCCATATACCTGGGATATTCCTTTTTTCCTATGTCAAGAGCATAATGCTCACTACTCCAAACCACACAAGATTGATCATCTCAGATCCAATTGATCATCTCAATCCAGAAACTACCCTAACACACCTAAATGTGGTAATATTTTAAAACTCTCCTAAGAATAAACTAGGATGTCTATTACAGAATATTTTTCTGTACATAGATGGTATGCTCTGGCAGCCACTTACTGACATAGATTCACTTAAATATGCAGCCTTATCATTTCTTTTGTGAGTCATATGATCTGATTGGGTACAATGCAATGAACTGAAGAAGGGTGAGAGAGAATACAAGGCAGGTAAGAGAGAAAAAAGTAATAAAGGAACCAGTGCTGCATACTGTGGCATAATATAATGCCAGCCTCAAGAGATGGAAAATCTCAGCAGTAGATGGGCTGTAGTTAGTGAAGGCAGTCGACCCAGGGTAGTTCAGCCAAAACAACAATGTCATTCTACCTGTAAAGCTGAGAGCAAGCGCCACAAAAATTGATGGGGACAGGAATCAAAGATAAAGCCATCATACAAAGGGCACTTTTCCCTCTCTTATAAAAGAACTGTATAGATCACACGCATCATATTTTTCACATCATATTTGTAAATATTTACAGCCCTTGTTCCATTTTCTGGGCTTGCATGTACAAAGCAACATGTGCACAAATGACCCTTTTCAGATGGTCACACTAGGGAACTGGCAAGAGTTTACCTATTTGGGGGATCCTAGAGACCTCCTGAGCAATGCAAGGACTAAATTATCCATTATCCCACATTTACGACTTGATATCAGGTACCCTAGAATTCAAAGCATGTTTAAGGTGGTCCTGGATATCTCAGAACAAATGAGTCACTCTTAACTGTCCCATTCAACTGTCTTGGCACTACCAAGAGTTGTCATGTCGTGTGGCTGGCAGGACTTTTACAAAGTCAACTGGTTCTTTTGCAGGATGATGAAAGACAAAGAGAACAGTTCAAAGATTCTTTTCTTAGACAATATTATCTCCAGTGACATACTTGCACATGGTAGGAACTAAATACATACTTCTACTTGACTGTGGAAAGTCATCTTCCTGGAGGAGTTAATGACTTGCCGACTATCAAAATAGTACTTAGAGCATGTTTATGTCCCAAATTTGGTGTTAATCGGTTACTTTGATGTTTACAATTTAAAGCCATATTCTTGTAAAATATCTAGAACAGCTATTTTCAGAATTTGAAATTTAGGGGGTCTAATAACTTTAGCATCCTGAAGTCATTTCAGAAACAGAAGTACAAGATTTAATTTAAATCATTCTAATCACTCAGATGTCTAAGCAGATATGTTGTCTACTTGTCCTGTTATATTTACATATTTTTAGATGGGACTTTGCTGATACAAGGTGGTGATATTAGAAGGAAGTTTGCCCAGGAGCCAACTTAGAAAGCCTTTAACTAAAATAAGCATTTCATATCCTGCTTATCTATTTATATTTGTCTAAATAACCCCTCAAAATGATTGTGGGAGCAAAAAACTTTTATTTCACACATAAAATCCACCTCCAGCATGTTTTTCCCCTTTACAGATCGGCCTCTCCATGAACCCAGGGGGCCTGAGCCTGGGTCAGAAGCATGGAGCAGAGACGAACTTTTAGTGGAGGAGGGAGACTACACTTCATTACTGTCCTACGCAGACTTTAGTGTGCAAATGAAACACCTAGAGGTTTAAAATGGAGGTTCAGGTTCAGTAGATCTGAGGTGGGGCCTCAGTTTCTGCATCTCTAACGAGTTTCCAAGTGATGCTGGAAACTGGTCCATGGCCCAGCATAGAGCAGCTGGGAGCCCACTGTCCTCGGTGAGACCCCGGTCCTGCTCTGCCACTACTGGGCCGGGCCACTTGGCACTTTTCTCAGGGCTTCAGTTTCCTCCTCTATAAAACTAGGCAAGAGATAGATAAGCTACAAGGATTTACTATATAATGCAGGGAACAATATTCAGTATCTTATAATAACCTATAATGGAAAGTAATCTGGAAAAAATATGTATGTTTGTAACTGAAAAAAAAAGAAATAGAGGCTCTTAGCAAATTCAGGAGTCGAAGAGAAGGTGAATGAATAAATTTAGGTGAAAGCATTCTGAAAAAAAAGTTTAAGGAGCTCCTCGATTAACAGTCTTTCAAATCATTGAAGGACATGAAGATAACCCTTCCCTAGAAACCAACAAACTGGATGCTGTTGATTCTGTCAGATTCCTGTTCCACCAAGCCATTCCCTTCTTGTATTCTCCATCGAGCTGCTGCTCTAGATGCCTGCCCTTTGACCAGGCTACAGCTGTTAAACCAGCCTTCTACACAAAGTTATTGCTGAGTGGCCTCTGGCCTGCACCCTGCAGGGTGGCACAATCCTCTTGATAACTCTTGTTCCAAAGTTCCAGGTTCCATTAACGTAGTCTCATGACACTAAGCTGTTAAACTGTAGAGAGGAAGAGACAATTTTCCATGTCTGTATAATTCATAATTTATAGAATTTTCTCTCCTAAAAGGTACCATTGCTACCTGCTTGTCTTACACGACAAAAGTGAGGGCTAGTAAAAAAATAAACTCCTTAGCCAATATCACAAAAATAATTAAGGGTGGAAACAGGACTGGAAATGATGTGTTTAACTCCCAGTTCAGTCTGATTGCCTCTATTCCACCTTGGATGAAATTTTCCTACACTCTTTGTTTTTTCCCAAGCTCCTTAAAAGTCACCTACATCCACTCTTGGTTTTGCGGCAGCAGTTGGTGGTGGTGCCATTGATCCAACACAATGTTGCAAAGGAGGAAAGAGATAAACACCATGGGAGCAATGGAGAGGCGCTCCTCATGGGTGAAGTGGAAGGGACTGGAATGAAGAAATTTGTGGCTTTCGTGGCAGGTCACCTCACCTCTGTCCCCTCAGAAAAGACTCAGGAAAGAATAAGTGAAATACTCAGGTCTACGGGTGTCCTCCAGAGATGCTGTTATCTATTTTAATCCATTTTAAACAGAATATCTCTTTTGAAGTATACTGCAACAGATAGGCCACCCTATAACCAGAGTAATTGCTTGCTGTGTGATTAAGAACATCTTGGATCCAGGGTCCATGATGGTACACAACTCTAGAAAGAAACCCATAAGTGGTACAGCATGCCAAGAGGTAAGATCTGGACCAAGAAGGAGGTATTATTGCACTTGAGAGGAGCCAACCTGGATACAGACTGATTAGCCGTGAAAAAGTGATCATGGGTACCAAGCAAAGAATGAATTATGGAGCTGTGTGGAGAGAAATGGGCTCAGGGCAGATTTATTACGCTCCATTTTCACTCTGCTAGCAGGCTGCACAGAGTCTCTGAGGTACAGATTTACTCAGGATGGAAATTTTACATCCAGGGATGCTATCTCAAATAATTTAATTTGGTGAGATGAGAAAATCATATCTCGTAAAACTATCATCCCTTTTCAAAAGCCCATATAAAAGTTTACAGGCTGTTGAGGTCTCTAGCCACGGCACGAGCTTCTATTATATATGATGTGGAGGCAACGAACTTAAAGATAAAATTATTTTAATAAGAAATGCTACTACTCGGTATGTGCAGTTTGTTTTTTACAGCCTGAACTTCATAAATTTTTATAAGGTGTCTCTTTATTGTCAGGCTCAGGAGCTGCTGTGTCACTGTTGCTCAGTCAAAGCTTTTTCAAATAAAAGAATCTCGATCTGGGTGTGATATTATATATGATATTAAGATAGCTGACCCCACATTTACTTCCAGTGTCTCCTCAGCAACATTCATGTCTTCTATGCAAATGTTAAAATAAATATATTCCCAATCACTGTGAAATGGGTTACTTGTTTGGCCATTATACATGTAGGAGCAGGATGCCTCAGCAGGAAGGGACCTTGACTGTCCTCTACTAATTCTAGATGGAAGAGACATGATGTTGAGGAGCACGAAAAAACCCAAGCCAAGACAACTTCTTTAGGACTTGTGAGTGGGTATCTTTCAAGGGTTGGATAGAAGAGGAAAGAGAGAGGGGAGACAATTTCCAAATAAGAGCAGTTATCATTTTTCAAGTGTTCATTATGTTTCTGGTACAGGATAGGTACTTGATATCCATTATCTCACTGAGTCCTTGCAATCCTATGAGATGGAGAATAGCATGCCCATTTTACAGGAGATGAATCTTCAGCTTGGAGATGCTTATAGTTTGCCCAAGGCCATATGGCAGGAACTCAATCTGGATGTGTCAGATCACAAACACAGTTTTATTCCAATGTCATGTCTCAAAATTGTTTCTCATCAACATCATTCTGGATTTTTGGTTATCCAGGAGAATACTGCGTAGAGGAAAAGGACTTCACAAAACCTTGGAAGGGAAAAGAGATTATGAATTACAGTATATCAGACCAGAATGAGCCCCTGAAAATTGCCTGGACAAACTCTTCATTTTACTGAGAAGAAACAGAAAGGTGGTCACAGGACTAGTTCTGGGTCACATAGCTAGTTAACAGCAGAAGCAGGATTTTCTCCTCATCTTACCACTAGTGCTGCTGAAGGCAATACATCTAGTCAAGTTGAAGAAGGAGTTACACAGGAGGTGATTTTTCCCTTCTCTAATTTTTTTTTTCCTGCCTCATTCTCTTTAGTACCTTCTGCCCTTCCCCTGAAATAGAATGAATGGGATAGGTAATTAGGATGTGGTTAGGACTGGAAAGGCAGGGTCAGGAGAAGAAAGAGTATTCTGGTATTTTTCCTTTTAGGTCCTTAACTTGAGGATAAAAGTCATCCTAGGTATTTCTTTTGGGAGAGAGATGAAATGAGAGGAGTAATCAAATACTCAATCAACAAACACTAGAATTTACTATTTTCAGAGACTCAAATAGTCATTAACTTGATGAATAAGTCTAGGGGTCTGCTCTCAAAGCGCTTACAGTCTAGTGAGAAAAAAAATCAATACAATCAATACAAACTGGTCATTATAATCTAATATCGCAAGCACCATGAGAGAAACACAGAAAAAGTGATATGGGAACATGAAAAGACTATAAAGGAGTTTAGCTCAGGTATGATGGGTACTCAGGGTAGCCTGTGGGAAGTCACTGATGATGACCACAGGGCTTGATCCTCATGTGAGGGGCAGGAAAACAACTGCAGAATTCTGGCTAAGAAGGACACACAGGTCTTTTGTCTCCCTAGGTAGGTTTATTCCTAGGTATTTTATTCTTTTTGTTGCAATGGTAAATGGAAGTGTTTCCATAATTTATCTTTCAGATTTTTCATCATTAGTGTATAGGAATATAAGAGATTTCTGTGCATTAATTTTGTATCCTGCAACTTTACCAAATTCATTGATTAGCTCTAGTAGTTTTCTGGTGGCACTTTTTGGATTCTCTATGTATAGTATCATGTCATCTGCAAACAGTGACAGTTTTACTTCTTCTTTTCCAATTTGTATTCCTTTTATTTCTTTTTCTTCTCTGATTGCCGTGGCTAGGACTTCCAAAACTATGTTGAATAATAGTGGTGAGAGTGGACATCCTTGTCTCGTTCCTGATCTTAGAGGAAATGCTGTATGCAGAAAACTATAAGACACTGATGAAAGAAATTAAAGATGATACCAACAGATGGAGAGATATACCATGTTCTTGGATTGGAAGAATCAATATTGTGAAAATGACTATATTACACAAAGCAATCTACAGATTCAGTGCAATCACTATCAAATTACCAATGGCATTTTTTACAGAACTAGAACAAATCATCTTAAAATTTGTATGGAGACACAAAAGACCCCGAATAGCCAAAGCAGTCTTGAGGGAAAAAGATGGAGCTGGAGGAATCAGACTCCCTGACTTCAGACTATACTACAAAGCTAAAGTAATCAAGACAATATGGTACTGGCACAAAAACAGAAACATAGATCAATGGAACAAGATAGAAAGCCCAGAGATAAACCCATGCACCTATGGTCAACTAATCTATGACAAAGGAGGCAAAGATATACAATGGAGAAAAGACAGTCTCTTCAATAAGTGGTGCTGGGAAAACTGGACAGCTACATGTAAAAGAATGAAATTAGAATACTCCCTAACACCATACACAAAAATAAACTCAAAATGGACTCGAGACCTAAATGTAAGACTGGACACTATAAAACTCTTAGAGGAAAACATAGGAAGAACACTCTTTGACATAAATCACAGCAAGATCTTTTTTGATCCACCTCCTAAAGTAATGGAAATAAAAACAAAAATAAACAAATGGGACCTAATGAAACTTCAAAGCTTTTGCACAGCAAAGGAAACCATAAACAAGACAAAAAGACAACCCTCAGAATGGGAGAAAATATTTGCAAACGAATCAACGGACAAAGGATTAATCTCCAAAATATATAAACAGCTCATTCAGCTCAATATTAAAGAAACAAACAACCCAATCCAAAAATGGGCAGAAGTCCTAAATAGACATTTCTCCAAAGAAGACATACAGATGGCCAAGAAGCACATGAAAAGATGCTCAACATCACTAATTATTAGAGAAATGCAAATCAAAACTACAATGAGGTATCACCACACACCAGTTAGAATGGGCATCATCAGAAAAATCTACAAACTACAAATGCTGGAGAGGGTGTGGAGAAAAGGGAACCCTCTTGCACTGTTGGTGGGAATGTAAACTGATACAGCCACTATGGAGAACAATATGGAGGCTCCTTAAAAAACTAGAAATAGAATTACCATATGATCCAGCAATCCCACTACTGGGCATATACCCAGAGAAAACCATAATTCAAAAAGACACATGCACCCCAATATTCATTGCAGCACTATTTACAATAGCCAGGCCGTGGAAGCAACCTAAATGCCCATCGACAGACGAATGGATAAAGAAGATGTGGTACATATATACAATGGAATATTACTCAGCCATAAAAAGAAACAAAATTGAGTCATTTGTTGAGACGTGGATGGATCTAGAGACTGTCATACAGAGTGAAGTAAGTCAGAAAGAGAAAAACAAATATCGTATATTAACGCATGTATGTGGAACCTAGAAAAATGGTACAGATGAACTGGCTTGCAGGGCAGAAGTTGAGACACAGATGTAGAGAACAAACGTATGGACACCAAGGGGGGAAAACCACGGTGGGGTGGGGATGGTGGTGTGCTGAATTGGGCGATTGGGATTGACATGTACACACTGATGTGTATAAAATTGATGACTGATTAAAAAAAATTTTTTTTAAAAAAAGAAGGACACACAGGGATTTGTGCCTTTTGACTCTTAAATGAGATAATGTTCTAGCACATAGTAGGTTCTCAATAAATGTAATGTGCTTTAAAAGTCTGGGGGAAAAAGATGAAGTAACTATTCTTTCACCTTTTAAGAAGTCTAGAAACATCTTTTCTCCTACCTTTTTTTCTTATATGTTCCCCTCCTTTGCCTATAGTCAAATTACTTTATCAACAGTGTGAAGAAGGGCACTGACTGTAGTGATCAACCCATTCAAGCTTCCACGCAGTGCCAGAATTCCTTCTATGTTGTTTCTGGTGGCTGGTCCTCTCATCCATAACATACTGTCACCTGGAGCAAGCATGAAACTTCAAGGCCATCGCTGGACAGTTTGAATCATTAGAAAGTTCTTTCCCATACTGAGTTGAAATCTGCCTCCCTACAATCCTGCCCACTGAGTCTGGTCGTGCCTGCTGGAACTTCAGAAAAATAAATCTACTTTGTCCACATGTCATCCCTTCAAGTGTTTGCAGGCAGCTGCCACGTCTGTTCAAAGCCACCTAATCTGGCACCAGCTGGTGAGGCACGTGCCTCGTCCTGTTGCTAAAGGAGGTTAAGAAACAGCAGCCATGGGGGTGGGGAGACTCACAGAGATTCTGCTTTGTGCCTTTCTTCATGCTGGGCTGCTTACAGGGGCTTCAACCAGTGCTAATATCATGCTCCTAGTATCATAATAAGGCTTGACAAAAACAGAGAAGTGGGCTAGTCTGAGAGGCCTCAGGAGTGGTACCACCTTCCCAACTAAGCACAGGCCCTAGAGACTATTAAAAATCCATCCTGTGGAGGAACTCTCCAACAACCACCATTATTAGCCCGATGGAACAGTTCAGATGTTGCCTTTTAATTTTTTTCCCCTAATGTTAGAAAATAAACTGCCATGGGACCAGTAATTACCTCTGGAGGAGATCCATAAGGTCTGACATTGCTATCTCCTATATGCATAATTCCCTTTCCCATCTAATTTGATTGGTGATATCATTTTCCAGGAAGGTATACCTTTTTGCCAATCACTCACCTTCAGAAACCCTTGCTCCCTTCAGCTATCAGTGAGCCTTCCTTATCGTTGAGGAAAGAAGTTGACACCTAAGACGGCTGAGTCAGGCTGGACGTAGGGTTCCATCATAACCTGACCTTGCAATGAGGGGATGTTAAACCATCGACTCTTATGCCACCTTACCCTCAATCACTCTCTGAGGTTTTACAGATTAAAAATGGGTTATTTGGGCTTCCCTGGTGGCACAGTGGTTGAGAATCTGCCTGCCAATGCAGGGGACACGGGTTCGAGCCCTGGTCTGGGAAGATCCCACATGCCGCAGAGCAACTAAGCCCGTGCGCCACAACTACTGAGCCTGCGCGTCTGGAGCCTGTGCTCCACAACAAGAGAGGCCGCGATAGTGAGAGGGCCGCGCACCGCGATGAAGAGTGGCCCCCGCTTGCCGCAACTAGAGAAAGCCCTCGCACAGAAACGAAGACCCAACACAGCCAAAAATAAATTAATTAAAAAAAAAAAAAACTCTCTCTCTCCTCTCTCTCTCCAAAGAAAAAAAAAATGGGTTATTTAACAAGAGAACACTATTGCTGGCTTTTAAAATAATCAATGATAGAGTTGTTCATAATATTACACCTAATCATTTTTGATGCCACTTTTGTTCATTATTTTATATAGCAACACTAAAACATCCTATAATTTGCATTTTTAAATGGGTCTATTGAAGTCACACCCTGAAGACTCAAAACTGTTACCCATACACAATAAACAATTTTTCTTGCTGTAATTCTTGATAACTCAGAAACATGATCTCAAGAAGTCAAATAATTCTAAAGACCAGGTTGCCTTTTCCCCATGCCAGCCAAGAGTACATTATACTGTTTCTTTTCCAATGCAATATAAGAGGAAGACAATAGATCTGAGAACCTGTGAAATTCTCGACAGATTTAAACCTTGCTTATGTAAGCTATATACAGGGAGGCAAGAAAGACTTCAAGGATTTGAAAGGGCTTACAGGGGTCCCTCTGCCAGGACAGCAGCAGTTTGAATGCGTGCCATCACATCTACACATTTGGCATAGTCATTTGGGCCTCTACTTGGCAGCTGTGGAAACGGGAAGACAAGAAGAGACCAGAGAGCAAGGAGCCTGTGTTTCCCACCAGAAAACCACAGGACAGGAGAAGTGGCTGTTCCCTGGAGGTAGAAAGGGAGAGGCCTGGAGATGTGGGAGGGGAGAGACACTGCTGATATTCAGTAGTCATGGTGGTCTCTGTACCAGCCACATGACCACTGCAGTCGAGGTGGTTAGCAGAAATACTGGGGTTGTCTGAAGCGCCATAGATCAGTGGCTAGAGAACTCCATCAAGGCATAATCATCATCTGAGGAACCAGGGGGAAATTCTGGCTCCAAGACCTTACCTCCCACAATTTCCTTTTAGATTTTGTAGGGTGAGATTTGGGCCCTGGAAATTGAATATTACAAGTGAGCTCACAGGGATACTGAGGCAGTGGCCAGTGGTCCACGTTATCATGGAGAATCACAGTGGACGAAAACCTGTGGGTAAAGGCCAGTGGGTAGTCAGTGAGAGGACACAGTCTGGTTCTCTAGAATTCACACATGACAGACTCCATGTGGATGGCTCAGAGCAGTGGTTAATGCAGCATGGAGGGACAGAGCTGTGCATATTTCACTGGACTTTACTCAGAACCACAGTAATTCTGATATGCATCCCAGGTTGAAACTAGTGCTACTCTACAAAACTAGTACTATTTCCAAGTGTGGTCTGTGAATCAACTGTGATTCTTATAAAATCTTTAGGTAAAAGATTTAGATTCCTGGAGTTTGGGATTAACATATATACACTACTATATATTGTATAAAATAGGTAAACAACAAGGATCAACTGTATAACACAGGGAATAATACTCAATATCTTGTAAAAGAATCTGAAAGAGAATATATATATATATATACACGTGTATATATATATATATATATATATATATATCACTTTGCTGTACACTTGAAACTAATACAACATTGTAAATCAACTATACTTCAATATAAAAAATTTGGATTCCTGGATCCTACCTCAGACTGCTGAGTCAGAAACTTCAAGGATGAATTCCAGGAACCTGCATTTTTTGCAAGCTCTCCAGGGATTCTTTCACAAATACAGAACTGTATGAGAGAGGTCTTAGGACCAGCCTGGTGGCCACATGTAGGGGACACAAGGAGAAGGCTATGCAAAAGAGGAACAAGACTAAGATTTTACCTTCTATACTGAGTTTAGACACTTACATCGTTGTGCAAGTGAGACTGACCACTGAGGACCATACATGTAGTAATTAGGTATATATGGACTTAAACTCTTTCGTAATCCTATATGTAGTTCACCAATTAGGTCTTTTTCTTGCTAATTAATTTGTTGTCTAAATTCCAACACAGAGAATCCAATTCAGGTGTTAAAATAAATGCCTGCGAACCCAGGAGGATCCAGGTGACTATTCAACTATGACTCAGGTGCCTGAGAAGAGACTGTCCTTGAATGAGTCGGCCCTGGTTACACAGACCCTGGTTAAATAAGCTGGCTCCTATACCTGGATTGCACTCTGATTTGGGTCACTTCCAAACATTCCAGGTTTACACATGCGTACAGAGTTCACAAAGCACATTTATGCAGAAGCTACGCTTTGAACCACTTGGTCTTTCCAAAAATTCAAAGCCCAGGTTATATATTTTGCTATTAAAAATTTGCCCACGCTTCATGTGGTTACACGTTTTCAAGAGTTCTTATAGTGCTTACAATTCCACCTCTATTCTCCTTTCCATTTCATTGTTCTCCTAAAGTTAACAAGGAAAGGTAAACAAGTAAACGAAGATATATATGGTTTAAAAATAAGAAGAAAGGTTCAAACAGAAGGCTCAAAAATCAGAGTTGCAAAATTCTCTTGGCAAAGAAATCAGTGTATCTATGAGGTATGTGATATTAATTATTATTTGATATTAATTATTAATTATAATAATGGCTACCTTTATGAGCACTGTAGGACTTCATGTAGTTTTGTAGCCAAGAACTTTGCTAAGTATGTTATGTGTATTATCTCATTTAACCTGACAACAATCCCATTAAAGTTTCTCTCACTGTCTCTTAGACTTGGGAAACTAAGGCAGAGAGAGGTTGATTAACTTGGTCAAAGTCACACAGCTAATGCATGGAGGAGCTGGAATTTGCATCCACAAAGACACCAGAGCCTGAACTCAACCACTAGGCTATACAATTTCCCATCTTCAATATTGCAACACATGCAGGAAATGAGATGCATTTAATCATTAGCATCTCCAGATATTATTTAAGATCATGTACAGTGACCAATTGGTTGAAGTAAAAATATGTCATATATATAAAATCAAAATGCCTGTGCTTATACACAGGAATGTTTATTTATACACAAACAATAGCATTTTATGCCATTCTTATTCTCAGCATCATAAATTTCATGACATATAAGGTAATACCTCGCCCCAAGTCTGTGAGGGAAAGTTTTTCCACCTCTTAAATTATTAAATTGAAGGACATCACAGAGTCCACCCAATTTCTATGTGAAGTTTAAATTCTAGTGTTAATATCAGAAGTTTTCTACCCTTATTTTTAATGTTTAACTTTCCTGGGCTCAGATTTTAAATATCCTAGATTCTATGGGTCTCACTTTTCTAATTTATCTAAGAGGATATTGCACAAAAATCCCTTTTAACCCTAAAGACACAGTGACTTACTTCGACTGAACAGTAGTCATTTCCATATCCCTAACTAATATTTCACAGAAATAGCAATCTATTAAGCCTGAGATGAATTAAAATCTGAACTCTGATTCATGAACAGTATAAGCTGACCAAGAGTCCCGGCCTCTAGACTCTGAATATCATACATAATAGGCTAACCATCAGACCAACCACTTTAACTAATACATACCAAAAATCACAGCTCTCTATAGAATTTTACATAATTTTAACATGAGTATATTAAAGCAAAGATTTTAAAGAATTAGCTAATCATCTCTCACAATGGGCCTTTCCCTAGTGTAGCTCAAAAGTTCTTTTTAAAATTTCATAGTATCTTCTTAATTGTGTTATTTTTAAAAGTACAATAACAATATGGAAAATAAACATTAGTGAAGACTTAACTGAAAAATACTCTTCCTGATCAAAAAGTAAATAATGCAGAAATAAAACATTTTATTCCAAGCGAAAAAGATGAGAAATAGTACCCATCCGCAGCTCCTTCCGTCGCAAAGTCCATCAGCGTAACAGCCCCTGATATTCACAATTGGTTCCCTACGCCAGGCCCACTGGAATTATTGAACACCTCTTTTATTTATTATCAGATGTGTCCAGAAAAAGGGGGGATGTGGGTTCTCAGTTAATATTGGTTATGTTCATTCATCCAATCTTTGACTTGCTGATAGCATAACAGCATAATAGCTATTCCAGAATCTCAGCCAAAAGGAGAAGAAAAAGTTGACTAGCTTTAGCCTGCATAGGAAAGGATCTCTCTGTGTATGCTTTTTTTATTTTAAATTCATTTCCCATTATAAACTGAGAAATGTAAATGCTTAGCACATTCATATTTATTTCCAAAATAAAATGCTCCCTTAGACTCATGAATTTCAATCCTTTCTATTTGTTGATGATAGAACTGTCTTTAGGAAAGAGCTAAGTCATTTTTCATGAAGTAGGTATAAAAGCCTGGCCATCTTTTTGTAACAGTTTATATGTATTTTAATTCATCTCTGGTATTTATGAGATCATAGAGTTGATGTGGCACCAGATGGATCAAAAATAAGAGAGGGATTGGTTTTTATTAATATATACGCCTTCTGTATTTTTCCCACTGACTTCTGAAAAATATGTTCATAAATTTCCTTTCAAAGTGATTATACTGTGCTGAAAATCTTAAAGCTGAACAGGGAGTGAGAGTGTTAACTGCCAAGGCAAGATGACCCTTTAGTGATTCAACGGATGTAAAATGTAACAGAATAACTGTCATGATAAACGACCACAAGGCGCACAGTACTACACCTCTGGCTCTCACATATTCCTCATAACAACCAAGTCAACCCACTTCACAGATCAAGAAATCAAGGCCCTAAGATGTTAAGTAATCTCCTCAGCTCTCAAAGCTGGTGAGGAACAAAGCCAGGGTTTGACTCAGCACAATGTTATGTTCTTGAGCACCACTCCACACTGCCTTCACGGATCAGATCCTGTAGTTCTCCACCCAGGCTGCAGATTGCAATCACTTGGGGAGATCTAAAAAAATACTGATAAAGTAAATCATTCCCATGAGATGGGCTAAGAATGCCACTATTTTTTTTCAAAGACTGCTGACATGATTTTAGTGTGAATCCATGGTTGAAAACAACTGGATTGGCGAATGCCAAGGAATAGTTATTTTCTTAAGAAATATGAGTCTCTCTGAGCAGGGAGAGAACAACACAAGTTCAAATTGTTTATTTGGAACAGAAACACTAGATGGGAGCACGTACCAACACCAGCATCATCAGAATATCCTTGTTTCCTGCCCCACCCTGCTCCTTCTGCCCCATGTGAGGATCCCACATGGTATCTGGTGCTGAAGCAGACCCAGGAAGCTGTGTAACCCACACCTTCCATCCACAAGTGAGGAGTCCAGAAAAGAAACAGCTTTGCCCAACGTCTCATACGAGCAGTAAAGGCAGAACGAGAGCTGGAGTCTCCCGCACCCTGTTTCAGTGCTCCTTTCACAGAAAAAAATTTGGAAGCAGTAGGAAAACAGTTGGGGCAGGGAGTCAGCCAAGGCATCCAAAGAGAATTTCAAGAACCAGAGAGAGCAAGGCAAAGAAAAAAACTGTAGCAGACTGAGAAAGGAGAACAGGCACAATCTGAAAATAACGGGAAAATGAGAGGAAACGTAATAAAGCAAAAGAACTGGCCAGGAAAAAATAAAATGGGGAGAACTGACCATCATAATACTTTATCAACAAAATAAAAGGAAACTACAAGGGAATAATGGCACCTTCCATTCAGCTTTGGGAAGCATGGTGAGGCCTAAAGTACTTTCAAAATAATGTAACATAGAAGCAAACACTAACTGTAGGAAAATCACCTGGCAGAGAGGCAGGAGTTGCCAGAAACTCCCAAGCCTGGGAACCGTCACCTACTACCTTGCTACTCAAAGTAGTTTGAGGATCGCTCTGACAACATCACCTGGGAACGTGTTAGAAATGCAGTCTCTCTGGCCTGTGCCAGATCTGCCGAACCAGAATCTGCATTTTAATTAGATCCCCGCATGATTTAGATGCGTATTCAAGTTTGCCAAGCACTGGCTCTGCTATAAGAACCAAACTGAGGGGTAAAAAAAAACAAACAACTATTACAGGCAGAAGGTGGGACTAAAGAACTAAGTAGACGTCAATCTGCCTAATTAAATTATTTGTGGCGGCCCTATGAGAAGCCAGGCCCTGAGCTGGGTTTTTCAGGAAATGAAGGCCTGAAGCTAGGCATGGTTGGCCCAAAAGCACATATACATGAGGAAGACCATGACTTGTGCTCCAAGGGGAGGTCAAGCAAAATGCAACCAGGTTTGGAAGAGTAGAAGCTGAAGTTTAGAGGGAGATCAGGAAGGATGCAGCAATTTCACTGACTCTCTGACAGGTGGAAACAGTCATGGGAAAGCGGGAAGGTCTGTTCCAGGCAGAGAAACAGCACAAGCAAAGATGCAGAACTCAGAAGACTGCTTTGTATTGAGGGAGCACTGCCTTCACCCTAGAGCAGTGGTTCTCAAATTACTTCAAGTAGACTCATGACTCTGTGTGATGATGCCTTAGAGACTAAGGGTAGGGAAGGGAGGCGAATGGGATGACCGGGGCCCCATTTCAACCACATAAGATTATATTTTAACAGCAGATTCCACCACTGAAAAATAAAATTTGAAGCATATCACTGAGCCAATACACAAGGTGCTTCTAAAATTATTTGCTAAAGCTGTGCTTGGCATGTGGTAGGTACTCCAATATCCATTGAATAAATTAATAAATCAACGAATGAATAATAAATGAATGAATGAATCTATGAGATCCAAGTAAACAATGTAGAGCTACTTTGGGGCTGGACTGCAAAGGGTCTGAAATGTCAGAGGAGAGGTTTATATGTCATTAGGTAGGGCACTGGGAAAAAGTTTCTTAGCCAGTGACTGAGCTTGGCTCTGCATTAAGGAGCTTATTCCGCACACCAAGTGTAAAACAGATTGAAAATGAGAGAGGCTGGAGATGGTAAACTAGTCAGGAAGACATCATGGTAGTCTCTAGAAAGAGATAAGAAGAGTCTGAACAAAGACAGTCACCGTGGCAATAAAAAGGTAGAGAAGCCAGCATGGTGAGGCATTGTGCAGATGGAGTCCATAGGATTTGTCTGTGAATTATGTGTGGGAAGCAAATATATTGGAAAGATTCTGGGTGATTGTGTGAAATACAGAAATTGACAGAGTCACCTTTGTTCATGCAAGGAGAAAGATGTTGATTAGAGTCTAGACCTGTTAGATTTGAAGCACCTGAGAGTACTATAAAGCCATCGCGTAGGTGGTTCAAATGTCAATATGAAATTTAGGCAAGTGGAAATAATCTAGCACTAATAAGAGGACACCACTGAATAAAAAGTCACATGCAAAAGAGCAAAAAGGAGGTCATCTATACAGCAACGAAGATCAAGAAAAATCTGCAGAATAAAAAAAGAAGACGAAAAAAGAAAAGGGAGGATACAAAGACCATATTGAGACACAGGGAGAACAGAGACAGCAGTCAGGGAGGTGGTAAAATACAGTGAAATGGTGGGGTAGGAGAGGAGGGGTCACAATAAAGACCCAGAAGCAAATAAAAGGCAGGGGGAAACTGGGACAAACGCTCGTTGTCCTTTAGATCTTCGAAGACACAGGATTTTATAGGCACAGCAGAAAGCCAATTTTGCTCTTTATTTCTGTGAACAAAGATTTTCGCAAATAAAGCAGTTGCTCCTGTGAGAAGTAAACTCATTGTTCGGATTTTTTTTAATATAAATTGTTCCTGTTAAAAATTAAGCAATGATATCTTCAAACTCAGCTGGAAGGAAAAAATCTAAAGCGGGGGAGGCAGTCAAAGGATTTAAGATTCTTGTCTCTTCCATGGTGGGAGCTCCACACAGCATTATCTATGTAGATATTTCACCTTTTGGAATTGTGTTCGTTTTGCAGGACTTTTTGGTTTTCTTTTCTATGAGCCAGGTCACCAGCCTGATAAAAAGAATGCTGAGAACACCTGATATACTTTGTTAGATCCTCACACAATAGTTGCACTTTGTAAAGTTACCCTCCAACTGCTGACAGGTCTCACTAATTGGCCATGTTTGGGTGACAAGTACTAATGACAGTTCCTTCTCTGGTTTGACTGTAAAAGAGATACCTCCCTTGGTTTCCTTTCTGCCTCAGTTCAAGGATACATTGAGTTCACTATTCTCTTTTTTCTTTTTGCTATGTGACTCTGTATATTGGTAAAATGCTATAAAATATCAACATTATTTTCTTTAATGGAGATGCTATTTAGTGGTTATTAAATTTATTTAAAGAGATCATTACGTAATGTAAAATAATACAATGCAAATGAAGTACATAAAGAATTGTACTGCAAAACATTTATATCACTAGGATGATTCCACAGAGGACAGTAATTTCTCCTTTGTGAGGAGAATTCACCTTCTCAAAAGTATTTTACTACACGTGCATACAAGAGAGGTCAAGGAGATCTACAAGAATAGCTATTTGATTTGTGGTTTTCATTCCAAGCTTCCTCCAATCACTTTTGGAAATGAGTAGGAGTGTAAATTATATATCTACAAATACTTGATTTATGGGAATATAAAATTTGAACTACAACCAACACTTTGCCCAAATAAACATTTTTTCCTCCTTAAAAACCTCACATAACAACAGAACTTGCAATGCGTATTTGCATTCTAAGGGTGTTTATCTATTACAGGCAAGGGGTGGCACATATACTCATTGCACATATGGCATCAAAATAAGATGAAAGGACTCTGGAAACCCGAGAAATGGGGCCCTGAAATATTTAAGGGCGCTCTTTCCAGCCAAAACCTTTAACTTTATCTAAGACATAGCTTACTGACTTTGTGAAAAGCCTTCTTTTTAATTTGACAAATCATTTTTTTACAGCTTCATGCACTGTTCTGAAGCTGCCAGTTTCTAAGCTTTAGGCTGGGCCCTGTAACACAAATGTCTTATTTCTTCTGTTTGAGCATCTTTTACTACATCTTAACAAAGTTTGCATTCACCTTGGTGTGATGCTCTTGAGCAAAGCAAAACCAAAGGGAACTGCAAACCACATCTCTGCATGAAAATGAAGATGGCTTTCCCTAATGCAAGAACTTTTAAGAGCGTTCCAAAACTGTGTTTATTTTGTACTCGTGGGGGTAGGGGGCTAGAAGGCGATTTATTTTCCTTAAAGGACCACAGCATCCCCCCCCCTCCCCCAAGGGTCACCATAAAAACTGTATGTCCTTTAGAGGCTGTGAAAGCATTCGGGGAAACATCGTCCTGCCAGCGCTCCCTTCTCCCCAAGGGCCCCCGCAAATAACAGTGGCGAAGCAGATGGTCCTCCCCTCCCCTTCTCCTTCTCCCTTCCGCAGTCCCACAGTGTCCTCCCATCCCGCGATGACACCTTCACCCAGCGCTTAGTAACCGAGCCTCCCACCCAACCCCCAGAGCTCCCAGCAAGTGCAAACTTTGGGGACCTTCTCTCTGTCTCACCGCCCCCATTTCACCTTCATTCAGCTGTAGAACTCTCTCGGGATCCCAAGCTTCGATTGCTATCTTCCTCCCACTCCTCTGCCCCCAAACTACCCATTTCCCTGTATTGAAGGGAGAGACGTCCAGCCCCAAACGTCCCAGCCCAGGTGGCGGAGGCACTGCGGCTAACCACAGACGGGTGCTGTCCTCGTCCTCTGCCTTTCTCCATCCTCTCCTCCGTTTGGGAGACTCGGAGCCCGGGAGCCCACACTGGGGACGCCTCCACTCCTCTGGCTTCCACGACCTAGTCCTAACTCCAGCGGCTCAAGGGAGCCTCAGCCCACAGGCCGGGCAAGCGGCGGCCGGGAGTCCTCCTCTACAAGTGGGACCGCGGGACAAAGTGCAAACTCTATCGGGAGGGGGGCTCCCGGCGGCCCTTCCCTCGGGCAGCGCGCCCAGGTGCGGCTCGCCCCGTGGAGGCGGACGGGGGCCCGCGGGAAGGAGGCGCCCGTTCCAGGGGCGCCGGGCCGGGTCGGGCTGGGCTGGGCACCCGGAGCTTACCTCGGCGCGCGGGCCGCCGGCGCGTGGGGCAGTGGCTCCTCCAGCCGGGAAGCTGTTGCTCGCGTTCGCGCGGCGGCGGCGGTCCCGCCGGGGCTGCGCTGGGGCTTCGCGCAGACGCTCTCCCGCGGTCTGCGGCAGCCCGGGTGGTGGCGGCGGTGGTGGCGGCGGCGGCGGCGGCGGCTGCGGCGCCGGCGACAGCTCGGCGCGGCCCCCGGAACTGTCCAACTCGGGCGGGCGCGGGGCTGAAGCTCCCGCCGCGACCCGGGCACTGAGCGCCTGCGCGCCCTGCCTCGCCCAGGTGAGGGGCGTGTGCCCGGAGCCCGCGGGGCGCGCCCGGCCCGCGCTGCGCTCGGGCCTGGCCCGGCAGCCTCCCGGCGTCCGGCCTGGCCGCGGACTCCCGGGGTCGGACCCGCCAACGCCTCTCCCGTGCGCCGAAGCTGGCGACGGTTCACCAGGCACGGACTTGCGAGGCACACACCCTGGGGCGAATGAGGCGGGACCGTTTGGGGGCTCGTTGACACTGCGGAGTCTCCCGCAGCATCGCCGCCTTTAAATCCCGCCTTTCCAGGCGTGCGCGCACCGCGAGGGAGAGGAGACTCCGTCCGGACCAGGGGGTCCTCGCAGTCCTCGGCCTCGGGGTCCCGGTCCCTGAAAAAATTCTTGGCAACCGCAGAGGTCCCAAAGCCGGGATGCTCAGCGGCGCGGCAGGGCGGATCTTTCAAATATTAGTCAAGCCAGAGTGAAACTCTCTTCTTGGAGATGGTCAGAACAACTATTTGTTTTTCTTCTTTGACCTGCCCTCGGCTCCAAGACCACACCAAGCAGCCTCGGCGTTTTTGGCGGAGCCGGGAAGGCCAGCAGCGCTGAAGGCATCGCAGCCTCGCCGCGGATCTAAAGGGCTCTTGGATGGGGGGGCTCCTGCTCCTCTGGATTTCTCTTCCGTGCTTATTTAAGTTTTCAAAACTAAAACATGTCATCGGTTCCCCTGATGTAGGGCATCTTGCGAAAATAATGCAAACATAGCCAAAGTTCTGGGTTCTGAAAGGGAGAGCGCTTGGAAAGAAAACATTTAAGGGGATAGGAAAAATAATTTTAGAAAGAGCAATTTTCTGAGATTATTTGGCTGGAGAAGTTCAAGAGTAATAAATGACAAGAGAGCTGTGTCTTACAACAGAGATTTTTTTTTTTTTTGACCAGATGACTTTAAAATATTATTCTTTGGTTCTCTTCTTGGATGATTGACACTAACTCCATCAATAATTAAGCCAGCAGCTGTTCATGTCTTGGCATAATAGTCCAGAGTAAATATCTTAACGTCCAGCCAAAGCCAGTGCTGTTCTCCAGGGTGGTTTGAGATTTGACAAACACACATGCACATCATCCTAGAGCTTTCTAAAGGAGCAGGTTGTGTTTATTACCCACCTTGGAATTTAGGGTTATTGCAGGCACCAGCACACCTGTGATACCAGCGTGAGAAGGCGTATAAGCTGACAGATCGTTTTTATATTTTTAGAATTCTAAATATCTTCACATCCAGGTACACAGTCTTACTTACTCATTACTAAGAGCAGGCACTTATTTGGTATGTTTATTCTGAAAACTGAACCCTATTTGAAATTGCAACAGGAAGCCAGCACCAACATTAAACCAGTATAACCCAGAAGACCGTGAGCTATGATAACTGCTTAAGTTGTCTCACAAAATCATTCTCTTAAGGTCTCTCTCCCCATCAGTGAAGGTTATACTGAAAACAAGTCATGAATTTCATGAGTCCCTGAAGGTCAGTAAGGTGGGGTTCTGGCAGACGGGGACTGGCAGGAAATTCCAGAGGCAAAAGCCTTCCATGAGAAAAACACCCAGCTTCCAGTGCCCTGCCCTTCACAGTTGGGAACAGTGTGGTTACTACTGAACCTAGATAAGTATTGGTATCTCCAGGTACCTAAAGTGCAGAGCAAGGGGGAGGGGTCCTTAAAGCCTCAAGTCAACACCTTGGATTGCACTTGGAGGCAAATGAGTAACCTCTGCAGAGTGGAACACCTGTGAGAAGTGTTCCCTGTGGCTTGCACAATTTAGCAGCATGTGCATTTTTTATGTCCTGCAAACTGCAACTATATCCTTCTCTCCTCTCTGTCTATTTTTAATCACCTATAGCGAAGACTTATGGTGGAGAATAGTTTGAGGGCTGCATTTCCTAACAGCTGAAAGAAGCATAAAATTCGTGCAGACAACTCCCAATTTTTCACCTGTGCCATAACTAAGAACTGTGCCATCATGTCCTTAGCCAGGACAGGATTCAGGCCTCTGGAGGCCCAAGCACTGAAACACTTGCAGTGCCTCCTTTCTAAATGCACTTCAACGTGGAAACAACATTAAACTAAAACAATACAAGACTTAAATATATAGAAACAACAGCTGCTCTATAGATTTTCTGATTGCAAATTTGTGCCTATTATATATCTTGGCATTGCCTGTTCCTTTTCAGTGCCATCTGATGTAGGGGGTCCTTCTATCCTCAAATTCTCCCACCATCATTTCCCTAAAACCATTATTGCTCATTCCTGGCAATAATGAAGTAAACCAACTCAGAGAACTGTTAGCCCTAGGCGAGGAGCATTCAGAGAACTGTCAGGAGAGCAGCAACACAGAGGGATTGTGCAGCGAGAAGTGGTCCCTAAACATTGAGAAGAAACATAGCAGAAAGAAATTAATTTGAGCCTTTTTCTACTATTTGTGTTAATGAGGTGTGTGGTGCATTGTTTCCTAAACATTGAGGAACTTAGGCAAACTCCCTTTAACTATGTCCATAAATTCATACTTTCCAGTAGATAAAGAACTTGGTATTAACAAGAACAGCATCAACAAATTTGAAGACTTCATCAATCACTTCGCTTTACTCTCTAAGAAATGGATAAGACCTTCTACATAAGAAATGGATAAGTAAGACTTCATATAACAAGGCCCTATAGACATTTTAGATTGCTTTGCAGCCATCATCAACTCTCTGGTCTCAGAGCTGGGGACCATATTTTGAAAACCACGCTTGCAATGGAAGAAGAAAACTGAACTAGCAGTAGCAGATTCAAATTCCAATCTCAGCTGTCACTTTCAAGCCTAGAGACCTTAGTTTCTTCATCTGTAACACAGGACTAATTATATCAGCCTTGTCTCAATGGGTTGCTGTAAAGACATAATGTTTATGAAACACTTTGGAAACTATATAGGAATACAGGTCCTATTGGTTGATAATTGTCTTGCTCGTATTTCGCTTTTCCTCCATTGCTTTAGAGGTGTTCTGCAAACTTTCCCTCAAAGTGTCTTTTAACTCTTGTTTTGCTTTTCAATAATCTCCACTATGAATCTTTCCTGATAACTGTACTTGCAGGTGGCTCCAGTGTCATGTAATGTGGAAAAACATGTTCTAGTGTTGAATGAACAAGACTTGAGCTCTGGCTTAGTACTGACTCACTAGCCATGTGATGTTCTTCATTCCCTCTAACCTTCAGTTTCCTCATCTGTAATGTGGGAAAATAAATATACCTTCATCATAGGGGTTATCCTGAGGATCAAAGCAAACAGGAAAGTATTTTGCAAACTGTAAAATACCTGACAAATGTTTATTATAATTTATGTTAACAACTATTTGGAAAATAAATAGGAGGTTTATCTCCATATTGGGCAATAAGACCTAAAATGTCTTAGAAATACCAAAAAAAATAAATTATATATATATATAGGACTTTATATATATATATATATATATATATATATATATATATATACACACACACACATATATATAGGATTTTCAGAGCAACTTACAACTAGATGGAAGACAGTATAACTTTTTTTTCAATAGGCCACTAAATTATATTTATATACAAGGGTATATGAATATTGCAAATATCAGAAAATCTTTTATTTCAACTTCCACATATTATGAAAAATTATGGAATGAATGTGACATTTGTTCTTAAAAGCCCCAACTCAGGCTCAGCAAAACATTTTGTTTTTGTTCAAAACCACTGATATTATCTTAAGATGTCTGCCTACTCAAGATGGATAACAATGAATTGAAACACAAAATGTTGAGGGTTTTTTGATTAGGTAATTTTCATTCTCATTTTCTCATACGTTTGATGAAGCATATGAGATGTGACAGATAGTTCTTTAAGGCTAACGAGTTTGTTTCATGCAGAAATTCCAACTTCGAACCATCCAGTTATATCTAAGAAAATGAAAACGAAAAAGTGGAGGAAGTTGTTTTAAGTGTAAATCTAAGGCTATTTCTGAGTTGTCAATTTGTGCTTTACATTTATCTCATTTCTAAACCTAACTGTATTATCTTTTAAATCTAAATGGAGTATCTGCCTTTTAGAAGGAGAAGGGATATAGAACTTATTGCTAAATTTCAGGCTTACTTGAGGAACTGTGCTAGTCTTTTTTTCTCCCTGTCCTAGGGAATTGTTTTTATGTGACTCACTAGTATTCTATTCTGTGAAAAAGAATTGTCCTTTTGGCCTACAATTATTTTTTAACCGGAGATTGAGTTCCCTTCCATCTTCCTTTTTTTTACTTGAATACTATTAGCAGAGAAGGGCCATGTAATGAAATTCCTTGCTCACTAATATGTGTCTTCCCTTTTCACATTGAGCACATTATTTCTTTATCTTGATATTTTAAAATTAATTAGTTAAGTATTTTTCCCATGTGTGACCAAGATCTGTTTGTTTTTACCTTTTCCTCGTAAAAACTTATTTTCTTGAGATCTAATGGAATTGATTCCTTGCTGTGGCATTGTGCCCCCTTCTCTGAGGAAATAACATTTTTTATGTCCAGAGGTGATCGATATTGTAAAAGTATTCCTCCTAGACCCTAACCACGGCTTTGAGGTAGTAACTGTGACTCTTACGTATCTGTCCCTTGAAACTTAATCCAGCACTGCCTTGGGCCCCAAAATGAAGGTTGCATGACTTTACAGTACCCCCAAATCCTTCCCTAATGAGATTGCAAGGTGATTACCCTGGTTAGCACATATTCCCCTGTTTGGCTCTTTGCTCTGAGATGGATATAAAATAATCTTCTCTGAACTGCATTTGCAGTTTCAATTTCCTTCCACTTTTTGTAAATCTGAAGATGTGGTGATATTCCTTTCAAAAACATTGATCTATTTCTTAGTCTTAGCTCTTCAGTCCATGCCCTTGTGCATTTAACTCACAACCACCTGGTAACTGGGGAAGCTCCCCAGTGACTAAAACCTTTTGATTTAAGATTGCATTTTTTCAAGAGTTTTTCACTTTAACCTATGCCATAATTTTAGATAAATTATGAGTGTTGAACGTACTGTGTTGAATAATTTTCAAAAGGCTTCAGTGTCTGAATAGCCAACACAGAGCTTATTGAAGAATACAGTGTTCCACATACTGTAAATGCATTGTCTCATTTATTGTCATAAGAATCCTATGAGGGGGAAAATATACCATTTTACAGAGAGGGAAAACGAGAAGCAGTACATTTGTGATATGCAGAAGGTCACAAATAGAGCTAAAATTCTAATTCAAGTTTTTCTTATCTTTAAAAAGCTCTTTATAGGCTGCTTCTTGAGGTTAATCAAAAGTATTGATTAGGCTAAGTTCCACTGGGAGTAGAAATCATACCCTACTTGCTCTGTAGTCCCTTATAAGACCTAACATATAGTACCTTACAAAGAGCAGCTCAATATCTGTGTGCCGAGTAAATGGTTTCTCATTTTCTGCTTTTCACTCACTACAACTACTGTCACCCTAGCTTCTGAAACCATTCTCAACTTAGGAAACTTAAGGCAGGGTTTCAGGAAGGGAGTTGAGAGGGCTAAGGAAGAAAACCCCTATTTCTTCACAAACTCAAAATATGTTGTAGTCTTTGAGCTCTCAGTCAATATCCTTCAATTTTGGACAACAATCTGAACCTCTCTAAACAAACTCCTTACAGATGGTAGCTATCTCATATCTTATCTTTTCAATGAGATTGTCTGACTCTTAAAGCCAAAGACTGTTCCTCATATTTCGCCTTTACCGCCAGCCCCCCCTACCTCCAGTGCCCAGGACTGAATCAAACTAGTTGTAGGCATTCAGTGCAAGCTGGAACGGAGCGGTGAATTTCCATTCTTATTCATACATTCACGGTGCAAAGGGCAGGACCTGACTCTGCTGCACAAAGGAAGTGATGCTCAAGAAGCCAGATTCAGACTGTCATTCAGTCATTTCAGTAAATATTATGTGTTTAATGCACAAGTCTGCATTAGGCATCAGCACTACTTGGCCAGTTTAAGGGGCCATCTTAATCCTAACAAAATAATTCAAGATGCTCTTGAAGCTATCCTACTTAATAGTATTTTGTGAGTGTTCTTTGTGATCAGAGCCCTCTATCCAAGTACTCTCCAAGAATTTTTAAACTATTGGGATCAAGCCTGGAGTACAAGTAACAATCATTTAAACATCAAGCATTAACTGAAGAACTCCATGCTACTAAAGGGATATCTTAGGGGAGCGGTTGAAATCATGTAGCTCAGGTGGGTTTTCTGAAAAAGATTCCTTGAATAAAACAGACCAAGCTGGATTATAATGGAGAGCAGGGACGGCATGTGGGATAGTATGGGATTACGAAAAGACCTGGGTTGGGGGTAAAACTTGAATTCTATCATATAATATTGTACATCAACTATACTTCAGTTTAAAAAAAAAAAAAAACTTGAATTCTATCCCAGCTACTTGGAAAGCAAGCTTGGACAGCTGAATTAAATTCCCTGAGCTTCTGTTTCCCTATCTGTTCCGCTACAGCACTACCTTGAAATCTTCCAAACTGACCTCAATGAGCTTGTTAACTCTTCACTTGTTAACCTGTCCTCGCTTGCAGTTATTTCACACTTTTGAGTGAAAGTTTCTCACTTCAGATGCAAACATCTAAACTTCCACAACAGATCAACTAAATAGTCAGTTTACTACATTATTGAAAATTTATTTGCTAAAAGTAAGATTCTTTGGAAGGTCTGATTTTGTTCCCAATTGAATAATTAGCAATGTCTGGAGACATTTTTAGTTGTTATAAGTTAGGGGGGTTGTAGGCATCTAGTATGTAGAGGGCAGGGATGCTGCTAAACAATCTATAATTCACAGGTCGTAACCCCAGAGCAAAGAATTACCCAACAATAACCAAGCTTGGGAAATTATAGGACAATTTTGTGTGGACAAAGGATGGGTATATGCAATGTTCATGCTCACTAAAAATTAAAAACGTTTGTTTAAAACAGCATTCAGGCCTTCCCTGGTGGCGCAGTGGTTAAGAATCTGCCTGCCAATGCAGGGGACATGGGTTCGAGCCCTGGTCCAGGAAGATCCCACATGCTGTGGAGCAACTAAGCCCGTGCACCAGACAACTGAGCCTGTGCTCTAGAGCCCGTGAGCCACAACTACTGAGCCCGTGTGCCCCAACTACTGAAGCCCGCACACCTAGAGCCCTTTCTCTGCAACAAGAGAAGCCACCACAATGAGAAGCCTGCGCACCTCAATGAAGAGTAACCCCCGCTCACCACAACAAGAGAAGCCTGCGTGCAGCAACAAAGACCCAATGCAGCCAAAAATAAATAATAAAATAAAATAAATTTATTAAAAAAAGCATTCAATAACATCAAATTAGCTGTCTTTTTAGAGGTTATAAAAAAATAAAACAATATGGCAAAGGTATGGTGAAATGGATGTCTTATTCAGTGGTGCAACTTTTCTACAAGCAGTCTTTTGCCATATTTATCAAACTCTTAAAATGATTATTCCTGTTGACTTAGTAATTTTAATCTAGGACTACATCTTAATGAAATAATGCTAAATGTGGACAAAAATGAGCCACAAATAAATGTTTATCAGGGCCTTACTAATGATAAGAAAAACTGAAGACAATCTAAAGAGAATAGTTAAACATATCCCAATAAAGGAATATTATGTAGCTATTTTTGATGATGTTTGTTAGGACTTTGTAGTAACATGGGAAATTATCGACAGCAATGTAAAGAGGAAAGGAGAAAATAACTGTAATACAGCATAATCACAACTAAGCAAGATAAATCAATGCATGGCAAGCTGGAAGGAAATGCAAAACCCATCCATATCAATTGATTTACAAAAGTTTTGATTGACACAACATTTCAAGCACATTATATAAGTCACACAATTTAGACTTGGGTATATCTTCATTATTGTATTTTGTGGTTTATACCATCTGATTTTTCTTTCAAAATGTTAAATTTTCCTGGTTTAGAAGCCTAAGGAGACAATGAGTTTGCTTTTTATTTTCTTCATCATACTAAGGTTGTAGTTATATGTTATATGAGAAGATTAAACAATCGGGCTTGCTCTCATGCACTATTGATGGGACTGTAAATTGATATAACCTCTCAGGAAGTTACCTGATTAGTGTGCACATCCTTTAACACAGCAATCCCACATCATCCTAAAGACACACTAACACATCCAAGCAAAGCAGTATGTACAGAGCTGTTCATTACATTGTAGTTTGAATAAGAAAAAAATTGGAAGAAAACTAAGTGCCCAACAACAGAGGAATGGTAAAATAAATTACCCTATTATACATTAACTAAACATTTTACAGGCATAAAGTATTAACATATTAACTTTTGTTATAAAAGTAATAAATGCTTTTCAAAAAGCAGTTGGCAGAGAATGAAGTAGTATACACTTGGTTTGTTAGTAATGATAATGCTCAAGCTAGTTCAAAATCTGTTAAAATATCTGGGTTTTTGAAACCAAAAGTTCATCTGTTCCAATCTATGTATTTATTTTGCTTAATAAAAAATAATAAATATTAAGCACAATTTGGTCAAGGAATGAAGAGGCATATCTATCTAGATTAGTATTAGGGTGCCACTCAAGCTTATCACAAGAGTCATAAAATTAAATTTCATTTGTTTTAATCCCAGCCAGTCACTGCATTCCCTGGCTTAGATGAGCTTCCCTATTGCTGGGAACTTGCTCTTCTTGAGACAACCCTGCCACCTCTAGACAGGTTCAATTATGCAATGTTTCTTCTTTAGAATAATTCTAAATTTATATATAAATTTTCCTCATTTCTATTTCAAAAGCTTATTTCTTCTAAGCAGTTTTTAAATTGTGTACAGGCTTCCTGCTTATCCTTTTCCATTGAAAGAAAAAAAAATAACCTTCAGGTTTGGCCACCCAAGGTGAAAATTGGGCAAGGCACCACCACACCTCTCTTGCCCTGAATATACTCCAAAAATAACAGCTAAATATCTAGCCACTAAGCCCTCCCTCTGCATTATTGCTAACCTGTAGTTCACACTCAGTCTTCCTTTTCATCACTCCTGATAGCCTTACACCAGGTCCTTTTCAACAATCCATTATTTATCTCATATTAAATTCTTATGGAACATTCAATCATCTCAAAACCCCCAGTCCACCCTCTTACCCAGCAAGACAAGCTTCACTCTTGCATTCCTGGAAGGGAGAAACCATCTGACTTGAGCATTGTCAACTTTCTTCCTCATCACAAGGAACACCTCAGAATTTCTCCAACTTTATCTCTCCTCCTCCATGCACACTTGATGCCAATTTCTCTTCCTTCCTTCAGTGCAGCTCCCTCTATAGTCTTGATCTCATTTCCTTTTGCCTGGCTCCATCATTGGAGATAATACCTTCATCTCTGAAATACCTTCGATCTCTCCTATTTTACTCAATCTGCCCTCTCACAATTAATACATTCAGGGGTCTCCTGTTTTCAAAATAAGAAAAACTAAAAAACAGAAAAGCTTTTCTTGCCTTTGCTTCACCTAAAGCTGTTGTCTTCTTTCATTTTTACTTTTTCATCAACATTTATTTAATATTTTAAGTGACTTTGTGTACAAGATACCCTGCTATGTAGCTCTGTGGTAGAGTTAGGGATATAAAAATAAATAAGATACAAATCTCTGATTTAAAAGCCTAATCTATTTCAGGAGGCAAATACACACACACACACACACACTCCTTGGAAAAAACTACCTCCACTTGTTTCTTGCACTTTCTTACCTTCTCTTCAATCAGATCCATTATTTCCTCAAAGTTCCACTTCCAATAAAATCAATGATATATTGATTCCTAAATCTCAAGCCTTCCCACTTCTCATGCTGTTTTGTTTTTCTCATTCTAGAAGATGCTGATGATTGCAAAAGTATTTTCACATGTATGTTCAAAGTTAAATCTCACAATAACCCTGTAGGGGAGATATCCCACCACAACCCCAAACTCCCACACTCATTCATCAGATGAGGCTCAGGAAGAGGAAGTAACTTATCAGCAAGTGCATGACAGAGCCTGGACTTGATCCCATATTGTTAGATTCTAAAGCTGCCATGCTTCTTCCTTTACCCCCAGTGCCTGCCGTGGCTGACTAAATGAATGACTGGATGCATCTATATTAATCAACTGCGTGAATATAGAATGCAGAATGTTTGAAAACATTTTTCTTTCTCTGACCTAATCTGACAACTCATCATGCAGCACTAGGCATAGAATTACTGCCCAGTAATTGTTGCTGTCTAGGCTTCAACACAAAATGTATGCTGACCTTAGGTACCTGGATGGGGAAGATGGTGCCTGGTTTTACGGAAATGCTGTCCTCAGGATTCCTGTCACGGAAGTACCTTCTACGTGAACAAGTTTTATAATAGGATCTCTTGGTGCCTAAACTCAAGAGCCCTAGGCTAAAGATCAGATGAACTCACCTTTATCATATTTCACTACTAGAAGGTAATGTTTTAGTGAAGTCCAAAGTTACAAATAATCACCTTCATTCAAGTAGTTTTGAGTAATCAAAGACATTGGAGCATCTTAAATACCCAAACTAAATTCATTGTTGATTTCTCAACCTATACGATCTTTATTTTTTTTTTTTTTTTTTTTAATTTTATTTATTTATTTATTTGTTTATTTTTGGCTGCGTTGGGTCTTCGTTTCTGTGCGAGGGCTTTCTCTATTTGCGGCAAGTGGGGGCCACTCCTCATCGCGGTGCGCGGGCCTCTCATTATCGCTGCCTCTCTTGTTGCGGAGCACAGGCTCCAGACGCGCAGGCTCAGTAATTGTGGCTCACGGGCCTAGTTGCTCCGTGGCATGTGGGATCTTCCCAGACCAGGGCTCGAACCCGTGTCTCCTGCATTGGCAGGCAGATTCTCAACCACTGCGCCACCAGGGAAGCCCTATACGATCTTTAATTAATGGATTCATTCTTACTTTGTTATACTCTAATCATTCTGAAACTCTTGTGATCCTGGTATCATGTAAAAATGTCTAAATGAATTCTTTATCACTTTCTTTCTTCCTTTCTTATAAAAAATTATGAACACAGTCTATCTAGAATTGCTGCCTCATCTAATTTGTTTGCAGGTAACTTTTTTTTTTAACTGCCTACATCTGTTGTCCCAGGAAAAAAATGTTGCCTGATAAAGGTAGCTCTCCATCTGCTTCTTCTAAAGTAAGATATATAAACACATCTGGGTTTTTATCTTCTAAACAATCTCTTGCTTGTAGTGCTAATTAGCCTAGTCATTTACTTTTATTTGTTGCCATCCTATTTGAACGTTGTACTGCCATTTGAAATGTTTTCTGAAACATGCTGCTTATTTTCTTTCTCTACTCCAGTATGTAATTTTTCCTTAATTTGGCTTCTTTATATTGTTTTCTTCCTCCTTCACAATTTTTTTTGTAAACGGGTATTTTTAAATCTCTTCCATATGTCTCTATTACTGGCCTAAGATCTCTGTTAGGTATTTATTTGTGTGAACCGCTGTCTTTTCTTTCTTTTTTATTTCCTTGGATAAAACCACCTTAATTGTGTTCTATTTTTTTGAAGGGCTTATGATGAAATTGAGTAAAACCTTTATGTTTGCAATCAGTCAGCCACTTGCTGGATACCCATCACATGTACAGCATTGTGCTAAGCCATGGGTTGGAAAAGCCAGGCAGAAGGAAGACCATGAAAATAGAATGGAATACAAGAGTTCCTAAATTCAGGGAAAGCTAAAGTATAACAGGATAGAGTACCTAAAAAAATCAGAATTCAAAAAGATATATGTAAATATGGCAACCAAGTACAAATGGACTCTATGATTCTCAAGGGATAAGCAATGATGAGTTGGAGTCATCAGTGAAGGTTCTTGGGAGTGATGGACTTTGCTCAGGGAAGTGTATAGGGTGTCCGTGGTCCAGCTGGCTGTGGCAGTATCCCAACTAGAGGAAACGGCACAGGGGTAGAAATGAACAACTCATTCAGACAATACCTAATTTGTTGCTGGCTGGATGAGGGAATCAGAGTCAGCAGAAAATGAGATACCAGAGGAAAGTTGGAGAGAATAGAAGGAAAGAGGAAATTTTAATTAGCAGGACTTGTTCATGTGATTCTGATTCTGATCCTTCTCAGTTATGTGTGCTGCAAATATTTTCCCCCAGTTATTAGCTTGTCTTCTATCTTTTCTTAAAGATGGCTTGATGAGCACAAGTTCTTAATTTTAGAGTAGTCAAATTTATCAATCTCTTCCTTTATGATTTGCACATCTATATCTTGTTTAAGAAATACTTCTCTACCTTGAGGTTAGAAAGATACGCACCTATGTTTTATTCGAAAAGTTTTCAAGTTTGGCTTTTGACATTTAAGTTCTCAATCCATCTGCAGTCATTGTTGGTGGCCCACATTTTTTCCTAGCTCAGCTGATTCAATTGTCTTTCCTTTCCCAATGATCTACCATATTCCCTCTGATATATACTAAAAGTTGCACTAGTCTGTTTCAAGTTCTCTGTTCTGTTCCTCTGGCCAATTAGAAAGTAATGTCCCTTACCACCAATACTTTTAAATGCTGCCTCAGTTACAATAACTTTGCAATTGATACTTTATATTTGGTACAATATTAAATCTATAGATCAATTTGTATATGGTAGGTAGGTAGGTAAATTGTTGAGTCTTCAATGAACCAATGATGATAGTTTTCATGAACCCAGAATTATGATTAATCTAATTCTATGCACTTTAGGTCCAAAGGTTGCTGTGGCTGGGGAGTAAATGGGATGCCACTGATGGCATTTTTGAGGTATATTTTTTTAAGTCAGGTCATATTTTAGATTGTATAACGAATGACACTGAGGAAAACAAAGTAAACACAAGAAATCAGCCAAATCAAAATTATACAATTCGACTATTGGTTTGGAAAAACCTGTTACCTTTCTTATAGCCCACGTTTTTCTGAGGGCATGGACTGTGTACAACCAGCACCTAAAATAATATCTGACAAATAGTAGCCACTTGATAAATATTTGAGGCATGGATGGATAAACAAGTGAACAACTGAATAGTAGAGAGTGTCATAAACAAAGTATATATATTTTTCCTTTCAATTTTATTGAGGTATAACTGAAATACTGTATAAGTTTAAGGTGTACAGCATGATTTGACTAACATGCAAGAAATAACTTACATACATGAAATGATCACCACAATAAACTTAGTGAGCGTCCATCATCTCATATAGATACAAAATAAGAGAAAAAATATTTTTCCTTGTGATGAGAACTCTTAGGATTCACTCTCTTAACAACTTTCCTATATAACATGCAACAATGTTAATTATATTTTTAAAATTTGAATCTTTAGTTCAACCAGTTTTATAGACTATAACTCTTCAATTGGGAAAAAAGAGTCTACATTTATATTTCCATGCAGCTAATAAAATTCTATTCTTCCTGCATTGCCCTGCCATTGCGGTAACAGTCAGCAGCATTTATCAGCCAGCCAGTGGAATGGACATACCGGGCTAGATATTGGAAGGAGCTGTGAAAGGAGATGCATGAGTCAAGCTGTCATGGCCCCTGTTGTTCTATTCAAGCTGAGAATACAAAATGAACCAAAGAGAAAACGTCAGGACACTTAGAGTAATAAGTGTAAATTAACTCTGTGCAAACTGTGTGCACCGGTGTTGAGAGAATGCAGGCAAAAGAGCAGATGCCCCTTTGGAAGGTGAGAAACACCAGAGCTCCTGTGAGCTCTTTCTCCTACTGCAGAAGGAATTACTGTAACTTCTTATTGTTTTTCAAACTGTGGTCACAGACCCTTAGTAAGTTATGACTAACATTTATTTAAACTGAAAATAAACATACTACCTATATTTATCTCTACAGAGCTAGATAATGGAGATCTTCAATTTTATTTATAATTTATAGATAGACTTGCTATAGATTTATTACCTATGTACAAATAGAAGTGAATAATTTCATAAGGTATACTTTCAAAAAGAATAATTTCAAAATAGAGTGCATGCATGGCATATGCTAAAAATAGGAAATAAGTGTCAGCTTATTAAACCTTTATTTCAGTTACTTACATGGTTTTATATGTGTAGGTGTGTGCTGGGCCATAATATAAACTATATTTCTTACTGTGAATAAGTGACCTAACTTATCTGAAAGCCACTGCTCTTCTACCACAGTAAATGGATCAACAAAAGTGTGTATGCAGTCAGCTGAAAAGCCAGTGCAAGAAAAACCACTGGCTTCTGTCCTGTCCATACACAGCGATGACTCCTCAAGGTCAGGCACTAGTCACTCTGTGATAGGCTGAAACTTTGTTGCCCTGTCTTCTCAGATTTGCAGCAATCTTTGTGTAAAAGAACTTCCCCCATTTCCTATAGCTACTTGCAAGGCTGGGAATCCTGGTGGTACTTCCCTGATACTTATATCTTTGCCATCAGTTTAGAAGTTGTCCCATCTTTCCAATCTTTACTCTGCCTACTCAACTTAGAGCAACCCTCTTCAGCAGTAATGTGGGGATCCCTGTTGCCACTTCATTTATTCCCAGTCTAGCAGAGCAGTGTCAGGATGAGCCTATAGACACAAGTGAATATCATACTATAATTTGCAAAAAGCACATGGTTTATTTTAACTATATTATGTAGAATGAGTTTATATTCATTTAATGTAGTGCATAGGCAATTATGCTATCCGTTTTCTGAGAGTAAATCTGTAATTATTCTGTAACAACTGCCTTGCATCATTTCTTTTCCAGAAAAGCTCTGTAAGTTTTTTGAGACTGAGAAGATAATATTCGAACTAAAAAAGTTGAAATTGTCAGCACTTTTCCTCTAATGCTCATTTGTCAAAAGTTCTTGAAACAATGAAAAATAAATCTTGAAAGAAACAGGATAAATGGATTCTATCTATGGAGACCAGTTGTGTTAGCTTTTTGTTTTGTTTTGTTTTTTAGTATCATTTTTTTTACTGACAGGGAAACAAGACAATCTAAGAACTAAGAAAAGTTCAGTTTTACAGCTCAATCCTGAATATATCAAATGAGCACATAGTTAGCAGATATCTACCAAGTGAAGAATAACCTAGAAAAGAATCAAAGAATTAGAAAACAGAGCCAACAAAAAGTAGCAGGCCAATAGGTTACAGACTGAGTGCCCGATTTTTATCATTGTTGAATGTCTCCTAACTTCAATGAGAATCCTCTGTACCAACAGATTTCCTGTGCTCCCATGTGAACAGAAAAACTGCACCTGTAGGTGACAAGCAGAACTCGAAGCTGCAATTATATCACTTATCTATTATGGAGAGAGTGCCAGAAGTAAATAGTACAAGGGATAATAGCTCTTAACTAAGGCTAATATACCTGAGCAGCTAGAGTGTGCTTTTTAAGTTTATCATTTATTTTTCATAGAAAGAGAGGTAGAATATCAGGAGGCTTTGAAAATGACATTAAATTTACTTTGGCCAAGCCAGATGGATTCACTGCCTTGAAAGGTAATTTTTTTTTTAACATGTTTATTGGAGTAAAATTGCTTTACAATGGTGTGTTAGTTCCTGCTTTATAACAAAGTGAATCAGCTATACATATACATATATCCTCATATCTCCTCCCTCTTGCATCTTCTTCCCACCCTCCCTAGCCCACCATTCTAGGTGGTCACAAAGCACTGAGCTGATCTCCCAGTGCTATGCGGCTGCTTCCCACTAGCTATCTATTTTATATCTGGTAGTGTATATATGTCCATGCCACTCTCTCACTTCGTCCCAGCTTACCCTTTCCCCTCCCTGTGTCCTCAAGTCCATTCTCTACATCTGCGTCTTTATTCCTGTCCTGCCCCTAGGTTCGTCAGAACCATTTTTTTTTTAGATTCCATATGTATGTGTTAGCATACAGTATTTGTTTTTCTCTTTCTGACTTAACTTCACTCTGTATGAGAGACTCTAGGTCCATCCACCTCACTACAAATAACTCAATTTCATTTATTTTTATGGCTGAGTAACATTCCATTGTATATATGTGCCACATCTTCTTTATCCGTTCATCTGTCGATAGGCACTTAGGTTGCTTCCATGACCTGGCTATTGTAAATAGAGCTGTAATGAACATTGTGATACATGACTCTTTTTGAATTATGGTTGAAAGGTAAATTTTTGAGGTTCAAAACAGGGAACTGCACCGTTCCAAGCACACATTTCATCCATACAAGATGGGTCTGGTCCTTTCCTTTGGTGGGTGAAGCTTATGAACATTCGTAGCAGAAGACATTTCATAATTCTTTTTATTGTTTTCCATGCTCATCAGACATTTCATCATACTGTGATTTTCAAAGAGAGGGGCCCCTGGAAGTCCTCCAAATTGCCCTTGGGATGGTCTCAACATACCAATACTTGCAACAGTATCTACACTTTCATTTCTGGAATAATTTAACTTGTCGGCAATTTCTCAAAGGACATAGCCTCTGAGCCTTTTATTCTATTAAGATACACTGAGGCCCCTCTGAATCTGAGAAGTGTGGGTTGCCTAATAAAAACTCAAATTCAATTCTTCTCCACAAAATGAAGTAGGTTTGGTAAACTCGTTATTGGTGCTAAATGTATAACAGATTAAAAAAAGGACAACCTTCCCTATAAGTAGTTTGTTGGTTTTGCAGAATATCTTCTTCTCTTACTGTGTTGAGATTATTGTGTAGTTAAGAATTAAAATTATATAACGTTATAAAATATGCCTAATCTTCAATCTATTCTACCTTAGGCCCTTTTCTCTGAAGATTTTAAATTCCATGATGAAGTTTCAAAGGAAACACAGACTATCCTAATTCTGGAGTTACCATACTAGGTGCATAAAGATGTAAAGAAATGTTATACTTGGCATGAAAGAATTCGTCTGATTTCGCCATTGGTGCTGGAGGGCGCCATGACCTCTGCACTCCGAATCCGTAGGGGAAACGAGCAGTGCCTACCAGGGCAGTTCTAGAAATAAACTGGCAGCTAACAGGCAGGATGGCTTCTGGTTAATTAAGAGCCACTCAAGAATGGGTTCTTCACTTTCTGTAGAGTATTGTAACTCTTCCCTTTTTAGAGTGCGGGATTGTTATTTTTAAAGAAAACGCACATCTGTGTTTATACCAGATGGTATGTAGACATTTCCTATTATTATTCATTCTTCTGTCCATTGCTACAGATGTTATAAGTAACTTCTACACTCTTCCCCTCTCTTAAGGCTAAAAACGGAACCTAACATTAAACATAACAGTAAATAAAGGGGCAAAGAAAAGCTGAAATGAAAACCAGGTGCATAATTAGATTAATTCTGTTCTTGGTCACCTCAACTTCCATAAATTGGACTTTATATGGTAACATATGCATACAGAATTGCCCTTAGGTTAAAAATCCTAGTTGAAGACCTCTGACCTGTCTGTCTAGTTCTAACTTAATTCTCTTTATAACTTAAGACCTGTACTAACCTTGTAATGAACAAACATTTGACACATACTTCTGAAGCCACAACATTCGATGTTTAATGACATTATTTGGAGTCAAGTCAAAGGGTGTATATTCTGTCACCAGAGAATACACTGACAACATGCTATCCAGAAATAAGCTTTAACAGAAGGACCCTGTTTTGATCTAGCTACACAATGGTTCCACTCAGGACATATTGAGGGCTTACCTGGCAGCATCCCCCAGCTCCTTCACCATCTTCTTCTTTCCGGGGATAAGGGTGAGGATGGAGAGCATGTCCCATCCTCAACTCCACTGAGTCATTGAACAATATTTATGGAGGGTCGACCATATATAGTTTCTCCTAAGAACTTTACTATCTTGGGACTTTATTGTCAGCATCACTTTCTTTCCATAGCCTCAAGACTTTGAAGAACTTAAAAAAAAACCCTTTCATTACCAAAAAGAAAAATAAATTGAGCACCCCAGCTATGAGTATAGATCTTAATCCATTCTCCAAAATATCCTTTATGATAAAAAGAGACTCCAGTTTATCTCTAGTTAGTAGGCCAAACCAGGAGATTCCCGAGGAAAATAGAAGCCAAGAAGAGTTTTGTTAAACTGAACTTTCATCTGCTTGGCCAGTGAAAAAAATATTTACTTTAAAATGGTTTTATGTATCTAACATTTTCTAAGGTTTACTCTAAGAGGAGGAAAGGCAAATGACACCAAATCAGATCACAGAATAAAGGATCTGTGTCACTGGGGGACTGTTCTTGGAAAGTTAATAGGTTCCAAAATCTAGCAAGATGATTAATACTGGCTATCATTTGATCTATAAACCACAGTGACAGGCACAGCATGACCCTGACTTTGCCTGGCATTGTGATTTAATGAAAAGAGAAAGCTTAGAAGAAGACTATGAAGGAAAAAAACAAAGCCTTCTGTATTGGGTCAGAAACTTCTTGATTGATATACCCACATTCTGATTTCTAAATCTCGATCACGGGGGTTCTGTGTATGCTGGATAGTTTCTTTATCAAGAGAGCTGGGTAAAAGGTATTAGTTTTTTATACACAAGGGACAATTTTATAGAAGGAAAGTGATAGCCTCATATTTTCTAAAGGAAATGCCATTTGCAAAGATATAATGCTGAGGAAAGTAGGGGAAAGTAAACATGCTGATTATGGGTGTGCTTTTATAATAAAATCACCATGAAATTTTGGTTAAATAAAATCAGTTTTGGAGGACTGCAAGGCTGAATTGGAAGACGGTGGAGGCCACAGAATACATTGGTTTGAGTGAATGTACCAACCAGGCTTCATCACATCACAGCGGTTTCAACTGGGGTTGAGAAACCACTGTATAGACGAGAAAGATGGAATATCCAAACCCCCACATAAAAGCTTCATTGAAGCCACTGTGGAAATCTGGGACTGTCAGAACACCAACGTGGAGTCACTCCCACCGTTTTTCTTAAGACTCTCACCCTAGCTGTTGCTTCCCATAGCTCAGGACGCTGCTCTAAGATGTTCTACACCCACCACATCACCTGAACTTCCATTCCACCTGTCACTCTGGCTCCTGTAGTGGCCCTGCCTCATGCTGCCCCCTGGGCACATCAGTCCACATCTGATTCAAGGCGGCTTACATTCCCTGCCTAATTTTGCTCCCAGAGATATCTTCAGAGACCATAGCTTCTTCCCTACCTTGCTAGACACTCTCCAGAGGATTTCTTAAATAAGAACAAACAAATACATCTTCACAAAGAGATTCTTTATCCTGTGATTGTCTATTCACATCTGCCTCAATAGCTGGTCGTAGTGTTTTTGTATAATTCTTTCATTCACTCATTGTTCTCCACACTTATTGAGCATCTGCTACGTGCTCCAGGCCTCATCTCTGAGTTAAAGACATAGCACTCACTCCCCTGCAGAACTTAACCTGGTGAGGAGAACAACCAATTTATAAATTATGGTTTAGGGATGACAGTGCTTTAATAGATGTAAACATACTGGCTACTGGGCCACTTAAACCAACTTGCCTGATTGGTTTGGCTGCTTGATCACAAAATGACTGGGTTAAATGTCACACAGTACTCTTTTTCATTAGCAAGATTTATCCCCAAATCTCTTGGGATTATTCATTCAAAGAATATTTATTGAGTATCTACCATGAGCCAGGCACTCTTCTATGTGCTATAATTTTAGTACTGAATGGAACAGAAAAATATTCCTACCCTCATGGAGCTTACATCCTGCAGGGGCCAAAACTTCACTAGATAACACATGAATAAGTAAAATATAGAATAGGGAGCATACTGGTATGTGTAAAAGAGAAAAACAAAGAAGGAAGAAGGATATGAAATAGAGGGAGAGGTCAAGGTTAGGGTGACTAGGGAAGGGCCCTCTGAGAAATTGACCTCCACCTAGTGATTTGAAGGATCTGAGAGGTAAGCTGCAATACCGTCTGGGGGAAAAACATTCTAGACAAAGGGAACAGCAAATGCAAAAGGCCTTGTGGCAGGAAAGTGTCTGGTGTGTCTGAAAACAGTAAGGAAGCCATGGTAGCTTGAGATCAGAAACTGGGTTGGTGAGAAATCACTCTCCTTTTAAAGAAGAGGAGATGAACTAGCTTCCCAGACCAGTTTCAGGACTTCAAGAGAAGATGCAGCATTTGGAGAAGGAAGTAGTAAAGTGATTATCAAAAGGGCAGCAGTGTGGGAGGGCAAAGCCCTGTTTCCCGGGCCTGGAGTCGCCCTTGTAACTTTCAGTCCTCACTCCTTGCTCTGGGTACAGCATTTGATGTACACACTTCTTCCAGGGAAGATGAATGGGGGCAGTAATCTTAACAGAAAACAAGAAGGAACTCAATTACCTCAGGCACATTTAAGTAAAAGTACAAAAGTCATTGTGCATCCCGAGTATTTAGCTTTCTTCCTCTACCCTGTGCCACCCCCCGGCCCCCCGCCAAGGTCCTTCCTCAGCCTGACATCATCTGGCACAGAAAGTCACCATTAAATTTCAATGGAACAACCTTCTACGAGACCTAAATAATTTACAGTTAAGAACTGAGTCTCCAGAGATCTTTCAACCCCAAATTGGCTCACCATCTAGGAAAACATCTCATAGAGAAACACCAGTGAAATTATCTGGTCTTAAAATTCAAAATCAAACACACACGCACGCTAAAAAACAAGTCAAACTTCTAGGCAAACAAAAAACAGCACCTTCGTGACTGCCTCTGAGGCAGTGCTTCTTAACCTTTCATCAATTATGGATCCCTTGTAGAATCTGATGAAAGATGCAGAATCTGTCTCAGGAAAATGGATACGCATTCAATTGCAAGGGGTTTATAAACCCCATGAAACCTATCCATGGATCACTCCATAGAGTTGGGATTCAGAATATCTGCTTTGAAAGGAAAAATCCTTTCTTTTTCAAAAACATTTCTCATATTTAGATTCATTAACATTCCTTAAAACTTCAGAGTTCCAGCTCGACCATCTCCATTTACTATAAACACACGGTAGTTTACAATTCAGTAATCAGAATCTAATCTCCCTTCCGACATTAGAGCAGACATAAGGCTGGAGCAGGGGAAAGCAGCTAGCAACAGAATTCAGTATCAGGGAGAGGATTCATCCAGTTCAACCATCTGCCTTTGGAGATGCCACCATCAGACAGCTGCAGGAGGTATCCTCCGGGCCTGGGCTCCGTGACCCCGTGGCAGCATCTCTGTGACCCTGCTAGGAGCCCTAGTCCCAGGAGAAACACTGAGTTATGCAAACAGATTTAGCAATCTTAGAAAGAAGCTTTTTTCCCCTCTTCTGAGTATCAGTGGGTATTCCTCTGTCCTACCATTTATTCATTGCATTCACCTGGGATGGCCTCTACATCTCTTTGTAAGCACTAAGCTCTGTTCCAGCATGTAAAGGAGGATATTAAGGAGAGAGGAAGATAAATATTCTGCCTGCTGATATTTTTCTCATCTGCGTACGTGTTAACCTACCAACGGCCCTATGAATTTGAGTATAAACACTGAGGTTAAAAAAAAAAAAAACAACTATAAAATGATACATCTTTACTGCTAGGAAATGGTCCAGAAGAAGGAAGAGTTTAAGCAGGCATGTATGCATTGCTTTTAGTTTTTGTATAAAAAAAAAAAGAGGTGCTGCTATCCTTATTTTAATAAAGTGCCAAACGCTTCTCCCACTCTTTTCCTGTTCCACACACTCTTCTCTAGCTCCACTGGTTTGTGAACTTGTTGTTCACCCCAAAGGAGTTACCTAAGAAAGAAATGATAATCTGTTGAGGATGATTGAAATCAACACTGCTTTACCAAAGCAGTGTCCCTAGCCCTAACTAACTCATTCAGTGTGAGACACATTTGTAATCCACGGCCTTGGGGGTGTAGGGACATTTTGTGTTTTTATTAATGTGTCCCCTGTGCCTTCTGGGAGCGAAGTGTCATCACCAGGGAAGTGGGGCAGCCCCCTGTGAATCGAAGACTGGGCTCTTAGGTGAAAAGAAACCTCCCTTTGCTCTGATTGGGAGCCAGGGCTCAGCCTTCTAGAAAAGTGTTCTGTCAGTGGCAGAAGAGAAGGGGATCCTCTGAGGAGGGCAGCCAATGCTCCAGTCTTCGATACTCTCCAGCTCTGTGGAGAATCTTCTTGTTTTTAATAAGGGCAACGTCAATCAGAGAAATTCTTAGCACGCTACAGAAGAACACAGCGGCCACAGAGACCAGGTAAGGAACTTGCTAAGTTCCGCACTGAGCATACCGAGAGGGTCTGAGGTTGCTGCAAACCCCTGTAAGGTGTGGCACAGGTACTATACCTGGGGACAGGGTAAGAGCAGGCAGACATTATGGATTATACAGTCAGCCCCTGCCCTCAGAACAATCACGCTAGAGCAGTGGTTCTTGAGTAGGGACCATGTGTGGAGACAGTTTTGATTAGCGTGACTCAGACAGGGGGTGCATCTAGCGGTAGAGGCCAAGAATCCCACTAAACATCCTCTAATGCTCAGGACAGCTCCACCCTCCACCCCACCCCCAGCAAAGACTGATTTGGCGCAAAGTGGCCGTAGTGCCTAGGCTGAGAAACCCCGTGCTAGTGGGAATGAGGGCATGAAGCTTTGGGAGACAGGAAAGGCGAATACAGCAGAGGGCCCTGTAGGTGGCGGCAGCTTGGACTTTTCAATCAGACCTCAAAGGCTTTCAAGACTTCAAAATAGGGTGGAATATTTTTGGCTGGATATTTCACTTCAGAATCAGACAAGAGTATCAAACAGGAGTATTCTCCTATGGCTGCTTGAAGTGAACAACCTCGCCCTCCTGGTGAGTCCTTCATTTTCTGTGTGTACGCATGTGTGTAAAGAGAAGGGCAACACAAACGCAGACACGCCCACCTGTAAGGAGGCAGTAGGTAAGTAGTAAGTGAATACAACCTAGGTCCTTTGTGCCGTCCCTTCTTTGCGTACAACACATTGTTGACAACCGTGGGCTTAAGATAAAGGAGCTGTCTCCTGCCCCTCAAGACTGAAACACTGGACCTGAAAAATTGCCTCTGAAGGATTTCTCAGGAGTGACTTTTCAAGGATGGGTGCAGGTCCACGTAAAGAGCTCTCTCCTCCATCAGCGGGCACTTATGTTGTTGCCATACCTTGGCTGTTGTGAATAATGCTTCAGTGAACATGACAATGCAGATATCTCTCTAAGTGATTTTATTTCTTTTGTATATATACCCAAAGGTGGAATTCCTGGGTCAAATTTCAATTTTTTGAGGAACCTCCATACTGTTTTCCATAATGGCTGTACCAATTTATATTCCCACCAGCAGTATATAAGGGTTCGCTTTTCTCTACATCCTTGCCAGCAATGTGGTACATATATACAATAGGATATTATTTACCCTTAAGAAAGAAGGAAATCATGCCATTTGTGGCAACTTGGATGAACCTGGAGGACATTATGCTAAGTGAAATAAGCCTGACACAAAAAAGGTAAATACTGTGTGATCTCACTTATATGTGAAATTTAAAAATCCAAACTCAGAAACAGAGAGTAGAAGAGTGGTTACTGGGGGGTGAAGAAATGAGAAGATTTCCCCCAATCGAAGGATACAGATTTTCGGTTATAAGATGAATAAGGTTTGGAGACCTAATGTATGGCATGGTGACTCCAGCTAATAATAATGCATTATACACTTGACATTTGCTAAAAGAGTACACCTTAAGTGTTCTCACCACACACACACACACAGAAAAGTAACTGTGATCCGATGGATGTATTAATTAGCTTGACTGTAATCATTTCACAACGTATATGTATATCAAAACATCATGTTGTACACCTGAAGTATATACACAGATTTTGTCAATCAGACTTCAATGAAGCTGGAAAAAATAAGATAAAATACAATACAAAAAATAAAGAGAAGAGCTTCCTCCTCTCCTGATGAGAATATCACCCTGGGAGAATTTATTGAGGTCAGAGGGTCAGGAGTGTGTGAGCATGTGTGTGTGCACATTTTCCTGTCTTTGTCTGAATGCACTCTCCAGAGGTGCACGCTCTGCCAGGACCAAGCGTGCTACCTCCCCTTTGGACCTCGGCTTCCTCATAAAGAGAGGGAGCTGGATTCGGTGATCTCTAAGGCCCTTTGGCAGCTCTAACATTTCTGGATTCTATGTCGACAGTCATTGCGTGCCTGCACAAGGATGCCAAATGCCTTCATCCTTTGCTGTCTTCAGCGGCCTTGTGTGAACCCACCAGGCTGCTCTGTGGGGAGAGAGCACGGAGCACCCTGGACGACCATTCCTTGCCTCCCAGTCTTGCTCCGAAGAAATACTTTATATTCCTCCTCAAGATTATGTGAGAGGGGCTTTAATAGGCTGATTTTGTGTGAGGACCCAATGATAGAAAAGCAGATTCTAGTCAGTGCTTTACTCAGAGGATCATTCCACAGAAACTGAGCTGTTGCTAAAATAGTCCCCAAAGTAGCTTAAAAAATAATGGAGATTCAAAAACCAGATCATTTCCTGATGAAGACTCTAGGCCTGTTCAATTTTTAATCCTTTCTGAAATCAGCGTGGTTTTTCTTTTTCTCATAAAGGTATTTAGAATGAAGTTCTTGAATTTGCCCCTTGGAAACATTTACATGTTGTGTCTAATGTCTTAATTCTTTTAATCAAGGCTTTCCTAGTTTTAAATCATAGTTAAGTGTTTTGGGGGGAATCAGCATGCTTATTCCTATTTGTCTGACACATATACAGCATCATATATTCATCATTTAAATGCAATTATAATATAGAATCACAAAAACATCATTGCAATGACTTAAATTGCTCCAGTTTTAATTAAGAGATTAGGGCAATTTGGGATTAGAAACATAATACAATACACAATCAAGAGGTCATATTCTTATAGGTTTTTAATAATTTAAAACTCTTATGACTTTAAAGATGAGAGGTATGGGGGTGTATTTGCCAACAATGAGTAATAATGACACTGGAGAAGAATAGGAAGATGTGAGTAAAAAATATGAAAACTCAGATGTGCTGAGAAATTTTAAAATCTATCTGCCCAGTGAAATGTTCAACAGTCCTGAATTCTTCCAGGTTAAAAGCAAGAAGTCCAAATAAAACTTCACGCATAAGTAGATGTGTAATTCAGTAAAGTTGTTAGGAACTGTATCTCCATTTAAAAAAATTCTTACATATTATATTCTTATTTCACTAGGATCATCATAATTTCTTTATGGCTCTGGGACTTGTGGGACCATCTTAATCTGAATGCTTGGAATTGATCTAAAATGCGGTCTGTGGATGATAAAACCTAAACACGTGGTTAAAAACTTTAAAATTAATTGACAGTTTTATTATTCAGCTGGCCTCCAAAATGACTCCATATAAATTATATTGCCGTATATAAATCGTTTGAACTTTAGCTGCCACATCTTCCATATAAACCAACAGCAGCCATAAACAGTGTTAAGTTAAGCAAAAAGTGGTTTCCCTATGGAGGCAGGAAATGTGAAGTCTCTTATGATTTTTAGCCTCATATGCATTCATAATCAACCTCTCTTGTCATGTTTTTAATTAAAGTGGCATCAGTGCTTAATGCAATACCCAAGTTTGTTGGCTACCAGGGCATAGACACAGAACTCACATCCTGAGGCAGGCGAGCATTGGTTCTCACTTGGACCAACCTCAGATTGCTGACAGGACTTGAGCACCCATGTACTGGCTCCAATGGGCACCTGGACCTTTGGAGAATTTTTTGAACAAAAATACTTGGAAGATCACTTGGTCCAATGTCTGACTTCAGGCAGAAGAGTAATGGAGCTACCTGTGTAAGATAGTGATCTAGATCCCCATAACTCAATAAAAATATAATGAAAGGCATTCACAGGATTTTATATATTCTAATAGACACATTTTTAAACTGAACTCATAAAAGTGCTAACAAAAGATCAAGATGAAAAAAAAAAGATTAATTACATGGAACTGAGTGAACTGATGAGGATGAGTATAATTTTTCTGTCTGAATTAAAAAAAAAAAAAATCCAACAAGGACTCAGAGGCAAAGAATATACAAATCAATTTTCACCGCAAAGTAAAGGAGCTGTTACAGTGGAGGATTACTGGATTGAATGTCAATATTATGACATAGTATGAGTGTGTTTCATGTTTGGTAATTGCAATCATTGTTGCTTTTGTTGTGGTCACCCATGTACAATGCTTGGTGTCAGTCTATTTATCTCTTGTAAAAATAAAATACAGTGTGTGTGTGTGAAAAAAAAAAAGAAATAGAGGAAAATAAAATAATTTTTTAAAAAAAGTAAAAAAAAAAATACAGCAAAATTAATTCTAATGGTATATTTCATTCAGTCCAAATCAAAATTATTTCAACAAGCAATCAATACAGAAACCACTGAAATATTTTAAATTCTTTTTTCAGGCCAAATCTTTGAAATCTGATAGGTATTTTACACGTGCAGCACATCTCAGTTTGTACCAGCCACATTTTGAATGCTCAGTAGTCACACATGGCTAGGAGCTACTGTATTAACAGTGTAGCTCTGGGCTATCAAAGTGGGCCAAGACGGCTTTTTGGCAACAAAGGGATGAAAAGCCTGGGAAAGGGTAGCCTCTGCCTCCAGAGAGCACTGTTTGGCCCCAGAGATTCAGACAAAGCAACGGAAATTAGATTTTTATGGGTCATAGTGGCAATGTTTCCAAAAGAAGGTACACGTAAGTTGTGGTGTATCTATATGATGGAATACCATGCAATAAGAATGAATGGTCTACAAATACATGCAACAATAAGGATGAATCATACAAACATAACATTCAGTGAAAGAAACCAGATACAAAAGGTACATAGTTTATGCATCCAATTACATACACTACAAAAAAGCAGGCAAAACCCAAGGAGTACAAAGTCAGGATATTGAGTACCCTTGGTAGGGGGCAGTGACTAGAAGGGAGGGCAGGGGGAGCTTTTGGGTGGCGGTCACGTTCTGTTTCTTGGCCTGGATGCATTTCACTTATGAAAATTCATTGAGCCATACTCTTATAAGATGTTTATTTGTCATTAAATATGTTATGCCTCAATATAAAAAAATTTTTAAAGAAAGGTAAAATTCAAAGTATTAAATCTCTACACATTTCTGTTCTGGAACATAAACATGTACCATATCATATTATAAAAAAGAGATGTCAATGCTTCTGACCTAATTTTTTAAAACTTCGGATTCCAAAATAAATTACAAAAGTAAAATCAAAGCTCATAGGTATTGGTTTCTGAAGATCAGCTTCAAAGGTGGCCAGGGGCATGAGCACAGGACAGAAATGGGACCAACCAGGTTCAGGAACAACCTAATAGCTCTGTGTGTGATTGGACATAGAAGGGACATGGACAAACCACCACATGCTCTGCTTTCCTCTGAAGAATGTTTAATATTCTTGTCCTGAGTTTTCCCAATCGGCCCTGCACCCCTGGATTTAGAGTCTTTGCAACCAACTGAACTTAAGAGACCGAGATCCTCAAGAGGAAACCTCATCTATTAGCCTTGAGAGAACAAGCCTTGAGAGAACAAGTTAATGACAATTTGGAGCATCTTAGTAGATTTGGAACATAAGTACCTCTGATTCCTAGACTGCTAACAGCTCACGATCACTACCAAGTTTTTGAACTACACCGCAGTGGAAATATTATGTTTGGAAAACTCGTCCTAAGTTTATCATTAAAGATACTTACTTGTATTGTTAAAGCTTATTTCTGAGAAATTTTTATCCTTGAGAAAAATTACTGACAATTCTTCTTAATTGAGAAAAGAAAGAAAATAGAAGATCCATCCTGTAATTCAGGATGCTCTGATTCACAATCAACCCAAAACCACTTCAAGAGAGTCTAGTTAGGACATAGTGCCTGGCCTGAGAGAGCCTAAGAGGAGAGGGACCCCTGCTTGTCATCTCTGCAGATGCTCTTGTGTGAACTCCAGCCTGACCAGATTCCCCATAAATTCTACTGATGTGTCATTGGTATGGGGCATTAGAATAAAACTTGCTACTTACAGAATATCTAAAATGCTTATTGCTAGAGTGTCTCAAGCCTCTTGCCCATAAGTTCCCACAGGCCATTATATCATTAGAGTCTGCTGTCCTTAGCTCACATAGGCACGTCACGTGGCTGACATTTATAGATGTTTTTGAAGAATGTTTTAATAGTTAGTTGTCAGATGTCTCTCATGATGAAGGCTGAGACAATAGTCTAATTATTTTTATATTATCACAAACCCTTTTGCTTAAAGCCCTGGGCCCTATAAATCGACTTTTGTTGATCTAAATTCATAGGATTCAAAGAATATGGATTGGGCTAGAGTAAAACTATACTCATCTGAAAACACTCCTAAGATTATGGTTTTGTTGACATAATCACTGACATCCAAAGATGCCTATATTCAAATGAAAAGCTTAAAAATTATGACCCATGTAATCCCAGCTGAGAGTGGAATGGCAGTCAAGCCACAGAAATGAATTTCCCCGAATGTTTTTTGCTTGTATTGCTTTAAATATCGTAAAGGGGCCATGTTGAGCACAGTGATATTTCTTGAAATCCCTTTTCCATACCCAATACTTTCATTATTTGCCACAGCTTCTCCTACATCTGTTCCCATCAACACTCTAATCCTTCTCCCCACCACTTTTCCCCATTTATCAAAACTCTGTAAAGCAGTATGGCGCCTGGAGGAGGCTAAAGGGGGAGAAATAAAACAGGCAAAGTCTGACTCCTCTTTAGAGGAACAGGGGAAAGGAAGGCTGGGAACAAGTATATGTTGGCAATTTTTGCCCCATCACACAGTGTTGGTATCAGATTAGCATCATCTTACGTTGGGTTCCTGGGGAAAGAGACTGAGACAGAGATTTGACTGGAAGAGGTTTATTGAGGAGAGCTCTTTGGAACAACCCCTGTTAAAGAATGAGGAAAGCAGGATATCAGGGCATAGTGAAGCAATGGGAATAGAGGCCTCCCATCATCCTACAGGGGAGCTTTGAAAGTGTGATGCCCTTCAGAGTTGTCCTGAATCAGGACAAGGGGCCCAGGCCTTCGTACCCCCTAATGCAGGGGTCCCCAACCCCCAGGCCAGGGACTGGTACCAGTACAGTCTGCGGCCTGTTAGGAACCGGGCTGACAGCAGGAGGTGAGCGGCGGGCAAGCGAGTGAAGCTTCATCTGCCTCTCTCCATCGCTCCCCATCGCTCCCCATCGCTTGCATTACTGCCTGAACCATCCCTCTCCTCCCCCATCCGTGGAAAAATTGTCTTCCACGAAACCATTCCCTGGTGCCAAAAAGGTTGGGGACCACTGCCCTAATGGACAGTCAGTAGATGTGGGCTGCCCCAGGAAGGAGCACGACCTGGGGAAAGGCAGCTTTCTTCAGCAGAGGGTTAGGAAATCAACCATAAGCCAACAGCAGCCAATGTCCCATGCAGCCGAGGGAAAGAACACCTCAGCCCCGAAGGGGGCATCTAGGTGGTGCATAATAGTATCCTCTACAAGCACTGTATTAAAAGCTGCCTTTTTGTACCAGATAACAGGAATTACCTGTCCCCACGTGGCTTTCTATGATCATCACTCTTCATGTTATGATCTTTGGGACATCTTTGTTCCTAATGATTCTTTTGGAAGGCCTCATATGAAATGAGTTTGCTTAGTCTGTTGTTTCAAACTAGGTAATGGCTACCCCTTACATGGAAATCGTTCTGCCAAACGTCTTTGAGAAATTCTTTACGCTCAAGCCTCCTGTAAATGTTTCCCTTTAGCTTTTTGCATAGCGGTTCGGATCTCTTTCTGCCATTTACCCTGTGCACATTTTCAAGCCAAGAAAAGTTCATTTTCAGCAGTAAAACTGCAGTGTCTTTATGCAAGTTTGATGTTGGTGATGGTAAGTAGCTGGCCCAGATGAAACAGCTCTAGAATTTAACTGCCCAATACCACATGCCAAAGTCTCCTGGGCCTTTAGAAAATTTGGTTTTCAGCACATCTCCAATCTGGCTTGAATTTCCCCAGCTATGTTGATGCCAATCCTGTTTCCAAGTCATAGATTTGTTTGATTCTATTTTCTCCTTCCCAATCCAGTTAGCATGTAGTTTGACTGGGATAGCAAAAATGAGTTTTTGTTTCAGTTGAAATACTTACTTCACTTGTCCATGGTACATATCCCATGATATATAACCTCAATTTCCTTCAGGCTGATATTCATTTAACTTGGTAGTGAGTCCATGCTTGTCCTAACACGTATTAACTTCCAGCACATAGGTATGAACATAAAGCAGTCCTAAATCACTGCCCAGCTAATGACTGAAAGAACCATGAATGCTAACTTTATTTATCAACCCTGACGTGGCAACCCACAACATCTTATCACGTTTTAAAGGGCCTGTTTGGAACTTTCTGGTGAACAAACCTATTTAGTAGCTGCTAGAATTACCTGAATGTCATTGGGTACCCTCTCTGGCCAGCCATAACACTAGGCATTGCCTGGCACAGGTCAATGGATATTGCATCTTGGCAAGTTCTTTCCCTATTGTGCGGCCACATCCTAGTCAGAGGGAGGGATGTTAAAGTGTGAAACTCCAGGCCCATTGATTGCAGCGTGTCACTGAGTCAGACTGAGCAGCTAGAACTGAGAGAAGCAACGCAGTTTGGTCCCGGCACAAAAATAAGTAGGATCAGGAGTTCAAAGCCAACCATCAAGCCAACTAGGAATTTGAGGCTTAGAGAAATGAGAGCAGGGAGCAAGGAGCCCCTGGAGGTCAAGGCGAGGTGAGGGACCAGGTGGAAGCAAGTGGACCTTACTCAGTAATGACACAAGCATGTCATAAACTCCCTTTAGTGTCTCAAAGTCACTGGATTATTTAGCTTTGGCTTCTACTAGTCATATTCCAGACCCCTCCAGTAGTTTACCTTTTGTATAAGGAGCTACAAAGAAGAGTCACTCTGTACCATTCAAGGGTATAAAAACTAATTTTTTTTTCTTTTTGCCATCACAGAGAGCTTTTTAAAATGGACTAATTAAGCTTCACAGTATCTGTCAGTTAAGTAATAGATTGAAAGAAAGTAGAGCCCCCTATTGAAATAAAGTCCCATTTGGAACAGCAGCTTTTTTTGAGCTATAACTAGACAGCAGTTTAAGACAGAGTACTGAGGACAACATATGGGACAAAAATCCAAATGGATGGAAGTATGAAAATAGGACAGGAAGCTAAAATAGATGTGCACTCAATTTCTTTAGTATAAATAGCATTGTCTGTAATCTCAGGTATATGATTCAGCAATCACTAATGTGAAATCATTTCCAGTATTGCAAATGGGCAAGCAGCAGGTTCATGGATTCTTTTATAAAAGTGGGGAGGGTCTTTGAAAGATTTTAAAACACTTGAAACAAATTCCAGTTTTGGGTAAAAAAAACTCTTCCATTTGTTTACAATTGGAGTCCAAATCTCCTAAAGCAAATAGGAATGACTGTTTACCTACCTAAACAGTAAGTTTTGATCACTGAAGGAAGACAATCTCAGTAAGGGTGGGTACAAAATACCACAGAGCTGTTGGCCTCACTACAAATTCATGACCACCACACTTGCCAGGGCTCCTATAGCCACCCTGCCATTGGTCTACTTCTCCCAGGATAAATCCCTGTCCCACTTAAAAACTTTTTTCTCCCCCTCTTTAGCTTTCAGCTCCCTTGTGCGGCCCTCATTCTCAACATGGTACCTTACTGTCTAAGTTGAATTGGTTCCATTTCCTTCCCGTTCATGTCGAAATTTAATCTAATTTTATCTGTCCTTTCCTCAACACTTTCTGCCTCAAAAAAGCAGTGTCCTCACTCACTTCCAAGACCAGTTCTTCCACTTGATCCAATCTCCCCTTATCTTCTTTAGGGCCTTATTCCATCCCTCAAACCTCTCTGTCTAACATTAAAAAAACAAAAACAAAACAAACAAAAAAAACCACACCTGTTCCAGTCATCTATTGCTGCATAATAAGCACCAAAAAACTTTAGTGGCTTAAAATAAGTCATTTACTCACTCACAAGTCTGCAGTTTGGGTAGAACAGGGCTCCTCAGTGATCCAAGTGGCATATTCTGGGGCAGGAAAGCCCAAAATGGTTTCTATACTCATGTTTGGTGCCTCAGCTGAGATACCTAGACCAGCCGGGAACTGGCCGGACATCTCTCTCTCTCTGTCTCCCTGTGACATTTCCGTGTGGATACCGTGGGTTTCCCCCACAGCAGGATGGTGTCAGGTTCAGACCTCTTACATGGCAGTCTGGCTTCTCCAGAGTATAAAAGCAGAAGCTGCCAGGTCTTCTTAATGCCTTGACTTGGAAGCCTGTCAAAGGACATCACGTTCAGTTGGTCACAGGACCCTCCCAGATTCGAGGAGAAGGGACTACACAAGGACATGAATACTGAGAGATATAGCTCATTGGGGCTCACCGATTCTCCTTAGAATCAGCTTTCCTTATCCTAATATAATTTTCTTTCCAACCTGATTCTCCTCAAAGAGTTATAATCCTCTCTCCTTTACACTTCATCACCACTTTTCAAATAATAATTCTCTACTCTTATTTCCTCCAAAGTAACACCTCTTCTTTACTCCTCAACCCACTGCAATCTGGCTTCCAATCTCATCACCTTATTAAAAACTAGCAGCAACGTTCTAATTGTTAAATCTACATATTTCTTCTTTGTCCTCATCTTACTGTATTTCTCTGAATCGTTTGTTTCTGTTGACCTCCTTCTTGAAAGCCTCTCCTCATCTGGTTTCTGAGACATTGTGGAGCTCTCCTCCAAACTTGCTCCTTCTTAATATTTGTCTTTCTCTTCCTCTGCATAAATGTAGGAGGTTTCTGCATCACCCCTACTCCCATGCTACCCAGTCTGTCACTAGGTTATCACAATCCTACCCTAGTAAAATCTAGAAACCACCCCCTCTTTCCATTCCCATTTCCCCTACACAATTCAGGGCCTCCTTTCCTCCTCATTAGGCAAATGCAAACGTCTTCTGTTTGATCTCCAACACTCCAGTTTCTGCCCCTTCCAATCGTACAAACCGGTATAAGAGTTATCTTCCTTAAACAGAATGGTCCATGCTCAAAACCTTTCCCCAGCTACCTATTGCCAGTTAGGCAAGTTCAGTCTTGTCTTATTTTGCCAAATGCCATAATCCTGGTCTCAAACCATATTTCCAAATACCACAGCAAATTCCCATAGCCTAGGTTTTAGTCCCACAGGACATTTCACAATTCTCTAAAGATGTCTTGTGTTTTCCTGCCTCTGTATTCTTCCTTCAGAAAATTAACCCTCCGTCATTTTTGCCTATCAAAAACTTCCTCATCCTTTAAGGCCAGCCTTAAAAGCTACACTTTCCACAAAGCCTTCTCAGTTAGAACAAATCACTCCACTTGCTTTATACCCATGGAATTTTGTTTAGACATGGCTTTCAGAGCATATCACATTATAAGTTTTAATATGTTATTATTTAGTGTTCCTCACTAGATCATAAACCCCACGAGACTAGAGACTCGGTAATCTCAGCATCTAGCATAGTTGCTAAGAACTCAGTACTTTTGAGTTGAATTGAATAAGCATTATGAAGTAGTTATTGGCTTTCAACCTTTAGCCAAAGAGTCATGTAAAAGGAGAGAGGTTTCCTTCAATACATGTGATTTAATCGCCAGCTTAGAACAAAGGCTCTCATGGGCAGAGATGCTAAAATTCTGCCCCACTCAAATCACTCAGTGGTGTAAATATTAAATTATAGAGGGATATTTTAAAAATATCTAGAAATATCAAGCAAAGCAAGTCTGCATTTTCCCAGATTACCTAGATAATTGCCTTACTTCACCATCTTGTTTTACGTTATCGCTCTAAGATTTATCACTAACTGATGCTCATTAAATTTTAACAACTCTCTGGGATATATGTGACAGTGACACTGCACTTTCACAAGCAACATGCAGATATATAAACATTTCAATTAAGTGTGTCAAATAGTATGCAGATAAATCAATAGGATGGAATAAGGAAATAATGGTAAATACTTCATGTTGTAAGAAGGACATACTTGATTACTCCTTGTAACAACTACAACAAAATTATGCTATGTGCCTGGTGAGCAGCAATTAAGGCTCTATCTCACTTTCAAAAATAGATTTATTCCTAAGATGTATAGATCAATAAATCAGTTCTATTTACCTATCTCCCTATAATTTATTTAACACTCATTTCTCATCCATCTTTGTCTAACAATTCCCAACTTTTGTACATTAGGCTGCTTAACCCACCCATAGAGTCTCTGTCAAGTAGTTAATGGTCTGGAAACAAACAGTAAAGAAATTCCTATTTTAAAGGAATCCTAGGGTGAATGCTTCTGAAAACTGAGTGATTGGATTCTAATTTGTACTTTGAAAATTCAACTTTGCATAAACAGCTCATAAGACAGTTTGATAGTTTCAAAGACAGTGTGAAAATTGATTAATGAAAAATTAGAATAAAATTTTATCTTAAATTTATTTAACAAATCATTTTAGTTAAATTTCCCAAAACGATACATTTTAACTCTAATGCTGGTGACCTGTAGCACATTAGCACCATTCATAAGTAGTTCAATTTCAGGATTCTGGGACCAGAGAGCATTGGATGTCATAGGAAGAAAGAAGAGAATGGAGAAGAGTTTCCTCTTTCAGTCCTGGTTGTTCAAAGCACTATTTCAAACCTGCAAGCTTTGCTATTGGTATTCTTTCACTTCTAATTTTCTTCTTCTTTCCTATCTATTTCTATCCTCAGGGTCTTGCTCTAAGGTTTTTTTTTTTGTAGCCTCCTGCTTGAATGGCATTAAAATGTATATTTCAGGCTTCAAAATGACTTAAACCCATCTTATCTCATCCAAAGTTCTCCCCATCCAGGTGGACCAAGAATGTAGGGAGCAGGGACCCTGACGGGGAGGAGAGAGAGAGAGTGCCAGTCTCATGCAGCCCATCTAAAACAGGCCTAAAGGTGACAGAATTGGGTTCACATTTTTTAAAACAGTATCTGGACATTCCTTGACAGCATTAATAACATAGTGAAACAAGCATGAGAAGGAAATGAGGAGAAGAGATGATGTTACAGCCCCTGCAAAGACAGGAATGGCATAGATCTACCAGCAGCAATGAGTATAAAGGAAAAGGTGGTGGTAGGTGGGGCGGAATCTTTAGTCAGGTCAGACAAGATAGGAGAGCCATTTGTATGTCAGGGACATTCATTAGTTGGAAACTTTGTGCCTTTTAAGAGACCCTCCTATTGGCAGCAAAAGCAAATAAACCACAAGATCAATATTTTCCACTTTTTCAAATATATTAGGAGTAAATAAATACCCAGCTTGGAAACTAAAAGAAAAATAATGAGGTTGAGTACTTTTCTTAACAATCTATGGAAAATCCCCAAAGTTTAGTGTTTTGCTAGTCATATATTTTGTGATTTCTTGACTGTGGAAGTTATTTATAGAAAAACAAAAGTGTTCAACATATTTGCTGATTGAGGAAATTACTAGCTGAATTTTATACCTATAAGTGTAGAGTTTACAAGTGGGAAATGTGGCACTTAACCCAGAATCGTAAAGGCAAAGTTTTATTTCCTAATCATCCATGTGGCTCCTATATTTCCACAGCATTTTGCTTTGCCCAATGTACCATTACAATGAATTAACTGTTCCAGTCTAAGACGAAGCTATCCACCTACCCCATCCCTTCTTACCTAATCAAAGATTGTGCTCCTGCAGTTATCTCCTCTCATCCAGGTTATCCCCATTCGTGTACGAATACGCTTCAATGTATCACATTTAAAATAAAATTTCTTCTCCTTGGAGAAATGGCTGATTCCAACGTAAGATAGAAATTGTACAAGATGAGCCTACAATACCATGTTATACCAGATAGCAAGGAAACTATTAAAAAAAACAAAACTACCAGGGCATGGCAAAAGAATTCTGGGGTCAACTGAAGAACCTCCCCTTGGGTACAAATGGGAACAATTTGAGCATCAATAAGGATAATAACTGCAATGTATTAAAACACATTAAATATATTTAAATCCATGAGTTCATATTATTTTAAAAATTATTCATTGTTAGAGGATACTAAACAACTTATTATATTTAAAACTGTTAAAGAGAAAGAATCAAACATTTATTCTCTTTCCTATACAAACTGTAACAGTAGGTAACCAAATAAGGGATGAGGGAAGTATTCCAGCTAATAAATACAGAAGCAAGGATAGAACTAGAATGTCACCATTTTGCAATCCCTAATGAATTAACAAATCTAGGCACAGAGCATCAATGGCTGCTAACATCACAAAAAGAGACAACCAGGCATTATATTCTTCCTGATGGATAAGCATACTATGAGGTAATCTTGCCAAAAAATTTAAACCCGAATCTGATAAAGCTTTTGGATCTAACTATCAATTTTTGTAAAATACAAAAGAAGAATATGTTAAACAAAACCACAGAAGTTCAATCAAACTGTAGGAAACTCTACAAGACAAACAACCCGGTTTCTTTGAAAATAAATTGCAAGAGGGATAAAAGATGGAGAGAGAATCTTTAGACTAAAAGAAATATAAAAAACATGACAATGCTGAACCAAAAGAAATTGTAAAGTGTGAATCTTGTTTGGAAACTAATTCAAACAAATCATACAAAAATATGACATTCATGACATAATTAGAACTTGGAACACTGGATATTTGATATCTGATATTAAGGGATAATGATCAGTTGTTTTTAGGTATCATAAAGCTATTCTGATTACATTTCTTTGCAAAGTCCTCATCTTTTAGAGATACACTCTCAAATATTATAGATGAAATAATGATATCTAGGATTTGCTTACAAATAATACAGGGGTAGGTAAATACACAGCAGTACAGATTAACAAGATTGTTAATTTTTAAAGCTGTTGATAGGTATAGGAGGTCTATTGCACTATTGGGTTTACCTTTTTATATGTTTAAAATTTTCCATCATAAAAATATTTTTAAAAATTGTCTCTTGAACCTGCATCTCTTTTTAGGTACATTCTCATTCCTCTGCTCCCCATTGGAGCAAAATTCCACATAAGACTCATTTCTACTTCTTTACCTCCTATGCTCTTCTTTCAGCCTTTTAGCTCTTTGCTTCCCACTACTCCACTGAACCTCCTATCATCCAGATGCCCTATGGCCTCCATCTGCCAATCGAACCTTCAACCTCTGTTCTCATCTCACTTGACCTCCTTGACAGTAATGCGACCACCCTTGGTTTCTGGTGCTCTCCCTGTCTCACATGAAATTAGAAGACTAATTTCACTGGTTTCTCTGTCTCCAAATCCCCTCAAACTGTTGCAATGCCTCCGGGCTCCCTATTAACACATTTTGCTAGGTCATCTCACTCAGTTCCACAGCTTTAAACCCAGTCTAAATGCTGGTGATGCCCAACTTGGTGTTCCCATCCCTGAGCCCCAGCTTGTATGTCCAACTCCATCGCAATGTCTAACAGGCAGAGATCTTAAAATTAGTAAGTGTACAATGAAACTCCTGGTCCTGCTTCCTCCCCCTCACATAATCGCCTGGCCCTACTCCAAATTCTCATCTTAACTATTGCATCACCATTCCCCCTAACAAATTCTCCCTCAGGCAAAGAGACCCAAAATTATCTTTGATTTTTTTCCCCTACTCTGTGCATTCAACTTGTCAGGAAGTCCTGTAAGCTCCAATTTAAACTTATCCTAAACATGATGTCTTAGCTTGGGCTGCCATAACAAAATACCATATACTAAGTGGACTAAATGACAGAAATTTATTTCTTCATAGTCCTGGAGGCTGGGAAGTCCAAGATCAAGGTGCTGGCCACTTTGGTTTCTAGTGAGAGTTCTCTTCCTGGCTTACAGAAAACCACCTTCTCACATAGCTGGGAAAGAGAGGGAAAGCATTAATAAGGACACTAACCCCAGCCTATCAGGGCCTCACCCTTATGACTTCACTTAACCGTAATTACCTCCTTCTAGGCCTTGGCTTCAAATTCAGTCACATTGAGGGTTAGGGCTTCAAATATGAATTTGGGGGAGGGAGGGGGCACAATTCAGTCCATATCATCCAACTACAACAATTTCAGGACTCTTACATTTTTCCTTCTGCCTAGAATGCTCTTCTCTCCTATCTTCTCAGGGCTAGCTACTTCCCAAGAAGTCCTTTCCTCCCTAAAATACTCATTTTTCCCTCTTTCTTAATGACTGTATAACTTCCAGCCTTCCAGATCTCAATGATTCTAAAGATGATTTAAAGAGTAAGTGACTAGAAACTTACATTAAAAGTATACGAAAACACGGACTTCCCAGGTGGTCCACTGGTAAAGAATCCGCCTTCCAACGCAGGGGACCGGGGTACGATCCGTTGTCAGGGAACTAAGATCCCACATGTCACAGGGCAACTGAGCCTGCATGACACAACTAGAGAGCCTGCATGCCACGAACTACAGAGCCCACACACCCTGGAGCCCGTGCGCCACAACTAGAGAGAGAAAAAAACCCGCAAGCCACAACTAGAGAGAAGCCCGTGCGCCGCAACAAAGAGCCCGTGTGCTGCAACTAAGACCTGACAAAGCCAAAAAAAGAAAAGAAAGAGAAAAAGTATAAGAAAACATATGATCTTCTAATAATCACTATATCAAATTAGCCATGTGCTCTGAATTATTTCTATTTCTCTAACATCGAAATTGAAAAGTGTAAATAGAGTACTCTAACAAAATAAAAATTGAAAGGAGCTGTACTATCCCAATCTTCCACTGCTTTTCACCTTTATACCTATACACTTACACACACACACACACACACACACACACACACTTATACATATACATGAACACCCTCTTTTTTCTAATAAAAAACAGGATTGTTCTATACACATATTGCTTCATAATTAATTTTCTCACATAGAAGTATACCCTGACCATTCTTTCTGGGCTATGTAGATCTACCTTGTTCTTTAAAGGCTGAATTATATTCCATTGTCTGAACCACAGTTTCCTTATTCGTGCTTCTACAGATAGCATTGAGATTGGTTAAAATTATTCATTAATACAAAGTCCTTTGTACATGTGTATTTACAGACTTGTGCAATTATTTTTGTAGGGTAGATTCCCAATATTGAGATGACTTTCTAAAGTGAAATGAACATTTTCATTCCTGAATTCATGTACCTATTTCAATTCTCATCAACAATGTATGGCATTGCTCTCATCAGCTCAAAATGCTCAAAATGTTATCAGACTTTTACGTGCATGCCAGATAAAATTATCTTGCAGTTTTAATTTGTATTTATTTAATTATCAATGAGATAGAACATCTTTACATGTATTCATTGGTCATTTGTACTCTGCAACTTTTATATTTGTGTTGTTTTGTGTATGTATAACAAAAATACCCTACTAAGATTTGAGAAGGCTTATAATAAAACACATATAGAACTATTAAAAATGGATAAAATAAAATGTTGGGAGAGATTAAACTTCTGTGTTTTATATAAGGCACAAACCCACTTTGCATATGTGCATTTCAATAAACATTTACGGGATACTTACTATGAAGCAGGCACTCCTCTAAGCACTCCAGTGAGGCAAAGATTAATATGATTCTGCCCCTGAACTTGTACTCTTTCTATACAATTAACTAAGCATCCTAACAGGAGAAATTAAAATATAAAAATGACCAGTTTGGTAACTCCATATAAAAAAAACCTTTAGGATACAGACCCACAAATTAGATCATCAATGGATATGTTAAGGCAAAACTGCTAATGAAGAAAAAGGACGAGGTTTTCACCATCATGGGTAAATTAATTGCACGTTAGCATTAAACACAGATTTATATAATAAAAATGTGCTGAGGTTTCAGGAGGTGAAAACAAATTTAATTTCCTTGGCAGTCAGGAGAATATGCATGAAGAGTTGATGAATCACCTCTCTCACTTCTTAAAACCTCTGCTTATAGAATCTCTGACGGTTTTACAAATGGCTGCGTCCACTGGGAGACTGCGTTCGGTTTCTCAGAGGTATTCACTCATAAAGAAGTCATAGCTTATAATAAAATCATTCCAAATATTAAAAGAAAATGAGAGTGAGAACCATGAGTGCAATTCTCTGCAAAGCCGAGAAACATAATGCTTTCACTTTAGACACCTTATCAAATGTGACAAAACTGAAAATAATTCAGCTCAGGATTTTACACTCAACATCCCAGATGCCTGCGCAGTTGGAAAAGTGGGGCTGCCCTGATTCTGGCACGTAGTGGAGGTATTTATGAGACAAAAAGCAACTTTCTTCCTCCCAAACTGCCCAAAGATTATACAGGGTCTGGAGGGATTGACCATTAGGGATGGACCTTTTTGATCCAAACAGGACAGTAAATTAGCTGAAGAGTGAGACAGCCTGGTAAGGAGCCCTCTTATCTTACCACAGGCAGCCACGACCTCTTCCATGAGAAGGAGGCTTATTTTGTTGTTGTTTTCTTTCCAAGAAGACTTGAAATCACCATGCGGCAGTGTGGACCAAGATTAGATGAGGTAAGTTTAAGCAAGGAGACAGGGAGAGAGGACATCATGGAAGCATGGTCAGTTTGGAGCTCTACCCGGGATGCAGTAGGCACTATCAGTAGAGTTACTACTTCCAATGATTGGAGCTTTTTGCCCCAGACACTTCCATCCTAGAGCAGCCTCAGTGCCCTGTGCTCTGGAAGATCCTTTTATCATGGGAGAGAAAACATGCATGTGCTCTACTCTGGGCATCTCTGTGGCATCTTGGAGGGTCTTGGCACTACTTCATTAGCTCCAAGTCAGCCTCAAATCCATCTTAGGGACTAGACTTTGTTCCAGAGTCCATTACAGATGGACTAAAAAGTCAGACAGTCTCTTTGGCCTGAGGCAAGGATTTATGTGGCCACTTTGGTAATCTGATTCCAGTGCAAGTCCAGTTCTAGCCTTCATCCTAACAAATTGAGTTTTGGTATATGCTGAACTCTTAACTCACAGTGGAACTGATTACAATCTGGAAGACCAACAGAAAACTCCCTGTAATGGGATGTATGTGCCCCCGCCTGCCTCCCCACCCCCTGCCAAATATGTCCAACTCCTAACCCTAGGTACCTGTGGATGTGACCTTATTTGAAAAAGGGGTCTTTGCATATATAATAGAGTTAAGATTCTCAAGATGAAATCATCCTGGATTCAGGGTAGGTCCTAAATCAAGTGACCAGTGTCCTTATAGGAGACAGAAGGAGAGAAGACACAAAGACACAGAGGGAAGGGTCATGTGAAGATGGAGGCAGAGACTGGAGTGATGCATCTACAAGCCAAGGAAGGCCAAGGGTTGCCAGCTGCCACCAGGAGCTAAGAGAGGGGCACGGAAGGGATTCTCAGAGCATCCAGGAGGAGCCAACCCTGCAAATGTCTTGATTGTAGACTTCTGTCCTCTAGAAATGTGAGAGACTAAATTTCTATTGTTTTAAGCCATCCAGTTTATGGTAATTTGTTATTACCATAAGAATATGGCAGCCCTAGAAAACTAATATACCCCACAATCCAGATCCAATGAGTCAGTGTGATCTGTTCTGGCAGATTGCATTGAGAATCCTGTGAAAATCACTCTTTAGGGCACAGTTGGGTGACAGTGGACAGAACACAGTGTTTGGAGTTGGACAGACCTTTGTTAATTACTGCTGTGTGTACTTGGCAAGTCCCTCTAGGCTTTTGTCTCTTCGTGTGAGATCAGGAAGGCAGCCTGAGGATATGAGACAGAAGTCAGGTAGCATAAGCCAAGAATGTATTAGAGGTTATCGACCCCGGCTGCATGTTAATATCACCTGGGGAAGTTCTAAAAAATATTGTTTACAAGGCCTCACCTCAATTAAATCAGAATCTCTGGGACTGAGCCATGGGCAATGGTAATTTTTTAAGCTCCCTGGGCACCATTTTACACCCACTAGCATAACTATTGTCAAAAAAAACCCCGGAAAATAATAAGTGTTGGCAAGGATGTGGAGAAACTGGAAACCTTGTGCATTGCTGGCGGGACTGTAAAATGATGCAGCTGCTGTGCAAAACAGTATGGCACTTCTTAAAACTACGACACAGAATTACCACATGATCCAGTGATTCCACTTCTAGTTACATACACAAAAGAACTGAAAGCTGGAACTCAAACAGATATCTGTACACCTATGTTCATAGCAGCATTACTCACAATAGCCAAAAAGGGGAAACAATACAAATGTCCATCAGTGGATAAACAAAATGTGGTAGATACATAGAATGGAATATTACTCAGCCTTAAAAAAGGAAATTCTGACACGTGCTACAACATGGATGGACCTTGAAGACATTATGCTAAGTGAAAAAACACCAGACACAAAAGGACAAATATTGTATGATTCCACTTATATGAGGTACCTACAATAGTCAAATTCATAGAGACAGAAAGTAAAATGGTGGTTTGCAGGGGCTGGGGAGAGGAGAAAAAGAAGAGTTAGTGTTTAATGGGCACAGAATTTCAGTTCGGGAAGATGAAAAAACTCTGGAGATAGGTGCTGGTGATGGTTGCACAACAACGTATTTGATGTCCCTGAATAGTACACTTAAAAGTGGCTAAAATGGTAAATCTTACATTATATACATTGCCATCATAAAAAAAAAAAGGATGTTAATTACATCTATTGTGGTAAATCATTTCACAATATATGTAAATCAAGCCATCATGCTGTACACCTTAAATTTATACAGTGATATATGTCAATTATTTCTCAATAAACCAGGGGGAAAAATACAAAAAGAACAAAAACAAAAACCCTTCCTGGGCAATGCTGATAAGCAACAGAGTTGAGAAACAGGATAAGCAATGTCCAAGTTCAAGAGGCTAAGGCAGGTCAGGCAAGTCATGGAAGAGACCAACTTGTCAGTGGCTGGGCAGGAAACTCTGGGAGACCCAGGACAGAGACTCACACCTAGGACTGAGATGCTGAGACTCCGTGGCGGGAACTCAGTCACTGCAAGGCTGGGTCACTGAACTCAGATAAGGACCAATAGCATCACTGACGTGGTGCTGAGTCAGCATTATTTAAATGGGGTTCCTTCCCAACATTCTGTATAGGACAAAATGGGTCCCACCTGTGGGACAAAGTTTGTTGGGGGGAGGCAGTAAGGGAACACACCTGACAGGGGACTCAGGAAATGGAAAACCCAGAGACTGTTACAGTCCCAGATCTGCTTTGTTTTTTAACATCTCAACTTTATAGATTTTCTTCTGTACAGAGAAACCCTGTGAAACCTCAACTCTTAACCCCTTGGGTAAACTCCCACTCTGCCCACCAGTCTGAGAGTGGTCTGAGAGCCTGTGTGCCTTGCATAAGTCTGACAGAGCAGTCTATTGATCTATTTCCAGTGCAGAGTGGGCTGCAGGGAAGAGTTGAGCAAAGGTGCCTGGTTGTGGGGTGAGGGCGTATGTGAATAGATGCTGATTCTGTTCATTTCAGTCTCAGAGGCAGCCGTTTCTGACCTGGTCCCCGAGTCTGAGCATGCACTCGCTTAGCACTGTCTTTGGACACGCTTCTTTCAAAAAGTGATAATAATACTGTCAAAACCAAATTTCAGTCCTTTCATTTGAAAAGTTTTCAGTAATCTTGTTAGCGACAAAAGAAAACACAGCTTTAGTTTTAGCTATTGTACCCATTTACTCTAACCTAGACCCGTTCCTCCCCAGCATAACGGCTGTATTTGTGGTCTCTCTGCCTTGCCTCTGCTCAGTTATGCTGCATCTCTGAGAGGATGTAGTTCCTTAGCACACCTCAGGAAGGAAGCATATGAGTGGGAAGTGGGGTTTCACCTGTCAAATGCCATCCTGCCAGCTTCCCAATAGCAGCTCGTGTGTAGAAGGAAAGTATTTCACCTCTCGTATTTTAATGGAGTTACTTAGAACGATCAACACTTCCTTCGGATAAACTAAGAGGAAACAAAAGCGTGATATGTAGCCTTCTGTGTTTCCGATACCTTTACAGTTCTGTTTGTTCATAAATGGGTTTAATTCAGTTAGTCCTGTGCTCAGGGGTGGAGTGAGGGCAGACCGCAACAGCTGGTCCAGGTTTGAGGGCTGGGCGAATGCTGACTCAGCCCCATTAAGGCTGTTTTCCCCTTGTTTTAGGAACAAACAAACAGGCTGGGCAAGATGAAAGACGCACGATGGTGTGAGTAGATTTGGCTCCCAGCGCTCCTTTGTTCGTTAGGACGTGTTCCCAAAATCTGGAGTCCTGAGAGCCGTGCAGAGTGAGGAGTCCTCCAGGTCAGAATTTCCCATAGGTGAGCTCACTGCCTTCATACTTTCAATAAAAGGGTGTGGGTTGCGTGGCAGCTGCAGGGCCTAGCAGCCTACATCACCCAGGCCTCATGTCCAGGCTCCGGGGTCAGGGTTTCTGGATGCATTGCAACTGCATTATCACCTATGCGCTCCTTTGCTCCCTGTTAAGCCATAGGGTTACTTGGGACTTCAGTGCAACTGGCCTGGCCACGGCCTATCGTGACTGTGAAGAACAAATAATATGATAAATAACTGACTCCAAATTCTTTGGCATTTCCACCAAAGACATTCTAAGGTGAAGAGTAGCAATCTGTTCAGTAAACACCTTGGTTCAGTGTCCCCTGTGAAAACATTTAGAGGCAAGGCTTATTTGATGGCTAATTCAGAGATGGAATTCAGAGATCTGTCTTGATAATCTAAACACTCTGGTTTTTCTGAAGGCTATTTGATCCCACCACTCCCTCATCTACATCACAAAGTAGGCTTTTTGAGGGACTTTTGGAATAATAATGTATGCCAGAGGGAGCCTTGGCTAGTCCTGGATGACACCTACAATTCTAATTATCTGCCTTATCTTCTTTTCTAGATTCCATGCAGACCCTGGCTCATTTATGTAGCTTCTCACATTCTCCTGAATCAAGACTTCACCCTGTGGTTTGGATATTTTAAATTTATCCCTTGGATCATATTCATTCACATATTTATTAATTCACTTCTTCAAGAACATGTATGAAATGGTTATAATTTACCAAGCAGTGTTCTAGGCACTGAGGAAGACAACAGAGAAAAAAGACATCATTTTTACCTTAAAGGTATCCACATTTCAGTTGGGAAGGTAGACATAGAAATCCTTGATAGACATCTGCAAATGTGTCCAAACCCAACTATATTGTATATTATTTTTAAAATTATGTTTTGAATCACATATCTGTGTAAAACCTGATTTTTCAAATTGTTATATATTTAAAATCATCCTCATTTTGGGTAGTGTTGTATCAATCTCCAAGATGACTTCCAGTGTCCTCACCTCCTGATCTTTATCCTCTTATAAGGCCCCTTCCCACATTAAATCAGTGCCAGTCTGTGTGACCAATACAATATAACAGAAGTGACTTCTGAGGTTATAAAATGTATTACTGCTTCCACCTTGGTCTCTTGGATTGCTCACTAGACAGCCACATATAAAGTGGCCCATGGAAAGACTACTCGAAGAGGAATTAAGAACCCTGGCCATAGCTAGCTAGCATCAACCTACCAGTCACATGATTTGACCACATTGCAAGCAAATATACTTTAGCCCTAGTAAAACCTGCAGGTGAGTGCAACCCTGGCCAGGATGTGACTACAACCTCATGAGAGACCCCAAACCAGAACCAGCCAGCCAAGCCAGTCCCAAGTTCCTCACCCATAAATACCATGAGACATATAAGCAAGTAAGTTTGGGGGAAATTTGTTACACAGCATTAGATAACTAATACAGATAGGCTATACTTTTGTCTTTTGTTATGAGCTTTCCTTCTGTGTAGACAGACTCCCTCTGTATATGTTCTCCCATTGTAGCTCCCTTACATTTTAAGGCACAGCACAAATATCACCTATTCTAATGATTTTCTTAGTTATATCAATCTCAGATCTGTTCCAATTACTTGATACATTTCAAGTATTACAATTACTTGTCTATTTGTCACAATTATTCCTAGATTATGAGCAATTACAACATCATAGCACTAGTCTAGGGTCTTATACATCATATGTGTACAATAAATATTTGTTAAATGAATGATAGAATGTGGTACATACACAAAATGTGCTACATTAATTTTTACATTTTAATGTTTCATTTCAAGAGCTCTTTTGTCTTTTACATTTCCTGTTGAAATTAGACCAGAGAATGAACCTCATCTATGATATCTTTTCTGCCTGCCTACAGTATCTAATATAGTGCTGGATACACGATGTGTGCTCAATAAAGGTTGACTAAGCACTTAATACCTTAAAACAGAAATTCAATAAATGTAGTACCAGTGACCTGAAAGAGTGATGTTTCTCCTTGTGTGTCTAATGGATTACCAAGGAGTATCTTAGAACTAGGATTTTAGAAACAATTGTCAATGCCAAACTCAAGGACACAACTATCACCTGAAAGGGTCTGCCTCAGAGAAAGATAATTCCCAAAGAATAATAAAGAGCTTAAGAAATCAGCCTGTACTTGGTCCATAAAAACTTAGATTCCTTAGATGTAAAAGACTCCCTCTGGGAGACACATAGTTTTTCGAGGCAGAAGCCCGGTGTGTCTCCCTTTGCCTGGCAAAGCAATAAAGCCATCCTTTTCTACTTCACCCAAAACTCTGTCTCTGGGATTTAATTTGGCACCGGTATACAGAGAGGCCGAGCTTTCGAGGGAAGTGTAGCTGTAGATTCAGTGTGTCCACTGAAAGAGGTGAATTCAGGAACCTCCTATGTTGCCATCTTGGACCAGAACTTTGCTTTATATATCTTGAAACTCAGAAATTAGATGTGTATATTTTTAATTTTGAGGAACTATTGATGAGAACGACCTGAAGACTAGCAGAAAAGATATTCCTCAACTGAACATATAAAGAAGGAACTAAAACAAAACAGATTGCTTATTTTTTCATCAACATTTGCATAACATAGTTGGCAGGATATCGGAGATACCCACCAGAGGACACCTGGATTCTACCCTGAACCGGTGTTTGGTACCAGCATGGGCCGTTTGAGCCCCACTGACTTCTCGGTACTCCTCAGATGTTCCGACAGTTGCTTTACTCTGATACCTTTGCAAAAATGCTTCATCTTCAAGAAGATTCATAGAAAGGACTTTTTGACAAGTACAGGTCTCTGATAGCTTTCAGATCGTACTGCTGAAATGGATCAGATACCCCATGACCTGCAACCAGGAGATTATGCATATTGGAAAAGATGTCAAATAAAGATACATTGTATGTTTCTGCCATACAATGAAGTGAATCAGCTATATGTATACCTATGTCTCCTCCCTCTTGGACCTCCCTCCCAACCCACCCCCATCCTACCCATCTAGGTCATCACAGAGCACTGAGCTGAGCTTCCTGTGCTTTATAGCATATTCCTGCTAGCTATTTTATGCATGGTAGTGTATATATGTCAATCCTAGTCTCCCAATTTGTCCCACCCTCCCTTCCCCTGCCCCATGCACACTGTCCATTCTCTATGTCTGTGTCTCTATTCCTGCCCTGCAAATAGGTTCATCTGTACCATTTTTCTAGATTCCATAAATATGCATTAATATATGATATTTGCTTTTTAAAAAAAAAAAAAAAAAAAGACTCCCTCTGACCTATACACCCACACAGAAATCAAAGATTTCCTTTGAGGAGAGTGAATATGCCATCCTAGGTGAGCCTAGAAGTCAACATTAATGATGAGGGTTTTTGAGCTTCAAGATGGCGGAGGAGTAAGACATGGAGATCACCTTCCTCCCCACAAATACATCAAAAATACAACTACATGAGGAATAGCTCCTACAGAACACCTACTGAATGCTGGCAGAAGACCTCAGTCTTCCCAAAAGACACCCTCAGGCAACCTACACGCAGAGGTGGGGCCAAATCCAAAGCTGAACCCCAGGAGCTGTGTGAACAAAGAAGACAAAGGGAAATCTCTCCCAGCAGCCTCAGGAGCAGTGGATTAAATCTCCATAATCAACTGATGTACCCTGCATCTGTGGAATACCTGAAGAGACAACGAATCATCCCAAAATTGAGGCAGTGGACTTTGGGAGCAACTGTAGACTTGGGGTTTGCTTTCTGCATCTAATTTGTTTCTAGTTTTATGTTTATCTTAGTTTAGTATTTAGAGCTTATTATCATTGGTAGATTTGTTTATTGATTTGGTTGCTCTCTTCCTTTTTTTTTTTAATATATATATTTTTCCTTCTTCTCCTTTTGTGAGTGTGTATGTGTATGCTTCTTTGTGTGATTTTTGTCTGTATAGCTTTGCTTTTACCATTTGTCCTAGGGTTCTGTTGGTCCATTTTTGTTGTTGTCGTTGTTGTTTTCTAGTACAGTTTTTAGCACTTGTTATCATTGGTGGATTTGTTTTTTGGTTTGGTTGTTCTCTTCTTTCTTTCTATCTTTTTTCTTATTACTTTTTTATTTTTAATAATATATTTTTTATTTTAATAACTTTTTTTTTTCTTTCTTTTCTTTTCTCCCTTTTCTCCTGAGCTGTGTGGCTGACAGGGTCTTGGTGCTCCAGCCAGGTGTCAGACCTGAGCCTCTGAGGTGGGAGAGCAGAGTTCAGGACATTGGTCCACCAGAGACCTCCCAGCCCCATGTAATATCAAACAGCAAAAGCTCTCTCAGAGATCTCCATCTCAAGGCAAAGACCCAGCTCCACTCAACGACCAGCAACCTACAGTGCTGGACACCCTATGCCAAACAACTAGCAAGACAGGAACACAACACCACCCATTAGCAGAGAGGCTGCCTAAAATCATAATAAGGTCACAGACACCCCGAAACACACCACCGGATGTAGTCCTGCCCACCAGAAAGACAAGATCCAGCCTCATCCACCAGAACACAGGCACCAGTCCACTCTACCAGGAAGCCTACACAACCCATTGAGCCAACATTAGCCACTGGGAGCAGACACCAAAAACAACGGGAACTACGAACCTGCAGCCTGTGAAAAGGAGACCACAAACACAGTAAGTTAAGAAAATGAGAAGACAGAGAAACATACAGCAGATGAAGGAGCAAGGTAAAAACCCACCAAACCAAACAAATGAAGACGAAATAGACAGTATACCTGAAAAAGAATTCAGAGTAATGAGAGTCAAAATGATCCAAAATCTTGGAAACAGAATGCAGAAAATATAAGAAACGTTTAACAAGGACCTGGAAGAACTAAAGAACAAACAAACAATGATGAACAACACAATCAATGAAATTAAAAATTCTCTGGAAGGAATCAATAGCAGAATAACTGAGGCAGAAGAACGGATAAGTGACCTGGAAGGTAAAATAGTGGAAATAACTACTGCAGAGCAGAATAAAGAAAAAAGAATAAAAAGAATTCAGGACAGTCTCAGAGACCTCTGGGACAACATTAAACACACCAACATTCGAAGTATAGGGGTCCCAGAAGAAGAAGAGGAGAAGAAAGGGACTGAGAAAATATTTGAAGAGATTATAGTTGAACACTTCCTTAATATGTCAGAGGAAATAGTCAGTCAAGTCCAGGAAGAACAGAGAGTTCCATACAGGATAAATCCAAGGAGAAACACTCCAAGACACATATTAATGAAGCTATCAAAAATTAAATACAAAGAAAAACTATTAAAAGCAGCAAGGGAAAAACAACAAATAACATACAAGGGAGTCCCCATAAGGTTAACAGCTGATCTTTCAGCAGAAACTCTGCAAGCCAGAAGGGAGCAGCAGGACATATTTAAAGTGATGAAAGGGAAAAACCTACAACCAAGATTACTCCACCCAGCAAGGATCTCATTCAGATTTGACAGAGAAATCAAAACCTTTACAGACAAGCAAAAGCTAAGAGAATTCAGCACCACCAAACCAGCTTTACAACAAATGCTAAAGGAACTTCTCTAGGCAGGAAACACAACAGAAGGAAAACACCTACAATAACAAACGCAAAACAATTAAGAAAATGGAAAGAAGAACATACATATCGATAATTACCTTAAATGTAAATGGATTAAATGATCCAACCAAAAGACATAGACTGGCTGAATGGATACAAAAACAAAACCCATATATATGCGGTCTACAAGAGACCCACTTCAGACCTAGGGAGACATACAGACTGAAAGTGAGGGGATGGAAAAAGATATTCCATGCAAATGGAAATCAAAGGAAAGCTGGAGTAGCAATTCTCATATCAGACAAAATAGACTTTAAAATAAAGACTATTACAAGAGACAAAGAAGAACACTACTAATGACCAAGGGATCAAACCAAGAAGAAGGTATAACAACTGTAAATATTTATGCATCCAACACAGGAGCACCTCAACACATAAGGTAAATGTTAACAGCCATAAAATGGGAAATCAACAGTAACACAATCATAGTAGGGGACTTTAACATCCCACTTTCACCAATAGACAGATCATCCAAAATGAAAATAAATAAGGAAACACAAGCTTTAAATGATACATTAAACAAGATGGACTTAATTGATATTTATAGGACATACCATCCAAAAACAACAGAATACACTTTCTTCTCAAGTGCTCATGGAACATTCTCCAGCATAGGTCATATCTTAGGTCACAAATCAAGCCTTGGTAAATTTAAGAAAATTGAAATCGTATCAAGTATCTTTTCCAACCACAATGTTGTGAGAGTAGATATCAATTACAGGAAAAAATCTGTAAAAAATACAAACACATGGAGGCTAAACAATACACTACTAAATAACCAAGAGATCACTGAAGAAATCAAAGAGGAAATCAAAAACTACCTAGAACAAATGACAATGAAAACATGATGACCCAAAACCTAGGGAATGCAGCAAAAGCAGTTCTAATAGGGAAGTTTATAGCAATACAATCCTACCTCAAGAAACAAGAAACATTTCAAATAAACAACCTGACCTTATACCTAAAGCAATTAGAGAAAGAAGAACAAAAAACCCCAAAGTTAGCAGAAGGAAAGAAATCGTAAAGATCAGATCAGAAATAAATGAAAAAGAAATGAAGGAAACAAGAGCTAAGATCAATAAAACTAAAAGCTGGTTCTTTGAGAAGATAAACAAAATTGATAAACCACTAGCCAGACTCATCAAGAAAAAAAGAGAGAAGACTCAAGTCAACAGAATTAGAAATAAAAAGGAGAAGTAACAATTGACACTGCAGAAATACAAAGGATCATGAGAGATTACTACAAGCAACTATATGCCAATAAAATGGACAACCTGGAAGAAATGGACAAATTCTTAGAAAAACACAACCTCCCAAGATTGAACCAGGAGAAATAGAAAATATAAACATTCACTGAAATTGAAACTGGAGTAAAAGTCTTCCATCAAACAAAAGCTCAGGACCAGATGGCTTCACAGGCAAATTCTATCAAACATTTAGAGAAGAGTTAACACCCATCTTTCTCAAACTCTTCCAAAATATAGCAGAGGGAGGAAAACTCCCAAACGAGGCCACCATCACCTGATACCAAAACCAGACAAAGATGTCACAAAAAAAGAAAACTACAGGCCAATATCACTGATGAACATAGATGCAAAAATCCTCAACAAAATACTAGCAAACAAAATGCAACAGCACATTAAAAGGATCATACACCATGATCAAGTGGGGTTTATCCCAGGAATGCAAGGATTCTTCAATATACGCAAATCAATCAATGTGATACACCATATTAACAAATTGAAGGAGAAAAACCATATGATCATCTCAATAGGTGCAGAAAAAGCTCTCAACAAAATTCAACACTCATTTTTGATAAAAACTCTCCAGAGAGTAGGCATAGAGGGAACTTACCTCAACATAATAAAGGCCATATATGACAAACCCACAGCCAACTTCGTTCTCAGTGGTGAAAAACTGAAACCATTTCCTGTAAGATCAGGAACAAGACAAGGTTGCCCACTCTCACCACTATTATTCAACATAGTTTTGGAAGTTTTAGCCACAGCAATCAGAGAAGAAAAAGAAATAAAAGGAATCCAAATCAGAAAACAACAAGTAAAACTGTCACTGTTTGCAGATGACATGATACTATACATAGAGAATCCCAAAGATGATACCAGAAAACTACTAGAGGTAATCAATGAATTTGGTAAAGTAGCAAGATATAAAATTAATGCACAGAAATCTCTTGCATTCCTATACATTAATGATGAAAAATCTGAAAGAGAAATTAAGGAATCACTCCCGTTTACCACTGCAACAAAAGAATAAAATACCTAGGAATAAACCTACCTAAGGAGACAAAAGACCTGTATGCAGAAAATTATAAGACACTGATGAAGGAAATCAAAGATGATACAAATAGATGGAGAGATATACCATGTTCTTGGATTAGAAGAATCAACATTGTGAAAAAGACTATACTACCCAAAGCAATCTACGGATTCAATGCAATCCCTATCAAACTACCAATGCCATTTTTCACAGAACTAGAACAAAAAAATTCGTAATTTGTATGGAAACACAAAGACCCGGAATAGGCAAAGCAGTCTTGAGGGAAAAAACGGAGCTGGGGGAATCAGACTCCCTGACTTCAGACTATACTACCAAGTTACAGTAATCGAGACAGTATGGTACTGGCACAAAAACAGAAATATAGATCAATGGAACAGGATAGAAAGCCCAGAGATAAATCCACGCACATATGGTCACCTTATGTTTGATAAAGGAGGCAAGAATATACAATGGAGAAAAGACAGCCTCTTCAATAAGTGGTGCTGGGAAAACTGGACAGCTACAGGTAAAAGAATGAAATTAGAACACTCCCTAACACCATACACAAAAATAAACTCAAAATCGATTAAAGACCTAAATGTAAGACCAGACACTATGAAACTCTTAGAGGAAAACATAGGCAGAACACTCTATGACTTAAATCACAGCAAGATCCTTTTTGACCCACCTTCTAGAGAAATGGAAATAAAAACAAAAATAAACAAATGGGACCTAATGAAACTTAAAAGCTTTTGCACAACAAAGGAAACCATAAACAAGATGAAAACACAACCCTCAGAATGGGAGAAAATATTTGCCAACGAAGTAACTGACAAAGGATTAATCTCGAAAATATACAAGCAGCTCATGCAGGTCAATATCAAAAAAACAAACAACCTAATCCAAAAATGGGCAGAAGACCTAAACAGACATGTCTCCACAGAAGATATACAGATTGCCAACAAACACATGAAAGGATGCTCAACATCACTAATCATTAGAGAAATGAATAGCAAAACTACAATGAGGTATCACCTCACACCAGTCAGAATGGCCATCATCAAAAAATCTACAAACAATAAATGCTGGAGAGGGTGTGGAGAAAGGGGAACCCTCTTGCACTGCTGGTGGGAATGTAAAGTGATACAGCCACTATGGAGAACAGTATGGAGGTTCCTTAAAAAACTACAAATAGAACTACCATACAACCCAGCAATCCCACTACTGGGCATATACTCTGAGAAAACCATAATTCAAAAAGAGTCATGTACCACAATGTTCATTGCAGCTCTATTTACAATAGCCAGGACATGGAAGCAACCTAAGTGTCCATCGACAGATGAATGGGTAGAGAAGATGTGGCACATATATACAATGGAATATTACTCAGCCATAAAAAGAAACGAAATTGAGTTATTTGTAGTGAGGTGGATGGACCTAGAGTCTGTCATACAGAGTGAAGTAAGTCAGAAAGAGAAAAACAAATACCGTATGCTAACACATATATATGGGGGAAAAAAATGTTTCTGAAGAACCTAAGGGCAGGGCAGAAATAAAAACGCAGATGTAGAGAATGGACTTGAGGACACAGGGAAGGGGAAGGGGAAGCTGGGATGAAGTGAGAGGATGGCATGGACTTATATATACTACCAAATATAAAATGGATAACTAGTGGGAAGCAGCCACATAGCACAGGGAGATCAGCTCGGTGCTTTGTGACCACCTAGAGCGGTGGGATAGGGAGGGTGGGAGGGAGACGCAAGAGGGAGGACATATGGGGATATATGTCTATGTACAGCTGATTCACTTTGTTATACAGCAGAAACTAACATACCATTGTAAAGCAATTATACTCCAATAAAGATGTTAAAAAAAAAATGATGAGGCTACCTAAAAAATATCTGGACTGCCACAGTGAAAGGGGAGCTCTCCACTGTGAATTCCTGTCGAAGCAACACCTACAAGGTCCAGCTACAGTCTGCTTGATGGTCAGTGCTGACTCTGCTCCCCAAGACGGCTCCATGCATCTTGCTCATGATGTTCCCTGTCTGCACGCTGACGTGAAGAGTGTCACGTGAAGAGTGTCACCTTTACCCTCTAGGATACAAACCTCTTAGCTCCAGCCCTGCCCATGACTGGCTTAATTCTCTTCATTTTCCTTTACCCATGCTGTGTCTTAACCCTGACTGACTGGTTTATGTCTCCTGGATGAATTTCCTTTCATCCATTTAAGTATCACTAATGAACTTGTGATTAATTAATTCCTTCTCAGTTTCCAAAGCAGGAGTTTTATTAGTAGGAAAGTAAATGTTGATATTACCCACACTTTCAAAAGAGGAATTCACTGATTTTTTTTTTTGAGATAAATGTAGCTTTACTTACCACTGTTCTTTTTAAAAGAAAGGAGCCAAAATTCTGATGATGAAATTATTCTTCAAAACTACTTCTTTATGATATTTGATATATCCAGGGTTATGGAAATGATAACATTTTTGTCAAGTGAGAGGAAAATACAAAAGTGGAAGGAATATAATGAATATTCAAGTCTTTTAATACACTAACATTTACCATTTGGATTTTCAATAATTTAATGGAACACCAAAGCAGGTTTTTATTATTCAACATGTTTGCCTCTGGATAATCCATCAGAGATGTAAATGCCTCTAATTCAATCATGTTTATCTTTTAAGTATATTAATAACTGTACTGTTGATGGCTTTTGTGTTCTGTATTCAACTGTATATTTGTTATTATGATAACAATAATTTGAGAAAAGACACAAAATTATATAAAGTAGAATGGTATCTAAAGGGAATGGAATAAAGTAAAAATTAATAGAAACAGAGCTTTAGGAAATAAATTGATTTTAAAATTAACATTATGGTACAGAAGGTTTTTAAAAATTTGTATACCCTACAAAGAATTAAGATGATTCATGGATGGCTTTTGGCTCTGAAACTTATTTAAATTTAATAATTTAGCCTGAAAAACCCTTGGTATTTTATTTAAAAGTTCAATAAAGAATAACAAATAAAGTATGATCATCACAATCTTCAAGTGGTATTTATTAAGCTCCTGTCTTCTTCCTTTAAAATAATATCCAGTACATAAATTAAAAAATAGGGGCTCATTAAAAATTGATCTTCGTGCAGCTTCTATGTTCATTCTCCTGTTTTTATTTACAGCATTTTCTATACCACCACAACATTTATTAGGTACCCACCACAGGTCAAGTACTGAACTCATCACTGTAATGCACAATCTCGCTTACCATACCAGACAATCCTATGGCTAATTACTCAACATGGCACAGAAGGGGAAACCGAGGCACAAAGAAGTTAAGTAATTTGTCCTAGTTCACACAGTTAGAGGTGGTAGAGCCAGAATTCAAATCGTATCTCTTTGACTCCAAAGCCTGAGCTCTTAGCATTCTACTATGAGAGTGATTAAGAAAGTTAAATCTCCTTCAAAAGACCTGCTGCTTCTCCAGCCCACACAAATTTCACTCCCTTTTCTAAGTCAAACTTTTTTCCATGTACACCATGTTTTGATTATATACTGCTTTATATTGTTATGTACATGTTTAAAGTGTGTAAAATTTGTTCTTCAACTAGACTGTAGACTTCATGAAGGTAGGCTTATGTCTAGTATGTGCCATACTACTATCAGAAAACAAAAGACAACAAGTGTTGATGAGGATATGGAGAGAAGAGAACCCTTGTACACTGTTGGTGGGTATGTAAATGGGTAAAGCTATTAAGGAACAGTACGGTAGTTCCTTAAGAAACTAAAATTAGAACTGTCATATGATCCAGCAATCCCTCCTTTGGATATACACCCAAAGGAAATGAAATTGACACCTCAAAGAGATATCTGCACTCCCATGTTCATTGCAGTATAATTCACAATAGGCAAGATATGGAAACAACCTAAGCATCGATGAATGAATGGATAAAGAAATTGAGATTATCTATCCTACTTAACCTAATGAATATTATTCAGCTTTAAAAAAAGAAAGAGAGCCTACCATTTGTAATGAACCTGGAAAATGTTATACTAAGTGAAATAAGCCAGGGATTTACTCATATGCAATCTTAAAAAGTCAAATACATAGAAGCAGTGAATAGGATGGTGTTTACCAGGGACGGTGGGATGGAGAAATAGGGGGACGCTAGTCAGTGAGTACAAAGTTGCAATTATTTAGGATGGATACGTTTAGAAGTCTAATGTACAGAATGATGAGTATAGTTAATAATAATGTATTGAAAATAGAAATTTCTAAGACAGTAGATTTCAGGCACTCTCAACACACACAAAGAGTAACTATGTGAGGGGATATGTTAATTAGCTTGACTGTGGTAATCATTTCACTATGTATGTGTTTACCATCATGTTGTACACCTTCAATGTATACAACTTTTATTAAAAATAAATATATTAAAAATGTGCCCTATACTCTTCCAATTTACCAAATAAGCACTAAATAAGTACTAGATGAATTTAATTGAGTGTGACTATTTAAAGTAGGTGTTGATGGTTAATAAGGTATTTAGCACATTTATCTTAGTATTGTACTAGGTACTTTACATATATTATCTCATTGAATCCTAGAGGTAACCTGGAAAGTAGGCTTCATCATGCCCACTTTACAAATAAAGAAATGGAAAAAATATTAAATAATTTGGCCATGGTCACAAAGATAACTAGTGGTAGTGTGGGATTCAAATCCAAAGCATCTAAAAAAAAAAACTATATTCTTATCATCTACTACACTGTTACATTAGGACTTGGCTAGGGAAAGTGATATTAACAAAATTATTTTTGCTTCTGGGTACAGGTGAACAAGAATTGATCAAATAGACAATATACATCATTTTTACATATTATGTGTCTGAGTACATGGGACTGAATATCAGCGATATGACTGACTGATAATTTAATACTTACTATGGAATAAGGGAGAAGGAGGTGGGTAGAAAGAGAGCATTTCTAGATATCTCACTCACTTGGGGGACAGAAAATTGAATTTAGTCAAAAATATTATCTGTAATCCTTCTAGAACTAAAGCGTGACATTTAAATAGCTTCTGATTTCATGTGAGATTGCCAACTATTTCTATCGGAGAAGTAAATCTACTTTTATTTTATTTCCACAACTTGACTTTTTGAGACAAATTAGCTTTAATATAAGAGATATCCCACAGTCCATTGTTATTGTATTATTAAAGAAAACAATCTCGAATATTCTCCTTTCACCACAAATCTCTTGGGAAACATCACCTGCTTTCCCTACTTCAAGTTTGTGTTATGTTAACTATTTTATTTTCTTAGCAGGGGTCAGTCTGGAGTCGTTCCTTCACTTCCTCTTGCTTTTGTCCTTTCCCGATGGATGATTCATCCAGAAAGAGAGTCAGTTAAAACCAGTATCAGGGCAGCAGGAGAGACAAAGTGTGTTCAGCAAGCAAGCACTGACCTCCATTGTAATTTCTCATCAAGTGATGACTCACTTCTTTTGCGAACACTGGCTTCACTGATTGCTTCTGCTCTGCTGTCTCTATATCTTTGCCAAAGATGGCCATAATAGACTGGCAATATCTTTATGTGCTGGAAAGTAATACTTCTGATAGTTGATAAGGTGGCCATATCAATAGTTAACAGCATCATCAATATCCAGGAGCAAAATTGATTTTAGTGAATACAGAAATAGAAAAAAGATTTAGCAGAGTTTTCCTTCAGCCTTCTTAAAAACTGCATTTAACTATATATCCCTTCATGGTACTATTTTTTTAATGGTTAATATGTTGGCTGACCAAGCAAAAATATAGATCTTTAAAGAATTAGTAATGATGAAGAAGTAGAGATACACTAGGAAAAAGTGAGTCACTGCAGAATGAGGTACACCTGAGGAAGGTAGAAATTAAAAAAAGAGAAAAATGGCTTAACATCACCAACATTGAGAGGAAGATTGTCTCAATTCCAAGATGGGAAAAACAAATTCATTGCCCAGGAGAACTAACCAGAAGCACACCTCTATGTTCACTTCAGCTCTGTTTATAATGGTGAAGATTTAGAAACAACATAAATGATCCACCATTATGGCTCACTCTCATGTGAGAGAACACTATGCAGCCATAAAAATAGATTGCAGAGGTATATTTAAAGACATGAGAAAAATTCATTAAATATTATAAAGAAATAAAAACCAGATGACAAAATGGTAGGTACAGCATGATGGGAATTAGATAGAATCACACAGATATACACATGCTCATACATAATATAAAGACGGGAAAGACAAGCACCAAAATGTTATCAGTACTGAGCTCTGGGTCATGAACTTGTGGATGGTTTTAATATTTTTCTCGGTACTTTTGTATACTTTTCAAATTCTCTATAATTAACATGTGCTATCTTTACAATTCCAGGATAAAAATAATACATTGTATTTTTTAAAAGGAAGAAAACAAAGAGAAGGAATTCTTTTTTGGGCAATAAAGCTGACCAGGTACCCTAAATAGCACTTTTATTGAAAACAAGAAATTCTGGGTTAAAATAAAAATAAAACAAACAAATAAAACCCCTCCTTTTAAAACATATTGCCAAGCTGGTAGAGATACACAGAAGCCTAAAACAAAGTCAAAGAGGAACTCCAAGGAGGTAAGCAATTAATTCAAATGTCTTTCACTTTGAGGGATATGCCAAACTCTGGTGAATTGAGCTTGTTTTCAGAGCCATGTAGCAGTGGTGTGACATAGCTACCTACCACCAGCCCAGAGAACTGACTGTATACACCTCTTCCCAACTTCAATTCAATGATACCACCTTGGTATCTTGACATCGGCCATGTGAGTATTTATAACACAGAAACTAGCAAATGCTACACATCAGGGAACTTTTTTCCAGAAAGCCAGTCCTTAAGCATTTACCAACACATCACTGAGCATAAAGTTCAGGAGACAAATCCCAGGGTCTAGAGAACTTAGGGAATCCAATTGTAGACCCCACGTAAAGCTGGGATCCCAAAGAACAGCATATTTAGCATAAAAGAGAAGTAGAAATAAGCCTATTCCACAGAAGGAATCATCAAGAAAACAAACTTGATGCTAGGTGGGGGATAAAATATCTTCCCTGAAAATTTAACCACAAGCTTACCCTCACAAAAATTTTAGGGCCTGAAACTCATACTACCTATTTTGAACCAAAATTCAAAAGTGGTCCCAGTTGGTAGTATACCCAGGCTTCTGGTTGATACAAATACAAACCCTTTCTGTAGGAATACACTTACAACTAAGTCTCAAAAATTAGCACAAGAAAAAAATATTAGCCCACAATTTTAAACACCCAAGAAAATAAGGCAGAAAGAAACAACAGAGAGCAAAATCAGATCTGCAAAAATTTAAAATATGTAAGCTAGGCACAAAATAGAAAAGAAGTTTAACATTTTAAAGAGATTAAACAGAGAATTGTAAAGATGAGAACAGAGTGAGAGTCTATTAAAATAGAAGAAAGAAAAAGTCTATTAAAATAGAAGAAAGAAACAAATAGAACTTCTAGAAATAAAAAAATCAAGTAATGGAAATCAAAAACCCAGTGAACAAGTTAAACAGAATGTTAGAGCTGAATAAAACATTAGAAAAATCAAAAGGCAGATCTAAAGAAAGTATCCAGAATGCAGCAAGAAGTGTCAAAGAAGTGACAAATATGTAAGAGAGGTTAAGCAATGTGGTAGAATGATGGGGACGGGGAGACACACATGTGGTAAATCCATAAATAAAGGCAGGGGAATAATAAATATTAAATTCAGGATAACAGTTACCTGTGGGATGGAGTGAAGCATTGGTTCATGTGGGGTACATAGGGCTTTAAAAATACAATTGACCCTTGAACAACAGGGGGTTAATTCACATATGAATTATAGTCCGCCCTCCATATCCAGGGTTCTTCTACATCTAGGGTCAACCAACCACCGACTGTGTAGTACTGTAGTATTTACTACTGAAAAATATTTTTGTATAAGTGGACCCCATGCAGTTCAAATCCACATTGTTCAAGGGTTAATTGTGCTAGCAACATTCTATTTCTTAAGATTAGCAGTGGATACACAGGTGTTCCTTTTTATTGTTATTCTTTATGCCTGAAAATACATTATAAGTGCTCTTTTTTATGTTGCCAATATTTAGTACAAATATTTTATTAAGCTATTTTTAAATAGCCTAAAAGGAAATACCCCATGTTGTTAACTATAATTGCATTTGAATCATGCAACTATGGGTATTTTTATTTTCCCAACTTTTCTGATACTTTCATTTTTTTTTTCTTGAAACTGTATTAAATTTATAATAAAAATATAATGATGAACACACTTAATACAAAAAAAGAAGCATATGGTTTCACAACATGATAAATCTCTTTGCATACAATGCCAAGCTCAGATAATCTTATTATCTAGAATCTTGTCTTTTATTTATAGATAAATAGACAAATTTCTAAAATACTATAGAGTGGGAAGGCTCCTTTGGGTTCTGTTTTTTCTGAGTAAAAAACATAATATCAAGTTTCCAATGAATTAAGGAAGCTTTATTATTCTTTGGAACTTATGAAGGTTTTTAAACTGAATTACTTCAGTTTCTTGATTATATTTAATGACAAATTAATTAGAGATCTGGGACTGATAAAATTATGACTGCTGAGAATTAAACTTGTTTCAAACAGTCTGTGACAAAGATAAGATTGATTTAATTTTGACTTAATGTGTTTATAGAAAGAAAATGTTAGAATAAGGCCCATTGGTAAGAGAAGCACTGACACCGGTAGGTTTTTAGATAGAGAATTTGCTTAGGCTTCAAAGCATTTTTAATAACTAGTTGAATAATCAAATCCTAAAGAGAAAAAGACTTTTTTTAATGTGCTGAATTCAACTTACTATAGAAATTACAGTTTGCAAAATCATGTAAGGGAGAAAATGAGATTTTAAAAATCTCAATGGAAGCTGCTTCAGTTTTTCTAACATAAAAAAAAAAACGCTAACTTATGCTTAAGGGTGAATACTGTTTCCTATTTGAAAAGCATAGCTTTGCCTGCAATTTTTATTTTAAGTGGCCTAAATTGTTTTTAGTTCTCTTTTAATTTCCAGCCATATTTATTGAAGTATAATCATATACAGTGAAATGCACAGATATTAAATGTATAGTTCAATCCAATTTAACAAATGAATACACCTGAGTAACCCAAACACCTATATAGACTACTACCATCACCCCAGAACTTTTCCTTGTGCCTATACCCTATCAACTTATAACCCCATGCAACCACTTCCCTGATATCTATTACCACTGACTGGATTTGATTTTTCAAGAATCATGTAGTATTCACTCTTTTGTGTCTGGCTTCTTTTGTTCAGCATAATGTTTTTAAAATTGTTTCATGCTTTTTGTTCTATTGTATACCACAATCTGTTTATCCATTTTCCTGCTGATGGCCACCTGGGTTGTTTCTAGATTTTAGCTATTACAAATAAAGCTGCTATGAATATTTTTGTATAAGGCATTGGTGAACAATATGTTTTAAATTTTGGATTAAATACTTAGGTGTGGGACTGCTGGATTATACAGTAAATATATGTTGCTTTTTTCTTTAACTGCCAAAGCATTCTCCAAAGTAGTTATCCCACATTATACTCCCACCATGAATGTATGAGAGTTTTGGTTGATCCACTCCTTGCCAACTTTGGTATGGCCAGCCACCTTCATTTTAGCCATTCTAGTGGGTGTGTAGTGGACTATAATGTTCTCTTCTTGAATATTCTTGTCTGATCTTGATTGATTTCAGGGAAATCGGGCCTCATAAAACAAGCTGGGAAGCGTTTCCTCTTTCTGTATTTTCTGAAATTTTGGGAAGCTTTATATGATGGTTTTGAGTTCTTTACCAGATATAAGTCTATCAAGATTTTCTTCAAATTGTCATGTTAGTTTTTGTAATTTGTATCTACATTGAATTTGCCTATTTCATCTAAGTTTTAACTTATTGGTGTAAGATTGTTTATAATATCCCTTTAATATCTGCAGAATTTGTAATGATATCCCATCTATCATTCCTAGTATTGGCTATTTGTGCTTTATCTCTTTCTTGATCAGTTCTGTTAGATATTTAACAATTTTATTAATCTTTTAAAAGAACCAAATTTTGACATCATTCATTTTTTGGTTTTTGTCCATTTTCCATTTCACTGATTTCAACTCCTGTTTTATTAGATCATTTCTTTTACTTATATTTGGCTTAATTTGCTCTGATTTTTCAAGCTTCATAAGTTAGAAACCTAGGTCATTTAATCTACAGCTTTCTTTCCTAATATAAGCTTATATTGAAGCTTATATTATAAAAATATAAAAATAAACTATAAAAAATTAAGAAAAAAAATGTAAGCTTATAATACAAAAAATATATCTTACAAGTTTATATTATTTTCTAGTGTAAGAATTTATATTTGAAATATAAATTTACCTCTAGGCACAGCTTTAGCTGCATGCCACACATTTTAAAATGCTGTGTTTTAATTGTTATTCAGTTCTAAATATTTTAAATTTCTCTTGTGATTTCTTCCTTGGTCCATGAGTTGTTTAGAAATGTGTTGTTTATTTTCCAAATATTTGGGGATTTTCTAGACATCTTAATGTTATTAATTTCTAATTTAATTCTAGTGTGAAATAACAAATGTTGGTGAGGATATGGAGAAAAGGGAACCCTTGAAATGTTGATGGAAATATAAATTGGTGTAGCCACTATGGAAATTAGTATGGAGGTTCCTCAAAAAACTAACAATAGAACTACCATATAATCCAGCAATTCCACTCCTGGGTATATATGTGAAAAAAATGAAAACACTAATTCAAAAAGATACATGCACCCCAATGTTCATAGCAGCATTATTTACAATAGCCAAATTATGGAAGCAACTAAGTGTCCAACAACAGATGAATGGATAAAGAATATGTGGTATATATACAAAATGGAACATTACCCAGCCATAAAAAGTTATATTTGGCCATTTGCAACAACATGGATGGATCTAGAGGGTGTTATGCTAAGTGAAATAAGTCAGAAAGAGAAAGTCAAATACTGTATCTTATCACTAATATGTGGAATCTAAAAAATGAACAAACAAATGAATATAACAAAAGGTAAACAAATTTACAGATATAGCGAACAAACTAGTGGTTACCAGTGGGGAGAGGCATGGGGAGAAGGGCAAGACAGGGTAGGAGATTAAGAGATGCAAACTACTATGTGTAAAATAAATGAGCAAAAAGGATATATTATACAGTACAGGGAAATATAGTTATTATTTTGTAATAACTTTAAATGGAGTATAATCTATAAAAATATTGAATCACTATATTGTACACCTGAAACTAATACAATATTGTAAATCAACTATCCTTCAATTAAGAAAAATACTATTGTGGTCAGAAAACATAACCCAAAGATTTCAACCTTTGGAATTTATTGAGACTTGTTTTATGGCCCAATATACAGTCTACCTTGATAAATTTTCCATGTGTAATTGAGAAGAATTTATATTCTCTTGTTTTGGGCTGTACTGTTTTGAAAGGGACAATTAGATCAAGTTAGTTGATCCAGTTTTTCCAGTCTTCTATATCTTTACTGATTTTTATTGTCTACTTGCTGTATCATTTACTGAGGTGCTAAAATCTCCCACTAGGTTTGTCTATTTCATACTAATAACTTCAAGCATTTAAGAGCTTTATTAGATGCATACATATTGTTTTCTGTTTTATTATTAAGAAATGTCCCTCTTCCATCTAGGAATATTCTTTGTCTTGAAGAGTCTGATATTTTAAAGAGTCTCACTCTGATGAGTGAGAGCAAATTGTCTTTGAGTATGAGGATCTCAGGATTTCTGAAACATCACACTAGCCTTTACTCAGATTTTCAAAATGTGTTTAAAAAGCCCAGCCATTTTCTTCTTACCCACTTTTGTGGCATCTTCCTCTTCCTCCAGCTGTTCCACCAAGAATGGAGCATGTGCGGATCTCCTCTCTCACTTTCTGAATTGTAGTTTATTAGGTTTTTTTGCATCCTCAGCTCTCTTCTGTGCTCCCCCAAAACAAAACAAAACTATGAATTTGTACATTATCCAGATTGTTCTTGTTGTTTAGGTAGGAACAATGCTTTCTTGTGACTTTCTATAGCCTACACCATAACTGGATGCAAAAGGGCCAACATAAGTATTTAAATAGCATAGGACTCTCTCTCTTAAATCCTATACAATATTAAGTTCTTCAGATTAGTTTGTTACTTCTCCTTTCCCCAAGCAGGACCATGATTACATTAACCTAGACTTGATAGCAGGGGTCCTCAATCTTTTCTTGATGATGTTACTTTCAATATAATAGAAGTTTCATGTACCATCACAGAGATTATATCTAATATAAGTGAATCTTACCCTAAGCAAGTCCCTCAACTATGGTGTCTCCTCTTATTGGTGCCTCTCCACCATCCTTCTTTGTCACCAAGGCTCCCTCCTCTAATCTTGCTTGTTCTCATGTGCACTCTGTACACTGCTGAGAGATAATTCCTAACACACAGAAGTGGTCCTGTAGCCAGTTTTGAAGCCCTTCAATGGTTCCCCACAGCACAGGTTACAATGCTCCTTATGATCTGGCCCTGCATCAAATCTACAGCCTCTTCATTTTAGATCACAAGAAACGTGGTTTTAGTTTCATCCAACAACCCTCTGTTTTGAACTCTATTTAGTGACAGTAAAGTTAATCTAGCCAATCTGGGGTAAATCCAGTGAAGCCATGGTTTCCTTGTTCCCTCTTTTTTCCCCTAGATTGGGCCTCTCATTCTTTAGTGTTTGGGTCCATCTTGGAACATTGTGGTTATCACCACTCTTCTACACTGGCAAATCCTGTGATGTCTGAGTGCTCATGAACCCACAGTGTGAAACAGTTGTGGGTTTCACAGTGTATCTGCTGCTGTGCCTTCTCCCTCTTATGATGCCCCAAACCACAAATCCACAGGTTCTCAGTGTCATATTCACAAGAAAGTCTTTTGGCTAGTTCCCTCTCCTAGTTGAGTTTTTTGAGGAATCTGTAAGTCTTCCTAAGATTCTTTTGCCTATTTATTGTATTTAGACATTTCTAATGTATTCTCCAGTGCTATGATGATATAAAGAATTCTTCAGGGCTTGTCACCTTCCCAGGAAACCCAAAAGGGCAGCAGGTTACAGGACTCTTTAACTCTGAGAATTTCAAATTTATACCGGGTCATCTGTTCTCCCTTCGGATTCAGAGAATCTTTATCTTAGATGGGAGTGATAAAAAACGAAGTCCTCCTCATCACATATTCTTCCAAATATCTCTGCCTTACTCTTTTGAAATTCAAAAGCGAAGACATCTTTGTTCTCTGATTCTACTGGGGCAACTCCCACTGAGGACAATAAGTCACCTGCCTAATGATTTAAATGCTGAAAAGGGTAATAGAAAGTAGAAATAGCAAGAATAGAGATAGCATTCTCTGCCATACTCCTGAACAGTCGTTTAATGATGGTGTTATTGAGCCCCTATCAGTAGAGCATATACTTGGGGAGGTTTTCTTATTGTGGCCACACAGTTGTGTTAATTATTCACCAGTCTCCCTCATCCTGCACCTCTGATTAGTAATACACATCAGAAAGACAGTGGCTAAGAGATAGGGACTACCATGCACAGCTAAGAGAACTGATTTATTATATAGAAGTCTCCTAAAAACTCAAATTACAAGCCACAAGGCTCTCAGAGTGAGGAAAATTATAAAAATTACTGGCTGTCCTACCACACTGCAAAGAGATGAATGCCAACTTTTCCTGAGCTTGCTTCATGTTGCATTTGTGGCATAAACTAAAATCATGGGTTTGGTAGGGATCAAAAGATTACTTTTAGATATGTCCAAAAAGGAGAGAAGTCTTTCTTTCGAAAGCTTAAAGTAGATTCCACAACCCTCCATGGTAAATTTGTTCAACATTTCTCTGACAGGAAACATATCCCTTTAAAAAAAAAGTCATGTAGTTGCTAAAGAACAGTTTTGACCATTAGTTTCTAAACAGATAGGAAACAGTGATCAGCATGGTTTTGTGGGGAAAACCTTACTATATCTGTAGGTCATTCCTGGAGTTTTCAAAGAGGCTGGTATAGTAAAACAAAATAATGATAAAAACAATGCAATAGATATTTTAAATATTTTAATATTTGTAAAGCTAAATATTGGAGGTTTACGTTGTAAAACTGACCACCTAGGAGAAAAGACTAGAAGAACAAGGAGAAATCTCCATCATTATTAAAACATTTGTTAACTGTGTAATAGTATGTGAAAGGTATTATACTAGTTGCTGTGCGAAAAGTTCAGAGATCATTGTTGTATGTATCTGTTAGGTTTTGTTGTATAGCAAAATACTCTTAAATCAGTGGTTGAAAAGAGCAAACATTTATTAGTTCTTAAAGTTCTGAGGGTTGATTGGGTGGTTCTTCTGGTCTGTGACAGCCAGGTCACGGCTCACTCATGTTTGCTGCTTGGCAGGCTGGTTGGTCTGGGGGCCTCATTTATATGTGTGGCAGTTGTCTCAGTGCAGGCTAGGGAAATGGGACTATTGGGGTACTGGTATTGTTCAAATGGGACAATTGGGGTACTGGTATTGTTCTATTTCCAGACATTAGTTATTAGTTACAAAACTAATTTTGTAATCAGTTTTGTAATTACAAAACTAATCATCACCCAGCAAGCTAGCCTGGGCTCATGCACTTGGTGGGAAAAGGATTTCCAGCATCACGATATGCCATGCCCCAATGACAAGACTACTCAAGCCTCCCTGTGCATGTTTGCTAATAGTCCATCGGCCAAAGCCAGTCACATACCTAGATTTAAACCTCTCACAGAGGTGTAAATTATATATTCTTGTTGTAAAAAGGCTGAAATTCTAACTAGGGTTCAGATAAATACTCAGTTTCAGTATTGGGTATCTCTGTGGGTCCCAACAGTGGAGTGATAGAGTATAACTCAGTGATAAGGGGTGTGCAGAGAGAGATTAGATAAATTTGTGGCCATGAATCTCCTTCATCGTGCATCTTTTTTAATAGTTATCATGAGGCAATAATTCCAGCTGTATTTGAGTTGGAAAGAAGGTCAAAAGCACCTATAGATTTTACACATCTGTATCGTTTTTTTGCTTTGCTACTGAACAGAAAGTGTACAAATCCAAAGCATTTACAAGTCAATGCATTAGCTCAAAATGAAGACAATTTTGTAACTAATACCTGGAATGTATTAGTTTTAGTAAATAGTTTTAGTAACTAGTTACAAAATTAGTTTTGTAACTAATAACTAATGTCTGGAAATAGAACAATACCAGTACCCCAATAGTCCCATTTGTCTCTTCTCCCAACATCATCCCACTCTCCTCCCCAAAGGTAACCACTATCCTGATTAGGTCAGTTTTACTGTTTTCCTATTTCATATAGTTGGGATCATATAGCATGTGTTCCTCTGAGTCCTTTCATCAACATTTATGTTCTTTACATTTATCCATGTTGTTGAACACAGCTGTGGTTTTATCATTTTCATTTCTGTATAGCATTCCACTGCATGAATACATCACAAGTTTATTTATCCATTCTATTGTTGATGAATGTTGGGTTGTTTCCAATTTTTGGCTATTATGAATAATGATATTCTGAATATTCTTGTACTCGTCTTTTGGTGCATATTTGTACACATTTCTGTTGAGAAGAAAGGAGATTGAAATGTTTGTAGTGTTCTTACTGTTCAAGTACCTAAGTACATAACATGTAGTGTTTTGTGTTTTTTTTTAACAGCTTTACTGAGGTATAATTGACAAATAAAATTGTAAGACATTTAAAGTGTACAAAGTGATGATTTGATATACGTTTACATTGTATAAGAATATCCCCCCATGGAGTTATCTCTTACCTCACATATTTATCATTTTTGTTTGTTTGTTTGGTTTGTTTTTTTTGGTGAGAACATTTAAGTTCTGTTCTCTTAGCAAATTTTATTTATATAATACAATGTTATCAACTATAGCCACCATGTTATACATTAGGTTCTTAGACCTTATTCATCTTATAATTGAAAGTTTGTACCCTTTTACCACCCTCCCCCTATTCAACATGCAGTATTCCACTGCCCTGTTGAGCACTTAGGAGTGAAATTACTGGCTCATAGGAAACATGTATGCTCAAATTTAGCTGATATTGTCAAACAATTTTCAAAACTGACTTTACTCATTTACATTCCCATCACTTCTGCACTTTTTTTCCCTTTAACACACTTTTATGCATACATCTTTATCTTCATTTTGGTGTCCTAGGTTTGAAGCTAAGGCATTCTTACCTTCTATTTTCTCTTGCTCTACTACAAAATACTTACATTTGGACTCCAATTAGATTAACAATAATTGATCCTGCATTTAAAATTTCATAAAACCCAGGGGATCCCAAAGTGTATCAAATCATTCTGCCTAGCAATAAACCAAAATAATCTGTTTGCCCATTCACTCATCAAATGCTTATTGACTACCTATAAGAGATAGATTTGAACCTGGGGACACAAAGGAATGTAAAATTGAACATCTGACCTCCAAGGAGTGTCTACAGTAGTAGAAGACTCTTTTTCATTAGTACTGCTTGTTCCTCTCCAGTGCCTCCCGTCTCTCCTATCGATTCTCCAATACTTGCCTCCAGCCTAGGAGAGAAATGCAGCATCTTTCATTAACCACAAACACAACTTTCCCTCCTCTCGCTTTTCCCTCTTTGGACAACTATAATTAAGAATTTTGTTTCTTCCTTTTTGGACAGAAAATAATATTAAGGACATAAGGAAAATTGTTCTCAAAACTTGAGGAATGGCAATATTTACTTTCTGCGTTTTTTCTATATTTTGAGGAAGCATCTCTGTGTATCATGGGGTTTTCAGGCTGCATTTATATTCTGTAAGAAGATTGCAGATGTTTGAAGTCTTCTTACTGTTTACTATTTCATACTGTAAAATGATCAGGAGAATACATTAGTTGTAAAGGTAATGAGCTCAAGTATCTTTGTGGTTTAAAGGAGGCATTACAGCTCCCAAAATAGCTGCAGTTAGTCCTTTTCACTGGTAATATGAAACCAATTTTTGTTTGTGAACTGACTTGTTACATCTGTGCAATACATTTCAAAGCCCAGGAAGAGTGCTGTAGGAAAAGTGAGGTTCTGTTATAAAAATAGAGCACTAGTAATAAAATTAACCTCATTTAAAATCACTCATTTAGATATTTCTGTGAAGTATTAAGAGCCACCCAAAGGTCCTTTTTTATATTTTTCACAGGTTATCTTTATGGAGTGTATATTTATTTTCATCTATACTCAAAAGTAAAGGCTACATGCAGAAGTATGTAAGCAAAAGTGTAGGGTGGTGGGAAGAGCTGTCCTTGTCACCCGAAACTGCCGAACAACAGGAATCACCCTGAATTAATACAGATGCTTTTAGGGCAAGTGGTACAAATCCAAAGCAAAGTAGCTTAAATAGAAAAGCGAATTCATTGGTTCATATAACTTGGAAGTCTAGCGCCAGCCACACTTAAATTTATTTAGGGACTCAAAATTGTTAGGACTCCTCCTCTACCTGGGCACTGCTTGCTTTTGAGCTGTACTCATCCTCTGTACTGCAGATTGGCTTTTTCCATGGGGCGGTGGATGCTCTAGCTTCAATAAACACCTTCCTTGCTCTGTGTGCCCTTAGATATGGCCCTGTGTTTCATGTTCCAAACTGAAAAACTATTGGAGAGGCTCTGAGTGGCCCAGCTTAGATCACATGCTCACTCATGAACCAATGGCATTGCCCAGGGGGATCAGGTACTTTGTATGGCCAGGCCAGGGAGTTCTTTCTTTGGCAGGTTTACCAGAATTATCTGATCAGAGAGAAGGAATAATCCTCATACAAAAACAGTGAATGTTCAGTACAGCCCTCATAAGGCTTTTATGACCATATATCGGTCGTAAAAACAGTGTTAGAGGGCCTTCCCTGGTGGCGCAGTGGTTATGAATCTGCCTGCCAATGCAGGGGACACGGGTTCGAGCCCTGGTCCAGGAAGATCTCACATGACGCGGAGCAACTAAGCCCGTGTGCCACAACTACTGAGCCTGTGCTCCAGAGCCCGTGAGCCACAACTACTGAAGCCTGTGCACCTAGAGCCCGTGCTCCACAATAAGAGAAGCCACTGCAATGAGAAGCCTGCACACCGCAACGAAGAGTAGCCCCCGCTCTCCACAACTAGAGAAAGCCCGCGCGCAGCAATGAAGACCCAACACAGCCAAAAATAAAATAAAATAAATTAAATTTATATTTTAAAAAAAGTGTTAGAGAAGGGTAGCTCTCTGATTAAGCAAAATGGGTGCTATATAAAGTATGGGACTCATAAGGACTCCTAATTCATACCAGATACTGTTCCAGGATTTTTTCTAGGAGGGAAACCGACTCACAGGAGATTCAATCCCATTTGCCCAATCATTTAGGTCTTGTAATGCACGAAATTACTGATTAAATGACTAGTTAATTCACTTTAACAACCATTTGACTGTCACTGAAGTGTTTGATCAAAAATTAAGGTATTTGGATATTGGATAATCGAATTCTCTAATATGGGATTAAAAATAATACAATAGTCACAGCTGGTTGTTTTCCATTCCCAAAATGTGTTGGTTATAATAAACAGCTACGACAGGAAACCAGAACCTATATGAGACAATCATTTTAACAGGCTAATCATGCTTCCATTTGCAGAAAATCTACCTTTTAAAATATCAACCAGAATGTGTTCTGTTCTCTATTAAATGGTGAGTTCCTCATTTAAAACAAATCTCGCCCTCACAAAAACAAGAGGGCTGTATAAGTAGACACAGCTTCATATGAGTGGAAGACAGTGAAGTTCCCACAATAAACACTATCATTGTGATCCACTGAAGAGTATTTCCTAAGTGCTACATCTATGGCCGTGGTCATCAACTAAAGATGATTTTGCCTCCAAGGGCCTGTTTGGCAATGTCTGGAGACATTTTTCATTTTCAGGACTAGGAGGCTGGTACTACTGGCATCTAATAGGTAAGGCCAGGGATACTGCTAAACATTCTACGATGTACAGGACAGGCCCCCAAACCAAAGAATTAACTAACCCAAAATATCAATAGTGCTGAGGTTGAGAAACCCTGGTCTATAGCAAGGTACAGACAGAAAGGCAATGTTTAAGACCAAACTCCTGCCACTGACAAATGTATAATCTACTTAGGTGGGGTAAGACAAAAAATAAAAACGATCTCATTGTATGATATACAAGTGCTAATTACAAGGCGTTTACTATGTGTGCCTTGAATTGCATCAAGCGCTATAGAAGGAAAAGCCATTGTTGGGCTCTACAGCAGAGCAACCTTCAAGTTAGTAGCAAGGTGGATGTGTGTTGAATCTTGAAAGATTTGGATGGGCAAACAGAAAAGGATATTTTAGGAGGAGGGTAGGAGGGAGGCAGAAATCCAGAGAGGAGAAAGGGTAGTTATCTTTCCAGGGCAGTAAATAACCAGCTCAGCTATAGCAGTGTTTGTGTGACAGGGTAACCTTAAGAAAAAACCGATTTCACCTGTCATGTGTGATCACGTGGTGGATAGAGTTCTGGCTTTGCCATGTCTTAGCTGGGCAGACATGAGCGTGTGAGCTGTAAAATTGGGATAGCTCTTACTTTTTGGTTGTCGTTGTAAAAATTAGGTACTCTAAAATGTCTGCCACAAGGTAGTGCTCAAAGGATGGTCAGCTGCTAGAACCAACATTAAGAAAGACAAATGGAACTTGAACTTTAAAGAAATGCTAGAGGAGTCATTGGACTTCAGTGGATAAGGTGAGGACTGGACGAAAATAATGCTTTAGATTAACCTGAATCTAGGTAGATGGTATATAGGTGGTCACTGCACTGATTTTTCTGGATAGCTAACATTTTTCAAAGTATAAGTTTTTATTTTTTAAACTTGATCTGGTTTTCCCACAAAAATTTAGGCTCAATTGAAAACAGGTCCCCTGTTTGTGTGTCCTCTTTGCTATATCCTCAGAACAGTACCTGGCACACAGTAGATGACCAATAAGCTATTGTCCAAGTCCAGCCATAAGTAAAAAGGGCCAAGACTATGGTGGTGTCAGAGTGGGAAGATAGGGACATTCGTAAAGACTTGCAAAAGCAACATGGATAGAATTTGGCAATTTGAGGATAGGGGAACAGCTCTGAAAATGCAAAAGTGACAGGAGATTGGTGGAAGCATTTCAGAGTTAAGTTGGAAAAGATGCAGATATGAGGAAAAATGAATTGTATTTTGGATCCATGACATTATGGCGAATAGGCCAGTGAAATGCAGAACTGAAACTTGACACAAGTTTTGGAGTAATTTAGCTAGAGGGGATTGCTGAGATTAGCAAAGTAAATGAGGTTTCTCAAGAAGGATGAAGGGCCTATTCTCCCACTTATAATGAGAGCAGAAACTAAAGCTAAGATCTTTTGTATAATAAAAGTGTTATTTCAAAATTAAGTGAAAGATCGTTTTTGAGGGTTTAGAGTGGAATCACAAACCAGCTACTCGAAAGCTAATTTACCTGTACAGACTGCTTTCTTTGGACCTTCAATAAACTTTGGGCTGTTTTAAACTTACTCAAAGTCATTGTCAACATTAACCAATCAAAAGCTACATACAAATTCTTATTCTTTAATCCTCTTGAAAACCAGGCAGATTTGTCAACCTCAGCTTACGGCACAATTGGGTGGAGCTGGGCACCTATTGCTGCCTTTAAATGACTCCAGTTTACCGCTGCATTTGATTGTTTCAGCTGTGTGATCCACCTGGCCCCTGTAGGTATTTGAGTTTGCAGTTCTTGGTCTAGTGGCACCATGTCAGTACACTGAGAGTACAAACTGTAACGATGAGCACTTAGCGCCAGGCACTGTTTGAAGCATGCCACAGAGATCATTTACTATTTGAGGGAGTTACAATTATTAAACCATATTACAGATGAGAAAACTGAGACATAGAGGTTAAAGGACCTGTCTGAAAAGTTAAAAAAAAAAAAAAAAAAAAAAAAAAGGACTGCCTGAATGAAGGTCAACAACCAGCAAGTGGTAAAAAGTCAGACTTACATGTGCAGTTAGCCAAATAGTATTCAATTTAAATGGTCATAAATTACTCTATATGAACCTGAGTCTTTTTCTAAAAGAAAGCCTGTGCTCTTCTGTACGTACACACAGACATGCACACCCTATGTGACTTTGGCTAGCTGAGTATCTCCTTTCTTCTTCTACCTGTGCAAAGTTGGCCTAAGGTGAACTCGACAGCTTCATCCCTCCCCACAAAGCATGGTCTTGTGTGGTGAGAAGGTTGAGTCATAGTGGTAAGGAGATGTCCACACATTTATCTGTAGAAAACATACAATGCATAGATAGTACTAACTTCAAGAAACATATGTTCTAACTGGAGATACGCAACGTGCTCAAAAGTTTTTAAGGACATTTAAAAAGAAACACATGGGTGGGTATAAATAGAAGTTGTAGAACATATCCAAGGCTGAAAGGCTGAGGGGACACAAGAGATCAGAATAAGGAGAGCCAGGAAAACCACTTGCAAGTGTTTCAGTTAGGGTTTGGAAGTGTGCACACGAAGATGTCCACATGAAGGGAACAGAGGTTTCCTAAAGGTCACACCAGGCACTCTGGGTTCTCTCCTAAAATATCAGCGGACATTAAAGTTTGCTTGACTGTAGAAACATCCAGTGGAATAAACATGGAACAGAATGAAAGAATTTGAAAGGTCAGAAAGGACATCTGACTACATTGGAAAAAGTGAGAAAGGGATTAGGAAAAAAGGATCAGGGTTCTAAAAGATCTTGATGAATGAAAGCATATAATTATAAGGTAGACATGAATTAGGGGAAATAAAAACACACCAGTTGAGTCAAAATGACAGTGGCATAAACAAAGTATTAAAAACAAGGACAAAAAATTCCCTCATAAAAAAAATTCACTCATAACTATCAAAGATAACGAAAACTTTTTTTCCCCTTTCTGACAACACATTTGGGAAATGTGAAATCAGGGGTATAAGAAGCTGGTCGCTTAAATTAAAAGAATATATACATCTGGAAAAGAAGTACTATAATAGGAGAGAAATGATAGAGAATTACTCTTTGTCACACATTGACTCTAGAAAAATCCATTAATTTTCTGTGTAGCTATTTTAACACAATCCTTTTTTAACACTGTATCACAGATGACATATAACAGAGCAGTCATGAGTCAGTCAATGAACCTCAGTTTTCTCCTAAGTCTTTGCTAGATGCTGGGGAAAAAGAAAACCAGTATTTGTTAAATGCCCACTTTGTGCTATGTATTACTACAGGCCTTTGACTGCTTTATTTCATTTAATCATCACTATAACTGTGTAAGGTGGGCACAGTAAACTTAAAAAAAATTTTTTTTGAGGTATAGTTGATTTACAATGTTGTGTTATCTCTGCTGTACAGCAAAGTGACTCAGTTTTACACATATATACATTCTTTTTTATATATTTTCATTATGGTTTATCCCAGGATATTGAATATAGTTCCCTGTGGGCACAATAAACATTTTAAAGATGAATGTGAAGGTTGGAGAGATGAAATAATTTGCCCAAGCCCACACAGCTGGTAGGTGGCAGAGCTGGTACTCAAATATTACTTCTCTCAAGCTGGAATAAAGCTTATCTGGGTTAAAATCTGGTCCTGCTACATACCAGCTTTGTGGCCTGAACCTAATTAACCTCTCTGGATTTCACTCTTTTCTTCTGCAATACAGGAAGACAAAACCAATTCTCAAAGGGTTATTTTGTGGAAATTAGTTTATTCATTTGTTCATCTATCAAATGATGGACCACAGAACAAGGAAGTGAAGAAATGAGGGAGGGGGTAACATTAGAACAAAGTCAATAGCTCTAAAGTTGTGATGAAGTAGAAAAGATTGCTAGAATAGCAGCATTAAAGCAGATGAGCTGGATGGGCAGGGGTCAAAGTATAGTGCCTGAAGGAGAGTTTTCAGAGGTTGTATGGATTTTGATGTCAACATGAAGGAGATGACCACAGGAGTGGGTGGCTAAGGATGTGAAAGGTAGGGATGGGGGAAGAGAACCTTGGAGGCAAGGAAGTTGCGAAACTGAAAAACAATGAGCAACGCATGCAAAGTATCTAGAACTCAGGTGATCCTTACAAAATGCTAATCCTGAAAAGTAAAAAATTAGACATAGCAAACATATTTCTTGTCTGCATATTAAAAAGGATGAAAGTGAGAAACCTGCCTGAGTGGCAGGCAGTGGACGGGAACACATATTTGATGCTATAGAAATGCATCGAGAAGGCAAACAGTGCAATTTCCCACCCAGGCTCTTATTTATTATGTCCTGATATGACTCCCTTACACTTTAAATACTTCTGCTTGTAGGTACTTAAGTGTTCCGTTAACTGCTTTTGTAAGAGTAAATAAAATCGTGAAGAAGAGTAAAAAAAGCTGAATTAAGTACAACAGGAAACAGTTAACAGTATGCAACAATGGTATGTTATTTTAAGAATATTAAGCAACCTCCTTACAACTTTATTTATATTATTAATTCACTTAGCAGTTCCTTTCCTGTTTTAAAATACAGGAACGTATCCAATCCATGTTGAATGATATCTATTATCATCTCTTGATAATTATTATGTTATCAGTTTATTGGGATTCCAATTAAAGAGGCTTAACTATATTTATAGAGAAAAAAATAAATAATTTTAACAATTAGAAAAAAAAGTACAACAGGAAATGTTAACAAAACTTTCCAGGCAATATTTATTATAAATAAATATCTACGCCTCAGCAGTTCCTTCTGCCTTGGTTCTTCCCACAGCAAACACCACCTTATGAGATATCTTCTCTGTCCTTCCTATGTAAAATCATCACCCCCCGCCCCCCTCCATTATCACACACTCTCTCTTCTTCACATCATTTATTACCACTGGGTACACTTACATTTCTTTGTTCATTGTCTTTCACCATTCTCTCTCCCAACTCTAAGAGTTGAGACTTCGTTTCTTTCATTGTTTTACCTCTAATTCCTAGAACAGACTTGGGCACATAGAAGCTCATAAAAGTTACATTAAAAAAAATAATCCACTTTAATAACTCTTTAAGGTCTTAAGTACTCAGTAAAAAGAATGGTTTCCCATTTTTACATTTAGAAAAGAAATTATGAACTAAGGTTAAAGTGAAGAAAATAAAATTTCTAGTCCACTGTTTTTTCCTTGTTACCACCTCTAAAGATCAATGTTTAGTTAAAAAAAAAAAATTAACACTTATTTATTTCCTTTAGGGCTTACAGCCTATGTGTTCCTTAAATCCAATTTGCTGAGGTGAGCTTCACAGTTCTGTGAAATGTACTATGTCTGTGATGGTCCATTGTAATCACAACCCACCACCTTCTAACCACCACAGATGGAGAAAGTGTTGAAAAGAATTTTTCCAAGCTGCCATATTCGATTTAATACTTTGGGGGACAGAGGGAGAGGAGGAGGAGAGCATAATATTTCTTTACTGACATGGACTTTATTGTTACTTATACTCAAGTTTTTAAATAACAAAAATAGAAGACATTTTGAATCAAGAGTACGTCTCAAAGCGAAACATTTAAATGGTGGTCCCATTACTCTTGAACCTGGATACTGGCTAAAATGGATTTTATGTACTTTTAAGGTGAACAAGTACAAGTAGTCTATTTAGTAAATAAGGTTAAATGTCTGTCAGCAGATCTAAAATTTCAGAGGCAATATTTTATTTCAAAAGTAATAAATAATACAGTCACATATGAAATGGTGAGAGTTACAATGATAGAAACCCTTAAAATTCTTATTAAAAAAACTAGAATTATTTCACAGTTAGTCTTGCCCACATTTCTCATGACTGTATGTCTTCCGGTGATCTATTAATCCAAATTAAAAATTAAATACATATTAACTTACCAACAGTGATATAACTTCAAGGCTGAGAAAAAGCACTAATCACAAAGAATTTCAATTAAACGTTCATCTAACAGTCCAGAAAGAGATGTTATCGAGAGAAGTCCTAATTATAAATCAGATAGCTGTGTATCTGTTTAAAGACTAACATACACCTAGCTTCACCAAAACACTTCCGGAAAAAACTACACATACCTATTTTGTTCAAGACATAATATGAAACTTAAAATAATTCCTCTACTTTAAAAAAAGCATGACTCCTAAGAAAGGTTCATAGCATCTTATTGACAAAGCAAAAATGTTAACCTGAAATGGTTCATCTATTTTGGTCTTCAGTTACAAATAAAAAGTCACTAACAATTTATTATAATAATTCTATAAACAATTGGAAACATTATCAGAAAAAAAATTTTGTCAATGAAAAAAATCACTGATTCAATGAGCATTTGATCATTTTATTAACAAAATATTGGCAAGAATTACATCCCTCTCTGGTGAAACTTTTCAAATAATTTTATGTGGAGGGCCTTGAGATGCATCAATTACAAAACATTTTTTTAAATGAAAACATTTTTTAAACGTACAAATACAAACCAGTACTTTATACAAGAATTCTCTACAAAGTTTGTCAATCAATGTAAAAAATAATTTGTTTCAACTGAATATAAGGCATGTTCAGTTTCTGTAATTTTGCAGAATTATTTTTTTTGCTTTGTTGGAGACTTTTCTCTTCGCCGGTCCTGATTTTGCTTTGATTCTCTGGATTGTTCAGAGTATTGGCTAGATTTTTCCCATCGCCTCTCAGCACCATTCTGATACCTATCTTCATCACTTCTAGAGGCTGAATGTTTTTTATCTTTTTCTCTTGACTTGGACCTATCCTTTCTTCTAAAATTCTCACTGTCCTTATTTCGGTATTTGCGCTCATTTTCAGAGAAAGAATTTCTTCTCTCTCCTCTTTTCTTTTTGGGATCCCCAAGGTTATGTTCCAAATCCATGTACATTTCTTGCTCTCTGTCCTTCATGGCTCTGCTGTAGCTGTTTCGCTCAGAAGGAAGCCCTCTGTCTGAAGTGTACTTTGTTACGGGATCTCTTGAATCTCTGTCTCTGGGTTTCTCTGACCTCCTTTCTCTCTCGGTCCTCGTTTCCTGGTGCCGTTGCTCTGGTCTCCTTTCTTCTTGTTTCCTATCATTCGTGTGTTGTTTCCTGATCAATTTATTTACTTCTTTCCTTCTGTGGTTCCCTTGCCCCTTCTTTCTTACATCTTTATCTGCACGTGTAAAATGAAATATAGTTAGCTTTCATTTTAGTCTTAATTTCACAACTGAAAAATCACACTTATTGACGCATTATAGGTTTACTAATTCAGACAAACTGGATGCAGAGCCAAATTGATCGAATGCAAAGTCTGATGACAGAACATTATACAAATAGTGTAATTTTTAAGAATATACAATATATTAACTGAAGTACTGCTTTGACCCTTAACTCAAAAGAGTAAACAAGAACTTTAAATAAACTATAGCAAATGTAAAAGTTTTAATGAAGTGACTAAAGTGGTACATTTCCGCTCACAAATTTTATCCAAAACATAAATTCCAGCCCACATGCATTATGTCATATGAAATATTATGTCAGATCTCGTACATAACTAAAATGCAATGATCATACATGCCAGCAACATCACCTCCTAAAAGGTGGGTTGAGCAGGATGACTGGGTTTGTGTAATGATATGAATATGTATTTTTCAAGTGAAAACCTCTGCCTACAGAAACGATAGTTCTGCTATTAGAGAAGGACTAACTGTACTAGCAAAGAGAAGCTATATTGAGATATAATCATAGGCTTTATGAGAGCCACAAAGGCTTGATTTCTGAGAAAACTCTTCTAAGAAGGCCTTGAAACTTCTAATTTTATTGATATGATCACAAATATAAGTATTAATTACAATGAAATATCTTACCATTTTAAGCTATAAAACACATTTAATCACTATATCTGTGTTATTTAGTTTGGGTACATAATCAAAGGTACTGAGATGACCACAATTTCTGTCAAATTCATATGAATACAAAAAGAAGAAAATATGGTGGAAAGTTGCCTACCCTTGTCCTACCTCCACCCAAACCTCAGTGTACCAGTCTCTGTTTCTCCTGCCAAATGCCTACCCCTGGCACAGTCAGTTGGTTTGCCACTAAGGACCTATTTCTCTGGTTCCTATCAAGCAGCTCAGCTGAGCTGCAGCTACCCAAGCAGAAACCATATGGCTCTGTGCAGAATCGACGTCTCTCTGACCCTGGTGTATGCCACTCTTGGTGCTTCTTGACACTAAAACCTGAGCCCTATATTAATATGCACTCTTCTCTCTCTTTGGTGTTTGCTTTAAAATTTTCTAATTTGGGGTAAGTTCATATTGCTTTTATGCTATTTAATATTTTACTGATAAAACTGAAAGCTCTCTACTGAAATAGTATGATGAGGCAAATTAATTTTGAATCAGCAAGCTTCCTTATTGCAGCAGTTCATGCTGTGTTATCATCTGTTCTCAAAACAGATACCATGAAATAACAAATTCTTTAGAGGTGAATGGTAAATGAACAATGTTAGTGTATTTCAATTCAAGAATAACATTTCCTGTGAGCAAGTGGAATCTTGCTCTAATAATATAAAACACTGAAAGTCCCCTAATTCTGCATGCCACTTAGTGTGTAAAACAGTGAAACAAGCGTGTAAAGACTAGCCTTCCAACCTACTAATAAGGCTGTGGGGAAAAGTGCTGCCTCTCTGAAATACGCATTAAAAGATACAAGAAATGACATGCATTTTAGACAATCACACTATCTCTTATTCAAACTAAGATACAATGATGAAAGAAAGCAGAACTGGCCCTGGGGAAAACAACATAGACCTTTTCAGAAAATGGCATATTTGAAAAAATCCTTTACTATAGCACTTCCCCTTCCCAAGGAGGACAGAGAAAATTGTGAAAGACTAGTAATGCTGCTGAAAACAACTAGAAATGCCAGATAAAATTTTAACATCTTCTGTTGAAAGGCACTAAAGATCTGGAGCAACTTAAGATGCTATAAGGAAGGAAGTGCTCAAAAAAAGGGATGGGGGGGCTTCCCTGGTGGCGCACTGGTTAAGAATCTGCCTGCCAATGCAGGGGACACGGGTTCGAGCCCTGGTCTGGGAAGATCCCACATGCCGCAGAGCGGCTGGGCCCGTGAGCCACAATTACTGAGCCTGCGCGTCTGGAGCCTGTGCTCTGCAACAAGAGAGGCCGCGATAATGAGAGGCCCGCGCACTGCGATGAAGAGTGGCCCCCGCTTGCCACAACTAGAGAAAGCCCTCGCACAGAAACGAAGACCCAACACAGCCATAAATAAATAAACCTTTAAAAAAAAAAAAAGGGATGGGAGTATGTCAAAAGAACACAGGAGTCAACTTGAAGGAACTCCTAATTGCCAAAGTTGAAATGATCTGAACAAGAAAATAAATGATAGCATTGGACTTTAACCCACAGAATAAGATAAATATCCATGAGTCCACACTGATATAAATATATAGTTGAATTAATAAATAAATGGAGGAGGGCACAACTCTTTCTTACAGGAGAAATTCAATTACCAAATGTGGAAAAAAAGAGACAAACAGGAAAACCACCATTTGGCAAACACTACAGTAGTAAGTGTTGCAGATAAGATCCAAAGATGGATGTGAAAATAGAAGACGGAAAGAGGAGATTTGCATAGTATTGAATTATCTCCCTACAAGATATTAATTTATAAAGAAAAACAGTTTCCATGAGAAAACCCAATAGATACCACCTTAACCAAGTGATCAAACTTAACGTCACCAATATCAATATCATCAACTCCTCAATAAGGCACAGTAAGAACAACACATCGTTTCTATGGTATTCTGGCCAAAAATGAATAACCTCATTCTAATCATGAGAAAACATCAGACAGATCTCCATACTGCGGGACATTCTGCAGAATAAGTGACCAGAGGACTTAAAAAGGGTCAAAGCCATTCAAAACAAGGAAAGCCTGAGAAGAACTACCACAGGTTGTAGAAGATTAAAGAGAAATACAATTAAAGGCAAGGAGGACCCTGGAAAAAGAAAAAGAACCTTAGTGGGAAAACTGGTGAAATTCAAATAAGACCTGTTGTTTGGTGAATAGCATTTTCCCGATGTTAATCTCCTGGTTTTGATAAGTGAACTACAGTTATGGAAGATGCTAACATTCCTTCCAGGGGAAGTTGGGTGAAGGCTATATGGAAATTCTCTGTACTATTTTTGCAACTTTCTTATAAGTCAAAAATTAGTTCAAGATAAAAAGTAAAAAATAAAGACACCAGAGAGCTGGCGGAAAAAAAAAAAAATGAGGACTAGAAGGGCCAAGATTCAAGAGAAGGCAGAACCACAGAGAGGTAAGGTAATGTCACTTTCTCCCTGCGAGTATCTGCTGATTCAGGGCTGCTGCTGAGGGACACAGACCAGCAGACATAGACTGGCAGCCTTGCAGGGCTCCAGAGATAAGAGCAGGACTAGTTATTTGCAATACATACATGTGACAAAAGATACATATCTGAAATACATAAAGGCACTTACAAATCAACAGATAAGCCAACTTAATGAAAAGGGTGGGAGGAGGCAAAAAATCTGAACAGCCACTTAACAAAAAGAAAATATCCAAATGGCCAATAATACACAAAACAATGCTCAACTTCACTACTGATCAAGGAAATGCAAATTAAAGCCACAATGCACTACCATTACACACCCACCAAAATGGCTAAAATGAAAAAGATAGTCAGTTAAGGTGTTAGTGAAGATGGGAGCTACGGGAACTCTCATACATGGCTGGTGGGAGTGTAAACTAGAATAACCACTTGGAAAGCTGTTTGGCAGTATCTACACACACCCTACAACCCAGTGATTCCACCTCTAGGTATATATCCAACAGAAATGTGCATATATATATATGTATGTCGCCAAAAGATATGTACAAGAGCTTTCATGGCAACACTATTTATAAACTTAAATTTCCACTGAGTAAAAGGGATAAATGTTAAATATACTGTGGAATATCTGCATAGTGAAAAACTATACAGCAATGAGAATGAATGAAGTATAACTAAATGCAGTAGTGCGAACGTATCTCACAAACGTAAAGTTGAAAGATAAACCAAACATAAAGGAATTCATAATATGTAATTCTAAAGTTAAAAGCAGGCAAAACTAATTTATAGAATTACAAATCAGAACAGGAGCTGCCATGAGGCAGTGGATGGGAGGAGTGGTAGTAAGTACAAGAGGGAAAAAGGAAGATTTCTGGGGTACCGGTCGTTCTCGTTCTGGGTCCTGGCTACACGGATGTGGTCTGTTTATGAAAATTTATACAGCTGTTCACTTAAAATGTGTGCACTGAATGTGTGGTATGCGTCAATTACTAATATAAAGCTTCACTATTATACGTAAAAAATTAAAATTTCTTTAAAATATAACCATCAGGAAAGCTCCTGTAAACTAGATTACAGACATTATGAATGGCATTTCAGTCAGCACTCAAATAAATATTTGCCAATGGAATATCTTCATTTCGTTGAAGAGGATTCCAAAAGATCACCTTAGCATTATAAATGCTGAATTCAGTAGAGACTGCAACAGTGATAGGTGATCATTTATATTATTAACTGTGGCTTTTAAACAACTGAACTCTAAAATAAATAAGCAATCAAATTATTCTCTTCCCTTGTAAACAACACCAGCAATATACTTGTTAGAAAAGAGCACGATCAATTATAAATGAGTTTCAATACCTGAGGCTGAGCTCTGACTGCCGGTGGATGAAGAATCGCTTTCTTCACTAGAAGACTCTGAGCTGCTGTCACTGCTGTCCGAACCAGAGGCAGAGGAGTCAGACTCCGAGGAGGAGGACGCAGAGGAGGAAGAGGAGGGGGAGGACTTATTTGGTTCAACATCTGGCTTTTGTGCCACGATGACCTTTGGTGTATTTTTGAGATGCTCACGCAATTCATCCCTAATTAGAAACATAATCTCTGTTAGATTCTGCCTTGAAGGCAACTGTGAGATAATTCTGTAAGTTGAATAAAATTCTGATAATAATTCTTACGTTAAACCTCCAAGACCTATAGAAGTAAAGAAGTTGATGGCAAACCGAGTGTTTCTTGGGTTATCTCGGGGTAATAATCCTTCAAAGAATGGCTGTAGAGTTCTAAAAAAGAAAAAGAAAATGAACAAAAGAGGACAGATTGCTTAAATATAAAAAGGCAAAATCCTTATACAGTCATTTTTCAGATTTTCTATATATTAAATTAGTAAATGAAATACAAGCAAGTGATTTAAAAATCATTTATCTGGTCAGGCTGCATGCTATCTAAATGAGTAGGGTCAAGTCATAATTTACTAAAATTAATTTCTAGGGATTTCTCTGGCAGTTCAGTGGTTAGGACTCAGCGCTTTCACTGCCATGGGCCCTGGTGGGGGAACTAAGATCCCACAAGCCGCGAGGAGAGGTCAAAAAAAAAAAAAAAAAAAAAAATTAAATTGATTTCTAGAATTATACAAGAGGAGGTTTTTAAAAAACTTTCTTATACACACACAACACTCAGAATAGATATACGTATATAACACACATAAACCTACATATACATATGTATATTTATTACATGTGAGTGTATGTACAGAAGAGTAAAAAACAAAACAAGCCTCCTCTGTTGTACACGCAAACACGCATGTATACACAGCACTGTGGAAGGTACTGGAGGAGGGGAAGAGCAGTCAACAAAAGAGAAATCAAGGATGAAGACTGCAGGAATCACTGTTTCTAAGGAGGGGGAAAAATAGAGAAACATTAACAATATAATGTGGTTTTGGACATGTGGTTTTGAGTGCTACATTCAATGCACTAAGCTGCAGAGTTAGGAAACACCATTCTTCATAGAAAAAGGTAACTTAATGTAAGAGGAACGATTAATACGAGTTTGCTGGATACAACAAGAGAAGGAATGCCCAGCTCTGGAAACAGAGGTAAGGAGGCATGAACGAGCCAGACTTGCTTAACAAGCGGGGCAGCGTTGGTGCAGTGCAGCCGCAGTGCGGCTTGCTGGAGAGGGAGTGCGTGAGCCTGGCCAAGTGGATAAGGACCAATAAGTAAGTATACGAAGCTAAGAGAAGCGGATGGATCAGCCCAGAGCACGCAGAATCCAGGACAGACCTTTAGCGAACACCGGAGAGGCAGGTTGAAGGGGAGAGACAGGTTGGGAGGAGCAAGGCAGAATGAGAAGAAAGTGAGGAGCCCATGAGCAAGTGGGCAACGGTTTATAAGTGAGACCAAGAGGTCAAGAGGCATGAGGACTGAGAATGACTGCGGGACTCGGCAGGTGGTCACTGAAAAAAATCTGGAAGGATTTCAGGAGTGTGAATGGAGTAGAAGCCAATGTGCGTGGCAATGGGCAATCTGAATACACAGGAAGTAAGGAAGCTGGGACAGGGATTCCATAATAGTCCTGGAACAAAGCCCTAGTTCAGTGTAATAATTTCCACAGTTACAGGACTGATATTCACTGGTATATGTTCTCAATCATCCACTGATAATACAAAAAATTATCATTCTTTGGCTCAATATTAGGGTAAAAATGAAAATAAAACTACAAATACTCATTACTGGGAAACTCCAGTGAGCATGCAAAAAAATTTTGTATGTCCTAACTAAACTAAAAGAGGCGTTAATTCTGCATTTTCTCTACTTGAACTAAACGATCGTTAAAAGTTTCACATTGTCCTGTGCCACACAGAACATCAGAGTCAGAGCAGTGTAACGGACAAAGAATGTCCTAAGGACTTAACTTGTATTTTTACAACTAAGGGTGAACTTACGGCTGCTGAAGTAGGGGAAAACCTCCGAGGGCAGTAAGAATAAAAAGTGCTTAATAATAAACTTACTCATCCTTTAATCTTCCATTAAGTTTAGGAAGACCCATGTATTCACACAGTTCTTGGAAAAATATTTTCACAAAAATTCTACTGGAGGACGTAGTGGTTTCTTCACTCAGCTTTATGCATTCAAGAACCTGAAAATTAAAATTAGAAAACGATAATTTTATTTTGGTGTTCAAAAGATGAGACAAAGTGACCAATAGCTGTAACTTTTAGTGTCCCTTGAAATTAACGATTGTTCTCATTTGCAGTTAGAATTATCTCTAAATATCTTCCCTTATGCTGATACGCATTATTACTTGGGAAAGTTTAAGACTGCTTCTCTATACAAATTTCCAAAATGTTAAGATGCTACAGAAATAGAGTTCATTCTCTTTCCTGAGTAATGTGCTTTTTATAGCAGGGAGGAATACTGTCTTGAGCATATAATGCTAAGATTACTAGCTCCTAAAACTCACTCATCAAAACATGGGTGTATGAGGGTTGGGGGCAAAATGCCACTTAAAGCATCAAGCTACAGTTCTGTCCAGCACTAGAGTACACAAGAAGAGTAAAGACGAAGAGTGATGGCTTGTTCTGAATAGTTAAGATTGTGATAGTGAGCTTACTGAAGCTCACAGAGAGAAATTTTAGGGTAAATAAAAATAAAAGCAACCTCCAGTTTTTTAGGGATGTGTTCCAGGAGCTCACTTATTTCAATTGTTTAAAACTTTGATTTCATTTTCCCAGAGAAGGGAGTAAAAACAAAGTAAAAGTTATGATTAGCCTGCTGGGTTATTAGCTTATAAATGCCTATTAAAGTAGCTGGACACACTTAGTATTTAAAGTATTACAAAAATCTATCCAACATTTATAAGCTCAATGATGCTGCTTCATTCTACCACTGGGTTGTGGTATTCTACAATATGATCCTCTTTTTTCTTCCTTCTTGGATATAATTTCTTTCCGATTTTTCAGTTCCTTCAGCCTAACCTGCCACTTTGTATTTTGCATTATTACCTTGGGCATCTTACCTCTTCTGTTATATGGTACTAAGCTTCTTGAAAGCAGGGACCATATACAATTCATTTTGGATGCCCAGTGTCTCTTTCTGGGCACAGAGTTGGTGACTAAACAAATGGCTGTTGAGTGAATAGTAATTGTACAATTAAGTGCCAGCTTAATGAATGCAGTTCAAATTCCAACCCAGTGTACATTTCCCCATCGAGAATATCTTTCCTTGCTCTAACTATGACTACAGAAGCTCCTCCCTATCACTTACCCAACTTCAATGCCTGCTAAGAGAAACACATCTTGCCCGAACAGTCATTTCTCTCATGTCCTTACCAGAGGAACTATTGAGTTACTCCGTCAGGAAACAGGCAGTAACTCAGAGGCTTAGGTGCCACCAAACTATTGGTGTACGTGAATATGAGCGTGCACACACGTGTGTACACAGAGAAGATGAAAATCTATATCTTCTCTGAAAACACTCCTAGCCATCACTATCAAAAAGCACTGTAATGTTTGGACTGTTAATATCATCCAGGATGGTATTTTTTACACTCACACATTATTTACTTAGGTTTTCTTTTTTTAAAAAAATTAATTAATCAATTTATTTATTTTTGGCTGCATTGGGTCTTCGTTCTTGTGTGCGGGCTTTCTCTAGTTGCGGCGAGAGGGGGCTACTCTTCGTTGCGGTGCACGGGCTTCTCATTGCGGTGGCTTCTCTTGTTGCGGAGCACGGGCTCTAGGTGTGCGGGCTTCAGCAGTTGTGGCGTGCGGGCTCAGTAGCTGTGGAGCACAGGCTTGATTGCTCAGCGGCATGTGGGACCTTCCTGGACCAGGGATCAAACCTGTGTCCCCTGCATTGGCAGGCGGATTCTTAACCACTGCAGCACCAGGGGAGTCCCTACTTAGTTTTTTGATCCCATGTTATATGAACACAACCTCAAAGATGCCATTATAGTAAAAGTTTGCTCCACATTTCATTTTAAAGTACATTTCCTACATAGGAAAAGTATGGCTATGTTATACTTAATATCTATTTCATAATAACAGGGGATTAGGAAAGAAGTACAAATATTGACCCATCTACTTACGCTCCATGGAAGTGAATCGGTGTATAAGAGGTGAGCAAACATCTTAGCAACATTTCTCAATTTGTTTGTTTCCAAGCGATGGATGGTATCATATTGTTCTTTGAATATACTTTCAAAGGATTCCATGTATTCTTTTTTTAGCATGCAAAATCGCTAATAAATTAAAAATAAAAATGTCAATACCATTATGAGCATATTAAATACTAATTTTATTCAATCAAAAGTTAATAAATATTTGTATATCATATCACTCAGTCTTCTTGTGCTGTATAATGGGATGCTCAAAAAAGAAGTTAATATATATCACCCCTATCTACCTGGGATTTATATGCTAAAACAAAGTTATACATGTAGCTGACCACAGACACAAACATTTGTATAAGATAAATATACTTCTCTGTGGGTTGAGTTTGGACTCAAAAAATTATTTTAGCTCATGCTTTATTTGTGCTGCCTGAGCATGTATTTGACTTCAGAAACTGCTGTGAAATTTTGAAAAGACAGCATTTAACTGTCCTCTTTGGGAAATTTTACAAAGCATGTGGAATTTCTCAAAGTTCTGGAAGAGTAATACGTAACGTTAAGGCACTACAAAAATGAAGTGGGAAAGGAGGAAGCTGCAGAGAGTGGGAAACCTGTGGAAGGGAAGAACAATTTGCTTTCAGCAAAGATATGTTATTATATTAGACCAGGCAACAAAGCAGACACATTAATTCACAATACTCATGTTAAGAATTACCCTTGTGATTTCATCAAAATCCAACAAGAAAAATGAGGTTGGAACTCACCCCAGCTAATAAGCCAAAAAATTTCTCATATGTCCTTTGTTGGGCACAGCAGTCAAGTATCATGTTGCAGAGTTCTTTCTGTTTGGAAAACAATTACATTAATGATTCAAAACACAGTGAATCCATGCTATATGATAATTTATCAATATGATAGAGACAGCCTGAATTTTTAAATAAGGTTTTAAAAACACAAAACTCTGTGAACTTTAGCTGTGAAGACAAAACAAAAAATTCAATCTATTCAAGCCTATAGTTTTTTTAAAGTCTTCTGTTTGCCTGACAGAAATTCCATAGTCATTTATGCTAATTAGATTGATTATAAAATTCTAAATTCATATAAGTGTGAACCACTTCATGAAAACCTAGTATAGGAAACAGATACATCAAAAAGAGACTGAATATACTGTATTCTAAAAAGATTCTACACAGAAGTCTTTTAAATATAGATCACCAATATGACATATAACAATTCAGTTATACATCTTCCAAAGATTTAAACCCAATTATCAAGGAATATATTTTGTTAGTATGGAAAAGGCAGAACATGGTGAGTCTTGACAGAAGCATACATGGGAACAGCTTCAATGTTAATGTAAATGACCCTCTGGCTGATAAAGAAGAAAATATATTTAAAAGAGCAACAACAAAAAAAGACATTTGTGGCTAAGTTTTTTAGCCTCAAAATAAATGTTATACATATAGATCTGTCAATAGATGAATCTCTATAAATAGATGGAATCATTTCATAACTGCTATAATAACACACTGTCCAATCAGTTATTTATGTGCCTTGAAAACTCCTTTGTGAAAATTCTGTTGAACTAAGAAATGCAAGAATAAATCTAGGATCAGGAAATACCATCATCACAAATGACTTATAACAAATAAATATTATTTACTAATTCCTGAAATAACCTTAATGAAATATGTGTTGATTACAGAAATTTCATAAATGAAGAAACTCAGGAAATATGGACAAATCAATGGAGACAAAATGAAAAAAGACATAACCCTACCCCTAACCCTGAGCACTGCTGTGGAATTAACTAAATATATTTCTCAACAAAACATTTCTTATCAGAAAGTTTAAAATTAGTTTTTTTAAATACAGTAACTGCAGTGTATTTGCTTTCTATAAACAGAAAGCAAGCCTATAAAATACAATGTATACATTTCAGTTCATTTTTACTTTTATTTAATTTTACCTTTATATCTTCAATTAGGAATTTTGACACTTTTGTCACTTGGTAACATTTTGTAGCATTTTGTCACTTGATATAATAATTACTAAGATACAACCTAAGCAATTATTGTAAATAATTTTTAAAATGAGGTCAATATGCATTTACTGCAAATATCTATGTGCAAGAGGAAGCAAGGGGACCCTGAAGCACAGAACAGACACTCTAGAACTGTGCTGTCCAGTATGGTAGGTCCTAGCAACACATAGCTATTTAAATTTAAATTGCTTAACATTACATAAAATTCAAATTTTAGTTTCTCAGTCACACTAGTCACATTTTAAGTACTCAAAAGTGACATGTGACGAGTATAGTGGCCACTGTACTAAACAGTGCAGAATATGAATATTTTCATCACTGAAGAAAGTTGTATTGGACAGTGCTGTTCTAGAAGCTGATAATTCACTTATAAAACTATCTACTCAAAGGCCTCCCTTCACAATATAAGATTATTTTTAGATGTAATTATATAGCTAGATTATTATTATTTTTTTAAAGATTAGTCACGAGTTGCCTCAATTAAAATGTTTATAAATGTCTAAGTTCTGAAGAGATGTACTTTGTCAAAATTTAATATAGTACTAAAAACTTAAATGAGGCTTTTCTGAGTTCTGCCATATAATGTTAATTTGATATATTAAAATGCATTTTCAACTTCTTCTACCAACACTGTATTTTACAATAACATAACAGGTAATCAGGTTTTAAACAATATAACATGGTAATATGCTGAGAGCATTGCTAATAAAGTCAGCACTACCTGAAAAGCAAATTACTTTCTTCCCTAGACTAAGTGCAATTACAAGAGTTATTCCCTGTGGCATAAAATAATTAAATATTTTAACATTTTAATTAAATATCATAGTGATTTTAGGAGAGTCTTTGGAGTGCATGAAAATAGATGCACTAAGACACTCTTCCAAATGTTATCAAAATATGTTGAAGTTAAGTTCTAGAACAACTATCCTCTAGATTAATATTAATAAAATTTATAATGACTTAATTGTATTCCTCAAATAATGTGACAAGATCATACTATAACTTCAGTTTCAATTATAATTTTAAAGGTTAATTCACTAATTTATTCTCTTCCAATGACAACACATCAAGTGCCCCATAATACAAATAGGTACATTATTATTAATATACCAATAAATAAACTTTAAGAGGGAAAAAATAATTTTTTTAATTTGAAAAGAATAATCTCTTCTCAAAATTCCATACCATGGCATTTCAAGAACTAATCTATAGTCTTGAACAAAGGCTGGGAAACTTTTTCTGTAAAAAGCCAGACAGTAAATATTTTAGGCTTTAGTAGCCATATAGTCTCTGTTGCAACTAGTCAATTCTGCTGCTATAGGGCAAAAGCAGCCACACACAATACATCAACCAATGGGCACGGCTGTACTCCAATAAAACTTTATTTACAAAAAATGGGCAGTGAGCCTGGGCCACAGTGTGCCCATCCCTGTAACAGAACATATTTAAAGCCTTAAGACAAAGGACTTCCACTTAACGTTAACTTAGCTCAGATAGTCAAGAAGATCTTTTAGAAGAACTGGAAACCAAACAGCCTAGTAGAGCTGACACATTCACTCTGCACCTGTCTACTACATGTAAAGGTAGGTGTGAAAAACAAAACCCTGAAAGCCTTGGCTCAGGTTCCAAGGATCTAAAATCCAGATGGACCGGGAATAATATACATAAGAATACAACTAGAAAAAAACACCCATCTAGTCGTTATTATCCTTGGTATTAGGGTTCCATGATACTTTGAATAGTGAAGTATACTGAGTTATAAGAGCAACTAGTTGTAAGACTAATGGGCTAAGAGGGGGCTAAAATGTACTTTACGGCCAGCTGAATCCCTGACATACAGTATATGCTGAATACATTTTGTTAAATGAATTAATGAATGAAAAAAATGGTACAGATTCTTCTGTATGCAATTAAAGAAATGTAACAACATGTATGGTGATCTTCACAACTTCTACGACAAAAGAATGCTTTAGTGCATAAAGTAGACGGACCAGGTAATTCATTAGAGAACAAACTTCCTATTGTATTTATTAAATCACCACTTGATTTATAGGCAACCACTCAGAAATTTGTGTAAAGTGTGGTGGTTCAGAGAGACTTCCTCCTTTTCCCAAAGCCAAATCAAACAGCCAATTTAAGTTACTGGAATGAGTAGCATATATGAAGCACCTCGGAACTCCTAAGTTTTGAGTTACTTTAAAATTTTAGAAAACCTACATTTTAAAAAATGAGTATTCAGTACTGAGTTACTGTTCCAATTCATGAAACCTATTAACTGTCTTAACCATTTTTATAATCAATATGTATTTCCTAATAGAAAAAAAAGTATTAACTTACTGTTTGACCTTCAGGAAACTCCATTTTCAGCAACTTGTGAGCACACTCTTCAAAATCTAAACTGTAGAGATAAAATGGTCACAATAGTTAGGTTAAAAACCTGCAGCATATTTAAACTGTAGCACTCTTTCATATGTAAGAATCTTACCTTAATAATTGTTTTAAGTATTTTTTTTACTATAATTTCATATTACTGTATTGTATATATAAAAAAGACATAGTTCTTAACTCTGCAAAGAATGAAGTACTGATACATACTACAGTATAAAATGGATGGACTTTGACTTATGCTAAGTGAAAGAAGTCAGACATAAAGACCACATACAGTATAATTCCATTTATATACAATGTCCAGAATGTGCAAATCCATAGACACAGAAAGCAAGCAAATTTTTATTACACTACTAAATATTTCCACTTCTCCTGATCCAAGTCAGGAAGAGGTAAAAGATGTTCCAGGAGCCCAGCATGACATCCAGTGCTTAATCACCACCTTTACAAGTTATCTTGATTCATACCCAAACACAGGGCTTCTATTGTACATTATATAAAAACTAAGTATAAAAATAGTAAATAACCAAAATCACTTACAAAGAAAAAAATTTGTTTTTATACGACACTTATATAAATTACATGAAAAATATTTCAATATGCTTCACTTAAGAGAATTATCAAACTCAGTGTGAACTTGATTCAGGAAAAATGCTAATATCTTTTGATAACAGCAGTATAAAATAATCACCCACTGAAATATAATGATTATGAATTTAGTTTTATAGTTCATCTCTATTCCTCAGCTTCTGTTACTTATTGGGTTTCATAAACACAAAAGGGGTAATAATTCAAGATGGTAGAATGGAATTTCAAAAAAACTGAAAAGAAAAAAAGAAATCTATCAAGAAAGAGCTTTCATAACAGATAATATTAAACAATATCTAGCCCTAAGATTAAAATAGTTCACTGTAGTTGATAAACTTCAATAATATAGCAATACCAAAAAGTATTTTAAAAGATGTGACATTTTCTAGTTTTTATTTTTTTAAAAACAGAATTAGTACTCAGGAAGAAAATCCTGTAATTTCTGAAAAACAAGTCAAGTAGGTCATGGAAAAATTCTGCAACTTTCCTTTTATATAGTAAGTGAAGAATAAGGGAGAAGGTATGACAGTCTATTTCCCTTGTTCCTGTTTTACTTTAAAAGTATTTGGTGACTCCTTAGCATGACTGTTTTGAAGTTGCACTAAATGTAAATATTAAATGAATTAAATTTGCTTGATATTTTAAACCAAATGAATTCCAGGTTTAACACAATTAATAGTGACTGAGGGAAGGGGAAAGAAAAAAGACTTTACACAATGCCAGTTTTCAAGCCATGCTTACAAATGGTTTGTTGATGTCTCTAATCTAAGGAACTTCAAATTGTTGAGGACATTATAGTCCCACCTCCCTCTGATGCTACAGCTTCAACATCACTTAAAAGCAAGAACCACCAGGAAAGTCTAATTTTTAATAGCAAAGCTAGTTGTGTTGTTTTATGTTTCCATAAATAAAAGAAGACTGTTTAAGGAGCCAGAACATTAAGAAGAAGATCAGAGTACTATTGAGGTCAGTCAACAAGTCTAAAAGGAAAGAAAGTAAAAAAATAAAATCCCCAAATAGTTCAGTTGCCAGAACTTGGTTTTGTTCAGAAGATTTCCAAAAGTGAACAGTTTATATAAATAATCCAACCTCTCAAGATAACCACTGGTGTTATGTTAATGTATTATTTCTAGAATCTGCCTACCTATTTGTATACTTAAGATAATGCTACCAGCATGGTATTATATAGTCTATATTATTAGTTTTTATCCCCACCTAACAATAAATCAGACCACTTGCGCACATCAGTACCAATGCTCCATTAACTTAATTTTCAATGGTGGCATAAATTGAACATTTTGATTATTCATACTGGGCAATAAGATTCTCTCTCTCTCTCTCCCCCTCTCTTTTTGCTTTGAACAATTCTGTGTATAATTCTCTGTCAATATGTATTTCTTTAAGAAATATAATGAAAAACAAGGGTCAAATGGCAATCAAACTAAGCCATTGATTCATGCTACCAAAAGGCTTTCCATAAAGAATGCACCAATTTAAATTTCCACTAGTAATCTTTCCGTGTATCTAACTGAACTCATCATTACTACTGAGTACTGTTGCTTTAAAAAGATAAAGTAAACCACTTTAGCTGTTTTAATGACCAACATTACTTATTCATCTAGAATAATATTTGTTTGGTAACTTTTTTACATCTTATAATCCCATTACATGAGTCTCCCAACCAAGTCCTCTAAACACCTTTTTATCAGAGTTGTGTTTACTTCCTAAAATTATTTTTACTAGGCATTTAGGGGCTGAGACTCTTAACAAATAACACATAAGACAGTACTTATTGTACTGTTACTGGAATTGGTGCCGCTATATAATAGTGGCTGTCACTTGTCTAATGTTTTAGTTTTTCAAATCTTTTTGTGTGATTCAGAGGTTATCAAGGTTAGATCGCTTAAAAAACAAAGTTTCTTTTAAATAATAATTCAAAGAGCTCCACTGTGACTCTTCAAAGTTAGTGTTAATAGCAATATTAAAGCAGGGAATCTGCTCTTTACAACTGATTACTATTGAATTCCTAAAAAAAAAGGACAAATAAAAGGTCAAACTCTAAGAATAGCTACTTAAAACAAAAATTTCTCACTTTTAAGTTTGTATAAAAAAACATTTAATAGTTTTTCCTTTCATGTGAAAGGCAAGGAAACATGTAAGGGTAAACCAAAAAAATTTCTTAGCAATGTTTTGCTGTTTAAAGACGAATTTCTCTTTTTGAAGACGAATCTAAGCCAAAAAGTTTTCAGACAGACTGAAAACAAGACGACTCCTACTTATGAATCATTTTTGCTATTACATCATACTAAATGGAAATATACAAAACCTAGTAACAAAACAAAACAGAGAAAATATTCCTTCTCCACTGTAAAATATACACGGTGCCCACTAAATCAATAGGCTGATTACCATTCGAAACAACAGATGTACTAAGCATTTAATATTTCCATTTATTTCTCTTTAAAACCAAAGTCACTGCCTTCAAAGGGAATGGTTGTTTTCATGACATCATAGTAGTTCTTGCTTAACATTACTTCAAAGGGTCCTTAAAACCTTCCTAATGCCTACTTCCGTTCATATTCATTTCCATCTGCACAACAAATCAGTGTCCAAACGTCATCATAACAGTGTTTCTCTGCTTAGAGCCAGAGTTAGAAACCAAATTAAAAAAAATAAAACATTAAACTTCCACTACACAATTAAATACTCTGCTAACTCTGTAACGTAGAATTGTTTTCAGGTTATTAGTGATATTTAAATATAAGAAATGACATAGCTTTAAAAAGAAAAACATTTAATTACGTAACAGATAAGTAAAGACAATTTACTCTTGAGGTGAAGAACCAACAGTAGGCATCTATTAACTGGGGCTTGGGATGGGGGTAGAGGCAAGTAGTTTGAGAATCCCTGCAATAGTATCTAGTTTTCTGTTATCAGATTCTAAAAATCCCATCTGCTTGCCCATCCCCTGTCAAAAATAAGGATCAACTGATCTACAGTATCTTACCTTGACTGAATAGCAAGATAAATTGTACGACGAAATGAGACTAGATTAATTTCTGTTTTGTCATGAATAGTCACCGTTTGTCCTGAAATTAAACATAACCAAATTATAAAACTACACAAATAAATGTGAACTGAAAATGTATCCCTGTATAATAATATTTTCATAATCTATTTAGAATCTATGAGTTTAATAATAATAATAACACTCTCTTCTACAGTATAAGTTAGTATTTACAGAATTCAAAGTAACTATTTCTAGTCTTTTGCCATATCTTAGAGTATTTTAATAAGTTTATTCAGCTCAAAGAAGTCCAGAACCAAGCCAGGAAAACTATTTTTGTTTCTGTGTCACCTGCTCATTTAGACATTATAAAAGGCTGCACTCATGCTGTTGTTTGGTAAAACATTATTTCCATATTTATAAACCGTTATCTTGATAATTTGAAAGAACTGTAACTTATGGGTAGAAATTCAGTTTCAGAGAACACTGGATCATCATGACAGGTTTAATGGGTCCAATAGAAATATGAATATTTGTTAAAATTTTCTCTTACCTAATGCATGAAAACTTTCCTTATAAACATTTAATAGTTTTTATTTGAATAGTATTTTCACATTAAATCAAAGAAATGCTAAAGTTAAATGTAGTACATGGTTAGGAGATGTTTTAAAAGAGGAAGACAATGGAAAAAATCAAACTCATTTTTATAAACTATGTTGTAGAAGAGCTACTATACTCTAAGACAGAACAATACGCCCTAAAAGGGAAAGATACACTTTTAATATTTTCAAATATGTAACGTAAGTAAATATTGACCAGTGTATGTGCTGATGTTTTAACTGAGACTTAACCAAAGTAAAGTTCTGAGCTTATTTTCCTGTGAAATAATATAATCAAAGCTGAGGAGGAAGAACATCATGCCTGCTTCTGTTCAAATATAGCTTTGGGCCTCTCCACTCTATTTTTCCAACATAAAGAGCAAACATCTAGTCACTCTCATCTGTTACATTCATGCCAGGGTAACATAAATCACATGCCCTCAACATGAATGTACCTTTTTCAGAGTTTATAATCAAAGTCATAAAGTGTCAAGTTAAAATTATGTTAATATTAAAAAATGAATTTCCTTGTTTAATGCTTTCCGAGCAGGTTCTTCCAACCTTGGCAATACTGGTACTTTGCTGTTGGGGGCAGTCTTATGACTCACAGGATGTTTCACAGCATCTCCAGCCTTCACCCATTAGATGCCAGCAGCATTGCTTGCAACCCTCCACAGATTAAGAGCCACTGTTTTAGAGGACTACAGTAGATTACCTTGGGAGTATTTTACAGTCTTATTTGAATAAGCTATACTTTTACCTTCTTCATCTTCTTCTCCCTCTTCCTCCTCTTCTTCCTCCTCCTCTTCACTACTCCCAGCATCTTGGTCTGTGTTTGAGTCACTATCTCCTTCATCAAGAATTTCTAAAAGAACAAAGATAGGTTTAGGAAAATATGAATGAGCAAGGGATACAAATGCATCTCATTCCAAGAAGATAATTCTCAGTTCACTGCAACCCATAGTGGTGTTAACAGTTTATCAACCAGCGAAGATGATCACACAGGCCTCATGTTATTCCCTGAGTATTCAGAGAGCATTGTAACTAATTTGACTAGAGAAAGCCGTATGTGTAATTCTTCTGCCAGATAGAAAGTGGCCATGAAACAAGCAAGGGATGAGAAGAACAAAGAAAAAGCAGATGAAGGTTTTCCAAAAGAGTAAGAGCACTGGAACAATAAACTAGGCAGAGAAGTTAGCATATTGGAGTCAAAATATTATTAGTTCATCATCAGAAAGAAGATAATCTATCGTAAGAAGCTAAGGCTAGCTATAGAAAACAAGAATTTAGGCTAAGAGTGTTTTTTGAAAGACAAAGAAGGGAGAAGAAAAAATCGTGTAATTTAGCATTCACTTTACATAAATAGTGGTGAGATTTGTATTAAAATGTATACTTATTAAATAGAACATTACAATCAATCCATAGACTTTCCATATGTACAACAGAAATGGAAGTTTAAAGGCCTTTAAGAAAAACTGGTAAGATGAGCACTTCATTGGAATATCATTTCTTAAAATACATGTCACATTAAGAACTGGGCGAAAACAGTGATGTAAATAAGAGACTACATAAGGCCAGTCATCATGTTAATAGTAATAAATGACAAAAACTAGAATCGTATTTTGCCCAATGGTATGTGCTCTATCTGTCTGACAAAGATTTTACAAACCTAGACAACAATTCACTTTTGCATTTTTATTATAATCAGACAGGACTTAATATAGTTTGGGGGTCAACTAAGTTTTAGGAAAATTCTAATTTCCTTATATTTAACCAAGTAGTATACATCAGGAGCCACATGTAATACTTAATGTTAGCAGAGAACTTCCTACTGTGAGAAACAAATCATTTTACAAAAATGGAGAGTTGTCATTCAGCCCTTAGCTGGCACACAAGTCTCCTTGAGAATATTTCTAATAAATTGTGACTTCAAGAAATGATCTGAAGTGTCTAGTTTATTATGACATAATGTGGCTTAGACAGACCTTTAAAAGAGGAAACTGTTTAGTATTCAATAGTAGGAAGACAGGCACTCCTGCTGTTTTCCCAAATGCTGTAAGACCTAAAACACAAGTACACCTGGGTCACTCTAAGGTGCTAATTACTAAAGCTGTGCCCACTTCCTCCTGCAGCTATTTTTTAATGCCAACTCTAGAACATTTTCTGAAAGAATTAAGGTCAAATGGATTGTCTAGTCATTTACATCATCCTCTCCTTATCTCTTCACTTTAAGATCTACTTACTGAAATCACTTAGGCCATGACAACTGGATTTTATTAACTGAATCAAGCAGTGGTTTCCAAGCATGGTCTGTGAGTCCTGGGGGGAATCACTGAGACCTGTCAGGTAGTCTGTGAGGTCAAACTATTTTCATAATAATACCAAGGTATTATCTGCCTTTTCACTGTGCTGACATCTGAAATGATGATGCAAAAGCAAGAGGGGTTAAAACTTGCTGCATCCTGAGCAAAATCAAGGTATCGAACTGCACTAGCAGTCATTGTACTCTTTACTGCCACACTATTGTAGTAGGGGAAAAAACACACACACACACACACACAGAGTTTCATTTAAGAATGCCCTTGAAGAAAAAATATAAAATTATTAATTTTGTTAAATCTTAGCCCTTGAGTATTGGCATTTATAATAGTCTGAGTAAGAAAATATGGAGTTCATATATAGCACTTCTGTTAAAGACAAATGTACAATGGTGGTGGCTCTCTCGAGGAAAAGCACTTGTGTGACTGAGTTGCAAGATGAATTAGCCATATTTTTCATTTTTACTTGAAAGAATGGCAGACAAACTAGAGTTGTTAGGTATTTACCAGACATTTTCTCAAACATAAACAAAGTGAGACTATCATTTCAAGGAAAATGAACACAGGTATTTTCAGGTATTTGCCACCATGATCAAATTAAGAGTTTTCAAGAGGAAATTAGAATTTTGGAAAACTTGTATCCATCCCTGTGAGCTTGACAGCTTCCCAATACTTAGACTTTTCTGATAAGATAGGTGGTAATATGAATAAATGTGATTTCTTGACATTGTATTAATGTGTCAATTTAATTTTGAAAATGTTAACATGTTAATACTTGGAAGATGTCAATAATTCAGTGAATCAGTATTTTCCAAATGACCAATGCAACATGTTATGAAATCACACATGAGTAAAAGATCCATTCAAAGTGACAGGCCAATGGATTTTAATGTTAACAAAGTATGAAAATTCGTGGATATTGTTTCAGGTTTCACAATGCAATTAAATCATTAAGAAGCTACTAGCTATTAAATATTAATTGGAATAGTATTAAACAGAAATATACACAATTATAATTCTGAAAAGGCTATTAAAATACTCCTCCCTTTCCAACGACGTATCTGTGGTTAGGCTAAATTTCTATCATATATTTCAATCAAAACAACCTGCTGCAACAGACTGAAATCAGAAACAATATGAGAATCCAACTGTTTCCTATTAGGCCAGACATTAAACTGCACAAAATATATAAAACATGCCATTCTTTTTCTTAAATTTCTTTTTGTAGTTATTTTCATAAAAACATGTAACTTATGCAAATATGTACTAGGTTTATTATTATTTTGAAATGATCTAATATTTTTTATATTCTCAGTTTTAATTTCTAATAAGTAAATGTCAATAGATACAACTCACATAAACAAAAGCTCTTTGGAGTCCTCAATAATTTTTAAGAGTGTAAAGGGATCTTGAGACCACAGAATTTAAGAAATGTTGTAATAAAGTACAACTTTCTTGGCCAACTGCCAAGAACCTAAAGAAATGGATGGGGAATTCCCAAGTTCAAAAAAAATAAATAAATAAACAAAACCATACCAGGTATAATAAGAATCCACAAAATCATTTGCCGTCTTTTAGGGAGACAGTAGAAAAAGAAGTTCATAAGAAAAGAAGAAAATGGGTTTAAGGGGTTTCTCCATGTTTGGAAACTAAATTTATTAGAGAAAAAGGAATCTGGCTGTTGCAGTGAAACCCCCCTAGGAAAACAGCAACTAAAGAGAGAAACCTATTTGCTGTACCAGATTTTTAGGATAACGTATAAAATTGGAAGCTTCTTACACCTTTACCCTTCAACATTTCACTTCTAAGCGTGACTAAAGCATAGATTGCAGCAATGACAGTTCTACGTCTCTGCTCTCTCTTCCTAGGAGCTTTCACAGCTGCAAGTATTTGTCAGGTAAAATCACAACTCAAGGGAAATAAACCCATGAAATTATTATATAATTATAATATATAATATATATAATTATGTAACAGAATATAATAGAATGATATAAGTAACTCCGGATATTAGCTTTAGAAGAAAAATAATGACACACATGAAAAAAACCCCAAAAGACCCCGCAGTACCAGTGTCTAAATACATGGTCTGTGGCAATATAAAACACTGTGTTTTATTTATCCTTACACAAACAAGTAACATTTACTCTTACATCAAACAAGTAATTTGTTCTAGGTGACTAAGCTAGTAATGGCAAAAACAAAATACAAACCAGTATCTGTACAAAGTTAGTGCTTACAATATACTAATGATGTACAAATGATAAAATAACCAATTTACCCATTTATTAAGTATATTAAATACCAATACCATATCTAGCACTGTGACTGATTTTATCAGAAAAATATCAACCTGCCCTCAACAAATAATGAAGTATAGAACTTTATAATAAAGTACAGCACTGAATTGAATATTAAATTGGGTGGCAATTTAAGTTAAATAAAGGCCATTGGTAATACATGAATATTTCTTAAGAGGGATGAAGCTTAAGAGCTGCATAATTAAATAGAAAGAGGAGAGGGAAAATGAGTTAAATAATTTAGAATGAACTAATACCATGGATAAGCACTAGAGAGAAAAATAATGCATGGGCAAACAGTGAAGAGAATGGCTTCATAGAGCAAAGATTTCAATAGGTGGCGGTCAGTGATCTATACCATTCTATCAGTACTATATCGTTACATAAATTGCTTCTACTTATCCAAAGGAAATTATTTTGTAAAATTCTACATACCCTTCTTAATAGTTTTGTACTTCTCTTCATTCTCCATAAAATTAGGATCCATCTTGAAAACATCTCAAAAAAAAAATTAAAAGTTAAGTTAGTGTTTATTTTCTATATTTACATTTGTTTGTACTCCACTTCCCAACACCCACCCCTGACTTACTAAGAACATCTTCTGGATTATAGTCATCTTCCAGAGGGAGCATATGGGTGAACTGATCATCTTCTTCAACTAAGTCAAGTCCTTCTAGGACAACAGGGTGGTCCTTGAATCCATCCTTCCTTACAGCAAACATCACTTCAATCATATACTGAACTCTTTTGTCAATTTCAGACTCATGGAGAATGTTTCGAAGGCGTTCAAATATAGCTAAGTTAAGCAGAAAGAAAAGAAAATAAGCAATACATATTACAATACTCAAATAAAAGCTCAATATCAAACCAAGGATATATACTTACCATTGATTCCTCTTGGTGACACTTGTGTTAATTTGAGACCACATTCCTTAAGAAAACCAATAGCTACTTCAACACTATCATCTGTTGGTCTTTCCAGGAGCAAAGTGAGCATTTCTAAGCATAAAACTTCATGAGCCTTGAACAGAATGAAGACACATAGATCAGAGAAAATGCTTTTACATAGATTAATCTACTACTGATGGTCATTTTAAAAATTAGTAAATCTAGCTTTTGCAGTGATAATATTGTACATATGATGAGCAAAGATTTATAATGTACATAAAAATACTCCAAATATGGGATACAATTTTTCTTTCACTTCCATTATGCATCTGTTAAGAATTTTCTGATGATTTTTCCAAAAGTCTTAATTTACTACACTGAATACAATTATATGATTTATCACCAGAAGAAATATTCTTCTTATACTCTCTATATAGGAAATATATATTAGCTATAGGAAATGCCATAATTAACCTCAAAATATAAGTTAAAAAGTCATTTACTAATTTTTAATCTGAGATATTTTCATAATTACTATATGAAGAACAGTAACATGATTCTTTTTATATCCTTCTCCATGACCACAACTCTATATCCATTTCCCAATTCATTCTCTCAGCAACTCTGTTAGCAAATAGTTCTTAAGTTACATAAATACTAATTTTCTCAGAAAATATCTTTCCAGTAATTTATAGCATACAACAACAGTTTTGAACACTTCTATTTTTAATTAAATCAAACTCTACACTGGCCATGGTCAAAATTTAGAATTTTATAAACAATGCCAGGTAGAGAGGGAATAAAGTTCTACTGACGAGCTTTGCTGTAAAAGAAAATGGACTTAGGAAGCATGTTCAAAAGACCATATATATGCCTTTTTAAAACTAGACTCTTATTTGAGATGGAGAGAGACAAAGTCCAAATCTCAACTCAGGAAAATATCCTCTTACATTTAGCACAACATCAAAAATACATACTGCTTTTATTTTGGGAAGGCAGGCGAGGCTGAAGTCTTACGTTAGGGACAGAAAACACTGCCCAGTACCACAGTTTGGAAGATGTAAAATATTTATCATTTTAACTGGTTTATGTCAATGCCAAAAATATCTCCAATATAAGTGTAATATATACTCAAACACTGAAACATAATATCTGTGCTGTTACAGATTATGAAATTAGGTTTACAGACATCTGAAATTAAGTTTCCACGGTCTTAAGTAGAAAATTATCACTGTAATAATATGACTAGGTTAAAATCTAAAAGGTTTCTTTAAGTGAATAGTGGAAAGAATTTCATATAGGAAAAAATTAAAATATTATTAAATGTTAGAGAATAAGATTAAGTGTGACTTCAAAATTCTTCCTTATGTATAGATATAATTTAAAAAAACAACAGTATATATCTGAAGGAAAACTGTGAGTATGCACAAGAGCAATTTTACTATTTTCACGTTTAAAATGAAGCTAAATCAAAACTCTCAAACAGTGGAAGAATATAAAATAAACACAAAAACTAAATAATAAAAAGATAAATTTCTGCATTTAAAACAGATTAAAATTATTTAATCTACAATATTTTATAAACTGATTCTAAGAATATATGAATATATGCATATACTATGTAGTTATATATATGAATATACACATATACTATGCAGTTCTGGGGAATAGCATTCTTTTTAAAGAATATCAGCTATTAGGTTTTCATGAACACTTAGGTACAGGGAAAAGAAGAAATAGCAACTTTTTAAATAAAAACACATTACATGGGCTTCCCTGGTGGCACAGTGGACAAGAATCTGCCTGACAATGCAGGGGACACAGGTTCAATCCCTGGTCCGGGAAGATCCCACACGCCACAGAGCAACTAAGCCCGTGCGCTACAACTACTGAGCCTGTGCTCTAGAGCCTGCGAGCCACAACTACTGAAGCCTGTGCACCTAGAGCCCGTGCTCCGCAACAAGAAAAGACACTGCAGTGAGAAGCCCGCGCACCACAACAAAGAGTAGCCCGCACTTGCCGCAACTAGAGAAAGCCCGCACGCAGCAACAAAGACCCAATGCAGCCAAAAATAAATAAATAAATAAATAAAAATTTTAAAAAACAAAAAACAAAAAAACACATTACACTCTTTGAAGGAAAAATGTGTAGTAAAGTAACCATGTACAGTATTAAGAGTTAGATAAATTTGATAAAACACTTGTTCTGGGTTCCTCTTTATATTAAAAAATGCACTTATTATAGTTCTAAAATTAAAATATTCAACATACTTTTCCAAAGGACTATAAATCAAAACAAAGATGTCACTGAAGTGGCATCAAGCCTGCGGTCTAATGCCACTGAATGGAACCAAATTTTGAAAATAATTACTTACCACATTTTGGTTAATAAGATGTGCCACAAATTTTGAAGCCGTCAGACAAAGTGGCTGAAAAGAGAAAGTAGGGACAAAGTTAATCTATAAACTAAAACCAATTTTCATTTATCTACAGAGTCTCCAGTTCACTTACATACTCTCCTTAAAATATGTAACAGGCAAGGTAATTTTAACTTGTAAGAAAGTTATAAAATAAAAACTAACACATATGAAAAAGTGCCATTTCTGGATCAACAGTTACAATTCAACAGTTAAATGCCATCATTTTTGCTGCTCATTCATTATCAGAGGCCAGGAATATTTACTAGAAAAAAGTTCTCATGAAACATGCAATTTTAAAAAGAATTCCTACATAGAAATCAACATTGCTCACTACAGTTGATACTGGTTTATTAGTCTGCCATGTGTAGCAGTCTACTTACAAGTCCATTATATATACCTTATCATTTCTCCGATAGCCTTTTCGAAAATTAAGAATTAGCCTTTTGAGGATTAATTCTCCAATTTGCGGAAATTTTGAGTTGATAATTGCCACTAATGCTGCATAAACATGGGTGAAGATTGGAGAAGCACTCTGTGCTTGCAAAACGGACCTGGATAGCAGGCCTCTGATTAAAAGAGAAAAGAAAAGGAGTCAATAAGAATCACCAGTTTAATGAGAAGGAAAAAAACTCAGTTAAAATCCAGCTATATTACTCCTCTGTAAATCATCATAAAAGCTAAATCAGGACTAAATTTTCACCGCTCTTATCTAGGGGAAGAGTTTGTCTTACTAATAAATAAAAACTGATTTTGAGGAAACAATTTTCAATTTGTACATATATAAAACAGATAGATTTAATACAATATTTTTTTCAAAAAATTTTCTAAGTATAATTTCTCTTTTCCAGCTCCTGTTCATTACACCTAATCATGAATTTGAGTTTTTAACTTCTTGTATTAATTTGCTTAACTTTATCCAAAAAATGAAGGGAGAAAAAACCTGCTTCAAAAGTACCGAACTTAAAGTAAAATTTCCACTATGGGCCCATCATTCATATAAGTTAATTCTGGGATTAAAGACAAATCTGGGCGGTTTCCATCTTTAAAGATAGGTGTAAGTCTATTGTTCTTGAAAATAAAAGTGGAAATATGGAATTCTCCTAAGAGAGATAAAGACATAATCAAAGCCCTGCAAAAATAACGCTAAAACAAGGACAGGAAAATAAAAGGTTCTACCTTCTAACTCATTTTGAAATGGGCATGTTTCTACATATATTTGATAAGAGGAGAGATACAAAGTGGGCTAAATGAAGAGTTATTTTTAGAAATGTAATGACAAATAATTAATTATTGGATTGTCAAAAGGCACAAAAACAGTGTCTTTATAGTTATCAGGTTTAGGTATGACATCTGAATCACTAGAGTAGAAAATGAGAAAAGAGAATTCAGCTTATAAACTGTAAGATCTTAATCTACCCTTCTCTGAGTCTGTTCTTTCTGAGTAAAATGTGAGAGCTCTTCCCTACCTCGGAGGACAGTGGCTGCCTCCTGGCCACCTTACTAACTCCCACAACCTGCTACACCTTACTTTATATCCCCAATGTTTTGAGATGATGAATCAAGGTCATATGAAATGACATGGGAAAACAGCCCTCAGATTTTAAAATAATAAATAGAATATAGAATATGTCTATTTCCTGACCCTTTAAAATATCACAACTACTTAAAAACCACACAGAAAATGGTTGTTACTCCCTTCTGCTTTTCTAAAATTTATTACTAATCTTTCTCATTTCGTTCACATTCCCACTTTGCTTTCATTAGAGATTAAACTGGTCTGAGGTAGCACTTTACATATATATAAAAAAATTAAACGTTTATTATTCCTCATGAGTTTAAAATTTTATTGGAAGTATTCAGTAAACAAATATATGTGTAAAAATTATGTGACATCAAAGCTTCTCAAAAAGTAAAAATTCCACATAATCTCTAACAGTGGAGTATAAGTTATTTGTTAGTAGCTTACATTTTTACAGGAACTGTATTTTAAATATTCCTTGAAACTTCCTTTGAAATGAAGTAGCATAATAAATCAATGATTATTATTCGTGTAGATATTATGTTCCTTTGAAAAAGTGTTTTGAAATTCTACAAATAAAATAGCTGATGCTTACCTTCCTCTAACTATATTTTCTTGAAGAAGTTCTTGAATAATAATACCAATATTGGAAATGTTGACTTTGTTGATCAGACCATTGATGGACTTCTTTAGGGCTTCCCAGCTCATCCTCTGGTATGCTAAGCTAAAAAGAATTGATTTTAATAAAGAGGAAAACTTACTCAACAATTACAATAACAAGAGGTTATAATAACATAAAAAATACTTAGTGTTCCTTTACTTTCAACATTTTCACAAAGTGACCCCAAAGTGCAGTAAAATATATGACCATGTGGATACACAGATTATATCCTAAACCATATTTTACTCTCTGTACATGTGATACTCAGGTACAGACTAATTTCTTTTAATAACATAATAAAGTAATACAAGGATATGTAAGGATAACATTTTGTTCTTATGTCCATGAATATTGCAGTTTATAATATTTATTAGTTAGATTCAGTACATGCTTATTTTACATTATAACAAGTTACTTAAACTTGTCTTCAAAGGAAATGTTTTAAAATAAAAGCAACTATTTTTTATTTTAAATTACAATACGAAATACCTAAATATAAGCCATGAAAAAGAAATTATTATTATGTCCCTTCTCAAAAGCATGACAAGAAAACAAAATTAAGTGTTTTAAACCATAAAGAAATAGAATTAATTACAGGAAAAGGGAGAGTCATACGAAATCATGGGGCTGAAAGACTGTTCAAAGTATCTTAAAGAACATCTCTATATTTAGGCAGTACGTACAGGTTTATCAGCTGAATCTTAGATGGCTACACTGTTTTTTAACTTAGAGCTTAGGTAAATTATTTAGTCTAACTGGGTTTCTTTACGATGAACTTGGTAATATCTAACGTCTTTCAAAGCTCTAAAGTTCTATGGTTTTTATAATTATTTCTCTGTGGAATATGATTTCAACTTAAGAAAGTCTTAACTTTTCTTTTTTCTTATACTTCTCTGGCAGTCTGGTGAAGGTAATGAACTTCTTAGAGTAATATATATAAATACATAGGATTACAAAGGATACCAATCATATTGAAACAGAGTTTTCAAAGCATGAAAAGGACAAAAGTTTGATATAGTATTCTACGTGCTTCTTAACACATTAATAACAAAAAGTGGTGGTAGGCATGATAACTTCTTTAATTTGCAAGTAGCATAAACAGTATTTTGAGGTATCTGCAACAAATAGTCTATTAATACTATGGTCTGTTGCCTACATTCCTGATAGAAAGAAATGCTAAATTAGATCAATTTTTAAAAATGCAATTTTCTTCCCATTCACATTCATGGACTGTCTGAATTCTATCCATGGACCTCTTGAAAGTTTGTAGGTTAAGAATCCCTGTTCTGAACCCTCCTACACTGTTGATGGGAATGTAAACTGGTACAGCCACTATGGAGAACAGTATGGAGGTTCCTTAAAAAACTAAAAATGGAGTTACCATATGATCCAGCAATCCCACTCCTGGACATATATACAGAAAAGATGAAAACTCTAATTCGAAAAGACACATGCACCCCAATGTTCATAGCAGCACTATTTACAATAGTCAAGACATGGAAGCAACTTAAATGTCCATCCACAGATGAATGTATAAAAAAGATGTAGTGTATCTATACCATGGAATATTACTCAGCCATAAAAAAGAATGAAACATTGCCATTTCCAGCAACATGGATGGACCTAGAGATTATCATACTAAGTGAAGTAAGTCAGACTGAGAAAGACAAATAAGATATTATTATCGAAATATTATATCACTTACACATGGAATCTAAAAAATAATGCAAATAAACTTATCTACAAAACAGAAACAGATTCACAGACATGGAAAACACACTTATGGTTACCAAGGGGAAGGCGGGAAATGGATAAATTAGGATTATGGGATTAACAGATACACACTACTGTATACTAAATAGATAAACAACAAGGATTTACTGTATAGCACAGGGAACTATATTCAATAACTTGTAATACATAATGGAGAAGAATCTGAAAAAGAATATATAACTGAATGACTTTGCTGTATACCTGAAACTAACACAATTTATATTTAATCAACCATACTTCAATGGAAAAAAAAAAAAAAGAAAAAAAATAAAGAATCCCTGTTCTGGAGTGGTATACCAGGTATACCAAGGAGGGGTGGTGAGGAAGAGTATTTTATCACTGACATTGTCCTCAGCAGACACTGAAGATAAAAAGCAGACTGACTTGCAGTTAATTTAATTACTGTTTCTAAATTCTCTATAGATTACACACTCCCTTACTGCCTGCATCCAAGGTGGAAGACTCCTCCGGCCCCCTAACCCCAACCGTTTAGTATGCTACTGTCTAGAGTAATAAGATCTATGGCTTAACAATTAGCCTGATCAATAAGATATTGCTGATACATAATCACAAACTCTCCTATTAAATTTTGGTCAACAGATGATAATCAAGTATACTTGTACTTCTTAATTAGGAAACCTACACTTAACCTGATTTAGTATCTGCTGAAAGCAACGACTACACTTCTACTTCTCCTGTCCCTTTTATAGCCTATAAGCAGAGTTCAACTGTATATAAAATTATCTTCCAAGAATCTGTTTAAAATTGCATATACTGTGGACTCTTCTCTGCCCACTTTATAAGGAAGTCAGACTTCGGGATTAACAACAATGTATCCGGTCTTTTACAATTAGGATTGCTTTGGACTGGATTGGAGACAGTGAACACTTCTCACTAATGCCGCCACTACTGCCTCCAGTAAGAGCAGAATTCCGACATGATCATGAAACTCCCACAAACCACAGAAGGCATTTCCCAATCCCTTCTCAACATACCACTCCAGGCATCACTACCAAGTGCCAGAATATGACGCATAGAGAAAAACTTACTTATTAGTTTTAAATTTAATGTCATTTAAATGTCCCCCTTCTAGCTCATAAATTTTTTTAAAAATTTATTTATTTATTTATTTATTTTTGGCTGTGTTGGGTCTTCGTTTCTGTGCGAGGGCTTTCTCTAGTTGTGGCAAGCGGGGGCCACTCTTCATCGCGGTGAGCAGGCCCCTCACTATTGCGGCCTGTCTTGTTGCGGAGCACAGGCTCCAGACGCGCAGGCTCAGTAGTTGTGGCTCACGGGCCTAGTTGCTCCGCGGTATGTGGGATCTTCCCAGACCAGGGCTCGAACTCGTGTCCCCTGCATTAGCAGGCAGATTCTCAACCACTGTGCCACCAGGGAAGCCCTGCTCATAGATTTTTTAAACTTTAATTTATTTCAAATATTTATACTTTATTTTATATAAATGACATTTCTATTTCAAGCTAATTCTTGCAACAAATTTAGATTTCATTTATATAAGGTTCTCAAGTACTTTCAAGTTGCCATGAAAATACCCAAGAAAGATGTGGGAAGACTTTCTTGACTCACCTGGAATCTGTTTTTCTTAAAGCATAGCTATCTTCTATCCCAATCTTTTTCCTGACTACCTGGCAATTGAATGATCACTTCAATCTTGGACCACAGTTTTCCTGGTTATCTCATTCCACTACAGGAAAAGGCCTTGAAAACTTAGCTGCACTTTCCTACATAGTTCCTCTTCATCCCAATTATTTTGCAAAGGGAAGAAAAGGTACTTAAAGGTTGAATGGTCATATATGAATTTTGATTGTTTGCCTTAGTGTAGCAAAAAACTATAGTCTAAGATGTTATGGCCTAAGAAAAGGAGGGAAAAGAGAAAACTGTCAACTGTTTCAGAGGTTAGTACAGGTGTTGGCAAACTACACCCATGAGCCACATTTAGCCTACAGCCTGTTTTTTGCAAATAAAGCTTTATTGGAACAAAGCCATTCTCATTTGTTTACATATTTTATCTATGACTGTATTCACTACAACGGCGAAGGGGAGTAGCTATAACAGACAGAATAATGCACAAAGCCTAAAATATTTACTATCTGGCCTTATACACAAAGCCTAAAATACTTATTGATATTATCTGGCCTTTTATGGAAAAGTTTGCCAACTCCTGGTTTGGTACAACTGGAAAGATCCATTTTAGTTCTGAAATATCAATATTACTCTTGATTATCGACGAAAAATGGATACTACTAATAGGCATGCATGCAACTACAAAAGGAATAGCTTGAAAACAGGAAAGAAAAAAAAGATAAGTGATCTTTCCTCAAACTTTTCCATTCATTCATGCAAAAAATAAAGAGCTTATGAGCTAATGTCAGGGAAAATAGTAAGCAGAGCTCCAGTGGAGCTTCTGAAGGTAGGAAGGAAAGAAGTCTAATTTGAGGTCTCTATCATTGTGGACTCATGCAAATTCTCAGCAGCCAAGGTTAATTAGAGCACAGATGATTTTTTTAAAATGAGGGTATCACTGCCTTGTATACTTAGTGATATTGACATGCCTGTTTTTATCTGTAATCTGTTCTTGCATCATCCTGAGCTTTGCAGGAGGAATATATGCTCCACCAGTGCGAGTAAGAAGAGGATCCAGCTCCTCTTTCTTCTTCTTTGCAGTAGGTTCATCCTGAGCAGAGGAACTCTGGGTTACCAATGGTTCTGGGCTTCTTCTCCCAGGAGATGGAGATTTCCGGGACCTTTTCCGATCCACATCTCTTTCTCTGCGTTTTTCTCGGTCTCTACTTCTGTAATATATTTTGTTAATGGAGAAAAGACAATACAAATTACATTCTTAACTGAACTGCATACCAAATGAGTGAGACCATTTGGGGGCCACAAATTCAGACAAGGAAAAGTGGTTAAGGAAGTGCCTCACAGAGAAAATGTAACAAACTAGGTCATCAAGGCTTAACAGGATTTACATTGGGGGCAAGGTAGGAAGGTGGGAGGGGGAATGGAGGATGGCATTCTGCAACTAGTAGAAGACAGAATAACTACTGAAAAGCTGAGCAAGGGTATTTGGGCCAGAATAAGTAGAAACAATAAAGAATCATATATAACAGTAGTTGGAAAGATAAGTTCAAGTCAGACTATGAAATCTTAAAAGACAAGCAAAGACTTTAAGTTGTTTATCCTGGAACTGACGAGGAATCTTTAATGTTAGTTTCTGAGTGGAAGAGTGACGTGAAAATAGTGTTTTAAGATGACCAATTGGCCTGTGATGTACATGATAAGTTGTATAAAGGAGAAACCAGAGTTTATCTCCAATAATGGCAATTTAGGAGTAAGAATGTTATAATAAACTGTAACATTTGAAATTGTTTCTTGATAGAACTCGTAATTTATTATAAATCTCAAAATATCAGAAGCTTCTGGTTGAGACAATGTGAAAAAATAAACCATTTTCTAGCACAATAACTTTTCCCTACTAATGCAGGTGACTATCCTTTTTTAAGTTAGCACTTTTAAAATGATTAGGGTATTTAATGTTCCCAAACTATCAAGAATGAGCAAGAAATAATGCGTTGCCTTGCTTTTTGCTATCTTTCCCCAGAGAAGAGTCTGTCCACTTGGCTGTTTATTACTTATGCTGCCTGGAAGCTCAGATTATTCTGCTCATGCTTTGTGCAACCATGAGTTATATGAATACAATAAATAAAAACAAGTTTCATATTATCACTGCATTACCAGGAAACCACTCAACAGAATTTAGCTAAATCTAGAGGGTATATCTGAGATAATATGTCTTAATAAATGGAGAGACAGAAGCAGTCACCTACCCAGGCAGCTGTGGAGGAACTCTTTAAAACCGAAGTATAAAGAGACCTCAGTGATTGCCCCATGAAGACAGAGTCTGTACCTACTAAGACAATGTGAACAGTGGGGGGGGAAAAAGTGGTTCCAAACAGAAACCCCAATTAGTCAAAAGCAGGTGCTCTGAAATCTAGCCAGAGATTTGTAATTGAGTTGCTTCTTACTGTAGATGTAAAATGTTCCAAGAGAAGAGCAACAGAAGGGATTTACTGACACTGGTTATGATTCTTCTGAGAAACGCCAGGTAAGACTGCTCACTGGCTGGTGAAATCATGTCCTTACATGATTATAGTGTTTGTTCCTTTAGAGTGCAGAAGTAATATTCTTCTGAGTCCAAACAGAAGTATTTCTCTTCAAGTGTTTTTGTACTACAGCCTTTATATTCTACATAATACACAACCTGCTTACTTCACGGTGTGACTGTGTGGATCAAATGAGACTTTATATACATACAGTGGACCAAACACAGAGTTAGAGTGAAGTAATACAGTTAGGGCATATGGAAATAAACATGGGCTTTGGAGCCAGAATTGAGCTCAAACCTCAGTTTCATCATCTACTAGATGGGTAATGGCAACCTCAGGTTAGTTAATCAGTTCAGACCCCAATCCCTTACATGTTAAATTGTGAGATACAGTACCTAGTGTGTAAGAGTTTTGACAGTATTTGAGAAGATATAGGAATACCTAGCTCACCAATTATGGTGGTAGTAGCTGCTCTTATTAAGGTGTCATTAGGGTAACAGCAGATGAACCTGGCTTTTGAGGTTAATCTGACATTTAAGGATTGGTTACATATTAGAAAGTAAGTAGTGAGAAGGAAATTTTGGCTGCAGATATCAAATAATGTGTTTGATATCTCCAAACTGGAGATATTACTTCTCTACTCCAAACTGTGGAGAAATTTGATCAAAATTCTAGTGGGTTATAGTCTCAATAGTCATGGAGTGGATAATGTGAGAGAGACATCAAAAAGGATATAGAACTAGGTGAACAATAAAACATGGTAGGCAAGTTTTTGAAACTGTTTGACTAATAAGGTGGGAAATCAAGTTCTTCAAGACTCAAGTAAGAATAATTTATACTTAGAATAAAAACTGCAGACTGGTAACTTCATTCTCAATGTCCCTCTGCCATTATGTAGGAAAGTATATTAAGATCACTCTATGTCATATAATATAAATGGCTTTCATTCAGTAAACAGTCTCAAAAACTCACATAAGCCAATTCCTCATGTAGTACAGTATAATGAATAAAAGCTTGGGCTCTAGAGTCAGACAGACCAGGACTTGCCACTGATACACTTCTAAAACACAAACAAATGACTTAACTTCTCTAAGGCTCATTTTCTTCATCTATAAGAGACATATATTTACTGCAATTAGGAGTTAATTCACATTAAGTCCTTATTAGAAAGCCTGGCACCTAAAAACATCCATTTAATGCTAGCTGCGATTATTATTAAGCATAAAGAAAATTTAAACAAATGTATGTTTCTATAGTTAAAATATCCAATACTAACCGTGACTCCATGCTATCATCATAAGAACGTCCTCTTCTTGAATGCTCGTAGTCTGACCTGCTGTAATCAAAGTAATCTCTATCCCGAGGGGATCTTTCTTGTTCCGTGTATCTAACACATAAAAGAAGAAAACCAAAGTTTTAAGTTGAAAATAATGATGTTATACTTAGGAAAGTCATATATTGGTAATGGCAACATAACTCTATGACTGAACAAAGTCTTATCAAGTGGATTTCAACAAACAGCTTATTTTGTTGACACCTATTCATTTAGTCGTGATGATTATAAAAGCTTTCAGCTGGTGTGCAACAAAACAACTCCTGGAATTCACTTAACCAAACCTGACACCCTGATTCGTACTGTCCTTAGTAAAAGATATATATCTGCATATCATATATAGTTTAACATGAAAAAGGCTATCCTCCAAATGATTCCTTTTGCTGAGTCGGCTCATTTTACCAAAGTACTGAACAAATGACATCAGTGTCATTGGTTGGCCTCCATAAAGACCAGTTTAACTCTACTACAAAAGACTATTTTTATCAGCTGCTATTCTTGAAATTATATTATTAGATATCTGTAAGAATGGATTGAAATTATTAGCAAACAGGGATAGAGAGTATAAATCTGCTATTTGAATCTTAGAAGTAATAAAATCAGAGAACCTTAAGAGAAGTTAAATACATACACACACGATAAATAGACACAGTAACATAATCCATGTTTTATATACATATCTACAATTAATTTATACACACACACACATACATGTGTGTATGTCTGTAGAGAGATTTAAAAATATATATACACAGGGAGGAGGTGATCGTAGATGCATACCACAGTGATTAACGTGATGCCCATAAAGCAAAGGTTTTTAGAGACAGCAGAGTGGAATATGAACAATGTACATAGGGAATAAGGAATTAGACAAATGAAACAAAGTTTAGAGGGTGCTTCTCCTTTCATAAGTTATTTTAATGGTTATAGCTTACTAAGTGAAATAACTAAAGTCCTACTATGAATGCATGATGAACATTAATGGTAATATTTCTGGATCTTTGATCTTAACACAATTATGGTAAGATATATATAAAAACATTTTGAAAACTTATAGAAAGAGCTATGTAAATATAAAGGATAGTATTAACAGTAAAAGCACTTCAAAATAATGTGATTTCAACTCACCTTTCCATTTTATAAACTTTCATTCTATTTAGTATCTGAGATATTAAAATTATTCCCTTTCACCTAAAAAATTTCATAAAATCTAGATTTACTAGAAATTGCTAGAACAGCCATTCAAGGATGATCTGTTCTCAAGCTCACTCAATAATATTGCCTGTAAAACCATCAAAAAGAAGTTGTTTACCCTAAAATTAGAAATCTAAGCGCTAGATAATTTCTTAAACTCATTATAAAAAATTTAAATGGTATTTGGAACACATAAAACTGTTTACCTGTCTTCTGGAGAGGAGGTCCTCTGATATGAATTATAGTTTTCCCTTCTGTCATGACTAGAAGAATGCTTTCAAAGGAACAAAAGAGGGGGAGGGGGCATTTAAAAATTCTGTTAAAAAACATATAGACAATGACAAATGTATCTTGGAAAGTTGGAAGTGCTTTAAAAAATTACTTCAAAATATTTTTTTAACCATAAGAATAATTTGTATTACCTAAATAGTATATAAGATAAAACAAAATTTTCAGGTCATCCAAGGTAAATGTTTGTGGTTTTCACTATAGATCAAATACTGTTTTTAACAAAAAAACTCAAGGTAGAAGAAAATTCTCTAATTTTTGATGCCACTTAGTTAATATTTTATTCCTGTGTAATAAGATATAAATTTACAGAACATCATTTTTTTTTTTATTAATTTATTTTATTTATTTATTTTTGGCTGCGTTGGGTCTTCGTTGCTGTGCGCGGGCTTTCTCTAGTTGCGGTGAGCGGGGACTACTCTTTGTTGTGGTGCAGGGGCTTCTCATTGCGGTGGCTTCTCTTGCTGCGGAGCATGGGCTCTAGGTGCGCGGGCTTCAGTAGTTGTGGCTCACAGGCTTTAGACTGCAGGCTCAGTAGTTGTGGCACACGGGCTTAGTTGCTCCATGGCATGTGGGATCTTCGCGGACCAGGGCTCGAACCCGTGTCCCCTGCACTGGCAGGCGGATTCTTAACCACTGCACCACCAGGGAAGTCCCTAGAACATCATTTTTATAAAGGCCTTTCCTGGTGAAAAACAAGACCAAAGCTTTCCTTTGGTGAAAAACATGACCAAGGGCCAGAGATTTTCTAGCAAGAGGTCACTTCTGTAGTTATGCCCAAGTCTTTTGTAACATTGCACTTACTTTCTTATCTCCATTAGCTTATAGAAACCACAACATTAGTCCAGGTTACTAAATCTGGATAAAATAAATAGCTAGAAGAAACTGACTCTAATGTATTTATGAAAATTCATTTTTGTTTTCAGCAAACAATATTTGTGTGTCTGATATGGCATGTATGGCAATATGGTAGGCTGTAAGGATTTAAAAAATATGACTTGTAAAATATAGCTCCTAAGCCAAATCCTCTGAAAAATAAGACATACAAATAAGTAACTTCAGTGTAACATGAGATTGAAGATATGTCACACTGAGACAGAGATATGAACCATCCAGTTTAAGAACAAATCCTAATTTAAAAGTCCAAATATAGTTAAGAAGCCAAAATATTTATCTCTATAAACAGGTAAATTTTTTAAACCACTGGTATAAAAACATTCATATTGACAAGCTTATTTTTAAGAATTAAAGTACTTTTAATTAACTGAACTGTAAGAAAGGAAAAACAGTATGTTTTCAAAGTATCTTAATCTTGAAATCTAAGGAAAAATAATTCAAATAATGAGTAACTTGTTCCGCATACTTACATGCTTCCCTCCTTAATGGGAAAAAAATACATTTAAAAATTGAAAATTATACTGCAAAGAAATGTAAACAAGCTCCAACTTCCTCTTATGTTATGACTATCTAATTACCAGCAGTGTGAGTATAACATTATCACAAGTAAACTGCCAATATAATCTTCTTAAGTATTGCATTTTTTGAATGGCATACACTAATTAGACTAATGCATGTTGGTGAATAAACATGTGATCAAATTTATAATTTAAAGTAGCCAGTCTGGCTGTATTTCACACTGAATGCAAACATCTTAAAATCCTGTTTCCAATGTGTATAACTTTTAAGAATTATTTCACTGGGCAGCTTAATTAAATAGAACTGTTCAATATATATGATAATAGGTTTCCATAACACTTGACATCTAGATCCTAAACCAAATATAGAGCACAAGATTCATTCAATTCATGGTAACACTAAACACGATATTTACTTATTTATTATAAGACACAGCCCTTCCTGTCTAGACACTCTGGCGGATACAAAAGATAGGAAAAACCTTCAAGGAACTTAAGATCTTATGGGAGAGAGACGGTTAAAAAGATTTCTACAATTAAACACATCAGATTATATATGAGACAGAGAAGGGGAAGGAGGGAAGGGAGGGGAGAGAGAAAGAACAATAAAATTGCACTGTCTACTTTTTCTTGTACAAGGCATGACAATTATTTTAACTACATTAGGGAGCAGGCCTCAATTCTGTGCTAATGATTTTTAACACGTCTACGCAGTATCTCTTGTGGGTAAGAGGGAGAAACCAAAAATACTGAGGTCGTGAATCAGGATTTTGTAAATATGATCAAGTTAACAAATGACTGGCACACTGATAAAATGACTGGCATAACTGATAGTTATGTTCACACACAACTGCCATTCAAGTATTTTATTGGAATTGCATATCTAAATAGTTTATAGTTTATGGTATGGTATAAGGTAACGAAATCACTACTCAGTGCTAACAGGAGATCTTGAGTAGGAACAAGCACTGTGGTACAGAGTACTGAGGGTGACAGTGAGTAAAGGGGAACCTGAACTGGGCTTCGGTAGGTTTTACTAAGTGCAAAATAATTTCGAAGTGTGATCCAAATAATAATAACCTAATTTCCCTATTTCCCTTATCACAGAGTTTAGATTCTAAGAGCAGTAGTTGAAAGTAACATATTGTTGAAATTACCTTTAAAAATTCTCTAAATTGTTCATTAAGCGAAGCAAATATGGTACACAGTGCAGTCACCTGTAGTCTCTGACGATGTAGAGAGAGCAATATGAGGAGGTGAATGGAGCAGACAGCCTGTGTTCAGAGGCTCTGAGCATCCGTTAGGCTCAGGGAACAAGTCTTCAAGAGCCAGAGGGAGGAGGGGCTGGAAGAGTTAGGGAGCTTGCTTCCAGCTGGCTAAGGAAGCTACGGGAAGGCTCAATAGAAAAATAAGGGATCCTCAGCTAAAGCCTCCTGAACCTTACAGATGAGGTCTCAGAATGTCAAGAGAGGATCTGAGCTTCACCTGAGGTAAGAATGGGCCCAAACCAGCTAGTGGACCTGCTTATAGCCAACAAGATGGAGAGAAGGAGACAAACTAAACTGGCTGGAGGGCTGAGCCACCAAGTGTGAAGGGCTTGCTGATTGAGGACATCCCTTCCTAAGCTGGGGGAATGCCCCAGAGGACCACAAGAGGGAAACGTGGAGAAGCAAAGTCTAGGAGAAACAGGACGAGGATTCTGAGAAAGACTAAACACTTCTCCTTTGGTGTAAATGTTACAGAGTCTAAATCTCTGTGCTCTTGCCTAACACGGCTCAGTTGAGAGCCAGTTCCGCACAAGCTCTCCTTTCTCCTTATGTCCCCAGCTCCTAACACAGTCTGCCACCTACTCGGCCCACAATTAATTGTTTAATTAACTGTCATTGGACCAATCAGTACAAGTCCCAAAGAGGCGGATTTCAGAACACTATATGAAAGTATCTACTGACAGATGGGGCCAGCTTCAGGGACAGTGAGCCCCCTGCCAAAGGCGCTATGCAAGCACAGCCTGGATGTCTACCCAGGAGGGAGGCTGGAGAGTGGCTTCTCACACTCAAAAGAAGTTCAAAGAGATGGCAGCAGAGCCTGCCTCGGCCTGTAAGCATATCGACTCAGTTTATTAAGCATTTACCACACCCCAGGCCTGGTACCTGGTGCCTGCTGTTAAGGAGCTCCCATCTACTCACACTCTTTAAAGTAGGTTTAGGGGTGCAGAGGTGGTGGAGGAGGGGAAGGGACAAGTGCCGGTCTTTACAATCAAATAAAAATCCACCTTTCCCTTTACTGACTCCAAGACCCAGGAAGTGATGTGCCTGCTTGTATGAGCAGATCTGTGGACTACATAGATTGGCTGGCAGATCTAGCATTTAACACTCTAATATACTATATAATTCACTTACATATTTAAGTTTATGATTTTTCTTTCTCTCCCACTAGAATGCAAACCCCGTAAGATTCCTGTTTTATTCACCATTTTACCCAAAGTGCTTAGAATAATCACTGGGACATAGTAAGAATTCAGTGAATATCTGATGAATAAATGAATGTATAATGTCTAAAGTAAAGTACAGCACAGAATAAGGAGCTCATTTACGCATATGCAATATGCAACAAGAGGTTCACTTGTAGACAGACATGTAGGAACTGTGACCAACCGCGGAAGACGATACTCATCTTCCATTTCATGCTCACGCAGGAAACAATGCTCTTTGAGAAGAATGGTGGAATTTCCTGCTGTTTATTTTTCTTTTGCATGTGCTCACTCACATGCACTTTCTTGATTCACACACACACACACCCTGTATGTTCTCTCAACTGCCCACTTGCACATCTGGCCAAGTATCTACATTTGACACTGTGTTAAGTTAAATGTGCGTATGATGCAATTCTACTGTCTGGTTCTAATGTCTTAATTATATAAATGCATTTTTGTTTAAAGGGTAGATAACTGACTACAAGTTTATGTTCTTTATTATAAGTTTCAAACACTTACCTTTATTTGTGCCACGCTACTTTTCATTTTCTGTTGCCAGCTGATCTGATATGTCAAAGACTCCTTAAGCTGGTCCAAATAACAAGTACTGAACGGTATGAATTCCTTGACAGTTTAGTTTTACTGTCTGCAAATGACACCTATAAAATATGCCAAACAAACCTTTGTTAACACTTATAAAATGTGTGTAAAATAACAACATATTATTTCCACACAATGGACATTTGACCACCTTACTTTTCTTAATAGGCAAAGATATAATCAATAATTAAATGTAAGTTCAAAAACTCTTTAAATAGTTCCATTTAACAATGTATAAAAAACATGTATTAGTAGAAAAGACTCTGAACAAAAGAGCAATAACAAAGGCTTATTAAACACCATAAAGTATTCTAATACAAAACATCCAATGTTTCGATTTAAACTAAGAATGAAATAGCCAGTGTTCTTGTAGTAATGATCATTCAGAAATATACACCACATGGAAATATAAGGTGCTAATGCAGATGGGGATGTACACAAATCACTAAGTCAAGAAAGATTTCCATTACAATGCTTAGCATGCTATCTAGGTTAGTAAAAATAATATACACCAGATTAACTTGTCAATCTATAAAATATAACTGCAATGTAAAGCACATCATTGCTCAGGGACTCCCAAAGTGGAGAGAGCCAAAGAAAGGAAGGCCCACGGGCTAGATATACTCTCCCAAATCTCTGACCACCGCTGAACCAATACGTGTACTAAATAGTGTCCTCCGGAGCTGCCCTCTGCCCGCCGGGGCCAAGTCCCGGAGAGCCCTGGCCCGGCCGGGCCGAGCTGCGGCCCAGGGCCCATTGTCCGCCGGTCCATCTGTCCGGAGGCGGGGCCCAGGGACCCGGAGCGCCGAGGCGCCGGATACCTGGGATTCAGGTGAGTTTACTTTGCTCCGTGGGAACTGCACCAGAGCTGGAGATATGATAGAAGACTGCCTGAAAGCTGCTTCCTTTGCCACTTCCTGTGGAGGCCTGTCTTTGCCATTTGCGGTTTCTTTCTTCTTTGGTCAGCACCTTGCAAGGAGGTAGTAACATCCAGTCGTGAAACTGGGAAAAGCCAGAGCTCTTGGATCAGGGAAACATGTCCCGTCGGAAACAGACAAATCCAAATAAAGTCCACTGGGATCAAGTATTTGCTGGGCTAGAAGAGCAAGCCCGCCAGGCGATGATGAAAACTGATTTTCCTGGAGACCTTGGCAGTCAGCGACAAGCTATCCAACAACTAAGAGATCAGGACTCCAGTAGCAGTGACAGTGAGGGTGATGAAGAGGAGACCACACAAGATGAAGTCTCTTCCCACACATCAGAGGAAGACGGAGGGGTGGTCAAAGTGGAAAAAGTTAGAAAATGCAGAACAGCCTGTTGGTGGGAACAATGTGGTAGAGCATGAGGTCACGGAGAATTTGAATTCTGACCCCTTACTTGGACTCTGCCAGTGTCCCCTCTGCCAGCTAGACTGTGGGAGTCGGGGGCAGCTGATTGCACATGTGTACCAGCACACTGCAGCAGTGGTGAGCGCCAAGAGCTACATGTGTCCTGTCTGTGGCCGGGCCCTTAGCTCCCCCGGGTCACTGGGTCGCCACCTCCTAATCCACTCGGAGGACCAGCGGTCTAACTGTGCTGTGTGTGGAGCCCGTTTTACTAGCCATGCCACGTTTAACAGTGAGAAATTTCTGAAGTCCTTAATATGGAATCCCTACCTCCAGCCCACAGAGAGGGCCCCTCCAGTGCTGAGGGGAAGGGCATTGCCTTTAGTCCTCCAGTGTACCCTGCTGGAATTCTGCTTGTGTGCAACAACTGTGCTGCCTACCGGAAACTGCTAGAAGCCCAAACCCCCAGTGTACGCAAGTGGGGCCCTGCGTCGACAGAACGAGCCTTTGGAAGTCCGGCTGCAGCGGCTGGAACGAGAGCGCACAGCCAAGAAGAGCCGGCGGGACAATGAGACCCCCGAGGAGCGGGAGGTAAGGCGTATGAGGGACTGAGAAGCCAAGCGCCTGCAGCGCATGCAGGAGACAGACGAGCAGCGGGCATGCCGGCTGCAGCGAGATCGGGAGGCCATGAGGCTGAAGCGGGCCAATGAAACCCCGGAGAAGCGGCAGGCCCGGCTCATCCGGGAGCGGGAGGCCAAGCGGCTCAAGAGGAGGCTGGAGAAAATGGACATGATGTTGCGAGCTCAGTTTGGCCAGGACCCTTCTGCCATGGCAGCCTTAGCAGCCGAAATGAACTTCTTCCAGCTACCTGTAGGTGGGGTGGAGTTGGACAGCCAGCTCCTGGGCAAGATGGCCTTTGAAGAGCAGAATAGCAGCTCTCCGCACTGAACCACACCCTCCTGCCTGCCTTCCCACTCAGCCGTCCCCAGGGTCCTGTCCTTGCTGCCGGAGGCAGGTCCGAGTTTGTTGCAGGTGGACCTGTGTACCCCTTGCGTATGGGAGCAGGATGATGGGGTCAGGAGGGACCCAGCTCAAGGCAGCTCTGGATGAGGGAGCAGGCACTCCGAACACGATTCCCCAGCCCACTGCTGCAGGGCATGTGCATAGGACTCTGGGGCCCCAGTATGGCCCTGGCCCACGCCCACCCCATGGAGTTTTGAGGGCAAATAAATTAATTTTATCTTTAAAAAAAAAAAAAATAGTGTCCTACTCAGGATCACAGGACTGAACTGAGATGTGAACAACTGCTTAAGAGACAGAATTTGCAATTTAAACCTAATCAAATTAATTGCCTGAAGGGTCACCATTCCTCAGAGGAATGTACCAGAATCCAAAGCCTTAACATAATAGTAAAATGTCCAGGATACAATTAAAAAATAACTCAACTTATCAGAAGGCTGTGGCCCAATCTTAAGAAAAAAGACAAAGGAAACCAACACTGAGACACCAACCCAAATGCTGAAACTAGTATACGAGGTTTTTAAAGCATACTCAAAAGTGCAAAGGAAAACATGCTTGCAAGGAATAAAAATATAGAAAATTTCACGAAAAAAAACCCAAACAAACACAAAACAAAAAATGAACCAAACTGAAATCCTAGAACTGAAAAATATATGAAGCAAAAAATTCAAAATGGAGATAAAGGAAAGCCAGAAAGCTTGATGTAAGATCATTAGAAATTATCCAATCTAAAGAACAGATAAAAAATTTTAATGAACAGTATCAGGGACATGTGGGACAATTATCAAAAGGCCTAGTGCATGTGTAATTAAAGTCCAAGAAGGAAAGAGAGAAAGAATGGGATAGAAAAAATATTTCAGGAAATTACAGCCAAAATTTCCCCAAATTTGATGAAAGGCACAAATTTACAGATTCACAAAGCTTGGAGAATCCCCAGCAGGATACACGTAAAGAAAACCACACTTACACACATAGTCATATATAGTAGTCAGTAGTCAACCACAATGCGAATTTGCAACAGGGGAGAAAAAAGAACCAAAACTTCCAAGGCCCTGACTTTTTTCTTAAAGTACTTAAAAAGGAAAATTTGTTTGTATTTTTTATTTACATTTTATATTTTTGTACATATTGTTAGGGGGTCAGCCATTTTTAATGATCTCAGATGACCAAACCAGCCTTCAGAGTGTTCTCTGTCCTACTTCTGACTTTACTTGTGGTGTGACCATGTTCATTATAATCTCAAAAGAGAAAAAAAACCTTGTAAAAAAAACAAAAACCACCACAACAAAAAATCTTATTCCGAGCATTCCAGTAACCTTTTTGTGTATGTACTTAGCTGTACTGTAAGAAGTTCGTTTGTATGAGATGGTTAAAAAGGCCAAAGATAAAAGGTTTCTTTTTTTTCCTTTTTTCATCTATGAAGTTGCTATTTATTTTTTTTGGCCTGTTTGATGTATGTGTGAAACAATGTTGCTGAAAATCAAAGATAAAGAGAAAATCCTGAAAGCAGCAAGAGGAAAAAAACAACACATTATGTAAAAGGAAATAATTCAAATTACTGATGACTTCTTATCAGAAACTAAGGAGACCAGAAGACAGCAGAATAATTTTTAAAGTGCTGAAAGAGTAAGAAACTGAATTAATCTAGAATTCCAGCAAAAATAATCTTAAGAATGAAGATGAAATAAAGACATTTACTGATTGAACAAAGCAAACAAAAACAACGAAGAGAAACTAAGAGAATGTATCACCAGCAGACCTGCACTGTAAGAAATGCTAAAGGAAGCTCCTCAGGCTTATCGGAAATGATATGAGATGGAAGTCTGGATTTTCAAAAAGGAATGAATAACACTGGAAATGGTAACTTTCTCGAGAAATATAAATGACAACTTTTTCCTTTATCTAAAATACACAGGTTTGTTTTAAAGCAAAAACTACAATGTCTAGAGAGGGCATAGTGTATGCAGATGGGATATATATGGACTAAAATGGACCTACATGAGGCAAGGTTTCTGTATTTTTTTTCTGAAGCAGAACAATATGAACTCTAAGAGGCCTGTGAAAAGTTAAGGCTATATAGTGTGTTCTCTAGAGCAATGACCAAAAAAATAACATAAATAAATATAGCTAAAAAGTCTACAGACAAATTGAAATGGAATTTAAAAAAATATTTAACTTATAAAGGCAGGAGAGAAGGAACAGAAGAACAAAAAACAAAGGGGACAAAATGAAATAAAATAAGATGGCAAACCTAAATCTAACTCTATTAATTATATCAAATATTAATGCACAAACATTTCTAATTAAAAAACAGAAGCTACTCCTCCCTCACCTCAGGTGATACAACCCTGAAGGCACAACCTTGTCTTGGATGGATTTTATGCCCCAGTTGCCTCAAGATGACTTACACAATGTGTATGTGCCATACACAAATCACATGATTCTTTTCAAAGATCCTGTTTTTATGGCTAAAAATGTATAGAGCTATAAAACTCAGAATTTTACTCAACTAACTTTTGCTCAAAGGCAATGGTATTTTTGTTTTTTACTTCTACTAGCACAATTGTTATATTCTAGCATATCCTTATCACCTAGTATTACTTATACATACACTTGTTCAACAACAACAAATATTTATTACACTTGTATTATTTTGCCAGGCATTTTTCTAGGAACTGGGCAGACAGCAATGAACAACCATAACAAAATCCCCTGCCCACATGGAGCTTATGTTCTGCTTATAAAAAGTAAATCTATAATGATAAGCAAAGCATTAAGCTACTAATAAAGCAAAGTGGCTGGTTGGGCTTTTTTCACACACGCCAGTTTCAGATCATTACTTAATATTGTAAAACCTGACCCCTAAGTCACTATTTAAATAAATAATAAATCAAATTAATAAATTAATTATTTATTAATTAATAAATTAATTAATAAATTAAAAATAATTTGAAATAAGAAAACTTGCATGATCAGAAAATTACCTGTACATCTATTGGGGCCCACCTGACTTACTACAGCAGAAGATATGTATGTGGGGGTGGGGGGAATACCTAGGCACACTGGTTTTATGAAAGCATCCCCAAGGTAATTCCAACATTTAACTCTTCCTCAAGACTGCTCAGCTTTCAAATTCTGGATGAGAAACTGGTTCTCAATTTGTCTTAAACCATGAGCCACTTAAGGTAAAATATAGAGAGACTCCACAGCTTACCTACTTTATAATGAAGAACTTAGTCATAAATCATTTGGAAAGGGAAACATAAATTCCAAATATTAATCCTTAACTCACTGGTAAGAAGCACATTCATGCGTGTAAAAAAAAAATCAGTATCAGTGCTTTTAAATCTGAGAAATTCTGGGCACAATTTATAGGGAGAAAATTCTCACTCGTAATGCACTGACGGCCACAGCGCAGGTTTTCTGGAGCTTAAGATATCAGCCATGGGACTTCCCTGGTGGCGCAGTGGTTGAGAATCTGCTTGCCAATGCAGGGGACACGGGTTCGATCCCTGGTCTGGGAAGATCCCACATGCCTCGGAGCAACTAAGCCCGTGTGCCACAACTACTGAGCCTGTGCTCTAGAGCCCGTGAGCCACAACTACTGAGCCCGCGTGCTGCAACTACTGAGCCTGCGTGCCTAGAGCCCGTGCTCCACAACAAGAGAAGCCACCGCAATGAGAAGCCCGTGCACTGCAACAAAGCGTAGCCCCCGCTCGCCACAACTAGAGAAAGCCGGCGCGCAGCAACGAAGACCCAATGCAGACCCCAAAAAAAAAAAAATCAGGGCTTCCCTGGTGGCACAGTGGTTGAGAATCTGCCTGCCAATGCAGGGGACACGGGTTCGAGCCCTGGTCTGGGAAGATCCCACATGCCGCGGAGCAACTAGGCCCGTGAGCCACAACTACTGAGCCTGCGCGCCTGGAGCCTGTGCTCCGCAACAAGAGAGGCCGCGATAGTGAGAGGCCCGCGCACCGCGACGAAGAGTGGCCCCCGCTTGCCGCAGCTAGAGGAAGCCCTCGCACAGAAACGAAGACCCAACACAGCCAAAATAAATAAATAAATAAATAAATAATAATTAAAGGTGCTAATAATTAAAAAAAAAAAAGATTAAAAAAAAAAAATCAGCCATGATAATTAAAGTAACACTATCTACTATAACATGATCACAAACACAAATTTAAGCACCGAAATGCAGTCATCCAGATGATAAAATATGTTCATAAAACACTTTTATTATCCTTAAAATGAAAACAAAACATGAAAAATTGAGAAAGGAAAAGAGGAAAAAAACCTGCATTGAGTTCAGCCTTCCTATATAAACGAGATATGTATCTGATAACAATAAATGTTTCAATGATTATGTACTTCTCAAGTTAAAAAAAATTCATATACATAGACTGAAATAAACTCTATAAATTTTATTTTGCCTGTAGGCTTAAATATGCTTGTTAACTGGTGAGATCTAGAACATACTTTATGTAAAAATTAAAAGCCTAGATAACTGTCAATGTCCTTACTATCCATAATTTGTTCTTACTCCCAGGATGATACTGTATTATACCTCAATAAAGGATTCCTCTCTCCTCTAATAATGTTGTTATATAAATTAATATTTTTTGCTCGTTCCTTACATTCACTCCTCTATGAATGAGCCTCAGGAATTGAATCGTCCAGAAGGAACCTCAAAAGAATCCAAGTAAAAGCCTCTACCTAGTACTCTTTACTTTTTTCAGGGAATATGCTGATGGATACTGCTGCCATCATCACCTGTGACTGATTTCCAGGACTTTTCTGATCCTGAAGGAGAAAACACTGAAGACAGAACAAGGGCCTCCTTCCCCTGATGCTAGACAGCAGTGACTGCCATGCACTTCTTTGCATATTTTTGTCCGTGATCCTCTTGGTTGTTCTTTTCCCTCTCTGCTGGCTGACACTTCTAAATCAGCACTGTATAACAGAACTTTCTGCACTGACAGAAAGGTTCATATTCTGCCCTGTCAGTAGCCACCATACCAATACAATAGTCACTGCCCACGTGTGGCTACTGAGCACTTCAAATGTACCTAATGGGACTGAGAAAATTAATTTTATTTGATTTTAATTAAGTTTATATTTAAACATGAATAGCCACATGTGGCTACTGGTTACCATACTGAACAACACAATTCTAAATAATTAGCAGACACTGGGGCCTTTTAGTCATGGTACTCCCAAGATCCTTGTTTTTGACAATCTCCAGATAGGATACTAATTAATTCTTCAGATACTGTCAAAGTTAAAAAAAAACTCATATCCAAATTAATGGGAAGAGTTGTTTGGTTATTTTCCATGGCAGATTCAGATTATGGGAAATAAGGGATAATATAATAATGCTCATCCTAGAGTTTGTCTATGTTGCAATCATCAATGTGTGATCTCCAGAGACTTAAATGCTGCTCTGCAGCTACTATGATGCCAAATGATCATTTTACATAAACAACAAGAAAAACCTGGCACTAGAGATACTACTACCATCACAAACTTGATATACAATCATGACCCACTGAATAACAGTGCAGATAGGGATTGACCACATCTCCAGAAGATAATGGTCTATCCTTCAGCTTAGGCTGAGTAACCAGAAGGGGTAGTAATAAAATGAAAAAAACAAAACAAAAAAAGAGACTTGATGACAGCCAAGAATTGACAACTGACACAGAAACCACAATTTGTAAAATGGATTTCCACTAATTTGCAAAAGAGAAAAATTAAACCAATCTAAGTCATGATACACAACATGGATTATTTAGGGTCAAATTCTTATTTCTAGTTAGTCCAGACCCATCTGACCCACACAAAATGCTGTCCGCATGGACTCGCGTGTTCTAAAGATACGACCACTTACTGTTCCAGCAACTCTTTAGTTTACAAATTTTCTCTAGTCTACAAATTCCTGCCAAGACCATCTGATGACTACTAGGTACGTTACTGGGGATTTTTCATTGATGGGCTTTAACATACAAGACAACTGAAGCACTTTCTCCAACAATTCAATAGCATGGGGGACAAAAAAAGAAACGAATGGCACAGCTGTTACAGAATAAAAGAGGCCTAACAGACTTAACATATGTAATATGTAGACCTTGCTTAGATCCGAAGTTGAACAATTTGCCCTACTCTAAAATGGGATGCGTTTATATAGCAGGACTCATGCTAACTTGAATTCAGCACTAACTCCTCTATGGAGCCTTTCTTCTAAAAAAGGAGATGGACTGAAGGTCTTTTCTCTTCATGGGAGACAAAATAATGGAAGAGAACACTTTCTAGTCCAGTAAGACTGTGAACTTGCTGACAATTATTATATTCACATCATGGTTTTCTGGGTAGAAGAATGAGAAGAGGGTGGGATCTGGACTCTCAGAATTACTTAAATCCTTAGATACATATTTTCTACCCAAGAGAACTTATCTTAGCATGCACCCGAAATAAGACTCATTTCAAAATCAGCTGTTACCTATATAGTGTGCCCAAATTGATAATAAAGGAGATAGTTTAAGCTTTAGTGCCAATAATATACAAACTTTAAAATAGCATTTTCCTCAACTATATTACAGTTCTCCAATGAGACAAGTCATTTTAAAATAATATGATCATGGGACTGCCCTGGTGGTCCAGCGGTTAAGACTCCGTGTTCCCAATGCAGAGGGCCTGGGTTCAATCCCTGGTTGGGGAACTAGATCCCACATGCCACAACTAAGAGCCCGCATGCCGCAATGAAGATCCTGCGTGCTGCAACTAAGACCCGGTGCAGCCAAATAAATAAATTAAATAAAAAAATAAATAAATAAATAAATATTTAAAATAATGTGATGATCAGTGTCCCAAAGCTGATAGGAATGGTGCAATGGTGTATGCAGGCGGCCCAACACTGTTCAAAACCAGCCAATGGAAGAAATGCCAATGTATACAGTAGCTCCCAACAAACGAATTTGCCATCCACACTAACAGATTCTATAGCACATTACAGTGATGTTTCTGAGATATCCAGAGATGAACAAATTACATTTCCTGTGTTAGAAGTCAGAAACATGTAATTTAGAGTAAGATAACAACAGCAACAATAACAAATAATAATACATTATTATAGCCACAAAGACACTATGCCAGGCACTTCATTTATATATTCTTAATTCAACCTTCATGATTACCCTGCTTTTGTGATGTTTTAAGTCTTATTTTTCAGTGAGAGAATTGAGGTACAGAGAGTTGAAGCAATGTGTACAAGTAAATCACAGTTAGTAAACAGCATTAAAATTCAAAAAAGTTTATCTGATGCTAAAACCATCTGATATTGCATCCCAATGAAAATGCCAACATTAATAAACTGATGCCAAATTGGTAAATTATAAATTGTAAACAGATATGATCTCTATTATCCAGAACATTTTTCTATTCTAAACTGATCCATTCTTCTAAAGTTCCAGATAGTAAAGGTTTTGATGTTAATATAATGAGGCACTACTTCTTTTTAAACATGAATAATTTTAAGGATTCCCTTATTTAATTTACATACCTAGAATTCACTGTGACCAGGTACAATATGAAAAAATAAATCACTTGACTCTATTGTGCAAGACCTAGTATTTTCCTTGACTATCCCTCTTGCGTCTTAAACCTGGTTTCTCTTCTCAACCTACCTACACACAGACACAGGGCAATTTTTAATGCTTTTTATTTCAAATTATCTCATCCATTTAAATTTAATGACTTTTCTTTCTGATCGGTGTCATCTTTCACCTTTCTACCCTTTAACCATCATCATCAAACATTTTTCTGGCAATCAAGTACAACCTGTTACATTTCTACCTCCCAAAACTTAAGTGTGAAATTGACAATACTGCAGACTGCTACCGCAGTTCTAACAAAAAATGCATGAAGTACTATCATCATCCGGATTTACAAAGAATATGCCTGTAGGGAAATAAGGGGAGTTCAACATGTGCATGCTTGATACTTAGACTAACTGGAAATTCCTGCAATGAGAGCGATTTATCTAGAGTTTACAGTTCTCACTGCTCTTCTTAGCATCGCTGTGTGGATTTTATGATGAATTATTAAATTTCTCTCTCCTTGTCACAAGTAAGCAACTCAGCAAAACCACACCTGCTCTCCTGAGCAAGGAGGATATTTTATAATAGGGAGATGTAGTTTCAGCAAGCATCAGAGAGCAAAATATTCAATAAGATTTGTAAGAAGTGCTTTAGACTGTTAACTGGAAACTGTGAAATTATAAATTCCACAGTTATCTCAAAAATTCAGAAAATGAGAAAATATTCAACTAATGGCTGAAATGCAATGCTTTCTCAATCATTTCAGTATAACACATCTATCATTGTCCCTTAGGTGTCCTCAACCCATGCTGGAGGAACTTGTGGAAGCATACTGTCCTAAAATTGTTAAAAGAAGTCAAAGAAGGACTTCCCTGGTGGCGCAGTGGTTAAGAATCTGCCTGCCAGTGCAGGGGACACGGGTTCGAGCCCTGGTCCAGGAAGATCCCACATGCCTTGTAGCAACTAAGCCCGTGTGCCACAACTACTGAGCCTGTGCTCTAGAGCCCCTGAGCCACAACTACTGAAGCCTGTGCACCTAGAAGCCCGTGTTCCGCAACAAGAGAAGCCACTGCAATGAGAAGCCCACGCACCACAACAAAGAGTAGCCCCCACTCGCCACAACTAGAGAAAGCCCACGCGCAGTAACAAAGACCTACTGCAGCCAAAAATAAATTTAAAAAAAAGTCAAAGAAGTGGATTTCCTTTAGTTTGCTCTTCTGCATTCTAAATAGTAACAGTAGGTGTGGCAAACTCCAAACATTATAACAGACTTAAAAACAAACTTTAGCTGCCCAGTGGGGAAAATGGAATATTAAATAGTATTCAAAATAAAAGCTAGTTTAAATCTGTTCTTAATACAAAAAGGTGATGGTATCCTTGGGAAAAACAAATAGGACCCAAGCCCCTGACCCTTCCAAATAGTGATTTTCCTGTTCAGGGAACAGATAGGAGTAACAGATGGGCCACAGTTCTTTGTTTTTTGTTTTTTTGGCCGCACAGCATGGCTTGTGGGATCTTAGTTTCCCGACCAGGGATTGAACCCACGCCCTCCACAGTGAAAGTGCAGAGTCCTAATCACTGGACCGCCAGGGAATTCCCTGGCCACAGTTCTTAAGCATTAATGACAAAATTGCTATGGCTTTTCCCTATGTGTACTGAAGGAAAACTCCATTGTTTAAGAAAACTGCTTCCTTATTTTTTCTTGCTGTTTTTTTGGATATATACATATTAGTGAGAAATTTGCCCCATGATATGCCACATAAGAAAAAAATGATACTGTAATTTGAATTCAGCACAGGTTCACAATTTCAAGAAAATAAAAGGGCCAAAACTTTTTTTTTTTTTTTTTAAAGAGCAGGTGATATACAAGCTGGCTTTTTATTTTTATTTTTATTTATTTAAACACTATTTTATTTATTTATGGCTGTGTTGGGTCTTCGTTTCTGTGCGAGGGCTTTCTCTAGTTGTGGCAAGTGGGGGCCACTCTTCATCGCGGTGCGCGGGACCTCTCATTATCGCGGCCTCTCCAGAAGCGCAGGCTCAGTAATTGTGGCTCATGGGCCTAGTTGCTCCGCAGCATGTGGGATCCTCCCAGACCAGGGCTCGAACCCATGTCCCCTGCATTGGCAGGCAGATTCTCAACCACTGCGCCACCAGGGAAGCTCCAGGGCCAAAACTTTTTAGGAAAAGTCACCAGGGTGACAATCCCTTATCTGCAATTCTGAAATCTGAAAAGCCTTGAAATTCAGATTTTTCTTTAGCTTGTGGCAAACTCATTTGGCAGCAAAATCTGACATGCACTAACTTGAGACTTAATGTGATTCTTCACTTGCTGCACTGTGGAAATATTACATGTATTTGATTAGAGGATGTTACCCTGGATCCCCAAAGGGGAACAACTTAATAAATACATCTGCACTGTATTTATTCTCTAAAATCTGAACAGAATTCTGAATGTCAAATCAGAATTACAAATAAAGAACTGCAGACCTGCCCTCCCTGTTTGCTTCCTGGTACACCATCGTACATCAGACGTGCACTCTGATGCATAACCATTTGACTAACTGAAGGTTACCATGTTGAAGTACAGGGTTAAAAACTGTGCAGACAGTATTGGATATTGTTTGCATTTTTAAGTGATGAGGAATAAACAATATAAAAACCTTTGACTGGTCTCTGACCCTACGTAGGGGAGACAGGACCAACTTGGGGACATCTTAAGACAGTAAGACTCAGATGAGTAAAAAGTATGACAAAAATCTAAAAGTTCTTATCATTTTAAGGAATCAGTGACACCAATATTCATACCGAAAATTACTCATTATAAACTGGGAGGAGGTATTAACCCCCCATTCATTTCCTACACGATGAAACCAGTCCAAATTAGTCTGTGTTTAAGTTATCAAAGAAATTAAAGTGATATGATCATTTGGATATGCCACTTAAACATTTTTTAAGTAGCATTCTTTTGTTGGTACATAGGAAGATCCATCCTGTAATACGCTCCTTTTCACCAGAATGCAGGCTCTATGAGAGCAGGGAAGTTGTCAATTTTTGTTTGTTTCCAAATTTCTATCAGCTATTTCTTGATTTATAGTATTCATTTCAACATGAGTTGGTTTTAAAGAAAAATTCTATATGTTGAACTTCTTTACTGATTCATTTAAATATAAATTATGTCATTTATGGGGCAAATTCCCTGCATCCTACCCCCTTTCTACTTCCAGTATCTTTCTCTACACAACCAGGTTTTTTTTGGTAGATGAGTCCACACTGGCTGCCGCTAATTCTTAAATCTCCCATTAAGCCCTCTTACGCACCACAATTTGGTTTTCCACTCCCACTATTACATAGTACTTGTCAAGGTTACATAATGACCTCCTTGTTGCTAAATCCAGGGGCCACTTCCTTATTTTATGACGTTGTTTCTAGCACTTGGTACTGCTAACCCCCTTCCTGAAGTTTTCACTTCTCAACTTACAGGGTGCTAAGTTCATCTGGTGTTGCTCTCGTCTCTTCTTCTGTCCACCCCTCTAACATTTTACTATCCCATAGAATTTAATCTTTGCTCATGGATTTTTATCTGTTTTGTTCATTGCTGTAATCCCAAAATAGAAGTCTCTCAATATTTGTTAAATGAGCAAATGAATAGTGCTTATCTTTTCTTTTTCCATATTCTCTCTGGAAGACCATCTCCACCCTCACATCTTCAACTCATATTCATAAGAAAGACTTTATTCCAGCCCAATCTTTTCTACAGTGTTCCAAATCTTTATCGCCAAATGCCTACAGAAACCTCCATGTGGATGTCCCAAAGGCCCTCTGAACTAGGGCAGTCCAAACTGGAACTCATTTCCTCCTCTCCTCAAACCAGCACTTCCTCTAAGATATTACCTGTAAAGCTAGCCAAGTGACAGTTTCCTTTTCCTCACTCCCAGTCAGTCATCAAATCCCACTGATTTTGCTTTCTCAGTTAACAGGAGATAAAATCAAATCTGCCCATTCTCTCTGCCATTGTATACATGAGAAAGTAGGGGGAAGGCTCCATTTAGGGAAGATCCCATAATAAGATACTCCTCGTTTCATTTTAGAAGAAGGCAAGTTGGTTTTGACCTCTCTAACAAAATTTCTCACAAGGTCTTCATCTCTTGGCTACAAGAACTTGCCCAACTTGCCTCTAAAAACATATGCATACTACTAACCTGTAGGGTTCCACTGCATTCTACCCATGCAGGGTAAAAAGATCCTTTAAATATCTGCAAAGCTAGCCACAGAGAAACCAGGCCTTAAATTAAAAGCACATCCCACTATGATAAAAACTGTAAAAAGTACAAACACGTGAGGGCTAAACAATACACTACTAGATAACCAAGAGCTCACTGAAGAAATCAAAGAGGAAATCGAAAAATACCTAGAAACAAATGACAATGAAAACATGATGACCCAAAACCTATGGGATGCACCAAAAGCAGTTCTAAGAGGTAACTTTATAGCAATACAATCCTACCTCAAGAAACAAGAAACATCTCAAATAAACAACCTAACCTTACACCTAAAGCGATTAGAGAAAGAAGAACAAAAAAACCCCAAAGTTAGCAGAAGGAAAGAAATCATAAAGATCAGATCAGAAATAGAAAAAGAAATGAAAGAAACAATAGCAAAGACCAGTATAACTAAAAGCTGGTTCTTTGAGAAGATAAACAAAATTGACAAACCATTAGTCAGGCTCATCAAGAAAAAAAGGGAGAAGACTCATATCAACAGAATTAGAAATGAAAAAGGTGAAGTAACAACTGACACTGCAGAAATACAAAGGATCATGAGAGATTACTACAAGCAACTATATGCCAATAAAATGGGCAACCTGGAAGAAATGGAAAAATTCTTAGAAAAGCACAATCTTCCGAGACTGAACCAGGAAGAAATAGAAAATATAAATAGACCAATCACAAGCACTGAAATTGAAACTGTGATTAAAAATCTTCCAACAAACAAAAGCCCAGGACCAGATGGCTTCACAGGCAAATACTATCAAACATCTAGAGAAGAGCTAACACCTATCCTTCTCAAACTCTTCCAAAATATAGCAGAAGGAGGAACACTCCCTAACTCATTCTACGAGGCCACCATCACCTTGATACCAAAACCAGACAAAGATGTCACAAAAAAAGAAAACTATAGGCCAATATCTCTGATGAACATAGATGCAAAAATCCTCAACAAAATATTAGCAAACAGAATCCAACAGCACATTAAAAGGATCATACACCATGATCAAGTGGGGTTTATCCCAGGAATGCAAGGATTCTTCAATATACGCAAATCAATCAATGTGATACACCATATTAACAAACTGCATGAGAAAAACCATATGATAATTTCAACAGATGTAGAAAAAGCTTTTGACAAAGTTCAATACCCATTTATGATAAAAACTCTCTCAGAAAGTAGGCATAGAGAGAACCTGCCTCAACATACTATGAAAAACCCACAGCCAACATCATTCTCAACAGTGAAAAACTGAAACCATTTCCCCTAAGATCATGAACAAGGTTGCCCACTCTCACCACTACTATTCAACATAGTTTTGTAAGTTTTAGCCACGGCAACCAGAGAAGAAAAAGAAATAAAAGGAATCCAAATCAGAAAACAAGAAGTAAAACTGTCACTGTTTGCAGATGACATGATACCATACACAAAGAATCCTAAAGATGCTATCAGAAAACTACTAGAGCTAATCAATGAATCTGGTAAAGTAGCAGGATACAAAACTAATGCACAGAAATCTCTTGCATTCCTGTACTCTAATGATGAAAAATCTGAAAGAGAAATTAAGGAAACACTCCCATTTACCACTGCAACAAAAAGAATAAAATACCTAGGAATAAACCTACCTAAGGAAACAAAAGACCCATATGCAGAAAATTATAAGACACTGATGAAAGAAATTAAAGATGATACAAACAGATGGAGAGATATACTATGTTCTTGGACTGGAAGAATCAACTTTGTGAAAATGACTGTACTACCCAAAGCAATCTACAGATTCAGTGCAATCCCTATCAAACTACCAACGGCATTTTTCACAGAACTAGAAAAAAAAAATTGCACAATTTGTATGGAAACACAAAGGACCCCAAATAGCCAAAGCAATCTTGAGAAAGAAAAGCAGAACTGTAGGAATCAGGCTCCCCGACTTCAGACTATACTACAAAGCTACAGTAATCAAGACAGTATGGTACTGGCACAAAAACAGAAATATAGATCAATGGAACAGGACAGAAAGCCCAGAGATAAACCCACGCACATATGGTCACCTTATCTTTGATAAAGGAGGCAAAAGTATACAATGGAGAAAAGACAGCCTCTTCAATAAGTGGTGCTGGGAAAACTGGACAGCTACATGTAAAAGAATGAAATTAGAACACTCCCTAACATCATACACAAAAATAAACTCAAAATGGATTAAAGACCTAAATGTAAGGCCAGACACTATAAAACTCTTAGAAGAAAACATAGGCAGAACACTCTATGAATAAATCACAGCAAGATCCTTTTTGACCCACCTCCTAGAGAAATGGAAATAAAAACAAAAATAAACAAATGGGACCTAATGAAACTTAAAAGTTTTTGCACAGCAAAGGAAACCATAAACAAGTCGAAAAGACAACCTTCAGAATGGGAGAAAATATTTGCAAATGAAGCAATGGACAAGGGATTAATCTCCAAAATATACAAGCAGCTCATGCAGCTCAATATCAAAAAAACAAACAACCCAATCCAAAAATGGGCAGACCTAAACAGACATTTCTCCAAAGAAGATATACAGATTGCCAACAAACACATGAAAAGATGCTCAACATCACCAATCATTAGAGAAATGCAAATCAAAACTACAATGAGGTATCACCGCACACTGGTCAGAATGGCCATGATCAAAAAATCTACAAACAATAAATGCTGGAGAGGGTGTGGAGAAAAGGGAACCCTCTTGCACTGCTGGTGGGAATGTAAATTGATACAGCCACTATGGAGAACAGTATGGAGGTTCCTTAAAAAATTAAAAATAGAACTACCATACGACCCAGCAATCCCACTACTGGGCATATACCCTGAGAAAACCATAATTCAAAAAGAGTCATGTACCACAATGTTCACTGCAGCTCTCTTTACAATAGCCAGGACATGGAAGGAACCTAAGTGTCCATCGACAGATGAATGGATAAAGAAGATATGGCACATATGTACAATGGAATATTACTCAGCCATCAAAAGAAACGAAATTGAGTTATTTGTAGTGAGGTGGATGGACCTAGAGTCTGTCATACAGAGTGAAGTAAGTCAGAAAAACAAATACTGTAGGGTAACACATATATATGGAATCTAAAAAAAAAAAAAGCATCTGATGAACCTGGGGCAGGACAGGAATAAAGACACAGACGTAGAGAATGGGCTTGAAGACACCGGGAAGGGGAAGGGTAAGCTGGGATGAAGTAAGAGAGTAGCATTGACATATATACACTACCAAAGGTAAAATAGATAGCTAGTGTGAAGCAGCTGCATAGCACAGGGAGATCAGTTTGGTACTTTTTGACCACCTAGAGGGGTGGGATAGGGAGGGTGGGAGGGAGACGCAAGAGGGAGGGGATATGGTGATATACGTATGCATATAGCTGATTCACTTTGTTATACAGCAGAAACTAATACAACACTGTAAAGCAATTATACTCCAATCAAGATGCTAAAAGAAAAAAGAAAAAGATCTCACTATGATATATTCAATCATTCCACACTTTCTAAATTTCCTTCTAAATTTCAAAAATGAAAATTCTGTCTCAATGTATCAACAATCTATCTCCTTATATTACTCTTTGATAGAAAAGAGTTCTTGGGGTAGCAGTCCCTCTAATTGCTGAATAAAATAAACCCTAAGGGACATCGTTACTGCTACTGTACCCTCAATCACTTGTACTTAACCACACCCCCACAAGCCCACCTCGTCTCCCCTCAGTTTCCCCACACTTCACTTGGTTCACAGCTCAACTGGCTGGCAACAGAATTTAACTTTTCTCATTAACCCCAGCACCTCATTCACTGGACAAATATTACCATTATGGGTTTTACTGGTCTGCGATTAAGCTAAATTTATACCCATTTTCAAGATAACAAAGACACAAAACCTTACATTTCAAACGTATACCACAACCCTCACCACTTTACTTAATATATATCTTATGGCAAAGAAGTAGCTCTAGTGCTTCTAATCACACACTGAATAGCTCCTTTTTCATTTTGTCTTAAAGTTTGTATTTGTGCAGGAGAGTCTCCTTTGTGAGGTCATAAAAAGTGAAAAATTTTGTACAGGACAAATGAGAAAACAGAACTAAAAAAAATAATAATAACGAGGCTGGTGTCATAATTGATAATTATATTAAAAAGTGGTTCACTCTGTAATGACCTATATGGGAACAGAATCTAAAAAAGAGTGGATATATGTATAACTGATTCACTTTGCTGTACAGCAGAAACAACACTGTAAATCAACTATACTCCAATAAAAGTTAAAAAAGAAAAAGAGTTTACAAACTCCTAAAAAAAAAAAGTGGTTCAGTAAAGCACTTGCAGAGAAAATGAAGAAGTATAAGGTTAAGAGAAAAAGCCAGATGGTCTTTTTCTACTTTCTTACCTTACCCCCTATTCTTCGGAAACAAATTAAGAATAGAGGGTTAAAGGCAGTGTCTGTGTATAGTGAGGGGAGATATACGTTAAGCTGCACAGGAGGCAGTGAGGTCTGACAGATGAGAGTTCCTATCATCAGGCAGAGCAGAGAAGTCCAAGTGCTATAGCAAGGTTATAAACTCAATACTACTGGAAAAAAGGAAGTGGGTTTGGGGCATATAGAAAGAAATGGGTTTAGAAGCTGAATTTTGAAGGACAAGTAGGAAAGGGGGAAAAGGTCATTCCAGCAATGAGACAGCATCAGTAAGCACTCAGAGAGATGAAAGACCTTGTAGAAGAACACTGGATCCTTGAAGCTCTTGGTCACTGTTATATATCCAGAACTTAGGACAATGCCTGCTACTTAATAGGTTCCAATTCTAAAATCAAATATAAAAAGAGGTGTGTGGACTTTTGATTATTGTTCCTATTTCTTAACTCCCTATAATGATATTCTGACAACTTCTTTACCAAGGAATACCACAGCAGCCTTGTCCCACATATCAACCCCTATTTCTAGGAACCGCCAAGCTATATGTCATCAATTGTATTATGACAGTCCTATCAGGTGCCATTCCTTATCTGTCTTCATCCCACGTTAACCTGGAGAGCAGCTTGAATATACCTCCCTATTGCCGAGAAAAAAAGAAACAAGAACAAAAACAAACAAAACAAAACAAAACAAAAAAACCCAGTTCTTTTGAAGGCATTGCAAGAGGAAATCTGATCCTGGAGGTGCAGTTACTTCAACTTACCAAAACAAGTCTAATTATTGAGGATGCTGCATGCTTTCAAACATTCATACCACTTTGTCTCCCCTCACCCCAAATCTGTTCATCAGCTTGCCTAATTAAGTATATGGGCCGGATATGTTCCACCAACTCTCACAGCACAGCTTTGAAAGTGGGCTTGCTGAAGATTTAATGAAAGCGCCATTCAGTAAATCACATTCTAAGTTTTAAAGAAAACTTGGATGCCGTGTCCTCCACAGAGAAGTTTATGAACTATCCCCTCGACACACAGCACTACGTTCTACTCCAGAGGCTCCTGTCCCCAGGTTTAGAATAAAGCTGTCCTGGTAAACTAATTCAGGAAAGGACTCACAGAGTAGCTTCTGAGATGGAAGTACTGAATTCTAGTCTGATCCATTTATGAGTTAGGATCAAAGTCAAGTTAAACATGAACCTCCACTGGGTCTCTCCCTCCCATTAGCCAAACTATTCGATAATTCCAGGAGCCCTTATGTCCCCTGGCCAAGTCAGCTCACACCATCTTTTTGGTATCTGTTCACTGGGAAAGATTAATTAACTTAGCTACAAATAGCAAAGGCTTGCTTTAATCATTGCTTCCTCTCCAGATATATTATTTCTAAAGAAAATGCTTTGAAAGTTTGTACTCTGTTGTAGGCCTTGAAATGTCTCTTCCAATGTCCACTTGGGAAATGTATATACTGAGATAAAATATTCAGGCTACAGGTTTATTACATCTGGAAGTTTGCTAAAGATAACATGCCAGAGGCCTTTTTGTTCCATTATCCTCCCACGCTAGGATTCTCAGATTTAAACAGAGAAGTAGAGAACTGCAGCAAGGAAGCCCTCCAAGTCATTAGTGGGATCAGCTATATTACCAACAGCCACTTCTTTCTTGAACTAGCTCTAGGCCCGCCATGACTTATATCAAGTTAGGGATATACCAGGTAGTACAAGATTCAGTCCAAATACAAGTGAACCAGAAACAGAAAATAATGTTCAAGTTAAGGCATGGGCATTATAAATAAACAATGTATCACTGTGTACTCTCTTAGGTGGTCTCAGATACAACAAGCTACTGCAGAACTCTCGGCAATGCACAATCATCAGGGAGGAGACTTAACCTCTAACAATTCAGCAGCTGGGAAAAAGGACAGAGCTAAGAAGACTGGTTTAGGAAAGACAGTTGAGCAATCTAGGAAGTGTCAGAACTCCAGAAGTGATTGGAACTAAGCTATGCAACATGAGGAAGGATGTGGCGGCATAATAAGGAAAATACTGGCTGGCCACAGATCAAACACTTTGGAGCAAAGAAGGCAGCAAACCTGATTCTGGGGTAGGGGTGAACCACAGCCGATATCTAGGAGATGGGCTAGAACAGTGGCTCTCAAACTAACTGGCATGAGAATCTCGGGAATGCTCTGGCAAAAAAGAGAGTGAAGGGTCCCTCATTCCCCAGCTTCTGATTCAACAGGATTGGGGTGAAGCTCAATAATTTACATTTCTAACAAGTTCCATGGAGATACTGATTCTACTGATTCAGGACACCACATTTTCAGAACCACTGGGTCAGGCAGGATATTAAAGGTTCTTGGCCTCTGAAGTCTCAGTGCCTTACATGCATTATTTTTCTTCAACTTCAAAACAACCTGTAATTTTTAGATGAGGAAGCTGAGACTAGAGATGTTAGGTAATCTGCCCCAAGTGACAGACCTAATAAGTTCTGGACCAAGACTGGAATCTTTAGTTTACTAGTCCTTCATCCAGTACTAATTCAAGTAGGCCTCCTACTCCTACACGTACTAAATGCTTCTTGTAATCAAGATCACACTTTTAATGCCAATTCTAAACCCACTTTTCCACATTAGGATGTTAACTGAGGTGAACTAGCAATCCTAAAACAAGTTTAAATACAGATAAGGAAGAGGCAGGTTAACTGGTTTTCTGAAGCCCAAGTTTGCTTGTTTATTTATCTGCTATTCCCAGTCTGTGGAAACCTAAAAAAGCATACTCTTACCCGACTTTCAATCACTTAATTCTTGCATCTGGAATAGGCTTTCCGAATTTTTTTCGTTCTCCATTTATCTCAAAGAATTGTTTTAAGAATTAAGCGAAAATCGGTAAACTGGTGATTGCAGTTGGAGTCAGTAAAATTAACTATGATATTATATTACCGTTACGTGCAAATGTACTGTAGGATTGGAGCTCGATAGAGATGTGGAGACTGGAGACTCAAGTTTGGGAGTTATCACCTTATTGGTGATAGTTCAGGTTATGCCAGGATAAAGGATGACAGAGGAAGAACACTTGTAATGAGTAACAACAGTCCCCAGGAATAAACACTAGTAAGCGTCAGAAATTACGTGGCAAATGAATGAAAAAGAAACGACTAATGAAATTTTAAAGAATCAGTCACATTACGCCGCAAAGAGGAATGAGAGTGAAACTTCCACTATTTTTTAATTAACTACCATTCATTGATCCCGCAACCGTGGCCCGGGGCCGGGGCACTAAGAAAAGGGCCTTGGGAAGCCCAAACGACTCGGGAGGCTCTACGTAATCCGCGCCCAAAACACACGCACACGAAAGGCGAGAGTACCAGCACTGGTGCTGGATTCCACAATAAAGCCACTGCGGAGAGACAGGCCCAGGAACCTCTCGAGGAAGCTACTCTGTCCGCGCAGGCGGGACGGGAGTTCACCGCTGCCCCCTCCCCACCCCAACCGCTGGGACTCCTCGGCCCGACCGACACTCACAGCCCAACCTCGCGGGCCAGCGCGCGGCGGGAGACCCAAGAGCACCCGAGTCGCCCACGGCCGTACCAGCGAGCCCGCACCCACTCCCGGTTCCCCTTCACTTCCCACCTGGTCTGGCAACCCACCACCCCCACTTCAGTTCCCTGCCTGTAGCGAGTCTACGGAGTTCAGTAATTACCTGGCGCTCCACCGCGCCGCCATTACACCGGACGTACGTCACTTCCCCTTCCCGCCCCGGCGGTAAGAGGAAGGCGGAACGTGAAATACATAAAAACCTGACGCTAAACTGACTTTGATACGTTATCCTATTAATTTGTTTAAAATACCATCTTGTAATACCAGATACAGAGCTGTCGATCCGGCCACATTTTTCCCTTCCCAAGACGCCGACAAAAGAGAAGTTGACACAAACTACAAAATCCAGAACCCACCGCCAATGAGGACGGAAATGACGCGAGCAATTGTAGACTGAGAAGGCAGCAACGCACGACGGGAATTGTAGTTCTTCTGGATAAGCGCCAGAGAGTGCGTGCTGTAGGCCCGCCAGAAACCTGGTTGTGTTTAAGAGTTTTTAAAATTTACTTTAATCTGTAATTATTTCTCTGCAGTTGGCAAAAAAGTAGACCTTAGTGTAGTCACTTTTTTGTGAAAATCTTAAGGAGAGCAGACACCTTCTTCAGACTTTTTACGATAGTTAAACCAGGAACCAAAAAAAGCAAAAATGTTACCAAAGGTTAAGTGCCTACTAAATTCCAAGATTTCCAGCCCAAGTGAATGGGAGAATATTGGACCACAGAGTGAAGTCATGAGGAGAAACTAATTCTGTAGAGAAGATGGTGCCTCTATTTTAGGTTAAGGTACCAGCTGGCGAGACATGCTGAGGAGAAGGAGATTGCCTGACCGACTTGGAAATCGCAGTCTGTACGCAAATCAGAGGTAATCAATCGAAGTATTTTCTTAAACATTACTTTTCAACAGTAACAAAACCTAAAAGTTAACTGCTTGTTACTGTTTTGAAACGATCTTTTCCTAAAACTGTATCTTTATGTTCCTCAAAACAAGTGTATAAACCAGTCCTGGTTTCTCCAAACACTGATTTATTACAATGTTAGGGTACTGCTAAACCCTTCCTAGAGGCAGAAGAGTAAAGTGATTTCGGGTAAAGACACTGGAGCACAACAACTTATGTTTAAATCATGAATCTATTGATATGGACGATTGACCTTAGGCAGGTTACTTCACACTGTGTGCCCATTTCCTGATCCGTTAGATAGGACTGATAATAGTACCCACCCCACAGAATAGTTTTTAAGACTGAATTAGTTTTGATACCCTTGATGCATTTGTGATAATTCCTACCATATGATAGTATTATCTATCCTTTTTCATATGTAAGATATTTGGCCATAGCTTAAGGTGCATTTTGGTGTCTTAAAATATTTAAGTGGATAGATTTTAGTTGTAATAATAGGAGATGAATCTGGTAACCATTTGTATCCATATCTGAAAAAAGCACAATACCACGTCTACAATTATCAACAGAAATAGGAAAGTTGGAGTTGAACCTAGGGGAACTGGGTGGAACTGGGAGAGACTAGGTTTGTCATTTGGGTCCTCGAGGAAGTAAACAGTGATAAAATTAAGAATGTAAAAAAGATGAAAGGAAAAGGGAGAAAACTAGATGGGGTAGGGGTAGCTCCAGAGCAAAGATGAAGAGTCCCTCTCTGGGATACAATGGCGAAGCCTTTACAACACTGTCTTGCTCAGTCATTGGCCAGAGCCTCCCTGAGAAGCGTGTGGCCTCAACTCAAAACCTGAGGTGAACTTGAAAGTGGTAACAGTTAAAGGCTGTCACCTAACCACACTCCCTGTAACCAGGCAAAAAGCCATTTATTGAGGAGGTATCTGAGCAGCACATCTCTGTGTTTGTCCCAGCCCACCCATTGCACCAGGTAGATTCACTCTCCATACACATTCAGGGAACTGTTGTCTTCCTGTAGAGACACTTCAAAGACAGAAGTTAGTGGGACAAACTACGGTCCCCATCTTTGCAGTTGGTCTTGAGCCACAACTGAACTCATTGACTCTCTCCTCCACTATTCATCCTAAATTTTCCTCTCTCTCTCAGCTACCACGTCTGCTGGTCTCAGTAATTAAACGTGTGGTGTGAAAACCCTGATTCCTGAGAAATTTGAGCCCCTGGTAACAGTCCCCTTCTCAGGCAGGTGTTGCTGCATTTGTCCATTTACAGTCACTATTGGAGAAGGTAGAGGGGTACAAGTGGATCACCTGAGTACCACATGTATTCCTACTTGCCTCCATCGAATAACATCAGGCCTGCCTCCTCCTGATGATCAGAATTAGCTTCCCTGACAGGGTGTTGACTCCTTGCCTACTTGTCCCTGAACTCAAGAATTCCAAAGTTCCTAGGCAGCAGATGAAGCTTAGTTCAGTGGGACCCTTCCTGTGTCCCCTAGCAAGAATATACCACCTCTGGGGACTAGAACCTCTAATTCCACAAAGTTCAGAGTTGCAGGAATGGGAAGTACTAGGTCCCTTAGTGGGTCATTGGGAATGATGGTAAATGGGGCTATTCCTGTTTTAAGCCATTGTTTATGGCCCCACCTATTGTTTCTATCTGGGATCCTGAGCCATATCAAGGTCTACTGCATCCTGGGGAACATTACCTCATTCTTGCAGAGTACTGTCTCTTAGAAAGTACTTGAACTTCACCCTGAGCAGACCATTCCAGTGCTATACTAGGCCACCAGATTCTGGGACGTGCAGCATGTGGTGCAAACAGTGGAACCCATGGCCACAGGCCCCTTCCTGCACCTGAAAACTGTAAATCAGTTCCTGTAAACTGATTTCCCTGGTTGGATGCTATTGTATTGTATTCCATCCCTGTGGCTCAGGCATTGTGTAAGTCCCCAGATGGTTGTGCTAGGTGAAGATTGGTGGGCTGCAAATGCATACCCAAAATAAGTAATCTATTCCTATGCTGCGTCTTCCAGGATGGAATGATCTCAATGTAGTCAACTTGCTGCCAAGGGCTACTTGATCTTCTGTAGGAGTGATGACATATTAGGAGCTCAACATTGGTCTCTCCTGCTGGCAGGTTGAGTTTTCAGATGAGGCAGTAGGCAGGTCAGCTCTGGTAAGTGGGCTCCATGCTGATAGGCCCATTTCATAGATTCCATTCTTGTCACCATGACCATTTCATTCATGTGTCCATTATGCCAGCACTGGGGTGGCCGCTAACAAAGACAGGCTAACATCAACTAGCTGAGTAGTTTTGTCTACTTGCCTGTTTAGTTCTTCTTCTATAATGTATACTTTCTGGTGGACATTGACATGCGACAAAAAGATCTTCACACTTTTTGCCCACACCAGTATTTATAGCCACATATCTCTAAGCCTCTAAGACCTCCTTGTCTGCAACCTTCTAAATCTCTTTCTTTTCAGACCTCTGACCAGCCAGCCAGGCTATTTGCCACTGCCTATTAGATAATATTCGAAAGTCAGGCCACTTTTCCCTCCATACCATGTGTACCACCCGAAGCTCTGCCCATTAGGAAGATTTTCCCTCTCCTCTGTCTTCAAGGCCCTTCCTGACTAAGGCTTTAATGTAGCTGTTGTCCAGTTTAAGCCTTCATCCACATACTTAGCCAACCCACCTGTGAACTATGTTTGGCCATTTTTTCTTCCTTCAGCTTGTTGTTCAAGACCCCACCTCCTACCCCACATGGCCATCAACATGAGCTGAGAGAAGAGTATCGATACAACTGTGATGGGTGATGTCAAGGTCTGCACTATGTCTGGTCTTCTTCATGCTTTATCCCAAATATAATACTTTCATCTTGTGACTGGGCCCCCAGAATTTATGACATGGTGGGTTCAGTAAGACACGTTTCATTTTGTACCACTAAGTGTCTCGTGATCAAGCATTCCCTTTTTAGCAGTAGCATGCCAAGAGCTATTTTTCAAAAGTTGTACAACCTTGATCCAGAACTCTAGGAAGCTGAACTGTGATTCTCCTACTAAGATTTCCATAAACTCCATACTGCATCTTTCCCCAAAACTGACAACTCTAACACCACAGGATCTGCCAGATCCTTTAGCCCAAGTATCAAGGCTGCTTGCACTATAGCTCATACCTGGTGCAGAGCCCTTTCTTGTGCCAGGTTGCACCTGGTATTATAGGCCAGAAATATATTCCTAGGTCTGGAGTACGTTGTTTACAGAACCCAAAGCATCCTCTTGGCCGTGTGCTTTCTTCCTTCTTGCAGGGCATGCAAGAGGCAGCAATTTGCCTTTTACTTTGAAGAGGATGTTCTATCACTTCCCAGAACACCGCACTCTAAAACCTTTACTGAAGGGACAGGTCCCTGATCTTTTATAGGGTTCATTTCCTCCAGCATGCTATCCACCTCTTGCTCAACCTGTTTGATCAGCATGATGTCATTGTTATAATGGATCTATATGACCTGCGACAATATTTCCAGATGATCTAGATCTCTCTGGACTGTATTATGAAAGAGGAGAGTTAACATAGCCCTGGGGCTAGAGTGTCAGTGCAAGTTGTTGTCAGTTTATTTCATGTGGACATTAACTATTTCTAATTGTCTTTCTTGACTGGGATAGAAAAGTATGCTTACTCCAAATCAGTGGCTACATACCATGTACCTGAAGTCCTATTATCCTGCTTTAGCCATGATACTATGCTTGGCATGGCAGCTGCAACTGGGGCTGCTTCTTGGTTGAACTTGCAGTAGTCTACAGTCATTCTGCTAATTCATCTGATTTCTGCAGGTGCCAGACTGTCAAATTAAATGGAGATATGATGGGAACTATTACTCCTGTATCCTTTATCTCCACCATACCCCAGGCATTGTGATTTAATGCTTTAGATTTGCTCTCTTGTCTGGGAGAGACGGGTTCAAAGACTTCTGCTTGACTTTCCCCCACTATGATACCTCTCACTCCACAGGCCAAGGACAATATATGGAAACGGCTCCAACTGTGAAGTATGTCAATCCCAATTATACACTTGGGACTGGGTAAAGGACTACCAAGTTAATCTGTGAATACAGGGGACCACTGTGGGCCAGACTCTGGCCATAGCTCCATTTATTACCTGGCCTCCATATACCTCCGTTCCGATAGCAGAGCCATGATGTTGCTTCAGATCTTCAGGTATCAATGTCAACTCTGACTTGCATCTAATAGTGTTCAAATATGTGGATACTCCCCTTTCCCTGTGTACAGTCATTCAGATAAGTACAAGTGGGTCCCTTTGGGAAAGGGTCAGGGGAATCTCTACAATATATACTTGATATGGTGTTGCAGGGTGCTTCTTCCTGAGACCCAGCTAAGTCTTCAGCCAATGGTTTGAAAACTGGTACAGGTTCAGGCACTGGGCAAGAGACTGTGACTTTTTCTTGGGGCAACCGCCTTCAGCCTCCTGCTCATCCATTCCTTCTTCTTTCAATCATGTATAGTGAGCAACAGTCTCATTGGCTGCCCATATATTTTGCCCCTAGTGACACCCTGTTCTGTCAGCCATCTTCACAACTCCCTCTTGGCTACTGCTCCTATATTCTGGTCACTATAATTATGACCTCCTAGCTTCTGGGGGTTAAGTGTTGCTCATCCTCTATTGCTTCAGGGCCCCATTATCCTCACTGCTACTAATAAACCAAGCTCCATGGCAGGCTCTCCCATAGTCAGCCCTTGAGGAGTCAGCATTGGATGTCTTTCTTTGTGATGCTGGTGCCCCTCTTACTAGCACATTCCTGTTGGCCTTGAGGAATGATATGTCCTCTGGGTCCTCCTGTGCAAAATAAATTTGTGGTAGGTTTTCTGGCCTCACATAATATATTTACTCCAGCATGTCCACTTTCCTGAGCTTTTTGTGTCTTCTCTCCAGGGTCAGCTATGGCAATTCAGGCATTTCATTTTTCTCGCCATGAGCCATTACTTTCTCCAGATGTCTGGGAATCACCCTACCAGCACATTCGCCCTACCCACTCAGATTCTTTCCAGAGTGTTTAATTCTATATTCCAAGAGAGTGCCCCAAAGTCAATAAACTCTCCCTATCTAGTATTATATGCCAGTGCTCTCTATCAGTGAAAAGTTTTAGCAATCACACTCCCATATTGTGCCACGTACTAATTGTTCCCCATATACCACCTGAGATGGGCTTTTCTTTGCCAGTCAGGAAGTGAGGGATCCAGTTTCAAGCTCCCAACTTATCACTTGCTTTTTTGGGTCTTTCCTGGAACCACTGTGTCAGTTGGGTCCTCTGAGAAGTGGCCTTTGAGATGGAGACAGGAGAATAAAGGTTTGTTGGGGAGTAACACCTGTGAAAGGAAAGGGCAGGAAAAAAGATTGAGCAGGAAGAGTCAACAGACCATAATGCAGATCTGACAAAGTACCTGAAAGCCCAACAGAGAGGCCCAGAGTGAGGATTAGCTCTTAGAAGAGTCTTGCATTGGATGAAAGTCTAGACCCTTGTAGCACATCTTGCTTGGTCTTTGGCTGAGGCCACCCCAAGAAGAGCATGACCTGGACTCAGAAGCTGAGGCCAAAACTGAAGGAGTTAATAGCTGGAGGCCACAAGTCCTTTCTTGAAGAAGGATCTGAACATATGAAGGTTGCATTTCTGTATCTGCCACAGTAGGTACTAGCACTAGAAATAATTAGGTTTGTTTGGTATGTTCTGTATTTCTTAATTAGCTCACTGCTATTATAAGAATTGCATTGGAGGAACTGACAAATCAGAAGAGATCTCAGCCTTCCCTGAGTTAAGTTCATATAAGAATTTCAGAGATTGTAGGTTTTAAGGGAAAGACCTGGAAATTTGCCCTCACTGTCCATGATAGGTTCTTAGTTCATGGGAAACATTGATTAAATCCTTACAAAAGAGCAAATAGAGAATTTTACTGTCCTTCATTTTGATATTATTGGTACTGTACTAAACTGACCACAGCAATTCAGTCTCATTATTAAACAGGTTTCTGCTTCTCTCTGAAGCTTGCCTGAGACTCCAGTTTAGGCAACAGGCTAGTGATTGTGTCATTAACAAAAAAACTGTCTCAGAGCCCTCAAGATTGCACTAGGTACTCTGAACTATGGTTATTCCAAAGAACAGAGTCTTGGGTGCAATCTTCCAAGGTAAAATTGCTTAGGAAACTTTTAGACTGTACAGTGTACCAAGTCAGGATTCCCAGGACTCTTTTCTGTCCAAAAGCAGAAATACTTCAACAAAACTAACTACTTGATCCAAGGCCCAATGAAATATGAATTAATTTCAATGGACTTAATAAACTATTAAGGGAAATTTTAATGTGGTAATTTATTCAGAATATTTTTGGTATTATTTTAATGTTCTGTTTTTCGTAGATATATGAAAGAGCCTTTTCCTTTTCTTCTGAAGCTATTTCAAATCTTCAATTTAATAAACTCTGCCTTTGGGATCTGATTCTTACTGATACATAAACATTGAGAAACAGATATTTTCACTGAGTCTCCTTACTTTCAGAACTTTTTTTCAATAAGAATATTTTCTCCTTTTTACCAGGGTGTAATTGGACAAATCAGTGGTGCAAGAGTCACACCTGAAGTGTCACATTTGAGAATAATTCTCATTTAATTGTGTATCAACCAGGGTTAACTTTATATGTCAAGATCAGCTCATGAATGACACCAGCTGTTGACTTTAGCTGTGAAGGCCAGCCAGCTGAGTAATGACCATTGCCTTGGAGACCAGAGGACCTGGGAACATTGCACTAATCTAAGGATCCTCACTAATCCTTTTTCCTATAAAGACCAGATGCCACCTTGGAGAGGAGGTGGGGGAGGGATGGATCTGGCATGCTAAAAGATTTACCTAAATACACTACCATTACTTAGGTTTCTTTTTTTTTCTTTCTTTCTTTTTTTTAGGGACATGGGCCATACTTACCTGCAAGGGGCTGTTTGGAAATGTGTAAGGGTGGTGAAGTTTGTCATCATGCCAGGAAAGTCTGCTTTGGCATTTTGTAGAAGAAGGAAGTAGGGATGAGGAGGGGCAGGGGTTCTAAATGTCTGCAGAGCTCTAGGAAGAACTGTCTCCCCAGCATACCACTTGAGTTATCATGAGAAACACAGAGAGGGGGTGTTTAAATCATACTATCCGTTTGGGTTTAGAGGAGTGGCTTAACAGTTTTGTTTGGTTTGGTTTCTCCACACAATCCAGTGGGGAGAGCTCTTGAGGAAGGTAGGATTAGTTTGAAGCAAATAAAGAATTACTTTTCCTTCCCATATTTGTAATGTGATTGGTCCTGTTACAGCTATACTTAAAACAGAGTTAATCCAAATGCAAAGTAATTATAGCCATATTTTTAAAAGGTAGGAGTATAGATTCGTGAAAGGAACAAAAGATATTCTTTAATTGATTTTCTTTAAGATATGTTTCTGTCCAGAGTGCCTAATTCTCAGATGATCGTGTTAGTCACACTAAAAAGCCAAAGCTTTGACCCATTGTTGTGTGACTCAATTCATATCATATTCTGAAAGTTTTAACAAGCCTCTTGTGCTTATGTAACCCACATGTAATAACTTAAAAGTGCTCTTGGAACTATTTCTGACAGTTTCTACAAAAACACTTTAATTGGGGTGGCCAACAGCTTTTAACTGCCACAGGGGATGTTTTGATATGGGAAGTGGATGGGAACAAAAACCCACTAAAGAAGAGGGTTCCCTTGCCCACACCCCCCAACCTGTGTTTTTCTTTCTGATGATGTTTCCAGAAAGCTGTCCTTTTTAGACAAATGTTAAAGTTTCCAGAAGGCAAATAGTGCCTTTTTCTGTAAGTGAAAGCAGAGGCAGGAGAAAACTGTTTACAGGAGAAAGTGGAGATGCAGAGGAAAATTGGTTCTAAGAGTAAAGAAGAACAAAAAGAAGCATAGAAGCAGTGAAAAAAGAGAAAGTAGAGAAACACAGAGAAATACATGAAATGGCAATAAGAGTGGGTATTTTTGAGTCATAATCCAACAGGACTGATCGATAATGACCTTGTGGTGCAAGCGAGAGGACACAGACTCTTCTTTAGTATAAGAGAAGGAGCTGATTATGGCCTGTGCTCTGTGCTGGAATCTCAGCACTACCTGGGGGCCATTGGGAAGCAGGAAGGAGCACACTGAGCCTGGCTGCAAATGCTGGCCTCTGAGAGGGAAGCTGAGAGAACCAATCCCAAGTACCAGGGAGCAGTAGAGCATACTGGCTAGAACATGATGACCAGAGCCAGATCGTCCAAGTTTAAATTTACCAGATGTATTATTTATTGTCACATAACAAATTACTCTAAAGCTTAGTGCTTAAAAAGTACACTTATTATCTCACATTTTCTGGGAGTTAGGAATCAAGGGCAGCTTAGCCTAGTCCTGGGGTTCAGGGTCCCTCACAAGGTTTCAGTCAAGGTGCTGGTCAGGGCTTCAGTCATCTCAGAGGCCAACTGGGAGAGGATCCACTTCCATGCTCACTCACATGGCTGTTGGTGGCCTCAGGTCCTTGCTGTCCATTGGCCGGAGACATCAGTTCCTTGCCACTGATGTGGACCTCTCCATAGGGCAGCTCACAATATGGCACCTGGCTTCCATCAGAGCGAACAAGTGAGAAGGCATCAGAGAGGGCACAGTCTAATCTTGAAAGTGACATCTCATCACTTTGTCTATTCCTTTTGTTAGAATCAAGTCACTAGGATCATTCCACACTCAGGGGGAGGGGATGACCCAAGGACATGAAGACCAGGAGGTCATCTGAGAGGCTGGTTTATCATACCACTAAGTAACCCAACCTACCTTCAATTTCCTTCACTCTAAAATGAGGATGAATGATAACGTTTACAACATTAAACAACACAATAAAGAACATTTTTTTGGCCTACGTTGTTTGAGAATGGACAGAGATAATGTATGTAAGATGCCAAATGTGGTGCCTTACACACTTACTTTTGAAATAGTGACCATTTTTCCTCCTAGGGATTTCCTTTTCCTTTCTCCCATGCAAGTAATTGCTCATTCCTCCAGAGGGAGATACGGCCACATGGGAAGCTGAGGCCTGCTGGTCTTCCCAATTTGGTTTCCAAAAGCCTAGAACCTTGTGGAAACAGAAGGTTTGGGATGGAGACCAAATAGCTGGGAAAATCATTAGGGAAAGAGCAGGTCCCGGGAAGGAAGAGTGGAGCGAGTGCTGAGCTTTCTCTTTCTTCAATCAGGCATCACATGTTATCGATAGAAAGGTCTTTGTTTTCTAATTCTTTGAATAAGCAATCTGATGAAAATTATGGACATTTGAATAAGCAATTCAGTGAAGGAAAATGACCAGCCTATATTATGCAGAGGGAAGGTCTCTACAATCTTATTGAATCCTGCAGCATGTGTTCTGTAATCTTTGGATTAAATAAAATGACAGTACCCTGAAAAAGCAATAAGGGGGATTTCACTGCCTGGAGTTTAGGTTTAGATTGAGTTGGTATTTAATACCACTTGGCAGTATTTTAAAAGTTGCATATCTGTAGTCAGCAAATTAGTTAACACTATTTTTGAATACTATAAATATTCTATCATACAATCAAACCTGTGCTAAGAAAAATGCTGACAATCTGGATGGCTTAAAAGTAAGTGTTCAATATATTGAGACGTTTAGGGATAAAAAGAAATAAAGGACATTTCTCATATTGGTATGTTTGATCAATAAATAGGAATTATTACCAAGCACAGGTTACAGTAAGAAGTACTGTGAGAAATATGAAGTTTGTGAAATATTTTCTCTACTTTCAAATTTTCTATCTAGTTGAGAGCTTTCGTCAAAGCTGATTTTTTAAAATCTAGTTGAGAGCCTCTGCAAAAGGCCTGACATACAGTGTCTTTTATCAGGTTTCCCATCTGACTTTCAGAAATCCCCAGAGAATAGGTCCTTGTTCCATAAACCTGTCACAAGAGACAGGATATCATAGTGGTTAAGGTGACTGGCCCTGAAGCAAAGGTGACTGCCAGAATTTGTACCTTGGCTCTGCCACTTGGTAGCTGTGTGATCTCAATCAAGTTACTTAAGCATCTCTGTACCTCAGTTTTCCTACCTATAAAGCAGTAATAATGTGACTCATGTCATATGGTTATCGTGAGAACAAAATGAGATAATCTGCGAAAATACTTAGAACATGTTAGTCCAAGTGTGTCTGGCTCAATAAACAGCATATTCTTACTAGGTGGTTGTTGTTCACTTTTCTCCATGAAATGACTGCTTCAGGCTTTTCTACTCACTGGCTATTGCCATCTTTTTTTTTTTTTTTTTTAATTTTATTTATTTATTTATTTTTGGCTGTGTTGGGTCTTCGTTTCTGTGCGAGGGCTTTCTCTAGTCGCGGCGAGCGGGGACCACTCTTCATCGCGGTGCGCGGGCCTCTCACGGTCGCGGCCTCTCGTTGCGAGGCACGGCTCCAGACGCGCAGGCTCAGTAGTTTGTGGCTCCGCGGCATGTGGGATCTTTCCAGACCAGGGCTCGATCCCGTGTCTCCTGCATCGGCAGGCAGACTCTCAACCACTGCGCCACCAGGGAAGCCTGGCTATTGCCATCTTATAAGCACTTCATCTAGTTGCTATTTTCTTCCCATTCTAGTTATGCCCCAAAGACAGACATGGCTCCTAATCCTTAATTGTTCAAAGCACAGCTGTGGCATTTTGTAAAACTTCACTGACGCATATATGGGTAGATAATACAATTAGAAAATGAAAACCTAAGACAAAGCATTGAGTGCCATTTCTCCTGGAATCTGTTAGTCATGCCCTTCCAAAGGGGCTCCTTGGCAAGCTGACTCTGTCCTTTACTCTGCCTTGCTACCATGATCTGGGGCTTGACTCATTTTCTCCAGGTGGATATCCCCTCAATCCTGCCCTTCTTCTCAGGGTCCAGGGCCTACACCCACTCTATCTCTAGCTTTCTCAAGAGAAAGCAAAAACCAGCCAACACATCATAATCTCTGCAGAGAGAACAACATGCCCACAAAGAAAACAGAGCACTTCCTTTCTCGTTGTCTCAAGTATCTCCGTTTCCACTTTCTCCTTTGCTTTGTACAACCCAAAGGTCCATAAAAACGTATTTTACCAAAGGGCTGCCTTCTCCCAAATATAAATTTTCTGCCACCCCTAGAACAACAGGCACAAATTTCAATCTGATTTTACCTTCACCAAATTCCATCCAAAAAAACCTCTTTAGAATCTCTCTCACAATTCCTAAATTAATGTTTTTAGGATGGAGGAAAGTAAGGAAAGTATTGAATCAAAATGATCAGGCTGTTCGTGTGGGCAATTGCAGCTCATTTCTGCTGGAGATCCTTTAATAAACTATATACAATGTTGTCCCACAGAAATGTAATGCAAGCCACATATGTAATTTTAAACTTTCTAATAAGTAAAATTTTAAAAAGTAAGTAAAATTAATTTTGATGTTATATTTTACTTAACAAAATATGTCTAAAATATTATAATTTCAATATATAATCAATAAAAATATTAATGAGATAGTTTATCCTTTTTTTCATACTATGTTTTTGAAGTGCAATGTGTATTTTTCACTTAAGGTGCATATCTGTTTGGACCAGCTGCTTTCAGGTGCTCAATAGTTACATTTGCTAGTAGCCGTATTAGACAGCATGGAGAGCATACCTAGGAATTGCCCCTAACAGGACAGTGATCCTTCGTTGACTGGGAGCTGCTCCTGGGGAGGTTGACTTCTTCTGGCCAGACTGGCGTTCCAGCCAAGCTTGCTTCTGCAGCCAGAGAAAGTTTTCAGGCAAAGAATCCTTATGCTAGAGAGCCATTAGGGGAAGTGTCCATCAAACTGCAGGTAACCTCTGCAGAGACTAGGGGATATGGTCAAGTTATCAACAGTGTTCACTACAACCACCTAAAACAGTAGCTGGCACCATTCCATTCCAGTGCTAACTAAAAATGGCCAACTAGTTACAAAATTAGGACACTGTATTAGGAAAATTACTAAACAAATGTTCCTTTTTTCTCTTCAACAAAAGAGATTCTTCTCTCCTGAATGTGAAATGATGTCTCAAGTTTTTTGGGTTTTTTTTTTTCCCCCTATACTTTCTATTTCCTCCAGGAAATATGCTCTGGGTGAGACTCTTGCACATTTGCAGGGCCCTAGGTCCTAGCAAATTTGCTTTTTTTTTTTTTAATGGATTGGTTTCTTAAAATTGTCAACATTATCTCTAAAAAGCTTTCAGTTGATTTTCTGGAAGTATGGGTGGGATTTTTAAAAACCTCAGATTTCATGAATTGAGCACAAAATTTTCACTTTTCACACTCTAAGACTGTGTCTATGTATCTGTCTTTCTGGCTTCCTGAGAAAAAAAAAGAGCATTTGTATTTTAAATAGTTGATATTCTTCTTACATGCACATATTTATAAGATATCAAATCATGCATTCCAAAAATAATAATTAAACCTTGAAGCAGTAGCCAAAAAATGACATATGCATTTTAAGCAAATTGAATATTTTAATAGAAACATCTTCATTATTGCTGCTATTTATGGATTCTGAAATTTTATTTTATTTTACTTTAATTTTAAGTAAATATACTTTCAGGCTTACAGGAAAATTATAAGAATACACAATGAATTCTTACACCCTTAAGCAAGATTTCCTGAATTTGACATTTTACCACATCTGCTTTATCATTCTCTTTCTCTCGCTTTCTCTGTCTCTCTCTTCCTCCCCCTCAATTCACCCCCCCCACATATCCACTCTCATACGTGAGTGTGTGTGTATATATATATATATATATATATATATATATATATATATACACACACATACGAGATTGTAAGGAAGCTGTAAAAATGTCTCCTTACCTTTAAATACTTTAGCATTTATTTTCTAAAAGCAAAGACATTCTCTTACATAACCACAACACGGTTAAAATCAGGAAATTAACACTGACGGAATACTATGACCTAAACTACAGATCTTAGGCAAATTTTGCCAATTTACAAGTCCTCAGTGGCAAAAGGAAATCCTAGATCACACATTGCTTTCAGTTGTCATGTCTCTTTTGTTTCCCTTATATATATATATATATATATATATATATATATATATATATATATTTATTCATTTTTGGCTAGATCACACATTGCTTTCAGTTGTCATGTCTCTTTTGTTTCCCTTATATATATATATATATATATATATATATATATATATATATTTATTCATTTTTGGCTAGATCACACATTGCTTTCAGTTGTCATGTCTCTTTTGTTTCCCATATATATATATATATATATATATATATATATATATATATTTATTCATTTTTGGCTGTGTTGGGTCTTCGTTGCTGTTCTTTAAATATGTGGTAGAGTTCACCCAGTGAAGCCACCTGGTGCTGGATTTGTCTTTGTTGGGAGGTTTTTGATTACTGATCCAATCTTCTTCCTGGTAATCAGTTTATTCAGATTTTCTATTTCTTCATGATTCAGTCTTGGTAGGTTGTAAATTCTGGAGTTAATCCATTTCCAATGTGTTGTCTAATTTGTTGGTGTATAATTTTTCATAGTAATCTCTTCTGATACTCCTCTGATACTTTGTATTTCTGTGGTTATTGGTTGTGATTTGTCCTCTTTCATTTCTAATTGTATGTATTTGAATACTCTTTCTTTTTTTCTTGATAAGTCTACCTTTTAGATAGGCCTAACCTATGATCCATCCTGGGTAATATTCCAAATGTGCTTGAGAGAAGGTATATGGTACTGTTAGTGGTTGGAATGTTCTGTGTATGTGTGTTAGGTTCATCTGATCTAATGTGTAGTTTAATGTTTACTTGTTGCTTTTTTGTTTGGATGATCTATTCATTTTAGAAAGTGGAGTATTGAAGTCCCTTGCTATTATTGTATTACTGTCTATTTCTCCCTTAATATCTGTTAATATATGCTTAATATATTTAGATGCTTCTATGTTGGGTGCATAAATACTTACTAATGAATTGACCCCTTTATCTGTATATGATGACCTTCTTTGTCTCTTGTTGCAGTCTTTGGCTTAAAGTCTAGTTTGTCTGATATAAGAATAGCTACCCCTGCTTTCTTTTGAAATATCTTTTTCCATCCTTTCAGTTTCAGGCTCTGAATGTCCATAAACCTGAAGTGAATCTCTTGTAGACAGCGTATAGTTGGATCTTATTTTATTTTTTTTCCATTCATTCAGCCACTCTATATATTTTTCTTGGAGAATGTTAGTCCATTTTTATTTAAAGTAATTGTTGACAGGTATGGGCTTACTATTGCCATGTTGTTGTTTTCTGGTTGTTTTGTAAATCCTTTGTTTTTTTCTTCCTCTCTTACTCTCTTCCTTTGTGGCTTGATGATTTTCTCTAATGGTATGCTTTGATTTCTTTCTCTTTATCTTTTGTGTATTTACTATGACTTTTGCTTTGTGGTTACCATAAGGCTTACATTAAAATATTATATTTGTAGCAGTCTATTTTAAGCTGATAACAGCTTAGCTTCGAATGCATATGAAAGCTCTACATTTTTATACCCACCCATTTTATGTTTTTGATCTTTTTATATTCTGTATCCATGAACAAATTATTGTAGTTGCAGTTATTTTTAAATACTTTTGTCCTGTAACCTTCATACTAGATTTATAAATGATTTACCTACCTATTACAATATTAGAATATTGTAATAACTAAATAGTATCCTTACCATTGAGTTTAATCTTTCATGTTTTCGTGTAACTAATTAGCATCTGTTTGTTTCAGCTTGAGGAAGTCACTTTAGCATTTCTTGTAAGGCTGGTCTAGTGATGATAAACTCTGTCATCTTTTGTTAGTCTGGGGAACTCATTATCTCTCCTTCAATTCTACAGGACAACTTTGCCAGGTAGAGTATTCTTGGTTGGCAGTTTTTTTTTCTTTTCCAGTACTTTGAATATATCATCTCACTCTGTTCTGACCTGCAAAGTTTCTGCTGAAAAATCTGCCGATTGTCTTATGGTCGGGGTGGGGGGAGTCCCCTGTACATAACAATTTACTTTTCTCTTGCTGCTTTTAAGATTCTCTCCTTCTGTTTAAGTTTTGACATTTTAATTCTAATGTGTCTCAGTGTGGATCTCTTTGGATTCTTCTTATTTTGAACTCTCTGAGCTTCCTGGATCTGAATGTCTGTTTCTTTTCCCAGATTAAGGAAGTTTTTGGCCATTATTTCTTTGAAGAAGCTTTCTGCCCCTTTATCTCTCCCTCTTCTCCTTCTGTGACCACTATAATGTGAATATTGGTCCACTTGATGGTGTCGCATAAGTCCCTTAAGTTATTGTCACTTTTTTACATTCTTTTATCTGTTTGCTCCTCTAATTGGATGAATTCCACTGCCCTGTCTTTGACTTTGCTGATCCTTTCTTCTGCTTCATCTAGTCTGCCATTGAGCTTCTCTATTGAAATTTTCAATTCAATTATTATATTCTTCAGCTCTGTGATTTCTTATTGGTACTCTATTATATTTTTAATCTACTTACTGAATTCTCACTGAATTGTTCTTCTGACCTTAGGGAGCAGCTTTATGACCAGTGTTTTGAACTCTTTATCTGGTTAATCATTTATCTCCATTTTATTAACATCTGTTTCTGGAGTTTTATCATGTTCTTTTGTTTGGAACATATTCCTCTGTTTCTTCATTTTCCTTGACTCTCTGTGTTGGTTTCTGTACACTAGATAAAATAGCTTTTTCTTCCAGTCTTGATGTAGTGGCCTTGTATAGGAAATCAACCTTATTAATCAGTCCAGCCAAGCTCTTGTTTTTCTCTCACACCATTTTGATTATCCAAGCTGCATTCTTTATTCTTGTTGCCTCCCTGTAGTTGAAAATGTGCCAGGACCCATCAGTGTCCCAAAGGGGAGGATCACAGTTGGCACCTAGATGTAGGCTGATTAGAACCTGGACCCTCAGGCAGCAGCTGGGAAAGTATGTACTTATGTCCCTTCCAGGGAGAAACTGGGAAATAGGTGTTTTTGTCTGCTCTGTCTGTGCTGGGCCTGGTTGTATAGTCAAGGAGACGGGGTGGTCCTGTGCCCATTAAGAACTGTTTCTTTGTTTGCTACTGTGGGACTTGTGAATGCAAACCCCATTGGCTATCAGAGCCAAGCAATCTGGAGGCCCATCTCCCTGGCAGCAGATGAAAAAGCTTGGGTGCCATATGTGTGTATAAGCTCTTTCCAGGGAGATACTAGCTACTTGGTTTTATTGTTGGAGCAGGATGTAGGGAGAAGGCAGGAGATGTCTGCCAGCTTCCCCAGTCTCTGAGGGAAGACCTAAGATCAGCCAGGCCTAAGATCTATACTAAGGTTAGAAGCCTGACCCTCAGGCATCTGCTTTTAAATAAGGCATGTAAATCTCTTTCAGGGAAAGACTGGGAGATGAGACGAGCTCTAGGGGGATAGCTGGTTAAAAACTCTTCTTTGTTTGCTACAGTTCTGTGGAACTTGTGAATGGAAGCCCCATTGGCTTTGAGTGCCAGGTGATCTGGGAACCCATCCCTCAAGTGGCATCTGTAAAAGCTGGAATGCAGACATATGTACAAGCTTCTTCCAGGGAGATACTGGTGACTTGGAGCAGACTGGAGAGAGAAGGTGGGAGAGCTGTCTGCCAGCTTTCCCAGTCTCTGGAGATGATCACAGCCAGCCCCTAGATTCATGATAAATTAGAAGGCTGGCTGTCAGGCAACAGCTTTTTAAAGTATGCAGATAAACCCCTTCCAGGGAAAGAATGGGAGATGGGCATTTTTTGCCTGCTCCCTCTGTGCTGATCCCTGGGGAATAGCCAGTTACGAACTGCTTCTTTGTTTGCTATAGTCTTGTGGGTCTCATGGATGCAAGCCTTATTGGCTTTCAGAGCTAGGTGTTTTAGGGGCTCGTCCCTCAGCTGAGAGTTTTAAAAGTTGGAGTGCTAGATGTTACTCAGCATAATGTATTCAAGGTCATCCATATTGTAGCATGTATCTGTAGTTCATCATTTGTTGTGGTTGAATAATATATCAACTGTATGGATATATCAAATTCTATCTTTCTATATTCATCCGTTGATGGACATGTGGATTATTTCTGCCTTTTGCCTATTATGAACATTGTTGCTTAAATATTTGTGTATAACTATTTATTTGAATACCTATTTTCAATTCTTTTGGGTATATAGAAGGAGTGGAATTGCTGGGTCATATGGTAACTCTATGTTTAAATGTTTTAGGAACTGCTAGACTCTTTTCCAAAGTGGCTGCACCATTTTGCATCCTTACCAGAAGTGTATGAGGGTTCTAATTTCTCCACATCCTTGTCAACACTTGTTATTATCTGACTTTTGATTTTAAACTCTTAGTAGGTATGAAGTGGTATCTCATTGTGGTTTTAATTTACATTTCTCTGATGACTAATGGTGTTGAGCATCTTTTTATGTGTTTATTGGACATTTGTATATCTTCCTTGGAGAAATATCTATTCAATTCTTTTGCCTATTTAAAAAAAATTGGGTACTTTCCTTTTTATTATTGAGTTGTAAAAGTTCTTTTTGTATTTGGGATACAAGTCCCTTATCAGATATATGATTTGCAAATATTTTTCCCCATTTTGTGACTTGTCTTTTTATTTTCTCAGTGATATCCTTTGAAGCACAAATGTTTCTGATTCTGTTGAATTTCAATTTATCTATTTTTCCCTTTGCTGCTTGTGCTTTTATTATCATATCTGAGAATTTTTTGTCAGATCCAAGGTCATGAGACTTACCCTTTGGTTTCTTCTAAGAGTTTTATAGTTTTAGCTCCTATAATTACGTCTTTGATTTATTTTGAGTTAATTTTTTAATATGGTGTGGAGAAAGAGTTCAGCCTCAATCTTTTGCATTTGTCTATCCAGTAATTTCAGCACCATCTGTTGAAAGACTCCCCATTAAATGGTCTTGGCACCCTTATGCAAAAGCAGTTAGCCATAAACATGTGATTTTACTTCTTGACTCTCAATGCTATTCCCTTCACCTTTATATCTATCTTTTTGCCAGTACCACACAATCTTCATTACTTCTGCTTTGTAGTAAGTTTCAAAATAGGGAAGTATAAGTCCTCTTACTTTGCTTTTTTTTTCAAGATTGTTTTGTCTATTCTGGGCCCCATGCAATTCCATATAAATATTAGAATCAGTCTGTCAATTTCCACAATAAAGTCAGTTGAGATTCTTATAGGCATTGTGTTGAATCTGTAGATCAATTTGGGGAGTATTGCCTCTTAGCAATATTAAGTCTTCCAATCCATGATCATGGATTTTTTTCCATTTATTTAGATCTTCTTTAATTTCTTTCAATAATGTTTTGTAGGTTTCAAAAATGTAAGTTTTGCACTTCTTTTATTAAATTTATTCCTAAGTATTTTATTCTTTTTAATGCTATTGTGAGTGGAGTAGTTTTCTTTTTTTTATTTTCAGACTGTTTATTGCTAGTGTATAGAAATACAATTGATTTTAATATATTGACCTTGTATCCTGCAATCTTGCTGAATTTATTCTTCAGTTCTAATAGTTTTTTAGTGGATTCCTTAGGATTTCCTGTATACGGTATCATGTCATCTGTGAATAGAGATAGTTTTACTTCTTCCTTTTCAATCTGGATGTCTTTTATTTCTTTTTCTTGCCTAATTGTCCAGGTTTGAACCTCTACTACAATCTCAAATGTACTGAAAGAGGCCATTTTTGTCTAATTCCTGATCTTAGGGGGAAGGGTCTAGTCTTTTACCATTATGTGAAATGGCACAAGCTGAAAGATCTCCACTGACAAGGTCTGGATGTTTCAACAGTTATAAATTTATTTTGTGAAGATTATTTGGTACTGAAACCTCTGGATTTCCAGTGATCTTATTTCCCGTGGTCAAACAGGTTTGGGGGGCAGAATTCTGGTTGCAAAAAGAAGAGAAGTAGAAAAGTTTTTTTAGCTTATCTAAAACTAAAACAAGGAGAAATTCAATTTGTGAACTGGGGTAAAAAGAGAGACTGATTTCTTGCTTAGGTATTGTGTGTGGAAGCAACAAAATAAGAAAGGAGAAAGAAACAGTTACAGAACAATGTAATTTATAGTTAGGGGAAAAAAAAAACTGGGTAATTCACTCAAAAACCTTTTTGCTTCCATCAAACCCACATACCTTCTAGTCACTATTGCTGTAATTAGATTCTCAAGAGATACAATAATGAAAACAATTCTGGTTGAATGCACCCTTTATTCTTAGACAGGTCTTCCATCCTGAATCTTTTCCCACTTTTCTCCCCAGATGAATTAGATATAGATATCTCTTTTATGAGAATCTTTTAAAATTACTACAAGACCCAAGTCTAGGCATCCAGATTAGTCTTCTCTGTCTTTAGGGTAGAACCCTGGTCCCCTGAGATAACTATAGTCAGAGGTATCCTGAAACAAAAGTCTGGATCACCAGAAGTTTTCAAAAAGAGAAGAAAAAAAGGCAGAATGTAATATTATATTTCTGTGATCCTTTAATTCCATCCATAAAATGTTCCATCTGCTTATACTGGGAAAAAAGGGTGAATTCAAGGCATCATTCCATGGTGGCCTTACTGTGTGCCCTTACCAAGGCATTGTGCCATGAAGCCAGAAGCTTTTAGGCATTCGAAGTGGAGATACTGCTGAAGATTGCTTTGTCACTCATTCTGACAAAAGGTTTTGTGGAAAAATTACTGTGGCTCTTATGAATTTATTCTTAATATATTAATATTTAATAATGTAATTAGAACCAATGACTAATAATGCTTAATGGACTTTAACTTCTTGGTAATAAACAGTTTTTAAAGCTAAAAAAAGAAGAGTATAGTAAGAGTAGACTATATGACAAGTTAAGTTTTGATTAGAAGCTAGTATGAAGTAAGGGCCTAGTTAATGAGGCCCTGCTTGGGATGGGCCAGTCAGAGGATACTACATGGGAGTACCCAGCCCACTGGGAGACACTAAGGGGAATTTGAGTGCTGAGGGGGCTTCGTAAAGAGACAGAGTGCAGAGTAAATGATATTTGGAGGGTGCCAAAGAAAACTTTCAAAATGTTATGTATTAGCTAATTAATTTTTAAATAACACCATTTATTATTTTGGGATTACTTTCTCAGATTGCATCAACCCATTACAGCAAGTAATGGTGGGCATTTATCACTTCTAATGATCCAAATGAGCACTCCCTGTCCCTCCCATACCATTCCCAGAGTTATTCAGAATCAGTACTTGGGAATGCAGAGATTCTATGGAACCCTCACTTTAAGTTGCTCATAGGACTCCTTGGTTTGAGAAATAAGCCTTTAGAAACTTAATAATTTTTTATAAACACTTTTAGTGCCCCCAACTGAAGCAACAATTCTAGAAGGGAGTATCCTTCTGGGGACTCTAAGTGCACCAAAGAGGTGGTATTGATCATGGAGGTAAAAATAATCCTTAGAGCTCTGTTCTTAAAGCCCCAAACTCTTGTTAGATCAAGTTGTCCCACAGCTAGAGGCCCCAAGGAATGAAAGACCAGGCTCCTGGGCATTGCCCCCGAAGTCCTAATTTACATTAAGACTGAAGGAGTTCAAGATTATCACAGGAAGTGTATGTGGAAGTATAGTATTATGTGTGTGTATGTTTTGGAGGAAGAAGTGAGAAAGGAAGAAAGAAGGGAGCCAATTCCAGATCTTGCGTGACTTCAAAGCTTGAACCTTTTTACTGAGCAAATTAGCACCAAATCTTCAACCTAAAAATCTCAAATGCCCTTTGAGTCACTTGGGACCATGCTTAGAACATCAAGAACAAGTCATGGCACATCTTCAACCCCTGTACCTCCTCATAGTTCATTCCTCTTTCCCCATATCCAAGATCTGAGGGCTTATTTTTATGCTAGATTAAGGTGAAGGATGGATTTAGGCCTGAACTTTCCTCCATCTCCCACTCCCAAGCTTCCCATTGTCTTTCTTGATTTTGTTCTTCCAGGAGGAGTAAAGAGAGACCTGATTCCTCTGGCTTGATTTGTAATCCCTTTGTTTCTCCTTGTAAAGATCAAATGGAGAGAAAGAACTTTGATCCCCTTTAAAAATCATACCCTTTTCCCTCTCTCAACCCTCTCTTCCCTCCCAGCCCTTCCCCACGATGATGACAATATTGAATACTGGAGGATCTGGTTTGAGCACTGATCCAGAGAAGGTCCTTCCCCTTCTTAGACTTAGAAGACATCAAGGGAGGCCTCGGCAAGGCCATATCTCTATTGCCGTAGAAAATGAGAGGAGAAAGTTGTTTCAAAAATTGAAAACAGCAATTTGGTGGTGATATATTTTCCCCATATTATGATTTCAGCAAATCATAGTAGTCTTATGTTACATATGAGAAAATTGAGGCTCAGCCAGGTTAAGAGACTTGCCTGAGGTCTCAAAATGGCAGGGCTCAGCCTTCCTGACTGGACTAGTTCTCTTTCCACTACAACATGGTGACTACTTAACAGTTTATTATTTTATGCTTTATTTATTCTCTTAAAAGTTTGTGGCTAAGGGAATTTCCCCACCATAATTTATGAAGTTAGTCTGATTCAGGTTAAAAGAAAGAAATCTTGGGAACATTTCCCAACAGAAAAAGAAAATTGAGAGGAAGAAAAAAAATGCCGATTAAATATTATATATGAAAGACTATTTACAATAGTCAATAGATACCACATGGTTGTTTTATTAAATATAGGTTCAATTTAAAGATCTACAGGGATTTACTGAAAGAAAAGTGTTGTCCATCATTGGATTAGAAAAGAACACTTCCACAAATATGCAATGGCTTTTTGTATTCAGTTTATTTATTTATTAAAATAAATAAATTTATTTATTTATTTATTTTTGGCTGCGTTGGGTCTTTGTTGCTGCGCGTGGGCTTTCTCTAGTTGCAGCGAGCGGGGGCTACTCTTCGTTGTGGTGCTCGGGCCTCTCATTGCTGTGGCTTCTCTTGTTGCAGTGCACGGGCTCTAGGCGCACGGGCTTCAGTAGTTGTGGCTCGTGGGCTCTAGAGCGCAGGCTCAGTAGTTGTGGCGCACGGGCTTAGTTGCTCCGCTGCATGTGGGATCTTCCCGGACCAGGGCTCAAACCCGTGTCCCCTGCATTGGCAGGCGGATTCGTAACCACTGCACCACCAGGGAAGTCCCTGTATTCAGTTTGTTTTGATCTTATCTTGGTTTGTCAAATACAATACCTAAATGAACAACTTCCAGAAAACGCCTTGCAAAGAGTAGAGTGTAACAAGTGAAGAGAATGATTTAAAATATCCCCTAGTAAGGTGGTTTTGGAACACTGCATATACATATTTTGCCTCTCTTTTCTCCTACAGCCCACTTCTGCCTTCACCTTCAGTTGCTTTCCAGAGAGGAAGAACCAATATGTATTCCCACTAACTGTGTATACATGTACCACTTTCTTGACTCTCTTGCCAACACTGTGTACTACCAATCCCTTTACAAAATTTTGCCACTCTAGTATGGTACAATGAAATCTTATTTTAATTTGTGGTTTCCTGATTACTAATGAGGTTGAGTCTATTTCCTTACAATAGTAATAATAGCCAACACTTATTAAGTGCATATACCACAGCGATTATTTGCTAAGTCCCTTAAGTGGATTGTCTCCTTCACTCCTGACAGTATCCCTATAAGGCATGATATCTGATTATATTTACAGGTGAAACTAAGGCATAGATCAGTGACTTGTCCAAGGTCACAGCTTGGAATAACAGCCTAGACTTGAATGTAGATAACCTGAGTCTAGAGCCCCATGCTCATAAGGGCTATGAGTTATGCTATCTTTTTTCCGTATGTTTATTGTCCATCTGCATTTCTTCTTATGTGAGTAATCTACACATACCTTTTTCTTTGTTTTATTTACACAGCGACTTGATGCAATTTTATTACCTAAATCCGATTGATACTTCTTGATTGTTTCCACTGCCTCGGACTTGTAGCAGATCGAAAGACCAACTTGTAGTAGATCAACAGGAATAGCTCTAATGATTTTTAGAAATTCTCAGGCTTATAAAAGTATTATGTAGCAAAATATTAGGAACTCTTTAATATGTTTTACTCTTTGATAGTGGAGAAATTTCTTCATTCTCAATGTCCCCAAATAGTAATTTAGAAAATGTTTATGATATTTAAAAAGTGAATATGTAGTGATTAGGCCTACTTAAAACATTATTAAATTAAGAACTTAAAAAAACCCAACTCTTTATTTTTTTCCAAGAAGATGTAATTGCTGAGAATATTTTAATCTGTGAGAATATTGCACAATTTTAATCGGCAGAAAACAGTTGTACCAACCAAGTTAAAAATTGCTAAGAGAGGTTTCCAAACAAAATTGTCAATTTGAGATGTTGACTTCTTTTTTCCCTATTGAAATAGTGAAGGTCACAGGTTCCAGTTAATATGTTTTGGTTAGTTTTACAAAAATGAATACTAGGACCAACTTCTGCCCTCCCTTTCTCTTCTTTTTTTCTGGATTCATTTGTTCATTGGCTAACAGAGTTTTTGCCTTTCAGTTAATTTCATTATTTAATTGGGTTTTTTTTAAAGAATACAGAAAAGTTTTCTTCTTGACTTCAGTAACATAAACCAGCCAGAAATCACACACACACACACACACACACACACACACGCACACAGCCTTTTATTTGAAACCAAGTGAATATTTAAAATATTTTTCTCAGTTGTTTGAGTTTAGTATTATATGACACTGAAATTATGCTATTAAGGCAGGAAGTAGGATGAAACTGTCGGTAAAATAGTGGCTAACCATGGATATTTCTTTGGAAATGCTTAGTTCACATCACTGCTATGGTGTTTACAGAGCACCCACCATGAATACAGGTGAAAGGCTTGCTTGGCTGACATTTGGCCCAAACAGATGATGGATCTCCCATTCATCAGAATGGCCACGCAGACATAGTCCCCCGGCCTCAGGCTGCACCCTTCCTTCTATCTACTTCAGCCTAGGATCTTCTCACCCTTGTGTGTTTCCTTTCCTCTTGCTACCTCAAAACTGTCTCATCCACTGCTCATTCTCCCACTATCTTTTAATATAGATTCTACAGAAACAGGAGGGTAAAGGTTGAAGAGAGGTGGGGAGAATAAGGCTATAAGCCACGGAGGCAGCTGCTGTTCTCTTTTCTACCCTTGTCCTCTCTCAGCCTCAGGGCTAATCTCAGATTGTTTGAATATTTTCCACCATTTCCCCAAACATACCCCTTTCCCTGTTCAGCTTCCTACTAAGAGACTGTGCCCCATGTACTCTTATGAAATGCTTCAGGATTCTTCTGAACACAAGGCAAATTTTACTACATAAACCTGCCCTATCACTTATGTCATCTTTATCTTTTCTTTTTAAAATGTATTTTATTGAAGTATAGTTGCTTTACAGTGTTGTGTTAATTTTTACTGTACAGCAAAGTGATTCAGAGATATATATATATATATATATATATATACGCACACACACACACATTCTTTTTCATATTCTTCTCCATTATGGTTTATCACAGGATATTGAATATAGTTCCCTGTGCTATACAGTAGGACCTTGTTTATCCATTCTGTATATAATAGTTTGCATCTGCTAGTCCTAAACTCCCAGTCCATCCCCTGCCTCCCCCTTCTTGGCAACCACAAGTCTGTTCTCTATGTCTGTGAATCTGTTTCTGTTTTGTAGATAAGTTCATTTGTGTCATATTTTCGATTCCACATATAAGTGACATCATATGGTATTTTCTTTCTCTTTCTGACTTACTTCACTTAGCATGATAATCTCTAGGTCCATCCATGTTGCTGCAAATGGCACTATTTCATTCTTTTTTATGGCTGAGTAATATTCCATTTCATATATATATAATATATATATTATATATATAATATATATATTATATATATTTTTATATATATAATATATACACACACACATATATATATATGGCACATCTTCTTTATCCATTCATCTGTCGATGGACATCTAGGTTGCTTCCATGTCTTGGCTATTGTAAATAGTGCTGCAGTGAACATCAGGGTGCATGTATCTTTTCAAATTAGAGTTTCGTCTGGATATATGCCCAGGAGTGGGATTGCTGGATCATGTGGCAACTCTATTTTTACTTTTTTGAGGAACCTCCATACTGTTTTCTGTAGTGGCTGCACCAATTTACATTCCCACCAACAGTGTAGGAGGGTTCCCTTTTCGCCACACCCTCTCCAGCATTTGTTATTTGTAGACTTTTTAATGATGGCCATTCTGACCCGTGTGAGGTGGTACCTATCTTTGCTACCAGAATTGAAGCAGAAGGATGAATTAAAAAACTAGATACATAGTGATCAATCTTTTAAGTCACATTTTTATTCATTCATTTTTTTCAGTTTTATTGATGTATAAATGATAAAATTGTAAGACATTTAAAGTGTACCTCAGGATGATTTGATATACATATACATTGTGAAAGTCACATTTTATCTTTAAATAACATTTTGTCTTTAACTTTAAAAGTAGAACTGTGAGAAAAACCACAAAAATAGGTCCATACTTGCTTAAGGCCAAGAGAATAGGGTAAATGCTGTAAGATCACTATGTTTCTCATTTGTCCAGAGAAGAGCCCTAGACAGACACAAAAGATGTGGTACTAAAATAGAAGTAGCTTGGCTGATTCTTGAGGCTTTTAGGAGGTAAGGACGGTGGTGACAGGGCTGTTGACTGAAAAAAAAAAAGCACAACCTAAAAGTTGAGATTTGTGTGTCATTTGTCAGACTTGCTGAGGACTTAAGCCCTGGAGGCAGCCTCTCAGATAGCTCTAAGGGACTGCTCTGAAGAGGTAAGGGAGGAGCCGTATATAGGAGTTTTTGCAAAAAAACCCAGTTAGTCGGAACATCAAAAGATTTCTGTTCATTAAAGGAAAAGAGACGGCTCAAGTTAATGAATTTAGTGCTTTTCTATCTATATATGGGAAGATGCAAGAGTCTGGGCTCATTGAATTCATTCCTTTGATATGTACCCTTTGATATCTAGGGCCAGTATCCTGCTTTTCTCCATCCTGAATCCCCTCAGGGTACATACATAGTCAGGGCATTGGCCAAGATGGTGGCCTTATTTATCCTCACTCCCAGGAACCCCTGACTCCAGTTCCCCAAGTCCCCATCAGACTATATTTTTTTGGAGCCCCTCCCCAGGCCATGATAACTGCATCAGAAACTGGGATTTGGGAGTGTGAAGAGGAACCTTAGGGAGCCAACTGATGGAACCACAGCTGAGTTTACTCTGTTGATGTATTTTCATTGCCCAACATGGTGTTTCACTTTTTGTCTTTAAATTTGAAGGCTTTCAGGTGTGGAGTCTTTAGTATGCCACTGTTTCCACCCCTCCCTGTTACTAAATACACAACAGCTTCAGTTATTTACGTAGTTGCCCAATCTTGAAGACATTTACGATCCTGATTACAATTCCATAGCTGGAAATGGAGTATGGGGAGGTATGTTCTTACTTCTTCCCAGGACTTATGTAGGGTGAGGCCTTTTATGGCCAGACCTTGGGGAGAAGGGGAAGGGGTTGCTCTGAAGCTCTGTGTTTTATTTGTTTTGTTTTTAATTTTTTTAAAGCTTCATTTCTAAAGCTAGCCCCATAGACTTGCATTCCCCATCACTCTTTACCTTGTTTCACACAGAAGCCTCCGTTTTGCTCTGTACTGACAGTGTTCATGCCAAAATGCTGAACAATTCCCTACAGGAGTATAAATGTATGTGTTTATATTTATTATTCTTTTGAAAAACCAATAATAACAAAATAGAGCAAAATTCTGTTACACGCAACCACATACCCCTGACCTTTGTATTTTTTTTTATCCAGCAAAAATAGCTCAATTGAGAAGAAATTCATTTGTTGAAAGTTGTAGTTTTAAATTCAATTTAAATGAAAAGGCAATATTTATTAATTAGGATTTCAAATACATTATGTCTTACCTTAATGCATTGCCTATAATTTTTGATGAAACAGAAAAGTATTATTGTAAGGAATTTCAAACCTCAACCTCATTACTAGCAATGCAGTCTATTTTCTTTTTGCTGCTGGATTTTACTGGTAGATTCTGTGGATAGTTTGACTCTCTGGCTATAAAGAATCAAAAACAGAAAGAAAAAAAAAGAACTTAGAAGGGGTTAAAGAGAAGAATTTTTCTTCTTTCTTGGTAATTTCCCCGCAGAATCAACCAAACAGGGAGCTGTGTTAACTTCATCTCCAGGGAGGAGTGGGGGAGAGCTGGACACAGACTGAAGAAAAATGTCAGATAAAAATAAATCAACAGCTTTATTATTTGAGATGAAAATGAAATCTAATGGAAAATAGTGTGTTTTTTTGTACCTGTGAATGATATCCTATAGAAACCAGTAAGAACTGAAAAATGGTCAAGATAGTAAATTTTAGTTATGTGTATTTTACTGTAATAAAAAACGTGGCAGAAAAAAAAAAAGTCAGTGAAAAATGAGACAAGCCATGAATTGTAATTTGATAGGAGAGCTTTTATTTCAGATCACAAACTCAGTATGAGAATGGCTATTCAAATAAAGAAGCTAATTAGCATGCGTTTAAGTTCTTCAGTGTCAGCTGTGATTAAGTTTGGATTTTACCCCTTTAAACTATGATAGCTGAATCCAAACAGTAGCAACAGTAAAGCGAAGGAAAAGAAACTTAAAACTTGTGGCAGAGAATATTCTTGGAAACTAATACCCTCCACTGGCATCCAGTGCAATTTGAATGAGTGTTTTAATTGGATGAAAATCAATTAAATATCCATTAAGGAGCTGTCTTAGAATATTGTATCATTAAGTAATAGAGTTGCTAATTTTTCTTAATCACAACTGGGAAATGTGAAGAAAAAATTGGAGTAAAGAGGACATTTTGGAATGCTGTAGTTGACCTGTAAAACCTGCTCTGAAGTAGTTATAATTCTGTCTGGCTCATTCATTGTACTTTTCAGGATTTCAGTGGTGCTTATCGGTAGCGAGAAGCAAGAAACTAAAACTATGAGGGACCAGAACAGGAAGAATGGACCTCTCTTCTGGATGGTGGATCTTAAGCTTCTTCTGGGCTATGGATCCTTTGAAACTTGGAAGAAAACTCATTTGCATATATCCAAAACTATCTGTAATAAAATTAATGTTGAGGGTTCATAGATTGTCAGAAACTCATCCATGTGTTATCCAGAGTTCTGTGGACATAGCATTAGGAATCTTTTCTCTTAGGTTTGCCTTCAAGTTGGATAATCAGCAATAATGCCCGGAGTCAACTTTGGCCGGATGGTGGCCCAGTCTGGAAGATGGTAGATAGAAGTAAGAGAATTTAGGCAAGGCTGACATGCAAAGCTAGGGAGGCATCATATCAAATTCTCCAGATCATCACATTATTCCAAATCAGACTCCAGACTGCAGCTGAGACTACAGGGGACAGGGCTCAGTGTCTCCATAAATGAGCAGTTTCAAATAATTAACCAGGATCACAATCCTTGTTAAACAAAACAGCCCTAATAACAGAGTAGAGTACTGAGTGAGAAATTGAGGCATATCTTGTAGCTTGGACTAGCTAACCCAGTAGGGATTTGGAGAGTATATGCTACTTGGAGGGTCCACTGGTTTGCCAAACACCATACCTTTAGCATCAAACTAAATTTACAAGCATCAAGGAGATTCTTTTTGTACTTCATGCCCTGGTTATAATTGTTTTAGGAATTTCTGAACTCAAACTTGTGGGTAAACACTATCAGAGACTGTAGTTAGGTATGGCTAAGAATGTGAAGCGTTACCTGTGCCTGTACATTTTATTCTGGACATGAACTTGGACTGAAGTATGTAGACGGTATGGCAGTGGCATTAACCCTTTATATGCAAGACCACACATAAAGCCCCTTCGTATAGAAATGATATCTCAAGCACTGACATTCTCCTTGGGTGAACAGCAGATTAGATCTCATTATATTATGTTGTTTCCTAGCGGACTTTCTGTATCAACCCAGTTCTTAACCATTACTTTATTTTTTCTCTTCTAAGTCAGTAATTGAGGCTGTGCTTTTAGGAGAACATATCTATTATTTGGTATTCTTTCCTCCCTCCAAATGTTTTGCATCATCAGACTCATCCCTCTGAGCACAGTCTGACTCAGTGTGTCATCTGGCATATCCACACCTGCCACATTTCAGCCCTGCTCTGTCATGCATAAAAGTACAAGCAACATGCTGTTTAAATGGAGCCACCCTGACGGTTTCCATTCATTCAAATAACATCTGTGAGGTTTGCATGGATTAACATTCAGATGACAGAAATCTAGTTCTTATTCAAATAAAGAGATAAGGATTGGTTCATTTTAACCATGGGGAGGCACTAGAGAAGACTCACATCTCATTGGAATGAATTGGTGACTATTATTTTACCAAAGGTTTTCCATCTAACGTACCATGTGTTTAGGCCAGGGTCCTGGTACCTTTATAAAGAAAACATCACTGGACATGCAAATAATACTATGTTTCTTATTACTGGGAAATTGCTCTCAAGAATTAAAAACTTCAGTAAGTGTCTTCTCTGCTCACTGCAAAGGAAGAATATCTTTTTGAAAATTGTTAGGTTTGCCCAAACTCATCCACGTAGCTGCTTCATTCTTCAAGAGATGTAAAAGACTGTGTAAGTTAGAATGACAGACACCCTTCAGGGATTGATTTTGGTCAGTCAGATAGCTATTATGTGCTCTGTGACCTGAATGAGACTGAGGAGGATTGGTGGAGGGGATGGTAGGGATCAGGATGTAGAACACAGCGGTGCCTATAGATTCTGTATATTGTGGGAGCTGATGGCCTTATCTCCGTGTTGGAGTACAGATGCCTTGCAAAGAGCTGCCCATCAGCAAGTGTAGACCTAAGGACAGTTTACAGAACACCAATCATAAGGAAAGTGACTTTATGTAAGCTTCTTATTTGTGTATCATAGGCCAGGTTGTGTTATCATAGGCCAGAGTGAGGAGTTGCTTTTTTATTGTTATAAATGCTGAATCATAAATATAAGCCTAGACATAGCCCTAGAGTCTACAGTTTCTTGAAATCTTTTCCCCAGGCCATCCCTAGGAAACATTGGAAGGTAGAGTAGATTAATGTCTGATGCCTCCCTGTTCTTGGTTTCCACCAATGCTGTCTTCCCCTCAGACACTCCCTCAGGTCGCCTTTCTTTCTTATCCCCATCAAAGTTTGGATCTTGTTAAAAAAAAAAAAGTCGGAATCATATTCACCTCCACATTAAGCTTAAAAAAACTGAGTGCTGACTTTTGCTTTGCCTGAAGCAAATAAAAAACTGGACAAAATATATGAAACAATGGTTTTCAAGACATCAGATGATGAAGGACACTAATTCCTGAGAAACAGGAATAAATGAGGTGAGCCCTATGTTGGCCCCAACTGACTGCACTGAGAGAGCCCCCAGACCGTGGTGTGCTGGCAGGGGAAACCCAGGTGTAACCTGGTGGACTAAATTGAGAAAAATGAGTATGTTTTTAGTTGTTTCTATGACTGGAGAGGCTGTAGACATCTAGTGGACAGCAGTTGATGGGAAGTTCCTGAATAACAAAGAACCTTCCCAGCCAATTTGTACAAGTGCCCTTGAGGAGAAATACTGGTGGATGATCTCTGCCAAGAATGCTGAGGAGGTGAGGGAATATCCATGACTCTCTACTGGAAGGACACTGGGATGGTGAGGATAGAACAATTTCTAAAAACATGAACAGCATACAATTAACTCTTTAGCTCAAGAGTTATTTGAAGAAGAAAATATTATGACATTGTATGTATTTCAGCCAGTCTGAAGGCTTCAGGGAGAATTTTCTTTGTTTAGGATGTTGTAAAAACCCATGATCCTGAAGCACTCTTTCATTAGTCATACATTCTGATCTCTTGTGAATTTCAGTTTTATCCTGGCATGGCCTTTGGTGAACAATTGTCTTTAAATAAAGAAACATATGGTTTTATTGTGGCTTCATGAACTGAGAGTCGCATTCCTGCGGATGAAACGGCACTTCAGGCAAAGTGCAGGCTGCCTGCCTCAGAGCATCCTGGTCATTAATTATAAGTAAACATCTGCCCTCTTGGTGATAAATGAAAAGAATCAACTCTTCCTATTTAATGACTACATTCATTATGAAAGCAAAACACAATTATGCTGGAAAAATAAATCTTTGGTTTCAAAGGATAAGATTATTTTGTCTTAGAGCTCATTAACGTAGGTAGAAATCACTACTTGTGTGCTAATAGATGATTGATATATTCAACAGAATTACTTTTATAAATACTGTAGCTTGCCTTTGCCAAGGAGAGGTGGAGATAACTGTTGGCTAATATGCATTTCCCTTTCTTCCCTTGATCAGTGCTCCTTGAGTGTGCTCTGTGGAGAGGGATGGTGCCAGATGCTGAGACACAGGGGAACAAGACAGACACTGCTTTGGCTCTCTTCCGTCTTTGAGTTGCTGTCAGTTCATAAAAGTGAAGGGATTGGAGCTGAAGAGGGTGCTTCTCAAGTGGGTTTGGTGTGGAAAGGATACAGGGAAAGAATTACTCTGGAGTAGAGTAGGACTTAGGGTCTGGGAGACAGCTCTGGCATAAATACATGACCCTGAGCAAATCATATTAGCCACTGGGTGTCAGTTCCTTCATCTGTGAAATGAAGGTATTACTCTTTGATCTCAAAGGTTTTTTTTTTTTTTCAGCTTTAATTTGTAAATGAAGGAGATCTGCTCTTTGCCCCAAGTAATGGGTTTTCCTCCCAAAGCAAAGTTTATGTGCTAAGCAGAGACCTTACTTGACCCTCCCCTGATGATTCTTTCCCTGCTACACCCAGTTGTACAGAGCAAGACGACAGAGTGCCTGAAATCATGGAGTATACATTCTTTTCTCCTGACCGTTTTCCCTTAGGTTTCCCTTAGACCGTCATGGTTGTCTCAGATCCCTTAGGAGAATTTTCAGAAGGCTGAAGGCTTTTCAATTCCAATGATTATTTATTCAATACAATGCATGGACAGGCCCAATGTTTTTATATATGTAATTCAACTTAGTGACCTCAGACAGTCTGACCTGGCCTAACTTAATACATGTGTAGCTTTATTGTGTATCTTTCCTATTATTCTGGTTTAGCATTAATGCCCTATAAATATTACTATAAAAGCTTAGAAAATTACTTTCAGATTTTCGTCTGGAAGCATGAAGTATAATAGCATTATTTATTTGTCATGACAATACTTCGAACAATGCCTAAGACAGTGTAAGCCTTCAGTAAATGATAGCTGCTATTCTTTTCTGATTACTAAAGTTTAGGGATGCTTCAATGTTTGGTAGCGCAAGTATTCCCTCATTATTTTAGTTTTAAAAAAATTATTGGCTATTATCACTGACTATTCATAAAGATGACCTTAAGATGCTTTTATTAAGGCCCGAAGGAGGTGAAGAGAAAAGAATAACACTGTCATCTTTGCAGTGTAAGTTTCCCCCTCTGTCTCAGTTACCTGTTGCTGTGCAACAAGCCGCCATAAAACTTAGTGCTTTGAAACAGGAACAATTAATTATTTCTCACAATTTGGTAGGTTGATTAGGTTGAGTTGGGCAGTTCTTCTGCTCCATGTAGTATAGGTTGAGGTTGCTTATGTTGTCCTATTCAACTAGGAGATCTGCTGCAGCTGGGCTAGAAAGTCTGAGAAGGTCTCTCACATGTTTGGAAACTTAGTGCTCACTGTTGCTTGGATGCCTCAGGTCTTCTCCACATCGCCTTTCACTCCAGGTAGATAGCTTGGACTTCCTTCCAGCATGGCAGCATGCTTCTAAGAGTGCAAAGGTGGAAGCCACAGGTGTCTTAAAACCTGCGCTCAGGGCTGCACAGTTTCACTTCCACTGCATTCTATTAGTCAAGTCAAGTCACAAGTCTAGCCTAGTTTCAAGGGGAGGAGAAACAAATTCCACCTCTTGGTGGAAAGGGCAACATGTACATCCAGGGAGGGGAGAATTTGATGGTGTCTGGTAATGGGCTGGAACCCATGTTGGTTAGCATGGACAGCAGTCAGGAAGAAGTGCTGGACATGGAACAAAAGAGAGGGAAGACAAGCTGGAACTCATTAAACCTCTGTATCTGTCACTGCAAATAACCATTATTAGCAATAGCTGCTGCTTCACTTCTACCTCCCAATTCCCATTCAAATATTTCTTTTAGCCAATCCTAACTCAGGACCGACCATACAGAGATGAGGCATCTGGGAACATAGCTCTAGCTTAACCAAGTTGAAAATATAATGATCTAGTACACTATTTAAGATCATGGTTTATCTCTCCATTTATTTAAGTCCTCTTTTAGTGGTGTTTTATAGTTTTGTTCACATAAGTCTCTTCATACTATTCACATGTGTTTAGGGAGGTTTCATTGTCTTAACAGCTTTTCGTTGTCTTAGCAGCATGTCTTTTTCTTATTTTTTGTTGATGTTAATATTTATGTAGTGCTTTTCAAAACATGTTTATAACTGGACAGGTTATTGATATAATTAGTTCCCATAGCCTTTTCACCAGTACAATTGTATTTTTTAGACAATCATGTGAAGACATTCAGAGTTACACTTTCTTCTTTCCAAAATTTATAACTTACATGTTTTTAAGACTGGATACATTGGTTAGCACTGACAAGGAGGCCCTCTGATTGAAATTCATACTTTATAGGGCTCCACGTATCTCAGGAAAATACAAAAATAAATTTATTAAAGAGCTTATGAGTGTCACTGCCGTTTGAGATTGTATACTCAATCCTGATATAGTACAGCCTGTAACCTTAAACATCCACTTTTCTGACTAGCACTGTTCAGGATCCAAAAGAAATGCTTCTCCCCAACTCTTGCCCAATATCCTTGAAACAAAAACCAATAACATATTTTGGAGATTGTGCCAGTGTGAATGTTTGTGGATTGTGCCTCTGCAGACATTGGTGATGGGCTCTGTTTTGAAATGCAAGGAGTCTTTGAACCATGTAAGTGCTTGGGTCATAGAAAAGACATATTCATTAACTCAAAAAAATCCTTTCTGTCATATAGCATGGATAGAATAGGATTTTGTAAGCATCTGTTTTCTTGCTTTTCTTCATGTTCTAACTCACAGTTCTGGAGGTGCTTATAGATTAGCACAACCTTTGCCACAGATACACTTGGCAGCTGAGGAATATTTTGCAATATTAAACAATTCTTATTACTCTAAATTTTGTATATATGTAAATATGAATATAATGTATGAAAACTAATACAATTCTTTACATTACTCTATGGATCTGATGTTGTTTTAACGATGGTGAAAATTGCAATATAAGTATCATAAACTGACACGAAAATAAATATTTTGTAATATTTTCTGTAATGATAATTTATAATATGTAACCCATTTTAATATTTGAACATAATATAGGGACTTTATGGACATTTCTGAATCCAAACATTGGTTTAAGATTTTTATTTACATTTCCAGTTGCTACTGTCATGGCAAAATGAAGTTTCTCAAAATTGAAATTGTGAAAAAAATTATCTGAAATTTACAGTGAGTCAAGGAAGGTTGTCCACTTTGTGTTACTGTCAATAGAATACAAATTATGTGCAAGTCTTGACCATAACAATGTAATTTGTGATTTCTTTGAAATGAACTAAGAGAATGGATTTATGGAGTAAATCTATAATGATTTATAAATTGTGTATATTTTTATTTTCTACTCATATATCTCCATCCCATCAACAAAATATGAAGATAGGTGCACTAATATAAAAATCTAGCTGTCTTTGATATTTTGATGACTTTTAAGTCATATAAAATCATTGCTTTACATAGTTTAAAAGTTTTTTGAAATCAGGGCTGGTAAGTGGATGGGTGGAACCAAGAAACAGATTCTAGATTATGGATGCACCTGTGTGTCTCCTTCAATACATGGACTCTAGTGCTGTGTGGGAAGTGAAACCGCAGAAATGCATCTCAGAGGGCTCTGAGGAGCTCTGGTTCTTTATGTCTCAGCACAGAAAGAATTCAGTGAGAGGCAGAGTGATAGATAAGAAGTGATTTATTAGAATAGGACACTTGTGAGGTTTACAAGCGGGAAGGCAAGAGGGTGCTGCCCCAAGAACGTAGTGGGCTACAGTTTTTTTTTTTTTTGTTTGTTCGTTTTTTGAAAGCTTCTTTATTTATTTATTTATTCATTCATTCATTTTTGGCTGTGTTGGGTCTTCGTTTCTGTGTGTGGGCTTTCTCTAGTTGCGGCAAGCGGGGGCCACTCTTCATCGCGGTGCGCGGGCCTCTCAGTATCGCGGCCTCTCTTGTTGCGGAGCACAGGCTCCAGACGCGCAGGCTCAGTAGTTGTGGCACATGGACTTAGTTGCTCCGCGGCATGTGGGATCTTCCCAGACCAGGGCTCGAACCCGTGTCCCCTGCACTAGCAGGCAGACTCTCAACCACTGCGCCACCAGGGAAGCCCTGGGCTACAGTTTTATAATCAAAGGAAAAGTGGGGAGTAGGAGAAGACCACCTTCTTCCTCATTCTTGGGTAGATGTCAAGCTTCCATCATCAGTTCCTCCTCCACATTGGGCAGGGGAGTTTTCTTGTCCGTACATGGTCAAACTGGGACTGTCATGGCACAATGGAAATGAGGAAAAAGGCAGTAACATATACTAAAGTATGGTAAATCATATTAGGTTTCAGTATAAAGTCATCTTTTCCTTATATTTTTGTTTTTAGTGTGCGTAGAGGAGCATGTCCTAGGAATCATTAACTTACTTAGCTCACTGTGCAGGATGTAGGTCTCATTCCACCATTGTTTTATTGTTTTGGCGCATGTCTCATGTTTCTGTTGCATAATTTTATTGCTAAGCAAGGCTTCTTGGTTTTGTGGTTAAGCAAACCTGCTTTCTTGAGTGATCATTAACTTACAGGGGTCTCTAATACTTTTTTCTTTACTTATGATCCCTTAGTGGGATTAACTATTTAATCACCTACTTTGTCCCTTTACTCTGTCCCTATCAGAAGCACCCTAAGACAGTGACCTAACACACCTATGTCAAGTTATGGGATAGAACAAATTTTAATTAACAGCTTTTTAGTCTGATTTTTATTTATTTATTTATTTATTTATTTATTCTTTTTTTTTTTTAACATCTTTATTGAAGTATAATTGCTTTACAATGGTGTGTTAGTTTCTGCTTTAAAACAAAGTGAATCAGTTATACATATACATATGTTCCCATATCTCTTCCCTCTTGCATCTCCCTCCCTCCCACCCTCCCTATCCCACCCCTCTAGGTGGTCACAAAGCACCGAGCTGATCTCCCTGTGCTATGCGGCTGCTTCCCACTAGCTACCTATTTTACATTTGGTAGTGTATATATGTCCATGACACTTTCTCACCCTGTCACATCTCACCCCTCCCCCTCCACATATCCTCAAGTCCATTCTTTAGTAGGTCTGTGTCTTTATTCCCATCTTGCCACTAAGTTCTTCATGTCCTTTTTTTTTTTTCTTTCCTTAGATTCCATATATATGTGTTAGCATACTGTATTTGTTTTTCTCTTTCTGACTTACTTCACTCTGTATGACAGACTCTAACTCCATCCACCTCATTACAAATACCTCCATTTCATTTCTTTCTATGGCTGAGTAATATTCCATTGTATATATGTGCCACATCTTCTTTATCCATTCATCTGATGATGGACACTTTGGTTGCTTCCATGTCCTGGCTATTGTAAATAGAGCTGCAATGAACATTTTGGTACATGACTCTTTTTGAATTATGGTTTTCTCAGGGTATATGCCCAGGAGTGGGATTGCTGGGTCGTATGGTAGTTCTATTTTTAGTTTTTGAAGGAACCTCCATACTGTTCTCCATAGTGGCTGTATCAATTTACATTCCCACCAACAGTGCAAGAGTGTTCCCTTTTCTCCACACCCTCTCCAGCATTTATTGTTTGTAGATTTTTTGATGATGGCCATTCTGACCGGTGTGAGATGATACCTCATTGTAGTTTTGATTTGCATTTCTCTAATGATTAAGGATGTTGAGCATTCTTTCATGTGTCTGTTGGCCATCTGTATATCTTCTTTGGAGAAATGTCTGTTTAGGTCTTCTGCCCATTTTTGGATTGGGTTGTTTGTTTTTTTGTTATTGAGCTGCATGAGCTGCTTGTAAATCTTGGAGATTAATCCTTTGTCAGTTGCTTCATTTGCAAATATTTTCTCCCATTCTGAGGGTTGTCTTTTGGTCTTGTTTATGGTTTCCTTTGCTGTGCAAAAGCTTTTAAGTTTCATTAGGTCCCATTTGTTTATTTGTGTTTTTATTTCCATTTCTCTAGGAGCTGGGTCAAAAAGGATCTTGCTGCGATATATGTCATAGAGTGTTCTGCCTATGTTTTCCTCTAAGAGTTTGATAGTGTCTGGCTTAACATTTAGGTCTTTAATCCATTTTGAGTTTATTTTTGTGTGTGGTGTCAGGGAGTGTTCTAGTTTCGTACTTTTACATGTACCTGTCCAACTTTCCCAGCACCATTTATTGAAGAGACTGTCTTTTCTCCACTGTATATGCTTGCCTCCTTTATCAAAGATAAGGTGACCATATGTGCGTGGGTTTATCTCTGGGCTTTCTGTCCTGTTCCATTGATCTATATTTCTGTTTTTGTGCCAGTACCAAACTATCTTGATTACTGTAGCTTTGTAATATAGTCTGAAGTCAGGGAGCCTGATTCCTCCAGCTCCATTTTTCGTTCTCAAGATTGCTTTGGCTATTCGGGGTCTTTTGTGTCTCCATACAAATTGTGAAATTTTTTGTTCTAGTTCTGTGAAAAATGCCTGTGGTAGTTTGATAGGGATTGCATTGAATCTGTAGATTGCTTTGGGTAGTAGAGTCATTTTCACAATGTTGATTCTTCCAATCCAAGAACATGGTATATCTCTCCATCTATTTGTATCATCTTTAATTTCTTTCATCAGTGTCCTATAATTTTCTGCATACAGGTCTTTTGTCTCCTTAGGTAGGTTTATTCCTAGATATTCTTTTTGTTGCAATGGTAAACGGGAGTGTTTTCTTAATTTCACTTTCAGATTTTTCATCATTAGTATATAGGAATGCAAGAGATTTCTGTGCATTAATTTTGTATCCTGCTACTTTACCAAATTCATTGATTAGCTCTAGTAGTTTTCTACTGGCAGTTTTAGGATTCTCTATGTATAGTATCATGTCATCTGCAAACAGTGACAGCTTTACTTCTTCTTTTCCGATTTGGATACCTTTTATTTCTTTTTCTTCTCTGATTGCTGTGGCTAACACTTTCAAAACTATGTTGAATAATAGTGGTGAGAGTGGGCAACCTTGTCTTGTTCCTGATCTTAGGGGAAATGGTTTCAGTTTTTCACCATTGAGGAAAATGTTGGCTGTGGGTTTGTCATATATGGCCTTTATTATGTTGAGGAAAGTTCCCTCTATGCCTACTTTCTGCAGGGCTTTTATCATAAGTGGGTGTTGAATTTTGTCGAAAGCTTTCTCTGCATCTATTGAGATGATCATATGGTTTTTCTCCTTCAGTTTGTTAATATGATGTATCACATTGATTGATTTGTGTATATTGAAAAATCCTTGCATTCCTGGAATAAACCCCGCTTGATCATGGTGTATAATCCTTTTAATGTGCTGTTGGATTCTGTTTGCTAGTATTTTGTTGAGGATTTTTGCATCTATGTTCATCAGTGATATTGGCCTGTAGTTTTCTTTCTTTGTGACATCTTTGTCTGGTTTTGGTATCAGGGTGATGGTGGCCTCATAGAATGAGTTTGGGAGTGTTCCTCCCTCTGCAATATTTTGGAAGAGTTTGAGAAGGATAGGTGTTAGCTCTTCTCTAAATGTTTGATAGAATTCGCCAGTGAAGCCATCTGGTCCTGGGCTTTTGTTTGTTGGAAGATTTTTAATCACAGTTTCAATTTCAGTGCTTGTGATTGGTCTGTTCATATTTTCTATTTCTTCGTGGTTCAGTCTTGGTAGGTTGTACATTTCTAAGAATCTGTCCATTTCTTCCAAGTTGTCCATTTTATTGGCATAGAGTTGCTTGTAGTAATCTCTCATGATCGTTTGTATTTCTGCAGTGTCAGTTGTTACTTCTCCTTTTTCATTTCTAATTCTATTGATTTGAGTCTTCTCCCTTTTTCTCTTGATGAGTCTGGCTAATGGTTTGTCAATTTTGTTTATCTTCTCGAAGAACCGGCTTTTAGTTTCATTGATTTTTGCTATTGTTTCCTTCATTTCTTTTACATTTATTTCTGATCTGATCTTTATGATTTCTTTCCTTCTGCTAGCTTTGGGGTTTTTTTGTTCTTCTTTCTCTAATTGCTTTAGGTGCAAGGTTAGGTTGTTTATTCGAGATGTTTCCTGTTTCTTGATGTAGGCTTGTATTGCTATAAACTTCCCTCTTAGCACTGCTTTTGCTGTGTCCCATAGGTTTTGGGTCATCGTGTCTCCATTGTCATTTGTTTCTAGGTATTTTTTGATTTCCCCTTTGATTTCTTCAATGATCACTTCGTTATTAAGTAGTGTATTGTGTAGCCTCCATGTGTTTGTATTTTTTACAGATCTTTTCCTGTAATTGATATCTAGTCTCATAGCGTTGTGGTCGGAAAAGATACTTGATACGATTTCAATTTTCTTAAATTTACCAAGGCTTGATTTGTGACCCAATATATGATCTATCCTGGAGAATGTTCCATGAGCACTTGAGAAAAATGTGTATTCTGTTGTTTTTGGGTGGAATGTCCTATAAATATCAATTAAGTCCATCTTGTTTAATGTATCATTTAAAGCTTGTGTTTCCTTATTTATTTTCATTTTGGATGATCTGTCCATTGGTGAAAGTGGGGTGTTAAAGTCCCCTACTATGATTGTGTTACTGTCGATTTCCCCTTTTATGGCTGTTAGTATTTGCCTTATGTATTGAGGTGCTCGTATGTTGGGTGCATAAATATTTACAATTGTTATATCTTCCTCTTGGATCAATCCCTTGATCATTATATAGTGTCCTTCTTTGTCTCTTGTAATAGTCTTTATTTTAAAGTCTATTTTGTCTGATACGAGAATTGCTACTCCAGCTTTCTTTTGATTTCCATTTGCATGGAATATCTTTTTCCATCCCCTCACTTTCAGTCTGTATGTGTCTCTAGGTCTGAAGTGGGTCTCTTGTAGACAGCATATCTATGGGTCTTGTTTTTGTATCCATTCAGCCAGTCTGTGTCTTTTGGTGGGAGCATTTAATCCATTTACATTTAAGGTAATTATTGATATGTATGTTCCTATTCCCATTTTCTTAAATGTTTTGGGTTTGTTGTTGTAGGTGTTTTCCTCCTCTTGTGTTTCTTGCCTAGAGAAGTTCCTTTAGCATTTGTTGTAAAGCTGGTTTGGTGGTGCTGAACTCTCAGCTTTTGCTTGTCTGTAAAGGTTTTAATTTCTCCATCAAATCTGAATGAGATCCTTGCTGGGTAGAGTAACCTTGGTTGTAGGTTTTTCTCCTTCATCACTTTAAGTATATCCTGCCACTCCCTTCTGGCTTGCAGAGCTTCTGCTGAAAGATCAGCTGTTAACCTTATGGAGATTCCCTTGTGTGTTATTTGTTGTTTTTCCCTTGCTGCTTTTAATATGTTTTCTTTATATTTAATTTTGGATAGTTTGATTAATATGTGTCTTGGCGTGTTTCTCCTTGGATTTATCCTGTATGGGACTCTCTGTGCTTCCAGGACTTGATTAACTATTTCCTTTCCCATATTAGGGAAGTTTTCAACTATAATCTCTTCAAATATTTTCTCAGTCCCTTTCTTTTTCTCTTCTTCTTCTGGGACCCCTATAATTCGAATGTTGGTGCGTTTAATGTTGTCCCAGAGGTCTCTGAGACTGTCCTCAGTTCTTTTCATTCTTTTTTCTTTATTCTGCTCTGCAGTAGTTATTTCCACTATTTTATCTTCCAGGTCACTTATCCGTTCTTCTGCCTCAGTTATTCTGCCATTGATCCCGTCTAGAATATTTTTAATTTCATTTATTGTGGTTTTCATCATTGCTTGGTTCCTCTTTAGTTCTTCTACATCCTTGTTAAATGTTTCGTGCATTTTGTCTATTCTGTTTCCAAGATTTTGGATCATCTTTACTATCATTATTCTGAATTCTTTTTCAGGTAGATTGCCTATTTCCTCTTCATTTGTTAGGTCTGGTGTGTTTTGACCCTGCTCCTTCACGTGATGTGTGTTTTTTTGTCTTCTCATTTTGCTTATCTTACTGTGTTTGGGGTCTCCTTTTCACAGGCTGCAGGTTCGTAGTTCCCGTTGTTTTTGGTATCTGTCCCCAGTGGCTAAGGTTGGTTCAGCGGGTTGTGTAGGCTTCCTGGTGGAGGGGACTAGTGCCTGTGTTCTGTTGGATGAGGTTGGATCTTGTCTTTCTGGTGGGCACGTCCACGTCTGGTGGTGTGTTTTGGGGTGTCTGTGGCCTTATTATGATTTTAGGCAGCCTCTCTGCTAATGGATGGGGCTATGTTCCTGTCTTGCTAGTTGTTTGGCATAGGGTGTCCAGCACTGTAGCTTGCTGGTCGTTGAGTGAAGCTGGGTCTTGATGTTGAGATGGAGATCTCTGAGAGATTTTCACCGTTTGGTATTACGTGGAGCTGGGAGGTCTCTTGTGGACCAGTGTCCTGAAGTTGGCTCTCCCACCTCAGAGGCACAGCCCTGATGCCTGGCTGGAGCACCAAGAGCCTTTCGTCCACACAGCTCAGAGTATAAGGGAGAAAAAAATAGAAAGAAAGAAAGAAAGAGGATAAAATAAAATAAAATAAAGCTATTATAATAAAAAATAAGAAAAAATATTATTAAGAGTAAATGTATTCAGAAAAAAAATTTTTTTAATTTTTAAAGATAGATTTATTAATTTTTTATAATAAAAATAAGAAAAAAAATTGTTAAGAAAAGAATTTATTAAGCAAAAAATTTTTAAATTTTTTTAAAATAAAAAATATGAAAAAACTTATTAAAAAATTTTTTAATTTCTAAAAATAGAAAATAAGGAAAAAATTATTAAGAAAACATTTATTAGAAAAAAAAAATTTTTTTTAAGTAAAAAAAAAAAACAAAAAAAACAACAACAAAAACGGACAGACCTAACCCTAGGATTAATGGTGGAAGCAAAGCTATACAGACAAAATCTCACCGAGAAGCATACACATATCCACTCACAAAAAAAGGAAAAGGGGAAAACTTAATATAACCTGCTCCCAAAGTCCACCTCTTGAATTTGGGATGATTCGTTGTCTATTCAGGTATTCAACAGATGCAGGCACATCAAGTTGTTTGTGGAGCTTTAATCCGCTGATTCTGAGGCTGCTGGGAGAGATTTCCCTTTCTCTTCTTTGTTCGTACAGCTCCCACGGTTCAGCTTTGGATTTGGACCCACCTCTGCATGTAGGTCGCCTGAGGGCATCTGTTCCCCGCCCAGACAGAACGGGGTTAAAGGAGCAGCTGCTTCAGGGGCTCTGGCTCACTCAGGCCGAGGGGGAGGGAGGGGTACAGAGGAGGCGGGGCGAGCCTGCGGCGGCAGAGGCCAGCGTGACGTTGCAGCAGCCTGAGGCGCGCCGTGCGTTCTCCCGGGGAAGTTGTCCCTGGATCACGGGACCCTGGCAGTGGCGGGCTGCACCGGCTCCCAGGAGGGGCGGTGTGGAGAGTGACCTGCGCTCGCACACAGGCTTCTTGGTGGCGGCAGCAGCAGTCCTAGCGTCTCCTTCCCATATCTGGGGTCCGCGCTGATAACCGCGGCTTGCGCCTGTCTCTGGGTTCCGCACTGTTAGCCGCAGCTCGTGCCTGCCTCTGGGGTCCGCGCTGATAGCCGCAGCTCGCGCCCGCCTCGGGGATCCGCGCTGATAGCCGCGGCTCGCACCAGTCTCTGGAGTTCATTTAGGCGTCGCTCTGAATCCCCTCTCCTTGCGCGCCGCGAAACAAAGAGGCAAGAAAAAGTCTCTTGCCTCTTTGGCGGCTGCAGACTTTTTCTCGGGCTCCCTCCCGGTTAGCTGTGGCTCACTAGCCCCCCTCAGGCTGTGCCACGCCGCCAGCCCCAGTCCTCTCCCTGCGATCCGACCGAAGCCCGAGCCTCGGCTCCCAGCCCCCGCCCGCCCCGGTGGGTGAGCAGACAAGCCTCTAGGGCTGGTGAGTGCTGCTCGGCGCCAAGCCTCTGTGCGGGAATCTCTCCATTTTTCCCTCTGCGCCCCTGTTGCTGTGGGATCCGCGCTGATAGCACCTTATGCACCTTAGCTACCTGGGGCCGGTATCCTATGTTTTCTTATCCAGAGTCTCCTCAGGATAAGGGGGGGCGTTGGCTGCAGCAGTTGACTGCTAGATGGTGGCCTTCTTTGTTTCTGTCCTGAGTTCCCTTAGGGCTCACTGCTGGAGGTGAGGGCAGCTGTAATGTGGTAGCTGGATGTCTGCCTTTGTTTACTGATATGGCAGGCAGCATTCTTAGTTCACGATAGTTACAAAAAAATTGTTTGTTTGTGATAAGTTTTAAGATCTACTCTCTTAGTAACTTTCAAATATGCAATACAGTATTCTTAACTGTAGTCACCATGCTGTCCATTACATATCTGTGACTTATTTATTTTATAAATGGAATTTTGTGCCTTTTGACCCTCTTTTCTCATTTGTCCCACCCCCTGCCTCTGGCAACCACCAGTCTGTTCTCTGTATGTATGAGCTTGGTTTTTTTTGTTTTTTTTGATTCCATATATAAGTGAGATCATATGGTATTTGTCTTTTTTCTGTCTGACTTATTTCACTTAGCATAATGCCCTGAAGGTCTGTCCATGCTGTCACAGATGGCAAGATTTCCTTCTTTTTAAAGGCTGAATGTATATACACCATTGTGTATATATATATATATATATATATATATATATATATATATATATATATATATATAAAACGCATTTTCTGTATCCATTCATCCATCGATGGACACTTACGTTGTTTCCATATCTTGGCTATTGTAAACAATGCTGCAGTGAACATGGAGGTGCATATATCTTTTCAAGTTAGTGTTTTAATTTTCTTCAGATAAATACTCAGATGTAGAATTGCTGGATCATATGGTAGTTCCATTTTTAATTTTTTGAGGAACCTCCATACTGTTTTCTATGGTGGCTGCACCAATTTACATTCCCACCAACAGTGTACAAGTGTGCCCGTATCTCCACATCCTTGCCAACACTTGTTATTTCTTGTCTGTTTGATAATAGCTATTCTAACAGGTGAGAGGTGCTATATCATTGTGGTTTTGATTTGCATTTCTCTGATGATTAGCGATGCTGAGCATGTTTTCATGTACCTGTTGACCATCTATATGTCTTATTTGGAAAAATGTCTATTAAGATCTCTCTGCCCACTTTTTAATGGCATTGTTTGTTTTTGCTATTCAGTTTTTAGGAATTTTTTTATATATTTGAGATATTAACCCCTTATCAGATACATGATTTGCAATTTTTTTCTCCTATTCAGTACATTGCCTTTTCATTTTGTTAATGGTTTCCTTAATGAGAAGAAGGCTTTTTAGTTTGATGTAGTCCCACTTGTTTACATTTTTGCCTTTGCTTTTGGTGTCAAGTACAAAAAAATCATTGCCAAGACTGATGTCAAGGAGCTTTGACAAGGTGCCTATATTTTCTTCTAGGAGTTTATGATTTCAGGTCCTTACCATTCAAGTCTTTAATCCATTTTGAGTTAATTTTTGTGTATGGTATAGGATAGTGTTCCAGTTTCATTCTTTTGCATTTGGCTGTCCAGTTTTTCCGAACACCATTAGTGCAGAGACTGTCCTTTCTCCATTGTATATGCTTGGCTTCTTTATTGTCATGAATTAATTGATTATATATGGGTGGGTTTATTTCTGGGTTCTGTATTCTGTTCCATTGATCTATGTGTCTGTTTTTATGCTTATACCATGCTGTTTTGATTACTTCAGCTTTCTAATACAGTTTGAAATCAGAGAGTGTGATACTTTCAGCTTTGTTTTTCTTTCTCAAGATTGCTTTGGCTATTTGGGATCTTGTGTGGTTTCATACAAATTTTAGGATTATTTGTTCTATTTCTGTGAAAAATGCCATTAGAATTTTGTTAGGGATTGCATTGAATCTGTAGATTGCTTTGGGTAGTATGGGCATCTTAACAATATTCTTGCAATCCATGAGCATGATATGTCTTTCCATTTATTTGTCTCCTTCAGTTTCTTTCAACAATGTCTCATAGTTTTCAGAGTATAGCTCTTTCACCTCCTTGGTTAAATTTATTCCTAGGCATTTTATTCTTTTTGATGCAACTGTAAATGGGATTGTTTTCTTAATTTCTCTTTCTGGTAGTTTGTTATGATTATGGGAAAGCAACAGATTTTTATATACTGACTTTGTGTTCTAATAGCTTGATTTTTTTTTTAAACATCTTTATTGGAGTATAAATGCTTTACAATGGTGTGTTAGTTTCTGCTTTATAACAAAGTAAATCAGCTATACATAAACATATATCCCCATATCTCCTCCCTCTTGCGTCTCCCTCCCACCCCTCTAGGTGGACACAAAGCACCGAGCTGATCTCCCTGTGCTATGTGGCTGCTTCCCACTAGCTATATATTTTACATTTGGTAGTGTATATATGTCCATTAATAGCTTGATTTTTAACTTCTAATTATTTAAGTCATATGGTACATGGGCCTCATTTTGTTCTCTTGTCCCAGAACCCACAAAGTTAAAGGAAAGCCTGACCAAAACTCTATTAAATAAAGTTGTGATAGCTAAATCCCTATCTTGATTCTTAATTTAATAGAAAGGCTTATTTTTTAATTTTATGATTTCATATGGTGCTGGTTATTTTGCTGCTTGAATTTGTTATCTGTTTGATTCTAGTCACCAGGATTATTTCCTTGAGTGAATGTTTTAGGAAAAGTTCATATTTGTTATATTTTCTGTATTAAGGGATATCTGGGAATGTCTTTCTGTTGCCCTTAAATATGATCTCTCACTGTCTGTTGAATTATTATGTCACTATCTTTTTCCTAAAATGCTTCAATTATTTTTATATTTGAAGAGGATATATTGATACCAATATGAATTCTATTTCATTCAATTCATTCAACAATTACTTACTGCAAGCCTCCTGTATGTAGTGTAGGTAACTTGATTTCTCCTCCTTGGGTGTTTATAATTTTGACTGTTGACATTTAAATTCATTTTCACTTACTATGTTTACCTCCTTATCCTTTTCTTCTGAGTTTGAGGAGCATTTCTTGAGCTGTTATTCACGTTGTGATATTTCTGCAGTATGCAGTCTGCTGTTTGCTATCCACATAATGTTTGTAATTCAGCTCCTTCCTTTCGTACAAAAGCAGTTTTTCCTGATAGCAAGCAGAGTGTTCTCTCTTCATAGATGCAACGTTCTCTTAAAGATCTTTGACAATATAAATGGATATTTTAGTTATTTTAAAAATCTGTTTCGTAGGACAACATTTGCTTTATCCCTCATTCATCCAACAAGTATTTACTGGATGCCCATTATGTGGCAGGCATTGTTCTAGGCACTGGGCATGTATTAGTGGGCTAAAGAGGTCTTATATTGATATACGATATGTCAATGAGCTGAAGGGATTTTTAAATCCCTGGCCTTGAGGGGCTTATATTCTAGTGGGAGAGGAAATATGATCAACAGTGAACATAATTTTTTGAAGGTCACATGATCATTCACATGTTTGGTGACTTGCTGGGAAGACTCACTGGACTCAGAGGTAGTTGTACTCACAGCTCTTTCCCCCCTCTGTAGGGGGAAAGACTCATCAGGCAGAGTCTGGAGGGGTCCAGGCACAGCCTTCCAAAGTTCTCTCACCTGGGCATTGGTATGTCACAGAGAACTTGCTGCTTCTTCCAGCGATCAAATGAAACAACACGTGTGCAATGGCATTGTTTCTGCCCAGGGAAGCCCGCTTGAGACTTAGAGTCCAGAGTTTTTATTAGGGGCCAGTCACGTAGGCATTCTCTGCCTATGAAACCAGCTGCATATTGACAAAATTTCAGACTCCCAGAAGGAAAGAAGGTGTTTCATTGTAAATTATGCTGTTTTCACAAATATAGGCAGACCTTGTTTCATTGTGCTTCACTTTATTGCTCTTTGCAGATATTGTGTGTTTTACAAATTGAAGGTTTGTGGCAACCTTGTGTGGAACAAGCCTATTAGCCTCATTTTCCCAACAGTATTTGTTCAGTTCATGTCTCTGTGTCGCATTTTGGTAACTATCCACTATTTCAGAGTTTTTCATTATTATATTTATTATGGTGATCTGTGGTCAGTAATCTTTGATGCTTTTATTGCAAAAAGATTATAACTTGCTGAAGGCTTAGATAATGGTTAGCATTTTTAGCAATAAGAAATTTTTAAAGTATGTACTTTTCTTTAGACATAATGCTATTGCACACTTAATAGACTACAGTATAGTGTAAACATAACTTTTATATGCACTGGGAAACCAAAATATTCTTGTGACTCACTTTTTTGTGATACTTACTTTATTGCTGCGGTCTGGAACTGAACTCGCCATGTCTCTGAGGTTTGCCTGTAGCCTAGGCAACCAAACTTATCAGTAAGTAAAATAGGGAACATTCTAAAATCCAACTTCCCAGGCCCAGCCAAAGACCAGGCCCCTAAGCAGGCCCTTTTAAAGACTAACATCAGATGTTCTATGTGAACAATTTCCTGCACAATTGTAAACAAATAAATCTTATAGTTTAATATAACATGATAAATACCATGAGAAAATAGAGCAGGGTAAGGGGGAATTGTGGGTGCCAGGTGGGGATGCAATTGGCAAATACATTACAATTTTAAATAGCTTCTTTGAGAAGGTGATATATTTGAGCAAAGGCAGAAAGGAGGTGAGGCAGTGGGCCATGTGGATAGCTGGAGAGAAAGCTGGCTTGCAGAAGAACACCCAGAGTGCAAAGCCCCCTAGCAGGAGGGTTTCTGTTCTTTTCTTTTTCTTCCCCCCGCCCAATACATTTATTTATTTATTTATTTTTGGCTGTGTTGGGTCTTCGTTGCTGTGCGCGGGCTTTCTCTAGTTGCAGCGAGCAGGGACTACTTTTCGTTGCGGTGCGCGGGCTTCTCATTGCAGTGGCTTCTCTTGTTGCGGAGCATGGGCTCTAGGCGTGCGAGCTTCAGTAGCTGTGGCATGCAGGCTCAGTAGTTGTGGCTCGCGGGCTCTAGAGCTCAGGCTTAGTAGTTGTGGCGCACGGGCTTAGTTGCTCCGCTGCATGTTGGATCTTCCTGGACCAGGGCTCGAACCCATGTGCCCTGCATTGGCAGGCAGATTCTTAACCACTGCACCACCAGGGAAGTCCTGTTATTTTCAAAGCACAGCAAGGAGTACAATGTTGCTGGAGCAGAGAGTATGGAGGAAAGATTAGGAGAGGTGATCAAAATGGCAAATTTGGATTTTCCTTGACTGCAGATTTTCATATGCTATTTTTTTGTTTGCCTTTCCTTATGTGGAGATTTCTATTACAGGGAATTGCAAGTGGTTCTGCAAAAATCTCATGGCTTTCTAATCAAAATTTTAGTCCTAAACAAAGAAGAAATTTTACAATTTTAACATTTTTATATTGATGGATTAAAGGTTTTCTTGCCTAGAGGGTAGGGTGGAATGGGGGTGGGGACTGTTTACAATTCATTGCCTAATTTCTATAGCAAAAGAGAGTTCTTTCTTTTTTTCTTTTTTTTTTTAAACATCTTTATTGGAGTATAATTGCTTTGCAATGGTGTGTTTCTGCTTTATAACAAAGTGAATCAGTTATACATATACATATGTTCCCATATCTCTTCCCTCTTGCATCTCCCTCCCTCCCACCCTCCCTATCCCACCCCTCTAGGTGGTCACAAACTACCGAGCTGATCTCCCTGTGCTATGCGGCTGCTTCCCACTAGCTATCTATTTTACGTTTGGTAGTGTATATATGTCCATGCCACTCTCTCACTTTGTCACAGCTTACCCTTCCCCCTCCCCGTATCCTCAAGTCCATTCTCTAGTAGGTCTGTGTCTTTATTCCCATCTTACCCCTAGGTTCTTCATGACCTTTTTTTTTTTTTTTTCCTTAGATTCCATATATATGTGTTAGCATACGGTATTTGTTTTTCTCTTTCTGACTTACTTCACTGTGTATGACAGACTCTAGGTCCATCCACCTCACTACAAATATCTCAATTTTGTTTCTTTTTATGGCTGAGTAATATTCCATTGTATATATGTGCCAGATCTTCTTTATCCATTCATCTGATGATGGACACTAAGGTTGCTTCCATGTCCTGGCTATTGTAAATAGAGCTGCAATGAACATTTTGGTACATGACTCTTTATGAATTATGGTTTTCTCAGGGTATATGCCCAGTAGTGGGGTTGCTGGGTCATATGGTAGTTCTATTTTTAGTTTTTTAAGGAACCTCCATACTGTTCTCCATAGTGGCTGTATCAATTTACATTCCCACCAACAGTGCAAGAGTGTTCCCTTTTCTCCACACCCTCTCCAGCATTTATTGTTTGTAGATTTTTTGATGATGGCCATTCTGACTGGTGTGATATGATATCTCATGGTAGTTTTGATTTGCATTTCTCTAATGATTAATGATGTTGAGCATTCTTTCATGTGTTTGTTGGCAATCTGAGATTTCTTTCTTTGCCTTTTACAAGTGGGGTCTGCTGCTCCTTGTGCTGACTTCCATTGTGCTCACTGGAATTTGTTCTCAGGTTGACCTTTGCCCCCCACCCCCAGTTGCCCCAGGACCAGTCTTCACATCAAGCTCCTGAATTAGGAGTAAGTTAGATTGGAGTTCTAGATGCCTGAGGAAGGCAGTAGACCTGATCTGGGAGTGCATTTCAGGTCTCTGCTTGTTGTGTGTGCTGGTCCAGGGTCAGCTGGAACAAAGACCTCTTACTCTAATTGGCAGCAGAATCTATTGGAATCTACCATGGCAATTCCCTTTTGAATTTAGATATTTGGATTTTAAGAGGGTTTTTTCAGCCAGGACTGCTAGGTAGATGGCACCTAGAAACAGTCTCTAAAAGAGGGATGTGCCTGTGAGCTTTCTTCAGTAGATGGATCGTAATGCTGTTTTGGGAAGCACCCCAAGGTGCTGAAGAGATGTTGTGATTAATAATTGATGCCTGCTCTTACACAGGGGAAACGAGTAGGCACACGTCTTCCATGTATTGGGCATCTCTGTTCTGGATCTGGTGAAAGAATGACTGTGACTGCAGTTGCAAGCACTGTTAAAAGCAAATCAAGGAGCTCTTTGGGAACTGGAAAGGGACCTATTCTGGTATCCCTCAAATGGTACCGTAGAGTCACCATTACATGTAATCTCCACATTGGGTAGTACCAGCAGCAGCATAAGCGTTCTTGCAGTTAGTCCAGAAAGGCTAGGCTAGGTTTCCTATAACTGGATCCTGCCATCCTGTAACTGGGGAAGAGATCCAAGAGCTGCTGCAATCATTAAAGCATAGCACCATGCTCAAAAAGAGGGCCCTTCATACTGGTATGTAGGAGATCTAGTAGATGTCATCAAAGACCAGAAGCATTGCTGGGATTTGTTCTAGTTACCTATATTAACAAGGCACTTGGGAGAAGTTTGGTTTAGAAAGAGAATGAGAGCAGATTTTTATGGAAACCTAAGTTAGCGCTTAGCTCTTAAGTAACTCTCTATACAAGTCCTAAGTTTTCAGCCCTTTAAAATCAGGGACTCAGTTCCCAGCCAAGGCCTCTGTGAGCCCTCAATACACATTTGTTGAACGGCCAGCTCTTGAGGGCCAATCCTGTGGCTTCTAAAGTCCAAATTAATCACTTAGTTCAACCATTTTTCCACATAAAGAGATTAGAAATATGCTGTGGAAAGATTGTTGCTCCCGGGTCAGTCTTTTTGAGCAAACTGATAAATAGCATAGCATCATTATTTTCAAATCTGAAGGTCCTTGGCTGCACTCTCTGGAAAATAATGTATTCTTTCCAGAGAAATTACAAGGGTTAAATAAGATAATTCACAGTTTCTAAAGACACTTTACTGGAACATAATAAATGGTAGTTTCCTCTTCTCCTTTTAAACATGGCAGCTTAAGAAAAAATATAACAATTATCTACAGATTGAAAATAAGGTAATAAAATTCAAAATGGCTTTTGAAGTTTGTTAAAGTTGAGTACTCTTGACTATATATTGTTTTGCTTTTTTTGTTTAAATGTAGCTTAAATCAAGAATCAATCCAAACAACTTTTTCAATTAATTCCGGCACAGTTAGAGCTGGTTTGCTCATTATGTTATTACTGTCTGAAATCCTGTTTTCTAGTTTAGTTTACGACTCTGGAAGAAGCTTTTTGGTCTGATCTAATGTGACTTTTGAGAATTATTAGACTTGAGTGGATTTCAAAGAAGAATTCTATGAAATTTTTGACTATTATTTTTGTTCTCTATTACTCTTAAAAATACATTGATTCATATGTAAATCTTTAAGATAATTAGAATTATGTTCACTATCCCTAACATTTGTAGGATTATCACAAGATTAGAATGGTAATGATATAAAGTTCTTTCAGTTTTTATGTTATAGAGACCATGCCAACTTCTTTACTTCCAGGTAGGAAAATACAACGTAAGCTGAATGGCAAAATTGCTATCAGCAGTGCATAGCCTCTGAAAGAATGTTTTTAGTCCTTAGAACTGTCAGAAACTGAGTTCCTGATTTGTGTGGGTACCAGACAACAAGAAATGAATTTTTTTAAAGAATTAATTAATTTTTGGTTGCGTTGGGTCTTCATTGCTGCGCGGGCTTTCTATAGCTGTGGTGAGCAGGGGCTACTCTTCGTTGCGGTGGGCAGGCTTCTCATTGTGGTGGCTTCTCTTGTTGCGGAGCACAGGCTCTAGGCACGCAAGCCTCAGTAGCTGTGGCGCGTGAGCTCAGTAGTTGTGGCTTGCAGTCTCTAGAGCGCAGGCTCAGTAGTTGTGGCGCGCAGGCTTAGTTGCTCTGCGGCATGTGGGATCTTCCCGGGCCAGGACTCGAACCCGTGTCCCCTGCATTGGCAGGCGGATTCTTAACCACTGCACTACCAGGCAAGTCCCAACAAATGAATTATTAAGAAGATAGAAAAGGAGTATTATTCAGCTTTAATGATGCTTATTCCCCAAAATTTATAGTTGTCTCCACAGCACGCACATTATGGGGGAAAAAGACAAAATTAATTCATGAATCAGGAATCATAAAGTCTCCAAGGATGATATTGCTGTTTAATAAATAAAGTATTAAATACTAAAGATTTTAAATTTTATTAGAAAACTACTCTCTGGATTTTTTAGCTTCTGGCATTTTTTTTCAAATCTGAAAATTTAGCAGTTTTGATATTCACTTGAGCTCTAAATTTTTTATATTTGAAAATAGTATTTTTTTTTCCAATAAGCCTCTGGCAACATCAGCCTGAACAAGAATATAGCAGAAATAAATTGACTTCATATTTGAAAATCTCAAAGGACTTAAGATACTCACAGTTGAAAAATGCTTTAAAAGACATATTTCCTTCAATTTATAAAAATGGCCAGTTTGAAATTATGCTTTTAAGAAACAATTTTAATATTTATGATGATTGTGAAACAGTATAATTGAATGCTGAATTGATACTCTATTAGAATATCTAGAGACCTCTTAAAATGATTTTAAGATTACCTAATAGGATCTCCGTGCTTTGCATTACATTTCTGGGAATTTTAATGAAAAGTTCAGCAATTGCAGTCAGAAGATCTTTAAAGCTCATGTGATTTCTGTTATGTTATGCTTAGCTTCTCAAAGCTGTCATATTGTTTAAATCCCAGTGGATGGACTGGAGCCAGGTAAAGTCAGAGTTGTGAAGTATAGTAGGTGAAGTTCATATTTACTGCCCAGAACTTCTATATTTGGTGCTCTTTTTACATTCTTGATGTGAGTACACCCCAGTCCTCATTAAATTATAGATATACAGTGTTCACATATAGCCCTCTGTGTCAAAACCTGTTTACAGATAAAGAGTAGATAAGAGATAGCAGTAAGTTTATTTAAACAAGTAAACTGGTAACATCGTATGCCTTTGGCTGAGAAATTAGAAAAACAAATTTTCTTTGCTGCTATCAGTGATCCCAGAAGGCAGGCACCAAAAATACAAGATCCCACATTTTGCATCAACTTAATAGCTGCTTTCATAATGTTGTCATGAATTATGAGCCAAAGAAAAGCCTTGTACATTACCTAGTCTAGTTACTTTATTTATGGAGGTGACAGGTAGTGGGTGGTTAGTGGCGGTGGGTCGGGGGAGGCCCAGTGTCACAGGTGTAGTGTCAGTGGAAGATTGAAATTCAGGCAGCCTGAATGCTAGTTCAGAACTCAGCCTTGTAAAAAGCAGTGTATTATGCAGATTAAGTGCACAGGCTCTGGAGTTAGACCTTCTGGGTTTAATTTTGGCTCCAGCCCCCCCCTTGCTATTTATTTAACCTAAGTACCAGTACCTATCTTACAGTCTTGATGAGAAGATTAAATAACACCACTGGCCTTGAGGAGGCTGGTCTCCTCTGCCATTTGACCTATATTTAGAATCATTTCAGCCCGTTAGTAGTTTCAGCCCATGCTGTAGTGTTATGTTGTACTTTTTCAGCCCATTAGGAAGGTTATTCCTATTGACCTATGACTTGACCCATGAATAAAAAGCCATTAGACCCCACCATAAAAAGAAGCCCTGGACTATATATCTTTGCTACTTGTATATATTAAACTGAAGTTCATATAAATCAATTCTTTAAGCATGGGGTAGAGAACTCTTTGGAATAATTCTTGCTGTCTGTTTCCAGGGAAAAAGCCATTTAGTTTACTTGATATTTCCCAAATGAACCATATTAGGGTGATAAGTAACACTTGATTTTGTTTCTTTTGCACCTACTAATTGCTCCTGCTGCTAAAACAGCAATGTGCTCCCTAATCTGCTTCTAGAATAAAGGCAGCTTGAGTGGCTGGGGCTAGAACTACACATCTGTTCTTTCTACTCTGGTTGGCAGACACTTCATCTCTACATCTGTGTTAACCCACGAACTTTTTGTTTTAGGAATTATTCAAGTATTTCCGGAAATGTAGTACTATGATTTTTAAAAAAAAATAAATTTATTTATTTATTTTTGGCTATGTTGGGTCTTCGTTGCTGCGCGCGGACTTTCTCTAGTGGAGGCGAGCAGGGGCTACTCTTCATTGCAGTGTGCGGGCTTCTCATTGCAGTGACTTCTCTTGTTGCGGAGCATGGGCTCTAGGCACGTGGGCTTCAGTAGTTGTGGCACATGAGCTCAGTAGTTGTGGCTCGTGGGCTCTAGAGCGCAGGCTCAGTAGTTGTGGCGCACAGGCTTAGTTGCTCTGCGGCATGTGGGATCATCCCGGACCAGGGCTCAAACCCGTGTCCCCCTGCATTGGCAGGTGGATTCTTAACCACTGCACCACCAGGGAAGTCCCAGTACTATGATTTTTTTTCCCCAATGGCTATGAGTTACAGTTGACATGGATGCTAAATTGTTTTAATCTTGACATATTATTAAAAGATGTTCCGTGGCACCACCTCAGTGAATTACATACATTATGCATTTGACAAAGGGATTTTTAAAAAAGAAATACTGCCCCCTTGTGCTGTGATGTGGTACACTACTGAACGAGGGTAATTTTAATATCTTGTAAATTCTCTGAATTCTCTTTAAGTATAACAGATCTCATTTAGAAGGAACACTAAATAATGTGCGTTGTGTATAATATGTTTTTACACATTAGCAAGTAGTAATAGAAGCAAAACCAGACAGGATGACTATTTCTTTTATCTAGTATTACAAAGAGCAGCACAAATGTTGCATTTTAGAAAGATTATAATCTATCTATAGTGAAAGTTCTTTGTATTTTTGTTTTGGTCTTTGCACACCATTTCACCTGGAAGAAATACTACTATATAGTAATAGATTTGTAGTAGTGCTTTACAGATGACCATGGGACCTCATTTAGTCCTCAAATCAAGTGTGTTAGGAGAGATATTAGTATTATTCTTCCCACTTTATAGAATAAAATGAATGAACGTAAGAAATATTGAATAACTTACCCAAATTAATACAATTAGAAAGTACAATTGGTAAGAACATAAAGCTAATGTACTCAAACTCATACAATTAAGGTCTTCTGACCTTAAATGCTGAGCCTTTTCTACTATAAAGTACTGACTACTAAGATGTTCAAAAGTCAGTATAGGGGCTTCCCTGGTGGCGCAGTGGTTAAGAATCTGCCTGCCAATGCAGGGGACACGGGTTCGAGGCCTGGTCCAGGAAGATCCCACATGCCATGGAGCAACCAAACCCGTGCGCCACAACTACTGAGCCTGCGCTCTAGAGCCCGCGAGCCATAACTACTGAGCCTGTACACCACAAGTACTGAAGCCCGCACGCCTAGAGCCAGTGCTTTGCAACAAGAGGAGCCACCACAATGAGAAGCCTACACACCGATACGAAGAGTAGCCACTGCTTGCCGCAACTAGGGAAAGCCAGCAACGAAGACCCAACGCAGTGGGGGAAAAAAAAAATAAAGTCAGTATAGCAGTCACACTACTGAAATTGTAGAACTAGTATTTTCAAATCTTTAATCAAACTGATGTTCTGTTGTAATTTAATAGCTCCATATTCTATACTTATCTCTTTGCTTTATGAAACACAACATTAGATTGATATTCAAGTCAGTTGGTAAATTTAATTTGTGGGTTAGCATTGTGAAAGAATGCCAAAAAAAGAAAAAAAAAATCAAATGGGTTTGCTTGTATTCTTTACTTGGAAGTACATTTTATAGTTCAAAGAAATCATTTGAGCTGAAGAAGTTACTCAAAGGGAAATGTACCTATAAAATATGCTAAATAAGACACAAATCAAGTATTACATAGTTAAAAAGCTTTTTTTAAAAAAACTTGAACAATGAATAAATAAATTCCCATAGTTAAATTTTTCAACAATATGAGAAAAGGAATTAAGGGGTTAAGGATTTTTCCCCCTGCCCAAATCCCATTTTCTTCCCCAGAAGTAAACACTGTTAGCAGTGTGGTATACATTTTTTCATTCTATTTTCTATTCATTTACACATATTTGCATGCATATGGACAAATATATTGTTTTTGGAGGTCATGTGTAGGATCCATTTGTAAATATTCTGTTGACTGCTTTTTTCACTTAAAAGTATTTTGAAGATCACACATACAAGCGTGTATAGATCTTCCTTTGTTCTTTTTAATTGCTGCGAAGCAATTCATGGTATTACTATGATTTAATTCTTGCATTATTGGTGACCCTTTAGGACGTTTCTTGTTTTTCACTGTTACAACTGTTACAGGAATAGAGCACATTCATGGCTATTTTTTCTAGAATAGATGCCTAAAATTGGAATCACTGTATCAAAAGGTATGCATGTATTTAGCATTGATAGATGCAGCTAACATCACCTCCAAAAAGCCGTTACATGTTTGTATTTTGACAAAGCATGTCCATTCCCAACACTCTTCTCAAAGCCAAATCATATTAATATTTTATTTTATGCCAATTGATTGGGTGAAAATTTTTATTTCCTTATAGTTTTAATTTATATTTTTCTGATTACTGGTGAGGTTCAGAAACTTAACTTCTATTTATCTTTTATGTTTTTTCCTCAAAGAATTGCTTGTTCCTCTCTTTGTCCCTTTATATATTGAGTTTTTTTTGTCTTTTACTTATTGATTTGTAGGAATTCTTTTTATACTTAGATTTTAATTTTTTGCGTTTTATATATAGTAAATACTTTATTTTCTTTGTCTATGTAAAAAATTTTTGTGTCCTGTTTTGGACAGAAGTTACATATTTTTATATTCAAATATGTTAATCCTTCTCTTCGGGTCAATTGCTATTGTGTCAATTGTTACATTGATTTGGTGAGACATTACATATTTAAGACATTATGAGTCTTTCCATTTAACAGTTTTGCACATATCAATCCATTTATGTTTTTGATGCAACTGGATATCCAATTGTAAAGAAAAGTTAGGTGTTAACCTCATATCATACTAAAAAATAAATTTTAGATGGAATAAAGAGGTAAATATAAAAGTGGTATGATATGTCTTTATATTTCTTATTAGAATCTTTTTAGGTATCTTATTTTGTCTTGTTAGTAGAATCAACTTTTCTGTGTTATTTTATAATTGATCATTGCTGGTATATTAGAGATCTATTATTAGTGTTTGTATTTTGATCTTGTATTGGCCCCCTACAGAACTCTTATTAGTGCTAATTATTTCTCAGTTGACCTTCTGAGAATCATTTATTTCCTCCATAAATAACGATGTTTGTCTGTTTTTCACAGTGTCTTTTTTTTTTTTTTAATTATTGCATTGACAACTTCCAGTACAGTCTGTAAAGCAGGATTGCTAGATGACATTCATGCTTTATTCTTGACTTTAATTTGAATGCTTGTAATCATTATCATTACATTTCCACTTTCATATATATGTGTGTATATATATATATATATATATATGTATATATATATATATATATATATATACACTTCACCTTGTTAAGGACTTTCAATTTACATTTTACTAAGAGTTTTTACAAGAAATTTTATTAGACCTTTTCTTGACATGATTACATGATTCATGATTACATTTTGGACCCTATAATATGATAATATAATGAATTACAACAATAGACTTGTTAAGTTGAACCACCCTAGCATTTCTGGGATAAAACCCAAATGGTCAAGGTAGATTTTTTTTTTTAATCTACATTTTTGGATTTAATTTCCTAATAATTTATCACATTACACCGAGGTCCTTAAGTTAGCTTTCCTTTTTTGATCTTGTTCAATCTTAGCATCACAGTAATGATTCCCTTGTAGAATGTCTCAAAAAGTGCTTTAAAAATCTATTTATTTTATGCTCTGGAAAGGAAAACTTATATGTAGTAATTATTTATTGAAGATTTGGTAAAACTATCTGAATGTTATCCTTCTTAAGTGACAGACATTTGACCACTTTTATAGTTTATTCTAGGATTATTGGCCTATTCAGAATTTCTTCATTAGGTTGGAATAATTTTCACAATGTGTATTCATTCAAACAATTATTCAAGCATAGATGATCAAATTGATTACAATAAAGTGATAGTACAAAGTATTTTATTACTATTTCAAGTATATTTTCTATATCTGTAGTTATATTTCCTTTTGCATTTATGCCATTATTTTGATCATAACTACAAAGATTTAAAAATTTTATTTTATTCACCTTTTTAAAAAGGTGGCTTTTGGTTATAATGGTGAAAGTATTATTTTTATTTCTATTTTTATCTTTATTAATTCATTTTTTACTTTTGTTGGAACTTTTTGTTAGTAGCTATTGGAGTTTTAATCTTAATTCACATTTTTCTTTTTTTAAACATCTTTATTGGACTATAATTGCTTTACAATGGTGCGTTAGTTTCTGCTTTATAACAAAGTGAATCAGCTATACATATACATATATCCCCATATCTCCTCCCTCTTGCATCTCCCTCCCACCCTCCCTATCCCACCCCTCTAGGTGGTCACAAAGCACCGAGCTGATCTCCCTATGCTATGCAGCTGCTTCCCACTAGCTATCTATTTTACATTTGGTAGTGTATATATGTCCACATTTTCTTTATTTCCAACAAGTACAAGTGAGGCTAAGTATCTTCCTCATATTATTACTTTGGCTTACATCTCACAGATTTTGATATGCAGTGCTCTTATTTTTCATTCACTTCTAAATATGATTTCTGTTTCCTTCCTTCCTTCCTCTTTCCCTCCCTCCCTTCATTCCTTCCTTTCTTCTTCTCTATTTCTTTCTTCCTTCCTCTCTCTCTCTTTCTTTCTTCCTCCCTCCCTCCCACCCTCCCTTTCTCCCTTCCTTCCTCTCCCTCCCTCCCTTCCTTTCTTCCTTCCTTTCTTTCTTTTCCTCTCTTTCTCTCTCTCCCCCTCCCTCCCTTTCTTTCATCCTTCCTTTCCTCCTTCTTCCCTTAGAGTGAAGGGTCCTTATTAGCGAGTGCCCTCAGGATCAACACCTGCAGGAGGGGGAGGGAAAGCAAGCAGGAAGGACGAGAGGGGGCAGTTGAGCTGCAGTGCAGCTCTAATGACAGCCCTGGTTGACCCCACTGGGAGTTAAACAGCCTGCCAGGATTGTCCCAAGTTTGTCCAAAATGGCTAAGCCTCTATACCCCTGCCTTGACCAACTATCAGATGTGGGCTGCCCTTTGTCCTTGAGTAAGGTGCTTCTCTTTGACTGGGGCCCTCCCTGGAGGGGCCGATAGATGAAGGATGTCTGCTGACAGCTCTCCAGCTGTTGGAGCAACCAGCCCTTTTCTGAAAGGGACGCTGTATAATTCTTCACCATGGCCACCAGTCTTCTACATGCTCAGCACTTTCTCTGTTCACCATTCATTTCATACCTTCTTCTGGGGACATTTTTCTTCTGGAAGTACATCTTTTAGAATTTTCTTTAGTAAGGGTATACTTACTTTCTCTCATTCTTTTTTTTATAAACACAGGGAACCCAAATTTTATTTATTTATTTTTGGCTGCATTGGGTCTTCGTTGCTGTGTGGGGGCTTTCTCTAGTTGCAGTGAGCAGGAGCTACTCTCTGTTGTGGTGCGCAGGCTTCTCATTGCTGTGGCTTCTCTTGTTGAGAGCATGGGCTCTAGGCGCATGGGCTTCCGTAGTTGAAGCACGCGGGCTCAGTAGTTGTGGCATGCAGGCCCTAGAGAATGTAGGCTTCAGTAGCTGTGTGGTGTGGGCTCTGTAGTTGTGGCTCACAGGCCCAGTTGCTCTGCAGCATGTGGGATCTTCCCAGACCAGGGATCGAACCCGTGTCCCCTACATTGGCAGGCGGATTCTTAACCACCACGCAACCAGGGAAGTTCTCTCCCTCATTCTTAAACTGGGTACAAATGTCTAGCTAAGTGTTCTGTGTTTTTTGCCCCCAACATTTTGAAGATACGATTTCATTATCTCTGACTTCCATTGCTTCTGTTTAGAAACCTCCTGTCAGTTTAATTGTCATTCCTTTCTGTGTAATTGCTTTTCTTTCTGGCTGCTTTTAAGATTTTTTTTGTCTTTAGTATTCTGCTGTTTCCCTCTAATATGTCAAGCGGATTTCTTTTTATTTATCTTGCCTATATTGTTCTTCCTGCACCTGTATCTTCTACATTAAAAAAAAATTCCAGACACAGGCTACATCTTTTCTTTCTATTATCTATACCTTCTATTTCTTCTCTGTATGTCTCTCTTATCTCTCTTCCTCTGTCTCTTTTTCTCTCTCAGTAACTTTAAATTTTGATATAAATTCAGATGTCTAGAAAGTCACAAAAACAGTAAAAATCACTCCCGTATACCCTTTACCAGGCTTCATTAATACTTTATATTTGAACCCATTTGCTTTATCATTAGTACTTTCTCTTTATGTATGTGTGTGTGTATTTCATTACTATGGCAACATAATACATTTTTTCCCCCAAATTTAGTGGCATTAAACACCATTTATTATACAAATGGGTCCTCTGGATCAGGAATTTGGATAGGGCACAGTGGACATGGTTGTGTCTGCTCATGGTGTCTGGAAGACTCAAAGGCTAGATGCTAGAAACTTACGCAGGCTTGTTCACTCACGTGTCTGCCAGTTGATGTTGACTAAAGGCTGGTGGAGACTCAGTTCCAGTCTATGTGGGCTTCCCCATGTGGTCTCTGTCCCTTTATCTAAGGAATTGAGTCCTTTCATCTTGGACTTATTAATGTCATCTTATTTTGTGTTTCCGTTTTCTTTTTTCCTTCTTATTTCTCTGTCTGCCTTTTGTGGATTAATTGTGTTTTATTTACACCTTTTAGAAAAACTTCTTTCGGCTATTTGAAAGTTACATGCTCCATTTGTCTTCTTATGGAAGTTACCTTAAATTTTTTTCACACACATAAGATCAAGGCATAAGCTTTGTCTTCTAACAAAGTCTAAAATTAATCTAAAGAAAAACTTAACCACTTTTTCTTTCCTGTTTTCTCTCCTACCTGCTATTACTAAGGTTAAGATCATCTGGTATTATAGACCAGATTGTCAATAATTCTATTTGCGTTATGCTTAAAGAATTATTTTTGCTAGATTAAGTATATGTGTCCCAAGTAATTTTAGAAGTGTAAGTGAAATAGACAAGCAGCCTGAAATCCAAAACAGAGTTCTCAGGAGTCATTTCTGAGCTTGAGGCACCCTAGTGAATAGATGTCCTTCATGGTCTAGAGCCTGATAGATCAAGCAGGAGCTTGGACTTTTCCCAGTTATCTAAAATCAGTGCCTCATTGCTCCAGCTTCCTGTTTTCCTCTCAAATATCTCTGGGGAGAATATTCTCTTTAGTAGAACATGCATTCTTCCATTCACATTTGTAAGTGCCAAATGCTCTTATGTTTCTATATCCTCTGATAAGTTGGCTTTATTTCATAGACAGACACAAATTTTAGACAGAAATGTTGTTCTTTATAAACAGTTGATTTAAAGTAGTAAAGTATACCACTAATAGAAACTAAAAGTTATTTTATTAATAATGTGATAAGAGCTCAATTCATTTATGCCTGTGCCCTCAATGCTATCTTAAGAAAACATCTTAAAATCTATCACTCTCAGTCTTCTTATAGGTAAAGTTGGAAAAGAAGAAAACCCAAACCCTAGCTCTCAGAGTCATTATAAAGATTAGAAATAATGTTAAGTACAAAGCATAGCACAGAGAAGATGTTCAATAAATGGTGGTGGTTTTTATCATATCCCTTATTTTAGCACCATTTTGCCCCCATGAAGTTCTTAGGGTTCTCCGCTGTCCACACTTTGATAACTGTTTGAGAGTCCATCTGTTGAGAGAACACTGGCCTATGGTGTGTGTGTGTGTGTGTGTGTGTGTGTGTGTGTGTGTGTAATTTTTAATCCCTTGGTCTAGAGATGAGCTGCTCTTCTCTAGTCTGATAATTAAAAAATCATAGAATCATAAGAGGGACTATGAATTCAAGAGAATGGCAGCAAAATATCAGAGGTTTATCTTGTCCTCATATTTTTTCATGTTCAGTCATTTTAATGCCATCTTCATGATTTTTGCTTTCTACACCTAACAGTTATAGTATTATGTAGTAATTTTAAAAATTGACCTTAATTCAACTCACTTATTTTATGTCACCTTATCTTAATCAATCATATATATAATAGATTATATAATAATATAATCAATAATATATAAAATACTTTTTATTTTAATGGCTATTATAAATATTATAATTATTAATATAAAATGATTCCTTTGTATATCACCTAAAATCATATTACAGCATATTTGATCAGTGCTATACTTATTTGGGGAAGCTCTGTTCTAATGAATGCAGTGCTCACTTTCTCTCCATACTGTGATTTGTTATAGGCCTGAGAATTCAACTAAGCAACTAGCTGACTTCCTGCCTCCCTTCTTTCCCACTTGCTGTTTATCTGACCACCCATTTATTCATTTATTTACAATTTAGTGTCCTGTACCGTGCTTGGCACATGGTAGGCACTCAATGAGTAGTTGTTGAATAATGAAACTGATGCTTTTCAAAAATGATTTGAGGCATCTAATTTTATTAAATTTGTCCTTTCTATTTAAATTTACATTTTAGCCAGTGTTTAAAAATACGGCAAACAAGTAGAGATCACAATTGTGCCTTGTACACAATATACTCAGTTTATCTGAAAATAATAATAAAATTCCTGGATATAACAAAATCCAGCCATTTATTATTTTTTATGGCTGAGAATCTTGAGTCTTAAGGATGTGAAGTTATTTTTCCAGAGACCTCAGAGTAAATTAGTCCTAGAGCTGATTTTGAACCCAGGCTACTTGACTACTGAATCAGTTTCAAAACTCTTGGAGGTATTTCCCAACCACAGCTTGGAGATTAGGGAAGCAAAGTTTTATTTTCTGTTGTCCATTGTCCATTCCCTCTTCCTTTCTCTCCCCAACACAATTCCCCTTCCATGTACCCATACACACACCAATATTATATTTTCTCCATCACTCTTGGGAATTGAGCTAGAAACTATGTTTGTAATTACACTATGATTTGGAATAGGTAAAAAGTACACTATGGCATATTTTTCCAATTTAGGGTGGAACTACATTAGATTATTTTGCTGTTTAGTAGGAGGGTCATATATTTTGTACTTTTGTCATTTGTATTACGGAAACACGGCATACACTTGTCCTTGCAGACTACAGTGAGCAAGTTTGGGTTTCATAATCAAATAAGGATTGCATTACCTCCAGAAAAAAAAATCTCATTGACTTTGTATTCAAAAGCTCTTTTGTATAAGATAATTTATATCTGGCAAAAGATGCAAGGTTCTGATTGAAAAGCAATCAGATGAGAGCAGAGTGCAGTTTGTAATACTGTATAATCTGATAAGCTGTTCCCAGTTTACCCCTGCTGAGCACAGTGGACAGGAATACAGTTCTCCTAGGAAGAGATGAGCTATAATGTATTCTAATGCCAAGGACAAATTCATGCTGCAGCTTCTAGTACAGAAAATTTAACAAGAGGAACCATCTTTTAAAAAAAATATGTAAAATTCCTTATTCCTTTCATTGATTAACCTGATGCTCTTTTAGTTTTCACGAAGATCTCCCACCATTGGAATATTACTCTGTGAAAATTATGGCTTAGGGCTTTTTTCCGGAATATTTGTGACAGATGCACATAATAAATTATTTCTGAAAGAATCAGGGCTACCTCTCTGCAAAACAGACATTTATCTTTCACATCCAGCTCTCATTTTATGTTCACTGCCTTTGTTGCAGGCACAGACATGGACTTCCCCCTTCTGTCTCTCCATGCCTCACACACATGTGTATGCTTGTGTGCACACACACCCTCCTTCTCTACCCCTTTCCCCCTTCTTCTTTTTGGTTTATTGGTCCTTAATCTTTTTTTTTAGGTACTTTCTGGACTGGGACCTGCCACTACAACCCATACAGGTCAGTGATAACCTTCTGACAGCTCAAGTCTTATGTGTATCAGCTCCCTTTCTCTGTAGCTCTGTGTTTTGGTTAACACATACTTTAATAATAGATCCACTTTGTAGCTTGGATGTCAGAGTAAGTGCTCTCACCTTGTCTAATGGCAATTAGTTGATCTCCTAAATGCACTGTTAATTGACATGCTAAGGGTAAAAAGCTAGAAGAGTACATATTATTTTTTGAAGCATGTGAACTTTCATGTGTGAATTTATAATCTAACTTCTAGAAACGGAAAATGTTAAGCAGGAAGAGAAAGGCTAGAGGAAGAGCTGACTTTGGACATTTGCATGGTCTGATAATACCCCTCAAGGCAGTTGTTATATATATAGCCTCTGGTAACTGTGGGGTATATTGCACTGACTACATTAAAATTTCCCCAAGAAATTGGGTCAGACATTTATAGGGAAAGTCTCCTCTCCTCTTCCTTTTCCTCTCCTTTCCTTCCCTCCATCCCAATCTCATTCATGTGCCTATTGGCAATTTTTCTTCTGTATCATTGTTTTTAAGGAAAATTTGGTGTTTGTGACTATAAAGAACCTGGCGGCCTCAATTTTCTTCCTTTTCACTAATATTTTGGCTTCTTGCCATCCTCAGCCGACTGTGCATTAGAGTGATGCTGCCAAAAAAGAAATAAAAAAGGAAGTTTTATGCTGATGTAGAATTAATTCATAAAGACTGGGGTAGAGAAGTTAACCTCGGTGCACAAGACTCCCTTCTGATGGGCAGATGGCTGTGGATCCTACATCCCCAGAAGATTGGATCCTATTATAGCAGGTGTAAAACCATCACTGCTCTGGGTGCATCTCTGTGGAGTTCAGGTCTTAAGTCTGCTCTTCCCTTAAATTCTGTGGGTGCTTAGATTTTTAACATGAAACTATGGGATGAGCTCTTATTACAAAGAATGTTTTGAATTATTTTAAAGATATAGTTTCTTTGAACAGTATGTTTGTTCCCTGTGAGATTTTTATTGGGAGATGTTAGATACATTTTAAAAGGTTTACAAGGTGCTGCTGTAACAGTGTAAATTAGAACTTGTGAGGTGAATTTTCTGTTTTCGCAAGGTTAGTTCTCTTCAAATAACATTAAGCACCAATATATTCTTTTCATAATCTTTCCTATGACCAGACCTTCATGCACACAAACACAAAAGACATAAAAATATAATTCTATGAAATTTTAAGCTCTCCTAGTAGAGATATTTTCTAGATATATTTATTCTCTCTCTCTCATATTTATTCTCTCTATGTAAAATTCTTGTGACAATAAAATTCTTGTACGGAATATTTATCTGATAGGATTTCTCAGCTGAGACAGAGCTGGGTCTCTCCTAGAGCCTTATGAGGAATCTACCCCAGAGGTTTTCAGGATTGTCTGGACAAACAATCTTAAATATCAGAACGTTTGAAGACCCTAAATAGATACCCAGTCTTATCCCTGATTTTCATGGGGGTTCAGGAGCTTTATGTGAACAAACTTGGATCCTGGCCATGAAAGAGATCCAGCTGTCTACAGACATGTCCAGTGAAAGAGGCTGAGGAGACAGAAAACCGATTGCAGGGGAGGGCAAAGGAAACTCTGAAAGAAAAATCTTACACCTGGGTCTAAGGAGCCTGATCAATCTTTACAGTTCTGAGGGTTAAGAAGCAGCTGTAATTCAGGATAAATTGTGAAGCTGCTCTTTTTGACGTCTCTGACTCCAATCCCCTGTGACTGCCTATTGAAAGCCTCTATGTATCCTGTGGAGTGTGGTAGGTGTTGAAAAGAGGGAATTGTGTTCCTAGAGGCCCTCTGCAAGTGCTGGGCATTAGGAACGGAGGGTTGGAGAGAGATCAGACAGTGTGCTGCAGAAGGTGGGGGTTTTAGATCAGCAGAAGTGGAGAAGGAAAAGTGCAGAAAAACACCTGAGACCAAGCTTGGGTCAGGACCACACTGAGGGTGACCATGTTAGTCTGCTAGGACTGCCATAACAACAACAACAAAAAAAACACAGACTGGTTGGCTTAAACAACCAAAGTTGATTTCTCATGAGTCTGGAGGTTGGACTTCCATGATCGAGGTGTGGGTAGGTTTGTTTTCTCCTTGGCCTGCAGATGACCGTCTTCTCCCTGTGTCTTTACATGGTCTTTCCTCTATGTGTATGCAGTGTCTGTGTCCTACTCTCTACTTCTTATAAGGACACCAGTCATATTGGATTAGGGCCCACCCATATGACCTCATTTTAGCTTAATTAGCTCTTTAAAGGCCCTGTCTTCAAACAGTCACATTCTGAGATACCAAGGGTTAGGACTTCAACATGAATTTGGGAGGAACTCAATTCAGCACATGACAGTGACCTTGGTATGACATCTGCAACCGTATTACATTGCCAGAGGTTTAGACAGGCAGTACGAACAGAGTACAACCGTGGCAGGAAGAGTTGATGAGGACTCCCTTTCAGCTCTCCTAGGAGGGAGAGCTATGGTCCTGCCATGTGGCAGATAGAGCAAATGGTCCAACAACTTGGAGGTAAACTGTGAAAGCGGCCTTTCTCAGGATCTGCAATGGATGTACTCTAGGGTTATTCAGATTACATATAAAATACCAGTTACAAATTATATAAATACATAATTTAATATCTTGGAATAAATGCTACAAATGTCAATGAAATTTTAAAAATCAAATTATTTTAACATTATTCCTATTTGCATTGGTTCTGAGTTGGAAATAGCTTTAGAACACATTCTATTCAGTTTTCATAAGGGTTTTCTTATACTTCATTTCCTTCTGAAAAGTCTGTGGGGAAGGCAGAGCAAACATTCTCAGTGTTAAACAGATAAAAAAATTGAATCTAAAGGAAGTTAAGATGACTTGTTCATGGTCCTAAAACCAGGAAACAAAAGAGCTGAGACTCAAAGGGGAATGTTTTGAAACACTATAATATAGAAATACGTAGTGTTGTAGTCAGCTCTGGCTGCCATACAAAATACCATAGGCTGGGTGGCTTAAACAACAGACATGTATTTTATCACAGTTCTGGAGGATAGAAATCCAAGATTAGAGTGCCATCATTGTCAGGTTCTGGTGAGGATTCTCTTCCTGGTTTGCAGATGGCTGCCTTGAACCTTATCTTCACATGGGGGAGAGAGAGAGAGAGAGAGAGGGAGAGAAAGCTCTTTGGTGTCTCTTCTTATAAGGGCACTAATCCCATCATGAGAGCCCCACCCTCATGACTCTATCTAAACCTAATTCCCAAAGGCCCCATTCCTAATACCATCACATTGGGAGTTAGGGCTTCAACGTATGAATTTGTGTATGTATGTGTGGACACAATTCAGTCCAAAGCACAAACACAGAATAAACAAAATAAAAGGGAAAAGAAAACAATCATAAGCAACTACAGAATACCATCTAGCCATTAAATTATTTTAGAATAATTCTATTTGCTTTGCATTTATAAAATGTAAGTCATCAATTTTGGTGAAACTTAATACATACAATTTTTTATGAAATTTCTATAATAATGTGGTATTGGTATATACTATAAGATGCTTTCTTCCCTCCTTTGTTATTCAGATCAGCAGGAAATGTATATTGTTGAGAGCTGATTTTGGCCTACTCTGTGTGTTTTATTATTTATTATGGATTTTCCTCAGTACTTTGAAGGGCCTGGTAGGTGGTGCTTTATAAATAAGGTGACTGTTGTCTCATGGTTCCATGCAGAGATGACTCGCAGGGACAATTAATTCAGCAGGACACTCCATTGTGATGAATCTGGAAAAAGGCCTTTGTCCCAAGCCTGAGGGCTTGGACCGGATGAATTTCTTAGAGCTGTGCTAAGGCCTGTTCTTCAGAGGGGAATGCTAAAGCAGCTTAAGACGTTTGCTCAAATGTGGATGAAGAGTCGAGTGTTCGGAAAGAAATCTTATTGTATTGGATTTATTATGACATAAAGTAGTAAGGAGACGTTAATATAGAGGAGGTAAAAAGTTTTTAAATTTTTACTGTGAATGTCTTATTCTCAAGTTACATGTTTAAAGTATTCATAGCGGAGGGATCAGCAGTTCTATTTACTTATTTATGTAATAAGTACTTACATTGAACTTACTCTTTGCTAGGTGCCCTTTTAAGCTATAGCAATCCTCTGAAACAGGAACTGTTATCTGTACTGTACAGGTGATGAAGTAAAATATCTTGCCAAAGTCACACTTAGCACTAGTATCTCCCAAACCAAATGAAAAAACATTATAGAGAATTAGAATAATTGTGCTGAAGAGAAAGAACAGATAATTTTTCCAATAATAATGTATTCCCACCTAGCTTGAAAAACTGTCAGGATGTCCTTGAGAAGAGGATTTTAATCCATGTTCAAATATTGTAGAATCTCATATTATGCACATTTAGTTAATATGAGTTAAACCATATACACTGAGCTGGAGATTATTCCAGAGTGAGTGTCTTATGTGAACTGTTAATCTCCTGTTCCTTCCTTCTAACTCAGTTTCTCCGGGCCTCTTGCCTTGATAGTATTATTCTAATATTTAAAGTTATGAATTTTTAGATACCATAATCCCCTACATAGTAGCCAATACATTCTTCAGGTTCTCAGTCAAAGAAACAACAATATGTTCCAATACTAGAAAAAAAAACAGACTTTGTTAGATTTAGAGAAGGCACATGGGTCTCCAATGTTTCACCATTTTAAAGGACTTTTAAGGGTAATTTTTAACAAACTGCAGTTTTTCTATTTAAAAAGTTTAAAAGCTATCTTTATTTTCTAATTTCCACCTAAGACGCAACTTTACTCAGGAAAGAGCCGGTAGGATTCTACAACACACAAGAACACACATGTCAAGAAAACCAGCAAAATCTACATATCCTCTCCCATTCTAGGTCATAATTTCAAATTTCCCAGTGTGTCTTCCTGCCCCTTCAGTTTTGTCTTGCCCAAAGCACTTAACTCACTTATAACCCAATTGATATCTTGTGTAATGCTTTGTGAGTCAGCTGACCAGATAGTTTAGGTGCAGCCTCATTCTGCAATGACTTTCCAGGATGAAAGTTCTCATCTAGAAAATCCAACCTTTCCTCATCTAGACTAGTGGTGTCCATTCCCCGAGTAAAGAGTTAAAGCAATCTTATAATTTAATATAATTTAATTTACTGAGGTGTTTTAGGATCCTTGGAACCAGAAAGCACTGGATCAGTACCAGAAAGCACCAGAAATTTGTTGACTCTTCCCATATAGCTATCTCACAAACTTTTTAAAAAAGTAAAATGTTTATTGAACTATAATAGAGTGCACAAATTATAGGTGTATATCTGTAAACTTTGCTTTTTCACGAAGTTTCTGAATGGACCCATTAACCACATCAAGAAACTACCAAAGGCACCCAGAAGCCCCTCATGCACCATTCTAATCATTAACCCCTCTGTAGTGATTACCACTATTCTTTGTTCATTCTCATCACTGTATAGTACAGTATTCCATTGTATGATACGCCATAACCTATTTATCTATTTTACTGTTGATAGAAATTTGGGTTGATTTGTATTTTAGCTATTGTGAGTAGTGCTGCTATGAACACTCTTTTGCATATCTTTTGGTGAATATTTGCATGCATTTCTGTTATGTGTATATACCTAGGAGTCATGTTTCTATTCAGCTTTAGTAAAGACTACTATTTTCCAAAGTGATTATATCAATTTACACTCTTCCCAGCAACATATGATCCATATCTTCATTAAAACCTCAATGTGTTCTGCCACTTTGAATTTTAGACATTGTGGTGGTTGTGTAGTGTTATTCTATTGTGGGTTAATTTTATTTTCCTGATAATTAATGGAGTTCAACATTTTTTCATGCTAATTGGCAGTTTAGATACCTCTTTTTTTATGTTTTCTTTTTCTTTGGCCACGCAGGGCGGCATACCTGATCTTGGTTCCCCGACCAGGGATCAGGGATCGAACCCGTGCCCCCTGAAGTGGAAGCGTGGAGCCCTAACCACTGGACCGCCAGGGAATTCCCTAGATACCTCTTTTAGGAAGTTTTTGGGCCCATTTTTGTAATGAGTTGTGCCTTTGTATTACTGATTTGAATGAAGAGATACAGATATAGGTATAGATACTGATACAGATTTCATACTTTGGATACACGTCCTTTGTTAGAAATATGTATGGCAATTATCTTCACCTCTCTGTGGTTTGCCTTTTCGTTCTCTTTTTGGTGTCTTAAGTTGAATGGACTTTTAAAATTTTAATGTATACAATTGTACCATTTTTTTTCCTCTCTGGTTATCATTTTGGGGGGCCTCTTTAAGAAATTTTTGCCTACCCCAAGTTTATGAAGAGTTTCTTGTAGGCTTTATTCCAGAAGTTTTATAGCTTACCTTTCACATTTAAATCTTGAATTCATCTGTAATAGATTTTTGGATGTGGTGTGAGTAAGGTATCAAGACTCCTTTTTTTGGAAGTACAGATGTAAATTGTCCTAGTTTTTGATGCAATTCTGATAGTATAATTTCAAAATTTTATTTTTTATGTTTGTTGTTGGTGTATAGAAAGATACAGTTGTTTTAAATATTGACCTTACATCCTTGGACTTGCAAAATTCGTTCATTAATTCTCAAAGTTGGTAGAAATTTTTGGATTTCCAGAGTGTACAATTAAAACATTTTAAAATGACAATTACTTTTCTTCCTTTCCAACCCTTATTTATTTTCTTTTCCATTGCATTTTTTAGAATCTCCAGGATAAAAGTTGGATAGAAGTAGTGATAGGACCACCTATTTCTCATTCCTGATCTTAGAGAAAAAACCTTCAATAATTCACCAACAGAAACAATGTTTGCTATAGTGTTTTTGTAGAGGCTTATTAACAGATTAAAGAACTTCCCTCTTATCAAATGTTTTTATGCATTTATTGAACTGCTCGTATGATTCTTCTCCTTTATTTTGTTATTGTGGAAAATTACACTGATTTTCAAATGTTAAGTAATCTCATCTTTCTGGAATAATTCCTAGAGTCATGATATGTATTATCCTTTTTATAGATTGCTGTGTTAGATTTGCTGTTATTTTGCTTAGGGAATTTGCATCCAAGCTCAGTAGAGGTTAGCTTATGATTTTCCTAACTTGTATTGCCCATTAAATTTTGCTTTATAGTGAGTGACCTAATGAAATGAGTTGAGAGTGTTTCCTCTTTTTTAACTTCTGGAAGAGTTTGTGTGAGAACAAAGTTGTTTCTTCCTCTGGTGATGTCATATAAGCCTACAGATTTCTTTGTGTGAAGGTTTTAAACTACAGACTTAATATATTTAAAAATACAAGAAAATTCAGACTTCTCTATTTTTTGCTGAGTTAAGCTTTTCTAGGAATCCATCTACATCTAAATTCTCAAATTGATTTATATAGAGTTTTTTTTTTTTGGTAATAAAATCTTCCCATCTCTTTCAATATCTGTATGATCTGTGGTGGTGTCCTCCACCACATTTCTGATATTGCCTCTTTGAAACTTCCCAATATTTTTTTTTCTCATTAGTCTTGCTAGTTTCTTTGATTCATGGACTAGAGAAGTCTATTCCTTAATTTTTAAGAATGTGGAGATTTTCTGGTTTCTTTTTGTTATTGAATTCTGCTTAATTCCATTGTGGCCAGAGAAGATACTCTGAAAGATTTCAATCCTTTAATTTGGTTGAGATTTGCTTTATGGCTCAACATGCATTTTATTTTGATAAATGTTTCACTATTCTTGAAAAAAATGTACATTTTGACATTCTTGGGGGCAGGAATGTATGTGTGTATATTATATGTGTATATATATGTATATATATATGTATACATATATATATATATAATATAGCCTGTCAAATATTTACAGTTTTTTTGCCTAATTCATTTATCAGTTATTAAAAGATGTATATTAAAGTCTCCCACTCATGCACATTTCTTTTATATATTCGAAGCTGCATTATTGAGTGCATATAAATTTAAAATCGCTACATGTTCCGGGTAAATTGATCATTTAATCATTATGAAATATTGGTCCCTATCTTTAGAAATACTTAGTGTCTTCAAGAATACTTTGTCATATTAGAATAGCTACACTAACTTTTCCTTGGTTCATGTTTGCATGTTTTTTCCATCCTTTCTTTTCAACCTCTGTGTTCTTATATTTAAAGTGTGACTCTTGTAATCAGCATTATAGTTTTAAAAATTCCAATCTGATAATATTACTGTTAATTGGACTGTTAGTCCAATTACACTTCACGTGATTACTGATTTACTTGGGTTTATGTATACAATCTTAGTTATTTTTTAATTTTCCACTTGTTTTTATCATTTTTTTACTTTCCTATCTTCTTTTGGATTAATCACGTTTTAAAAATTATTCTGTCTCCCCCAGTCAGCTTTTTAGTTATACATTCTTTTTTCTGTTCCTTCAGTGGTTAGTCTAGCGTTTAAAATATGCATTCATTACTTAATAGAATCAAATATATTTGTAATTTTCCACTTCCCAGACATGTAGACTACTTAGAACACCTTAACTACTTTACTTCCCTACTCCTGCCATTTATATTATTTTTGTCAGTCATTTTAATTCTACATATACCTAAACCTTTACAAGACGTCATTATTATTGTTTAGTACAATCAGTATTCATTTATATTTTTCTTCATACTTACCATTTCTGGTGTTCTACATTTCTTTCTCTCTGCAATAGTATTGCTAAAAGCTCTGCTGGGTTCTCTACCTCTTATAAGGGTTTTTTTCTCTGATAGGAATACTGATCTCTAATTTCACAATCATTAACCTCCAGTTGGCAAATACTTCAAGGGAAAATTAACTCACAGAATGTTGGCTTACTCACCTGTGGTTCTTTTCTATCTGTGATCTTGCTCCTTCAGTTACTGTCTCTATGGCTCTCTGATTATTATTATTAGTAGTAATAGTATAGTGATAGTAGTAGAAGTAGTAGTACTTTATCCCATGTTTCTTGCTGTTCTCAACAGGAGTCTTCCACAAGCTACTTTTTTTTTTTTTTTTTTTAAATAGCAATACATTTGTGCTGGGTTTTCCAATTTATAGGATGCCTTGAGATAGTTAAATTTTTCTTTCTCATTACTCTGTCTTTTTTTTTTTTAATTTTTATTTATTTATTTATTTATGGCTGTGTTGGGTCTTCGCCTCTGTGCAAGGGCCCTCTCCAGTTGCGGCAAGCGGGGGCCACTCTTCATCGCGGTGCGCGGGCCTCTCACTATCGCAGCCTTTCTTGTTGCGGAGCACAGGCTCCAGACGCGCAGGCTCAGTAATTGTGGCTCACGGGCCTAGTTGCTCCACGGCATGTGGGATCTTCCCAGACCAGGGCTCGAACCCGTGTCCCCTGCATTGGCAGGCAGATTCTCAACCACTGCGCCACCAGGGAAGCCCCACAAGCTACTTTTTAAATCATATCTATAAAGGAGAAATACTCTGACACATTTTTAAAGTTCAAATTGACAGAGTTAAATGATGAATGAAGCACATAAACAATTCCAATTTAGAACATAATATAGAAATGATTTGTTCAGTCATGTATTTATTCATTTAAAAATATACTGGGTCCCTAATCTTGCCAGGTAATATTCCATATTAGGTAAGTAAATGATGAATGAGACAAATGAGGTTTCTTAAGTTCATATTCTTTTGGAAAGCGTTTGACTGGAGGGAGACACAGGTAATGTATATGTAACATATATTAATGGGATAATTAATAGAATTGTAAATACTATGAAAAAATAAAAGAAGGGGATGTGATATATAGAGACTGGGAGTAGGTGGAGTCAGGCTGTTGTAGATTGAGTACTCTGTGGCTAGGAACATCCCTGAAGAGGTCATATTTGAGCTGAGAACTAAATGAAAATAACTGGCCTTCTACAAACTTAGGGACAAAAGATTCCTATAAGGATCAGCAAAATAAAAGGCCCTAAGGTAGAAATGATCTTGGCATGTTCAAGGAACATACAAAAATCTAGAGTGGCTTAAACATAGAGAATTAGGGGACAAGTGATGTGGCTCAGATCATGTGTGGACTTATGGACCATGATTAGGGGGTTGAATTTTATTCTAATGCAATGGAAATCCATTAGAGGGTTTAATATAAGGAAACATGGACTATGTTTTAAAGGATCATTCTGGCTGTACTGAGAATGATTTATAGGACACTGGAGAGGAAGTTGAGAGATCAGGTAAGGGGGATTGTAGCATTAACTTCCAGTTAAATATGGTAGATTGGATACTTATGTTTACCTTTGTTCCCTCCTATAACTTCACTAAGATGACAGAGAAGGGACAAAAAGGAATGAACTCAGACAGGAAAAAAAACCCCATGGAATGGAGATGACAATAGCTACATTATATGTATTGAGCAGGAGAATGGAGGCTTATTCTCTGGAGCTTTGGGTGTCATCTTGAAGAACAGTGAGATTAAATGAAAGTGTTCATGTTGAATGGTAAAGCTTCCAGCCTTCTCCCTTCCTCCCTCAGCGGAGATTACTCCTAGACAGGCTTATTCTTCCCAGGCAGGAAATTGGAGCATTCATCTCTGAGGAAATTTAGCAGCTCAAGATTTTGTGTCGATTAGATTTTAGTGAGAGGCACCATTTAGCATCCTCTTATGCTTTTTATCCAGTTGAAAGAATATACTGGGTGACCTGATAACATTTAAACTACTCAGAGGTTTTGTTAATGGTTATTACAACTATATTATTACTTTGATCCTTGTTTAAGATTGAATTTTAATGAGCTTTCCTTATTTTAAGACTTTCTCAATTTTATATTTGACGGTGTTTGACAATCCGTTATCTCTTCTAACCTAACATGTCTTCAAATTTCTGGACACATTTTCTTTTATCTTTTTCATTCCTACTTGAAGCCTGTACAGTTCTTTTCTGATCTCATCTATTTCATATAATATCTTGTCAAACACTGCCCACAGAAACCTATCACAAAATTCAGTTCTCTTTTTCCTACTGCTACCTTTGGAACTACAGGATCATTGATAACACAATCTGTCTCTCAATTCATAGTTGTACAAATATTCTGCAACCACATAGCATGAATCACCATCTTTATTGCCTCCGATACCAGTTTCTTTACCACCTGCTATCCAACCACTAAGCCAGTGTTACATATTAGATGTTTATTGTTATGGTAGTGCCCCACTTGTGGTACCAAATATATACACTGTTAACAAAAAACCCCCAAATCTGGGTGCCTAAATACAACTAAGCTTTTTTCCTTGCTCATGCAAAGTCTGCTGCAGGTCCACACTTTTCTCCTGGGTTGCTGTTTTCTGTGTATTGGCTCAGTATTCCAAGCTGCCTTGGTCTTCTTATCAATACTTGCTTTCACCATCAATACGCATTCCACCATAATAAGAAAGAGAGGCTGGAGATTTGAGCACAGCATTTAAATACTTCTATCTAGAAATGACGAGTCATTTTCTCTCAAATTATTTGGCCAAAGTAAGACTTATGGCCATGCCAACTTCAAGGGGCAGGAAAGTGAAATCCTCCCTGGGTCTGCAACAAGAGGGGAATCAGATATTATTTAACTAGCAATAAGTGCCACAGAAGATATTGCATCTCAAAAACAAAGGGATACTAGAAATAAAGTATTTTTTGAGAATAAAAAGAGCCCTTGGAAAAGAAGTTGGAACAGAAATTTTAAAAAATCATTATGAGCATTAGAAGGATTGAGAAATTTCTGGAAAGTAGAGCAAAAATAGAGACAGGACATTTCTTGGAATTCTGTGTTCAGCCAAACTATCAATGAAGTGCAAAGGTAGAATAAAGATATTTCTGAAGGCAGGGTCTCAAAACATCTGCCTCTGATGCATTCTTTCTTAGAAATATACTAGGAAATGTTCACCAAAACAGATAAAGGTGTAAACCAGGAAGATGGCATGGGGTCCTGGAAACAAGGGTTCCAAATTTGATAAGAGGCTAAGGGAATTCCCTGGATGAAGGTGATAGAAAACCAATGGATCACAGACAGATGTGCTGCCAGCGTAAGGAGCGACCAGTCTGGATAAGTGCTAAATAAAAGGTTTCAGGAGTAATCTCTCCAAGAAAGACAAAAGGAAATTCAGAGATGATCTGATGTGTTTGAATATGTTGGAAGGGAAATTCACATTTTGGGCTGTGGGTTTAGAGATTAATTAATGCAAATATCCACTGATAAAATGAGTCAACTGACTCAGGGTGAGCAAGGTATTCAAGAAAGGAAACATCATCATAGTTCACAACACGGCTCAGTTGTGGACAAGATTTACAAAATCACAATAGCATAAACACAGTATTTATACCAAAAACTATATTTATAATGTGGCATGGGAAATAGAAGTGACTTATAAATGATTAAAATAATTTTCTTCTAGTTAGTAAATAGATAGCTAAAGCTGACAAACAAGAAATGCATTGTTTAAAAATATGGCAACAAATACCAGAAGGAAAAATTAAATGGATTGAAAGCAATTTCCTCTTCAGTGTGGCAGTTGATAGTGGGGATAGTAGACTGCTGGTTTTTGTTGTAAGTCTAATCTAACTTTTAAAACTCTGCACCTGTTAGGAGGATAATCAGTAATTCAGAGAAGATACTGTCTCGGATCAGAATAATAGTAATCGAGGTGGTAAAAAAGAAGTATGTCCCAGATTCTGGATACATTTTGAAAGTAATGTCAGCAGTATCTACTGACAGTTTGGATGATGAACAGTTAAGGGGGAGGAGCCAGTTTTAAAGGGAGGAGCAGGGGTTCAGTTTTGAATGTGGAAAGTTTGGGATGCCTAAAACATCTAAGTGTGGAGGATAGGTAGAGAGTTGGCTGTAAGAAAGGCATTTTGAAGGGAGAGGTCTGGGCAGGAGATCCACATTAAGAAGCTATCAGATCTTAAAACTATGACACTTAGGGAGTGAAGAAGCAGTCAAGGATTGAGTCCTGGGGTACTGTGAAGGTTAGGGAGGAGAGGAGGACACAGTAAAGAAGTCTGAGAAGAGGCAACCAGGGAAGTAAGAGGAAAATCAGGGAGACTGTGCTGGGAGTCAAAAGAAGAAAATGTTTCAAGGAAGAGAGAGCGTTAAATGCTAACAGTAGATCAAATAAGATGAAGCCTGAGAATTGACCACTGGATTTGGTAATGTGGAGGTCATTTGTGACCTTGATAAGGACAGTATTGGTGGAGTGGATAAATGAGGGTGATATAAAAGTGTTCATCCAGTGCTAAATCTTTATTTCATAATATATATTAGGTTTATATAATAAATATAAAATGTCTTATATAACATACATTTTAAATGTGTAATTTCTTCATGTTTTGTGGTTATTAAATAATATATGTTCATGATATAAAATTTTAAAAATAGAGAAAATATATAAAAAGAAAATATAAACACCAACAGCCAAGGAGAAAAAAAATGTTTAAAAAGAAGAAATGTTATTAGTCCAGTATAAGGGATGATAGTGACTTGGAATAAGGAAGAGGTAGTGGAGATGGGGAGAAATGGGTAGAGACGATGTGGATGTAGGGAGAGCAGCGGGCTTGCTGATGATTGGCTGATAGGCTGCGATGAGGGAAAGAAAGGTATTGAGAATGACTCAAAGATAAGCTGTGTGAGCCTTCACTCAATACCTCTCAGAAATCCCTCAAGAGTGTTCTCAGTGCATATTTTTCAATGAAAAGTTTAATTTTTCTTTTTTAAAAAATATTTTATATTTTATATTTATTTTATTTTAATTTATTTGGCTGCACCGGGTCTTAGTTGCGGCGTGTGGGATCTTTTATTTGCGGCATGTGGGCTCTTTATCTTTAGTTGGGCATTTGGGATCTAGTCCCCTGACCAGGGATCAAACCTGGGTCCCCTGCATTGGGAGCACTGAGTCTTAACTGCTGGACCACAAGGGAAGTCCCGAAAGTTTACATTTTCTTAATTAAAGATAACAGTTAAAATTAATTTGTTTTAAAGATAGGTTTACCACCGAAATGGCTGTCTTAAACATTGACATTAGGAATTTGTATCTTTTGCTATACATGAAAATGGATTGCTTATTTATTATTTATATTTGGCTGCACCGGGTCTTCGTTGCGGCACACGGGATCTTTAGTTGCGGCATGCGAACTCTTAGTTTTGGCGTGCATGTGAGATCTAGCTCCCCAACCAGGGATCAAACCTGGTTCCCTGCGTTGGGAGTGCGGAGTCTTACTCGCTGGACCACCAGGGAAGTCCCGAAAATAGATTGCTCTTATCCATTCTTCCTCTTGGTGATCGTGCTTTCCATGGTGTAATAATAATTTCTTTTTCCAGCACATTTCATCGTTTAGAAAATTATTCAGATAACTTCAATATATCTTGGAATTTTTAAAAGATGGGAAAAACTTATTTGCTATCATATGAGAACTAAAATATCCTAGCAATCTTTTCCCTTAAGGTTTAGAGGAAAAACAAAGCAGTAGCACAGGGAGATCAGCTCAGTGCTTTGTGACCACCTAGAGGGGTGGGATAGGGAGGGTGGGAGGGAGGGAGATGCAAGAGGGAAGAGATATGGGAACATATGTATATGTATAGCTGATTCACTTTGTTATAAAGCAGAAACTAACACACCATTGTAAAGCAGTTATACTCCAATAAAGATGTTAAAAAAAACAACAACAACAAAGCAGTAAAATATTTATTTTCAAAAAGTAAATCTTAAAACTGTATCTTTCATTGAAATATCAAGGTCCTAGGTAAGGGGACATGTGGCAGAACCTTATTAGCTTGATTCTATTTTAAATAATTCAAAATTGGCTTTAATGGTACCCTAGATTTTGTCATAATGAATCAAGTTTTATACAATGAAAATAGAACCTTTTTTCTGATAATCATTTGTATGTCCTTTAATGAGAGTCAATGCAAGAAATGATACTCATATTCTCAACTAAAGTCTGATACTAACCAGAAAAATAAGCGAACATGTTTGAGCCTTGGTTTATCTGACATTGTGTTTTGCAGACAGGGGCTCTTCAGTAATATGAGTCCTGTCTCATATGCAGGCTGTGGACTCCCTAATCCACACTGTGCCAAAAGGTCCCCAGCATTAATAAATTAGAGAATAGTTAAGGCTTAGTTTCTTCTGTTTATTCATTTTGGAATTGGTTGTTTGTGTTAAGAATGGGGAAACTGGGGCTTCACTGGTGGCGCAGTGGTTGAGAATCTGCCTGTCAATGCAGGGGACACGGGTTCGAGCCCTGGTCTGGGAGGATCCCACATGCCGCGGAGCCACTAGGCCCGTGAGCCACAACTACTGAGCTTGCGCGTCTGGAGCCTGTGCTCCGCAACAAGAGAGGCCGCAATAGTGAGAGGCCCGTGCACCGCGATGAAGAGTGGCCCCCGCTCGCCGCAACTGGAGAAAGCTCTCGCACAGAAACGAAGACCCAACACAGCCAAAAATAAATAAATAAGTAAAAAAAAAAAAAAAAAAAAAGAACGGGGAAACTGACATTTATTCTCTCAGGACTTCGGAGTGATATCCTAGATGCTTCCAGTGAACAAGTTCACCCCTATTCCTCACCTGTTCGTCACATGGGGGTACAGCCACCTTTTCTCCTCTTTGGTATGTGGGTCACAATAGTAAAAAAGATCCTAAGGCCAATTGATTTCTCAGTGCTGCTGTGCTGTGGTTATGTTTCCTTTAAGTAGAAAATCAATGTATTTTGCATGAATGTCTCTCACAAGGAAGATACTGAGGATGATGAGACATACAGGACATAGTGTAGTTCTCAAATAATTTATAATCTCTGTATAAGTAGAGATAAGTCAAGTGTGCACAAAAAATAGCCAGTAATGTGAAAAGTGATGGGAACAATAACTGCTGTAAGAATTCACGTCCAGGAGCAATCGTGGTGAGCTAGTATGGTCAGGAAAATTGCCTGGGGTGGGACTGGGTGTATTTAGATAGATTACTCTAAGTCATAGGAGATGTCAGGGATTGAGAGTGGGGAAGAGATGGCGTGAATAAAGACCCCAGAGTGGTAGTGGGAACAATAGTTGTAGTACTAAAACCACAATAATAATTTTCATGAAAAACTTAATAATTGTTAGCTAATCAGGACCCACTTCCTACCTCTGTCCCCAACACTATATGCTACAGTACAGGATGTTTGCTAGCAGAGTATTAGGAAATTTTTGTAGTTCTTAGCATCCCTCAAGCCACGAGAATCAGGCATTGTCCTAAAAAGATCTCTCTCAGAGAGAAAAGCTTTCACAAAGATTGTACAAATCCCAAATTTCAGTTACTTCCCAAGTACTCACAGGTCCTTTCTCCTCCCAATACACCACAGAATCACCCATATCCCTGACAAGCGCACTTGAAGTAGGGACAGAGGGAACATTATCAGTAGGACTCTGCAACCTTCAACCTTGGTCTGGAAGTTCTCTGATCTCACCTTGTGAGCCCTTGCCGTTTTTGATCTTCAACAGTGAAGAATTCTGGCAGCGTAGCACAGACATTTACAACTTTGGCTTTGGCATGAGACTGAATTCAGATCCTTACTCCTCCGGTCACCAGCTTTGTGACTTTGGGCAAGTTACTGAGTGCTCTAAGCTTCGTTTTCTTCACATGGAAAAAAGGATAATAATAGTAATGCTTACTTCATTGTCTTCTGGAGATTGAGAGAGATAGTCCATATAAAACACAGTGTTAAGCACATAGAAATACTTTACCCCTGTTGACTATTTTTGACTATTGTTTACTTGACACTAGGCAAAATATTGGTGCCTTATGTCAGATTCCAAAATCTCCAAACTAACTCCAAAAATGTATATTTTAATTTTAGTATCTCTTATATATCTTATATATCTCTGGGAGTACTATAAATTAGTCTGAGGGTTTGGAAATATTTTAAAAAATATGTATTACATAAAAGAAAAGAAACACTAAGTAGTCAATCAAAGTCCTATTTTTTTATTTTATTATTTTTAAAAATTTATTTACTTATCTATTTATTTATTTTTGGCTACGTTGGGTCTTCGTTGCTGCACACGGGCTTTCTCTAGTTGCAGTGAGCGTGGGCTACTCTTCGTTGTGGTGCGCGGGCTTCTCATTGTGGTGGCTTCTCTTGTTGCGGAGCACGGGCTCTAGGCGCATGGGCTTCAGTAGTTGTGGCTCACAGGCTCTAGAGCACAGGCTCAGTAGTTGTGGCACACGGGCTTAGTTGCTCCGTGGCATGTGGGATCTTCCCGGACCAGGGCTCGAATCCGTGTCCCCTGCATTGGCAGGCAGATTCTTAACCACTGCGCCACCAGGGAAGTCCCAGTCCTCCTATTTTAAGTAGCAGAAAATATTAAAAGAAAGTGCCTATCAGTTCTCAAACTTCTTTATAATTAATAATATTACAAAGCAATAATAATAGGCAACATTTATTGAACACTATGTATCAGGCATTGAGCTACCTTATAGATGATATCTGTTATGAGGTAGGTGTTATATTATCCTCATTATTGTATTATCCCCAGTGCTTTACAGATAAGGACACTGTTAAAAAGGCTGAGCAACTTAGCCACGGCCACATTGCCAGTAAGCGTTAAGTATGGCGACAACCCCAGCCGTGAGTTCAAAGCTCTGTTAACCGTTTTGCTGCAGGGCACCGTGCCGTTATGGGGATGATGGCTAGACGTTCTTGTTGGAATAGCAGGTCAAATGGGAAAGTAGTGGAAGATAAGATTGGTTGGTTCATTTGGGGCCAAATTATGAAGGGTTGAAATGAAAAGGGTCTCTAGAGAGTCTACTTGATCACTCTTGAAAAAAAATTTAGTGAATCTGTGTGTTAGGGACATTATCACGTGGAATGCGTGTCTCACTGTCTGCTGAAATATTTAAATCAGACGGATGGTGGGTAAAGCACTTGACATAGTGCCAGGGTCCTTAGCGAACCCTCCACAGATAGTAGCTGTTTGCTTATTATATTGTGGAAGTGTTCTTATCTGACCTCCATTTAATAGACTTGCTGCATTGACCAATGCCCTCTATTTCCCTTGCAAAAGATTTTGACTGATACTCGTGAGATGCCATGGTTATGCCAGTGCAGATCGGCTCTCACCAGGGGTCCTGATGTGTTGTTGTATGCTTCCAGAAGATGAAATGTGCTTGTTCCTAAACCTGTTTCTCAGTTACATTGGTTATTTTTATCATGTAATCTAAGTGAATTGTTATGTCAACCAATGAAACTTGAATGTGGGAAGAAAGAGAAATTTCTGTACAAAGCTAGCTGAATGCTTTGGGTACATTTGATAAAGGCAGGTTGTTAAAAAAAAACTGTGTCAAATTAGTTGTGGGAAAGCAAGTGTAAAAGATAAAGAATTCTTATAAAAATCTAGAAATATTCTCACTCACATTTCTTCACAAGGGATTTATAATTCTTGGTTCAATTTAAAGGCACATTATATCATGGTATATTTTATGATATGGAACTTGGGTAAATATGGAATTTACCTGATCCTCCTGTAAAAATAAAAAGGCATTCATGTTATTGTTGTTTACTTAAAAATTGCTGTGACATCTCTCTTAAATATCCTGTATTTGGTTTACATTTCTGAAAATAGGAAATAAGAGATGTAATATTGTGCTTTTCTTTATGATAGTGACCTTTTTATAAAGTATCTCAGTCAGCTCCTGAAGGGAGATGAGTGCCCTGTGGTTGGTATACAGTCTTCTATTCAATGCAGGGTTTCAAATTTAGAACTTTTCTGGTTTAGAAACTATAAATTATTTATGGTGTATCAAGCTTTTTAAACCCTGTTTATGACAGGTTGGGATTTTGCCAATCTCAGTTGAAACAGTCTAAATAATTTATCTTGTTATTCCTTCAACTTACAATACATTCTGAAGCCCAAGAAATGTTAAATAACTTTTTTCTTCTCTGCTATGCTGAGGTCAGGGAGGTTAAGCGCTCAGACATTCTTTGAACATTTCTTGGTCCCTTGTCTTCTCTCAGTGTGCTAGATTTCTTGTTTTACTTTCATATTGTGCCTTTCTTTTATATGACATTTCCACTTAATTGAACTTTTTTTTTTTTAAAGAATCCCTTATCTCCCATTAATTATCTCTACTGAGTTTCTATACATTGTAATTCCAGTTATAAATAAGGGAATATCTTTGCAAGCAAAGAATTCAATTATTTTTAGATCCCAGTATCTTCTGAGAGTATGAACAATGAATTAGTCTGATTTGATTTTACTGAAATGTGTGAAACATTAATGATAAACATCAAATAGTTCAAAGTTTTGTTAAACCCCTAGAATTTGGGCATTTATTTGAATTCTATTTTCAACATGTTAAGTATGAGATAATGCAAATATAGGTTTTTATTGCTTTCTTCATTCAACAGTGTTTTCAAGATTTATTCATGATATACAAGTAGATTCTTTTTAAATTTCAAAAGCTAGGTAATGAATATACCACAATCTATATATTCTGTAGTTGGTGGATATTTATATTGTTTCAATTTTTTGCCACTAAAACCATGGACATCCTTATTTATTATTAGCAATTCTCTCAGGTATACTCATAGAAATGGAACTGCTTAGCCAGACTGTGTGTATTCTTAAATTCTAATTTTTTATTTAGGTATAATTGACATATAACATTATATTAGTTTCAGATGTGTAACATAATGATTTGATATTTGTATCTATTGTAAACTGATCACAACAAGTCTAGTTACCATCTGTCACCATACACGGTTACAAGTTTTTTTCTTGTGATGAGAACCTTTAAGATTGATCTACTCTCTTAGCGACTTTCAAATATGCAGTACAGTATTATTAACTGTAGTCACCATGCTGTACGTTATATCCCTGTGACTTATTTATAACTGGAAGTTTTATCTTTTGACCCCCTTCACCCATTTCACCCACCTCCCACCTCTGGCAGCCTGTTCTCTGTATCTATGAGCTTGTTTCTGTTCATTTGTTCATTTAAAATATTTTTAAGATTCCACATACAAGTGAGATCATATGGTATTTGTCTTTGTCTGTCTGACTTACTAACTTATTTCACTTAGCATACACCCACATGATCCATCCATGTTATCACAAAAGGCAAGATTTCATTATTTTTAATGGCTGAATAGTATTTCCTTGTGAATGTATAAATGGATGTGTGTGTGTGTATATATATATATATATATATATATATATACACACCACAGTTTCTTTATCCATTCATCCATTGGTAGACACTTTCCATGTCTTGGCTATTCTAAATAATACGTGTGCGTATATCTTTTTGAATTAGTGTTTTCGTTTTCTTTGGATATATTCCCAGAAGTGGAATTGTTGAATCATATGGTAGTTTGATTTTCAATTTTTTGAGGCGCCGCCATACTGTTTGCCATGGTGGTTGCACCAGTTTATCTTTCCATCAACAGTGAAGTTCCCTTTTCTCCCTATCCTTGCCAACACTTGTTATTTCTTGGCTTTTTGATGATAGCCATTATAACAAGTGTGAGGTAATATCTCATTGTAGTTTTGATTTTCATTTCCCTGGTGATTGGTGATGTTCAGATATAGATAGTTTTACTTCATGAATCCTAATCACCTGGAACTACCAGTTTCCAGTAAATGTGGAATTTTTATTAATTTTGAAAATGGAGAGGTTTGAGAAAAAAGAAAGGCATGTTATCGGTATTTGATTACGACAGCAAGTTCTGCCAATTTTAATAGCCCCATTTCATTAAGTAAGAAGCAGAAGAATGAAAAGGATGGACATTAAACATGTAAATATGAAATTCTTATACTCAATGAAATGCACATGTGATATTACTAGCTCCATTTATTCTTTTCTGTCATCTATTCAGCTGTTTTAGGTAATACTCTATTTTAAAATTTGGGATCCACATATCACTCATTCTCAGTAAATGGGGTTGGGTGGAGGGCTAGGGGTGATATGTAAGTTAGGTGTGGCTAATCAGGTCCCACTTTTCCCTGTCCTCAGTGATTAGTTCAGGGATGCCCAGGTGATGTCATCAGAGCCAACAAGATGTCTTGAGAGTTTCTGGAGACTAGGGATAGAGGGAGATACAATTTGCTGCCAAAATGGAAGCTGAGATTATGTAAGTTTCTGGAGTCCTCTAAGCCATCTTGCTTCTGTAAGGGAGGAGGCTGTCTGCAAATGGATCAGGAAATAGAGTTGGAAATCTGCCAGGTCCTGGTGACATAGTTTGAGCTTCTGCGTCAAGATAAACCTATCCCTAGAAGTTCTAATTTCATTATCATTAAATTCTTTTTTGCTTAACCTTTTGAATTAGGTTTTCTCTTACTTGCCAGGAAGAAGTTCTAACTGATAAAAATTACACACAAAGAACAATAAACCAACTACATATTGTGGCATGCATGCTGGGCTCACTATGCTTTCATTTATGGATTATTGATTAATAAATATGAAACTTTATGTCCACTTCCAAACCCAAAGCAATTCCAATTACACAAACCTGTTAACTAAATGGAAACAATAGTTTGAACAATGTCTGTATCTTATTAAACTTAATACTGATGTTTAAAATATTCTTTTTTAAGAATAAACCAATTTTGTGTGACTGGGGTTTTAATTTTTCATTTAAGATTGTATTTATTAGTTCCCAGTTTCATTTTTATGAGAGATTGGGGTCATTTGGAAAATTGATGAAAACTACACACTCAATACTGAGAAAATACTCATAAGCACAAAATACAGTGTCAAGCGGTACATAGATTTTCTGAAGCCCATACATAGACTCCTGATTAAGGCTCTCAGCCCTACAGTCAGAAAACGGGCCCTTTAAGTTTTTTATTTCTGGGATTTTCTTGAAGTTTTCTTTATTATCTTCTATATGATCAAATTTTAGTATGTTCTAGGGATGCTTGAGAAAAAGGTATATTTGCTTTCTTTACGTAGGATATTGTACCCTAAATAAATCAATCTTACTCAAAGTTCAGTAATTTATAAATATCTATTCTTTCATTTTCATGTATTTATAATACTATTTATATATTTTGATGATGTTCAGTAATAATTATTCACAACAGTTTTGTATTTCTTACTGATTTATCTTTTCTAAAAAATAGAGAGACCACTGAAGCTTTGGGTCTTTAATTATATAATAATAATGCAATCCTTGATTTCTTTTGGTTCTACTTGCCTAATAATTTTTGAACATTTTATTTTGGACAATTCTCTAATGTGCCATTTTAGATATGTTTCTTGTTAGCCACATAGAGTTGAAATTTGTTTTGAACTTAATGAAAATATTTGCCTTTTACCTGAGAGATTTAACTCATTTAATTTTTCTGTAGTGAGTGATATGCTTGATCCTCTGTCACCTTGTTTTTATCTTCCTTTTGGCTTTATTTACTCTCTTTATAAGGACTATGATTTTTTTCCTTTATCTTCTACAGTAGGTATACTATTTTTTAAAAACATTAGGAATGATTTATTTCTGTATAACAAACCAGCTTAAAATTAAATGACTTAAAACAACATTTATTTAACTTAGATTCAGTGAGTCATCAACTTAGGGTGAACTTCAGTGGCTCCATTGGACTCCTTCATGCATTCACAGGGTGGCTCTTCTTCTTCTGGGGATGGTCTGGCTGTCAGCTGTGGTGACAAGTGTCAACTGAGCCAAATGTCACTGAGCAGGCTTGTACGCATGGTGATATGGCAGGATTAAAAAAGAAAGGATATCTAGAGGCTACAGCCAAGGGTCGTTTATTGAGAAACTACTTCCAGGGATCAGAACTGTGCCGTAATCAAAGAACACTTCCTACCTCTGAGTAGAGGGACCTAGGAATATTTGCTTTATTGGATTTCAGAATTTCTATGGACCATGACTGTTGTGTGCCTTTGACTTCTCTCTTTGTTGAATGGGAATGTCTATTGTGGTTATTCTGATGTGGTTCACTATTGTAGATTGGGTATGATAGGGATAGGTAATTTTTCTTTTTAGGTCGGAGGTCTCTAGGTCAGGAGGAGCTCCATCCAGACCAGATGTTCAAGATTCTGAACCTGAGCATTATGTAGTAATTAGATTAGACTTTGGGATGTCTCAGGGGAAGTGAGTATATTTTGTCTGTGAGGGGGATGTAAATAAGTATGGCCAGATGTCAGGCCATGGTAGACTGTTTGCAAAATTGGCCACAATTATTTCTCTCGCATCTCCATTCCCTTTGCAATGTAATTTTGCAGAATTTCCCATTAGGAGTTAGTTAGAGTCAAATTTTCCATCCCTCAAGTCTAGGCTGGCCTTGTAATTTGCTTTGACCAACAAAATGCAGTGGAAGTGTAATCATGTTCTGGGACTGGACTTCAAGAGGCCTTTAATGCTTTGAATTGCTCTCTTAGAAACTGCCCTCCTGTTTCCACGTGAAAAAGCCTAGGCTATCATTACTGGAAAATGCATGACGGTATGCAGCAAAGACGAGTTGTCCCAGCAGAGACCAGAGACCATCCTAAACTAGTTATTTCCCAGCCCACCTGACAGCTGACCTCAGATGAATTAGTGAGGCCACCTGAGAACAGAACAACTGCCTGGCTGAACACAATCTAAATTGCTTACCCACAGAATCATGAGCTAAATAAATGATTGCTGTTTTAGCCCAATAAACTTTAGGGTAGTGTGTTGCACAGTAAAATTTAACTGAGAAATTCTTCTACTGGTTCCCTTTCACTTTTCCAAAAACATTCTAGAACATTCTTTGTAACCTAATCTAGGAATGACAGCTCATCACCTTTGTTGTGTGCTATTTGTTAAAAGTGAGTCACTAAATCCAGCCTGCACTCAGGGGATGGGATTACACAGAGGATTACAACAGTAGGAGGCAGGGATCAGTGGGGGCCATCTTGGAGGCTGCCTGCCTTTGGAATTTTGCTCAGTCACACAGTATTATCCTACCCCTGTCTTCTCTGCCTCCCAGTTTAGTCAGATATAATCTTATTTCTAGAGTTTCTGTTGGTTACTATTATGACTTTTAATAACATTCTCAAAACTTTATCTTATAGGCTATTACCTTAAAACAGTTTCTCTTCCCTCTATGCCATTTGATGTGAAGACAGCTGGGTTCTTATACTTCCATCAGATCTCTTTTCCTGTCTCCACCTCTCAAACTATCAGCGTTAAATTACAATATAAACATTGTCAGGGCTCATAGGATTTATGCCCAATTCTAGTGTTAAAATGATATCTTCTGAGACTTGTCCATGGACTGATTCTGTGAAATAGAAATCAGTAAACAGAGATTACTATACAATAAATATGTAAATGTTATTCACTGCAGAAACTACTCTGGGAAATTTTATTATTTCTTTGATAATTTTCATTCCTCTTTTTCTCTTACTTCCCTTCCCTTCTCTCTTTTCTTTCCTCCCCACCCCCCACCCCTTACTCCTATTATTTGGATGTCGGACCTCCTGGGACTCCTTTATATCTCCCATCATTTCTCTCTTATTTTCCACCTTTTGGATTTTGTTTTGTTTTGTTTTTGCTTTTTATTCTGGGAAATTTTCTCAACCTCATCTCTCAGCCTTTGTCATATATTTCAGCAATCCACATTTTCATTTCTGAGATCTCTTTATTCCATGTACCTATAATATATGAAAATATTAAAATATATAAATGTATATAATAAAGAGCTGAAAAAATATAGGCCTACTAAATTCTTATGATTTATTCAGTTTAATCAAATAATGAAAAAGACAGGAAAGTGTATACATTGTATGTCATAATCTTTTACATACTTAAATAATTCCACCAATATTTTAAATATCAAGCTCACTTTTATGTCCTATAGAAGCAATTTAGGGGTTCAGAGCTTTTGCCTATGTGCTTTTCTTTGTACATTCATGCTAGCTTAAATTATCACCTTCATTCTAATGACTACTGAATGAATCTATAACTTTGCCTTCATCTTCCAGTCTGGCTCTAGTTTTGCATTCCATCAACCTACAGAATATTTTCTACTGCCTATCTTGTTACTTAAACTTGACATGCCCCCAAGCCAGATTCATCATCTTGGTGCCACCATTTTTCCTGTCATATTAGCTCAAAACCTTGTAAAGTCAAAGTGATTTTCAAAGAGTGAAAATTCATGTATAAAATGTAGCATTCTTTATTTTCCTATAATGAAAATGTTATATTTTCACCTCATGCAACATTCCTCCTCAAAGTAACAAAGCAACCCAATCACTTCTAGGGAAACTCAGTTACTCTAATTGTTAATCTCAATCAAAATCAGTGATCTCCCATTCATATTTAATATTTATGTTATATATATACATGTATATTATATTATATATTTGATATTTTCTGCTTTTTCTCTTCACTGCAGAGGTGCATTGTTGGGGGGGGAGTGTCTCTGTCTCAGTCTTGATCTGCCCCATACTGCCAGTGGCTGAGATGTATAATCCTCCTGCTATCATCCTTGATTGTCAGCATCAATTCTTACTTTTGCTGAGATGTCTTTGGGTACCACCACAGTGTATGAACTGAGGGTATCACTTTCTGTTGCCATAATTCTTCATCACCATATCTGACACCTCTTCAGGCCAACAACTCTCAAATAACTTCAGTTGCTTGAGGACCCCTCATCAGGGCTGCTCTCCAGAGATATAGGATCAGTCATCAAGACCTGCATGACTGAGACATCACAAGCCCAATGTCATTGTGGTGGGCAATAAAGGAGGGTAGTCTTCCACTCTATCCTTGGATCCCTAAGGATAAAGGAAGACTGTGGCTCTTCTGACTCTTTCTGATCCACAAGGCTTAGGAGTGTGGAGCAGGCAGAGGAATGGGAGAGGACAGTGTTCAAAGTCCTTACTCTAAGTATCTAAGCTCTCTTCTTCCCATCTAACTATCTTTTTCCTTCCCAGGGAAAGTTTGCCTGGAAGGAGGGCAGTAAAAAAGCTTTCTTAACAATTTTCCTTTAAAATATTCTATGTTATGTCGATGGACATTTAGGTTGCTTCCATGTCTTGGCTATTGTAAACAGTGCTGCAATGAACATTGGGGTGCATGTATCCTTTTGGACCATGTTTTTCTCCCAATATATGCCCAGGAGTGGGATTGCAGGGTCATATGGTAGCTCTGTTTTTAGTTTTTTAAGGAACCTCTATACTGTTCTCCATAGTGGCTGTATCAATTTACATACCCACAAACAGTGTAGGAGGTTTCCCTTCTCTCCACACTCTCTCCAGCATTTATTGTTTGTGGATTTTTTGATGATAGCCATTTTGACTGGTGTGAGGTGATACCTCATTGTAGTTTTGATTTGCATTTCTCTAATAATTAGCGATGTCGAATACCTTTTCATGTGCCTCTTGGCCATCTGTTATGTCTTCTTGGGAGAAATGTCTATTTAGGTGTTCTGCCCATTTTTTGATTGGGTTGTTTGTTTTGATGATATTAAGCCGGATGAGTTGTTTGTAAATTTTGGAGCTAAATGTCCGACAGAGGAATGGATAAAGAAGATGTGGTACATATATACAATGGGATATTACTCAGCCATTAAAAAGAATGAAATAATGCCATTTGCAGCACATGGATGGACCTAGAGATTGTCATACTGAGTGAAGTAAGTCAGACAGAGAAAGAGAAATATTGTATAATATCCCTTATAAGTGAAATCTAAAAAGAAGTGATACAAATAAACTCATTTACAAAACAGAAACAGACTCATAGACTTAGAGAACAAACTTATGGTTACCAGGGGGGAAAGATGGGGGAAAGGGATAGTCAGGGAGTTTGGGATCGTCATGTACCCACTGCTATATTTAAAATGGATAACCAATAAGGACCTACTGTATAGCACAGGGAACTCTGCTCAATGTTATGTGGCAGCCTGGATGGGAGGGGAGTTTGAGGAAGGATGGATACATGTATATGTATGGCCGAGTGGCTTTGCTGTGCACTTGAAACTATCACAACATTAATTGTTTATACCCTAATATAAAATAAAAAGTTAGAAAAATACTCTGTTATATGCACAATGTAGGATTATTATTATTAAATTTTAATTTAAAGCAAATAACTTGGTGTCTTTTTTCTCTTATTCCTCTTTGACATCCCCAGTAGAGCAAAGCCTGCTTCGTGCCCCCTAGCCCAGTTGAAGACGGGTCAGGGGTTAACATACATGTGGAAAAAACACATCAGTTAATACTTCCCATCGCCTTTTAAGTTTGGACTTATCTTTAATACCTTTCTCTTTTTGACTTCTATATCCAAGATCCCAGACCTTTCTTTTCTTTAAAATACCTTTACTTATTTGTGCCTTCCTTTCAAGTCTGACAGCTACTGCCCTAGTGGAGACCTTATCAAATACCAGGATTACTGAAATGGCCTCTTGGCAGATCTCTGTGACTCAAGCCTCTTGCAATTTGGATCTGTCTTCTGTATTGTTGCTGGAATACTTTTCTTTAAACACCACTTTTATCATTTCACTCCTCTTTTCAAAAATCTACAATGGTTGCCCACTGGGTCAAGTTCAAAAAGTTTTGCTTGACTTCTGGACTAACTGTAATAGGGATTCACTTTCTCTCTAAAACCTTATTTTTCACTTGTCTAAGCAAGACCTTCTCAAGTTGGTTTCCTTATTTTCCTTTATTAGTCATGCTAATTTTTGCCTTTGCATTTATGCTGCATTTCTTGACAGTAATGTCTACCCCTTTTATTTTTTGTTACCCCAATTTTAACCATCTGTCAAGACCCAGTTCAGCCTCACCCCTTTCCTGATGTCTCCTCCCCAGTGAAAACAATTCACATTAGTCTTTCCTGCCTTGGACCAGTTGTTCCCAGACTTTCCTGAAGATTAGAATCACCTGGAGGTGGGAGTGACTTTAAAACATTCCAATGCCCAGGTTACACCCCAAACCAAATAAATTACAATGCCTGGGATTGGGAGCCAGGCATCAGTATAGTTTAGATCCTCAGGTGGTTTCAATGTGCAGCAAAGTTTTGGGAACCACTGCTTTTGGTTTATTATAATGTGTCAGCTTACCATAACTTTGCGTTTGGCTATATTTGGTCTACTATTTGTCTTCGATTATTTTTTTGTTACTCATCTAGAATGCAAGAAAACAAGATTTATGCTGATTGAAGCAGAGACTGTTGGTGCTCCAACCAGATCCCCTGTATCCCTTTCACTCATCTGTTCACGTCTCCTGTAGCTTTGGCGTGGTTTTGATTCCAATGGCCAGCACCTGTGAACCTTCTTTTCCAGGCCAATCTCAGGCTCCTTATCTTATGAGCAATGTGCCTGGGAATATGAAACCCCAGTTCCCTTGCTTCTAGTTTGGATAGATGTCAGAGTTCCCTGCAGGATGAGGTCAAGACCCTCCCTGGGACTTAGTCTGAAACACACCCTTACATGGGTTTCCTCCTTGTTCTGCTTTCCCTACTCTCTTGCTGATTTCTCCTGGGAGCACCTTCTTAATAAATCACTTGCTCATGAATCTTCATCTCAGAGTCTGCCTCTTGGGAACCTAACCTAAGATACTTATCCTTCCTTCAAAGCAGAGTGCTGAGCACATATAAAGTTCAATGAAGATTTATTAGACAAGGGATTCTTGATATGAGAAATAGAAACAATTTAATAAAACCTTAGTTGAAAGTACTCATATATAATATATTCAGGGTTTCTCTGTAGAATTAGAATTACTTTTTTAAATGTAATTTTAAAATCCTGGTCATATTGAAATCTCACTTGGGGTAGGAAATATGGGCTAGGTAAAAATTTTCTCAGCAGTATTTATAAAACTATCTGAGGAACAGTTTGAGACCAAGCAGTGTGTAGTATCAAGGCAACTGCATTGATAGCACAATCGAACAACAGAATGGGAGACCCTGCATTTAATCTCAAATGACATATATTGAGAGGGACATTTCCTCTAGACTTGGGGCTGAGAATTTGCATTTTTAACAAGTTCCCAGGTTGGCTTCATGACGTTGGAGTCGGAGGAGGAGGGTCAGGCTAGACCCCCTGTGGGTCACCAGTTTCACTACCCTGGGCTTGGTAAAATTTTATGATTTTTATGAATCATGAAAATGATCAAACATCAATAGTATCTGCCTGAGGTATTGCGAGACAGAAAAGAGGCCGTCCATCAATTACGTTTGTAACAGTGATTAGAAAAATAAAATTGCTTCTTGTGAATAGTTATCCTTAAACTATCAGCTCACCTAGAATGGAGTTTTTACACATTACATTTTATGGCCAGTGAAGCAGATTTTTACATCTTGAATCGTCTCCTTTCTGACCCCTTCTCAGGGCTAGCAGCAGTGATTTTGTGCCTCTCTTTTCTTCCTTACTCTATCTCTCCCTGGGGTCCGTGGTAGAGAATAGAGAATTCAATTTATTCAGCTGTTTTGTTCATAAGGGCATGTGGTTATATGGATCATTTTACATTTATACAGAACATGAGCTTCTTCCTTCTCATATAATTATTTATCAGTTATTATGAGGAGGTTTGAGGCTTTAGCATATAAACACAGCACATGAAGATAACATTTTGATATAATTTCCCATTTTCACTACCTATTCTTACCAGACTACTCTGGGAAAGCTATTTGTACACACTTCTCTGTGTATGCAGTTCCTCAGCTAATAGCTTTGTTCTGTTTTCATACAACATATTATGTATGATTGCAAAAATGTCTTTCGTGTAGCCATAATTTACTGTTTTTGTTTACTTGCCCTTTTGGGTTGTATCACAATTAGCAAATGATGTGGCCCTCTTCTGTTAAAAGTAAACCACCTCCCTTTAGGTTGTTTGATGTAAAACAAAATTCCACTAGATGGTGGTATTGGAATGCATACTAATATGTCTCTTGTCACCTTATGTCTCTATAAAATCCTCAGTTTGAAATCTATTGTAGCCTGTCATTTTGGCTTTCGAATCAGGTCTGCTCCCCCCCTAAACTAAATGGATTGGGATGATTTGGTATTTAGGTAATACACCACTCAGTGTTTCCAGAGACCCCCTGAGGACAGTGGGCAAAAACAGTGAAGAGGCATTTTTTGTCCAGTTCTCATCTAGATCACTTCTTCGCTGGTATTTTTGGTTCCCTTATGCTATTCCACTCATATTTAGGAATAGTCTCACAGTGACACCATCTTTTGACCCTGGTCCCTGCTCTGGGCTACAGATACTTCACCCAGTCTTGTCTCCTCAGCTGACTGATGGATCTATTAGATTACTAACTGTTAAGAACTAATTGATCTTTGCCAGTTTGTCCAGTGCTTCTCCAAGTATGGTCACTGGACCAGCAGTATCACTTGGGAATTTGTTAGAAGGACAAATTCTCCGGCCAGATCTGCTGAATTGGAAACTCAGGCAGTGGGGCTCAACAATCTGGACTTTCACAAGCCCTCCAGGTGATTCTAATGCACACTAAGCTTGAGACCCGCTGTGTTAGATCCTTCCTGGTAAGAAAACTCTAACTCCAGTCGGGCTAAACCTCTCTCCTGAAAGTCCTTAAAGAAGAACTTTGAAGGCATACAGGTGGGTGAAAGAAAATTTTGAGGGCGAGCGTGTGTCCCATTTGGCCTATAGAGAGGGCTGGCTCTGCCCTCCCTTCAGGTTCTGCCTGTCACCATGGAGCCCTTCCATTGCAGTAATATTTAAGCCTGTTTCTAGTATGTCAATGGTGTTGGAAAGTAGGATTCACACTCCTTTTCCGAGAGAGAGGCCGTGAGATGCCCAGGAAGGCCGCCAGATGGCAGCCTCGTTCCTACGCTGTCTCTGCGTTTCTGAACGGCAGGTTCTGGCTCTTTAGTCAAAGAAAGGCTATCCGGTGGCAGCGGTCATTTATTGGCTAGGCTGTTTGTCGCTTTCGCTACTGCAGCTGGAGTCAGAGCCCACGGGGGGGAAAGAGAGAGGCATTGATTAGTGTATCACAGAGCTACTAATCGCACAGGAGACTGCGATCCACTATTGTCCCCATTTCACTGGGTAGTTGCAGGGGAGGCCGTGAAGGTTCCACAGGAGGTGAGCCATCTAGTGAAGCTGGGTCTCAGGCAAGCACAGTCAGCTCAGACAGGTGTCTGGAATAGCTCTGTCTTCTGTCCTTTGATGAATGCTGGGTACCTGCACATCCGAATCACCTGGGGGAGCTTTCAGATATCCTGATGCCCAGGCTGCACCCCAGGCCAATCTCCATCACAATCTTGGGGTAGCTTCTGGCCGTCGGTATAGTTTAAACCTTCCCAGGTGATCCAATGTGTATCTAGGCCTGGGATTCACTATATTAAAGACACACATTAGATTTGTGGCAAAGTTGTTTCAGTGGAGAAACCTTGGTTGTTGCCTCATATCCTAGTGTAAATTTCAACAATGGAGTTTTTTGTCTTGGTCAGTTTTGTTATTCAAATGGAAGGATTTTGTTGTACAACAGAAAGGTATCACTCCCCCCTCCTCCAAATTTCTCCTCCCTTTCCTCTTCCTCCCTTCCTTCCACCCTTCCTCCCTTCCTCCCTCCTTCCCTCCCTTTCTTCCTTCCTTCCTTCCCCAGCTGAAGATCCAAACTTGTGGCTACAAATTGGGGCATATTACCACTACTTAAAAGGAATATTTTACCAAAATTCTATAATCAGTGTTCTGAGTTTAAAATACTCTAATTTCCTTTTTGCCTCTGGCCACATGTTCTTAGGTGCCTTCAGGCTACAGTCCCTATTTTAAAGGATATGATTGTAAAAAAATTTACATCAGGCTTGATGAAACGCTGCTATTTTTATCTCATTACCTAGTATTTGAATAGATGGAATGAAAACATCCTATAATAATTGCTTGCAAAACTCTGTAGAACCACTCGCTGGAGTTGGAAATTGTTCTCTAATACCAAACTCCTCTTGTACTGAACAAGGTGAGTTTCATGAAACTGTGTGAATATTTCTATTCTATTTATGTTGGAAAATCCTGTGTGTTTCCATTCAAAACTCTTAATAATAGGTAGAAGGAAACTTGGAAGGAAACAGTTGTGGCCTGTGAAATAGGAAATATGGTTTAACTTGGTATAAAATTGTAAATGAGGCTAAGCTTAGTTGTTTGCACCACAGGGGGACCTAAAAAGCATCTCCAGAAATTCACTGTTAGTGATACATTATGATTCTCTAGGCATCACCTTTAGAAATATACTCCTTACTAGATCCTTCTTTGGCAAAGATTTATCAAGCTGTTCTCTGGGAGTGGAGATTATATGAGAAAATTGGGAGGCTCAGGGAACGGGAACCCGATGAAAGAGAAGAACAGGCTGGGAAGAAAGCAGAACAAATTAAAGGAAGGGGAATCGAGGGGGGGTTTATTTTCTGTTTTGACTTGAGGATAGGTCAGGGCCAAAACTATGGAAATTTTGAAGTGGTTCATTGTAGGACTGATGCTCTTTTTCCAAGTGATAGTTCATTGGTTCGTGGGTGCCTGAGAGAACAAAAATTTCTATGGCCTTCACAGTAAGGTGTCTTGCATTCCAGACAGAGGTTTTCTGGATCTAGAGACCTCTCCCATAGGCAGTGTGACTTATTAATAATTTAGGCAGTCTTTGCATTTGGATCAACATTAGTTAGGAAATGGTGAACATCTGAAATCATGATATAGATTCAGTTTGCATTTAAAATTAACATGCACGGACTTTCTGACAGATGGACGTTAAGCACTTTTGTCTATGAGGGATTGAAAGACTATTTGGTTTTGAACCTATTTTGTTGTTTAATTGGTAAACTTCTATTACCATGGTACTATACAAATTTTAGGCATCAGTGCCTTTCTGCCTAAAGACATAAACATATTCAATTAGCGGAGAGCCAGATCATTTGTTTCAATAGCTGCTTTTATTTTCTGTTGTTGATATGTTAAAATAGTTAAACACTTGCATTCCTCTCATCCTATTAAAGGAACTCCATCAGGGAACAGTGAGGTAACATGTTTGGTGACAGCAGGCTTAGTCACCCTGCTGTGAGAAAGAGATGAATAATGTTTTTTAATCTTACATCTATTGACTTTCTCCTTTTCAAATGTACACATCATTACTGAAAGAAGCTACTGCAGACTATATTTTGTTAACAGTTTATCTTTTTCATATCTTCATTATTAAATCAAATGGTACATTTACTTACATGGTTCTACATAAAATGAAATTGCCGCATGACATTTCTTATTGTTTATAATTCCCATTTTGAAAGATCAAGTCATGCATCCTTGAAATTCTATAAAAACTTTCAATCTTCATACCAGTAGTTTTCATTTTTCTTTCTTGGCTATTTGGCTGCCAAAACCTCTCCCATTTTAAGCATTATCTGGCTTATGTTTTGTGATTTACCTGCTATTTGTCAAAACAATTTTTAGAATGATATTTTCTAGTTTCCCATTAGAGCACAGCATGAAGAAGAATTGGATATGAAAGATCACATTGGTGAATATTTTCATTAGCCAGAGTCATTTTGTGAAAATCCAGAATTCCAATAAAAACAATTTGAGAAAATCAATTACTTCATGAATTTAAGAAGAACAAATATTATTCTAAGATAATATTACTATTTTGGAAGCATAGTGTTTCCTCTAGAAAGACTACAGCTAAAGTATAATTTCTTTTATATCCAGGCTAATTTCTTCTAGATCTTCTGGGTGATGATTAATTGTATGGCTCACGCAAGTCAGAATTATTCCATTCCAGGATATTCAACAGTTTCTCTTGACACTGGTGTAGTGTTTGATAATCTACAGTGTCACAAGAACATTCTTACTAAATAGTGGCTTACTCAAGTAATAAATTTACTCAACTGCTTCCTTGGTAGAAAGAGAGAAGTCTAGGCCAACTTGGTTATAACTTCCCTAAATACTAGTAAATGATTGATTGATTCAGATTGACATTTCCCCCACTTTAAAATCTCTGAAATTAGGGTGTGTCTTAATAATCAAGTACATCTTACAATTATAATTGGCAGCATTTTATTCTTTCTTAGTGACATAGGATAACATTGCATTATACAACCAATGGCATCATAGATTTAAATTACAAAGAGCTAAATTAAATTCGGAATTAACAGTGAATTAACAGTTTTATGTTTCCAAGGGGATTTTTAAAGTTTTTGCTTTTATGGTTTATTGTGCAGTCAAGATTCTTGTGCCATTTCTTTACACACCAAGAGCCCCCAAAATTCCAAGTATGAGGAAATAGAGAGCACTGTATAGTAGAAATTCATCGTAGTTTAGAAGCAATTTAGGCGTACTGCTGAGGATATTGACCATTACTGGCTCTCACCTAATTTGTTTTGAACAAGTCCTCAAGTTACTTGCTGTTAGTTGAACCTTAATTTTCTGTAACCATTAGATCATAATTTGATGTTCTATTCCTAGAGATCCATTTTTTTAAACCATAAAACATTAAAACTGATTATGAAATACATGAAGAAATCCTTCACACATATATGTAGGCTCTTACAGGTATGTATTGAGTATTAAAAGCTATTTTATAAGTGACTTTGGGCTAGATACTTAATATAGGGCTAGAATGGTGACTGAAACGTGGTACTCCTTCAGCACTCACACATATGTACATACATATGCCATTGAAGTGGAATTTTCCTGTAAGGGCAGACTGCCTGAAGCTTTGGCAGGTGAAGTCTGGACTAAAGTCTTCCTTTGCTGGTAAATTTCCTTGTAGTATGCATAGACATTCATCATTTTTCCAAATACCTCAAAATTGCTTTCAAAATAAGGATCATTTCTTCTTGATCTTTTTTCTAATAAGTTTTTATTAGATACCTGTGAAAATCTTTTATTATAAATGTTGGAGAAGGAGCATTTGTAGCTTGATTTCTTCAGTGGTCCCTTACTCTTCCATTCCAATAAGAAATTAAAATCTAATTTTGTTTCTGATCTCTATGAGCTCCTTATGTACAGTTCGTATGTGCAAAGGCCATGGTGGTTCTAATTGTTTGATCGATCCATTCGTTCAGTAATACTGAGTGCATCCTATGTGTCCGGCACTCCTTTTGGGACTGAGGTTACAGCAGAGAACAAAAGAGACAAAATCCCTGTCCTTATGGAACTTACCTTCTGGTAGAATGAGGTCAACCCTAAATTGAATAAATACGTGTGTGTGTGTGTGTGTGTGTGTGTGTGTGAGTTATAAGTGCTGTGCAGAAGGTAAAACAGAATAAGGGGGACAGGAGGTGCTGGGTGAGAAAGGTTCTGATTGTAAACAGGGTGAGTGGGGTAGACCTCACTGAGACCAGAGACTTTGAGCAAAAAGACTTGAACCCAGGGAGAGAGTGAAAAGAGAGTTTCAGGACAAGGGAAGAGTGAGTGTAGTGCAAAAGCCAAGGCAGGTGCTCAAAGAGGGGTGTGGGGGGTCAGGGAAGTAAAGGATGCCAGATTTTACATGGAATTGGTTTTTACCCTGAGAGAAATTGGGGAGGCACTGTACAGTTTTAGCTGAGGAATTACGTGATCAACTGGCCTTTGAAAAGCATCACTCTAGCTGAGAACTTGAGATTGTGTTGTCATATTAGCAGTTTTATATATGACAAATAAAGGTTGCATTAGTGGAGGGGTCATAAGTTAGGTCAGCATTTTTTAATGAAATACAAAGCATTGTGGGATGAAATGTTCTGGTCTTTGGGACACAAAATATTTCTACCCACTGACAGCTATCCTGCTTCAAGAAGTATATTAATCTCCTTAGGAGACGGACTGTGAATTCATTTTTTATTGAAGGCTCACACATTGTGCCTGTGTGTGCTCAGTGATGGGCACTGTCTGCCTCTTTGCAGACTGCCTCTGGCTATGGGAAGCCGAGGTCCTGTGGGCACAATGGCATACGTGTCAAGGCCAAGTCTCCACAGTCCAGATTTGGTTGGTAAACAACTCAGCAAAATTATTCAACCCCTATATTGGACCCTATGCTCAGTGATGGGAATATAAAAATGAGTAATGAATGGCTTCTTCCTCAATGAGCTCATGACCTGGGGAAGATGTAAGAGAGTTGTATGTTGGGATTTTTGCTGTTCTTACTAGACAGGAAACAGAAATATAACTCTGTTCCATTAAATTTTCTTCAGACTATTTTTTTCTCTTGACTTCTGTTTCTTTGTATCTTTTTATTTTAAATAGGTACTTCATTTAAGATAAGATACTAATAGAATTTTCCTGAAGATCAGGAAGTGTCTTCTGCTAAAGGTCTTCTCATAAATGTACTCGATCTATCTAAATGGTTAAATGTATAAATAGTAAGGTTACTTAATATTTATGTGGCCCCATTCCATAGGAAGGCTAAACATTTGCTGTGCAGTCTGAGACTGATATCCCTCATCATACTCCAGCGAAGTCAGATCTATGTTTTATCTTCAAATGATTTCTTTGATTTTTTGGTAGAGCTCACGGAGAAATCAGTTTCCTAAAACTAAAAATGGGAACTATTAGAATGTCTGCATAAGGATTATTTGGAGAACTATGGGAAACTTGTTTTCAAGCAATTAATCCTGCTCTGAATTGATTTCTTAGTTCTGTTACTGTCTTCAGTTCTGCCTAAGGTAACACAATATTTTTGCCACCTGGTAACCATTTAGTGGCTTGCTGTCTGTCAAATTGGAATCATTAATCTAAGATCCACAAAACACAGTGACCTCATCGAGAACTATCAGCCACATTAATCACATGGTGAGTAGTAATTAATACCCTCGCCGCACATCTCAGCAGATGCCAAGTGGTAACTGTGCCCAGAGACAGAGCAATTTGGTGGGTGGTCCGAAGGTGGTATTCTTTTAGGATGAATTGAGACATGCTGGAAACTTGCTGCCCAAGTGAATAAGAAAATCAAGGACTCCCTTCCTTATTTGTCTAGCAGTATAGACTCTAGCGTGCACAATGGTTGTATGCATTTCCCTGATGGCCTCTGGTAAAGCTAGTCATCTTTACTCTGTGCTATCACAGTGTCTTTGCCATATTTCCCCTAATGCAGTTATCATAGAGATTTCCCATTATGTATTTTCCCTTCCTCCTATTAGTCTGTGAGTGCCAAGAAGGCTGACTATATTTTGTATTTATATTTCTAACTCTGGACTAGTACAGTTCCTGGTACCTTATACTATATCATTAAGTACCTCTTAAATGAATAATTGAAAATGCGTATGAATATGCAATATATACAAACTGTGATAAAAGCATGTTCTTCACAGGTATAGGCTAATTGGTGTCATATTTATATCCCTGTTGCCTAACAGTTGCTGGGTAGCAGTTGCTGGGTACAGAGAAGGTGCTCAGTAAATGCTTATTGAATGTGTGTACTTCTTGACAAAACTTCAATAGGATACCTCTGCCCTTGGAACGATGATGATAATGTGCATATTGGTAAATGGGATCAGCTGCCAAATGAATTTTTTAAATGTATTTTGTTATCGTAGTATAGTTGATTTACAATGTTTTAGGTACACAGCAAAGTGATTCAGATATATATATATGTGTATATATATATATACATATATATATGTTCTTTTTCAGATTCTTTTCCTTTATATGTTGTTATAAGATACTGAATATAGTTCCCTGTACTGTACTGTACGTCCTTGTTGTGTATCTATTTTACATATAGTAGTGTGTATCTGTTAATCCCAAACTCCTAATTTATTCCTCCCCCCGTTTTCCTCTTTGGTAACCATAAGTTTGTTTTCTATGCCAAATGAATTTTTAAAAGACATATTTATGTCAAAGTAAAAGAATTTTATAGGAGGCTAGAAATTACACTTACTGTAAGTGAAAATACTTATGTAAATTTACCTAAAGGGAAGAATCAACAAAAGTCCCAGATATGTTTTCGGAGTTCTCTGAGGACATCTGATAAAAAGGAAGTACAGAAGATCCAAAATATAACTTCCTTCTCTAAAACAGTTAAAAACCATACACACACACCTGGCTCTAGAAAGGTTATTAGATGTTACAATCTCATTTTTACTGTAGCCAATAATGACATCAAAACAAACATAAAACGTATCTTCCTGCTTCCAGCTAAAACAAAGAGAAATAAATATAATTTGTTTGTGTGTGTTAAAGGACTTATGTAGTTTGTACTACGTAGACAGTTTTTGCTGATGGAACAAAATCAATTATACATTAAATACTCATTAATGAATAAATGAATGTATTAAGTAACCAAATGGAATTTCCCTTTCTGTTCTCAGAATGTACCATCTATAAGGAAACTTTGAAATTCCCTTGTGATTTCACTGAGCTTTATTCTTAATAGGACAAGTGTTTAGCATCTATCAGCATATCTGGGGCTGTGGGAGTGTGATAGATGAAGAAAATATCTCTAATTTACCCTACCGATTTAAAGCTTTCTAAAAATTCTAAACAAAAATGACAGGTAACCGTGGTGAAAAGCAAATGAGGCAGATTTAGGGATTCAGGACTTGTCTTTCTAATTTAGTGGCTTGTGCCTTTCTGACCTGCTGCTTTACTCAATTGATATTCTTATCAATTATTCATGTGCCTGGTCTCAGCCTGGCCCTAAATCTGATCATCCCATCGTGTAGTCAGCCGGTTGGGTGTCTCTCTAGAGCTTCTGGTCTCCACTTCCTTTTCACATCTGTGAGAGGCCTGCTGCTTAAAAAGTACCCAGTTTAGGAAGGCAAACACTACCCTTCCCCGTCATTCCCACTTTGTTGGTTTCAATTTTGGAATGAAAATACATCTGAAATAATTAAATTTCATAGTTTAATTTTAGCATTAAAATACACATGTTCAAAACAGGCTAGTAGTTCAAGTCGACCATTTCATCAGTTTTCAAATAGTCTTTCACAGCTTGCATTTCACCACTTTTAGCCTCTCTAAGCCCTGAGCTGTTTCTCTGTACTCAAGGTTGCCCCCTCTGGCTTGTAACTAAAAGCACCCATGATATGGGCCCATTTTATTTTTTCACCATCTTTTTTTTTTTTTTTTTTTTAATTTTATTTATTTATTTATTTATTTATTTATGGCTGTGTTGGGTCTTCATTTCTGTGCGAGGGCTCTCTCTAGTTGCGGCAAGCGGGGTCCACTCTTCATCGCGGTGCGCGGGCCTCTCACTGTCGCGGCCTCTCTTGTTGCGGAGCACAGGCTCCAGATGCGCAGGCTCAGCAATTGTGGCTCACGGGCCCAGCCGCTCTGCGGCATGTGGGATCTTCCCAGACCAGGGCTCGAACCCGCGTCCCCTGCATTGGCAGGCAGACTCTCAACCACTGCGCCACCAGGGAAGCCCCTTCACCATCTTTAAAGAGCTTTTTAAAAGGGTGACAGTAACAGCGCTTTAACTCATATAATCAAAATATGGAAAGCAGTTATTTATACCTGTGACTTTGTCATGTGCCTAAACATTTTAATATCAGGAAGCTTGGATCATTTGTATTTGCCTTAAAAAAAATGCTGGAGACACTTAGCATATCCTTTTATTAAACAGAAGTAATTTAATGATTCCCACCCTGAGATGATGCTTTATCATAGCACATGTTTCTAGAAATTTACCTTGGGTTCATTGCAAAGAAAATTTAAAATGATCAAACCTATGGTTTATTTTTCAAGGATTCTGATAAATGGTCTTGGCAAATACAGTTTCTCAAGTCATGTTTCAACCTCCTGCCATTTATTTTCCTGGATTGAAACCTGTCAGTTTGAAATGTATTGGCACTATTGCATGAAATGAGGTTTGGAGGATATTTGAGGAATGAGACCTCAAATTCAGTAGGGAAAATTGAGAGGATTATATTGAGTAAAGTCAAGTAAATGGTAGTATTTGAACTGAGCTAATAGACAACGGAACAAGAAAGCTTTAAGCTTGACAAATTACAGTATAAAAGGCAATAAAAAAAAGTTGAGTTATCAGAATTTGGCACTGATAATATCTGGGGTAGCTGAGGAAAAAATGAGTACATTTTGGTGTATGGTTTTCCTAGTGTTTCTCTATGAGGGGATAAGGTATTTTCATAGCTGATCCTGTACATTATAGGCACATGATTAAAGTAAACTCTACTGGCACTAATGCAAAAATGCAAAGCAATTCATCAGATGGTAAAATAAGCACTGCCTAGCCACAGAGTTGTGAATTTGTATATAAAAGAAGCCATATCTGAAATGGATTATCTTTTTAAGACAGAAAACAAAATAACTTATTCAGATCCCCTATTACTCAATATTGCCAGGGCTTTGGCTTCAAACTCCCAAGACAGCTGAGTGAAATAAGTTAAAATGCATAGCACACTGTTATGTTGTAGATAGATAAACATAAGCATGCCATTTAAAAAAACTACATGGACATAGGACTTTTTGCTTTTGTTGTGGTTCTTAGAGTAAAACCTCTGAAGGACAGGATCATGTTTTATAGGTCTTGTTTAATCATTGGAGTAAACCACATGAAGTGGATTGTGAAAGAGTTAAAGAAGAACAAATATTGAAAATGATTTTTCTGCAAGTACAGCAGCAGTTTGAATGCCAGCTGCAGCTTTTGCAAAATAAGCAGGAACATTCGACCCTTGTCCCATAGTAGTTGTGGAAGGAGCAATTGTGAAAGGAGGACAGGGAAAGGTCATGAAGAGAAGGTGTGTGTGCATGTTTGCGTGTGTGTGTGTGAATATTTGAGTGTGTATCTTGGGAAAGGTGGAAACTGGGAAGGGAAAGGGAGTAGAAGAAATACTCCCAGAAGTACTTCCCTTGACTGCTATGCTTTATGTCTGGATTCTTTGGGCAGGCTAAATAACATCCAACTTGCCAAAAGGAGAAAGAACAGAGAGACCTGTGGAAACTGAAGGTCAAGAAAAACCCCAAAGGGAAAAACAGATTCAAAAGCATGAACAGACCAGCAAACTGTGAAGCTAGAGTGGGAGGTATAGCTACTGGTGGTCCCAAAGTTCAGAAAAATATGGCCAGTCATGCAATGGAGACAAGTGCCATCTTGAGATTGGAAGGCTACTTCTTGGAACATTTAAACTGCAGTCTGTAGAAGTGTCTGCAGAGAGCAACAGAAGAGACTTAGAGTGAGTAAAGAATGGGTGAACAGTCCTCTCTGCCCAGATGAATACTCTGTACCAAGTGCAAATTGTAATGTATAAATGAGGAGTTTGGTTTTGTGACTGGTCAGGAAGTTTCTCTCATACAGCAGTGCAGAATACTGCATGAACATGGAGACGGATGAATGATAGCAGGGCAGTATTAGCAACGGTTGAGTCTGGAGGCCTTGTCCATTAGAAACTGGATTTATGTAAGTACAGATAGAATTTACAGCTTGTTGTATTTAGAGCTTTTACCTCTCTCAGTAGAAGACCACCATGATAAAAGTAAGAAAGATAAAAACAGAACCAGTACTGGTACTTGGACTTTGTGTGAGGAGAGACTGTTGATTAGAAGAGCATTCCACCTGAGAGATACATGTTGTCATTAATTATGTGCATGCTCATATCAATCATTTTAGAAAATTACCGCATATTTTACCCTCTAAAGCATTTTTTCTCTCAAAGTGTATTTTCTTTTCTATTACAATTTAAAGTTGTGCCCCAAATCCCAAGTTGGAAAAGTCCATTAAGTTATCAGGTAAAAATATCTGACTCTGAGTGAATTCAAGCTGATCACATGGTCAGTTGTCTATTTCATTCATTTATTCATGCATCCATCCATCCATCCATCTATCCATCTATCCATCCATCCATTTACCCAGCCAGCAAATAGTTATTGTAAACATGCAGTGTACTTCACACTGGAATACAGGTATTAACAAGATATCCTGCCTGCCCAGGGATTACAGTCTATAGGTAAAAAAACCACCAGTTATTTAAAGCAGAGAAATCAGTGTCTCAAGCGAAGCTTTCACAGGGTGCTATTACAAATGACAGAGGGCTTCTGAGTTTGTATACTGAGACCCAAAATGAATGAAATAGTTTTTCTCATACCTGACATTCTGGGTACAAAATTGCAGGGCTGGTATGGTGGTTCCATAATACCAAAGCTCTAGGTTCCTTCTATCTGGTTGTTTTGCCATTTCCAGTGTGTTGCTTCATCGGCATGGTCCACGATGGTCCGCGCCGGCCAGCAGGAAAGGGAAAGTGGGGGAGTTGCAGCCACTGAGAATTCTCTTAAGGGCACAGCTCAGATGATGAACACATCCTTTCAGCTCACCTATCACTGGCCAGAAATTAGTTGTATGGTCATATTTAACTGAAAAGTAAGTGAAAAATGGAAATATATTCTTTCTTGGGGGTGGCCATGCCTTCAGATAAAAATTGAGAGTGTTATTGCTATTCGAAACAAGCAAATCATGGGTTAGGGAGAGGGTAACCAGCAATCTCTGGTAGAGAACCCACTTCAGTGTGTGAGTTAAGAGAAGGCTCTTCAAGCGTGAGTGGGAGTTGTCCAGGCCAACAGCATGGGAAATGGTGCTCCAGGACGAGCATGTGCATTAGGTCACTATGAACACAGTGACCTGAGCACAGTGTCTTCCGTGCACTAGTTATTTGTACACTTGGGACCCTTCGGACAGCTGAATACGGACCAGCCGTGATTGGGACAAAATGGTACTCAAACAGAGACTCTTCCTCTTTTTGGTAAATGTGATATTACTCTTAGCTAAAGGAGCAGAATTATTGCAGGATACATGCTCATAGTCTTTGAACCTGTCTCTACCCTTTAAGCTTGAATTCTTTGTTGTCATTGCCAAGTTCCTGGGCCTCTGATGAACCGACTAGGATGCTGGGTAGAAATGAAGCATAAAGAATTCTGCTCACATCAGAAGATGCTGCTCTTGGAGGTCAATAATGGAACAGAGGGCTGGGGGTGCTTTTGGAAACACAAAGACAGAAAATTCAGGGGATTGATTGCTTCAATCCATGGGAGTTAAGAGAAAAATCTATCCAAAAAGGATTATAGAAAAAATTTCTTTGTATTATGTGTTGTATTCCTGGTCCCTCTTTTGCCGCCTCTTCAAGACAATTCAGTAAACTCATATATTATTCTTTGGTACTTTGGGTCATCTGACTTTTATTTCTTTTGGATGAAACAACTGTACTAAGATTCGAGACTGGAGTAAGAAGACACCATTTTATTCGAAGGACAATATATTACTCTTGTCCAAGTGTTTTTTGAACTTTTAAAAATCAATAAGTTGAATAGATGGCTGCCCATATAATGAAACCTTGGGTTCTAGAAAAAAAAAAAAAAATTCACCAACTATCTCCCCTGCCCAGTTTCCTTGAATCTATCTTTTGATATTCTACCTTTTGGATTAAGCGGTGACTTGTAATTCTCCAAAGATGTACCTGTTCCTCAGTGGAGCAACTTACTTTGTCTCTAACATTGTAGTGTATATTGATTTAAATTTCAGTTGTCTGATTACTGGAGAAGCTAGGGCCTCAGGACAGAGGGGAGAAAACGCCTAGCTGGGAGAAGGTATTTGAAGTGGGAGTGGAGTAAAAGTTTAGCAGTAGGAAAAGACAAATTTCATCTAATTTCTCGCCTAAGGCTGACGCAGCCACCTAAATTTAAAAATGCAAATAAAAACATATGTATTTCTCAAGGAATTCCTGCTTTATAGAAGTAAAAGGCAATATTTCTGACCAGAAAGACTACGGTTTTTTTCCATGTAGTATTACTTCTTAAGGCAAAGTTTTCTCTGGAATAAATGAAAGACATTTGCTATGTTTTCTCTAGATATACTTCTAAGCCTTTCAACCAACTTGAGAAAAGCTAGAAAGGAATCTACCTTCCATGAAAACCTATTTTTATAGGGTGAATTAAAAAACCCATCATGTTTGTCAAAATATGACAATTATTTGTCAAACTTGATAGACTTCAGGGCTGTTTGGTGGACTTATTTCCTTTATTTTCTGTAAGCAATCCCTGGTCTTCTTTTGATAAATGAATACAAACAACATTTACAGACTGACGTATTTTTCCCAGAGCAATCATCATTGGATTTAATGATCACCAGTGATGATTTTTTTTTCCTCTTTTTTTAGCTCTAATTCCAGACTGTAATGGAATACAAAAGCAGGTTTATGTGGCAAGCCCCATTTGAAGGATAAGTATAGTTTCAAAGCCCCGGGGAGATGTCTTGTTTATAAAGCTCTTTCTTCCATTAACACTACCTGACCTTCAGGGTGGTCTCACATAGCCCTCCAGTGCCACAGATAACAGGCCTCAGGATGACTAAGACTATATATGTCACAAATCCTCGATAGTAGAAAACCCAAATTATCTTGCCACCAGTTCACACAAATGATATAGAAGCCCAAGGTAAGGACGATGACTGTTTCCCACAAGACGGCAATGGTCTTTGTGCAAAACAGAAGCATAGCATTCACTGGGTCTGATACCCACTGTGACAAAATTTTGCCCTTGTAAATTTAGTACTTATGAAAGCCATGCCATGGTTGTTTTCTCTGCCATGGGCTGAGTTCTCAAGAACAATTAACCCTATTTTCAAAGGAGAGGGGAAAAAATGCTGCATAATATAGTATAATGTCTTACATGTCTTTCTCTAAGGAGCCAAAATATTTTGCATCTGTTATTTAATTAACCTCACACTATGCCTCTGAGGCAGGAAAAAGGAATTGCTGTATATCCTATATATCACAGTGAATTTAAATAATTTACTGATAGCATTCAGAGGGAGAAATGGTGGCACAGGGGATAAAACATTTGTTGAGTTCTAATGCATAGCCCTAATAATTAAACCAAGCTGATTTTCTGTAGAAGCAAAGTTACACGTTTAGGGAAGAGATCCTATTTAGTGCGTATGAAAAAATAAATTTTTCACAAATGCAGATTCCAAAACAGTGGTTTTCCCATTTTAATTTGAGCGCTTAAGTACATTAGCTTGTGAGTTTATTGCTTAAGAATACTGGTGAGCTTTTAAAACGCAAAATCCTGGAGTTCTGTCCCCAGACATTCTACTTTCATAGATCTGGGATAGGGCTTAGGAATTTGCATATTTTAAATATAACTCAGGTGATTCTGAGACCTGTGGTTTTGCCCACACTTTGAGACACTGCTCTATGAGCCTCGAGTAGTATACTGGTAAGATACAGAAGTTGACCCAATTTTCTGAAATTAAAAGAACCTAATTTCTTTGGAGAAAGATGTTCTGTTTTACATAAAAACTTGAAATATAACACTTTTCCTCAGTTTGAAGGGTAAATCCATAAGTGAAATTATTATGCCTTATTCATAAGTTTAATTTAAAAATCAGTTAAAATTTTAAGCGTAATTATTTTTAAACTGTACTGTCAGAAGAGTAACTATAATGATTAAAAAAATTGACACATGCTTTATCTTTCTCTTGAGTTGAGTGGTCACATTTGAGTAGGTTTTAGGTAACTGGATTCTAGTCTACCTAGAATCTTGTACTTTTAGAACTAGAAAGGACCCTAAAGATATTCAGATGCCAGGTGTGATATAAAAATTAATCTACTCTGGTAACATGAATCTCTTCTTCTTCTGAGTTAGAAATCCACACAAATCTTTTTACTTGGTTATATCTGCTTGTTCAATTGGACCTATATAAGCACTTGCAATAGTTAATAAAATGGTAAATTTGATTGAATCACTGAGTCAACAGATGCCACATTCCTAGAGGTATGAGTCCATGATGCAGGATTTTCAAGGGAGTTGGTGGGAGACTACATGACGATGGCTGTGTGACTTGTAGTAACCCTTCCCTGGCATTGAGGCTACAAATGGGTCAAGGGTTGGATTTTGAAGGAGGATTTTCCCAGAGGGCTATTGTTGTCCTGTGACTCTCACTCTCTCACACTGTTTCTGCCTTCCTTCAAGTCAAAAGAGAAGTGATTTAAAGAGAGAGTAAAGACTTAGTTTGACCTCCTCCTGGTTTGGTGAACATAATGATGGATGTATGTTTCCTACCTGGCAAGCCTTATGGCAAGAGAAGGGCCGTCAGTCTTCTTTGACAGCCAGGTTGCTCTCAGAAATAGCTGCATTCTTAAGTCATCATATTCCTGCCAGTTCGTGGCAGTGCCTGGCTTCCTAATGTTTACCAGTTTATTAAAGGTAAGGGGATATCTTATTTTTGTTTTAATTTGCATTTCTCTGATAACCAGTGAAACTAAGCATCTCATTAAATGCTGTTACATTTTATATTTTTTCTTTACATTGCTTATCCATATTCTTTGTCCATTTTTCTACTGGAGTTGCTATTTTTTTCCTATTGATTTGTATAGGTGCTGGGTAGATTGTAGGATTCTAGGATATGTTTGTGTGTATAGCATATCCTCGTATAATTCTTAGATGCTTCAGAAATTATAAGTATGTTCTCCCATTCTGTCAAATTGTCTATTAACTTTGTGTCTGATATCCTTCATCATATAGGCTTCGTTAATTTGGATGCAATCAAATTCATTCTTTCTTTTTTGTCTTTATAATTTTGTTTAAGCAGTAATAGGACTTGCTTAGGATACAAAGATGTTTACCCATGTTTTCCCTATTGGTTACAAGTTAATTACCATCTATATATGTTTGTATTTATGCAGAGATGCACAAATAATTATTTTTATTCTGCTTAGTCTAGAAAATAATTAAGATAATCTATAATAAAGTAATTATATAATAAAGCTACTGCTATAAAAATAGATACATCTGAAGTATCAAAAACTGGTGAGACAATTTAAAACTCTCTGAGCTAATATTTCTCAATGTGAGGTCTGTGGGCTATTTGCATCATAATTATTTTAGATTGTCATTAGATAGGCAGATTTGAGGCCCTTATCCCAGACCGGGTTACTCAGAATCTCTTGGTGTAGACCCAGAAATCTTTATTTTTAGTGTGACTTTTGAGATATTCTGAATGTATACTAAGAACCGTTTACTACTACTAATCTAAGAGTACTAAGTTTGAGCTTTAAATTAAGATCTAAGCTTTTAGGCTGCACTGACTATGAGGAAAACATTATAAGATATAAATCCTAATTATGTGACAAAATAAGTGCATAATTCTTTAGGAGAAATAAGCTTTTTCCTGATTCTAAATTCTCAAAGGATATATCCCCATCCATGCTGAATCTGCATAAGTCCTTTTGCAGAGGACCCCAAACAATATAAGACAATCTCTGTAAAAAGGTTTTTAAAGAATATTTGGTAATGTTTTTCACCTGGTCCTTGGTTTATTTAATCTTCAAGAGAAACTGAGAGCAAAACAGAGTAACTGCATGAATGCAGTTTCACAACTGAGTTTGAATTTGTTTTTACCCTGTATTGACATTAAGAATGACTAATTCAAATTGTATTTCATTGTGAGGAATATTTTGGGGGAAAGAGGACAAGGTAAAGACAGTCATTACAGGGCTCCCTCTTAGGGTATCCTGGTTCAAAATTTTTACATCAAGATGTAGTGTTGATATGAACATTGGAAAAATATTAATGTTGAGTCAAGGGTCATGTAGGTTGTTATACAATGGGAGGAGTATGGGAAGAGCAGTTGACTACTGGAAACTGAATTCTTCAAGGACTCCTGAAGTGCTCTTTCTTTCTACTCCAAAGCTTTCCATTGCTGATCAAGAGATGAAAGCCCGAGGAGTCCTTGGTATTGACCTTGTTAGATATCCTACTTAAGGACTCACTTTTGATAATGTGTCAGAGTTACTATAATTTGATTAAAAAGTATTTAGCCCTAGTTCAGTGTACTTAGAATCATAGAACTTTAGAGTTAGAAAGAAACTTAAAAGTTATCTAGCTCAATTCCTCATTTATGTGAGAAAACTGAGGCCCAAAGAAGGAAGGTGACCTGGCTTAGATTATTCATTTTTTGGCAAAGCTGAGGGTAGAATTCAAGACTCCTGAGCCAAAATGCAAGAGAAAATCGAGGACAGAGCTTTATCCTGGAGAAAACTGGACTTGAGACAACTTCTGAGGTAGATTTTCTCCCTGTCTGCCAACTTCCAGAGAAGTGCAGAGGGAAATTAGGAGAGCACTTTAGACGCATTTTAAAATTTTGAGATAATTGTTGATTTGCACACCGTTGTAAGAAACAATACAGAGTTACCTTAAATTAATAGAATACATGTACTATAAAAATAAGGCCATTCTGAGGTGATACCCATATTAAATTCTGAAACTTTGGTTAGAATTTGGATATTAAATAAATATTTAGGAAAAATACATATAAGATGAGTAATCTTAAGAATGTGATAAGAAAATATGGGGATTTGGATTTGATCAACACAATTGTAGTTAGAATTCTTGCAGGTGCTTGACATCAATATTTATTGAATAGGGAGTTCCTAAGCAACAGGCATAAAGATTCAGTTAAGCAAGACAAATAAGCTCTAGTCTGCTATACAACAATGTACCGATAGTCAACAGTAATGTATTGTTCACTTAAAATTTGTTAGGAAGATAGATTTCATATTAAGCCGTCTCACTACAAATAAAAGGAATGGTTCTTTAGACCTGAAGCAAGCAAACTATGTACAGAAGGTAAGCAACATTTTAAAAAATAAGGTGGGGACACCAAAGCAATTCTTGCTGACAAAAATGAAAGGAAACAATCTTTGTTTGGAAAATAACATTTCTGGATGACAAAAAATGAATTGGATCTAGATATTTCAGGAGGTTATTTTCAGTGAAGATATAAAGAAGTTAAAATTTATGATTGCCCATAATCGACACCTAACATGTATGAGAGAGTTATTTTTAGAATTCCTGTTGAGTCAAAACAACAGGAATATCAGCAGGGCCAAATCCATGTCTTGAATAGTTGGTAGTAGTAGTAATAGCTCAGGATAGCTCTTCTTAACTAATTAAGTCAAGGGCAGTATCAACAGACCAAAATTATGTAATTTCTAAGTCACATTTAGAATGAAAGAGACCCATTCTTACTTTTATACAAGCAAACAAACAAATCAATAAATGAAATGCTCTTTTAATGGATTCTGGTGGGGAGGACTGGGACTGACCTTGTCCAAGATAAGGCTGTCTTCTCACATGTCATTATTTTATTGCTTGCTCCACTGCCTGACAGCAAGGTTACTGGCAGCTTAATCCTAATTTCTAAAGCACTGTCAACAACAATTTCTTTTCCTTCAAAATGGGATTGAAGTTCTGTGAAATGATTTAAAGTTATTAAAAAAAAAAAGCTCTCTTAAACCCAAGCAAGAACTAAGAAATAAAATCTTTCCATCTTTCTTTAGCAATCTTAGAATGGCAAAAGTTTGATATTAACCAAATTACTATCAACATTCAGGAAATATCCAGGGATGTGACAGAATTGGAATCTCATGAAACTCAGTAAGTTTTTAACTAACTGAAGATTTTGGAAAAAATATATTTTTTTATATGATTTAGTCTTTTCTAATTTTCTCACAGCCATTAACAGTAATTTTTCATTTTCTGATTGACTATACTGGGTATTTTAAAATCCTACCCTGCAAGCACTCAAACAAAGCCTTCAATATTTCATGTGCTTACTACTCTCACTTTGTCATTGGTTAAGAATGAAGGCTGAACAGTCAAAACTTCATTAATTGCTTTAAAAATTTAACTCTTGTCATTGAATTATTAATCAGAAAATCAAAGTGACAGATAAGTTGTTCAAATTAGAACAAGTCCCTGGGGGACCAGGATGGAGAACTATTTGGATGGATTCAGCACATCTGTGGGTGTGAGATACCAGCACACTGACCAGGACATTCATTGGCTGGGACACTAAAGAGCGGCAGGCACGGGTACGGTTAGGAAGTTGGTGAAGCAGGTGTGTAACTGTTATCCCCTGACACATGACAACCTGGACCTTTAGAAGGTGAGGTTGCTCAGAAAACATTAGCAGTTTTAAAATGAAACCCTTGACCTGTGTATAATCAGGTAATCGGCAAGAAGCCTTAAAATATTATACTTTTCAAGTGAAGTGGTTTGAAAGCATACCCTTATCAGGGTAACTCCATGTTTTAAATTCCCTTTATTGATAAACCAGAAACTAAATTTTCTTTTTTAAAATTATAGTTGATTTACAATAGTACATTACTTTCAGGTGTACAATATAGTGATTCAGTATTTTTATAGATTACACTCCATTTAAAGTTATTTTAAACTATTGGCTATATCCCCACTGCTGTACAATATATCCTTGTAGCTTATTTCTTTTATATATAGTAGTCTGTACCTCTTAATCCCCTACCCCTACCTTGCCCCTTCCCTTTTCCCTCTCACCACTGGTAACCACTAGCTTGTGCTCTGTGTCTGTGAGTCTGTTTCTGTTTTATTATATTCATCTGTTTGTTTTATTTTTTAGATTCCACATATAAGTGATAATGGAGTTTTTGTCTTTCTCTGTCTGACTTACTTTCACTTAGTATGATAATCTCTAGGTTCATCCATGTTGTTGCAAATGGCAGGATTTCATTCTTTTTTATGGCTGAGTATTATTTCATTGTATAAATATATTCCACATCTTCTTTATCCATTCATCTGTTGATGGATACTTAGGTTGTTTCCATATCTCAACTATTGTAAATACTGCTGCTATGAACATTGGGGTGCATGTATATTTTTGAATTAGTGCTTTGGGGTTTTTTTTGGATATATACCCAGGATTTGAATTGTTGGATCATATGGTAGTTCTATTTTTAGTCTTTTGAAGAGCCTCCGTACTGTTTTCCAATTTACATTCCCACCAACAATATGCTAGGTTTCCCTTTTCTCCACATCCTTGCCAACATTTGTTATTTCTGGACTTTTTGATGATAGCCATTCTGACAGATGTGAAGGGATATCTCATTGTGGTTTTGATTTGCATTTCTCTGACAATTTGCCATGTTAAGCATCTTTTCATGTATATCTTCTTTGGAAAAATGTCTATTCAGGTCTTCTGTGCATTTTAAAATCAAGTTGTTTGTGTTTTTGGATAGAAACTAAATTTTCTTATGAAAACCAAGAGTTTCTCATCCACTCTTTTTTTCCCAGAAGTAATAATCCTCTGAAGTAAGACAACACAATCTGTTCACCAATGTGAATCACCTGTTCTGCCATTATGAGCACCCAGGGGCTTGTCTTTGAGAAGTGGACTGCTTATCCAGGGTGAGTTTACCAACATTGGATTATTCTTCTATTTTAGCTTCTTTCTCTAGGGGAATAATAGTAATAATTGAATACTTTTGTTTTACCTTGTGAGGAAAGATAACATCACGTTTAAACTTACTTTCCTTTCATTAATTGTTCATAATTGTACTTTCTAAGTTTTTACTCACATAAACGCATACCCCAGTGTAATCCTAGGTTATATTTCTCTTACAGTCTATGAATAGAAACCTTTAAAATTCTGCATCCATATTTTAGGGACATTAATTAATTATTTGAAACTCTTCACCACCTCTTTTGACTATCTTAGCTTATTATCATGGTAACCATATGCTCTAAATGTTAACCTGAAAACAGTACAAATTAAGAAGATATATTTTACCTCCTTTTCACTATATCAGTGTCTGGTTGATCAATGGGGGAAGTATAAGGCCAGGATTACAGACTCTCTATTATTTAATATTAAACACATGGATTTGAGAAATTAGGTGACTTTTCCACCTTTTTGCATCTTATGCCTTGGTTACCAGGAAACTATGTGAAGGTAGTTTGAAGGACAAAGGGAATTTTGAGATGAGAGATCACTGTCTTTAGTACTCAACAATTTATCTCTAAGGGAAATGTAATTTTACATGGGAGTTGTATGAGGATCATCAATTGCACGGTGTAAATGGTTCTTATTGCATTCTCCTGTTATTCCAATTGGGATCATGAAAGATAATCTTAAATTGGGTCTGATATACATCTATAACTATTGATAATTTAGAGAGAAGAGTTCAGGCTATAGATCTATTGTTTCAATAGAGTGACAACTGTAATTCTGGTCTTTCAACTTAATAAATAAAATTTGCCTGACATTATGAATGACCCAGCTAGAATATGATGGCTCAAATCGTGCCCTATTGTGACATCTTGATCATTCAGAAAAATCATAGCTTTATTTTCAGTTGAGAGCACAAATTTGAAGATATCTCATAGGCCAATGGTTCTTCAAATTTTTTACAGTTCTTTTTAGGCTGGGCAAGTAAGACTGGGACCCACCTACCCTATCTGTTCACACTTTTCATAGGGAAAACATTGTAGTTTCAATGCATAAGTATACTTTTGTTGAGGTACTAGGTTTGTATCTGCTTTAGAGCCAGGAGAATGGATAACACCTATTAATCCTAAACTCTATAATCTATTGATTGGAAAGGTATAGCCCATAAGTACTGTTAACATTATGGGGTTAACTGATAACTCTGGACAAACTTAATTGATAAAGATAGACTAACACTAATTTCAAGTTGAGAAGTAAGAACAGCAGTGACTGAAAACCTTAAGTGACTTAAAACAAAATGAATGATGCATGGAAAAATTAAATGGTCTATCTGAAAATAGTGGGCAGTACAGCCATATATTTGTATGCAAGCATATCAGGAACTTGAAAGTTTGGCCATTGAGTGGCAGCTAGGAGGTTCCAGATGAAGGATAGGCAGGGGAGGTCTTTCTTTATCTCCCAGGCACCCCTTTGTGTGATTTCATGTTGAACTATTTTCCCCTGCCTGTTACATCCCTCTCAAAGCTACTGTCTGACTTCTACCTGACTTTGCCGATGGGTCTCTGTGTACCTCCTGTATTCACTAATACATCACTTACATAAAGTACACTTTAATTGAAGATTTGAAATCATGGTGGCAGTCTACAGCATAGAAGACAACAGAGAATAACCTAAAACCACTGTTCTTACATTCCTTGCCATCTCTGCCTTGGGGATTCCTTACGATTATATCTTTCTTTGACCTTTGTGTGTTAATGGAATCTCCCTTACTCTCAAGAATATTCCTTCCGATCACACTCAAAATTTTGCAAAGGTCTTGAAATAAGATTCAAAATTATAATATTTCATTAACATATCCTAGTTCAAATTCTTAGGCAGCCCTTGTTCTCCCACTAAGCAAAGAAAAATCTCAGCATTTTTTTCTCTTTCTCTCTCTATATTACACATAAGTAAAAATGGAAGTTATGGAATTCCTTGGCATTCACCAATGACATCAGAAGAAAGAACTTTCATTTTTGGTGCATTCTTGGCAGCTCATCAAAAGAACTTTGTGTGTGCTCCTGACTATTCTTTGTTAATAATTATTCTTGTATCTGTTATTCATACATTATTCGAGAGTAGTCAATACTACCTGTGCAGATTCAAACTATTTTTGCCCGTATATAAATATCACTTTGGTGTTCTAGGATTGGCATATTAAAAAGTATCCTAAATTATATTTGAATGTAGAATTCCATAGTTAATGTGTAGCATTCTCTTAGTGATTTTTAATTCTAGAAATTCCAAATTTTCAATAGTTTTAATGGAGCAGTGAAAATAGGATATTTTTTATCTTGGTGGTAGTGAAGACTTGTTTTTTTGTTTGTTTGTTTGTTTTTCTTGTGGATTCAGATTTCCTGCTACAGTCTGATGAATTTTTCTAGGGAAGGCAACCTTTATAACAATATTTAATTTTTTAAAAATATATAAATTTAAAAAAATAAAATAAAATAAAATAAAATATATAAATTTTTTGAAATTCTATAGGACTCAATGAAATAAGAGAGAATTGTAGTTTAAGCTTAAGAGTATTAAAACAATGATTAAGAGCATTAATTTGAACCGTTTACATTTTACTAAAGAGATACCAAGAGATTTAACACTGCTTTTCCTTTGAAGGCAAAGTCTCTTTCTCCCGTGCTTTATTCCTTTCTGATCCTCTCTGACTTTTACTCCTGTCCTTTCTTTTTGGTTTTCTTGTCCAAAGAAGTGTATGCCTATAAGTATATGTTCAGGCTCAATTAATCCTGATATTTATTTAACCCCATGTTAAGATACTTTGGTATCATTTTTATATACAAGTTATGCCTAACCATTTTTTTCCAAATTGGGAACCCCAAGGTCCCAAAGTTTGGTTTGCTTATTTGTTTATATAGGTATTCTTTGGTTAGTAAATTTCCTCGTATCACAAAAATTTAAGGTTAGTAAGCTATAATCTACCAAATTTCAGCAGTTATGTTTAATAGGTCTTAGTCCCATCCCCTTGGCTACACAGTGTTGTGTCTATCAGACAGCTTCTAGTAAAGCATTATGGATGATGTGAAGACTATGACTAAACCTAAAATTACATTGAGCAGCCACTGTAAATCTCTTTCTTGTTTAACGCTGTGCCATATATCAATAACAATAGTAACAGCTAAAGCTGCTGATTTGAAGATGTCTGTCAAACACATGATGATTAATCCCACTTTTCTCCCTCTGAGTTTGGATTCAGTAAAAACAATATGCACAATTCATATATAGAAGCATGATACTAGTTTGATTTTTTTTTCTGATAAAGCTGGACTGTAGACTTGCCACCAAAATCAGATTTCTTGAGACTTGCCCTCATTGCATATTTGGGGTGGCCATTTTAGAAGAGACTAAAAGTAGACATTTGGCTAGATGCATGGGTAATCAACATGCCTTATATTCCAAAGGAAGAGGTAGGCTTCTAGTTTGACTTCTAGAAGGCAAGCCATGGGCTGTGATCTCACTGTGCTTCCTATAGAGCAGGGGAAGGATATATTTCTGCTTCCTGGTGACAGGCTATTGCAAAAGGGGAATCTTGGGAAAGCAGAGTCATTCTTGCTTATTGGTTTTCTAAACCTTACCAGTAAGATAAGTCACTCTTCCTATCTAATGGTGGGGGGTGGGGAGGGAAGGGAAGGGAAGAGAGAGAATGAGAGAGGAAGATGGCTTCTCAATATTTCTGAACCTAAAAGGCAGTCATTCATACTTCACAGGCAAAAGTAAGAACATCTGGAGAGGGAGAGAGAGTCCCCACTTTAATAACTAACATTTAATGACCACTTATTATGTACCAGGTACTGTGCTAAGAACTTTACATTTGTAGTCTTATTTAAAGCCTCATAGTAATCCAGTAAGATACCTACTTTTTTATTTAATTGTCTAGCATTCCCATCTTCTGCTAATAACCCTTTGTTTCCTTAGGAGAGCTGATCTTACATGATCCATAGAGTTCTAGTAGAGCTTCCAAATATGTACCCACTGGAGTAAGACATGTGCTGTTAGCTAAAAACAGATAAATTCATGAAGGATTGATAGATTATTTGGTGGATGTATGTGGCAGTTAGTCATAACTATAAAAGTAGTCTATAAACCTACGAATAAGAACAGAAACTCTTAAAAATCTGGGCCAAAGATTCTGCAGTTGCAAGGATGTTATACTTTTACCTGAAGATATACTGTTTCTTTATATTTTATTTAAGTACTTGATTTGATTTCATTTTAATCATTACTGTCACTATTACCACAATTTACCACATTGTGCTCCTGGATATGTTAGATTCCTCTTTCTGATAATCCATCCACATTCTGTTCTTTTTCAGGATTCCCATCACATTACTCTTTACATTCAAACCATTAGAATTATATAAATATAGTAGGCCTGGAGGTTTATTTGCCTTTAGCATTTCCTTCTGCATTCTTATTTTGTTTTTTTTCCCCTTTTATCTCCAGCTTTATTGAGATGTAATTGACAAATGACATTGTGTAAACTTAAGGTGTACAATGTGATCTGCATTCTTACGACCATTTCCCCACGATAGTCTTCAGTAAGTTTGCAGATACTTCATTCCAGCCTATTTACTAGAGACCTGTTTTCCCCATAGAGTAACTATAAATAAATATAAAATTGACAGTGGAAAATGAAGTTATCTTAATACAGTTTACATGGAGTATTTTGTTTGAGAATTTAGGGTGTAGATGGAAAAGGTAATCTTTTCATATCCTGGCATTCCTGTGATCCTTGGCATGCGTCATCATTTTTATTTTATGGAGGTGGGTAAGGGGGTTGAGAACTAGGCACCAATTAATTTACCAGAAGTTACATGGACTTTATCTTCACTTGAGTGAGAGAGTCACAAATACCAGGCTCCTCTGCTCCCTGTATCATCTTTCTTCTTGATTTATGTCTACTTGTGATGTAATATTACACCCAGGGCCTTCAGAGGTTAGTCATAGGTAAATGCCCATTAAACAATCATGTATTTGATCTATGTAGATTATTTTTATAAAACCTTGTGGTATTTTACTAATCACAATCTACTGGCCTGTGATTGTAAATATCAAGATATAATGCCTTAGAGGAGCTTCAAGATGGCAGAAGGGCAAGATGTAGAGATCACCTTCCTCCCCACAAATACATCAGAAATACATCTACATGTGGAACAACTCCTACAGAACACCTACTGAACGCTGGCAGAAGACCTCAGACCTCCCAAAAGGCAAGAAACTCCCCACGTACCTGGGTAGGGCAAAAGAAAAAAGAAATAACAGAGACAAAAGAATAAGGACGGGACCTGCACCAGTGGGAGGGAGCTGTGAAGGAGGAAAGGTTTCCACACACTAGGAAGCCCCTCTGCGGGCGGAGACTGCAGGTGGCGGAGTGGGGAAGCTTCGGAGTCACGGAGGAGAGTGCAGCCACAGGGGCGCGGAGGGCAAAGCAGAGAGATCCCCGCACAGAAGAGCGGAGACGACCAGCACTCACCAGCCCGAGAGGCTTGTCTGCTCACCCGCTGGGGCGGGCAGGGGCTGGGAGCTGAGGCTTAGGCTTTGGTTGGATCCCAGGGAGAGGACTGGGGTTGGTGGCGTGAACACAGCCTGAAGGGGCTAGTGCGCCACAGCTAGCCGGGAGGGAGTCCAGGAAAAAGTCTGGAGCTGCCGAAGAGGCAAGAAACTTTTTTTTGCCTCTTTGTTTCCTGGTGCGTGAGGAGAGGGGATTAAGAGCACTGCTTAAAAGAGCTCCAGAGATGAGCATGAGCTGCGGCTATCAGCGTGGACCCCAGAGGTGGGCATGAGACGCTAAGGCTGCTGCTGCCGCCACCAAGAAGCCTGTGTGCGAGCACAGGTCACTATCCACACCTCCCCTCGGGAGCCTGTGCAGCCCGCCACTGCCAGGTTCCTGTGATCCAGGGACAACTTCCCCAGGAGAACGCACGGCGTGCATCACGCTGGTGCAACGTCATGCTGGGCTCTGCTGCCGCAGGCTCGCCCCGCACACCATGCCCCTGCCTCCCCCCGGCCTGAGTGAGCCAGAGCCCCCGAATCAGCTGCTCCTGTAACCCCGTCCTGTCTGAGCAAAGAACAGATGCCCTCAGGCGACCTACACGCAGAGGCTGGGCCAAATCAAAAGCTGAACCCCAGGAGCTGTGCGAACAAAGAGAAAGGGAAATCTCTCCCAGCAGCCTCAGGAGCAGTGGATTAAATCTCCACAATCAACTTGATGTACCCTGCATCTGTGGAATACCTGAATAGACAATGAATCATCCCAAATTGAGGAGGTGGACTTCGGGAGCAACAATATATATATATTTTTCCCTTTTTCTCTTTTTGTGAGTGTGTATGTGTATGGTTCTGTGTGTGATTTCATCTGTGTAGCTTTGCTTTTACCATTTGTCCTAGGGTTCGGTCTGTCCGTTTTGTTTTGTTTATTTAGTATAGTTTTTAGCGCTTGTTATCATTGGTGGATTTGTTTTTTGGTTAGGTTGCTCTCTTCTTTCTTTTTCTTTTTTTTATTACTTAAAAAATTTTTTTTAATAATTATTTTTTATTTTTTATTCTAATAACTTTTATTTTACTTTATCTTCTTCTTTCTTTCTTTCTTTCTTTTTTCTCCCTTTTATTCTGAGCCATGTGGATGACAGGCTCCTGGTGCTCCATCCAGGCATCAGGGCTGTGCCTCTGAGGTGGGAGAGCCAAGTTCAGGACATTGGTCCGCCAGAGACCTCCCAGCTCCACATAATATCAAATGGCGAAAATCTCCTAGAGATCTCCATCTCAACACCAAGACCCAGCTCCACTCAATGACCAGCAAGCTACAGAGCTGAACACCGTATGCCAAACAACTAGCAAGACAGGAACACAACCCCACCCATTAGCAGAGAGGCTGCCTAAAATCATAATAAGGCAACAGACACCCCAAAACACACCAGCCCATGTGGACCAGCCCACCTTAAAGACAAGATCCGGCCTCATCCACCAGAACACAGGCACTAGTCCCCTCCACCAGGAAGCCTACACAACCCACTGAACCAAACTTAGCCACTGGGGGCAGACACCAAAAACAACGGGAACTACGAACCTGCAGCCTGCGAAAAGGAGACACCAAACACAGTAAGTTAAGCAAAATGAGAAGACAGAGAAACACACAGCAGTTGAAGGAGCAAGGTAAAAACCCACCAGACGTGGCAAATGAAGAGGAAATAGGCAGGCTACCTGAAAAAGAATTCAGAAAAATGATAGTAAAGATGATCCAAAATCTTGGAAATAGAATGGAGAAAATACAATAAACGTTTAACAAGGACCTAGAAGAACTAAAGAGCAAACAAACAGTGGTGAGCAACACAATAAATGAAATTAAAAATTCTCTAGAAGGAATCAATAGCAGAATAACTGAGGCAGAAGAATGGATAAGTGACCTGGAAAATAAAATAGTGGAAATAACTACTGCAGAGCAGAATAAAGAAAAAAGAATGAAAAGAATTGAGGACAGTCTCAGAGACCTCTGGGACAACATTAAACACACCAACATTCGAATTATAGGGGTCCCAGAAGAAGAAGAGAAAAAGAAAGGGACTGAGAAAATATTTGAAGAGATTATAGTTGAAAACGTCCCTAATATGGGAAAGGAAATAGTTAGTCAAGTCCAGGAAGCACAGAGAGGCCCATACAGGATAAATCTAAGGAGAAAAATGCCAAGACACATATTAATCAACGTGTCAAAAATTAAATACAAAGAAAAATTATTAAAAGCAGCAAGGGAAAAACAACAAATAACATACAAGGGAATCCCCATAAGGTTAACAGCTGATCTTTCAGCAGAAACTCTGCAAGCCAGAAGGGAGTGGCAGCACACATTGAAAGTGATGAAGAGGAAAAACCTACAACCAAGATTACTCTACCCAGCAAGGATCTCATTCAGATTTGATGGAGAAATTAAAACCTTTACAGACAAGCAAAAGCTAAGAGAATTCGGCACCACCAAACCAGCTTTACAACAAATGCTAAAGGAACTTCTCTAGGCAGAAAACACAACAGAAGGAAAACACCTACAATAACAAACCCAAAACAATTAAGAAAATGGTAATAGGAACATACATATTGATAATTACCTTAAATGTAAATGGATTAAATGCTCCAACCAAAAGACATAGACTGGCTGAATGGATCCAAAAACAAGACCTGTATATATGCTGTCTACAAGAGACCCACTTCAGACCTAGGAACACATACAAACTGAAAGTCAGGGGATGGAAAAAGATATTCCATGCAAATGGAAATCAAAGGAAAGCTGGAGTAACAATTCTCATATCAGACAAAATACACTTTAAAACAAAGACTATTACAAGAGACAAAGAAGGACACTATATAATGATCAAGGGATGAATCCAAGAAGAAGATATAACAATTGTAAATATTTATGCACCCAACATAGGAGCACCTCAATACATAAGGCAAATACTAACAGCCATAAAAGGGGAAATCGACAGTAACACAATCATAGTAGTGGACTTTAACACCCCACTTTCACCAATGGACAGATCATCCAAAATGAAAATAAATAAGGAAACACAATCTTTAAATGATACATTAAACAAGATGGACTTAATTGATATTTATAGGACATTCCATCCAGAAACAACAGAATACACTTTCTTCTCAAGTGCTCATGGAACATTCTCCAGGATAGATCATATCTTAGGTCACAAATCAAGCCTTGGTAAATTTAAGAACATTGAAATCGTATCAAGTATCTTTTCCAACCACAATGCTGTGAGAGTAGATATCAATTACAGGAAAAAATCTGTAAAAAATACAAACACATGGAGGCTAAACAATACACTACTAAATAACCAAGAGATCACTGAAGAAATCAAAGAGGAAATCAAAAACTACCTAGAAACAAATGACAATGAAAACACGACGACCCAAAACCTATGGGATGCAACAAAAGCAGTTCTAAGAGGGAAGTTTATAGCAATACTAGCCTACCTCAAGAAACAAGAAACATATCAAATAAACAACCTAACCTTACACCTAAAGCAATTAGAGAAAGAAGAACAAAAATACCCCAAAGTTAGCAGAAGGAAATAAATCATAAAGATCAGATCAGAAATAAATGAAAAAGAAATGAAGGAAACGATAGCAAAGATCAGTAAAACTAAAAGCTGGTTCTTTGAAAAGATAAACAAAATTGATAAACCATTAGCCAGACTCATCAAGAAAAAAAGGGAGAAGACTCAAATCAATAGAATTAGAAATGAAAAAGGAGAAGTAACAACTGACACTGCAGAAATACAAAGGATCATGAGAGATTACTACAAGAAACTATATGGCAATAAAATGGATAACCTGGAAGAAATGGACAGATTCTTGGAAATGCACAACCTTCTGAGCCTGAACCAGCAAGAAATAGAAAATATGAACAGACCAATGACAAACACTGAAGTTGAAACTGTGATTAAAACTCTTCCAACAAACAAAAGCCCAGGACCAGATGGCTTCACAGGTGAATTCTATCAAACATTTAGAGAAGAGCTAACGCCTATCCTTCTCAGACTCTTCCAAAATATAGCAGAGGGAGGAACACTCCCAAACTCATTCTGTGTGGCCACCATCACCCTGATACCAAAACCAGACAAAGATGTCACAAAGAAGATAACTACAGGCCAATATCACTGATGAACATAGATGCAAAAATCCTCAACAAAATACTAGTAAACAGAATCCAACAGCATATTAAAAGAATCATACACCATGTTCAAGTGGGGTTTATCCCAGGGATGCAAGGATTCTTCAATATACACAAATCAATCAATGTGATACACCATATTAACAAATTGAAGGAGAAGCACCATATGATCATCTCAATAGATGCAGAGAAAGGTTTCAACAAAATTCAACACCCATTTATGATAAAAACCCTCCAGAAAGTAGGCATAGAGGGAACTTACCTCAACATAATAAAGGCCATATATGACAAACCCACAGAAAACATCATCCTCAATGGTGAAAAACTGAAACCATTTCCACTAAGATCAGGAACAAGACAAGGTTGCCCACTCTCACCACTATTTTTCAACATAGTTTTGGAAGTTTTAGCCACAGCAATCAGAGAAGAAAAAGAAATAAGAGGAATCCAAATCGGAAAAGAAGAAATAAAGCTGTCACTGTTTGCAGATGACGTGACACTATACATAGAGAATCCTAAAGATGCTACCAGAAAACTACTAGAGCTAATCAATGAATTTGGTAAAGTAGCAGGATACAAAATTAATGCACAGATATCTCTTGCATTCCTATACACTAATGATGAAAAATCTGAAAGTGAAATTAAGAAAACACTCCCATTTACCATTGCAACAAAAAGAATAAAATATCTAGGAATAAACCTACCTAAGACTCAAAAGACCTGTATGCAGAAAACTATAAGACACTGATGAAAGAAATTAAAGATGATACAAACAGATGGAGAGATATACCATGTCCTTGGATTGGAAGAATCAGCATTGTGAAAATGACTCTACTACCCAAAGCAATCTACAGATTCAATGCATCCCTATCAAACTACCAATGGTATTTTTCACAGAACTAGAACAAGAAATTTCACAATTTGTATGGAAACACAAAAGATGCCAAATGGCCAAAGCAATCTTGAGAAAGAAAAACAGAGCTGGAGGAATCAGGCTCCCGGACTTCACAGTATACTACAAAGCTAGAGTAATCAAGACAGTTTGGTACTGGCACAAAAACAGAAATATAGATCAATGGAACAGGATAGAAAGCCCAGAGATAAACCCATGCATATATGGTCACCTTATCTTTGATAAAGGAGGCAAGAATATACAGTGGAGAAAAGGCAGCCTCTTCAATAAGTGGTGCTGAGAGAACTGGACGGCTACATGTAAAGGAACACTCCCTAACACCATACACAAAAATAAACTCAAAGTGGATTAAAGACCTAAGTGTAAAGCCAGACACTATCAAACTCTTAGAGGAAAACATAGGCAGAACAGTCTATGACATAAATCACAGCAAGATCCTTTTTGACCTACCTCCTAGAGAAATGGAAATAAAAACAAAAATAAACAAATGGGACCTAATGAAACTTAAAAGCTCTTGCACAGCAAAGGAAACCATAAACAAGACCAAAAGACAACCCTCAGAATGGGAGAAAATATTTGCAAAAGAAGCAACTGACAAAGGATTAATCTCCAAAATTTACAAGCAGCTCATGCAGGTCAATATCAGAAAAACAAACAACCCAATCCAAAAATGGGCAGAAGACCTAGATAGACATTTCTCCAAAGAAGATATACAGATTGCCAACAAACACATGAAAGAATGCTCAACATCATTAATCATTAGAGAAATGCAAATCAAAACCACAATGAGATATCATCTCACACCAGTCAGAATGGCCATCATCAAAAAATCTACAAACAATAAATGCTGGAGAGGGTGTGGATAAAAGGGAACCCTCTTGCACTGTTGGTGGTAATGTAAATTGATACAGCCACTATGGAGAACGGTATGGAGGTTCCTTAAAAAACTAAAAATAGAGCTACCATATGACCCAGCAATCCCACTACTGGGCATATACCCAGAGAAAACCATAATTCAAAAAGAGTCATGTACCACAGTGTTCATTGCAGCTCTATTTATAATAGCGAGGACATGGAAACAAGCTAAGAAGCTAAGTGTCCATCAACAGATGAATGGATAAAGAAGATGTGGCGCATATATACAATGGAATATTACTCAGCCCTAAAAAGAAACAAAATTGAGTTATTTGTAGTGAGGTGGATGGACCTAGAGTCTGTTATACAGAGTGAAGTAAGTCAGAAAGAGAAAAACCAGTACTGTATGCCAACACATATCTATGGAATCTAAAAAAAAAAAAAAAAAAGGTCATGAGGAACCTATGGGCAAGACAGGAGTAAAAACGCAGACCTACTAGAAAATAGACTTGAGGATACGGGGAGGGGGGAAGGGTAACCTGGGACAAAGTGAGAGAGTGGCATGGACATATATACACTACCAAATGTAAAATAGATAGCTAGTGGGAAGCAGCCGCATAGCACAGGGAGATCAGCTTGGTGCTTTGTGACCACCTAGAGGGGTGGGAGAGGGAGGGTGGGAGGGGGGGAGATCCAAGGGGGAAAAGATATGGGGATATATGTATATGTATAACTGATTCACTTTGTTATATAGCAGAAACTAACACACCATTGTAAAGCAATTATACTCCAATAAAGATGTTAAAAAAAAAAAAGATATAATGCCTTATAGATTGAGCATATATTGTACAAAATAATTGTGCAGAATTACTTTGGCTAATTTGGCTTCTATATTAACACTGTGACCACTGTGCCTGAATGACCTTGAGTTTAAGAAAATTAGGAGCTTTAGTAATTAGTTGGTGGGCCCCATATCACATTAAGAGGTTCTATTAAAACCATGAAAAATAAATAAAATGTCAGTCTCTATACTTACAAACCCAGGTCACGTCACTTAATTACACTGCTAGGCTATCATAACATTTTCAGAAAAGAAAAGAAAAAATCTGTTGAGCAAATCTGTCTTCAGGTTGTCAGTCAATATTTTTATTTCAAAGGGATAAATGCTTGCTGTAATCATTGTGTGATCTCTGCCTATATTAGATAACATTCTTCTTTCTTTTGAATAAGAAAACTCTTGGCTTCTTGAGTTTTCTATGTACTAAATGATTCAAAGTCTTGGAAAGCACCTCCTTGATTTTTGTTGAGTGAGGTTACTGGTTTAAACTTTGGAATGTAAGATTATTGTTGATGTTTAAGTGTTGAAATAGTCACTGTGAGGAAAGTTGAGGACAATTAAATGAAATTCTAATTGAAATTTAGGATGAATTGGTATTTACACAAGATATCAGTAATTCAGAGATAAATATAACAGACCATTTGCATCCTGATTTTTTTCTCAGCCATATTGAAAAGAAGCATTTGCAATAAGAAGGCATTGATTTTTGTCTGTAAAGCGCTCTTCCCCAAATCATAGCAACTCCAAGATAAAAAGAAAATAAAGCCAAATCTTAAAGTATTTTTCATAAAGGGAGCAAGTATTCTTTTTTAGTTATCCAACTCCAACAGAATTAGATTTTGTGTAAAGATGTCAAAGAATTTTCCAGGTGTAAAATATTTTAGATAGCTATAAAACAATAAAGTGGCAAATGAAAAATGAGACAAAATGAATTTATACATAAAATAGTTTATCATCAGTTATGCTAGCTGATATCTTGAAAATAGTATGTGATGTAATATATGATTTAGCTGCAAGTATGTGTGGCAATAAATTCAAGTCTAGAGTTATCCTTCAGTCATATAAAATATTGAACACAGCATATCATTTTAAAATGATGTGTAGTGCACCATGTAGAGAGCAAAATGACAATCTACGATAATACTTTCTGACCCCAGCTCTCTGACAAAGAGACAATTTAACTTGTTTATTGACAAGGTAGATTATTATAGATTAGAGTGGTTCACAAAAGATGGCAGCTCCTATTCTTCTGCAGTAGTCCGACTGAGCTGTTCTTGAAAACCCTTCATCCACGGAGCTCAAACCATTACTAGTAGGTACTCTTATGTCTAAACATTTGTCTTTTAACTTTTTATTTGCAAAGAATTTGGAATCTTAATTAGTATTCATCAGTTATTCCTAGGAGACATTCTAGCATATTCAAGTCATTTAAAAATGAGTCTCTAAGGCCTGGGAACTCTGATTAACCCCTCAGGAAAAACTCTGTTAGGCCACTTGGCCTCCAAAGCTCAACTCTGTCATTGCACAATTGACTCATATTTATGTCTTAAGTAAGGGGAACACATCAGTTAGCCTTTTCAGAACATTTTATTTTGTGAAGGTTGCTTTACCTCCGTTTGTTTCTGTCCTTCATGATTATAAATAAGAATATCACTGATTTTCGTCATTCCACTTGCTTTACAGAAGGCTTGATCTAATTCCTGTGTTGTTTTGTTTTTCCAGAAAAGATCTATGTATATCGAATATAATTAAACACTTCTTTGTTATTACAAACAGTTTGAAGAAAGGGTTTCATTGTGCTTAGGGGATACTGTGTTTTCTTAGAAATCCAAACCCTTTGAATTCTCTTCATATGTTCCTGTGGAATATTTAGCAACTGAAATCTCCTTTATTTTAAGTGTCATGAACAACAGATGGTGCCCCTAAAAAGACTAGTTTCATAGTCAAGTCATTTTGCAATAGCAACATCCTTGAATTGTATTCGAAGTAAACTTAGTGCTTGTGAGTATAGATCAGAAAACCAAATGAATCAGAAGACAGGAATGGAAGCTAATAAATAATAAATCTTACATTTAAATAATTTTATTGTTGTCTTAAATATAAAATCCTGGTCAGAATTATAGTGGTGGAATTTTGATATCTGTAAATTCATCCCCTGTCCACACACTTTGAGACCTGAACGAAAGCTTCCTGTGTGACTTCTTAAGGTAGATATGTCTTTAAGATCCTTGTGTGAATTTCCCTTAACTATGCACCATTTGCTCTCCTGGATCTCAGGCTACCAGCCCACACTGCGGATTTTGGACTTGCCAACCTCCATAATGATGCGAGCCAATTCCTTGTAAGAAATCTCTTTCTATGTTCACATCCTGTTGGTTCTGTTTCTTGGGAGAACCCCAACTAATACAAATTGATTCCTAGTTTGATTTAGAATGTGATGGATTATGAAATATAGAGAGCAGGGAGTAGCAAAAATGTAGTGAGGAGATTGTGGCTTTACTCTAGATCTGCAACTAACCACCTGTGCGATTCTGGGTGAGCCTCAATGGATTTGAAGCTTTTCCTGTACCAAAATGAGGAAATTCAAACAGATAAACTCTTATATCCTTTCCAGCTTTAACATAGATGACTATATCCCAGGATGTTCTTGGCCTTAGAGAGGCCTGTAGTTTCTCTGGTACTTCTTTCATCACTACCATCGTATCAAGAACTACAGGAAAAAATGCACAAAATGGGGGCATTTGTTGAATATAAAGGAATGAATATCTGTTATTAATGAATTTATGTAAAATGGCAAGGCCTATTCATCTTACCCCATACTCAATCAAAATCAAAATAATTAAGTACTCCATTCACAGAACAATCAAATTCTTACTACAAGCAACTTCTTGTCCATGTTAGACATTTTGTTTTAATACCATTGATAGAGAGTTTAATAATTCTAAAAGGAAAAAGGACAAGACAATAAGTAAACCAACCTTCAAGAATGATGTCTCCCAGAAATGTGAGTTGAGACTCCATGAGGCATCAAATAGAATGTTAATGGAAGATGTGGCTCTAATTGCTGCTGTATCAGTGCCTTAGGCATTTCCTGATTCTTATTACATGTTTTACTGAATGGTTTTGTTAAGTGATTTCTTTCTTTTGCTTTCCTTCCCACCTTCCTTTTGGATCTTGCTTTTAAAAATCCCAATATTTTTTTCTGTTAACTTTTCTTATTTTGTTCTCATTGTTCCTAGATACTCTTTTATAATGAAATGGAAATTAAGTTTTTAATTAGCTATGTACTTTTTATCTACACATCAGCTATTGTCATCAACACTATCGTGTTCACTACCTTTACAGATTTTTGTGCATTTGCTGTGTGCTACTTTTGTAGACACCAAGTAGTTTATGGAGAAGATGCAATTTATGAGGATTTTAAGATGAATATAGAGAACAAGTAAATGAAGAATTATATTAAAATGAAGCAGGTTTTCCAGTTAAAAAAATTGTATGTTTTCCTTTATCATAGTTATGTAGGTGTTTAACACAAGTTTCAAAATGCAGATTTAAAAACCATTGCTACATTTTATGAGTTATCATTAAATTATTCTCAGACTATTGGCTGTACACTGTGCTCTTGGTCTAAAGGAATATAATTTGGTGGTCCAAATTGGTATAGTAAGTTCTGTCCCAGTTCTTTTATAGTGTTTTGTGCATTTGCATTTGCCACCAGCTATGCAAATCTCTGTCTAGAGTAACTGTTCATTCCTGTAGGACCCACTTATAGCCTCCCAGGGTCACCAGTAGTGGCCCCACGTGGTCTGCTTGTTAGGTCTTTTTGAGGCCTTTCCTCCTAGAGAAACTATACGTCATCTGTGATTGTTCAATAGTGAGATTTGGGTCTTGCATGCACTCAAACGTGTTCCTCCATTCTGCAACGTACAAAACCAAAAAAAAAAAAAACAAAAACTACCCTTAAGTTTCTGGCTCTCACAATCAATTTAGTAAACGTTCTTCAGGAACCTGATGACATCAATTCACAAAAGAGATAAGTCCTTATCATTATATTTTCTGATTTCAGTAGTTTTTTGTCCCTCCACAACCTTGACTATCTTTCTGGTGACCAGAAGTTATAGAACTGCTATTTGTTTTTCCAGCATAAACTTTCCTTTTGATAGTGGCCCTAAGGCTAGAGACCAAAATCTGAGCATAATGTAGCACCAGAATTCACCTTAACACTTTGCTTTACTTTGATTTTAGCTATTGCAGACAAAAATAACCAAAGGGATTGTATATTTAGCTTGTTTGTCATGACTTTGCATTTTTTTATGTGTTCAGTGAACCAACTGCTTGCGTGTTGGGTCTATCATTTCTAAATTCCACTGGTGACTTTCACCTCTGTAAGTGATGGCGCAACTGCTGTTTCATGCTACAGGTAACTTGGGAGCTATCTCAGCAGTAAAGATTCATCAGTCCTTGCCCCCTCATCCTTTTCCCAAATAATGATTTCACCATGCTTTAGTGAGTCAGAATTGTTCTAGAGAATGCCACTTCTGATGCAACTAAATTGTCCAAATTGATGCAGAAAAACATGTGACAAAATTCATCCTTTATTCATAATAGATTGAACTCCCAACAAACCAAAAAGGATATTTCTTCAATATGAAGACATGTAAAAAAAAAATAACTTGCACCCCTCTCCCCCAACCCTGCAATTAACTTCATACTTAATGGTCAAAGACTGAATGCTTTTCCTGTGAGATAGGGTGAGATTGTTTACTCATATATCCAGTCAACATTTCTGATATAGTATTTTCCATTTCTAGCATTTTTTTTTAACAGCTTGAAACTGATTGCTGAAATTCTCTCTCTTCATGCATGTTGTCCACATTTTCCCCTGGAGCTGTTAGCATTTTATTAAAGTCCCTGTCTAATAATTCCAACCTTTGAGCCATCTCTGGGTCTTCTATAGAGAGATACTTTTCTATCCTGATCACAGGCCACATGTTCATGCTTCTTTGTGTGTCTCATAATGTTTGATTGCATAGAGGCGATTGTGCATAAAAGGATACTAGACACTGAAGTTAATATTTACCTCCTAAAAGAGCATGCTACTTCTTTGGCCACACTGCTAGAGTGGCAGCTAAGTTAATGTGGTCATCTGTTGTTGTTGAGCTGATCTGTTACTAATTAATTTTTTTTAGCTTTTGTTTGATTCAGTTCACCCCTGGCTTCAACATCTTAGGGTAGGATCAGGACTTTTCCTTCAATAATGTTTGGAGACAAAGCACTGGCAAGATTCCAGAAATTCCTTAGTGCTTTATAGGTGAGCCACCAGCTTTCCAAACTCTTGATGATTTTTTTCTCCTTTATATTCTGACTACCAGCTTTCTGAGTTGCTGGAGAATTATCTTTGTACCAGGTGAAGAACTATGGGAAATGGTTGGCATATGGGTTCAGATGCACTCTGTGGCTGGGGCTCCTTTGAATTTGCGTGTATAGTTCCATGTGGCATTCCTCCTTAAACACATCTGTTTACATTTGTCCTCATTCTTGACACTATGCCTGGGATAAAAGCAGCTGTGGTCTCTTTTCTCCTAAGAAGGGCTTTTTCATTTCTTGAATTAATTCATTTAGGTTTCTTTGTATCCTTATCCTCAGATTTCTTTTTTTTTTTAATTTTTATTGGAGTATAGTTCATTTACAATGTTAGTTTCAGGTGTACAGCAAAGTGAATACATATACATATATGTATACATATACATATATCCACTCTTTTTTTTAGATTCTTTTCCCATATAGGCCATTACAGAGTACTGAGTAGAGTTCCCTGTGCTATACAGCAGGTTCTTACTAGTTATCTATTTTATATATAGCAGTGTGTCTATGTCAATCCCAATCTCCCAATTTATCCCTCCCCCCGCTTATCCCCTGGTAACCATAAGTTTGTTTTCTACATCCATGACTCTACTTCTGTTTTGTAAATAAATTCATTTGTACTCTTTTTTTTAGATTCCACAAATAAGCGATATCATATGATATTTGTCTTTCTGTGTCTGACTTACTTCACTCAGTATGACAATCTCTAGGTCCATCCATGTTGCTGCAAATGGCATTATTTTGTTCTTTTTTATGGCCGAGTAATATTCCATTGTATATACATACCACATCTTCTTTATCCATTTCTCTGTTGATGGACATTTAGGTTGCTTCCATGTCCTGGCTATTGTAAATAGTGCTGCAATGAGCATTGGGGTGCATGTATCTTTTTGAATTATGGTTTTCTCCAGGTGTATGCCCAGGAGTGGGATTGCTGGGTCATATGGTAGTTCTACTTTTAGTTTTTTAAGGAACCTCCATACTGTTCTCCATAGTGGCTGTACCAATTTACATTCCCACTGAAAGTGCAGGAGGGTTCCCTTTTCTCCACACCCTTTCCAGCATTTATTGTTTATAGATTTTTTTCATGGTGGCCATTCTGACCTGTGTAAGGTGATACCTCATTGTAGTTTTGATTTGCATTTCTCTAATAATTAGTGATGTTGAGCATCTTTTCATGTGCCACATTCAGATTTCTGATTCACTTAAAATTTTTGATTTTGCAGCTTATTTGGTTTGCTTTGGTTGTTAGGATGAGAGGATGGACTCTTTCAACTTTCTATAGTCTAACCAGACCTAATTTACTTATGTTCTCTCTCATCTTTCTATCTGGAGGAATGTGCATCAGACGCTGTTATTTGTGTATTTCAGGGAGGAATTAAAGATCCTGTGACTGCTATATGGCTGATTTACTGTTTAAATAATTACCAGTTCTCCCAAATGTTATTTTTGTTCACATCTTTTCAGTAATTAATTCATCAGCCAGGCTTTTGTGACTCAGGGGTGGCCTGGGAGACTACAGTTTTTCTACAAACAAAGGGCAGGCAGAGGACCTGGGGTGGGGGTCTGTCCCGGGAAGACCCCATAGGGTGTTGCTCAGTTACACTTGTACTTTCTGTTGCTTTTAATTAATACATAATGGTTCATGCTAGTCATACTTTTTTCTTATTTTTAATATACTATTATTTCACTTGCTAATTATCTTTGCATTTGCATCACTTTGCAATTGTTTAATTTTTGCATCCTTTTGTTTTGAGAAACATTTCCACATGCTTAGACGTCTAACTTTTTTTTTCTTTTGGTCACATTTTCTTAAGTGTGATTCTTATAAACAATGTGTGGTTGTATTTTGTTTAAGGTTCATTACTGGAGACTTTGTCTTTAACCCATTTTTACTTATAGCCATAATTGAGTGTTTTAGCTGCTGTTTCCATATTGTTTTACGTTTTCTATTTTTGCTTCACTTTTTGCCTCCATCCCACCACTGCTCCTCCTCCTTCTTTTTCTTCTTCTCTTTCATCTGTCTTTTGCTATGTGGACAACTTTTTTATTGTTGCTATGTTTGTTTCTCTTCGAATTATTTTCAAATTTTACATTGTTTTACATTTTACTAGTTTTTAATCTTTAATTTTAAAATATGCCTGACCCTATATTTTTATAATTGTTTAGGTTAAAAAAATGAAGCACTATTGCTTGACTGCTCAACTATAAAAGATGAATAACGCTAAGTATGTATATGACTTGGTGACAAGTTACAATAGCCATTTGATCTCAATAGTTCTTGTAATTAGTGCCAATTTTTCACAATTCCCACAGTAGTTGGCCTATAGTGTTAATTTTCAGCATTGTTAAGAGTTTCATCTTTTTCTGAATTTTCACAGCTATTTCTTTTGGAAACTGCACAAGGCTGATTCATGCATTACTAGCCAGGTGCCATCTTTCTGAATTTGCCTCTATTAAAATGTCTAATGGTGGTTGACAAAATGTAGAAAAGCTATTGGTTTTTATTTATCTTTTATTTAGCTAATTAACTGAACTGCCTTATTAATTAAAATGAGTTTTTGATTGATTATAATTATCTGATTATACAATTATATCATCTGGAAATAATGAAAATTTTGTATTCAGTTTTCCAGACTTACTTTTTCTAAATTATCTCTTCTGTCTTGTTTCACTGTTAGGTATGATTTGGCTGTTGGTTCAAAATACACAGTTGCTTTAGCAATCACTGCATTGTTCATAAATGTTCACAAACTAACTGTATAATAATCAGTTATTGAATATTTAGATTTTGCTAAATATCCACATCTATAGCTTCCCTATTCTTTTCTTCTTCTCTGATTGCACATTACCATTTCTAGCCATCTGGATTCTTTCTCTTTCAGGATTTCCCTAAATCACTAACCTGGCTCTGAGATAATGTTGTAACGTTTCGTAATACCTCAAGAATTAATATGAACCTAGTATTTTATACTCATTTAGGGTAGCTACATGCTTTCTTCTACTATAGCCTTACCTGACATGTTTCCATACTCTCCCTAAAATGCTTGTCCCACCCTTCTGTTTTATAGGTTGAAGCATATGAAGTTGTCCTTTATGAATAAAGGCGTCTATGGAGAATCCCCCTTACCCTACAAATATGGGTTAATCTAATATAAGCAGTCCTACTACGCAGGCTTTTAAAAATAGATTCCTGTGTATTGTGGGTACAGTTGACAAATAACTAACTAGTAGAATCAATACTGGTTCCAGGCCATGGTATTCTTTTGTGCTGGGCATCCTCCCTTGAATGGAGTTAGCCAGCATTGAATGTGATAGTGGTGACTCTGTTTGGACGATGGTTTGACTGCTTCTGAGGCCCAGTCTCAGAAGAAAGCCAGAAGCACCCATTGGGTTCAGGTTCTACAACCCTGTAACTGTCATACCTGTGATTAAGGCTTATTGCTCTTTTAGTTTTGCCCACCCCTGTCCCCCTGTCCCCCAAGTCTCTTCATTGGCTTATTTCCCCCAAGATTTATCTAGTAGAAGCTGCGGTTTAATTCATTATTCCTAAACCTAATCCCTTAGGAAATATGGTTGATTATGTCTAGCTTTCCCCTTCCTCACTAATAGGAGCTAATAGTTGCTTTCTAATAGAAGTCTCTTCTCTCACCAACCTGTTCTTCCTTGTTGGTTAAAAGGAAAGCAGTGTGATAGAGTGGAGTCAGCTGTCACGGGAAGTCCAATTTCTATTCTCTAATTCCAACTCAATTTCTCACTTTTGGGGAAACCTTTGGCAAAAGCCAGCAGAAGATAAATGGGGTAAGGAAGTATGTTATAAAGGAATACCTGGGAAAATCAAGGACATAATAATAGAGCATTTAAGTGAGGATAAATGGATAAATGTAAGGGCCCAGTAGAAGAAAGGAAGTCTTGGGGGCTTCCCTGGTGGCACAGTGGTTAAGAATCTGCCTGCCAGTGCAGGGGACATGGGTTCAAGTCCTGGTCCGGGAAGATCCCACACTCCGTGGAGCAACTAAGCCCGTGCGCCACAGCTACTGAGCCTGTACTCTAGAGCCCACGAGCCACAACTACTGAGCTCAAGTGCCACAATTACTGAAGCCCATGCACCTAGAGCCCATGCTCTGCAACAAGAGAAGCCACCACAATGAGAAGCCTGTGCACCGCAACGAAGAGTAGCCCCTGCTCGCCACAGCTAGAGAAAGCCCCTGTGCAGCAACAAATACCCAATGCAGCCAAATAAAAGTTACCTTGCTAAAAAAAAAAAAAAGAAAGGAAGTCTTACTCTTTCCACAGATCGCAGATGCAATATTAATTTTAGGAATTAGTTTTGGATTTCTGTTGCATTACCTGAGTTAAATAATACCCAATGCTAAATTCTTTACTTCTTTTATTGATTATTTAATTTTACAGAAATCAGAGTTAGAAACTTGGAAGCTGCTACTCTGAACCTAATTCTGGGCCATGAAGAAGACTTGGCTATTGAATTGGAAGTTCTAGAACTTGAGGCAGAAGGACTGCTGCCCTCTAAGTCCTCATGCAGTCCTGGAAGGGGCACCGCGGACAGAGAGAAGTGTCTTGGTTTTAGGAGGGCAGATTCCAAATGAAAGATAAGATGAGCATACTCCTGTAGCCTGAAAATATAGAAAGCAAAACATCTCCAAAGTTTGAGTGCTATCAGAAACAAATTTCAAAATACAAAAGAAAAGGGTCCATGCGAGTTAAAAGAGATGGAAACAAATGAAGAAAGTGATGCTTCTGTTCACAGAACCGTCTGATGAGATTTAAAACATGTATAAAAGGCGAAGGAGGTGCATAACTAAAGACTCATGAAAAAAATCAGTGTAGTCCCATTAGAAGATTATCAGGGAGGCCAGTAGCTGAAATTTGCAAACAGGGGAAAGAGGGTCAGGGGGCAGAGGGTCAAGGGCTCAGTTTTCTTTGTGAACATGCCTGGTATGCTATCAACTCCTATGCCATGGATGAGAGCTGTTCAAGGAATGTAAAGACCACTTGGTTATGTGCAAGCATATCAGGGTATCACTCTAGGTCCTGTCTTCTACTTTCTTTTCCAAATCAGCTTTCTCTGCCCTATTTGTTTTGGTGTGGCTTAGTTGGATTCTGTCACTCTACTGTAAACCCTTAGATCAGTCCTTTGATAAGGCTGCTATGTGGCTTATCCCCTCCTTTGCCCAGAAAGGTTTTTGTTTGTTTTTTTAAAAAAATATTTTGTAGTAAAATTTTCAATCATACAGAAAAGTAGAATTAATACACATATAACTACTACTTGCATATGGATATGATATTGTTTCCTTTTTATATACAGCAAGGGCTAAACTACTTTAAAGTAAATTGTAGATCTGGGAGAATTTGCCTAAACATTGTAGTATACATTTCTAAATTTAAAAAAAGCACATTCTCCTACATAGCCACGTATTCAAATTTCTCCCCATTTTCTCCCAGAATATCTAATTGTATTTTTAAAATCAAGATATAATTAATGACTGTGTATTACATGTAAATCTCTTAAATTATATCTCTTAAATTCCTTTTAATTTATAATAGTTCTCCTCCTTCCTCCCTCCACCCTGCCCCAATATTGTCTTTTCCAAGAGAGGCCAATTTTCTTATAGAAAATTTCATATTCTGATTTTGTCAGACTTTTTCTCATGATATTCATTATTCTCTAGTCCCTGTATTTCTTCATAACTGAAAGTTAGATGTTAAAAGCTTGATTAGGGTTAGTTTAAACATTTTTGGCTGCTATAGGTACATCATATCAGGAGGCACTTGATGTCTAGTTATCTCACCTGGGTATTGATTTTTGGAAATCTCTTGGCTCCTAGAGTTTTCTGTAGATTTCTGTGTTCTGTAGCTTGAGGTCACTTTTGCTCGTCCCTGTCTGTGCCCCAGCTGTTGGAGCTTGGACCCAGGTGTGATGTCATGAGACATGCACATTCTGTCCCCAGCCTGTCACTCTCCTTGGGTAATCCCATCCACTCTTATGAACTCAATAACCAACCCTGAAAAGCCGTTGAATGATTGATTTTCTATAGAAGATAAAATCGGAATGTCATTCAGGGTAGATTAAATTCAGTTTAGCTTAGAGGTGAAAGACTCCGCATTTATTGTACCTAAGCTGCTGTTCTTGTGTTATTTAGCTTACAATTGGAAATGCCTATTAGATGGGGAATGCAGACTAAGGTTTCTTGCTGGCATCTATTTCTATAGCTAAAGAAAAATGTATACAGTCCAGCTCTCCAATGTTCCAGCTTCACGAGTCCCTGTTAAAACTGTAGTTTGTAGTAACTACCTGTCAGCACATTGATCCTCTGCTAGTGATAGCCAAAAGAACAACAGAAACTATGTGGCAAAGAGCACGTGTCTTTTTGATAATTTACAGTATGGTATTAAATAAATAAAAGAGTAAAATGGAAAGTACATCCCCAGCTTTATTCTCTCTGAACTTTCACATCTGTGGCACACATACATTCATGAAAAATCTGCTTGTGATAGCCTCTGACATGTAACTATGGAAAATTAAGTTATAGTTACTGAAGATGTATGTTTGCATTTGCAGCTTTACATTGGCAGAGTGGCATAGATGTGCAGGGCAAATATTCTAGCATCACAGGTATAAAGTCAGGAAGGAGAACTTTTTATACTCTGTCAGCCAAAAAAACCCACAGAAGACTGCAAATAAGAAAGGAGTTCATTTAGAGTCTTAAGAATTGCAATTCAGGAGACACAGATTTGAGTAAAACTGAAAATGTTCTGGCGAAGAAAGAGTCAGGGGCTTGTAAAGGCAAAGCCATGAGCTTGTACTCTGAAACAAGAAAAGAAATATTTGTCCTTAAGGGATGGTTGTCATGAGTTGTTTTAGGGTAAGGGTCTGATAAGTATCTTGAGCTTCTGGCAGTTGTTCTGGATGCCTTCATTAGGACAATAAGTGGTCAAAGGTTAAATTCCATCCAGGCTGAGATGTGCATAAGTTACACTTCCTAAATGGCCTCCTGGCTCCGTTCTAGAGCGTACTCTTAGCAATACCAATTCCATATTGATTTTCCTTTCACAACTCCTGTTAATTTACTAAAATGTTGACAAACTTACTTCTCTCAGCATTATAATGTGTGACCCATTGTGTTTTATGCTAAGAATAAAAACTTCACCTATTATTCCCATTCTCTTTTACTCTGATTCTCATTTTGTCTAAATCAGGGCTGGTAAACTTCTTCTGTAAAGAGTAGCATAGTAAATATTTTAGGTAGTATGGGCCACATCGTTACTGTCACAGCTGCTTGACATTGCTGTTGTAGCACTAAAGCAGCCATAGACGATACGTACATGAGTGAGCTTGGCTGTGCTCCAATAAAGCTTTATTTATAGACATTAAAATTTTAATTTCTTTAGTTTTCACAGGTCATTAAACATTATCTTTCTTTGTATTTTTAAAAAGATTTATGATGTGAAAATTATTCTTAGCTCACAGGCCATACGAAAACAAAAATAGGCAGGCTGGATTTGGTCTGTGTAGTTTGCCAACTCTTGGACCGAATCTTTTGTTTTTAATCCCTACCTATTTTTCTCTCCACTTTTTTCCCCCTCCCTTCCTCTTCCTCTCACACACATGTACGATGTTGAACAATTATTATTGTGATTTATAGTAGCAAATATGTTTGGTCTTCTTTTGGTCCCTGGCACATAGCTCCTATGGAATTTCCTACACATCGAAAGTTGTCTTTTATTAAGTTGATGAGGTGACTTTTGGAAGCCCCTAGATAACCTGAGGATGGGGGCTGATTGCCAGGGGAACTAACCATATGATTACAGGCTTATAACTTTTAGTCTCACCCCCCTCACTCCTGGGAGGCAAAGGGACTGGAGATTGAATTCAGTCACCAATGGCCAATGATTTAATCAATCATACCTGTCTAATGAAGCCTCCATAAAAGCCCAAGAGGTCAGGGTTCAGAGAGCATCCAGAGAGCACCCAGAGATGTGGGGAGAGTGGCACTCAAGGAGAGAGCACGGAAGCTCTGCGCCCTTTCCCCATACCTTACCCTATGAATCTCTTCTATCTGGCTGTTCCTGCGTCACATCCTTTTATAATAAACTGATAATCTAGGAAGTAAAATGTTTCTCTGAGTTTTGTGAGCCTCTCTAGCAAATTAATCAAACCTGAGGAAGAGGTCTTTGGAAACTCTGATCTATAGCCAGTAGGTCAGAAGCCCAGGTGAAAACCTGGACTTGTGACTGGCATCTGAAGTGGGGTGAGGATGGGAGAAGCACAAGCCTGTAGGACTGAGTCCTTAATCTGTAGGAAATGACGCTATCTCTAGGTAGATAGTGTCAGAAATGAGTTGAATTGTAGAACACCCAGCTCATGTCCTACAATTCCACTTGCTTGGTGGTGTCTGGAAAAAAATCCCCACACTGGAACTGGGTGCAAAATTGTAAATGACAACTCATCCAGATATTCATTTCCCCTCAAAAAATATAAATACAACCTGTTAATATAAAAAGAAATGATGAATAAATGTAGTAATTGTCAGTAATCTCTTTATTAATGCAAATTTTACTGTTATTGCTTTTATATTTAAATATTGATTATAAAGATCTGACTCAAGGTTAAATTGTGTCCTCCATGATACGGTTTTTCTACATGCATGCATGCTTACAAATTAGACTGCCTTAATCAATTAATAAAATCAACAAGTATTGTTAGTTTAATTTTTCTTCTATCAAATGTTATTCACAATTAATTAATCATAAAATCTCATCTGTACTTATAAGCAATGATCCAGACTATTTTAACTTCCATTAGATTTCATTAGAAGCAAATTTCACAAAGAGACACTGCATCCAAATATCCATCCAACTAATTTCTGTGGTGGGTTTAAACTTATTCACAATTCCTTTGATACTTTTCCCATTGAGATGTGGGATTTATGTCCTCTTCCCTTGAATACGGACTGACTTAGTCATTCACTTATAACCAAGGAATGCAACAGATGTGTGATGCTGTGTAATTTCCAAGGTTAAGTCTGAAAAGGCCAAGTAGCTTTTGTCTGGTTTTCTTGGGACTCTCATTTTGGGGGAAAGGTCCTCCTGTAAGAAGTCCAATTACTCTGAGGCTGTCATGCTGGAGAGTCCATGAGTGGATGTTCTGGTTGACAACCCATTTCTATGCAAGAGCCAGCATCAGCTGACAGCCATGTGAGTTGATCTATCTTGGATGTCCAACACAGTTGAGATTCAGATGACTACAGCCCCAGCCAAAATCTGACTATAACCACATGACACTACAAGTGAGAACTGCCTAGCTGAGCCCTAAAAAATCTGAGCAAAATAAAAATTTTTTTTAGCTGCTAAACTTAAGGGTAATTTTTTATGCTGTAATAGTAGCCAGAACAATATCCTTAAAGTAATTTAATGTAGCAGTTATAAGTCTGGACTCAAGCATTTCTCAGTCCCATCATATAATGCCTGTTTGAACTTCAGAAAGTTAATCAACACCTCTAAATTTTACTTTACTCATTTAAAATGGGGATAATTATAGGACCTATCTCAGCATTGTGTGAGGATTAAACTAGAACATGCTTGTGGAGTGCCTGATAGATGGTAAATAAATATTAGCTATGACTGTTAAACACACACACACACACACACAGAGAGATAACTATAAGATATTAACTTCAAACAGTTCTGTGTTTTTAGGTTTTAAAGTAGATCAAGAAGACCAACTGGGAAATTCAGTTTTTATAGGTGAGGAATTCTGAAATGGCTGGATTTCTGGGTGGGTTGGCTTGGTGTCTGTCATGAGATTGCAGTCCAAACACAGCAGGGATGTCAGTCATTTGAAGGCTTGCCTGGGCTGAAGGATTTACTTGCATGGTCACTCCTGTGGTTGATAGCAGGAAACCTTGGCTCTTCATCATGTGGGCTTCCTCATGACATGGCAGCTGACTTTCTCCAGAGCAAGCGATCCCAGAGAGAGAGGCAGATCCACAATATTCCTATGACCTAGTCTTGGAGGAACATACCTGCTGTATTCTGTGGGTCACACAGACCAATCCTCATACAATGTGAGAGGGGACTCCATGGGGGCAAGAGTGCCAGGCAGCGAGGCTCACTGGGGGCTGTCTTGGAGGCTGGCTACTGTGGAGGTCACACTGTAACAGAACACTCTCCGTAATCATGGAGATCTCTAAAACACTGTGCTCCCCACTGTGCGAAACTTCATCTTTAAAAGTTGGGGTGTTTACATTAACTGAAAATAAATAATTCAGATTTTTGAAGGTGAATTACTCAAAGGGAATTTTAAAAAATTAGTAAACTGCCACTTTTTTCCTTTTCTCTGTTCATAAGGAAGTGAACTACTATAGAACAAATTAATTTACTCATTCTTTAATTCTACAAGTAATGAGTAAGGGCGTTTGTTAAATTGTTAATGATGGGCCTGTTTCCCTAAAATCAGTGTCATATAGAACTTCTTATGAAAGTTCTATCAAGCATACTATCCAGTGTGTCTAAGAGTGGCCCACATTTTAGAGGAGAGTGCATAGTGGACTTGCAAGCGGATGAGACTTTTAGTGTCCAGACCTGCAATCAAATTTTTGTTCTTGCTCCATACCAGTTACGTTTTCTTGTGTAAATTACCTAATCTCTTTGAGACTCCTGTGCCACAACTGTAAAATGGGGAAAATAATATCTAAATTGTAGCCTTGTTGTGAAGATTAAATGCGAAACCTAATAATCTCTCTACAAATATTGGTTCCATTTTCCCATTAAGGAGATGCAGAAATGTGTTTCTAGGGATTGGAATGAAAAGAGAGAACTGTGCAAGTGTAGGCCTTTATTAACCATAGATACTAGCTAGGAAACTCTCTCCTTGCTGTTAGAGAAAACTTGATTATAAAATAGTTTGCCAAGAGGGATATTGTTCTTTTGAGTTGAAAGATTTTGCTGTTAAGTAGCTGCTTTGGGACAATTTCTTTGATACAGTAATATACTCTGGCCAGTCACATCTATGAATTGATTCCAGTTTAACCAGAAAGATAACTGAATTTTCATCCTAGCTCCACTGTGGATTATTCCTTTGCCTCCAGTCTTCCCATTTGCAAATCCATCCTACACTCTGTACCATATTAACCGCTGCAGGACACCACTTATAGGCACTCCATTCCTAAATGTAAAACTTTTGGAAGTCTTCCCTTGTGTTCAGGATCAAATTATTTAACAAGTAATTAAATGTCTTCCATAGTCTGACCCCATTTTACCTTTCAGTCTTATTTCCAGCTTCTCCTTTATATATGTTTTCCCTTCTAGTTGTCTCAGCTCCTTATTCTTTTCCTGTTTTTTGCTCATTCTATTAATACTCTCCTTATCTACTTTGCCTATCCAAACTCAACCCAATCTTAAAACCCTCCCTAAATATACTTTAATACAATCTTCTCTACAAATATTTTATCAACACACCAGCCCAAACTGTGACCATATGTATACACATAACTATCTGTAAAATAGATTGTGATTCATGCCACCAGCATAGTTCAAATTGCTAGGATGAGAAGAGGGAGAAACCACTTTCAGCCTGGGGCTTTAGAAAGGATTACTTGAAGTGGTTAACATTTGAAAGAGTCCTTGAAAAATGGCTTAGAATTTCTAAAGAGATAGAGAGGTCACTCTTGGTAGAGGAAATAGTATATAAAATGAATCAAAGTTTGGAAAATGTAGGGTATTCTTAAGGAATATTTCAGCTTGGACAAAACATAAAATACACATAGAAATAGTTTGGGGGGCTTGGTGGATTGGAATCTGATTTACAGGGCATTATAAATACCAAATTAAGAAATTTGCACTTAAACTCTATTTCAAAAACTTTAAACTGGCAGAAGAACTTCAGATAAAATGAGGGGGATGTGTGATAAATGGTGTGCAGAGAGGAGTTTAATAGACTAATTAGGAGACAATGACAGTCAATTAAAATCAACATCAAATGCTGAATGAAGGGAAGAATAGAAATATGGACGCTGTACTTTGACGGGCATTAAACGCTTGTTATGAGTATGAGCCTCGGATCAGCTCGGGTTTACATCTTGACCATTTTCAGGCTGAAAGACCTTGGGAAGTTTCTTAAATTCTGTGTTTCAGTTTCTTCATCTGTAAAATGGAAATAAAAGTATGTGAGTTAAATGCTAATATCTGTAAAATACTCAGAACAATATCTGGTGCATATTAAGCTCTATAAATGGGTTTGCTATTATTGCAATGTGGACTAAAATAGGAGGCCACTTAGTAGTTGGGGTAGTGAGAGCCTGATTCAGGGTTGCTGCAGTGTAGTCAAGAGATGGGGTTAGAAAGGCTTTGTGGAAGTGGCAATGCCAGAGTTTTTATGATGTCTTATTCATAAAAGCAGCATAAGAAATACATGATGATTTAATTATTCCTGAATATCTTGGAGCCAAATAATTTTTACTTAAATAAAAATAGTATTCTCCTTTAATAGATACCTAAAATTATTGAAAGCATCTAAAATTTTCCAGGAGAGAGAAGTGTATAACATTTATTAAATGCTTACTGAGGCCCAGGCCTGTTAAATGTATCATAATTTTATTCTCATAACAACCATATGAGGCAAGTGTTTTAAAATTAATGTTAAGCTTATGGAATCTGAGAATCAAATGTTAGAGTTTATCCATTCTCCTTTTTTTTCCCTGGAGTTAGGGTTTAATGGCAAAATGATAAAAGAATCCCTTTAGTATCAGAAATAAGAAAAGGAGAACACCTATCAGCCCTATTATTTAGTGTTTTGTAGAAGTACAAAGTAATGCAATTAAACAGGAAAACTACTGAAAAGGAGGCAAACACTATTTGCAGATGATATGATTGTGGCCTGAACCACTTAATAGAATCACCATAAAAACTATTATAAATTTAAAAATTCAGCAAAGTGGTCACTTACAAAATCAATAAATTTTCAATCAATTAACATTAATAAGAACATGTTGACAAGAAAAGATCTCATTTCTAATGCCAATTAAAAAAATCATAAAATAATCTAGAAATAAATCTAAGAAGAAATAAGAAGCACTACATTAAGAAAACAAATAATTTGGAGGGAAATTAAAAGACTTTTATATAGAACGGAATAATTTTTTCTTAAATAAGAAGACTCGGTTTTGTAAGGATATCAGTTTCCCAACAATAATTATACAAATTTAGTGTGAACTCAATCAAAATCCAAATGCATTTTTGTTTTTTTTAATTGGAGAGGGAGATGGGAGGGGAAAGGGGAAGTTGATCAATAGATTCTTAAGTTCATTTGCAATAATACATTTATCTAAACATGTTGGAATATTCTCTATCATAGTTATAATGAGGGGTGATGAATTTTATAATTATAAAAATAAAATGAATTAGAAATAAGAATACACAGATTTAAAAAAAAAAACAGAAATTGACCTAAATATTTATCATGGTTGTTTTTATTTAAAAGTCATTAGAGAAACAATAGTTTATACATCAAATAGTATTGGGACCTGGCTAGCCATTAAGCAAAAGTAAACAGATCAAATAATACCTCACTTCCACTGAGAAAGAAGTCATTATGTTGAACCTTATGAAACATTTTTTGACAAAAATGGTTTAACTGAATATATAATATAAATCAATATTTAAATGTAAAAACTAGAACCGTAAAATAGGTTTGTATTTACTTATAAGTTAAAAGTACAAAGAAGTTTCCAAGTAAGACACAGACCCCAAAAGCCTACAGGAAAAGTTTGAGTGATTTGGCTATGTAACAGCATAAAAATATTATAATATAAAAGAATTAGTATAAAGTGCTTTCATTAAATTAAAAAACAAATTGGAATCTGGGACTATATTTGCAACATGTATAACAAACTGACAATTTCTTTTGTTTATTATAGATGTGTATAAATCAATAATAAAAATGCATAATTCAGTTGAATAATAGGCATAGACTATGAAGAAGTACCTTTAGGACAAAAAAAAAATTACAAAGGAACAATAATAATATAATCAGATGTTCAACGTCACTCACAAAGAAATGCCAATCAAAACAGTAGCCTACCATTTCACCTATAAATTTTTTGTCCTTTTACTAGCCTATCTTTTATGGCATGTAATTATTCACTAAGCAAATTATTATCAACATTTATTGCATGCAAGATACTACACTAGGGTGTTGGGAGAGACATAAAAATGAAAAAGTTTGAGGGTAGGTGAAGAGAAAGGGTAAATTAAGGGCAAATCAAAAACTGAGATATTATTTTCACCTACCACAAAATGAGTGGCTTAAAATAACCGTAATTTATTGTCTCACAGTTCTGGAGGTGTTAGAAGTCTCAGATTATGTTGTTTTTACTCAAAAACTGGGTTTACCTCTTCGTGGGTGTTGAGCCAAAAGACACAACCAAGTCAAAGGTGGGGAGAAGGAAGGATTTATTACTTGCAGCAAGTAAGGAGAACACCAGGGATCTTTCCCAAATTAGTGTCTCCCCAAACAGTAAAATTGGGGAAGTTTTAAGCTAAGGGTACATGCATATTCACAAAGGGGCTTGGGTGGTTGACAGAGTCCAAGCTTTAGTTGATTGAAGTCAAGAGGGTCAGAAAAAGTCAACATTATCCTCCCTTAGGTTCCAGTTGATCTGGTGGTTGAGCGAGTCAGGCTAATCTTTACCATGGAAACAGAAGTGGGAGTCTTTACAACCGATTAGTACCTTTGCTATTGTTACATCTCTTGCCTGATAACAGTCGTTTTATTCTGCATTCTTTTGTCCCCTTAAGAGCATTATTACTGAGACCTGTTCAAGGGCAAGCATTGTGGCCAGGCTTAGATCACAAATGTCTTAAACCAACAATGGCTTCTCTTCTGTCAAGAAAGCCATGCCTGGTTCTCTTTCCAGGGATGTAACTGCTTACAGTGTGGGCATTGTTGGTTTCTTCTGAGGGCTGAAGGGGAGCATCTATCCCGTGCATCTCCCCTAGCTTCTGGTGGTTCACAGGCGGTCACATCTTTGGCATTCCTTGGCTTGCCCCAGTGCATCACCCCAGTTTCCACCTTCATCTTCACATGGCGTTCTCCCTGTGTGCCTGTCTCTTGTCAAATTTCCCCTTTTTCTAAAAACATAGTCATAATGGATTAGGGCCCACCCTAATACTTTATCTGAAATAGATCATCTGCAAAGACCTATTTCCAAATAAGTCATATTCACAGGTAGTGGGGGTTAGGATCTCAGCATCTCTTGGTGAAGTCTGGTGAGGCAGGAGGAATCAGACATTCTCATACAGATATTAGGAATATAAATTGGTCTTATCTTTTGGAAGACAATTTAGTGATATCTATGAAAACTTGAAGTGAACATACTGTTTGTCCAGGCAATTGACTTAGGAAATTTTTCCTACACATATGCTCATGATCATTCCTCAGGTTATGTGCAGTGTGTTTACTGCAGTATTATTTGTAATTGAAAAATGAAACAAAACAAAATTGGACACAGCCTAAATGTTCATCAATTGAGGACACTATTAATTAATTATGACTCACGCACACTGGAACACTACCTGGATCTTTTAAAGAAATGGAACAGTTTTCTTATACATACTCATTAGGAAAGATCTCCAAGGTATATATAAAAAATGCAAAGTATATGATAATTATTTTGTATGATTCTTTGGTCTAAACATTTTTAAAGATTAGTATAGTGGATATGCCAATTATTTACTTGGAGGATGTGTAAGAAACTGTTAACACTTTCCACCTTTACAAAAAGGGTTTGGAACTGGGGATGAGAAGGAGACTCTTAATTTTATACCTTTCAGTAGTATTTGAAATTTCTTCCCATTTGCATATATTATTTATCTTGTTTTTTCTGTTTTTAATATCACCGGAGTTTATGTGTGCTGTGGGATTGTAAACAATTTTATTCTATTTTTTCATATTTTCTGTATTAAAAAGGAACTAATGAATGTTAAATCAGAATATAAAGGACTCTCCTCAACATACTACATGAGATAAGAGATTTTTTCTTGGGGAGAACTTTCCTATAGAGCCACATTTCCAAAGAATGTTTAACACTTGCTGGAGGGTTATATCCCATAGTTTTATGGATGTGTGCTCCGTGACTATATTACTTCATTTTTAAGTATGGAAGAGGTATGATTCTAGACAGCTTCAGAACTCTATCCAAAAAACTACAGTTAGAAAGAGCTATGCATATTACTTTCAGGAAAGCTGAAAAACAAGAAAACGATCATATTTATTTTAGGATGAATTCCAAAGACTAAATAAATGCAGTGTGTTTTCAAAAAGGTACTTTCTTTTTCTGGAGGTTAAACAGTCTGCTGTAGGATCTGCCTTTATTTGCTGTGACCTGGCAGAGTCAACCCAGTTAGCCAACTTCCTGTGGGAAAAACTGTTCATATAATCAGTCAGTTCATTTATTTCCTGGATGTGTTACTAAGGTTTGTTCAGACATGAGTGTTTTCTCTATTAACACAGTGGAGGAAATATTTTAAAGTAGCTTTATATTTTGAATAATTTTAAGATAATTGTGCTAAGCTCCTCTAAAGAAAAATTAAAGAATGCAAAATATATGAAACATTTGGATGTAGACGAAGAACCTACCCGCAAGGAATAGAAAAATCCTTTTACTCATTAATTTACCTTTTTCCGCATTACTGGAGGTTACCAAGTCGAAAGTCACTGGTGCTCTGTGAAACCACCTGAGGGTTTTTCTGTTTGTTGTAGATCTCTTCATGTAATAGAGGATTTCATCATTCAAACAGCTTCCAACCTAAGCTTACATCATCTTATATTTGAAGACTGTCTTTTTTTTTTTTTTAGTATGGTGGATTTGGAAATTTTGGATTCATTTTTGGTTAGGTGGGTACGTACAATAAGATTTGTTCTTCAGCAGCCAGATTTTTCAAATCTGTCAAAGTCACTTTCTTGCATAGTCAGGTGATTCTGAACCAGCTGCATGGTCCGAGGAGGCCTGTGCAGGTGAAGATTTATAAAAGTACATCCCATATAGTGTATCAAGCACTTTTGCTGAACATGTAATTTAAATTGCTTAAAATAGACCCATGGGAAAAGGACTTTCATGTTCTTTCTATTTTTAAACGTCAGAAAAATACCTGGTTAAATGCAAGATGGGTAAAGAATAGTGATGTCCTTTTCTGTAAACAGCAGTTCCCATCATTGGTTAATCTCCTCATCCTCCTGCATCTTGTTTTTATTTTTTTAATGTCACCACCATCACTTTTTTTTTTTTAATTTTTATTTATTTATTTATTTATTTATTTATTTATGGCTGTGTTGGGTCTTCGTTTCTGTGCGAGGGCTTTCTCTAGTTGCGGCGAGCGGGGGCCACTTTTCATCGCGGTGCGCGGGCCTCTCACTATCGCGGCCTCTCTTGTTGCGGAACACAGGCTCCAGACGCTCAGGCTCAGTAATTGTGGCTTATGGGCCCAGCTGCTCCACAGCATGTGGGATCTTCCCAGACCAGGGCTCGAACCCGTGTCCCCTGCATTGGCAGGCAGATTCTCAACCACTGCGCCACCAGGGAAGCCCCCACCACTTTTTAATATACTTGTCTTCAAAACTTTCATCAACCTTGCCTCCCTTCCCCTTACCTCTAATAAGTTTTACTCCCACAAGTTTTATAAATTTTATCTCTATAGTGTTTCTTAAAATTATTTCTACTTGCTCTGAAATTTGATGGTACTTTATTAGTTCTCTTCTTATAATGACCATAGTCACTATTATAGAGCAGATTCTTGGGCCTAGGCACTGAGTTACATGATGTACAGATTACTTTATTCAGTCACCATAACAATTATATACGGTATGTACTATTTCACCCATTCTATAGCAAAAAAGGAAATTAAACCAGATTGTTTAAATAACTTGTCCAAAGTCACATTGGCAGAGCTGAAAATCAGATCCAGTGTTGGTTGACTTTAAAGTCCATACTTTTTTTGTATATCATCCTGCTTCATCTTTTTGTATTCATCACCTTTTACTTTATAGTGTGCATGAGTGTATGTTTGTGTGTATCTTATTTCCGTTTGTAGGCTATAGATTCTTTTAGGATAGGTCCACGCATGACTGTTAACATTTCTCCCCTTATTTCCCCTTATCCCTTATCTCTTAGGGCCATATATTTACAAAGTACCTGGAAACATTTGGTAATAGTTTGCAATCAAGTGAAAATCTTTACTGGGTAACTTCTGAAACAAAATAAAGGCCTTTATCTTTACAAGCAATCTCTTTTGTAAGAATTAAGGAATGTGGATAGATTTGTGATCCATTTTATTCTCTAAAAACATAAAAAGAATCTGTGAACACACAGTATTCATCTCTTCAAACACATGAAATTCAAATACAAGTGCCTTGGCGTTAAGCATTTGAATTTGTATGCAAGATGTCATAGTTATATAATTTTTCTGTCAGAGATGGTTGGATATGCTCACTGGCTTTTCAAATTCCCTCATGTATAAGTAGATGTACTTGTAGGGACAAATACACTCTCTAATATATGGAAAATTTTATTAGTTCATTTTGAACAGAAAAATTTCCTTCCCAGTTCTGGGCCATATGTAAGAGAATGAATGTTGTATTAGCCAAATAGACAGTAGGACAACTTGGAATAAAGTGGCCTGTGCTCATAATAGTTTTTTCTTCATGATTCCGAGCTTATATTCTAGGATTTATCTGGTATCAGAATAGCGATGGGAATTACAAATCCAATGCTGGCAACATCTGTTTGAATTTTCATTTTAACCTGAAATAGTAATTGCTGCTATTGATCCGGATTATCAGGCCTGTTTTTTTTTGTTTTTTGTTTTTAATTTATTTTATTTCATTTATTTGTGCGCGGGCTTTTTCTAGTTGCAGCGAGCGGGGGCCACTCTTTGTTGCGGTGCGTGGGCTTCTCATTGCAGTGGCTTCTCTTGTTGCAAAGCACGGGCTCTAGGCGCGTGGGCTTCAGTAGTTGTGGCATGCAGGCTCAGTAGTTGTAGCACACGCGCTTATTTGCTCCGTGGCATGTGGGATCTTCCCAGACCGGGGATCGAACTGTGTCCCCTGCATTGGCAGGCGGATTCTTAACCACTGTGCCACCAGGGAAGTCCCTCCAGGCCTGCTTTTATCTGGGTTGAGTCTTTCTGTCTAATGTTGTTTCCTGAAATTCCAAAATTATTAGTTCTCTTCAGACTATTTTGGTCCCTCCCCTGGTACTCATACTATGTTCATAGTGGATACCCCTCTATCTATTAGATTCTATCTGTCTTTTAGTGCCTATTTTAAGCCATTTATTCCACAAGATATTTTCTCCTATTCCAGACTATGCTAATCTCTTCTTTTGTACAATTCCTAAAGTAGTTTTTGTTTTTGTTTTTCTCTGTCACATTACTTAGTATTATTGTCATCTGATTTTTAAAATTTAGGGTCCCCAGCTCAACTGAAAGCTTCTAGAGGTCAAGATTGACTAGATAACCACCAGACTTCCTGATTTGTCAATAATGTCTCCCTAGGTGTCCCTCGTTAAGGGCTCCCAACCACCTAATCCAAGTCCATGGAAGCCCTCACCCAAACCACATGATTCCACACCTACCAAGAAAACCAAGTGAAGCAGCTCAGTTCAACCTGATTCAGTGTGGTGGGTGTCCTAGCCTGCTCTCTTAATAGAACTCTAACTTATCATAATATTTAATGAGGTACTAATGAAATATTTTACTATATTTTCTTTCATCACTGGAGACTTATCACTGGACATGAATTTAAAAATATATGAAGTAAATCTTGTTTCTAAGTTATTCCCATAGTTTGCATTTTATACTGTGTAAAGGATATTGAAAGGCAAAATCAGGAATGAAGTATATAATAAAAATGATCAAGGTTTTTTGTATGTAGCCATATTTTTCTTCCAGCTGTTTGTATTCAACAGGTAGGAGCATAAGTTCCATGAGGGCATGTTATTTTCTGCCTCGTTTCCTGCCCTATCTTCTGCTAAATCTTTTGGGCATAGGGCATTTTTGAATGAATATTTTATTATAGATTTTTCTTAGGAGTAGAATATATACTCTTACCTCATGTTTCCTCAAGTGTGGTCCATAGACCAATTGCTTCAGAACTACCTTGGTACTAGTTAAAAATGCATATTCCTGGGCTCCATCTCTGGGGATGGGGACTCTGGAAATAGGCATTTTTATTAATGCATTTGGTTATTTTAAGGCACAAAAATTTGAGAGTGACTTCTATAACTCATGCCTCATGTACATTATATATTTCTTTTTGATCCATTGCTTGAAATAGTTTGTTATTCTACAATTTCTAGTCTGCATCTTTCTGTTTACAAGTGGCCTTCATGACTGGATGAAGCTTGCATCACTCCATCTGAAAGCATCTGAACTCACTCTTATGGCCCTTGTGCCCATTCTACTACTTGAAACTTTTATTGAGCAAGCCAAGTTGTTGAACATAAAATATGATTGTGTGGTAAATCGTCTGAAAGATTTTATGAAAGAATTAAGTTTATTTAGTGCAGAAAATCAAAAAGGAAGGAAGGAAGGAAGGAAGGAAATCTTAGAGGCATTATTATTTTTTTAGTTTCTAAGAATGACATACAAAAATGTGATTTTAAGTGCTAAGACACATTAGTGGAACACATGGGTTTAGATTCATTAGACTCCATCACTAAAAGTCACCTGCCCTACCACTCGTGGCTTGTACCATTCCCAGCATGGTTTGGGTGGTAGTCTGCTTCAAGGAAGGGAAATAGTGCAGATAAACCCCCAGATCCCTTTAACCTCTCCAGTTACCATGCAGTCAGTGAGCCACAGCTCTGTTTTCTCTGCTAGACTTTAAGGGACTGGAACAAGATGTCCTATTGTAGGAGAATAAGACAGCAGAGCATTGTCGCGAATCCAATCAATCTACTTTGGATTTGGTCATTCTTCCTGTCTTCAATCTGTAAGTCACACTTTTGATTTCGTGGCAGCTACACAGAAAGTTCATAACTGGCACACCTTTTCTTGTCCAGTCAGGGGATATCAGTTTGGGAACTTCAAATACCTATGATATTTTTCTTAATTGGAACTACACTACTTGAACAGGAATACAGAAACCTTCCTAACATTTTCTTCTTCTTCTTCTTTTTTTAAATTGATGCTTGTGTTCCGCACAAAAATAGCCTAAAGATAAATATGACAAGGTCTTCAGTAGATTTAAGGCAGGAAAAAGGCAAGTTATAAATAGTGATATTAGTGTTTTGTTTGACACAGCTAGCCTACCAACCCAAATCACTGTTATCAGCGCAATGTAAATGAATGACTGCTGGCCTTTCTCCCTCTGGCTCCGTTCCTGAAGTCACAGTGAGCATATGTGGAAATAGCCAGATTTAATACAAACACAAATGTTTGCTCTAGCTGTGCCTAAGACTTGTTATAACAATCTTTGAAAAGTGAATTGTTTTGCCAAGTAAAGACTTAAACTGTAAACTGATAATTAATAATTCAGGCATCTTAGGTTTTCTTCTTTTTTAATCTTAGCTATAAAACACTTCATATTTGATAACCAAGTGAGTTTCCTTAGAGTAAACAAATTAAGTTATAAATTTTGATGTTCTGAGTATGCCAGGGGCTTTTGAAGGTCTGTGTGTGAGCTAAGACTAGATTATTCACTTTCTGTGTTGACAGTCATGCCTGGAATTATGGAAAACGGTATAAACTCAGCTCTGAGAAATGGAACTAGGAGGACAAAGCACTTTGTATTTTTATTGCCTTTCGAGGAAGTGTATCACTCTTGCCATCTTTATTGCAGTTGTCACCAGATGCATTTATTCTGTGTGCATCTTCTGTGGTCTCACCCATACACACAGGTTAAACATGAGTTTGTTTTCCTGTCTACTCTGAGTTTAAATTCTGAACCATGTGATGGTCTTGTGGATTTGAGTTTGATAAGTAGAATTTACAAATAAATAATGGGGAAAACATTGTGTGGGGTGACTAATGAACAGAAAACTGTTAGAATTAGAAAAATGTTAACTTCTGTTTGTGTCTTATGTTTTATATAAGGGATGAATTTTAGCAATGTTTAGGATATTCACAGCATGTTCAAAATAATTTGTGCTATGATTCAAATCACACATATATGAAAATTTTATGTGAAAAAATATATAAAATATATATAAAACATATTTACTGAATTTAAGGATTATGTTCTGTGAGTAGGGAACATGGTTAAAATGTATACTTTTCTGTGTTTCTTAATATTGCTTTTGTTCTTTTAAAGAATCCAGTTCTAAAGTTAGTTACTCACTCAATTCAACTGTCTCCAAACACAAAATGTTTTTTATTAAAAAACATAAAGCATGCTTGCATAGAGAATGTCCCTTAGAAATGGAAGATTTATAAAAAGGTTCAGAAACATCATTTGTATTTATATTCAGATGTTATGTTACATTTAAACAGTGATGTTTTTCTGTTACGTATACTGTTTGTGTGTGGTATTGTATAAAATTTTGAAAATACAAAAAAAAGTATAAAGTAGCAAATTTAGAAAAAAATCATCTGTAACTCCACCATCCAGCGTGGTTAACATGTTGATATGTTTTCTTCCCCTTTTGTGTGTGTGTGTGTGTGTGTGTGTGTTATGCTTATATACATATACACATGCTGTTCAAAGCTAGAAACATACACAGTGTATTCTATAAATGGAAATCTTTAGCATAGGGATGTTAATGGGCCTACATAACTAAAATCCCCCTTTCCCACTCCTCAGGAACCAGCAGTATTGCTGCTGAAGCTGCACTCTCATTCAACAATTTCCTCTCAGAGTAGTGCTTCTGCTGGACATAAGGATGTTCTGTTCCCAGAAGAGAACATCCTTTCTTAACTCTGGGCTTATGCACATTCTATTCCCTCTGCCTGGAACACCCTTATACCCCACCCCCAAACTTTCATTTAACTCATTTATGCTCATCCTTTTCTTCTGAGCCTATTCCTGATTCCCCAGCCCTAGAGTAGAGGACCCTACTGTGTGCTCCCATGGAACTTCATATTACTCACTTCTAAAATATATCACACTAGTTTGTAGCTGCCTGCATGTCTGTATTTACCGCTAGACAGGAGGCTTTGTAAAATCAGAGATTGCATCTTTTTTGCTTTCCATTGTATACCCAGCACAAAGCTGGCACATGGGTGCTCAGTAAATATGTACTGAATTAATCAATAATCCAAACCCTCCATGTATCACTCATATCTTGTGGGAGCTGACAGTCTCACTTTGTAGTAACCTACAGAGGACTTTTCTGTGTGAAATTTATATCTTTCAAACCTCTGATCTGCAGATGAGAAAACTGTCCCTAAAATCATCCTGTCTTTAATTTAGAAACCTTTTATTGTTAAATATCCTTATTTCAATCCAGCATTTTTATTTGGTTTAATCTCACTTGAGGGTACTGAAAGCAGTATAAATGGAAGCTTTGATGAGAGGTCATATTGGTTCATATTATTAAATTAAAGATTAAAAAAAACAAAACCAGAAACCTGAGGCAGTATTTTATGTTTTCCTAGCTTTCTGGAACTTTAAAAAGGAGATCATATATATTCCTAATGCCTAGCATGTATTGGGACCTTGATCAGTGTTTTTACACAAAAGAACTAGGATGACTCTCTTTGATATATTTTTTTAAAAATATTTTGTGATTGACATTTATTAAACGCTTATTAAATGTAAAGTTACCTCTTAGTTACTCTTGTCAGCTGGGAAACCCGTTGGTGTGGATAACTGAAAACTGGAGCTACTTTGAGTGAGATGGATAGAGAGAAACATTGCCTGGCAACTTCTCAGACTCCATGGTACCTACTGACCTCCTGGATGGATGATTGGTTTTGAGTGGATTGAGTAGGTCATACGTGTAAACAAATTATACATTTGCCTTCAATTTTCAGTTCCTCCTTGGTTTCCAATTGTATTCCAGGGGAAAATGTTACCTAAAGAAGAAAAGTCTATTGAAAATTGGAAGCACAGTGAAGGAAAGGCAATAAGTTTTAAATAAGAGGGTTGATTTCAGTGTTAAAATCAGTAAATGTCCCTAAAAGATCACAGGCAGATTAATCCCTGAATTTTTAAACATACAGTGTTACATGGACTTTAGATAGATTAATATTTTAGAAAAACCAATTATTGTCTAGTATAATGAAGAAGGATGAGAGTACTTCTTGTCCAATTGTTAAAATAGACTCTTGAAACTTAAATTTTGCTATTATAGTGCTAGATAGTCTCCAAAGATGGCCATCTATTTCTGCCTTTCTTCTGTATTCATGTTGCTCTACCAATCAAGAGGTAGAGTCTCTCCCTTCCTCTTGAATTTGAGCTGGGCTTGTGACTTGCTCTGCCCAATAGAATGGAGCTCAAGTGATCCTATGCCAGTTCTAGGACTAGCCCTTAAGGAGACTGGCAGCTTCTACTTTATTCCTTTTGAAGCCAGCCGCTATGCAAAATCTGACTATCCTGAGACCACCGTGTTGTGAGGAAGTCCCTGTGGAGCAACCCCGTAGAGAACATCAAAGTGCCAAACTTATGAGTAAAGCTTTCTTGGACCTTCCAGTCAAGCTCAGTCTTCAGCTGACTGCATCTGAGTGAGTGAACCCAGCCAATGCTATTACATGAAGCAGAAGAATTTCCCAGCTGAGTCTGGACAACTGAGAGACTTTTTAAAAATAATAAACTGTTGTTTTAAACTAAGTTTTGAGTGGATTGCTTTCCAGCAATGGATAATGAAACAGTAGATGACTCATTACTCCTAATATTGACTTTAAAATTCTATTTTTTATAATTGAAATTTGCTAAGAGAGTAGAACTTAAATATTCTCTCTTACACAAAAAGATTAATATGTGAGGTGATGGATATGTGAATTTACTAGGTGGAAGGAATCTTTTCATAATGTATACATTAGTCACCATGATGTACACTTTAAATATCTTACAATTTTATTTGTCAATTATACCTCAGTAAAGCTGAAGAAAAAGAAACCTGAAAAAAATTCTATTACCATGGTGTGTATATATATATATATATATATATATATATATGAGTATTATGTCTAAGTATTTACATGTATACATGTTTATGTGCTAATACACACAGATAAACCAGTTTAAAGTATACAGTTTGTATTTTAGCATCAGTTATGACTAATTATAAAAATGATCAATATCCACAAATTTTCTAGGCTATATATTTCTTTTGACTTGTGTCATGACCAAAACCTGCTTCTGATTTAAATTCATTTATAACCTTTCCTCAGTAATTTGAACTATGTGGATAAAAAAAAAAATTCAGCAAATTCCATCAAGAAATAAAAAAACAATTCAAACTGATGCCAATTTCATACTAGAAATTCTAAATCATCATTTGTTATTAGAAGTGGAAAATTTCCTAGGAATACCTGATTGAGACAAAACAAATGTTCTTTGTGTTCTAAGATTAAACTAAGATGTGATCTTATTTGAACATCAATGGAGGAAAAGAGAAAGAATAAAATTTAAGATATGCAATTAAAGCTTCCAGCCTTCTAAACCTTTCAGCAAGTGATGACTAGCTTCAAAGATCACTAAAACATCATCAGCACTCCACTAAGCTCATGGACCCCAAATCAAATTCAGAAATGAAAATCGAATAACAGCACTTTGTCCATTAATTCTGTTAGCTTCAAGCCCAGACATAGCAGGGACCCTCGAGGATTTCTAAGAGAACCCCAAGGTTATTGCTTGCTGGCATGTGAATCTCTGGTGAAGATTCAGTGAGAAAACAGATGATACACCAGAGCTTTGCTTCGTGAAGAATAACAGATGAGTAGATAGAGGCTTTCAATCTGAGAGCAGAACACAGGGTGATCAGAATCCCAATCACTCGGTAGAAGATGATAAAATAGAGCAGTGGAAGGATGAATTAAGATGACATGCTGTGTTTTATCAATAAAAGTAATGGCAAGAGATATATTTCTTACAATTATTTAACCAGGAGAAAACTCCTGAGAATGATACATTTTGCTTACAAAGCAGTGTGAAGTGGGATACATCACACTGTCAATTTAATGGCTCAGTTTGCTGCATTTGTATTAGAAGCAAGATTATTCTTTGTATTCATTCAAAATGAATGAAAACACAGGAAACTGATTCTGACTATAAATCCGTTTCTGCTGGAAACCTTTTGTCATCCTATGCTGTCCTTATTCACTAGGCTGGACCAGGTCAGACAATTGGACAAATGACTCTTTGTATTGGGGAGGCTTTGGTATTATGCCCTATAGATCAGCTTAAACATGTAGGGTGTTTTCCTCTGGAAGTTAAAAGCACAGTTTCCATTTTGAATGAAGGATGTGACATCTACTAGGTAATAACATTATAACTCAGTTTAGAGTAATGTGAATGACAGTTCAGTGTGATATATTCTGTGAAGGAAATTTTTAAAAATTATTTATTCCCTTATAAGTGATCTCATGTGTTCTATGCATTTACCATTCACCAGTACCAAAGTAAGAACTCAAAGTTTATTCATCAATAATCAGTGGGCAAATACATTGCTATGAGTGTCAAATCTGCAAATGTACGTTTGCCTTGCAGAAAATCAAATTAGAATTTTCTTCTTCTTCAAAATATGAACTCCCTTATAAATAGACATACAAGAATATTCAAAGGGTAAATGAGAACAGTTTTTTCTTTTAGATGATACTTTCCATTGATTATTACCATGAAAACTGTAAACTGTGTGACTGTGTAATACGTCACAACTGAGAACGCTGGGGCTTGCCATTGTGGTTAAGAGCCTGACTGCCTAGGTTCAAATCCCAACTCTGCAGCTCACTGACTATATGACATAGACACATTACTTGACTCTGTGCCTAATTCCCTCAACTTTAAAATTGAGATAATTATAGTATTTACTATATAGTTTTTAAAATGAGGATTAAGTAAGCTAATATATGTAAAACATTTAGTTTTAACAAGCAAATATATGTAAAACACTTAAGGATGACACATTGTATTTCCTTAATCAATATTAGTTATTATTTTAAAACAACATATTCTAAGTATTGAGCAGGATGAGGATGCAGACATGCATGGGAATGATTTCTTTAGAATGTAAGCTATTTTTTCTTCTTTAAAATGAAGGATAATTTTTATTTTTAAGTCCTTCATAAAGATATCTTTTTATCTACCTCTGGAACTCCATTCTTATCAGGAGATTCTTCAGGGTAATTACCCCAATCTTACTTTATTCTTAGAGATGTGTATTTATTTAATCACCCTCTTTTCCACCATTCAAGAGCATTGGTGATGTTCAACATTTTTTACAAAAATAATTTGATTCCCTCCCCCTCCCCCTCAACTCTTTTTATAGAGTTACTTTCAAAACCCATCAGTCACTGACTTAAAACATCTGATCAAATTCTTGATTTTCATTTTAGTATGAAGAGTAGAAGTATAAAACATTTCTCTACCAAACAAGAAATATAACTTTAAACAAGAGGAAATGGAGATCTACTGATATCAGTACACTGCTGAAATCCATTGCCCTGGGGTAGAGTTTAAACTCCTTGCAGGGTTTATAGGCATGATCTATGCCCTCCTTTGCTTCCCTCTCCATCTTCCCATCCTCTCCCCAAAAAGCATACATTCAATACACTTCAACCATTGCAAGCTAACCTCAGCTCCTCTGATAGATCATGTTTTTTCTCTCCTAGTCTACACCCTACTTCCCTAGGACTTTACTCATTGTTTACGTAGTTCTGACCTTAGATATTCTTTTCTCCAAGGTGCCATCTTTGACCCCTAAACTCTAGGGCATGTACCCCTCCCATGTGCTCTCATAACAGCCCCTATTATGTCAGCCGTCACACTTTTTATAATTTCTTATTTACTTATCTTTTGAAGCAAAATGTTCTACAGGTAGGGACCGTGTTTTAATCATCTGCAATTTCATCCCCATCACCTAGCAAGGTACATGTCACATAGTAAGCGTTCAAAATTATGCTGAGTGACTGATCAAACGAACGAATGAGCTGTTCGGTTTCTATTTCCACTGCCAGATAAATAAAAGATTTTCAGAAGGATCATCTCCTTTAAATATAACATTTAAATGTTATATTTAAATAACATTTCTTGTACTTGAAAAACATAGAAAAGGGAAAAAATTTACAGGCAGTAAGGGGCTTGCTCTCAGCTAGTTACAGAGCTAGATGGGAAATCCCACAATCACTGAACTAAATTTCACTTCTATGTCATTAATGTAACCTGGGGAAGCATTTTTTTGTTGGTGTTGTTCTATTGGAAGAAATAAAACACACCTATCTAACAAATAACTAGTGAATTTTAAACTAACCATAAATATTTCAAATCAGAAATTGCCTTGAAACTGATGATATATTAAAGGTTTAATATAAATGATGGTTATATGTACAGTTCATAGCTAAAGAACATGCTTATGCTCATTATTCCATTTTATTGCACCAGTTTAATACCCTTGTGATACCTTTTTATTGAATACTGATTATAGTTTTGAATACTTAATACATTAAATAAGGAAATTACAATAAAGCCAATTTTGTTCCAAAAAATACCCTAACGCTTCCCAGAAAACTTTGCTGATTCTTTTTAAAGTGCTCTATTTTAAACCTGAAGTTATTTTCTTTATCTTAGGTTAACTGGGTTCTAACGTGTCACTAAAGTAATAAACACCCACAGATAGCCTTGCCTAACATGTAAATAGTACTCACCAACTACGAACTTCAAGCAACTCCATCTTGGGCCTGATTTATGGCCTATGTGCTCTTTAACCTCCAGATAAATCTGACAGCCTGTCTTCATATGAAATATTCATGAAGTTTCATAACATTCATTACCATTTTATGATTCTTTTAGTTGGTATAACAACAATCCTTTCTAGCACTCTATTAAAGCAGGAGGCAACTTTGTAAATCACTAGCCCAAGTGCATGAAACCATCACTTGTTAATGTCTTAGCTGTGCTGCAAAACGTGCTGAAGCACAGGGGAAATTCATGCTGCCATTTACATCATCCTGCAACATGCTAATTTGTTTGGGAAAATTCCTGTCTGATCTCTTCCAGCTCTGGGTTTTCCAAACTTGACAACTAAGTGAGAAATCTCTGAAAGCCTTGCATAAAAATATGTTGCTCTATGTAAAATGTGCAAAATATGTGACAGCACAAAGCCTCTTCTGCAGGTTACTAGCAGATCACGTTTCCTGGACAGGCAGGATAGAATTCTAAGGAGCGAGCTGAATGGGGGAAAATAAGCATCTCTTCTCAAATCCTACCTCACTTTACTCTTTACTTTCAGCACAACTGCTCACACTTTGCTTCTAGAGCTTTGGATAACTTTGATCTCCTATTATTGTACTGGAAATTGACAAGACTCCAAGTCGGTGGTGCAATTTATATATCTTGGTATGTGTAGATATTATAATAAATACCTTTGAATAATTTTAAAGAGGTCAAAAGGAGTAATTCCTGGTCTAAAGGAGCTATGTCTTTTCAGTTTCAAGGATCAAAATTTTCTTCTGTGTTTTATTGTTTAAAACTATCCTAATAAAATATCTAATGTTTATCATATAAAGATTAAGCCCTGAAACTTAAAATTAAAAGCCAGCAATTCATATGTTTTTGTTTTAAGAGTTTTCCTCTGTTCTTTGGAATCAAGCCTTAGTCATATTCAGAAGAGAGAATAATAAACATAACTGGGCATATAGTGGATCTTTTAATGGATTTTTGTGGTTTGTCACGATTGGGGATGTTCTATTTGGGACAAAAGGAAAATCTGAGTCCAGAAACCTAGGTAAATCATGGTGGTGATAGTGAAGGGAGATTGAGAAATTAAGAAATAATGGAGGCGTCAGGCAATTTTTATCATGATGGGAAGTGTGCTGATGAAGAATCAGCAACCCTTTCATTACCTATTATATCTTTATCATGGGATAGTTCAGTTCAGAAGCTAATGGGAAAACCACTTTAAACCTCTTAATTGCTTACTGCTTTTATATCTATCCTACTCAGAGGGTGCTACATGCAAGCCAGATGGCTGCAAATGTTATTCTGGTTTACAAGCATGGAGATTTTTGTATCACTGCCAAAGCCATTGTCAAAATGTCCTATATCAAAACAAAACAAAAAATAAAATTCTCTGTTTTCCAAACTTCTGAAAATTCTACAATAGCAGTGTAATACCAACCCCACCCCACCACATAGGTTTTGGCAGCCAAAATGAAAAATTATCCATCCCTAAGCAGCTTGTTGTCTGAACTAACCCAGCAGTGGGGCGGCCAAAAAAGGAACTGCATCATTGAGAAGCTCATGAATTTTCAAACAAGCAGCCTTTGGAATTTAGAACCTCTCGTAAGGGTCCAAGCCGAATGAGTTTGGCAGAGAAATCAGCCACTCATAAGGGTCGTGTGGTGACTAGAGAGGTTATGGAAAATGCTACTATATTCACCCTGAGGCAAAGGGAAGGCAGTGCCTATGCATGGTTTTGGATCTAGCTAAGGTGTCTCCTAGATATTAGATACATTGGATCAAAGGCAGTTTTACCTTGAATAATATAGGGAAATATCACAATGAAGTAGGGTCAAATGATTCCAGCCAAAAGAAGGTGGTACCAACCAGTGTCAGAAATATTAACAAATTCATTGTATCTTAGAAATAAAAAAGGCCCACTCTATTCTAAAATTGTTTTAAAACTGAAAGACATATAGTTGAAAGTAAATTTCTGACAAATGGATGTTATTAATGTACAAATATCAGGATGATGTTCTTATAACTTCTGTGGTATAGTAAGTTTAGTTCTCTTAGGTCCTTATTCAGAACCTAAACTATGTTTCGATTATCTCCAGAACTGATGGGTTTTAATTTAATTGTGTTTTTTTTTTTTTGTCAAAGAATTATCAACTTAAAGGAGGATTTTCCAGAGGGTGAGTTAGAAGAGAGTTTTGGCTCAAAGTCTTAAGAAAACAAAGTAGCTTTCTTAACATTATAATGAGGACTCATAAGTGTCATTAGCATTGCTTCAGCAGTAGATTAAGTCTGTCATGTATCATATATTGCTCCCTGAGTATTACTTGTACATATTCTACTTCACTTTCTATCTCTTCAAGTTTCTCAATTTTGACATTTCTATTAGTTGAGAGCATTGGAGGTTGTTATTATTGGATTCTCCAGAAGCAGATACTGAGATCATGTTTGGGGATACATGGTGTTTATTAGAGATCAGTCCTGATGAAGCAGGAGGGAGAAAGAGGAGGGAGCAGGATTGGACAGAGGGAGAGTTTGGCTTGTGATACATGCCTGGTAACGCCTTGGCCAACCTGCAGGGAGTCTGGAGCAAGAACTGCTCTTCAGCGGGTCCATCACTGCGCCATCATGAGGTACATGCTGCCTCAAGGAAGCGTGTGACCCTGGGGTAGATGGCCCTTTGCAGCTGAAGCAGTCCCTGATGCGGCCGGCAGTTGGAGACTGTCTACTGCCCACATTTGTCACAGCTGGTCAATAAGTACTTCTGAGAAAGGGGATCTGGGTGATACATCTCTATATCTATCATATAGGTCAATATTTGGAAAATCAAACAAGATTCAAGGAACAAACTGAGGCCATGAGTGTGTACAGTCAAGAAACCCAGAGAGCAAGGAGATTAGAAAGCAAGGACTAAAAAGCATCACTAGGAGACCAGGGAATCTGAGTGAAGGTCATGGGCCCAGATCCTTGACCATAGCATCTTGCCAGGAAAAGCTCCAGATCCAGGAATGGATTTGACTAACTTACATATGCACCAACCAACAGGAGAGAATTTTGATACCGTACCAAAATTCTAGTTCCCATGTCTTGGCAGCTGAGGGTGGACAACTAGTGTGAGAGCAAAAGTGGGTTTGTTTTCCTAGATGAAGGCAATTAAAAAACGCTCTCCAAATTTTCAATTCACTTGCTAACTCAAATTCACCTGGAACCTTACAGCTTACCTTTATGCTTTGAATATTGAGGGTCTTCCATGAATCTGGGAAAAAACAAACAAAAGTCCATGAGTTTGAATTCAGAACATAAAGTTTTTGATTATTCAGTAATTGTGAATTACAATTACTTTGTTAACAATATGTCTTTTTCCTCAATGAAAAAAAAAGTCAATTTACCACTAATTAATTTATTCAACAAATTTAATTGAGTGTCTACCACACACATGCCAGGCACTGTTTTAGGTAATTAAGTGGGTGAATAAAACAAAGATGCCTGCCTTTGTAGACCTCTATTATAAACAGTACCCAAACGACAATATATATAATATCAACAAATGAAAAGTAGATCAGGATTAAAGGAGTTGGAGGTATAGTAGAAATAAAAGAAAAACTAATTTTGATCTGGTATAGGGTGGTTGAGGCAGGTGTCTTTGAGACGTTGATATTTGAGCAAAGTCTTAAAGGCGGTGATGTCTATGAGAAAGTTGTTGCAGCAGAGGAACCTCTGGTGCAGATGCCCTTGTGCTAGAGCCTGCCTGGTGTATTCAAGGAACAGCAAAGAGACTGCTGAGGCTGGAGTAGAGTGAGGGCTGTTGTTGAGGTCAGCACGTAAGGGGGGATGAGTATGTGAGGAGATGAGGTAAAACTTGGGCTTTAGTCCCGATTGAGAGTCAGAACTGTTGAATTTGGAGTGGAAGACATTTACCATCTGATGTGTTTTAAAGGCTCACTCTGGCTGCTCTTGGAGAATAAACTGGAGGGGGTGCGAGAAGCAAGGACAGAAGTTAGGGACCAGTTAAAAGGCTGGTCCAGTAATCCAGGTAAACAAGATACTGCCTTACTTTTTGCTGTAGATTGAAAAAAATAAAAAGGCCAAGTAATACTGTGCTATTGCTTTCACTGGACTTAGATCTAACACTCAGAGTCAGCAAAAGAACTGCACTTTGAGAGAAATTGTCTATTGTTTGGTAACCGTTGTTCTTTCAGGACTAAAAGGTGACATGAAATAGCGGAGAGCATGTCTCTTTCCTTTGTACTGCCCTGCAGCATTTCAGGATCTGAGAAGACTGTCCTAGTATTGAGGTTTATGTACTGTCATACTCAGAATTCTGGTCAACCATACCCAATGCAACTTGTGTCCTCAGAAGTGATTTTTGAAGCGGAAATACACGGTAGGACACGGACCTTTTTTGTCTTTCTATAAAAAAATGCTTTCATGAAAGCCAAATAACTCCTCCATCAGTGGAGAAGAAAGTAAGGGATGTGTCATATTTGGAGCAATAGTCAGACAAGGGAATGCACTAAGTGTGCAGAAGTTAGATGGAGGCAAAGAAATAAGTTAAAGGAAATAATGCTTCCTGGCGGGGAAGGCAGAACATGACTAGGTCAGTTCAGGAGACAGTAAAGTGAAAATCATGCTGTCTTGAAAAGTCAGGAGCCCTGCCGGGGGCACGTGCCCAGAGCACAACAGCTTAATACCTTTCACTCTTGGTGTATGGGCATTTCTGAAACTGGGTTTTGATTCTCACACTTTTTCTTTTTGTGGAACTAGACATTCTTAAAAATAGTTTTTGATGTAGCTTCTCTGGACACCAATTGTGCTGAACTTTATCTTTTACCACCTGTTTTAAAAAGTACTATGTCTGATTGTCAAAGACCTTATGGTTGGCTCCTTAAAATTTCTCATTTTATTTGATATGGGCAAAGGTTTTGTGTGTGTGTGTGTGTGTGTGTGTGTTTGTGTGTGGTTTTTTTTCTTAGCATAAAATTGTCTGAATTCTGGTAATTTTATGTTCTTTAAACACAAAATTTTTTTCACAACTCAAAATCTCAGTGTCTGATGGGTAAATGGAACGCTAAAGACCCTGTATGCTTGGGGATTCATTACTTTTCTCTCTTGTCAAATACTACTTGCCATGTTTTTGGTTACCCAATCTGATTTGTAGAAACCCTACATCTGCCATAGGACCCTACCATAGACATTGTAGACACTGACTGATACCATAACATCTACTTGAATTTGAAGGAAAGAGAGGAAAGGAATAGGTATGAGCCATTTACCTCTGCTATTGGTTGATAAATCCCATCTAAGCTGCCCTACAATGCAAATTCCTCCCAAGGCCACAGTTACATAAGATGCGTGGAATACAGACAGATTCCGTCTGATTGTTTTCTTTATTTCTTTTTGAAATTCAAAACAGCGAATGGAATCTTCAATCACTGTCTATTGGAGAGCTCCTGAAGACTCTTGGGGAAACACAAACGGTGTTAAAATTTTAAGAGGGAGAGGCCGGCTGAGAGGCTGGGGGGTTGTGATGGTGCTGGTGGTAAGTCTGTAGAGGGTAGGACTGAATAAATCTTCCTGCCTGCTCATCCCAGCTTTTCCTTTTTTGGCCAGAGATATCTTCAATTATATTATCTGACACAGGGCCTTGGGAACTAACCATTTTGAACACTTATTGTTTGATCCAAACCATGGTAAGCAATACTGAGGACAGAAAAAGGAAATCTAAGACTTGACACTTTCAAGAAAGTTCCCATCATGTCAGGAGAAAAGATGTTCATAAGTAAATTTGAACCAAGAAACGTGATATGTCATTGTATCTCTGAATATGTGGTAAAGATGATATATTCTGCAATACAACTGGAACTTTCATAAATGTCCTCCCCACCAAAATGAGCCATCATATGCAGGACTTAACAGGAAAGCATTGGCCTAATGGCTACCTTAATATCAAACACGAACTGCAGCAAATGAAATATTCGCTCAAGATATTTTCATGGAAACATCAATCTATGATGAGATATCAGTGTAAGGTTTCTGGAAATTGAAATGCATGGATGTAATGATAGAAGCCATTTTTTTGGTGACTCATTTAAAGTATGAAAATTAAAACAACAGAATAAGTTCCAGGTAAGTTTTATTTGGACTACACAGTTTTAGACTTCATAGTATTTGTACATCAGAAGCAAATTAGTAAAGATATTTTAATTATTGGGAGATTTCATTGAAAAAGCCAGATTCCCAGCTTCTTTTGAGACATCTGAAGACCTGGCTCTTCCAGCTCAGCAACCATCTTCCTGAGCTGAGTGGCAGATTTTCTCTTTGGTTTCCATAGCCTCATTGCTTCTTATTGTTCTTTATTTTTTTCTCCCACTATGCTTTAGTAGTTCATGTTTATTACCTAGCAAGCTCTCTGTTGGCATTTGAATTTGAGATTCCCTGATGAGGCCCAGCCTCCACTAAATGCAGTCATGCCTTTTGCAACATCCTTCCTGCTTGAATGCATCACCTTGAAGTTTACTTCTTCTCTAGGCAACCCATTCCAGTGTTGGACACCCCCTTGTTTACTACTGAAAAGCTCTCTCCCTGCATTAAGCCTTAATCTCTATTCTTCTAACTCTTATAATTTTCCCTAGTTTTGTCCTTTAAGGCAAACATGTCTTTTCTTTCTCCTTAATAGGGTACACCTTCAAATCAAATGCATATAACTATCAAACAATATCAAGAAACCCCATTTCAAGAAGACTCCTTGTTTTCTACCCTGACCCTGAACATTCCTTATGCTCGCTACCTTTTTTTTTTTTTTTTTAAGTTCTGTGGATCTTTTCAATTAAGCTCGCTATTTTGAGTTGATTGTAGATTCATATGGAGCTGTAAGAAATAATACATAATGGCCCAATGTACCCCTTACCCAGTTTCCCTCAATGCTAATATCGTGTAAAACCATAGTACGATATCAAAACCAGGATATTGGCATTGATACTGTCAAGATCCAGAATATTTCCAGCACCACAAGATGCCTCATGTTGTCCTTTTATAATCATATCTACACCCACTTCTTCCCCCTCCTGTCAATCTCTAATATGTTTTCCAATTCTATAATTTTGTGATTTCAAAAACGTTACATAAATGGAATTGTATGTTATATAACCTTTTAGGATTTGTATTTTTCACTCAGCATAATTCTGTGGAGATTCATCTAGGTTGTTCTGTGTGTTAATAGTTCCTTCTTTATTATTGTTTTTTTAAGCAATTTTTTAAAAAAAATTATTTATTTATTTATTTGGTTGTGCTGGGTCTTAGACACGGCAGGTGGGCTCCTTAGTTGCAGCACGTGGGCTCCTTAGTTGCGGCAGGCGGGCTCCTTAGCTGTGGCTCAAGGACTCAGTTGTGGCATGCAAACTATTAGTTGTGGCATGCATGTGAGAATTAGTTCCCTGACTAGGGATCGGACCCTGGCTCTCCTGCATTGGGAACATGGAGTCTCAACCACTGCGCCACTAGGGAAGTCCCCTTCTTTATTATTGTTGAGTAGTATTTCCTGGTATGCATAGACCAGTGAATTTAAGCATTTACCATTGAAGGACATCTGGGTTGTTTCTAGTTTTTTACTACTATGAATAAAGTTATGAACATTTGTGTACAGGTTTGTCTGTCAACATAACTCTTCATTTCTTTGGGATAAATGCCCGGGAGTGCAATTACTGAGCACTATGGTAGTAAAATATTTAGCCTTTTAAGAAACTGCCAAGCTCTTTACCAGAGTGGCCGTACTATTTACAGTGCTACCGGCGGCAATGTATGAATGATCCAGGTATTTCATATCCTTACCAGTATTTTTTATTTTAGTTGTTTTGATGTGTAGCGATATCTCACTACAGTTTTAATTTCCAGTCCTCTAATGACTAATGATGTTGAACATCTTTTCATGTGTTTATTGACATCTGTATATTTCTTTGGTGAAATGTCTCTTAATGTCTTTTCCATGTTTTCTAACTGGATTGTTTGCTCTTTTACTGTTGAATCTTGAGAGATTTTAAAAATATTCTAGATAGAGGCATACCTTGGAGATATTGCAAGTTTAGTTCCAGACCACTGCAGTAAAGCAAATATCACAATAAAGCTAGTCACATGAATTTTTTGATTTCCCAGTGCATACAAAAGTTATGTTCATACTATGCTGTAGTCTATTAAGTGTGCAAGAGCATTCTGTCTAAAAAACAAGGTACATAACTTCATTAAAAATACTTTATTGATTAAAAATGATAGCCATAATCTGAGCCTTTGATGAGTCATAATCTTTTTGCTGGTGGAGGGTCTTGCCTTGATGTTGATGGCTGCTGATTAATTAGGGCTGTGGTTGCTGAAGGTTGGGGTGGCTGTGGCCATTTCTTAAAATGAGACAACAATGAAGTTTGCCGTAAATCAGTTGGTCATATTTGTGTGGGTTTATTTCTGCTTTCTCTATTCTGTTTTATTGCTCTTTTTTCTCTCCTTCCACCATACCACATAGTATTGATCACTGGGTAGACTAATTTCTGGTATTTCATTTTTCTTTTACGAAATTATTTTAGCGAATCTAGTTGCTTTGTCTTTACATATAAATTTTAGAATAATCTTGTCAATGTCTACAAAAAATCTTGTTGAGATTTTGATGGATGTTATGACAAACCTGTGTATCAGTTTGGGGAAAATAGACATCTTTACTATGTTGAGTCTTTCAAGACATGAATATGGTATGTCTTTTCATTTATTTAGGTCTTCTTTGATTTCTTTCATTAGCATTGTGTCGATAAAGCACATACCTTCTGTACATGTATTGTTAGATTTACACCTAAGTATTTTATTTACCATTTTAGTATTGTAGTTTAAATTCTGTTCAAGTGTTCATTTTTAGTATATAAAAATATAATTGATTTTTGTGTGTTTATCTTGAATTCTGCAACCTTGCTGAACTCACTTACCAGTTGTATGAGTTTCTTTCTTTCCTTCTTTCCTTTTTCCTCCTTTCTTTCTTTCTTTCTTTCTTCCTTCCTTCCTTTCTTTCTTTGCTTTCTTTCCTCCGTCCCTCCCTCCCTCCCTCCCTTCCTCCTTCCCTTCCTTCCTTCCTTTCTTTTTTGTATATTCCTTGCAATTTTCTATGTTGTCAGTCAGGTCATTTGCAAATAGGGACAGTTGTATTTCTTCCTTTCACATCTGTGTGCCTTTTATTTCCTTTTTACCTTAATGCACTGGCTAGAACTTCTAGCACTGTTGGCTAAGAGTTGTGAGAGCAGACTTCCTTACCTTGTTTCCAGTCTTGTGGGAAAATTATTTAGCTTTTCACAATTAAGTATAATGTTGGCTGCAGGTTTTTTAGTAGATCTTTATTAAGTTGAAGAATTTCCTTTTATTCCTATTTTTCTGAGAGTTTTTATCATGAATGAGTGTTGAATTTTATCAAATGTTTTTTTCTGCATCAGTTGATATGATCATGGGATTTTTATTCTTTAGCTTGTTAACATGGTTTTGAAAGACTGAACTTTTGCAATCCTGAAATAAACTCCATTTGGTCATGGTGTGTAATTTTTTATATATATTGCTGAATTCAATTTGCTAAAATTTTAAGGATTTTTATGTCTATATTTTTGAGGAATTACTGTTCTATAGTCTTTTTTTCCTTCCTGACTTCCTCTCTCTTTCCTCTGTTCTTTTATTCCTTCCATCCTTCTTTTTCTTTTTTTTTCTCTTTTTCTTTCTTGTACTGTCTTTGTCTGTCTTTGGTATTAGCTTCATAAAATAAGTTGGGAACTATCTCCTCCTCTTTTATTTCCTGAAAGAGATATTGTAGAATTGTTTATTTTTCTTTAAACATTTGATAGTAATCTCCTGTGAAACCATATGGGCTTGGTAATTCCTTTTTCTGGAGTTTTAAAAAGACAAATTCAATTTCCTTAGTATTATAGGACTATTTATATTACAGTATCTGTTTCATATTGGATAAGTTGTAGTAGTTTGTGTTTTTTAAGGAATTGGTCCATTTCATCTAAATTGTCAAATTTATGTATTGAGTTGGTTGTAGTATATCCTTATTATCATTTTGTCTGCAGAGCCTGTAGTGACATCCTGTTTCATGTTTCATTCCTGATATTGGTAATTTGTGTCTTGTCTTTTTTTTCTTTGTTAGTCTTGCTAGAGGTTTGGATATTTTCATATTACAAGACTCTGGATCTTATTTGAACCTGTTTTAACTGGATTTCTCTAACATTGCTCTGGCATGGGAAGGGAGGAGAGGACACTGCTTCATTACTGCCAGGTGGAGGTAGGAGTCCATGTTCCTTATTTTGTCTGTATTGACACTGAGGTGAGGGTTACCTATTAATTCTGTGTGTCAGGGGGAGTTCTGGTCCCCACATGGTCTCCACTGCACTGCATGGAGGTGTTGCCTTGATACCACTGGGCAATCGTGAATGTCCTAACTCTCCACTAGGCCTCTGTTGACACCAACCCAGTAGGGATGGAAGTGCTGGTTCCCCAGAGAATCTCTACCTGCACTGTGGGAAAGCTACCTGCTGGTGGTAATGACAGTCCCAGCTCTCTATTTGGCCTTTCTGAAACCACTCAGAAAGGGGTTTGGGGACACCTCATTATACCCTCATGAAGGTGGAAGTGTAAACTCCCCACTTGGCCTCTGCAGCTGTGGATAGGGAGGTGGGGCCATAGTTTTTTCTATGGTGTTTGTCTAGAGTAGATTAGTTATTGTCTGAAAGTCTTCTATCTTGGTAAGCTGGCCCTTTATTTGGTTAGACAGAGAAGGCTTTTGCTGGGGCTTTTTCTTTCTTTTTTTTTTTCCGTGCCCACTGGCATTTCTAGATTGTCAACTTCTTTAGCTCCCAGTCAGGGATATATAAGGGAAAAAGAAAACTCACCACTATGATGTTCCTTGAGTCCTTAAGTCTCTAGTTGATCAGACTTCTGTCTTTCATTTTAAATTTTATTTTTAAAATTTCATTTTAAATTTAAAACTTCAATTCCTTAGTTGCACTTGTCATATTTCAAGTGCACAAAAGTCATATGTGGATAGGCCACCATATTGGATCGTGAATGGTGGAATTCTCCATTGCTGCAGAAAATTCCTTTAGACACTACTGCTAGAGAGTATTCTTGTTGCTTCTTGTTCTCTTCTTACCTTCTAGGCCTTTGACTTTTTGGATGTAGTATTTCCTATTTTACAGTTTTCCTATTTGACCCTGAAGACTTATACGTTCTTTTTAAAAGATAAATTTATTTATTTATTTATGGCTGTGTTGGGTCTTCGTTGCTGCGTGCGGGCTTTCTCTAGTTGTGCCGAGCGGGGGCTACTCTTCATTGCGGTGTGCAGGTTTCTCATTGCGGTGGCTTCTCTTGTTGTGGAGCACGGGCTCTAGGTGCATGGGCTTCAGTAGTTGCAGCAAGTGGGCTCAGTAGTTGTGGCTTGCGGGCCCTAGAGCACAGGCTTAGTAGTTGTGGCACACGGGCTTAGTTGCTCTGTGGCATGTGGGATCTTCCCGGACCAGAGATTGAACCCGTGTCCCCTGCATTGGCAGGCGGATTCTTAACCACTGCGCCACCATGGAAGTCCAAGACCTATACCTTTTGCCCTTCATTCCTGCCTTTGATACTGCCACCAACCTTAGATGAAGAATTGCTAACAACCCTCGCCAAAGAATTGACCTCTGACATCTCCTTTTGGTTTTGGTTTGGGGTTTATCACTTAGTACATAATGGTTTCAACCTGCTTACGCCTGAGCTAAGACACTTACCTCCTGATTTGGCCTTAGCAACTGGTTTGTCTCCTAACAAATAACTCTCTGAGTCAGGTTAGCCTAGAATTTTAGTCCATTGCTTTCCTGTTCTGTCTTTAACTCACTGATCCTCATAGTATTGCTCTTACCTTTCATGATCTGAAATTGTAGGCAGTAATGTTTTACTACTCTGCTATAGTTGGGCTTCATTAGAGTCATTATTGTGAAAAAAGTTTTTAAAATGTGGTTAATGCTAAATGAACAATATTTTTTAATATTGCAAGAGAGAAAATTGAAGTGGAGGCTTATACTAATAGCTACTTGGAAGAAAGCTGGAACATAAATTCCAGATAGATGATAAATTTGTAAAGCTATTCATACTATACACAGAGCAATGATGCATGCAATTTGAAACCACCAACTGCTGTGCGCTATTGCCTAAATACTAGCTGGTAGTGTTTCCACCCACAGAAACATTTCTTAACTAAAATAGCAGTAAATTCAACTTCACAAAATTTTTTTTAAAAAATCCAAATTTCTACAGTTAATCCCATTTAAAGAAAGAAGATCAATTAAAAATAACTTGTGATTAATTATGTACAAAAATGTTAGTTTTTTTTTTTTCTTGACATTAACTTATTTTAAGATGCATACAGAAAGATTGCTAAGGGAGGAATCCTGCAGTAAAGAGAATATAGAGGCAAAGGAGAACCAGTTAAGGTTGGTAAATTATTAGGAAATGTAATCAATCTTCAAGTATCAAAGGACTTACCTGTTCGTGTATGTATTTCTTCGTCTGTTAGGGAATTGTAGGAAAAGAGAATAAAATGGAAGTTTAATCATTGATTAAAGCCAGTCTAAAACTTAATTGCATCACTAAGTATGGTGCTTTTCACAAAATGGGCACTTAATAAAACTTATGGAATTGTAGATAAAGGAAAGATAGACTACCACAATTTAAAATCAGTCAGTGAATTTGAAATGCCTCCCATATGGAAAGTATGCTACTAAGAATTCCAAAGAAAAGAAAATAATTCACAGATTCTAAGTAAAAAAACGATAAGAAGTGTTTCTATCATGAATGAAAAACAGTGCCTATTACATTTTCATATAATTTTGTAAGATACTTTATATAATATTATATATACAAGTTTTGATAGTTGAATATTATAAATATACCCAAAAGGCATATTTATAAGATAATAGAAATTTTCATTTTTAATTAACTAGTATTTTATGAGTACATCTAACAGACCTCAATTTAAAATAAATTGCATTAAACTGTAAGGTTTTGTTGTTGTTTTGTTTTGTTTTTTGTTTTTTGCTTGACCACAATAGAAATCCTACTGTCAGGATACCATGTAAGTACTTTTGAAAATAGTGGCCTAATTCTGTGTTCATTACTTCTACCTGTTATCCAGAGACCTGTCCTTCTGAAAATGTGCTTGTTGAAGCCGTTTTAAGTTTAGTTATATTATTCAAACAGCCTTTGTTGACTTAAAAAACCCAAATAAACACCATTGTTAAACATTTGTCTTCAGCTTACAGTAATCTAAAACGAAATTGTTTTATTTGCATTAAAAATAGGAGAAAAGTTGACCAAGTAAATTGTTTTGGGAATTCCCTTTATGTTTTGTATCTGCCATAAGCCACCATAAAAATGTTCTCTTTTTTCTCGTTTGAACTTTAAATATATAGATTAAAACCTTCACTTTATTGTTTGTTTCTGTTATCCTTTCTGTAGTTGGAGGTAGCTGTACGCTTTGTGGTTTTTTTCCTATCAAAGTTTCCCTTCTTTAAAATTATCTTTCAGTTGGGCCCATGCCACAGCTGATGTGCTTTGGGATGGACACCTGACCCAGGAGCTAACTACCCACAGCTGATGCAAGTGGGACTCCTGCTCATGCAACGATAGCGAGTACTTCGAAGAACAGCCTGAGGTGGGAGCTGGGATAACGTGACCACACGGGTCGTGCGCATGCCCAGGAAGCTCGTGCGCATGCCCAGGAAGCTCCTGCGAGGGCGAGCAGAGACCTGGGCGATCTCCGAGAGACGGTAAGACAAGACTTAGTTCTCAGTTTTCAGTTCCATTTCGGAGACTGTTGTGGAGTTCTCGGTTTTCAGTTCCATTTCGGAGACTGTTGTGGTCTAGTTGTTCTTCATTTCCTCTCTTTGAGTGCCCATGAAATGTGCGTGTTTTCCCTTTAAGTCCTGTTTCCATTAAGCTAGATTGAGAGGATTCCTATTCCTTGCAATCGAATATCATATGCCTTTACTAAAACATAGGTTTTTACATTCTTCCCTGAATATTTTTCTCGACGTATCTATTTCTTTTATTTAACCTACAACTCTACTTAATCACGTTGTTCATTAATTTGTACCAAATTAAGATTAATACAACTACAACTCTATTTTCTTTATCATTTAGTATTTACCTTTTGGAGTTTTATACCATATTTTGCAACAATTTATAAATTCTATAATATTCCTTTAAATACTTTTTCTTTACAAATGCTATAAAACAACATGAAACTTGGAGGCATTTTCTGATTCTGAAGCTTGTGTCACAGGTTATAATTTTGATAACTCTAATCAGTAGATTTCTTTTTTTTAGTGTTGCCGATGCTTTATTATATGAGCCAAAATCAGTTGCTATATTCTGTCAGTGCAATAGTCAGTAATAACTGTTTCGTGTCATATAGTTAGATAATTAATGGGTTTTCTCCTCCTCTTTATCTGATTCAGTGTAAGTTAGAGACAGCTGTTTTCTACCTACCCATTTACCTTCCAGATTAAAGGTATATAGGGTTAATTAAGTATGTGATGTAATTAAGTATGTGATGTAAGGTATATAGGGTTAATTAAGTGATGTAACATAAAATATTGTCATATATACTAAGACTGAAACCAAGTGGGGTATTCCGACTGTAAGATATAAAAAAACAAGGCCAAAGTAGCATGGATCATTGTTATTAAAGTATAAGCACAATTATTTTTACTTTTTAAACATTTACAGTAAGAAATGGATTATTTTCAAAGGTCAGCATTCTATATAAATGGGACATGAACAATAACTCAACTCTTTCCCTAAAGACTGCACTTAAGCTTTGTGAATTTATCCCTTGCTTTAGAACTAGGTCAGCAATTCCACACCAGAAATGGCAGTACTCAGGAGAGTGACAAACCTTTTCAACTTAGGTTGAATTTAAATTAAACCTAGACTTTGCAGAGACTGTCTTCTTGAACGACAGTAAGGCCAAGAAAATAACCAAAATAATCATTTTTTATGTAGAGGTTCATAAAAGATTTGCATTCATGAAAAATTAATAGAATTTATAGGGAAGAAGTTTTTGTTGGGGGATGCATCGTGTTTATAGTTGGATGAACATTTTTAGAAGCCTGTGAATGTAAGACGTTTGCATAGCTCAGTGGTGGAGAACATGGAAGTGCATATCAGAGAGCTGTGGGTTTAAGTACTGAGCTTCCTTTCTTACTGTGTGACCTTGAGTGAATCAGTTGCGTCTCAACTCCAATCTTCTTGCATCTGTGAAGTGTAGATAATAATAGTTTTTCCCTTATAAGGTTATGAGGATTAAATGAGATAAGTATAGCACTTAGCAAAGTGTCTAAGCTTACTAAGAGTGAGCGCTTAGTAATATCAGCTGTTACTGCTACTACTACTGCACTGCTGCTACTACTATTACCAGGAAATAGTGTGTAACATTGTGATTGAGCTTATGGAGGTTTTAAGGACCAAAAGTGAAGTTGGTGCACTGTATTACATTATATTTCTTGAAACAATTATGCTTCAGTTTTTTTGTAACATGGCTTCGGATGTAAGTCAAGTTCATCATTTTCTTTGAAGCTTTCCAATTGACCATTTAGTTATAAGATTGTAGAGTGACTGCTAAATATTAGGTTATGTTTTAATGTTTTTCTTAATTATGCTTTTATCCTTTTTTTGGAAACCACAGTTTGGTTATAATGAAAATAAATCAAATTAAAGTAATAATGAGTTTAGATAATTTCCCAACTAATGTATTGAGATAACGTGTTATTTATACTCTTTTCTCCATCCCCCAAAGTCCTCCATACAGGTCACTTTCTGTTCTATGCGATGACTCAAGTATTCTCTCTCTGTGTTTGGGAGTCAGAGAATAATGGTGGTGGCAGGGTTGAGAGCATCTTTGTCGGCGTCACCCTTTTAATCTTATTTTAGATTCAGCCAGGACATACCTCTATATAAGTAAGGCATGTTCCTTTTTAAAATTTGATTTTGTGTTAATTATTTACTAACTATGGTCATTGGAAAAAAAAAAAAAAAAACCTTTCAATGAGGGTGGGTGTTTGTTGGTGGAGAGGGGAGAAAGAGAAAAACTATACTTTTTTCTGTGCTAGAACTTCTTGGCACCTCTGCTCCAGCTCTTATCTCTCTCCCCATTGGCAGGGCATCTAGGGCTTCTCATTTTTAAGGTACGTTCTCTCCTTATGCTCTTTATTCCAGTCTTCCATCTTTACTGGCCATCGAAATCTTGGTTATTTTTTGCCTTTGTCAGTTTGACATCATTCTTGTGTTCTGTAAATGTTTTCAGATCCTCCCTGTCTCAGAAAAATCTTCTGAGGACTTCATTGCTCTCTCAGGTTGCTGTCCCATCTTCTCCTCCATCTATTATTTAACTTCTTAGGATGCTCTTTGCTCTGGTTCCCTACCACGTAGTCCTGATTTTCACTTTTGTTCTTTTGTTGTTGTTAGCAACGATCTAGACCTGTTATTTTAAGAAGCATTTTATGGCCTCTTACCTTTGCAGTTTACTTTCTCTTCTGACCAGTGATAGGTGTAGAAAGTAAATGGACTCTGTAGAGGAGTGTAATGTAACTTCAAACCTTTTGTCCTGTACCCTGTGTATAAAAGAAAGGGCTCCTTTTAAGTAGGATTATTGGGAGAGTGAAGAAGAGAACATCTTGACTTTTATAAGATATAACTTTTATATTCCCGCAGTTTTAAAAATAACTAGCACATGGCTATTATCCCTTCTTTAAAAAAAAAATTTAAAAACAAAAAAGAAATGGTTAGCATCACTACTGCTCACTTGTCCAAGTTTTCCAAACTTCCCCAGCCTACTTGGAGATAAGTGCACTGTGGACACTTTGCCTCGTGGACTGGTCCTTTGTGGCAGCAGATATGAGAAGCTCCTCTATCAGTCAGGCTTCAGTCGAGGGAGGAGACACTGAGTGCCGTGGAGGAGGGGTTTGTGATGGGAACAAGCCCTGCAGATTGTGGGAGAGGCTGGAGAACCGAGGTGATAACCTGCCTCTCTGCACTGGCATGGGTGGACGGGTTAGCTTGCCGGGGATTTTGTGAAGTGACATACGTGCAGCTGCTGGGGTATTAACATAAAGGGAAACTGGTGGAGAAGTCTGTGGAAGGTCACTGTTTCTGTGTCTGGTGATGATTAGGGTTCCTGTCTATTAGCGGAGTTAGCAGTTCGGAAGTAGTGTTGAATGCAGAGTGGGGCAGAGTGAGAGCAAGCTGAATCTACTGATAGGTCTGCATCTGTCTTTCAACATCAAGAAGATTAAAGACAAGCTGAAATCTTCTGGAAGATCTTTGTGTCTCTCACTGGCTTTAACTAGAATGCCCTTCTAAGAGTAATGGCTGCTATTTTCCAAATCCTGCTTTCCAAATCACGTCGATTTCTCTTTGGACCACATTTAACTGAGAACCATACCGGAGAAGAGGATTCTGGGAAACCTGGTTTCAGATTAGCCAGATTGATAAAGTGCAAAACAACTACAGACATCTGTTCGTACTGCTTTGAACTATATTTATATTTAACAGCTAAATCATGATTCCACCTAACATGATGCAGCTAGATGCAACTGAAAACATGCTAGCATTGTATCTTCTCCCAAAAGAGGACATTAAGGCCCCATCTTTGGGTGATGTTTATTCCTTTTCTAGCTGAGTCATACTTCTTTGATATCTTCTAACTTAAGTATTGACATATTAGGTTAATTGCTATTAACATATGTTACAGAGTAGGGAAATAGGAAAATTATAAAGAAGCTTGATTAGCATATCTATTTATCTAAACATATGGATATACATACACAAATACATTCATATCAGAGGAGGAAGTACTTGGAACTACTGTAGTCTTAAATTTATAAATAGTCACATGGTTATAGCTGGTATTTATAACTTGCTTCTTCTAATACCCATTCCATATTCCCTTCGCCCTCAGCAAGCAGCTTAGCTGATCATGGTTTTTTAACTGGTGGGGTATCCCAAACCTGTATTCCTGTAGGGTCTATGCCATTAGCAATTCTGATTATTTTGAATTTTTGTACTGTTCCAATAATTTTTTATTGGAAGAATATGTGAGTCCTAAGAGGTGCCCTAGAGGATCACCTATGTCACAGACATCTGCCTCTTTTCCCTGTTGTATATAAGCAACACAGCTGCATTAGAGTTCTATTGTTGCAAACCAAGTTATAATAAATTCATCAGTTTAAAACAATACACACTTATTAGCTCACAGCTTCTGTGGGTCAGGAGTGTAGGTATGGTTTAACTGGGTCCTCTGCTCAGGGTCTCCTCAGCTCGGACTGTGATCTCATCTGATACCCTGGGTTCTTTTCTAAGTTCATTCAGGCTGTTGGCAAAATTCAGTTCCTAGTGGTTTTAAGACTGAGATCCCATTTACTCTCTGTGTGTTGGCTGGGGAAGAGAGTCAATTTCAGCTCCTAGAAGCCTCTTTTAGGTCCTAGGCATGTGACCCTCTTATCTTGCAACATGACAGCTTAATTCTTCAAATCCAGCAGGAGAAACTTAACTCCAGTCTGCTGCAGCTGAATCTTAGATAATGTAATCTAATCAAGGAGTGCCTATCTGATCATATTCATAGGTCTTGTCCACATTCAGGGGGAGGGAATTATATTAGCATGTACACCAGGGAGTGGGAATTTTGGGGGCCATCTTAGAATTCTGTCAATCACACCATTTTCTCTTGGTAGTCAGAATCGATCATTCTACTTACCACAATTAGTTCCTTCTCTGACAGCTGAGTCATTACTATGAGTAGTGACCAGGTGGCAGTTTCAACTTCAGTTTTTGAGAACTATTGTTGTGTTCCCCTTTGGAGCAAAGATCTCTAAACTAGCAGATCCTAAATTCTTGGAGGCCGGAAAGCAAAATATTGCTAGTGGATCATTAGGAGTAATAAGGAGAGGAGCTATTCCATCTTCTGTGTTCTTTGTTTCTCCAACCAATGAAGCTTGGCTGTGGGGGAGAAAACCCAGCATCATATACTGGGTGTTGATTCAGAGCATATACTAAATGCTTAAGGACATTACCCCAACCCACAAAAGTGTGATCATCCAGTTGTACTGTATCAGAGTCTTTAAAAGATCATTTCATTGCTTCTGGGAAATATGGTAAGATCAGTGAATTCACTGAGCAAAAGCTGATTGCTGCTGTTACTGTAAAATAAATTCCTTGAACAGAAGCAATGGTGTATGGAACACCATGCTGGTAGATAAGGCATTCTGTAAGTTCACAGTTGGTGGTTTTGGCTGAAGACTGGTGGGCTGGGATTGCAAATTTGTATCCAGAATAAGTGTCTTGTCAAGTGAGGAAAAAATTGCTGCCCCTTTCGGGAAGGAAATGACTCAAAGTAATCAACTTGCCTTGAGGTGTCTGGTTTCCCTGGGGAATCATGTACAATGTTGGAACTCAGTGTTAATCTGTTGTTTTCAGGTTGAGTACTCAGCAGTTGATAGAGTGGAAGTCCATGTTGCTTAGCTCATAAGTAACTTTCACCTTTACTACCATAACCACTTTATGCATAAGCTGGTGGAGCAAAGTCAAGGGTGGCTGGGCAGAGAAGCTGACTGGCATCTATAGAATGAGTAATCTTTTCCACCTGATTATTAAAACCTCTTCTGCTGGTGTTGCCGTTTGGTGGGCATTGATATAGGATGCAGATATGTTCATACTTTGTGCTTATTTTCAGAGGTCCATTCACATGCTTCTTCTCCAGAACTCCTTTTCACCAAATCCAGTCATGTTGCTTCCAAGTCCCTGACCATCTAGCAAACAAACTGTCAGCCCTTGACTAAGAATCAGCACGGATCCATACCTCTGACCATCTCTCATTCTAGGCAGAATAAAGAAAACAACAAAAACAAAACAATACAGCCAGGTGCACTGCTCAAAGTTATGCCCACCGGGGATATTTTTCTTCACCATTGTCCTCAGGGCCACTCCTAAGTGGGGCTGTAGAGGAATAGCTCTCCACTTTGAGGTAGGGCCGGTGTACTGTGCAGAACCATTTGTAAACCAGTCACCAAATGTTCCTTTCTCATCAGCCAACTGGTTAAAGTGACTCCCATATGTGTGGGCTGATTAAAGTGGAGGCAGTGTAGCAGGGATAGGAATCATAGGAATCCGAACTGCTTTCTCCTGTGTCTTATCTGTGCTTTGAGGAATTGCTCCAGCCTGCTCTGTGAATACCCCTTCCAGTTAATGACGTTAGTGATGGAGTTAATGTTAGTGATGGGGTGCTACTGTTCACTCCCACTTTCAAGGCTTGGTAGATCAATCAACAATCTGTTCTTGATATTCAATTTAGTTTTCAAGATAATTTGGTAGCCTGTGTTAAGCATCCACTCCTCTACTAGGACCTAATAAAAGCCAGAAGCTATTTCTCAAAAGGAGAGTAGGTATCTGCAAAGGATGGCATAGCTTAGCGCCAAAATCTTAAAGTTGTGCGCTGTTTTTCACCTTTATTGACATTACAGTGGCTCCATCCAGTATTCCTGCTGCCACAGACATTTCAAGCACAATTGGATCTGTGAATTATATTGCCTAAGTGGCAAGTCAACTTACATGGAGGCCTGGGATTTTTTTGTACATCCTTCTCTTGTTTGGGTCCCACTCAAAGCTGGCAGCCGTTTGGATTACTCAATGTTTGGGGTCACGATAGCATGCCCAAATGACGTGTATGTTGCCCTCAAATCTAAAGAGGTGCAATAGGCATAGTCCATCTTTCAGTGTTAGAAAGGGCCAAATTCAGCCATTTGATCTTCACCTTGTAAGGGATGTAATGGCATGCTACTGACCACTAGAATCCTAGAAATTGTTCTGAATTTTTTTACATATACATATCTTGCCAAGGTGTCTAAAATAGTTGCTACTTCCTACTTTCTAGATCTAATCAGCATGATATTATTAATGTGGACCATCATGACATCTTGTGGAATGGAGAAATGGTCAAGGAAGTACTCTCTGGAATAGATTATGACATAAGACTGCAGAGTTAATATAACCCTGAAGTAAATTTGTGACGGTGTATTGCTATCTCTGCTAGGTGAAAATATCCATATGCTTGGTAGTAACATACCAGGAAACATGTTGATTTACTTTAGTAAAGAAATCACATCTGGAACTGCAGCCGTAATAGGAGTTGCCACCTGCTTAAGTTTACAATAATCCACTGTCATTCTTTAAGATCCATCTGTCCTTTGCACAGGAAAAATAGGCAAGTTGAATAGAAATGTGGTAGGAATCACCACTTCTGTGTCTTTCAAGTCATTGATGTTGGCACTTAGAACTGCAGTCTCTCCAGGAATAAAGCAATGCCTTTACTGTATAATTTTGGTGTGTAGAAGTGGTTCTGGAGGTTTCCAGTTGGTCCTCCTCTCTATACTGTACCAGCCTTTATTCCATGCGTCAAGGAACCAATGTGGAGATTCTACAGGCTGCTTATCTTGTCTTTTCCAATAATGCTTTCTAGAAGTGGGAAAAGAACCATCAGCTGATTTTTGGGACATACTGGAATTACTGTGAGATAGACCCAAGTCAGCACTTCATTAATTGTCTGACTTCCAAAAGCCTGTACTATGACTAGCTAGTTGGTCCACAGTGGTGTTTTCGTTCTTCAGAGATTATCTCAGTCCAGAGCCAGTGTCCAATAACTGCCTCAGAATTGGGTAATTTTTTCCTCTCCAATGCACGGTCATCCTGGTAAAATGCCACATGTCCCTTAGGAAAGATAAGTAAAATATTTATAATATATTATTTGGCAATGTATCAAGGTCCTTCCTCAAGGGACTCAGCCTTCCTTTCATCCAAATGGCTCTGGGTATGAGAACTGCTCAAATTCTTGGAATTGGTTAAGGAGTTATGACTATTTTAATGATTCAAGTCAGACATTTGTTCTGTTTCAAGATGATTTCTGCTTACACAAATCAAGTGAGAGTTTAGTAGTTTTCCCCTCTGAGGTATACCATGATAAATTGTCAAATGCCAAGGATCACTGTTGGCCAAATCATTTTAATTACTACTTTGTCTCTGCCGCCTATTACAATAGCACCTGAAAGTCCCAATTGACCCTTGCCATATCAACAAATGCAGCACAATCAGACATAACGTTCCTTCTACTACAACTCAACCCTCTTATGAACCATTGTCAGGCATGTTTACTCAGGTTTCTTTGATTAAAAAGTGACAAAAGTCTTGCAGATCTTTGGGGATATGGTACTTATTGTGAACCTGACGGGTTGAGGCTTGTCAGGACTTAAGTCTGGTAGTAGGTCTAGAAGCAAGGACAGTTAGTGGGAGTTGGTATTGATGAGGTAGATCCCTTCAAGGTTACTACCTCAGGGGAGGCCATCACCATACTTGGACAAGGTGAGAAGGGCTGCTCTAGGGAGGTTTCTATACTTTATTGGAATCTGCCCATCATATTGTTTAGGGCCCCACTCTCTCAATGCCTTCACTATGAGGTTAGGAATTCAACTGGGGTCGTTATTCAGCCGAGCAGGGCATTGGACTTTGAGTTTTGTTTTCAGAAATCTTGACCTACAACTGAAGAAATAGGGGTGTCTGCTTTTTGGAGCAGACAGAGAAACTTTGTTTCTTTAACTATGCTTGAGATGGGAATTTAACACCCTGAGCCCATCAAATTCTTTTCTCCAAGTTTTCTAGTGCACTTAGAACAAACAACCAATCTGTTACACTTTTATTAAAATTTCTTGTAAGAGCAAACACTTGGTCACCTAAAGCCCTGCCTTCTGTAGGCATCTGAGCATAGGAAAGAATTTAAGTGACATTTTTACTACTGTATGTTGCAGAATACCAGACTTCTCTTTACCACCGGCAACAGGGTCCTTAATGCTTATATTACTATTTAGTCAGAGAACTAACTCTTTGTTTTCATTCTTAAACTTCTGTTCCCCTGGAACCACTCCTGGTACCAGTCATTGTAGCAGGTAGTGTCAGTCAGGAAAGCAGAACCACTATGAGTATTGTGGATCAAGGGTTTTACTGTTGGATAAGAATTTACAAAATTGTATGAGATGGAAAAATAAGAGTGTAAAAGGGCAATTTGCAGATCAATGAAAAACCACAAAGTAGTACTTCTGAAGCACTGGCACAGGTGGATAAATTGGTGCTTGTCAGGGAATTTGTGAAGCAGATATGTCTACCTGCTCGCGTGGGACTGTGAAGAAAAACAGCTAGAGAAATCTACAGAGAGTTATTGCCTCTGTGACTGGTTCTGGTTCTGGTAGTCAGAACATGGAGTCAAGATGAGTCAGAAGAAGCTAAAATCTTCTGCACTACTGCATTTATTTGTCACTGTGGAGAGAGCAAAGACAGGGTGGACACTGCTGGTAGCTCTACATCTGTCTCTCTCAGTCTCCAGCCACAATGACTTTCAGAGTATAACCACTGCTATTTCACTTCTGCCTTCCAAATCTTGGGCTATTCTTATGTTGGCCACCTCTAATTAGGAAACTTAAAGGGGGAAAGGAAGGGTTTCTGGGAAACGTAGTTTCAGATTGGCCAGATTCACACAGTAAAGCACCACACGCCTTGTGCAACCTGCCAACTTCTTTTCATTCCTCCAGTGGTGAGTGTACAGACCACATGTTGAAACAGTGGTGTCATAAGATCAAAGTTTCTTGGATTGTTGAGTGACTGCAGAGAGGACACTTGCCCTAGGGAGTCACACAAATGACAAAAGACTTTGTGAGGGAAAGATCAACTTTGTTATGTTATTCCACTTAGGTTTGGGGGTTGTTTCAGCAGCCTAGCCTATTCTGATTAATACACTTCTTCTTACTTAAAGCAAGGCACGTTAAGCAAGATGGTTCCTGTTTGGAGGTTGATGGAGGACACCTTTTGGCAATGCAAACTCTTGCTTTTTGAAGAGGACGGTTACTAGGTGGCCTCTCTGGAAGAAAAAACTCTCCCTGTGGCCAGTGTGGTTTTTCGGGGTGCAGTGTTTTGGGAAGTGAACAGCATCTTAGCACTGCTTTTACCATCAAGTAAAAGGGGTCACCTCTTTGTTACGTATGTGACACCAGGAAGGAAAGCGGTGTATTCTGGAGCAACCGGGCCCCTGGCTGAGCTGAGAACCTCCCATGTTGTCCAAGCGTTGGGTGGTTTCTGATTCTAGACCCAGCTGCGTGAACTCTACACCGCCCCAGTGCTGTTTTAGCCACGTTCTGTTTCTTCACTGTTTCTGATTGCTGCTGCTGCTTGCCCTGTTCCATTGACTGCTTCTGCCTTCTTGTTTTAAATCTCTATTCTCTGAGTTCTTAACCGTGTCATACATCCTTATCTTCTGTAAAAGACTCTCACACATGCCTTTTACTTCTGTCATTCTCTCTCACAACTCTTAAGTACTGTATAAATATTTATTGTCATTTTGATAGTGTACTGAAACATTTGATTCAATACCTTTAAGGACAGATTAATTAATTTTTAATAAACTTGTTTCTCCCTCATTTTGATTTTCCTATTTATCAATAGTTACTCTATTTGTCTAGTCAATCAGGCTAGAAACCTTTCTTTTTTAAAAACGTTATTGAAGTACAGTTGACTTACAATGTTGTGTTCATTTCTGCTGTACAACAGTGATTCAGTTAATACGTATATATATTCTTTTTCATTGTAGCTTATTACAGGATATTGAGTATAGTTCCCTGTGCTATACAGTTGCACCTTGTTGCTTATCCAGTCTATGTATAATAGTTTGCATCTGCTAATCCCAAACTCCCACTCCATCCCTCCACCACCCCAAAACCTTTCTTGATCTCTTGTAACCAATCAGTCATATTCTGTAAGTTTTCCTTCATTTGTCTTTAGTTCTTTAAATCTCTCTGAACAAGTAAGAGGTAGGCCAGTGAAAACCCTGTGGCCTTTTAACACATCTGTACACTTTTATTGACTTACACATCTAATTTAAACTCATATTTAAAGCTAAATTTCACTGCTTCTGTGTTACAATACTGTATGTGTTTGCCATTCTTTCCTGAAATATAGCTTGCTTAATCTATTTTCTAATAGTTATACGTAAAAGCAAACAAAACAGATAAAGAATATTTTTTATGGATAAATGCTAACAAATGAGTGTATATCTATTAAAAGAGAAAATTTTAAGTTCAAACAAATGTATAAATCATTAATAAACAGATCTTTATCTTTATTGGACAAACTTGGACAACTTATTAAGTGTAGCAATAAAATTAAATGGCAATTTTTATGTAACTTGTTTGTTTATATCTGGAAAATATTGGGAAAATTATTACTTGATTTTAAAACTGTGCTCCTTTAAGAATTTTTAAGACACAATAATGTTTAATGGCCAGAGAAAGTTATGGAATTGCAGTTATAATAATAAGTTGTGATATATTTTGAGATAGTGGAAGATTCATTTACAATTCCATAGAGACCTAGGAATAATAATACTAACAATATTTCATTGAGTTCTACTCCTTTATGAATCCAACTCTGGCTCAGAGAAATTCACTCTTAATGATACATAAAGGCACTCCAGGTAATTGTCAGCACTTGCAAATTTGACTTGAGAGATGACCTGTTGCAATTGCTTCTCCTGTTTCTTTCAAGCCTTTTTAACTTATCTGTCCCACTAATGCCTACTTCATTCAGCCTGATGCAAAATTTGATTTCTGACATATGGCATTATGTGATGTCTGTTTTCTTTCTCAGAGTAGAATTTACAAGGATCAGATTTTCAAAGGGACTATTGCCCAGAGCCTAACACCTATACCTACCAATCAGTTTCTTGCTTTCATTCCTTCACACTCGTTTTCTAAGCAACTTCTATATGCCTAATAATAGGCTAGGTGCTTGGAAGGTTAAATCAAATAAAGCAGTGTACTTGTATTCAAAGATCTAATAATGCATGGAGCAGATATATCAGAAATCAAGTACTACAGTGTAATGTGTCAAATATTATTAGAAGTAGAGGGCACAGAGCAGGGACAATGTGTGGCACACAGTAGGTACTTAATTTGTTAAACAATAAAATGTATTATTAATAAATTATGAAGTAGATACTTAAGTATTGAATAGATTAATGGATGAATGGGTACATAAATTCATGGATAAAACATGACTATGAATTGAAAGGATCATGGCGCGCTTCCTAAAGGAGACGATGTTTAAAATGATTTTCAAAGAATAAAGTGTCAGGAACAAGAGGGGCAGTATACTGAAGGCAGTCAGAACAGGTATGAAATACAGAGAAAGTATAAAAATTACATGTTCAGGTAAATGATTTCAAAAGGATGGAGCAACAAATTCATATTGGGCTGTGGTTGGAAATGTGAAACCAGTATTTCTAAAACTGCACTTGTGAATTCTTACTTAAAATCGTTCTTTCTTGTGATTCTCTCTTGAAAAATGACACCGCCAACTAAAGAAAAAATCTACCATCTCCCTTCCAATCTCCCACCTCGATTTAATTACTCACCCTTGCTGCAGATTGATAAACGTATTATCTCTGAGTTCTCTTCCCTCTTTACTTCCCTCAACACATCCTTCAGTCAGGGTTCATATTCTCACTCCTTCACTCATTCAATCACCAGTATTTACTGGGTGCCCATTATGTTCATCTACATTGCTATCAAAGTGTTATTTCAAATCTGTAAATTTGATCATGTGCCTACTCATTTATTTACAAGAGGCCATTAGGAATGAGATTATGAAAAGCTTCACAGACCAAACTAAGTAGTTTAGATTTTATTCAGAAAGCTAAAGGAATCCACTAAAATATTTTTAAGCCCCAGGGTGACATGTCTCTATTTGCATTTTAGAAAGATCACTCTGAAAGCACCAAAGATGGTGCCCTGGAGAACCCACTGAAGGGATGTGTGGAAGGATGGAGCTGGTGAAAGATACTAAGAAGGAGTAGACAGAGATGGGAGAAATATTTGAAGAGAAAGGAGTCACAATAGCTAAGGGAAGATCGAATTTTATAAAGAAGGGAATTTGCAAAAAGACTTTTATGTTAACTCTCCCCAACAGAGGGTAGGCTCTCATCCATATTTGTCACTCCTTCAGTTGGGAACAGTGAATGAGGAGATTGGAGAGGGTGGGAGTTCCCATGTTAGGGGAATATAATCAGTGTCAGAGAATGATCCTCTTACATTCCACAGCTTTCCATCTCTTGACACTTTGGCTTGACAATCAAACTTACAAGAAATCTAGGGTGCAGGGGAGAACAGCAGTGTGTAAGGTCAGTCTTGTTCCCATCTTTGTGAAGTCACTTCTGTCACCATCTGCCACTCCTTGCTATGCTTTTGAACCATGGGGGGCAATTCAGATTTCACCCCAGAATGATCTGAAATGGGTGAAGACTATGTTCCATAATCTGTCTACTATGCTGAATTATAAATGTATTCCCTATTTTGTTCCCCATCTCAAATTGTATTCATTTATATAATTCACCAGGAGTTACATATTCAGTCAAATTACAATATAAAAATGCTCCAGATAACACAATGCCAGCAGTAGAAACATGACCCAAATTTGCACAATCAGAACACCCTCTAATTATTAAATTGCTGAGGAGAACTTAATGCCCAGAATAAATTTCCTTCTAAATTAAATTCCCAAAGAATTAAAATCCAAAATTTAGCTCTCCGTTATGTTTTATTTTGCTGATTTTCAATTGAGTTGGGATTTTAAGTCAGTGAGTGTTCTTTCAGCAGCTGTAACCTGCCATGGTTTCCACTGCTTCCTTTAAAGCAGCCTGAGAATCAGTAGGACACATTGGATCATCGCAATACTACTGGCTGACTCTTATGATTGAGAAAGAACAAAAATCTCTAGGCCCACAGCAGCAACCCTAGCAAAATTATATAATCAGGGTTTAGAATATAATGCCATCCAGTCTCTCACTGCAGATGTCAGCCAAGAATCATGCAGTGGTATCTGGAGAATAGATAGATAGATTAAAAAATGGTGGAAATGATAGAAATAGTTTTGGTTTTAACTTTTCCATGATAGTAGTCAGTTGGTTATTAATAGTTTCCACTTCTGCAAGTCCAGAGTTTTCATAGCTTCAAGAGCAAAGTCCAATGAAAACCAATAACAGGTGCCATGTGCTTCTTCAAAATAAACTTTTGTGTGTTTCATTTTTAATCCCTTGAGGGTTAGTATTTTTAGTTCCCTTTTGAATTGATATTTACAATTCCAGTGGGCCCCATCACCACCACTTATGTTCTTCTTTTAGCAGGACTAGAGGTTTTTCCCATTATGGTTCATTTAGCAGCAGCTAAGAAACAGGATAGGGATGGGAACAAGCAAACTTAGATTTCGGGACTCCCAAAATCTCAACTCCTCCAGATTAAGGGATGCTTACTCCAGCCCTGTACTTCATATTACAGGCTGAGTCACCTTCCAATAGTACATGCATGAAAGGCTGCTTATTTTCATAGGAGCCTTTCCTGGTTCTTACTCACTCTGTGTGGGACCCAGTCCCAGGAGAATCGGTGGTGCAGCTCCAGTTTAAATTCCCCCAAAGAGTCTCTCCTGATCTTAGGAAAGAACACTGTATTTGCACTTATAACCAGATTGCTGCTTGTTCTGTTCGAAGGCTCTGAAATGCCCACCATGACTGCTAAGATGAATCTCTTTTCTGCTTAAACCTAAATGTGGTTCTCAGCTCAAGCCCACCAGTTACAGCCTTGCTTAAAGGCTCCAACTGGCCACATGCTCACTTGTACTGAAGTCTAGCCACATAGCCTAAGCCTGTTAACACTAGCCACACTCAGGTAGACTCCAGCCACAATATAAGCTTCTGCCAACTTCAAGGTTCAAAGAACTGAGAAGCCCCCACTTGCTAAAGATGTTCATTTCGGCCACATTAGTATGTTCAATCTGTCCATGTCATATTTTGATCTAAATCTGTTTAGTCCTGAATCTATTCTCACAGTTTTCCAGCTGATACATCCTGTGTTGGGGATTTAGGGTGACAATTAACCATACTCCTCCCCTAGTCTCATGGATTCTGAATTGAAAATATACTTAAGAGTCAGATAAAGATATCTGCGTTATTTATTGGTAAAACTGGATTAGAAAATTTGGCTTAGATTTGAGGCCAAAATGGGCCCCTTCTTATTTCCTACTTGAATGATTCAACCCTTCCCACTAGCAGGCACAATGGCTGGAAAATTACAGGTTTCACCTTGCCATACTGCCCTACTGAGTTTTGTGCATGGAAGCAGCAGGAGAAAGGAAGAGTATACAGTAAAGCTTTCAAGCGGGCAACTTGAAAACAAGTAAGAGGCAGAACATGAGAACAGTTACTTTTACTTTGTTAACTCTGCTTATTATCAGTCGTGTGCTACTATGAGGGAGGTTTGGGGTACGGTGAGTGGAGACATGGGCAGGGGTGTTCTTCCTAATATTTACAAGAGGATTGCTACTCTTGCTTTAGGATCTGAGATAGGAGTATGGGAGGACAGAGAGGCTGATTCCCTTTGCAGAAAAGATCACAATGTCAAATGGAGAAATCACAGAAATGTCTAGGTCAAGAAAAAGGAAGACAGAAGAGCATTCACATACTCTAATATGAAGTTCATTGGTAATCTTATACATTTGCATTTCTGTAGTGCGATGATTCTCGAATTTTAGTGTGCTTCAGAATCACCTGGAGGGCTTGCTAAACCACAGATTGCTAATCCCCAGCTTCTCAGAGTTTTTGATTCAACAAGTCTTGGATGAGGCCAGTTGAATTTGCATCTCCAACAAATTCCCAGGTGATAACGATGCTGCTGGTCTGGGGACCATCTCTGGAAAAGCACTGCTGTGGAGTATTGGGGACAAAAGCCAAATTGCAATTGCGGGGTGAATGGATTATGAGAGAGTAGAAGCAGGGTATGTTAACTATTCCTTCAGGAGAATTAGCTGTGAAGAAGAGTAGAGAGAAATAAATGTTGGGACTAGAGATTATTTGGAGTTGAGGATGGATTCTCTTTAAGTTATACAGATATCTTTATTTCCATGCCATTTACTGCAATGGGATTTGTTCTGTCATACATTTACAACTGAACACTATTATAACTATCTTTTTGTAGTGGTTGTATATGCTGGATATCTTATCGATCTTCCAGAACAAACAGTCTCTATTTTTTACCATGCCCTAGGAGCTCCTTGGGCTCCATCTGGCTTCCTGTTGGGTTTGGCCAATGGGGATCTCTGGCAGAGATCAGAGGGAGGGAGGAGACTGAGGTTGGGGTACTTGTTCTCCTGGCTTCATCCCTGACAAGTTGTCTTGTGCTGGCTCTGTTCTTGACCAAAGGCCACTGCTTCTCTCAAAGGGCAAGAAGTCTTCTCTAAAAGCTTCTCTTCTCCCAGATCCTGATAACTGTTGTTTCCACTTGTTCCTGTTCTCTGTGTTTTTTTTTTTTTCTATACCCTGCCCATATCTTTATTGGTTAATATTCTTTATCAGACCTTCCTTGAATTATCTTATTTTGAGTGTACCATCTGGGCTGCTATATGAATGATATAGGAGTATGGGTGTGTTCCTGTGTGTGCACACTACTGAGCATGCTTTCATGTATGTGTGTATCCATAACTCGCAGATTTTCTACTTTCAGTCCTTATGATTCAGATAGGAACAACTTTACCCTTTTCAGATCCAGTAGTCAGCAGTTATCTGGGTATATTGGTATATTCTCTGGCCACAGTTCAGCTCAGAGAAGAGTGTTTGATCTGATTTGATTTGGTGAAACTCAGCTCCTATGCTAGATATATTTGAAAGAGGTGCTCTTCCCTCTGTGATTGCTAAGCTGGTACTCTGTAAGCATGGATCTGCCTGTGATCTTTACCACCACTTAAGAGATCCTGACCAGGAATGAAGGCCTACGAAGGAAAATGGAGGTGAAAAAGAAAGATGAACAGATTCCTAATGATATCTTTCAAAAACATGGGTTTAACTGAAAGTGGCTACTTCGAAGTGTTAATATTTATTTTGCTTAGACCATTTTGAGTTGAGTTCTGCAATTTGTAACAGACATTGTTCTGACTGATACATTCCTTATTCCTCCCTTGTTCCGTATGAGTTCCAATTTTTATCTTTCAGCTAGCTACATAATGTTTCTTTGAACTTTCTCTAATTCTCTAGCTTCTTCCTAAATCTGCCTTTCTCTTCCCCAAAGGTATATTTGTATGTATGTATTCTATCTTGGACAATCTCATAAAAAGTGTGTCAAAAATATGTTTTACTCTGAGGGGAAAAAACTGATCTCAAAAAGACATTGGCGGTAGAGTGAAAATACTATATTTGCTGAGGCTTTAAGATAGAAAAGATTCAATCAGTGTCATTTTAAATCTATAGACCTTGAACCATAAAAGTACATGAAATTATTATGGGATTACCTCAAAACTATCCTTTGTTTACACTTTTTACTACAGCTCTTTGGTTAACCCACCATGCCTTGAACTAAAAAGATAATAAGCTAAAAATGTGAAACTCAGGTGATAAGACATTAAAGGTATAAAAAATCTAAGAGAGCAGGAAAGTAAGGACATTATCATGGGGGTAACAGATAAAAATTAAGTGTTAAGATAAGCATAGGACAGGGGAGAGCAAAGGACACACCCGGTTGGTGAATCCCCACCGGAAGCAAGAGAGCAGATGATGGCTAAACCAGCGGCTGCTCCCCTCCAGGTGCCCGTGCTTTCTTCCTGCCTCTGATACTGAAACCTCCACCCCGTGGGAACAGTTAACTGTCTGCCTCCCACAAGCACACAGACCCAGACCCCTTGGAACTGGAAGGTTGATGGTGCCGACTCCCTATCACCTCGCCGCCAGACAATCAGAAGAATGTCCACGAGCTGACCAAGCCCTGCTCCTTGAACACTGTAAGACTCCTCACTACCCCCTCCAAGGTAGGACACACAGTCTCGAGGGCATTAGCCCACTGTGCCTGCCAAAGCAATAAAGCTATTTCTTTCTACTTTACCGGAAAAAAAAAAAAAAAAAAAAAAAGATAAGCATAGGACATGGTGTCTTCTGGATTGTGAAGCTTAACTCCCTCCCATGGATTAGCACCACCTTCCAGGTGCCAGAGACATCGAAATATGTGTCTGAAGCTCCAGAATTTGGTAACACCTTTAAATGTACTTTCCAATTCACTAAAAAAGCATTTTCAAAACATGTAAACTGCTACTGTTTGAAATGAAGGAAAAATTCGTTCATTTAAAGTAGCTTAAAAAAGCCCTAGGTGGGTGGGATAGGGAGGGTGGGAGGGAGATGCAAGAGGGAGGGGATATGGGGATAAATGTATATGTATAGCTGATTCACTTTGTTATACAGCAGCAACTAACACACCATTGTAAAGCAATTATACTCCACTCAGATGTTAAAAAAAAAAAAAAGCCCTAGGTGTTTATAAAACCTGATGAGTACAAAGAAGAAACTTTGTTAATGCCTAGATTTTTTTTTTTTTTTAAAAAGGAACAATGGTTGAGAAAACAGTAAGCTAGGCCTGTGAATCTGAAACATTTCAAGACAATTTTTTTTTTTAAACGCCGGATATTTAAGTTTCCAAGTAAATGGAAAGTTGTGAATAGCTTCTTGTCAAAGCCTGTCCTCCTTAATTAGTGACTTCATTAGCAGATAGTTGTTTGCAGTTGTTTCACAAGCTTGCTCCCTTTTGTGTTCCATCCACCCACATTAACACTGGGAGTGATCTTGGGGATCCCCAAGGAACTGACGGTGGCTGGCTACAGACACACCCCCCTGCCCTTCCCTTCACCCCGCACCAGCAGCTGATTTCAACAGCTGTTGTGATCCCTGGCAGAGGTTAATTCATTTATGCCTTGGGACAGCTGCTTGGGGTGGCAAGTGTTTCCTTGGGTGGCTGGAAGGAGGACAGGCTCTACCTACAGCTGCTCTACAGATCTAGATTTTCACCAGCTGTAGGGGAGTGCAGAGATGCAACAGCCTCCTTGTTTCTAAGTCTGCCACTCAGACGTGATCAGAGCTGCAATTCAATGCTTACACATCGCATTGTCACCGGTTCTACTGACAATGGACAGGAGTTGTCAGGACACTCAGGCAGCGAATTCATACAGGAAAATGTGTTGGGTCTATTACTTCTTTCTGAAAAAGAATGACTTTGCCTACTAAGGTTTCTGTGTAATTCAGAGTGATGGGAGGAATCACGCGCTCAACCTCCCTGCTTAGCCCGGGGACTGTCAGCCTTGGCTGCTCATGGGAATCACCAAGAGCTTCAAATGATATAGATGCCCAGACCCCCCTCTCAGATTCCGACTTCCATGACTGGAGTGGCAGCCTCAACTTCAGCATGTGAATAGCTTTCCAGGGGACCACAATGACCAGCCTCAGCTGAGAAACACTGCATTAGCCAACTTCTCTGAAATTGTTCTCAGAACTACCCTGTTGTTCTCTCGGTCAAATCCAGAGCATCCTTCTTTTTTTTTTTTTTTTTTAATTTATTTTTGGCTGTGTTGGGTCTCTGTTGCTGCACGCGGGCTTTCATCCGGTTGCGGCGAGCGGGGGCCACCCCTCGTTGCGGCGCGAGGGCCCCTCATGCGGTGGCTTCTCTTGTTGCGGACCATGGGCTCCAGGCGCACGGGCCTCAGCAGCTGTGGCACGTGGGCTCAGTAGTTGTGGCGCACGGGCCTCGCCGCTCCGCGGCATGTGGGATCCTCCCGGCCCGGGGCTCGAACCCGTGTCCCCTGCCCTGGCAGGCGGATTCCCAACCACTGAGCCACCAGGGAAGCCCCAGAGTATCCTTCTTTGGCTCATCTGAATTCCTGCTTTACACCTGTTTGGTTCATACCCAGACACTTGAACCGTCACCTGACAGTTCTTATCACCTTGTGTCTTCTCTCCTCCCCATTAGTACTTCATTTTCTAACTATCATATCAAGACGTCGCTTCTTTTTTTTTTTTGTCTACTGTCTATCAGAGAGTTGTAAGATGCTTATAATTCCTAAAATCAACAAAATAAAGTGGTATGCTAATTTTATTTTTCTTTCCTCTTGATCTTCTTTTTCTTTTCTTTTCTTTCTTTTTTTCTTTTCTTTTTCTTTGTACATGCTCATCATGTCTTGTCCTCCCAAGGCGGAAGCCCTCAAGGAAATGAGGAACTCACAAACATTTGCTTAGGTATTATATTCATTTTAAGATGAGGTTCTACTCTGGTATGTAATAATTCTCAGAAAAAAAAATGTAAGGCTGAAGTAATTACAAATGCCCTTCAGTGTGAGTAGGGAGGATGGGTCCCAGAGGATGCCTTGTGCTCACCTGTAATTTGGAAATGTTAAGCAATAATCGTCTGATCTTATGAAAGAAACACAAAGTTTAATAAACAAAAACAGCTGGTAATTAGGAGTTAGTAAAAAGTAATTATAGGCAATGTTCTCTACTTTTCTCTGTCTTCCTTGGGCTCTGAAAATAAAGTCATAAACATACGAAATAAGAATGAAACAAGAATGATTTGATTTTTAGTGTCAGTCTAACCTCTCGTGTTTCCTTGATCAGTCATCAAAAGTGGCTAGTATTCCTGAGAGTGGGCCTTGAAGATGATTTAATAGAAAGAGCTCCCTGTATTGCCAAAGTGAAATGGAGGGTTCATCCTAGGATCCTGGAAGTGAAATGTCTTTTCCAACCCCACCCAATAAGAGGAAAAAAAAAATGGTGTGACAAGTGTTTTTAGTGTTGAAATGACTTAGATCACATTCCTACACGTTTATTTCACAGTATAATAATGTAACTCACCTACTTCATCGTGCTTTGGGGGGTAGAGTCAGAAAATCAAAAAGTAAGCATTGATTATACACTAGGAAAGCTTCAAGAGAATGTTCCATCTAATTCTAATGAAGTCCTCATGAGGTGGGATAAGTGAACACATCTTGCAGATTAAAAAAACTGAGCCCCAGGGAAATTAAATAACTTGTGCACAGTCACTTAGAGAAAAGTGGCCTCACAGATGTTCAAATCCAGAGTGGCCTGAGCCTAAGTCATGAGAGGTTTTCTGATTCAAGAAGTAAATCTTGGATTCCAGGTTTGAGGTGTTACACTTTGGTAATAAAAGCTGTAGGTATAGCTTTGGGCTTAAGAGATTAGACTTTGGAGACAGATAGTTCAGAATGTGAATTATGGGTTCACTAAATAATAGCCTGACTGAGTCAGCTTTTTTATCTAAAGAATGGAATTCTTACTACCTATTTTATTGTAGAATTGAATCCTTTGTAAAGATTTAGTGAGGTATTATGAATAAAACTCTCAACTTGGGCTGGCAAAGAGTAAATATTCAAAACGGTAATAGTGTTGTTATTATTGATATTATTTTAGTATTTAATACCTAGAATATGTTAACTATATTTTTGATACTTCAATTGTTTTGATAGTCTTAATTTGAGGCTTTAGTTAGTCATTCATTATTCAACATATTAACTGAGTACCTACATTGGGCCAGTTTTCAGCACTGAGAGTATATTAGTGAACACAACAGATAAAAATATCTGTTCTTGTGGATTGTACATTTGTGGGCTAATTACCTTGCCTTTCTATTAGCAAAAAGGCTCAACTATTAGGGAATGAGCTATTTAAAACAAAGTCCAGCTTATCTTTTCCATTCTATTAGATATCAAGTATTTCAAGGAGATTTCTTAATTTTAGCCATAAAGTATGAATTTCAGCCGTGAAAAGATTGTGTTGCTAACAGCTATTCCAAATTAACCTATTTAAATTTCTTTGGCTTAGAAGAGGAGCTAAAAATCAATTAGTACCATGTAACAGGACCTACATAACTATTTTATTCATTCTCTGGATCTTTCACCTGAAACCATGTTTTAAAATACAGAGTCAATTGATTAAGCGTGGTACATGCACCTTAATACTGGCATCACTTTGGAATGTGCTTTAGTAGTTCAGCCAGGAACAAGACAAAATGAGGCTCTTGAAAGCCAAGTACAGTAGTTGATGGACCTCAGATAGAGGTGGCATATCGCTTGTTTGGAGTTTGTTGTTCAATTATGAAAGCAGCAAAGGGCAGAAGGAAGAGTTGGATGGATATAGATTAAAGTAAGAGACTGAAAATCTGAAGGTTAACACCTTCAAGTTTTAATTGGTTTTTCTTGTGGTTTCTACATACCTTTCTGCCTTTTTTTTTTTTTTTTTTCTCTCCTGGTGCTACAGGAATTGGAGGATAGAAAAATCTAATCTAGGAGGATAGAAGAACTAATCTAAAGAATGCTAGAGGATCTTGTAAAGAAATTGGGATGAAATCCAGGGAGGCAAAATAAGAACATTGTTCTGTGTAGGTTAGAATTATTTGATTTTTAAAAAGGGCTTTGAAAACCATTTCAAAATATAAACTCTCTGGAATAGCTTAATCAAACTGTCCCTCGCCTGACTCATTTCCCACAACTCCATGGAGGTTTTCTATCGAACATGTACAGTGGAGGTACTAGGTTCCCCTTTCTTAGACTGTACCTGTGTGCTTAACCACTTTCAATGGTTGCTAACATCTTGCTAACTGATGAGGCTAAAAAAGAAATCCGTTACTAACTAAAGGAAACAATCATTCTTGTATGTACTTTGAGGAAGAGGAAGGGAAAGAGAACAACTCTTTATTTTACTTAATTAAAGGTGACGATCTTTTCTTGCTTGAAAATGTGTGTGTAGTATGTTTTTTAATTGTAATGGCAGTGAGAATGGTTTTAATCAATGGGTGTACTGATTGTGCTAGATTTGCACATGCAGATCAACTCTGCCCCATTCCCCTCACCCTGCCACAGGAGACTCTGCTGTATCAACTACTTGCTTGCTGGTTTCCAGGTGAGGTTGGCCAATGGGGAACTTCCACAACAGAAGAGCAAAGTCAAGGTGGTCTCCTGGCTCCTTAATAGTGGGTTTGCCTCAGGCCAGCCTTTATAGACTTCAGGGGGTGGGGGACTATCAATAGGACCTCCTCCTTCTACTTTTGGTAACCACTCTCTCCTTGCCCTTCAGGCCTAGAGATATAGAGCACCCTGCTGTTGGTTTTCCTAGCCTATGCTTTCCTCTCTTAAAGCAGGCCCTCTAATTTTGGAAATATTCATTCTCTGCCCTTTTTCTTCTCTTCTCTTGCCGTCCCTTCTTTATTCCCTTCTAGGAGATCTCCAGGTTTATTCCACATTCACCTTTCCCTCTGCTTAGGAAAGGTGCAGCTCATAATGCCTTGAGGCATAAATCACAATTGTCTTGCAAACCATTTTCATTTTGTTCATTTTTCTAGTGATTGCTTTATTCATGTGACCTAGACATAGCCAATGAGGCCTGAGGGGAAGACTGCCATCAGCGTTCTGGGGAGACTTTTCCTTTCCAATGAAGAGAGACTTTATAAAAGTCTTCCTCTCCTAGGACAGGTACTGATATGCCTGCGTTTGACACTCAGAGCTGCTATCCCCACCTTGCAACCAGGAGGGAGACATCTTTGACATCCTATGTATGGCTGAGCAGAAAGATGGAGAGCACACAGGCCCTTGCTGGGGTTGTTGTATGCGTGAACTTTCAGTCGTGGAACCACCTGCCTTGCTATGTACAACTTGTGCACCCATTGTTGCTTAAATGACTTAGAGTTATTTTTTGTGTCATTTGCAGCTCAAAGCATCCCAACCAAGAGGATTATTTTTCTGAATAAGAGTGATCTAGATCAACATTTTGACTTGACAAATATCACTTCAAATTACTCTTAAACACTGCAGGTGGTCCACTAAGCTAGGAGGAGTAGGCAGGTAATCAGGAATTAGGGTTTCTGCTTTGTGTGTATACTCATGGTATAGACGTAGTTAAGAAGGAAAATATCTAACTCTAATTCCTTAAAAATTATTTTAGATTAAATTAGTAAAACGTTAATATGAAGGAATTTCAGCAGTTGGACGATAACAATAAGAATTATCCTGCAGTGTAGTTGTCAATTAAAATCAAAGCTCATCTTGTCTTAAAACATTTAATTACACATGTTTCTGGCAAGAAAAAAAATCAAAATTGAGATATTTTGCAAGTAGAAATAATCATTTCTATGGGTGAGAAAAAGATTGAGTTAGTCCTTATAGATAGATTTAGCTACTCCCTGTAATTAAAAATGATCATTCTCATCTTCTGGATGCTGAGTGTTCATTTTTTCTTGTCTAGAAACCCTGTTTCATTCTCTTGGTCTGTCCTATCAATCCTTCATGATCATCCTCCGAGTGTACATGCTCCAATAAGCTGTTTTTGGACTGTGCTTTCCTTTCCTTGCAAGCTATGGCACTAATTCCACTACTTCCTCTGGTTCTGGCACTTAGACCTGGGGTCCTAGAGGAATGTTCAGCTTTCTCGCTTTAGAATAAAATTCAATATTTTAAAAATGCCCTCAACTCCTTCACCAGCTTCACCAGCCTCATCCTGTCTTAGGGTGAGTGGTCTGGCCTCAGGCCTTCTTTCAGTTCTTTGGACACTCCTCCGCTTTTACCCTGCTTTTCTCCTTGCCAGGGGTGTTCTTGGTGTCTCCCCTTCACCCCGATAAATCCTACTCAGTCTTCAGAACCCTTGAGAATTAAGTTTCTCCATTCTTTGCTCTCTTAGTCTCTGGGGCTTTCCCTGGGAATACCCACCACAATTGTAATTTTGTGTATGTGCTTGTATCCTAATTGTCAGCTTCATCCCTTTGAGAATCTCCTTCCTCTGGTATATTTGGGAAAAAGGAGTGTTTGGCTCCTGACCATTTTGAATTCACTCACTTGGCATCGACTTTACCACATCAAGGACTCCTCTTTCTCCTCTCAGCAATACTCTGAATATTATTTGCTTTGTCTCCCCTTGTGGGACTCTGGGTCCACTGTCTCCTTCAGTATTTGCTGCTAGCCTCAGCAGGAGGTGATGTGAGAAAGGCCACAGTTCTCTTTACTGACCTAATTACCCACAATCCTACTAACAAAAGACTGCCCATGTGTAGCACGCTTTACTGAAATGTTAAAGATTACCAGAGGAAATTATAGGGGAAAAAAAAAATCTTGAAACTATGTGAAATAGCACTGTTCTGAAAGTTCAAGGGAAAGAATCTCACGTGGGTTCTCCTTACAGGCAACCTTAATTTCTAACTTCTTTTCCCAGTCTTGAGGTCTGCCCTCTTTCACGTCGTAAAGATCTTCTCTTCAGACTCTCCTGGGGTAAATTTTGATTTATTTGTTCAGCTCCTTACTCAGAAGTACTGATCTTGCTTTATAATTCTTGCCTCTCTATTTACAAGGTTTAGCGAAGGCTTGCAATTAACCACAGTCTAATATTTCTTAAAATCTGAGTTCTGTCTAAGATAAAACCATGAAGGCATTCTGTAACCACCTAGAGAGGGTTTTTCATTTCAAGGTAGCTAACCTTAGCAGACTTTCTACTCCTATGAAGTGAAGGCATGTTTTCTCTTTCTTAAATCTCTTGGTGGAAACCATTGGAACACTCTACACACACACACACACACACACACACACGCACACACACACACACACATACCCCCTCCAGGGAAAACAATAATTCTCATAGACTTATCTTAGATCCTTATTAAGTAATAAAAACTTCTCCTAAATCTAACTTAATCTGTACAGTTTACACTCTCCTTAGTGGAGATGACAGACGACAATCTGTGCAGATAGATGACACTTTGCTTTGTAGACTGTGCTCAGAGCTTATTAGTCCGTAAGAAGGACATAGAAGCAGGACCCATTATTGTGCCTTTTCAAACAGCAAAGCCATCTACTCTTTAGGAAAACAAACAAGCAAGCAAAACAACTAACTGTGGAAGCTTTGAAATGACAATTTTCCCTGTACCTTGAGCCTTTTAAAATTCCTGGGAAAGGTGTCCTTTTCCGCTGGTCTCTAATAGGATTTGGGAAAACCCAAAATTTATTTTCTCCTCCATCTGGGGCATACTCCAGTCAGGGGTCTGGGAGATTGCTATTTCATCAGCACATGAGATAAACGTGAGATAAACTGCTTATTGTCTGTCTCCTTTGCTCAGATTTAGTTCCTAATGTCATACATGGTGTTTGTCTTATTCACAGCTTAGTCCTTGGGGCCAGCACAGCACCATGCGTAAAACAGGCTCTCAGTAAGTACATATGGGATGAAGAAATGGAGAAATAAAGAAGGTTGCACCTAGGAGTGACAATAGAAATCCTTCCAAATGAAGACACAGGAGCGGTTAAGTACTTGATTGAGGTCACACAGGGAAGGAGGGAAAGCATTGGAAGTGGAGTATGTGTTTCATACACACCACTTTGTCACCACACTTTGACCAAGATATTATCTAATTCATTGCCCCAGTAAGGGTATGTGGGGCTCCTTTTTTTTTTTTTTTTTTTAAGTTTTAAATTATTTTTTGGCTGCGTCAGGTCTTCGTTGCAGTGTGTGGGCTTCTCTTTGCGGTGGCTTCTCTTGTTGTGGAGCACGGGCTCTAGGCGTGCAGGCTTCAGTAGTTGTGGCACGTGGGCTCAGTAGCTGTGGCTCGTGGGCTCTAGATTGCAGGCTCAGTAGTTGTGCATGGGCTTAGTTGCTCTGCGGTATGTGGGCTCTTCCCAGACCAGGGATCGAACCCCTGTCCCCTGCATTGGCAGGCAGACTCTTAACCACTGCGCCACCAGGGAAGTCCCTGTGGGGCTAGTTTGCCCCCAAGAAGAGACTTAAGAAACCTGCTCTGAGAGGAGGGAGATCACAGTCCCATACTGCCAGAAAAGCAGGTAGAGTTCCAAGCCAATCACTCAGGTATAGGAGGAGTAACTCTGGCAGCAGTGTACTACCAGGTTGGGGGAGAGAAGGAGGAGTTTTCACGAGGCTAGAATCCAGGCATGACCAACCATTGGAGTGTGGAGAAGAGAGTCCTACGAGGAGGGAACTAGGGGACAGCAAGTAAAAGATGCTGAGAAGGGAACACACTTGACAAGGCCAAGACCCAGCAAGGAGCCAGTGTGGACACAGTGGAGTAAGCAAGTGATGTGAGCTGAGCTTACAGAAGTAGGCAGAGTCCAGCACCTCTGGCACCCTGTAGGCCCTGGCACAGTGTCTGGGTTTAACTCCAGGACGATCGGGGGTGGAGGAGGACTTTGAAGGGCCAAAGAAAAGGAAGAACCATGATCTGACTTTACACTTTAAACTCATTCTGGCCACAGTGTAAGTTAGGGGAGGCTGTCAGGGGAAAGACAAGAAGCCAGAAGACCACTGCAAAGTGATGGCAGGAGACCACTTGAGCCCCGAGAGTGGCCTTGGACTAGGGAGGTGTCGTCTCCATCCATGTCACCTGCCCACATCTGATTAGAAAGACTTTCTGCTCTGTGTTCCCATGTTCCTTTTACCATTCAGCCTTTTATATGATCATATGTCTGTATGTCTTACATCACCAATAAGATTACAGGTTCCTTGTTGACACTTGCATCTAACGTAGAAACCAGGACAGGGCCTTGCTCAGACCAGGAGCTTGGTCAACTTTTACTTGAATATGAAGTAGCTATTTTAGTAGAGATTCTGATGCAATAATTGAATTTCATGGTCAATTCATGGGAACTGACCACACTTTTCAGTTTTTGCGATTTGAGATTTTTATTTTTGTGTTGCCTACAGAGCTTAATATGTTCTGCCTTATATTATGGCTATTTGTATACATAGCTTATTTCCCCTACTAAATGATAAGCTACTTGAAGGCAAATTACTCTATTTTATTATTTCATACTTCAGTACATATAATGGTTATTAAATATGTATTTGTTGAACAGGTTAGATGTAGGGAAATATTATTCAATTTATGGTGGTTACAGCTGGGAATGGTATGCTGCTCTCTTAATAACCAGAACATCTATTTGGCTTCCTAATAAATCTCTCAGCTATTTCCACGGTTATTACAAAAGGAGGGTTATAGGGCAGTGAACACTGGAAACTTGAGGAAGGCCTGTATTGGAAGTTGATTTTTCAATTGCTATTAACCTTGCATGTCCATAGCTTGCTTTCTTTTAGCTCTGATTCTTCCTAACTTGTGGCTTGTTCCCTGTGACAGTGATGACAAATGGAAAGTAAAACTAGCATGTTTCATTCATAGTCTTGTTCACTGAAATAAGGGTCAGGAGATATATGGGAAGTTTATGGGGTAACAGGGGACAGAGGGAAGTGAACTGGAACAAAAGATCCAAAATCTTCACTTATGAGATGCTCAACTGGAGGTGAGTGAACGCAAGAACAGGACTGATCTTCCCTCCTTGGCTTTGGTGCTCTGTCTTCCTTGCCCTGCTAGATGGGGCAGGGAGGAGATGAAGAAGTTACTGAATAGTGATAGAAGGAGTAAAATTATAACTAACACTTGCTGAGTGCCTACTGAGGGCTGGGGTTATTTTAAGCAGTTTTCATGTATAAACTCATTTAATCCTCACAAGAATCTTGGGAAAGAGATTTCTGTGATCATCTTCACTTTACAAATGAGGAAACTGAGGCACAGAGGTAACTTACTAATGTAACTTGCCCAAGTTCAAGGGGAACTGAAGGGGAATTTCAAGAGATGTGATCCAGAGCTGTTTATGCTCATGTAAAGTTGGAATAAGAAATAGACTTTAGATTCCAGAAGACTACCTGAAAATTTATTCCTCTTCCTGTATCTCTTCCCTGAACAAAGTCACTCACTGAACATTGAAACCACGCTATAGTTTCTGTGGGAATGAGAAAAATGCTTTGGGTAGCAATATGTCTCTTTTGCTCCATAAATTATACAGGTTCTTCCTGAGGCAGCCTGTTTAAACATGTTGACTTACCCTTCTTGTAAAATGTTTAGAGATATGATTTGCTACAGGGAACTATTTTAAAGACTCCAGTCACTGTTGTGGACGATTATAGCAGCCTCTTATAAATCGGTTTCTAGGGGCATGCAAATTAGAGCTTTTGAGGGTCAGGGTACAGTCATCACCAGAAACTAGAAGGAAGATAAGGCATAAGAAAGTAAGAAGAAAAATCCAAATATTTAAATTGCAAATTTGACAGGATACAGGACACTTATATGGCAGCCTAAGAAAAATTGTCATGGGTTAGAGCAATAATTTATTGTAGCTGAAATAGGCCAAATGCAAACATACTCTTGTCTTAAAAAAAAAAAAATTAGAAAGACTAACTCAAATAACAGTGAAGGAAGACAAATATGCACACAGAGAAGACATACAACTCAGTCATGTTGGTATTCCTGCTCTGTAAAAGCTGTTAAGGCACAGATTTAACAAGCTAAGGTGAATTGGGGCTCTAAATTCACACATACCCTAGATTTATAGTACAGTAGCTGTCTAAATGTTAAGTATCATTTAAAGATGCAAAACAAAACAAAAATTCCTAGAGGGAAACTATCTGTTCACTTCTTTAGCAAGATTAAAAAGAAAATAACTCATTGATTAAGAAAGATAACACCACAGGGATTAATGCATTGCATGTCCATTGTTTGAAAAAAATAGCTTTCAAAATTGGTCTACAGGTTGAGGATATGGGTGGGATGAAAACAAACGTTTCTTGAGCTTGAGTGCTTACTTTTACGTAAGTATTGTCAACCCCATTTTAAATTTTAGAAAATTAAGACTCAGATGTTTAAAAAAAAAGAAAGAAACTTGCCTGAAATCATAAATTTGGTATATGATAGTCACACTGACAAGTAGATCAGTATAGTTCTTTCTACTACACAACTTTTTTCTTTAATGGCTTAAAGGTCAATCTGTTGAAGTTCAGGTTACTGATGGAGGTCAGACCCTTATAGAAATGCAAGATCTCAACTCAGCCATGTAAAAATAGGGCATTTTTTCCCTACGATTACTAGTAACACATGCTGGCTAGCATATTCCAGTGGATGGAGAAGATAATATAAAATTGACAGCAAGTGTCATTTTAATCATTTGTACTCACTTTGGGAAGCAAATGCTATATTTATTTCAGTGGTTATTGAAAAGTATCCAAAATCCCAGCATTCAGCTCCCACTTGACTTCTAAGATTGGTAAAAATTATTTGCATTTGAAAGGAATGTAGCCTGATTCCTCTTCTTCCTCTTCTTTTATATTCCATGCGCCTGTGCCTGGTTATCCCAAGTGTGTGTGTGTGTGTGTGTGTGTGTGTGTGTGTTGAGGTGGGTGGAGAGGAGTAAGGAAGTTCTGCCTGTTGGAAAGTGGTGGTAAATCTGTGGGCCTCCTCATTTGAGGATTATTGCTCCTTCATCCAACTGTGGCTTTGCAGCTGGCTGCCAAATACTGATTTTCTCCTACAGCAACTTTATTGTTCTCAGGGTGCTCCATAGGGGACTTCCCGAGTGCGGTTCCTTGGGTAAGTGGTCCAATTGAGACATCCCCCCTCTCACTCCACAGTGAGAATTTTTTCCTCCCCAGCTCCACAGAGAGCAATTCACCCTTCATTGCCCTGCTTTTGGGGTCCCCTCATTTCAGTGAGCTGCCTTTTGAATAAAGGTCTCTAGAGCTTATGCTTTGGCAGTCGTACATGGTACACTTGTATACTTACGTAGTTTTGCTACTCTGAGTGTTGGAAATGTCTCCCCACTAGATGGGGGAGGAAAATAATTTGATGACTTCAGTTATTGTTACAGTCCCATCTTCATAGTACCATGCTGGTAATTAAAAGTTAGCATTATGTCAGTATTAAGCTTGGAAGGATTTATTCATGGAAAATTCCATAATGTAGCCATCACATGGTTTCTCAAGATGTTCCCTAAAAAGAGAGTGTTTTGTTAATCATTTGTACCCATTACCTCTCTAATTCATCCACTTATTAATCATTGTTCGGACATATTTTCTCCTTTTTCCTTCCCTTTGGAACCTAAAGGGTACTTTTGGAGAGAAGAATTAAAGCTTATGTATTTCCTAATATGAAGCAGTGGTTGTGAAAGTCTCTGTTCCCGTTGTGTTAAGTCTGGGACTTTGGATTTAAGTACAACTTTCATTCAGTTATTTGAACTCTGCCTCTGAAGTATTGAATATTGGAGGGGACAAGACACGGAAGTCAAATGGATGCATTAATTGTTACTACCTATGCTTCATCATTTTTGCCGATCTTATTATAATCTCTGACAATTATAGCCTATAGCACCACCTTGACTGACTTAAAATATGTTCTCTTCACTTAACCAGCAACTTAGATTTAGTTCTGAGCATTAATAAGAAAAAATAACTTTGAACTCACTGATGCTCAATATTTAGTGAATGCTTAACTATTTTAAACAATATTTTATGGGGGGATTACCTGAGGGATATAGGTCTCTCTTCTTTTCTAGGTACCCTAAAATCTATCCGTAGATGAAACTAGACTACAGGAAAGCTGGGTACACATTGTTTTGGCAGCCTACATAGTTGCTTGTTTCTGAATGACAGCATTTGATTATATTGAGTGATAAATAATGATGTATTATTTTCCTTCTGAAAATTGGTGTTAGAGTTCCTGGAAGATGTTATTGAGAATTTTGTCCTCTTTATAAGGACACATGGAAAAACCTACTCTGATCTATGAAAATTAGTCATCTCAGTAATTCCACTTGCGTGTGGTAAAGCTGTCCCCCACTGGCTCAGTGATATGGTCCTCAGCAGGTCTTCCAGGGCACCTCCTGTTCTGCTAACATATGCTGCTGCCTATCAACCATAAGGAGAAGGCTGTCTTGGGTCAAGTTTCCCAGAAGCTGACCCCAAGACAAGAACTCAAGAGCAAGTGATTTATTAGTGTTTGCAAGGAGAAACTGGTGAGGAAGTGGGAGAAGCAGGACCGGGAAGGAGAGGAAGCCAAGCAAAGGAACAATTTTGAGCGAAGTAGGAAGGATCATTTCAGCTTGATCCCACAGGAAAACTCCGGGATATAAATTAAGCCCTAGAGCTTTTCCGGATGAGGCGAGGGAGCTGGGTCTGCACGTTTCTGTACCAGTCATGGATTAGCTAAGGCTATCCCTGTGAGACCATAAGCTCGCAGGTATTTCCAGCTTTGCCGGGTGGGTCCACTAGCTCAAGGGCAATCCTCTGAAGAGAGTTGCAGGTTCCAGCCATTATAAGCAAAACCACGAAGAAGCTGGGGTGGGACAGCGGAAGTGGTAGGAGGGATCCCAGAGGCCCTGGGCAGAGCACTAACTGAGCACTGGCAGAACAGGTTGCCCATCTTCCTCTAAAGGCACCAGGACAGAGCCCATCATGTGTTCCATCTGTTTCTTGTAGGTCATTCCTGGAACTCTTTTTATCAGCGTATTCTCTGTAATCTCCTAATATGACTCAAATTTTTTCCCTTCCTCAACTACTCTATGCCCTTCCACTGTGCCTCTGACATCCCCATATCCCCAACCTCATTCTTAAATATCCCCAACCTCATTCTTAAATATCCCCAACCTCATTCTTAAATATCCCCTTTACTGCTTTCCTGTAATTTACAATTACTTCTCATAATGAAACCTGTCACTCCTGAGGGTTCCAGTTTCCCGGAAGTCTTTCCAGCGGGGGCTGTTATTTTCTTCAGACCTGGAGGTGGAGTAGGGGATTCTTGCTCCCATTGTCAGTTTTAACCATTTCTTTCCCTTCCCCACTCCTGAAAAACAACTGATTCTTTAAATGGAATTCCATCAGATTTGACCTCCTTCGGTACCTCCTTATTGTAATTTTCCCCTGATCTCTTCATTCAGTGATTCTCAAACTTGACTGCACTGGAGAATTTTGAAAAATACTGATGCCTAGACCACACCCTCAGAGATTCTGATGTGGCCAGCCCTGGGTATTAGGACTCATAGCAGCTCCCCACGTGATTTGAAGGTGCAGCAAAGTTTCAGAGCCATGATCCTACTCATTCCTTCTCATTTTTAGCACCAGGCTCTCTCTCCCAGTTAGTTGTTATCATTCTCATTGATTTCAGTGTCCATGTTTATCAGTTATTCTCAACTGTATCAGACCCAATACCTCCCTCATAACAAATATTTATATGTTTTACAACATAAATTGTTATGCTCCCTTTACTATTTTGAAATAAATTTCATAGATTATATCATCTACCAACATACACAATATTAAAAAATCCATATAATTACCTAACAGTAATATGAGAAAAAATAACATGTAATATGTATTTCAGTATATGACTGCTCTACCACAACTATACTGGAAGACATAAATAGTAATCTGCTTGCAGTATATGTAGATTTACAGACTGAAATGGCTGTTATAATGGAGAATTAAATACCATGCTGTCATAATTTTTCTGAAGTGATGAATTAATTTGGTAAATTTCAAAATAAATCCATACAACCTCCCTTTGATTTACATGCTGTTTGCATTTATTGAAAATGTAAAATGTGTATTAAAACTGTGCAGAAATACTTCATGTTGAAACAGGGTCTAAGCTCAGATCAAACTTCCCCCCCCCACTTATGTGAATGTTCAACCAGGTATTTCAAAATCTACTGGGACATGAGGCAATTCTTTGATAATTTGGACCATCCGGAATATAGGAGGACCTGAAGCATCCCTAGTTCCTGCCTACTAAATGCCGGTAGCACCCTCACAATTATTATGAGAGGAAAAACACCCTCACAAGTTTCTAAAACACCTCTTAGGGGAAGGTATTACCAAATTGAGTATCATTGACATTGACGATTGTCAATGGATGGTCTCTATCTATACTCTCTCCCTAGAAATCTTATCTAGTCTTCCCTAAAATTTAAATTAATATTTAAGTACTATCAGGGCACTTACATTTGTGTCTTCAGTTCTGACTTCCTCCTCCTTCAGATGTGTGCTTTTCAAGCATCTTCATTTAGATAATCTGGTAGGCATATCAAAATTAATGTCTTGATTTTGCTTCCCCAACCTGCTCTTCCCAGGCATCTTCCTCTCCGTAAATAGACCCACCACTCACTTGCTCAATATAAACCCTTAGGGGTCTTCCTAGATGCTGCTCTTTTCTTCACACTCCACGTCCAGTCTATGTGACATCCCCCTTCACAATACATTCTAAATCTAACTGTTCATCACCTCCACTGCTGTCACTCTTATCTAAGCCATTATGTCACCTTGTTGGAATAACTTCCTAGCTTATCTCCTTTCGTTGTCTGTCATCTGCCCACAGTCTATTCTCCATACAAAAGCTAGAGGGATCCTTTTATAAGGATACAAATTAGATCATATCATTCCTTGCTTAAAATCTTCGGTGGTTTCCTGCCAAATTCAGAATGAAATCAACTTCAGTCATGTCTCCTCAAATATTACCTCCTCAAAGATGCCTTTCTTGGATATCTGATCTAACATAACTATACCTCTTCTTTTAGTCATTCTCTATTCTATACCTTAATTTCCCCCCATCATTTACTACTATCTGATATTATAGTATATATTTGTGTATTATCTGTCTCACAAGTATGCAAACTCCAAGAGGCAGATATTTTCGACATCTTGTTCGCCACTGTGCTGGTAGCTCATAGAAATGTACTTTCACCTTTTATATAGTAGATAATCAACAAATGTTTGTTGAATAAATGTGAAAGTGTTATTTTAAAAATTATAATTCTAATTTCTTAAACAGATTGCATTTTCTTCTTTCTTTAGGGTGCTATAAAACATGCACAGATGAATTTTTGGCATCCCTTTAACGAAGACAAATAACTTTGAAGCATGGTTTTATATATTAACCTCACTCTTCAGTTTATTCTGTCTTTCCTACCTTCATTTTACATTTCATTTTTTTTCTCTTAATTTTTTAAAATCTAAATTTATCATTTTGTATGTATTTTTGTAAATTGTCTTAATTCCTTTTTGGATTAAGTTCTGCCATCAATTAATATCTATTATGAGTGTTTTGAATATTCATGGGATAATATATATAAACTTGATAATGAAATACACTGGCACACTGCTGGTACCAATAGTCCCCTTTCCATTCAATTCACTCTTAGTCCAATTATAAGATTAATATTCCTAAAAACCATATATCTGTTTTATTTGCCACCCTCCCAACATGTGCTTAAAACCCTTTGGCTCCCTTTACTCTCAGAATAAATCCAGACACCCAGTTTAGTGTTGAGGATGTGCATTACACTCCAGGCTCATTTATGTTAATTTTCACCTCAGATGTGAACTGTGCAGGTTTTGTTGTCCAGTAATGGACCAAGCCAATGTCAACTGAGCACGGGTGGATAGTAGTTTTTCTTAATTCTGGAGGCAGTATCATAGTCAAGTAGCAGGTGGCAGGAACCCTTGAAATGGGTCTTACCTGGATATCAAAAACCTAAACTCCAGGGGCAAAGTTAAACTGCGAAGTTGAGAGAACAGATAGGTATTAGAGAAATCACTAGTGTGAGGTCTCAGAATGGCTGAGAGGAGCTCCAATAAAACCCTTCCTTGAGAACCCAAGAGGTTATCCATCTTAAAAATGTAGGTCAGTCTCTGATAGTAACAAAATGGAAATTAATTTATATGCATCTGAAACTTTAAAGCATTTGTATTACTTCTACATACTTGAATTTATTTGATTTTTTTGGCACAGCTGTGAAGAAGGCAGGGTAGATAATTATTAATTTCCATTTTAAAACAGACATTCAAAGATGTTAAGCAACCTGCCCCAGGTCTCATAAACTAGAGAGGGATAGATCCTAGGCTGCTGGTGCTTTCTCCTTTCCTCTTCGCCATCCCTCAGTGTTCCTCCCCCCAAACCATATTCCAGCCCAGCAGACCTGACCGTGTCCTAACATTTTAGCCTTCACATCATTGTTGATGCTGGAATGCTAACCAAGTCCACCTTCTCTATTATGTGAAGGCATCACTGGTTACTAAATCCGAAGTGATCTTTCTATCACCTGAAATATTATAGCTTTTGTTATCTGTGTGACTTAAGTATTAATGTAGTTCCTAAAATATAACCAGGGATGCTTCAGCTTCTGAAGTTCCCTTCTAGCCAGTTTTTAAAAATCTATTTTCATTTACTCTTTCCTTTTTAACTTTATATGTCAAAAATTCTATTTTCTTAGATACTGAGCTTCTTCCAGATTGAATTCTTATATATCTTTAAATTCCTCAAGGGACTCTGCAGTGGAATGCATATAAGAGGTGCTCAATAAATACCTGGTAAACAAATATCTAAATGTTGAAAGTCAGTTATGAAATAGTTTTTATATTACTCCCACTTAAATGGTGTTTGTCTAAATAATACAACTGGTTTTGCCAGTTGATATTCTCTGCATGACAAAAAACACTTTATATTAGTCACAGACCTAGCATATTGCTATCTACTTCAGCTAGTTTGTGTACAGATGTCAGAGAACCAACTTGTTTTATACTTTTAAGGTATAGTGATGTTCGTCTTGAGATAGTCACATTTCATTATTGGTATTGAAGCCTTCATGTGACCCAGACATGCTATTATTTGTTCTGGATCGGCATGTAAATTCTCAGATCCTTAATAATGCATTAATGGTTTATTTAAAATATACAGAAGTCAGTTGGTTAAATGTCTTTATGAGCTTCTCTGCCTCTTGAGAATTTCTGTAAACTTGGTTTCAAGCCCGAATGCATGGCCAGAATGCTTTCCATAATCTTTGCATGTTCTCAGCAGAGAATGTTGCCTCATTTCCTCCCCTTGTCGCTGATGTGCAAAGCTCCAAGGCTTCTCTGTGCTTTGTTTTTCGCTTTGCTCTTTTTTTTTTAATATATAAATCTACTAGCAGCAAGCATTTTGTGATTTTTTGTAGGTTTTAATGTAGACATGGGTGCTCTCTGCAGAAATCCCATCACACACTACACAGCTTTTCCTCTTGCTTCGCCTCCACTTTTTTCCCTTATTTTCATCTCTCCTTTTCCTTTCTTTTCCTTTTTTTTAAAGCAAATAGTCCATAGTTTTGTCTTAAGCAGAACAGTTTTACCCATATTCAGGCCCCATTATTTCTCACCTTCTGTTCTGAAAAAGGTTATTGCTGCATTTTCTTAACAAAGGGTTGCTCTCTTTCTAAGAAGAACTCTTATACCAGCTAAAACATTTATTCTTCTTGTTATACGTGCATCTCCAAGCTGGCCACATTCATTATGGCTAGAAAGCAAAGCTTGGCAATACATGGGATTTAAGGGAACCCAAAAGCTGAAAACATTGCAAAAAGGCAATCTCCCCCCCCCGCCCCCAAATATGGTGTGAAGGCCACAGAATATCCAGAATATTTGCTAATTTAAGATGAGTTTATCTCTGCATTATTGGAGTTCTCTAAATTTCCCTAGAGTATTGCATTTACTGTAAAATTCTATTCCACTGAATAGCTTAAAACTTATAGAAGGATGTTACATGCATCTGTAAAGTTCGAGTCTATTCTCTTCATATAATGACAAGGACACTGAAACACAGTGAAATGACTTCTCCAAAACTACACAATTGATTTGTGATGGAACTTACACTGGATTTGCTGTCTATCATCTACCTGTTGGAGATTGGTAACTGAGCTGGTGGGCTTAATCATTCATGATGCTCTGAGCTGAACAAGGAAAAATACAAAAGTTCTCCCTGATAAAAATTCTGCTCAAATAGCTCCTGTATTAGCTGAGGATTTTTTTATATTGTTGTTAACAAAGGCTAAGGAGTTCCCCTTCAGGAATTTTTGCTGAGAGAACTAAATTTCTGGCTTTGCCATTTTTTGGTCTCTGAATGACAAAATGCCCAAAAATGATGGGCCAGGGAATCAGCCATGTACTAGGAGGAAGATAGCATTTATAATAAGCTGACTTGTGTGGAAAGAGAAAGAGACTGTAAGTGTGAGAAAATATTAGCATAAATATCTCACCAAAACAACCTGCGGGGCTTCCTTGGTGGCGCAGTGGTTGAGAATCTGCCTGCCAATGCAGGGGACACGGGTTCGAGCCCTGGTCTGGGAAGATCCCACATGCCACGGAGCAACTGGGCCCGTGAGCCACAATTACTGAGCCTGCGCGTCTGGAGCCTGTGCTCCGCAACAAGAGAGGCCGCGATGGTGAGAGGCCCGCGCACCGCGATGAAGAGTGGTCCCCACTTGCCGCAACTAGAGAAAGCCCTCACACAGAAACGAAGACTCAACACAGTCATAAATAAATAAATAAATAAATAAAAGAACGTGAATTTCTTAAAAAAAAAAAAAAAACAACCTGCGATCTCACTTTTCCTTTTCTGTTGCACAAACACTATTAATACTGCTGTGAAATTATAACCATGTTGCAGTAAAGCAGTGGTCCTGTTTCTTGGCTGTGTCAATTGTTTTATAGGAGTCTTTGCTGAAACTGCCTGCGGCTGTGTTTCCCAAACTTGCTGTATCATATTTTTTTAAATGGATGCTTCTTATGATCTGTAAACTCTTGGAATCACTGGTCTAAAGCTTTGTCTCTCAGCTTATTTTTTATATAAGAATCATCTTGGGGAGGGGCGAGGACTTGTTAAAAATGTAGTTTCCTAAGTCTCATCCTGGAGATGCTAATTCAGAAAATCTGGGATGGAGTTTAGGCATATTCCTTTTTATAGATTCCCCAGTGATTCTAAAGGAGGTGGTTTGAAATCCACACTTTCAGAAATGCTAGTCGATAGGCTCTACAAAAGTAAATGACTAATATGTTTGCTTTGGATTAAAAAGCATGCTTATAAGTGAAACTTTCTCCCAGGGACTCACAATAAATCATTTACCTAGATCTGTGTTACTCTCCCAACCACTTTGAAAGCATTAACCTTAAATAGTAATTTATTTTCTTCCTTCATTGCAATATATTTTCCCTTTATTTGATGTTGTTTAAATTACAATAGCAATATACACTTTTGGTAACAATTAAATACTATAAAGATGAATAGAGGAAAGTTTATTGTCAGAAACCAGTTTATTACACCCAACTTATTGTATGCACCTCTCTGTCACCCATTTTCAAACCTCTGGGGTCAAGATTCACAGCCTGGTATCATCATTCTGTATCCTTCTCTTTGTTCATTCAAAGGTATAAAAAAATAAGTACCCACACACTCAAAACCTTGCTTTTTTTCACATAAAATTATCTTGTTTGACATTCCCATATATCAGTAGACAGAGATCTAATTTTGTTCTTTCAAATCTCTTTATTAATTCATGCATCCATAGAATCACACATATTTATTTATACCTGTAATTGTACATAAAAGAGATGATCTCTTATGTGTCCGTTTTTAAAATTAGTACAGTTTTTCTTTTTGAGTGGTCTCATCTTTTCTTTTTCTGTGTCATCTGCACTACTTTCCTACCTCCTTCCAACCCTGTTTGATATCTAACAACCTTGCTTTTATCTTATGTTTTCCTCTGTGGACAAATAGCCATATATAAGGACTTTATCTATATCTAATCATCATATTAAATGCTTTTCTGCATCTTTTTTCTTCACTCAGCAGTACCTTATGGAAATGTTATCATGTCAGCTGGGATAAAAACTAATTCATTCCATTTTAGTTGTTGTGTAATATTTCATGGTGAGTAGTATTCTGCCATTTCTCATTATGGATGAGTATTAATTTTGTTTCTAATATTTTGCCACTATGAACAAAATACAAGGAACATTCTATACTGGTGATTTTATTGTTATGGAATATATTCCCAGGAGCAGGATTGCTAAGAGAAAAAAAAGTGGATACTGTCTTACTGCTTTCCAAAAAGATTGCAGTAATTTACATTTCTACCAGCAGTGTCTGATCATAACTTTTCCCAGCATCCTGAACAGCAATGTGTGTCATTCATTTTAATTTTTGATGGTCTAATAAATACAGTGATTTCATTGTTACATTAATCTATATTTTCTAAACTTATAGTAAGTTTAAGCTTCTTTTCATTTTGTTTTTGCCATTTAGATTTGCTCATTAGTGAACTGTTACTTATATCCTTTGCTCGTTTTTCCATTGAATTGCTTTTACTGTGAATTTATAGGGCTCTTTGTATATTATTTCATTGCACGTAATGTACATTAAGACATTTTTGATATTTTTCCTATGTAAATCATTTAACACTTTTATCAAAATATGTCTCCTTTCTTGTTTATAGCTTCAGGATTTTTCTGTCTTGGTTAAGAAAACTTCCCACCCCTAAGTTAAAAAAAAAATTTTTTATGATTGTAATTTTTAAGATATTTAGGTCTTCTATCCCCTTGTAATTTGTTATTGTTTATGGTATGAGATAGGGGTTCAACATTGTTTTCTCCTATTTAGATAAACGGTTCATGTTCAGCAGTTAATAAACTCTGTATTCTTTTTTAACAACATCATGTAGTAAATGAACATATATACTGGAATCTGTTTCTGTATGTTTTATTGTACTCCAGTCTGTTATTCCTATGCTGATACTATATTAATATGATTACAGTAGTTTTATAGAATATTTTGATATCTAGTATTAGTTTCCTAAGTTATCTTTTATTCCTTTTTTCTTAGCTATTCTCGAACATTAATTCTTCCATACAAAGTTCAAGATCATTTTATCCAATTCTAGAACCATACTTTGGGGATTCTGATTGGAATCACTTCAGTTTACATGATACTTTTTAAGAGAAATAATACATTCTGCTTTTAAGTCATCATCTAAGAACATTGTATGTTTTTTCCCATTTATTCACACCTTGTTTGAAGGCTTTCAATTAATTTTTTAAAGTTAAGTTTGTTGATGTATAATTCGTATTCAGTAAAATTCCTCTTTTTGAGATGCACTGTTTGATGAATTCTGACAAAGCATACAATTATATATCCAGCACTGAAATCAAAACATAAGACATTTTATCACCTCCAAATTTCCTTGTGCCCCTTGTTAATTTTCTCTCCCTGCCCCCAACCTCTGGCCGTTATTAAGCTCTTCTTCAATTAGTTTTGCCTTTTCCAGAATATTATATAAATGAAAGCCTATAGAATGTAGCCTTTGGTGTCAACTTTCTTTCACTTAGCATAATGCATTTAAAATGTGTATATGTTGTTGCAAGTATTAGTAGTTTGTATTTTCATCATGGAATGAGTCTTCTATTGAATAGTCACAGTTTGTTTTTCCATTTACCAGGTTATGGACATTTTGTGGTGATTATGAATAAAGCTGCCTTATATATTTGCATATAGGTTTTAGTGTGGACATATATGTCTTCATTTCTCTTGTGTAAATAACTAAGAATGAGATTCCTGGGTTGTGTGATAAGTTATGTTTAACTTTATAAGACACTAGCACACTGTTTTTCCAAAATGGTTGTACTGTTTTGCATCCTACCAGCAGTGTATCAGTTCCAGTTGCTCCATATCCTGCCCAGAATATGGTATTGTTAGGGTTTTGTTGTTTTTGTTGTTTGTTTTGGTGATTTAGGTCATTAAAGGTGTGTAGTGTCAATGAAATTTTGTAAAGTTTTTCATGTGCGTTTTGCGGGGGCCCTGGGAGGTTAGGTTTATTTCTACCTATTTCATTACTATTGTTTTTACTTTTTCCATTTATGTTTCTTGATGTAGATTCGTATACTAAGGTAAAACTGATTTAGTATATCTATCTGTTATCCATCCACATTACAAATCTCTTCTATAAAATTTAGTAATTTTTAAGTTAGAATCTCTTGGGTGTTCCAAGCATACAAGTGCATTATCAGCAAATGGCAGTTTTATCTCTTTTAAAATGAGTTATTTCATTTTTAATATTGAATTTTCCAGAACCTCCAAAATAAGAATAAAAAAATGATAACATTGAACATCTTTGAGTTCCAAACTATAAATAATTGTTTTAGTGTTTTATCTCTTTATTTGATATTTGCTGTTGAACTTTGATGGGTAGATTTATTTATATTTAAATAGATTATTTTTTCCTATTTAGAGTTTTATTAGGAGTATCTGCTGAATATTGTCAAATAAATTCTCAGCATCTCTTAATATGATTTTCCATTTTACATTTTTTGCTATAATGAATTACAGTGATACTTTCTCTGATATTGAATAAACTTTTCATTCACTACTTCTTTTGATAAATTGTTAGCTATTTAAACTTTATTTAAAGTTGGCTAAAAGTATAATAAAGTATGTGCAGTTTACTATTTTCTTTTTTTAATTGCGGTAATATTGGTTTATAACATTTTATGTACATTTCATTATACTCTGACTTCTGATGACACTACAGCATGCTCACCCACAAAAGTCTAGTTTCCATCCATCACTGTACAGCTGACCCCCTTTATTCATTTTGCCCTCCCTCAACCCCTTTCCTTTCTGGTGATTACCAATCTGTTCTCTGTTTCTATGTGTTTTTTTTCTGTTTTATTTATCTATTCATTTATTTATTTATTTTTAATATTCCACATGGGAGTGGAATCATATGGTATTTGTCTTTCTCCATCTGACTTATTTCACTTAGCATAATACCGTCAAGTTCCTTCAATATTATCGCAAATGGCAAGATTTTATCATTTTTATGGCCGAGTAGCATTCCATTGTGTGTATACCACATTTTCTTTATCCATTCATCCATCGATTAGGTTGTTTCTGTATCTTGGCTGTTGTAAATAACGCGATGAACATAGGAGTGCATATATCTTTTCAAATTACTATTTTAATATTCCTCAGGTAAATACCCAAAAGTGGAATTGCTGGATCATATATGGCAACTCTATTTTTAGTTTTTGAGGAACCTCCATACTGTTTGCCATAGTGGCTGCACCAGTTTACATTCCCACCAACAGTGTAGGAGGGCTTCTTTTTCTCCACATCCTCTCCAACACTGGTTATTAATGTGTTTTTGATAATAGCCATTCTAACAGGCCTAAGGTAATAATTCATTTTCATGTGCCTGTTGGCTGTCTGTATGTCTTCTTTGGAAAATGTCTATTCAGATCCTCTGCCCATTTTTTAAATCGAGGTCTTTGTTTTTTTGCTATTGAGCTGAACAGGTAGTTTATACATTTTGGATGTTGACATTTTATCAGATATCTGATTTGCAAAAATCTTCTCCCTTTTGGTAGGTTGTCTTTTCATTTTGTTGATGGTTTCCTTTGCTGTGCAGAAGCTTTTTAGTGTGATGTAGTCCCACTTATTTATTTTTGATTTTGCTGCCTTTGATTTTAGTGTCAAAATCCAAAATATCTTTGCCAAGACCAATGACGAGCTTACCACCTATATTTTTTTCTAGGAGTTTTATGGTTTCAGGTCTTCATTCAAGTCTTTAATCCATTTGAGTTAATTTTTGTGTATGGTGTAAGATACTGGTTTAGTTTTATTCTTTTGTGTTTATTTCTTATGTGACTGTCCAGTTTTCCCAACATCATTTATTAAAGAGACTGTCTTTTCTCCATTATGTATTCGTGTTCCTCTGTTGTATATTAATTGTCCATATATGTGTGAGATTATTTCTGGGTTCTCAAGTTTGTTTCATTCATCTGTGTGTCTGTTTTTTCTGCCAATACCATGCTGTTTTGATTACTATAGTTTTGTAGTATAATTTGAAATCAGGAGTGTGATACCTCCAGCTTTCTTCTTTTTCTCAAGATTGCTGTGGCTATTCAGGGTTTTTTTGTTGTTGTTGTTGTTGTTGTTGTTTTTTTACAATTTTTAGTTTTATTTTTGTGAAAAATGTCATTGGGATATTGATAGAGATTGCATTGAATGTGTAGATTATTTTAGGTAGTATGGACACTAAACAATATTGACTTATCCATTCCATTAGCACAGAAATTCTTTCCATTTTTCTGTGTCTTCTTCAGTTTCTTTCAACAACATCTTACAGTTTTCAGTGCACAGATCTTTCACCTCCTTGATTAAATTTATCCCTAGGTATTTTATTCTTTCTGTTGTGATTATAAATGGGGTTGTTTTCTTAGATTCTCTTTTTGTTTCTTCATTGTTAGTGTACAGAAATGCAATAGATTTTTTTCTGTTGAGATTTTACCCTGCAACTTTACTGTATTCACTTATTTCTAATAGTTTTTGATGGAGTCTTTAGAATTGTCTATGTATAAAATTATGTCATCTACAAATAATGACAGTTTGACTTTTTCCTTTTCAATTTGGATGCCTTTTATTTCCCTTCTCTTTCCTAATTCTTCTGGCTAGGACTGTGATACTGTGTTGAATAAGAGTGGTGAGAGTTGACACACTTGTCTTGTTCCTGATCTTAGAGGGCTAGCTTTCAGTTTTTCACCATTGAGTGTGATGTTAACTGTGGTTTTGTCATATGTAGCCTTTATTATTTTGAAGTGTGTTCCTACTATGCTTATTTTATTGAGTTTTTATCATAACTGGGTGTTAAATCTTGTCAAATTCTTTTTCTGCATCTGTTGGTGATCATATGATTTTTATTCTTCATTTTGTTAATGTGGTATATCACATTGATTTGTGAATGTTGAATCATTCTTACATCCCTGGAATCAGTCCCACCTGAGCATGGTATGTGATCCTTTTAATGTACTGTTGGACTTAGTTTGCCTAATTTTGTTGACAATTTTTGCATCTAGTTCTAGTTCATCAAAGGCATTGGTCTGTAACTTTTTTGTGTGTGTTGTCTTGATCTGGTTTTGTTATCAGGGTAATGTTGACCTCATAAAATGAATTAGGAAGCATTCCCTCCTCTTCAATGTTTGGAAGAATTTGAGAAAGATGGGTATTAAATCGTTTTTGAATATTTGGTAGAATTCACCTGTGAAGCTATCTGTCCTGGAATTTTGGTTTTTTGGAAGATTTTTGATGACCATTTCAGTCGCCTTACTAGTGAACAGTATTCTGATTTTCTATATCTTCATGATTCATTCTTGGAAGATTGTATGATTTAAAAATATATCCATTTCTTCTGTGTTGTCCAATTTGTTGGTATATAGCTATTCATAGTATTCTCTTATAATCATTTGTATTTCTTTGACATCTATTGTAATTTCTCCTATTTCATTTCTGATTTTATTTATCTGGGTCTTCTTTTTTTCTTAGTAAGTCTTGCTAAAGGTGTGTTAATTTTATCTTTTTAAAGAACCAGCTCTTAGTTTCACTGATCTTTTCTGTTGTCTTTGTTTTTCTTTTTTAATTTTTTTAAGCTAAACTTTATTATTATTATTATTATTAAGTTGGCCACATGGCATGTGGGATCCTAGTTCCCCAACCAGGGATTGAACCCACGCCCCCTGCGTTGGAAGTGTGGAGTCATAACCACTGGACCGCCAGGGAAGTCCCCTCTATTGTCTTTGTAGTCTCTATTTATTTCTGGCCTGATTTTTATTATTTCCCTCCTTCTACTGACTTTGAGCTTTGTTCATTTTTCTTTTTCTAGCTTCTTTAGGTATAAGGTTAGATTGTTTGAGATTTTTCTTGTTTCTTAAGGTAGTGTATTGCTATAAACTTCCTTCTTAGTATCACTTTTGCTGTATTCTATAGATTTTTGGTATGTCTTATTTTCATTTTTATTTGTCTTTAGGTATTTTTTGATTTGTCCTTTGATTTTTTGTTTGTTGACCTAAGAGTTGTTCAGTAGCACGTTGTTTAGTCTCCACATATTTGTGTTTTATCCAGCTTTCTTCAAGTTGATATCTAGTTTCATACCACTGTGGTCAGAAAAGATGCGTGATATGATTTCAGTCTTCTTAAATTTATTGAGACTTGTTTTGTGTTCCAACATATGGTCCATCATTGAAAGTGTTCCATGTGCACTTGAGAAGAATGTATATTCTGCTTCATTTGGATAGAACGTTTTATATAAATCTGTTGAGTTCATCTGGTCTAATGTTTCAATTAAGGCTGATGTTTCCGTGTTGACTTTCTGTCTGGATGATTATCCACTGATGTAAGTGGGATGTTAAAGTTCTCTACTATTATTGTGTTGCTGTCAATTTCTCCTTTATGTCTATTAATGATTGCTTTATATATTTTGGTGCTCCTATGTTAGGGGCATGTATAATGATAACTATTATGTCTTCTTGATGGATTGTCCATTTTATCATTATATAATGTCCATCTTTTTCTCTTACTATCTTTTTTGGCTTGAAGTCTGTATTGTCTGATATGAGTATGGCTACCCCTACTTTCTTTTGGCTGCATTTGCTTAGAGAATCATCTTCCTTCTCTTAACTTTGAGCTGGGATGAGTTTGTTTTTAGAGGTGAGATGAGTTTCCCAGAGGCAGCATATAGTTGGGTCTAGTTTTTTTAAATACTCTCAGCCACTGAGTGTTTTTTTGATTGGTGATTTCAATCCATTGACATCCAGGGTGATTATTGGCAGACAAGGACTAAGAACTGGTGTTTTGTCTTTTGTTTTCTGGTTGCTCCATATCTCCGTTGTTTCTCTTTCCTTGTGTTTCTGTCTGCTGTTTTAGTTTGGTGGTTTTCTGTGATGTTTTTCTCAGTTTCCTCTTTAAGTTTGTGTCTCTACTCTAGATTTATAATTTGTGCTTACCATAAAGTTTGTATAAAACATAGATAATGTAGTCCTTTTTCTGCTGATAACATCTTATCTTTACTTGCTTATACAGGTCCCATCTTTTCTTCTTCCCCTTTTATAATTTTGGTGTCTCAAATTATCCCTTTTTATGTTGTGAGTTAGTTACCAAATTACTGCTTTTTTTCCCTTTAACCTTTATGCTATAATTATGTGGTTAACCTCCTATTGTGATATAGAGTTGGAATTTTATGATTCTATTCATCATCTTAAAGTTTTGTGTACTTTTGCCTCTTTGTTTCAGGTAGAAGAGCTCCTTTCAACATTTCTTGCAAGGCAGGTCTAATGGTAATGAACTCCCTCAGCTTTTGTCTGGGGAAGCCTTTATTTTTCCTTCATATCTGAAAAACAACTTTGCTAGATAGAGTAGTCTCGGCTGACAGTTTTTATCTTTCAGTGTTTTGTGTATGTCATTCTACTTTTTTCTGACCTATAGAGTTTTTTGCTGAGAAATCTGCTGGATAGCCTGATGGGGGTTCCTTTGTAGGTTACTGGCTTTTTTTCCCTGCTTGCCTTTAAAATTCATTCTTCATCATTTACTTTTGACAAGTTTTAATATAATGTGTCTTGGAGAAGGTCTTTTTGCGTTGAGATAATTAGGTATTCTCTTAGCTTCATGGACTTGTATATCCAGTTTCTTCTTTGGGTTTGGGAAGTTCTCAGCTATTATTTCTCTAAAAAAACCCTCTGATCCCTTCTTCCTCTCTTCTCCTTTTGGGACACCCATTGCCCTTATGTTGCCTTTCCTGATGGAGTCAGATAGTTCTAATAAAATTTCTACATTAAAGAAAAAAAAAACAGCAGTTCTCTCTCCTCTTCTACCCTAATTGTTTCTAGATTTCTATCTGTGAGCTCATTAATTCTTTCTCCCATATGGTCTGCTCTATTTCCAGTGCTTTCTATTGCATTCTTCATCTCATTTACTGAGTTCTTCAGCTCCAGAATTTCTGTTTAGTTCTTTTTTAGTTCAATCTTTTTGGTAAAGTATTCCATCTGTTCATTAATTTTATTCCTGAGCTCATTGAACTGCCTGAGTTTTCTTGTAGCTTGTTGGCAGCTATTTGGAATTCTCTATCAGTTAGATTGCAAAGTTCTGTGAATTTAAGTTTGGTTTCTGAAGAATTGTCTTTTTTGTTTGTGATACTGCGTTATCGTGGTTTTTCATGGTGCTTGATGAGTTCTTCTGCTGGTGCATTTGAAGTAGCAAATGCCTCTCTTACTTAGGTAAGCTTTAAAAATTTGATCAAACAATTCAATTGACTAGTAATTAGAGGCCTTTATTTTCTTTTCCAGTACATGGCATACCTCAAGTTTTTGCTTTTTCTTACCGGAGCTGCCACTGGCTATATTTGAGAATCAGCACTTTCTACCCTCCACTGCCTCTGCCAGAGGTGTTGCTGGTGGCTGGTGCCCTTGTCACAGCTGGTGCTTTTGGAGTCACTGGTGACAGCTGCTGGTGTTGCTGCTGTCACTGGTGTCACCACCAGGAGCACCAGAATGGCAGGTTCTTCTGCCATGTCCAGGGTCACCTGGGTCATGGGTACCACTGCTGTGGTGGGGATACGGAAGTGTATGTGGTGAGCTGGGGTCACAGGTGCCTCCACTGCCTCCAGGGTTGTTGGGTTTGTGGGCACTGCAGCCACTGCTGGGGGTGGGGGACTGCAGTTGTAGGTACTGCTACAGTTAGAGGGACAGGGTTGTGGGCCCCGCTGCCTCTGCTGCCCTGTTCCCTGTGGTTGTGGGTGCCTCTGCAGCTGGGCAGCCAGAGTTGTGTGCACCACCTCCCCTGCTGCTACCAGGTTCTCTGGGATGTGGACTTAGCTGTCATGGCCAGAGAGCTGAGATTGCAGGCACCACCTTCACTGTTTCCCTGGTTCTGCTGCCTCTGTATGTTCCAATCCACCAACCTTCAGATCTATAAATGTGTGGATCTCTCCAGCATCCTAGTGTGTTGGACAGAGCATCCTTTGTTAAATCATGGATGTTTTACTAGTTGTAGATGGAAGGAGAGAGACAAGGGGAGCATATTACATCGCAATGATGCTGACATTACTACTATACTTCACATCTGTCATTTTTTTCTAAGGTTCACTGCTACTTCCCAGATGAAATCTTTGAAAACTTTTGCTCTGACTTTGCCCCACCAAGCTCCAAATTCTAGTTTAGAAATTTTAGTACCAGGTGAATATTAGGATATCCATTACAGGGTAACTTTTGTGTTTTAAGAAACTTAAATTTATAAAACATATATGACACAGTCCCATATAATCTAACATTGTTTATTTGGATTTCACATTACACATTTTAAGATTTACTGCCCATCACAATTTTCTGTCCTATTGGTCTTCTTATATTAATTAAGAAGCTTCTTATGACAAGTAACAATGGATTTAAGGTGGTTGAAAATAAAGGGACAATATTAAAAATTATTTTATCTTAATTAACAGTTCAGAAGTTGGGTTGATACTATGTTTTTTTGATTCAGTGGCTTAGCAATGTCTTCACGCACTCAGTTTCTTTCCATCTTTCTGCGTTACAATGCTCATTGTTGATTACTCCCTGAAGCCAAACAAAAATCTGTGGGAAGATCCTTGGTTTTTTGAATTTATTTATCTCCATTGTCTGCATCTTCCTCTATTATTTAGGGATGAGGAAAACTAGGTATACTCTTGAGGCTAGTGTCAGCTTTTTCCTCAGGGATCCACGGATTCCTCTTAAGACTCCAGCTGCAATCCTATCATCAGCCTAGGCTCTCCAACTTTGAAAGTTCTTCAGTGTCTCTCTCAGTTGGAACATTACCTGACTGTAGCCAGCATCTGCTTGGCTCAAGTGTTATAGTAGATTTGGGGTTGCGGTCGTAAATGTAAGAAAGGTAGGAAGTGATCAAGCTGTTCTCTCTCCAGGATATTCTACTCCTTTCTATTCATTGCATTTTGAAGAAAGTTTAGAAGACACACAATGACCCTTGTGTTACAAACCAAATAATATTTTGCAACATCTCTAACTACAATATCAGGAAAATACTTTTAAGGATTCTAATTTTGTTTTTGGCACTTATTATTCTTTTCTGATTATACGTGATAAAAGTTTTTCCTTGGAAATTTCCTTGGCAAAGTAATATAGAATAAAATAAAAATTTCCCACCATCCAGAGGAAACCAATTTTGTTTGTTGAATTTTCTTCCTATGTGTTTTTTTCCTTACAAATAGATGTATCTAGAAAATATTTGCTTTTCTTTAAATATTATCTGAACGCATAAATGTATATTTTTCTTTATGTATACTTCAGTTTGCTTCTGCTTTTTGTTCTGTTCCTGAAACATATCTATCTTTTCTTGTTATAGTATCACATCATTTTAGTTATCATAGACTTATCATGGGCCTCAATATCTGGTACTGCTAATTTTTTTTCTTATTTCTGACTTACCAGTTTTAGAGTTTTTTCTGAAGTGCAGTTTGTTTTATTAAATCATTGAATATCTATTTGTAGAAAAAAAGATCTAGTTGATCCATTTTTTTGGTGCCTTTTCACACCTGCAATATTTTTTTCCTCTGCACATAAATAAAATGTCAGCTAACTATATTCTTCCTAGATTAAAGCCCATTTTAATTTTCTAAATATTACTTCATTATCTGCTGGAAATCATTTCCATATAAGAAGTTGGAAACAGCCTGCTTTTTTATTCTTTGAAATTAGCCCCTGTAAGATTTGTTTCATTCTCCTTGACAATCAAGAATTTCACCAAGATATGTCCAAGAATGTGTTCTCTTTCCACTCTTTTACCACAGAATTCTATAATCCATTCCGGTCTACAGATATCTACCTATCTGTTTTTAAGGTTCTGAAAATATTTTTACTCCTTTGTTTCGTTCTCTCCCAAAGAAGCTTATAATTGCTAATTTTTATCTCCATTCTCTTGCTTTCTATATTTGTCATGTTTTTTCTCACCTTTATCCTTCCCTCCTTTTCGGCACTTAGCTCCTCTGGTTCAACACATTTTTCATTCCCACACTTGTGTGTATGTTAGAATCACCTGGAGAACTTTTTATAACACATATTTTCATGCCCTATTATAACAACTGAATCAGATTCTGAAAGGATAGGGCCTCATGTCTGTATATTTGAAAAGCATTCCATGTGATTCTGATGCAGTTGGCTTGTTGACATTTAAGAGTCAGTATTCTACTTTTTGTTTCTATCTACTTTACTGTTGATTCTGTACTTCATAGCTTCCAATTTATATTTTAATTTTGTTATTTTATTTCAGTTTCACTGAATTATTTTCTTATATCTGCTAATTCTATTTTTGTCTTAGATAATCTTCTGTCTTGCCATGTCAGTTTATCTCGTTTCATAGACTCTATGAAACCAGATGGAATCATATTTCCTCCTATGTTCACAGGCATGCTTTTCCTCTAAATCTTAAATGGATTAATTTCCTTGTTTTATGCTATGAAATCTTTCTTGAATTGGAAAAGATCTAGGCAAGCCACCAGACAAGATGTGTTCATTTGCTTTGATCCTCTTTACTGTATATCTCTGTGCTGCCAGATTCTGATTCTTAGACTACATGCTAGAACAAGTTGATCTACACGGTTACTAGCAAAATTTTTATTTTATAAAATCTTTTTTTACTAATCCTTTGACATAGGGAAGGGGTTCTTTCTTTGATTACCTGTTTTTTGTAATATGAATAGGTGACTTTATTCCTAAATAATGTGCTAGAAGAAATTTTAGTGACTTGTGAACACTGAAGATTCCTAAGATGTTTCCTGGTCTCTGTCCTTACCTATTACAATGAGATCTCAGGTTGCACTCTGTTACAGCCTGTGCTGTTTATTCTAGGCCATTTTGCATTGCTAGGAGATATGGCTTCATTAATGAATGTATCAATAAGGAGAAAGTTATTGATAGATGGTGGAGGCATGAAAGGAAGAACCAATTTGGCTCTCTCAAAGAAAATATATTATATAAAAAGGAGGTCAGTGGTTCTGGCACCATTTCTCTGACATTAGGGCTCCCTGAAAGAGAGTGGAAACTATCTCTTATGTAATCTCTCTATAGCCATGTTGTTGAGTCAGAGGTCTAGACCAGCATCCTTAGAAATATGCCAGCCACATAATGTAATTTAAAATTTTCTAGTAACTGCATTTAAAAAACTAAATGAAAACAAATGAAATCAATGTTTATAATATGTTAGAGTCAGCCCAATATTTTCAAATGTTATTATTTAAACAAGTGACCAATAAAAAAATTACTTAGGAGGTAATTTACATTCTTATTTTTGTTGAAAGTCTTTGACAGCTGTTATGTACTTTACATTTCCAGAATGCTTGCATTTGAAATAGCCACATTGCAAGCACTTATTGGCCACATGTCGCTATCCTATCACACAGCCCAGTTCTGGACATTGATCATTTCTTAATCAGTTCATCTATGCAATTTTATAAGGGGAATTTCCTCCCATAGTTTAGCAAATTTTTATAAGTAACTTTGGCTTCTACTACTGTTATAACTTTATATCTCTTTCAGTATTTTTTTGAAAATTTCTGTGAGAAGTTTGACTCTGTCAGTTGAATTGGCTAATACCACCTCCTGGAAGAGCCTCCTACTTAAAAATATTGAAGAATAATTAACTTCCTTGTTTTGAATATTAAATCTAGAGTATTATTTAATTACAATGCAACCCCTCAGTTATTTGCCTTACTATGATTAAGAAAAACTGATAACAATTGCTTATTTGCTTTTGCTGATTCGCCTTTGCTGCAAGATGTTTAATATCCATATACATTGTTGATTTTAAACTTACTTCAATAACATTTCTTAGAAATCTTTGAAAAGTGTTATTTCTTTCCCTCAAAATCTAAATATTCCTATATGGGAATTCCCTTGTATGTTATTTGTTGTTTTCCCCTTGCTGCTTTTAATAATTTTTCTTTGTATTTAGTTTTTGATAGTTTGATTAATATGTGTCTGGGCGTGTTTCTCCTTGGATTTATCCTGTATAGGACTCTCTGTGCTTCCTGGACTTGATTGACTATTTCCTTTCCCATGTTAGGGAAGTTTTCCACTATAATCTCTTCAAATATTTTCTCAGACCCTTTCTTTTTCTTTTCTTATGGGACCCCTAAAATTCGAATGTTGGTGCATTTAATGTTGTCCCAGAGGTCTCTGACAATGTCCTCAATTCTTTTCATTCTTTTTTTTTTTATTCTGCTCTGTGGTAGTTATTTCCACTATTTTATCTTCCAGGTCACTTACCTGTTCTTCTGCCTCAGTATTCTGCTACTGATTCCTTCTAGAGAATTTTAAATTTCATTTATTTTGTTGTTCATCATTGTTTGTTTGCTCTTTAGTTCTTCTAGGTCCTTGTTAAACGTTTCTTGTATTTTCTCCATTCTACTTCGAAGATTTTGGATCATCTTGACTATCATTACTCTGAATTCTTTTTCAGGTAGACTGCCTATTTCCTCTTCATTTGTTTGGTCTGGTGGGTTTTTACCTTGCTCCTTCATCTGCTGTGTATTTCTCTGTCTTCTCATTTTGCTTAACTTACTGTGTTTGGGGTCTCCTTTTCGCAGGCTGCATGTTCGTAGTTCCCGTTGTTTTTTGGTGTCTGCCCACAGTGAATATGGTTGGTTCAGTGGCTTGTGTAGGCTTCCTGGTAGAGGGGACCGGTGCCTCTGTTCTGGTGGGTGGTGCTGGATCTTGTCTTTCTGGCAGGCAGGGCCACGTATGATGGTGCGTTTTGGGGTGTCTGTGAACTTACTATGATTTTAGGCAGCCTCTCTGCTAATGGGTGGGGTTGTGTTCCTGTCTTGCTAGTTGTTTGGCATGGGGTGTCCAGCACTGGAGTTTGCTGGCCATTGGGTGGAGCTGGGTCTTAGTGTTGAGACAGAGATCTCTGGGAGAGCTCTCACTGATTGATATTACGTGGGGCCAGGAGGTCTCTGGTGGTCCAATATCCTGAACTTGGCTCTCCCACCTCAGAGGCTCAGGCCTGACACCAGGCTGGAGCACCAAGACCCTGTCAGCCATACCACTCAGAAAAAGAAGGAGAAAAAAAGAAAGAAAAAAATAAAATAAATAAAATAAATAAATAAAAATATTATTAAAATTAAAAAATGTAAAAGTAATTAAAAAAAGAAGAGAGCAACCAAACCAATAAACAAATCCACCAATGATAACAAGTGCTAAAAACTATACTAAGGGCTTCCCTGGTGGCGCAGTGGTTGAGAATCTGCCTGCCAATGCAGGGGACACGGGTTCGAGCCCTGGTCTGGGAAGATCCCACATGCTGCGGAGCAACTGGGCCCGTGAGCCACGATTGCTGAGCCTGCGCGTCTGGAGCCTGTGCTCCACAACAAGAGAGGCCGCGACGGTGAGAGGCCTGCGCACCGCAGTGAAGAGTGGCCCCCCCTTGCCACAACTAAAGAAAGCCCTCACACAGAAATGAAGACCCAACACAGCCAAAAATAAATAAATTAATTAATTAAAAAAAAAAAAAAAGAAAAACCCGGTATTCGCTTTAAAAAAAAAAACAAAAAACTATACTAAGATAAACATAAAAATCAGAAATAAGTCAGTCGCAGACAGCAAACCCCAAGTCTACAGTTGCTCCCAAAGTCCACCGCCTCAATTTTGGGTTGATTCGTTGTCTATTCAGGTATTCCACAGATGCAGGGTACCTCAGGTTGATCGTGGGGATTCAGTCTCCTGCTCCTGAGGCTGCTGGGAGAGATTTCCCTTTCTCTTCTTTGTTCCCACAGCTTCTGGGCTTCAGCTTTGGTTTTGGCCCCACCTCTGCGTGTAGGTTGCCCTCAGGCTTCTGTTCCCTCCCAGAAAGGACGGGGTTAAAGCAGAGGCTAATAAGGGGCCTCTGGCTCACACAGGCTGGGGGGAGAGAGGGGTACGGTAGTTATAACTGGAATGCGGGGTTAGCCTGCGGTGGCAGAGGCTGGCGTGATGTTGCAACAGCCTGAGGCGTGCCGTGTGCTGTCCTGGGGAAGTTGTCCCTGGATCATGGCACCCTGGCAGTGGCGGGCTGCACAGGTTCCCAGGGGCGGGGGTATGGATAGTGATCTGTGCTTGCACACAGGATTCTTGGTGGCTGCAGCAGCAGTGTTAGAGTTTCATGCCCATCTCTGGTGTCTGAGCTGATAGCCGTGGCTCACGCCCATCTCTGGAGCTCATTTAGGCGGCACTCTGCCTTCTGTGGGCAGACAGGGAAGGAATCCCCTCTCCTCATGCACCCCGAAACAATGGTCTCTTGCCTCTTAGGCAGGTCTAGAGTTTTTCCCCAACTTCCTTCCAGCTAGCTGTGGCGCACTAGCCCCCTTCGGGCTGTGTTCACACAGCCAACCCCAGTCCTCTCCCTGGGATCTGACCTCTGAAGCCGGAACCTCAGCTCCCAGCCCCCGCCCGCCCCAGTGGGTGAGCAGACAAGCCTCTCAGGCTGGTGAGTGCTGGTCGGCACCGATCCTCTGTGTGGGAATCTCTCCACTTTGCCCTCTGTACCCCTGTTGCTGTGCTCTCCTCTGTGGCTCCGAAGCTTCCCACCCCCTGTCTCCTCCAGTGAAGGGGCTTCCTAGTGTGTGGAAACTTTTCCTCCTTCACAGCTCCCTCCCTGAGGTGCAGGTCCCGTCCCTATTCTTTTGTCTCTGTTTTTCCTTTTTTCTTTTGACCTACCCAGGTACATGGGGATTTTCTTGCCTTTTGGGAAGTCTGAGGTCTTCTTCCAGCATTCAGTAGGTGTTCTGTAGTTGTTCCACGTGTTCATGTACTTTTGATGTATTTGTGGAGAGGAAGCTGATCTCCACATCTTACTCCTCCACCATCTTAGAATAATCTTCTTATTGTACTAAGATGGGCTATCTTCTCGGAAGGGTGCACCATCAGTGCATACCTTGGGCCGCAGAAGAAATGAGACAACTGTATGGTCTGTTTGAAGAGCTGTTCAGAGACATCCTACAGGGCAGCTTTATACTCAAGGCACCATTTTCTGGGTTTGCTCATGAGTAGAAAGTGTTCAGTGTTTATAATCGTAAATCTAATAGCAGCAAGTAGGTAAAGTTGTAGAGAATACCAGAATTGGGTTGGAATAACAATTTCATCATCAGTAATGTAACACTTCATCAATATTTAAATTATTTGGTCTGTTTTTCTTTCTGTATAAGTCATTATATTACCAAGTCCAAAATTGTACTGCTTGCTGTGTGACAGGCCAGTCAATCGAGAGGTGAGGTGTTGGGGCAAGGAATAGTGAATTTATTCGGAAAGCCAGCAGACCGAGAAGGTGGCGAACTAGTGTCTGAAAGAACCATCTTACCTGAGTCACAATTCAGGCTTCTTCTATACTGAAAGGGGAAGGGTTGTGGCTGGTTGTTGCAAACTTCTTCATGCCAGCCAGACTCCAGATGTGATCATCCTTTGTTGTTGCAACTGTCCACATAGGTCTGGTCACGATGTTCCTGTAAACCTCAACAAGACAAATGTTATTTTCCGTTCTGTAACTTTTTATCTCTGTATGAATGAAAAGTGTTATACCTTTAAAGGTCAAGCCTGGGAGGCAGAGCCTGGAGAATGGCCTATCATGTATATTTCACGCTGTAGCTAACATTCTTTTACAAAGGTGTAGAGCCAGCTTGACTAAGCACAGGTAACAGAGCACAAAGGTTTGAGCTAAAGGAATAGATCCAACATGTAGTCAGATTTGTTCTTCTATGTTATACTTATTGATACCTACTACAGAGAGCTGTTTAGAAGGTTAAATAAAAAATATGAGTGCTTCAATCATATTGCCAGGTATATAGTAGGCGCTAAGTAGATGCTGGTTTCTTTGCCCTACGTGTGGTCAAAAAAATTTTGTTATTTGAAAAATTTCTGTTACTTAGCTATTTTAAAATTATTATCAGTTAATTGATAACAAAAATATGGAATAAAAGTTAGGGTTACAGTTTGCTAGCCCAATAAGTCATAGAAGTGTTTGACAGAAAAATGAAGTATATGGGAATATTATCATTCACCTGTGATTATGACTGTTTTAATCTTATTATAAAATAATTCTTATAAAGTTCATGTGTAAGGGAAAATAATATATAGCTTTCTTCTGATTTAAAAAGTAACTTTCTTTGATAGAAGCCTATTGTGCTGTCCTTTGCTGATTTTGGTTCTTAAGAATTTAGTGTAAAATTGGATTTTAGTGAAAATCTGATGGTGCAAATTTTTTTTTCCCCCTGGCATCCACGAGTAACTCATATCTTCAAGTATGGTGTACAAAAATGAAGATAAGATGAAGTATATTTTACAGGAGAATAGATGTTTCATGACTAAATTGATGTGTGCTAGTAAATTCAATGTGGAACATTCTTTTCTTCATATAGTAGCAATTCAAGTGAAAGCATGTTAAATTTAGGGTCCTCTTAAACAACTATTTCTCGGCACTCTTTCTGAATGATGAATACATCATTTCAAAAATTTATCTGAGGAATTTTATAGACTGAGAAGAGAAGGTTATTTTAGTTTTTTTTATATTGTGCTCAAATCTCTTTATTGTTATTTCCGATCAAAGAACTTTTTGGTAACTGTTTCTATTGTAGAATGTGTTATTTAGAAAGAATTTAAAGAATGAATGAAAAAAATAGAGGGAGATTTTATTTCAGAATTGTGCATTTTCATTGGTACCATCTGTAATTGTGAGACACTTTGGAAAGTTCTGTAGCAGTTCAGAAACCTCTGGCAGTTTCTTGTATTTCATCTGCCTGTACCCACAAGTGCAACAGGAATGGGGTGACACATGGCTGACTGAGTTCCACAAGGACTTTTGTTGTTGTTGCTGTTTAAGAGATCATTCATACCCCATTCAACAATAATTCCTTTGACTATAACAATCATCTTTCCTAATCCATCTCAGCAACCAATCCTACTGGTTTTTCTCTAATAATTTCTGTTTGTATGTAGAGTTTTTTTCCCCCAACTTGATCACGAGATACTACTCTGTACAAAGTGTAGTCAAACTAATTTTTATATCCCTTTTGTGTTTTTTTAGGATAACTTCAGTTTGTCCCTTAATGTAATATAAATTTAGTCATTTGTTTTTGTCTATAGAAAACCAAACTATGTTAGTGATAAAGACATCTGTGCTGGGAAGCAAGAGCTCAAGCAGGAGGTTAGCCTGTGAGAATATTTGATAATGATATAAATAGCCAATGCCAACCTCATATTGTATTCTGGGGAAAACTGTTTTAATTTGGAAGGACAATATGAAAGTTGTGAGCTTAGACAAAGTCGTCTTGATAATTAATAGGTCTGTATGTATCCACAGAGGCACCTTGTCATATTTAAAGCTGAATAGAGTTTGTTCATGAGAGCATGTACGTATGTGTGTAAATGCATGCACATTGCAAGAAATCCAAATAGAGATTATATGAAATGTAGAAAAAATTTTGAAAAGAGGTTTTGGATGCAGACTCTGTGGTTTGAATATGTTTTAGGAGAACAAATGCAAATGATCTATGATGTTGTGACAACTTCAGGGTGCTCTACTTTTGGTTCATCTGGATTTCTGAGTGATATGTTGGCCATAAGGTCTATATGAATAGGTCATTGTTAAGCTCTAGAGGAAAAATATGTCTCCAGTAAGAGGCTGGTTGATAATAGCCCCTCAAATGCATTACTCACATTACAGTCATCTAACATCACACATGGTGGATAAGCTAGATTGACTGACTCAACATTTATTCCAACTTCCTTAATGTGCTTTCTGTATGGCAGAGACTGGAAAGCTTAAGAGTACATTTCTCAGAGTTTTTTTTTTGAGCAGACGCTCCAGAAGTAATTTAAGTTGAATCAATCAAATGCACTCATGAGAGGCTTGAATGCAGAACAGAGTGAAGTGAGGAGAGAGAGGGTCTGGAGGGGTCATGCATTTTCTTGGTGCAGGGCCAGTGCTTCCAGCAGCAGTTTCCTGATACTTGGAGCAGAGCTGAGGCGCTGTCTTCCTGCTTCCCAGCTTCCTGTCTGTAGTCCCGGTAGCAGTTTCCTTTGAGCCAGTTATGCAGCGATGATCTCGAATTGCTTCTAGAGACCCAGCCCAGAGCACTTGTAGACTATCTGTAAGCACCTCATTCTTGGTATTAAATTGCTTTCCTTTGCTGTAGCCCCAATGTCTTCTGTTGTCTACGCTGAACACTAACTGATACACAGATTCTTGATAATTCGTTTCTTTTCCTGTGACTCTTTCCCTCTCCATGGTATCCTTTGAGTATCTATTTTAATCAGTGCCTACATTAAACAATGTCTACATAAGGGCCAAATTAACAAAAAATAATCCTATATATATTCACTTCAGAGACACCGTTAATTGAAAATTAATCCTAGAGGTTTGGAGAGGAAGTTGGCATGAGGACAGTTTCACTCTTGGCTTTCCTGGGGACTGACTTTCAGAGCTAAGACCACATATTTCCGATATGAATAATCTATTTCCAAGAATAATTAAGAGCCATCTGTAGACTGGTAATAGGTACCTCAAATTTATCACTTTGTTGATAAACTTATTTATTATAGCTGAAAATTTTGTTAAATTTTATAGGAACAAGTGGCTTATGAAGACTTGGCAGTCATTTCTAATCTTACAAAGCTTTACAGGTGTTATAAGACACAAGGGGATAATCTTTTAGACAAAGGGAAAAGCTGCATTTTGGGTTTCTTTTTGCTGATATAATGTGCTTTTCTGATTTAAGATGCGTCCTTTTAAGTTGCTCTATACAGAGCTGGCAGTGCATAGATAAATTTGTCTTTTTTTCTTTTAGCTTTTAATATACTTTAGTTTTTAAAACAATTTTAGATTTACAGAAAATTTGTGAAGATAGGCCAGAGAATTCCCATATACCCCTTACTCAATTTCCCCTATTATTAACATTTTACATAACTATAGTATTATGTATTAGTTACAATTAGCAAAGCAATACTAATACATTATTATAATCTAAGGTTTATACTTTAATTTTCCTTCATCTTTACCTGATGGTCTCTTTCTATTCGAGGATCCATCCAAGACACCACAGTTACGTGCAGTCATTCTGTTTCCTTATGCTTCTATTTATAGATGACAATTGCTCAGATTTTCCTTGTTTTTGATAACCTTGACAGTTTTGAGGAGTACTTGTCAGATATTTTGTAGAATGTCCCTCATTTGGAAATTGCCTGATGTTCTAATCTTGATTAACTGGGATTATGGGTTTGGTGAGGAAGACCACAAAGATGAAGTGCTATTTTCATCACACTGAATCAAGGATACATTCTGTTAACCTTACTTTTAAGTGTTGGGGTTGACCTTGATCATCTGGCTGAGGTGTGTTTGTTAGGATTCTCTGCTATAAAGTTACTTTTTTCCTGCCCTTTTCATACTGGATGGAAGGAAGTCACTATGCACAGCCCACGTTAAGGAGTGAGGAATTATACTCTTCTGCTTGAAAGTGGAATACCTACATAAATTATTTGGAATTCTTCTGCATGGGAGATTTGTCTGTTCTCTCCATTAATTTGCCTATTTATATCAGTATAGACTCATGGATTTTTTTTATACTCAGGGTTGTAACTAATACTACTTATTTATTTTGTTGCTCAAATTGTTCCAGCCTTGACCATTGAGAGCTCTTTCAGTTGACCCTGTAGGCCCTTTGACATACCACCATTATTGTGGATTTTTTTAGCATGTCCTTGTTTTTTGGCACTACAAGATACTTTAACCTCTACTTATATATTTCCTGCCTCTGTCCTAGAATCAGCCATTTCTTCTAGGAACTCTGGTTCATTTTAATGAAGAAGGGTATTCAAAAACCAAGATCTGGGTGCTATTTGTGTTTGTTGCTACTGAAGTGTGTTTGCTTCTAGGCCCTCTCAACTGATAGAGCAAAGAAATACAAGTATGTATATTAACCTGTGTATTTACACATATCTATAAACATTTCTATATGAAATGAAATAATCTGTGTCTATATAAAGCTAAACATGAGTTCATATTGATGTCTCCAACTCATAATCCATTACCACATAGATCTTTCTAGCTTCCTTTTGCTTATCTATTATAGCCTTCCACTCTAATAGTAAGAAATTTGACTCCCACCATTAGCTATCCATTTATGTAATTGTGAACTTATAGTGTACATATATAGTGGCGTCAGAATTCTTAACCTGTACTCCCATGGGAGACAACTTTCTCAACTACAGCACAGTGCATAGGTACAGTTTCTTATACCTTTAGTCTTACAGATTACACTCATTTTTCAGTTACTTAGATTAGCACCTGGATTTTCACAAATATATGGTCATGTGTCCACAACTACGTTATCTCACAGAATAGTTTCTCTACTCTAAAAAAAAATTCCTCTGTGCTTCTCCTGATCAGCACTTCCCTTTCCCCTGACCCCCTGGACATATCATTGCTATAGTTTTGCCTTTTTCAGAATGTGATACAATTGGAATCATAGAGTATATAGCATTTTCAGATGTAGAAATATGCATTTAAGATTCCTCCATGTCTTTTCATGGCTTGATAGCTCATTTCTTTTTATCTCTGAATATTATTCCACTGTATGCATGTATCAGTCTGCCTATCCATTCACCTATTTAAAGACATCTTTGTTGCTTCCAGTTTTTGGCTATTGTGAATAAAGCTGCTATAAATATTCACATGCAGGTTTTTGTGTGAATTTTCAAATCAACTGGGTAAATGCCTAGAAGCCTGTTTGCTGGATCATATGGTAATACTATGTTTAGCTGTATAATGGACTATCAAACTGTCTTCCAAAGTGGCTATAGAATTTTGTGTTCCCATCAGCACTGAATGAGAGTTTCTGTTGCTCCACATCCTCACTAGCATTTGCTAGTGTCAGGACTTGGATTTTAGCCATTCTAATAGGTGTGTGTTTCATTGTTACTTTAATTTGCAGGTCCCTAATGGCAAATAGTGGTGCGTATCTTTCATATTCTTTTTTTGCCACCCTGTATATCTTCTTTGGTTAGGTGTCTGCTCAGATCTTTTGCTCAATTTCTAATTGGGTTGTTTCTTTACTTACTGTTGAACTTCAACTGTATTTTGTATATTTTGGATGTAAATCCTTAATCAGATACATATTTTTCAGATATTTTTGCCCAATCTGTGGCTTGTCTTTTGCTTCTCTTAACAGTGTATTTTGCAGAGCAGGAGTTCTAAATTTTAATAAAGTCTAATTTACTAATTTTATCTTTCATGAAGGCATTTTTGGTGGTGTATATAAAAGCTCTTCATAAAACCCAAGCCTAGAATTTATTCTATGTTACTGTCTAGAAGTTTCATAGTATGTTTTACATTTTAGATCTATGTTCCATTTTAATTTTTGTGAAAATTCTGTGTCTGGATTCATTTTTTTTGCATATATTATCCAACTGTTTATTGAAGAGATTATCCTTCCTCCTTTGAATTGCTTTTGTTCCTTCATCAGAGTTCAATTGACTCTATTTATTTGGGTCTCTTTCTGGTTTCTGTGTTCTGTTGCATTGATCTATATGCCTGTACTTTCACCAGAACCACACAGTCTTGATCACTGTAGCTGTATAGTACGTCTTGAAGTCAGGTCTCCTACTTTATTCTTTATCAGTATTGTGTTGGCCGTTCTAGGATTTTGTCTTCTCATGTAAATTTTAGAATTAATTTTTCACTATCCACAAAATAGCTTACTATAATTTTGATTGGAATTGCACTGAATCTATAGATCAAGTTGGAAAGAACTGACATCTTAACAATGAGTCTTTCAATAGATCAACAAAGAATACTTCTCCATATATTTATATCTGATTTCTTTCATCAGAATTTTACAGTTTTCCTCATACAGATTTTATACTTTGTTAGATTTATTCTTATTTAACTATTTTAGTGGTTGTAAATATTTTTTAAGATTTAATATTAGTATTCTTCAATTTGTTAATACAGTGTATCACATTGATTGATTTGCATATGTTGAAGAATCCTTGCATTCCTGGGATAAACCCTTCTTCATCATGGTGTATGATCCTTTTCATGTGTTGTTGGATTCTGTTTGCTAGTATTTTGTTGAGGATTTTTGCATCTATATTCATCAGTGATATTGGTTGGTAATTTTCTTTTTTTGTAATATCTCTGTCTGGTTTTGGTATCAGGGTGATGGTGGCCTCGTAGAATGAGTTTGGGAGTGTTCCTTCCTCTGAAACTTTTTGGAAGAGTTTGAGAAGGATGGGTGTTAGCTCTTCTCTAAATGTTTGATAGAATTCACCTGTGAAGCCATCTGGTCCTGGACTTTTGTTTGTTGGAAGATTTTTAATCACAGTTTCAATTTCATTACTTGTGATTGGTCTGTTCATATTTTCTATTTCTTCCTGGTTCAGTCTTGGAAGGTTTTACCTTTCTAAGAATTTGTCCACTTCTTCCAGGTTGTCCATTTTATTGGCATAGAGTTGCTTGTAGTGATCTCTTATGATGCTTTGTATTTTTGTGTTGTCCATTGTAACTTCTCCTTTTGTATTTCTCATTTTATTGATTTGAGTCCTCTCCCTCTTTTTCTTGATGAGTCTGCCTAAAGGTTTATCAATTTTGTTTATCTTCTCAAAGAACCAGCTTTTAGTTTTATTGATCTTTGCTATTGTTTTCTTTGTTTCTATTTCATTTATTTCTGCTCTGATCTTTATGATTTCTTTCCTTATACTAACCTTGTGTTTTGTTTGTTCTTCTCCCTGTAGGTGTAAGCTTAGATTGTTTATTTGAGATTTTTCTTGTTTCTTGATGTAGGATTGTATTGCTATAAAATTCTGTCTTAGAACTGCTTTTGCTGCATCCCATAGGTTTTGGATTGTCGTGTTTTCATTGTCATTTGTCTCTAGGTATTTTTTGATTTCCTCTTTGATTTCTTCAGTGGTCTCTTGGTTATTTAGTAACGTATTGTTTAGCCTCCATGTGTTTGTGTTTTTTACATTTTTCTTCCCAGTAGTTGATTTCTAATCTCATAGAGTTGTGGTAGGAAAAGATGCTTGATATGATTTCAATTTTCTTAAATTTGCCGAGGCTTGATTTGTGACCCAAGATGTGATCTATCCTGGAGAATGTTCCATATGTCCTTGAGAAGAGAGTGTAATCTGCTGTTTTCGGATGGAATGTCCTATAAATATCAATTAAATCTGTGTGGTCTATTGTGTCATTTAAAGCTTGTGTTTCCTTATTAATTTTCTGTCTTGATGATCTGTCCATTGGTGTAAGTGAGGTGTTAAAGTCCCCAACTATTATTGTGTTACTGTCGATTTCCTCTTTTATAAGCCGTTAGCATCTGCCTTATGTATTGAGGTGGTCCTATGTTGGGTGCATATATATTTATAATTGTTATATCTTCTTCTTGGATTGATTCCTTGATCATTATGTAGTGTCCTTCCTTGTCTCTTGTAATATTCTTTATTTTAAAGTCTATTTTATCTGATATGAGTATTGCTACTCCAACTTTCTTTTGATTTCCATTTGCATGGAATATCTTTTTCCATCCCCTCACTTTCAGTCCGTATGTGTCCCTAGGTCTGATGTGGGTATCTTGTAGACAGCATATATATGGGACTTGTTGTTGTATCCATTCAGTGAGCCTGTGTCTTTTGGTTGGAGTATTTAATCCATTCACGTTTAAGGTAATTATCGATATGTATGTTCCTATGACCATTTTCTTAATTGTTTTGGGTTTGGTTTTGTAGGTCCTTTTCTTCTCTTGTGTTTCCCACTTAGAGAAGTTCCTTTAGCATTTGTTGTAGAGCTGGTTTGGTGGTGCCGAATTCTCTTAGTTTTTGCTTGTCTGTAAAGCTTTTGATTTCTTCATCAAATCTGAATGAGATCCTTGCTGGGTGGAGTAATCTTGGTTGTAGGTTCTTCCCTTTCATCACTTTAAATATATTGTGCCACTCCCTTCTGGCTTGTAGAGTTTTGCTGAGAAATCAGCTGTTAATCTTTTGGGAGTTCCCTTGTATGTTATTTGTGTATTTTTCCCTTGTTGCTTTTAATAATTTTTCTTTGCCTTTAATTTTTGTCTATTTGATTACTATGTGTCTCAGTGTGTTTCTCCTTGGGTTTATCCTGTATGGGACTCTCTGCCCTTTCGGGACTTGGGTGGCTATTTCCTTTTCCAAGTTAGGGAAGTTTTCGAGTATAATCTCTTCAAATATCTTCTCAGGTCCTTTCTCTCTCTCTTCTCCTTCTGGGACCCCTATAATGGGAATGTTGGTGCATTTAATGTTGTCCCAGAGGTCTCTTAGGCTGTCTTCATTTCTTTTTATTCTTTTTTCTTTATTGTGGTCCATGGCAGTGAATTCCACCATTCTGTCTTCCAGGTCACTTATCCGTTCTTCTGCCTCAGTTATTCTGCTATTGATTCCTTCTAGTGTATTTTTGATTTCAGTTATTGTATTGTTCATCTCTGTTTGTTTGTTCTTTAATTCTTCTAGGTGTTTGTTCTTTAATTCTTCTAGGTCTTTGTTCAGCATTTCTTGTATCTTCTCGATCTTTGCCTCCATACTTTCTCCGAGGTCCTGGATCATCATCACTATCATTATTCTGAATTCTTTTACTGGAAGATTGCCTATCTCCCCTTCATTTAGTTGCTTTTCTGGGGTTTTATCTTGTTCCTTTATCTGGTACATAGTCCTCTGCCTTTTCATTTTGTCTATCTTTCTATGAATGTGGTTTTTGTTCTGCAGGCTGCAGAATTGTAGTTCTTCTTGATTGTGATGTCTGCCCTCTGGTGGATGAGGCTATCTAAGAGGATTGTGCAATCTTCCTGATGGGAGGGACTGGTGGTGGGTAAAGCTGGGTGTTGCTCTGGTGGGCAGAACTCAGTAAAACTTTAATCTGCTTGTCTGCTGATGGGTGGGACTGGGTTCCCTCCCTATTGGTCGTTTGGCCCAAGGCGAGCCACCACTGGAGCCTACCTGCTCTTTGGTGGGGCTAATGGCGGATTCTTGGAGGGCTCATGCCAAGGAGTACTTCCCAGAACTTCTGCTGCCAGTGTCCCTGTCCCTGCGGTGAGCCACAGCCACCCGCTACCTCTGCAGGAGACCCTCCAACACTAGCAGATATGTCTGTTTTTGTCTCCTTTGGGGTCAGTGCTCCTTTCCCTGTGTCCTGATGTGCACAGTACTTTGTGTGTGCCCTCCAAGAGTGAAGTCTCTATTTCCCCCAATCCTGTTGAAGTCCTGCAATCAAATCCCACTAGCCTTCAAAGTCTGAGGAGGAATTCCTCCTCCCGTTGCTGGACCCCCAGGTTGGGAAGCCTGACATGGGGCTCAGAACCTTCACTCCAGTGGGTGGACTTCTGTGGTATAAGCGTTCTCCTGTTTGTGAGTCACCCACCCAGCAGTGATGGGATTTGATTTTATTGTGATTGCGCCCCTCCTACCGTCTCATTGTGGCTTCTCCTTTGTCTTTGGATGTGGGGTATCTTTTTTAGTGAGTTCCAGTGTCTTCTTGTCGATGATTGTTCAGCAGTTAGTTGTGATTCTGGTGTTCTCACAAGAGGGAGTGAGAGCATGTCCTTCTACTCCGCCATCTTCGGAAGTCACCCCAATCCTTTTGTCTTTTAACCTTCCTACTAGCTTTATACATGGTTGATTAACTACCTTTACTGAATATTTGCTTTACCAATGATATTTTTCCTTTCATAATTTTAATTTTTCTAGTTCTGGCCTTTTCTTTTTCACTTAGAGAAGTCCTTTTAAAATTTTTTGTAAAGCTGGTTTGGTGGTAGTGAACTCTTTTTTTAGGTTTTGCTTGTCTTTAAAACTTTTGATCTCTCCATCAAATCTAAATGAAAACCTTGCCAGGTAGAGTATTCTTGGTTGTAGTTTTTCCCTTTCATCACTTTAAATATATTGTGCCACTCCCTTCTGGCCTGCAGGGTTTCTGCTGAAAAGTCAGCTGATAACTTTATGGGTGTTTCCTTGTATGTAACTTGTTGCTTTTCCCTTGCCACTTTACTATTCTCTCTTTATCTTTAATATTTGCCATTTTAGTTATTATGTGTCTTGGTGTGGATCTCCTTATGTTGATTCTGTTTGGGACTCTCTGTGCATCCTGGACCTGGATGTCTGTTCCTTTCCCTAGTTAGGGAAGTTTTCAGTTATTATGTCTTCAAATATATTCTATATGCCTTTATTTCTGTGTTCTCCTTCTGGGACACCTATAATGTGAATATTAGTACACTTGATGTTGTCTCACAGGTCTCTTAAAGAGCCCTCATTTCTTTTTATTCTTTTTTCTTATATTCAGCTTTAGTGCTTTCCACTAATTTGTCTTCTCGCTCACTGATCTGTTCCTCTGTATCATCTAATCTACTTTTGATTCCTTCTAGTGTATTTTTAATTTCAGTTATTCTTCATCTCTGTTTGGTTCTTTTTTTATAGTTTCTGTTTGTTAAAAACTTCTAAAATCTCAGTCTGTTCATCCAGTCTTCTCCCAAGTTCTTTGTACATCTTTTTGATCATTACCTTTATGAACTCTTTATCAGATAGATTGCCTGTCTCCACTTAGATTTTCCTCTGTAGTTTTATCTTGTTTCTTTGTTTTGAAAATATTCCTCTGTTGCCTCATTTTGCCTAATTTTCTATTCTTATTTCTATGTATTTGGTAAGTTGGTTACATTTCCCACCTTTGCAGTGGCCTTTTGTAGGAGGTGTTCTATGCATTACAGCAGCACACTCCCCTCTGGTCACCAGAGCTATATTCTCTAGGGGTTCCCCCTGTGAGGGCTGTGTGGGTCCTTCTATTGTGGCAGACTACTCTGGGCAGTCTGGTAGGTGTAGCTGGCCCCTGGTCCAGTTGTTTGCGAGTCCCTGTCTTGTGTGCCTGCTGCTGGCTGCTGGTGGGCAGGGCCAGGCCATGAAGTAGCTGATTGCTGAGGCCCCAGGGGTTCCAGGGCTAGTCCTGGCCCACTGGTGGGCAGAGCCAGGTCCCAGGATCTCCGGTTGCAGAGCCCTGGGGGTCCCAGCACTGGTGTTGACCTGGTGGTAGGCAAGGTCATTTTCTGACACAGCTGGCTGTAGGGTCCAGGGTGTCCCAAAGCTTGTGTTGCACCGATGGTGTGTGGGGCTGGGTCCTGGTGCTAATAAGTTAGAGAAAGGGATCCAAAGTGGCACTTGCCAGCACCAATGTCCTCATTTTATAATGAGCTCCCCAAAATGGCTACCACTAGTGTCTGTGTTCCCAGGGTGAGCTCCAGTTGCCTCCTGCATCTCCAGGAGGCTCTCCAAGTAGGTGTTTCTGACCCAGGATCCTTTCAAATTACTGCTTCTCTCCTGAGTCCTAGAGCATGTGAAATTTTATGTGCAGCTTTAAGTGTGGTGTCTCTATTTCCTACAGCCATATGGCTCTCCTGAAAGTAAGCCTTGCTGGCCTTCAAAGACAAACATTCTGTGGCCTTATCTTCCTGGTGGAGGACCGGAGGCTGGGGAGCGCGATGGGGAGCTCAAACCCCTTGCTCCTTGAGGAGAACCTCTGCAATTGTAATTATCCTCCCATTTGTGGGTTGCCCACCCAGAGGTATGGGTCTTAATTATACTGTGTTTCTGTTCCTCCTACCCATCTTATTGTGGTCTCTTCTTTATATCTTTAGTTGTATAAGATTTTTTCTGGTAGTCTTCTGGTCTTATCAGTTGTTGCCCTGTAAATATTTGTAATTTTGGTGTTCTGGGGGCGGAGGTGAGCTCAGGGTTTCCTTACTCTGCCATCTTGGCCACCCCCTTTGGGGAAACATATTAATTTAAGAGTACTATATACTTTTAAGATACTATGATTAGAGACCATAAAGGCATTTTGGACAGAAAACATGATTTCAACATTTTAAATAGTAACAGAGGAATCAAAAAATAAAGACAACCAAGTTCATTTTCTGGAATAATTTAAGAAATGTAAAATCTTAACAAAGTACACAAGTACAAGGAAATAAAATTGTGATTATATTGATAAAAAAAAGAATGATCTAGAAGAACATATATTCCAATGGTAAGATTGTCATAAGGAGAAATAGAATATATGGAAACATATGTTGGTCAAGCTTCTTCCTGCAAACAACAGAATTCACTCTGGCTAGCTGAAGTAAGAGCAGTTATTAAAACGTTTGGCAGAATCTGTGCAATATGGGTGGAGAGCTAGCCTGTGAAGCTATGGGGGTAAACATAGTGCCCGAGGAAAACTTGGGGGCTTCTCTAGAAAAAATGTAACTGCATTAACCACTGGCAACTTTGCCACTCATGACCATTTTCTGAAGCTCCACAGCTAAGCATCATGCTTAAACACAAAGGGGCTTCTGTGGTACAAATGGCACTACTACTTAAGACTGGGAGTAAAAGAATCTCTGCCTTACTATGCCCTGAGAATGTGACGTCTCTAATACCATGCCTGCCAGATCAATTCCCTCTCTGAATATTTTGGTTTCTAACTTGGAGGGTGGAAATCACACTGTGAAGAATTACCAATATTCAGTGATAGTGTTACAAGATGTTAAACAGCTACAAGTGACCAATATCTACTGGAAGGTAAAATATTACAAAAAATGAAAGAGCTTATTTGAGATTAAAAGAAATTTTAGATTGAAGGTGCATGTCACATCCCAGAAAGGATTAATTCAAAAGACATAGACACAACCATACAGAGATATAATTCTTTTGCTTCATTGCCAGTTATATCATGCCCTGTAAGTTGAAAGTGAGTGTGGGGTCATAATATCCTTTTTGTAGACCCATAAATAATCCCCTCATTTTTTGTCCTCATTTCTGCTTACTTGTGTGTTTCTCTCTCTTTCTCTCTGACTTGTTGGTTCTGAGTTTCCACCTTCTCTGGGTCACTTTCCAGACCTCCTTGGCTCATTTTCCAGACTGTAACTTCTGCTCTGCCTTGGTGGTCAGTATAAAGTCATTCACTTTATATATTCATTAAAATCACTTTTGATCTCATGGCCTCATTTCTCAATCTTTATTGCTGTTGTCAGTTTATACTATATTTATTCCTTTACTATTATTTCAGTGAGTCTTCAGGAGGTAAGGGATATAAATCTGTTTTTAAGTCTACCATCTTAACCTGTAAATCTGCTGTAAGTGTTTTGTAAAAATTATCTTGTCATTATGGTATACTCATAGTATTAAAAATCCATGTGAAATTATTTACTATTCTTTTTCTTACATTAAATTAAAAATGACAATCTGTCCTTTTTTAGATGATAATGAAGCACATCCAGTAGAGTGTTTAACACCTGTCACTTTCTTTTATGCAGTCTCATTCAGTATTTCATTCATTTCCTTGGTTCATGTTGTTGTTTGAAATGGAAAATAGCTGGCCAGCCACAGAAAAAGGAAGAGAATTATAAAAGGTTTGTTCTGTAATTTTAGTGGTTTCATACCTTAAAGGCGGTGCCTGGTCCAAGTATGTTTGAATATGTAATGCAGACAGTATAAAATAGGACCAGCCCACTGGGCTCCCCTCTTTCAGCTGAGTTCACCTGCAGCAAAGCAGGATCATTCATGTGTGTATTTCAGTCACCCCCTATTCACCCCATAGTTGGAGGATTCCAGCCCTAGGGTTATGGCAAAAGCTGAACACATGACGCCCGACACTGCACAAATCACAGCAGTTTACTGTCAGATGTACTCACAACCTGGGGGAGAAGGACACGGCACACTGTGCTGGGCCACATGAGGGTTATCCTTGGGGACAGAGTGAACAGCCAGGAGCTGTGGGAGGCAGGTTTCATGATAACAGTAGCAAAGGTGCTCCCTGGCTCCCACAGGGGGGTATGATTAGCTTCTTTGAATAATTCTGCAGGCTGTTAGGGAACTGAAACTGCTACTCGGGGATAAACAAGGACTGTACTTGGTCGTTTGATAAGGAGGATTGTTTGGGTAGGGGGACTTATCCTTGGGAGCAGAGTGAGGAGGAGAACCTTCGTGTAGGCCATTTGAGACCCTCCCAACTTCACCAGGTATCAAGGCAGCACATAACATTAGACCTTAATTTTAGACTTTTAACCATAGTGTGCTCCATATGTGAATAAATATTTTTTAGTTAAGAACATTGAGTATGATATTGGTTTGTTTACTTTTCCCCCTGTTAAAGTTTATTAGATTTGTTTTCTAAGTAGGCATATTCTACACATTCTTGAGAAGTCTTCAGTCTGTAGTAGTAGTTTGATCCTGTGAAGAGGTGTAGTTTCCTAAAATCTCTTATCAAAGGTTTTCCGGGCTGAATGACTTGCCTTAGGGTTGACCATACATAAAATTAATTTATGGAGTTAAATATATTAAGTGGTGCAAGTAACCTGTCCTGACTACTCTCTCAGTTGAAATCAGGGTAATTGAACTCAGGCTCTTTGAGAAACAGAATTTCCAGTTCTCTCCTTAAGGAGATAATTGTTGATAGAAATCTCACATACTTCTTTGGCTACTTATTGATGTCTTAGTTATGCACTAATAAATTTTGGAGACAGTCTATTATAAATCTTATAAGTAACTTGGAGTTGTGACTTTTGAAAGGAAGGGGGATTAGTTAGGAAAATGCAAAATAGTTTAAACAGAGTAACATTTGGATTAAGTCTCAATCAACTATTTTCAGTGATTAATGGAAACACTTCTGAATGAAAGTCTGTTTGAGCCATGGAAAAGTAAATTCAGCTGCAAGCTTAGGAACTATATTCAGGGAAGGAAAATCAACCAGAGAGGAAAACTAGCATAGTGGGGGAAAAAAAATTGGACTGTGAGTCAAGAGGCCCAAGAACTTGTTTTGAGATCTGACTTTGAATAAGCTACTGAACTTCTCTTTGTCTTGGTTTCTTTCCACACCTGTAAAATGAGGAATAAGCAAAAACAACCTCATAGATATGGTCCAGCTACAAAATTTTATAATCCAAGAAATCTCTGGACTCTAACATTTTATGATCATGCCAGAGGCAGCATTTCCACAGTGCTCAGGACATCTGCATTCTATTAAAATACACATCAGTTTCCTTTGCCACTCACATTATCTGTTTATATGGAACCTTTCTCCCAATCATTATCCCTCTTGGAAATTAAAGTCTAAAAGGAGTGCCAAAGCATAAACACACTAATAAACATTTTAATGTAGTCACCTTGTTAATTTTCAGAGAACACCATAAAGAAGTCATAAAATACACTCCTCAGCTAGGAATACTGTCAGCCGCTGGCTGGGACATTTCTAACATAAGGGGAAGTATTCTCCTTACCAGCAGCTGAAAAAAGAATGCAGTATTCTTGTACTGATACTTAGTAGAAAAGGGATGCAAGATGTCTTTGAAAATTAAGAAAAAACATGGGGAAAGGCTGTTTGTTAGTTAGCCAACTAGCCAACTAAATGGCTCCAAAAATGATTTCAGTTGTACTATCAATAGCCTTTCCCTTGGTGTCACAAAATTACCAAGGGTTTGTTTGCCCTTTGATCAGAATTAATAATAGTAATAGTAATAGTATTGGTAGCTAATGTGTACCTAGTATTTACTATTCAAAATGCTTCGTAGGCACTAAGTCATTTAATCTTCATAACTCTAGGATGAAGATAATATTGACAAAATCGTACTTACTTTACACGTGAGAAGTCCGGAACAAAGAGTGTTTAAGAATTACTCAAAGTGACACAACTAAGGGTTAAGTGGTAAGGCCATGATTTGAACCTGGCAGTCTCACTTCAGAGATGTCAATTCTACCCATTACATGGTGAAGCATTGAGGATAATTGTAGAGGACATTGTCAAAAGGCAAGCCAATGCTACCAAATTATCAAACAAATTGAGAAAGGTAAAAGAACACTAATATAAATAGAAAAGTCAGATAATACTATCCCATTTTGGGCTTGGGTAGAGAGTAATCATTTTCTTCTTTCCTTTCTCCTTGTTTCTCCTAAATATTGGGTGGGCCAAAAAGTTTGTTTGGGTTTTCCACAAGATGTTATGGAAAAACCCGAATGAACTTTTTGGCCAACCTAATATATACATTGCATTATAGGCAAGGGGGCTTTTGAAAGGCAGAGGAAAGATTTTAGGAAGATTTGATGTTGAGTATCGTGGGGGAGATATGGCAGCACACTATTGGTTGCCCCTCAGCAACCGTCTTCTGTTCCTTTCTTCATTGCTGGCAGAGTCTGCTTCCCATGAGAGAAGTTGAGAAGGCCAAGAAGGCTGAAAGGGAACATTTTTGAACGACAGGTTCTATTCTCTAATTGACATAAGACCATGTTGATATCTATTTTTAATTCAGTAAGCTTTGATAGTTTTTATCTTTCATGGAATTTGTTTATTTCATTTAAACTTTATAATTTACTGACATAAAGTTGTACATAATACTCCCTTATTATCCTCTTAATGTCCATAGGATATATAGTCATGTTCCCTCTTTTACTCCTGATATTAGGAAATTGTGTATCCTCTCTCTCTCACTTTCTTCAATCTGGCTAGAGGTTGATTAAATGTATTAATCTTTTCAAAGGATGAATTTTGGGTTTCATTGATTTTTTTTATTGTCTTTGTTTTATATTTTACTTATTTCTGCCCATATTTTTATTTTCTTCTACTTATTTTGAATTTAATTTACCATTCCTTTTCCAATTTCATGGATTGAAAATTTAAATACTGGATTTGAGAACTTTCTTGTTTTCTAATATAATCAATTAATAATGCTTTAAGTACCTCTCTAAGTACTACTTTAGCTACATCTCACAAATTTTGATATGTGATGCTTTAAGTATCATTTAGTTCAAAATATTTTCTAGTTTTCTTCATAATTTTTTGATCCATGGGTTCAAAGAGGTGACTTATTTAATTTCTGTATAATTGGTGCTTTTGTTTTTGTAGATTCTAGTTTAATTTGTTGTGGTCAGAGAACATTCTCTGTAAGGTTTTAGTCTTTTGAAATCTATAAAGACTTGTTTATAGCCCTGCTGTTGTCTGTCTTGGTACCCATTCCCTGTGCATTTGAAAGGAATGTGTATTCTGCAGTTGTTAAGTGGTAATAGTCTATAAATGTCAAATAGATTAAAGTGGTTGATACTCTACCTTACTGATTTTATTTCTCTAGTTCTTGTATCATTTATTGAAACTGGTATGTTAAAGATTCCAACTGTGATTGTGCTTTTGTCTATTTCTCCCTTTATTTCTGTAAATTTTTATTTCATGTATTTTGAAGCTCTGTTATTATGTACATACAAATTTTTATTATATCCTCTTGATGAATTATTCCTTTTGTTTTTATGAAATAATCTTTATCCCTGGTAATATTCTTTGATCTGAAATTTACTTTGCTTTATATTAAGAGTTACTCCAACTTTCTTTTATTACTGTTAGCATGGAATATGTCTTTCCATTATTCTATTTTGAACCAATCTGTGTCCTTATATTTAAAATGGGATTCTTGTAGGTAACATATTTGGGTATTACTTTGTTTTTAAACCAGTCTGAGAATTTTTGCCTTTTATTTTGTGTCTTTAGATTATTTACATTTAATGTAATTATTTATTCCTTCCAATACTTCAGGTAATTCTTACCCCAGCCTTGAGTAGTTTTCTCACGTACATGCACTGATCATTAATCAAATGAAAACCCAAAGAGGTACTGTACAGATCTTTGGACTTCCCATACTGTGGAGTGCTCTTTCCTTTTGGTACTCTGTTCTGCAGACTCTAACTGTCTTGGTCTTCCCAGGCTTTCAGTTCCATCTCAACTCAGAGAACCCACTGAGTTCTACCTGGATTATCCTTCCCTTTGCTGCAGTCTAAAAACTCCAGTCAGTAATCTGGACAGTTGTAGGGCTTGCTTCTTTTGCTTCCAAAGGTTTGGGAAACACTGTCCCATACTAATGATGTTCATATTTTGTCTGGACTTTTAGTTGTTTCAGGTGAGAGGGTAAATCCAGCCTTTGGTGCGCCATCTCAGTCACAAGTGGAAGTCGTAGAATAAATGTAAGAGGTGAAAACACTATGTATAGGCAGTCTAGTTGTCAGGTCTCAGTTATTATATTTTTATATTTACTTTTTGAGATACAATTTACATATGATGAAGTGCCTAAATCTTAACGTAAAGCTTGAGGAATTTTACTTATGTATAAACATAGGAAAACATCACCCATATCAAGACCCAGAACATTTATACTACCCTAGAAGATTCCTTCACACCCCTTCCCAGTTAGTACCTGCATTCCTGCTCTGCAGAAGTAGCACTATTCTAACTTGTACCACTATAGATTACTTCTGCTTTCTTCAAACTTCATATGAGTGGAATTGTATTTTATGTACCTTTTTGTGCATGGCATCTTTCACCCATAATGATTTTGAGATCCATATATGTTGTTGTGTATATCAGTAATTCATTCTTTTTATTGCTGTGTACTATTCTAGTATATGAATATATCATGATTTGTTTATCCATTCTCTTACTGATGGTTATTTGGATTGTTTCCAGTTTGGGATTTTTTGAATAAATTTGTTAAGAATATTCTTGTAGTCAGCCATTGTTATAATAATACATTTTTCTAGAGGAATCAAAAAAATGAGCAAGAAAACATTTTACTGTAATTTGTAGTTGGTAGTAAGTTATGCCATTTAGAACTACTTAATCTTCAATATCTATTTATAGGATATTTCTGCATATCTTCATTATAATAATCATTTATATTGTATACAATGATGACCCAAATTATTACATATTTTGAACCAACTAATCTTCAAAGAAAAGTTTTTAAGTGATAATTTGTGCATGCCATAATGGTAATTCTAATATAACCTGAGAAAATAAAACTAATACCTTATTAAGACTATGGGCTAACCTTTGCTGATCACTTAGTAGGTACTGTTAATGTTAAAGGTGTTTTATTTGCACCACAGTCTTCACAAGTAGAAAATATTATTCTATGTAATTTATGATGTAAGTGAGACTAACTTATGCTGAGTGACTTGTTCTAGATTACACAGCTAATACGTAGGGTTGCTGGAATTGGAATTCAAGCTGGTCTGGCTTCAGTGCTTGAGATTTCTTTATCAAAGCAGAATTACTGATAGGTGTTGCTGACTAGAAAAAGAATAGATAATTTATATGTATTACTGAACTTTCCTGATTGTTAGCCAATTCTATTATTATGATTTTGATTACCAAGTTAGTACTTTTAAGTACAGAACATATCATAATTCAAATTCATATTTCAGCAATGGGGTTATGTCAATAAAAAATTTATATGCTTATTCACAAAGTAGTTTTTTTTTAGTGGTTCAGAGACTGATATATTGATGCCAGTCTTATGATAGCAGTTACACATCTTCAGTCAGGTTATGTTGGTCTAAATCAATCTTGATTATGACATCTTCAGATATCATCACACCCACAATGAAATCCCTCTTAACCACATGCTTTTTTATGAGGAAAAAGCAATAAAGCAATTTTATTCCTCAAAGAGTCTTTAGTTTTATAAAAATGACTGATTTTAGTTCCTATGAAATTGTTAAAAGTTTCTCTGTGAAAGCCATTTAGTTGTGGTCTTGTTCTGTCAACTCAATCATTAGTTTATTTTAACAATAATATAATAACCATAAAGGACAGATAGCAAGGTAAGCACACACTAATTTCCTATGACACTAGCAGCATGATGATTATGGAAATGGCAAATGAAGCTCTTAAGATGCAGGAAGTCCATTACTAGGATGTAGTAGGATGTAGTTCATAAAGACATTTATTTCAACTGCACCTGTTAGTCAAAATGCTTCTATCAGCATTTAAACATGTTTTCCAAGGTTACGGCTAGGCCATTTGAATGTTTTCTAGGGCCAGTCTCAAATTACAAGTGCCTAAGCTGACCTTGAAAAATAGACTCACACAAATAAATGCAGTACAAGTTGATTTGAGATTTAAGCCAAGAAGATATGATTAATAGTTCTGTGGATTGGTAAGGGAATAATTTAAGGTTATCAGTGGATTAGGCACTGATAAAGCAACAGAACTGAACGTAGTTGGGTATGGATCATAAGGTGAATTTAAAAAGTGAATGTAAATTTAGAATGAAATAATAGTACTTCAGTTGGTTTTAAGAACCTTTTCTTCCAAAGACAGATAAAGGAAGGAATTAAGAGGAAGAATGACATGAAGAATCCTAGAAATGCAGAGGAGGGTGGTGTGAACCAGTGGAGAGGGAGCTGATCTGAAGTTAGGGGGTCTGGATTTGAGTACTCTCATCTCTGTCTCTTACCACTGTGTGGCCCTCAGTATGTTGCAGAACTCTGACATCTAGTTTCCACATTCACAAAAGGAAGAGGTTGTAGTAAATGAGGCCTAAAGACCCTCTGGTCCTGATCCAGTGACTGACTTTCCTGCTTATTGGGAGCACAGATCAGAACTGTTGTTGGGAATAAAGGAACATGTCTAGTTCTCCAGTCTGTGGGAAAAACTTTAGGCTTACTTACATATGAGGCTAGAAGAAATATGAGGATCCTTTTAACCATATCTTTCAGTCAAATTGAGGAGTGTACTCCAATTACATGGTGGAAACTGGGCTGTAGGGTCTTTTACTACCTGGTTCACTTGTAAATTAGAGTTGCAAAATTTCCTAGAGCCATTTTGCCACTGACCTTGTGGCAAATAGTCCTAATCTTAGTTAATAGTCTCTAAGTAATCTATTTCTGGCCATTTTGTAAGAAGTCCATGTTTAATTAAGATTATAAGAATTTTTTAAAAATTACTGTTTTCACCACATTAGCAAAGTGAAGAGTAAAAATCACATGATCATCTCAATAAATGCAAAAAAAAGCTTTTGACAAAATTCAACATCAATTTTATCATAAAACTATCAACAAAGTAGGTATGGAGAAAATGTACCTCAATATAATACAGGCTACATATGACAAGCACACAGCTAACATCATACTTAATGGTGAAAAGCTGAAAGCATTTCCTCTAAGATCAGGAACAAGACAAGAATGTCCAGTCTCGCCACTTTTATTCAACATGGTACTAGAAATCCTAGCCAGAAGAAGGCATGAAAAAGAAATAAAAGGCATCCAAATTGGAAAAGAGGCAGTAAAACTGTCATTATTTGCAGATGACATGATATTATATAAAACAGACACATAGATTGGAACAGAATAGAAAGCCCAGAAATAAATCCATACATATATGGTCAAAATTAATTTACTACAAAGGAGCTAAGAATATACAATGGGGAAAGGACAGTCTCTTCAATAAATGGTATTGGGAAAACTGGACAGCCACATGCAAAAGAATGAAACTCAACCACTATCTTGTACCATACACAAAAATTAACTCAAAATTGATTAAACACTTGAATGTAAGACCTGAAGCCGTAAAAGTCCTAGAAGAATATATAGGCAGGGCTTCCCTGGTGGCGCAGTGGTTGAGAATCTGCCTGCCAATGCAGGGGACACGGGTTCAAGCCCTGGTCTGGGAAGATCCCACATGCCACAGAGCAACTGGGCCCGTGAGCCATAATTACTGAGCCTGCGCGTCTGGAGCCTGTGCTCCGCAACAAGAGAGGCTGCGATAGTGAGAGGCCCGCGCACCGCGATGAAGAGTGGCCCCCACTTGCCACAACTAGAGAAAGCCCTTGCACAGAAACGAAAACCCAACACAGCCATAAATAAATTAAAAAAAAAAAAAAAAAAAAAAAAAAAAAAAAAAGAATATATAGGCAGTAAACTACTTGGCATAGATCTTGGCAATGCTTTTTTGAATCTGACACCAAAAGCAAAAGCAACAGCAACAAAAGCAAAAATAAGCAAGTGGGACTACTAAATAAGCAAGTGGGACATCAAACTAAAAAGCTCTGCACAGCAAAGGAAATCAGCAAAATGAAAAGGCAACCTACTGAATGGGAGAAAATATTTGCAATTCATATATCTGATGAGGGGCTAGTATCCAAAATACATGAAGAGCTCATATAACTCAATAGCAAAAAAATAAATTAAAAAAATGAGCTGAAGATCTGAATAGACATTTTTCTAAAGACATACAGATGGCCAACAAGTAGATGAAAAGATGTTCAACATCATTAATCATCAAGAAAGTACAAATCAAAACTACAATGAGATATTACCTCACACCTGTTAGAATGGCTATTAATCAAAAGACAAAAAGTAAGTGTTGGCAAGGATGTGGAGAAAAGGGAACCCTGTGCATTGTTGGTGGGAATGTGAATTGGTGCAACCACTATGGGAAATAGTATGGAGATTCCTCAAAAAATTAAAAATAGAGCTACCTTGTGATCCAGTAATTCTACCTCTGGGTATTTATCTGAAGTGAAAACAGTAACTCAAAATGATATTTGAACCCCCATGTTCATTGCAGCATTATTTACAATAACCCAAGGTACGGAAACAACTGAAGTGTCCACCAATGGATGAATGGATAAAGAAACTGTGGTGTATATATACACAATGGAATATTATTCAGCCACAGAAAGAGTGCAAGTCTTGCCATTTGTGATAACATGGATGGACCTCAAGGGTATTATGCTAAGTTAAGTAAGTCAGAGAAAAACAAATAGTATATGATCTCACTTATATGGGGAATCTACAGAATGAACAAGAAAATTTAAAGAAGAAACTAAAAACAAACTCCTAGATACAGAAAACAGATTGGTGGCGGGGGATAGGGTTGGGAGAAATGGATGAAGGGGTCAAAACTAAAAAGAAAAAAAAACCTTGGAGTGTAGTTAATTCAGAGACTATCAGGTCCTGAGAAGATTTATGGAGCTAAAACTCATGATAGTCTGGGATCTACTGGCAGTAATAGTAAGTACCGGTGCAGTGTAATGGTAATATTTTCAGAATACCATTGACATACATTCCTGTGATCTGACTCACATGATCCTTCCATCAGGAAGCACATATGACATATTTTATTCTGGCCTAACAAATGTTATTAATAGATTTGTGTATTCTTTGAACAGTTCTCCCAAGATCATTTTTGTTGGGGCAATTTTTGCATTGATTAGTGATTTCACTTGGCAGTTGTTTTCCATGATACTGCACTGTGTTGTCAGTTATTTGGAGAGGCTCCAGTTTTTTTCTACTGGTTTAAATACCATTTGTGGCAATGAGGCCTGAGTCTGCCAAAGCTCCTTGAGCAGTTTTATTGTTGTCATGCATGCACCGTCCTTAGCAATAATCAGAAAAACAAAGTGAAAAAGTAACAGTTTTATTAGTGGATCTGAGGTATACTGAAATTAAAATAAATTTTCTATGGAAAGTGTTTCTTTTTGTTTTTCTTTTTTTGCTTTTAATCAAAATGGCAGATTACTTCATTCATTAACTAAAAGAATATTTATTGAGAACCAACTATGGGTTAAGTGTTGTTCTAGGAACAGAGAATATAGCAGTGAACCATCTCAGACAAGGTTTCAGCTCTCACAAAGCATACCTGATAGTGTGGTCCATGTAATTTATAAAAATAGAGATAGTAATATCATAGTCTAAATAGTCTAAATAAGTACAATTAGGTAGTCACTAAATACGAATGTTGGCCCTCTCAGATAAGAGCAGTTAGAGGAGGATTCTCTGAGGAGGTGACTGCGAACTGAGATCTGAGTGACAGGAAGTGAGCTAAGGCAAGGTCTGGGGTAAAGACATTCAAGCAGAAGATACAGCAAGCACAGAGACCTGGAGGAAAGCACGAGGTGTGAGAGAAGGTGAAGATGGCGAGAGTATCATGGGCAAATGGGGAGCTTGGATCTCTGAACCTTAGTTTGCTGAGCATAAAGTAGAGATTATAACACCTCCCTCACATAAAAGAATGGGAGCACACCTACTGTGTGCCAGTGCCAGTGCTGTATGTAAATACATGCTGTTGTTCAGTGCATGCAAAAAAGACCTGACTCATGTTCAGTATTTAATTTTTGTAATTATGCTGTTTTACTCTTGAATAGATGAACAGTTTGTAGTTACACTTTGCAAAACATTACTATGTATCTTATACAATATATTTCTTAGATTTTGGAAGCAGTGTGCAGCATTCCTGGTCAGAATTTTATGTATCTGGTCATTTGCCAGTGAACGCACCATTATCTCTTTATGGCTGATCCTAAATCATAAGGTAATTATTGTTGAGACTGGTTTTAAAAACCAAAGGCAGCTGCTCAGAATCTGAAAGTACCCTTGTCAAAGGAAGTTGCTATTTAGGAATATTCTTCCTGGAAAATTTCCACTATATATGCATAAGTATTTGAAGGATTGAAGTGTATCCTAAGTCTATAGTGAAATAGAGTTGTATCCTGGGCAGTGTATCCTAAACCTGTAGTGAAAGAGAATTATATCCTAAGAGTTCACGTTCTTGTAGAGCATGTTATTTCACATTATATAACCCTAGAATCATAATAGCTTAGAGGACGAAGGTACTTTAGAGATTGTCTAGTCTATTAATTTTACATTTCACAAACTATGCTCCAAAGAATATTTCACTGCATATTAACAAACATTACACACACACACACACACACGCGTGCACACACACACACACACAGAATTGAAAAGCAGGGTTTTAAAAGAAGTTTTGTGGCTTTCTTTTCTGTAAGACTTAGAGCTTTCACACGCTAATACACATTATGAATTCTCAAGAATTTAATTTATAGTATTTTTCAAACTTATTTAACCAATTACCATATCCTTATTCCCAACCCATGGAACAGTTTTCAAAATCTCATTTCATTACATTTCATGGAATACAATTTGGAAAAAAGATGACCTACTCTTAACTTTCTATACAATGCAGGAATCTTATCGCAAGCATCTTTTATGTGTGACTGTTTAACTTCGGTTTGAATAATTCTCATAATGTAGATCTTCTAATCCCATATGTCCAGATATTTCCTTGTACCTAGTACTCAGTACTTTAGTTCGGCTTCCTATAGGTATAATGACAATATTGAACATTTATGGAGCACTTATTGTTGCTAGAAACTTTTTAACACCCTTGGTGGCTGTAAGTTCATTGAATGTGTATAACCTATGTGGTAGCGTACTACTTTTATCCTCATTTACGGTTAAGGAATCTGGGTAGAGAGAAGTTAAATATCTTGCCCAAGGGCATAGCTGGTGATTTGTAGGGCCAGTATTCAAACAGAGGCATTCCGGCTCCAGAGCCCAAGTTATTAATGACCGTAGTGGAAAAAAATCCAGTCTAGTCTAGAGTCTTCTGCAATTTTTTTCAACGATGCAATTCAGTGCGGTTCAAACACCTTTAATCCACATTGCTTGTGTGACTTTCTCTTTTAACTTTTATACACCTGATCTAGCCCTCTTCCACATGACAGCGTTATCATATCTTCTCTAAGTCTTCCTTCTTTAAAGTTTATTATCCCCAGTCCTTTCAACTCTTCTTCAAAATAACGTATTTCCCTCATCTGCTTCCTAGTTTAGTATTCCAGTTTGACAAATTTTCTCTTAAAAGTCTTTCTGATATTTTTGAATTAAGAAAAAATAATACAACATAAGCTTTGGAATCTGAGCTAGATACAGATGCTGGCCTACTATTGGGGTGGCCAAAAAGTTCGTTCGGTTTTAAGTAAGACATTTTTCATTTTCACCAAGAACTTTATTGAACAACGTATTCGTTGACCGAACGAACTTTTTGGCCAACCCAATACTTCATTAACTTGTATTGACAGAGCTCAGGTTTCCTCCCTTGTCAAACTGGGAGTATAATACATACTTTACTTATTGACTGTGAGGATTAAATGGGATGATGTATGTTTAGGGTATATTTATTTGGTCTGACACAGGGTAGGCAGCACAATAAATGCTGACTCTTTCCTCTTTTCCTTTGTTGATGCCAGTGTGGTCCATACATGTGGGCTCCCTCCTGGCCAGGTTGCATTTCTACTCTACATCTACCCATCAGTCATCATTTTCAGTTCACTGTCTTTCCTGGAAGATGAATGCATTTTCTTATCCTTTGTTCAGATTCCTTCACGTTTTAATGAACTTCTTTTCATCTTGTCCCCAAAAGATGGGGGGCTCAGATTCTGGCTGTGTGTAGGCCGAATAATGACTTCCCAAAGATTTCCACATCCTGATCTTCAGATCTTGTGAAAATATTACCTTATATGACAAAAGAGACTTTGCATGTGATTAAATTTACTGTCTGGAGATGGAGAGGTTATCCTGGATTATTTTAGTTGGTTTAGTGTAATCACAAGCGTTCTTGAAAGAGGACGGTAGTAAAGTCCAAGAGAAGATGCATGATGGAAGCAGAGCACAAAAATTAGATCGATCTGCATGGAAGATGGAAAAAGGGGCCATGAGCCAAGCAATGTAGGCAGCCTTCAGAAGCTGGAAAAGGCAAGGAAACAGATTCTCCTTAAAGCCTCTAGGAGGAATACAGCCCTGTAGACACATTTCAGACTTCTGACCTTCAGAGGTGTGAGACAATAAAGTCTGTTAATCCACTCAGTTTGTGGTAATTGTTTATAGCAACAGTAAGAAACTTAAATGCTCTATGACCATGTGACAAACTTTCTAAGGCTCAGTTTCCTGTCAGGACTGTGAATTCCCTACAAAATTCCTAGGACTTAATAACCACTTAATAAGTGTTAGAAGCAGAAATAGAGCAAATAGAGTTTCAAACACTTTTACTATTTAATTGGACCCCGTATGTAAGCCCAGTATCACCAAAACTGTGAAACCTGTCTTGTGCCTGATCAGGAATCTTTATATAGCATTATTATGCCTTCTAGCTTCACTCATTAAAAATATTATATGTTATGTCTTTGCTTAAAACACTTAGCTTTTCCTGTCCCATTTAAAATACTAGTTGAACAGGTAGCACGGTTCACAAGGCCCAAAGAATCTGGCCTCTGCCTGTATCTATAGCCACATGGCAGTCACCTGTGCTCCAACCACCCTGGACTTCCTCACCTCAGGGAGTTTCATTTAATACTTCTGCTTAGAGTGTAGTACTGTCTCCTTCTGATCATACAGGTCAGCTCAAAATTCACATCTTCACAAAGGCCTTCTCTGATGGTACCAGCTCGTGTTGCCCAGCAACCAGGCACTCTCTCTCTCTCTCTCTCTCTCTCATATTCCCATTTCTTTGACTTCATCATACTTATATTTATGCCTGTGCTTACATGTTCACTGTCCGTCTCCCTTATTTTATTCATGGGGTAAGCTCCATGAATGCAGGAAATTGTCTTATCTTGTTCACTACCGTAGATTTATTATACTTTGCTAGACACGAGGTATCAAAAAATAAAGCATGAGTAGTAGCTTCTAGTTCTTGTGGCAGTTCTACTCTACTGAATACCAGGTTTCCTGATGGTAGTCATCTCCTTGTACATGCCTCGAGAGTAACTTTCCTACCTGTTGACGGTAGAGATTTCTCAGCATTAGCTGAAAATCGTAGTCTGGCTCTATAGCTTCTTGTTGGCTGTCTACAACTGAAATGTCTGTCCACTTCAGATAACTTAAACCAGGTCTACCGTTTAAGAAATTGGGAGGGGGTTTATAGTTCACAATATTCGTCTTTACTTATCACTGTCTATATTCGGGTATTATTACACCATTTCACATGCAGTATAAGAAGCTCATGACAATATAATTCCAAACCCTCTCTTTGATCCTTTTTGCTATTATTGTTATACATTTTAGTTTTACGTATTTTATAAACCCCACAAGAGAATATTAATAATATTACTTTATAGAGTTAATTATTTTGTAGCAATTAAAATAAGGAAAAAATTTATTCACCTTTGTTGTTCCATTTTCAGAGATCTTCATTTCATCGTGTAGACCCAAATTTTGATCTCGTATTGTTCTCTTTCTGCCTGAAGAACATCCTTTAATGTTTCTTTTAGTGTAAGTCTCTTGGCAGTGAGATATTTCTAAAATTTTGTTTTCTTGAAACATTTATTTTTGCTTTTATGTTTGGAAAGATATTTTCACTGAGTTTAGGATTTTAGGTTGACAGGGTTTTTTCCTTCAGCAATTTAAAGTTGTCACTCCATTGTTTGATGCTTTGCATGGTTGCTGACAAGAAGTCTGCTCTAATTCTTATTTTTGTTTTTTTTTTGTTTATAATATGTAATAAGTCCTGTTTTTTCTTGGTTGCCTTCAAGATTTTCTCTTAATGGTTCACTGCAGTTCAATTTGACTATCATGCATGATGTGTCGTCTGTTGTTTTATTTTTGTTTTGTTTTTAATTTTGTCCTTCTTGCAGTTCTCTAGTTTCCTGGATTTGTAGTTGGATGTATTTAACAATTAAAAAAAAAAAATCTTGGCTTTTGTCTCTTCAAATATTTCTCTGTCTTGTTCTCTCTCATCTCCTGTGTGAATCCATTTATATATATTTTATATATATAATATATATATATATTTTTTAGGCCACTTGATATTGTCCAACTGTTTGATCCTCTGTTGTTTATTTTTTCACTCTTTTCCCTCCTTTTTATTAAAGAGGATAATTTATATTGATTTATCGTCAGGTTCAATGATTCTTTCTTTCTTAAGTCATGTCAGGTCTTTGAGCCTATCGGAGTAATGCTCTGATACGTTTTTCATTTCTACCATTTCTGCTCGATTCTTGCTGATAGTTCCCATCTCTTTTCTAAACATTTTCATCTGCTTATGCATGATGTCCACCCTTTGCGCTTGAGCTTTTAACATATTAATCAGTTCTTTTACAGTCCCAATGTGATGGTTCAAATATCTGGGTCATCTCTGAGATTGGTTCCTATATATGAATTTTATTATCTCTTGACAGTAATTTGTTTTCTTCCTTATTGATATTTCTTATATTATTTGAATGTAAAACATCAAGTATAAAATAGTTGAAATTGAGATAAGTATTATTTATACCCAGAAAGAGGCTCTTCTTGTGTCAGGTCATTGATGTGGGGCATTGAGTCAGTCTAGTTAGGAGCTGTGCTAAACTTGGTGTCTTTGTCTATTCAGGCTGCTATAACAGAAATGCCACAGAACTGGGGAGCTTATAAATAACAGAAATTTATTTATTACAGTTCTGGGGGCTGGGAAGTCCAAGATCAAAGTGCTAGCAGATTTTGTGTCTGGTGAGAACCCACTTACTGGTTCTTAGTAGGTGTTTTTTCACTGTGTCCTCACATGGCAGAAGGGGCAAAAGATCTCTCTGGGGTCTCTTTTATAAAGGCACCCATCCCATTCAGGTGGGCTCTGCCCTCATGGCCTAATAACCTCCCAAAGGCACAGCCTCCACATATCATCACATTGGGGATTAGGATTTCAGCATATGAGTTTTAGGAGGAAAGAAACATTCAGTTCACAGCCCTTAGGTTTTGTTTTTCAACACCTCGTGGGCTTTGATTTCCTCTAGTGGTGGGCTACCATTCCTTGTGCTTAGAGTGAGGGCTGTGATGCTGAAGAGCATTCTGAGGGTTTGTACTCCATTCTCAGGGGGCACCATTCTTGCACGCTTGCATGGGCTTTTTATCCATGCTGTGGCTCCTCACCCAGTGTAGACTGCTGCTGTTGGTCACTCACTGGGGGCATGGCAGTGGGTTTGTGTTGTTCTGGTCCTCGTTTGGCCCTGTGCACCAGGCCTTGGGTTTGGACTTTCTTGGTATTCCTGCCTCTCCTTCCCATGGCAGTCAAAGTCTGCCCTATTTCTGTGGTTAATCTTGGGCAAAAGTTTCTTGACCTTTCCTAAGTGTTAACGGATCACCGCTACTTGATACTGGAATAGGAACCTTGGGACGGGATGCTTTTCTTTTCCTCCCCCAAGCATAGAGAGAGATTTTTTTCTGCTTTAGCCTCAAACACAATAGGATCTTTTCTGTTCCTTAAAGATCATGGATTTTAGTCCCCCTTCCATAGTGGCGTCAAGACTTTGCTTCAAGTGAGAGAAGGGGCCAGGCATCTGCTAATCACTTCCAGGTCTGTTATGCCCATGGGTTCTCTCGCTGAACTACTCTGCTCCATTCTTTCTATGAGCACCCAGAGGAGGTTCATGGAAGAAAAGAAACAAAAAACCCACAACAAACAAACAAACCCGCAAATCTGCTAGTGAGTAAAACAGGAAACCAACAATGTTTGGAGTCCACAGCTCTTCCAGATAGACACGTTAGCCCATACTGTACAACAATTTGTGAAAATTGTATGTCATTTCCTTTCATCTCACTTTAAGTGTAGTGACTGTTCCTAGCTTTCATGGTTTATTGTTAAGCAGGCTATATGTTCTCTTTGGAGAAGCTTGTCCCTCTTTGGAATTCATCCAACTTATTGGCCCTGCTGTCAACTCTTTGATTGGTCAACTAAAGTTAGGATTTTGTGGTTTCTACCTTAGCCTTGTTAGGGAGTAACATCACTTTTTCCAGGTTTCTGCATACCAAGCAGAAGGGGGGGAAACCTGGCCACTTCCGTTTTTTTTTTTTTTTTCCTGGCCAGTTTTAAGGCTGATTTTACTATCATGGAAGTCAATCCTCCTCATTCATGGCTCTGGCTTCTTTTCCTCAGAGGCTTCTTCGAGATCTTATGTATCATGTCAGCTACTTTCACAGCTGAAAACACTGCTGTTCTAAAGGGATAGGGTTCATTGATCAGCTCGCAAGATTGTACTTTCTTGTGTGAAGGATGCCTCCAGCTTGCATCTGACAGGATAGAGACAGCTCGTTGTTTAGACTTTGCAGTATGCTGCTTTCTTCTTCAGACTCCCTTTGCTGATTCATCATTCAGGTGTTCAAAGTCAGTGCTTTTCATAGTCATGTTATCACAGGTTCAACAGAATAAAATATTCTGTGAGAAGAAAAAAAATCCATATACCTTAAAAGATGACAGATATGGCTCTTAGTAAGTGATACAGGGGTAATTCATAATAGAATATAGTAATTTTAAGGATAATTTTTTTAAAAGATTGGTCATGATTATATGATTTTTGAAGTATTTTTTAAATTGTTAATTTTGTCTTTTAGACCAGGAATTGGTGCCCAGTAGTGAGAGCCACATTTAGGAAAAGTGTAAGTCAGGAGGTTAAGTGTCTGTTGGGGGCAGAGTCACTGTAAGTTCAGAGGTAACAGGTAAAGATAAACCTAACACACCTCACAAGGGATAGATTTTAAAGTAATAATTTCAAAGCATTAACCAGAAAAACAGGCTTTCTTTGACTAGGAAGGAATTAAAAGAAGGCAAAGACTGTATATGGATACTGCTTTTATTGCAAAAGTACACAGAGATAAAGTCATCCCTTGAGGGGTATTCCCCAACTGGATGAAGGGATTGTATGCAACAAAGGAGTCTTAATAATAATGAGCAATAATCGGCTCTTACAGCTGACCTTTCCCATAAAATCCCCTAAGGACTTATTGCACATTGAATATTATACCAATCTGAAATAATAAAGAGGATTGTTAGGCATAAAAAGTACTTCGGATATTGGCAGGACCCATAAACTATAACAGAGAGAATTTTTAAAGGCTATCCAGGGATTACAAAGCAAAGTCATACCTTCAAGTATTGGGTAGGTAACATAAATGGGTGAAGCTAGCCTGCTGTTAGACAATAGGAAGTAGTAAGCTTTGAGTGCCCTGTGTAAAGATTTTCAAATATAAATTAAAAAAAATTTTTTCAGGCAAATTAAATGAACCTATGGGCTCCCAGTCCTCCTTCCCCACCATGCCCACAACAATGACATTTTACCAGTAAGGTAACCAAAATGGTCAGTTTCACAACTTGCATCTACATATCTTATGATGTCACATAGCCAATTCTTATGACATATTTACTTGCCAGCTAGAAATTTGAGTCTAAATCCTAAGATCTTCCTAGACACCTTTTGCAGCTAAGAGTACAACGATGCCCAAAAATCTCTTGTGGATTTGGTAAATTATCAGGCAGTACTCCTCAGATCAGAACAGTGTTCATCATCTGATGGAGGCTTACCTGCATTACACCGAATCTATGAACTAGGCAGCAAGTTCCCGTCTGCAAGCCTAAGTGAGATAGTTAAGAGGGAAGATGAGGAAGCAAAGATAAGTCTTTTCTCTCTTCTTGTTCTTAGGAAAACATTGGCCCAAGAGAATGTATTTTACCTAACAAGTGTTGTTTAACACACTGTAGAGTGATGGAGAATAGGACTTGCCTACTGATCTGGAAGATAGCAGGGCCCATTTCTGTCTATAGGAAGAAAAGCACCTAATATCAAGTAAATAGGTGTAGAGAAGAAAATGTTTAGAAGTAAACAAAATGGTCAATTCTATGGCTGGTAGGAATAGAATATTTTGTGCTGTTTTCTCGGAGACTAAACACAATTCCTGGATTTGGGTAGGTGTGTGAGACTGAAAGCTGTGTTAAATAAAATCACAATTCCGGTTGATGCACTGAAGGAAGGTGAAATACTTGCCTCATTTGTTTGACCAGTATCTGAGAAGGCAAAACTCTTAGGCTGGTTTATTATCTACAGAGTAAACACAATATTGCTTCCTGAGACTTCACTGCATGAGTTCCACTAGATTAGAAGTAAGTAATAGTGGGAAATCTTTACACATTTTCTGATATTTTTCTTAATTAAGATCTGTCATTTTTAAAATTAATTTTTATTGGAGTATAGTTGCTTTACAATGTTGTGTTAGTTTCTACTGTACAGCAAAGTGGATCAGCTATATGAACACATATAGCCCCTCTTTTTTTGGATTACCCTCCCATTTAGGTCACCACAGAGCATTGAGTAGAGTTCCCTGAGCTATACGATATGTCCTCATTAGTTATCTATTTTATAGGTAGTATCAGTAGTGTATATATGTCAATCCCAATCTCCCAATTCATCCCCCCTCCACCTTGGTGTCTATACGTTTGTTCTCTACGTCTGTGTCTCTACTTCTGCTTTGCAAATAAGATCATCTATACCATTTTTCTAGATTCCACATATATGCGTTAATATACGATATTTGTTTTTTTCTTTCTGACTTCACTCTGTATGACAGTCTTTATGTCCATCCACATCTCTACAAATGACCCAATTTCATTCCTTTTTATGGCTGAGTAGTATTCCACTGTATATATGCACCACATCTTCTTTATCCATTCCGCTGTTGATGGACATTTGGGTTGCTTCCATGTCCTGACTATTGTAAATAGAGCTGCAATGAACATTGTGGTACATGACTCTTTTTGAATTATGGTTTTCTCAGGGTATATGCCCAGGAGTGGGATTGCTGGGTCATATGGTAGTTCTATTTTTAATTTTTTAAGGAACCTCCGTACTGTTCTCCATAGTGGCTGTATCAAGTTACATTCCCAGCAACAGTGCAGGAGGGTTCCCTTTTCTCCACACCCTCTCCAGCACTTATTGTTTATAGATTTTTTGATGATGGCCATTCTGACTGGTGTGAGATGATACCTCATTGTAGTCTTGATCTGCATTTCTCTAATAATTAGTGATGTTGAGCATCTTTTCATGTGTTTGTTGGCCATCTGTTTGTCTTCTTTGGAGAAATGTCTATTTAGGTCTTCTGCCAAACAAGTAAAAATACCCAGGAATAAACCTACCTAAAGAGGTAAAAGACCTCTACACAGAAAACTATAAGATACTGATAAAAGAAATCAAAGATGACACAAACAGATGGAGAGATATATCATGTTCTTGGACTGGAAGAATCAGTATTGTGAAAACGACTCTACTACCCAAAGCGATCTACAGATTCAATGCAATCCCTATCAAATTACCAGTGGCATTTTTCACAGAACGAGATCTATGATTAATGCATCACTTTGATTTAGTCCCTTGGGGTTCTGAGTTGATTTTTACAGTCATAAAAAGGTAATTCTATTATTTGATATGGCTGAATCTAAAAGCTTCTTATTATTTGTACTGCTTTCAAAGCTCCCCTCCAAATATGTATAGAACTCTATATTGACTTAACTTGGTTTTAACATAATGTTAATTAAACATGTTCAAACATAAAATAGATAAAATCCCAAATGCTGATAGCTCTTATACAAACATAAAATCCAAGTAAATGTAGCAGTTCAAGATATGAAAAACTATAAAGATAATAAAATTTAAACAAAAATATAATAAGCTAAATGATACTGCTTTGCTGACATGACATTTCTGTTTAAAATGTGAATAGAGTACTGATTGCATCATAGTCCAGCATCTTTATCCTACTGTGTATGCTGTGTTGACTCAATATGCCACAGCCTTTCCCACCCCAAACTAAAATTTATTCTAGAGCACTTCACAGAGCCCTCAGGATCTGTTCACACTCTACAGTTTGAGAAAGGCTGGCACATAGGCTATGGTACTTGCTCAGTGCTTTACACTAATTGTGACACATTTTAAAGACCCCATGTAAATAAGTGAGGGAAAAAATAAAGCAAATATAAATACGGCTTGTACTTCTAAAAAACCAAAACATTATAACAAAAGTGCTGAAGGAAACTTTTTTTAAATATAGAATTTTCTCAAGGGAGTCAAACTATTGAAATGATTGCTAGTACCTCTCTCCGCACTAGTTGTTATTATTTTTTCTTGTAAACATTTCACTAGTTCTTAGAGAATGGTCTCATGGTAAGCTGGCTCTGAAGTGCTTTTTCAGTGACTTGAGTCCATGACCAGTGGTAAGTTGCTGGCAGCCATTTTGGTGAAAGACCAATCCATAGTTAGGAAAACTGAGGCCAGTGGGTGGGTTCTAAACCTACATTGATTGCTCAATCTGAGGAAGATTATTCAGGGAAATTACTTCTATATTTTGGGAGTTGGGAAGAACACCTTGAGATATTGCTTTAATTTACCTCCTCCTATTACTGTAGCTTCAGTTGATGTTACAGCCTGATGGGGATTAAAGACGATTTACTCTTAACTTGTAATGTTTCCCAGGAATTGAAGTGAAGGATTATACACTTAGAAGTTTTACTCTTTCATTCATGGAGTGGATATTTTAGAAAGCAGCCCCACCCAAAGTTGAACTTCGTATTATGTGCTGTGACCATGAATCAGGAAACTGAGGCTGATTCTGACTGATTCCCACTTCTGTGGCTTTTGGCTCAATATTCCTTCCCAAGACCCCCCATAGACTGAATATTGTTACATCCTTTCTTAAATAATGTTAAAATGCCTTCCAGAATATAAAATATACTGGATTTCTTTCCTATGTCATTAAGGTATTTTCTTTTTGACAATTTCATGGATATTTGGTGAGTAAGGAGAATGGTAATCTCTGGCCCTTAAAATCTGTACATGTTGTTGACATCTGTCTAGAATTCAGAATTATGCAACCCACAAATTTTAGGATGAACTTAAACATTTATGTCTATCTTCTGTAATATTCAGTACAGGTAAGCTGAAACATGTAAAAATGTTTATCAGTTTTATCATTACCATTCAGTTACCATCTATTAAAATGCACTTGTTACAGTACATTGGGAAGAAAGATACATGTTTCTTCAAATATAAAGCTATTGGAAGTGAGAAAATGCTCTATCTGTGTTGAATTTTGCATAGCAGTTTTCACAGAGATGTTTCTCTCCTTATACATGACTTCTGAAAGGCTTCTTAAGACCATTCTCCTCTGACTAAATTCCTTTTCAGAGAAGAGCTGGTTATTTTTTTAAACAAGTCCTACAGAGTAGTTTTATTTTAAAATTTATTGTCTCAGAATTAAAAACAAAAAACTGTAAACCTTAAATTCAAGGAATTTTTTTGGATAGCAGGACTTTTAACTTAATCACTGTATGGACTGAAACAATACAGATACCTGAACTAAATTAAATATCATCCCTAGAATGTCTAAAAATACTGTTGTGCTATTGCTGCCTTCATCAACTAGGATTAGCCTCATTGTTCTAAATCACCTTTTGTTAGTAAAGAAAAACCTAATCACAAGATCTGCTAAGTTAAAGAGGATGTATACATGTCAGATTTTATCTGGAGGTATTGCTTGGGATAAACCCACTGCTGATGTAAATTAAATAAAAACACTTAAGATGCAGAAGAGGGACAATGATATAATAAGTTTTTGTTTATTTATCATACTTCAGACTTACTCTCAAGTGAGATTTTCTTTAAAAGTTGCATTAATGAGCAAGAACCATATGGCTTGAGATGTAGATATTGCAAGAGTGGCATAAATCCAGCTGTCCATTTCCAGCACATAAGCATATTTTATTTGCTGTTTAATTGTTTCTAGTAAAAGAATTTGCTTATGTGGTAAGTATACACAAAATATTTCATTTTCTTTTTATATGGTTAATAATGGATATTCCATCATCATTATTATTTCACATTTATACAGCACCTTTCATTTGAGTACTTCAGGTAATTTACAACCAAATCACAAGACCATTTATGTAAATATTTTGTATGCCTATTTAGCAACCTTGAAGTTTGCCATGTGTTCATATTTGTGGAGTCACAAGTAATTTATAGGAGGTCAGTTATAATGAAAGGGATTTTATTGATTTCATTTTCTGTGTATTCAAGCTGTGGAATTGGGAAGTGGAGGCAAAGGAGGCTAAGTAAAGAGGGAAAATGTAACATGCCAACCTCAATTTTTTGCTAATTGTATGAAATACATCTGTTGGGGAGGGGAGGAAAAGGAAGAGAATTTAGGAAACATTTTAAATGTGCTCTGAATGAAAGCAGTGAATTAACACAACACCTTTATTACTTTTAAAGTCCCCAAATATTTCAAATGATTTTTTCAACTACCTTTTAAACTGATATATTAATAACATTGTGTTCTATTCTATACATATGCAAAAATCCTTTATTGAGGCCCACTGTGTGTCAGATACTTTATTAGACATTAGAATTTGCTCTTATATTAGAACAAGTGTTAGTTCAGAACTCATAAGCTTTCAGTCCGTAGTCTGATCCATAATATATGTATAGTTTGGTTTGCAGAGTATTTTATAATTTTTTAAGTTAGCAATGTTTAAAAATTGGAAAATTGCACACAATAATCTGGATTTGGGACTTATTTCAGAAAATCAGAAAATTTGGCAATACTGGATTCAGATTTCTTCATGACGATGGTTTGCTGCAGCCTAGTAGCCTGGCCCCTTTTAGATGGGCATGCCTACTTTAGTTGTCAGTCTCTCTCACACTCCCTAACTGGAGGTAGTTACCAGAGCATTATGTCTGAGGTGATGGAAGAAGAAACAGCAGGAGATGAAAAGGGGAATTAAGCAGGGACCAAATCTTGATGAATCTTATAGAATAGCTGAAGGAGTTTGGACTTTATTTTGTGGACACTAGGAAGCCTCTGATAGACTATAAATAAGGAAATATTGTGATTTTATTTATGTTTTAGAAAAAAAACACTGATAATAGCATGAAGGATGGATGAAGGGATTGAGAATAATGGAGAGAGACTGGTTAAAGAGCCTATGGTAACAATCTATGGAGTAATGATTGAATAGAAAGCCAAATGAGGGCTTCCCTGGTGGCGCAGTGGTTGAGAATCTGCCTGCCAATGCAGGGGACACAGGTTCGAGCCCTGGTCTGGGAAGATCCCACATGCCACAGAGCAACTGGGCCCGTGAGCCACAATTACTGAGCCTGCGCGTCTGGAGCCTGTGCTCCGCAACAAGAGAGGCCGCGACAGTGAGAGGCCCGCGCACCGCGATGAAGAGTGGCCCCCGCTTGCCACAACTAGAGAGAGCCCTCGCACAGAAATGAAGACCCAACACAGCCATAAATAAATAAATTAAAAAAAAAAAAAAAAAGAAAGAAAGCCAAATGAATAGGGTTTTGTGTTAAACTAGATATGACCAATGAGAGACAGGTCATAGTCTAGAATGAATGCCATAATCTTTTTTTTGTGTGAGACTAAGTGGCTGGTAGTGCCACCAACCAAGTTGGAGAAGAGGTGAAGAGAAGAGGAGGTAATTTAGTTTTGAATATATTGAAGTCAAGGTTTTTGTGGGACATGCAGTTTGGAAATACATTGTAGGCAGATGGAAATATGACTCTGAAGCTCATGGGAGTGGAGGGCATTGATACCTAAGTTGGAGTTAATACACTAGTGGAAGACAAAGGCAGGAGGAAAGCCAAGACAGAATCTTGTGGAACACCAAAGAGAGAGTAGTGAAGTATAATTAAAAAGACAGTTTTTAAAATGAGGAATTGTTTAAAAGCGTTTAAAAGTCAAACATAAACAACTGTTCATTAGATTTGGCAATTGGATAAAAACAGTACGTTACCGTGTAAAGTAGGAAAAGTCTGATTGTATTGTGTATTACTAGATAAAAGGAAGTTGAGAAAACGTAGACTAGATGTCCGCTTCCAGTAATATGGCAGGTTAGATAAATTGGAAACTCATGTTCTTAAACCATTTGGGAAGGTTAGATAAAAAATAGTAGTTATTATTTTAAATGTATAATTGGATTCTTAAAAATGTAAAGGTAATCCCCCCTGGCCCCCAGGGCCAAAACCAAGAAGGTAACTGAAAATTGGAGTGGTGAAATGGTACAGCAGGTTCTATGAGATTTGTTAATCTATTAACCAAGGTGCTTGCCAATTAATGCTCCTATAGGGACAAGTGGTAAGGCTGTGGGCCCAACAAAGGTGGTATCTGAAAGTGAAAACACTCATAGAAAGCTGAACTCTTTAAGGACTAACACTCAGTAAAAGGGCCTACTTAAAAAAAAAAGTCCACCCACTAGCACAGGGAGATGTTTCGCATTTATCTGGACATTTATGGAAAAACATTCTTCCATAAGACTTTATAACAACAGACTTGTCTTCATACCAGTTTGGAGTTCTAATTTGTACTACCCACATGAGTGAAGAGCCCCACGCCTTGCTATTAATATAAAAAGGTAGTCACAGCCTGGTAAAACCTCTTGATATGGAACAAAATTAAACGTAAGATCCTTCTGAATGATATAAGTTCGACCCAAAAGTTGTAGAATACCAACAATGAAGTTTCATCTAACATATGCTCAAAATCCAAAATGACAAAATACATGTGGAAGCAATCCATCAGGAATGGAGTCAGAAGATATGACAAACAATAGGAGTAAACCATTAAAACTATTGAATTGAGACTATAAAATAAGTATGTTACTAATAACTAAAACATAAGGAAAAAAACATGATACTATCAAAAAGAGAAGTAAGAATAAACATAAATCTTCTAGAAATGGAAAATAAAATCATTAACTTAAAAACTATTCAGTAGATTAAACAGTTGATTAGATACAGTTAAAGAAGATGTAAGAGAACTAGAAGATGGATCTTAGGAAATTGCTCAAGATGCAGCAAATAGAGATAAAGAGAAGGCCCAATATATGTCTACTCGGAATTCTAAAAGATGAGACCAGAGTGAAGTGAGTGTAACACCATTTGAAAGAATAATGGCTAAGAATTGGCCAGAATTGTTGAACACATGAATCCTCAAGTTCAAGAAACCCAATAAATCCCAAACATGATAAATAAAATCAAATTCTTACCTAAATAAATCATCATAAAAATGTAGAACAATGGAAAAGAAAATGTCTTATAAGTATTTGGAGACAAAAGTGATATTACCTACAATAGCTAGAAAATTAGGCTGATAGTATTCTTGTCTATAATAACAGAAATTAGAATGTAATAATAAATTCAAAGCATTGTGATAAATGCCAAGCTATAATTCTATACCAAACTGAACTATCATTCAAGAGGGAGGGTGAAATTACATTATAAAACAAAGAGAAACCAAACATTCAAAAAATTTGACATGAAGAAAAGGAGAGTCTGGATAAGAACAAGAGGGAATACAGGGTCTGAGAATAAATATTAAGATTGGAGAAACTTGATAAAGTTGATAGACTGAATGAAAGGAAGGAGATAGTCAAGTAGCCAATGAAAGGCAAGAGAGAGTTAGAGAGAGAATCATTGTTAGAAGAATGTGGAAAGGTTATGAGGCAGGGTAGAATTAAGGTTGTGAGAGAGTTAGTATGGATGCATACATGAATATGTGAGAGAGGCAAAAGCAACTTTGAGAAACTGAGGGAAAAAAGAAAATAGAGCTAACCAAAAGCCAGTAAAATAACAGATAAAGAATGCTGAGAGCCCAGCTGAAGTCTTAAATAATGAATTGCTTATAGCGTGACTCTCACCATTTCTATTTTTGAAATAAAGAAGAATTATATATCTAAAACCGCAGCAATATCTTAATTAGAGTGAAAGCTAAAGGAAGAGTCTTTGTTGAGATTTTTAGTCATACAGTCTTCCTACTCATGGCTTTGGAAATCTAAAATCAGTGATTCCAAAAGAAGATACTTTAGTTTGGAGTGTTAAACAATTTATTCAGTTATCTAAAATACTACTTATTTTCATAGTTGGCAGATATTACAATATTAACTTATTTTTGCTTTCTTTGGTAAGGCTTAGAGACTGGCTGGGATGCTGGACCTTGAGAAAAAGCACATAGATAGGTACACTCAAGTTGGTCTATGGAAAATGCAGGCCCGAAGACTAGGATGGGAGTTTGGAATTCAGAAGAGTGATGGTTTTTATGGAATTTTCTGTGTAAGAGCATAGTAAGGAGACACTTGGGGCCATGAGTTTTGTGGCAATGAGATCTCATATTTAGTTTTAAAATTTCCTTTTCATCCCTATATCTTACTGTCAATCTACATGTGCTTGGGAGACTAAAGCAAGTGATTGATGTGTAGGCATTGGGACCAAGGAGAACTAAAGAGAGGAGTAGCTTCATTGAGAAGAAATTATGGGATGGCCAGAGGTGATTGGGGCTGGGGGTTTCCCAGAGCATTGATCTGGAGCATGACATCTGATGAGGATGGCTTTGGGGAGAAAACAGTCTTCTTATTGAACAGGGTTCAATTTAAATTATAGCTGATTTGGATATTGGGGGAAAAGATTACCTTTAGAAAACTGGATACTTGAGATCAGAGATTTCAGAATTACCTTTCAAACTTTCCATTTTTATTAAAAATATATTTTTTCATATCCAGAAGACTTAGAATGCCTAGCATACTCTTTGTAGCACATTTTTATTGATAATAAACTCTCTTAGGTTTAATTGTATCTTCTCAGATGTATTCATTACTCCTAGGTTAAACTATTAAAGGAGAGAAATACATTTTATTTACCTTTTATCCCCCCTTTAATATCAATGCCAATACTACCAATACCAGAGTTCAAATCTTGAATCAAAGTCTGCTTTTCACGTTATATGTTATTTCTTCTCAGTTGATTTGTTTTCCAAAACTCCCCAAATCTGCTTCCATTTTGCTTAGGCCATGTGATCTCTAGCCATCTCTAGGTATCTCAACCACAGAAACCCTCACTCCCTTGAGCACTGCCTCTCATTTTTCCTCTAATATCGTCTATTCATTTCCACCTTGTTACTCCACTCCCGCCTTTCCTGTTGTCTGGAATTCTCTCCCTGATTATTTGAGTCCTACATTCATTTACAACTCAATTTCCACGTCCTTCTCACCTACTGAATATTGTATACCTGCAATCTTGGACCTTAGAGAGGAGAAATATCTCAGTGCTTTCTTTGCATTTTTTTTTTTTTTGTCATATTGGCACTACTAAGAACCCCAATGTACTTAATACACTCAATAACTATTTGTTGAATTGAATCCATATAATGTCCACCTAGGCAATTCCACATTCTTTAATAAAGAAAGGATAGCATAGGAAAATACCATATATCATGATTAAACTGATAGTATTCATATCTCTAATTTTTTTTTTTTTTTTTTTTTTTTACCATTTTTTTAAAAGTCTTTATTGAAGTTTTCACAATTTGCTTCTGTTTTATGTTTTGGTTTTTTGGCCGGGAGGCATGTGGGATCTTAGCTCCCCGACCAGGGATCAAACCCGCACCCCCTGCATTGGAAGGCTGGACCGCCAGGGAAGTCCCCCATATCTCTAATCTTAGCTATAGGCACTGAAACTAATAGATCAGTATTCTTTTTTATTCTAAACTCTCATGGGCTTGACTAAAGGAGTTTAAATTACACCAGTGGATCTCAATGGAATCACTATTTAGAATAAGAAGACTGAAACCATGAAATTAATTTTTGCCTTAATAGACTTTGTTCCACATTATCTTTCAACAATAGTTTTAATTCACGGAGTTAAAATGGCCATTGAGTACAGTAACTGTGAACTTTATTAGGATTCCTGTGTATTTCTCTCTCTCTCTCTCTCTCTCTCTCTCTCTCTCTCTATATATATATATATATATATAATTTGTGTGTATATTTATCCAACACCCATCTACCTGGTGTATCATCTTTAGTAATAATTCAATATTTGACTGTTTTTTTCCTCATAAATCATGTTTATTTACAATCCCTCTGCCCAGTATCCTTCTTACCTGTTTCTGTCACTCTTGGGTTAGTCCCATTGCTTCAAAATCTTCCCATTTTCAAGTCTCAACTTAATTCTTTCCTTCTCCATCAAGCCCATAGTGCTACCTCCCACTCCCCCATATTTCTCAATCACTGATCCAACATTGCTGTAGTCTGAATCACACAATTCAGTGCTAGCTGCATAGTGTTTTACGTAGTTTTTTACTTGATGTATGAATATTTCTGTTTTATTTTTACTATCTTGTACATTGTGAGTACTTCTAAAACTTAGTTTTTTATCCCTCACTTTTTCAGTCTGAATGAAAACAATGTGTGTAATAAAATTCTTGTTGGCTGATTATTAATTAGTATATTCTTAGCTAATACAATAAAGTTTACCATTGATCATAGTTGAAAATAAACAGGAATGTAGTAATGCTACTAGGAAACAAAAAAAGTGTCATCATTCTATTATTATTACGGTACATTATGTAAATTATAACATTTATTTTGAAAAACAGTTGATGATAATGATACTACCCCAAAAGAATTACCCATGTCTACTTCTGAAAATTTCTATTATTTATTGTGTATTTTTTGTTATATAGTCACTAGTATTTAATTTACCATTTATACATTAATGGTGAGTTTTTTAAAAAACCCTCTATTGATGTGTTACAGTATTGATTTCTCCAAATAGCCTAATGGTCTATTTGAATTACTGGAAAACTCTACTGATCTTGTTCTGTTTACAAGCTTCTTTTTAATCAATCTTACAGATACTCAGCAGTCAGATTATTACCAATCTCAGTTTAAAAGGATTTATGCTCTTCAATGCCAATTTACATTCAGGTGTAAAGTGTCAAAGAAAAATTTGAGTACAGAAGTTGGTGGAGACAATTCAATATTACTATGTTCAAAAAGAGATTACTGGTTATATTCATAGCCATTGTATTTCAACAGGATTCTGACTTGAAAATCAGGACATTAGTCAATTCTATAATGACACAGTAACTAGAGGACTATAGAGACAAGTTCATGGCAGATCAATAATATTGCACAAACAATACATTTCAATAATAATATAAACATAATATTTGAGAAACAGTACCAAATCAGAGGTGTGCCATGTTTCCACTAGAGCACTAAAATTATAGTTTCAAGGACTGAATAATTAAAAGTCTGATAAGAAATTAATATTATGAGGCATTGCATCCAACAGATCAGGAAAGAAGCAGATTTTTGGCCTTTATTAGACACGTCTGAGATACAAATATAGACTCTTAAATAAGATAAAATTTGGGCTTCCCTGGTGGCGCAGTGGTTGAGAATCTGCCTGCCAATGCAGGGGACACGGGTTCGAGCCCTGGTCTGGGAAGATCCCACATGCCGCGGAGCAACTAGGCCCGTGAGCCACAACTACTGAGCCTGCGCGTCTGGAGCTTGTGCTCCGCAACAAGAGAGGCTGCGATAGTGAGAGACCCGCGCACCACGATGAAGAGTGGCCCCCGCTTGCCACAACTAGAGAAAGCCCTCGCACAGAAACGAAGACCCAACACAGCCAAAAATAAATAAATAAATTAAAAAAAAAAAAAAAAAGATAAAATTTAACTTTAGTATATACCATCAAGTTCTATCTATGCCACTTAGAAAAAGACTAATGTGTAAACAAGGTCAATGGCTTTTGGAAAGGAATCATAACTAGTAAACTGAAAATTGTCAACACAAAGCAACATGCTAGTCAAATATTCTTGACCCCGATAGAAGAATTTCTGCCACTTGCTATTGATATTTGGACCATCTGTAAAGTAAGAATGTCCAAATTAGAGTTAAAACTGCCAAGATTTTTATAACAGAAAATGTCTGTGATAAGTTTCAGTAGCAGTCCTGCTTCATGATAGAAACTATGAGGGAAGCAAAGGGACCTCTCCGTGCAAGGTCTGTGTGTAACTCTCACTAGAGGGAAAAAAACATACCCTTGGCAGAGTGGTGGGCTATTAGGAGTCTCTCTGTAGTAACAGAAACTTGGATGAGGTGGTCTATTAAGGCCTTCTCTTCAAGTTTTAATGCTTTATGTGGTATCCTCTGAGTCATCCCATGAGTTTAGTGCCTGGCATGGGTCTAATCTCTGAAGTCAATTTTCTAATAAAAATATGTAATTATTCTTTTTTTTTTTAATAACATAGTTGTGGAAATAGTATAGGGTTTATATTTACATGAAATATGGTAAAGGCTATATTATATTTCAAGTGCTCTACCATGTGTCTTAAGATATTATTTTACTTAGTACATAAGCTAACTGATCACTGGGAACTTAGTTTCCTCTGAGTAGTTGTTGCTTGGCAAAGAGACATATGGTTGCAGGCATTTAAATTCTTCATTAAAAATGTTTACAGGACGGAAAAAGTAATATACTCTAAAATGGCAAACATTATAGACAGTTGCAGAATTCAGCTCCAAAGACTTTTATATCATTACTTTACTACTTAGAAATAAACATTATGCCTAAACAAGTTGGTTATACGAACGACAAGTAACTCACTTCCCTGAGTAAATACTTAGGTTGAAAGTATTCCCCAAGCATTCCATCATTCTAATTTACATGGTGTCCAGGGAAAGTATGTATTTAATCATACAATAATATAGAATTTTAAAGAAGAAAGCATTTTTTTGGTGTTTTATTCTTTTAGTCGAAAAAATACAGATTATTTTATTTTGTTAGTTCTGTGGTTAAATATGACTGTATTGGTTGTCAGCAATTAAATAATTTGATTTTGATTTAGAATTTGATTTTGATTAATGTCCCGTCCACTTTAGCAGTCAGAGTTGGCAATACAGTGTTCATTCTGAGGTGGGTATGGGTAATTGCAGTGTTCCTCCTACCGTCTTCTTCTGGTCCACTCCTGTTCATACAAGAGTCAGAATACTAAGAAAGAATGACTAAGCTTGACCAATAAATAGGCCAATTCAACAGCTCTTGGGGATACTAAAACCCCATCTTGTTTTAAAAAAAGAATAGTTTAAAACAATCCAGTTCATCTAGAGGAGGACAATAAAAAGCAGCGGTTGAAATACTTACTGGTGAAAGAGGGAGGTGGTATTACTCTTTTTTTTTTCCCAAAAAAAAAAAAAAAAAAAGAAGAAAACTTCAGATAAAGTTCCAGGCACTATGCTAGATAAGCATTTGGATGAAGCACAGAGGATGATAGAATACCAAAGGGAGCTCTAAGCTGGTTAAGGGTGTAACTGATATTCACATTAGCAGTGGGATTAATAGCAGTAAGTCTCTTTCCTCTTGGAATTTATGATCCAGTGACAATACCAAATAGAGAAACATTTCTTGATAGTCGGGGACAGAAATTTAATCAAGGGTATGCCATCAATTGAACTACAATTTTTCCACTTAGATTGCCATCCACATCCTTTAAAAATAATGGTAAGCCCATATGTTACTCTAGGCATGGTTCCTTTTAGACTTCTTAGGCTTAATAAATATCTGTGAAATTTATTTCAGTGCCCAGATCTAGCTCAGTAGTCATGCCAGCAGTTCTGATGTCATAGTTTTAGAATATAGGTCATTACCAACTTGGCTTCTGATTTCTAAATATCTGAATTCCTTAGCATGACATTCAAGGCCATTTATGATCTTTGGAAGAAAAAAAAAGAAACAGAATGTTTCTAATCTCAGCTCCAATTACTCTCATTAACCTTTTCTATAGTCCTGCCAAATAAGTTACTCAATTGTTTTTCATTCTGAAGTTTTATATGGAGGTTATACAAAGCAATATTTTAAATAGATAGGAAAATTGATCCAGGAATATAAACAGGAAATTAACAAGAGAACTCCCCACCCTCTGCTTCAACACGCAAACACACACACACACACACACACACACACACATACACATACACACACACACACACACACACCCTTCCTCTAAACAAAATAAGACAACACAGCACAATAAATTCCCATTCAACATCTGAAAAGACTTTAAAGTTAAAATTAAAGAGATACAAATCAAAACATTGATTTCATTTTCACTTCAGATTGGAAAATAATAAAAATTTTTCTATTTTCCAGTGTTAACCAGAACATTAACCAGACCATTAACCAGAACATGAAAAGGAGACATTCTCATATCATACACTGTTAATAGAAATGCAGTGGGGTTATTTATTTGGGCAACCACTCTGGGGGTATAGTCTTAATTTTTAAAATTATCATACAACCAATTTCACTTTTGTGTGTGTAGAGTTCTATGGATCTTAACTTGTATATTGATTCATGAAAATACCATCATATTCAAGAAAAAAATCAGTTCAGTCATCCCCCCAAACTCCCTTTATCACTATCACTTTATAGTTACTCCTTCTCCACCTCATAACTCTGGGCAACTGCTGATGTTTTCCATCACTATAGATTCTAGAATGTCATATAAATGGGATCATACAGTATGTAACATTTGAGACAGGCTTCTTTCCCTGAGCATAATGTCTTTAAAATCCAACCAAGTGTGTATGACAGTGCTACTCAACAGTAGTCTCTTTTGAAGAATAAAATGTCTTAATTTTGATGAAATCCAATTAATCAGTTGTTTTTTATGTTTCATACTTTCAGTATTCTAAGAAACCTTTGTGTGCTTCAAGGAAGCAATAATTTTCCCCATGTTATCTTTAAAAGTTTTACAGTTTTAAATTTTAGATTTTGGTCTTTAATCCATTTTGAGTTAAGTTTTGTGTGTTGTGTTCTTCCCCGCCCCCCCCCCCCATTGGAATATCCAGTTTATTCAGGATCATTTGTTTTCAAAAGACTTGCCTTTCTCCATTTAACTGCCTTGATTCTTTTGTCACGACTCGGTTGAGCATACATGTATTGGTCTGTTTCTTGACTCTCTATTCTGTTGCATTGATCTATGGAACAGAGTTTCAAAAATTCCAAACTGTCTTGATTATATGATAGCTTTATAATAAGTCTTGAAATAAGGTAGTCTAAATCCTTCAACTTTGTTGTATTCTAAAATTGCTTTGTTTACTCTAGAAGCTTTTAAAAACTTTCAGCAACTATTTTTCAGTTTTAAAATTTCTACTGTGTGTGTTTCTAATTTCAGTTTTACTGATGTATAATTGTACACTTATCTTACAGTTTTATGTGTCATACATCATGGTATTTTGATATACATATAGACTGTAAGAGGATTCTGTCCATTGAGTTCATTAATACATCCATCTCCTCCATATTTATCTTTTTTTTGGTGAAATTCTATACTCTTAGCAAATCTTAATTATATGGGACAGTGTTATCAAGTATAGTCACTGTGTTTTACATTAGATCCTCGGAACTTATTCATCTTACAGCTGAAAGTTTATATCCTTTTACTGCCCTCTCCCTCTCCAGCCCCTGACAACCACTTTTTCACTTTCTGTTTCTGGATTTGAGTTTCACTTTTTATTTTATTATTATTATTTTTTTAGATTTCACATGTAAGTGATACCATGTAATATTGTATTTCTTTGGTTTATTTCAGGTCCATCCATATTGTTGCTAATGGTAGAATTTCCTTCTTTCCTGTGGCTGAATAATATTCCATTTTATACATATATATACACACACACACCATATCTTCTTTATCCATTCATCCATTGATGGGTACTTAGATTGTTTCCGAATCTTGGCTATTTTGAATAATACTGCTATGAACATGGGAGTGCAAATACCTCTTTGAGATCTCGGTTAGCAGGTTTTTTCTCTCAGTACTTTGAATATGTCATGCCACTCCCATCTGTCATTCAAAGTTTCTGCTGAAAAATCTGCTGATGGTCTTATGGGGGTTCACTTGTGTGTAACAAGTTGTTTTTATCCTGCTGCTCTTAAGATTCTCTCCTTGTCTTTAACTTTTCATAATCTGTGTGTCTTGATGTGGGTCTCTTTGGGTTCTTCTTATTTGGAATCTTCTGGGCTTCCTGGATCTGGATGTCTGTTTTCTTCCCCGGGTTAGGGAAGTTTCCAGACATTATTTCTTTGAATAAACTTTCTGCCCATTTCCCTCTCTCTTCTTCTGGGATCCCTATAATGCAAATATTGATCTGTTGGCTGATATCCCATGATTCTCTTAAGCTATCTTCACCCTTTTTCACTGTTTTTTTCTTTTGCTCCTCTGATTGGATGAATTCAACTGCCCTTTCTTCGAGTTTGCTGATCATCCTAGTCTGCTGTTGAATCCCTCTCTTGAATTTTTCAGTTCAGTTATTGTATTCTTGAGCTGTGTGACTTCTGTTTGATACTTTCTTATATTTTCTACTTCTTTGTTGTAATTCTCACTTTATTCATGTATTGTTCTCCTGACCTTGGTGAGCATATTTATGACCATTATTTTGAACTCTCCATTAGGTAAATCACTTATGTCCATTTCATTAAGGTCTGTTTCTGGAGTGTTATCTTGTTCTTTTGTTTGGAACATTTTCTCTGTTTCTTCATTTTCCTTGACTCTCTTGGTTGGTTTCTGGCCTTAGGTAAAACAACCACCTCTCCCAGTCTTGATAGAATCATCTTGTGTAGAGTTGAACGCTATTATTTAGCCCAGTCTGAGCTCTAGGTTGTCTCTTGAATCTCTTGATTGTCTAAACTGCCTTTTTTGTTTCAGTGGCTCCCAGTAGTTGAAGGTGGGCCAAGACCTGTCATTGTCTTAAAGGAGAGGATCTCAGTCAGCACTTAGATGCAGGCTGATTGCAAGCCAGACCCTCAGGCAGCAGTTTTTGTAGTATAAAAATATACCTGTTTCAGGGGAAGACTGGAAAATGGCCACATCTGTCTGTTCCCTCTGTGTTGAGCCCTGGGGGATAGCCAGTTAATAACCATTTGTTTGTTATAGTCCTGTGGGACTATATTGAACACAGGTTCTGCTTTGAGTGGGCCAGAGGGAGAATGTGGAGACGGCACCTGCTGGCCTCATGGAGAAGCTGAGAGTTGTGTGTGTCTCCTCCTGACTGTGTATCACTGCACTGGGGGCGGGGTTTTTGATAAGAGTGTGTCTCAGCCTTTCCTACCCATACCCATGTAGGTATGTTTTCATTTACACAATGTGTAGGAGTCTCTTGGCTATTTTCTGGATTTCTTTCAGAGGAATTTGTTCCATGTGTAGCTGTTGATTTGCTGTGTCCACGGGACTAGGTCATTTCAGGAGCTTCCCATGTTACCATATTGGATCATAACTCCATGTATTCTCTTTGTAATGTCTGTTATTCTGCTGAGAATGCATCTTTTTTCATTCACTTTAAGTATTTTTCCTTTATCTCATGAAGCTCAGTTATAATAGACTATTTTAAAGACTTTGACTAATAGTTCTAATATCTGGGACATCTCAGGGTTTTTATCTCTTGATTATCTTTTCTCTTGCGATTTCCCTTGACATTTTCTGCTTTTTATGTCAAGTGATTTTGGATTGTGTCTTGGACATTGTTTAGATTTCCCTTGACATTTTCTGCTTTTTATGTCAAGTGATTTTGGATTGTGTCTTGGACATTGTTCAGACTCTGAGTGCTAATATAGGTCTCTAGAAAATATTATTGTTTTCATGTTAACCAGGCCATCAACCTGGCTAGGGTTGTGTCATAACATCTGTTTGTGTCTTCTGTGGGAAGTCATTCAAATTTCAGTTAACTTCTCTAAGTCTTTTCTATGACGGTTTCGGTCTGTCTTATGAATGCATTACTGAGAGGTTAGGCTGAGCCTTGCATGGATTCATATACAGAATTAGGCAATCTCCTTGTGGAGGTTTCTCTCCTTCAGACTTCCTAACCGCCCCCCTCCCCAAACTATCTGTCCATAAGGACTCTTTTCCTGATTATTCTGGACAAAAAAGATGAATTTTCTATCCAGTTTTTTAAAGCCCACAATGACATGTTGCTCTGCAACTGGGACCTTTCTCAAGGCAAAGTTGGGAGAGAAGAAAATAACATAACAGTCATTTCTCTAGGTTTTTCACTCCCCTGTACAATCTTCCTGTCTCTGTTTACTTGTAGAATTTTCAGCCAGGTAGTTAGTTGTTGGTTTTCTGTTTTGCACAGAATTTTTAGTTTCAATCAGAGGGAGGAATGGGCATTAGTGTGCTATGCCATCCTACTAGAGCCAGCCTCCTTCCTCTTTTGATTATTATTTTTAAAAATAAATGATAGACACTATTTCTATAATTGGACCATTTTAATTAGGGATACATCAGTTGAAATCTAGATGTGCAGGTTGTAAATCTATTTATCTTTCTAAAATGACCTCTTTTTTTCTTTCTCTGTTTTAACCTGGATTTGAAATTGTTGGGCAAGTCAGAGCTATTTCAAGCCCCTAAATGCATATTTTTGTGCAATTTCCTAATCTTTTAATGTCATGTTTATCAAAAGAACTGCTCCATGATGATGATTTTGCTAAGCTTTGTTAATTCAGACTTGCTCTCTGATGATTTAATGAATACTGAATAGAAAGGATTCTATTACTGTTTTGAACAAGGATTGCTTTTTTGCATTGTCTGCTATTTGCTCTGCCTTTCACTTTAGTAAGCAGCCAGTTCACTAGTAGGATCTGCCTCCTGTTCTTTCACACTTGATTGTGTTCATTGCCACTTACTGTGGGGTGCTCTCTTTAATTAAATCCTTGGTAATGGACTGACAGCTTACCTCACAACCAAAACCTACCTTAAATGCTTCATCAGTTTGTCAGATATTTATACTCTGCCTTACAGCTTCTCAGTCTACCTTTTTGCTATGGCTGTTACTGACTGCACACAATGTAACCTGACAATCCCCATATTCTCCCAAGCCCTCCAGGTTAGGAACAGCAACTTCCTCCCTTTGCCTAGAGACCTACAGCGACCTTCGCAGTGAATGGCTGCCTCACAAATGATGCTTATTGTCAACATTGTCCCCTCCCCTCCCTCAACTGACTGAAGATCATTAATTAGGACCAGATAATAGCACAGCCCAGAAGGAAACAATGTACTGACCCAAAGGACTGTAAGGTCTGGCTAATGCATACCAGCTGGAACTGGGGAAACACACGTGGGAGAGGGTGTTGAGGGAATTGGACCAGAGAGGGGAGATATAAGGCTGGGTAGGGAGGAATGTATTGGCAGCAGTCTCCTGTGACTCATGGTTTAATGTCCTGGCAAGGACACTTGGAGTTGGCCCTGATATGCTGCTGGGACTCCTTGAAGCATGGCCACAATTATGTGCAGTTAATTGGGTAGAGATTCTAGAACTGCCTTGGCAGAGTATTAAGAAAGGGATTTGAAGGCTTGAGGAGGGAAGCTTTTAGATTGGGCTGATTATGTGAGAACAGAGTACCCACTAGCTGACTAGATTCCTCGGCAAGGCCAGGAAGAAACTTCCTTCATTAAGCCATCAAGAAGTAAAGTCCTGGTGAGTACTTGCATTTTTGAAAAGCTCACTGGGGGTTGTCATCTTCTACTGCTAAGCCAGTATTGACAGTAGGGAATATTGCCATTTAACTAGACTCTTTAGTATTAGTTGGGTAGATAGGGTTCTAAAACAGAAAAGGATCAAATGGCAGAATTTACCTGATGGCAACAAGGTATAATATAGGCAGTAAAGCGAGAGTGGCAACCAGGACCCTTGACTTGCTGGAAGCTGTGTCAGTGACTAATAGAGCATTATGTTTTTAGGAATGAAATAGGTAGCTGACTAGGGTTTTGCTTAACCTGTTTAGCCTAAAAATAATAATAATAAAAATCCAGGGCTGACAAACAGAAGGCTGATGTCAGCCATTGCAATGGAAGATTATCCCTTACCAGCTTCCAGACATAACCGAGTTCTCATATTCACAGCACATTAATTGAAGCAAAAGCAGGTCCCCTATGACTGGCAATTAAAGTGCAATAAAATGAGGTATGCCTGTATAAAACAAAGGTTAAGTTGTGGGGTCAGAATGAGTGAATACATGGCTTTTGACAAGATTTGATAGATAAATTAAGGAAATGATGTTGAGATGAGCTAAGTTCAGGTGTGAAAATGTGCTACTAATATTCACCTCAGTAATTCATGTTAAACTTTTCTTGGAATTTCTTTTATAGGGTTACTCATACTGTTTATTAATAACACAAACATTACCTCTGCACTTAGAATACAATCACATTCTTTTTCATTTGGTATTTATTTTTTGTTTATTCCTGGAAAACACAACTCTCCAAGGTTGGCGGTTAGGTATATTATGATTTCTATTATTGGGGGGGTGGGAAAACAAACTGGCAGACGTCTCTGGATTTCTTTCTCCTCTTACTGAGCTTAATCTCTAACAATTTACTTGCAAAAATAATAACCAACTAAAAAATATAATGGCAAAAATTAATCATTTTTAGTAATGACATCAACAACAATTACGACAATATGTCAGAATAAACTTAACAAAAATGGCCAGGACCTATGTAAAAATGGTTGTAGAACTTTAGGAGGCACAAAAAAAGAAAACATTCCTTGGTGGAAAAAACCTCAACATTTCAAACACTTAAATCATCCCCAAATTAATCTACGCATTTAAGTATTTACATCTCTTTCAAGACCCCAGGTTCTTTTTTTTTTTTTTAAGGAAAATCTAATATGATTATAAATTTCACCTGAAAGAATAGTAATAGCCATTCCCCATTGGTCAAGGGCTCCCACTCATGATGCCGTGGTGGATGTTACTCAGGAAGACTTTCACAAGCTGCTGCTGGTCTCAGCTAGGGCCAGATGCTGCTAGGTAATACCTTCTATTTCTTTTCTTTCCAAGCCTCCTGCAGCTACATCTCTTAGGAGAATCCAAGCCAGACTCTATGGGGAAACTGTAATTTTAGACTTTTACTCTGTAATGCAGTAGAGAATACAGGTAGGATCAGGGATGATGTCAAGTTGAAAATAGATAATCTGGCATAGCATTCTACCTCTGAAAATTCTATTGTGTGAGTGTGGCAGGTGGTATTTTCTCAAAATGGCCACAATAATACCTTCTAACCCACATAGTCTTCTTACAGTGTGACTTAAATACTCCCCCTAGTAAGAAGTGGTGTCCCTATTTCCTCCTTGAACCTAAAAGAGCTTGTGACTACAGTGGAAGTTACTGTATAACTTTTGAAGCTGCATGATCCACAGTGATATAGCGTCCACCTGGCTCCCTTGAGACACTCACTCTTAGACTCCAACCACCATTTTGTGGGGAAGCTTAACCCTCCCCACATGAGGCATGCTTCGCTGGGGATTATCAGCAATTGAGAATTACACATATGGTCAGGTGTTTGCCTTTCCCTTTGTTGTCAAATACATTGCTGCTATCTGGTTCCCTTCTGTCCTTAGCAAATATGGCTTCCTTGGGATCCTGGAATAGTATAGAAAAGATAAAGACTAACGTGGTCTGCAAGGTCTTAGAAAATTACTAACCTCAGGATATCACTGCATCGTGGATGCAAGCAGCATGATATTTCAGCCCTCTCAAAGAAAAACATTTTTACAAGGTTTTGTAAGTCACACTGACTTCCTGCATCGTGAAGTCTTTCATAATCTCTTCTGGAATTGGCAGTTATCATCATAAAAAGCTTCCTTTCCTTATGGGCATACGGGAAGAACTAACTGAAGGAATAAGCCTGAAAATGAGACCTTTTTGTACAGTTTCCTGGTTCAGATTTTTGTCCTAGGTCTCATATGTGTAAGCTCTGGGCATCTTAAAATATTCAACACTTGCTCATTAGCTTTGGAAAATTTCGTAGGTTAATCTGGGTAATTCCAACACTTTGCAGTCACAGGTACCCTGAAGACCAATATATCCTGAAAAAATTTTAGATGAGAGGAGTTCCTAGGATTTGTTATCAACAGATGGCTCTAGCTACAAGTCAGGAAATTAAGATGGTGGAGGCCTATATAAATAATGTCTAGGAAGAGAAAAAAGAAGAGGGGTAGAAGTGTGTGCACACATTGTGCTTGAAACTCAAACGTTTATTGAATTAAAGGATGAATGAGCAAAATGAAATACCCACTCCTTTCTCATCTGTACTCTAGGTATCCAATGTAGAGCATATCTGTCATTTTAATATCTACTCCTAGAGCATTTGTAGATTCCTTTTGCTCATGCTTTAAATTAGTGTTCCTAAATGTATGGTGAGGCTAAAGCTTAACATTTTGAGATATTGATTTTCACATGCATGTGCATTATTAATAAATGAGTGATATGTATATCATGGCTAAAAAACAAAACATTTCAAAGAGCTAGCGCTCTTCCCTCTGACGTGGCCCCTTCACACCTCATCCTGTCTAGCAAGCCATATGTATTCCATTCCTCATTTAGAGTTTTCCTAAGAGTTTAGTGACTTTTCCTTCAGTCCACAATGTAGCAGTCCTCTCCTGAGCCTCTGAGCCCTTCAGCACTTCTGTCCCTCTGTGCCATTTTAGGTTGACCTTAATAGAACAAATTGGTTTTGCAATTCTGCTCCACAGAGTTGAGAGCTGTCCCCAGTCAGCTCTCACCAGGCATGCCACCAAAAGGCTAAAGTGGTAGCTTGAAAGGTGCATATTGGATTGAGAGCTGACGTGGTTGGTCATTTGAAAGATATATGCCAGAAATCGTGCTTTATGCTGAGTTTGCCTCATATACTCATTAAAAAGAAATGATCAGGAGCTTAGTTATAACTAGAAATTGTATCACAAGAATTCAGATCAACAAAGTCCGTTACATTTTTCTATTTATGCAATATTTATTTCTTGACATTTTTACTCTGAAAATAGTCACATCGTCAGAAAAGTTAGCATTTGGCTACATTTGCTTTATCCTTTTTTCCTTTCTTGCTTCCTGTTTTTTTCCCTAGAACTTATCCCTGATTACTTCAGCATACATTTCCTAAGTGTAAGGACATTCTTGTACATAATTTCAGTATTTTATCACACCTAAGAAAATTAATGATACTTTCATAACGTCATTTAGTATTTAGTGCAACCCAAACTTTCCCAGTTGCCCCCAAAATATTTTTTTCCTTTCTCAAACACTTTTCTTCAGAGAAATATCAGGAGGAAAGAAAAGAATATTTTCATCTTGGTGATACCTTCCGATGTTGTCTGGATGGGATTCCTCTCCTTCTCTCCCTTAGATTGTGTTTTCATCTCTTGTTTCTACACACAGTTAAGACTAGGTGACTAGAAGGCAGCCATGATGTGGGTTTGTCATCTCCTGTGCAGGAATATCTGTGTATGTTAACTATCTCTGTGTAGGGAGGCTTGAGAAAATGATGCATGATGCCTATCCTCTGACTGCAGAAGAGGGGAAAGGATCTGATTTTTATTCCTAGTGCTCTGGGCACATTTGAGCACTTATTTCAGATTTACCTTGATATAACAAATTGGTTGTGCAATTCCTCTCCACAGAGTTTGAATCTCATCAAACTGCTAACAGTAAACATTTTATAGCTACTTTATTTATTAACAATAAACATTTTATATCTGGAGGCACTTCGGATATTTGTGGCGTTTTTCTTTATATAAATTGAGAAGTATACAGCTTAACTCCTTCTCATTGCTGACTGCAGTGTTTTTAAAGTGTATGCTGTTTTTTCTTTGAATCGTTTTTTTATTTCAGTTCTTACTTTTGAAAGTGTCAGTGTCCCCCATACCTTTTTTTCTAGATGCTTTTTAGAAATGGTGCATTTCCTCCTCGCTAGAATATTTTCCTAAAACCAAAAGCATGCTATTGATGTCTACTTTTGTGATGTGCGAATTTTACTTTTCAAAGCCTTTTAACAGGTTTTTAAATTAAAAAACAAAGAAGGAGAGTAACTGCTAATTTTAGAATAGAATCTTTTGGAGAAATGTCAACAGGTTAATTTTCAGGGGAAATTAATGGTGAGGCTACTGGACTGTGAAAATAAAAGGAGAAAATTTGACTGGGTTAAATATTCAACTGTGACCTTGTAGAATAGCCCTTCAATTTGGCACTGAAAAGACAGACCAGTGACCCAAATTGGACTCTTTTTTAAAATTTTCTTTGGACTAATGGAGTTAAATTGTGATTTTTCTGAGAACCATCCTTTCCAACTTAAGGGCAAGAATGTGATTTCTAAGTAGGCCCAGCTTTGGCTTGTGTAGAAACAGAGCCTCAAATAGAACTTTCTACTTTGAGTATGGTAATAGGATTAAGTGGGAAGCTCTTAAGAGGAGCAAATAATGAGAGCAAATATAAGCTTGAAATATAATGATGCACATTACATTTTAATATAATACTTTAATGAAACTAATGATATTTAAGCTTTGGCAAATGTATTATGGCATTTCAGCATCTGAATGGATTATTTATTCTCTAGTGCCGTGTTAGGTACACAAATAAAATCTCATCTTTGTAAACATCTATTAACTTTAACACTAAAACTGAGTTCTACTAGAAAAATGTACCTAATTTATATGGAAAAGCATGTGGAGAATGTGCTTCACATTTCACAAGATCACGGCAGGGCTGTAACTTGTCTTGTTATTCATGAGTTTGGGATTTTACAAGCCAAAGAATGGCATCCAACTTCACATGATGAGGATACTATTCTGCAACCTTCTAGGGCTGATGTCATTCTTCTCCCATAGCATCAGCTCCTCAGAGACTACACGCCATTAATTGAAACTTTTGAAGTTTCGTTGCAAAACATGAACTAAGGGCGTTAGAACTTTTCTGTTTTACTCAATAAGCAGTGGTGGAACATCCCTCTTACTAGGTGAGGTGGTACGAAATAAAACCTCCATCATCTCCCTACCCTGACCTTGGCGTAATTGGGCATTAAAAGTATGTGTAATCTTAATGTGCAAGACACAGTTTAAAATGTTGGCTGCTGATAGGGGCTATAGTGTAGACTGTTAGAAATGCCCTACTCTGACATCCAACCCCCAGCTGGCTGGTCCTTTGTGCAGCAGCTCGTTTCTGCAGCAAGCAGGTATTACCCTCTGTCTCCTTTCTCCTAGATCACTAAGCTCTCTACCTTGACCGATGCTTAGAACTTCTGCAGGCTCACTGAAGAGTTTAAAGGAGAAAAATTTCCTCCTGGCCATTAGAGGCTTTTCATGACACTAATCTTTCCCTAGTAGAGGCATGGAGGTGGAGCTTTTGCTGTGCCTGCTGCTTAGATAGGAAGCTTGACCTCCTTGAGCGGCTAGTGTTGCATCTGAGGCTATAAATCTGTTTAGCCTGGCATTTGCGTGTTGCCCCACTTCTTATTTCTTGACACTACGGGGCGATCTGCGGTCCCTATCTGGGAATGTTGCTGAGAGCCCATTAAATAAGGCTTCTCAGGTTGTGCTCTTTTATTTACATTCCCAGACTAGTGTTCTCTCCATGCAAGCACCGATCTTCCTTTGTGTTAAAGATGGGAACCTTTGCTTTCTCTAATAATAGGTTTTAAATCAGGAGTAAGAGAACTTGAACTCAGTCGGCGTGGAGGGCAGAACATACGGTGCGGTGAATAAACAAAGACCTAGAAGGCTTTTGTCAGCCTAAAATACTCCCTGCGACTGTGTTTGATAAAATAATAATAATTACAGCGATGGCTGACGCTTGTTACTGAAAACCTGTAATTTCTAACAGCTGTGGCATGACCATGACAACACCAGCACATGTAAAATAAAATGTGTGTTTCTCTGAACTGAGATTGCCCATATATGTAAATATCCTACTTACTGTACCTGCTTTTTTAAATTAGTGATTTACCTGAAACACCATCAAGCTTTATACATTTTCAAAAGTTTTACCTTTTGAGCTTTTAAGAAATTTTGAAGCCAATGAATTCTTTTAAATAAATAAATTAATATGGCTTGTCATAATATATAGTTAGATGAGATTGGTCATGCCATGGCTCAAGTTATACAGATGCTGCAAATCTAATATTAACTAAACAGTTATTCAATAGGCAGAAATTTGCCCTTTTCCCCAGCATTAGTACCATCAAGGAACGATAGAAGGAGAGGGGTTACATAGGTGATTTTCATAATAACCAACTAGTATCTTACCAACTTTGCATTTCCACTGCCATTACAGTTTATTAAGAGGAAGAGTAGAGCCCCTGCAGTTCACTCTTTTACATTTTGACAGACTTTATATTATTTAACATTATTTGCTAAATAAATACCTACTAAGTGCAAGGAAGACACGGTGCTTGGTCTCAGGGAGAGTAAACGAATCAGGTACCTGCCACAAGAATCATCTAATTTATTACAAGTTAACTTGAAATAAGAACTTTAAGACTGGAATATAACTATGTAACTATAGGTATTCAAAGGTGACAGTTTGCAGTTTGAGACAGGAAAAGCTTCCAAAGGAAGAAGCCAGGATTATGTGGTTGCAAGTGATGACAGAAATGGACCCTGGTTAGTTTAAAGGAAATGTGATTTATTTTGCTGCAGTTGTGCAGATACTTAGGAGTCAGAGTGAGGAGGGGGACAGGGCTTGCATAGAAAGAGAGCAATACTTCTCATAATTAAAAGGTGTTCAAGGCAGACAAACCCATGGGTGGGCATTACAGACCTGGTATTTAGCTGTCTCTTTGATTTCAAGAGGTAGAAATAAGGAGGGAGGGAGGGAATCTAAGTGAAGAAGCGGTAGGGGCAAGAGTGTGGACTTGAGAGGCTTCAGGTGAGAACACACATTGTTCACTTGGGTGAGGCAATCATTTGCATATTTTCTACACTTCCAACTCAGGGCAGAATCCAAATTTGGAGACAAAACTTTTCTCATAGGTAAATTTGTATCAGAATGTGATTATATTCCTTTAATTCTTTTTTTTCTCCAGCAGTTTCTGATATTATATATGTAAATGTAAAATTATGTGTCCATCAACAAAATGAATTAAATCCTTCCTAAGTTGGTGTGAAATCATAAATATGTTTGAAAACAATACTACATGCTGATTTTTTCATAAACAATTTGATATCCCTTCATAGCTTGGATGAAGCTGCTTGGCTCAATAGGGAGGAAGAGAAAAAAACACAATATTCTGGCCTCTGGTCCTGAAAAATAATAGTGGTTGATTAAATGCCAGTTGGTTGTAAATGATAACCCACATAAACAGTGGGAAGTCATTATGCTTAAGCAGTGAATTCTAATTTAATTTTATGGCTTTTGGAAATAAAATCCCTTCGGCCAGTCAGCAGAAGCTAAGGAACGGTGACTGAGGTGAGTGTTGGAAAGGCTGTAATTCTGGTAGGCCAGCTCTGAGGTGACCTACCCCTGCATTAAGTAACTGGCTACCTAGATTCTTTCCTCATTCTCCTAATGATGTAATTTTATTGTGTAATCACCAATGTATAGATCCTACATTCGTACAAAAGCCACTCCACCAAATTTGTGCTTGATGTCCATGTGTTTCAGTTGTCTATTGTATTGCTGTACAGAAAAATTATTCAAAACTCAGTACCCTTACATCTAAGACGTTTGTATGTCCGGACTCCATCAGGGGTTAGCTGGCTGATTCTTCTGCTTCATATGATATCATGTGGGGTCCCTTGGTGGTACCCAGTTGGTGTCTTGGCCAGTTTGAAGGAAGCAAGACCGCTTCACTCACAAGCTTGGTGTTTTGATGGTGGCAGTTGGAAGGCTGGGCTCGACTGGGCTCCTCTTTTTCTCCATGTAGTTGTAGGACCTCTTCATGTAGTCTCTCCAGTGGGATTATGAAACGTCTTACAAGGAGGGTCAGGTCTCCAAGAGACCAGTGTGGAAGCTGCCAGTCATCCTAAAGATTACGTCTGAGGCTGGAATAGCATCACTTCCACTGTGCACTGTTGGTAAAAATAGTCACAAGGCAGCCCAGATTGAAAAGGCGGGTAAATAGAATTTACCTCTTGATGAGAAGGATATCCAAGAATATGTGGTCCTCTTTAATCCACCCTTCCACGCACAAACAGAATATACTATAGAAATGAATCTTGCAAAAAACCAAAACTATGAATATGTATAGTTACATGACCTTTACAGGTCACTGGAAAATTTTTACTTATGGTCAAACTGTTCCTTCATCTCAGGGAACAAGTGCAGTCCTGCTGAACAAGTGCTGTCTAGAGCAGATTACCACTGGGTCAAAGAACACTTTAAAAAGTAAGAGATCTTTATAGATTTCTCCCTATGAAAATTTGATGTACCGAACTGGTATTTCACTAGTGCCTTGGCCTCTATTCCTTTTGTAACTACTTGGATTGTCCTCGTCATCTAGGCAATTCCTCCTCAATTATTTGCTCGATGTGCACATTCTTGGCTTTTCTCAAACACTAAACTGTATAGCTTATTTGTTGGATGTTGTAGATGTGCATCTCAGGCAACAGATGCAATACACCCTGTTGTCCTGGCAGCACACATACTTTAAGCACCACAGTGCTTCTCCGAACCCTGTTAAGATTGTCTGTTGTGGCACTGACTGACAATAAGTCAGTGCCTTTTGGCATTGATTTGGCTTTATAGTCAGAAGACAAAAAGGGATTACCTTTCAGCATCGTGTGGTGGGGTTGTTGATCTAATCTGATCTACACAGGGGCTCATATAATGATGCAAGTTGTATTAGGCAGGCATCTGGAACTGTCTGGCTGAAAGAAAGTTATTGAAAATCAGAACATGTCAGGCAGAATTAGCGTAGCAGTCAAATGGTGCCAATACAGGTGCAATATTGGCTGACTGCTAGAATATGTCACATAGCAACACAGTCACAGTCAAGGAAGAAAAAGTTACATAGCCATGGTGTGAGAACAGAAAATATCATAGACTATTGATTAGATAGCCTTGACAGAGTTGAATTTATTCAAGCACTTACAAAGCCTACTGAGATTCACTTCTCAGTATTTTAAAATGTTTTGTATCAGAAGAGGAAAGACAAAATGAGAAGTGAAAGGTAGTTTCTAAATTTTACTTTTGGATTTCCTTCTCTGCTTCTGTACTTCAATTCAATAAGCATTCATTGGGAACCCTCCTACACTGTTGGTGGGAATGTAAATTGATACAGCCACTATGGAAAACAGTATGGAGGTTCCTTAAAAAAACTAAAAATACAACTGTCATATGATCCAGCAGTTCCACCCCTGGGTATATATCCGGAGAAAACCATAATTCGAAAAGATACATGCACCCCAATATTCATTGCAGCACTATTTACAACAGCCAAGACACAGAAGCAACCTAAATGTCTATCTACAGATGAATGGGTAAAGAAGATGTGGTACATATATACAGTGGGATATTACTCAGCCATAAAACGAATGAAATAATGCCATTTGCAGCAACATGGATGGACCTAGAGATTATCATACTAAGTGAAATAAGTGAGACAGGCAAAGACAAATATCATATGATATCACTTATATGTGGAATCTAAAAAAGTGATACAAGTGAACTTATTTACAAAATAGAAACAGACACACAGACTTAGAAAACAAACTTATGCCTACCAAAGGGGAAAGGTGGGGGGAGGGATAAATTAGGAGGTTGGGATTAACATACACACACTACTATATATAAAATAGATAATCAACAAGGACCTACTGTATAACACAGGGAGCTCTACTCAGTACTCTGTAATAACCTATATGGGAAAATAATCTGAAAAAGAATAGGTATATGTATAACTGAATCACTTTGCTGTACACCTGAAACTAACACAACATTGTAAATCAACTATACTCCAATGTAAAACAAACAAAAACAATACAGTAAGTACCCTACACACGAACCTTCAAGTTAAGTACCCTACACACAAACCTTCAAGTTGAGAACTTTCTTTTTTTTAATATATATATCCTTATTGGTGTATAATTGCTTTACAATGTTGTATTAGTTTCTTCTGTACAACAAACAAAGTGAATCAGCTATATGTATACATATATGCCCATATCCCTTCCCTCTGGAGCGTCCCTCCCACCCTCCCTATCCCAGCCCTCTAGGTCGTCACAAAGCATCGAGTTGATCTCCCTGTGCTATGCAGCAACTTCCCACTAGCTATCTACTTTACATTTGGTAGTGTATATATGTCAGTGCTGCTCCCTCACTTTGTCCCAGCTTACCCTTCCCCCCATGTGTCCTCAAGTCCGTTCTCTACATCTGCGTGTTTATTCCTGCCCTGCCACTAGGTTCATCAGTACCGTTTTTTTAGATTCCATATATGTGCATTAGCATACAGTATTTGTTTTTCTCTTTCTGACATTCTTCACTCTGTATGACAGACTCTAGGTCCATCCACCTCATTACAAATAACTCAATATCATTCCTTTTTATGGCTGAGTAATATTTCATTGTATATATATGTGCTACATCTTATCTATTCATCTGTCGATGGACGTTTAGGTTGCTTCCATGTCCTGGCTATTGTAAATAGTGCTGCAATGAACATTGTGGTGCATGTATCTTTTTGAATAATGGTTTTCTCAGGGTATATGCCCAGTAATAGGATTGCTGGGTCATATGGTAATTCTATTTTTAGTTTTTTAAGGACCCTCCATACTGTTCTCCATAGTGGCTGTATCAATTTACATTCCCACCAACAGTGCAAGAGGGTTCCCTTTTCTCCACACCCTCTCCAGCATTTATTGTTTGTAGATTTTTTGATGATGGCCATTCTGACTGGTGTGAGGTGATACCTCATTGTGGTTTTGATTTGCATTTCTCTAATGATTAGTGATGTTGAGCATCCTTTCATGTGTTTGTTGGCAATCTGTATGTCTTCTTTGGAGAAATGTCTATTTAGGTCTTCTGCCCATTTTTGGATTGGGTTGTTTGTTTTTTTGATATCGAGTTGCATGAGCTGCTTCTATATTTTGGAGATTAATCCTTTGTCAGTTGCTTTGTTTGCAAGTATTTTCTCCTATTCTGAGGATTGTCTTTTCATCTTGTTTATGGTTTCCTTTGCTGTAGAAAAGCTTTTAAGTTTCATTAGGTCCCATTTGTTTTTTTTTTTTTTTATTTTATTTCCGTTACTCTAGGAGGAGGGTCAAAAAGGATCTTGCTGTGATTTATGTCAGAGAGTGTTCTGCCTATGTTTTCCTCTAAGAGTTTGATAGTGTCTGGCCTTACATTTAGGTCTTTAATCCATTTTGAGTTTATTTTTGTGTATGGTGTTAAGAAGTGTTCTAATTTCATTCTTTTACATGTAGCTGTCCAGTTTTCCCAGCACCACTTATTGAAGAGGCTGTCTTTTCTCCATTGTATATTCTTGCCTCCTTTGTCAAAGATAAGGTGACCATATGTGTGTGGGTTTATCTCTGGGCTTTCTATCCTGTTCCATTGATCTGTATTTCTGTTTTTGTGCCAGTAGTTTGTGGTATAGTCTGAAGTCAGGGAGCCTGATTCCTCCAGCTCCATTTTTCTTTCTCAAGATTCCTTTGGCTATTCGGGGTCTTTTGTGTTTCCATACAAATTTTTTGTTCTAGTTCTGTGAAAAATGCCATTGGTAATGGGATAGGGATTGCATTAAATCTTTAGATTGCTTTGGGTAGTATAGTCATTTTCACAAGGTTGATTCTTTCAATCCAAGAACATGGTATATCTTTCCATCTCTTTGTATCGTCTTTGATTTCTTTGATCAGTGTCTTATAGTTTTCTGCATATAGGTCTTTTGCCTCCTTAGGTAGGTTTTTTCCTAGGTATTTTATTCTTTTTGTTGCAGTAGTAAATGGGAGTGTTTCCTTAATTTCTCTTTCTGATTTTTCATTGTTGGTGTATAGGAATGCAAGAGTTTTCTGTGCATTAATTTTGTGTCCTGCTACTTTACCTAATTCATTGATTAGATTTAGCAGTTTGGTGGAATCTTTAGGATTTTCTATGTATAGTATCATGTCATCTGCAAACAGTGACAGTTTTACTTCTTCTTTTCCAATTTGGATTCCTTTTATTTCTTTTTCTTCTCTGATTGCCAAGGCTAAAAATTCCAAAACTATGTTGAATAATAGTGGTGAGAGTGGGCACCCTTGTCTTGCTCCTGATCTTAAAGGAAGTGCTTTCAGTTTTTCACCATTGAGAATAATGTGGGCTGTGTGTTTGTCATATATGGCTTTTATTTTTTTTAATTTTTTTTAATTTTTTAATAAATTTATTTACTTAATTATTTTTGGCTGCGTTGGTTATTGTTGCTGCCTGTGGGCTTTCTCCTGTTGTGGCGAGCAGGAGCCACTCCTCGCTGCAGTGCACGGGTCCCTCACCACGGTGGCCTCTCCTGCTGCAAAGCATGGGCTCCAGGCACGCAGGCTTCAGTAGTTGTGGTGCACGGGCTTAGCTGTGGCATGTGGGATCCTCCCGAACCAGGGATTGAACCCGTGTCCCCTGCATTGGCAGGCGAATTCTCAACCACTGTGCCACCAGGGCAGTCCCGTGGCTTTTATTATGTTGAGGTAGGTTCCCTCTATGCCCCCTTTCTGGAGTGTTTATCATAAATGGGTGCTGAATTTTTTCAAAAGCTTTTTCTGCATCTATTGAGATGATCATATGGTTTTTATCCATCAATTTGTTAATATGGTGTATCACATTGATAGATTTGCATATGTTGAAGAATCCTTGCATTCCTGGGATAAACCCCACTTGATCATAGTGTATGATCCTTTTAATGTGCTGTTGGATTCTGTTTCCTAGTATTCTGTTGAGGATTTTTGCATATATGTTCATCAGTGATACTGGCCTGTAATTTTCTTCTTTTGTGCCATCTTGGTATCAGGGTGATGGTGGCCTCGTAGAATAAGTTGGGGAGTGTTCCTCCCTCTGCTATATTTTGGAAGAGTTTGAGAAGGATAGGTGTTAGCTCTTCTCTAAATGTTTGATAGAATTCACCTGTGAAGCCATCTGGCCCTGAGCTTTTGTTTGTTGGAAGATTTTTAATCACAGTTTCAATTTCAGTGCTCATGATTGGTCTGTTCATGTTTTCTATTTCTTCCTGGTTCAGTCTTGGGAAGTTGTACTTTTATAAGAATTTGTCCATTTCTTCCAGGTTGTCCATTTTACTGGCATATAGTTGCTTGTAGTAGTATCTCATGATCCTTTGTATTTCTGCAGTGTCAGTTATTACTTCTTTTTCATTTCTAATTCTGTTGATTTGTGCCTTCTCCCTTTTTTTCCTGATGAGTCTGGCTAATGGTTTATCAATGTTTTTTATCTTCTCAGATAACCAGCTTTTAGTTTTATCAACTTTGCGATTGCTTCCTTCATTTCTTTATCATTTATTTATGATCTGATCTTTATGATTTCTTTCCTTCTGCTAAATGTGGGGGTTTTTTGTTCTTCTTCCTCTAATTTCTTTAGGTGTAAGGTTAGGTTGTTTATTTGAGATTTTTCTTGTTTCTTAAGGTAGGATTGTATTGCTATAAACTTCCCTCTTAGACCTGCTTTTGCTGCATCCCATAGGTTTTGGGTTGTCATGTTTTCATTGTCATTTGTTTCTAGGTGTCTCTTGATTTCCTGTTTGATTTCTTCAGTGATCTCTTGGTTATTTACTAGCATATTGTTTACCCTTCATGTGTTTGTATTTTTTACAGTTTTTTTCCTGTGATTGATATCTAGTATCATAGCGTTGTGGTCAGAAAAGATGCTTGATACGATTTCAATTTTCTTAAATTTACCAAGGCTTGACTTGTGACCCTCGAGAGATCTATCCTGGAGAATGTTCCGTGTGCACTTGAGAAGATTCTGTTGTTTTTGGATGGAATGTCCTATAAATATCAGTTAAGTCCATCTGGTCTAATGTGTCATTTAATGCCTGTTTTTCCTGTTTATTTTCATTTTGGAGGGTCTGTTCATTGGTGAAGGTGGGGTGTTAAAGTCCCCTACTATGATTGTGTTACTGTTGATTTCCCCTTTTATGGCTGTTAGCATTTGCCTTATGTATTGAGGTGCTCCTATGTTGGATGCATAAATATTTGCAATTGTTATATCTTCTTCTTGGATTGATCCCTTGATCATTATATAGTGTCCATCCTTGTCTCTTGTAATAGTCTTTATTTTAAAGTCTATTTTGTCTGATATGAGTATTGCTACTCCAGCGTTCTTTTGATTTCCATTTGCATGGAATATCTTTTTCCATCCCGTCACTTTCAGTCTGTATATGTCCCTAGGTCTGAAGTGGGTCTCCTGTAGACAGCATATATGTGGGTCTTGTTTTTGTATCCATTCAGCCAGTGTGTGTCTTTTGGTTGGGGCATTTAATCCATTTACATTTAAGATAATTATTTATATATATGTTCCTGTTGCCATTTTCTTAATTGTTTTGGGTTTGTTTTTGTAAGTCTTTTCCTTCTCTTGTGTTCCTTGCCTAGAGAAGTTCCTTTAGCATTTGTTGTAAAGCTGGTTTTGTGGTGCTGAATTCTCTTAACTTTTGCTTGTCTGTAAAGCCTTTGATTTCTCCATCGATTCTGAATGAGATCCTTACTGGGTAGAGTAATGTTGGTTGTAGGTTTTTCCCTTTCATCACTTAAAATATATCTTGCTACTCTTTTCTGGCTTGCAGAGTTTCTGCTGAAAGATCAGCTGTTAACCTTATGGGCATTCCCTTGTATATTATTTGTTGCTTTTCCCTTGCTGCTTTTAATATTTTTTCTTTGTGTTTAATTTTTTTAGTTTGATTAATATGTTTCTCGGTGTGTTTCTCCTTGGGTTTATCCTGTATGGGACTCTGTGCTTCCTGGACTTGATTGACTCTTTCCTTTCCCATGTTAGGCAAGTTTTCAACTATAATCTCTTCAAATATTTTCTCATACCCTTTCTTTTTTTCTTCTTCTTCTGGGAAGACTGTAATTCAAATGTTGGTGTGCTTAATGTTGTCCCAGAGGTCTCTGAGACTGTCCTCCATTCTTTTCATTCTTTTTCCTTTATTCTGCTCTGTGGCAGTTATTTCCACCATTCTGTCTTCTAGCTCACTTATCTGTTCTTCTGCCTCAGTTATTCTGGTACTGATTCCTTCTAGAGTATTTTTAATTTCAGTTATATGGTGTTCATCATTGTTTGTTTGCTCTTTAGTTCTTCTAGGTCCTTGTTAAACGTTTCTTTTATTTTCTCTATTCTGTTTCCAAGATTTTGGATCATCTTTACTATCATTACTCTGAATTCTTTTCCAGGTAGTTTGCCTATTTCCTGTTCATTTATCTGGTCTTGTGGGTTTTTATTTTGCTCCTTGACTGTAAGATATTTCTCTGTCTTCTCAGTTTGTGTAATTACAGTGTTTGATGTCTCCTTTCTCTAGGCTACATGGTCGTAGTTCCTCTTGCTTCTGTTCTCTGCCCCCGGAGGTGTTGTTGGTCCAGTGTCTTGTGTAGGCTTCCTGATCGGAGGGACTGTTGCCTGCATTCTGGTGGGTGGGGCTGAGTCTTTTCCCTTTGATGAGCAGGACCATGTCAGGTGGTGTGTTTTGGGGTGTCTGTGAGCTTAGTATGACTTTAGGTAGTCTGTGTGCTGATGGGTGGGTTTGTGTTTCTGTCTTGTTTGTTGTTTGGTGTGAGGCATCCAGCACTGGGAGCTGCTGGCAGTTGCGTGGAGCTGGGTCTCCATTCAGATGGAGGCCTCCATGAGAGCTCTCGGTGATTCATCTTCCCTGGGACTGGGAATTCTCTAGTGGTCCAGCATCCCGGGCTCGGTGCTCCCATCTCAGAGCCTCAGGCCCGACTTCTGGTCGAGGGACCAAGGCCCCACGTGTCACTCATCCCATCAACAAAGGGGATTAAGAAAAAAAAAAAAGATTAACAAGACCCCAGACAAATGGTAAAAAGTAAAATCAAACAAAGAGAAACAGGGAAACACACACACACACAAAAGAAATAAAAACAGAACCAAATAAATCAAAAAGCAAGAGAACAACCAAACAAAAGAACCCAAGAACGAAATCAAACAATTGAGAAGAAAGCTGACAAAAACACAAAACCAAAAACAAAACGAAAGCAGAGTGCTAACTGAATAATGAAGCAAAGAAACAAAACAACCTGACAAAAATGATAAAAAAAAGAAAAAGGAAAAGAATAGAAAAAGAGAAAGGGGAAAGAAGAACAACAGAAAGGCAATGTAGAAACAGGAATATAAAAAAATAAAGTAAAATAGAAAATATATTTTTTAAAAAAAGACAAAAACCCAGAGAAATGGTAAAAACAAAATCAAGCAAACAAAAACAGAGACAAGGAAACAAACACATGTAATAGAAACAGAAACAACCAAATAAAAAGCAGGAGAACAAACAGACAAATAGAGCTCAAAAATGAAATCAAACAATTAGGATTAAAACAACAGAAACACATAACCTAAAAAGAAAACCAAAGCAGCATTCCAACTGAAGAATAAAGCAAGGAAACAGAACAAACTGATAAAAATGATTAAAAAAAAAAAAAAAGTAAAATGGGAAAAAACACAGGACAACAGAAAAGCAAAGTACAAATGGAAATATTTTAAAAAAAGCAAAATATATTAAAGAAAAAGAAAAAAACGATGGAAAAGAACACAGAACCACAGGAAAGCAAAGTAAAAATAGAAATGTATAAAAGAAAAAATAAAACATATATGGTAAAACACGGAGATCCCAAAAGACTAAAAAAACCAAACAAGTTAAAACACCACCACCAAACAAACAAAAAAAGAAAGAAAAAGAAACCAAAAAAACCCCAGCTAGAACCAACAACAGAATGAATCAAAACATAATAAAATTAATAGTAATAATTATGCTTCCCTGGGGTCTCTGCTGTAAGTGTCCTTGCACATGCCGTGAGCTACAGCCCACCTCCGCCTCCCTAAGAGGCCCTCCTCTGCCTCTGGGCTGGTCTCTGGACCTGCTTTGGGCCCTGTGGGGACCACTTAGACTCTGATCTGGCCCATTTCTTGCATGTGCTGCCCCCAAAGTCCACAGCTGCCATAGCTAGACCGTTTTCATTTGTGGGAACCCTCATTGTCTACTCAGATATTCCATAGATGCAGGGTCTACCTAGCTGATTGCAGGGATTTAATCTGTGGCTTGTACAGCTGATGGAAAGATTTTTGATCTTCTTCCTTAGTCACCCTGTCCCTGGGGTTCAGCTTTGGTCTTATCCTCACCTCTGCATGTGGTCCACCCACAGGAGTCTGGTCCTGACGCTGCCTTGGAGCTCTTGAGTCTGCCCCTGTGAGGACCAGGCACAGAGGTGGTATGACTGTTTGGATCTCCAGTGGAGCCCTGGCAGTGCCAAATGTGCAGGGAAGCCAGTAGCCATGGGCACAAGAGATATGGCCCTAGTGAGGGCCTTTTCTGGTGCCTGGCATAAGGTGTGTGAAGGCCAGCCCTGGCCCAGCTTTTTCTGGCATGCAGCAGCAGGCCTGCAAGGGCCAGCCCTGAGGGTTTTTTTTTTAATTGCCCTGCAGCCAGCACGTGAGGGCCAGCTCTGAGGGGGCTTTTTTTATTGCTCAGCACTCGGCGTGCAAGAGCCAGCCCTGAGCGGGCTTCTTTTATTGTTGTTGGCAGGCACCGGCGTGTGGGGAGAGAGGCTACAATAGCAGCTCCTCCCCCTGCCTGTGACTCAGCAATAGCGCCCTGCTTCCATGGCAGTCTGGTCTTCCTCCATAGGCATTCCCTGCTGCAGATTGCCTCGCTTCTATCCCCTCAGTTCGTCTCCCCACAGCCAACAGGAGTTCTCACTCTGGGCCTGTTCTCCAATCCCCATGCACCAGCTCCCAGCCCCCTTGCACACCTGTGAACCCACATCCCAGTCCAGGGCACATAGGGCCATGGTATGGACCGTCTGCCACAGATCGGCCTCTACATCCTCTTCTGACAGCCTCTAATGCTTCCCTTCTGTCCCAATCAATTTCCCCACAAGAGAGGGGGTTTCCCAGAATTTGGGAATCTCTCCTCTGCTTCAGCTCCTCTGTCCTGGGGTGCAGGTCCCGTCCCACTTCCTCTCCTCCTCCTTCTCCCTTCTTTTTTTCTGTCCTACCCAGTTATGCAGGGATCTTTATAGTCCTTTCTGGTGTCTAAGATGTTCTGTTAGCTTTCAGCCAGTGTTCTGTGAGAATTGTTGCATCTATAGATGTATTCCTGATGCATCTGTGAAGAGAGATGATCTGCACATCCACCTGCTCTTCCGCCATCTTGAATTTCCCACTGAGAACTTTCAAAGATGTGAATGTGCCCTTTGCGTGTCCAATCACGTAAATTAGTTCACGTGTCTGGTGTATTGTCACGTGCATACAAGTGACAAGTGGTTGTGCTTTTGTGTACTGTACAGTACTGTATAGAGTACAGTAGTACATTATCTTTATTTCAGCCTAGGATGTCTGGAAGCAAGTGTAGAAGCATCAGTGATGTAGCTGGTACTGCTATGAAGCGTCAAGCGATAACGAGCAACTTAGTGACCCTCAGCAAGAAGCTGGAGCTAGATCTGCAAGAGGACGACTTCACTGAACTCCTTGCTGTGCAACGTGAGGAGCTTATTAATGAAGACCTGATGGAATTGTAGGCCCAGAGAAAGGATGAAACGAGACAAGAGGAACAAGAAGTAACTGAAGAACTGATGAGATTCACAACACGGGAAATGGCAAGGGGATTTTCTTTATTTGAGAAGGCACTGTTAGTTTCTGAGGCACAGGATCTGAACATAGAACGGTACACAGAGGCTGCAGCAGCCATTCAGAATGCAATCCAGTGCTGCTGTATCATCTATGACTAGAAAAAAAGAGCTACTACCCAGGCATCAGTGAATCATTTTTTCAAGGGGTAGACAGAATTGAATCCAGCAAGGAACCAGAACCTGTGCCATTAACGTCAGGCATGGTAAACTTACAGCTTGCCCTCCATCTCCTATTGCTGATGATCCTTCAGCTCTACCATCTCCCACCTCCTCTCCCTCCTCCAGTCAGTAACTCTTCTTGCCTGTTCACTTGATGCCAGCCCCTGTATGCCAGCTGTTGTACTGTACTACTGTACTTTTCAAGGTATTGTACTGTAAGGTTAAAAATGTTTTCTTTATTTTTTGTGTTTGTTTTTTATATATTATTTGTGTGAAAAGTATTATAAACCTATTATAGTACAGTACTATATAGCTGATTGTGTTAGTTGGGTACCTAGGCCAACTTTGTTGGACTTATGAACAAATTGGACTTACGAACACGCTCTCAGAATGGAACTCGTTTGTATGTAGGAGACTTACTGTAAGCATTTATTAACTTATACCTGTTGAGCATGTTTTTCTTTATTCATACATTCAACAGTATTTACTGAGAAATTGCTACATACCAGACACTGGGCCAGGAGCTAGAGACTTGCTGGTGAGCAAAAACAGGCATAGTTCCAGGCTCTAAGGAACTTTTAGACTATTTAGGGAGATAAATAAATAAATAAATAGTATATTATTACAATTGAGATAAGTGCTAGTATTAGGTGCCTAAATGCTCATATTTTAAAAACTGCATTTCAGACTGTTTACAGATACAGAGTTTATTTCTTACTCACTCTACAGCTCAGCATAGTTGTTCCTGTATTAGGTAGCAATCTAGGTATCTCTTCATGGGCAGCAACTTGGGGATAGAAGTTCCTTTCATCTTGCAGCTCAGTTCTTTTCTAGACCTTCAAGTTTTCTTTTTTTAGCTGGAATGTGGGGGGAAAAGAGTGGAGGACTCTGTGTGGGAGGGTTTTATGGGCCTGGCTTAGAAATGGCATACCTCACTTCTGTTCACATTCTGTTGTTCACAATTCAGTCACATGATCAAGGGGAGGATAGAAAATAGAATCTAGTTGTGTCTCCCAGAGGAGGAGAGAAATTTTTAACTAATCTACTAAAACCTATGAATGAAAAGAACAGGGTGCTTTCAGATGTGATAAAGGAAAAAAAAGTATAAGACATAATGTCATGAAGCTTACAGTTTTGTTGTTGAAATACACTAATGAGATATTTAAATAATACTGAAAGGTAATCTGTATTTGAATAAAACAGAGCATCAGAGGAGGAATCTTTTGCCATCATTGATTCTAATTCCATTCTTTATATAGAAAATGGAAGTCCAAGTTCTTATGATCCACGAACATGGGATATCTTTCCATTTGTTTGTGTCATCAATTTCTTTTATCAAAGTCTTGTAGTTTTTATTGTACAAATCTTTCACTTCCTTGGATAAATTTATTCCTAAGTGTTTTATTGTCTTTGTTGCTATCGTGAATGAGATTGTTTTATTTCTTTTTCAGATATTTCATTGTTAGTGTGTAGAAATATAATTGATTTCTGTATATTGATTTTATATTCTGCAACTCCACTGAGTTTGTTGATTAGTTCCAACAATTTTTTAGTTGAGTCTTTAGGATCTTCTATATGTAAGATCACATCATCTGCAAACAAAGGCAATTTTACTCCTTCCTTTCTGATTTGATTGCTTTTATTTTCTTTATCTTGCTTGATTGCTCTAGCTGGGACTTCCAGTACTATGTTGAATAAGAGCAGTGATAGTGGACACCCTTGTTAAAGTATTTGCTAAGGTAAAATGTCTAGTTAGTATCATAACTGGGTCACATATTTTTCGGAGAAGTTTATAATACTCAGTGTCCACACACACACACACACACACACACAGACACACACACACGTCCTTACCTACATAATTGACTCCTATTTTCTGTTTACCAGCAGATAAGCCAACATTTCCAGTTAAAGGTGCTTATTGCCAGTGCTGAACTTTCTTTGGAGGAATCCAATCAAAGGGACTTGGATCCACAGTCAAATCACTGCCCACAACTGGTCAATACTATTTGCCAGAGAAACTCATGCATGAAGTCCGACCTTGAGTAATTGGTCTGGTAGGTTAGGGCCAAAACTCTTACAAATACATTTTAGAGCTATCTTTCTTGGAGGCTTGGCAATGTGCCATCTGGCCATGGAGTCTGACTGAGAGTTGAGCTCTTCGTACCCTCAGGAATGGTGGGAGCTGAAGCCTGGGCTAGCTTCAAGGCCACTCTTACATGGGAGAGAGTAGCAACTTTCATTGCATATCTCTATATATCGGTTAAAAATAAAAAGCCCTTGTGCTGGAAAAAAATCAAAGTTTGGCCAGTTTTTTTGGAGTCAGTTTCTGAGGTGAGAACAGAAGGAATTGGAGGTTGGCTAATAGAGACTATCAGTCACTAAACAAATTGGTGCCTATGTCTTGTCCAGTCTTCCATATATTATGTTTTCTGAAAGTGATATGAATATTATGTAATGTGCAAATCAAGGGGTTAGAGAATTGAGGGTGGGTAGTTTTGATATGAGTAACACTTAGAGAAATGATAGGAATTAGGCAGCGTCTCTCAAAATACACTTTGCAGATGTCCCACTTCCTAATCCCCTAGGGAGCCTAATAAAATGCAGATTCCTGGGCCACTTGTAGATTGAAGAGTGAAACTCTTGGGCTTTTGACCTGTGAACCTGTATGTTAAACAGAGCTCCCTTTATCTTAAAGGATGACTGCTAGAGAGGGATGGAGGAAAACCTGAGCAATGGTATTGGAATATAAAGCATCAAATCACTCTTGTGTATTTGCCTATGTCAGTTTACTAAGTAAAAGTTTACTTAGTAATTCCAGATTTGGATCTGATGAAAGGCTATCTCTATATATGATCAGATCAAATATATAATTTATTCTTGCTTCTTTCAGACAACTAATCAAAAATAATTGTCTGCTGTGACTGCTGTTCTCTAGAATCAGCTGTCATGGATTATGTTTGGTATGTCAGAGGCCTTGTGAGAATCAGCTGTCAGGCATGGAATAGAATTGTACAGTTGCTATAGGTCAAAGGAGAGAGCGTTTTTGCTCATGGAATTTTGACTTTGTGTCAAGGGTTGTATAGCTAGTTATATTTAACAAAAGTGTGGTTCCCAGAAAGTCTCATGAAAAATCCTAAAGCACTGAAATGTCTCCTGATTATGACAGATTCATATTATGAGTCTAAAATTCCTTATGGTGATTATGAGATACTAAGTAAACATTTTTCATGCTAAATCCTGATCATAAGATTTTTATTAAGGGTTTTAGAGGGACTCATACTTGAAACTCTGAATTTGACTTTCTTGAAATTATTCTATATTTCCGGTAGATGCTAATAAGTTGATTATGTTGATGTTTTTTTCATTGATAATATTAAAGAGTATAGAAGGAGTTCAATAAGTACTTTTACAATTAATGCTCAGTAAAGAATTCAGAGTTCTTTGTGAACTGTTGATAAATACAAAACTATGAAATTGCCAATCGTGGCATGCCATCAATCATGGGTAGTTGGATACTAAGACTCTTGCTTCCTTCTCATAGCTTTCACCCCCTCTAGGGTTATCCATCAGTCATACAGAATATATTTGGTTTGTGGGTATATTTAATTTGGAAGACAGAGCTCGTTAAACTTTTTAAAAATTAAATGAAGCAATTTGAAAATTGGATGATTCCCATAAAAACTCAGCTTTCTGGATTCTCATGAAAAGTCAAAACATGGGCCATGTTCCCCTATGGCAGAGGTCAGAAGTGGCCCCTCTCGATGCTCAAGTGCTCTCCAGCATATGATGCTTCACTCATTTATACTAGCTGCTTCTGAGTATGAGAACCCTCAAAGGCTTGAGGCTCTTTCTTGTTAAAATGATCTGTCCCCAGCCTTTTAAATTTCCAATACTCTTCACTTAGGATCCTCTCAAGATGACAACTTACTCTCTGAGAGAAAACAAACCACTTGATTACATTTTGTAAAGATGTATGTGTGTGAGAAATATATAAAGGTGCGCAGTTAGAGGCACACAAAATTCATCTAGATTTGTTAAGCTTAAAAGATGTATTCCTGTTTTCTGTTGGGTTAAGAACCAGAGTTAATAAAATGAGATATAATAGGGGGATATGTGAACTCCTAGATTTACTCAAGTATGAATACACAAATTCAAATACCTACATACAAAGTCAATTAGGAAATGCAAGATGATAGAGCTATAATTTGGTAGTATTTTTATGAAGGCGGTGTTAGTAAGTGAAGAGTTCAGTACGCATCAGTAGAGCAATACGACTACTTTTAAAAAGATGCAAAAAGAGGCATGTTAATAGAAATGTACCAATGATGGAAGCTGTGGTCTTTTGTACTCTGTGTTTGTCAAACTGGGTATGGAGGGATTTAAAACTTCTCTGAAGTTTTAAAAAGACGTTGACCACAGAGCTCCAGGAAATGTGAGAACAGGTGACTGCAAGGGAGAAGGGCCTAGGAATTAAATCATATAAGGAATGATTGACGAAGCCATGTTTTAACCAGAGAAGATGGAAACGGGTTAAGGAAATAAGCAAGGCCTTTAAATATTTGAAGAACTCTTATACATCTGAGGGTGTACACTTGTACTCTATGACTCCAAGGAGCATAAAATGATAAAGACTCATGTATTTTTTAAAATGTGGGAGAAGGCAAACTTCAGATTGTTCAGACAAGTAACACTGAAGACTGTGTATCGAGACCTAAGAGGTCTGTGTTAACAGATGGATTTAGACCACTTAGTAAAGAGATAGAGATGACAAGGGCCAAGATAGACAAAACAGAATCTTGAGAAGATAACTTACTTTCTGTTTTTCTTCTTTTAGAATTTTAAAAGTTTATAAAAGTCACAGACATCAGACACAAAAAAGTCTAAGTAAAATTACTTTGATTACTATCGTTTAGAGAAAATGACTATTAACAATTTTGGTTATTGGCTTTTAAATTCCTTATGAGAAATTATACATACAAATTTTTCTTTATCAAAATTGAGGTTCTACTATAGAAATTTTCCTGTAGTGTTTCTTCTTCCACTTCAAAATACATAAATGCCCTCTTCTTTCATATTTGTGTGTATTTAAATTATTAGTAGTACACTATATTATACTGTATTCCTATATCATAATTAAAAGTTAAAAATTCATTTGTCATTGGAAATCTGTGCTGTTTCCTATTGTGAAAAATGATGAAATATATTATCTAATTATTTCTGTAGGGTATATTCCTCAAATGGGATCATAGTATCAAAGGGTATGCATTCTTTTTAGGGACTGTGACATATATTACAAGTTTCCCTAGAAAAAATGTTTCACAACTTACACTCCTGCCAGCTGGTAATGATGGAGACATTTTCTGAATACCTATATTAAATTCACTGTTGTCATTGAAGTTAGAAATTTTTTCCAAGTTTAACTTTTTCTGTAATTAAGTACCTATTTTTTTTGATTATTAAAAATTTATATATTTTTCACATCTTACATTTATATTTATTTTTTGGGTAATTATATGTTCATATGTTTGCCCATATTTTCAGATGTTCATCTTTTTCTTACTGGTTTTCAGAAGTTTTTAAAAAAGTTTATAAAAGCTGTTAGCCCATTGTCTTTTATATAGTTAAATGCATCTTCTTGTTTATCATTTATGTTTCAAACTTATTTATGATATATATATAGATAGATAGATAGATAACTGATGGGTCTAAGATTTTATCCTACTTGGAAGCTAATGAGTTAGCTTGCTACAATTTCATAGATGCTGGCAAAAGACACGAGACTTCTGGATATTTACAGCAATAGCAGTAGCCAGAATGTCAGCATTTTCTTTTCTTTTTTTTTTTTTTTCAACTTCAGGAAATTTAATATTGATACAATATTTTTATCCAAGCAAACAACCATATGCCAGTTTTTTAGTTGACTAATAATTTCCTATGTAGCATTAATTCTTTTTTTTTGAATATTTGCATTTTATTTATTTTTTACACAGCAGGTTCTTATTAGTTATCCACTTTATACACATCAGTGTATACATGTCAATCCCAATCTCCCAATTCGTCACACCACCACCCCAACTCCCCCGCCACTTTCCCCCCTTGGTGTCCATACGTTTGTTCTCTACATCTGTGTCTCTATTTCTGCCTTGCAAACTGGTTCAACTGTACCATTTTTCTAGGTTCCACATATATGTGTTAATATACAATATTTGTTTTTCTCTTTCTGACTTACTTTACTCTGTATGACAGTCTCTAGATTCATCCACGTCTCTACAAATGACCCAATTTCGTTCCCTTTTATGGCTGAGTAATATTCCATTGTATACATGTACCACATCTTCTTTATCCATTCGTCTGTCAATGGGCATTTAGGTTGCTTCCATGACCTGGCTATTGTAAATAGAGCTGCAGTGAACATTGGGGTGCATGTGTCTTTTTGAATTATGGTTTTCTCCAGGTATATGCCCAGTAGTGGGGCTGCTGGGTCATGTGGTAGTTCTATTTTTAGTTTTTAAAGGAACCTCCATACTGTTCTCCATAGTGGCTTTATCAGTTTACATTCCCATCAACAGTGCAAGAGGGTTCCCTTTTCTCCACACCCTCTATAGCATTTGTTGTTTGTAGATTTTCTGACGATGGCCATTCTAACTGGTGTGAAGTGATACCTCATTGTAGTTTTTTTTAAAAATAAATTTATTTATTTATTTATATTTATTTTTGGCTGCGTTGGGTCTTCGTTGCTGCATGCAGGCTTTCTCTAGTTGCAGCCAGTGGGGACTACTCTGCTTGCGGTGCACAGGCTTCTCATTGCGGTGGCTTCTCTTGTTGCGGAGCACGGGCTCTAGGCGCGTGGGCTTCAGTAGTTGTGGCATGCGGGCTTCAGTAGTTGTGGCTCACGGGCTCTGGAGTGCAGGCTCAGTAGTTGTGGTGCATGGGCTTAGTTGCTGTGCGGCATGTGGGATCCTCCCAGACCAGGGCTCAAACCCGTGTCCCCTGCATTGGCAGGTGGATTCTTAACCACTGTGCCACCAGGAAAGTCCCCCTCATTGTAGTTTTGATTTGCATTTCTCTAATAATTAGAGATGTTGAGCATCTTTTCATGTGTTTGTTGGCCATCTGTATGTCTTCTTTGGAGAAATGTCTATTTAGGTCTTCTGCCCATTTTTGGATTGGGTTGTTTGTTTTTTTAATATTGAGCTTATGAGCAGTTATATATTTTGGAGATTAATCCTTTGTCCGTTGATTTGTTTGCAAATATTTTCTCCCATTCTGAGGCTGATCTTTTCGTCTTGTTTATGATTTCCTTTGCTGTGTGAAAGCTTTTAAGTTTCATTAGGTCCCATTTGTTTATTTTTATTTTTATTTCCATTACTCTAGGAGGTGAATCAAAAAAGATATTGCTGTGATTTATGTCAAAGAGTGTTCTCCCTGTGTTTTCCCTAAGAGTTTTATAGTGTCTGGTCTTACATTTAGGTCTCTAATCCATTTTGAGTATGTTTTTGTGTATAGTGTTTGGGAGTGTTCTAATTTCATTCTTTTACATGTAGCTGTCCAGTTTTCCCAGCACCACTTATTGAAGAGACTGCCTATTCTCCATTGTAGATTCTTGCCTCCTTTATCATAGATTAGTTGATGATAGGTGCATGGGTTTATCTCTGGGCTTTCTATCCTGTTCCATTGATCTATATTTCTGTTTTTGTGCTAGTACCATATTGTCTTGATTACTGTAGCTTTGTAGTATAGTCTGAAGTCCAGGAGCCTGATTCCTCCATCTCTGTCTTTTTCCCTCAAGACTGCTTTGGCTATTCGGGGTCTTTTGTGTCTCCATACAAATTTTAAGGTTTTTGTTCTAGTTCTGTAAAAAATGCCACTGGTAATTTGATAGGGATTGCATTGAATCTGTAGATTGCTTTGGGTAGTATAGTCATTTTCACAATATTGATTCTTCTAATCGAAGAACATGGTATATCTCTCCATCTCTTGGTATCTTAATTTCTTTCATCAGTGTCTTATAGTTTTCTGCATAAAGGTCTTTTGTCTCCCTAGGTAGGTTTACTCCTAGGTATTTTATTCTTTTTGTTGCAGTGGTAAATGGGAGTGTATCCTTAATTTCTCTCTCAGATTTTTCATCATTAGTGTATAGGAATGCAAGAGATTTCTGTGCATTAATTTTGTATCCTGCAGCTTTACCAAATTCATTGATTAGCTCTAGTAGTTTTCTGGTGTCACCTTTGGGGTTCTCTTTGTATAGTATCATGTCATCTGCAAACAGTGACAGTATTACTTCTTCTTTTCCAATTTGTATTCCTTTTATTTCTTTTTCTTCTCTGATTGCTGTGGCTAGGACTTCCAAAACTATGTTGAGTAATAGTGGTGAGAGTGGACATCCTTGTCTTGTTCCTGGTCTTAGAGGAAATGCTTTCAGTTTTTCATCTTTGAGAATGATGTTTGCTGTGGGTTTTTCGTATATGGCCTTTATTATGTTGAGGTAGGTTCCCTCTATGCCCACTTTCTGGAGAGTTTTTATCATAAATGGGTGTTGAATTTTGTCAAAAACTTTATCTGCATCTACTGAGATGATCATATGGTTTTTCTTCTTCAGTTTGTTAATATGGTGTATCACATTGATTGATTTGCGTATATGGAAGAATTCTTGCATCCCTGGGATAAATCCCACTTGATCATGATGTATGATCCTTTTAATGTGCTGTTGGATTCTGTTTGCTAGTATTTTGTTGAGGATTTTTGCATCTATATTCATCAGTGATATTGGTCTGTAATTTTCTTTTTTTGCAGTATCTTTATCTGGTTTTGGTATCAGGGTGATGGTGGCCTCGTGGAATGAGTTTGAGAGTATTCCTTCCTCTGAAACTTTTTGGAAGAGTTTGAGAAGGATGGGTGTTACCTCTTCTCTAAATGTTTGATAGAATTCACCTGTGAAGCCATCTGGTCCTGGACTTTTGTTTGTTGGAAGATTTTTAATCACAGTTTCAATTTCATTACTTGTGATTGGTCTGTTCATATTTTCTATTTCTTCCTGGTTTAGTCTTGGAAGTTTATATCTTTGTATGAATTTGTCCATTTCTTCCAAGTTGTCCATTTTATTGGCATAGAGTTGCTTGTAGTAGTCTCTTAGGATGCTTTGTATTTCTGTGGTGTCTGTTGTAACTTCTCCTTTTTCATTTCTAATTTTATTGATTTGAGTCCTCTCCCTCTTTTTCTTGATGAGTCTGGCTAATGGTTTATCAATTTCGTTTAACTTCTCAAAGAACCAGCTTTTAGTTTTATTGATCTTTGCTATTGTTGTCTTTGTTTCTATTTCATTTATTTCTGCCCTGATCTTTATGATTTCTTTCCTTCTACTAACCTTGGGTTTTGTTTGTTCTTCTTTCTCTAGTTCCTTTAGGTGTAAGGTTAGATTGTTTATTTGAGATTTTGCTTGTTTCTTGAGGTAGGCTTGTATTGCTATAAACTTACCTCTTAGAACTCCTTTTGCTGCATCCTGTAGGTTTTGGATTGTCGTGTTTTCATTGTCATTTGTTTCTAGGTATTTTTTGATTTCCTCTCTGATTTCTTCAGTGATCTCTTGGTTATTTAGTAATGTATTGTTTAGCCTCCATGTGTTTGTGTTTTTTACATTTTTTCCCCTGTAATTGATTTCTAATCACATAGCGTTGTGATCAGAAAAGATGCTTGATATGATTTCAATTTTCTTAAATTTACTGAGGCTTGATTTGTGACCCAAGATGTGATCTATCCTGGAGAATGATCTGTGCACACTTGAGAAGAAAGTGTAATCTGCTGTTTTTGAATGGAATGTCCTATAAATATCAGTTAAATCTCTCTGGTCTATTGTGTCATTTAAAGCTTGTGTTTCCTTATTAATTTTCTGTTTGGATGATCTGTTCATTGGTGTAAGTGAGGTGTTAAAGTCCCCAACTATTATTGTGTTACTGTCGATTTCCTCTTTTATAGTTGTTAGCAGGTGCCTTATGTATTGAGCTGCATCTATTTTGGGTGCATATATATTTATAATTGTTATATCTTCTTCTTGGATTGATCCCTTGATCATTATGTAGTGTCCTTCCTTGTCTTTTGTAACATTCTTTATTTTAAAGTCTATTTTATCTGATATGAGTATTGCTACTCCAGCTTTCTTTTGATTTCCATTTGCATGGAATATCTTTTTCCATCCCCTCACTTTCAGTCTGTATGTGTCCCTAGGTCTGAAGTGGGTCTCTTGTAGACAGCATATATATGGGTCTTGTTTTTGTATGCATTCAGCGAACCTGTGTCTTTTGGTTGGAGCATTTAATCCATTCACGTTTAAGGTAATTATCGATATGTATGTTCCTATGACCATTTTCTTAATTGTTTTGAGTTTGTTTTTGTAGGTCCGTTTCTTCTTTTGTGTTTCCCACTTAGAGAAGTTCCTTTAGCATTTGTTGTAGAGCTGGTTTGGTGGTGCTGAATTCTCTTAGCTTTTGCTTGTATGTAAAGCTTTTGATTTCTCCATCAAATCAGAATGAGATCCTTGCTGGGTAGACTAATCTTGGTTGTAGATTCTTCCCTTTCATCACTTTAAATTTGTCATGCCACTCTCTTCTGGCTTGTAGAGTTTCTGATGAGAAATCAGCTCTTAACCTTATGGGAGTTCCCTTGTATGTTATTTGTCATTCTTCCCTTGCTGCTTTCAATAATTTTTCTTTGTCTTTAATTTTTGCCAGTTTGATTACTATGTGTCTTGGCATATTTCTCCTTGGGTTTATCCTTTATGGGACTCTCTGCGCTTCCTGGACTTGGGTGGCTGTTTCCTTTCCCATGTTAGGGGAGTTTTCAACGATAATCTCTTCAGATATTTTCTCGGGTCCTTTCTTTCTCTCTTCTCCTTCTGCAACCCCTACAATGCGAATGTTTTTGCGTTTAATGTTTTCCCAGAGGTCTCTTAGGCTGTCTTCATTTCTTTTCATTCTTTTTTCTTTATTCTGTTCTGCAGCAGTAAATTCCACCATTCTGTCTTCCAGGTCACTTATCTGTTCTTCTGCCTCAGTTTTTCTGCTATTCATTTCCTTCTAGTGTATTTTTGATTTTACTTATTGTATTGTTCATCTCTGTTTGTTTGTTCTTTAATTCTTCTAGGTCTTTGTTAATCATTTCTTGCATCTTCTTGATCTTTGCCTCCATTCTTTTTCCGAGGTCCTGGATCATCTTCGCTATCATTATTCTGAATTCTTTTTCTGGAAGGTTGCCTATCTCCACTTCATTTAGTTGTTTTTCTGGGGTTTTATCTTGTTCCTTCATCTGGTACATAGCCCTCTGCCTTTTCATCTTGTCTATCTTTCTGTGAACGTAGTTTTTCTTCCACAGGCTGCAGGATTGTAGTTCTTCTTGCTTCTGCTGTCTGCCCTCTGGTGAATTAGCCTATCTAAGAAGCTTGTCCAGAATGTCAGCATTTTCTTAAGCAGATTTTCCAACCTCCTGTTCCCACAGGGCAACATTACAAGGGCCAGGTGATGTTTGCACATGCAGTGGGTTGCATTATAGGATAGTAACCCCAAGCTTAGAAAACACCAGTATTTTATGATAGCCAGCAAGAAACTCTGACCAATATTTGCCCTAGAGCTAGATATTACCTTTATTATGCTGAACAGCAGACAAACATACCCGATCTCTGTTTTCTGAGGGTGTTGCTGAATAAATATCCTTGAAAAGCTAATTCAGAAAAGCTTGTCAGTACCTTGGTTCCCAAGATATGCAGGGATATGAGGGACCAATGGATAATTGTATTCTGACAGTAAGTGCCATAATTAGTTTTAAAATTATATAGTAAAATTTATCATTCTTAGATAGTTCCTTTTATTATTAGACTGAAGAGGTTTTTCCCTTTTTGGAGAGTGTTATTAAACTGCTGAAGTGGAGAATTCCCACACCAGTACTCATCAGAGGTTTCTACTCAGGTATTCCAATAAAAGAGGTCTGCTTCAGGAAGGAATTTCCAAGTCCCCCATTTTGTCTTGAATATTCAAGCAGATGATTTTTTTTTTTCTAAATTATTTGTTTTACTATGTAAATAACTTCCCCAATTCAAGTACAATTCATACAGGAAGATGTTTCTTGTTCATCCTTTAGCTTTGACAATTCTGGCACAAAACGTTCCTTATAAATTTATTAATTTATATTTAGTACCAGCTGCCTGCCAGAAATTGTTCCAAGTACTTTACATATATTATTTCATTTTGTTCTTGCAATAATCTAAGGTAGGTACTGTTTTCCCCCCTGTTTCACAAATGTGAAACTGAGACTCAGAGGCAACGTGAAATTTACTCAAGATCAAATTGTTGAGTTTGAGAATTACAATCACAATTCATCTGATTTCAACAAGGAATTTTTTCTGTTGTTTCATGTCCTTGAAAAAAATGGACAAATTTAGTTGTACATCTGATCAGAGGTGATCCTATACTATGCTGACTTTTGTATATCTGTAACCCATCTAAGAATCTAACAAAAGCTACACATCTCACAGGGGGAAGAAATGCTTTCTCTCACTTACATACACACACATACACACGTATACACACATACACACACACAGTATTTCATGTAATTTCAGCGTTATTTTAAATAATATATTTGATATTTATAGTGGTATGGGAGGAGCTATACATCTTAAGTTCAGTTATTTACTGTATTTTCATTTTTCCTTTAGTTCTTTTAAAACTTCTCACAGCAGATATTTTTAAAGTGAATTTCACATCAAATACTTATAGAGAAAACACTCAGAGAGAAAACGCTCAATGAGATAAAAGTAGAGTATCTGTAGTTGAAGCACACACAGGAGACAGGATTATTTGGCTTTGCCTTCATCCGTCATGGAGAGCCAGAATGGAATCTGCTTAAGAAGATGGACTCTGGAATCAGGCAGCTGGGGTCCAAATCCTGGCTCTACACAAGAGTTATTTTAAAAATATTTAACAACTGGTAACGCAGGGCATTGCCCAGTCAGAATAGACAGAGCCTGTAAAGAGCCAGTGTAGCCACACTGGCTCATAACCAGCTCAGGCTCTATCACTCACTAGCCATGTTTTTATCTGTAAAATGAACAGTAGCAGTACTCATTATCTCATAACATTTTTATGAGTATTAGATGTGATAATGTAAATAAAGCACTAGGAACAATGTTTGGTAGAAAGAGGTACTCATTAGCTATCATTAGCAGTAGCAGCAGCGTTGTGACTAATACTTGAAGAGCTTCCACGGAACTCCAGAACTTTACAGTTAAAATGCTTAAAACCCTCTGCTTAAGGGAAGACAGGGAAGATCTTGTTAAATTTGTGAATGGTGCATGTCTCTAAAGGATACTATTTGGATTGAAGAATTAGGGTTCAGAGAGACGTTGAAAAGCTAGCAAGAAAGGTAGAAACTAATGCAATGACATTCAATAGGGATAAATACAAAGTTCTGCATTTTAGTTAAGATTAAAAAAAAAAAACCTCCTGTTTATAGGAATGGGGTAAAAAACAAGAATTAAAAGGAATTCTAGTGAAAAATACTCCAGGATTTTAGCTAACCAATCGACAGGAAGTGTACTGTTGCCTCTTTGGTTAATATGGTTTTTGCCACAGTGGCCATATTAGTGCTGCCACTCTCCATGGCCATACTGTATCTGAAATATATTGAGTACCAGGCACTAGGCTATAGACAGACATATGGATGTATTGAGATTTATTCAGAAAAAATATGAAGGAGGTTGAATAGTGAAGACTCTCAAAACCAGGAAGGGTAACCAGGAGTGTTTTACCTAGTTAGGTAGAGATCTAAGGGGAGAGCTGATGGTGGTTTTCTGATGCCTGGGTAACCTTCACATGGATGAGTTCACTGTGCTGTGGCAGGAAGGAATAGAACCACTCAGTGAAATTCATAGAAAGGCAAAGTTCAACTCTACATGAAACATGCCTAAAGTAGATCTGCCTGCTCACAGATTAGGGAACTTGTTCTTTTTAAATTGATTGTGTTCAAAACCGGAGGAGATAGCAGTTGGGTAAAGAATGTTGTAAAGAGAATGTTGTCATTGGTGAGAAGTTAGTAATCTCTTGATTTCCTTTCTAAAACTTTTAAAATTTATAACTTCAAGTTATGATACAAGTTGACTATGAAGGATGAATGGAAGAATGAAGAAAAAATATAGAAGGAGGATAAAAATAATTTAGTTATCCCAGAAAGAAGATTTTATCTCACCATAAGAGTTTTCTAAGAACTAGAATTGTTGAAGAATGGAATAGGCTGCTTTCTGAAGAAGTGAGCTGCTGCCTTTGGAACTGGTCACTGGATGATGTAGTCATGCATCCTTGGCTAGTGATGGGTAGTTGGAAAATTTCATTCTGTTGAATGAATTATCACCTGTCAGGAATGTTGTTTGAAGGATTCTTGAATTATTGGAAGATGTACTAGATGAGGTCTAAATCTTCCAGTTCTAAGGTTTATTTGGATTGTGTCTGTCTTTTATCCAAGTATATTTTCTCATATTTGTTCCATATTGAATTCTCTCAATGCCCACCTGAGAAATAACTCTATTTACTGAAACCAAATCAATATTATATGAGCCAAACACGATTGCTGTTCCAGAAGTTCTTTATTGCTTTTACAGAGCTGCTTAGTTTACTTTGATTTTATTATTATAAATTTTAGTGATGTTTGGTCATGCTTAGAGAGATCTCCCTTGCTTATCCCCAAATCTCATAAATGTAGAAGATAAATAATAAAAGTATTGGGGCTTCAGATACTCATCAGTATTTTAGAGTGTGTTTGAACACAGATTTTTCTCTACAAAATACGTGGATTAGAGCTTTTCCGTTCAAAAGAATATATAATTATCAGTTATTAGATATTTAATTATTAGGCCACAATATGTCTTTAATTACATTTTTCTCATTATGAAAGTAACATATTAATTTATAAAATAGGGCAAAAACCATACACATGAAGAGGAAAATAAAGATCAGTTACCGTTTTAGTTTCCTAGGGCTGCCTTAACAAATGACCTCAAACTTGGTGACTTAAAACAACAAAAATGTGTCCTCTCACAGTTCTAGAGATGAGAAGTCCAAAATTAAAGTGTCAACAGGGCACTGGGGAAGGATCCTTCCTTGTTTCTTCCTAGCTTCTGGTAGATCCCAGCAGTCCTTGGCATTCCTTCGTTTGTAGCTGCATCACCCCAATCTCTGCCTCTGTCTTCACATGGCCTTCTTCTGCATGTCTTTGTGTGTCATTTCTTCTTTTAAGGACACTAGTCATTGGGTTTACAGCCCACCCTAATCCAGTCTGGCCTCATCTTAACTAATTACATATGCAAAGACCCTATTTCCAAATAAAGTCACAGTCTGTGGTTCCAGGTGGATATAACTTTTGAGGGGACGCTATTCAATCCACTATACCTAAAATCTAATTTCTGTTCATATTTTGATGCACATCTTTTCATTTTTAATTTGTTCATATCTATTATGAAATTGGGATCTTGGTACATATACCACTTTGGACCTGCTTACTTCATTTGATACTGTGAATTTGTATTGTGGCATTGACTAATTATCTACACCTTACATTTCCAGTGTACCAAGTTAATTCAACCAGTACTCTCTTGGTGAATATGTTGCTATATTGCCCTCTCCTTTTTTGCTATTACAAATGAGGTTATGAAGAACTTCCTTGTATATAAATCTTTGGATGCATCAGTGATTGTTTCCATGATGTGAAGTCCTATGCTACATATGGAATTGCTTGGTCCAAGAGTGTATATTTTTTCCAAGATTTTTAGTAATATTCAGCTTACACCATTTGATATTCTGAATGGCGGATAAGTAGACTGGGTGTGTTTATGCCTTTTTGAAAAGAATCAACTTAGTTCTAGGGAAAATTTTATTAAACTTCCAGCATGTCATCTCATCAATATTTATATCAATATTTAATATATTAACGTTATAGGTAGTTTATATCCCAGGTTAGATCTTGAAATACGGCAGTTTTGACTTTGGGCAAATATTGTATACAACTGATTAGAAAGGACTGCTTCCCTTTCTGTCTTCTCTAGCCCCACTCATTTTCATGTGTGTGTAGTCTTCATCAGCCGTAATGGTGGATTCTAGAGATTGAGGGGAGCAGAATTTTTAGCAAGCAGAGAGCACAATGTACTTAAGCTTTTAAGGCTTCCTTTCCATAGTGCTTTGAAAGCTAGATATATGACAAGCTATGTGTACCAATACTTCTAAAAGGAGTGATCAAAGTCATTACTTATATCAAAATAAAAGTATTGAAGATATACTCTGGGACTTTAAACTTTTTGAAACTAAATTTTATTTGTTGTTTGTTCTTTTAATAGAAGCATTTAAATCTATTTTGGTGGGGGTCATAAATTTAGATGCTTAGAGGGGTAGGTAATATAAATCAGCAAAGCCAAGAAGTTACAAGTGCTGTAAATCCTAAAAACAGACTGAAAACAATGCTTCTGTCATGCCCCCATCTAAAAAAGCATGCTTTACCCGTCTCTAATTTCTTGCTATGTGTAAAACATGGACCTAGGTTTATAAAGCAGAAACTAACACACCATTGTAAAGCAATTATACTCCAATAAAGATGTTAAAAAAAAAATGGACCTAGGGCTGCCAGATTGTGATTTATTAAAATAAAAGCCAGATATTCAAAATTTTTTGTGAAATATCACAATTTTTAATTATAGATAAAGTAAAATTGTGAAAAAAATCTTTATAGGGCAAAAACACTTCTGGGGAGAATATTTGTCTTTATAGATTCAGCCTATGACTTTTGTTCTAAATTTTGACTTTTGTTTATTGGAATGTTCGCTTTTCTGTTAAGTTTATTGTTATATTTTTTGTAGCCACAGTTTTAGTTTGCCACCTCTTACCCTTAACTAACCAAAGGGCACTTAGCATAGGGAAAAAAAAAAAGATATTCAGAATGTTGTGATATACTTTCCAAATATGTTAGCACACAGCTGGTCAACCTTAAAATTGTAATGTCAACTTAAATCCCTTTTTTGACAGTCAGTCAATTCTTTTTGTCTTTCAAGCATCTCAAAAGGTCAAATGGAGAATTTTATTCTTTGTACACAAAAACCCTCAGTCTTACCTATTGGAATAAGATAGGAGTCTCAATAATTTAAGACATGGAGGAAATCAGGATATCCAACTAATAAGTCAGTTGATTCCATTTACAAAGAACAATTTGGATGGGATGTATTTAAAGCACTTGATTTAAAGTGTTAATTGTATGTTGAAAATAAAGTCATAGTTTTAGTATTTTAATTTCCTTTTATAAAAGTTTAGCTAATGCTACTGTCCTAAATGCATCCACTTTTATAATAATTCTCCTATGCATAAAAATTATATATATAAAAAATTTCCCAAAGTGATCTATATTATTATTATAAAGTCTGTGGTTTTGCCACTCATATAACAATGAGGAGTCTTAATATTCATTATGGGGTATAATGAAAATATTAGAATAAAGTTGATAATTCTTTAGACAATATTAAAATAGGTTTTAAATTATTCTGCTATACATTGTGGATTGTATGATATGGATCACAAGATCCTAAATATTAATTAGTAGTGTACTATTTGCTCATGTGAAGTTGACAGTTTAATTGGTTGTTCTCAGTGTGTACTATGTCAATCACAGTATTTACAATCTAGTTGTCTTGCACTAGTTTAATTGTCACGTGAAACAAACTGGTATATTTCTGACTAAAATGGATTCTTTTGTAATGGCTAATCACAACTTGATTTTCCTTAGAGAGTCTCCTTATTTTTTGGTTCAGTCAAAAGATACAAAGAGCTATTGACTAGAAAATGACTTGAGCTCCAAAGTTGTAATTGAACAAGGGAGAATTTAAAGGAAAATATGGACAGAAAGAGGTGTTAGAAAATTCGCACATCTGTTACTCTCTCATACCAGTGGTTTCTCACAGAGGGCCTGTGTGAAATAGATAAGAAATTTGTAGAAGAGAAAAATAAGCATGACCTATATAAATTGATGAATCCACTGCTTGGCAGAAGTGATAATACTGTTGTCCAGATTGGGTTATTTTGGGGGAAAGAATTACAGTGCAAATATTTTAATTTGAACTTCTTTCAGTTCTCATAGCTATCTAACTAGTGACACATTTTAAATGATATAAAGATATGCCTTTGGCTGACACATTTTTTTAATATAATGGTATTGTCCTGATAAAAATCAATATAAGTTATTAATGTCTTCCTAGTTAGGAAGGTATAGTGAACCTTTCCAGGAATAATCTATATGCATGATACTATGTTGGATAAATACTGGAAATAGTTAAATAAGTTTTATGACAGTCCAGGGATCTATACATGTACATAGAAGTGACTTGCTAATTTTTAACACCAGGATATTTTTTTCATCAGTATGGAAAAATCAAATATACACATTTCCAAATACTCATAAACCATGGGCTTGGGTGTTCATGTGTGTGTGTGGTTATGAGAGAAAATGTCCATTTTTATAGGGTAGATTTGAAGCTAAAGATGACTCTTAGACTGTTTTCCATAATAACATCTTTATTGAAATATAATTCACATACCATAAAATTCATGCTTTTGAAGCATGTAACTCAGAGATATTCACAGAGTTGTACACCGTTGCTACTAACTTTAAAACATTTCATCATCCTAAAAAAGAACTCCTGTAACTATTAACAGTAACCCATTCTTTATCACCCAGGCCCTGGCAAAAATTACTCTATTTTCTATTTCTGTGTATTTGTCTATTCTGAAATTTCATATAAAAGGAATCATACAACATATGCCCATTTCTGTCTGGCTTTTTTCATTTAACATAATGTTTTTAAAGTTTATCTATGTTATAGTATGTATCAGTACCATTTATTTTTATGACTGAATGATATTGTATTTATGTATATACTATTTTGTTTATCCATTCACCAGTTGGTAGACATTTGGATTGTTTCCACATTTTGGCTATTGTGGATAAGGTTACCATGAACATTCATGTACAGATTTTTGTGTGGACGTGTTTTCTGTTCTCTTGGATGTATATCTAGGAGTGGAATTGCTAGGTCATAAAGTAACTTTTTGTTCAACATTTTAACTGACCACCAAACTGAATTCTAAACTGGCTGCACCATTTTACATTTGTAACAGTGTATTGAGGATTACAGTTTCTCCATATCCTTGCCAACACTGGATATTCTCTATCTTTTGTATGTTGGCCATCTTACTGAGTGTGAAGTTGTATCTCATTGTGTTTCTTTTTGCATTTCCTAAGTGATAATGATGTTGCACATTTTTTCATATGTTCATTGACCATTTATATATCTACTTTGGAGAAATGTCTATGCAAACCTTTTGCTTGTCTTTTAATTGGACTGTCTTTTTATTGTTTTAAGAGTTCTTTATATTTTAAAGAACCCCTTTTCAGGTTCCTTATCAGATATAGTTTTTTTTTTCACTTACTTGAAGATGTGTTTTGAAGCACAAAACGTTTTTTTTTTTTTTAGATGTGATGATTCATTATCTTTAACACTTTCTGAGAGGCAAGTGAAAAGCCATAATGGTTTTTTTAAATTAAAAAAATTTTTTATTGAGGTATAGTTGATGAACAATATTACATAAGTTTCAGGTGTATAATATAGCAATTCACAACTTTAAATGTTATACTCCATTTATAGTTATTATAAAATATTGGCTATATTTCCTGTGCTGTACCATAAATCCTTGTAGCTCATTTATTTTATACATAGTGGTTTGTACCTCTTAATTCCCTACTCCTATCTTGCCCCTACCCCCTTCCCTCTCCCCATGGGTTATCACTAGTTTGTTCTTTATATCTGTGAGTCTCTCTGTTTTTTGGGGGTTATATTCACTAGTTTATTTTATTTTTTATAATAGATTCCACATATAAGTGATATCATACAGTACTTGTCTTTCTCTGTCTGACTTACTTCCCTTAGCATAATACCCTCCAAGTCCATCCATGTTGTTGCAAATGACAAAATTTTATTCTTTTTTATGGCTGAGTAGTATTCCATTGTATAAATATACCACATATTTTTTATCCACTCATCTGTTGATGGATACTTAGGATGCTTCCATAATTTGGCTATTGTAAATAATGCTGTTATGAACATTGGAGTGCGTGTATCTTTTCAAATTAGTGTTTTTGTGGTTTTTGAATATATACCTAGGAGTGAAATTGCTCAATTATATGGTAGTTCTACTTTTAGTTTTTTGAGAAACTTTCATACTGTTTTCCACAGTGGCTGCACCAATTTACATTCCCACTAACAGTGTACGAGGGTTCCCTTTTCTCAACATCCTTGTCAACATTTGTTATTTGTGTTCTTTTTGATGATCGCCATTCTGACAAGTGTGAATTGATACCTCATTGTGGTTTTAATTTGCATTTCTCTGATTAACGATGTTGAGCATCTTTTCATTTGCTTGTTGGCTGTCTGTATGTCTTTGAGAAAATGTCTGTTCAGGTCTTCTGCCCGTTTTTTAATCAGGTTGTTTGTTTTTCTGATGTTGAATTGTATGAGCTGTTTATATATTTTAGATATTACCACCTTATAGATCATATCACTTGCAAATATTTTCTCCCATTCAGTAGGTTGTCTTTTTGTTTTGTCAATGATTTCCTTTGTTGTGCAAAAGCTTTTATGTTTAATTAGGTGCCATTTGTTTATTTTCTTTTGTTTCCTTTGGAAAACAATAATGGATTTTTAAATGGACCACATCTGACAATACTCAGAGTGGGGGAAGAGAGAAGTTAACCAGCTAGCACCAGCACCTTGTACATAGTAAGCATTACAACATTTGTTAAACTGAAATGACTTGAAGTTGAGGATCATAATAGATCTCTAAGACTGGATGAAAATTAAATTAAACTTTGAGAACTTTTAACTGGCTTCTATTAATTGACCTTATTTCCTATGATTATCACCCCTATATTTTAAAAATCCTCTTCTTATTCATTCATGTAGCTTTTTTTGATATATTTGGTCATTTTGCTGCAATGTCAAATATAAATTATGGTAAATTAGATATTTTCTTTCTGCTTTTTAAAAAATTTAACAATAGTTTATTTACAGTATCATGTTATTTTTAGGTATAGAGCTTCAGATTCTTTTCCATTATAGTTATTACAAGATATTGAATATAATTCCCTGTGCTATACACTAAATCCTTGTTGTTTATATATTTTATATATAGTGGTGTGTACCTGTTAATCCCAAGCTCCTAAATTATCTCTCCCCCTCCTCTTTCCCCTTTGGTAACCATAAGTTTATTTTCTATGTCTGTGAGTCTGTTTCTGATTTGTAAATAAGTTAATTTGTATATATATTTTTTAGATTCCACATACTTTGTCTTTCTCTGCTTGACTTACTTCGCTTAATATGATAATCTCTGGTCCATCCATGCTGCTGCAAATGGCAATATTTCATTCTTTTTTATTAAAATTTTTATTTGAAATAACAATATATCTGGAAGATTGAAATAGACTTGTCAAATAACGAAACAAATCCTCAAGTGGACATAGGTCAGCTTCTAACTGATCTATCAATACTTAAAGCTTTGAATGTATTTCAGAAAACACCTATTTAAGATAGGTAAATTCTCTATCTACCTCTTTTTTTAAAAATTTTATTTATTTTTTGGCTGCGTTGGGTCTTCGTTGCTGTGTGCAAGCTTTCTCTAGTTGCAGTGAGTGGGGGCGGGCTACTCTTCGTTTTGTGGTGCACGGGCTTCTCATTGCAGTGGCTTTTCTTGTTGTGGAGCACGGGCTCTAGGCACATGGGCTTCAGTAGTTGCAGCACGCGGGCTCAGTAGTTGTGGCACATGGGCCTTAAAGTGCGTGGGCTTCAGTAGCCGTGGCGCGCAGGCTCAGTAGTTGTGGCACACAGGCTTGGTTGCTCCATGGCACGTGGGATCTTCCCAAACCAGGGATCGAACCTGAGTCCCCTGCATTGGCAGGCAGATTCTTAACCACTGCGCCACTAGGGAAGTCCCTATATACCTCTGTTTTGGTTGCTCCTTTTAAATGGGAATAGCATTATTGTGGAGAAACCTTAACTTAGTTCTGGAAGGTTGACATTTTGTCCTTGAGAAGGAGATTGTGCCCTACAAACCTGATATTCTCAAGAACCTCTTGTATGTGAAGGTACAGATATAAAACCCATCAATGTTCAGCAAGGACTGTGGAATGCTTTCACAGGTCACTGAGCTAGGCTCTCCCAATAGGTAAACTACTTTGGACATCTCTGCATTAAGCATGTGCTTTTTCATACCACTAGGGTTTAGTGCATGAATTGGTATAAGAATTGGAATTTTTAAAATAAATTCTAGTATCTTGAAATAATACACCAAACCAGGCATCATTTATTTAATTTAATAAGATAAGTCTGTTCAACATACATTTATTTAACCCCCATTTGATGCCAGGTCCTTTTACATACTCAAAAAATCTCATTTAATCTTCATGTACTCCTCAATAATATATTATTAAATGCATTTTGCAGATGAAAAATCTGAGCCTCTGAGAGGTTAAGTGGCTTGCCCCAGGGCCAGTTTGTGAGGATTTGAACCTGAAGGGGGTGTGGTGGGGAGGGTGGGGGAGTGGGGGGCCTCCAAAGACTTACTTTTTCTTTCCAATCATGCTGTCTCCTGTTAAGAGAAGGAGTAAATGTGTTTGCAGAAGTACCTGAAATATCTCCAAGAAGTAAACATGGAAGATCTAATCCAGAGTGCTGCTTCTTCACTCCTGGAAACATTGGATCCACTCTTACTTAATGTTGCCCAGTCTAACAGTGTCTATGATGATTCTAGTAGTTTTAACTGCTTTACTTAGTAGACAGAGTTGATTACTTCCATTGTCTGTGTTGCCCTTTGTCAGTGGTTAATTACAACTATTTCTCATGTTTGGAGTTTCCATATATTTCAGAAAAGAGCCAGAGTTAAATGATAAGTAAATGTTCCCACTGTTTCACATTTTTTCACTCAATAGTGTCTCACTATTTTTCTTTCTTTTTTTACCAAATAGTTAAAATTATTATTTCTCGTGATGAGAACTTTTAAGATTTACTCTCTTTGAAACTTTCAAATATATGGTAGAGTATTGTTAGCTATAGTCACCATGATATATGTTGCATTCCCAGGACATATTTATCTTACAGCTGGAAGTTTGGACCTTTTGATCCCCTTCACTCATTTTGCCCACCCCCTACCCCTGCCTCTGGCAGCTAACAATCTGTTGTCTCTATATATGAGTTTGGTTTCTTTTTTTAGATTCCACATATAAGTGAGATCATACAGTATTTGTTTTTCTCTGTTTTGACTTTATTCACTTAGCACAGTGCCCTCAAGGTCCATCTATGTTGTCACAAATGGCAAGATTTCCTTTTTTTATGGCTGAATAATACTTGTATTTATATATAAATGTGATATATGTGTGTGTATATGTATATATATATATCTCAATGTGATATATCACGTTTTCATTATCCATTTATCCATCAAAGGACACTTAGTTTGTTTTATATCCTGGCTGTTGTAAATAATGCTGCAGTGAACGTGGGGATAATAATTATTTCCTTAAGATAAATACCCTAAAGTGGAATTGTGGGATTTATGGTGGTTGTATTTTTATGTTTTTGTGGAATCTCCCTGCTGTTTGCCATAGTGGCTGTACCAGGGTACATTCCCACCAACAGTGCCCAAGGGTTCCCTTTTCTTCACCTCCTTGCCAACGCATGTTAACTCTTGTCTTTTTGATAATAGCCATTCTAACAGATGTGAAGTGATAGCTCCTTGTGGTTTTGATTTGCATTTCCCTAATAGTGATGTTGAACATCTTTTCATGTGCCTGTTGGACATCTGTATGTCTTCTTTGGAAAAATGTCTATTCAGATCCTCTGCCCATTTTTAAATCATGTTGTTTTTGTTGAGTGGTATGAGTATTTATTCTGAATATTAACCCCTTATCAGATATATGATTTGCAAATATTTTCTCCCATTCCATACATTTCCTTTTCTTTTTGTTGGTTTCTTTTGCTGTGCAGAAGCTTTTTAGTTTGATGTAGTCACACTTGATTACTTTTGCTGTTATTGCCTTTCCTTTTGGTGTCAAATCCAAAAACTTGTCACCAAGACCAATGTCAAAGAGCTTACTCCCTATGTTTTCTTCTATGAGTTTTGTGGCTTCAGGTCTTACCTTTAAGTTTTTAATCCATTTTGAGTTGATTTTTGTGTAAGATATAAGATAGCAATCCAGTTTCATTATTTTGTATGTGACTGTCTAGTTTTCCCAACACTATTTATTGAAGAGGCTTTCCTTTCCCCATTGAATACTCTTGGCTCCTTTCTCATAAATTAATTGATTACATATGTGTGGGTTTATTTCTGGGATTTCTGTTCTGCATCCTTCATCTATGTGTCTGTTTTTATGCCAATACCAACTATTTTGATTACCGTAGTTTTGTAATATAGTTTGAAATTGGAAAGCGTGATGTCTCTATCTTTATTGTTCTTTCTTAAGATTGCTTTGGCTATTTGGGGTCTTTTGTGTTTTCATACAAATTTTAGGATTGTTTTTTCTATTTGTATGAAAATGCCATTGGAATTTTGATAGGGATTGCATTGAATCTGTAGACTGCTTTGGGTAGTATGAACATTTGAACAATATTAATTCTTTCAATCCATGGGCACAGAATGTCTTTCCATTTATTTGTGTCATCTTCAATTTCTTTCATAATGTCATGTAGTTTTCAGTGTAGAGATTTTTTTTTTTACCTCAGTTAAATTTATTTCTAGGAATTTATTTATTTTGATGCAGTTGTAAGTGGGATTATTTTCTTAATTTCTCTTTCTGATAGTTTGTTATTAGTGTATAGAAATGTAACTGATTTTTGTATATTGATTTTATAATCTGCAGCTTTATTGAATTTATTAATTCTGTTTGGAGTCTTCAGGCTTTTCTGTATATAGTATCATGTCATCTGCAAATAGAAACAGTTTTACTTCCAATTTCAATGCCTTTTATGTTGTTTTCTTGCCTAATTGCTTTGCCTAGTACTTCTTGTAATATGTTGAATAAAAGTGGTGAAGAGTGAACAGCCTTGTTTTTTTCCTGATCTTAGGGGAAAAACCTTCAGTTTTTCACCATTGAGTATAATGTCAGCTGTCGGCTTGTCGTATATGGCCTTTATTATGTTGAGGTAAATTCCTTCTATACCTAGTTTGTTGAGTTGTTGAGAAGTTTTTTGTTTTTTGTTTACTTTTTGGCTGTGCCGTGCAGCATGCAGGATCTTAGTTCCTCAACAAGGGATTGAACCCATGCCCCCTCCACTGGAAGCACAGTCTCAACTGCTGGACTGCCAGGGAAGTCCTGAGAGGTTTTTTTTTGTTTTCTTTATCATGAATGTATGTTAAATTTTGTCAAATGCGTTTTCTGCATCTATTGAGAAGATCATATGATTTTTATTCTTCATTTTGTTAATGTTGTGTACCTCATTGATTTGTGGATGTTGAACTGTTCTTGCATCCCTGGTAAAAGTTTTGCTTTTAATGAAGTTCATGTCATCTACAGTTCAACCTTGAAAAATGTAGGTGTTAATCTGTGCATAACTTATAGTTCATCCTCTGTATCTGTGGTCCTTCCATACTCTTGGATTCAACCAACTACGGACTGTGTGGTACTGTAGTATTTACTATTGAAAAATATTTGAATATAAATGAACCCACACAGTTTAAACCAGCATTGTTCAAAGGTCAGCTGTAATTTTTCCCTTACTGCTTGTTGAACTTCTAGAATCATATCTAAGAATCATATTGCCACATTCAAGATCACAGAGATTTACTTTTATGTTTTTCTCTAATAGTGTTGTAATTTTAGCTCCTACATTTGGGTTGATTCATTTTGAGTTAACTTTGGTATGTGGTATGAGGTAGGGGTCCAAATGTATTAGTTTGCATCTGGATATCTAGCTGTCCCAGTAGCATTTCTTGAAAAGACACATTCATTACCCATTGAATTATCTTGGAACCTTTTTCAAAAATCAGTTGACCATAAATGTAAGGGTTTATTTCTGCACTCTTGATTCCATTCTATTGACCTACATGTCTGTCCTCAAGCTAGTACAACACAATCTTGATTACTGTAGTTTTATAATATCAGTAAGTTATATTTTAAGACTTTATTTTTTAAAGCAGTTTTAGGTCCATAACGTAATTGAGAGGAATGTATAGAGATTTTTCCTATAACCACTGCCCCCACACATGCATAGTCACCCCCATTATCAACATCAATCATCAGATTGGTATATTTGTTATCAAGGATAAGCCTATGTTAACACATTATAATCACTTAAAGTCCATAATTTATTTTAAAGTTAACTCTTGGTGTTATGCATAATACAGATTTTGACAAACATTTGTTGACATGTATCCATCGTAACGACACAGAGTATTTTCACTGTCCTAAAAATCTCTGTGCTCTGCATATTTATCCCCTCCTCCCAGCCCCAGCAACCACTGATATTTTTATTTACTCCATAGTTTTGCCATTTCTAGAATGTCTTGTAGTTGGGATAATACAAGTATATAGCTTTTTCAGACTGACTTCTTTCACTTAGTAATATTCATTAAAGTTTCCTTCATGTCTTTTTATGAATTAATAGGTCATTTCATTTTCATGCTGAATAAATATTCCATCATCTTAGATGTACCACAATTTATTTAGCCATTCACCTACTGAAGGACATCTTGGTCGCTCTCAAGTTTTGGCAATTATTAATAAAACTACTATAATCACTTGTGTGTAGGTTTTTCTGTGGAGATAAGTTTTCACCTTCTTTGGGTAAATACCAAGGAACATAATTGTTGGATTCCATGGTTAGAGTATGTTTAGTTTTTTAAGAAAGCACCAAAGTGTCTTCCAAAGTGGCTATACCATTTGGCATTCCTACCAGCAATGAATGAGACTTTCCATTGCTCTAAATCCTCACCAACATTTAGTATTGCCAGTGTTCTGGATTTTGACCATTCATTGTTGTTTTAATTTGCATTTCCCTGATGACATATTATGTGGAACATGTTATCGTGCTCATTTTCCACCTGTATATCATCTTTGGTGAGTTATTAATGTTGGCCATATTTTAATTGGGTGGTTTGTTTTCTTGTGGTTGAGTTTTAAGCATCTTCTGTATATTTTGGATAACTGTTCTTTGTCAAGTGTATCTTTTCAAATATTTTCTGTCAGTCTGTGACTTGTCTTCTCATTCTCTCAGTTTTTTACAGAGCAAAAGTTTTTAGTTTTAATGAAGGCCAGCTCATAAATTATTTTTTTCATGCATAGTGTCTTTGTTGTATATAAACAGGCATTGCCATATTCAAGCTCATCTAGATTTTCTCCTCTGTTACCTTCTGGGAGTTTCTTTAGCTTAGCGTTTTACATTTAAGTCTATGATCCATTTTGAATTAAGTTTTGTGAAGGCTGTAATATCTGTCTCTATATTTATGTTTTGCATATGAGTATCTTGTTGTTTTAGCACAATTTGTTGAGCAGACTGTCTTTGCTCCATTGTATCACCTTTGCTCTTTTGTCAAATATCAGTAGATTATATTTATGGGACATATTTCTGGGCTCTTTGTTATTTTTGTTGTTGTTCCATTGATATATTTGTCTATTCTTTCACCAGTGTCAAACTGTCTTCATTACTGTAGCTTTATAATTGAAATTGGGTATTGTCAGTACTCTAACTTTGTTCTTTCCTTACTGTGTTATTTCTGAGTCTTCTTGCCTCTTCACTGAAACTTTAAATTCAATGTGTCATTATTTATAAAATTACTTGCTGGGATTTTTATTGGGATTGCACTCAATCTATAGATCAAGTTGGGTACAGCTAACATCCTGAAAATACTGATTTCTTCCTATCCATGAACATGGAATATCTCACCGTTTAGTTCTTTGATTTCATTCATCAGAGTTTTGTAATTTTCCTCATATAAATCATATATATATATACCTAAGTACTTCATTTTTGGGTGCTAATGTAAATGGTATTGTTTAAATTCAAATTCGACTTGTTCATTTTTGGTACATAGCAACTGACTTTTGTATATTAACCTTGAATCCTGCAGTCTTGCTATAACTGCTTATTAGTTCCAGGAGTTTTTTGTCAATTATTGTATTTTCTACCCATGTCACCTGTGAACTAAGATAGTTTTGTGTCTTCTTTCCCCATCTGTATACCTTTTATTTCCTTTTCTTTCCTTGTTGCATTAGTAAAAACTTCCAGTACAATGTTAAAAGGAGCAGTGAAAGGAGACCTCCTTGTCCTATACCCTATCTTAATGGGAAGGCTTTTAGTCTCTCACCATTGAGTATGATGTTAGCTGTAGGTTTTTTGTAGATAGTCTTTATCAAGTTGAGAAAATTCTCCTCTATTTCTTTTAACTTGGAGTTTTTATCATGAATGGGTGTTAGGTTTTGTTGATTGTTTTTCTCTGCATCTATTAATAGGATCATATGATTTTCAATTTTTAGTGTATTAATGTGATGAGTTACATTAATTGATTTTTTAATGTTGGACCAGCCTTCCATACCTGAGATTAATCCCACTTGGTTGTGGTATATAATTCTTCTTATACTGTTTTTGGATTTGATTTGCTAATTTGTTGAGGATTTTTGAATCTATATTCATGAGAGGTGTTGGTCTGTAGTTTCTTTTCTTGTAATGTCTTTGTCTGGCTTTGGTATTAGGATAATGCTGGCCTTATAGATTGAATTTGAAAGGATTCCTTCTGCTCTATCCTGTGAAAGAGAATGTACAGAATTGGTATAATTTCTTCCTTAAATATTTGACAGAATTCACCAGTGACCCCCATCTGTGCCTGGTGCTTTCTGTTTTGGAAGGTTATTAATATTGATTCAATTTCTTTAATAGATATAGGCCTATTCAAACTTCCTGGATCTGTGGTTTGGTGTCTGACAGTAATTTGGGGAAAGTCTTAGTCATTGTTTCAGATACTCTTTTTCTCTCTTTCTTCTCCTCTGGTCTTCCCATTACACATTATGTTACACCTTTTGTAGCTGTTCCACAGTCCTTGGATAATCTGATGTGTTTTTTTCCTGCTTTTCTCCTGTTTGGTTTTTGAGGATTCTATTGATATATCCTTTTTAGTTGAAAGAGTCTTTCCTTAGCCACATACAGAGTATAATAAGTCCATTAAAGGCATTCTCCTTTTCTGGTACGGTTTTTTTCCTTTTCAATCACTAGAATTATTTTTTTAGTTTGTTCTTAGTATTTTCATTCTCTCTGCTTAATAGCCCATATTTTCTTGCTTGCTGTATACCTTATCCATTAGAGCCATTAGCATATTAATCATAGTTGCTTAAAATTCCAGTTTGATAATTCCACTAGCCCTGCCATGTCTGGTTCCAGTGCTTGCTATTGTTACTGAGTCTAAGCTTGTACTGCAACTGCACGGCAGGCCAATAAATTGAGAGATGAGTTGTTGTGGCAAGGAATAGTTTATTCAGAAAGCCAGCAGACTGAGAAGATGGTGAAGTATGGTCCCAAAGAACCATCTTACCCAAGTTAGAATTCAGGCTTTTTTTATACTAAAAGGGGAGGGGGTGCGGTTGGTTGCTGCAAACTTCTTGATGCCAGAATCCTTTGTTCTTGCAGCTGTCCATATAGGTCCAATCACAGTGTTCCTATAAACCTCCAACAAGACAAATGTTATTCTCTGTTCTGAAACTTTTTGTGTCTCTTTGAATGGGAAAGTGTTACACCTTTGAAGGTCAGAGCCTTAAGAATGGGCTATCCTGTATATTTCAGGCTATAGGCAACATTCTTAACTTACAGCAAAAGCAATAAAATACAAAGGTTAAAGTAAAACATTTCTAGTATGGAGTCAGATTTGTTCTTCCCTATGACACTCTTTTTTTTGCCTTTTGGTGTGTCTTAAAATTTTTTCTTAATAGGTGGAAATTATGTACTAGGTAAAAGTAACTGCTGTAAATAAGCCTTTTACTAATATGGTGGTGAGATATGGGGATAAGGGAAACATTCTGTAGTCTTTGATTAGGTCAGTCTTTTAAGAAGCCTGTGCCTTTGAACTGTAAACTTAGCAAGTGTTTCTCAATTTCTTCTTCCCAGCTTAGATGGGACAGGATGGCAGTAGTGAGCTAGAGTTGGGTATTTTCCGACCCTAGCTCAGTTAGGCTCTGGTAATACCCCAGCAGGTTAAGCTCTTGTTAAGTAGTTTCCCCTGAGGGCAGGTCTTGTTAAGAAGAGCAGAGTGCTCAGGCATATTTTAAAATGTTTCCTTTTCCCCCTGCCAGAAGCAGGAGAGAATTTTTTTCTCTGCTATTTATTGTGGGAATCTGGTTGATCTCCTGGAGATAAATCTCACAATATTGTGGAGCCCCCAGCCCCCCATGATTGGGTCCTCCTGGAGTTTTTAGCTCTGAGACTTGTTCACTTGTTCAAGCAATTTATAAGTTATAGTTCAGCTTTTCCTACCCAAGCACTGATTCCCATGGGAGTTTCTACTCCTCAGACTCTGCTGTAATCAGACATAATTGCTGTTTTTGCCTATTCATCTCTCCAATCTTGAGGGTAGTGGTTTTTCCTGTGTCTTGCCCTCTCCTATAGATTCTAGGAGAGTTACTGATCTTTTCATTCTAGTCAGCATTTTACTTGTTAGCATGGATTGGTGACTTCAAGCTCCTTACATGCAGAGCCAGAAACTGGAAGTCCTTCTATAGTAAGGTTTGAAATCAGGATATGTGATTTCTCCAACTTTGTTCTATTTTTCAAGATTGTTTCGGCTACCCTTGACCCTTGAATTTCCATGTGAATTTTAGGATCAGGTTGTCAATGTTTACAAATAAGTCAGATGGAATTTTGATGGGAATTGTGTTGAATCTGTAGATAGGTTTGGCAAGTATTGCCTTCTTAGCAATATTAATTCTTCTGATCCATGAAAATGGGATATCTTTCCATTTATTTGAGACTTGAATACTTACCAATATTTTTTCTACTGATACTGAGATTATCATATACTTTTGCCCTTTAGTCTATTGGTATGGTGACTACTTACATTAATTGATTTTGGATGTTAGCCCAATGTTGCCGCCCTGGGATAAATCCCAGTAGATCATCATGTATAATCCTTTTTCATGTTTCTGAATTCAGTTTGTTAGTATTTTGAGAACTGTTGCATCTGTAACAGGTATTGGTCTATAGTTTTCTTGTGATGTCTTTGTTTTTGTTATCACTATAATACTAGCCTCATAAAAGTGAATTGGGAAATGTTCCCTTTTGTTCTACTTTTCAGGAGAATTTGTGAAGGATTGGTTTTAATTATTCTTTACATGTTTGGTAGAATTCATCACTAAAGCTATCTGGGCTCTGGCTTTCTTTGTGGGATTTTTTTTTAAACTTATTTAATCTCTTTACTTGTTAATAGGTCTATTGGGATTTTCTCTTTCCTCTTGAATCTGTCCATAGCTATCCCTTAATGAGAACTTTTAAATTGATTTATGTTATGTAATGTGTTAACTGTTAATTTTGATTTTTCAAAGAAACAACTTTTGGTTTTGATTTTTCTCTGTTGTTTTCCTATTCTCTATTCCGTTTATCTCTGCCCTAATTTTTATTACTTCATTCCTTCTGCTTGCTTTGGATTTTGTTTCCTCTGCCTTTTCTAGATTCTGAAGGTGCAAGTTTAGATTATTGATTTAAGATTTTGTTCTTATTCTTTTCTTTGATAAATGCAACTCAGTCATTTTTATTGCAACTAAAAGACAATATATTACAGAAACTTCCTGGTATATCTGGGAGAAAGTATTATTTAACTAAATAATGAAATAGTTCATCTTTAGTGATTATGTGTGAAAAACACGAAATGCAAATATGGATGCTTCTAAATCAACACTATCCAAGTGATAAAGGTGGCTGATTGCATCTGCCTCCACATTGCTTCTTTAGGTAACACAAACACAACTGAAACTTGCCGGTTTTCTCCTTTATAATTCTCCCTTATTATTCATGGTATTGTCACTTTAATACCAAAACTACAGAAAAGAATAGCTTTTGAAAAATTATTACTCTAATATATTAATTCGGCCATATAAATTGGCAGGCCAGCAAAGTTTAAATGACCCTAAACACTGATAGTAAAACTGTTGGTCTTGTTGCTTTATCACAGTTTTTTTTTCCTATAAAAAAATCAATTATTACAGAATCAGAGTATAAAAAATTATACAAGTGTATGATTCCTGGAGTATTTTTTCCTCCACATTATCATCATGGCAGTATATATAGTGAGTGTGAATGATACAGGAGTAGAACTGATTATTGCATCAGCTATGACCATAAGTGGCCTCAGCATATAAGTACTCAAATTTTTAACATTTAAATAACTGAAAGTATGCTAATTTTAATCTGATAAAGGGGGTTTGGAAAACTTAAGTTATATTATTGAAACAATGAAGTACAACTTCTCAGGTATGGTTATTCACCATGCCAAAGTATTTGAGAAACAAATATGAAATATCAGTTAACTAGGTAGAGAAGACAAATCTCAATATTTGCAATGAAATAGGATGGAAAAATACTGATACGTATATATAAATATATATATATATATTTTAAATAAACAGTCTTGATTTAAATTCTAACAGAACTAACAAGAAGGGTACTTATGAGTGTAGAACAGTAAATAAAAAGTGATCTTTCTTATAGGAGTGATTGCAAATGTACAACAGCAAAATGCACCTCATAGGTGTGTCAATTTTGCCATTAAAAGTTCATTTTAAAAATTGTATATTTCTTCTCCAATTTTTGAGCAGTGAAGCTAGCACTTGCTTGCTAAATTGTTGAATTATAGCAAGACATACACATTCATGGTAAAAAAAAAATTGATCTGATGAGTCTGTGCTTAATTCAGTAGCTAGTACAAGAGTTAACAGTTAATCACGATTGCTGGTACTCTCTCAAATGAAGGGTTAATAAATGAAAATGAAGGCAGATTTATGGAGAACGATAAATTTGATGTATAAATCCTCATGAAACTACAGAAGCGGGAGCACCATATAATGTATATATTTTGGTTTACATCTTCCTTATTTTTAAATATGAGTATTACAACTATAAATTTCCTACTAAATACTGCTTTCACAGCATGCTCTAAGTTTAACATGTTGTGTTTTAATTTTCATTTATTCCTACATATTTTCTAATTTTGGTTTTCTCTTTGACCCATTGATTATTTAGGAGTGTTAATTTTCAAATATTCATGAATTCTCTAGGTTCTCTTTGTATATTGATTTCTAGTTTTATTCAATTTTTGTAGTCAGATAACATATTTTAAATGATTTTAAACATTTTACATTTATTAAGGCTGTTTTGTGGCCTAATAAACATTCTCTCCTGGAGAATAGCCCATGTGTGCTTGAGAAGAATGTGTACTCTGTTGTTGGGTGGAGTATTACATAGATTATCTGTTAAGTTTAGTTGATTTGTAGTGTTGTTCAAGTTTTCTATTCCTTATTTTTTCTGTTATAATCATGTAGTATAAGACTTATTGAAAATGGAGTCTTGAAGTCTCTATTCCTGTTGAATTGTCTCTTTCTCTCATTAAGTTCAAACATTTTTGTTACATATATCTTGAGGTTCTGTTGTTAGATGCACATTGGTTATAATTTTGCCTTCCTAATATATTGACCCTCTTATTATAAAATATTCTCCTTTTTCTGTAGTAGCAGTTTTGTCTTTAAGTTTCTTTTGTTTGATAGTCACATAGCCATGTTACCTCTTTTACTGTTTGCATGGTATCTTTTTCCATCCTTTTAATTTCCATAATTTTCATTTGTGTCTTTTAAAGTGTGTTTCTTTTTTTTTTTTTATAACTTTATTTTTTATTTATTTAGCTTTGGCTGCATTGGGTCTTCGTTGCTGTGCACGGGCTTTCTCTAGTTGTGGCGAGTGGAGGCTACTCTTCATTGCGGTGCATGGGTTTCTCATTGCGATGGCTTCTATTGTTGCGGAGCACAGGCTCCAGGTGCACGGGCTTCAGTAGTTGTAGCACACAGACTCAGCAGTTGTGGCTCTTGGGCTCCAGAGCGCAGCCTCAGCAGTTTTGGCACACGGGCTTAGCTGCTCCGCGGCAGGTGGGATCCGTCCGGACCAGGGCTCGAACCTGTGTCCCCTGCATTGGCAGGTGGACTCTCAACCACTGCAGCACCAGGAAAGCCCTTAAAGTGTGTTTCTTTTAAACAACATATAGTTGGAAATTGTGTCTTATCTACTTTACTAATTTGCTCTTTAATTTTTTATATGCCTTATGTCTTTTTTCTTCCTTTGCACCTCCATTTTTCTTTTGTGTTAAATAAGTATTTTCTAATATATCATTTTCATTCCCTTGTTTGTTTTAATATATTTTTGGTTATTTTCTTAGTGGTTCCCCTGGGGATTACATCAACATGTTAACTCTAATGATCTAGTTCAACTTAAAAACTACTTAATTTCAATTGAATGCAGGAACTTTGCTCTAATATATCTACATTTCCTTCTTCCTCATTTGTACTATTATTGTAATCTTTATACATTACAAGTTTTTATATGTTACATATTTGTGCATTACAAGCATCAACACAGTTTTATAATTATTGCTTTATTCAACTGTTGTTAAATAAGGTAAGAGAATAAAAGAGTAAGAAACAAAAAATACACTTAGTGTCACTTTTATTTGAACCTCTATAGTTAACTTTTTCTCTTATTTCTTCGTGTGGATTCAGGTTTCTTGCTAGTGTCCTTTTATTTCAGTCTGAAAGACTCCTTGTGTTAATTTTTGTGGGACACATCTGCTAGCAATTAATTCGCTGTTTTTGTTTATCCGTGAATATCTTAACTTCTTCATTCTTGAAGAATAGTTTTGCTGGATATGGAATTCTTGATGTCAGCACTTTGAAAATGTCATCCCACTGCCTTTTGGACTCCATAGTTGAAGATGAGAAATCATCTCTTAATTTTATTGAGGGTCCCTTATACATGATTGGTCATGTCTTTCTTGCTACACTCAAGATTTTCTCTTTGTCTTAGGCTTTCAGAATGTTTACTGTGATGTGTGTAGGTGTGGATCTCTTTGAGTTTATCCTACTTGGAATTTATTGAGCTTCTTGGATAGATAGGTGAATATTTTTATCAAGTTTCAGGAGTTTTATGCCACTATTTCTTCAACTATTCTTTCTGCCCCTTTCTCTGCTCCTTCAGAACTCTCATTTTGTACATGTTATCCCGCAAGTCTGAGTCTCTGCTTATTTTTCTTCATTCTTTTTTATTTTCTGTACCTCAGACTAGATATTCTTAATTGACCTATCTTCAGGTTTGCTGATTTTTCCTTTGGCTAGCTCATATCTGCTCTTGATACTCTCTAGTACATTTTTTCATTTAAGTCATTTGACTTTTCAACTCCAGTGTTTCTATTTCATCCTGTCTTTTAAAAGAAAAAATTACATCTCTTTTTTGTTTTCTATTTGGTGAGACATCTTTCTCTCATTTCCATTCATTTTTTAGACATAGTTCCCTTTTGTTCTTTCAACGTATAATAAATGGTTTAATGTCTTTTTCTATTAAGTCTGACATCTGGGCTTCCTTAGGGACAGTTTCTATTAACTGCTCCTGCATATGGGACATACTTTACTGTTTCATTTCATATCTCATGATTTTTTTGTTGAAAACTGGACATCTTTAATAATATGTGGTTACTCTGGAAATCACATCCCATCCACCCCTGCTGTCTTCACAAAGGTTTATTGTTTTTCTGTTTGTCCTGAACTAATTCGGTACTCTTTGTCATGTGTAGCCCCTGATGTCTCTGTTTAGTTAGCTCAGTGGTCAGCTGATGATTGGATAGAGATTTCCTTAAATATATTGAATCAATAATTCTCCTAGTCTTTTCTAAGGGGATTTGTGTGCATATTGGGACACACCTTCAATGCTCTGGCAATTTACACTGTGTCTTAGCCTTCACTTCCCGATTATGCGGAGCTGTAGGTGAGAGCTTAGGACTTTTTTGAGGCTTTCTTCAGCACTTGCACAGCCCTGAGTACAGTCTTTCCTGAGTGCAGCCCTGCACATGTGGGTGGCCTTCTTTTCCAGGAATATATCAGAACCCCATATGGACATCTAATTTCTAGTGTTTCCTTTTATATTTTCTGGTGAGCCTCTTGTTTGCCCCAACTGTTATCACTGCCTTGCTGCAATCTTAAACAATTGCCCCTCATCATTTTAGACAAATACCCCCAAAGAAAGGGCTGTTCTCATTGAGCAAGTTCTGAATCAGTTCAAATAAATACAAGTCCTATGAGTGGTGGTTTTCAGGGAGCTGTCAGACAGATTAACTAACAATAATTCTCCGACTTTTTGGGGAGCTCCAAATCCATTCTGCTCCACCAAGTGGCTGCTAAGCTGATGGTTTTCACAGTAGATTGCAAGGCTGTTGGTTTTCAAGGATATCACAAAGGTGGTGAGAGCAGATGGGAATAAGCCAAGTTAAAACACCACAGAGCTCACTGCTCTTTACCAAGATTCAGCCAATTTTATTGAATAAATGCTCCTTGGATTATTGCAGACCATTGGTTAATTTTCATAGTTTTGAAGGAGTTGATTTTGAGGGCTTTTTCATACCCTTGGATTATTGCATACCATTGGTTAATTTTCAGAGTTTTGAAGGAGTTTGTTTTGAGGGGTTTTTCCTATTGTTCTCATTGATTTTATGAAACAGTTTTATGTCACGAATATATTTTATATCATGTGTCTAAGTAGAAGGCACAAAAATGATTTTACATTTGGTATAACCTGTTTGTTTATATCTATTTTCTCCATTAAACTTTCTAGAGAAACAGGCACTGCTGATCTTATGTATACCAGGGACTACTAACAAGCTTGCCTCTAACATACAAATAAACAATATGTTCTCTTAACCCAGACTGGTTTCTTTGGTAGTTATTAGAGCTACCCCAAAATATTCTGATTTTCCTTCCCCACTCCATTTGAAGCCAAATGCATCTATGTGACTTTGACCAATGAAATGTCAGGAGAAGTGATGTGTGCTACTCCTGATCAGAAGCTTTAAGCGTCATGTTCCCTTCTTCCTGCCTCAGTGATTGTGGAAACTGTCAAGATGGCGACTCCTTTAACTGGGTCTCTGAGTGATCATCAGGAGCACACCATGCCTGCTGACATGTAATATGAGTCAGAAATAGACTTTTATTGTCTTAACCCACTTGTGACTTGGAGGTTGTTTGTTATCTCAGCATAAGCTTACCTATCCTGACAGATACAAGTTCATATCTCAGCTCTTCAACGGCCAGTAAATGGCTTTGTGGTTTATATTACATATTGGCCCTGGGTAGAAGATGCAAAGTAGAATTATTTTGTCTCACTCCCCCGCCTCGTTATTAATTAATGATAAAAATGAGGAAATTGAGGCCTTGAGCCTCAATACAACTGCTCAGTGGGTGAGCAAAAACTAGAAGCCAGTTCCTCTTCCTCCCAATCCAGTGCTTTAATACTGCATTAAATATGTTTATTTACCTTTCTAATGCCAAATAAGAAGTGTCAGAATCTTTATTTTCAGCAAGATTGAGGCAAGCAGCTCTTCACTCCCCAGTTTTAGTGTTTCTGGAAGTTTGACAATTAATCTAAGTCTACTCAGGAACAGTGGGAACATCAGTCTGTTTATCTCTGCCTGTTATGATTTGCTACCATTATTCAGACTTTTTTTTTTATGTTGCACAGTTATTAGTATGATTTTCAAATATATATTTCCATTTGCTATTGAGAAAGTAAAGTTCCAGTGTTGTCAGCTTGTTGAACTTCAAATCCTAGATGTCAGGGAACACATCAAAACCTAATTCAGAAGAGACAGAGATATTGCTTCTTGTATCAAATGTTGTTTAAGGCCATTAGATATACTGCAGTTCTCTTTGAAGAGCTCAAATTGTTCCAATCTCTAAGATGGCATATTGCTGTCATCCTATTTCAGCCCCAAAATACACAAACTCTTGTAAACATGTTTTTGCTAATTACTGAAAATATTAAAAATGAGATTATTTAAAATAATGTGATGTATTGGTAATTATTTTAATTATTTATTTGTACTTAACTGATGTGCTGTGCTTACTGTATTCACTCCGTCGTATGTTGTTTGATCCCACCTCAGGGTAAGATGTGACCAAATACAGGAGGTATTACAAATAAATGCTTATTTTCAGTTAACTGTAAACAACATAGGGATAGTATACTGCTTTCAAAAGTATAAGGTCAGTAAATAAGTGAAACGAGTAATTACAAAAGTTAAGATTGCATGTTCTAGGTGGTATCCGGCTTAATATGGAGACTAGTTCATTCAGTAGTCAAGTAAATATTTGAGTGCCCATGATACTCCAAGCACAGTTCTTGACACTGGGGATAGAGCTGACAGCAAAACAAAAATCCTGTGGTTATGACATTTATATAATAGTGGAATAAACAGGAAATATACAAACAAGTAAATTAGAATATAAAATCAAGTAGTAATAAATGCTAGAAAGAAAATTATAGCAAGATACGTGGCTAGAGAAGAGTTGTTATTGAGAGACTTGTCTCTTAGGAAATATTTGGGTAGAACATGAATGTAGTAAGGGGATGAGCCTTGTGATTTCCTGGGGGAAGATTGTTTCAGGAAGTAGTTACAGTGATTATAAAGATTCTGAGGTAGAAGAGTGTTTGAGACTTGCAAAAAGGCCAACAAAGTGTCATGAGCAAGGAGAAAAATGACAGGAAATGGGAGTGAGAATTTATCTTGAGCCCGATAAGGTAGGATCTAATAGGCTGCAATAAAGATTTAGGATTTTATTCTGAGTGTTGGAAGACTACCACATGGTGTCCAGGAGCTGGGTGATGTGACATAATTTCCATTTAAAAATATTTACTCTGGCTACTGTGGGGAGAACTGGCTGTCGATTTACCAGAGCAGAAGCGGAAGACTTCTTGGGGCACCAGGTGATGAATCCAGGAGAGAGACAGAGATGGCTTGGATTAGGTTGGGGCAGGATATTTTTCTAATGTAGTTCTATCAGGATTCATTTGATGGATTGGAAGAAAAGTTATGAGAAATAAGGAAGAATCCAGTGTGACACCAGATTTTTGACCTGAGATGCTTTATGGCAGTAACTGCTGTGATAAGAACCTCTAGAGAAAAACATTTTTGGCAAGGGGTAGGGGTGAGAATCAAGGGCTCAGTTTTGGATTTACAAGGATTGAAGTGCCCATTAGACATCCTAGAACAAAGTATGACAATTCAGAGGAAAGGTTCATTCTGGAAATAGAAGTCTGGGCGTCATCAGCATATAGAATGTGTTGACGGGCTGTTGGGGTGGATAGGGTCATCTAAGAGTAAGGGGTGCTATAGCATTTCAAGGTTGGGGAGATGCAGCTCCAGCAGAGAAGACTGAGAAGTAGCAGCAACCACATGGGTAAGAAAAAAATCAGGAGAATATGGTGTACCAAATTCCAAGTTAAAAAAAAAGGATTTAAAAGATGAGGGGGTTATGAGCTGTATCGAATGATGCTGCAAGTTTGAGCTAAGAGGGAGACGGGAGAGCAGAAAGGAGTGAGGGTAGAGAGATGAAACTAGGGCTAACTGATCAATAGTATAGCATGCTTTTATGATGATGTCAGTGATACAGAAATGAGGAGGAAATGATGATGTGATGAAGGAGAAGAGAAAGGAGATGATTGCCTGAGAAAAGTCTTAGACTAGGCAGAGATGGGGGCCCAGTGTATGAGAGAAGTTGGTCCATGTAGAACATGGACAGTGAATCCATTGAGTCAGTGTTGAGGCAAAGCATACAGGGTTACAGGTGCTGGTGGGTTGGAAGATTCAGTGGCCGAGCATGAAGAAGGGCTCTTCTGATTCTTTCATTTTGTTAATGGAACAAGAAGGTCATCAGCTCTGAGAAAACACTTTATATTTGTGTCTCCCTCAGCAAACTTTTTGTCAAAGTTAGGGATCATATTCGCTGTCTTTATATCATTATCTGACGCAGTACCCGGCACACATTAAATACCTCATGAACGATTGTAAACTGCAAATGCATTAATGTTTAAAAATTACTTTTGGCTTCCTCTTTACGTAATAGGTAATTTAAACATATTAATGTTTATTTTATTGGAGTAGAGTTAAAGATAGTGTTTATAGAAGGCTGATTTTGAATATCTTAAAGCCAGACTCTCATGTGCTGACATTTGTTTTGTTTTAGAAGTTGAGGGTGAATGATTGAGGCCAGTTAGAGACTATGTATAGGCAAAACATTCAATGAAATATGTCCAAATAGCCAGAATTTTCCACTTTTCCACTAAGATCAATGTCTAAGTGGCTGATAACTTTGGCAATGATAGTCCTAAGTTGTAAAAGTATATTTTAACTCTTTTCCAGGTGAAAGGTGACACGGAGTGTGAAAAGTTCTCCTGTTTTGAAAGGAATCTCAAGAAAGAGTGAGTAGCAAGTAAAACATTGTACACGTTTTTCTACGTTGACTTTGAGATTCTCTAACAAATGTTTCTTAACCTCAATGCTTGACATTTTAGTCTGGATAATTTTTTGGCGTAGGGATGGAAGGGGAAGGTGAGGAGCTATTCTGGGCATTGTAGGATATTTATATGTTTGGCATCTGTCCACAACTGGCAGTGGCACCCCTCTCTCAAGTGTGACAACTGTCAATGTCTCCAGACGTTGCCAAATGTTCCCTGCAATCAGGGTGGGGGTGAGGGAGAAAATTGCCCTGGTTTGAGAACCACTACTGAAACAACACAAACAAAAAGGTCTCCCAAGGCTTTGGATGATTTATTCTAGAAACAGCTTATTCTTCTGAGGACAGTTTTGTTGGAGTTTTTATCTAATGAGGGCATGGCTGTGAAGGTATAATCACAGGGATGGCAACTGAGACGATTAATTCCCATTTCACATGCACAGAATACCTTCATCCTGGATACATTAGAAAACTTTCAAAGCTAAATACTTATCAGTGAGAATGTAGCCAAAGCTGTCATGTGGAAGAGGAACTCAGTTGCCAGGAGTATATTTCCAGAAGGCAGACCTATGGCCAATGGTGCTAATTATAGCGAGACATAGTTTGATTTGTGATAAGGATCATGGTTCTGATGATTAGCAGTGTCTAAAAATGGAACAAGTGGCCCCAGAGTTCCCTTTCAATTGTCAGTCAAGCCAAAATCACATGGTAGCATTTTAGGAATATCACAGAGGGAGAGAATATCACAAAGCATTGGTTGGATTTGAGATTCCATTCAATCCTGTGAGTCCAGAAAGAACAGGAGGGTCATGGGAACACTCAAAATGAAGTTGCATCAGGCAAAAGAAGCAGAGAATAAAAGGCAAGGGAGCAGTAATAGGAAACAGCAAAGTTAAATTGGCGTTCTAATGAGTAAAGCATTCATCTTCAGTAAGGATAACTCAGGGAGGAGGGAAGAGAGGATTCAAATGTGTGAGTGTCCTTAGTTTGAAGTTCTCTGTGACTCTGGCCTTGTGACTTGAGGCAATTCCTTGAACTGTTTTGATGGTGGCTAAGGACCCTTCCTTCAGTCCATCCCTACTTCTTAATGGCAGCCTTTACCACTTTTCAGGAGCTAGTGCTATGGTTATAAGAACTCGCTGGGATGCTTGTCAACCACACGTATTTGTGAGAGCCACACGCAGAGTTTCCATTTCCTTAAGTCTCTTCGTGAGCTGGTGATTCTACATTTTAAACAAGCACCCTTAGGAGTTCCACTACAGGTGGACCTAGGCTCACCCTTTGGGCAACCTTGTTTTGGAAGGTATAGTTCAGTTTGCTGTCTGGCTCCTACCTGAATCCTGTGAATCTTTGTAGTTTTTCCAGGAAAGATATTTCAAGGAGAATAGCAGTTAAGACTACCCACGCTGAGCGTTGAGCCTCTAATCGAAACTTCACTACTGGTATCCCCTTCCCAGATTTGACTTTAAACTCAAGGAGTATGGTGATGTTTTTCTGGAAATGTGAGGTGCTTTTTCGGGGGAGGGGTGTTCAGGGGAGATTGTTTATTTTTTGGTAATAAAAAAATTCTCTCTGATAGTTCCTCCCTCCCAAGTGACTGTAAATTCCTAAGCTCAAAAAAAACCTGATAGTCCTAAAAGAAAATGTTTACAAATTCTTAACATAAGTCAGTGCCATTACTAACAGTCCCATTCAAGCACTAATGACACAGCGTCTCCTCAGCTGGGTTGCTCATTCACAGAGTAACTCATTTGAAAGAAACTCCTCGTAAAGCCACTGGAGTGTCAACCAAACCAGAGTGATTAGAGATGTATGTCACTGTTTAACCACTTAGAGTAACACCAGCATGCCTTCCCTTTCATATTCCTGGAGTGGACAGGTTCTTACATTGAATGTCTTTGGCTGTGTCCAGGTGTTATCAGAAAACCAGTGTTCAGTGGAGAAGGCATCTCTGGGTATAACTGCTTCTGTGGTTTTACTTACTGATCCTGAACTCTGATCCTTGCCATCTTATTCCCACCTCTTTCATCTCATACTCCCTGCAGCTCCATTAAATTTCAACTCTGTCATCCTGTCTTCCTGGTTAAACTTCCTTTTTTGTGTGTGTCTGTTTGACCTCACATCCTAATCCTTGTTCAAGCTCGAAGAAGTATAATTTGACTATCACTAATCTACACTTGACATGATTCTCCTGCGATACACATAGAAAAGGCGGATGAAGTCAATATTTGTTCCTTGGTTTCAAACATCATTGATTCAGAGACAGACTTACTATGAGGCTAATTGAGCTTAAGCTTCAGACTCCTCATTTGCTTGGGCCGCTTCCAAGGACCAGCGATGACCTTAGCAGTGTGTTCGTATGGCATATGGTTTTAAAATATTTGCAGAGAAAGGCATTTTGACTACTCCCCATGAAGAATGCTCTCCTTCCACTAGGATCCTAATTCTTTCCCCTCCTGTATGACAGTGTTTGTGTGGCTACAGGAATTTTGGGGATATAGGTAAGGAAAGTAAAGTCAGGGATACATTTAGTTTGGGTAGACATATTTCTGTTGTTTGCAGTTTATAAGATATATTTAAGAGATGTGCTGTCACATTTGTGAATCAAAGTAGGACTTGCTTCTGTAAGTTGCTGGCGGTGCCAACTCACCTGGTGTCATGTCAGAAGTGTGTAGGGCTGGAGGTCATATCTCAGTGTGAACAGGTCCCACAGAACCCATCAAGGGATGTATGTGAGCAGACAAGGGAAACAAGGGTGGAAGTGTACAGAGCCAGAAGTTATCTGTGGTAAATCCTTCCAAAAAGCTGATGTGTGAAATTGTAAGCAGAGGACACAGTTCTTACTGACATCGGGTCTAATCAGAAGTTCTCTCCTGTCAGAAATGTTCTCAATAATGAATACCCATAATTACAAATGTACTATGCATATAATATTTTAAAGAGACCATGAAATTTATTAGAATTCCTAGTATGAAAGCACAAACCTGAAGTAGCAAAAGGAGTACATCTAAGTGTGAAGAACCATGTTTTATACATTTCAATTATCAATAGTAAAAAATAGTTTTCAATCAGCTCTATTAGAGAGAAGCCTAAATTGTCATTTAGCTTTCTCTGTGGAAAATGGTATCACAAAATTGTGGTTACATGAAAAGGTACTAAAAGTATGAGCCAGAAATTTTACAAAAAAAGTTGAGATTGTGCGTCAGGCATTTATTAAATTTTTATTATTTTCCTGGAATTTGTATGTTTGAGCAATTCAGCAGACTTTTAAAATTTGTGATTTCTTATTATTTCTCTCCTCATTCTAAGTGCATGTTCATTTTTTACCAAAGTATATACTTGTGATTTATATTTTTTTTCTAAAAAAGGTCCCTAAACTATAAGCTTTAGGTCAGATAAAACTTGGGTATGTCCTTTGGATATATATTCTAACAGTTTTCTGACTTAGTTTCTTGTGAAGGAAAACTGCCTGCTGGCCCCTGAATAGTCATGCGCTGCTGGTAAACAGCGGCCAGGTCCTAGAGAAGATCTGGATGCCTCAGGCATTTTCTAAAAACAGCCACTCCTGACAGCCTTCTCCAGAGTTCCACCAAACTGGGATTTGAGTGCTATAGGAAATGATGGAATCTTTAGTAATAATAGTATAAGAGCTTTCATTTATATACGCCTTTACAGTTTATGGAAATTTTCATTTACTTTGCTTCACTAGATACTCGAAACAGCTCTGCAGAATATCACAAACTCAGTAATGTAGGGAGCCCTCCTAGAATCCTAGTTCCTAGCCTAAAGTGGTTATTCCCACCACATAAGGGCACAGTGAAATTTTGAACAAATGTGCCTGTTTTAGTGGCAAAATGTTAAGTCATTTCCAAATGATTCCAGACATACTTCTCAGTGTGTACTTTTATGGCACACAAATAAATTATTGTGAACCCTTGACTCATATACTGTCTCTAATTATAATTGAATCTGTTGATAGTTTTTAGGCAAAATCAAGATTGCATGATTCTGCCTTACAGAACTGAGAGGTACGAAAATGCACGGAAAGATGTACTTCAAAGGGATATGATGTTGTATAATATTTTATAACATTAGATTATCTTTCCTGTTGAATCTGTCACTTCCATGTGAGAATGACTATGATGATGAAAGCAAGATGGAGGTGAAAATAGGGGACCAAGAAATTCGTAGTTGATGTGAAACTCCTTAGTCAACCATGCCCCCTACCAACGCCTCCGTCTTTAATGTCCTGCTACCTTCCCAAACCTCATAGTAATTCTGCAGCCCTTTGACTCCTTTTGGTCATGAAGGTTTTGCACAGCGTCACCACCTGCCATCAGCCACCTCATCATTCTCTCCACATTTGTGTTTTTTCCCTCCTCCCCGGGGAGCTATCCCTTGGTGCTCTTTTTTTGTACACATGGAGGTAGTTGGTGGTATTTATGTTTGCATGTTTTTGTCACTTTTACTTCCTTAGCATGAAATCTCAAGGAAGTCATGTACCCCTTAAGAATAATTGACTTTCTTTTTCTTTGGTGAAATTGCACAGTGTCTATGTTGTTAAGGGGCTTTAATCCACCTTGCCACTAACAAAGCTAAGTAAGATGGCAGATGCACCTGATAGGTGAAGTCACAGAAGAAGGAGGGAGAAAGAGAGCATTAGGGCAGTGGTATATATAACGTGGTAAAGAAAAGAGAGAGGAAATGCATAAGTCAACATGGTAACATCGTACAAATAAAATAAGTTGCCCTTTAGGATCTCAGAGCTGCAAGATTCCCGGAAAATTGTCCTCCTCTTTCTCCCTGCACCTCCCTTTCCTGCCATGGCATTAAATCTCTGTAAGGAGATCTACAAATGGCCTTTTCACCTCCATACCCAATACAATGCCTTGTGTACTCTGTTGAGGTCTCAACCTGGCCTCAAAGTACTTTCCCATCTCTTTCCCCTATTCTACATACTTCTTTCAGTTTAACTTTCCAAAATTACTTCTGTGTTCAGTCTGTTCCCCTGCAGAAAATGGCTCCCCATTGACTATACCGCCTCAGTGTTTTTACACTTGGCGGGAGTGCAAAGATCTCAGTGATGCAGTGCCACCACTTTTCTTGCTCAATCTCTTTAATTTTACTATATCTTCCAACTGAAGCTGGACTATTTCCTGTTCCTTGCAATTTTCTGCTCCCCAGGGCTTTGCCTGTTCATCTGCCTGGAACACTTTCTCTGTGTCTACATGGTAGGCAACCTCATCGTTCAGGTATCATCTTAAATGCGACTCCCTCTAAGAAAAATTTCTCCTTTAAACTCAAATAACTGTCTGCTGCTCTCTCACGCCACTAGGCATAGTCTACCCAGCACTGGACATATCTGTGTACTGGCTTTATTTCTGTAAGAAGACTGTAAACTCTGTAAGAGTTGGGAGTGTTGTAATAGTTTTTACGTGTCTATTGTTTATAGACTGTCATGTGCATATTAGGCACTCAATAAATGTTATTTATATTTTATAGCTAATTGTGAAACATGAACCAAGTGACTAGGGCAACTCAAAGAAAAAGAGGCAGCTCTGCCAGTTGTCGTTATATTAAAAATATATATCTGAGACATATATAAACAATCAGAAAGATAAAACAGGAAGAACTAAAGCTATCTGAAAATACTTTATCCCAATTCATTTCATGCACATTTCTAAATGTCACTCCTTATATTGTGGTACTTCTGCAACTCTTTGCTTGCCTTCTTTGCCTTCCAAATCCATTTAGCACAGACTTCACCTTACAAACCTTTGAGAGGTCACAGGAAGGCACCTGATAGGATGAATTGCTGTAGGATCCATCCCTCCCCCCGACCACAGCCCCAAGTACTGAGGTAATCCTGCTGGATCTGATGTGATAATTTTTGCACTCAGTGGATATACTCCACAAAACGTCATTCATCTTGAACTGCAGTTCAGCATAATCTAAGGTCAGAAAGGACAGAGGCTGTGGAATGTTTTCCATGAGGGACCAAAGCTGCATATTAAGCTGAACTATAAAGCAGCACTATGGCCTAGAAAAGCAAAAACTTCATATTGTGATTGGCTTCAACCTTCTTTTTTACATCCTTTACCAGATAGAGCAGACTTACCATGAATCTGAACAAGCTTGGCTGACATTTTAGGACGTTATGTTTGTACTGCCCATATAAATGTGTACAGGCCAGAGTGATGTTGTGTTTGAAGTATGAAAATACAAAATTACAAACACTACCCCCCGCAAAGTTATAGAAGCTTCAAGTGCCACAGAACATCGATCTGCTCCAGCATCTATATCTTCTTCTATGCAGCATCTATATCTTCTTCTGATATTGCTAATCCTTTGAATTTTCAGCAATTCAGTTGATAGAAAATAGTTAGAAACCTTAAGTCTTTATTTTTATTGGGCAAAAGTCCCCATGGGCTTCCCTTTCTATGCCTTTTATTCCTCACTTATCAGGGCAAAAACAGAACAGAAATAATGGACATATAAAATGGCAGTTTTCATAAAGTGGCAAATAGACAATATCTGTTTTCATTTTGATCAGGAACAAAGCAGTAATTTGTATCCAAAATTAGAGAAATCATTTCAATGTTATTCTACTAAATCTAACATGAGAATAGTATACATAGCAGATCAAGGACCATAGGAAGGAGGACAGACAAGGACAAAATAGAAATGCTATTATAAGTAGTGATTAAGAGAAAACATATGCGATATATTTGATCAAAGGCTGATTTCCCTAATAGCTAGGAGCCAATTCTCCGTGGGTCTTTTGCATTTCTGTACATCTTATGAATGAGACATTAACTGCCCTTTGTTCAGGACTAATCTTTTCAAAGGTGTATGTCTAGCAGATAGCCTAAGAAGATAGTGTCTCCCTCCAGAGCAAAGGGCAGACATGCTTATGGCCTGGGTCTCTTTCTTGTAGCACAACCCACTGACTGTGCAGGCATCATCTGGGCACCCCTGAGGGACTTGGAGGCAGGAGAACTGACACAAATATGGTGACACTCACGAGGCCTCCTGTGATATTAGAAATAGTGCCCTTTGTCTCTGGCCAAGGCATCTTGTGTCTTCTGCCAGCATCCACAAAACTACAGCAGATTAATCTTTCCCTTGCAAGTAGGGTAAAACCTCAGATCTTCAGAGCCCTTAGCAGTATTACACCACGAGTTTATACAACTTAATAAAAACACAGCCAGATAGAAAAATGGACAACTAATATAATGATATTTAGTAGAAAATAGTAAAATGTAACTATAGTATCTTTACATCTTGATTAATCAGGAAATATAAAATAAACATAATATTGAAATCATTTTGTTACCATCAGATTGTCAAAAACCAAAAATAGTAATAAGTTGGATATAGAGAAGAAATGCAGAAACATACTCACATGCATTGCTGGTGGATGTAAAATGTAATTAAACAGTTTAGAAAAAGTTGTACTTGTTTATACCTATTTGGCCAGCCATTCTACTTTTGGAATCTATCAATGGGAATAAAGTCTCCAATGTATCTGTGTGTGTGTGTGTGTATGCATACAAACACATATATATAATCACACATATGTACATGTGTGTCTTACTGTATATATATCTCATGTACACATTATAGAGACTCTTTATAGTAGCATTTTTTGTCAGAGCAAAACCTGGAAACAATCTAGATGTCCTCTAACAGAGGAATGTTCAGATGCAGATGGTTTATTCTACTATGAAGTGGGATGAAGTTATGAGAGATAATATGTTGATCAGTATGTGCTAACTTGAAAGGATGTGCATGAGATAGTAAGTAAAAAAAAGAATTACAGATGTAATATAAAAAGTGACCCCATTCTTATTTTAAAAAAGAACCATAATATATATATAATTACCTTATTGTGAGCTGCCACAATAAGCAGGTAAGGTTTGAATATATTATTTAACCCCAAAGTGACTGCAAATTGACTTTCCATCCTATCTACGAAACTAACAACTTAATTAGCATCTCAATGTCAGTAGCAGATTGGTCCACATTAGAGTTCAGCTTTGGAATCAGACAGACCAGAGTTCTCATCTTGTTTGGATAGCTGACTAGCTGAGTGAACTTGAACAAGTCACTTGGTCTTTCTTAGACTGTTTCCTTATCTGTAAAAATGGAACCAACAATAGTACTTATCTCACATATTTGTAAAAAGTAATTTTCATAAAGTATCAATATATAATGTACTAGAACAGTTTTGTCAGAGTCAATAATGGTGTTGACGATGAAACTGAACACCTACTGAGCATGTACTATGTGATCGGGCTCAGTACATGATAGCTGTTTTTTTTCTCTTTTTTAAATAGTATTTTGCTCACCTAGCTGTCTGTAAAGGTATCTTAGATTTTTATATTATTTCCCTACACAAGCCCAGTCAAATAGCAATGGAATCAGGACGTTGGGGTGCCCATAAAGCAGTATTTACATAGTTAGTGTGTCTACCTTCAGTGAAGGATATTAGAACTGCAGCCAGTAGATGACTTAACGTGTGAGGAAAACCTCTAGCAATGCAGCTAGGGGACGATTAGCATGTTTACAATTCACCAGCTATCACAGTGGTTATATTTTACAAATGAAGAAAAATCATCCCACACCTTCCTTAGGTAAAAACTACAGTTTCATGTTAAATTGAATTCAACAAAGCCCTAAAAATATTTTTAAAAGGCAGTCAGCCAAGTCTTTATTGCAAGAACATCAGAGAAATGAACCAGCTGAGCTACTTATCGTCTGCTTAAATTTCTCAACTATTGATCCTTGCAGCAGAGGGACTATTTATAGGTCGTATATCTCCTTTAAATCCTTACCTCATAGGGATCTAGCTAGATTGGGAAAAGCCCCATTTTGTTCAGGATTGCATAGTCTGCCCGCAGAACACAGTTTTGAATTAATCAGGAGTCTGATTATACTCCCTGCAACTGTTCAAGTATTAATGGTTTCCCTGTCAGCATTTAATGAGCATTTCCTTTGGATTGATAGTCTCCACTGCTTTGTTCATTTACTTACAGTTTTTGATCACCAGTTAGGGTAAGATGTAGGTATTTGTTTCCGAGACCATTGGGATGACAGCTAGAGAGGACAATGGAACAATTAATGTGACTTAAAATTCGAGCTTGGGAAGATGGCAGGCTAAAATATGAACGTAAAGCTGCCCTGGAAGCCATGTGTCTCAGCGAGCTGAAATTGCCGTAGAAACCAATTGAAATCCTGGAGAGCAGGGACAATGCCATAGGCACTCTTTCTGTACTTTTGGTACCCAGAGCAGTGCTGGGCTCCTAGCCCCAGGGGAGTAAAAGGAAAGAGGAAAATGCTCGACCAAAATGTAGCAGAGTAAGACATTAATTGAAACATCCCTTTAATGCTGGAAAGAAGCTGTAGATTCATTTAAGTGCCAGAGCTTCCATTAAACCTTTTCTAAAATCAACACATATTTGATGCATTATTTCATCTGAGATAGAATGTCACTATCTGGAGATGGAATTAGTGCAAGTGTCCTTTCTGCTTTATTCACAAGCCTTCTTAATCCCTCATCAAGTGACAATTTCAATAGCTATTGAAAGAAAAGGTGCGTGTGCACAGAACTAGACCGTTTCTTACAAGGAGCTACGAAGGTCAGCAGGGATTTCAAGGTTAGATGTGCCTTCTCCCATTTTCTTAGGACTCTGAGGTAAAAGATAGTTTATAAAATATATCACTTCTCAAAAAAGTGCTTGGCTTTGGGAATATACCACCTAAGCATTCTAGGGGAAAATACTATAATTATTAAGCCCAGCTTTTAGTCACTCTTTTAGGTTTTCAAATACAATAAAATAAAATTTCAAAGCTTTTAATTTCAAGATAAGTGGTTTAATTAGTTTATTTTTCAGTACATGAGGCTATATAAGATGCCTGGGGAACCTAGAAATTTTGAGTGCCCTGGTCCAGATGGAAATACAGGCAGAGGAAGAACCAGTGGGCAGAGAAATCGGGAAATGAAACACCATCACGTGGCAGTTCAGACCCCAGACTCAAGAGCGAGGTGATGCTTACTATATATCTGCTCTTAGGCAAATTCCCTAGCCTCTCTGTGCCTCGATTTGCTCATTTATAAAATGTGGATAATAGTAGTATATTTCTCTTAGGGTTGTTTTGAGGATTAATTTATTTAATTAACCAATGTAAAGCTCTTAAAAGTGTACCTCATACATATTAAACACATCTTAGCAATTATTGAAAGACAGATATCAAAATGGCCATTTCTTGTTAAATGTGATGAATTTGTGTTGCCTCTAAACTCACAGATACAGGAGACAGGACTCTTGTAGCTCTTCCATTCAGTAAGTCAGGAAGGCCCTATATGGGTAACTGCTAGTGCAGATTTAGGGACTTCAGGGGAAGGTACAGGATGCAGAAATCACAGTCATCTCCAGGGCATGGATGTGCCAGTTCAGCAGGCAGTCGTGAGAAATGCTTGGCCACTCCCAAGAGTCACTGGGCCAGCAGCAGCTGTGGGCTCACTTGGGGAAGGAATGGAGCAGTAGTCCTCAACCATTGTTTTATGGCAGTCGCTTACCATCTCCCCTTTACAGTTGAGTTTCCAATATTACAAAGCATAACACTATGTCTTTTCCTTCAATAGATGATGAGTTTGGTCAGTGTCTGCCAGAGTGAATGTTGAACCGAGCGTACCCTATGAGTTGGCAGAGAGTAAGCTGATGTTTCCGCTTCAGAGGCACGGGTAGCAGCCCCAAAGGGAAGTCAAGTATTTGCTTGCACTTGATCTTGTGAGGAAAGCTCAGAGGGGACAGTTTCAAACAGTGACAGAGCTAAAGGATAGCATGGTGCTTTGATAAAGCACGTGAGATACAGCTCTCTGGTAGTTGTGATGGTTGTCATGGCTGACTTCCTTTACTTTGTCTGGAGACTTTTAATCCCCCCCAAACATTTCTCCCTCAACCACACCCTCCATTGTAGTTCCTGAGAGGGTCAGGAACAAAGTTGGAAATCACTAAACTCAGTGCCAAGGTTGCAGGTGAGGTTTCTAGGTCACAGGGAATCTTTAGTATGTGAATGCAGTCCTTGTGCATATAGCTTGGAATATTTGTTATGTTTTAGTATCAAAACAAATGTGAGGCCTTTCCCAATATCTGTTCTCTCTTCTAAATCATTTGCAAAAGGGGTTGAGAAAAGCAAAATAATTATAAATTATTTTATTACCATAAAAGGGCAGAGACTTGGAGATACAGAAGGGGTGGGAAGGTAAGCATTTTCCTAAAATTTTCACGTGAAACTTTTGCTCTAAGTAATTATTCGTTAGTGATTAATGTTTTAAAAATGTGCCTGTGCTCAACTGCTGAATTGCTATTAATTCTGGTAGAGTAGACTATCCCATCAATGCACACTAATATTTCCACTTAGGAGTTATTTTCTTAAATAGTATTTATGGCAGACATCCATTAAACAAACCAGAGGCCTTGCATTTGCCATAATTTTGCAAAAAAAAAAAGTTGTGCTATACATAATTATTTTTTTCTTCAGCGGAAAGTTTAGTATTAAAATTTTGTGCATGTTCCAGAATCTGTTTATGTCTAAGCAATTCTATGAAGTGATTGATCTGTTTAATATAAAATTGTGACGCTATTGGTAACTTGAAATATCTACACAGTATATATATCTATGTCAGAAGTACTTAAAAAATGGGAAAAAAATGTTTTATAGCAAATAGAGAGACAGTAAGAATATATTTGTTGTTGATATTGTTTTCAGAGCAGAAAATGAGGTAGTAGAGGGTAGGACTTGAGGCAATGGAAGCTTCAACCAGATGTTGGAAGAACCAGGTTCTTAGTCCCAACTTAGAAACTTAACTGAAAACTTAACCATGTCTCTGAGCCTCATTAAGTTTCAGATTTTGCCTATGTAAATGAGAATGCTACCATCTTATTCAATCATCCCACCAAGTGTCTGTGAGGACGTAGCAATACAATATATATGAAAGCACTCCATAAACATATGGTACTGTTGATCTAAGTATGGTCTTTTGGGGCCCTAGTCTCTTCTTGATATCAATATTTAGGTTTCTCTTTTAAAATTTACTTTTTTATTACACAAGGAATATATGAATGTATTATCATAGAAATCCAAGCATTACCATAATATACAGAGAAGAAAATGGAAGATTCTTGATTCAGCTGTCTCCAAATCTTCCTTTCTCTTTAGTGGTGTCACTATAAACAGTTGGAATTTCCTTTCAGAAATTTTCTAAACACACATATATATACACACACACACACGTATATACACATATATATACATATATATATATACACGTATATGACATACAATTTTATTTCACATAATTTGGATCAAAAGTTTATTTCTAACTCACAAATTTAGCTTATTAAAATAAAAGTTTTTTCCCCTCATTTTTCCCCAACATAAAATGTGACTTAATTAGCACCGCAGTCCTTTCATGTAGAAGATTGATTGTGATAGGTTAAAGGAGTACAGGAAAGGTGGAATGGGTTTGTAACTGCAACAAGGACAAGACCCATATACAAATGAATGTACTTCAGTTGTCATTGTCATGAAACCCCATTGTGTTAACAAATGGGAAATAACATTTCATGGCAGCCAATCTAAAATAATCTCTATGTGATGAGTACCACTGGCAGGTCTTCCAAAACTCACGGATTATCAGGGTGATCACATAGATTTCATTGGTCACAAACAGAGAAAAGCACATGATTGCGCTGAAAACGATGACGACGCTGCCAGCCCAGAAATCACAGCTTAGGTTCCGCAATAGCAGACTATCACACCTGCCACTTGACAGGTGTGCACTGAAATTTATGAAAAGCTTTTCTAGCCAAGCCATCGGGCTGCTGAAAAGAATGGTGGATGCCTTGAGCCTTGATGTTTATTACAGCTTTGCCAGCATATCTGTCTTGTAGAGTGTGATTTGAAAAACGATATGTCCAAGCATGATCTTAATCAGCTCATTTGTTCCGGGATCTCATTGTACTTGTGCTTGCTGATAGAAGGGGAGAGGGCCAACAATATAAATAAGGGAGGCTTCCTCGGGAAATGGCTCTACTTATTTCAGTATGGAGACAGCCTGACGTTGAACATTGCCAGTTGCCTGTACCTAAGAGAGGAATTAACAGTGCTGCTTTGAGATGTTTCAGACTGAGGCTGCAGTTCTTTAATAACCTTAATTTCACTCAACTTGGTCACTGAAATTAAAGCATGTGATAAGTATTCTGGTAAAGATGCAAATGTATTAACATTAGCCAGGAAAGATATGTCTTTAAATATATTTTAAAAGAAAATTTTGCATTTTTCTAATTAACCACCCATTTGTAAAGATTCAGAATACTTTGTGTGTTTCCTTACTCATCATCAAAATACCCGTGGAAGCTAAAGATGGAGCCAGTATCATCCCCTACTGGTATAGGATGAGCGAGAAGAAGTTAAAATACTTAAAAACGGTTCTCCCAGCCTGATATCATTACCAGCCCACACATGTCTTGATTTTCAGTGTACTTTTCTCTGGATAAATATAAGCCTTAGTCCACACCACCTATATTTGAAGACATTTATTTTGATAAATGTGCTTGCCTGTTAAGATACAATACTCATTTAAGTGGGGATAATAGTACTTTAAAAAGCATTATTATGTTATCAATACAAACAATATTTCTTACCCATGGAAGACCCAATCTTGTTTTTCTTTCTCTTACTACTAAAGAAGTATTTCATTTAATAAAAATATTATCTTCCTTTTTTCTACCTCTAATGTCTTTATTCCAGCCAATTAGCATATCCTTTCCTGCCCACCTTTGAGCCTCCCAATCTCAGTCATCCTGAGGACCAGCCTTCTTGGTGAAAATAAATAAACCAAGAACTTTTAAAAAGACTCAGTTAACAAAATTAGAGAAAGAACAATGTTACAACGACAGAAGTCTATTAAAAGACTGTAAGGGGGAAGAAAACTGTATAAAGTTCTATGAAAATGAATTCTAAAATCTCAATAAAATGAAATGGACAACTTTCTAGGGAATATTGATTACTACAATTAACTTAGGAAAAAGTAACAAACATAAACAGAGCTATTGGTGTGTCCATAGCCATGGAGGGAACTGAAAATTCCATCAGGTTTCAGTTGCCTTAAGAAAAATGGATCCAAAGCAGGAAAGGTTTACCAGGATCCTTTCTTATTTTCCAAGGGACTATGATTTCCCGTGATAAATTCTTCCAGTATATGGAAAATGATGGGATGCTACATGATTTATGTTAACCTGATAATAAAACTTGATAAACATAGCACATTGAAAGAAAACCACCCATCAGTCTCCTGGAATATACATGAATAAGTATGTGCAAAAGTTCAAAATAAAATACAAGTAAATTGAATCCAACATAATATTTTTTAAAATGTATTTTTCCTTACAGGAATATACAGATGACTTACTACTAAGAAATTAAGTAAGTTATATAAATTTAATCAAAAGAGGAAAAACAACTGATTAACTTTGTTATAAAGCAGAAGCTAACACACCATTGTAAGGCAATTATACTTCAATAAAGATGTTTAAAGTAAAGCAAAAAAAAAAAAAGAGGAAAAACAATTTAATCTCACTTAAATACTAAAAAGCATGTGATAAATTTCAAAGTTCTTTTTTAAGCCTAGTTCAAATGCTGCCACTTTCAAAAAGTCATCCTTGATTCCTTTGGCTGAAAGTAATCGCTGCTTTGAACTCTCATATCTCTGCATTTATTTCTTGCACTTTTCACACTATATCTTATATTATAGAAATTGTGTATATATTCCATGTGCTTTGCTTCATTCTAATCGCCTACTGGTAGAGATTCTGTTTGTTCTTATTTCTCATGTCTCATAGAACCCAAGTGAGAGTAGCTTCCTAATAAATGCTTGCTGAATAAATAAATGTTTGAAATTGGGTACATCCTAATTAAAGTTATAAATGCCAGGATGTATATAGATAAGAATAACAATAACTTGTATAAGCATTTTCCACTGGCATCATTTAATAATTGGGAACATCGGTATACACCAGAGGTCAGAATATAGCCTTTCTAACTACTTTGTCCTTATGACAATTCTTCTCTGACAATACAAAAGGGTGGTATATGTTATTACATGATGGGGGTTATAGTAATATTTACCCTGGGAAGATTATTATCGCTTTTTTCTTCTTTTTCATGTTTGGGGAACAGTTGTAAATTGTCTAGGCAATATGATAATGCAACAAAGGAAATTAATTTCTGTAAATATTTGAAAATCATGGGGTCACAACAATTATATTAGGAAATTCTACAATAAATGGAAGTTCTTATTAAAATAATAAGTACATTTCCTCTAAATAATTCAAAATGCTTTTGTCGAAGTTATATGATTTTAGTTACACGTACACTCATTTTATTATGGGTCTTTAGTAGGGAAATTACACCTTAAGGATAAAATCCAAAGTGACCCCATATTACATGGAATTTTCTCCATAATGCTCATGAGAAATGTGGTCCCCTAATGCTCTGATCTCCAAATTGTAAACTGTCAATATCTCTTCTACAGATTTAGTTTGTTTCTATGAAGCTATTTCATAGAGAGGCTGCATGATCGTAGTAGAAAAAGCACAGGGTTTGGAACCAGATAAAGGTGGTGTCTTATTGCTGCTCTGACATTTATGTGGCTGAGTGAACTTGGGCAAGTTGCTGATCCTAAGCCTCAATTTGTTCATTCCCCACATAGGGACAAATACTTCATATTTACGCTAAAGATTAAATTATGTAACGATCATAAAAGCACCTAGCACATAGCAGGTGCTTAGACAATGCTCTCTTCCCTTACATGAAAGATCATGGATCGTAGGGATTTCTGTGCCTTTGTTAAGTGTCCTAAGAAGCTCTTTCTTGTGAGCATCTAGAAGAAAAAAACAGATTTCAGGAGAGCAGGAGGAGATCTGTTGTGTCTTAGTGAGTTAGCCAGTGTTTGGTACATAGAGATGTTCAATGAGTTGAAGAAAAGAATGCATGAAAATGTTTCTGAGGTTTTTTTTTTCACTTTATGACCACCAAAAGCTGATTTCTAAGAATCATGACATAAAATTGTTCATTGGCCATTGTAAATTATTAAAATTCTTCAGCATCTCTTTTGACATCCTTGCCCATACCCCTATAATTCCAAATAAAACCAAAATTTATCTATATTCTTTTCTCTTTGGACTTATTTATAAAGTTATATTATTTCATATTTGTTTTCTTCTACATTTATTCCTATTAATAGGCTAAATCCAGTGGGATATAAGCATAACAATGCTTGTTTAATCTTTTACTCCAGTTGCTGTCCCAACTGGACCATGCAGACTTTCCCTTTATCATCCCCTAAAGCTATCTCAGACACATCCCATAACTCTATGATCATTATTTAAAAGATATTTTTAGTTGAACCCAGTTTAAAAGCATCTACCTTATATTCAATTTCATTATCATCTCTTCCCCTCTTCCCAGGAATACCTGAACTTCATCTTGAAGTGGAAAGGAGGCACAGTCTACTCCTCCACTCATTTCCCCCCTCTCACTTCTGGAGCAGTATCTCTTTTGGGGTTGGAGTCTGGGAGGAGGGAATAAGAAAGGTGGAAAGGGACAGGTGTCTCTTTCATAGTTAGTGTTGTGGTCTTCTCTCTGATATTGCTGTTCTTTTGGAGAATCATGACTGGCCATTGATGTTCTCTTGCCAGCAGACACACAAATGCTATCGTTTTCATTGAAGGCATGGTTGAGTTCTTCAGGTGCCCTATGGGGACATCCTCATTACTGCCAAGATTTTTCCACTTCTGCTTTTTCATGTATACCCCAGCAGGGTACCCATAGCTGCTCATTGCTAGGGTTATTTTTCCAGCAGGTGGTCATCTTGGATAGGGGTCAGGCTAACTTTCACTGTATCTAATTGAGCCACAAACTTGCCATGCCACATGATGGGAGTGCAGGTTGCTACTCTGTTGAACTCTTCTCTGCCCTGCTGTCTCTCTCCACTTCTTTTCTCACAAGTTGAGATAAATGCAGGAGAAGATCAGAAAATTTGCTGCTGCAGAAGTATTCTAATGGGGAATGAAATGCCAGTCTTCCTTACTCACTGGCATCCTTAACCTCTATGAGTGATTCTTTGGGATCTCCTTTCCCTCAACTCTGTGGACTCTTCCTCTGAATACAGCCAATGTCTCAGGACTCCTGTGACTCCCTTCCTCTCACATCTCTCTCCTATTTAGTTTTCAATGTATATAGACTGGGGTTAGGAAGCTCTGGGATAACAGTAGAAGGTAATAGAGAGAGTTTGTCTGTCTTCTAATGAATTCTGAAGTGGCTTTTTTTTCCTCTTTAATTTTGTTCTCTTGAGAATATCAGAAACTTGGCAAGTTTTTGTCCTCAACTCTGGATCCTAGTAACCAGTTCTGATGAAATAGGAAAAAAAACCTATCACCATTCTGTTAATTTCTAAAAAAATAGTGCTGTGTTTTCTCTCCAAAATTTCAAATCAAAATGATGAATTTATAATTTATTGTACGGATAGTATTCTGTCTTTACCTTAAGCAAAAAAAAAAAAAAAAAATTGAGATAAAGGGAACTCTAAGAGGAGCAAATTTCTAAAAATTTCCTCCAGTAAAAGAGTACAACTGTCAAAGGGTGGTGGGATCAGGGTAAACAAAATTAATCGAAGCCAATTGCTGAAGCAAGCAAAAAATACTGATAATGTGTCGTAAACTTTTAGTAAATATGGCTACATGGATACAGGTGGAACCAGCTTAACTCCAGTTTTTCTTCCAGGTAAAACCATGTGCTGTTGTGAGAAGTAAGAAATGGAAATCTAAGCAAACTCTGTATGCGGAAAGGCACATATAGTCCATAGGAGGGATAAGAGCCCTCTAGTGTAGACCCTCATCCTGTCAAAAATCCATACCAGCACTCACTCAGCTGTTTCAGCAGGAAAAGATCAAGTACATGGCTAAGCCAAACAGGAAGCCTGTCAGTGGTGGGCTTTTCTCTAACATTTTTTTTTTTTGTGATGGGTTCCCCTGAATATGGGAAAACGCTTTTCTGAATCTGAAGTCTATCTCTTCAGAGAGCTGGTGCCCTCTCTACCTTAGACATAAAAGTGCCAACAAAGAGGCCAGATTCAGTCAAACACAAAGACTGAAAGTACTTACGTATGTCGTTTAGAAAGTAGAGTCAGGTCAAGATATTTAAAAATCTCTATTTTAGGATTTTATTACAAATACCTCCATTTCATTTCTTTTTATGGCTGAGTAATATTCCATTGTATATATGTGCCACATCTTCTTTATCCATTCATCTGTCGATGGACATTTAGGTTGCTTCCATGTCCTGGCTATTGTAAATAGAGCTGCAATGAACATTTTGGTACATGACTCTTTTTGAACTATGGTTTTCTCAGGATTTTAGAGATGACAAAACCTTTCATTCATTCTTAGAGATATTTGTATCCAAGTAAGAGACTTATAAGGAGTTTGTAGCATATAACAAGTCCAGAAATTATTTCTATCCTTTAGATATCAAGAATTTCAACATATATTTTCAAACATGAAATTAAGATTAAAACAAGTTTCTATCATACCTTCAAAAAAGAAAATTCTGAAAAACTTCTTTTTTTGAACAACAATCTTAGTTACCTACTGGAAGAGTTCAATCCCATCAAAAAGTGGGTTTGAACCAAAAAGAGGAACCTGGTATCAGGAATCAGAGAATACTATACAGGAGAGAGACAAGGAGAATCCTCTTAGTGATAGTGAAGGGAAATACAAGGATGAGAGATGTGTGCTAGTGATACATCACTACAGATTGGAGCCGAGGGATATAGAGTGGTCTAAGAAGATGAAATTGAGAGAATGGCTGACAGTAGATAATATAGGGAAGAATTAGAAAACTAAACAAAACAATTAATTGGGAGAGGTTATAAAAGAAAAAATGAAATCAGTTTATCCTACATGGCTCAGCTTTTAACATTTACCTAATCATAATTGCATTAAAAATGAATGCTAATCTAACCAATTATAATTAACTGGATCCTAGATGGATGGGAAATATGTGGGTGAGGGAGAGTGGTGGTGAAAAAGCTAACTCCTTATCATCCATAGTAAACAGAAACATTTTTTAAATGGCAGCATAAACCTAATGTTTTGTAAAATGATTTTTGGAATGTAATATTCAAAGATTTGATAGTGGTTGCCTCTATGGAGGATATAGAGAGAATCCTTGGGATAGTAATAAAACTTAGAAAATTATTGCTGGTACATTCTTCTGTAACAAATATAAAAAATATAATCTCTAGATCCATCCATGTTGCTGCAAATGGCATTATTTCATTCTTGCTTATGGCTGAGTAATATTCTATTATGTATATGCGCCACATCTTCTTTATCCATTCATCTATTGATGGACCCTTAGGTTGCTTCCGTGTCTTGGCTATTGTAAATAGTGCTGCTATGGACATAGGGGTACATGTATCTTTTCAAATTATAGTTTCCTTCAGCTATATGCCCAGGAATGCTATTGCTGGATCATATGGTGACTCTATTTTTAGTTTTTTAAGGAACCTCCATACTGTTCTGCATAGTGGCTGCACCAGTTTACATTCCCACCAACAGTGTAGGAGGGTTCCTTTTTCTACACACCCTCTCCAGCATTTATTATTTGTAGAATTTCTGATGATGGCCATTCTGACTGGTGTGAGGTGGTACCTCATTGTAGTATTGATTTGCATTCCTCTAATAATTTAGCAATGTTGAGCATCTTTTTATGTGCCTGTTGGCCATCTGTATATCTTCTTTGGGGAAATGTCTGTTTAGATCTTCTGCCCACTTTTTGATTGGGTTGTTTGTTTTTTTTGATGTTGAGCTATATGAGGTGTTTGTATATTCTGGAAATTAAGCCCTTGTCAGTTGCATCCTTTGTAAATATTTTCTCCCATTCTGTAGGTTGTCTTTTTGTTTTGTTTATAGATTCCTTTGCTGTGCAAAAGCTTTAGAGATTATCATACAAAGTGAAGAAAGTCAGAGAAAGATAAATGTCATATGATGTTGCTTATGTGTGGAATCTAAAAAAATGATGCAAATGAACTTATTTACGAAACAGAAATAGACTCACCAACATAGAAAACAAACTTATGGTTACCAAGGGGGAAGGGGGGAGGGATAAATTAGGAGTTTGGGATTAAAGTATACACACTTCTATATATAAGATAGGTAACCAACAAGGACCTACTGTATAACACAGGGAACTATACTCAATATCTTGTAATAATCTATAATAGAAAAGAATCTAAGTGAATATATATATATATATATATATATATATATATAATGAATATATATATTTACATATATGTAAAACTGAACGTTTTACTGTACACCTGAATATAACACAACATTGTAAATCAACTATATTTCAATAAAAGTTTATTAAAAAACAAATATAAAAAAGAAAAATTTTGATACCAATGAAAGGAAAAAGTAAATATTATAAAAGAATTGGAGAAGAGATACTGGGTACATTACTGTAGGGACTGCTAGCTGCTCCCATATGTCTCCTCTCCTCTTCCTCCACGATGATGGAATTTTTAGCTAATCTCATAGTATCCCAGAAAAAAATCCATATTTATCAGCTTCCTATGCTAGTAGGTATAGCTATGTGACATCTCTGGCCAATGAGATGTAAGCAGCAGTGTCCTATACCAACTTCTCAAAGCCTTCCTTAAGAAATAGCATATATGTGCTCTTTGCTTTCTTCTTCATCCCTTCCTCAGTCTTCATTCCTCTCCCTATTCTGCAGCTGGGAACATGGTTGCTACTATCCAGGGCCATAAACTTAAGGCTACTCACAACTTAGTAATAAAGACAGGAGGAACCGGCTCCCTGACAGGGGAGCACCCTGTCTGTCCTAGACCACTAACCTTCTAAAAGACTTCACACTTATTTGGGATTTCTCATACTTACAGTTGAAGTTAATCATAACTGGTAAGTACATTTTGCAATATTAATATTAAACTTGTAATTCAAGATAAATGAAAATAAGAATCAGACATTAGATTAAGAAAGAGAATATTATGTCTCTCTCTTTTTTTTTTTTTTTTTAAATCAAAACAACAGAATTCTGGAGCCACTATAATCAGAAAGCTTCTTAGAATGAAATAAACAGAATAGAAATGTTCAAGTATACATAGAAATGTGATTAATAATGCAGTTCAGATTAGTGGGTTAAAGTATGACCAATGGGTTGTTATAAAATATATACATATAATATATAAATATGTATATTAAATATATAATAAATATATTGAAAGAGTAGAAACTTTTCTGGGACTGAAAGAGTGAAAATCAGCTTATACAAAAAAAAAGGAAAAAGTAGTCCTACCATTCATCAGGCTTTGGGTACAGACCCAGAAAAAGCCTGCTCCAAAGTTGACAGGAACCACTGTTTCTTCTGAGGTGATACAACACCTGAAAAATGCCAAAACAATACTCTTTGTGTAACTACCATTTTTGTACTAATGATGCCCCCAGACCACTTTGCTACACCTGTCTGCTACTTGGGATACACAATTGCTAAGCCATCCTTGTCTGGTGACAGCACCCAATCCGAATTAATCCAGCTTCTCCAATCCCACCTCAGAAATAGTAACCAATTCAGGTATCCAATTCCCAGAGCCCCTTATCTCCTCTTCAGAATACTTGTGTAGGAACTCAAAGCTTACAAAAGAATTTTCTCTCCTTCTCTCTCTCTCTGGTGAAGGGCGGCATTCCATGGTTCCTCTGGAGTGCCTTGTCACACTGAGTCAATAAATCTGATTTTGTTTGACTACAAGCTTGTTCCTGTACTAGTCTTTGGCTGATTAGACTTTAACAGTATAATTATATATCTCATAGTTTCTATGTACAAAGTTGGAACTTTATATATATAAATATATTTCCTTAAGATAAATTTCAGATAAATTAAAAATATTTAATGAAATGAAATTGGAAATGTACTTAGAATAAAGTTACATGATTATCAATGTAATATTTTATTCAGATGGATTTTTATCACTCATATCAGAGCTCACAAAGGGAAGTGTTGCTAGATTTAAGAAAGCATTTTGAACTTTTAAGTAGTAAAGGAAAAAAATAGTAAGGAAAATTAAAAGGCAAATGGGAAAACATTTGCAACATGTAAACTATAAAATAACTAACTTGTCTAATTTATGAAAAGACTTTGCCAGTAAATTTTTTAAAATACATATCTCTACTAGAACAATAGACAAAGGATCAAGCATGAAAATGTTTCAAATAAAATATGAAATGTCTTAACTTTACTAGTAATCAGAGGAATATAGATTAGAACAATGTAATGAGTTGAATTGTGTTTCCCAGAAAGATGTGTTGAAGTACAAACTCCTAGTCCTGTGAATGTGACCTTATTTGGAAATAGGGTTTTTGCAAATATAATCAAGTAAGATGAAGTCATTAGGGTTGGTCCTAATCCAATGCGACTGATGTTCCTAGAAAAGGGAAATTTGGACACAGACAGAGACATACAGGGAGAATACCATGTGACCACAGAGGAGGAGATTGGAGTGAGGTGGGTGCAAAAGCCAAGGAACAGCTAAAGATTGCCAACCACCAGTAAAAACCAGAAAGGGGCAAGAAAGGTTTCTCTCTTGTAAATATCAGAGAAACTTAACCGTGCTGGCACATAGACTTCTAGCTTCCAGAACTGTGAGAAAATAAATTTCTGTTGTTTTTAAGTCACCCAGTTTGTGGTATTTTGTTATGGCCGCCCTATGAACCTAGTACAAACAGTAATAAGGTACTATTTTCCAATTCTCAGGTAGATATCAAGATTACCTTCATAATTGCTGAGGATGAAGTGGGAATTAGTATAACAGTTATCTGGAACAATATTTATTGGCATAAATAAAATTCATATATATTGAACCTCCAGTTCTATTGCTAGGAATTAATCCTAAAAATGAGGGAAAAGTGGGGGAAATATATAAGGAGTATAAAGGAGGATGTTTATAATAATGTAAAATTATAAAGAATATCTAATATTAGCAAGTGGTTAACTAAAATGGGCTATATTACCACCCTTAAATTTAAAAAGCTATGTTTGTTGACATGGAATTTTGATACGTTTTTAGTAGAAAAAATATTCACAGAGGATCCCATCTATGAAACACTTGAAAAGATATAATCCAAAGTTTTAATAGTGGTTATTAGCTGCAAGATAAAATACAATTATTTTTCTTTTGTTTTTGCTTCTGTGCATTTCCTCAGTTTGTAAAATAACGAATGTGCACTTTTTGATTACATGCCAATTATTCATTATTTTAATAAATAGAAACAATAGTTTAAAACATATTCTCTTCCTTTAGAGTCAGTTTGATATCTTCCATTTTTTTCCCAATTAAGGTACTTTTAACTCTACTAATTATGTTTCTGCAGGGATATTAAGATTAAAGTTAGTAAATAAATGTGACTGATACATTGAACAAGCAGTTTTCACAAGGTATAATTGCAAAGCAATTTCATTTTGTCTCTTACAGTCTCTTTAAATCTAATCAGTGGGTATTATCCCCACCTTGACAACTGGATAAAATTTTCTTCTGGTTACTCTTAGGTAATAGAAATCACATACACACACACACACACACACACACACACACACACACACACACACCCCAAATCTCAACTCCGTAATTAAGAAGGTCCTGTCCCAGATAATAAACTTTTGAGACTGACAGCAGGCAGAACCTAAATACAAAAAAATTGATCTTTCCTCTCTGTTTCCTCATTGTTATAGTGTTTCTACTTTTCTCTCAGGCTGCTAATGGGAAAAATTTGGAGGTAGAAGGAGAGAAGGAAAGGGACAGGAGGACAGGAAAGTTATTACCTGATTAGTTTTTTCCTAAGACTCTTGATGCTCTGTGAGCCTGCAGATTTTGAAGTTGCCCCTTTCTGGGGAACACATTCAGGGTTTCCTCAGACACTCTCACTAAGAACATCCCCCTGCAACTTCCTGGGATGCAGGTGCTGCATTTCCCTCAGGCTGCAGCTTTGCTACAGCTTCTGCAGTGGCCCTTGATTTTTTGGCAGAACACTCCTCTAAGTCTTTGCTGTTGGGGTCCTGTTATCTCACATCCTCTAACGGGTTCTAGGTCATGATGGGTAATACTCACCTAGGGATAGAGCATCTGTTATCTTCTTGTTCAGCTGCAGGAAGCAGGAAGAATCTCATTTTAATATTCTGTCACATATGGTTTTTATTTTTTCAACATATGTAAGTTGTTTGTGAAGGGAGGTGATCTAGTTCATGGCTAAAGCCAGCTTGGGAATCATTGTTGCTACCAATAATGTGAGAACATTCCACATTCTTTGTAGTTTTAAACACATTACCCTGTGTTTCCCCAGATGCTATGAAAAGTATCCTCAGTAGAATTATCATTTATTTTACCCTTCCTCCAAATACCGTTCTCACTTCCTTGTCTTTAAATTGGAGACTCAGGGATTTTATAAACACTTATTTACCTTAAAGCTTTCAAGATACATTCCACCCCACCCCCTTCCAAAACTAACTTTGCATTTTCTTACAAAAAGCACTACATTGTCATAAGAAACAATGTCTTAAACGTCCTGGGAGGAAGATGTTAAAGCAGCTGGCCAGGATCCATGGGATTCATTCTCTTCCTTCACCAGAGGAAAGTCCCCTAGGGAAGGAAAAGAAGGCAGATGACCGAGTCTAATCTCCTTAACAAATGGACCTCTGGGTAAATAGACTAGCTATTTGCTAGGAGGAACAGACCTTATCTCTAAAATGCCCATAGTAGGATATCCCTAACTAAGGATTACATACAATAAATGGAACCCAGGATAAATGACATGGCTCCTTGGAGAATGTTGCGTAGGCTACAGAACACTACTGAGTATGAAGCTGAGACATTTCATAATTTAAACATGGCTTGCTGCGTTAGGAACCCAATAGCCTCCCTTTAAGAACTTATCTATTATCCTGGGCTAGAGGTGCATGTCCCATGTGGGAAGAAAGAACCTGGGGAGCCACTGTTGATGTCCGAGAACTCACTCTGCTTCATCTGAGCCTCTTGAATGCCTAATATTCTTATAATTATTTAGTAAGCTTTGATATTGAATAAAATCTGTGTCATATGAATCTGGTTTGACAATCTGATCCTTTGTGCTGGCTCATTTCTTCAATTTCTCTTTTAAGAGGTTCATTTTAGATTGCCCTACATTAATAACAATGAACTTTTTCCAGGAATTTTGTGACTACTTCCAAAATGTGTCATACTGACATATTCTTGACCTTGACTTCAACTTATTCATGACTGGCATTATATTTCTATTTTGGGAAAGGCATCTATAGGTTCCATTTTTGCAATTAAGTGATTATAAATGTTTCCAACATACATTTGGTTTGTTATTCCCGTAGTTGTTATTTGAACAATAAATGAGCTGCTCCTAATGGACTCTGTATCCATTATTTTTTTGGTAGGTTTCTGTCAGCTTCTTAAATCTTTAGAATCATTTTAATTTCAATTGTTTTCATTTTCCCTCCCTGATTTTTGAATTTTATTTGATTTTTCTGGTACTAAGTCCTATAGACAAGGTCCTTTCCCATTTTTGCTTCCATGTGTCTAAATCTAGTCCAGATCTTATATTCTGCTCTTGTCTGGAGACCCTACTCTTTTTCCTGGTTGGTATCCAATGACTACATCACTTTATTCTTCTCTCTTTAGTTTTCTCTTTTCCTGCCATTTTATGGTGCTAATAATTTGGCTCTTTTTACCTAGGAAAAAAAATCACTGAGCTAACTTAGTACAATTGATACCAGTATCCCTAACAACCATCATGTCAAGTGTGTAAAGAATTGTGGCATTCATTTTTAGCTAGGTCTAATTATAAACAAAGGCTCTTTGGATATTAAGTAAGTTCAAGAAATATTTACAGCACTGTTCCGGAAACCAGAAGGCACAAAGATTGTATTCTAATGGCTGTGGTAAGGATTGTACCATGGTACAAGTCCAAAGGCAGAAATGAGAGAAATAGAAGACACTGTGGTTGGAGCAAAGACGAATTGATTCCTTTTTAGTTGGAAAAAATAAGAAAGCTATAATATAAGAAGTATCACTTCAACAATGAGTCTTGATGCATGGGGTTGAATAGTGTATTAATAGTCAGGGTTCTACAGAGAAAGAACCAATAAGGGGGAGAGAGAGACAGAGAGACAGAGAGAGAGAGAAGAATATTAAATGGGATTTACCGTAAGGAATTGACTCATAAAATTATTGAGACTGAGAAATCCCACATTGCAAGCTGAAGACCCAAAAAAGCCGGTGATGTATCTGAGAACCAAGAGTGTAGTACCAGTCCAAGAGCAGAAGACCATTGTCTCAGCTCAACAGTCAGGGAGAGAGAGAATTCAATTGCATTCACTTTTTAAATTACATTTGAGCACTCAGTGGGTTGGATGATTCCCACCTACATTGGGGAGGACAATCTACTTTCCTCAGTCCACCAATCCAAGTGCTAATCTCTTCCAGAAACACTCTACAGACACACCAAAAATAACACTTGACCAAATATCTGGGCATCTTCTGGCCCAGTCAAGTTAACACATATATTTAACCATTGTAAATAGAGTTCAAGGGTAGGATAGAGTAAGAGGAAGGGGACAGAAAAGGCATGACAGACTAAGAGATTAGCAGAAGCAGCATGGAGAAAATGACTGGATATTTAAGGGTTCTTGGGTTAATTTGCAAAGGGTTGTCCTAGGTTGTCCCATGTATTGTCTGTTTTGAAACAGAAAACAATTTGGTGGCTCTCTGTACATGACAAGGATTACAGAGTAAAGTAAAATGCCCTGAGTATTTGAAGTCCTTGAATGAAGAGGTCTACCTGAGAAAGTGACCATTTCTTACTAGCTCTGCTGCCATCATCCTGGACAAGTCCCCATCACCTCTCTCCTTGATATAGCTCTGAACTTGGGTCCCCATTTCTATCTTTGCTCCATTTACCACTCCCCAGGACAGCTGGAGTGATTCTGTTAAAACTTAGTGAGATCCTGCCATGTTGTTTGTACTCAAAACCCTCCAAAGACCTCGTCTCTCCCAGAGTAAAGCTCTAGTACTCCTTGTGACCCTCAAAGTGTCCTTCCCGCCTCCCCATCTCAGACTTCATCTCTGGTATCTTGCCCTTCTTCACTCCTCAATGGTAACGCTGGCCACCTTGCTGTTTCTTACTCATGCAAGATTGACTCCTGCCTCAGGGACTTTGCAATTGCTGTCTCTGCTTGAGAGTGTTCTTCCCCCAAGATGTGTGTGAGGCTCATCTCCTCATTTCCTTTAGGTCTTCGCTCAAGTCACTTTCTCAGTGAGGTCTTTCCTCAACACAGAATCTAAACTTTCAACTCTCACTCCCCACCCTTCACCCACATTTCATGTCACTCTTCTCTGCTTTTATTTTTAGAACTTTTAACTTATTTAATGTACTACATATTTTATTTATTTATTTATTTTTACTTTATGTCTCCCAGGGTAGAATGCAGACACCATGAAGGCAGGGAATCTTGTCTGATTTGGTTACTGCTGTATCTCTCCAAGACCTAGAACAGTTCCTGGCACATTATGGATGCTAATAAATATGTCTTGGATGAATGAATAAATTAATGAATCCCCATTGGTATATATTTTGTATGCTAAATTACAAATGTAGTATTTTGATTTCATTATACAACATAGAAAATAATTATTCAAAAAATTTTAACATTTCGTAGTTACAAAGTTTGTAGTGCGCCATGGTGTAAAAAAACATTTCTAAGATGGAAACTATTTCTTAAAATTTAATTAAAAATTTAAAAATATTATAAGGAAATCAAAAGACAGCAGATATTTTCCATCTTGTCTTCTGACTGGGATGCTGACTCTATAACAATTAGCAACTTCATTAGTGACCATATGGCCGAATGATCTCACTATGGACCTTTGAATTAATTTGCATTTTCATTATAACTCTGCTTCTAAATTATATGTATTATGTTTGGTCATTTATGTACTCTCAAAAGAATTGGAGAATTCTTATTTCATTGAAGAATATATATCTTGAGATGGAACCTAAGTAGTATGTACATTCCAAATTTTAAAATATTTAAATCACTAGATTGTTAACAAAAGTAAAAACAAAACTGAGTTGTTTGCTTTGTTTGATGTGCCTCTTGCCACTCTCCATGTATCTCTACAGGAGAACCTCCCATATGGTAATACCATTATTTGTTTACTAAGTAGATTTTGTGAAATTTAAAGAAAATCGCCATTTGAAAGTTAATTATGTCTATTTAGGTTAAATTCTAAGTGTAGGATAGACCTCTTAATTCAAGAAAATTGTCTGAGAACTTCTCTCCATCTCATCTACCATCCTTACAACCAAAACCATATTAAATACAAGACCAGGCAGTAGCTGCTACCTTGGGAAAAGTATTACAAGACCATTATGGCTTAGGGGTGACTGACCTTCCCTGTCCACTGTCCTATAGATCTTGTCAGTGGGGAGGAAGTAGTGAATTAGAAAAGGGACTTGGGGTCTCCTGGGAGGAAAACACTCAGCAAGAACAGGAAAGGAAATAATGCCACCTCCTGCGTGCGCACGCATACACACACACACACACACACACACACACACACACACACAGAAGATGGAGTTTGGGGTACAGGATGTTTATTAGGGGTCAATTCTTATGAGAGGAAGGAGAGGTAAGTAGGACTGGGCAGAGGAAACATTTGAACTGTGATTCAGGTCTGACAATGCCCAGGCCAACCTGGCAGGGAGCCTGGCACGGAGCCTGGAGGTGAGTGTTACCTGTCAACGACCCATGTTGAAGTGAATTTGTTGGGCCTTTTTATCTGTGCCTCATTCAGTCACTGGGTGTGGCTGCCCTGGGGTGAGGCTCCTTATCACACTTTCTCTTGGATCACTCACCCTGGGGAAGCCAGCTGTCCTGTTGTGAGACAGCCCTTCAGAGAGGCTCACTTGGTAAGGGGCTGCGCGACCACATCAGTAAGCTTGGAAGTGATGCTCCAAATCCCCCACACAGTAGAATCTTCAGATGAGACGGCAGCTCCAGTCAACAGCTTGATACAACCTCATGAGTGACCTTGAGCAAGAGGCACCCAGCTAAGCCATATGCTGATTCATGACCTATAAAAATTTGAGATAAAATTCTTGTTTTAAGCTGCTAAGTTTGGCGGATAGCTTGATAGCAGCAATTGATAGCTTATACAGCTGTGACAAACCCTGAAGGCAGCTAGTCCTTCCCTGGAGGAGAATCTGAGTGGCACATCTTAATATTCAGTATAGCCTCCCCCCTGACTCCCACATTTGTCCCTTGTATCCACTTTTTTGTATATGTTTGAGGAGCAGCTCCTCCAGGATTCTGTGGGCCTGAAATTTAAAAGAGGGAGGTTAGCAGAATCAACTCCAGCCCCACTGCTGCAGTTGACCTCAGGGCCACAATTGCTGCTTTCTTTCCCCTGTACTATTCTTTTTAGATTTCTTGCACCCTTAGCTGTCACTTCTCCTGGTCTTGGTGGCTCATCTGGTAGCATTACCCAGACTGTCCTTCTTGAGGGGTCCAATCTCTTGGTCGCCGTGTTCTTCTCATACCTGCATTGCTGTATCTGTCTATTTACACTTAGTTTGGCAAGAGAGTACCACAAGGCCCCCAGGTGGGTTAGCTGGGTCCTATAGGTATCTCTTCCGGCCCCCATTGTGTAACAGCAGTTCTGCCTCTTCCTGATGATCTAATTCAGTTATTCCTGCCAAGATGATGACTCCTCTGCTTGCCCCAGATCCCTAGACAGCAGTCATAGCTTACAGGCTTGCATGTTTTCATCTGGTAAAATTGTCACCCTTTTGTAGATCAGCACTTTTAACCCTGCAGAGTGCAGAGTTGAAGGGACAGGGAGCACAGAGTTCCCCATGGATCTTTGGTTATGATTGTAAATGGGGCAATGAAGACTCAGTTGTCAATTGATTGTTAATGATGGTGGTCCCCATGTTTGGGAGTGAGTCCCCTAGGGCATTCCTTTCCTTTTCATATACAAAAAGGGACATCCCTTGGGATGCCTAAGGGAAGGTGGTTTCATCACACTCTCCTTTAAGGCCTGGCCTCGATGGCTATGTCATTCAGTTCTTCCCGTAAAATTAATCTGGGGTTGTTGTTGTTGAGCAAAAGATACAGAGGTTTGGCTGTAAGAGAGAGATTTGGAATCCAAGTTCAGCAATTACCAACTGGTCTGAGAAAACCTGGCAGTTGGTGCTAAGTTTTGGGTTTGGGGACACTTAGGACACCATGAAGTCTATCTGGATCTAGGTGTAGATCTTGTTCTGATATCAGATGCCCTAAATATCAAACCTGAGTTTGGGAAAATAGTAATTTTTTTGGCAGCATTATGTCCCTTTAAGGCTAAAAGCTTTAGCAAGTAGATGGTGTCTTCCTGTGAGGAGGCTTGAGAAGAAGAGCAGAAAGGCAAATCATCCACATATTATACCAAAGTAAAACTCTAGGGAACTTTATGTCATCCAGTTCAGCCTTTAGAATTTGCAAAAAATAAGGACTCTTAGTATAACCTTGAGGCATTACTGTCCAGGTGAATTGTTTTTCCTCCCAAGTGAAGGCAAAAAGGTATTGGCTAGCTTCATCAGCTGGAATACTAAAGAATACACTGTGTAAATCAATTATAGTAAAGAATTTACTTCTGGTGGGAATGGATGTTAGTAATGTGTGAGGGTTAGGGACAGCAGGGTGTTGAGGGATAATAATGCTGTTTATCGTTCGGCGGTCCTGGATAAACCTCCACCCTTGGCCTTTAGGTTTTCTCACTGGTAAAATGAGAGTGTTCCAGGGGCTAGTAAAAGGGATCATGAAGACTTGAGCCTTGTAATCTTTTATTATGAGTTTTATGCCTTGAAGGGCTTCTTCACTTGTAGGATATTGATTAATTCTGGGGAGAGGTTTGTGGGGTCTATTTGAATTTTGATGGGAGATACACTGTGAATTTTGCCAACATCAGTTGGAGATTTTGCCCATAAGGCAAGTGGTAGCTGATTTAATAGGGTCAAATGATCAGTGTTTCCAGAATCTGCTCTAGTACCATCAGAGATGAAACAAATAAAAGATGTCAAAGTGTCATTTAATTCACCTGGTTGGTTACTTTGATGACAGCTGTCAAATTCTAGAATTATTGAATACTTCCCCCTTTTGGGAGAAAGAAATTCTAGCATTATACTTCTCTAAGAAGTCTTGATGTAATAAATGGGTAAGGGCAGAGGAACTAAGGAGAAAAGGGTGTATATCTCTCAAAGGGCCTAAAAAAAAGGAAATACATTCAGAGACAGGAACCTCTTGAGTTTCATGAGAAATCCCAACTATTTGAACTGAGTTAGTGCTCCGAGGCAGGGGCTATTTTATAGTAGTGGGGTTGAGCACCAAGAGTGTAGCTCTAGTCAATTATAAGTGGAAGAGATTCATCCCCAATCTGGAGAAACGTTTCTCTAAACTGATTAAGAAGAAGGATTGGGAAGAGCCCCTGTAGTTCCTCAGAGCCCTGTCATTGAGAATTAGGAAGACAAAGAAAAGGCTGGTTAGAGGGCCGAAGGTACCTAAAGCTCTTAAATTTGTAACAATCTCTTTTCTAACATTCTGGCTTTTTGCAATAATAGCAGAAACTTGGAGGGTTTTGGTTTTGTTTAGAAGCCTTCCTTTGTTGGAGTTGAAGATTAAGATTTTTATCGTCGTTCTTCCTTGGAGGTAACTCATTTAGAGTATGAGAGAACTGGTATGCCAGATTAACTAAATCTGAAGTGGACATAGTTTCCCATTCCATCGTGGTCTTTTGTATTAAAAGGGAAAGGTCCTGGTTGTGCCTATTAATAAAGAGTTAGAAGCTACCCAGGTGGAATCAACATCTTAAGGAAGATCAGAATTTTCTTTAAAAACATTCTGAAGTCGATTGTGATAATAATGAACAGATCAGTCAGATTTTTGTGTACAAGCATGAAGTTTGTTCCAATCAACAGGCTTTGGAAAGCCCCTCGGAATTGCTCGATGAAGTCGCCTAGAGAGTGTCTAAGCCTAATCATATAATAAGTTAGCTGGCTGGTTTCGCAGTTGTAATTCTAGATACCTTTCAGGATTTTCCCAGTTAGCGTTTTCATCCAATCCTGGGCCTGGCCTTCACTGACAAGCATATGAACTAGCTGATATAAGTCAGAGAAACGAGCTTGATAAGTGTGAATGACTATATTGAACTCCTCAGAAAACCTGTGAGGATCTTAGGTTACTTTGGGAGACTCTTTGTTGGTGGCTTGCAGTTCAACTTTAGTCCAGGGAATATAAGAAATTAAGAGTTTAGCTTCTGGATCCTCAGAAGGCTTAATTTTAGAGGAAGAGATTCTGACAAGTTCAGAGGAAAAGGGAGTGGGGAGAGTTTCGGAGAAAAGGGGAGATTTGGTGAAATAATTAGTATGGGGACTTGAGGTTATAGTGGAGACACGGGACTAGAAGGAATGGAAGAAGGTGGCAATGGAGGCAGGGTCTTGCCACGAGGAGCTAAGGGAGAGAGACAAGATGGCACCAGAGGTGCAACCCGAGACAGAAAAGCCAAGGAAGAAGAGCCTCGGGCTTCAGGAGTCATTTTATCTTTTTTCAATCATTTGTTTGCCTCAGTTAATCTTGAAATAGTATTTTGCAGAGGGGCAAATTTAGATTCCTGATAAGGTTGAGAAACCTCAAATTACCATTTGAAATAAACATTCCACTCAGTTCTGGAAATTTTTGAGCTATTATAGTCCAATTCAGTTTCAAGGAAATTAAGTTTGGGAATTTCAGAAGTTCCCCATAATGGCCATTGGTATTCTAAACTGCCTGTGGTCAGGTCGGTCCATTTGGTTAGAAATGCACATAAAGAAGGACTGCCGTTTTTGAACACAAAATAGGCTGGAATCCCTGTAGGTGGCTCAAAATACTTAGATAACTGGGATCCCATTTTCTAGAGGTTTTTCCTCTAGAGTAAAGAACAATTTTCAAATGGCTTGAACAGCTTAAAGCACGAGCAGCTCAGATCAAATAGCTTGCAAGCCTGACTACCAGCCAGTTCAAAGGAAATAGCTTTTTTTTCTGGAGGAGCCATGTCAAAGGCTTTATCAGCCAGCTTCCAGAGAATAGCCCTCCCTAAGGAGAGGCCAGCAGCTGAACTGGCACAGTTTCATTTGAAGCAGCCCCTTCGTGAGGGAGTTGGGCTGAAGGCATTTTCAGCCAGCTTTAGTTGAAACAGTCTGATCTCAAAATCAGACTGAAGTGCCAAACTAGTCCTCACATACAGAACAACGCCTTAACCAGAAAGACGAATCCTTTAAATAAATCTTGAATAAAGCCTGGAGAGCTTCAAATGCAAGGAGAGCGTGGCCTCAATTCCAGGAGAAAGCCCTATCTTCAAATTCCAGGGTCAGAGAGAAAAACAGTGGGTGACAATGGGCTCAGTTGTGGATACCACACCTGTTTGCTCACCAGCCCCAGAGCCATCGGGAATTTTCTCTGGTGCCACCAAAATGTTGACCTAAAATAAATATGCTGCCAGATATTTCTCCAGCAAAGATGGAGTTATACAGGATCAGCAGAGAATTGCAGTTTGGGGTCTGCACCCATGTTGAGCCACATGCAAGAACCCCCACGCCAAGGGAAGGAGAATGCTTTTAGAGAGAGGAGAAAGAAGTTGGGAGGGCTGTAGTAAACAGTCTGTGGCTTTTCACTGGCCGAGTCTTTGCCAGGAAAGAAGAGGAGTCTTTCTTCTTCCTGTTGGGCTCTGCTGTCGCCATGGGGCATGAGAACTTCCACTTCTGGTCTCCTAACTCTGTTTAGTTGAGGTTTTTATTTATTAGTTTTTTTTTTATAAATTCCATACTTTGGATCAGGCCTTTCATAATCCCTCATATAGAGTGCTGCCTGAGGCCCTGGGCAAAAACAGCAAACCCGTACCAGAATACATGTTGTATCTTGTCCTGTGAACATAAACTAATGGTCCCTTCTGGATGGAGATGGCTCATGTAGCTAGATGGGCGCCTTGAACAATGCCATATCAGGGGTTCCACATTGATGTCTATTGTTGACAGGTTGGAAATCAGTAGCTAAACAGGCCTTGATAAGTGGGAGTCCATGATGTTAGCACGTTCATGTTCTTTTCTGCCACTGTGACCACTTTATTCATCTGTTCCTCAAGCCAGCGCTGAAGTGGCTGATGACAGAGCCTGGCTGACATTAATTGGCTAAGTTATCTTGCCTACTTGGTTGATTACTTCATCTTCTGTGGTAGATGTTCTTTAGTGGACATCTTCACATTTTATACCCATTCACATATGTCCATCTCATACATAATCCACATGTTTAATCCAGCCTCCTTATCCCCAAACTTCTCATCTTTTTCTTTCCATATCCCTGAAGAGTTGGTTGGGCCTTTCACCATTGCCTATAAGTCTGAATGTATTATAACCTCACTCATTTTATCCAAAATGAAGACAAGGTACACTGCACCTTATCTGTTCATTTGGAGGATCTTCTTCCTCCTCTAGCTCATCATTCAAGACTCCCCATACAGCTGTAAGAATGAGCCAAAGGAGAGGGACATGGTGTAACAGTGGTTGATTCCAGTTCTGTTTGTGCTCAGTTGCAGATGTACCATTTCACTTTATTATGGATTGCTTCTGGGTCCACAGTACCTTGTCATTTGGTGGATCTTATAGGACTTAACTCATTATGTACAGTTCCAGCCATATGTTCACTTTGTGAGTCATAGTCAGACATTCCATCTTTACCGAAGCCCAGTAACATGCCAGGAATTATTTTTCAAAAGATGTATAACTTCATACTGCAAGTGGCAATACCTTGCCCCAAAACTTCGGAGGACCCACTTTATGATTCTCCCATCGGGACTTGGCATATGGTGTCTTTTCCCACCACTGATACCTCCCACACCACAAGGTGGACCAGATAATATGGTCCAAGTGTGAGGGCTGCTTGTACTGTAGCCAAGACCTGCAGCAGAGCTTTTTCCTGCTTTGCAGCTCACTTAAAGCTGATAGTCTTATCATCCTGGATATTGATGTGGAATGCACTGATTCCAGAGATGGAAGAGGCCCACCAGCATGGTGATTCTTTATGTAAATGATCACATCTTGAGCATCGTGGTAAGATGCACAAGATGTGCTAATTTGTTGTTTACTTTGAAGAGGATGTCTTGACATACCTTGACCATTGGGCTTCTAAAAATTTATGGTTGTGGTGGGTCCCTGTATCTTAATAAAGTTTATTTCCTTCCGTCTGGAGTGCATGTGACTTACTGAGACCTTCAATATGCTAGTTGTCTCTTCCTCATCTGGCCCAACCAGCAAAAAGTCACCAGTATAATGGATCAAGTGGTGTTTTGCATGATGTCCAGATCATCCTACATGCATGAAACAAGGCTAGAGAAATGACATAGTTCTAGGGCAAAGCTGAAGACTCTCCTTGCTTACTCCCATTTCTTCCTTTGTCTGTCACAGGAGTTTCTCCCAATAAATCTCTCCCATTTCTAATCATAATTTAGCATCTGTTTCTCAGAGCACCTGATCTGGCACATGCCCCACTCTTCCAGGGGTACCTTGACATTTCAGTTCTCCAGATATCAGTGTCAACTCTGACCTTGTGTGTGACTGTCCTTAAAATGTCTGGACTTATTTTCTACAAGGTACAGTTGTCTGAGTAAATGACCATAGATCCCTTTGGGGAAGGAATGGGGGAATCATTATTGTGTAAACTTTATGTAGTGTGCAGGGTCCTCCCTTCTAAGAATCCAGCCACCTCTTCAGTCATTGTGTTACGGGTCTGTGAAATAGCTCAGGTTTGAAAACTGAATAAAGGATTGTAACTTTTTATTGGGACAACAGTTTTCGGGCTTCTGGTTATTCATGCTTGAGTTCTTCTGCTATTATAAATTGAGAAGTACCCTTGTTGGCTACACATTTTTGTGACCCTTAGGGTGTTGTGTTCTGTTACTATCTCTATAACTCTTTGCAGCTCAGGTCTTCTTGGCTGCAACTCTGACCTGCTTGGTCATTATAATGATTGCAACTCCTTGACTTCTGGAGGTTAAGCACTGCTACCTAGCTCTGTGGTTTTAGGGTCCTATTACCTCTTTTGCTATCAAAAAACCAATTTATATAACAACTTTCCTATTGTCAATCTTGAATTTAAGACGAGAGCCACCACAAAACTTTTTGGTGGTGCTGTTGTCCCTGTCGCCATCGCATTCCTGTAGCCATGGTATATAGTGTGTCTTCTGGGCATTCCCATGGAACATGATCATTTGGTGTGTCTTCCAACCTCACATGATATATTCATTCCCAAATGCCCACTTCCCTGAGCACCTTATTCCCTTCCTCCACTGTCTGCCATGACAATTATGACATACTGACTTCCCTCAGAATGAGCCCATCACTTTTTCCATGCTTCTAGGATCCATCCTAGTAGCGACTTCACTCTTTTCCTTGGGGGTTTTGTTAGTGTGTATCTGAATAGAGAGCTCCAAAGTCAATAGACTCTTCCCTATCCAACTTAATGTTCTGGTCCCCCAATCAAATACCTCAGATCCATTTCCATGCTTATTCTCCTTGTTCCTATCAGTTCACGTGGACTAGGTCTTCTAGCAACTTTGGGGTTTTTCCAACAAACCCACACATTTCTCCGAACTGCGCATAATAGACCTGCCTTGGTTTTGTGTTTAGCCTTCTTTGAAATAAAGTCATTCATACTATTGAGTACTAGGCTTGATCCTCATTTTTTTCTGCCCTTCCCTGTGAATAATGAGAACTTCTTTGTATGTATGTAACCAAAGAGGTTCACTCCTTTCATACCTGGACTTCAGTTGGCTGTCACTCACCCTTCACTTTATAATATCTTTCTTTAGAGTAGCAATGGCACTTAGAAATAGTCATCTAATTGTGTTATAGCTACTATTTCTTCTATATGTCTCAAATACCTGATAGGCTGTACCCAGTGCACTTGTACACCCACCTAATTCACCACCAGTGAAAGTTTTAATGACTGGGCTACCACTTTGCGCCAGGGGCTGTTGGTGCTTCTCCTCCACCAATGATGAGACATTCATTGCCAGCTGGGCATAAGTGATCCAGCTTTGAAACCATCTTATTGCCTGCTTTCTCACACCACTCCTGAAAACAACCGTCACTTCTGAGACACTGAGGTGGAGTCTGAGATGCAAGATGTTTATTAGGGATCAACACTTGTAAAAGGAAGGGAGAAGAAGCAGTATTGGAAAGAGAAAAAACAAACAAACCAACAGTGAATCAGCCCAGCGAAGTCTCAGCCCACCTTGCAGAAAGTTCTGGAATGAGTATTGCCCATCAGAGCAGATGGCTGGGCTTTTATATCCCTGGCTCACTCAGTGACTGGATGTGGGTTGCCCCAAGAAGGGCGGGATCTGGGGCCAAGCAACTCTTTGCAGCCGAGGCAGACAACCAGAAGCACTGAGAGCTGGCAGCCATGTGCTGACCATCTTGCCTGCAGCTGGGTAGCCTGTCTTTCTTTGAAAGGAGCTCTGTATTGCGCATCTCAGTGTATTCCACAGAGAATCTGCACTGTTAACCAGAGTTCAATAGCCAGGTCTTGGTGGATGGTTGTTTCAAGACCTGAATTTACTTCTCACTCAGGCAAACTGGCATTGGGGTAAGGGTTGTATTCTGGAAACAATGGGCTTATGAGTTTAAAGCATGGAGTCACAATCTATGTTGCCTAAGCATTGGGCACCTTTGACCTTGGGTACCACTAGAAGTTGCATTCTCCTTCCTGAAGAAATCACTGTGATCTGTGCAGATACATGGGCCAGCAAGGTTACTTCTGAAGCCAGTGGATAGGAAAGCATTAAAATTTGCAGAACAACAACTCTGTGAATATACTGAAACCCACTGAATTGCACTTTTTAAATGGGTGAATTATAGTATATCTGAATTATATCTCAGTAAAGTTGTTAAAAATTTTTTTGTAGAACAAGTTTTCAACTCATCTAGTTCTAGCCAAAAAGTCAAATCATTCCCAGTCTGGCTTTCTGGGGAACTTCTTACAGCCTCAGGTAATCACCTCATTTTTGTTTCAAAGGAAAACTGAGGAAGCCTTCCAGATATGCTGTGCAAGGAAGGGTGAAGAGGGGAGAGATACTAGAGGGCCAGCTATTTTTGACAAAGAAGGTTTTCCAGCAATTATTTTTAAGTATTAAAACAGATATGACAATTTATATGCCGGGCTAGTAAAGAGGGTCAACCAAATACACGTGCTTGTATGTTAGTCTTTTTTAAGGAACTTCCTTGGTAAGATGTTTCTTTTCCAGAACGGTTTCCAAGGACTTACTCTAAGCTTCTTGAGGATAGTGAGAACATTGACTGGTGCTTTAAGACTGTTGATTCATTCTTTCAATTGGCATTTATTCAAAAAGTAATTTTGTGTATCTACTAAACAGTGGACATTAAGCTGGCCACTATAAATACAGAATTGATTGGGATGGTCCCTGTCTTCATAGGAGGGAAGATAATGAAAATTTAGAATTATAGTATATTTTGCTGTACCCTATAATAGATGCATGGAGAGAATGCATGGGGATGAAAAATAGAGTAAGATCTTTTTGATGTTTTGTTTAAATCGCTTGTAATAAGATTTGTGCTTGCAAAAACTGTGTTTGGCTTAACAAAACTTAAATGGTTTCTTAACAGTATTTACTCTTTTCCTTTTTCTTCCTTTTGCCTTCCAGTTTCCTTCTGGGTTCTTTTAGCTTTCCTTAAGAAACACAAAATCTGGTTAGAGAAAAATATGCCTGCCTAGGTACACACTATCACGAAAACACCAAACTAAGTAACCAAAACAGGAGGCAGGGGTATTATGCTAGTAACTGCTTCTGATGAACTCTTCACTGAACTATTGTGATCTTTAGGAGAATATGCACGCAAAACACTTCAAGAGCCTGGTACCTCTAATAGGGAAGAGTTGTAAAGGTTGGAGGTGGGGCAGAATCTGATTTTGTTTTCTGAGCAGATGTGCCTAGAGGTATTGAGGATTTAAAAGTGTTAGAATGAGAAGAAATTGTATAGATCCACCATCGTTTGTATCCTGAGAAACACCCGATTCCTAACGGAGGTCCTGAGGGGTTTTAGGATTTGTTTCATGGGACACAGTATTTGAACTGTGGAGGGGCGCCGGCTCTACCACAGGCACACCCCGCTGACCCCTCACACCCATGTACAGAGCTGCTCTGATCCAGGTTGGCATCGCAGCAGATGGCCAGGGCCAGTAGTGGGAGCAGTTCTTACTAGGGATTTTACAAAATGACTCAGACCTGGCCAGAACCAGAAATAATCTAAATCCCATTCCAGTGTGATTTGTGATCTAAAACTTTGCATAAAAATAGCATCAGCTGCTTCAACACTAAAGGAATAATTATTAATAGCTTTGTAGATAGATGTTAAAGCACTCTTCTTGTGGAGTGCACATAGGATTTCTTTCTTTTTTCCTTATCGAATATGACCTGTATTTAATAAAATCTATTTCTCCTCCAGTCCTGGACCACAGATGCAATACTTGCGTAATGCAGTGTAGTGTGGCTGGCAGTTGCCAAGGGCCCTAAATAATGCACCTCAGTAAAGCACTGTGATCCCGTTGCCTGTTGCATATGGGCTGCTGTGAACCAATCTGACACCAGCTGCAGGCTATTTCTACTCAGTGGTTCAGCGTACTGGGAATGAGATATCAAGGTTTCCTCGGGCAAACCAACAGGTCAAAGCTAGGGTCTGTGGCCAAAAGTCATTATTTATTATGAAAGTTTAATGGACATAGAAATAAATGAGAAGAAAAAATTAGTTAACAAGCATGTACATCATTTCAGATATTAATATTAATTATCATAGTTATCAAAGTTTTATAAAAGGATTTTATGTTCTGCTTCAATATTTTTTTTTTTAATTAAACCTTTCTTACAACACTTCTTAATTTTATTTATTTATTTATTTTTGCTGTGTTGGGTCTTCGTTTCTGTGTGAGGGCTTTCTCTAGTTATGGCAAGCGGGGGCCACTCTTCATCGCGGTGCGCGGGCCTCTCACTGTCGCGGCCTCTCTTGCTGTGGAGCACAGGCTCCAGATGCGCAGGCTCAGTAGTTGTGGTGCACGGGCTTAGTCGCTCCGCGGCATGTGGGATCTTCCCAGACCAGGGCTCGAACCCGTGTCCCCTGCATTGGCAGGCAGATTCTCAACCGCTGCGCCACCAGGGAAGCCCCCTGCTTCAATATTTTGAAAATAGTTAGCTTGTGTCTGTTACCTAAGGTTGTGAGGGCAGAATTGGGTCCATATTTGGCCCTTATCTGAATTCACAAAAATCCTAAGACAACTCGTATAAGGGCATATACAAATGTTTTTTCTTTTTGTGATCAGACAAGAGCTAATCATAGGTGTTGGAAAATATACAATTTAAAATATCACAACATGTCGAAGACAGACTTTATGAAACCAATTCTTCTGATATTTTGAGATTTACCTTGGAGTCAACATAGCCATCAATTACAAGATGCAGAGTTGCTGAGTATGATTTTCTCTCCATTGTTTGGTTAGTTGGTTAACCTGATTGGGAACGAAATTGTTTACTGAATGTGATGGTGAAGTGACATTTTTGCAGACATTTTCGCCCTTTGGGAAAGATGGCTATACTTTTGGATGTGGTAAGTGACTTGCTTTAAAATGATAGTATCACAAATATTTTGAAGATAATAACTACTGAGAAGTTGAAGGAAGAAAATTCACACTTGCTTTCATAACTTTTAAATGACCACTTTTCCTAAGCATTTAAGAAGTAGATATTCAAAAGGTTGTTAGATAAATATGCTTTATATACCTTTCTAGTTTACTGGAAGTATTAGTATTATGTGTTCCAGTATTTTCAGTTCCAGTTAATCATTAGAAGATGTAATGAACTTTTTTTGTCATGTGTTTTTATCTGGCTGGAACTTTAAAATATGAGCTTTATAAATGATGTGTTGGCACCTCTGCTACCTGGATTATTCTGGAGAGAGAGTAATCAAGGTATTAGATGCTCTGGAATCCTTAAGGCAGTTTGTCATGATCTCACTTTTCTGTTTCCACTTTTAATTCATCTTCAACCTATTACATTAGACAGTCTTCTGTCTTGCTCTGGCTTCAGCCTCAACTTGTTTTGACTTTTCTCTGTCTCCTGCTGCCCTGTATTCCTTTTCCTTTGGCCTCAGCCCTAATACCAACTCTATTCCTAACCCTCAATCGTCTATCTCCCTTTCTGGCCTCAGTCACAATGCAAAATTTTTCAAGATTAAGCAGACATCAAAAATACTGGCAAACTAAGACTGAGAGTATTTGCCACATCCTTGCTTTAAAATTAAACCAGTAGAACTTGGGCAAAGCAAAAAGAACGTTTGATTTTTGTCTACTGTGTATGCCATTTTTGCCATTTTTATCAATTTTTATTTCACCTTGCTCAAATATAGTGAAAAATGAATCCTGCTCTTAGAAAAACAGCTGGGAAATACTGTTTCAATTTTTCTACTTGTTAAATTTGTAAATCCAAGTTAGTTGAATTTCTACTGAAATGATAAAATAATCTCAATGCTATCTTTTTCTTTTTAGAAGTATTTTGTGATTGTCATGCTGTGTGGAGGCTATTAACTGCAAATCATTCTTTGACTTTCTTGCAATGTTTTAGTGTACTGCTCCAGTATGAACTAATTAAGAAAATTTTGTTTTAAACTGTAGCTTAGGTAAAAACTTCATTCTCACAAGGGAAACACAGTGGCAAATCAAATTCTTTTCAGTATTAAATAAAGGTGAATTCCTCAAAAATGATAAAAGGAAAACACTTTTCAAAAGATTATGTGACCCAGTTGTTTAGAAACCTAAACATTTAGAGATAACTGTGCTACTAAGGAGTTAAAGAAGGTATGGTTAATTAAAAAACAAAACATCAGTGTTGCCATAAAAATCTCAAGTCACACTGTAGATGTTTTTTTAATAAAAAGGTGAGGGCTTCATTTGAAAAATATTTTACTGTATAAGGATTAGTAGTTTTTATTTATCATTGTGTGTTTGTAGGCTGTGTTTATAGATGATATACTTATAGGCTTTGATGTGAATGAGGTACAATGACACCCCAATTGTTGGCTAACCTTTTAGAATATGTATTACTTAATTCTTATTCTTAATGTCACAACAGTTGATCACTTACCCTACTGAAATTTTATTAACATTTGCAGTCATTTATTAAAAGAAGTTTTATTTTGTTGTTGTTTTTTCAACTGTGAAGCAAAGATTTATTCTGACTACTCTTTTTCTTTATTTAGAGTCCCTCACTTCAGGTCATGATGTGGCTGAGGGGACTAGATAAAGACAGGTTTTCACTGTAATTTTCAGGTTCTTTTAAAACACCTCCCACATCAGCTTCCTGGTACTAAAGTATTCAAACCATGCTTTGCATGATGGTCACTCGGAGTCCTGATTTAAGTTGAAGTCAAGCTTGTGTAATAATGGCAAGAATTAATATAAAGTATGCTAACATTGTTCGGAATTTATCACAGTTCATAGAAATGGGACATACTAATGAACCACTAACATATTTTTTCCTGAAGCATGATGCCTAAAAGGTCAAATTTGCATATGATAAAAGAGCAGGAGGCTAATTAAAGAATCCATAATCTTTTTTTTTTAACATCTTTATTGGAGTATAATTGCTTTACAGTGTTGTGTTAGTTTCTGCTGTCTAACAAAGTGAATCAGCTATACATATATCCCCATATCCCCTCCCTCTTGCGTCTCCCTCCCACCCTCCCTATCTCACCCCTCTAGGTGGTCACAAAGCACCGAGCTGATCTCCCTGTGCTATGCGGCTGCCTCCCACTAGCTATCTGTTTTACATTTGGTAGTGTATATATGTCAATGCTACTCTCTCACTTCGTCCCAGCTTCCCCTTCCCCTTCCCCATGTCCTCAAGTCCATTCTCTACATCTGTGTCTCTATTCCTGTGCTGCCTTTAGGTTCATCAGAACCTTTTTTTTTTTTTTTTTTAGATTTCATATATATGTGTAAGCATATGGTATTTGTTTTTCTCTTTCTGACTTACTTCACTCTGTATGACAGACTCTAGGTCCATCCACCTCATTACAAATAACTCAATTTCATTTCTTTTAATGGCTGAGTAATATTCCATTGTCTATATGTGCCACATCTTCTTTATCCATTCATCTGTTGATGGACACTTAGGTTGCTTCCATGTCCTGGCTCTTGTACATAGAGCTGCAGTGAACATTGTGGTACATGACTCTTTTTGAATTATGGTTTTCTCAGGGTATATGCCCAGTAGTGGGATTGCTGGGTCATATGGTAGTTCTATTTTTAGTTTTTTAAGGAACCTCCATACTGTTCTTCATAGTGGCTGTATCAATTTACATTCCCACCAACAGTGCAAGAGGGTTCCCTTTTCTCCACACCCTCTCCAGCATTTATTGTTTGTAGATTTTTTGATGATGGCCATTCTGACAGGTGTGAGGTGATACCTCATTGTGGTTTTGATTTGCATTTCTCTGATGATTAGTGATGTTGAGCATCTTTTCATATGTTTGTTGGCAGTCTGTGTATCTTCTTTGGAGAAATGTCTATTTAGGTCTTCTGCCCATTTTTGGATTGGGTTGTTTGTTTGTTTTGATACTGAGCTGCATGAGCTGCTTGTATATTTTGGAGATTAATCCTTTGTCCGTTGATTTGTTTGCAAATATTTTCTCCCATTCTGAGGGTGATCTTTTCGTCTTGTTTATGATTTCCTTTGCTGTGTGAAAGCTTTTAAGTTTCATTAGGTCCCATTTGTTTTTTTTTGTTTTTATTTCCATTTCTCTAGGAGGTGGGTCAAAAAGGATCTTGGTGTGATTTATGGCATAGAGTGTTCTGCCTGTGTTTTCCTCTTAAGAGTTTTATAGTGTCTGGCGTTACATTTAGGTCTCTAATCCATTTTGAGTTTATTTTTGTGTATGGTGTTAGGGAGTGTTCTAATTTCATTCTTTTATATGTAGCTGTCCAGTTCTCCCAACACCACTTATTGAAGAGGCTGTCTTTTCTCCATTGTATATTCTTGCCTCCTTTATCAAAGATAAGGTGACCGTATGTGTGTGGGTTTATCTCTGGGCTTTCTATCCTGTTCCACTGATCTATATTTCTGTTTTTGTGCCAGTACCATACTGTCTTGATTACTGTAGCTTTGTAGACTTTCTGAAGTCCAGGAGCCTGATTCCTCTGGCTCCGTTTTTCTTTCTCAAGATTGCTTTGGCTATTTGGGGTCTTTTGTGTTTCCATACAAATTGTGCAGTTTTTTGTCCTAGTTCTGTGAAAAATGCCGTTGGTAGTTTGATAGGGATTACATTGAATCTGTAGATTGCTTGGGGTAGTAGAGTCATTTTCACAGTGTTGATTATTCCAATCCAAGAACATAATATGTGTCTCCATCTGTTTATATCATCTTTAACTTCTTTCATCAGTATTTTATAGCTTTCTGCATACAGGTCTTTTGTCTTCTTAGGTAGGTTTATTCCTAGGTATTTTATTCTTTTTGTTGCAATGGTAAATGGGAGTGTTTCCTTAATTTCACTTTCAGATTTTTCATCATTAGTGTATAGGAATGCAAGAGACTTCTGTGCATTAATTTTGTATCCTGCTACTCTACCAAATTCATTGATTAGCTCTAGTAGTTTCCTGGTAGCATCTTTAGGATTCTTTTTGTATAGTATCATGTCATGTGCAAACAGGGACAGTTTTACTTCTTCTTTTCTGATTTGGAAGAATCCATAATCTTTTCATCTTCTGGATCCTAAAATCACACCAGTCAGGCAACTAACCATTTGGTAATGGGACCAGTGGGGCACTAGAAAGTTTTCCATATGTGGTATTATTTGTCATGTTCATGAGCACTTGTATCTCATGGCTCAAGTGTTCTAGTCAATGTCAACATCTAATGCATGGAGGAAGAATAGGAGGAACTGCTGAGCAGAGTGGGTAGACACTCATGTTTTGGAGCCAGACAGAGCAAGTTCTCTGCCTCTGATGCCTTGGGTATGACCTTTCTATGTCTTGATTTGCTCAACTGTAAAATAGGAATGTAATAATAACTGCATCTTACAAGGCTAATACTAAATGAGATAATTCAGGGAAAGTGCATAGTACAGTACCTTGCCTGTAGTAAATATTAAATAAATATGAGTTGTTATTACTAGCAATATTGTATTGTTATAATTTTAGGTGTTGCTACCTTAACTATAGCATGAGTTTCCCTGGGTAATAAGGCTCCTAGTTAAAGTGTCTAGACTCTAGGTATGGAAATTTCGTTTAGATAGTCACACCTCCTTATCACCTCACAACAGGAGTTCAGGGATTTTTTTCAAAAGTAACTTTGATGAAGGTTTCAGCACCAATTTGTTCAGTATTTAGTTGGAACATACACAAGAATATGTATGTAGTTTCTTAGTCATTATGTAAACTCTATGTAGTATTTCCTTTTTCAGGTAGGAGTGGAGGGAAGTTTCTTCAGTGGTTTTCAAAGTGTGGTTCCCAGATCAGCAGCATTACAGGTGCCTGGGAACTTGTTAGAACTTGGTCCCCACCCTCGACCTCCTGAATCAGAAATTCTAGGGTGGAGCCCAGCAAGCTGTGTTTGAACAAGCTTTCCTGATGATTCCAGATCCACGCTAAAGTTTGGGATCCACTGCTTTAGTGTTTCTAGCAACAGGGGGCTGGAGATACTAATGGTTGTTATGTAGAAATTATATGAGGAAAATCATTTAAATTGATGAGATAATCCCTGGTTTATAGTCTTTTACTGAGAGAACAAATTTCACAAGTGAATATTCATCTGTGGGGTGGGCCAAAGAGAAGAACCTGAGGGTGGGTAGATTCAGGAGAAAGAAAGGTAAACGGTTACATCTCAGAGGGCTCAGTGTTTGTTTGAAGAATCCTTGCTGTTGAAGGCTGCCCCTGGAATTATGTTAGAGTAGCAAAAGCAACACTTATGGTACATAAAATAGAATTAAAATAGTTGGTTTCCTAGCTTGTATTCTTCATTTTCTTCGATTTAACTTTTAAGGGATTATGGTCAGTTTAAAGTGTTTTTTTTTTTAAATTGCTGTCTTTAATTAATTAATTTATTTATTTTTGCTGTATTGGGTCTTCGTTGATGTGCGAGGGCTTTCTCCATTTGCGGCGAGCAGGGGCCACTCTTCGTCACGGTGCGCGGGCCTCTCACTATCGCGGCCTCTCGTTGCAGAGCACAGGCTCCAGACGTGCAGGCTCAGTAGTTGTGGCTCACGGGCCTAGTTGCTCCGCGGCATGTGGGATCTTCCCAGACCAGGGCTCGAACCCGTGTCCCCTGCATTGGCAGGCAGATTCTCAACCACTGCAACACCAGGGAAGCCCTAAAGTGTTTTAAAATCAAAATAGAAATTAAAAAACTGGGTGAGAAAATGAACAGATAGTGGAAGTGCTAAAGAAGCTAAAGAATTTTCCTACTCAAGGTTAAATGTGGATAGAAATTTCTAGAATATGAATCTGGAGTCTAGGCACTGTTTAGTCCTCATTTCAGCCCTACCTAATTCAGTTACCTGCGCATTTTCTAAATGGAGGAATAATTGGCCTAAGAAGTCAGTGTAGTGTAATGAGAAAAGCCCGTTCTTTAGAAATAAAATAGACATGGGTCTGAATCTCACTTACTAGCTATTGACTTTAGGCAAATTATTCAAATTTCCAAGAGTCAGGCTTTTAATTTATAAAATACGGCTAATGTTGCCTACTCTTTAGGATGGTGGTTCCCCAAATGAGGAGGGGGCAGCACTTTCCCTTGGAGGGAGTTTTTGGTGGTCACAGGATTGCCATTCAGTGGGTGGGGGCCAGGGGTGCTGGGCCCCTTGCAGTGTGTGACACAGTCCCAGCATGTTGGACTGTACCATGTCCTGCACTAATTTTCAGTGTCCCCAAGACATTTATATAAGTGAAAATCTTCATAATTATCTAAGCCTAGAACCTAACTGTGTTTTGCGTACAAACATATTTTTGCACAATTTAAAAATACACTGACTTTTCCAGTAATGTAAATTACTATGATGTAAATTGAGGGAAGATAATATTTTGTTTTGTTTGTGCTTTCTTATCAAAAGTTGTTCACCCTTTTGGAAAAAAAATCACATAGCCAGCAGCAGCTCTCTGCATAATATTTGATCTTCAGTAAAACAGCCTTATCAGACTGTTTTTGAGGGGGCTTCATTCACAGTGCTATTACCTATGGGTGTAAACCACTGACTATCTCATTGTGTCTTCTAATAATTATGCCTGGCATTTCCTCATTCAAATAAAGTAACTGAAGTATATTAATGTAAAATATTATTTTAATATAAATTACTTTATTTTTATTTCTCCTTTATATTCTAGCTAGAACATTATACTAATTTTTAAAAACTATGTGTGCAGGTAAGTTATATCAGCTATGAATTTCATTTCAAGATAGTAAATGTGGAATGACACAATATTGTTCTGAAAAGGAGATGTTACATCTGAAGGCTGGGTGTGCTTTCAACTTGAGAGGATTAGATGATGTTAGTAAGTGGTTAACATAATATCTAGTACATAGTATGTGTTCATACGTAGTAGCATAGTAGGTATTATTACCATAATTAGGAGGCAGTGGCGCTGGTGGGATTGGATACCAGTGTAAGTCAGGGCAAGATGCTCATTCACAGGCCGGGAAGTCTGTTTCTTGCCTGGGAATGCAGATATGGGCCAGCCCCATGCTGGGCATGTACCCATTGGGACCTCTATTTCAGGATGATGGTGAGAGCAGCCTGGGAGTTCTGAACTTAATCTTGAGAACTTAATCTAGAGACCCTTGAGACCCTAAGACAGGAAATGATTGCAAGATTAGGAATTAGATTCAACACATTGCTTCTCAGTCCACATTGGACAGGCAGTCGTGTGGTGGGTGTATTTGTTGCTACTATTACTCTTATTCTCTGGGGACTGGTTCAGCCATCTGGTTGCCTGTGCCCTCCCTCTAGTGTTGCAGTTTCTGTGTTACCAGAGTTAATTATTAAAGGAGAGGAAGCTTTAAGCAGCATTTTAGAAAACAAGCAGACCTATCAGTTTTTGGAATGACTGCAGTGGACTGAAGCCTGTGCCGCTGTAACTGGTACACAACCGTAATGCACCAGAGTGGTTCAGCAGGAGCCCTGCCACTATACTTAATTCCCATTTGGCTCTTGAGTTGTGACTGCTTCTCAGGACGAGGATATCTGCAGCACTTTTGGTAAATAAAATAAATAGTTGAATTCTTGAGCAAGAATTCAGAGACATTTCATGGGGTCGATGGTATCCCAAGATATGCTAACCTTCTTCCCATATGCTAACCCCAGGTGTTATAAAACAATTTCATAAGAACTGATGATGTACCAAGTGCAATAATAGATACAGTTTTGGTCAATGTAAGAAAAATCTCTCTTTCTTGTTAGAAAAAACAGATTAAAATCCTTATTTAAGAAGTCTTCCATGGATTTTTATACCAAGGCAAGGCAACAATCTAGAAGATGTTTCTTTAGATAATTCACCCAGGTGTGGCCCCTTGCTTTGTAATGCTTACTAGCCAGAATAATATATTAAATTATTAGTTAGCATTTATGTAATTCTTGATGATAATGATAAGTAAGTAGTTAAATGGAAGTGAGGCAGTATTCTAGGTTATCATATTAACAATAATTGAAATAATAATTGACTAGTGAATAGCATTAATCAGGATAAGAACGTAGCTATTTCTACTTGAAACCCTTTAAAAATGTAACAGTGTAGAAATCAGTATGGCTTAGAAGGATAGACTTAGACATCTGTGTCTTAGAATATGCAGACCAGAAATGAAAGATGATCCTGTCCCAGAAGCCACTTTACCTCTGAGGTTTGTTTAACTAGAACACTTCAAAAAACTGAAATACACACTGTCATTTAGGAATACGTAGGCTTTCAAAATTCTGTCAATTCTGCCACAGTATATTTATGTGGTGAAAATGTTCCCTCCCCTCTGCCTTTTCAGTGCTGTTTTGGTAAAAGTAAAAAGCCTAGGAAATTTCTTTAAGGGTTACTCCGCTTATTTCCTTTGATTCTCAACTTGTCATACAAAATATGTTCTTCCCTTTGAAAATGTGTATTTCTTCTGAAAGCTAATTCTGTGTAAAGCACATTCTGGATGGTACAATCTCTAGTTTGTTACCAGCTAAGAAAGGAACAGACATGATTCCAACTGGGACTCCAAGTCTCCACACTCATAATTGAAATATATACTGTACATGGTTCCTTTGCCTTCAACATTAATACCCATCTGCTGAAATGGCAAGGTGCCTGCTCTCTAGTTGATTGGATGGATGCCCTGGAGCACAGGTGCCTGGCAGTGATGGGTTTAGAGAAGTCCCCGGCATAGCATTGTTCGTGACATTTCCTCTGCAGGACATCTCTCCCGGGTGTGTGTTATATGGAGGGCTCTCTCTTCCTGTCTGATGTCATGACTGCTACTGGACATCTTCAGAAATGTCTGTTCATCATTAAAAGCAAAAGACTTAGAACAAGATGACATTTAAAAAGTAGAAATCATAATATTTTGATTCTTGAAGTCTAGCTTAAAAGTTTTAAAAATATGTTCTTTCTTGGAACATCTTAAATACCAAGTTTTTAAACTCAGAGTATTGTTCCAGGTATCATTTATTCATTACTTACATATTATGGCCTGTGACAGTTGGTGATATAAAGCCAAAATCATGCTGTAGTAGTATACATGTGGCAGTATTTTATGAGACGTATGTTTGAGGATTTCAAAGTAAAGGTCGTCTTTTGGTTATCTCATTATAAAAGCTATTGTGGGGGGGGGGGAAACCCCACAAAACCTTTTTTTTTTAAGCTATTAATCAGTATTATTTTTCTCCCCTCTGGATTTTTTCTCTTGGAAGGAAATATCCCACTGAAGTAGCTAGTGGACTCTGTCTTTAATCCCTCAGGGATCAGGTGTGACAGTACAGAGAGAAGAGAAACCCCATGCATTATCCTAACTGTGGTTTCTAAAATTCTAAGCCTTTAGTAGAAGCAAGAGTTTTTATAGATTAGATATTTGGGAAAAACAAGGGGAAGAGTATAGGGTCTCCTAAGCCAAATTTGCAGTCTAGAAAACAATTGGGAGAGTTAGCGAAGAAGAATTGAGATACAGATGTGTTAATAGGCCTTAGAGAGAGCATCATCTGTGTCCGTCTCTTGGGCAGAGCTCAGAGGTATCACAATTATAATTATTATAAGATATTATAGGTATCTTATTTCAGAGAAGAAATAACTGTGAGCTTCTTACAGGTAACTGTGAGCCATAGAAAGCTTTTCAGAGACACCCACACCTCAGATTGACTGAGTTGAGGATTATTTCAAGGTTAGACCTTACCTTATGCCCAAATGGTTCATGGATACGTGCACTCATGCTCCTTTCTCTCATCTCTTATGAACTAGAGACATACAAACCCTCTGACACTTGGATATAATCTTAAGAAGGAAGACTGAAACCCAAAACTCACTGACTATATTTCTTTTCTCTTGGGAGGCTTGCAATTGATGTAAGTTGTTTATAAAATATAAAGTTATGCTTCTAGTTCATCTAAGCATGTATACTGAGGTTCATATTAACTAAAGTATTTATATATTGTGAATTGTTCTAGAAAAGACTTAAAGACTGTTGCAAAACTTTTAGAATTTTCTTTTCTACTTTTGATCCATTTCTTTCCTACTTTTGAACCTTTTATTAAAGGCAGTGTTTATGAGATGTTTTCTTTTCAGATGGAGTACAAATTACCTGGGTTGCCCACTCTGTTCACTAGAAGCCTAATTCCACAGCCTGATATATTTTAGTTTGGCTATCTAACTATAGCCATACGTAGAGGAGATTTTAGCTTAGTGTTTTGCAAAAACAACAAAAGGATTCTTTTTATAGTGACCAAATAAATACACTGTAATAAGAACTCTATTCAGTCTAGTGCACATATTATATAGAGTTATTTGCAAAAGCTATGTATTGGATTGGCTATCAACATCTATTTTTCACTTCCTCTTTGCTTAGGAATATATGATAACCTCAAAAGTATTCATGAAAATTCTGATCAGGAGAGAATCCCCTTTCGTGGGTGTCCTGCTTCTCTTGTGCCATGATGTCTGTACTTTAGTTTCAAGTCTCTTATGACTGGGACCTTTTTCCCCCCCTCTATCATTGCTTACAGAATCATACAAAGGAAAACTTTAAGCACTAAATCATTCTTGGTAGATTCCCATGGAAGATGATGCTTGTCCCCAGAACGCTTTGTGTGCATTCTTAGTGTGAATGGCTGCCTGGTGTTGCTGCTCTGCCCCTTTCAGTGGAGAGTCTTTGTATTTTCATTGATGAGTCTTCCTGCTACCTGATCAGCATCCTGGATGCACCATTGGGGATCTGCAGTCAGGAGAGTGGTGAGGGAACTTTAAATGTCTTTTGTGGGCAAAAATCACTTTATGTACGGTCCAAAATAAAAACAGATTTCCCCTATTATTCAGCATCAAGAAAATAGTGGGTTAACACAATTTACGATTCTATTGCCATCTTCCTGTTTATTTACTTTGTCTTTTACTTCTTATCCAAAAGAGGGTGGGCATATTTGTATTCATGAACCTGGGGAGACATCAGTAAAACCTGACCCTTGGCTATGGACCTTTGCTCCCTTTGCTTGTAACTGTGTTATATTATATGAGTCAGCCTCTGCCTACTGCCTTAGTATCAATATTTTTCAAAAGCTGGGTTTATCCCAAGAAAGAAAAGCAATTTCTAACGTGATCAAAATTGTTGAAATCTTTCTGATTTTCAAACAACCCATAAGCGTTCTAAATGGTACTTTGGGGCCTCTTGTTATACTCTACATCAAACATGGGAAAAATAGAAAGAAACTTGTGAGAATAATTCATAAGGCATTTATATACCACATAATCTAGTTGTATAAATCCATGTAACAGGAGAATCCCTGGGAATAAATTTCATTGATTAGCTTTTATGTCAATTTGTTATTTTTAAATAACAAAGATCTTTAGCCTCTGATTCTTCCAGTTTAGTAATTATCAAAATAATTATTTAGTAAGTACCAGATAATTTCTTCTAGTTGTCTTATTCTCTAAAGATTTCTTAAACAATAGAACAGCAGTTTGATATACAGTTTCTCTAGATGATCTATTTCCCTCTTTGAATCTTTAAGTAAAGAAAGGAAATAGGATAATAGAACATTAATACTGTCTTTTTTAGTATGACAAATGAGGTATTTCCCAAATCTGTACAGTTTATAACAATACATTGAATATAGTATGTAGTGAATTAATTATATTGATATAAGGTAAAATATAAATCATATGAAAGTATTTTTCATGAAAAGCTGCAGGTTTCAGGTTTAGAGGTACAATATAAGAGACAGTGCTTTTTATCTGATATTACTGCAAAATTTTAAAAAGAGAAAGACTAGGAAAAATCTCTATATTTAGACAGATTTACTCAATTAAAATGAAGAAGAAAATTAATCTGGTTATGTGGATAATTAAGGCTAAATCATCTTCTTGAAATATATTGTTGCAGCAAATAATGTTGCAGGGTTTTTTTCTTTTTCATTTTATTCCGCTAAGGTAGATGTAACCTTTAAATGAATCTCAGGACAACAACAACAGCAGCAAATAGAATCCAAATATAACAAGTTAGATCAGGAACTCACACACCAGTGTAAAGCAATTATACTCCAATAAAGATGTTAAAAAAACCCACAAATATAACAAATCAGAGTTATAACATAAATTCAGCATTGTCTATGTAGGCAAGACTGACATTGCACTAAAAGCCTGATAGAGATTCCATATTTATTTACTTCAGAGTGCTGAATCGAGCTCAATGAAAAGTGATTTGTAAATTGCTTATTCAGTGAACTCGAATAAATAACTCACAAATCAATGTCTTACAAGAATTTGGTAACCAGCCTATTTCATTTGAAACTGTACTACAGCCTTATCAATTTCCTCCTCTGGATAATGTTGAACAGGAAAGACTCAAAGAGAAGTAGGCCATTCTACTTACCTGTTCAATTCCAAAAGAGGAAAAAATGTGACTGGAGTTTTCAAAATAACCCTCTTTCCAGCTACCACTACCACCCTCAGAACTAAGGAAGAGGGACCTCTCAAATGGACCCTGCACTTTGGAAGACCTGGATCTGACTTTACCGCATTGCACTTCATAGGGCCAGGAGTCCACAGGGCAACCAGATGTATCTACACAGACCTCATGTTCCCTCCCTCTAGACCGTGTTTCAAGTACCTGAGACCCCGAGCCCACCTTCAGGACTTCAGGTCCCTCCTCCCAGGCATGCGCCACATTGCACGTTGGGTCAAAGATATCGACAAGTGAGGGCAATTTGCAGAAGGTTTGGGTAGACCTTGAACAGCCAGGCTGCGGTGTCCTCACACAGAAGTGTGACGTCCCTCATGAGACCAAAAGAGAAGGAAGAACAAACTACAGGGATACAGACCTGGAACAGGTACTCTCTATGCTGTCACATTCTAGTGCAAAATTCTGAGAAGTCCAAAAATTTCAAATTTGAACTTGGTTTTCTTGATGGCTATAAATATACATTTTTTAAGGTAGGAAGATAGATCTTTTATTTAACATTGTGTCAGCTTAACTTATAACATTAAATATTTGGACATATGGCCTATGGGCCATCATTGGTACTCTTGCCCCGGGCTCTTAAGTGTTAAGGACAGGCTTACCAGCTATTACCCTAATCCTCTACCCTTTTTCGCAAACAGACTTCTCAAGGTTTTCTTAACTTGCTACATCCCATTTGCTCATCCCGTATTTACTTTTCTCCTCACCTGATTTTGCTTTGGCACTTAAAACTTCAACACATCTCCTCTTGCTTATCCCATTGCTTACTTCTTATTTTAAAAAACCCAATGGATATGATCTTCAGACCTAATCTTGTACTCTTAGCAATATTCAATATTATTGGAGCCTGGGAAGTCCAAGGTTGAGGCACCTGCAAATTCAGGGTTAGGTGAGGTCCCGCTTCCTAGATGTGTCCTCACATGGTGAAAGGGGCAAGGGAGCTCTCTAGGGTCTCTTTTGTAAGGGCACTAATCCCTTCCAAAGGCCCCCATCTCCAGATATCATCACATTGGGATTAGGTTTCAACACGAATTTTGAGGGGACACAGTCTGTGGAAGCTCCACTCCAGATCTGGTTCTAACCTACATCCCCAGCCTCATCCAGTGTATGTCAGTCTTTTACTTCCTCTTCTCTAGACCAGAATTTCTCAACTGTAGTCACCATGTTATATATTAAATCTTCAGACCTTATTCCAAAGAGACCCACACCAAGACACATAATAATTATCAAAAGTTAAAAAGAAGAAGAGAATCTTAAAAGTCGCAATTTGTTACATGCAAGGGAGCCCCCATAAGACTGTAAGCAGATTTTTCAGCAAAAAATATGCAGGCCAGAAGGGAGTGGCATGATATATTCTAAGTGCTAAAAGAAAAAAACCTGCCAACAAAGGCTACTCTACCCAGCAAAGTTGTCCTTCGGAACTGAAGAAAAGCTAAAGAGTTTTCCAGAAAAACAAAAGCTGAAGGAGTTCATCACCACTAGATGGGCCTTAAAAGAAATGTTAAAGGGAATTCTTCAGGCTGGAATTAAAGGACACTAACTAGTAACAGGAAAACATATAAAAATATGAAACTCACTGGTAATAGTAACTATACAGTTAAACTCAGAATATTCTAATATTATAATGGTGGTAGTTAAATTACTTACAATTCAAGTATGAAGGTTAAAAGACAAGAGTATTGAAAATAACTATAGCTTCAGTAATTTGTAATGGATATATAATGTAAAAAGATGTAAATTGTGACATCAAAAACATAAAATGTAAAGAGGGGGTGTAAAAATGTACAGCTTTTGAGTGTATTTAAAGTTAAGTTGTTATCAACCTAAAATAGATTGCTATGTTTTATGTAAGCTTCAGAGTAACCACAAAGCAAAACCTACAGTAGATACACAAAAGATAAAAAGCAAGGAATCTAAGTATACCACTACAGAAAATCATCATATCACAAGGGGAGAGAGCAAGAGACAAAGAAAGGAACAAATGAATTTTTTTTTTAAATAAAGAACAATTTATAAAATGGCAATAGTAGGTCCTTTACCTATCAGCAATTACTTTAATGTAGATGGACAAATTCTCCAATCAAAATATATAAAGTGGCTAATTGGACAAAAAGAAAAAAAAAACAAGACACAACTGTATGTTACCTACAACACTCATTACAGTTTTAAGAACCCACACAGACTAAAGTGAAGAGATGGAAAAAGATACTCCATGAAAATGGAAACCAAAAGAAAGCTGGGGTAGCTATACTTATATCAGATGAAATAGACTTTAAGCCACAGACTTAACAAGAGACAAAGAAGGTCAGAATGTAATGATAAAATGGTCAAGCCATCAAGAGGGTGTAACATTTGTAAATATTTATGCATTCAACATAGGAGCACCTAAATACATAAAGCAAATATAAACACATATGAGGGGAGAAATAACAATGCAATACTATTAGGGGACTTCAGTACCCCACTTTCTTTGTTTGTATGTATGTATGTATGTATGTATGTATTTATTTATTTATTTACTTTTGGCTGCGTTGGGTCTTCGTTGCTGCACGCGGGCTTCCTCTAGTTGTGGCGAGAGGGGGCTACTCTTTGTTGCGGTGCGCGGGCTTCTCATTGCGGTGGCTTCTCTTGTTGCGGAGCACAGGCTCTAGGCGCACGGGCTTCAGTAGTTGTGGCACGTGGGCTCTAGAGCACAGGCTCAGTAGTTGTGGCGCACGGGCTTGGTTGCTCTGTGGTATGTGGGATCTTCTCGGACCAGGGCTCAAACCCGTGTCCCCTGCAATGGCAGGCAGATTCTTAACCACTGCGCCACCAGGGAAGTCCCCAGTACCCCACTTTGAATACTGGGCAGCTCACCAAGACAGAAAATCAATAAGGAAACATTGGGCTTAAACTATGCATGAGATCAGATCAACCTAATACTACTGGGTAGAATGTTCTGTATATGATATATACATATCTTTAATGTAAGTCAACATGCTGGTAAAGGAAACTCCACCTTTTCCTTTATTCAAAATTTTTATGTTTGATTTTATGTTTAAAAGATTCAAATAGACAGAAATCTTATAAATTTCTACTATATATAAGGCAGATGCGGTTTGGTATGTGATGTATGGTACATACAAGAACAATTGTATTTTTCCTTATTTAAAGCTAAAAATGACTTTTTATCCAAATTTCCGTAAAAAAACAGTTGTTTACTGCTTTTGAAATTATCAGTTTCCTTTTTATAAATTCAAAAACAATTATAAAACAACATAATAAATTTCTTTTAAATAACTGCCTTGAACCAAGATGGAATTTAATTTTTCTAATGACAGGCTCTGTATATTTCATTTAAATGAAGGTCATAAATTGATTTTAATTGTTATTTCAACATGAAAGTTTACTAACAATGTTGAATAATAAAGCTACCAAAGCCATTAGCTAAAGCAATATGAATGAAAAATATAGCTTAAGCATGATTTTATACAAGACTTTGAAAACATTTTCTTGCTGAGTCACATGTCAGGATCAAATATAGGCCTCAACAGTTACAAAATTCTTATACACATGTATTGTTTTCTTGATCTCTCTTATAAGCCTGTTCATGCATAAACTAAAAATAGAATAAAATTCACCTCTTTAATGTGAAACGTGCTTATTTTTCACTCCATAAATGTGAAAAAATGAAGGTCTTTGACTGAGCAAGCGAATCAGAGAAAGGGCCCTACACCTGGCCAGATAATTGTGTTGAATGGGAGGTAAAAACTGCAGTTTTCTTCTGCAGTTCACCAAGTGGATTTCAGTAAAACTAGAGATGGCTAATAATCTTTCTCACCCTGAAATCCAAGCAGCATGGTAAATATTTCAGTTTCCTGTTGCAACATGATTTTTTCCCAATGATTCTGTTTCTTTTAAAGCCAAACATCTTGTCACCTGAAGTCAAAACATTTTCTTCAGGGCCTTGCAGAGACTTGTCCAGCTGGTTCAATGTGATGAAAAATGTTTGGTAAGCAGGTTTGTCTGTAGTTATTCTTTATCACCCAAGCATTTAATAAAATCTGTCCTTCGGTATCCTTACAAGTATTCCTGCAATTTACCTTTCAGCTCCCACATCCTATAGATCTCCTCCTATGCAACAAATATGTGGATTTATGCAGGTAACAGATTTATGTTGTCCGGGTTCCCGAAAAGTTCTTGAGTGAACTCGTCTGACGTCATTGAAATTTTCTTTTTTTTTTTTTTTTTTACAATAAACACAGAACCTTTCATGTTGATCATTGATGGGACACCCATCAACGCAGATGCCAGTAGTCCCCCAAGACTTTTGTTTCCAGATATGATGGCACCACATTAACTAAGTTTTGGCCTTTGCTTGTTTGGGCAGGCTAGATGCAACAGAAAGTTTTCTTGAAATTCACCACCATTTAGAAATCATACAAATGCTACAACATGACATTTACTGATGAAATCTGTTGACTCATCAATCTGTAACGGGAAGCTGTTGTTCTGTAGTTTATCATCCCAGAGCTCTTCAGCATCATGTGACATGTCATCAATATGACAACTTATCATATTGTATTATGTGGAGTCTTTTCAATTTCTCTACTTGTCAGCATTTTCCTCACTATATATTTATATGCTGGTATTATTAGATTCTTACCAAGTGGATGATCTTTTTCATTTTTCTGGGCAATAAGTTCTATTACTAAATAACTTTTTTCCTGAGTCTTTTCACTAAATATGACCTTTTTAACAAAAGTTTTACTCTAAAATAATCAACCGGTCACTTGTTAAATGGCTATGATTTGTACTCATGTGCCTTTTAAATTTTCCTGCAGCCATGGATTCATTTGCATAATGCAATACAACCACTTAGATAACCAACCCATTCAAAACTCATTGATAACCAGTTTTTATTGTGCAAGTCAACTTATTTTGTAGCTCTTCTCACACTAGGACAGGGAAGTGACTCAGAAGTTTGCAACTCTTCTCACTAATCTTATCATAATTATCCATAAACCTAGGCCTAGAATATTCCTTTTCCACTTCAGTCTGTCTTCAAAAATTGCCATGATGGAATACCAGACATTTTGGAAAACATAAGCACTGATAAAGTATGTCAGAATGACATAATGAATAATAAATGATAAAAATCACAAAATCATGAAACTACAGTATCATTCACTGCTAACCTACACAATCATGTTTTCTAACATTTATAATAACAGCAAAACAGCATGAGAGAAACTGAGTCATGACACATAAAAATACCTTCTCTAGAATAAAAATTTCCCTATAATTTTCTATTATACCAGTAGAACTAGGTCACTCCTATAAAGCAGTCACTGGCACAAAAGAGGAAGATGTGGGAGATGATTTGGGATGGAGAGGCTGATGCCATTAATCTACTACCTTCCCTTTGGGGTACCACAGTGCTCACCATTTATCAGTGACCTCCTATAGCTCATGGAAAAGCTGAGAATGCACTCTACCTGTGACACATTCCTACTGCACACTGTCAAACAGAGCTGCAAGACTGCTAATGAAATTGCTCTTGGGGCCACTCAATCACTAGACATTACTGCAAGTGCTAACATTGTGTGGTGTGTGAAGTTTAAAAAAAAATGCCCCCCCTTTCCCCAATCTAGTAAAACCCCTAGTGACACCTTGTAGAACCCTAGAATTCCATGGAAGGTCAGTTGAGAAACCTGCCTTAGTTACCCTGATTTATTTCATTTCCTGGTGTGCACCATGTTCTCTCCACTCATGCTCTCCAATTATTATTTCTTCTTCTTGGAAGCCTCTAACCCCTTAACTCCTGGATACTCAAGACTTTGAATTAGTTCACATTCCCCCATTATGCCTTTTCACAGTTCCCTACACTGCCATTCCTAGCACTTACCACAATTGCATTGGAGTAACTAGTAATGCCAGTGGCGGTTTGCCATCATTCTCTTCTACTCAGACTTAAATGGCATGATGGCAGGGCCCAAGTCTCTTGTATTAACTGATAAATTTTCACTCCTTACTATGATCAAGGGCTCCAGGAATAATGTTGACCTTGGCTTTTGTGGCTCGGATTTTACTGAGTGGATATATGAACAAATCAGTGAACAAGTTGAAGCCACAGGATTCAAACAGGTGGTGGGCATGAAAACTAGGGCAGCACAGTAGATTGTACAGCTGGCTCAAGATTTTCCGTGAACACCCTGGTATGCGTTACACAGGTATGCATTATGCAGAAAGACAGGGAAGAAGCCCAAAGGACTGTCACAGCCATATCAAATTTTTGTTTTAAAAACTGAGTCTTGGGCTTCCCTGGTGGCACAGTGGTTAAGAATCCACCCGCCAACGCAGGGGACACTGGTTCGAGCCCTGGTCCGGGAAGATCCCGCATGCTGTGGAGCAACTAAACCCGTGCACCACAACTGCTGAGCCTGCGCTCTAGAGCCCACGAGCCACAACTACTGAACCCGCGTACCACAACTACTGAAGCCTGTGTGCCTAGAGCCCGTGCTCCGCAACAAGAGAAGCCACAATGAGAAGCCTGCGCACCTTAACGAAGAGTAGCCCCTGCTCGCTGCAACTAGAGAAAGCCTGTGCGCAGGAACGAAGACCCAACACAGCCAAAAACAAATAAATAAAATAAATTAAAAAAAAAAAAAATGAAAAAAACCCCGAGTCTTTCAGGGCATAAATTACAATAAAATACTGGCTACATAGAATTCCAACTTTATGTGAAATAAAGTATTCTCAATTTTCTGGCATGAAACTCCTAATGCCACTTGTGTGGATCAGCATTTGTTAGGTAATTTTTTTCCTCAAAATTCTAAGAATGAAATGACTTACTGAGCAAAGGAGGCAGTTGTCTTTGCAACAACACTGGTCTTGAAGGAGGACCTTGGCTTCATTTTGGCCATGAGCCGTACTCTCCTTCCAGAAGTCATATGCCCTTTTCCTGGGGAATATGAATTGAGAAAATGGGAAGAAGTAAACAAATGGGCTCTGAGTTCCAATGCTGTGTGTATATTTTATTTTTAATGATTACAGTGGGAAGTTTTTAAAATTGCTTCCATGCAAAGGCATTCTCTGGCAGAAGGTAAAAACTTCAAGCTAAGCAGTTATTAATGTCTTCCCAGAGACACTGCTCTCTAGTATGAAACACTGCCTCTGTACTTTCTAGACCCTGTGCCAAGTTAAGAAATGGATTTTGGAGTTAGAGACTAAATATGAGACTTCTAGATTTGTGATGAATAAGAAGTTTCCATTCAGTAGACTGTAAAAAAGAACACCTGTTTGGAGTTTAGATCAGGCTTTTGAATTCAGATTAGTACAAATTCTATTCTCAGATTTCTCTTTTTTAAATTTTTTAGTTTAAACATTTTTTTATCTTTGAGGCATAGTTGATTTACAATAGCATGTAAGTTTCAGGTATACCATACAGTAATTCACTATTTTTAAAGATGATACTCCATTTATAGTTATTATAAAATATTGACTATAATCCCTGTGCTTTACAATATATCCTTGTAGCTTATTTATTTTATACAGTAGTTTGGACCTTTTAATCCCCTACCCCTATTTTGCCCCTCCCCCCTTCCCTCTCCCCACTGGTAACCACTATTTTGTTCTCTATTTCTGTGAGTCTGTTTCTTTTTTGTTACATTCACTAGTTTGTTGTATTTTTTAGATTCCACATATAAGTGATAACATACAGTGTTTGTCTTTCTCTATCTGACTTAGTAAACCAAAAATAGAGCTACCATATGATTCAGATTTCTCTTTGACCTTGTTAATATCTGTTTTATTCCATTTTGTAGCATTACAGGACTATTTCCATTGGAAGGAAACATATTAAAAGAAATGTTTAATAAGGCATGTGAACCTTTGTTTTAAGAGATATAATATTTTCTATTTATTGTGAATTTTTCAAGTAAAACTATTCTATGAAACACCTTTACCATATTTTACCCTTTCAATTTATCATTCAAACTCAGCAAAAATTTCAGCATCCTAAAACAACGAAGAAAACACTAAGAAAACATTATGCCTCAAATGAAAAATTGAACAAGTCTACCTGTCGCAGGATAAAATAAACTTACCTTTTACTTCTCAAAAATTTAAAGCCTCGAAAAGACCTCTATAAAAATGTATCACCCGTATGCCAACAAGCTGTTAACCAAAAATTGATTTTGGTGGAGAATATGTTGTGGAGACATTATACTGCAAGAATTATTCAGTCAGTGCAAACCTGCTTTATTTTAAAATGCCTGGGTCAGGCACTACGTGACTATTAAGCTAATCAATGTGTGATTTTGACAGAGATGATTCCTCAAATTCTAGTATCAGGCTTGAGTGTGTTATGGGTTGCTTCACATGGACATAGAGTTTGGTTCACCTCCAAATGATTGCTTTCATTTCTTCAAGTGTTGCTTGTGGAAATAAGCATTCCACAGTTTAGCCATGAATTCTCAGAATGTAAGCAAGAAACAGCTCTCTACCTAGAGCACATAATCTACAGTCTATCAAGCTAGAATCAGCCAGGACGGAAATAGTCCTTAACACTAACACAGATTTCATTATTCTCCTAACAAATATGTTTCACTGGGATCATGTAATTAATAAAATATATTTCAAGAATAAGAATTAAAACACTAGTAAGAGAGTAAATTAATCCAGGAATGTATGGACACATTCAGCACAGAAGATTATGTTGTATCGGTAGAAGGAATTTTCCTTCAAACTTCTAACTCACTTCTCCCAACATATAAATGAAAAGAAACTGTGTTTCAGCATTTTATGAAGTGAAATAACTTTAGGTTCCATCTGATTTTTCCATTCCTTTATTACTTTTTTAAATTTCAAGTTGCAAGACAGGTAAAAATTGCAAGGTAACTAGAAATGTCTGTTTTTCTGTTGCCTGGAGAAAGAGAGCAAGTAGTTATGAATACCTTTGTAAACACCTTGATGAACAAGAGGGTCTTGTGGGACAATCAGAAAACAACTCAACTTTTTTTCACTGTTCAGACCTATTGCATGAGGTTAGCATTTACCCTGCTCCTTGATGAAATCTTGGCCAAACCCATGACTTTCACGGTCACTCACAGATAGTGAAAATTCCCCCAACCACTTCAAGACACAGATCACAGTCTCATTTCCATAATTAATATATCCAGCCTGGCATAATAATTAACACTTCAAGTTTATAAATTAATTGTCTCCCTCCTTGGACCTATGCAGGCTGGCCTCCTATAGTAGGGAACGAGGGGAAAGTCTTGGCAAGATTCTCTCTCTCTCAGTCTAGAAATTCTACCCCTCTTTCATCTTTCTAACAGAGTTTTTGATCCTTCCATGGTTGGAATATGGATGGGGGCAGAGGAGGTAAAATTAAGGGTGGCAGGAAAGTTTTACTTGAAGAAAGCATTTGAGATTTGGCATCAACACTGTCTGGGCCTGGTGACAGTTTCTGTCACGTTACTTTTGTGAGCTCCCTGGAGATGCCTCATCTTTGGGGATCTCTCATTATCAGTGGACTGGACAGAGGTAACACATCTTTCTCAAACTGCTGCCTTATAATGTCTTCTAGAGCTCCTCGGCCTCCAGCAGATTACTTCCGCCTTCTTTCTGCTCAACTTTTCTTATCCCTCAAGGCAGGGTTTGAATAAGCCTCCTGTTACCTGTGTTACAAGAGGCTGACATTTGGCCCTCTGGAAAAACTGGTCCCCTTTGTCTTGAGAGACATGTGGCACCAGGCCATCCCAGTGTAGCCACTTCCTCCTCGTTTCCTCCCCAGGCTTTGGGCAGCCCCAGTGTTGTGAGCCTTGATTTCTTAGGTATGAGGCAGACAACAACCCACCGAGTCTCCCTGGGCTCCAGGGACACACAGGAAACCCTCTGAGTGCTCCCTGAGGAGCACTGCTTCCTAGGCATGAGGTGAGCAAGAGGCAACTCCGACTTCTACTTAGGAGGGAATCTGAGAAAACCAGCTCTCTACAAGAGTTCTTTTTTCTCCAACCTTCCCCTCAAACTCCCAAACGTTTTATGTGCTAAATGTGGGAAGAGATTAATAATCACAGAACTGGTCCTTGGCCTTCTCCTTTGAAATCTTGCATATTTATCTTGTACCTCAATTAGAATGTGGTAGTAATTATTTGGGGGCTTCAGTCCATTGCAACATCCTGTTACATATGGTTCTCTAAAACTAAGATTACAGTTTAGTTTCTTGTGTAAATAATCAACAAATGCTAGGGTTTATGTTTAAATTTTTGCTTTCTTGTTCAGGAAAGCCAAGGAAGAGTAGATCAGCTCACCCCATAAGCACCATTTTGAAGATGCTACAGTTATCTTTGGTGTTATCAACCTTTGTTTTCTGGGACTTTGGTCTACTCTTTCAGATATTTCTATCCTTATTTTTATTTATTTCTCTTCCAAAACCTTTTACTTATAAAACCCGCATTTCAATCAATTTAAAAAAAAAAAACCCATGGGTTCTGGACCCCAACCTTTTCAAACTTCCCTGGAACTATGGGCTGTCATTCATTTATTCTTCCTTCTGTATCTTCAATGACACCAACTTTGAAGGAGTCTCTCTACTGGGCCTTCAAACACTTTTCCTCCCTCCTTCCATCTTCCCCCTTTTACCCTCCCTCTCTCTCCCTCCTTCTCTTTTTCCTTCATGACTATATGTATTGAGTATCTACTATGTGCTGGATATGATACTAAAGGCTTAGGTCTCTCCCATTTCATAAAAACAAAACAAAACAAAACACACACACACACACACACACACACACACCCCTTTCCTTGATCTTATGTGCTCCTTTAGTTACCACCTTGTCTCTCTCCTTTTATTTTCTTTTTATTTGCATGCATCATGTGCTGTATATTTCATAGCCCTAAAATTGCCTTCATTAGTCTCTTTTGGGTTATCTTTTCTTCTGAGCAGCCTCATTTTTTGGCTTAGGGAACAACCTGTTGCTTTTCCGTGAGGGTCATCTCCATGTGCTGTGGTTGCTCACATATGGGTGATGTGACTGTGATCTCTGTCAGCATCTTGGAGGCTTTGTTCACCTGATATGTCCAGTGATCAGAGAATCCACTTCTAAATCCTGACGTGAACTTCATCATCATTTTCTGCATTTTTAGGCGCATGTAACAAAGGTTCAGCACTCTGTTTGAGCCACTGACACCATTTCAAGTTGCACTCTAGTCTGAGGATGCCAGCCAGCTACCCCATTATATGGAATGCATGTGACATATTTAAGAACAAAATAAAACACTCCCTCAGCCCATAACCCTCTATATTTATTGGCATATCTCTCTGGTCTTTCACAGCCAAACTTCTTTAAGTCTTATTCATGCTCTACTTTCTCACCTCCCATTTACTCTTAAATGCTTTCTAATTTGGCCTTAGTACTCATCCCACTGTTTAGACTGCCTTCTTGCCAAGGCCCTTTTGCTAACTCCACGGAGCATTTTTTATTCCCTATTCTGTTTTACTTCTTGGCAGCATTTGGCACTGTTGGCTACTTCCTACTTGTAGAAAAAGAGTCCTTTCTTTTGCCGTTCATTCCCCTACCCCCACCCCCTGTTTATTTTTGTGTTCTTTCTCCATCTTTTTGGACACCTTTTTAACTCTGACCATCCTCAAAATCTGGGTTTTCTTAGGGGTCTTTCCACTGTTAAATCACTTACCTTGTCACCCTAAACTCTCTAGCTGTACAATTTTCTCCCCTTCCGTCTTTAACTTCAGTCATTATCTAATAAACTCCTAAATCTATCCTCTCAGATGGCTCTTGTGAACTCCAGTCTCTCCTAACCAGCCACCTATTGGAAATATCCACTTGGATTTCCCATGGAAGCTTTAAATTTGTGTCCAGTACTGAAACTCTTTCATCTCCTAAATTTGTTATTCTTCTTTTGTCCTTTCTCAGTGAAAGATATCATCCTCTTCACCTGGTTCAAGCCACAAATCTGGCTCCCTTTCTCTCATACCCACATGTAGTCAAACCCCAAGCCTAGTTCTGCCTTTACACTGTTGCTCAGATCCCTGTACTTCTGTACTGCTGCTCTCACGCCAGCCCTGACCATTCTGCACCCTTTCTTAGCTCAAGCAGCAGCTTCTCAACGCCTCTCCATGACTTCCATATTGCCTTCCCTTCGGGACATAGTCCAGTCAGAGGGACCTTCCAGCATCAGCTTCTGCAGCTCCTTCTCAGGAGATGTCTGCCTGCAACCACATGATGGTGGGCCTCCGTGGCCCTATGTTTCTCACCTCTTACAACAACAAAAATCAAATAGGACGGACACCTGGGCTAATCTGATGCTCTTTCATGGGAACTTGGGGTTAACGCTAAGAGCTGTCAATTTAGCTTTATTAAATATTTTAACTGGAAGAACTTGCACACGTGGTAGTTATGAGGCAGTATCATCTGCCATGTGCACAAGGAAGCAAGACTTTAGCTCATGAAGGAAGAAGTCTGTATACAGAAAGGAGCAGAGATAATACTCCATTGCCCCTGAAAGAGAGAGAGACAAGCTTGACTTCTGATGGCTTTAGAGTTCCTAGCCTCAGCCCCTCATGAGGCTCAGCCAGTCTTTCAGGTTCATGATTTATCCGTGAGTCTGTAATTTCATAGAATGGATCTAAGCTCCCCAGCCACTGTGCTGAAGATGTGTACTTCGATATTCACCCATTGAGCCCTTAGGGCAGCTGGAGTCCCCAGGCTGATCGCCTCCTGCCACAAGCAGCCTCATCTGTTTTCCTCAGGGCGCTGTATAAAGATGATCATTTTCCTTCTGTGCTGGATAGAAAAAAGGTGGGAAATCACTACAGTATATAGTTAAGATCTTTCTCCTTGTTGCTTAAGTCAGCTCAAGTGGGATTCTGTTTTTTACCACCGAGAGCTTTGACTAAGACGTCTTGCCAGAATGTAGACTTGAGCTGATTTTTCTCCAGTGTAAAACCGTATAATGCTTCTCTAATATCTTGGGGGTTTAGTTCACATTCCTTGATGTAACGTATAAAGAAAGAAGGTACTATTTTCAGTGAAAAATATGCCAGACTTCCTATAATTGTGGGTCATTGCACATGTGTTGTAACACTTCCCCCCACTCCTCTCTCTCTTTGCTTAGTTAACACCTACTGATTTGTTATTGTTGTTCTTTTCAATCTAGATGTCACGTGCTTTGGAAAGTGTTCCTCTAACTTGCAAATTCGAAGCTCAGTGTCCCTCCTAAGCTGTGCCTTGGCTATATCTCACCGAATAGTAATTTCCCATTTACTTACCTAGTCTTTGTCTTGAAGGCAGAGTCAGTATCTGTTTTGTTTATTATTATACTCTCAGCATCTAGCATGGGAGGTGAACCAGTAAATATTTATTGTGGGAGCAGCACTGTCAACAATCCCTGGGTTTGTCCTTATTCAGTTGCTTCTTCTATTCCCTTTCAAAACCGTTCTAAACTTTCCCCCATCCTCTTCAAGCCCTCTTCTCACTCCCACCACTTATATAATCTCCTTTCCTACCCAACTGAGAACCTGAGGTTGCCGTATGCATCCTTCCTCCGCTCCCCATCTTTTCATGCACAGTCACCTAATCTACGGCCATAGTTTCCTCTACTCCCCAGAAAATGAGGTGCTCCACTTTCTGTTCATAACCAAACTCCATTTTCACCTCCTTCAACCCACCTCATTCTCACCTCTTCCATGACAGCCTTCATCCTTCTATATCTATCCTTAAAATCTTGACTCCTTCCCCTAAGTCTATATAAACATATGTAATTTTTCCATCTTAAAAAAATTAATGAGTTCTTTTCTCTGGGAATACTGAACTTCTTAGAATTTTCAAATATTCCCAGTGCCTTCATATTCTTTTGCTACACAGTTGCTTCTAAATGGAATTAGCCATTTTTCCTATCCATTAAAATAAAATCTTAACCTTCAAGGTTGGAATCATTGTATCCATATCCATGAAACCTTTCTTTTTTTTTAAAAAATAAATTTATTTATTTGTTTGTTCATTTATTTATTTATTTATGGCTGCATTGGGTCTTCATTGCTGCACGCAGGCTTTCTCTAGTTGCAACGAGTGGGGGCTGCTCTTCGTTGCGGTGAGTGGGCTTCTCATTGCGGTGGCTTTTCTTGTTGAGGAGCACAGGCTCTAGGCATTCGGGCTTCAGTAGTTGTGGCACATGGGCTCAGTAGTTGTGGCTCACAGGCTCTAGAACGCAGGCGCAGTAGTCATGGCACACAGGCTTAGTTGCCCCGTGGCATGTGGGATCTTCCCAGACCAGGGCTCGAACCTCTGTCCCCTGCATTGGCAGGCAGATTCTTGCCACCATTGTGCCACCAGGAAAGTCCCATGAAACCTTTCTTGATATCTCAACTGAATGTAATCACTTTCCTATACCTTTCTTGAGTCATTTATTAAAATTTATTTCAATCAATTATAGTTTTTTAGTGTATTTGCCTCAGCAACTAAATCACTAGAGCACCAACTCAACACCCCAAAATTATAATGTAAAGTTATTGAAGGTAAAGACTATATCTTACTCATTTTTGTATTTTTACAGTATCTAGTATAAGTCAAAAGTTAAGACAAAATGGTATAATAGCAGTAATAATAATATTTAATATTGTTTACCATGTTCTAGGCAATTTTCACAAACTGTCTTACTTAATTTGCATGACAACCATTGAAGTTATACTATTACTCTCCCATTATAAAAATAAGGCAGACTGCAAAAGGCATATATTTGACATAATGCAGATATAAGCTAGAATCTTGACTCAACCACCCACTGGCAATTAGATCTGGAAAGTTATTTAACCTTCCTGCATCTTATCTGTGGTGGTGTCCTATCTCATAAGGTTGTTGTAAATAGTTAAAGAACTAATAGTGCCTGTCATGTACAAGTTACTTAATAAACATTAATTCCCTCTTTCTTTTCTTTTGCACATGCAGATACTCAATATGTATCTGTTGAAATAAGTTAAATATCTCTGCACCTGCGTACCATCACAGATAGGGCTAAAGAATATGTTATTCCCATATGCCTTGTAAATTGCTAATTTAATCTTGAATATGGCTGTGCCTTGTCCTACCTCTGGAAGTGTATTGAACCTGCATAGGAAATTTGGGAACATTGAAAGAATGGAGTGGATGATGCAGCGCTGTCTCATCATTTCTCTGAACAATCAAGAATGCACTAATGACAGAAGCCAAGAGTAGAAAACAAAAACATTGGTACTATTTCAAATATGATGATGTTTCAGTTACTGTGGCTATATAACACATTATGCAAATGTATTTGAATAAAACAAGCATTTAATATGCTTATGGATCATGAGAGTTAAGAGTTAGACAGGGCACAAAGGGGACAGCTTATCTCTGCTCCACAATGCCTGGGGCCTCAGTTGGGAGACTCAAGGCTAGGGGCTGGAATCATCTGAAGGCTCATAGCTGGCAGTTGTGACTAGCTGTCTGTCAGAGGACTCAGTTTTTCTCCACATGGAACTCTCTATGTGGTCTCTCCATGTGGGCTAGTATGGGCTTGCTTACTGCGTGGAGGCTCGCTTCCCACAGTGACTGGAAACAGAGAGAGAGGGCAGGGAAAGAGAAAGAATAGAGGAAATATAGACCTCATCTCTTGAGCAGGTGTTGCTATCACATTATATGAAGAATATGTAAGATGGGACATATATTGGTGCAGCCTTCTTGTGAAAATACAATCTGCCACTGAAGAGATATATACATACTTGGCATTTCTGTAGCCCATTACTAAGATTATTAAATGTAAGCTTTAAGTTGTAAGTTTCAAGGTATAAGGTGATAAAAAATCAAGGCGATGCCTTTGACCAATTTTTATCTTAAGGCTGACATTTTAATAACATATCCAGTAGTTGTTCCAAGTACAATAAAAATGGCAAGCTTTCATTTTAGAAGGTAGGCAAAATGATAGAGAGGGGGAAATACTCTGGTGCCTTCTGAGTCATTACAAATTAGGTACTTTAACAGTTATTTTGCCTGTTTTCCCAAGGATGTCTCCATTCCCAAATTTTCCTCCCCAAGAATATATTTCCTTCTGCAAAATATTTTCAAGTGTTAGATGAAATAAAAGAGTTGAAATGTGTTGCTTTTGGCACTGGGTTTGATGTCATTCTTCTTAACCCAAATATTACTCTTTGCGTTTAAATTAAAATGTCAAAGATCTCATCCTTAATCTTTCTAGAATGTCTGTCAGAGGATCGGAGTAGAGAAAACTACTCTTAGGATCACAAAGTCAGATTCTGATCCAGATAAAGAATCAGCCAAATTTATACTCCTGAAACAAAATCTCTGCCCTTTACTGTTTTCCTCACAACCTTCCTATGAATTTTTCTTCCTCATTTGATCTGAAGTATCTTTAATAGTCTTTCATTCCAAAAGTAGAGTTACTTGTTAAATATTAAAACCTTTCAGTAAGGTAACTTAAATTTATAAAAGAGTTTAACTGGTGTTTATAGTACTCTTTCTTCAAAGCAGATTTTGATTGGAGGAGTGATTGGTGAGTCACAAATACTAACCTGAGAGGGATCATTCACACTGAGGAGGGTGGGACACCTAAAGGCAGGCTTCATCCGGTTCTCTGTCATGCCCAGGCCCATTATCATTATGTACATGGTCTTAGTTTAGATGTAGAAGAGATTTATGAAGCTGAACAGAAACATACAAAGTACTAAGCAATGTGGATGTGTGGAACAGACATTCCAGGGTTACATAATTTTAAACAGAGGAACTGAGGTATAGGATGGAAGAAAAATGGCAGCAGATCAGCTAACCTGGCACATAGAGTTCAAAAGTTTAAGGAAAACTTTTGACATGAGAAATCGAGGCACATTTAAGCCAGATTTTTCGATGACAGCCATTAACAGCAATGGGGCCTGGTCTGTGGGAAGGACCAAGCATTTTTCAGGTGCAACCTCAGATAGAGATGGGGATATAGAGTAATCTTTGAATATTGTAGTCCAATGACAGTATCACTGCATTTCTGGAATTCTCAAGTCTCTATGATCCAAGAAAATGAGGAGCTACTAGATGATTTATGAAATATTTTGTCATGAAATTTATTGCATGACATTTAGGACATTTATCTCCTTGCTTAGCTAAAGTTCTTATATGCCCTATATATTCTCAAAACTGAACCCCTACACATGTCTTGATACCATGATGCAAGAATAACTCCTGAGCTAACATTTTAGACAGAAGATGATTAGAAATGTAGTAAGTATGTAGATGGAAGAAGATGCACAAACTAACACAGATAAAGGGATCAAAGATATAAAATGTGTGAAAATTATCTTTTCAGCTATAAAGCACTAAAGAGGTACAAATATAAAGGTAATGGTACTATATATAATACTGTTATTTGGAGGGCACTTTAGTTATAAGAGTACAGTGCTGAGTAGAAGAAGGTTCTGAATGATTCAAAATAAATCTTCTTTGAAATAAGTTTTCAATTGACTTCTAAAACTTTCCTGCAAAGGAAATGCATACATTTTTAAAAAGAATAAACAGGTGTTAAAGGATTTATTTTCCATTTAACTCCCTGTGTCAATTTGCTGATTCATTTTTTTCCCACCATTCCTTTAATATAGACCTTAATGGGCTGTACTCCTAATCAGCTTCTCATGAGCACTATAAAGACAGGATTACAGGGCACACATATCACAGACAAGAGTCTCTTTGTCCCATAGCAGTAGGTAGGTAGATGTTAGACAATTACGAATTAAAAGGCATAATAATCATTAAATGTAGTATATCAAGGAAATTATGTATTAGAACTAATTACTGTTCAGGTATTTCATACTTCTATCAAATGACTGAGGCTTCAAACGATTACCAGTCTCAAGTGTAGTTGTTTAGCAACTAAACTAGATTGAAAAATAATTTTTAAAACAAAACTATAAGACATCAACTTGGCTCTTACAATGCATGTTGGCTCTGCCCAATGTAACCCACCCAGGCTGCTTCAATTCTAACAACAGGAAAAGAGGATGAAGTAAAAGAAGCCAGAGATTAGAAGCGGAACTTCCTGGATTTAGAGCTTTGATTCCTGGCTCTGGGACTTCGTAGCTATCAGAATATGGGCAGGCTGCAGAATTCCTCTGAGCCTCATTTTCCTCATCCAGAAGTAAGAAAACTTGTTCTTTTTTACATTACAAAGTTTTGGAAAGGATCGAGTTGATTCAAGTATGAAAATGAGACATATTTTGTAAACAGAAGCCTAGACTCTAACCCTTTGGCTATATCAGGGGCTATAACCTTGACATGCAAATTCCATATGATACTGTTTGATTTGCTCAATTATCTCTCATTGTTCAAACAACTTCCAAATTTTTCCTCCCTCTGTATGTTGCACTAAATTGATGCAGAAACATAAATCGCTTTTATTCAACACATTGATATTAAGTGAAATTTATGTTCCAGGGGAATAGAGCTCATATGACTACATGTAGCATAAATATGAAGAATATTATTAACATATAAGATATATTTTTTGTGTGATATGAGAGATATATGATAAATATATGAGTTCATGTTTAATTGCACACCTGATTGTCTTTATGCCCACTCTCTAGCTTTTAATAGTTTTCCCTGATTTCATTTAGGCCTTGAGGACAAGGGCTGTGTGTCATCTCCTATCCCGGTCTAATTTATTTAATAATATAAAATGCATGTTTTCATTTTCAAATGAGTAGAGTGCTGAGAAAATAGTGTTGGTCATGTTGCATATAACAGAAGTGTGGATGCTAAGAGCCAGTGTAATTTAAGCAAATGGTTATGTTTATAGAGTAGCAAAACTAATGCTTTCTGACAGGTGCTCTGGCCTTTATCTTAACCTCTATTTTCCCAGTTACAAATAGAAAGTAGAATATCTAAGCTGCCCTGGAGGGGTGCTAAAAATGTATTATAAGTATCAATCCCTGCAAGTGGAAAATCTCAAGTTCAGTCTTGATAATAAATTTTGGCTCTCTTTGCTGTTGTTCATTTACAGTATCATACATGTGAAAATCTTTGCATCTTCACCTAGAGATATATCAAAGGGACAGTATTCTAAAATTGCATAGACCATTTTAGACTTTGAACATACAAAATATATAAGTGAAATATGTCATTACATTAAAGTTTTGGCAATGTGATGTACTGAAAAACAACACTAAATGCCCTAAGGAGGACTCCTGGCTTTATTTCCTCCTTTCCACCCACTGACCCAGTAAACTTGGGCAGTGTAACATCTCTGGTCCTTAGTCAACTCTGATAAAACAAGAGACTTTGTGATCATAGGGACTGATTTTCACAGCCCTAGGATCTGTGATTATAATATTGTGATAATGATTTTAACCAATGGCTCAGGGTCTGTTGGGGCAAAATGCAACATCATAAGAATGCTTAATTATCCTTCCATCAGAGACCACTAAAATATCATCCTGAGGTTATATTCTTCTGTGTGAGGTTAATTCATTTAATAAGAACCTATTAACTATCTACAGTATGCTGAGTGTTCTCTGAAACCCTGGCGGGGAAGGGAAAGGAGAAGAAGATGAATAAATCACAGTGCCTGCTCCAGGGTGTGTTTCCAGTTAAGAGGGCAAATAGATAGACAAACAAATAATTACGGTAGAGTGTGGTAAGTATTATGTTGGCCATTTGCACAGAGAACTATGAGAGTTGAGTGGAAAATGGAAGGCTCTGGGGTAAGGTTGTTAGACCAGTATGATATACCTGTAGGTGGTTGATACTGTGAGGTGGTATGATGGATGTGCCATTGAACAAGGAGCCAGAACACTTAGGTTTTGTTCTTACCAACTTCACTTACTATCAACTCTGCCTACTCACAATATAACCTGGAGCAAATCACTTTAGTTTTTCCATATGGAAGATGGAAGGGTTTATACTAGGCAGTTTCAAATTCTAGTAAAGATCTAAAACCCTACCACTCTCTGACAGATATGCCAATTGATTTCTGATATTCATTCTCCCCTTCTTTCTTAACAAAGTAGAACCTCAATTTTATTTGAGGTTACAATATTCAGATAACTTGATTCCCAGCCGCCCTTTTTTATAGGGATGACCATGTAACACATTCCGGCCAATTGGAAACAAAATGGAATACTTTATTTTCCTGATACAGACACTACCCTTCCTCCTTTTCACTTTCTTCTTCTCTCTGCCTAGAATATGGCACAACACAATAAATGCAAATGCCACTATTAGGATGGAAGAGTAGGAACCTATAAGGAGCCTGAATTCCTAACGGATCCCTTAACAGTTTCACTGACCCCAAAGTACCTACTTCCAGACTTGTTACCTAAGTAATATTTGTAATCTGGTTTCTGTTACAAATAGCTAAACTCAATCCTAACTTATACAGATCCTTAAGCTTTAGTATCAAAAGATGGTGTATTCTGAATTCAGAAGCTGGTATTAGTTATCTGAGTGTGTGTATGTATGTGTGTATGAGCATGTGGGCGTGTATATGTACATGTCATATCTATATACTATGTAAGTTGTAAGTCAGTGACTCCAAGATTTATATCCCCACTCAAGACTTCTCTTCTGACCTCTAAGCCAATTGCCATCCTAATACCTCTTCCTGGATGTCTTAGAGCTCCCTCTAACAAAAAATTATCTAAATCTAACATTTAAAATACACAGGCACACTCCCAAATCCAAATGTTCATCCAGTGTTTGCCATCTTCTTATTGGCATTTTCATCCAATCAGATACTTAGGCCAGACAACTTGGAGTTACCTGTGACACTCTCTGCTCCTATGCAAGATAAAGCCAAAAGTTTCCTCATTCTTCTCTCAGTGTACTTGTTATATAATTTCTTTGGGTCTCAGTTTTCTCATTTGTAAAATGGATATAATAATAGTATCTCTAGTATAGGATTGTTTTGAAGATTGAATTAGTTAATACACATAAAGTACTAGAACAATGCTTGACACATGCTAAAGTGTTCAAGAAATAATAATTTTTTTTGAAATAGAAGTAATATGGTAATTACAGCTGTCAGAAATGTAAGCACTTTGATGTTAGGTGGGTGAATATGGATAGATGTATAATTTTTATTTTTATTTTAATATTCACTATGAGTGTCATGAGTCAGATTCTATATATATACTTCAACATATACCTTGGAAGTAAACTGAAAAATTAATGGATTGAAACTTCATGCAACAAATATTTAATGAGCACATTCTATGGCACTTTTCTCAGAATTGAATATACAATAGTGAACATGCAAAGTCCATATTATACCTTTGAAATTCCATGTCTGCTTCTTCGTCAGTAAAATAAAATGGTTGAATTGGAAGTAGATGATACCTAATTCCTTAAGATAAAAGAGTATCAGAATCTATGATTATATACAGTGCTGTGCTATCAGTGGAAAGGCATGAAACTGGAGCATGGAAACGCTTGGATGCTAGGCTAAGGTTATGGCCACAGTTTGATATGCAGTTGAGAAGCATTAAACACTTTTAACTGGTACAATAAAAGTTATGCTTTAGGAAATTTAATTGGGAAGCATTGTATAGGATGGATTGGATTCAGGATTTTCATGGATAGAAATATCATTACCCAAGGATAGGAAACTGATTAGCAGTGTGCCTGGAAGAGACAGGAACTCCAACACACTGGGGACTATGCAAAAAGGTAGTTCATGGCATAGCATGTGGCTGAAATAGGAAACCCCTCTAGATCTGGGCTTGTTTTGGTTGAAAAATGTTTTTAAAGGTGTATAAATAAAATGTGGGTAGTATATGTGTGTATAAATAAAAAGATTTGTGTCATTAAACAACTTTCATGCCAGGAACCCAAATAGAAGGTTGCATGGAGCCGTGAGACATAATCATGAAACTACCTTGTTTATACCTTCAACTAGGGCCAGGCAATGAGGCAGGAAATACTTTATTTAGTAGGACAGGAATTGTACCTGGATGCTGGCTCACCAAACATTGGGCTTAGTGTGTGCCCAGGCCGCTGTACATTGTTGCCAGGAAACACCTTGCCTTCCTGGACTGTGTTTGCTTGGGCTGGCTGCCCAGGTTACAGCAGCAGTCCAGTGTAAGCAGCCAAAGTACAGCAGGCAGGAACAGGGCCCTTCCTCTGACAGAGCGTGCTTTCCTGGATTCTCTCCCTGAGGTGAGAGTAACCAAGATGGACCCTCTGGATTAAGACATCATCCCTGGGGGTCTTAAAGCAATCAGTAATGAGAGGATTCTGAAGATATGGAATAGAGCCTTTAAACTTTAATTTGAATGAAAGAAATGTGACTTAATTTTGTCCCTCATGCTGGTAAGTGGGACATATTGACTGAATTAGAGTGGAACTCTAATAGTGTTAATATTATAAAAGGATAATATTCTAAAAGGATCAAGCAATAGAAATATCAGAGATGTTGATGAGACTTTTGGAGTGAGAATTCACTCTTTGTGGTGTGAGAACTGCCTTATACTCTAAGAACTGATTTATTTTATGTTTTAGGAATATGGGTTGTGTTGATTTTTTATCATCATGTCCAATGTGCCTTTTCAAACAGTGTACCATTTATTTAGAATTTTGTCACATCTCCCTCCATGATCTGTCTAGCAAAAGGCCATTCATCTTTGAAAATCCAGCTCAGGTGTCACTTCCTTCAGGAATCTTTTATAGACTTCAACAGCGAGAATTAAGCCCTCCTTCTTTTTTGATACTTTTATAAATGATGTACTCTTTTATTGTGGCCCTTGTCACATTGCATTTTATTTATTTCTCCTATTAGACTATGAGCTTCTTGGTTATGTTCATTTCAGAATCTTCACTGCATCACAGAGCCCGTAGAATGTGTTTGATAAGTATTTGTTTAATGAATGAATCAAAGTTCAACAAAAATATATTTTTGTTGAAATATGTACCAGCCCTGTGGCTACAAAAGTGATCAATAGTGATTAAAAGAGTTATGATCCCTGCCCCTCGAACTTGCAGTATATTGGTGGGAGGGTGTTATATGGATAAAATGCCGTTTCACAACCTGGTATGAGGGGCATATATCTATATCTATGGAGGCACATAGAATGAATGTGCCTCCTGTGTCCAAATATTTGAATATTATATATTTCTACCTTAAAAGTAATGATATTATTCAGAAAGTGATTAATTTTAAAGCTAAGGGGGAAAATGGCTAGAAATATGAATGCCACTGAAATCTTGTGTGTTTGAGTGTGTACCCTTTCAGTTATACTAATATTGAAAAATATTTTGAATCCAACTTTATAAAAATATGTCTGGGCCAATAACTCTTGGACAATGTACAGTTGAGAGAGTCAAGACATGATTGTCTTATCATCTGTACACAAGATGTACATTATTTATTATTCTTCTTGTTCTGATATAGTTACTTAGAAAACCCTTTAGAATGGTTTGCTTTTAAAGGATTTCATTCTAGGAAACTGGGTGCATTTTTTAAGTACTTCAGTAACTTAGTAAAGAACAATGGTCATGTAACATGATGGTCAGGGTGCTTCTATCACAACCTTTCCTCCCAAACTATCAAGTAATTGTTGCACCCTGCACCTTAGTTGTCCTATTTCCTGAAAGACAGATTCATATTCTGTAGGGTAGAGCAACGTATCTTTATGACTGCATCCATACTTATATATGCATTTAAAAATTGTGTGTAGAATTAGTTGTGTATACGTGTGTGTGTGTGTATGTGTGTAATTCATATGTTTCAACACTGTTTGCTGTGGGTGCACATAAAATATTATGTGTCCATCATGTAGGTTAGTAGAGGTGAAAAGAACGTGCCTTGTTGTACATGTGTTTGCAACATTTCAGAATAAGTTCTCAGGGTGAGGATAGCCAAATTTCAGTCGTGAACACTACAAACTTTAAGTGTTGTTCTTTCTCATATCTGTAGTATGTAGAGATTACTTTCAAATTAGATGATGCATTAAGTTATGAAGATAAAAAAACTTAAATGAACAATATGACAAATTAGTATTTAGATTCTAAAAAATATAGCATAATACAGTGAAGTATGTCAACTGGAAAAAATTCTAAATTCTAAATTCATACTAAAATTCTAAAGTATGTCAACTGGCAAAAATTCTAAGAAATTCTAAATTAAGGATTTCAGTTTCTCAAGATTATGCTCTGTTATTTGTTTCAATTTAAACTGCCTCTCGGACAAGTGTGTTGACATGGATTCTTATTACTTTTTAAACTACAAAAGGAATTTTCCAATTTAGATAAATGATTTCCTGATAAAAGGTGAATGTAGAGTAACAGATTGCTAGTAACCATATCCCATAAATAACTCACTACTGCACCTTCTTCTCATTTATTTAATTTTCTATATAAAGACATTATCGATGAAATGCAAATAAAGTAATAGACCAGATGGCACTGTACTACCTGGAAAACATGAGTCTCTTTTCACTGACAGAGACCACTGAAATAGCTGAATTGTGGTTATAAAGAAATGTGACTGATATTTTTTTATTAAATCACTTACTCTAATGAAGGATCCTCAACTCAAAAGTACTTAACTACAGTGGTTTCCACTGCTCAGTTTTGAAATTCAAATTTTGAAATTGTCTTCAAAGCTGTTTATTTCTCTCTGGTGTAGTGTATATTTTGAACGATTTCAATAAACAGTGATACCAGTCCTTTCAATAGATAATCAAATCTTCTTAAACCTTAGCATTCTAAAAAGATTCAGAAGGACTGAAGGTCTATAATGCCCCATTAGGGTAAGGCAGTGCTCGAGCACTACATTCATGGGACTGACCTTACCATTACTCATCTAGAAATGCCTCTGTTGCCAATGTGCTAAGAATTAGCTTAGTTTTTAGAAACACTTGAAAGTCATAAAAGTCAAAGTTTTTGACATTTGGGGTTAAACAAGCTAGATTCAATTTTACTTAAGAAAGAAAAAAGTCTGACAATAAGTAATGAGATATAATACGTTATGTGTCTCATGAATTTCCAAGTAGAGGTTTTAAAAGCATATTGGGAACCCAGACTTTTAATCAGTGGGTCACATGAGAATTTTCAGGTAGGTAGAGGGTGGAGGTAATATAATTTAAAAAATCATAGTCAATATTATAACTAAATTTTATTTGGAAATGAAGAATCTCCATTATTTTCATAAAGGAATTGAGAGAAAAGTTTGTTAAAATCTTCTTGCCAAGATCAATATTCAGGAGAATACTTTTCAATTAAGAAAACATGTGTTAACCTTTTATTTAATCGAAGGTCTGACACATATTTATTTGTTATTTATAATATATATGGAACATATAAAGCAAATTTAAGTTGCTTTTCATGTTATATACCATAAACATAATAAATTATTTATGTTGAGGTTGAACATGTATTTCATTTAAAAATAAAGTTTGAGACCACTTCCACTTCTGCTTAGAAGTCTCAAGAGAACATCGATTCCAACTTAGAAATGAGAACAAGCTGAAAAACCTACAAAATCACATTTTTAAAATGCCCATCAGAAGTATGAGTTTGTAAAGAAAATTAGTGAACTGAAATTCAGAAAGTAATGAATCCCTCCTAGGAAAGAAGAGACCCATGGCTCCATCCATCCTTGGCAGAGCAGTGGGAGAAGGGAGGAAACTATGTGTGAGAAAAAATAGAATAGTTGACCTTGTGATGAATTTGTAAAGGCTGAAAATGGGAAGGCATGATCATTTAGAATACCCAGGAACCTTGGAGAAAAATTGAGTCTACCCACAACTCTCTTCCAAGTTCCTTCACCAAGTACTCATAAGAAAGACTGAAGTTAGAGCAGGAAAACTGAAAGAAACTCTTTCTGAGGTGTATGGGCACCAGGTTTGCTGAAGTCAGAGGAAGAATTGAGGGAAACCTAATAGGCACTCCAAGACTTACATTGAGACCAGATAGTGACTATCTATAGCTAGGGGTGAGGACGGAAGAGAAACCCCTTCTGAGATGCAGGTACATTGAGCCTGCTAAAGGCTGAGAAAGGGGCAGGAAACCTGAGAGGAATGCTCCAGGCACTCAGACCCCAAGCTCTGATAAAGGAAATATTTGTTCCAGCCATCAAATCATTTGAAGCCTATGGTGAACTGAATCAAAGTAAATCAACAACAAAAACCCAGACTCATGACATTTTAAAGACTAGGTTAATGCTAGTGGTCAGAGAGAAGGAGATGTGCATCCTTTTATATGCATAAATGTAATTTACTTCAGTCTCTACTGTTCTTTAGCCCACTGTCTGGTATTCAATTAAAACTTCTGAAAAGTTAAAAAAAAAAAAAAGTATAGCTGATATGCTAAGAAAGAAGAGAAAATGTAATCATGTAAAATGCTCAATTAAAACCAAGAAAGGCAGAAAAAGAATAGAAGACCAAAATATGAAAAAAAGAACAAGGGCAACAAATAGAACACAGTAACAAATAGGGTAGATATCAATTCAACTGTATCAATAATCACTTTGAAAGTCAGTGGTTTAAATTCACCACTTAAAAGACAGAGATTATTAGAGTGGATCAAAAAATATGAGTCAACTATATGTTGTCTAAGAGAAACTCCCTTTACATTTAAAGAACACGTGGATTAAATGTAAATGGATGGATGGGACTTCCCTGGCGGTCCAGTGGTTAAGACTTCAACTTCCAATGCAGGGGGTGCGGGTTTGATCCCTGGTGAGGGAGCTAAGATTGCACATGCCTCGTGACTGAAAAAAAACCAAAACAAAAAACAGAAGGAGTATTGTAACAAATTCAACAAAGACTTTAAAAGTGGTCCATATCAGAAAAAAAAAAAAACAAACTTAAAAAAAAGAAAGTAAATGGATGGAGAAAAAAAATATACCATGCTAACATAATCAAAAGAAAGCAGGAATAGCTATATTATATCAGAAAGGGAAGACTTCAAAGTAAGGAAAGTTATCAGGGTAGAGAAGGTCATTACATAATGATAAAAGAGTCAATTTTTTAAGACATAATTCTTAACATGTATACGCCTAACGAAGAGAGGATCAAACTACATGAAGCAAAAAATGATAGAAAAAAGAAGAAATAGATGAATCCACTATCATAGTTGGAAACTTAAATATCCCTCTCTCAGAAATTGACAGATATAGTAGGCAGAAAATCAGTAAGGACATCACTGAACTCAACAACACCATCAATCAACTGGTTATAATGACATCTATATATGTCATCATATCTATAGATGTCTATATATATAGACATCTATAGATGTCTATATATATGACATCTACTTCATCCAACAACAGCAGAATACACATGTTTTCTCAAGTTCACATGGAACATTCAACAAGGTAGACACATTCTGGGCCATAAAACACATTTTAACAAATTTAAAAGGATAGAAATCATACAGTATCTGCTCTCAGAACACAAGGAAATTGAAGTCGAAATCAGTAACAAAGATAAGGGAAAATTCCCAAATACATGGAGATTTAATAATACACTTCTAAATAACACATGGGTCATAGACGAAATCTAAAGAGAAATTTTAAAATAGGTATATTTTGAACTAAATGAAAATGAAAACAAAAGAAATCAAAATTTGTGGGATGCAGCAAAAGCAGTGCATAGAAGGAAATTTATAGTATTGAATATACATATAAGAAAAGCAGAACGACCTAAAATCAATCATCTAAGTTTCCACCTCAGGAAACTAGAAGAGCAAATTAAAAAGAAATAATAAGGATTAGAGTAGAAATCAATGAAATTGAAAACAGGAATTTAATAGGGAAAATCAACAAGACCAAAAGGTGGTTCTTTGAAAAGATTAAGAATATTATTAACCCTCTAGCCAGGCTAGCTAAGGGGAAAAAAAAGGGAAAGAACACAAATTAGTAATATCAGAGATGGTATCACTATAGATCTCATGAAAATTCAAAGGATTAGAAAGGAATTCTATGAACAATTTGTGGCACAAATTTGATAACCTACATGAAATGGATGAATTCATTGAAAGACACAGTCTGCCAAAATTCACAATAAAAGAAATAGATGATCAGAATAGGCCTACATCTATTCAAGGAATTAATAATTAATGACCTTCTAAAACATAAAGCACCAGGCCCAGATAGGTTCACTAGTGAATTTTGTAAAACATTTAAGTAAGAAATTATACCAATTCTCTACATCTCTTTCTGAGGATAGAAGCAAAAAGAATACTTCCTGACTCCTTCTATGAGACCAGCATTATCCTAACACTAAAGCTAGACAAAGACATTACAAGAAAAGAAACTACAAACCAATCTCTCTCATGAACATAGATGTAAAAATTCTCAACAGATTATTAGCAAATAGAATCTAAAAGAAGTATAAAAAGAATTATATATCACAACCAAGTGGGATTTATATCAAGTATGCAAATCGGGCTCAATATTTGAAAAATCAAATTAATGTAATTCATCACATCAACAGACTAAAATTTTAAAAATCACATGATCTTATCATTGAATATAGAAAAAACATTTAACAAAATTCATCACTCATTCATGATAAAAACTTCCAGTTAACTGGTAATAGAGGAGAACTTTCTCAACCTGATAATCTACCAAAAACCTACAGCTAACATTCTACTTAATGGTGAAAGACTAGAAGCCTTCTCATTAAGATCAAGATAAGGCAAGGATGTCCCCTCTCACCACTCCTTTTCAACATTATGCTGAAAGTTATAGCTAATGCAAAAGGTAAAGAAAAGGAAATAAAAGTTATACATATTGGGAAATAAGACCTAAAACTGTTTTTGTTCACGGAAGACATGACCATCTATGTAGAAAATCCAAAATATTTGACCAAAAAGAAAGAAAAAAACCCAAACAAACAAAACTCCCGGAACTAATAAGCAATTATAGCAAGATTGCAGGATACAAGGTTAATATACAAATTCAGTTGTTCTCCTACATACCAGTAATGGAAAAGTGTAATGAAATTAAAAACACAATACAATTTACATTAGCACATTTCAAAAAAAAAATTAAATACTTAGGTATAAACCTAACAAAATACAGACAAGATTATGTGAGGAAAACTACAAACTCTGATGAATGAAATCAAAAAAGAACTAAATAAATGGGGAGCTATTCCATGTTCATGGTGAGGATGACTCAATATTGTCAAGATGTCAGTTCTTCCCAATTTGATCTATAGATTAAATGCAATCTCAATCAAAATCTAAGTAAATTATTTTATAGATATCAAGGAAATGTTCTAAAGTTTATAGGGAGAGGTATACGACTCATAATAGGTGACACAATATTGAAGAAGAACAAAGTTGAAAAACTGTTATGACCCGAGCTCAAGACTTACTATAAAGCTACAGTAATCAAAACTGTGGTATTTGGAGAGAGGGAGAGAGAGACAGAGACAGAGAGAGACAAAGAGAAATAGAACAATGGAACAGACTAGAGAGCCCAGAAATAGACCCACATGAATATAGTCATCTGATTTTCAACAAAGCAGCAAAGGCAAAACAATGGAGGAAAAATAGTCTGTTCAACATACGGTGCTGGAACAACTAGACATCCACATGCAAAAAAGTGAATCTAAATACACACCTTCACAAAGATTAACTCAAAAATGTATCATTGACCTAAATGTAAAATGCAAAACTATAAAACCTGCAGAAGATAACATAGGAGAAGACCTAGATGACCTTGGGTATGGTGATGACACCACCAAAAACATGATCCATGAAAGAAATAATTGATAAACTGGACTTTGTTAAAAGTAAAAACTTCTCCTCTGCTAAAGACGGTATCAAGAGAATTAGAACACAAGCCAGAGACTAGGAGAAAATATTTGCAAAAGACACATCTGATAAAGGATTTATCCAAAGTATACAAAGAACTCTTAAAGCTCAACAATAAGAAACAAACAACCCAATTTAAAAATGGGCCAATGACCTTTACAGACATCTCACCAAAGAAGAAATACAGAAGGCAAATAGCATATGAAAAAGTTTTCCTCATCATTTGTAATCAGGAAAATGCATATTAAAACAACAATAGGATCCCACTACGCATCTGTTAGGATGGTCCAAATCTGCAAAGCCAAATGCTTATGAGGATGTGGAGCAATAGGAAAACTTTCATACAATGCTGGTAGGTATGCAAAATGGTATAGCCACTTTGGAAGACAGTTTGGCAATTTCTTATGGAACTAAACATACTTTTACCATATGATCTACCAACTGTGGTACTTAGTATTTACCCAAAGGAGTTGAAAATGTATGTGCACACAAAAACTTCCACACAGGTGTTTATAGAAGCTTTATTTATAATTGTCAAAATTTTGAAGCAACCAAGATGTCCTTCAGTAGTCTAATAGATATAATAAATAAACAGTAGTACATCCAGACAATGGAATATTATTCATCCCTTAAAGGAACTGAGCTATCAATCCATGAAAAGACGTGGAGGAACCTTGCATGCATATTACTAAGTGAAAGAAGCCAATTTGAGAAGGCTAAATGCTCTAACATTCCAACTATGTAGCATTCTGGAAATGGCAAAACAATGGAGATAATAAAAAGATTAAGGTTTGCCAGCATGATGATGGTAGAGATATGAATACACAGAGCACACAGGATTTTTAGGGCAGTGAAAATGCTGTGTGATATTATAATGATAGATATATACCATTATACATTTCTCTAAACCCATAGAATATACAACATCAAGAGGGGTTTAAGAGGCAAATTTCCAATTAATAAGTAAGTAAGTTACGGGGATGTAAACTACAGCATAGGGAATGTAGTCAATAATACTGTAATAACTTTGTATGCTAACAGATGGCAACTAGACTTATCATGATGATCATTTCATAATGTATGAAAATATTGAATCACTATGTTATACACCTGAAACTCATATAATATTGTAAGGCAATTGTACTTCAATTACAAAAATGGAATAAAAGGTTAACAATAAATCAATCTGGATAAAGGTTAATAAAAAAGGAGTGAACCCTCAGGTAAACTATGGACTTTGAGCGATTATGATGTGTCAATGTAGGTTCATCCTTGGTTAAAAAAAAAAAAATGTACCATTCTGGTGAGTGATATTAATAATGGGGAAGACTATCTGGGGATGGAAAGTATATGGGAGTCTCTTTACCTTCTTCTCAATTTTGTTGTAAATGTAAAACTGCTCCCCCCCAAAATCTTAAACAGACCAAAAAATAAGACAAACAACTAATTAAAAGTAGTCAAGAGCCTTGAATAGTTATATAAGTAAAGAAGATATATATGTGGTCAATAACATATGAAGATGTGCTGAATATCATTAGTCATCAGGGAAATGCAAATTAATATCACAGGAGATACCAGTAAACATTCACTAGAATGGCTAAATGCAAAAAGATTTACAAGAGCAAATGTTGGGAAGGATATGGACCAACCAAAATTCTCCTATGTTCTTGCTGGGTGTGTAAAGTGGTGCAGCCTTTGGAAAACACTTTGAAAGTTATTTTAAAAAGTTAAACATACATCTTCCTTATCATTAATCAATTCAACATCTAGGTATTTGTCAAAGAGAAATGAAAACATGTCCACAAAAAGCTTTCTACAAGTGTATGCATAGCATCACTATTCACAATAGCCCCAAACTGAAAACATCCCATGTTCCATCAGTGAGAGGAAGAATAAACAAACTGTGCCTGCTCAGAAACTTGAGTACTACTCAGCAATAAGAAGAAATAAATTAGTGACACATGGGAAAACATGGATGGATCTCAAACAAAATTATGCTCAGTGAATGAAGCCAGACACAAAAGATTACATACATTCTTACGAAGTTTTAAAACTGGCAAAGTTCATCTATGGTGATAGAGAACAGAACAGTGATTGCTTCTGGCAGTGGAGTAGTGGGGAGGGAGATGGTGAGATAGATTGGGAAGTGACACATGGGAACTTTCTGGCATGATGGAAATGTTTATATTTTGATAGGGGGTTGGGTTGCACTGGCATATACATTTGTCAAAACTGATCAAACTTTATATTAGATCTCCTCTTTCACTGTATCTAAGTTATACTTTAATGTAAAAAATCTACACTTTGATTGTCTAATAACTAACATTGAGTCTTAAAAAGTCCATTATTTTATGTGTTATGTTTCACCTGCCACTTAAGGTAGCATGTATCAGCATAACTGAAATTAGGGCACTATCAAAGTTGAGTCATTTGAAGCTGTCCCCTAGTATTCTAAGATGATGTAAGATATTAGGCTGCAGAGACAGGTATATACAGAGGTTAAATTTCAGTTATTGAGTCTTAGACATCCCTGGGTGTCTAGAACATTTCACACCCACCAGTTAACACACGCCTTTATTGATCTGCCAGTAAGACAGTGACAGCTTTTTGAAGATCGTTGCCACAAAAAATGATGATTGATTCAAATCTAGACTCCTATATATTACAAAAGATAGAGTCAAAATTTCTCAACAAGTTTTATGTTTATAAGCATTGAGCAGTGATCCATATGGCCTTCTTATTTGAATAAAAATCATGAAAACATATTTTAAATTGTTTTACTGATGATTCTTTTTAGAAAGTGCAGCTCACTGAAGTACATGAGAGTAAATGGTAATAAAACATGCCAGCAATCTCTAAAGGCTGTGAAAATTTGTTTAATATAGCCCTTGTAATTGTTAGGGGGAAAAAGTGATTCCATTTGAGAAATTCTTGTGAAACCTTGCATTCTGAGTGCTTTGCTAAAACATTACTTGGAGAGGAAATTGAAATGATATTTTATAATATTTCCTTATTGAAATATATAGTCAAAGCTGAACAGAAGATTTAAATAAGAATATTGAATTCCCGGTTTTCCAAAGATCAAATTATTGTCCTCCTTCTCTGTTGTCTGTCATGAAGGAATATGCTTAACCTTTACTTATGCTCAATCTGTGCCTAAAACTATCATGAGAAAAAAATTCTCTTTTCCTAATGCTTGGAGCTCTTCACTATCATTGAAGCTGCATGAACATTCTTCACTGTGAATATGTAGAAATGTAGCTGCAGCAGGGGATAGGGTGGGCAGTGATTAGAGGAAGCAATGTAATCTTGGTCCAACAACTCTGTTTTGTGATTTGAGGGATGCACTAATTGTTCATCTTCAATCATTGACCTTCAAAGCTATGTTCATCCGTCTGTGAAATGGCCTTAACCTCATCATCAAGGAACTCCATAATGCAAAAGTTCTGTTAAATATCGTATCATTTTATTCACATTGTATGGATATGAATCCTGGTCATAAAGCCCTTTGATTCATACTGAGGATTGTTGCTTATAAAAGGAGATTATATTTGGCTATATTTAAGCACTAATGCTCGTAGTTTTCCTAAATTTAGTATAGTAGTGATAACACAAATTTTCAAATCTTCAAAAACAAACAAACAAAAAAATCAGTGGCAATTGACATATTTAGCAGATAGATTTGAGGTTTTGAAAATATAGGATTTCCTTGGAGCTGACACCAACATTATTCTGTATTATATACCGCAAATATTTATAACTTAATATAATTTTGGATATTATAGATTAGAGTATTTTAAATTTTTCAAATTGATAAAGTTCTTAAGAACCAGGGCCTTGAACATAATTTCACGAAAAAAAAAATCAACTGGTCTATCTGAAGGATGACTTGTAATCATTCTTACCAGTGTTTAGTTGATGCCAACAGATTTTTCCAGACAAGGTTTTGGGATATCAAAGATAGCTTCAAGAAAGTTAGTTTGGAGACTTTTGGGGTGAAATCTTTCTTCTTTGAAACAAGTGAGCAGGCTCCTGTGGACACTTACATACATTTGTGAAGTTTGTTATTCTGTATTTTTGTAAAAAAAAAAAAAGGCAAACGGCTTGGTATTTGTGCTCTGCCCTCCATACTACCTCATTTGTATGTGTGATATAGAATATTGCTGTCTTAAGATATAAACACACAGAGACTAAAACCCTGCTTAGGTTACTGCTATTGTATATAATTTAGACGTTATGACATCTGGTGTCTTCAGGATCAACAATATCAAATTATTTTAAAAACAACAAGGCATCCACGCATATGCTATTGCTATATCTGTCTATATCCTTATATATAGCGATATATACTTATGTTTAGGTAGGTAGGTAGGTAGGTAGATGGCTAGATAGATAGATATTAGAACATTTTAAAAAGCACAGTTTTCTTTCCTTCCCAAGCTAACAAATAGAACAGTAGAATGAGACTGTAAAAGGGAGTTAGTAATTTTGAGAGGATTTAGGTGACATGCTTAAAGTCATCGGGCAGGTTAGCAAAAGAGGAAATGAGAGTCTGGGTTCCCTGATATCCAGACCTCAGTTACCACATAAACAGGTTACCATTACACACATAGTCTAAATAATCTGCAATTTCTGTTTTGAATTTATCTTTAACCCATGACACTTGTTAAAGGACTGCCTTTACATTCAGTGTTTAAATCCTTTTTCTATAATTTTGTTGTTAATATTGAGGTTTACTGGCCTGTGGTAAAAAGAAAAATGACCTGTGTAAATTCTGCATATTGAAATATACTAAGTTATTATGTATTACCCAAAATAGGTATTAATGATTACACATATAAGCATATGACCGTTAAAATTAACCATGTTAAATAAATTACTCAGATCTTCTATATTCTTACTTTTTAAACTTGTTTGATTTGTATGGTTTATTGGCTCCATAACAACCATTTCTGCTTTTTCGAACCAATTGTTTTTCCCTGGGGAAGTCCCCTCACTCCCATTCTCCTTCAAGTGTTTTGGGTAAGATTGACCCCACCCCCTATCACCACAGGCAGACCATGGGTCCTGAATGGCTCAGACCTGTGAGAGACTGGACCCTGGGACTCATGCAGCAGCTACCAGAAGAGAGCTCTCTCTCATTCTGGATGTTTGTGAAAGAAAATTGGAGACCTATAGCAGGTGTAGTTATTTTTTGGCCATGAAGGGAAGGCCTGGAGCTGGGTGAGGGACCACTATTTGGAGCCTGAGGATAAAACATTAGTGATCATGAAAGATGATATAGAAAAACAGAGAGAAGCATCCTGTCATCCAGTCCTGCCATTGCTTTACTTTTTTTTCTTTTTTTTAATTTTCACCATCATGATTCTCATCTCAAAGGTTTAATTACTTCTTTTTTCATGGTGGCCTGTTTTTATTGTATGTATATGATAGCTTTTTGAATTTCTCAGAGGATAGTAATATTACTCATTTTAAAGTCCTCTTCTACCTTGTTGCATCAACATTCTCATTTGGGGTTTGTTCACTCGGGATTTTAATTTTCCTCATAAGCTTGGTGATCTCTAGGGTTTACTCATACTTACAGTACTATTAACTGGATGCAGTCTCCCTAACACAAAGGGAAACCTCTCTTCCCCTGGCAAGAAATACTCACAAGAAGTACTGGCTTCAGTTTGTGGGAGCAGAGGGTATTGGTCTTTGGTGTCCAGAGAGTTTACCCTCTTTGCCCTTTATCCATCATGATGACTGCCTGTGGGCACTGCCCTACTTTTTTTCTTACTCCCATCTTAATTCTGAGCGTTTCCTTCAAGAAATCTCACTTTATTTACAGAGCTTTAATAATAGTTTTTTCTTGGGGACAAACATTGAAACCAAAAACTGAAATTGGGAAGACTGGGACAAAGCTTCCACAGCCTTTAACTTAATTATGATGCTTACTGCTAGACAGCTTACTGCTATTCCAATATCCATTCCTGATCTTGGGGTTATTCTTTGGCTCTGTTGGGGAGATTTACTTTTGGGGAGAGATCCTCTGTTTCTCTTCAACTCTGTTGGGTTTCATGTTTGGTCTGTTCCCAACTGTTCTCTACTTTCTAGAAATTTCTTAATTTCAGATCTGTTGACAGTAGCATTTCTGTGACATCACACATTTATTATTTGTATATTTCTTCTTTCACTTTAATGGGCTTTATCAAAAGAAGCAAAGTAAAGGTTTTTACTTACTCAGCCATTTTAGAAAGAGAAACCTTCCAGACAATCTGTTTACTACTATTGTCACTAAACGTTTTGATTCTATTTAATATCCTTTTCTACTAGAAAAGTCTGATCTTAAATTCTAGTGATTTCTTAACCTATAAGGTAATTAAAAAATATAATTTCCTAACAGTTTTCCAACTCATCGCTAAATTGGGCCTGAATCTCTTGATGGGCCTTTTGCTGTTCAGTGACTTACAAGTAATACCTACTACACATAAAAGTATTCTCCCTTGGGTTCAATCTATAGGTCAATAAGGAAACCAGATAGTTATTTTCAGGCTAACGGTGGTTGTCAATCTTCTTTTCCCAGAGATTTTCCGAATTTCTAACTGGGAGTTCTAGGAAAGGAAGGGACTCCAAACTGGCAATTGTCAGGCTCACCCTCCAAATCTCTCCAAGTTGCAAAGAAAGATGGAGAGGGAATTGTGACTGTGACTGTGAGTTGGAAGTGAGATGTGAAATTCTTCTCCATTTCTCGCTCATGGACCGTCACCTCCTCTTGACTCACCAAGTCTTAACTGAGGGATACATTCACTTCCTTTTTATCATAAAAAGCTTGGACATCTCTATCTGATAAATTACACTGGAAAATATTTTATGTAGAAATCAGACCATCTCAAGGCTTGTCAATCTTAATTTCCTCTACCAATTAGGCTTTATATCTCTAAGGATAAAAAGAAAGTAAATATTGCCTTACTGAAACCGGTACAAGCTTTCATTTGTAGTCAGATGATTAACTTCCTGCATGACTAATGCATGTAATGTGGAAGACCTAATGCTGTTTCGGTTATGTTAGAACATTTCAGTTTATGAGGAGGAAAAAAGCAGAATAAACTGACATTATGTAGCTACTGATTTCCAGGAATATCACTTTATAATAAGGACCAAGAGACAAATGAAACCTATGTGCAGTAATGCATTCAAAATGATTTTCTTTTTTTCTAACAGAGACACTGCTTTTATGAGATGACCAACACTATAACACTAAGGTTGTGTAGCTTGGAATGACATCCTGTCTAATTTGTGTTAATTTAGCCACTGGAGAGAAGGTTAATTGAAGGAAGGATTGTAATGACATAATATCCCATGATGGGGTTTATTTTGCAAAAGTAAATTCACTGGCATAATAAACTATCTCAAAACAAACAATGACAACAACCAGTGACATGAGAACTTAAGGGCTTAGTGTGGTGTGAAGAAGTAGGAATATAATTGAAATGATTCTTCTCTACTAAGAGAAGGTAATTTTCCAGAACAGTACTACACCTGATGCTATTTTTAAGAGGAAAAAAACATTAAAATTCAGTGGCTGTGGCTACTTAGCTTAATCTAAATTAAGGACAAGGACACAGATGTGATTCCCAGACAGATTTGTTAATGGTTTATGACAACAGACTCTCATCATGCTCTAAGTAGGTGTCCTCAGAAATGTGAGCCCAGGATCACAAAGTGGTCTGAAGACCTTAACACAAACAACTAAAAGCATGAAGATTTGAGGGTATTAAAATGCTGCAATATTTTGTTTTCCGTAGGTCAGTACATTAAACTCAATTAGCTACGTGGGGAAAGTTTCTGTATATACCCCCATTTACATTATTGTGACATTAGTATTTTAGAGAAAATTTAACAATGGTGTATGTTTAAGAAATTACTAAACTGGATAGAAGTGGAGATGGCTGGCCACAACAATTTGTTCTTAATAGGTTTTGCCGCTTTCATTTATTGAGCAGTTGACTAGGTATCAGCTAGTCCAATTCTCAAATTTATTAAATTTGTTCTTCTGAGAGAACTCACAATTTTATACCAGTGAAAGAAACATTGATGACAAAACATAAGGAAGAAAAAAGATTCAAATTGATACCATGACAGCCATTAGTGTCTAATAGGGATTGACAGAATTAAATAGCTTTCTCTGTTAGCCAAGTTCTCATTTATGACTCGTCAAGGTCACTTGACACTTCTGCTTTAGATGGACAGTAAATAGAGATCCAAGGGAAAATGACAATAAGATCCGAAGAAAAGTGACACCTCTTTATATGACAGAAGGTACTGAGCTGGGGGGTATAATAATCACTTGAAAAAGATATAGAGACCTTTCAGCCACTGACAAAGCCAGGCTGATTATTAAATGCACAGAAAGAAACTACTTTCTCCTGTTGTGTTATCCATTAGGTTATTTTATTCATGAATACATGTTTTAAATATATTTTTAACTTTAAAATTAAACTATAATAGATTAGAAATAACACAGTTCTTCCCCACTCAATTCATTTTCCCTTCCAGTTTTTGTTCATATGCTATGTGTTTTAACAATTTCAATCATGTTTATTCAAATTTTTATTCTTTCTTCAATTACTATTTCCAAATATTTTCCATATCTTCTTAGTTTATATTTTTCAAAATGACTGTCTTTAATGGTTGCACAATTTTTGATCTGATTAACGTGTAAAAATTGCAGCCATCCCCCCAATGGCCATTAAGTTGTTTTCAGATTCTCACTAACATCATGCTAGAGGAGGCATCTTTATGCACTTCTGTTCTTCTTGAATTATTTCCTTAAGATATACTTCCAGAATTTACTATGTTGGTAAGCAATTCTACCACTTAAGCTGATACAAAATTTTCCTACCGTTTGTTAAAATTAATGCCTATTAATGCACTCTAAGACATTGTATTAAGTATAGAGGTTAGTTCCCTTTATAAAAATTACTTTGGTTACACATATTAAGAATGATTTCATTCTAAGAGCTTGGGTAGTACTCTGGGAAATATAAATGTTATTCATGTATAAAGTTTATTTCCAAGAGTCTCATCACCTAAATTAATAAAAAAATTATGAAGACAATCATAAAACACAGGAATATGTAATGAGTCATAGCGTTATTAAATAAAGGACCATGAGAATTTAGATAAGAGAGACTGTATTTTCAACTACCTAGAGTCAGGGCTGCATTTTTGAACAGGTGCCATTTGAAGTGGAATTTTGCAAAGTGAATTTAGCAACACAAAGATAAAGTCTCTGTTAAGTTCATCACAGATAGTGAGCACTAGCTGTGTGTTACAGGAAGCTCAGGAGGACTTTTCATGTTATCCCAGAATTGCAGGGAAGACCCAAAGTAAGGGCAAGAACCTCACATTCTGAAGAAGTTCACCAACCAAACACTTACCTGCAAAGCTTTCAAAGAGGCAGCAGAACCAGCCACCTACCTTCATCTTATCCCACTATCTTACTTCCTCTTCAGGCCACATACATGCAGAGGATTGAAGGATAAAGGAGGGATGTTGGCTGGAAATGAGATATAGGCTGCCTTCATGGTATGCGAGGGAACAGCTTCCAAGAGAGTCACTCTGAAGAGTTGGGGGTATATGTAAGAAGGGACAGCTTCTTGTCTCCTTTTAGATATATGTTTAGGAGCAGAGTTCCAGATCTGTTCCTCTGACTATGTAATATTACTTTTACTGATATAAAATTGTCACATAACTTGGTGTAAGTTTAAGGAATACAATGTGTTGATTTGATACAATTATATATTCCAATATGATTACTAATGCAGAGATAGCTAACACCTCTATTGTGTCACATAATTATTATTTCTGTTTTGTGGTGAGATAAAAGATCTAGTCTCTTAGCAAGTTTGACGTTTATAATGCTTTTGATTATATAATATTTTTATTTATTGTTGACTATAATCACTATGCTATGGATTAGATCTCCAGGACTTATTTATCTACTAGCTGCAAGTTTGTACCTTTAAACAACATTTCTCTAATCTGTCTGTGTACTCTTGAAGAGAAATAAACAGACATGGTAGGGTTTGGAGAAGAAATGAGAAGTAGTTTGCTCTCCCATGTCTGGCTGTGTGAATTTCCCCTTTATCAAGAAGCTACCAGAGCAGATAGCTAACCCCAGAAGGCTGTTTACCACGCCTGAGGATCCAGGCAGTAACAGGCTGTGAGATCGACCATGGATGACAAGAACTAAGACAGGGGTGGGAGTGAAAGAGGTTCAGCCAAAGCAGAATTTTCCATGACAGTGGACCACACAGTAGCAGGGCCCTTCAAAGAACCCAAACATGTACCTCATAAGAGAATCAACATTTTGATACCAGCCACACAGAAAGCGCTGATGATCAGTGAGTGTTAGCCAAAGAAGCAGCAACAACTTATGCACAGAATGCTGTGGCCTCATTCAGTTGGGAAAGCGATGTTTGTCCTCCTCTGTATCCTCCCCAGCTACCTCCCAACACTAGAGAAGCTAGAAGGTAGAGGAGGAGAGATGTATTAAGAGCAACCACACTTGACTCTCCACTCCAGTACCCTTCAATCAAAGGTCAAGCCATGGTCGGGGGAAGAGGAGAGCTTTGAATTATATGTGAGATTTGATTTTTAAACTGGGTTGGACTTTTTACTAATTAAAAGGAACAGGAAAACATTGGATTCTGTTCATATGTCCAGAGAAAGAAAAGAGGAATTTGACATAAAGTTTTTTTTTTTAAAGCAACGGCATTTTTTTTAAAGTCCATGTTGACTTCCCAACAAATCTAGATCCTTTGGTTTACTCTTTGTGAAAAGAAATATATAATATGTCACATTTCTAGAGATAAAAATGAAGGTAAAGAGAATTAATAATAGGAACTTCAAGCCAGATGATGCCGATGAAGAAGGTGACGATGATATTAATCATAGCAATAGCTAACTTTACTGAGTATCTATTACATGCCAAGCACCATTCTAAAAACTTTACATACATGTATTATCTCATTTAATCTTTCAAACAACCAAAAAAGGCAGATACTCTCATTAGTCCCATTTTATAGATGAGAAAAGGGAAATGCAAAGAGGTTAAGTGACTTGCCTAAAGACACAAATCTTAAGTGGCAGATTGAAACCAGGCATTCTGATCCCACAGCCCTTGCTTTCAATGAAGTGCACTTTATTACTTTTACTGAATGCTATACTTTTTCAAAGATATACCTTAAATCCTACATCCTCCTCAAAGCCATGTTTTCAGTTCCCTGTAACCAATTTCTCTGAATTTCCGTGCCCCTTAATTTGCATATTACCTCCTAGCATTAGGGATAATTCCATATACTTTTTTTGTATTCCCACTGCCACCCCAGGTTCCCCTCTCCTTCCTGATACTCCACCTGCCCCTGAATAGCATGTAACACCCTACAAAGAGCACAGACAGGCGTAATTCATAGATGTTGACTGTCTTTTCTTAATCCATTATTTTGTAGGCTGCTGTAGCGAAAATCTGACAGAAGAAAACCCTTTAAGCTTCAGTAAGAAACAAACTTCTCTCACTACCTATTCTTAGTTAACAAAATTTAAATACCATTTAGGTGGCGGGTATTGCTCTCATTTCAAACATTTAATAGTTTTGTAGATCTATTTCTCGAACTAATTTTATGCCTAATAATCATTCTGCTTGAGTACCAATAACCCACGTCGCATGACATCCTGGCTCCGCTGGAAAGCTGCTGTCTCTGAGAAACGGTTGACAAGTACCAAATTTATTCTGTCGCAAATTGTTTTTATAGCAGCCTGATGTTCTTCAATCTTTTCTTAAATTGAACATTGGTAAGATACAATGTAAACTGCCTTGCAGCTACATTGGATTTGCCATGCTTGCTCTCCACACTTGGAATTAGATTGATGTTTCATTTTACACAAAGGATATTTTAAATAGCTCTGAGTATACCTCCATACTACACACATAGCATATTTCCTCATTATTTTAATATTTCTTGAGTCTTCTCCTTTTTTAAAAAACCAGATAGCAATTTGATTACTCGCTTGGGTCAGGGGAACAGCTCACGTTTTCAATGAGCGCTCACAACAGGTTTTCACAGAGCATGCTTTGACATCGCTCCTATGACAGAGATCCCTGCGAGCTCATTAGAGGGTAGTTAAACCACAGAATCCAAGTATAAATCTCTCAAAGATAACCCTAATTTATGGGTATATTTTATCAAAATAAAAGTATGCTAGAGGAGGAAAGCTATTCATGGAAACACTTTTTCTTTGAGATATTTTTCAAGGCAGCAGTTCCCTTAGCGGAGTTTGCCAGTAATCATCAATTCATCTCCTTAAGCACATAATTCAGTCTATTCAGTGTTGTACGGTGACAGTGCTGATGAGCTCTTAATTCTCCTCTATTTATTACATCAAATATAGCAGTGACCTTAATGAAACATCAATTAAGACACAAATGTCAGTGCCGTACTTTTAAAGATGGACTCAAGTGCAAAATTCCAAAGGTCAACATAACATTTTGAAGTGGGTCATTCAAACATATATTAAGTGTTAAAAGAATATAACTGGAATCTCCTAATAATTTGATACATTTGAATTAAAAAAAAATAGGATATGCAGGAGTGGCTGAAGTTTAGAAAGTATTGACAGTGGTCTGATTTTACTTTTACTTGACTGTTGTGAATCCCCTAAATGTATAAATTTTACTCTCTCATGCAAATAGTTATAGCCTATTGATAGTATAGGTTGAAAGGTGGGAAATACAGTCCGTCATCTGACATTGGTCCTAATACACACAATGTGAACTGATTTTAAGCACTTTCTTGACCCAAGAGTCACATTGCCTTAGAAAATTTAGTTGTCTGAGTAAAGCTGTTGGATTGATTACTTTTGGATTGAATTAGCTGGATTGAATTAAATGAATACTTTTGAATTCTTTATGTCATAGCAGTCTCAAGGTGAAGTAAATCATAAAATTAATTTAATCATAAATTTTAAGAGCCTGTTATGTTCAGGATTCTTTGTTAGGTGTGGAAATAAGAAATATTTAGAATATCCAATTTTTGTCTTCAAGGAGTATACAACACAGTAGGAGGAATAAGAAACAAACAAACAAACAAAAAGAATACTTATTCTAACGTCTAACTCAGTAATGAGATTATTCTATATCATCCCATACAAATGGCTCTCCAGTTACTGACCACTGCCAGCTAAGTGCTGCAGTCTGTTCTTCCGTAAGTTTGAAAAATAATTGGGAAGTTCTTCATTGTACTGAACTGCAATCTGTTTCTTTGTGGTTTCTTTCCATTGATTTTTGTTCTGATCTTTAGAATCAAGAACAATCTAATCTTTCTTTTGCAGGATAACCTTTTCAATATGTGAAGACCCTTGTGTCCCCATTTGGGTTCAATGTACTTCAACAACTGTCTTTATTTTCTCTTCCAGCTAAACCCTGCTAGTTTCTTCTTTAAAAATTTTATGTAAAGACATTTTGAGATACTTCTCCCCCTTCCCCCATCTTACCCCATTTATCTTCTTCTGGTTGGGAGAAAAAGCCCATGTGGATTAAAGATAAAAACTTTTTAATACAATAGCATGCTTTAGACTAACTATGAATTGGAGGTTAGATCGCACTGAGCACAAAACGCCATAGGAAATCACAATGCTAGAATGCTCGATATTCTTTAAGGATTTTTCTGGTGAGTCAGATCTTTCAAAAACTTAAAAAGTCTGCCCTGTCAGTGCTCACAATCTGGATGTATGGGTGTTGCTGATGCTGAAAAATGCAAAGCAGTGTTCTCCCCACTGCAGACACACAAAGATTGCCGTTTCACTTTCATCTGCAGCTACCATCTAAGAATCTGTTTCATTTCCTCACAGTCTGTTTTACACCTTTAGTCAAAAAGTTACCCCATCTGTGATACTCCGTGCCATATTGTTCTGTCTGCCAGGGATGCTTCCAATCCGCTCCCGGCTCTATCATGCAACTTGAAATTGGGCTGCAGCGTCTTGAGAAAGCTTCCCTGTTCCACCTGCTCTTCAGCTGCCATTTGGACTCCTGCTGTTGTATGTTTATTCTGTATCCCTCATGGAGCAGAGGTATATAACCACATTGGCTGCTGTTTTAGACTGATGGCTTCAGAAGCTTCTTGGAGATCCCGGATTGTCTATTTTATGCTAATTTTGGTTGGCTGGTGACATTAATGAGTTTCAGAGAATCTGCTATGGCATCAAGGGTATGTCAGAGACATAGCAGGCATCTTGAAGATCAGGCCCAACCACTGCATAGATCCACATTTGGGTCTGTCCCATGGGATATGATTTTTTTAATTCATTTTTTTTCTTGCCAATTAGCACAGCTGTATAAATCTGGTACAGACTGCAGAGTTCAGTGATAGTTTTTGACTCTATTGTTCAAGATAATCTTAGGTCTGAGAAGGTTATTTTTGTAGTTTCTGTTTTTCAGGTTTATTAAAAATAACAGCACCAATAACAATGACAACAAATTCCCACTAAAAGTTATGGAACGTGTTGTGCACAAGAACAGGACTTTTTGACCAACCCACACTTTCCTTGTCCTTCCTGAAGGACTTTTCACTCGTGCTCCAAGACATCCCTCTCTTTTTGGATCTTTTCAGAATGGTGTGTGATGGTGAGGTTGTAAGCTATAGGGACACAGAGATCTGTATTCCTATCCCAGCTCTACTGCTAACTACTGCAGAGAATTAGAACATCACATGTGAAACTGGGATAATACCACTGCCTTTAGAAGGTTATGCCAAGGATTAAATACATGTAAAGTTGAGGACTCTACATATGCTGTCCTTGCTTTGCACTTGCAACTTGATTTGCATGTTGTACTTTCCTAATGAGACCTTGTTGCATGCTCCATTAAAGTCATTTGTGTATTTGCTTAGCATCCTGGTGGCAGGTACTCTGTCCCTTTTACCCTTAGATATTCAGCCATGAATAATACAATATTTTTAGTAAATTCTCCCATGTAGAAGCTAGGGCCTTGCCTAAGCTATGAGTCTTCCTTATATGGTTTACCTCTCAGAGACAGAACTGGGCTCAGAACCCATGACTAAAAATATTAAAGTAGAAACTGAATTATTTAATTGTCATTTCCCCTCTCAATCTCCCTGTTCCTCTTCTCCTGAAAGGCAACAAAAATTTGAATCTAGAATAGGTTCTGATAAATGTTTGCCTTATTGTTTCCCCAAATGTGTGGCACATAGAACTAGCTCTACAAGATGATAAATAGGAGTTAGTGAAAAAAATGTTTACATGATCAAATAAATTTGAAAAAATCTGGTTCAAGCAAGATTAAAAAGGTGTTTTGGTTATAGGACTGCTCAGCACTTCCAATATGCTAATATATATTTATAAACACAGATAATTAATATGGAAGAGAAAAAAAATATTTTAAAAATAGAATTAACCCTGGACAGTTATAAGAACCTCTTTTCATTATATAGCTAACTACTAGAGCCACCATCACTTTTAGGGACATCATTATTAAGTATCTGACTTATTTATTTTGGTATTTTAAAATTAAATTTTTTTTCTCTTTTTATACACATGGTTATCTCTTTGTAGAGTAGGCCTGTCTGCTTACAACTTACAAGCCAGATGAAACAGCAGTCTGGATTATCTGGAACTCAGATCTTGATGCAGCATTCTTATAGCTGCTCTCTGTGGGAGCTACGAGCCATCAGAAAGGATATTTATTCACGAAAGGGGGTGAAACATCAGGGGCTATTAACTATTTGGGGGTCACCACTCTGAGAATCTAAGAAAAGCTATGGACTCTCCCACTTAGAAAAGGAAAATAATGTGTTTTATGTATAATTACAGGTGTTCACAAGAACCGTAGAGTCTATAACTAAACTCCCTAGAATTCCAAAGACCCCATGTTAAGAATTCCAGAAGAATGTATCACCCCTCCTCATTTATATGCCTCTCGAAGGAAAATACCATCATTTTCCCTTCAAGGAAAGAATAATTACTAAAGAACTGAACTGAGAGAATCTCAGAAGAGATGAAGAAATACTAGGTCTTCAGATTATCTAGTGGGTCTATCCCAGGAAAAGAGTCACCTTTTTCAGGATGGATCTTGGTAAATAAAAAAGATAACCGGGGATGTGCTTGACACATGCAGTGAGGGTATTTGCTCACACCCGGCTTCCAGCTTTGGTTCCTGAAGTAGGTATCTATTCAGTGGATAGCTACCTGTTCAACATCAATTTCCCCTTTATCTTCTGATCGTAACCCCTGCCTTTCCCTTTGAGGATGCAGTCTTCTCTAACTCAATTCATTTGGTTCAAGTATGGCTGAATCCACCTCAGTTCCAGAGTCTGGTACATAATGCAAACCTGGCTTGTCAGTGTATTCTCTCTCCTGCCTACAGTGATTGGTTCAGGGAAGGATCTGTGAGCCCATCTGGGGACTTATGTTCAACATTCAGGGACAAGAAACCCTCTCAGGGCTGGCCAGACTGATAGGACTTAGGCATAGAGCTACTGGTGGTCTTTTTGCCACCAGGGAGAAAAGCATGTCTAATGGTGATGAAGAATAAAGAAGGTCTAGTAGATGGAGACCTATCCCTGACAGAATCATATCTAGTTGTGCTTCTGTTTGCCTTTTCTGCCTGGCTTCCCGTTTGCCTTTTCAGAACTACTCTCCACCTTTCTCCACTAGCTCCCTACCCCGGTGTCTGACCTGTGGAGACAACGTAGAGTGCCTTCTGGTTTTCAGGTGGGGTGGAGCACTGGGGAGCACTAGCTGAGTAAGGTGAGATACTTTGGGTCTCTCTGCAGAACTGTCTCAGGCTGGTTTGTCAAGTAACTTCTCCCTTCTCTCATATCATTGGGCCTAGAGGTGGTAACAGCTGTACCCCTACAAAACCTGGGTTCCTGTACTAGATCATTTTCATTCACTATTTCCACAATTTCATGATAGTCCTTGTATAAATAAACCCTTCTTGTTATTCTGATACAAGTGTGCCAGCTGTTTCCTCTTAAGACACCTGCTGATACACCAACCTTGCCTAAAATTAGCCCAACCCTCGACATTTCACATACATGAGCAGAAACATTCCATTTTGTGCTTAATACATTTTGAGAAGTGTTTCTATCACCTGCAACTGGAAAGAGTCTTGACTAATACAATCTCTCCTAACCTCCTTGGGCCACCCTGTGCTTTCTACTTGGAAAATAATTGCTTTAGAAACATAGACAGACACATTGTGAGAGTTAAAACTCACACAGCTTGGAACGTAATGCTCAAACCCATCCATCATGTCACTCATGATCTATTAATCCTCGTCCTGTAGGATTAAAGCAACCCTACCGCCCATGTTAAAAAAAAATATATGACCTCTACTGCCTGCAGAATTTTAACCAAATTCTTATTTACACAAGTTTCTGACACATACAAGTAAAAGTATGAACCAGACCAAAACATACTTCTTCCAATTAAAAGGTGCGAAAAGAGCAAAGAGAAATGGCCTTTTCTATTTACTCAACTCAGCAGCTGAGCAGTTCATTAGCAAATCCTTGAATGCACGTAGGTCATAAGCTCCAGGAAAGTGAAGGCTGTTTTATAAAGCAATCTTAGAAAGGCAACCTTTAAGTCAAAAGTACTATTCCCTGGTGAGGTTTATTAATTGAATCATTTGTTTACAAAAGGTGAACGTGGTTCTAAGGGACAGTACTGTTTGCACAGTGGCACCAGTATTAGGAAGCTTACGTGTAATGCATTAGTAATGTAGAAAAAGATGCCTCCTGAGTCAGGGGTATTTGTTTAGCACTTTGAAATCCTGTAATTTTAGGAACTCCCTGAGCATGAATTGAGTTAGCTTATTAAGGTTAAAAATAGTCTTTAAAATATTGCTAATGAGTACCATGAGGTACATAGTATCTTTTCCATCCTTGCCAGAGACTTCTTAATGTGAATCCTATGTTGGGTATCGGGTAGTAGAAAAGGTAGAAAAGAAAAAAAGGTGGGGGGGAAGGTGTTTAGGTTCCACTTTTTACTGCTTTATTCTTCAACCATACTAGAAGCAATTTCTAGAATGAAGACTTAATTTAATAATCCTTGTCAGTAAATATTTTCTCTTAATTGAACCATAATTCCTTGCAGAGAATGTGATAGGAGGAATACATATACTGATTAATATTACACTTTTTTTTTTTTTTTTTTATGTTTGTCTGTGTTGGGTCTTCATTCCTGCGTGTGGGCCTTCTCTAGTTGTGTTGAGCGGGGGCTACTCTTCGTTGTGGTGCCGGGGCTCCTCACTGCGGTAGCTTCTCTCGTTGCAGAGCACGGGCTCTAGGCGTGCGGGCTCAGTAGTTGCGGCTCTCAGGCTCCAGAGTGCAGGCTCAGTAGTTGTGGCGCACGGGCCCAGCTGCTCCACGGCATGCGGGATCTTCCCAGACCAGGGCTTGAACCCGTGTTCCCTGCATTGGCAGGTGGATTCTTAACCACTGGGCCACCAGGGAAGCTCCTACACCTTTTTAAAAAACTTTGTTTCACCTGATAATAATTCACTGATATACTTTAATTTTGTTCTGGAGTAAGAAGTATTCAAAAGTTTATGTATTTTGATTAGTATCAAATGACTGTGATCATGTGAAATTGTTTTCTTTATTTGTAGAGATGGCTAACTGCCCATCAAAAGATGTTTTTTCCCATTCCGTAGTATACAGGTGGAGCTGGGAAGTGACTTCTTGGTCAGGGAATGCCTGTGACAGACCTTGCAGCTAGGTGTGACCATGTGATTAACTCACAATGGACCGTGAATGGAAGAGATGTGGGCTCTTCTGCACTAAGGCTTTTAGAAGCAAGCATGCCTCCTTTATGCTCCATTTATCTTTAGAGAAGTAGATACAGACGATAACAATGTCCAGAGCCTCAAAAAGAAAGGAATCTGGGTCACTCCCTGAATTGCTAAGTGGAGGAGAACCGCCCAATAGTTACATCAACCTTGGACTGTTACATGAGTAAGAAATAAGGTTTTTATTGCATTTGAGCCATACACATTTGGCCTCTATATTTTTAAATCCACTTTAACCTGTTTTAAAAGGTATATGATACAATATATCTTTTAAAACAGGTAACCCTGGGCTATCTGAATCTGACCCCACTGAGTAGGTAAAGCTCCAACATACGTAATAGAGCATGTTTGGCTGGCTGAACTAGACCCAGACATTGATGGTGTAGAAAATACTCCTCTCCCCCTTTCCTTCCACATGTGCGAACGTTAAATACGGGAGCATTTGTTTAGTAATTAAGGGAAGGGAGAGGAGTTTGCCTTCCTACTGGCAAGAACCAGTAGGAGAATGAAGGGGATCGACCGTGTGAGGTCTGCTTCCTGTTTAGGCACAAGGTCTGGATTTGAACCCTCATATATGGAGGAGAGAGGACCAGAAACTAACAGAAACCACAGGCCAGAAACTTGACAAGATGGTGGACCCAATTTGTTCTGTTTGGAGCCAAGAAGATAAGGCCCAACCAGGAGTTTAAAAGAGAGAGTTAATCTTCCTGCCTCTGTCCAGATCTCAGCACTAAAGAAGGGTAGCTGTGGGACACCTGGATACAGGGTGCTTGGCCTAGACATTGGCATTCACCAGACAGGCACCCTCAGCATGGGCAGTGGTGGGGCTGAAAACATCTCCTCTCCCCAAAACATGATAATAATGGCTAACGTTTATTAATCATTTATCAGACGTCAGACATTGTCCTGCTAGCCATAACATTACTATGAGTGGTAATTACTAGGAGGTAGGAAGGTAATATTATCCCTGTTTTACAAATCAGGAAACAGGCATACAGAAATAAAGTAACTTGCCCACTGTCATGTAGCTAGTAAATGGCAGTGTTAGAATTCCGATTCACACAGTCTGAATTCAGAGCCTGAGCTGGTAATTGCTGTGCTATACGCTTATTCCAATCCATAGGGAATGTGCTTACTGGAAGAGAGTGAGCCTATTACCAAATTAAGTATTCCAGTCATTTGAGAACAACAGGCCCTTCTAGAAACAATCAGGAACACTTGGAGAGGGGGTACTTCATGGAATTTCAGATAGGTAGAGACTTCAAATTATGTTTTGGGCAAAAACATAAATACCACCCTTTTTGATAGCTTTAGTCCGGTGAGTCCAGTGGACTTATGAATTTTATTAACTCATCATTTCCTCTCTAAGTCACAGTCAGTGGGATTATGCCACAGATTGGTAGATGACATAGATTCAAATGAGCAGATGTTTAACTATGATGGAAGAAATTAGTATGGTTGATGCAGAGTATCATGGCATATTTTTTATTGCAAAACAAAAACCTTGGGTTACTTATATTTAACAGATAGAATAGTAGGGAAAAAGAAGAAAAATGTACATTAGGACAGTGAAAGAAAAAATAGTTTTCTGCAGTAACCAATGCTGTTACTCATTTCACTGTTCCTTTGGGGTTAAGGGTGACTTCCTCTATGAATGTCTTATTTATGTGAACATACATGACAAATGGGGCCTATCTGGCCACATATTTCCCAGAGAAAGGGGTGGGCCTGTGTGTGTCATTTCTTCTGATCCTATTTTTACTCTCTTTACAGTTGAAAGATTGAAAAATACTGTATTTCTTTTTTTTTTTTTTAATGTGATGATTTATTTATTTATTTACTTATTTATTTATGGCTGTGCTGGGTCTTCATTTCCGTGCGAGGGCTTTCTCTAGTTACGGCAAGTGGGGGCCACTCTTCATCGCGGTGCGCCGGCCTCTCACTATCGCGGCCTCTCACTATCGCGGCCTCTCTTGTTGCGGAGCACAAGCTCCAGACGCACAGGCTCAGTAATTGTGGCTCACGGGCCTAGTTGCTCCATGGCATGTGGGATCCTCCCAGACCAGGGCTCGAACCCATGTCCCCTGCATTGGCAGGCAGACTCTCAACCACTGCGCCACCTGGGAAACCCCAGGTTTCATTTTCATTATTAGGAAGGCTAATCCTGGGTGTGTGTTGAACACTGGGCATCTGTTTTGAGCTTTCAGAATGACTGTGATGGTGGGGCTGAGAGGTGTTGCCCTGTGTTGTTCTGCTCCCATATTTACCTGGATGATTGGTGAGTGTGGGCCTTCTATCTCAGCTCCCAAATATTACCAAGGAGCTCTAGGTAATATCCCACAACCACTGGGAATAAATCTCCCTTGTAAGACTCTGCTCTCCTAGCTTCTACATTTATCCCTTTTCAGTCTGTTTTCCACACAACAGCCAGGTGATGCTTTTTGGTAAAATATGAGTCAGATCTAGTCACTCTTCTTTCTACCAAAAACTCTCCAATGGCTTTCCAGCACACTGAAAAAGTATCCAACCATCTTACAAAACCAGCCCCTGGCTATTTCTCCAACATCATTGGGTAGCACTCACCCCTTACCCTTCCTGGGCCTCTGGTCTCCTTTTCTCCAGTATGCCAACCTCACTCTCCACTTGGCCTGCCCTGTATTTTTCATCTGGCGGCTCTTCCCCAGATACCTCACATTCCACTCAGGGCTCCACTCAAATGCCCTTCCTCAGAAAGGGCTTCCCTCACTGCCTCCTTTCAAATAGCACCTTGGACAATATGCAACATCTTACCTTGCTTCATTTTTCTTCATACCTCTTATCACTACCAGGCTGGGTCAGGTGGGTCTTGTTGCCCATGGCAAAGACATTAGAGGGGTTTGAGTGAAGTTATCTGCTCACCTTATCTGCTGATAACTTATCTGCTTATAACTTCATCTGAGTTAGGGTTTGAAAAGCCCATGTTGGCTATTTTACTGAACTACTAGAAGGAGTAGGGTGGGAATTAGAAGCTATTACGTTAATTCAAGTGAGAGATGATGGTGGCTTGGACCAAGGTGGAGGAGGTGAAAAAAGGTCAGATTCTGGATGAAATTGGAAGCTAGAATTGACATTCAGTGTGTACTTTGCTCACGGAAAAGTATTAGAGAGAAACATATTTGTGAGTGTCAGCAACTTGCCTGATCCACATGGCCATGTGGGTCTGTGGGCCTCTTCAGAATGAAAGCTTATTAATAGCTCCTCGTAGGCTCTTTCTCCACCCATGATGATTCTGCTCCCATCTGAATGTTTTTCACTTGCATATATTTCTGTGGGGTTAAAATAAGCTAAGTGTTTATGTTTATTTCACTGGGAGTTACATGTTCCAATTAGAAAACTCACCAATAAATCCCTTTTTGATGCTTTTTAAAAGAATTACAGTTACTTTATGTAGGTAGATTTGATCAAAAAGGTGCTTACTCTCCAGCTTTGCATTCTCAGTTGTTACCCCCACCTCTGTTTAAGAAAAAAAGTAATAACCAGTAGCCATGTGGACTCTATCATAAGGCTTAGAAAGGAGAGGAGGCTCAATGATCATTTCTATTTAAAAAAAATCTTCTTTGAAATATTATAATTATCATGCATTTACTATGCACTGGATTTAGGGATTTTTATTTTAATGACTTTATGGAGATACTTAATCTCACAGAGCTAGAATACTAATTACTATACTGTGTTGCAGTAGGAAAAACAGCAAATTACTCAAATTGTAATTATGATATTCAGTTTTAAACAAGTGTGTAATAATTGACTTTGTGTGCAATAATGGATTTGTCATTTAGGCAGTAATTTTTTATGCAAATAGAGTACTTTATATGTGTGAACCAGTTATTATAAAATTAATTACTGAATATAATATCTTGCAGAACTGACTATCAAGAGTTCCTCTAGCTGGCTTATCCATTCATGCAAAATTTGGGTTTTTATGTACAGTGATGAGCTTTATAACCAAAGGAAACTAAACCACATTCTACATGCCTGCTAAATGTGCTTTTCATTGCAATTATCCTTTTCAAGTGCTTTATAAACACTTTCCCTCAAGGCTCTCCAATAATGAATTTTCACAATAACCCTAAAAGCTAGTTAAGCATTTTAAATCTTCCACATTTTGGAGACGTGGAAATTTATTCTATGGTTATATAGTAAATATTTGGATGATATTCACTTTGTAGTATCACTAATTATATTTGGTGACCTGGATTCCCCTCTATGAAGGACAATTTTTATTTTCTTGGTATTTTTTTTTTCTCTTAGAGAAATTAGAGACAGTTGAGGGTAGTGAATGGGGCTGTTATTGAGGCACAGACTCAAGGGAGAAAGGAATCCAGAAGACCCATGAATATTTGTGCCGATCAACACAGCACACGGCTTCACATGGGCATCATAGCACAGCCATGACATCACTCCAGAAACTTCTGAGACCTTCTTTACATTTCCCAGGAAACTCCTCAGATCTTTCAGTCAACTTAAACTGGATATTTGTTCGAAGCCGTTTGACATCATTTTCTCCCAGTTCTCATGCTTGGCCCTAAGCTTGCCACTGGGAGAAGTTGAGCAGTCACTTCTTTTAAAGCAATTTTTGAAGCCAAAGATGGCTCATAATTGAGGCTCTAGAGTCTAATTAACTGCAATTACACATTGTTTTGGCTTTCAGATCTATTTACCTTCCCAAATACTACCAAGAATTTAGTGTTGTCTTTGTATGGTTTTAGCTTTTCACAGTTAGCAGGGATGCTTCATAAGGCAGGGATTTTGGCCGTTTACCAGTATCCGCAACATCTAGAACAGTGTCTGTCATACAGTAGGTGCTTAATAAATATTTGCTGAACAAAGAAGTAGTTACAGTACATTGTCTTTTTAAAATTTTATTCACTAAAACTGCTATTGGTATTACAAATAATGAGAACTTTTATGTTCAGTGGGTTTCCTTTTAATGCTGATACTAAAAATGTAGAGTATATTATAGGAAAAGGAGTTAAAATTGACTTTCTTCTGAATATTTTTCAAGATCATACATAAAGTCATCTTGAAAAGTTATTAAATTATGGTTAGCACATCATAAGAATTTCTCCTCAAAAGAAGTTACACTGAAGACAGTATTACAAAGTGGTTGGTAGTAAGTAGGGTAAACATGATTTAGGTTCCAATCTCAGTTCTACCATTTAGTGACTTTTCACAGTTTCCCTGTTCCTCAGCCTTCCTCTTCTACCAACCCTCTTACAAGGCAAGTTTTTCTGCACCTGTTAACTCATCTCCACTGAGAGATCAACTGATAGTCCTCTCAGTCTTCTCATCTGTAAAACGGGAATAGCAATGCCCCAGAGCTGCTTAGTGTAATTAGTTTCAGTTCCATAGTCAAACACCATCATGTATTTCTAGGTACATGACTAGCACTAAATACATACTGGGTATTATTACTATTAATTTTATTAGTAAGCAGACATGAATACCACATATTGGACCCATGTCTGATCTTTATAAATGAGGTCACTTTCCATATATGATTCTGATTCTCAAATAGAGATTATTGAAATCATTACATCAACATTCTAAATGTAGGAAAAAGTTTGGGAAAGGTATTTATTGAGGAAAAAAGAAATCTGAAATTCAATGAATATGGATTGTTTTTCCTCATATATGTTAATTTTAGGCCAAGGGCCTTACAGGTTGTTGAATTTAGATACTGTTGGGGGAAATTTCCCAGTAGAAGTAATAGATTTCTCTTCTTGTTTTTTCTTTAATTCATATAAAATAAATTGCTCCTAAATCTAGTCAATGTGACTGAGCCTTCCCTGGATATTATTGACATTCTTTGTTTGTGACCTTTGTCCAAAAACTATAAAATGTAGAATTATAACTTTCTTCCTATCAAAAATTCTGCCTATGTGGCCGGGGTTGTGTGGGGTGGTGGTGGGATGAATTGGGAGACTGGGATTGACATGTATACACTAATATGTATAAAATAGATAACTAATAAGAACCTGGTGTACAAAAAAATAAATAAAATTCAAAAATTCTGCCTGTGGAACATAGGACATAGAAATATGGTAGCTTATGGGAAAAATTGTGAAGCAGGCGAAATTTAGACTTGAGAGTCTTCTCTTTTCCAATCAGCCCATGCTGGTGTCTTTCACTGAAACCTGGTGCCCACCATGCCAAATTCATATACTGTTATCAGTTAATCCCCACTGAGGTGCTGGCTAACAATCACTCAAGGAGTTGTTCTCCAATGCAGTATTTGTGTGTAGCAAGGACTCTTGAATGCTCAAAAAAAAAATCAAGACCCAAATAAATAAATAGGTAATTGTGTACTTATAGGCCCCTCTGACAAACAATAGGGAAGATGATGGCAGTGTGGGAGTGTGGCAAGATTGCCACTTCAAGGTGCCCTTAAACATCCCTCGTAGTTAGCCTTCAAATAATAATGAATATTGTCTTGTAGTTTACCGTCTCTAAGTGTTTTGACATGCAATATTTCATGTGATCTCACACTCTTCCAGTGTAGTAATTAGGGGAATGTTATTCTCCTCATCTAACAAATAAAGAGTCTAAAATATAATGGAATTAAACTATTTTCTCAAGTTTACCTATTTAGTGACTGATTTTGTAAAGTCTGGAAGCTTTTTACTCTACATTCTTGTAGCCATCATTGACCCTTTTCTTTTTATCATAACCCTACAAGACCTACCATGAAAATATTGCCAGAACTCAAACATATAGTTTCGCCTCCACTGCTAACACCCTAATCTAAGTCACCATCATTTTTCATCCAAATTGTATACTAGCTCGCTAACTGGCTTTCTGGCTTCTGCCATTATCCCTTATTCTCCACAAATCAGCCCGAAGGATTCTTGAAAAAAATAAGTCAGGTCATGCCACTGATTTACTCAACAGCTTCCAGTGGCTTCCCATCTAACTCAGAGTAAAAACCAATGTCCTTATAATGATTTTCAAGTCCTGGGGTGCTCCATGTGGTTGATAGGCTCTACACTGCATATGAGTGCCCCAGACTGAAGCAGCTAATAGAAGCTGAAATCCACTCATCAAACCATGTGTTCTGGCGTTGACTGATGTGTACCTTTTTCTAAGTCTCATAGAGTTGCCATATGGGCCAGCAGAAGCCTTTCACCTAAATCTCTGAGACCTTATGAGTCATCGTTCACGCCCACTCCATGCTCACCCAGTGCCAATCACTCCTGCCCAGCCACATTGACCTCCTTGCTCTTTCCTGAACATACTAACAACCAGGCATCATATGAGCAGTGTCCTTTGATTATACACATATAGGGGAGAATTTGGTGGGAAGTTTTATGGCTTTATCAAGATTGCCACTTCCTGAGACCCATATGCAACATTTATATCTTGCTGAGAGAAGATAGATCAATTTCCATAAATACCCTACACATATAGTTTCTAGAGGGAAAGAAACTTGTAGGAGTACCTGTCCAGATAAAGTGGCCCCAGCAAAGGCCCAGTGACAGGAAAGGCAACACAGCCACTGAAACAAAATGATCTTGAGATTAATGAGGAGGACTTATTACAGTACAGCCTTCAAGACAGCCACTTTGGCATGGTGTGGTATTCAGGGGAAAAGAGTACTGAGCATGTGAATGTCACGTAAGACAACTGATAACCCTTGGAGCCCAAGCACACCATTATGACCCTTGCAAGAACTTGAGTCAGTTAGCAAGAAGACTGATGCAGAATGAATAGAGTCCACCTTGCTGTGCAAGCATCAGCTCCAACAGCAGCACCATGTGGCAGCAATGTGCAGTCACATTAGTAGGCTAATTAGATCTTCATGTAGCTATGGGAAGTATCCCGAAATAGGAAATAAACCCCTTTGTACTGAACAAAGTACAAAGAACCTACTATTTGAAAGAGTCTCAAAGACTTATACCTGGACCTTACTAGTGAGCTCTGCTGGGGACTTTGCTACTCAGACCATTGTTTAAGAACTTCTTAGACTCCTAAGAGGGAAAAATATGGCACAGACCCAGAAGATATATGTTTTAAAAACAATAAGTGTCTATATACAAACATATACACACATATATATAATTATATATAATAAACTAAAAGAAGTACATCTACATCTGCTTCTTGGTATAAAAAGTAACAAATTTTCTTAAGATTGTGGAGCGTGCATATGTGATCACATATTTTTCAAGGGCTTCATGGTCTACTGAAAGCCCTGCTATAACTCCTGTGATACCCACTAAGACATGATGTCCTTTTCCCCTCTGTTTCTATGTCTCTGCACAGGGAATGAGAGGAAGAAATTTTGAGATTTGATGATTTAAGGCAGGTTTTCCTGGTGTTAGGTGGTGAATAAGAGGACTGTCAAGCATATGATCCTATAGTTAAAGTAGTCAACAAGACCTTTGGAAAAGGTCTGCACAATTTTACTTTCTGAAATGCACCAAATTAACAAAATAAGAATGAAACTTAATTTCCATTGAAACAGATGGAGAGCTCCAATTTCAAATCACAGACCCCAAAGAATACTTTCTGACACAAGATAGCACTGTGAAAGAAGTTTAGTGAACTTACCTAGTTCACAAATTTTAACCATTTCCTGCCCAGACTATGCTTACTATCTTCTACCCTAAAATAATCTTATGACTAACCCTGGCCCCAAAACATTATAAGTACCTTTCTCTAATCTTCTGCATATTATATGCTACCGCGACTTTGTCGAGGTGGTACCTGCCCTTGCTCAGCTATTTAATAGACCCAGCTTTGTGAGCTCAGTACATATTCCCTGTGGTCTCTGCATGGGGGATTCGATAAATTATCTTTGGATGGAGTTTGCCCTTTGTCCTAGTTCAGGCTGCTATAACAACAATACAATAAACTGGGAGGCTTAAACAACAAACATTTCTCACAGTTCTGGAGGTTGGAAAGTCCACGATCAAAGTTGGCAGATGCGGTGTCTAATGAAGGCTCATTTCCTGGTTCATAGGAACCAGGTCCTCTAACTGTCTCTTCACATGCTGGAAAGAGGGCTAGAGAGCCCCCAAGGTCTCTTTTATAAGAGGTCTAATCCCTCATAACCTAATTACCTCCTCCTAACACCGTTGCACTGGGGGTTAAGATTCCAACAGAGGATTGCAACATAAATGCTGGGGGGACACAAACATTCAGTTCATAACCATACCTTTTATATCTAAAGATTCACGCCTTCCTTAATTTCATAAAATTTGTTTCATTACATTTTTTTAAATATTTTTCCTTTTTCTGTTTTCTTCCATCAGGCACACCAGTTATACTTCCGAATTGAGTAGTATTATCTTCATAAATGGCATCTTCTCACTACTTGCTCTTATTTTTGTCATGTTTTCCCTCCATGTTTGGTTTTTTGCAATGTTGAGTCTGCTCTTTGCACTTTCTAAAGCATTAAATTTAAAATGTTCTTCAATGCCTTGGAGAAATTTTTTTTCCAAGTGTGTGTTTTGACTGTCTTCTGCATGCCATATTCTCTCTTTACCTTGTGGTTGCAGAATTTTTTCATAGATAGCATACTGATTTTTTTTCTCTTAGTTATTTTTAACATATTCAGTCCTACATGAGTTTCCTACTTCTGCCAAAAGAATCTGAATGGGAACTTTGACTCTGCTGCATCTTTATCTGCTCTTTTATAAGTTTTTCCCTTAAAGCTGAAGTTGAAAATTTGAATGTTGAATTTCTTTCTTCTCTGGTAGGATTTTGGATGCCCAAGGAGAGTAGGGTGAAAGCTGGGACCATGAGTACTCTTAGTCTGGGAACTTTGTCCCTGTGTTCTTTTGGCTTGATTTTATGATTTGGCTCCAGCAAGGCAGATTAGCAAGAAGCCAGGTGAAAATTTTAAGCTCCCAGGTGTTTTCTTTGGTAAGTCAGTACATTTTTTTTTTCAGATGATAGTAATCTTCTGTAATTCAAAGTTGGCTGCAGGATATTGTTTCATCTCTTTTCTTCGCCTCTTATAAGCTTTATTTTCAGCATGTGCTTAAGTGTTAGGATGCCAAGTCAATGAAAATGCCACTGGTGATGCTGTTTCTACTTCAGCCCTGGCTGTCATTCCTGTTTGGCAGTAGAGACAGACACCACAGGTATAGTGTTTTCTATCACCGTCTTGTCTTCAGAAAACAAGAGCTGTGCACCATTACTGTTAATTCAGTTTGAGGTCTTCTCTCACAGCCTATTCAAACTATGAGTTGGAATGAGCTGATAATAAAACCATTTAGCTTAGTTTGTGTTGCATATCAATATTAGGTCCATTTTATCTGCCTTAAAAGTCGTAGTGTTTTCCGTTCCATTTTTCTTTGTAAAGGAAACAGTTTAAGATATAATCTGGTAACCATTTTTAGTTAAATATTTTACTGAAGAAAGGAGCTTATAAGCATCTGTAAGAAAAAGAAATGTGTCAACTCTAAAGGGGAAAATGTTACAATCGTCTTTGAATATTAGATGCTAGTATAAATGGAGCATTTTGTACATTATTTGGAAGGAGAAGAAAGTATGATTCAATAATTTCTCTACCCAGACAAATTCATGAACATAAAGTTCATGAGTCAAAGCAATAAAATGATACTTAGATATACAAAATTTTATGAAATGTGCAACTCAAGCATACTTCTTAAAAATGTCTGTGTCTTGTATTCCAGACAATTGAAAGACAAATCAAAATAAAGAACTCATATGGGGAAGTTATGAAAGGATAGGGGAAAAAAAATACCTGTTTTGCAAGAGAGAGAGAAAGAGAGAGTGAGTGAGCAAGAATGAGAGAGGGAGAGATAGAGAAGAAAACCTAAACCAAGTGAATTGTTACTTTTAAAATAGTTTGCTATCTTTAATTTTTAAATGGAATTTGTCTGGCAGAGGGAAGATAACCTGTAAAGTTCTTTGTTCAGGTCAGAAAGGACCAATAGGAGCTACTTAAACAATAAACATTTACCTATTGAAGGATTACTAGAACCTGCTCTATGATCAGAGTATGAAAAAAAAAAAATCTTCCTGAAAAGTTTATTTATTCCCCTAAAAACATAGTATCCAATTTTAGAATTATAACACTCAATTCATGAAACATCTCCCCTGTGGCAAATGATTGTTTTTATATCTTCTAGTAAACAGAAAAGAGCAATGAAATGTGATGTCTCCAGATGCCCTGCTGGCTTTATGCTTGTATAAAGTCCTCATTTGCCTTCTTTGGCAGCTGTATTTCTTTCCTGAGAGACATTGCTCCTGTCAGATTGGCTCAGTTTTTTCCATCCCTCCTTGAAGTGTTAGTGGTACTGACCAGGGGAAAAGAGGACAGACTAGAAAGTTCTCAAGTGTGAAATTGAACTCATAGCCAAACACTGAAAATACTCTCTTTGTGGCTCAGCAAAATTTCCATTACCTTTTGTTTATTTCTGGGTAACACAGTATTTCTTCTTGATTATATCCAGCCCCAGCTGTGGAAGTAATAGAAATGTCTTGTGAATCAATTAGTACACGGGGAACTGTTGTACTATAAAAAATTTACAAGCACCTGAGTTTGAGAATGTTTTTCTCATCTGTACCTTAAATTATACAAATTCAACCATCCTTATTGAAGATTAGCTTATTTTCTAAGAACTTGTTGAAGCTAGGCCTCAGAACAAATGAACTGAGATTTTGTTACTATTTTCTCCAACAAAACAAATTTTCCCATGGAATGGCACAGAAATGGCTGTTTGAAGGAACTCTTTTTCATTTACAAAGAGCTTTTTTGGTGTATTTGTGCATCATTTTAAAACCCATGTCTCCCAATACTATTTCTGTTTGCAATCCTGATTTTCAGTACTGAAAACTGATCATAATCTTTAATATGGTGTTTCTAAGATGGAAGAACTATCCTTGTTAGGCAAATCATCTGAGAAAGTGTCTGGCACAGTTTTTGGCCCATGGTTCATTAGTTTCTTTTATTTTTAGATTTTTTTTCAACTTAAAATATTTTCTCTCCTTCTTGACAAATATTGTGTCTAATGCAGCTACTGTCCCTCTTTAAAACAGATTGTGCTATGTCAACAACTCATAAAATAGAGATAGATGATTTCACATATTAAAGAAAGTTTGGTTTAAGGGCAATTTACAACTGGACAGAGAAAGCTTAACTTTTTTCCAGGCAGTCAGAATTTTCAATAAGTCCCACATATAAGCAGTGAAGTAAAATATAAATGTCAAGGTATCAAGAAAGATGAAACCTCAGTTAGTGGAAATGAAGTATATAAACCAGTTATGATTAGTGTTGTTCATCTGACCTTTCTGGAGTATGGTCCATTCTCCTGTATGCTGCATGACTTTAATTATAGGATGCCAGCCTCCTATATATACACACCCAACTTTTTGTGCAGAGTGATGTATAACACCTAGCACGCTGGTGGCCTTCATTAAATATTAAATAATAATAATGCACATCCTGCCTTACTTAAAAAGTAAATACTGCCTTATTTTAAAAGGTCATAAGTTTTCGTCTGTGCAAGGGACTATACCCTGAATTTTTAGTGCTGTTTTTAAATGATTTGCTTTATGGTGCTAGTTTTATAAGTGAGCTAAATTGCCCAGGTTTTCAGTGTCCCATCAGAGCACTGGTGGAAAAGCAACCTTGCCTATTCAGCATCAGTGTCACAAGGGGAATTTACGCAGGTGAGGCTCTTGGGATAGAGTCTTCTACAGGTGATGATATGATGGCTCATTCTTATTTTTCTCCTGAGGTTGATGCCTGCTGTCAGAAGATGTATAGATTGATTTGATCACCTTCCTTTCCTCCCTCTGGTGTCCAACATGAAAAAACTAAAACTAAAAAAGTGACCTCACTCTATGGAAAGAGATGATCCAGCTATATTTCGAATGGCTCTACAGCAGCCTTCAGTAATCAGAGGCCACTCAGGCACACATCTCATCACAGATGTCTCAAACTCTTTTTTTTTTTTTCCTTTATTGTAAGGACACATTCATACAGGTGATACCCCCTCGTATGCAATTCTTGGTGTCTTAACCTCACACTTTCTCTCCCTCTTAAGAAAGTAGATATCGTAACCCCAGTGGGGTGTTGACTCAGCATCCCCACCACTCCCTTCCGACACTGGGGACTTGTTTCCCAGATCCCCTTTCCTGTCTGGTTTCAGGTTAGCTTGCTGAAGAAAGGTACTCGTGGAAGGTTTGGGAGGCAAAGGGAGAAAGGAAAGAGGAAACCATTATCCTGGGAAGCCACCAGATGAAGCAACATCAGAGACTTTCCCACCAGCTCCCACTTTGCAGGCCAGGTAGCCAGACACGACATATTCTTAGACTGACCACAAGCCCAACTTTCCCAACCATTCCAGGGCTTTGAAATCACTAGTGATTGTTTCTTTGTCCCAGTGCCTGCAGCTGTACAGTTCCTGCCACATTTGTATAAACCTTAATTTCTATATTGAATCCTTTATTCCTAGAATAATTGCAGGGGCTCTGTTTTTCTGACCAAACTCAGACTGACCAAACCCAGAGAGAGCCATATTATAGGTATAACCTTGTATCTGCTCTGATTTAAGAAGAAAACTAAATTATTCAATTAAGTTTCAGCACTTTATTATATTAACAGTACATGTGGTACATTCCATGAAAGAATATGGAAAACCTATGTGTTTTGACACTACAGTTAAGAAATTATTCCTCTATTATTATTGTTATTATCACTCCTCTGTCATATATTAGCTATAGTAGTCCCCTCTTATTTGTGGTTTCTCTTTCTGCAGTTTGAGTTACCAGGTTTGGTCAACCAAGGTCTGAAAATAGTGAATGGAAAGTACTAGAAATAAACGATTCATAAGTTTTAAATTGTGTGCTGTTCTTAGTAGTGTGATGATATCTCACACTGTCCTTATCCATCCCACCCAGGCGAGAATCACCTCTTTATCCAGTATATCCTGCCTGTTGGTCACTTAGTAGCCGTCTTGGTTATCGGATGGACTGTCACACAAATTCCTCCTCAGGGGATACACTGCATACTCCTTAGTTCTCCACTTATTTTTTGGTATCCCAGTACTTGTGTTCACATCATCATTATTTTACAAAATAATGGCCTCAAGAGTAGTGATGCTGGCAATTCAAATAAGCCAAGGAGAAGCCATAGTAAAGTGCTTTCTCTAAGTGGAAAGGTGAAAGTTCTAACCTTAATAAGGAAAGAAAAAAAAATTGTTTGCTGAGGTTGCTAAGATCTACCGTAAGAATGAATTTTCTTGGGACTTCCCTGGTGGTCCAGTGGTAAAGAATCTGCTTTACTATGCAGGGGATGCAGATTCGATCCCTGGTCAGGGAACTAAGATCCCACATGCCGCAGAGCAACTAAGCCCACATCCCACAACTACTGAGCTCGTGTGCCTCAACTAGAGACCGTGTGCTGCAAGCTACAGAGCCCACGTGCCCTGGAGCCTGCGTGCCACAACTAGAGAAGAGAAAATCTGCACGCCAGAACTAGAGAGAAGCCTGCACGTCTTAATGAAAGATCCCGCATGCCTCAACAAAGGTCCCACGTGCCGCAACTAAGACCTGACACAGCCAAAAATAAATAAATAAAAATTAAAAAAAAAGAATCTTCTATCCATGAAATTGTGAAGAAGGGAAGAGAAATTCCTACTAGTTTTGCTGTCACACCTCAAAATGCAAAAGTTATAGCCACAATGCGTGATGAGTACTTAGTTAAGATGGAAGTGGCCTTAAATTTGTACACTCAAATATTTTGAGAGAGAGACCACATTCACACAACTTTTATTACAGTATATTGTTATATTTTTTCTATTATTAGTTATTGTTGTTAATCTTTTACTGTGCCTAATTTATAAATAAACTTGATCATAGGTATGTATATGAAAATACACAGTAAAATATGGTTGGGTGCTGTCCGCTGTTTCAGGCATCCACTGGGGGTCTTGGAACGTATCCCCTGCTGCAGGTAAGTGGGACCGCTATACTGTACTGTACTTAAATTCTATCTAGTAAAGCAGTAGTGTGAGGGGATGCCTGTTGTTCACTTAAGCGATACTATGTGTATATGCACACCTGCATGCTGGCGCACACCTGCATGCTGGCGCACACACAGACACACATTACCCTCATTATACAAATCCCTACTCAGGGGCCAGCCACACTGCTCACTCCTTAATTCTCTGTTTATTTTTGGTAACCTGAAAGCTGACACAGTGACCTGCCCTCTCTCTTGTCTAGCCAGTTACAAATAAGCAATACCCTTGCCCTCCCATCATCACTTTGTATTAATTCTTCCTCTTTTCTGTCAGGAGCCTTCTGAGTGAAAAATGATTGTTGATATTCTACCAAGCGGTGGAACAAATATGGGCTTTGAGTGGAAAAACCTGTATTTGAATCCATTCCTTTCTGGTTACTAAACACAGAGTAATGCAAAGCCCCAGCAATGTGTCTACCACATCACAGGTATTCAACACATGTTAGTTTACTAGACAAGACTTGGCCCCTCTATGCTTTGGTTTCCTCAGTGGTAAAAGGAGACACCAGTGATCTTAACCCACAGGGGTTTTGTGAGACTAAATGAGGTTATGCTTAGCACAGGGCACAGCGTAGTGAGAAGCTAGTCAGTGGTGTCTGCTTCTGTTGTTCTTGTTAATGCCTCACCAGAGATATAGTATATGAGATTCTCAAATGCAACTCTCTTTTTAAAACCAATCCCAAGGTAGATCTGCCTTTCTTAAAATTACATTGTGTATCTAGAAAACACTCCTCTGTTCCTAGAGTCACCCTTGCCACTCTGCAGAGACCTTAGTGTTCAACCTTGCTGACTTGTTATTCCAGCTCTGCTAAGGCTTTTTTATTTTTTTATTCACCGCATGTCGGTGATGGTGAGTTTTATGTGTCCACTTGGCTAGTTTTTCATTCAGACACTAATCTGGTTGTTCCCTGAAGGTATTTCTGTAGCAATGATTCATATCTTTAAATACTTGACTTTAGGTAAAGGAGGTTATCCTGCTCCTTTAATAACAAATAACTAATAGAGTTTGTTATTATTTAACGGGTAGCATGTTTACATAACTAATATTTATGAATTGCCCCCTTTTTTTATGGTGCCAATTTTAAATACAGTTTTATTTAAGACATTGTATTTTCCACTTATAATACAGTGCTTGTAAAGTGCAATGTTATTTCCTTTCCCCGTGGACACATTCCATGTTCAAGCATCAAGAATGCCCAGTTTACTATAGCAGCTCAACTTTAAAACTGCCATGGAATTTGCTACAAATTTGGGTCCTTCAGTGTTTTGTGGAACAATGCTAAACCTATGCTAGGGTCAGCTAGGCTGGCTTAATCAACCTCTTCAGTGGTGGGCCCAGAGGAGGCACCACCAGATGGAGGAGCTCCACCACCAGGGAAGCCCCCAGGCATTCCTCCTGGCATGCCTCCTGCACTCTGGTACAGCTTGGTAATGATGGGGTTGCAGACTTTTTCCAGCTCCTTCTGCTGATGTTCGGCTTCTTCCTTCTCTGCAGTCTGGTTCTTATCAAGCCAGTTGATTATTGCATTACACTTATCAAGAATCTTCTGTTTGTCCTCATCATTAATCTTGCCTTGAAGTTTCTCATCCTCAACAGTAGCTTTCATGTTGAAAGCGTAGGATTCAAGAGAATTCTTCGAAGACACCTTATCCTGCTGCTTCTCATCTTCAGTTTTGTACTTCTCTGCTTCCTGAACCATGCGTTCAATGTCTTCCTTGCTCAAATGGCCCTTGTCATTAGTGATGGTAATCTTGTTCTCTTTTCCTGTGCTCTGATCCACAGCAGAGACATTGAGGATGCCATTGGCATCAGTATCAAAAGTGACTTCAATCTGAGGAACACCATGGGGGGCAGGAGGTATGCCTGTGTGTTCATACTTGCCAAGCAAGTTGTTATCCTTGGTCATGGCACGCTCACCTTCATAAACCCGAATGAGTACACCGAGCTGGTTGTCAGAGTAGGTTGTGAAGGTCTGCATCTGCGTCTGCTTGGTGGGAATGGTGGTGTGCGCTTGATGAGGACAGTCATGACTCCACCTGCAGTTTCAATTCCAAGGGAAAGAGGAGTGACATCCAACAGCAGCAAGTCTTGAACATTTTCAGATTTGTGTCCAGACAGAATGGCTGCCTGGACAGCTGCACCATAAGCAACAGCCTCGTCAGGGTTGATGCTCTTATTCAGTTCCTTCCCATTGAAGAAGTCCTGTAGAAGTTTCTGAATCTTGGGGATGTGGGTTGAACCACCCACCAGGACAATATCATGGATCTGAGACTTGTCTAGCTTGACATCCCGAAGGGTTTTCTCCACAGGGTCCAGTGTGTCACGGAACAGGTCAGCATTCAGTTCTTCAAATCGGGCATGGGTAATTGAGGTATAGAAGTCGATTCCTTCATAGAGGGAATCAGTCTCAGTACTGGCCTGGGTGCTGGAAGAGAGAGTGCACCTAGCACGCTCACAAGCAGTATGAAGGCGATGGACAGCCCTCTTGTTCTCACTGGTGTCCTTCTTGTGCTTGTGCTTGAACTCTGCAATAAAATGGTTGACCATTCGGTTGTCAAAGTCCTCTCCACCTAAGTGGGTATCTGTAGATTTGACCTCAAAGATTCCATCCTCAATAGTGAGAGTTGACACATCAAACGTGCCACCACCTAAATCAAAGATCAGCACATTTCTTTCTGCTCCGACCTTTTCGTCTAAGCCATAGGCAACAGCGGCAGCAGTTGGCTCGTTGATTCGAAGTACATTGAGCCCAGCAATAGTTCCAGCATCTTTGGTCTCAGCCTGACGCTGAGAATCATTAAAGTAAGCGGGTACTGTGACAGCAGCATGGGTAACAGTCTTCCCAGGGTAGGCTTCTGCTATTTCCTTCATCTTTGTCAAAACCATGGATGACACCTCCTCTGGATAGAAACTTTCTGTCTCTCCCTTGTATTCTACTCGAACCTTAGGCCTGCTTGCATCATTCACCACCATGAAGGGCCAGTGCTTCATATCAGACTGGACAACAGCATCGTCACGTCTTCGCGCAGTGAGGCGTTTGGCATCAGAAACCGTGTTGGTGGGATTCATTGCAACTTGGTTCTTTGCAGCGTCACCGATCAATTGTTTGGTATCAGTAAAGGCGGCATAGCTTGGGGTAGTTCGGTTCCCCTGATCATTGGCAATTATTTCCACTTTACCATGCTGGAAGACACCCACACAAGAATAGGTGGTGCCAAGATCAATGCCAACTGCAGGTCCCTTAGGCATGGTTGCTGGAGCGTAGGCGCAGGTCTGCTGCAGGAGAAAACGGCAATCTGGAAAGCTGCCGCCGCATTCAATGAGCTTGCCCCATATTAACAAGCATTACTGAGTGCCTACCTAATACATCCTGAGGAGTACTAATTCTCTGATCTTAGAATCTTCATTAATTAACCTAATAATACTATCTCTATAGAGAGCAAGGATCTACAACGTGTGTGTGTGTGTGTGTGTGTGTGTGTGTGTGTGTGTGTGTGTGTGTGTGTGTGGTTTGTTCTGTTTGGTCATTTGCCCTCACATGCCTTCCTCCAGCATCTTTCTTCCTACATCTCAGGTCTCTGTACATTCTATCCTTGGTCACTTCTCCCTCTCTGTATTTCTTGGCATTCAGATTTCCTTCATTCCTTCCTACTTTTTTTTTGTTGTTGTTATTCCTTATTCTTCCTTGAGACAGTTTCACAAGCATCTTCACCATCTCTTCTCTAAGCAGATGATCAACCCCAGAGGGAAGATCCTATCACAAGCCATCATTTTCCCTGGGCTCTGGGCTACAGTTTGTCAGCGTGTGCGCCTGCATTTGTTGGTTCAGCATGGTACTTTGCGTGGCAAGCATTGTTGTCTTTTAATTCTACCTAGCGCTGGAACTCATTTCCTGTTTCAGGAGAATCCCCAGCTCCCTGTTCATAGAGGTGGTGAGCATATGAACTCAGCTCACCCACTGTCCACAACTTCAGGGCATTTAGACTCCTGAAGGCACTCAGACACTGAGAGTTTGGTTCTCCCTCTGTGATGGAGAGCAGGCAGAGGGCAGTGAAGCAGCTATTGCAGGATTTACAGTTGGTGGCCCAAGCAGATCACGGCTGGAGTCTGAATCTGCTGTGTTCTCTTTTCAGAGTTTGGTTCTTCACACTTTTGATGAGTTCTGTGAGCTATGCAAGACCTTTCCAATGTGTTCCTTTTCTGCTCAATTTAGCCAGTATTGTTTCTGTTGTTTGTAATCAGGAACTGTGACTGCCTAGAACACTTTAAATGGGTTATGTCGTTTTAACTGTGGTGTCTCTGCTAAGTGATGTGGGAGGATAAGGGTGGATGGGCAGGCACTATGTCTGCAGTTTGAAAAGGCCTCTTTACCCCTGGATATCCTGATCCAGAGACCTGTACCACTTGGCTTGCTTAATAAATGGTAGTAACTTGATAACTGATTGAGTTTCTAGAAACTTTGCCAGTGGTTTGCTGAGAGGGTGATGGGCAAACATTCCTAGGACCACTCTGCCATGGGTTCCCTGATATATTATTATCAAGTTACTCTTTGTGCCTACGAAGTGAGAATAAGTCAGTTCCCAACCTAGCTGAGAAACATGTCAAATTACAAATGAGTGAATATGTGTGATGAACTTGCAACCCCATGAAAGAAATGACATAGAAATGACAGGTCCTTGTACTGTTAGTCATTCATCAAAAAATTATAAGAATTACTTTTTCTATCATAAAATTAGTAAATGTCTAGACCATAAAACTTAGAACATATAGAATATCATAAAGGAGAAATAATAATTTGTAATTCCAGGACTTAGAGTTAATATTTTGTATAGTCACTAAAAGTTTTCCAAAGGCAGCAATATTTCTTTGCTGTTCTGATTACAGAATCATATGAAGGTTTGAGAATTAAGTTCATAGTTTTTAAATTCACGTACAAATTTCCTTGATGTATTAATCTAGAAGCTATTGGGGAAGGCAAAATTTCCCCCTATCCTTTTTGGTTCTTTTGGCTAGTCTAATAATTAAATTGACACAAGGCATATTAACAGGACAAAAAAATTAATTTCATATGTATAAAGGCCTTATAGGTATATGACTCAAAGTAGTGACTAAAGCAGGTACCTTTTTTACCAAGAAACAATAAATTTGTGAGGAATTGACAAGAAAAATAAGTTTGGGCTTGCAAGAAACAAGGTTTGTTTATACAGCCTTCTCAGATTTGAATTCCCCATCTCTGGTGATAAGGATGTCTCTGTACCTCCTGGTACAGGGAAGTTACCTTTCACATGGGAGATTTATTTTCTTCTTTCAGGGGGGCAAAGGAGGGTCAGAGTATCCTTCTTGCATTGGCTGTTTCTTAAGTAACTTTAATTTAAACTAATCAGTACACCAAGTGGCATATTGGGGGTGGTCTGCTCTGATCCCCATCATGGCCAGATTATGATTCTAGAGAATGAGTAGATATTAGTCAGTGTTCTTTGGTGAGTGTTTGGTGCTCCAAGCAAAGAGCAGGGCAGAAGGCCAAAGTCTGTGGATGTGGAGAAATGGGTTTTGTCCAGGGATGTGGACATGGTTCAGGGTGGCTGGAGGTCAGTGGAGAAGTGGGTCAGTAGGCAGGTATTCCTTCACAGATGGCTCAGACGTTTAAATTTTATCCTGAAACTAGAGAAGATCTTTATAAGGACTCACAGCAGAAGAATGAGTTAATCAGATCTGCTTTCTTGAAATCTGATTCATCAGCAGTTTGATTCATCAGAGAGGACTGGGGATGAAGAGTAGGGCAAGACCACAAGCAGGCTACTCCGTTGCAATAGTCTAGCAGCAGAGCCAAGACTAGGAACAAAAGCAGTGGTGGTGGCATGGAGATAAGGAAAAGACTATAGCATCACTGAGTAAGGGAAACCAGACAACTCGCTGACTATTTGGGTATAAGGAGTGAGTATAAGGAGTGAAGAAGGCCACCTTACTAAGCTATGTGGTTGGTCACCATGTGCTTAATCACAGAAGTAAAAGAAAGACGCTTTCACATCTACTCTAAAATTTACTCTCTTAGCCACGTCTCTGAATAATGAGACTGGGAGGAAAAGGCAATGGTTAAACTCACATTCTCACCTACCCTGTTCTTTCTTGGTTCCATTCAGGAGCTCTCAACTTTTCCCAGAGGAAAGTAATAAACCAAGTTCATACTAAGATGTTGCAAAGAGGTTTCAGTCAATGTGGACCAAGGATTACCTGCATGAAAATCTCAAAGGGGCAGGGCTGGATATCTGCATTTTAACAGGCATCCAAGATGATTTTTATGCCCAGTAAATTTTGGTAACCACCGTGACAGAGACTTAACATCTCACCTCTCCCAAGAGTATTTTAAGAGAGGAACACAAAACAAAATAATCCAATTCAATAGGTGTTTATTCAGTATATCTAATGCCTTTGCTAAACACTATCTGCTCTTCCAGATTATATCTATCTACAGGGGAACAGATGGGAAGGGAGGGAGCGAGGGACAGAAAGATCTGCCCACAGGTCAAATAAGTAAATAACTAACGCTAGAATTTAGATATTCTTCTGCAGGTCAAGAGAAGAGATATTTTTACAGTACGAATGAGGTAATTCCTCTCAGGAGGCCTTAAATCCTAATCCTTGGGTGAATGCCTACTCTCTTTCCACCACACATAAACGCTGTCTTTCCAGGAGAACTCAGAAAATAAGTTTTTGTAATTTTTTAAAGTAAATCTTAGAGATTTCCCCCAACTATTGTTAGAGCCACAAATAGGACCCACCCCAACCCTTCCATAAGCTTTTATTGCCTTTGTATTTGCAATTGTAAATGGTTTTATAGTGTTGTTCTAGATAGTCTAAACATAATTGATTTTAACAAGGAATTGGCAATAAAGCTCATTTCAATCCTTTCGGTTTAAGTGAAAATTCATAAAAAGTGAACTAAGAGATGTAAAAAATTGATTAAATCTTGGAAACCAATGTATGATCTAAAATAAAAATTCCGTATCACAAAACAATTACCTCCAATGATTTAAAAGGGAAAATTTAAAAGTCTGATAATTTCATTCTTAGCTAGATAGGAAAAAGTTGAACACACTGTACTGACAGTGTTTAAACCAGAAAACATATTCAACATCTGTTTAACCTCAATTGGAATGAGAGCTCCTTGAAAGTATTTTTTATGCCTTTTAGATTGCTTCATATCATCGAGAGACTCCATTTCCACTATATATAACTACCTATTGAATGTGATGAACAGCTTTACAGGGGGATTGGGCTATAGCTGAAAATACAGAAAATTCAATAGATATAAAAACCTGGCTTAGTTTTCATTGCTATTGTAATAGAGTAATGCTAGATCATTTTAGGTTAATAGAGCAAAGTATTTTTAGAAACTTCTGGACCTTAAATAGGTTCTAAAGCAGTAGAAATAAGATTTGAGAACTTTAAAAAAATGGGAAAAGATTCACATTTACAGCTTTGTCATAATGTGAAAGCAAGCATTAGAAAAAAATTTGGCTTATTATGATTTTTAAACAGTAAACCCTTTATTGAGTATAAGCTGAGCTCGACAAAGAAAACTTATTTCAAGAGTAATAGCTGATTTTCTGTAACATTAATATGAGCATCCATATCTAGCACCCTCCCTCCCAGTTGACTAGTGAAATGGAAAATAGAATATAAGGATGGGGAAGGCTTTATCAAGTGGAAATTAGGAGAATGAGATATTCATGCCCAGAAACTTTGAGCAATTTCTGCAAGGTAAGTACAGACATAATGTAGCTAAGAAAGGGAAGGACAATTTGTAAATTCCCACCTATGAAGTCATGACGTAAGTACAAGAGATTCCAACATCCTCCTACCCCACCCCACGCCAGTGCCACACGGTCATCCCTAACTCATAGGGGCAAAGGCTGGAGGCAAACCCCCATATGGCTGTGTCCGCATTAGCTGGGGAAGCCTTGGTGATGCTCACTCGTCCACCCCCCATACAAACACACTTGATGTGGACTACCAAGTCAGGCAGAGAGCTGGCATTTGGCCGTGGTCACCTTGCATTAAGAGGAAGTGGACAAGGTTTAGCATACAGGAGAAATGAGGGTTGGAGCAGAATACTCCAGCACATTTCTGGCTGCCATATCTAAGAAGAGAAAGACACCTTCAATCAAAAGTAAAGTTTTCTGCTGCTGCTGCCTCAGTCTCAGGTGCCTTCCAGACTGGTCCCAGAGAAGGGAGATTCTGAAATAGCAAAGTATCACTATAGCAATTCTGAATTTTCTTTTTCTTCTTTTATCTAGACCTGTCAGGTTAGAGTAGGAGTACAAGCACTCTTACAAAACCAGTCTCAGCACCTGCCTAGACAATAATGGAACTTCCTCTGTACTAATTGTAATGATGTTGATTATGATGGTGATGAGAACAGTGACTATAATGGCAACTACCATTCATTAAGCAATTACCATGTGCATGACACTGTGCTAAACTCTTTCTGGTATTAAATCAGTTAATTATAACTGAATTTAATAAACAATCATATTTTTAATGATCATAATCATACTTTTTATAGTATGTGCCATTATTAGGAATATTTTATAAATGAGGACTCTGAGCTTAGAGAGACTTACTAACTTGCCCAAGCTTGTTTATCTAGAGAGAAACTGAGTTAGGATTTGAATTTAGGGTGAGAAAACAGAGAAACGTCAATGAATTTAAGAGACGGTAGGTATCTACTCTGAGAAATCCGAGCAAACAAGAGAATGAAGAATACAGAAGTTTGAAAAATCTCTAACTCATGTTCTTTAAAGGATACTATGTTTATAAAGTTAGAGGAAACAAACATGAAATGAGACTAATCTAAGATCTGAAAGGCCTGAATGTAGTTTAAAAGAAATAAAAAGATTGCTTCCATACGAATTTAAAAATATTTTGTTCTAGTTCTGTGAAAAATGCCATTGGTAATTTGATAGGGATTGCATTGAATCTGTAGATTGCCTTGGGTAGTATAGTCATTTTAACAATATTGATTCTTCCAATCCAAGAACATGGTACATCTCTCCATCTGTTTGTGTCATCTTCAATTTCTTTCATCAGCGTCTTATAGTTTTTGGAGTACAGGTCTTTTGCCTCCTTAGGTATGTTTATTCCTAAGTGTTTCATTCTTTTTTGATGCAGTGGTAAATGGGGTTGTTTCCTTAATTTCTCTTTCTGATATTTCATTGTTTGTGTATAGAAATGCAACAGATTTCTGTATATTAATTTTGTATCCTGCAACTTTACCAAATTCATTGATGAGCTCTAATAGTTTTCTGGTAGTCTTTAGGATTTTCTATGTATAGTAGTAATACGTCATCTGCAAACAGTGACAGTTTTACTTCTTTTCCAACTTGGATTCCCTTTATTTCTTTTTCTTCTCTGATTGCTATGTCTAGGACTTCCAAAACTATGTCGAATAAAAGTGGTGAGAGTGGGCATCCTTGTCTCATTCCTGATTTTGGAGGAAATGCTTTCAGCTTTTCACCATTGAGTATGATGTTAGCTGTGGGATCATATATATGGCCTTTATTATGTTGAAGTATGTTCCCTCTATACCCACTTTCTGAAGAGTTTTTATCATAAATGGATGTTGAATTTTATGAAAACCTTTTCCTACATCTATTGGGATGATCATATGGTCTTCTTCAGTTTGTTAATATGGTGTATCACATTGATTGATTTGTGGATATTGAAAAATCCTTGCATGCCTGGGATAAATCCCACTTGATCATGGTGTATGATTTTTTTTTAATGTATTGTTGGAGCCAGTTTGCTAGTATTTTGTTGAGGAGTTTTGTGTGTGTGTTCATCAGTGATATATGCCCGTAATTTTCTTTTTCTATGGCATCTTTGTCTGGCTTTGGTATCAGGGTGATGGTGGCCTCACTGAATGAGTTTGGAAGTGTTCCTTCCTCTGCAATTTTTTTAGAATAGTTTTATGATAGGTGTTAACTCTTCTCTAAATTTTTGGTACAATTCACCTGTGAAGCCATCTGGTCCTGGACTTTTGCTTGTTGGGAGTTTTTTAATTACTTATTCAATTTCAGTACTGGTAATTGATCTATTCATATTTTCTATTTTTTGCTGATTCAGTCTTGGGAGATTGTAAATGAAAAAAGATTGCTAAATGAAAGCACAATGGAGGCAGGACACATTAGGTTAGATAAAATTAAACCAATACTATAGAAAATAAGTGTAAGAATTCTCCCAAAATTTAGGAAAAGAAGTAAAATAATGAGAGAAAAGATAAGAGACCCAAAGAACAGATCTGAGAGATGTAACATACAAAATAGGAATCTAAGGAGTAAAGAACTGAGCAGATAGAGAAAACAACAATAAATAATAAGAAGAAAGTTTTCCTTAAAAAAAATTTTTGTCTTCAAGGCAAAAGAATTAGAAAAGTTATAGACAGGAAACAAAGATTTCCTACCAAAAATGAACAAACAAACAAAAAAGGATAGTCTAGCAGAGAGAAAGAGAGAGGGGAAAGATCATTAGTAACAATCTAGAGGGTGAAAGAAATAAAAGATTGTGACTTGAACTGTCAAGTTGCTGTTTATGAACGGGGGTAACTGAAAGTTATTATCATATATGGAAGGATCTAGAAAATCACACAAAAGGGCCCTTCCTAAAAAAAAAACAAAACAAAAACTCTCAATCAGTTCTTTAGGCTAAGATTTTAATCAAAATAGACAACACAGGAACAGGGAGCTAGTAACATTAAGAAAATTATTAATGTACAACAAAACCAGTGGAACATAAATGTTGTGATAACTATAATGCATTGATTTTTCTATTACAGTAACAAATCACCACAAACTTAGTAGCTTAAACAACACAAATTTATTTTTTTACAATTCTGCAAGTTAAAAGTCTGACATGTGTCTCTTTGGGCTAATATCAAGGTGTCAGCAGGGGAAGTTTGTTTCCTTGCCTTTTCCAGCTTTTAGAGGCTGTCAGCATTCTTTAGCTGATGGTCTCCTTCCTCCATCTTTAAAGCCAGCAACGTTGCATTGTTTGGGCCATTCCTCTATAGTCACATCTCCCTCTGACTCTCTTCTTATGCCTCCCTCTTTTTAAGGAAGCTTGTGATTAGATTGGGCCCACAAGGATAACCAGGAAAATCTTGCCGTCTCAAGTTCCTTAACTAAATTGCATCTACGAAGTCCCTTTTGCTATGTAAGGTAACATATTCACAGTTTCCAGGAATTTGTTCTAATTGGAGGGGAGGGGAATTTTCTGCCTATCACATGGTAATAAAACAATGTAAACATCAAACCTATTCTGAAATTACTGTAAAAATTAGTATTTTAACTCTTATTCTAAGGTTTCATGATTATGTGTTTTCCTCATATATTTCTTTTGACTCTGGCCTTAAATGTTGCTATTCTTGATTTTGCAAACAGACTTCTAAATTCCTATCTTTGGCTTTTGAAACCTGACACTGATTTTAGTTTCTTCTTCTGAGTTGAAGTGAGTATAGGACCGCTCTATGGGAGCGCATTATATAATATTACACTCCTATGTAAAATCTACAGATAGAGATAAAATTAAAATGCTTATTATCTCCACTGTTCCACCCTTGGATGGGTGTGTGAAAGAAGGGAGATGGGGGTTGATATACTTACAGAAAAATGAAGACATTCAGGAGAGCCAAAGTTTAGAGTATGGGGAGGGTAATACAAACTCATATATAAAATATAAACTAAATATAAATTACAAGATGATTCTTAGATTTTTTTTGGTTTGGTCTATATTTGAAGCATGAAGTTATGATTTTTAAAACTATAAAGTGATAGACAAACTTTATATGCATATAAAATATAGACATATACATATATATTTACACATGTGTATGTAGATATGCATACAACATATCTGTAAGTTATCAAGAAATAAATAAGCTTTCACCTCAGAGAAGCTGTTACTTGAAGCAATTTTTACACGCTATTGCGCAAAGGGTAGAACTAAGAGGAATGTAAATATAAGTTACGCTTGAAAACCTGCTTTGGCTAAAACCCTGAATTCTTTTTAAGTGATGAAAGAAAAATGGGATTACAGTAGATATTTCCAATCCAGTTTTTTAAAAGTAGTGTTAATGTCTGCCTGTTAAAGGAGGTAATTATTTGTAACCTAAATCTGTTGATGTTTTTGTTGGACATTGATTCATTAAAAGAAAATTCATAGGCAAGACATTCCTGCCAGTTGTCTGAAAAGCAAATTGAAATAAATTGGCAGGAGGGGTTTAGGCATGAATGAGAACTCTGCTTGCCTGCTTCCTTTCCAACATGGGAAAAATTTGCGACATTATTTCTAAACTGGAAATTTTGATCAGATTATACCCAGGCTTCTGAATTTTAAAAAAGTAACTATACAAGGAAAGTATTGGCAGGAATTTTAAACTATTACATATATTTGAATGAAGTATATAACTAGATCTATTAAATTCAAAACCACATTTTAAGAACGATATGAATGAACTCCCAGGTAGTTGTAATTGAGGTGGTGGGAACCATGCTGTAAAACAAATGAGTGAATGAGTGGGAAAAGTTTCATTTCAAAAAAATAAGTCTAAGAAGAACGTGGAGCAGACTTATTCCATGTTGCCCTCTGGGTTAGGTACCTCCTAATTGCCACTTCAGACCCCATCTCTACCTTTCTAGACCCTGGGGCCTACAATTCCTGCAATTTCTATACTCTACAATTTCAAGACCAGGGTTGGCAAACTTTCTATAAAGGACCAGATAGCAAATATTTAGGCTTTGTAGGCCATATGGCTTCTGTTACAAATACTCACCTCTGCTGCTGTAGCACAAAATCAGTTATAGGCCAACGTTATATATTAAAAAAGGCTGTAAGCAAAAAAAAAAAATCTGTGGGCCTGTTCTAGACTCCAGCCTTCAACTCCCTATAGGTACATGAGGCTGGGGGGTATGTGGTTTATAGACCACAAGCCTTGTGATATGAGGAGATCTTAGAAAATAGGATTCTTAGGGTACGGGGGGAAAATATCACAAATAGTACAAAGATAGAGCTCCCTTTCAAATCATAAGAAAACTATCAGACCTGTGAAATGACTCAGTTGTCTGGAAAAACAGGGAATCATTCTGAGGAATTATTTTTTAAGGCCCCCAAAATAGAAGTTTATTTATGAAATAAGAAAAGAAAACATGGTAAGGGGCAGTATCATTGACAACCCTCCAATTCTAAGGCCAGAGACAACCCTGCTTAAGAATGAAGCTGGAGCAGGACAACAGAGAATCCCCGTACCACTGTTGTCATAAGGTTAGAAAGTACCAAATAACAAGCAACACATATCTGTCCCTGAGAAAGAGCTAAGAAAATTGAGATACAAGCACAAAGGGAAGGCTGAGAGCTGAAGGTGGGACAAGAGCATTGAGGAAAAACCTCTGGCTACACAGCTCCCAAGATTAACGCGAGATAACTCTGAAGGGGACAGTAGCAGCAGCAAAAATCAGACCAGCTCAGAGACTGCATAAAGTGATACAACCTCCCACACTACTGGTCTAACAGAAGAGGCATACCCATTCCCAGGCATAAATATTATGTGACTCAGTTCCTACTTATGCTACACACAATAACGGGCATTCAAAAAAAAAAAAAATGAGACACAAGCAAGAAAAAAGAACCCACTGTCAAGAGACAAAGCAAGTAACAGAACCAGACTCAGAAATGACCCAATCATTGGAAATATCAAACAGGGAATTTTAAATACTATCATTTATAAATAATAACTTATTATTATAGTGGAAAACATAGTCAACAGGCCTGAACAGATATGGAATTTAACAAAAAAGATGTAAGCTATAAGAAATAGTCAAATAGAAATTCTAGAAATACCTTCCAAAAATGAAATAGAATTTTTAAGACTAAAGAATGAGTGAATGAATGAATGAATGAAAATAAGAGAATTTAATATCAGCAGACCTACACCACAGGAAATTTAAAAACAAAACCAATCCACAGGTCTTTAGGCAAAAGGAATGTGATACTGGACAGAAACATGGATCTATACAAATATGTGTAAATGAAGAATTCTAGGAGCAGTTAAAGTGCAGGTAAATATAAAAAACATTTTTCCTCACTTGCATTTGCTCCAGAAAATAATTGAATGTCTAAAGAAAAACTATTAGTTATGCATTAGGGTTTATGGCATATATAAATGTATCATGGATGACATCATTTACATCATTGGCAGTATGCTGTTTTAAGAATTGCACTCTAAATAAGGCAGCATAATATTTGGAGTATACTGTTATTAATTAGTGATGCACATTGAAAGCCCAGGGGCAACCACTACATTTTTTAAAAGAGGTATATATAATCTAATAATGGAGATGAAATAGAATTGTGTAAATTCATCAAAAGTAAGCCATGAAAAATAGACAAAAACAAAGAACAGATGGAACAAATGGAAAACAAATAGCAAGATGGTAGATTTTAATTAAACTGTATCAGTATTTAGTCTTTTAAAAAATGGCTTAAATACACCAATTAAAAGACAGAGACTGTCAGATTGGATAACGTCTTAGTCTGTTCAGGCTGCTATAACAAAATACCATAGACCAGGTGGCTTATATAAAACAGAAATTTATTTCTCACTGTTCTGGAGACTGGGAGTTCAAGATAAGGCACTGGCAGATTTAGTGTCTGGTGAGAGCTCGCTTCCTGGTTCCTAGATAGTTGTCGTCTCACTATGTCCTCACATGGCGGAAGGGGTGAGTGAGCTCTCTGGGGTCTCTTTTATGAGGGCACTAATCTTATTCATGAGGGCTCTGCCCTCATGACCTAATCACCTAAGGCCCTGCCTCCTAATACCATCACATTGAGGGTTAGGATTTCAACATATGAATTAGAGAGTGGGAGGTGGCACATTCAATTTATAGTAGATAAAAAGGAAGACCCAACTTTATTCTGTCTAGATGAAAACATTTAAATATAAAGAGATATGTAGATTAAAAGCAAAAGAATGCAAAAGTATATGCTGTGCCAACACTAATCAAAAGAAAGCTGGAGTGACTATATTAATATCAGACAAAATAGACTTCAGATCAAGGAATACTACCAGGAAAAAAAGAAGGACATTACATCATGATAAAGGGTGCAATTAAATAATAAGACATAGCATTCCTAAATTTGTATGCATTTAACGACAAAACCTCAAATTACATGAAGCAAAAACTGATAGAATTAAAAGGAGAAATAGACAAATCCACAATTAGTTTTGGAGACTTCAATGCTTCTCTCTCAAAAGTCAATAGAAAAGTAGACAAACTGTAAAGATACAGAAGATTTGAAAAACACTATCACCTAACTTCATCTAATTAACATTTATAGAATGCTTAGCAATAACATTAGCAGAGTACACATTTGTTTTAAGTACTCATGGAACATTCACCATATTCTGATACATAAATCAAATATTAACAGTTTTAAAAGAATTTAAATCATATTACATGTTATCCATAACAGAAGTCAACTAGAAATCAGTAAAGACATTTGCAAAATATCCTAACATCTAGAAATTAGATAATACACTGTTTTAAACAATTCATGAGGCAAAGAAGTCACAAGGGAAGTCACAAAATCCTTTGAATTGAATAAAAATCAAAACATCACATCAAATGTTGTGGGATGTTGCTTAAGTAGTGCTTAGAGAAAAATCTAGACATGAAATGCTTACATTAGGAAAGAGGGAAGGTCTTAAATCTATTATCTAGGTTTCTACCTTAAGAAATTATGAAAAGAAGAGCAAATTAAGCCTAAGGAAAAAGGGGAGAAAATTACGTTTAATCAGAAGCATAAAAACAATAGAATGAAATTAAAAACTGGGTGTTTTTTTGACAGATCAATAAAATGATAAAACTCAAGCCAGGCTGATCAGGAAAAAAAGAGAGAAGACACAAATAACCAACACCTGGAATGAGTAAGGAACATCACTGTAGAACCTATAGATATTAAAAGGATAATAACAGGCTATCAGTCCTTAAATTTGACAGCTTAAAAGAAATGAACAAATCCCTTACAAGACACAAACTACCAAAGCACACTGAAGAAGAAACAGATAATCTGATTAGTCTGACATCTATTAAAGAAATTAAATTTGTACTTAAGAAGTTTCTAAATAATAAGACTCCACGCCTAGATGTTCTCACTTATAAATTCTATCATACATTTAAGGAAAAAAATTATAATTCTACAAAACTTTTCAAAGAAATAGAAGTTAAAAGAACACTCTTGTTTTATGAGGCCAGTATTACCCTGATATCAAAACCAGTTACAGTATAAGAAAAGAAAACTATAGAATAGCCTTCATGAATATATATATATATATATATATATATATATATATATATATATACACACACACACACACACGCACACATATTTTTTTTTTTAGGTGACAGGATCAAGTGAGATTTGCCCCAAGAATGCAAGCCTAATTCAACATTTCAAAATGAATCAAAAGGCAAAGCTATGTTGATGAAAAACCAATCAGTGGTTGCCAGGGGCTGGGCTGGGGCTTGGGGTAGAAACTGACTACAAAGGGGCCTGAAATAACTTTTAGTAGGGATGAAACTTTACATATGTTGATGGTTATGGCAGTTACATGAGTTTATACATTTGTCAAAATTCATAGATCTAAAAAAGGTGAATTTTTAGATTCACTAAAAAAGGTGAATATTGTATGTAAATTATACCTCAGTGAATCTAACCTCAAAAAAAAATTGTCACCCTACATTCAAGCAAAATAAGAACAAATTTATTTATTTCCTCAAATATTTCTTGAATGTTTGCTATGTAAGTGACACTGTTTGAGGGCTACTATCTAGATATACCTTTTTCTTTTCATTTTCTTTTAAGTATAATGTGAGTTGTGTGTGACATATTGATTTTTTTCCAGTAAATATTTTCATTGACATAAAATACTACCTTAATGGCCCAATTAAAGTATTATTTAAGAACGCTTTTTCTACTTTTTTTAAAATTCTGAATTCCCTTTCTTTTCATGATAAATCTGTAAGCAAGTAGGTGAAATCATGAACATAAAACAATTTTGTTTCAAAAACTATTTCAGAAATTCACAGTGAAGTAAATGATGTTTTTGTTCTTGTTCTATTACTTGGTAAGGACAATTGTTAGTCTAACCATCATTTTAAAATTAGGGTAAATAAAACTTTTTCTATACAATGCTTTTGACAGCATGCTGTTGTATGGAATGAGAAGGAGGAGTGAAGGAGTGTCAGAAATGATGCTGGGACTTTGAATTGCTTTTTTTTTTTTTCATGAAATACATTGATAAATCACTTATCTCATATAATAACCCACAATCAGTATGCTATAAAACTCATTACCATGAATTAGAGAGAAGTGAGAAATGTTAGCTTATCCTTTAAGTGTTAAGGCTATAATACTTAGCATCATTTTAATGAGTTGCCTGTGATTTATTCGCCATTGAGTATTAATTGAAAAAAAGACATCTCAGATAATACTGCTCAATGAAATAGATAAAGGAGCATTTTTGGAAATAAAACAATACTTTGTATAGAATTTCCTTCTAGACACATATTTGGTGTAACAAATCATTGTACGAATTTAGAGTTAAAGTGTATTTCTAAGAGAATATATGTGTTCTCATGCATGAAGCCCTCTATGCCATATGCTTTGGTTGGTGCAGGCTGAAATCTGCTCAAAGGGTGGTAAATACATTTAATATTGACTAGTGTGAACTGGGCCATTTCACTATTTCAGAGTAAGCAACTGATTTCGCTGTCCTGTTTATAATATTACTGCTTTGCATGAATGGGAAGAAAAACTCTCTCCCCAAACTTTCACTTATTTTTATTTCTTATTATACAAATATTTTAGAAATTATAATTAAACACCAAATAAAAGGACAGCATTTGTTCACAATCTTGTCACATCCACAATCAAATTTTAAGCTTTCTATTATCCTTTTGAAGCCTCGACAATCTGTCTATAAAATTTTTGACATAGTAGTAAACATAGTGACAAAACTGTTTATTCACCAAATATTTATTAAGTGCCAACATTATTTTAGGAGCTTCAGATATAGCAGACCAAAAAAAATCTCTGCTTTCTTGAAGATTAAATTCCAGGGGATTGAAGACAGATGATAAAAAAAAAAAAGTACGTTATATTACTGCTAGAAAGTGATAAATACTTTGGTTAAAAAATAGAGAAGATATGGGGGGTGTCGGTAGTGCCAGGGTAGGGGGAGGTGCATTGCCATGATAAATACTAGTATAAACTGAGTAGGTCTCCTTGAAAAGGCGACACTGGAACGAAGACTTAAAGGAGGTGAAGTGGTTAGCCTTGTGGATGTCCGGACAGGGGCCAGAGCCAGACTGAGGCCCTAGTGGGAGCAGGAATGGAGGCCAGCATGGCTGGAGTGCAGGGACCAATGTGGAGAATGGTAGGGGATGAAGAGAGACAGCTGGTAGGGGAGGGGTCGGGGAGGACTTTGTGAGCCACTGCAAGGCCTTTAGCATTTGGGTTGTATAGTTATCTTGTATTCTTGTTGCTTCTTTTTTCCCCACTTACCATCATATCAGAAACATTTTCCATATCATTTCATCCTCTTCTACATCAGGTATATGGCACAATAGAAAGTAATTCCCCCATTGATGTTAGCCTGACCAATGGAGCATAAACAACCTTCTATGAAAAAGAAAACGGAAAGATACAAGTCAGTTAAATTTTACTTTTGGAATCTCTCATTTTTCTCACGATTTATTTCCATTTTTTTCTTTCTCATCCCCATTACCACATATAGGTGCCTAGAGGGAAAAAAACCTGTTCTAATATTTGTATACCTTAAAGTATTAGAGACTTGATATATATATATATATATATATATATATATATATATATATTTGCTGACACTTCTTTATTTTGGATGTGGAAAAAGCAATGTTTAACACAAAAGGAAACTGCAAAGAAAGAATTTCAGGCATTGGAACCTTCTCCCATCATGTGTAAGGAAGACTTGTTTCAGGGGTGGCTAGGATATCGACTCAATAGTGGTTGATATAACAGATGAGTCCTTAATAAGCCAATGTGTTTACCCTCCTGTGAATGGCTAGAAATGGAATTTGGTCCAAAGATGACTATTTAAAACCATATAATTCTGAGGCACATATATCTTTAAGAAAGTCTGTCTTCTTCCCAGGAGATAGTGTTAGAATTGACCTGTCTTCACATCTCTATGCTAGCTATTCTACGAGCCTTACTCATTTTTCCAAAACTCTTGTCAGTGTCCGTTGTACATGCAATAAATAGAGACCAGGGCCTGCTCATTTCTATGAGACACTGTCATGCATTCACATTATTATTTCTTTTTTGATGCAACTGGCTAAAATGTGTTCTTAAAATGTGGCAATTAAACAACAGATTCAAATTTCCGTTTTTGCTTTCAAGTGACTAGCTAGTTAGATGATTTATATTTAAATGCTATCCAACCTATGCAACTGTTCATTATATTTATTTCCAGTGTAAATATAAACTTTAAAACAACAAAACTTAGAATAAGCATTGGTTACCTAAAAATGAATGCACTCGTTTCATTCCTTGTTATTTTGCCAATTTCACATTAGATTTGTTTCTATGTAGAAGCACATTGGTCAATCGAATTAATTCTCCCACATCTTCATCATTTATTCCTTACAGGAATAGTTATTCCTAAGACTTAAAATGAAATATTTCAGATGTTGTTTTGCTTGATTGCCATGTTATATTTAGGTAAGCATTTGCCTTTTAGTGCTCTCAAAGCTGTCTAATGTGATATACTATGAGTTTAATTTCTCTAAGTCCATACTTTATTTCATTGACATAAATGCATGGATTTCAGTAAACTTAAACTCCTATTTATAGGAGGCAGAATTAGCTTTAGTTACATAGAGTAGGTGTCCTCCTTTTTCCTCATTTTTGCTTCTAAACCATTTCTCCTTCAGCACTGCCTGCTTCTTTGAAGTGCATTTTATCAGTTTTTTTTTTTTAATTATCAGTTTTTCTTTTTCCTTTTTACTATCATCTACCAATGCCAGGAAACTGTCCTCCCCACGTGGATCTTATAGTTACTGGTTACTTTAATACGTGGGTCACTGTACTCTTCTTCATTCTAGTGATTTATTGTCTACAACAATGACCCCCACTCCTGGCATCCCAGTTCATTGGCACTTCCCCTGCAAAAGATCTTTTTCTCCTTATCTGCGCTGCCTTGAAAAATTTCAGTGTCAGCCATCTCCCTCTCTGACCTCCAGTCTTTTCAGTTCTGTGACTCTGTACCACCTTAGGACCCCCAGCCCATTCACTCCACTGTTTTTCACCCTCAGTCACCTCCATGTCCTCACTTAAGATTCTGGGTCTATCAAAGTCAACACAACCTTCCCCTCAACACCTTTGCCTCTCTATAAATCCCTCAATTCTCTTATTCTTTACTTATATCCATGAATATTAATGGCCACTCATATACTGCCAGGTAATAATATTATACCTCTCGAATAAACTGCCTTCCCTAGTCTGTGAAATGAATACTTCAGACCTATTCCTTTCTTCTTTGAGTTTCTAACACCTGTCCCTATACCCATCTTGGCCAATTACTGTCTCATATTTAGAGAGAAAATTGATGCTATCAGATTAGAACTACTCCCCTTTCCCACAACCAAATTCACCAACCACCCTACATCTACATCCACATTGCCATTAAAATAGAAAAAAAAAATCTCTCTTCCTTTCTAAAGTTAACCCTCCATTAGTGTTCTGGGTAACCTCCATTCGGTTCTGTGGGATAGTACCATGAAGTCATTAACGGTGAAGATAAGTTACTTGTGTGCCTTACTTTTTTCATCTATAACCTGGGGAACAATAAGAGTACCTCACTCAGTGGGAATGAGGAGTAATTAGTAAGTACAGACTCACCAGATCAGAGCTTGGCATAGCAAGTGCTTTACAGAGTTTAACCATTTTTATTTTTTCTCAGTTTTTATTCCTGGAATTTCCCCCATTATCTCCTGTATCAATTTCTCACTCTCACCTAGATCACCCCCATCAGTACACAAAGATGACTTAAAACTTTCTCTAGACACCAGGAAGGTCTACCTCCAACTATGCCCTGTGTTCACTGTATATATTCACTGTCTATACTCAGTGAATCTACTTCCTCATTTTCAGTTCTTTCTTCAACTCTCTTTAATCAAGTTTTCAAACCCACCGCTGAAATAAATCTAATAAAGGTCATCACAGCTGCAGTTGACATGGTTGGCTTCTGCTTTTATCTTCAAACTCTTAATTTTATAGGCTTTTCTTCCACTACACTCAGTAGTACTTACTACAGATTTACTCACTTCTTCTAATATACTTTTATTATTTATTTCCAGTTGGGAAACATTCTCCATGGGTCTCTTGCTATTTTCTGCACATCTTGCAATCAGAGGCACTATCTGTCTTTGGTCCATACCATCTTTTCAAGGCTTTTTGTGTAGCAGATAGCCTTGGAGGATATAGATAGTGTCCCTCCCCAGTACAAAGGGTAGGTTTGTTTACTGCCCAGTATAATAAAATAATGTCTCCCTTGTAGCAAAAGTGGAAAAGGCTAACTGTCTATTAGAAAGATTGAAGTTTCCTAAGTTCACAGTTCTTTAGGACACAAACCCACTGCATGTACAGCATCTACCAGACTCCTCTGTGTCACCCACCATGGAAACTGGGATATAAGCATGATGTAACATGCTGATGCTCATTTTACCTGTTATGCTATGAGTAATAAAATTCTTTGCCTCTGATCTAGGAACCTGTCTTCTGCTAAGATTCATGAAACTTTAGCAAGCTAATTTGTTAGCTTGAAAGAAGGGCAAAATCTCAGACCTTTCACAATTCTTGCCACTTCTCAGTCACCAGTTCTTCCTCTTAGAATGTTTTAAGCTTAGCCCTTGTCATTTTCTTTTCTCTGTCAGCATGTTCTTCCTTGACAAGCTTATGCAATATCCTGATAACTCCCAAATGTGTAATTGTAGCCCTGGTCTCCCCACTGAGCTGCAGATTCTTAGATTCAATTTACCTTAAACTTTGACTTAGCTATCTAATAACTATCTCAAATTTAGTATAGTGAAAATAAAGTAATTAATATTCACCACTCCCTGTTCTGCCCCAAATTTATTCATCCTCAAATATTTCACCTACCTGTAAATAGCACTAGTATCTACCCAGTTGTTTAGTTTAAAAACCTAGGTCCTGTCATATTTAGCTTTAAAATATATCATAAATTCTATCACTTCTTAGCACCCCACACCATCACCCTGATTTGAATCTCTTAAAGCTTACATCTGCATTATAGCAGTAGATTCCTAATGATTTCCTTACCCCTTAATAATTACCTATTTGTCAACCAAAGTGTTGTTTTAATCATAATCAAACAGAGTCCCTGCTTAAAAATCTTAATTTTTTATTCTCAGAATAAAATCCAAATTTCTTACCATGAATCATACATAATCTCAAAATCCAGAGGCAAACATGTTTAATAATTGTTTCCTTCTAATCCTTTTAACAATTATGTTTCCTTCTAATCTTGTTTGAATTCTCTTATGCCATTAAAATGCTTTGTGATTCATATTTTTAATGGCAGCATGATATTCCATCATATGAATGGATCATAACTTATGTAACTAATATCCTAGTGTTGGACATAATGATTTTCCTGAAGTCAAAGAATAGGATCTCAGTTTCACTTATTGATAGAAGTCTCCTGGCAACTATGAGAGAATACATTTTCTAGCAGAGTTAGGAAAGGAAGGTATGGTTTAAGAATGAACCACACCTAGATAATTAGTTCCCAACTAAGGACTCTGTAGATAAAATAAATTTAGCCTATTTTATGCATCGTAAGTAAATGCATAGAGTTAAGTAGTTTTATTGCATTTAAACTAACTGGTCTGAAAATAAATTTTGGAAGAGTTAGTTTAAAAAAGAGGTAAAGTGGTAAGAGGGGGCTGGATGGATCCATTTCTGAGACATAACCAATGTAAGATGTAAAGATCTTTTGGATTAGTGTCTAAAACAGCAGAGCCTGCTATTACGCTCAAATTGAATCATGTCAAAATTGGGGTGATTTGGAGGGAGAGGATCTACCAAATATCTATGCTGCAGGTAGTCTTCAAAATAAAGATGGATGATTCAATAATATTTACAAGGAATAAATAGTTACATTAGGATCATATGTATCCAGAATTTAGGTAATCAGTTTCAACAAGCAGTGATACTGTATTTTATCTAGGACAGAGATTTATTACCTTTTGGCAACACGGATTCCTTTCTTGATTTCTGATTTAAAATTTTAAAAAATCTGTCCAGGAAATGCATATATGTATATAAGTATAAAGTTTTGTGTATACATTTGGGCAATTCCAAGGTGCTCTGAAAAACATTGTTTCATTCTAGCTTAAGAATCACCAAGATGAGAATTAATAAAAAGTATTCAGAAGAATTCTCACAGTATCAAGAAATGTAGCCTACTAACAAAGGAAGAGTTAAAAAAAAAAAGTTATAAAATAATCACAAGATCTCAAAATACATGGGAATTTACTGCAGTGGCAAATGGCTCTATATATCTCATGTGAGAAATCCATAATTGTTTAATTGGATCTAAACAGAGTGTTATGAAAGATGTTCACAGCACATTCTCTGAGTTATAAAGAATAGCTAAATCATCTTTGGAGTTTCTAAGAAGGCATTTAATTTAATAAGGGTTTCATCAAAAAAGACTTAGTATTAGAAATTTAAAAGGTGATATGTCCAGCAATTCCGCTTAAGAGACCATCTCATTCCCCAATGATGCCAAATAAGCAAGTTGCTATTATAACAATATCAGTCTTCTAACAGTCTTCCTCACATACTTGAAACTTTTCTTAGTTATAAGATCACTTCAGTTAAGAGGAGCATTCAGGGCATCACCTTTTAAAAACAATTTTTTTTTCTTCAAATATAGTTGATTACAAATATTAGTTTCAGGCATATGACATAGTGATTCAATGTTTTTATAGATTATACTTCATTTAAAGTTATTGTAAAATATTGGCTATATTTCCTGTGCTGTACAATTTATCCATGTAATTTATTTATTTAAACATACCAGTTTGCACCTCTTACTCCTCTATCCATAGTGGTAACAATTAGTTTGTTCTCTGTATCTGTGGGTCTATTTCTGTTTTGTTATATTCTTTCATTTGCTTTATTTTTTAGATTCCTCACATATGTGATAACATAGAGTAGTTGTCTTTATTTGTCTGACTTATTTCACTAGGTGTAATACACTCCAGGTCCGTCCGTGTTGCTATAAATGGCAAAAGTTCATTCTTTTTTATGGCCTAGTAATATTCCATTGTAGATAGAGATAGAGACAGAGATAGAGATAGAAATATGAAGTGAGCACAGGGCACGTCTTCCCTGGGGTGTGCTGGCAGCTATTACCTTGGTGGGAGTTAGGGCTGGAAATGGAAGGGCTAGAGCCAGAGCCAGGTGTGAGCCTGGGCTTCTGTGCTCAGTGGCCATCACTGCCTTATTGGCCATGGGGTTGGGGCCCAAGGTGCTAAAGCAGAAGTGCAAAGAGTCAGGTGTGAGCTGGTTTCCTTCTCTCGAAGTGTGCTCTCTCCCTCCAGCAGTGGCTCCTCCACACTGCTGGAGAACAGCACCAGAGCAAAAAGGGCTAGAGCAGGTCCCTGGCATGGGCTGGGGCACACTGGGATGGTCCTGACAAGTCAGTTACTGCCCCAGGCAGCTTGTAATCTGCTACCTCTGTACCTGCAATGGCAATGGCTGTTCAGATGCAGTGCCAGGTTTGAGCCGGCTCAGTTCCTTAAGTGGGCACACTCCCCTTGGCAGATGCAGCCTTCACCCTAGTGAAGAGCTCACCAGAGTAAGAGGGGCTGGTGCAAGTGCCTAGTGTGGGCTGAGGTACATGCTGGGGTGGTCACAGGAAACTGGCCAAAGCCCCAGGCTGTTTTCAGTCTTTTTCATCCACCTTGCTTCCAGGAGTAAGCAGGGGTCTGCGTGTGCTCTTCAGGAGTGGAGTTTCAGTTTCTTTAGCCCTCTGGTAAGTTCCACTGGTTTTCAAACCAGCTAAGGGGACTCATCTTCCTGGTGTCAGACCCCAAGGCTGAGGTGCCCAATATCTGGCTCAAACCCCTTACTTCCCAGGGAGGATCCCCAAGCCCTTGATATCCCCCTCCACTCTGTGTCCCCTGCTGGAGTTGTGGGTCCTGACCCAATTGCTTCCCCTCCCTGTCTGTCCAGTCCCACGTGGATCTTTCTAGGCTTGGTTGTAGAAGAGCCTTACTGTCAGTTTTCACCAAGAGTTGCTCCACAGGTAGATGTATTTTTGATGTGTTTGTGAGGGAGATGAGCTCAGCGTTCTCCTATCCTGCCATCTTGATCTCCCTCTCCAGAACTCCATATCATTCTCTTTTTTTGCCACATAGCTCGGCTTGTGGGATCTCAGCTCCCCAGCCAGGGATTGAACCCGGGCCCTCGGCAGTGAAAGTGCCGAGTCTGAACCACTGGACCGCCAGGGAGTTCCCCGTATTATTTTTTTTAAATGTATCCAAGGGATATATTATGTTTTCATGATTGTTTGTTGTTTGGTCCCACCAGTGAAGCTTCTGCAAGTTTGGTTGTTTGTTTGTTTTTGCCTTCTCCAGCAGGGAAGGCAGCCGGTGGGCCTGGGTGTCCGTGCTCAGAGAACTAGGTGGGCGTCACCTGGCCTTGAACGTGTGTGGTGTTCGGCTGGGGATCACTTTCTTATAGTTAAGAAACCTTTACAGTTTTGCCAAAATTGATTGTAACAGATTGTAACAGATTGACATAATTTAAATGAACAAGAGAATTCATCATTTAAAGTAATCCTATGGTGAAGATTTATTTAATGTGAATTTCTTTAAAACTCATTGACTTTACCACTTCACTCACATTAGGATGGCTATAAGACAGACAACAAACAAGTTTTGGTGAGGATATGGAGAAATTGGAACTCTTGGGAATACAGAATGGTACAGCTACTTTGGAAAATGGTTTTGCAATTTCTTTTAAAAAGTTAAACATAGTTACCCTATGACCCAGTATTTCCACTCCTAGGTATATGTCCAAGAGAGCTGAAAACATATGTCCACATAAGAACATGTATGTGATTGTTCATAGAAGTCAAAACATGTTCATAATGGCCCAAAAGTGGAAGCAACCCAAATGTCCATCAACTGATGGATGTGTAATCAAGTCGTGTGTGCTATATGTACACAATAGAATATCATTCAACCATAAAAAGATTGAAGTATTGATTCATGCTACAACAAGGATAAATTTTGAAAACATCATACTAAGTGAAAGAAGCCATACACGAAAGGACAAATATTATATGATTCCATTTATATGATATATCCAGAATAAGCAAAAGTATAGAGACAGAAAGTAGGTTGATGGTTCCCAGGGCCCGGAAGGAGGGAGGAATGGGGAGTAAGTGCTAAAGGGTATAGAGTTTCTTCAGGAGTGGTGAAAACGTTCTGGAATTAAGGGTGAGAGTTGCATGCTTTGTGAATAGACTAAAAATTGCTGAACTTTACATTTTAAAGGGGTGAATATTATACATGTGAATTATATCTCAATAAAAAAGTCATCCTCTTTATAAATTTGGTTATTTTACGCATCAACTCTTGAAGTGAGCCACACCCTGGATTTGATTTTCCCGGTGTGTGACACTTCTGTAACTGAGCCCAGAGGCTTCCAAATAAAGGGGTGGCTCTAATTAAGCAAAGTTATAAAATAAAAGGGACAGTGATTTTTAAGGACTAGATATATCAACAAAATGGTGGTTAATAAATTGTCAGATTAAATATCTGAGACGAGTAAAGACCCAATTATATCAGTGTCTCCTAGTCTCTCTCTTCCCCCCTCCTCTTTCCTCCCTCTCCCCCCACCAATTACAGACTCCTGAAGGATATTTCTGTTGTAAAGTAAACATCTCTGTCAAGAAGTTGCAAGAGGGCACTGAGCACTTTCTTTGGTACTCTTATTTCCTTACTGATTTATACAGTTCAAATTAAGTATTTGATCTTTTAGCTACAAAGCAGATGCAACCCAGCCTGAGGATGCCGAAAATTGTTAATTAGGAAAATGAAAGGGGGAAGGAGAAGAAATTTAGCAAATACACTTAAGCTTTACATGAAGGAAAGTAATAAACCTCTACATAAACATCTGTGGTTTATGAGAGCACCATATACTTTATTATTAAGCAAAAATCATGAGGCAGCAGAGAATACACTAATGATGGTATATATTTGCCAGAACTAGATAAATTGCCTGAGAGTATAAAGGTTACATTTGTTAATAATAGCATCATAAGTTTATTTTATTATTTTCCCTCGGGGAAGGATTTTTCAGTATTCTACTGGATATGAAGGATTCCCTTTCTTCATTCACGGTTTCAAAGATCTTGTATGTTTTTATCTAATGGAGAAATAACACTCCTCAACAGTATAAACTATTCTATAAACTCTGAGGCTTTTTCCTGCTGGGCCTTAGCATCTGAACCATATGTAATTTGTAGCCCTGTCATTAAACTACTGAGATTTCCTCTCAATTCTCAGCTGACATGAGTAGACACAGAATCACAGAGTTCTGGGTAATTATTACATTGAGATTTTGCTTCTTTCATAGAATATTTTGTTATTATGATGAAATGCTTGGCCAATGCCCAACCTATTTATTTTGAGTTTGACCAGGAGGCATTTCCTTTTAGAAGAAAAATAGTCTCTTGAATCTTTGCATCCATAAAATTTTGATGGTTGCTTATAAAATGGCCAACATGATTCAGCAAGTTATGTAACAATGTTTAGTTTTCAGTTGTCTATATGGAATTGTAACAATGATTGACATGCTCAAGGCACTGAAATCACAATATAGAACTAATTTCAAGCAGTAGGAAGAATTTATTTCAGAATGATGTGTTTCTTAGTATGGAGGATTAATGGAATAAAGAGGGTCTCTGGAGGGGATCAATAAAATATCAGTATTTCATGTTAGTTCACACTAGTCATGTACAAGGAGAGAGTAGAATTGAGTTTACCAAATGATTAGGCTTGGCTCTAGAAAAGGATAGGGATTTCGTATCATAGAAATTAGATATCGTGGTAATAACAGATACAAGAACATTTAAAGTAGGTGATCAGGGGACTTCCCTGGTGGTGCAGTGGTTAAGAATCCGCCTGCCAATGCAGGGGACACAGGTAAAAGCCCTGGTCCGGGAAGATCCCACATGCCGCGGAGCAACTAAGCCCGTGTGCCACAACTACTGAGCTTGTGCTCTAGAGCCTGCGAGCCACAACTACTGAGCCTGCGTGCCACAACTACTGAAGCCCACCTGCCTGGAGTGCGTGCTCCACAACGAAGAGAAGCCACCGCAATGAGAAGCCCATGCACCGCAACGAAGAGTAGCCCCCGCTCGCCACAACTAGAGAAAGCCTGCGTGCAGCAATGAAGACTCAACACAGCCAAAAATAAATAAATTTAAAAATAAGTAAAGTAGGTGATCAGTGTATAGGTGGCGTATGGAGGCAACAGAAATATCTATCACGTGAATATAGAGATTCCAGTAGTGCTTTATCCAATTTCTGAAACTCTTTCCACCCTGATTGTTTCAGTCATTTCTTTTCAGTCTCCATGTCTCTTGTATGGCTCCTTTCCGTTATCAGCATAACCACCTTAGGCTAGTTCTACCAGCCCAGTCTTACTCTTCATGATAAGAATGTGACCACAAATCCTTCTGATGCTGGCGGAGAAGATCAGACACTACCAGGTATCAGTTCATGGAACTGATGTAATAACTTATGAAAAATGATGACAGAGTAATATTTGTGTCCAATATTTTGTGAGCTAGTCACAGTTCTTTGAGCACCTAGGAAATAAGAGGGTATATTAATTCAAGATATTGATGATGTTATTATTTATATCATCATCACTAAATATTAGGTGACTTCTCAATACTTTGTGAAGTTTTATCTTTTTAGGTATGACTGGTTCTATTATCTTTTGACTTGTGATTTTAATTTCACATCAGATGTGTGATCCTTTGAAAATAAGGAAGAATAAGCGAACTATATTCAAGAAAAATATCCCTAAAATAGAACACTATATTGTAGTATGGGAGATTTGAAGAAAATATTTCTTAACATTTTCTTCCATATTAAGATATTTAAATCTAGCCCAATTACAAGTTTTGTTATGGTTTCTTTAATATTTTCTATTTAGTTCTCCTGTTCTTATTTGCTAATTTGCTTTACGCCTTAAAGATATATGAGTTTGTTTGTATTTTTAAGTAGATCTCAGGTGCAGAGTTGAGTTTCTTACTCCTCAGATCTTTGCACATTGTCATCATTCATTTCAGTCAATTCAAGGCTTCAAACTTGTCTACTGTATTTTTTTTCCTTCTTCCCAATACCCTTTCCCATTTCCCTCATGCTCATGGGCATCATCCTATTTGTGATACAGGTCTTAAATATGCACATATCCCTGTAGTATTGTTTTGTGGGAGGGTATTTTAAAATTTATATATAGGATATTTTGCTGTTAAGATTCTCTGTGTTCTACTTTTCATACTTTAACACATTTGAAATCTCACCACTCTGTGGTATGTACATTCACTTTCTTTTATTTTTTTTTTCATTGTAGATGGTTTTTCCATTATCTGCATGGTTTATATTTTACACATCCTTGGTTAGCAACAACCCAGATTGTTTCTAGCTTCCTGCCATCACTAACAGTGCTGCAGTGAACATTGTTATACATGTTTCCTTAGGAAGCTGTGTGAGAACTTCTCTGGTTATATATATCTAGGATTGGAACCCATGGGTTATAAGGCAAATGGATAATTTATCCCGGTATATATAATACCAATTTTCTTTCAGAAATATCTATACCAATTTATAGTATTCTTAACAGCAGTATATGAGAGTTTCTCTTTTTTCTCATCTTTTTCAACATTCATTATTAAATGCTTTTCTTAATTTTGCCTTTCTGACTGATGTAAAGTGATATCTCATTATTGTCTAATTTTGCCTTTATCTGATTAATAGTAGCATTGAACATTCATTCATGTATGTTCTTATTAGCCATTGCATCTTCTCTGTCTATAAATTGCTTATCCATCTATTTTGCTCATTTTTTCTATTGAGATTCCTGTCTTTTTCTTGTCAATTTATAAATATTTTTCTTAGTATGCCATCTGTCTGTTGACTTTGTCTATGTTGTTTTTCATTAGATAAAAATGTTTATTTTTTTTTACTTATTTTCAGAAATGTTTAATTTTAATGTAGTAAAATCCACTTTTAATTTTTATTTATTTATTTATTGCCTAATAGTTTGTATGTTTGGGCTTTTATTTAAGAAGTTTTTTTCTATGCCTAGGTCACAAAAAAGTTTTTCTACATTTTTAAAAATCTTTTTAATTTTAACACATACGTTTTTAATCTGTCTGCCATCTATGCTATGGTAACGTGAAAGTTTAGCTTTACTTTTCTTCATATAGTGAACCTGTTTTGCGAATACCATTTATAAACAATCCTTTTCCCCATTGCTTTGTAGTGCTATATTTTCCTTCCATTTTCTATTCCCATCCATTTGTTTGCTTTTCTGTTCCAGAGTTAATACAGTATCAAATTTTTTATCACTATAGTTTTGGTCCTGTCTTCATATCTGTTAGAGAAAGTCCCTCCCCTCCCACCCTTTTAGGCACCCTTTATTTTCTCTTTCAAATTTGACTTAGCTATTTATGGACCTTTATTCTTCCATATAAATTTTAATATGAGTTTTCCAAGTTCCTCTTCAAAGATCTACTTGTAAATATGTCTCTTAAGGACCATATATGGCAACATATTGCTACATTTTGATTGTTATTTAAAATCAGGAAGCTATTTCCTTAAACCTTTTGAAAATGTTATTCTACTCTTTTCTACACTCAAGTGTACTTTTATAAAGTCTGACTTTTTCCCCTCTATGGTGGTCCACTCTTCTCTCTAGAAACTTTCAAATTTTTTCTCTTTGTCTTTAATATTCATGCATTTTACCATAATGTTTCTAGGCTTGGCTTTCTTATTCTCCATGCTTTATCACTCTGAAGCCCTTTCAATCTGAAGTTTTCCATCCTCTTTCAGTTAGGGGAATTCTTGGACATCATTTCTTGAACTAGTTCCTCTTCTGTGCCTACATACATATTTCCTCTCCAAATGGGACTTCTTTTTTATATATATTGATATTTCTATTGCTGATTCCATATCTCTTGACCTGTTTACCGTTTCTCTTTCTTCTTTCCAATTGCTTTTTGGGAAAATATTGTAGGCTAGTTTCCAGTACCCTATTTCATTCTTTTCCTGGACCCTTTTAGTTATTTATCCATTGCATTCATAATTTATTTAAACTCACATATTTTTCACACCAAGTATGCCTGCCTGGTTCTTGTTTAGAAGTGCTTGTTCTAACCCTTGAGTTGAAGAACACAGAATGCCAGGAAATTGCTCTCATGTGTGGTGACTAATTTAAATTTAAGACTTCTGGGTTTATCAGCACATTTTAAATCATAATCTGTAATCCCAAAGATGCACAACACTTCTTGTTTGCTCTGATACAATGAGAAATGAATGAGGTGGGATCGACTTTAAAGGCTAAATGTGTCTCGGGATTTGTCAGGACCAGCCTCAGGGGAGATGTAGTATGCCTTATCGAGACCAAAGAAGACTGAAACTCAGCATTTCCAAGAATTGCACAAATATATTTTTTAAATGAGTAGATTAATAAAATATGTTTAACAACAACAAAAAAAGAAGTGCTTGTTCTGCTTCATATTCCAACTTATTCTCTCTTAATTTGTTGAAAATTAGTTTCATTGGTTTTATTTTGAGTAACAAATAAGATAGTAAGTAAATAAATGATAACTGCTTCACCCAGTATTTGCAGTTGGGTTTGTCGTCTTTGTTTTGTAGTGGTTATTAACGCTCCTCGGATGTCTAGTTATTTTTGCCTTTGAGCTTGTTTCCCTCTGGCTGGTTTTGTCAACAGGAAGGCCCAGGTTCTAGCTTGTGCTGCTCCTGAGGGCTGAAGGTGGGTGGCGGGATGATGATCTGGGGCAGAGAGCCCACCACGCTACACACTGGGCTTGGCCATGCTTCTTTGCTCTCTCCTCACCAGATGATCTTCACTGCTTGGTTGTAGTAGGTTAATGCTGGGGATGGGTTTGGTGATGCTGCGGGGTTTGCTGTAATCACCAACCCTTTTGTTATCCATCTTAGCCTTTGTGAGGCTCCTGTGCAGCCTGGGTGTTATCTGCTGATCCAGTGACACTGGGTAGGCAGTGCTGTTTTTCTGTCCCATGAGTTATCATGTGGCCAGTATAATTATAAAAAAAAAAAAAATAGAGCTTTACAGACGCATAGATATAGAGAACACAAACTAATGGTTACCAGTGGAGCAAGGGAAGGGAGGAGAGGCAATATAGGGGTAAGGGGGAAAAAGGGGGGGTTATTATGGCATTATATAAAATAATGTGTGTGAAATTTTTGAAAATTGTAAAGCACTGTAAAATTTAAAGAATCATTTAATTTAAAAAAAGAATAAAAATAAATAAATAAATTTTAAAAATACAGCTTAAAAGCCCTCCCCATCTTATTCCCCCACCCCGTGGTACCTTGTTCCTCAGCCACATCCGCCCAATTTTCAAGCACTTCTCTCCATCTTTGTCTGTTTTTTTCCTTCATATTCACTTTGTTTTTCCTCTAGGACAACTTCTGTGATAAAAGGAGAGGAGAATGCCAACATTTGGGCTAATGCTCAGTTTTGTTGAATCCCATCCATATTTGTTTTCAAATGATGGATATCAAAATAGTACCAAATTTAATTGAATGCTCTCTATGTGCCAGGCCCGTGCTAAGTGTTTTTCCATGCATTGCATCATCTCATCCTCACAAACATTCTAAGAAATAGGTGCTTTTATTATTTTCATTTTACTGATGAGAGAATTGAAGTCTAGATAAACTACTTCACATAGGTAGTAACAGAACTAAGGTGCAAACTTAGGCTGTCAGATTCCAAAGTCTTTTCCTTTTAGACTATATTGTAATTTAGTGTTTTGTTTTAAATTATGTTTGTTCTGGGTGGATGGACTTCATGGTGTTCAAGAACCTTCTGAAAATGTGTCCAAAATTTTGTGTTTGTACATACAGGATTTTACCTTGTATTGAGTCCATTGCTTTCATTAGAGTCTCAAACGTGTCTATGAGTTCCCACGAGGTGAAGAACCACTTTAAGAGTCAAAAGTTACCTGAGGGCTTAGGTGCTAAAGGTAGCCAGTAATGCAAAACAATGGTGTATAGTGATTTACCTCTGAAATTTTCTTAAATGACCCTCATGTTTAGACTGAGCCAATAGAAGCTCAAAAGCCAAGAATTAACATTTTCTATTTCTCTTCACTTTCGGTGCGGGTGTTTCTTTTCCTGGAGCAGTGGAGAACAAGTTAGTTTGAAAATATGATAGGGGTAGAGGAAGGAGGGTTAAATAAAGGATTTTATCTCAATAGCTTATATAATTGAGTTCATTTATTTCAGTGCTCAAACAATGGAAGTTAACTGCAAATTGAAAAAAAAATGTAAGACAATGTCAGCCTGGTATGAAGAAGAGGAGATAAATAGCCATATGTTCAGTGGCAGGCTGTCCATGCCCTAAAGCCTGTGCAGTCATGTACCAGCCCCAGGAGCTGAGTGCCCCAGTGACCCTATTCACTCTGGTCAGAATCTGGTGGATTTTCCATTCATAGGCTCTCAGGAGGATGAGGGCTGTTGGAAAAACTTCTGACACTTCTTTCCGGCAAATAGAATACTCTGTGATGAAGCCTAGATAGCAACCTCTCCAAGATGTCAGCGGCTCAACTTGGCTCAACTTCAGACCTGACCCGGCCTCTCAGGGCCCCTTTGTACCAGGGGTACCCCTGGTTCCCAAAGCCCTTTTTACAGCAGCCAGATCGTCCATGCTCAAAGGAAGCCTGAGCTGAATTGGCCTCTGGAAACAGATAAATAAATTGGGGAATTAGATCAACCTTTGCTCTTCTGAAGTAAGCTCTAAAGCATGAACATATTTCATAGAAAAATACTTATATGATAGACATGTAAGACTTTTAAAAATGTATGTCCTATCAAAGTTAGAGTACAGCGCTGTCTAAGTAAAATGAGAGACGATCTAGTTTCTGTATCTATTTCAGAAAATGAGAGGTTAGAAAATGTCAACATGTGCCATATGCTACTTTCATAATTCAGTCATTCACTTAAAACAATAGTGATTTATAATGCTGAAATTTTTAAAAAGTCTGCCAGTTTCAGCGTTGAGATGTTTTGTGTTCTCTAGAAAGTGTCAATTTACTGGCTTTGGGTTTCTGGTCTCACATGGACCTTAAATAAAACTCCTCTGTGAGGTGTTAGCCAGTAGCTTGTAGAAAATGTTTTCTTGCCAAAGACACAGAACGTGGATCTTGAGTTGCCCCAAAATGAGTAACTGACTCTGAAGATGTCAGGAGTAAAATGACTCCATCTTACAGTATCTCCTAGCGGCAAGGAGCTTCTCACTTCCAGAATAAATTGATGGTGAGATCCGTTTTTTTAGCTGGTAGGATGTTGATCAGCAAAGCTTTCCCTCCAGCTTGCTGACAAGGGGAAAGGCCCATCCCAGTTGCGAGGTGTATGTGACTTGTGAAATGGAAGGCTGTATAACTGGGCATGCATGATGGTTCCACTGAGAGTCTTTGGATGTTACAAGCATAACTATTTGTCAGTTGCACTCACGTGGGGATACCACATCTCCCTCCTGTATGTGGGGTTTTGATTCTTCCTTCTTGCAGTTCCCCAATATGATACTCTATTTGATAGTCCCTAAACATCTCATTCCATTTAAAACCCCAGTCTGGTATTCTCATGTGTAAACCATAGTGCAGCTGTACATAAACTGTAAAAGGCTTTCACGTTTGTTTTCTGTATCCATTTAACTCTGAGCAAATATCACCATCTTATTTTACAGCTGAAAACTCAGAGACACAAGATAGGAACAACTACTTTACAATCTGGGCTCCCTATATTTCTACTGTTTTCACTCTTTTCCTTGGACTGGAATTCTCAAACGTCAGTGTATGTAAGACTTATTCAGGTTGCTTGCTAAAAATAATAGGAATGATAGTTAATGTAGTACTTAATATGTACCAGGTATTCTTTTAAGCACCTCACATGTATCAACTGATTTTTTCCTCAGAACAACTCTAAATTAAATATTATGGTTATGCCATTTCACAGGAAAGAATGTGGAACTACAAAGAGGCTTTGCCAGTCGTTCAAAGTTTAACACTTAGTAAAAAGCCTGGAACTAGAATTCAGATGAAGGCAGCCTGGTTCCAGCGTCTGTGCTTTTACCCATTCTGCTGGTCCCTAGAAGATTCTTTTTTCCCTTTCCCTGAGATTTTGGAATCAGAGAGTCTGGGGTGGGGCCCATGAATCCTAATTTTCAACATGCAATTCCCCCAGTTCCCAGATGGCTCTAGTGCTGGAGGTTCTCAGATAATACTATGAAAAGCACTGACTTTGGGATTCAAAGACATAGTTGGTCTTCAGTAGTCATACATTGCATTGAGAGTTCCTCTAGGGGACATTATAAACGAACAGTTTATAATCAGTAGAGCAAAATATAGAGGGGATGTGACTGGAGATAGTGCTTGATGGTTAGAAAAAGGTAAATGGTATCAAAGGAGAAGATTGATGGTAAGAAAAGCCACAGAACTACAGCAGACATCATCTACCTTATAACTTTCCTTGGAGCTAGATTTACACAAGACTGCTCAATACCAAATTTGAAAATTAGAATGTAAGTTTCTTTCTCAAGTGGTTTTGAGAAAAGTCAGTGGAAATAATGGCAGAGGGCTTGGGTTAGAGTTATTTACTAAATGATAACAATTCAAGGTTCCTAACTTGTAGGATCTGTAGCTGCACTGTCCAAAATGGTAACCACTAGTCACATTATTTAAATTAATTAAAATTAAATAAAATTTAAAATTTAGTTTCTCAGTCATCCTGGTCATATCTCAAGTGTTTAGTAGCCATAGTGGCTACAGTATTGGACAGCACACAGATCTAGAGTCTTGCCATCTTTGCAGAAAATTCTACTGGGCAGTGCTGATCTGAGAACTTTTCCCAACTCTTCTCATAATTTTTTTTTCTTACCATTAGCAAAATCTTCCCTGTTAACGTAATTAAATGACAGAATTTAGCATTCATAGTTAGGCCTGTTTCAAGAACACCCGAATGTTCAATGTGTAATTTTGCAGTGCTGGTCACTTAGCATCACATCTCAATAAGGATTTGTTATTTTCCCACTGTTTTATACGGGGTTATGTGGGTTGGAGCGAGGGTGGTCCGTGAATTATAAACCATGATAGTCTTTCCTCAAATGTTAATAGGCTATCTCCCATGCAAATATCACAAGGGGTTTCAGATGAACCGGTATCCCTGGATGAATGCACCAGGAGGGCCAGGAACCATATCAACATCACAGATACGACCTCTTATATTTCATATTTAGCTTGGTTATGACTTTACCCTCCATTATTATTGTAACTCATGGATGGCAGATTTTTAAGACTTTCTGCCCTGATACAAGTCAGGAGTGATTTTATTAGATTTACGTACACAACCCATTGTCCCTCAAACTAAAGCATGTGCTGAATACACCACGTCGGGGCTCAGTGGGTCTTCAGAGACCCCCGAGCAGCAAGTTTTCTCAGTTCCAGTCCCCTTTCTCCAGCAGGAGAATGTGATGTTGGCCATGATTCAGTCTCCCATAGATGGACTGCTCTGGCCTCCAGCTGGACCCCAGAGCCGTGAAATTGTTACAGTTCTGGCCTGGCATTCCAGGGTCAGATTCCTAGAGTTATTTTAGACATTTTCCTAGAAGTGTGTGGTTCACAACATAGCTATCCATTCCCTGGAGTGAGTTCTATAAGAGATCCAGTTAGCTCGAATCAAGTGAACTCTGCCCGGTGATCTAAGTACCAAATAATCAGAATAGACTTTGGTAAAGAATAGCTCTTAGCTGTTAGCTAAGTCAGTTTAAAGTGGTTTTTCTTTCAGCTTCAAATATGAATTATTATATTATACATGCAGTCATTAGCTATTAGGAGTCATACTAACCCTCCCTCTCTCATACTGAATAGAACCCTAAACAAAAAATCAAAATCATTGAAACTGAGAGCTGAAAGGGAATTGTGAGATTACCTACTCTAACCTCTTTTTTTTTTTTTCATACGAGGAACTGTGTCTCAGAAAGGCTAAGAAAATTACCCAAGATCCCCAAGCTAATTAAGGGTATTAGTACTGCCAACACATAGCTCCTAATTCCGTGTTCGGTACTATTTCTACTGTGTCATCCTTTTCTGTAGGAGTAAAGATGTGTACTGTCACATGATAGTATGAAAATCTTTTCCTCCTACTGAGAGAAGATGCTTGGACTCCAGTTCCAGAAAAGGTACAACTTAACAATAGCTAATGCATATATGGCACTAAGTGTAATATATGCTAGGCACTGTCCTGAGCCCCAGTGATCTATGATCTCATTTAGTCCTCATGGCAACACTTTGAGATCCTATCATTATTCCCATTTTACAGATGAGTGAGCTGAATCACAGTGAGGTTAAGTAACTTGCCTGAGAGCACACAGCTAACACTTGGCAGAAACTCAGTTCAGAGTCAGGAAATACAGTTCCAGACTCCACATTCTAACTACACTGCTTTTCTACCTATAAGCCTCTTATCTGGGGCCACCAACCAGGATGAGTAAATGCATGCAGATGATGTTGGAAAAACTTCTGTGTGTGTAGAGTGCTTAGTTCTAAGGCAAGACTTTAATAATATTTTCTAATTAGCATTTATGAAAACCCAAACTGTTATTTTCATTAAAGCATTCATTATTAAAGGCACTGTTTTTGTTGTTGTTGTTTTTTAACTAAAACCTCTCAGTGATCTTAATGAGTCCAGCAACCAAGTAGCAAGTAAGCATAAGAGTAAAACCTGCTCCTTTGGTGGCAGTACTGAGCAGTCATTTCTCACTGGTAACAGCAGCGCTGGCAGGCTAATGCCATTCTCTTGCTCTCTGGGGTGCAGCCCTTCTGAACAGAGACACGGCACATAATCAGGAGGGATTTCCATTTGAAACAGTGAAATGGCCTGGGGTTGTTAGTCTGGGAAATATTATTCCTGCTTTCTGTGGATAAGTGTTGATATCACAATGAAAAGGGAAAAAGTGTTCTGATGAAAACGGACTCACTTATTTTAATATAAACATACTGCCTTATATACAGAGCAAGTCCCTGGGCCCATCACAGAATAAGTTATTGAGCAGAGGTTAAGGAAAAGTGATTCCCAGAAATGAGCCCTCACCCTGTGTGGGGTATGTCGTGTTCATAAGAGTGATAACGTGACATACTGAACTAAATAAATATAAAATATGGAAAGAACAGTCTGTCTAGATTGTGAGCTCCTTGTTGGTGAGGACGCGTGTTACGTTTCTGTTTTCTGCCTGGAGCCCCGCACAGTCCTGGGCTTCGGTAGGTGAGATGGACACATGGGTAGGTGAATGGGATTGGAACCAGAGATGGAGACCCTGCGAGGAGGGAAGTCATAAGAATGGTTCTTCCTGGCTTCATCTTGGCTATTAGTGCAGAAGGAAGCTTTGACCCGTAGTCTCATCACTGATTAGCTCTCCAAGATTTAGCCAGACATTAACTTCTCTGAATCACAGTGCTTTTAATTAAAATCCTTATCATACTGGGTGGTGGTAAAGATAAAATTAGATATTTGTAAAATTCTTTATACCATCAAAAGCTACATATAAGTGTAAGTTATGAATAAATCATTTCATAATCAGATAATTAGTGGTGAACAAAATTAAGAAAAACATATCTACCTCTTAACCCCCATCGTGACTTTTCTGAGTACTTCCTTTTTCCACTACCACTGAGGGTTAATTATAGCCCACGTTTCTTCTTCCTCACACCTGTCTCAGACTTCCCTCTGTCTACTCCATCCTCCAAATAAGTTATTTATGTTCTTCTAATGTATATGTATTTTTAATCAAAATGTCACAGAGAATAAATCCTACTCAAAATTCCCGGGAGTAACCAAATGTCTGTCATTGGACTTCAGTCACTTCTAGTTATAGCATAATTTATTGCCATTCAGAATACTTAAGAGAGGAACTAAAACGTCTTGATAATATGGATGAAAAAAAATCTCTGGGTAGTGAATTGTCAACCACACAAGTACCTGTAAAACTTTAATGTTCATACAAATCCCCTGAGATCTTACGGAAAGACAGATACTGAATGAGTGACCTGGGGTGGAGCCTGAGTTTCTGCACTGCCCAGGTGATGTCGACACTGCTGGTCCGTGATGTATACTTTGGGTGACCGGCGCCTACACTGTGATTCCTAACATTTCCAAGTATGAGGATACTCTTAAAATTTTAAGTATTGGCATTATTCTGATTATAAATTTAAAATACATGTAAGCAAAAAATCATCTCACCAACCAAAGACAACTAAACTGGTTTATACACGGTACATATAGATACCAAATCAAACTTGGGGTCCTTCTATCCACATTGGTTGGTTAGTTTGTTTTTTTTTTTTAGTTGAAGTATAGTTGTTGTACAGTCTATCCACATTGTATTAAAGCTGCCTTTAAATAACTTTAAAACTAATCAAGTAACATATTAATTTTAGAAAATTCATATAATAAAAGCAAGCAAAAAGAAGATAATTTCATACCTGGGTACAAGGCACAAACAATGTGAGCACATCCATCTATTCTGGCCTGCTGGAGGTCAATATGGGTTTCTCCTTTATCCCTTCCCAGAAGTTCATGATAATTGTGAAAACTAGCAATAGGTATCACAATAAGACATTCTCTCACTAATTCTAATTACTTTAAATGGAGGTGAAACAGCCATATCTCTGCAGTTTTCCAATTGAATCAATGTCAGTCAGGAAGCGGGAGACCAAGAGGGCAAATTTTCCTGAGTGCTAATAGTTGAATCACCGTCTCTTTCCTCATATGAAATGATTACCTTTAATGCTCGTTACTGTCAAGTTGCTCTGAATTGGAAATAGGGGTTTGTGTGGATGAATGGAGGTGCTGATATATAAATCAAATTCTTACAAATCACAAAAGACAGACACACACCCACACTCACACCTACGTGCTCACTCTTATACAAAGGATATTAGAGCCTTTCCTTGGCACCAGAGATTTGTATGCAGCATTTGTGTTCTTATGAGCATCAGAGGGATAGAACAAAAAGGGCTTTGAACTAGGAGTCTGATGGACCAAGTTCTAGTTTCTTTTTTTTTTTCATTTAGTATGTCACCATAATTTTTTGAAATTTCTAAGTAATATGCTTCTGGGTCTCAAAGGCTGCAAAGTGTCATGTGGAGCTGCAGTCTTATTCATGTGAGGTTCAGTGGGGAAATCTCCACTTCGAAGCTAACATGGTTGTTGGCAACACTCAGTTCCTTGTAGATTGGCAGACTGAGGGCCTCAGTTTCTTATTGGCCGTCTGTCAGAGGTTGCTCTCAGTTCCTTGCTAGGTGGGCTTTCCCATCACAGCCATCTGCTTCCTCAAAGCCAGCAAGAGAGAGACTCTCAATAAGACTGTAATCTTATGTAATATAATTATATGTATATATAGTATATACATATAATATGTATGCAATGACATATATCCCATCACCTCTGTTAGTTACAAGTGTCAGATCCTGCTCACACTCAAGGGGGCAGGATCACAAAAGGGTGAGAATACCATCTACATATACTGTATATGTATATATATATAAATATCATATATATATGTGTGTGTGTATATACACACACACATATATGATTTATTTTAAGGAATTGGCTCATGCAGTGGGTGGGGTTGGCAACAGGGTAGGCTGACAGGCTGGCAACTCAGGCAGGAGTTGATGGTGTAGTTTTTTTTTTTTTTTGCTTCCAGTTTTATTGAGATATAATTAACCTACAGCACTGTGTAAGTTTAAGGTGTACAGCAAAATGACTTATATACATTATGGGATGATTATCACAGTAAGTTTAGTGAACATTCATCACCTCATATTTTATATCTACAAAATTAAAGAAAGAGAAAAAAAGTTTGTGATGAGAAGTTTTAAGATTTATCCCCTTAACAACCTTTATATATAACGTACAGCAGTGTTAATTATATTTATCACGTAGTACATTACATCCCTAGTACTTATTTACCTGATAACTAGAAATTTGTAGTACCTTTTGACTGCCTTTATCCAATTTCCCCTCTCCCTTCCCCTCCCCATGGCCTCTGGGTGGTGATGTCTTTTTCTATGAGTTTGTTTGTATATTTGTTTGTTTCAAAGTATAAGATGGTATAGTTTTGAGGCAGAAACTCTTCCTCTCTCGGAAACTTCAGTTTTTGTTCTTAAGGCATTCAACTAATTAGGTGAATTCACTCCTATTATTAAAGGAAATCTCCTTTGCTTAAAGTTAACCACATCTACAAAATACCTTCACAGCAACACCTAGATTAGTGTGTGACTAATAACTGGTACTATAGTCCAACCAAACTGACTGTCTGTACTAGTTTCCTAGGGCTGTTGTAATAAAGCATCACAAACTGGATGGCTTAAAACAACTGAAATTTCACAGTTTTGGAAGCTGTAAGGCTGAAATCAAGGTGTTGGCAGGGCCATATTCCCTCCAAAGATTCTAGGGGAGGATTCTTCCTTGCCTTTTCCAGTTTCTGGCAGCCTAAGCTATTCTTTGGCTTATGATAATATTACTCCATTCTCTGCCTCTGTCTTTGCATGGCCATCTTCCCCCTTTGTCTGTTGGTATCCAAAATTTCTTCTTCTTATGAGGACACCAGTCACGTTGCATTAGAGCCCACCCTAATCCAGTGTGACTAAATTTTAACCTGATTACACCTGCAAAGACCCCATTTCCAAAATAAGGGCACATTCACAGGTACTGGGGGTTAGGACTTAAGCGTATCTTTTGCAGCGGACACAATTCAACCCGTAACACTGACCATAACAGGCGTTTATGCACCGTCTCCTGTTTTGCTTCAGTTGAGGGCTGCTCCAAGGGCTGTTAACTCTCTGGAAATTCAGCCTGGCTTGAGAGTGGGCCAAGAACACTGAGGCCAGACAAAACCCTCAAGCAGAGCTTGCTGAGATAAACCATAGCATGTGTGAGAACAGCGAGTGTGGAGGGGTTACGGGGATGTGGGTGGGGTGTGGACACAATTCACTGCACAGCACTAGCCAGGGGACATCCAGAGGTGACATTTACCTAAGAATTCACGCTGTGTCCCCAGAAAGTTTATCAGTCTCACAGTAACTAAACAGGGGTACAGAGTGCCTTATACCCTGAAGCCCAAGTGACTGGAGAGAAGACAAGCTACTATTTCACACCTCTTTTCTGAAGTGATAAGCAGAATTCAACCTTAGAAAGAAAACTTTCTTTTTTTAAATTTTGGGTAAATGCTTCATAGGCCTCTTTGGTTGTACAAAGGTAAAGCCAAACATTATACTATAATGGTGAGGTTTGAGACAACTTCTCTCATTGTGATTAGAATTACGACTCAGCAGAACTCATTTTGATCTTGACTGTGAAACAGACCTTATGCAAACTGTAGAGAAAGAATATTTACTTTCTTTTAATCTTTCAGAGGGGACACAAGAAGGTTGGTTGTCGGGTAGGCAGTAGGTAAGGAGAGCCCAGCTCCCTTCTACAGAGAGTTACATGTTTATCTGTAGGTGATCTGGGTCTGCAGTGTGGCAGCAGGTGGGGGCCTAAGATGAAGCAGGACCCATGCAGGGGCCTAGTCTGAAGTTTGAAGGAGCTGCTGTAACAAAGTACCATAAACTAAGTGGTTTAAACAAGAGAAGTTTACTGTCTCACAGTTCTGTAAGCTAGAAGTCCAAGATCAAGGTGCCAACAGGGCCATGCACCCTCTGAAAGTGCTAGGGGAAGATCTGTTCCAGGCCTCTACCCTAGCTTCTTATAGTTCCCTGGCTTGAGGAACTCCAGTCTTCAGGTGGCATTCTCCCTGTGTGTGTGCCTTTCTGTCCAAAGTTCCCCTTTGTATAAGGACACCAATCATATCGGATTAGGGGCCCACCCTACTCATATGTAACTTCATTTTAACTTAACTAATTACATCTGCAACAACCCTATTTCCAAATAAGGTCACATTCTGCTTTACTGGGGACTAGATCTTCAACAATTTATAACAATACTTTCATCTAATAGCAATGCCTTTGTCCAATTTTAAGAATGTTTTCTTTTTTTTTTTTTTTGGTAGTTACTCTTTTTTATAAGCGCACATCTTTAGTGAAGTAAACTAGGTTTGTTTTCAAGCCTATGCCAGGTCTGTGGTGACGCTATGTAGGAAAACTACCGAAGTATGGTAACACTGGTTAGGACATGCAAAAAGTAACTGGCAAAGAAATCTGCTGGTGGGGAGGAAGACAGTTGACAGAGATGTTAAATGACAACCAGGATGGGTTTTAGGACTTGTAGATATTCCTAAGAAACTGAGAAATACTCAGAGAGGTGAAAAGACAGGGTTCCCTACTAATCAAGCAGGAGAGAGCCTGGAACTTTTGTTACTTACATTTTGAAAAGAGTGAATCTCAAAACAAACGAATGGGTATAACAAAACAGAAATAGACTCAAGGATACAGAGAAAAAACTGGTGGTTATCAGTGGGGAGAGGGGTGGGGGGTAGGGGCAAGATAGGGGAAGGAGGATTAAGAGTAACAAACTACTAGGTGTAAAACAAACAAACTACAAGGATATATTGTACAGAGAAAGAAATACAGCCGGTGTTTTATAATAACTTTAAATGGAGTATAATCTATAAAAATATCGAATCACTATGTTGTACACCTGAAACTAATCTAACACTGTAAACCAACTATACTTCAATAGGAATAAACAAACTATAAAAGTTGGCAATTTCATATGGTTCAATCTAAAAAAAGAAAAAAAGAGTGAATCCAGAGTCCAGAATACTTGGGGATATGTGGTTTTAAATCTCATCTTGTCAGAATCTTTAGAAAAGATGCATCTCCCAGGGACAGATTCCCATTCATAAATCTCAGTGAGATTGGTAGATTTCCACTACAATGTCAATTAATCAATTAATTTAGAATGAGAAGTACAATTATTAGGTAAACTAGAACATTTGAATGGTCCAGTTGATACATATACCCCCTGAGGTCCGTTTCTCATAGAAATCCCATCAGAATGCAGATTTATTTATTTCCAACAAGAAACATATCACCACAGGCAAATTGGATATCGATGTCAGTCTTCCCAGTGCGTTCCCTCCCTGTGAGCCAAAGGCTGCCTGTGAAGTGCAGAATCAGATCAAGGCAAGTGAGTATTAGCTCATTGGAACACTCAGGTGCATCAAGCTCTGGAGCTCTGGTTTTCCCATCTCCACAGAGGGAATGCCTCTCGCGCACACTCTCAGACTCAGAACTGGATAGGTAAGGAAATCATACATAAAAATACATCTATTTGGGCTTTCCTTTTCTATTTTCCAGGGTGACTGTGCATACTCCATTTACATTATCCTTCTCCAAAAAAAGTAAACACACGTGTTTAGATCTCATCATACTTAGACATCTTCACGTTGCGTTTCTGGGCTCCTGAGTTGTGAGTGTTCCCAAGCCCTTTGATCACAGAGTCACATGCATCTTCCCGGTTAATTCCCCCTGATGACTGGGCCCAACCATACTGTGTGAATTTTACTTCTTTATCTACCAGGGAGCATGATGTCCCTCCCCTCCAAGTTTTGTGGAAGGGAGCACCTTCCTGTGACTCACGCATTCTAATAAGACTCTAGGCACTGGAATTCTCTGACATATGTGCAGGTTGAAGAAGATCTTGTACAGCCCTGAAAAATGATCTTGTGATCTTAACTGAACCCTCTCATTTTATAAATTATTGCTTGGAAAAGCCCTGTGAGATGCTCACATACCCAGAGGTAGTGAGTGACAGGGTTGAAACACAGCCTGGCCTTTCAGACTCTCGTTTGCTGTCTCTGGCTGCTGGGTTTTCCAGGTTTTGGTTGCTTCTGCCCAAGAGTGCTCACTGATAATCATCTGTCCTTTTTCTTATTCCTTTCTCCCTTTTTTCCCCCTCACAGAGGATGGAATGTCACAGAACCGAATCACTGAAATGTAAAAACATTTAGAGGGTTTAGATTTTTTTTTTTTTTTTCATTTCTTGTCAAGGGAAGAACACACCTCTTTGTCATCAAGACAAAGTAGATTCTTTAAGAGAATTGTTTTCAACAGGGCTGCTCTGTAGTGGGTACTGGCCATGACCTGCTGGAAAATGAATTGAGCCATTCAAATGTGTTAGTATCCTACTACTGAAAATTTATTTTCTCATTCTAATGAAAGATGATGGCTTCTTCAATCATAAACTTAGTCTGGTTTTATTTAAATATTGTAAGTGTCATCAGCATAGGATCTATTATGCTGGGCTTCTGAAGAGAGAAGCAAATAGTCACTTACCGAGCTTGATTAGGCTTGATGTGCTATGACATGCAGGATAATTTACTCTTTCTTTAAGTCCAGTTTAGGCGAAACAATCCCCAGGACAGCAGAGATTTTGATGGTCTGTGTTTATATGGATTACAAAGATGACTTTTGGAAGGGAAATGTACTGTTCGACGGTCTATTCCACTGTTTGAATTGGAAAAACTATTTTTCTTAGAAAATGTACTGTTACTGATAAATATCAGAAGCCAGTGCCTATCTTTGAGTTAGTCACAGCAACTATAAGGCTGAATGCTCACCCATCTTTTTCTGTTCCGCAGGCGTACATGTGAGAGGAGAATGTGGTACAGAGAAAAGGGGAGAGCACAGGCTCTGAGGTCACCTCCTTCACTTCTTAGCTCTGTGACTTGGGCAAGGTACTTGACCTCTCTGGACCTCAATTTCCTCATCCTTAAAATAAGGATGATGATGAACAATGTTCACATTCAGAGTTGGTGTAAGGGTTGAATATTTTAATACCTGTAATATGTAAGAGGAGTGCCTGCTGCTAATAAAACGAAATAAATATCAGCTAATATAATTTGTAATCACATCACATTTTACAGACAACATTCACTATAGAGTCCAAAGTCTAATATCACTCAGAATGGCCAGATATGAGTTATATATCTACCTTTAACATCATTGAAGCAACTTAAAATCACTTCAGGTTTTTATTTACATCAACTATGGACTTACATACGTGTAATAGACAGAAAATGCGTCTTGGAGCCTTGTAGTTCAAGAGTTAAATCATGGCTCTGCCATTTACCATCTCAGTAAACAAAGGATTAGCATCATTGTGTCTCATGTTCTTGTCTACAGAATGGAATAATAATACTTATTCGTAGCTAATATTTATCCATAGTATCAGTAAGCTGATACTTGCTACATATCAGGCACTGATTTAAACACTTCTGATGTAAGAATTCATTTTGTCTTAACAGCCACCCTGTGAGGAATAAGTCCTTGTCCCAGTTCATACAGCTAATGAATAGCCAAACTAGCTTGATTCCAAAGCCCAAGCTCTTCATTACTGCATGTATAATGCATTCATTCATTCCACAGATATTTATTTCATGCTTCACATCTGTCTAGGTGGTTTGGATACAGCAATGTATAAAATAGAGAAAACAAACAAATGCCTCCTGACAAATTTAACTCTCTGTGATAACATGTGAATTAATATAGAGAACAGTATGGTCCATCTGAAATATAACTCAAGCCACAGATGCAAACCACAGGTACAATTTCAAATTTTCTGGTAGCCACATTATGAAAAGAAACAAGTAAAATGAATTTTAATAATATATTTTATTTAACCCACATACCTAAAATATTATCACTTCAGCATATGGCCAATAAAAATTATTAACGAAGACATTCTTTTTTTTATATACTAAATTTTCAAAATCCAATGTGTCTTTAACATAGCACTGCTTAATTCACACTAGCCACATTTTAAGTGTTTGATAGCACATGTGCTAGTGGCTACCATACTGCACAGAGCACTTCTCCAGGATAAGCATGTGCCCTTGAGAAGAGCCCAGTGTGAAGGCTCTGAGTGGAGAAGGGCTTGGTACTCTGCCTGGAGCAGAGTCAGGAAGAAGTAGAGTGGTCAAGATGAAGTTTGATGGGAAGGCAGGGCCCAGGTCATGTAGGACCTTGTAGTCCATGATTGTAGGTGAGTCATCTGGGAAAAGGCAGGGATTTCTTTGCCCTGTTACTTTAAAGCACAGCTCCCTTTATCTTTCAAAGTCTAAGTCCTAATTCAATGAGTGTATAATGAGTAACTAAGTCACCCCCAAATCTTGTTAGGAAAAAATTGCTTGTGTTAGTGATCTTTTCAGTGCGGCTTATTTACTTTATCAGAGCAAACTAATGCCTCTTGTCATCTGAAATACAAGTGGCTGTAATACTGACTTCACACAGCTTTCAGTGTGTGAGCCAATTGAATTTCACCTTTGCAAACAGCGTACATGCATAATCAGCTTTGAGAGTTGAAGTAAAATGAAGAATTTTCATCCAGGGTTGGTTTAGTTCATTTAATACTGGCTTTGATTTAAATTCCGAGTAATGCTTTTAGCTCACGCAACAGTTAAAATGGAATGAAATTATCTAATTCCAAATCATAATCCCTTCCCTTCAGTAACCTTAGAATCCAGTGTGTGGCATTGGGTCATACAAAGCGTGAGTGTTGGTACAAGAATGGCATGATTCATGTATGGTTTTTCTTTCGAATTTACACAGCATGTTCAAGTTGAAGAGTGACTGAAATTTTATAAGCTGAAGAATCTGGAAACACTAGAGTCCACACAATCTTTTAACTCTAATAGTAAGCCTTAACTAACTGCTAGACACAATTACAGGTACCTCTCCAGAGACAGGCAAGAAGGAGTCTTTACAAGCTGTATAAATTTTAAAAGATCCTTACGTCTGTCTTGTTAAAACTTTGTATCCTTCACAATCTACTACCAAGTTATCTTATGTTATAAATTTGGAAACATTTCCACATGGAAATACTATTTTGATCTTGGTAGATAAGTTTAATGATGTTGCATTATATATCAACAATACCCAAAGACCTATTCTCTTCTCTGAATATGCTGATTCTTGGATTTCCCTGCTTTAATAAAATCCTGCCTACATGCTCCACTCCTATTACACAGAACAGAAGGCTTTGTATGTAATTATCAGAAGACCGAGTTCAAGTCTGTATTCAGTAAGTGAAACTATTTGGAAATCTAGTTTTTGCAAATTGAAAAGTTTCTGTCTTTCTTATCCTCATCCTTGCATTCTCCATGGTTCGTTCATTCATTTGTTCATTTATCTGATATACATTTATTGAGCTTTTTAAGGACACTAAGCTAGGTGCTGTGGAGTGGATTTCTTTTTAATGTAAGTGGCTCCTCATTGAAAATGTTACGTATGTGATTATAACATGATTTAGAATGTGCTGAATATACCAAAAGGTATATACAAAATGATATGGGAATTTAGAGAAAGGAGGAACTATGGGTGAGATTCAGAGATGTAGTTAGTTATTGAGGTTGGTTCTCAAAAATGTGTAGAATTTCAACAGGAAGATCTTTGAGGGAGTAAGCATTTGAGAGAGGGAACCTGTTCAAAAGAATGGTCACGTTATTCTGTTCTTAAGTCAGTCTTCAAAAAAGAGCAAGAAGAGGGTAAGAATGGGAGACAAGGCAAACTGGGGTCCGGTGCAAGAAAGCTTTTAGTGGCAGTCTGAGTATAAACCTCATTCTGTGGAAAATAAGAAGACTTAGAAATTTTTTCAGCAGAGAAACCATTATTCTTTAGACTTCTTTTTTCCTGGCAAAACATTTAGGATGAATTGTAAGGGAAGTGGACAGGAAATAGGGAGACCAATTGCAAAGTAATTGCAACAGTCCAGTGGTAAAGTAATAGGGGTTGAAGCCACCAATCTTAGTGACATTGTGGAATTTTAATCTCAAGGCCCAGATCTTTGAGACAAGCAAGTGGAAAATGTTGATGACACTTAAATTTTTAATCTGACCGGTGTGAGGAATAGGAGGGTGAGAGAGCAGCTGGTTTGTGGGGAGGATGGTGTGTTTTGGACAAATTAAATTAAGCATTCTATCCTTTTTCCTCTCTAGATGGCTGAACTAAAAACCAAGCTGACGTGAAAAATGGAACCAGGAGGCGGGATAGCGACAGGACATTCTAGAGGTAAAATGTAAAGATCCATGACATTCAAGCTCTTTCTCTCTACATAAGACTAAGCTGGTTCTAACAAAATTCCATACAGGCCAAGGTCAGATTGTAGCTATTGGTTTTCTTCTTTCTTGTGATATTGTGACTTATAATAAGAAATATATATTTGGTCTTTGTTTCTGGCACAGAGACCCCCCAAACCCTTGGAATTTCCTAACTGTTGAGAGTGATCAAGGTGCCTTTTGTTATGTTAATGACTTTGGGAAAGCAGCTGAGGATAGGGGTTGTTGCCTGGAGCCAACCCTACTTAAGGGGTTGGAGTTTTCATTCCCACCCTGACCTTGGGGAGGGAAGAAGAGCTGGAGATGGAATTCAGGCACCGATGGTCAGTGATTTAATCAGCCATGCCTATGTGATGAGGCTTCCATAAAACCCCAAAAGGACAGGGTTCAGAGAATTTCTGGGTTGGTAAACAGGTGGAGATTTAGGGAGAGTGGCGCACTCAGAGAGCATAGAAGTGCCATGCCCTTTCCCCATGCCTTGCTCTATGCGCCTCTTCTTTCTGGCTGTTCCTAAGTTATATCCTTTTATTATAAACCAGTAATCTAGTAAGTAAATTGTTTCTCTGAGTTCTGTGAGCCTCTCTAGCAAATTAATCAAACCCTAGGAAGGGACTGTAGAAACCTCTGATATATAAGTCAGTCAGAAGTACAGGTAAGAACCTGGACTTGTGCCTTGCATCTAAAGTCCAAGGAGGCGGTCGTTGGAACCCGCAATCGATAGGCAGTCAGTCAGAAGCACTTTTGACTGGCATCTGAAGGTTGGGGAAACATTCTCGTCGGACTGAACCCTTAACTGGTAGAATCTGATTGTTACTACCCCTGGTTATGGAGTTGAGTTCTTGGACACCCTGCTGGTGTCTGAGAATTGCTTGGTAGTATGTGGAGAAGCCCCCCCACCAACACACACACACACAACACACACACACACACTTTGGGATTGGTCTCAGAACACCAATAGGCATTCCTTATTAAAAAATGAAATCATAGTTTTATTGCTTCATGAAAAATTAAATGTACAATCTGATGTTTGTGGAAGATTTGGACATTGAAATGCTTGGCCTCAATTTTCTTCTTTAAGAGAGAATTTTCATTAGTGACTAGAAAGAGACGCTCTGGGTGTTTGTCCAGAGAATGGGCAGTGTACCGACTCTAGAATAGAGAAAGACCCTACATTTCTCAGAAGTGATTTTAAGACTGTCCCACTGTTTTATCTACCCAGGTCAACAAATTACTTCCCACCACCTTTCCTCTGCCTCTCCAAAATCCATCCATCCATCCATCCAAATTATGTCTAAACACACCTCATCCATTAAGCTTCCTCTTGTCTACACTCATATGTTTTCAATTCTTTAAATTCCCTTAGCAATACATTTATGACCATTATTGGCATCTAGTTAGTGATGTGCAAGTCTCCTTGTTAGAGTGTAATATCTTTGAGAACACAGAATGTTGCTCATTTTCCCAACCTGCAGGTACCTTACACATAGCGAAGGGTTGACAAATGGTTGGGGAATGAATGTGTGTGTCATCACCTAGTTTGCTGAGGACATCCTGTACTCCAGGCAGTGTTCTAAGCACTTTACACATGCTACTTCATCTAATCTTTGCCACAACCTGAGACAGAGACTGTACTTTTGCCTAAGAGAAGGTGAAGGTAAGGACTTACTGGCCACTTAAGTAGCAGAGCCGGGACATGAACCCAGGAAGCCTAGCTCCAGAGCTTACGGTCTTAGTTACCCCCTTCCAGATACTATATATTGCCCCTTCCAGGTATATTGCCCCTTCCAGGTACTATAGGACATGTCCCAATTTGCTTACCATATACAGTAAAGAGGAGAAAGGAGGAAAATAAAGTTTAGAGCACTGCCTTTCTAATTACGGATATATGACTTTGTACAAGACATAAGTCAATTTCTCAGGTTCCTCACATGAAGTGGATTAATAGCAGTATGTATTTTATGAAATTTTTGTGGTGATTAAATGAGACGGTGCACATAAAATGCACATAGTGAAAATAAACTTCTGTGTTGATGGGGAGGGAATTCCTAAGGTGTGTAATTCACATTATCTCCTTCTAGATCACCATGTTACCTTCCATCTGGGAGTGATATCTTGGCATCTGCCCTTTTGTGTTCGGTGCTACAACATTATTTTTCCTGAGAGCAATGATTTCTAGCCAGTCTGAAGCTACCTAGTAACAGTTGTGAAAATACAGAAAATAGCAGTCATGCACTGTAGAGAGAATATGCAACAGGCCAAAAAGAAAATTAAAGGCCTTATAACTTTAAAACCAAAAATTGAGTCTCCCACGAATGTTAAATTGTAGGCATTTCTTAGTATTTTATTATACTTTACTCTGTGTGGTAGCATATTTATGCATTTTTCTTTTTCAACCAACCTATCATGTTGTATGTTGTCTGTAGCACTTGGAGTGCATAGTTAAATAAACATAGGGGTAGAAAAGAAAGGTCATTTAAAAAAGATATTGTTTTAGTTTATTTATTTTAAAAAAGATCTTTTTTTAGTTCTTTGGGATTTTTCTGAAAAAAGAGTACTTAATCTCACAATTACAATAAGAAACAAAAAGATGCTAACTCCACTGAAGGAGAAGAGATAAAAGTGGTTGAAGAAGAAATATATGCTTTTAACTCCCTTTTATTCCTCAGATAAAATAATTCACCTAATGCTAATATATAAGCCAGGCAATGACAAGAGAAAATAATCATTTTATTGCAGTGGATCTTTGTGTACAAAATTTAAGGACAGGACCTGTTCTTATTCTTGGGGGTTGGTGGGGGGGAGGAGTATTTGATTTACAATACCTACTTATCTCCTTAGAAGAATGTCTAGCATAACATTAGCAAGACTTCATGTAACATTAATAAATTGAGTTAGGATTTATCAAAAGGTCTGGGATTCATATTAGTTTTTCTTTAACTTTTTTCTCACCTCTTTTGAATTATGGACATGGGAGCAATTTTTTACACTATTTGGTGGGTCTGTCACTTTTAGCAGTAGCATTGGCAGTGTATGCCTTGAATTTGAATGTGTATATATGACAGCTACAACCAAATGGCCTATAAGATATTATTCATTTCTTTATACTGTATCTGCTAAGATATGACAGTTAAAATTTTACAGTATTAAATACAAACTTTCCAAATATTAATTTAAACTCAATAGAAAGTGAGGTAGCATAAAAGAAGTCTAGTTTACTGCTTTGAATTGTGGTCTTAATAAATCTCACTCTGCTAAAATGATGACTCTTGTATTTTGCCTGCATTAAAATCATTTTAGGAAGTAATTGGTTTAGCTTATTGTAATACTGCCTGATAATATTTCTTTTGCTTTTCAAGCAGAGAATAAGGTATCATTAAATTATTGTTGCACAGGGAAGTCATGTATTACAAATGTTATTGAGTACAGAATATAAAATGGACTCAAGAAAAATAAATACCCTTCACACAGGAGACTCACTACAGGTTTCACTGGATTATTTAACTCACTCAAATGTGCTTCTGCCTGATAGGCTAGAATTACTTGGTAACTCCTTTTAGTTATTTTTATTATTTTAAATTTACTGATTGAAAATATATATAAATGCATAAAATAAAGCATTAAAAGGCATATTTTGGAAAAGTTACCTGATTCTGCTTTAGTACTAAATGAGATGTGTTGTTATTTTTTTGAACATTTAAAAAATAATGTTCATTTGATAAAGTATATCAAAGTTTAATTTTTGTTGAACCTGCATTTATTTATTTATTTATTTATTTATGGCTGTGCTGGGTCTTCGTTTCTGTGCGAGGGCTCTCCCTAGTTGTGGCAAGCGGGGGCCACTCTTCATCGCGGTGCACGGGCCTCTCACTATCGCGGCCTCTCTTGTTGCGGAGCACAGGCTCCAGACACGCAGGCTTAGTAATTGTGGCTCACAGGCCCAGCTGCTCCGCGGCATGTGGGATCCTCCCAGACCAGGGCCTCAACCCGTGTCCCCTGCATCGACAGGCAGATTCTCAACCACTGCGCCACCAGGGAAGCCCTGAACCTGCATTTAGAGAGAGAATGCCTAGGTTTTTATAACCTTATTGTAATTTTTTGAACATTAGAATTCCCATAACCAGAAAAATTAAACTTTTTTTAAACAAAGATTCTCACAAAGTATATATAAGTATCAGTATATAAATACATATGTATATATACATATATGTATGTGTGTATATATGTACACATATGTAACTGTATTTTCCAGTGATGCTTCTTTTTAAATGACTTAAAACATGCTATTTAACTAAATTGAGTATATTTTTAACTAATTCATCCAATCAGCTAAACTTTTTCCTCCCATAAAAGAAAAAAGTCAATAGCCCATAGCTTTTCTTCCAGGCTGAGGTGAATTGGCTGAACTGACCAATTCTGGGGAAGCAGGTGGTTCATGAAGTTACAACCAAGGAGTCTAAAGTTTCCCTGGCATCTGGCTTGATGTCATGTGTACCAGTTGTATCCAGCCTTTTTAACAGTTCTACCTTGTGCTTTGCACTTACTGAGCTTGGTATTTTACCACAATACCCAACTGTAGGTTGGGGGCCTAGTGCCTTGTGAACTATTGGCAAAGTCTCAACCAGCTGAGCACACACAGTGTGTAAATACGCCGGAAGAGATAATGGACGCATTGATGGATGCCTCCCCAGCAAGAAGAGCAGAGACTGTCGTTCAGCCTGCTGCAAGAAAGGGATGGAAAGCAGCAGGCGGACGGCACTGAGCAGGGAAGACAGAGGTGGACTAGCTGAAGCAAGGAGGCCGGGCTAACAGCCCTGGAGGTACTTAATGGCCGGCTGCTCTAGGACATAAATCTAAGCAATTCACCAGCTGGAGATGCTTGAGAAGGCAAAGGAATAAACTCACCATACTTTCATTGCAACCTGGGTAAAATGAATGTTTAATTTAGAGAGCCAGTAGAAGACTATTCTCTAACTACCAGCATCTGCTATAATAAAATGATTTTATATGTAAGTATCATACTCTATAGTTTGGTTGGTTTGTTGGTTGGCTGTCAGGTTGTGGAATATGTGGCTTGAGTTTTTGTTCTTGGTTTTTTTTTTTGAGGTATAGTTGATATAGAGTAGTATATAAGTTTCAGGTATACACATAGTGATTCACAATTTTCAAAGGATATATTCTATTTATAGTTGTTATAAAATATTGGCTATATTCCCAGTGTTGTACAATATATCCCTGTGGTTTATTTATTTTGTACATAGTAGTTTGTACTTCTTAATCTCCTACCCCTATCTTGCCCTTCCCGTCTTCTCTCTTCCCACTGGTAACCACTAGATTGTTCTCTATATCTGTGAGTCAGTTTCTGTTCTGTTTTATTCACTGGTTTGTTGCAGTCATTAGATTCCACGTATAAGTGATATCATACGGTATTTGTCTTTCTCTGTCTGACTCATTTCGCTTAACATAATATCCTCCAAGTCCATCCATGTTGTTGCAAATGGCAAAATTTTGTTCTTTTTATGGCTGAGTAGTATTCCATTGTATGTGTATTTACCACATCTTCTTTGTCCTTTCATCTGTTGATGGACACTTAGGTAGCTCCCATATCTTGGCAATTGTAAGTAATGCTACTATGAACATTAGGATGCATGTATCTTTTCGAATTAGTGTTTTCCTCTTTTTTTCGGATATGTACCCAGGAGTGGGATTGCTGGGTCATATGGTAGTTCTATTTTTAGTTTTTTGAGAAACCTCTGTATTGTTTGCCACAGTGGCTGCACCAATTTACATTCCCACCAACAGTGTACCAGTGTTTCCTTTTCTCCACATCCTCGCCAACATTTCTTATTTGTGTTTTTTTGATGATAGCCATTCTGATAGGTGTGAGGTGATGACTAATTGTGGTTTTAATTTACATGTCTCTGATGATTAACGATGTTGAGCATCTTTTCATGTGCCTGTTGGCCATCTGTATGTCTTCTTGGGCTGGGTTGTATGAAATTAAGTGGACTTTAAGATTGAAGAAACTAAACATCTTAGTACATGGAAATTTCAAAGCTAATTCATTTGTGACAAATCACAGTCAATACCTCAGTCAAGAACAGGAGGAAAATGTCAAAAAAACTGAAATATAAACATGAGAAGCATGTGCAGATATAGTAAGCTTTAAGGGAGTTGGCCATTTCAGTTGGTAAGACAGGAAAGATTATAGAAGCCAAGTCAGCTTAAAGCAAAAAGTTCAAGTACCAATTAAAATAGGGCCTAATAGAAACTATTTGTCAGCTCTTGACTCTGCAGACATGGAAAGTCTATTTGCTATGGAGATTTGTTCATGGTTTTAACTATATTTAAGTAAGAATTTTAAATATATTCTGATTTCAGCTCAGCAGAATTATTAGAGGTTAGAAGAAAAAAATTACTATCGTTAAATTTAATGGATTGTCTAGGCCTTTGATTTCTTTTTTTATTTCCACGGTTTTGATTTTCTTTCTGCTTTAGGATTCAGTTCTTTTATCTGTGGAAATGATTACATGTGGGAAATTCTAGATGCTATCTTTCTTAATTATTTTATTATTTCTAATGAATGGAAGTAGTGACAGTGATGTAACTGGATAAAAATAATCCAGAAATATTTGATTTTGACATATATTATGTGGTATTTTTAGAAAATTTTCCTGGTTTTTTGGATACACATATACTGCGTCTCTATAGCAAAAATATTTGGTTGCACATTGTGTTTTGTAGCCATCTCTCTCTCTACATATATAGCTCACCATGAAAATTGTAAAACACCATGTTGACCCTGACAGATAAGCCCTGAACTAGAAACAGGTGTCCCAGCTTTTCATATAACTCCTTGTCTTACTACACACATGGTCTTGAACAAGGCATGTACTTCTCTGAGTCTCAGTTTCCCCATTCACAGAAATGAGGAATATCTTTCTTGTTAATCTTGCTATGGGAAGCAAGTCAAATAAGGTATGTTACTCTACTTTGATAAACATATGAATTAAAAACTCAACAGGCTACAGACAAATGAGCTTGGTCTCCATCTTAAATAAAATCCTAGAATGAAATACACAGTAAAGTCTGCTTAGCATAAGAGGTATCTGATCTCTTTTCCTTGTTTCAGAGAATTCTTTTATTTCTTGGTCAGGAAAATATAAAAGATAATATTGGGTCTAAGCTTAGAGGCATTTAGTAGAATCTCTTTTGACCTCTTTGTGGGCAAGTTTTATAAATACAGAGTGAATTCAAGAAAAAAAAAATAACTAAAATTTGCTGAGCATCTCTCTGTGTCAGTCACCGTGCTTGGTGTTAACGTACTTTATCTTGTTTAGTTCTCCCAACCTTGTAACCAACCTCTGGGGAGCAGTATAACATGGGTGGATGAAAGTACATGCTCTGGAACTAGCATACTTGCTTTAAATTCCAACTCCTTCACTTTCAAGCTGTGTGACCTCAAAGAAGCTATTTAACTTCAGTGTGGCTTAGTTTTTTCACCTGAGGCACATTAAGGTTGTAAATAGAATAGTTTATACCTTCATAGAGTTATCCTGAGGATTAAATAAATAAATACCTGTAAAACCCCATAGAATACTGCCTGGCACTTGGTTAGCAGTTAATAAATAATAATTGCTAGCAGTTTTTTAAAAAGCAATTATTAAACGTTAACTCAGAAAACTGCAGCTCGTTAAGAAATTTGCTCTAGGTGCCAGAGGAATGGAAAAAGTGGAGCAGTGAATCAGACCCACTGCCCTTTCTGGCTCCAACACTTTATTCTTTAAACACCTCCATACTGTGCTGTATGGACTATTGGACTCTGCTGAAGGTATGAGGTGATGGAGCAGGTGTGTATCATAGCATTGCAACCAACTAAGAATGCAGTATTTGGTATTTCTGTGCTTAAAATTGATTTGGCCTCCCCACCCCTGGAAACTTCCCACTGGGCATGATTTTCTACAATCCTGGCTTTCTGCCATATACTCTGATATTTCTGTCTTTACCTCTTTCTTTTCTCTCTCTTTCTCCTCTATCTTAAATATCCCTCCTCTCTTTTGTGATCTCCCCCACATTTACATTCTTGATAACTTCTTATGCAGAGTGGTTTTGCTTCTACTTTGCTTACTTATCCTTTTTCAGCACATTTCTTTACGTAAAAGAAATACTTTGGTACCAACTGTTAAGGTATGTTCCCAGCTATTCATCTGACTGTTTTGCTTCCCTGCTTTAAAAACCTGGGATATTTTCCTGTTACCCCGAGGATAAAATTTTAACTCTTTCATATGGCATTAAAGACTCTTTTCAATCTGTACTTTAGCTATTTTTCTAGTGTGACCTCCATTATCATAAAAAAGTAAAAAAATAAGTAAAGAAAAAAATTTTTAAAAACACTTATAATATCCACCACCAAAAGATGACATTACCCTTTTAATGTCTATCTTACAACTACATCTTATGTATCTTATACTACATCATACGTATCTACATCTTATAACTACATTTTATAAAAATTTAAACTCACTTTGTGTTCTTTCTTATAACCTGTTTTTAAGAAATGAGCAATACATTGTTTTCCAATATCAATAAAGTCATCTATAATATTGTTCTTAATGGCTGAAGAGAATGTTGACAGAAGCCCCCAATATTAATTTTATAAATAATATACCTAAATATTTAGGCTTTTCCCAATTTTTGAAATTATGAGCAAGAATGTTATAAATGTCTTTGTAGCCAAAGCATTGCATATCTCTTTATAATTTTCAGTATAAGTTTACAAATGCGGGATTGGTGGATCAGTATATTGCTGTAAAAATTGTGTTTCACTCAAACCTTGGGTAGGACTATATGTTATCAAATGGTACATATTTGTCAATTTTTGGTGAAAATTATATTTTACGGCTATACCTAATGTTGCATAACTTTTTCTAGCACTTAGCATATTTGGGTAGTTATCATATTTAAAACTATTAAATATTTAAATTATTACATATAGTTAAATATTTCACTTTAAGGCAATGAAAATATTCTTCTTATATATAACACGTAAGAAGTCCAATGAATGAATGCAGCCAATATTTTATAATGACAATAAATGGAGTATAACCTTTAAAAATTGTGGATCACTATATGGTACACCTGTAACTTACATAAATTGTACATCAGTTATACTCCAATTTAAAAAAAATTTAAAAAGAAGTCCAGTGATCACACTCTTTTTTTAACTTTTGAGTTTATTTATTTATTTATCTATTTATGGCTGTGTTGGGTCTTCGTTTCTGTGCGAGGGCTTTCTCTAGTTGCGGCGAGCGGGGGCCACTCTTCATCGCGGTGCGCGGCCTCTCATTATCGTGGCCTCTCGTTGCAGAGCACAGGCTCCAGACGCGCAGGCTCAGTAATTGTGGCTCACGGGCCCAGTTGCTCCATGGCATGTGGGATCTTCCTAGACCAGGGCTGGAACCCGTGTCCCCTGCATTGGCAGGCAGACTCTCAACCACTGCGCCACCAGGGAAGCCCGATCACACTCTTGAGAGAACAACTTATAGCTGACCACAACTACAGATATCTGAAAGTAAAAACTGATTTTATTAAAAAGTCTGTCTTTGTGACAGTTTCAGAAGAATTCAATTAGAATTCTTATACATACTCATGTGTGATATTAAGTTAAAAATAGAGGAATTTTTAAAATGTTACACCTTGTTTTCATGCTGAGATCAGTTTTAGAAAGAATAAATAAAGAAATACTAAGAAACACATACATTCTCATTAGTCACAATCAAAAGGTCTTGGGTTATTGCCATTAACTAGAAATAAGAGTAGGTGATGGCTGCATAATCATTAGATGATGGCACATTTATTGGCAAGTTATAACTTGCAAATAATATTCTATTGATCCTTAGAGAGCCCGTGTTATATAAGATGGAAGTATATTATATATCTAGATAGAAGGTAGTGCTCTGGGCCCTGCATTTGACTTCATCCTGACCTCCCTAGGATGCCTGGAGTACTGGGAGTGGTCAGTCAGACTGGGTGATGCACAGTTTACAGCGGTCTGTTGGCCATCCATGGTGGAAGCTCTAGAATGGTTTATCTCTCTAAGAGAGCTGGTATGTTGAGAGTTGTGATTGTGACCAGCATGTTAGGAAACTCCAAAGCAGTCAGGTTGTGTCTGCCCATGTGTCTAGAGTAGTTCCTGCAGTAGTGTCCAGACCGATCCTCCTCTGAGCCATCAGTGTCCATAGTAGCTTGCAAGTCCTGTGGCCAGTATGTCAGTCTCTGTTCATGTGCCTGGGACTGTTCAGGAGTCCCAGGACAAGCTCTAACTGTCTCTAGAGTACTCAGTATATCCTGGCTGTCGAGTTAGGAGAACTCTCCAGGAAGTAAGGGTGTCACCCACATCTTTCTTTTACTCCCAAACATCCTTTCTGGTGTATGCAGAAACTGATTTCTCTAGTTGGGAATGCAACTGTTGTCCAAGGGAGGATACTAGAAATGGATTCATCTCCCCTTTCATGTTTCTAGTAGGTGAGCAGGGAGTGAGGTTCTACCCAGAGCCTGGCCTCTGCTAAAGTCCTGAAAATGCTATGGAAAAATGTCCTCCCAATACTTTAATTATACTGCTAACATAGCACTTTAAATTGTATTTTGATAGACTTTATAGTATTTAATAAGGCTTATTAGGATTTTTATTGCATGGCCCTGTCTTAGAGTGGGTTCCCCAGAAGTAGACACTGAAATAAGGATCTGAGCAGTTCATTTGGTGAGTGAAGACAGCACTGAAGGAGAAGTGGGCAAATAAGACATAGAAGAGAAGTCAGTAAGGGCTATCTCATCAAGGCAGTTACCACTGAAGGCAACTAAAGCTTAGTCCACTGAGGAAAAATCTGGGGGCCATTTTAGAACATGTGCTACAGAACTATCCTACTAGAGGGGCAAGGGAGCTGAGGTACTTATATACCAACTCTCATCGGTCTTTGGTTGAGGGCTTCTCTTGTGGGAGAAGGGAGGTTAATTTCCCAGCACTTCTGATCTGCTTCAGAAACAGGCAAAGTGGCTTCGGTACTATTTGCCTGAGAAAGATCTAAAGGGGTTATCCTAAAGGGACGTGGGTGGTTCTCACAGTATCTGCTGCAGGTCCCTTCTTATGCCCTAGCCTCACTTTTTTCTATGCCACATGCTCTAGGAATTCTTACCTGATTGCTGTTCCTCTCATTATTCAGAGTATTTGCAGAATACAAACTGTATGCTAAGCACTTCGCTAGGTACTGGGGACTCACAAGGGAACAAGATAAAAATGGTCTCTGCCTTCAGGAGCATAACACTCTCCCTTCTTTCTTTTCTTTCTCACCAAATGTGCTTGAATACAAATGGCTCTTTAACCTGTCTTTATTCCCCACAAAAATGAAAGCTCAGTGAAGGCAAAAACTCTTCCTGCCTGGCTCACTGCTGAATTCCCAGCCCGTGGCAAGGAGTGTGCCATAGAGTATGTTCAATATATGTTCAACATTTCAGTTGACAGTGTGGTACTATAGTCATAAAAATAAAGGTTGGCTTGACTAGTATAGGAGCTCCTTGAGGGCACTCATTGTATCTCTGGTACTAGCACATCTCTGACACTAGTAGATATGTAATACTTCTTAATAGAATTGAATTCAGTTTACTCAAACTGAATTATTGTTTGGTATAGTGACCCAGATATACCAGTAACTTGAAATCAGGTCTCGTAAAGAATTGGTGAAAGAATTGGAAACATTTTATATGAAACAGGCAAGACTTGGGGAGGACTTGTCTTCAAATATCATAGAGACTGATAAAGAAAAGAGACACTGGGCTTGATGTGTCTGTCCTGAAAAAAAAAAAAAAAGATTTTAGCACTGAATTAGAGAGAACTATCAGATTTAGTATGTTACTGTCAGGAGCAGTGAGCTGCCCATCATTGGAGGTGCCCAAGCAAAGTCTGGGGCTGTAGGAGACAAAATTTAACAATAATATGTATGGTTGATATGAGTGCCTGAGAACTGAGATTCTATGAGTTTTCTAGATAAGTGCAAAGAAATATATGTCTTCAGTCCCTTATAATTTTACAAAGAGTTTTCTGTAGGAAAATTAACTCTACCTTTCTCACAAGGAGGTTGTGTTTTCAACTAAGAGTTGGATTGCTTTATACCTTACAAGTTGTTTTTACATAATCCTTGCAGAGATCCTTTGAATAGGCAGACCAAGTATTATTATTACTGTTTTACATGAAAGAAGACAGATGCTTACAGAGGTTTACTCATTTGCCAAAAGTCACACATGTACTAATTGATGTAAATAGATCTTGAACCCAGGTCTCTGTGCCTCTTTCTCCAGAGCTGTCTACTGCACCATGCTACTTCTGTATTACTGAGATGAGAGGGGAAGAACACAACCTTCTTTTAAAATACTAATGCAGACCCTCCCTTGCAGAAGAATGCTGCCAAGCCCTCTGTAATTTATACCTGAGAACAAATTTAAGTGGTTTGATCAAGAGCACATGGACAATGAGAAACAGGATCCGGTTAAGAACGCAGGGCTCTGGTATCCCATGATGCTCTTTGCCCCACGGAATCTGACTGCTTTTCCTGGGAAGGAATAATAATGATGCTTTTATGTTCCTGGCCAGGAAATGTTTATAAATCGTAATGTACCATTTGCAAGTGATGTTACCTTATGAATATTAAAAGATTAGGAAATGACATTGGCTTTTGTTGAAAACCTTGAGTGACCCTTTAACAGACACAATAAATGATTGCTTTTATTGCAGTGCCCTCTAAATATTATTAAAACTCTTTATAGTAGGCAATAAATAATGGCAAATGAATGCTTGATTTATAGCAATTACAGTACAGATGAGTTGGATTCATGTGCCGCACTGTAATGAAGATAATAGCTCAAAACACACGAGAAACAGTCACTCAGTGAAATATGAGCTGATTTGCATGATCCATGTCCCTTGAGTAACCTGTAATTGGCTATTATGAAAGGGACTCAGAATGATTTGGTCTGCAAATAAGAGAAGTAGTACAAAATTACCATATAATCTGTGTGAATATTTTTTTTATTTTCAACACAAAACTATTTTTGTGGCATGTAGGATCTGTGCCCCATATATGACATGTTTGAGTATTCAACAGCTAAGGACCATTCTTGTCTAACTCCTTTGAAAATGTTTTCTTTGACACTGGTATCACTTTACCTTTATTCATAGTAAACATACAAAAGTGCTTTCTTTTAGCTCCAAGATACACTACATTCTTTCATAGTCACCCTTTTAAGAATAGATTTTGTGGGTGAGGCTGGAAAAGCATGGAATTTCCAAACAAAGGAATTCAAAGGATATGTGTAACTTATTTTATTCATCAAAGCAAATTTAGGTAACTCATATTAATATTTTAGATTTCAGGAAATTTCTAATGAAAACTTAGCTTTCTCAATTTTTGTAATGTTTGCCTAAGTCTCCTTTTGACTCCCCCCAATAGAAAACCCACCAAAACAATAACAATCCACATGAAACTTCTTTTTTTGGTGGAATAAGCTGCCATTTTTGAAAGGCAACCAAGGGAGTTGTGCCAGTACAGTATTACATGCCTAGACCGTCTGTCATGCTCCTGAAATCTCATTCTCATTATCACACAAATAACCCAAGGGATAGAGCTAGTCCCACTGGCAAGAGGGATCATCAATGTTTATCCTAAGCTACTATTACAGTGTCCATAATGGGAAAAGGTATACCATAATTAAGAGCTATAGCCAACTAATTAAGTCAAATTACATCTAATTATAAATCCAATAATCTATGCCAAAACTAGTTGTTGATAGCTAAGGGAAAAATAATAAGTTTTAATTAACCGCTATTATGAATCACTGTTTGAATGTTTTTTTATTAAAAATCTTTTTATAAGGTAAATACTATAGCTCTCTTCTATCTAACATTTTGGTTTAGGAATAGACAAATCAAAAATCAAAAATTATTTTAATAAAGTTTTGCCTTTAAAATTTATAACATAATTATGTTAATTATTAAACATTCCTAGAAAATTTGAAAGGAAAATATGAGCTAATACTGGTGCTGAATAATTATTTAATGAACTATAATAAAATATTCTTGAAATAGATTAAGAAGGATAAGTAAAAACTGGAAATGGTCAACAGTGGGTGGACTTATTAAATAATAAGGTGGAAAATAAGGTGCACATAATGAGAAAATTTGAAGCTGTGTAATCTCCACATAAGTTAACTAGGGACAAATTAATAACTGTCTCCAAATAATCGAAAAATGGAAATAAGGAAAGTGCTGACATGTAGTTTTGAATATTTACCATGGATTTGAGCAAAATTACATTAAAAACATTAGTTTAGTACAAGGAGCTTACTAATCATAAAGGTGGTTAATAGTACATAATCTCCTGCAGAAAACTATGAAATTTTTATCTCTAGATATCTTTAAAAATAATATATATGTAAATAAAACATTGGCATGAAACATCTGGAGCCCCCAAGCATGAATAACAGCTCTAAATGTCTCTTTCCCTCTAGTGTTGCTTGATAATTTAAAGAAAATAAAAATCTAATTTTGGCTTATGGTATATTTATTTAGATATAAATCCAATGTGAAATATAAGTGCATGAACCTATCTTCTTCTAGGTAAGAAATGTGATAAGCTATATATAATGTAATCATAGAAATATAAAAGAATGTGAGATTCTCAAAATTTGTGCATCACTGCTCCTAGGATATGACAAGGCTGTTATCCCAGGACCTGGGATTTCACAACTGATTTGTTACAACAACTGATGTCTGAGCTTAATGACATATTCATGTATTTATTAAATAAGCACTTATCTACTTATCTACTGTGTGTCGGCCTTTGTGCTAGACAGATGTGTAGAATATAAAATATAAAAAAGACTTAACTCTTGGCCTCAAGGAAGTTATGAAATAGAAGGAAAGGTAAGACTTGTACGTAAATTACTAAATTAAAAAGAAAATAGAAGTATCACAACAGATACCAACAAGGTACTGTGATTTTAAGGACTAAGTAACCATTTCTTGGAAGTGATATATCATGAGATTTCATAACAATTATGCTATTTAATAATCATGAACAGTAGCTAGGACTTGGATAGGAAAAGAGGTTGTTGGCGGTAATTCTCTGCAAACCAAGTAAGAATGATGAATTTTTTGTTTTTAACATCTTTACTGGAGTATAATTGCTTTACAATGGTGCATTAGTTTCTGCTGTATAACAAAGTGAATCAGCTATACATATACATATATCCCCATATCTCCTCCCTCTTGCGTCTCCCTCCCACCCTCCCTATCCCACCCCTCTAGGTGGTCACAAAGCACTGAGCTGATCTCCCTGTGCTATGCGGCTGCTTCCCACTAGCTATCTGACCTAGAAAGATGAATTTTAAAGAGCTTTACGATTAGTAATTGTTGTCTTTGTTGTTTTTGTTGTTCAGTTCAATCACATATGCTGAATTATGTGCCAGGCTCTATAGTAGAGGTGAGAAGTTTATACTCTTATCCTTGTATAGAGTTAACCTTTATTGAATTACAAGTTTTGTATTGGTGAGCCTTTCTTCTTGAAGAGTGTAGGCATTTTCTCTCTTCACTCTCTCCTCTCTTCTGAGGTGATTCAAACCATACCCATGACGTCTATTATCATCCACATAGCTTGTAAATTTGTTTCTCCAACCTAGAACTCTCTTCAGAGGTCCAGGCCATATTTCAGCTGCCTACTTGATATCTCATGCACCAAATGAAAACTATCTAAAACAGAATTTGTAATCTTTCCCCCCAAACCTGGCCTTCCTCCTGTACTTCCTATCTCAATAGATGGCACCAATATCCATCTAGTCTTGCAAATCTGAAACCTAGGAATCATCTTGAATACCTACCTCTCATTACATGCCATAATAAATTTACCAACAATTCCAGTAATCCAACTTTACTATTAAAAATCTCTGATATATATTTATCCATTTCTCCTCGTGTTGCCTGATCACCAACCCTCATTACCATTTCTTTCATATGGACCACTGCAATACATTATTTTTGTGTGTGTCAGTTTTTGTCTCTTTCCAATTTATTCCCCATACTTCAATGGGAATGATTTCTCTAAACTGAATCTTATCATGTAACTTCCTTGCGTAAACCTTCCAAAGGCCATCAGAATTAAGTCCACATTTCTAAATAAGTGTCCAAAGTCTTTCATAATACCACCTCTGCCTAGTTCTGCAACCTGGTCTCGAAGTGGACTTTCCTCTCCGCCTTGGGTGAAGCTTTCATTCAAGCTTCATTCTCCCTCTAGCTTCATAGATTCTCTGCATATGCTTCTCCCTGGCCTGGATGGAGTGCTTTCTGCCATGTCCACTGCCTTACTTTCAATTGATTTACTTCTACTTATTTATCAGATCTCAGCTCAAATACCACTCCATTAAGAACACTGTCTATCACCACCAGTATTTTTCCTCTGTGATCTTTTTTACCTACTCACGTACAATTCAATGGTGAAAAATCAAGTTAAATAACATGAAGATGGATTCATAGTTTAACGCAGTGAAAAGCATATGCATGTATCTCTTCTCCAGCTCCCAAAATTCTCATTCAAAATGTATAAACACACAGGAACAAAGAGAATAGGACATAAATCAACAGTAGTCTAGAGAGTTAAACCAAGCATTTGGGGATCAAAAGTAAACTGAATGAGTAGAATCTGTATTAATGGAGCAGGGATTTCTATCACCTAAGATCTATGAGAAGAATACCAAAGAAAGTATGCAGCCCTCATAGGGAGAGCATATAGCCTGGGTAATGAGAGGAAAGTGCACTGCTGGGATGCATAGGACGTCTCCTACAGAAGGCCACTTCTCCAAGGTGGAGAAACATAACCAACCTACTAGTGAAATAAAAATACGAACAGCAACTTGGGCAAAATGACACAACAGAGGAACATGTTCCAGATGAAGGAACAAGATAAAACTCCAGAAGAAGAACTAAGTCAAGTGGAGATAGGCAATCTACCTAAGAAGGAGTTCAGGATAGTGATTATAAAGATGATCCAAGAACTCAGGAGAAGAATGGATGCACAGAGCAAGAAGTTAGAGGTTTTTAACATAGATTTAGAAAATACAAAGAACAACCAAACAGAGATGAAGAATACAATGACTGAAATTAAAAATACACTAGAAGGAATCAACGGTAGACTAAATAATATAGAGGAATGGATCAGTGAGCTGGAAGACAGAGTAGTGGAAATCACTGATGGTGAACAGAAGAAAGAAAAAGAATGAAAAAAATGAAGACAGGTTAAGAGACCTCTGGGACAACATCAAGCGCACTAATATTTGCACTATAGGGGTCCCAGAAGGAGAAGAGAGAGAGAGAAAGGGGCTGAGAATATATTTGAAGACCTAATAGCTGAAAACATCCCTAACCTGGGAAAGGAAACAGTTGTACAAGTCCAGGAAGCACAGAGAGTCCCATACAGGGTGAACTCAAAAGGTACACACCAACACACACTGTAATTAAAATGACAAAAAATAAAGATAAAGAGAGAATATTAGAAACAGCAAGGGAAAAGCAACAAATAACATGCAAGGGAACTCTCATAGGGCTATCAGCTGATTTTTCAGCAAAAACTCTGCAGACCAGCAGGGAGTGGCACCATATATGTAAAGTGATGGAAGGGAAAAACCTACAACCAAGAATATCCAGCAAGGCTCTTGTTCAGATTTTACAGAGAAATCAAAAGCTTTACAGACAAGCAAAAGCTAAAATAATTCAGCACCACCAAACCAGCTTTACAACAAATGTTAAAGGAACTTCTGCAGGTGAAATAGAAAAGGCCACAACTAGAAACAAGAAAATTACAGCATGAAAAATCTCATCAGTAAAGGATAACATGCAATAAATATAGGAAATCATCCACACAGAAAACTAGGAGGAAGTTTAAAAGACAAAAGTAGTAAAATCATCTATATCCACAACAAACAGTTAAGGGATAAATAAAACAATTAGGTGTAAAATATGATATTAAAAACAGTAATTGTGAGGGGAGGAGACTACAAATGCAGGGTTGTAAAAAGGCATGTGAAATTAAGAGATCAACAACTTAAAACAATAGAGTATATATGTATATATGTATGTGTGTGTGTGTATATATAGCTATATAAAAACCTCATGGTAACCACAAACCAAAAATCTTTAATAGATATACACACAAAAAAAGAAAAAGGAATCCAAAAATAACACTAAAGATAGTCATCAAATCACACACACACAAAAAGAGAACAAAAGAAAAAGGGGAACAAAAAAAGACCTACAAAAGCAATCCCAAAACAATTAACAAAACAGCAATAAGAACGTACATCTCAGTAATTACCTCAAGAGTATATGGAATAAATGCTCCAAACAAAAGGCAAAGAGTGACTGAATGGATGCAAAAACAATACATGTAGGTATGCTGCCTACAAGAGACTCACTTCAGATATATAGACACACACAGACTGAAAGTGAGAGGATGGAAAAAGGTGTTCCATGCAAATGGAAATCAAAAGAAAGCTGGGTGAGATATTTACATAAAACAAAATTGACTTTAAAGTAAAAACTACTACAAGAGACAAAGAAGAACACTTCGTAATGATCAAGGGATCAATCCAAGAAGAAGACATAACAATTGTAAATATATGTGCACCCAACATAGGAGCATCTAAAAACATGAAGCAAATATTAAGAGGCCTGAAGGGAGAAATTGACAGTAACACAGTAGTAGTAGGAGACTTTAACACCCCACTTACATCACTGGACAGATCATCCGGAGAGAAAATCAATAAAGAAACACTGGCCTTAAATGACTTAATTGAAATATGTAGAGTATCACATCTGAAAGCTTCAGAATACATTCTTTTAAAGTGTGCATGGAACATTCACATGCTAGGTCACAAAACAAGCCTCAGTAAATTTAAGAAAATTGAAATGCTATCAAGCATCTTTTCCGACCACAACACTATGAGACTAGCCATCAACTCCAAGAAAAAAACTGTAAAAAACACAAACACATGGAGGCTAAACAGTATGCTACAAAACAACCAGTGAGTCACTGAAGACATCAAAGAGCAAATCAAAGAATACTTAGAGACAAATGAAAAAATGAAAACATGATGATCCAAAACCTATGGGATGCAGCAAATGCAGTTATAAGAGGGAAGTTTATAGCAATACAAGCTTACCTCAGGAAACAAGAAAAATCTCAAACAACCTAAACTTAGACCTAAAGGAGCTAGAGAAAGAACAAACAAAACCCAAAGTTAGTAGAAGGAAAGAAATCCTAAAGATCAGTGTAGAAATAAATCAAATGGAGACTAAATAGAAACAGAAAAGATCAATGAAACTAAAACCTAGTTCTTTAAAAAGATAAACAAAATTGATAAACATTTAGCCAGACTCATCAAGAAAAAAAAGAGAGGGTCCAAATATATAAAATCAGATTCTGGAAAACAGAGACACCACAGAAATACAAAAGATCATAAGAGACTACTACAGACAGCAATGTGCCAATAAAATGGACAGGCTAGAAGAAATGAAAAAATGTTTAGAAATGTACAACCTCCCAATACCAGACCAGAAGAAATTTTTAAAATGTGAACAGACCTATTACCAATAATTAAATTGAATCAGTAATTTAAAAATCTCACAAGAAAGAGAAGTCCAGGACCAGATGGCTTTACACATGATTTCTACCAAACATTTAGAGAAGAGTTAACACCTATTCATCTGAAACTATTCCAAACTATTGCAGAGGAAGGAACACTTCTGAACTCATTCTATGAGGCCAGCATTACTTTGAAACCAAAAGCAGGCAAAGACATCACAAACAAAGAAAATTACAGGCCAATATCACTGATGAACATACATGCAAAAGTCATCAACAAAGTAGTAACACACTGAATCCAGCAATACATTAAAGGGATGATACACCATGATCAAGTGGGGTTTATCCTCGGGATGCAAGGATTTTTCAGTATTCGCAAGTCAATCAATGTGATATACCACATTAACAAATTAAAGAATAAAAAACCATATGATCATCTCAATAGATGAAGAAAAACTTTTCATAAAATTCAACATCCATTTATGATTTAAAAAAAACTCCAGAAAATGGGCATAGAGGGAACATAACATAATAAAGGACATAAATGACAAACCCACAGCTAACATCATTTTCAATGGTGAAAAGCTGAAAGCATTTCCTCTAAGATCAGGAACAGGACAGGATGCCCACTCTCACCACTTTCATTCAACATAGTTTTGGAAGTCCTAGCCACAGCAATCAGAGAAGAAAAAGGAATAAAAGGAATCCAAATTGGAAAGAAAGAAGTAAAACTGTCACTGTTTGCAGATGGCATGATACTATACATAGAAAATCCTAATGATACCACCTGGAAACTGCTAGAGCTCATCAATGAACTTGGTAAAGTTGCAGGATACAAAATTAACATACAGAAATCTGTTGCATTTCTTTACACTAACAACAAAGCAGCAGAAAGAGAAATTAAGGAAACAGTCAAAAAGAATGAAACACCTAGGAATAAACCCACCTAAGGCAGTAAAAGACCTGTACTCAGAAAACTATAATACACTGATGAAAGAAATTGAAGACAATACAAACAGATGGAAAAATATACCATTTTCTTGGATTGGAAGACTCAATATTGTTAAAATGGTCCTACTACCCAAGGCAATCTACACATTCAATGCAATCTCTATGAAAATATCAATGACCTTTTTCACAGAACCAGAACAGATAATTTTAAAATTATGTGTGGAAACACAAAAGACCCTGAGTAGCTGAAACACTCATGAGAAAGGAGAACAGAGCTGGAGGAATCACGCTCCCTGACTTCATACTATACTACAAACCTACAGTAATCAAAATAGTATGGTACTGGTGCAAAAACAGACACATAGACCAGTGAAACAGAATAGAGAGCCCAGAAATAAACCCATGAACTTATGGTCAATTAGTCTACAACAAAGTAGGCAAGGATATACGATGGAGAAAAGACAATCTCTTCGGTAAGTGGTGCTGAGAAAATTGGACAGCCAGATTGTGTAAAAGAATGAAATTAGAACATTCTCTAACACCATATACAAAAATAAACTCACAGAGGATTAAAGACCTATATGTAAGACCGGAAACCATAAAACTCCTATAGAAAAATGTAGGCAGAGCACTCTTTGACATACGTTGTAGCAATATTTTTTTGTATCTGTCTCCTAAAGCAAAGAAAATACAAGCAAAAATAAACAAATGGGGCCTAATTAAGCTTAAAAGCTTTTGCACAGCAAAGGAAACCATCTACAAAAAAAACCAGAAAATCTATTAAATGGGAGAAAATATTTGCAAATGATATGACCAATAAGGGGTTAATATCCAAAATATATAAACAGCTCATACAACTCAACATCAAAACAAACCGAACAACCTGATTTTAAAAATTGGCAGAACTGAATACTAGACATTTTTCCAAAGAGGAAATGCAGATGGCCAACAGGCACATGAAAAGATGCTCAACATCATTAATCATCAGAAAAATGCAAATCAAAACCACAGTGAGATATCATCTCACACCTGTCAGTTTGGCTATTATCAAAAAGAGCACAAACAACAAATGTGGGCGAGGTTGTGGAGAAAAGGGAACCCATGTACACTGTTGGTGGGAATGTAAATTAGTGCAGCCACTGTGGAAAACAGTATGAAGGGTTCTCAAAAAACTGAAAATAGAACTACCATATGATCCAGCAATTCCACCCCTGGGTATATATCCGAGAAAAATGAAAACACTAATTTGAAAAGAAATAGTAACCCTGATGTTCATAGCAGTATTATTTACAATTGCCAAGATACAGAACTAACCTAAGTGTCCATCAACAGATGAATGAATCAAGAAGCTGTGGCATATATATATACACACATACATACATACATGTGTATAATGGAATACTACTCAGCCATAAAAAGAATGAAATTTTGCCATTTGCCACAACATGGATGGACTTGGAAGATATTATACTAAATAAAATAAGTCATATAGAGAAAGACAAATACTGTATGATACCACTGGTATGTGGAATCTAAAAAATTAACTAATGAATATAACGAAAAAAGAAACAGACTCATGGATATAGAAAACAAACTAGTGATTAACAGTAGGGAAAGGGAAGAGAGGCAGGAGTTAAGATAGGGGTAGGGGATTAAGGTGTATAAACTATTATATGAAAAATAAACTTCAAGAAAGTATTGTACAATACAGGGAATATAGCCAATATTTTATAATAACTGTAATAATCTTTTAAAATTATGAATCACTATGTTGTACACCTGTAAGTTATATAATTTTGTACATCAACTATACTTCAGTAAAAAAGAAAAATATTAATATAGGCCAAAAAAAAAGAAATACATGGATACAAGTAAACAAATATGGCTTCTTGGCTCTTCACAGAGGTGTACTGGAAGTTACATGGTCAAGGCAGTTCATGAGGAGTAAGGAGTAAGCAGGTGAGAGGAGGTCAAAAAGTACAGGCTCATTGATTTTGCAACACTGGGTAGAATAGGGCTACATTAGCACTCAAAGGTTTATAATTAATAACTAACAACACATGATGGAAGCCTTGCTGTGCCACAGTCCCATACTTCTGTGTTCTATTTCTTGTTCCTCATTAAGCCAGCATGTGATCTGGTCATGATCTTCCAAACAAATGAAGACACAGGAACTCAAATAGCATCATACATCTCAAAAACAATGTTGGAAAGAGAAAGGAATTGAAATAAAATCTTCAAAGTTCTGAGGGACATTGCCTTCTGACCTAAGTTTTATATCCAGTGTGACAGGCAATAAAGTGTGAGAGTAGAAGAAAAAGACATTTTCAGACATGTAAGTCCTCAAAAATTTTACCTTGCGTGAACCCTTTCTCAGGAAGCTGGGCGATTTACTCCACGAAAGAACAAGTTTCAGGATCTAAGTAACAGAGGTTCCTACACAACAAAAACCAAAGGGATTTTCCAGGAAATGACAAGGGACAACCTTAGGGCAAGAGCTGTGCATAGATTCAAGAATGAGGACAGAGGGATCCAGGATTAAAACAGGACTGATTGATTAACTAATTTGGCCTTGTGGAAAATAATATAATTGAAAATAATGAAAAGACATTTTTAGTTTCAGAAAAAATAAAACAAAATACAACAAAGGAAATGTAATCATGTTATTTTGCTAAGCTGTCATATTATTGATATTGTCATAATATTATAAACATTGGGATAATTGGGCAAGAGGATGTAAAGTATAAGAAAGGCAGATTTTTATCTTATAAAATATGCATTTATCCTTTGACCTTGCATTGTCAATTCTAGGACTCTATCTCAAAAAATATATTGCAAAATTTTAAAAATTACTCATACTCAAGGTTATTTACTCTGATATTATTTATAATAGCAAAAAAATGGATATGATTCCATTGTTCTTCCATAAAAAACTCATTCAATAAACTATGGTACATTATCACAATAAAATATAATGCAGCCACAGAAAAGGAATAAGGAAGATCTCCTAGGCATTGTTAAATGACAAAAATCAAGGTAGAGTATTATTATTTAACAGAACAGTTATGACTAAAAAATGCAAAGCAAATAACTGAATCACCATTTGATAATTCCTCAAGAAAATGATTCAGACTAAAATCATCATTGCATGAAACCATTAGAATAAGTTTTAATACTGAATTCTACAGTTGAAAGATCAGGGTGTCATCCCCTGCATCCACTTTTCAATCATAGCATCTACTAAGTGTGGGAGGACCAGATTTTATCCAGATATTATATACCTCTGGAGGTCTGGAGAGAAAACTTAAGCCAACATCTTAATTCAATTTTTTAAACTCTTATTATTTATCTTAAAATTTTCACATAATTAGTACATTCTACTCTTAATATATGCCCTTTTTAAATAGAGCACTCTCACTGTTGTAATTACATGCCACCGAGCAAAACGGATGCTCCAGAAATATGCACCTTATCTCTTCTGTATTTTTGCATACTTTCTGCCTTTCTAGCTTAAAGTTTTTCATCATAACCTCTTTAGCATGTGTGAGTAAATGTGTGTGTGTGTGTGTGTGTGTGTGTGTGTATGAGAGAGAGAGAGAGAGAGAATCAGCCAGTGTAACTAACATTTTTGAGATGCTTGGTGGTAAAAACAGAATTGAGGAGAGAATCTAAGATGATACTAGGAATGCCTTTTTTGTTAGGTTGGTGAATTTTAAGGTAAATAAGATATAATTAGGATTTTTATCAAATAAGTAAAGATAAGTGCCAGAGTAGGGATAGAAGATGACAGAAAGCTGGAATGTTTAATGAAGCAGTATGAAAGAGGGAAGGAGAGAAATAGAAAACACAGAAAAGGTTGCTGAAAATATAGTAGCTCAGTAAGCTGGCTATGGAATGCAAATATTTGGTCAAATTATCACCAAATCAAAATATGTGGGACTCGCTTCTATCTCCAACTCCCAAATTCTAATTTACCCTCTGGATTTACCTTTCTAGACTGTCTCAACCTATTTTAATTTAATTTCACCTGTATAAAAATGATAGTAGCTAACACTTATTTAGTGCTTACTGTGTACCAGACACTGTTCTAAGTACCAAGAATGTGTTAACTCAAATAACCCCTTGAGAAATATTGGGTAGTATTCATATAAATTCATATTCTCCAAATCATAGATCAGGTACTAAGATAGAAAGGTTAAGAAACTTGCACAAGTCAGACATCTAATAAGTTGTAGAACCAGGACTGAAACACGGGCATTCTAATTCTAGAACTTGCATGCTTAATCAACCCTGATATGAGCAGTCAGTTTTGATACCTTTTGAATTATCATTGTTAAAGCTTTAAGGTAATATTCTTTTTTCTGACTTCTAACACATCTTTAAAACAACGGCAAACTGAAGCAACTTGAGTAGATAGAATGAACAAGGAGTCGAAGGAAAATCATTTTTTAAAAGAAAAACATTTTTTAAAACTTCTTTCTTAATGTGGAATATGCCGTTCTTAATAGAAAAACAGTACTATTCATGTGTGGTAATTTACTAATATAAATATAACTGGTTAATCTCAGAGTTATGCAAGATGACTGGTCAAGTTCCTAAATGATCCATGGAAAATTAGTTTTACATATAAATTCAGATGTGTTAATAGTGGTCATTAATCAGTGTCAGCAATGGAAAGTGGAATAAAATTGTGACTTCTATTAATAAGTAAACAAAACTGGTATTTTCTATTACTGAACAAAGATTATGTTAAACATTAAATTGCAAAACCTATTTTAGTCATTATATGCACAGTTTTTCATCTGGTTAGCCCTAATATATAATGATAAAAGGGCTAATATTTATTACTAAATATGTTCTGGCTATAGTAAATATCCTGCTCTAAGAACATTATTCAAGAGAAATTGTTTAATTGCATTTTAGACATTTTTCTTATTTGTAGAAAAAAAAATATTTACTTCCTTTTTTTCTTAGTATACATACTAAAAACTAACTTAATTGCTTGAAGAAAGCACAGGAACTTATGACTTCCTTTTAAATAGAATAAAATGTTCATATGTTCTACAATGGTGCTATCAACTAAATCTCTTAAGAATAATATAATTGAACTGACATTTAACTTGGCAATTAAGGAAATTATCTTAGCTTCACGTCCAATTTACGTTAGGAAGTTGATGTTTTTAGGTTAACTGAGAGTTGGTATTTTAAATGATGGCAGATTTCCAGAGACAAATGGGTTCTCTCATGGAAGACTTCTGCTTCAAGCTGGAATAGACTAGCTGGGGAAGACAATATGTCTACCAAAATCACCAGAATAGCCAGATTTATCTATCTATCAATTTATGTATTTGAGGCATCGCAGGGCTGCTGAGGCAACCAGGTCTTGAAAAACTGAGATCCCAGAAGGAGGAGAACCACGGAAAGGTGAACCACTATTCTGTGAGTTACTTCTTCCCCATAAGCATTTGTGTATCTTGGCTTTGATTCAGAGACTGAATCCAGGCAGAAGGTCATGGTGAAGAGGTAGAGATGCCAGCGGAGCACAATCTCACAAGACTAGAGAGACAAATGTCAGGAGTCCAGGACCCTGTGATTAAAGGGACCAAGAGCCATGTGAGATGGGAGACACAGAGCAGTAACTCCAGTTCTCAGTGCTTTTCTCCTCTAGACATTTATCCTCTTTTTAAGCTTCTCAGAGAAAGTGGCTAAGAAGCTAAGCAGAAAACCACTGAAAAGCAGAATGGAGTTAGAAACAATAAAATTAGCAACTTGCGGGATACAAGGTTTATCAATGAATTCTTAGATTATGGGATGAATTGTGTCCCCCGCCAAATTCATGTGTTGTAGTGCTAACCCCCCAATACCTCAGAATGTGACTTTATTTGGAGATGGAGTCTTTAAAGAGGTAATTGAGTTGAAATTATGTCATTAAGGTCAGTCCTAATCCAATATGACTGGTATCCTTATAAGAAGAGGAGATTAGGACACAGAGACACACACAGGGAAGACCATGCGAAGACATAGTGAGAAGCCAGCCAACTACAAGTCAAGGAGAGAAACCTCAGAATAGACCAACACTGTGACACCTCAGTATCATACTTCTAGCTTCCAGAATTGTGAGAAAATACTTTTTTGTTGTTTAAGCCAGCCAGTCTTTGCAACTTTGCTATGGCATCCCTAGCAAACTAATACATTCTGTATGCCAGCAATGAATAAAAAGTGTACATTTTCAAACAATGACATTTCAATAACCCCCCAAATCATTAAAACCTAGGAAAAATTAATTAAACCATTATTTCCTCTGTATGAACTGTATCCCATTAGCCAAAAAATACTTCCTTGAATCCTGCTTTTTGGGGGGCATTTCATAGTTCTAGTAGCAGTCCTATATTACATATTGCCATTAATTCACTAGGCCTTCATTTTTCCAGAAGTTCTGAGTCATGGAAAACTGAAATTGTCCCTATAAAGGTCAGAGGTTTCAGCTTCTTTTCCCTAAACAGTGATGATTATAAAATTCTCCAATGTTACTTTAATCGAAATGGCCATTAAACAATGTACTGTTCTTAAGAAGACTGAAAAACAAAATTAATAAAAAGTATTGAAAGAAAATACAGAAAAACATGTTCACAATTTTCATATAGGAACAGTCCTCCTAAATGAAAAATGAAACACAAGCCATCGTGGAAAATATTGGCAGATTTGACATCATGAATATTAACATTTTCTGTACAGCAAGAAACACCCAAAACAAAAGACAAATGAAACATCAAGAGAAAATATTTGCAATATATACAAAGTGTTCCAGTGAATAAATAAGGAAACTCTCAGTTCTCTATTTCATACACGACTTATGTAGACAAGGTATCAATATACAGAGAAGAAATGTGTTATGCACTGGAAATACAAAGAAAAATAGGGCCGAATTACTGCCATCCAGAGGCCCATAATCCAACAGTGGAATGTTCGAATAAGCAAACAGTTAAAAGATAAAGTGAATTATTATAATGAAGTTGTGAACAGATTTTTATGGTTACCTAGAAATGGGAGGGCCAAATCTGAATAGGGGTCAGTGAGATGTGATGTGGAGAAGAAAGCAAAAGTTGAGGGATGATGTTGCCCAGAAAGGAAAAACATCAGTGATCTCCCAAAGGTAAAGGAAGAAGAAACTGAGCAGACAAGAAGTTGGAAGGAGTTTGGGGCAAGGCAATGGAGTAAGGAAAAGACATTTCAAGCAGAGAGAATAACTTATAAAATACCTTGTGTTTGGGGATGTTTTGGAGGGAAATTAAGAAAAACATGCATAGATTTTTAAATACCCTCTATGAGGAAACAAAGCAAATTTCCATAATCTGGATGTAGGAGTATGGGCATTCTATATTGTACACCACTCATGATAAAAAGGGAGGATCTGGGTGCTAACTTATTTCTGTGATGGGCAGAACCATAAAGGCCTTAAATTGATGAGTATTAAGTTCTGACATGACTTCAGGTTCATTAAGTTGTTATTTCTCATATTACATTTCTTCAAGTGCTGACCCATTTCTCCTCTCCTTAAACCTTTAGTTCCAGCCCTGTTTTCAAAATTAAGTCTCAAATACTATGCCACTTACTATATACCTGGAATCTACATCCCTGGCAGAGTAGGTAATTCTTTCAATCACAGCAATTACTAGGGTGTTTACTTTAAATGTGTCTATATAAACACAAGCTGCATTAGAAAAACAAGAATAATGGCAATTATAGAAACATCTTTTCATTTTGTTTCAAAATGATTCATCCTATCTGATAAGTGGACCTCAGAGAAGCAGATTGTGTCACTGGTTATTATCCAAGGGAGTCTATTAAATTACCATTCTCTGTTGACACAATGTTTGCTAAAGTGAAATTTCATCATGGTTGACTTCCAAACAATTCTTTGTGAGATCTAATCATAAGCATTTATCAATAGATAAACAACCACTGGAGGCCTCCACAAACATAGCTAAATTATGGCTTTTTCCAATTTTTTTTTGGATTAAATTATCTAGGATATTTCCTAAAGTTTGCATTCTATAGTCTATGCTATTTATAATTCCTCTAAATTATAATACAGAGAAATAGGAATTGGAAGATCCTCATAAAAACCTAATAATGACCTAAATTATTAGTGAAATGTAAAGCCCTAAAATTGATTTAGTTAACAGTTCTTCGTTAGTTATCTTCAATTCAATTGTCATTGGAAAATAAATCCCCTAGAAGAGACATTTCCTTCAAGAATAGTAAACATAGTTTATATGCAGTTTCTTTTCTACAAACACAAACATAATCAGTTTCTTAACACTGTATCTGTGAAGAATTCAAATTGCCTAATTTTAAAATGTGAAGATCAACTATAAAAAAGAAAAATGATTACAATATGGTTATACTTTTTATTCTTTCATTTTGATGCGTAATCAAAATATTGCATGTACTCAAGCATGTGTTTTCTGTAAAGAATACAGTGTACAATTAACATAATGAAAATCTGAATTGACCAAATGTTAACATTATTCTACCTTTACTTTGTAAATGGAGCTGAATATTATCAAACTAAAAGTATTATCAAAGTATTATCAAATTAAAAATAATTTTACCATGATTAAAAGTTAAAAGTGGCATGCCAATTTAGCTGATTATCACCTATCAAAAATGAATAATGAATGTCAGTTGTTAAAACATCCTAACTTATTTGCATAATACTGTGTTTAGTTTCTCTTAGTTTGCTCTATCCTGTGATTTTATGTCCAAAAGAGCTATAAATTTTGTTAGAGGTCTAGATATGGATTTGATGGATTTAGTAATTTAATCTTTAACAAGTCAGTTTCCAAGTCAAATTAACTCCAACATGTTGGAGTACATACATTTAAAGAGTGGTCATATTGACAAAAACAAAAGCATTTTGTTGCTTCAAATCCATGTTTGCTGTTAGCATCAGTGAATTTAAACTCACATAAACACATGGTCAAATAAATCAATTTACCAATATTACAAAGATAAACATATATTTATATCAATGTATTGTAAATGAATTCATTAAGAGGATTTTGGACATTTAAAATTCATTTTCAAATTGAATGAGTTACCGTTTTTTGCCTGGGGAAATGTACTAAGTCTCTAGGGACACATAGGTAAACAAGTCTATTTCATTTGTGCCCAGCATAAATGGCAGAGCTGGTGTTTTCTAATTCATCTTGTTTCTGTAGCTGTGAAGCAAAAATTTTTAGGATGGTACCCTCATCATCCTTACAAGACAAAGTAGATGTATTTTTCTATAAATTAATAATGACCAATCTCAAATGGGCCTTCAGTGCTATTCAATTACTCTTAGGTCCTAGTCAACTTATTCCCTTTTTATATCAGCTATTTGAACTGATAGCCCTTTCCTCAAACATCCAACCCCTGTCTCTGTCTCACCTTTCTCTATTATCTTAGGAAATAATCTCACCACCTCTTTTACAAAGACCATATTGAGCTACTTGATGTGTATTCATTCCTTCATTTTCAAACATACAATCTAACTACATCAGCACCTATTTTATTTCCCTTACTCCTATTACAGTTAAGGACATTTCCCTCCAGCTACCTAAGACCAATGACTCCATCTGTGCTTAGACCTCTACCACTCTGCTTTTTCAAGAATCCACACTGTTGGTTTTCCCTTCCCTCTGTGGAACATTCAACTCCCACTCTCAACCCAGTCCTTTCAAGTTTTTGGACATTCTCCTATTAAAAAACTAAGCAAAATTAAAACCTTCCCTGGACCCCACATTCCCTTTTCCCCCATCACAGCCAGCTTTCCCAGAAGAGTTGTCTACGCTCATATCGCTTTATTTCCTCCTATCCCACACCCTCCTCAACCACTCCAATTCCACTCCCTCATCTATCACTCCATCAAAAGAGTAATGGCAAAATTCACTCATAACCTCATAGTTGAATCCAAAAGGGACTTTTTGGTCTTAATCTTACTTTATTCAACATTTGATAATTATTTATTGAGCGCCTACTATGTTCTAGGGACGTTCTGAACACTTGGGCCATATTAGAGAAGAAAACAAAGATCCCTGCCCAGTGAAACTTATGTTCTTAGACAGGTTCCAGCAGCAGTAATGTTCTTGACAACTCACTCCTACATGAAGCACTTTCTTCCTTTTGTTTCCTTGAAAAAGCAATCAGCTGGTTTTTCTTCTACACTGCTGGGCATTTCTCCTCTAGTTCATTCTATATGAACGGCTCATTAAAGGTGAAATTCTTCAGTTTTCAATCTTAGGCTGTCTCCTCACTTTTATGATACTCTCTCCTCTGAAATCTGGAACCATATATCCAACTGTCTAATTGACATCTCCTCTTGGACTGTCAAAATTACCTCATATTCAACAAGTCTCAAATTGAATTGATATTTCCTCTCAAATCAGAGTTTCCTAGCTCAGAGAATGGCACCGCCGTTTATCTATTTATACAATCTTGTTATCTTCTTTTCTGATCCAATATCAAGTCCTGTCATTTTTATATCTTAAATGTCTCTCTTTGCCCATTTCTACTGCCATCAGTCTAGTCCTGACTTAATGACTCTCATCTGGATCAATATCTGTAATATTGTGATTTATAGTAAGAAATATATATATTCTGACACAGAGCTCCTACAACACTTGGGATTTTCTAGGTGATAAAAGCAATACAGGTGTCTTGGTATCATAATACACCCCTGTCAGCCACACCTGAGTTTATGTTAATGAGGTGACTTCTGTAAAGCACCTAAGGATGGGGGCTGGATGCCAGGGAAACCAACCAAACTTTCAGTCCCACCCTTCTGACATCTGGGAAGAGGAGGGGGGCTGGAGGTTGACTCACTCGCCAGTGGCCAGTGATTTAATCAGCCATGCTGTGTAATGAGGCCTCATAAAAACCTAAAAGGCCAGGGTTCAGAGCGCTTCCAGGTTGGTGAACACATGGAGATGTGGGGAGAGTGGTTCTCTCAGAGAGGACATGGAAGCTCTGTGCCTCTTCCCATATACCTTGCCCTATGCATCTCTTTCATTTGACTGTTCCTAAGTTCTATCCTTTTTAATAAGCCAGTAATCTAGTAAGTAAGATGTTTCTCTGAGTTCTGTGAGCTGCTCCGGCAAATTAAACTGGGGGAGGAAATCACGGCAACCTCCAACCTGTGGCCAGTCAGTCAGTAGCACAGGTGACAATCTGGACTTTCACTTGGCATCTGAAGCACAGGGCGCGGGGCGAGGGCGGGGGTGGGGTGGGCGGTGGTTCAGTCTAGTAGAACTGAGCCCTTACCCTGTGGGATCTGATGCTCTCTCCAGGTAGTTGGCATCAGGATGGAGTTAATTGCCTGGTGGTGTGGAAACGCACACACACACACACACACACACACACATTAGAACTGGTGTCAGAACTGGAATACCATACTCTTACTTCAGGTTTTCTTGTGTCCTCCCTTATACCTGTTCCTACTGAAGTCAGAGAAATCATTTTGAAGTGACAAATGACCATGTTTAAGATCCCTTATTAGGATGAAAAACATGCAAGGTTTTATGTGGTCTGCCCGCCCCTCCCTTCCCATCTCCAGCATTATCTCACACCATCATCAACCTCATTCTCTCCCACCTACACTGGCTTCTAGTTAGGCTTCTGTGCTCACTGTGTTCCAGATCATCACAAAGCATTTATACATGCTTCTTCTTTAATCTGAAAAATACTTAGATGCCCATGGATATTGTCTCAATGCAAGCCACTTTCTCAAGGAAACCATCCCCTGAACTTTCTGATTATATAAAATTCACCTGTATTAGTTAGGGGTCAGGGTTCTCCATATATATACATATATATCTCCTAATCCAATATAACTAGTATCCTCATAAAAAGGGAGAATGTGGACACAGAGAGACATGCGTAGAAGGAAGATGATGTGAAGGGACACAGGGAGAAGATGGCCATCTGCAAGCCAAGGAGAGAAGCCTGGAACAGATCCTTACCTTTGAGCCCTCAGAAGCAGCCAACCCAGCTGACACCTTGATTTTGGACTTCTAAACTGCAGAACTGTGAGACAGTTTCTGTCGTTTAAGCCACCCAGTCTGTGGTATTTTGTTGTGGCAGCCCTAGCAAAATAATATAAATACGTACTAGTTTTCAAAGCATTGTGCATATGTCATCCTAAGGCTTAAGACTGCAAAATTTTATGTATATAAATGCATATGTGGGCTAAATATGTGAAACATCTTCTAGACTTCTACTCTACCTACATTTTAAGAGTTACTTAATCTTTTTCTCCAATCCACATAGTTGAGCTTACCTAATGACTATTCCAAATTTATAAATAAGCCCACTTCCATCTAATGTTTATTTTAAACATCCTTGGTGCAATTTATCTCTTACTCTGAAGTATAAGAAGTATTTCACTAGTTTGAAAGCTAAGCATACGCATTTTCCTTTAAGATTTAAATTTTATTTGGTGATGCTCTATCATCTTAAGATGTGACCATGTCACCACAAGCTTCTACAATCCTCTTAGCAAGAGAAGAAAGGGCTGTTGAGCACCAGCAATTAAATGCTTTGACCCTGAAGTGATGTAGGTCACTTTTGCCCACGTTTCATTAGCTGCGACTAGTCATGTAGTCACATGGCTTTATCTGATGTCTAGGAGGTAGGGAGGCTTAATTCTCCAAGTACCCACAAAGAGAGCATTGGACCTTGGTAAACGTTAACAATGCTTAGTACAAACCCCACTGTGAGAGTCAAAGTTAGGAAAGCTGCCAGGGGAGATGAAGTAGCACTTAAGTTCTGGTATCAAGAGGGGGATTCGAGGTTGGTGGTGGGCTCAATACTAACTTGATGGGTCTGGGGAAAGAAATGGTTCTAACAAGACAAATGACTGAGGTTGGAACTCCCTCCCAATTCAGTCACCTTAGCTTTGCAATCTTTCTGTGGGAAGGATACTCAAGTATATGAATATAAGGTAAAAGAGAGCCATGACCTTGGAGCATAGGCATGGGGTGCCACTGTGGTGCCAGCAGGGACCTAGTCTAGCAATCACCTCACCACAGGAGTAGACCAGCACCCATCAGTTATTCACTCAACAAATATCTAGTAAGCGCCTACTCTCAACCATGTACCTTCTGGAGAATTGATACAACCATAGACACAGTCCCTGCTACCATGGAGCTTAGAGTCCAATAGAGGATTCAGCCAAAATTACACCAACAGATGAATAATTGAAAACATGATAAATACTCTGAAGGAGCAACTCCACAATGACCTTTTACAGAGAACTTGACCTCTACAAGGTTAGACCTGTACCTAATCTTGCAGGACTCAGGACAAAAGTACAAAAACAGACCCTTATACCATATGTCTAAATATTTATTACACAAGCTATTAAATAGAATATATTCTGTTCTCATATATTGACAAATATACTTTCATTAAGACAAAATTGGAGATTCTTTGTAAAGTTTTTGGGTTTTTATATGACTCAAAGGTGACTAGACTTATTACTGCACATGTCTAGACGTTTTGTTGAGGTTTAGATAGACTTCACTCAAAATCTGGTTCAGGTATCTAGACCTATGGTGTCAGACACATCAGGAGGGTCTCTAAAGGTTTATTAGTCACTATATAATGTGGCTCTCTGCAGGGAACAGGAAAGAGTCCCAAGATGGTCAAAAAAATGGCTTGAGAGTATAGGGAAGGGAGACTGGCTTGGGGTTTCCATGGCGGTTAACTCCTAACCCTTAACCCACCTTGGGGGTCAGTGTTTTCACGCACACACTAAGGCTGGGGCTTGCATAGCCTGAACTTCCCCGCAATGCCAAAGGAGTGAGCGCTGGCCTTTCTCGTAAGATTGCCCGGATGTGGGACAGAAGGGGAAGGGAGAGTGGTGGGGCTGGAAAACTCTTGGTAAAACATGGAAAATGAAGTGCGGCTGTTTATTACAAATGTTAACAAATTATTAGAACTCTACATAAATTAACATGAATAAATCTCAAAACAAGGGAGAGTAACAAAAAGTTAATTGAGGAGTGATATATACACAGATAAATGTGGTATTTCCAGCAAAATATTTTTAATGCTTAAAAAACACATTTTTAAGCATTAAAAACAATATTGTATATTATTTATGAAGACAGAAATACATAGTAAAAAATGTAAAAATATAGGGGAATGACAAACATGGGGAAAAGAGGAAGGAATGGAATTAGGGGTGGTTCCAAAGGAGGCTTGAAATATGTGGGTAATGACTTAAGGAATATTGCATCAAAACGCTGTGAATGTTACAGTTTGATAAATCTGAGTGGTGGGTAAACAGGCATTTATTCTATTTTTTCTTCTCTATAGGTTTGAAATATTTAATGTAAAAAACTAAGAAAGAAACTTTTCATACTCATTAGAGCGGAGGCTTTTATAGTCTATGGGGCGGTGGGTCAATCTAGCTTCCACACCTAAGTGAAGCTATAAAAGGGGAGTCTGATCCGTGTACCATTGCTGCTCGGTGCCACCTGACCTTGACACAAAATCTGGTCCTGCTGGTGGACTGGTGCAGTCATGTCTTGATGGTGCAGGTACCTGCATAGGCCTCTTCCATCAGGAGCCAACTCACCTTGTGACAGTGCTCTGATTTCTAAATTTGCAAACTTCAGCTTGCATTTCTTTTGGTTCTCATACACAGTCACTCTCATGGACACCAGTTCGCCTCAGGAGCACTAAGCAGGGAATTCTAGTGTCCTCCATCTCAGGGACTTGAAACTGTCATCGGTCTATCTTCCCATGGGACCTACCTAAGACAAATTTCCTGTTAAACCCTCAAAACACTTAGGCTCTAGTGAAAGTCCCTTTAATTCCTCCTAAAGTAAGTGACCTTCAGTAATTCTGGCAGCACTTCCATCAACCCTCTGAGAATATTTTCAATGGATCTAAAGTGATTTGCTTTCTGAGGCAAAGTCCCCAGGAAGTTTCAGGATCTCTAGACCCAACCCTCTAGGGAAGGAAATGACAGTTGCTTGCATTTATTCTAAGGTGTCTCTTTTGCTGCAGAGGAGAAAAGAATACATATTTAATTACTAGCAGGGCGTTATGAAAATTATTTTCATAATCATGAAAGTAAAATTCTCTCTTTGTTTTTGGATTAAATGTATTTTGTTTAACTTTTTTTTTTTTTAGCCTCCTCTTATCAAGAATAGATGCATTTATCGAAATTGGTACTACTTTCTTTTTTTGTTGTTTTTTTTAACATCTTTATTGGAGTATAATTGCTTTACAATGGTGTGTTAGTTTCTGCTGTATCACAAAGTGAATCAGCTATACATATACATATATCCCCATATCCCCTCCCTCTTGCATCTCCCTCCCACCCTCCCTATCACACCCCTCTAGGTGGTCACAAATCACCGAGCTGATCTCCCTGTGCTATGCGGATGCTTCCCACTAGCTATCTATTTTACATTTGGTAGTGTATATATGTCCATGACACTCTCTCACTTCGTCCCAGCTTACCCTTCCCCCTTCCCGTGTCCTCAAGTCCCTTCTCTACATCTGCATCTTTATTCCTGTCCTGCCCCTAGGTTCTTCAGAACCATTTTTTTTTTCTTTTTAGATTCCATATATATGTGTTAGCATACAATATTTGTTTTTCTCTTTCTGACTTACTTCACTGTATGACAGACTATAGGTCCGTCCGCCTCACTACAAATAACTCAATTTCATTTCTTTTTATGGCTGAGTAACAGCCATAACATATATAACATGTATATATGTGCCACATCTTCTTTATCCATTTGTCTGTCGATGGACACTTAGGTTGCTTCCATGTCCTGGCTATTGTAAATAGAGCTGCAGTGAACACTGTGGTACATGACTGTTTTTGAATTATGGTTTTCTCAGGGTATATGCCCAGTAGTGGGATTGCTGGGTCATATGGTAGTTCTATTTTTAGTTTTTTAAGGAACCTCCATACTGTTCTCCATAGTGGCTGTATCAGTTTGCATTCCCACCAACAGTACAATAGGATTCCCTTTCTCCACACCCTCTCCAGCATTTATCGTTTGTAGACTTTTTGATGATGGCCATTCTGACTGGTGTGAGGTGATACCTCATTATAGTTTTGATTTGCATTTCTCTAATGATTAGTAATGTTGAGCATCCTTTCATGTGTTTGTTGGCAATCTGTATATCTTCTTTGGAGAAATGTCTATTCAAGTCTTCTGCCCATTTTTGGATTGGATTGTTTGTTTTTTAGATGTTGAGCTGCATGAGCTGCTTGTATATTTTGGAGATTAATCCTTTGTCAGTTGCTTCTTTTGCAAATATTTTCTCCCATCCTGAGAGTTGTTTTTCCGTCTTGTTTAAGGTTTCCTTTGCTGTGCAAAAGCTTTTAAGTTTCATTAGGTCCCATTTGTTTATTTTTGTTTTTATTTCCATTTCTCTAGGAGGTGGGTCAAAAAGGATCTTGTTGTGATTTATGTCATAGAGTGTTCTGCCTATGTTTTCCTCTAAGAGTTTGATAGTGTCTGGCCTTACATTTAGGTCTTTAATCCATTTTGAGTTTATTTTTGTGTATGGTGTTAGGAAGTGTTTTAATTTCATTCTTTTACATGTAGCTGTCCAGTTTTCCCAGCACCACTTATTGAAGAGACTGTCTTTTCTCCATTGTATATTCTTGCCTCCTGTGTCAAAGATAAGGTGAATATATGTGCGTGGGTTTATCTCTGGGCTTTCTGTCCTGTTCCATTGATCTATATTTTTGTTTTGGGGCCAGTACCATACTGTCTTGATTACTCTAGCTTTGTAGTATAGTCTGAAGTCGGGGAGTCTGATTCCTCCAGCTCAGTTTTTTTTCTCAAGATTGCTTTGGCTATTCGGGGTCTTTTGTGTTTCCATACAAATTGTGAAATTTTTTGTTCTAGTTCTGTGAAAAATGCCAGTGGTAGTTTGATAGGAATTGCATTGAATCTGTAGATTGCTTTGGGTAGTAGAGTCATTTTCACAACATTGATTCTTCCAATCCAGGAACATGGTATATCTCTCCATCTGATTGTATCATCTTTAATTTCTTTCATCAGTGTCTTATAGTTTTCTGCATACAGGTCTTGTGTCTCCTTAGGTAGATTTATTCCTAGGTATTTTATTCTTTTTGTTGCAGTGGTAAATGGGAGTGTTTCCTTAATTTCTCTTTCAGATTTTTCATCATTAGTGTATAGGAATGCAAGAGATTTCTGTGCATTAATTTTGTACCCTTCTACTTTACCAAATTCATTGATTAGCTCTAGTAGTTTTCTGGTAGCATCTTTAAGATTCTCTATGTATAGTATCATGTCATCTGCAAACAGTGACAGTTCTACTTCTTCTTTTCCGATTTGGATTCCTTTAATTTCTTTTTCTTCTCTGATTGCTGTGGCTAAAACTTCCAAAACTATGTTGAATAACAGTGGTGAGAGTGGGCAACCTTGTCTTGTTCCTGATCTTAGTGGAAATGGTTTCAGTTTTTCACCATTGAAGACAATTTTGGCTATGGGTTTGTCATATATGGCCTTTATTATGTTGAGGTAAGTTCCCTTTATGCCTACTTTCTGGAAGGTTTTTATCATAAATGGGTGTTGAATTTTGTTGAAAGCTTCTGCATCTATTGAGATGATCATATGGTTTTTATCCTTCAATTTGTTAATATGGTGTATCACATTGATTGATTTGCATATATTGAAGAATCCTTGCATACCTGGGATAAACCCCATTTGATCATGGTGTATGATCCTTTTAATGTGTTGTTGGATTCTGTTTGCTGGTATTTTGTTGAGGATTTTTGCATCTATGTTCATCAGTGATATTGGCCTGTAGTTTTCTTTCTTTGTGACATCTTTGTCTGTTTTTGGTATCAGGGTGATGGTGGCCACATAGAATGAGTTTGGGAGAGTTCCCCCCTCTGCTATATTTTAGAAGACTTTGAGAAGGGTAGGTGTTAGCACTTCTCTAAATGTTTGATAGAATTCACCTGTGGAGCCATCTGGTCCTGGGCTTTCCTTTGTTGGAAGATTTTTAATCACAGTTTCAATTTCAGTGCTTGTGATTGGTCTGTTTATATTTTCTATTTCTTCCTGGTTCAGTCTCTGAAGGTTGTGCTTTTCTAAGAATTTGTCCATTTCTTCCAGGTTATCCATTTTAAGGCATATAGTTGCTTGTAGTAGTCTCTTACAGTGCTTTGTATTTTTGCAGTGTCAGTTGTTACTTCTTCTTTTTCATTTCTAATTCTATTGATTTGAGTCTTCTCCCCTTTTTCCTTGATGAGTCTGGCTAATGGTTTATCAATTTTGTTTATCTTCTCAAAGAACCAGCTTTTAGTTTTATTGATCTTTGCTATCGTTTCCTTCATTTCTTTTTCATTTATTTCTGATCTGATCTTTATGATTTCTTTCCTTCTGCTAACTTTGGCATTTTTTGTTGTTCTTTCTATAATTGCTTTAGGTGTAAGGTTAGGTTGTTTATTTGAGATGTTTCTTGTTTCTTGAGGTAGGATTGTATTGCTATAAACTTCCCTATTAGAAGTGCTTTTGCTGCATCCCATAGGTTTTGGGTCGTCGTGTTTTCATTGTCATTTTTTTCTAGACATTTTTTGATTTCCTCTTTGATTTCTTCAGCCATCTCTTCGTTATTTAGTAGTGTATTGTTTAGCCTCCATGTGTTTGTATTTTTTTCAGTTTTTTTCCTGTAATTTATATCTAGTCTTATAGTGTTGTGGTTGGAAAAGATACTTGATATGATTTCAGTTTTCTTAAGTTTACCAAGGCTTGATTTGTGACCCAGGATATGATCTCTCCTGGAGAATGTTCCATGAGCACTTGAGAAGAAAGTGTATTCTGTTGTTTTTGGATGGATCTCCTATAAATATCATTTCAGTCCATCTTGTTTAATGTGTCATTTAAAGCTTGTGTTTCCTTATTTATTTTCATTTTGGATGATTTGTCCATTGGTGAAAGTGGGGCATTAAAGTCCCCTACTATTATTGTGTTACTGTCGATTTCCCCTTTTATAGCTGTTAACATTTGCCTTATGTATTGAGCTCCTATGTTGGGTGCATAAATATTTACAATTGTTATAACTTCTTCTTGGATTGATCCCTTGATCATTATGTAGGGTCCTTCTTTGTCTGTTGTAATAGTCTTTGTTTTAAAGTCTATTTTATCTGATATGAGAATTGCTACTCCAGCTTTCTTTTGATTTCCATTTGCCTGGAATATCTTTTTCCATCCCCTCACTTTCAGTCTGTATGTGTCACTCGGTCTGAAATGGGTCTCTTGTAGGCAACATATATATGGGTCTTGTTGTTGTATCCAGTCAGCCAGTCTATGTCTTTTGGTGGGAGCATTTAATCCATTTACATTTAAGGTAATTATCGATATGTATGTTCCTATTACCATTTCTTAATTGTTTTGGGTTTGTTATTGTAGGTCTTTTCCTTCTCTTGTGTTTCCTGCCTAGAGAAGTTCCTTTAGCATTCATTGTAAAGCTGGTTTGGTGGTGCTGAATTCTCTTAGATTTTGCTTGTCTGTAAAAGTTTTAATTTCTCCATCGAATCTGAGTGCAGTCCTTGCTGGGTGGAGTACTCTTGGTTGTAGGTTTTTCCCTTTCATCACTTTAAATATGTCCTGCTACTCCCTTCTGGCTTGCAGAGTTTCTGCTGAAAGATCCGCTGTTAACCTTATGGGGATTCCCTTGTATGTTATTTGTTGCTTTACCCTTGCTGCTTTTAATATTTTTTCTTTATATTTAATTTTTGATAGTTTGATTAATATGTGTCTTGGCATGTTTCTCCTTGGATTTATCCTGTATGGGACTCTCTGCGCTTCCTGGACTTGATTGACTATTTATTTACTTCCTGGTGGAGGGGACTAGTGCCTGTGTTCTGATGGATGAGGCTGCATCTTGTCTTTCTGGTGGGCAGGACTGTGGCCGGTGGTGTGTTTTGGGGGTGTCTGTGAATTTATTATGATTTTAGGCGGCCTCTCTGCTCATGGGTGGGGTTGTGTTCCTGTCTTGCTAGTTGTTTGGCATGGGGTGTCCAGCACTGTAGCTTGCTGGTCGTTGAGTGGAGCTGTGTCTTAGCATTGAGATGGAGGTCTCTGGGAGAGCTCTCACCGATTGATATTACGAGGGCCCAGGAGGTCTCTGGTGGTCCAATGTCCTGAACGCGGCTCTCCTGCCTCACAGGCTCAGGCCTGACACCTGGCCAGAGCACCAAGACCCTGTCAGCCACACGGCTGGGTCATCCTGGAGAAGATGGACTAAAGCCAGGAGAAAGCTAGAGGATGGGAGACCTTTCAGAAGGCTTGTTTGATGAAGTCAGGCAAAGGGTGGTGACATTCTGTACCCAGGCTCCACTCGCGAAGGGGAAAGGGGTGCCTCTGGAAACTGATTGCGTGCTTCCATGGCTGAGGCACACGTGGGTGCAGATTTGAAATTGGTACTACTTAGATTATATCCTTCTCAAGCCGTCATCCCTGGCAAAACTGAAGGTTCTGCCTGGCTTGACCAGTTCTTCCTCTGACTACTGGTGCTGATGCTAATGCTGTATCTTTAATCCAGAGTTGATGGAATTCCAAAATCAAGAGTGTGTAGTACCAAGATTTGAGCAGGAAGCCCAGGAAATTGGTAATATGATCATATGTCTCAAACTGAGATTACAGGGGAAAAAAATTAAAATCTAGGGTAAAACTCCGAAAAGAGAGAAGGGGTCAGGAAACACGGGCTAGAAGCAGGAAATGTGAAGATGACCAGAAAGAGGATTTTGAGTAGCATTTCAGGGCTACATCTGCTGCTTGGATTTTATATCCTTAACATCTTCAGAGCACTGGCTGGCTGGACATATCCATCATGGTCAGGCTGAAGTGTTAAATTGTAACTGTGACTCTTCCCTGGAAAATAAAACAGGGACACTCTGAATGTATGAGACTCTGAAGATTAAGACAGGCCAACTCCGAAAGGTGGTCTTCCCATTTACTTCCTAGTATTAAACCAAACTGGGGGAAGATACTTGGGAACTAGTCAGAAAACCAGAAAGCCCACAGAAGGGCATCTTGGGGGTACTTAGAGCAACACTGTAACCACCTCACCAAGGTGTTACTTTATTTGTTTGTTTATGGTGATCCTTCCTACTATCAGATTACTTAACCTTGCTACCTAGTTCTGAGCAGCAAACTGCAGGGTCCTCAGTAAAAAAAGATTTACAATCCAGACATCTCATGTGAACAGCTAGCTGTTTTATGTGAGGCCAGATGCTGACAGAGAAAAATATGCACAGGGACAGAGAGAAAGAAGATTAAAGACATCAAAAATAAAACCTGTTTCTCTGCCTTCCAGTGGTAAAGGAGTTTTTTGTTTGTTTTGTTCTTTAAGAATTGTTTTTCTTATAAATTCCAGGTATCTCTACCCCATCACCTCTTTTTAAGCTTTACGATGAGGTGGGTTGCCTCTTTAACATGGAACCTTTATGAGATTTTTCTATTCAGATCTATGATCTTTCTCAGTAAGTTTTGAGATTGTCAGTATCTCTCTGTGTCTTTTGAAGGTCTCAGGTCTCTGTCTCCTTCTGCTTGGCCCACAGCCTTTCTGGACCTTATATCCCACGTTACACTGTTGACTCCCACTGCTGGCAGAGAACTCAGCTGCTCCTTGACTAATGCTGGAGCTTAGGCTTATGCTCTGAGCCTAAGCCATCAGCATTACTGGTGCTGATGCTAACGTTGGTCCCATCCTTCATTCTCATCACACACTCTCCACAACAGGACTGTTAGGTCCTTCTTTATATTTATTCTCTCCCTCCCTCTGCCTCTCTCTATCACTATCTCCATCTCTATCTCTATATCTCTTTCACGTAGGATTTGGAACAGACACCTGAAAGAGTTTCCGTCTCAATTCATCAGTCCAGATATATACCTTCTGTCTATAAATGTTCATGTTGTCTTGTTGTAATGGTGTCCTCTAGTACATAGATAGGCACCTTGCTTCCAAAGCAATGCATTCCCATGTCTGCTCAAACAAATTGCTATTCTCATCTTAACTGACTCATGTGGCACAAAAATAAGCTTTCTTGCCAAAGTATGGGCAGACCCAAATAAATCTATTGACTGAAAAGAAAAAGAGAGAAAAAAATAACATGTATCACTATGTTTTCTAAGCTGTTTCTTTTCTCATTTTTTTGGCAATGTACATAGACCTAATCTGATGTTCTGTTTAATGCACGCGTGCCGGAGAGTGCAATGCTATAAAGGACGAGTGATGTCAGCCCCAATTACACAAACCACTACAGATACAATGGGCAGGGCACAGCAAAAAGGGAAAGGAGAGAGGAACATTTGACAATTTGCAGTTCTCATTCTCTATGCTACCATTTTACTCTCTCCCTTTCCTTCAATCTCTACGTGGTATCTTTTTTCAAAGGCCTTTCTCCCCACATTGTGCCTATAAACACTGTATATACCATAGCACGGAAGAATAATGTGTTGGAATATTGATGCCTTTATTTGATCCCTCTCACAGTTCTAGAGGCTGGGAAGTCCCAGATCAAGGCGCTGGCAGATTTGGTGTCTGGTGAGGACCTGCTTTCTGGTTCATAGATTACTGACTTCTCACTGTATCAGGAACAGTTTTCTAGGAGCTCTTTAATAAGGGCACTAATCCCACTCATAAGGGCTCCACTCTCATGACCAAATCACCTCCCAAAGGCCCCAACTCCAAATACCATCACATTGGGCATTAGGATTTCAACATGTAGACTTTCAGTCCATAGTGGTCCCTGCTGTCTTCCCATTTCCCTTCCCTGTACAGAAACAGCTGTTTGGTCTTGAATCAGTTACCTGCAGGGCAGACTGTGGCCAGCACGAGTCAGACATCCAGGGAGTTCCTCAGGCTAAGTCCAGAGGAAGATGATTTAAGGATAAGGCAATAATATCTTGGTTAGAAGTAGGAGCAAAGGAGTAAGAGGTGATTCTTTCTCCTCAATAATAATAATAATAATAATGATAATTAAAATCTCATGTATAAGAGAAGAGTGAGGACCAAAAGGTAAACTTCCTCTCAGTTTGAAGAAATTTGAAGGTAGAGACAAGACCCTTTCAGGTTTGCTACAAAAAAAGCATATGTGTAACAATTTTATAGTAGTATCAGTAGTAGTAGTATTTGTGAGAAATTCTCTGTGTTCATTTTACCTTGCCTACATCTCTTCCATACTGAGGGTAGGAGCAAAAATCAGACCAATCATAGTTTTCTTAGTTCAAAATATTTATTTTTCTTTAATTATAATCTAATAACATGAAGTAAGATCATCATGAACTATCAATGAATGTTCTGAGCTCTTCAAGCCATGAGATATTGTAATTAATTCAGTACCTTTGATTTCAGAAGTCCTTATACTTATGGCAACAAATCATTAGTTTTTAGAATGGCAACATTCCCTTTTCTTCATTATACTCGTTTTTCCCATGACCTCCAAATGTTCCAACATGCATCTGACTAAAAACAGTGTGCATTTGACGCTTTGATTTCTAATCGAACTCACATATTCCCAGATGGTTTGAGATATAGGAATAAACCATTAAGCATTTGAAAGAAAATCCAAATTATGGAGTAGTAGAAATTATTCCAGTTATTTAGTGTGGCCTAATACATACAGTTGTTTCCTTCATTTATTTTAGATAACTCCTTTATTAATACCTAAGAAGGCTCACCTTTTTCTGTCAGAAAGCACATTATGTAGTGAGCTGCTTCTCTTTTTGAGGTTATAATAGTGTTTTCTCTGCGCCCAACTGAACTTACACACCTTCTCATAAACATCCTGCCAGGATGATGCCTGACTTCCACACCTGCAAAAACAGGTAATTAATTACACACACCTTGCAGAGAACCCCTTCCTTACCTGTAGATAATTAATTCCCAAAGCTTTGTGATACTTGGCTCTTCTCTACATTCCTGAAATATACTTGCTCAAGACCCCATCGAAAACCACCTGACCTATTAAGCCTGGTGATATAGCGGCTCTATACCTATAAACCCACATATCTAGGTTTCTTCTCATTTTCCTGTTGATTTATCATACATTTGAATCTTTGGGCCTCATTCCTTCTCAATGATATAGGGCTGATCTTTTGCAAATATTAAATGAATATATTTTTATTTCTCCTGTGTATCATGTTCTCTTGTTGCCTTCTACCTCTCATGCTGGGCCGTGATGTGTATTTCCCCAGGGAGGGCACCACCGAGTACCTACAGAATGAAGAATTTACTGTCAAGTGTAGCAAGACAGTAGTCTTGAAAAAAGCCAAGCTTTATGGAATTAGAAAAGACATTTCTCAATTTCAAGGCTCTTCCTTCTACATAACAAGTGCTGAACCTGGAGGACTCGGTCATTAAGTTTTGTCTAAGCAAAGGTCCAGCCATAGAAGAAGAAGTGGAAAACCTCCCCTTCTTTCTTGATGGAAAGTAGAAGGGAGACAGCACAGTTAAAGATAGCAGCAGCGAGAACCATTGCTTTTCCCTTCTCTTTGAATAGAACTGTCTATATATACTGTGTGAGAAGTTAAAAAAGAAATCCACACCCTCCTTTTTCCCTCCCCACACCACCCTGGAGGAAGGGGGATTAGCTAGCGGCACACTTTCTTGTATTACCAGAGAAACTCTGCAAGTGACCACTTACAATATGGTGCAGGGAGACAGTGCAGCAGTGGCAGCAGGAGTTGAGTGAGCAGCAAGCCTGAGGCAGCACCTTTGGCTCTGCATGATGCATGTTGCACACAAGAAATTCAGAAGTGCTCCAGTAATGGCCTGCAAAGGTGCTGAGAAGTTCAGTGGATTGCACAGGGACTTTTTTCACTGGAGAATATTGCCCTGGACCACCCAATGCCCCCCCTGAAAGTTGGGCTTATACCAGGGTAATCCACTTTGTCTACAGATACTGGAACTTGGAGACATAGCCTCCACCCCAAATCACCTGGCTCCCCAGCAGAGGGGTATCCATCCCACCTTGCACTCATGCCAACACCCTAGACTTCCAGCATGGAAGGAATAAATGTGGGAGGATGTCCTTCATTCCCCTAGAAAGGCAGATCATGGGTTTCTCACACTACGTGGAGGTAATAGTGCACTCTGGGGCCTCAGATGGCTTTGAAGAACCAGGAGCTATTCTGACAAATCCAGCTTTTTGCCTTATCTTAGCTCACAGAGGAGTGCTAGTTAGAAGGCCTTGTAACCCATGAGGCCTCCCACATCATCAAGCAGCACAATGAGTATATATCAAAAGGCTTTTTGTTAACAGAAAGCAATTGTTAATGACAGTTACTGACCTGGCTCCCTGAGTGGAAGCCCATAACCCAGCTCTCTTCTGGAAAACTCATTCTTGCTCCCTACAACTGACTGTACCCCAATTGCCACTTCTGAGCCCACATAAATATACCCATTAACAGATGATTCTAGACATAGAAACAGAAAGGCAGAATTTATCACTCAGGAATAACCATAAGATTGACCTGGGGTCCAAGGCCTAGATTCCTGCCAAACATCTTTAATTCCTTTGGGAACCAGGAAGGCTTCTTAAGATGTTTTTTCCTCCCCCCGCTCTTCCTACTGTTTCCATATGACTTAATCTTCAAGACTCAAGACAAGTGTCATCTCCTCTAGGAACTCTTGTCCAGTAACCTACACCAAGGGTGAATTAGGTGCCAACCTCTCTTCACTCTGTGCATATTTCTATAAGAGCACTTAATTATGTCTTCAACCTTATCTATCTTTCTTCAAGATTTAGAGAGAATGGGTCTTTTATTTCTATATCTATATATATTAGCACAGTACCTTAACATTGTTATAAAGGCTCAATATATATTGTTATATGACTGAATGAATGATTATATAAACAAATGAATGAATGTGCAACAGTTCTGCCAATTCAGATATTGGGGATTCAAAATGCTCTCTATGTAAATTTGGAAGAAGTTTTGGTTTAAAGTACGAAAGGATGTGATCATGCAAAAGACTCCACTATGCACATTATTTTGCTTGAAGAGAGTTTGAAGCAAAGTTGGAGATTTTAAAAAGAAATAAATACAATAACCATGAATGAGCTTCAGATACATGGTAGTAATACAAAACATGCAGACTAAGACTGTATGTATCTTGTTGGAACAAATCAAGAGAGGTAATTTAATGGTCCACTGAGTTGTATGTCATCTTCCCCTGGTGAGGTCCCCTTTGTGGTGTCATTTCATTACCTTTACCTGTTCACTCTTTAATCAATTGTCACAGAGCTCCAGGGCTCTATGGAGTGAATATAAAGCTATCAAACTAATTCTGGAGTCTGAGCTTATCCAAGTAGACCCTGCTTAACACTGCAGTTAAGACCCAAAGCACAAGGCTTTGAAAATTGGGGTTTGGAGGTGAGAAGGAAGGCCACATTATTACTTCAAAGATTATATAGAGAGAGGTCTCCCTATAAATCAGTGGGTTATCTTGGTAGCAGTTCATTATAAAAGAAGCATTGTTTTAGGTTGTTTCTTAGGATGTAAAGACATGACACTAAAAAGAACACCTAATGGAAATCCTTTCTATTATGAACTGTATATACTGTATAGATATGTGACTATGCATGAACAATTTCTATTTTAAGTTGTCCAAAAAACTTTTTAATTTTAATCTATTATTTAAAATTTTAAACTAATTCTATTTAAAATGTTAGTATAGCTAACTTTCATCCCCTCCTGACACACTATACATCTGATGTCTATTTTCTTTCTCCACTGGAATTTCAGCTCTATGATATTTTGTTAAGTGCCTAGGAATAGTAATTTCTCAATAAGTGGTTGTGAAGTGAATGGTACTTTTAAAATAACACACATTAACCTCATCTTTCTCATTATGTCACTTTCTTCCTCCCATCCCTCTACATTCCTTACATTACTTTCCTTGTGTTCAATTTTCCATCTTCTGTTAACTTCCAGATTTTTCAGTTATGCCAGTAAGAAACATGTTTCTAAGCGATTTTTTTACTTGATACCAAAAAAATCTAAATATGAGGCACTTTTATATATTGTATGTATTCAACGTCAAACAGCCAGTCAGTTTCATAGAAAATAAACTGGTTATGTGACATATGTAGAAAAATTCTGCTTCAACCTAAGCACGCATATGCATACATGCCTACTCCCCTCCAATTATTTGTTTTTTTCTTTCACTTTTTTAAAATAAACTGTATTGATATTTGTAAATAATAACTCACTGTATCAACATTAGAAATTTGGTTTCCTATTTAAGGAAATACTTAAGGCTTCTCAGCCTTTATCCAGTTACGTCTTCTTTCCATAAGATATTAGCATTAGAACTTTAATATGCAGTACTTATAGAAGTGATGGCTTCTTGAACTCTTACTACTACCTAAATTCAAACAATATAGCAAGGTAGGTAGGTACTAGTCCTCAGGACATACTAGGTTCCTAGGCACTTAACACTTATAACACTTGAAGAGTTGACAGGATATTTAAGCAGCTGGTTACAAGCTGACATGAGAACTGCTTAACTTGCAAGAGTGTCTAGTGGAAAGTTGAAGTCTGCTGAATTGGATATCAGAAATCCAGAGAGCCAAGAATCCTATTTTAGTTCTGGTTCACACCACAACAAGCTGCAGAGCCCTAGGCAACTTGGCTCTTTTCTTCACCAGTAGCAGAAATGATGCCTGCTGGTCTCAAATATGTGGAGAGAATTAATATTTCGGAAATATCTTGAGATCTGGACATGTACAACATTTTTCCCTGCAAGATATTTTTATATGTTTATCAATCTAGGACTTTCAGTCAGAAATCTTTAAATTGAGAAATGTATTCTTTTATTTGTACTTTCTTCTCCCTCTCCTGCATTTTCTCCCAATAGTCTTAATGTACTGATAGACGTGTTGGCTTTTTTTTTTTTTTTGCCTGCCAAGAAAATTCCTGAAAGACATTCTAATGAACTTCAGAAGCAAGTGGTCAGCATATCTCAATCCTAGTTCACCACTCTTACTTGTTGTCTTTCCAGAAGCCTTAAAATATTTACAAACTTGAAAACTTGACATGGGGTTTTGGAGTACCTATTCAATGAATAAGCATTTTACATTTAAAATGAAGGGATATTCAGAGAGGGAGAGCTCTATCAGCTCTTATACACTGAAAGTTCTTGGGAATGGGACCTGTACTTGGGTCATCTCCGTATACTACTTGAGGCCAAGCACTGAGTTTTGCACTAGGATCATGCCTCAAATGTTCAGATTCGCTTGATTTAAATGAATGTACACAATTTGCTTTATTTTATGATCCATTAAAAATTTTCAAACATGGTTCTGAGACTTTTGGAAATACTAGCACAGATTATGAATGAATCTGACTGTGTATGTACAATGTAGTTGATTGTTCTACCACTGGAACTGATATATGAGGCTTTTCTGCCTTTTAAACAATTATAATGTCCCTTGGAAGTTCTACATTCTGCTCTTTAGGTATTGTTTTGGAAATAAGACTGTTTCTGTGTCCCCTGATTTTCTCCAAGAGGGGAGTAGGTCTCCTGCCCATCGATTTAGTAAAATGACAGCTGTATGCTAGAGGGAGGTAAAGCTGATTTGGGGATTCAGAGACAAAGATTGGAATTAGAGTTAGCAGAAATGTCGCATTTCTTATAGAAAGTTGAAGTTGAACTAAGATCAGCCCAGGAAATTACTATTGAAGATTCTTACGGACATTTTAATTTTGTTCTAAGTCACTCATCCACATCTGGTCAATATAAAGTGTTCAAAAATTGCTGTATAGAGTCCATTTTACCAAACTAGCCATGCTGATATGTTAGAATCAGTTGATGATTTACCTTTATTCTAGACTTAAAAGAAAAATTTTAAATATTATTTTTAAACATCTATGTCAAAAAAAATTTGGTATATCTGTCCTGTGGATTTTTGAGGTAATCAACTTTTTAAAATTATAATAAATAGGATTAGTATAATTGTCCTAAACCTTCAAAAAAATTTCCCCAAGTATGACAAATTTCACTGGGTATCCCAGACTGAGTGATTTGGGCAACACTGCCCTATTGGAACTTGGCTGGAGTATGCTGTTAGAAATCATGAAACTGAACCTTTAAAGACCTGATACTCATTGACATGGCATTCATACCTTCCCCTCACTAGCTTGTAACCAGGTAGAAGTCCCCTTTTCCCTCTTCTTTCTTTATCTCCCAGGCCGCACTACTTCTAGTCCCCAAACATGCTAGCCTCTTTCCCAACACTGAACATTCACATGGCTTTTCCATTTACTCAGAATGCTTTCTATACTTTCGTCACACTTAAGTCCCCTTGGTCTTTCAAGGGCATTGGTCATAACCCTCCGGAGAATCCCTCCCTGACTCACCTAGTGTAGAGTAGGTGCCTTTCTTATCGCAGTGCTCAACACTTAATACCCTGTATTGTGAAGATTTATTTTCTTGTCTTCTTGAGAGTAGGGACCGTGCCATTTATCTTGCCTTTCATAGCACATAGTGATTAATTGGTAAATGTCTACTGAATGCCTCTCTGAATGAATGGATACCTTTTCATTTTAAGGCTGCCCTTGACATCCATTTTCTCCAGAATTGATATTATCAACATGAATAATATAAATAGTGGTGGTTACCCCCACCTTTTCACAGCTGGGGCAGTCAAGAGGGACATGGACAGATGGTTATGGGCTCTTGTCCCTTGTCCATTTAATGTTTGCCACTTACTTCATGTGACCATGACAATGCTTATTTCACAAACAAGTTCTGAGTCTCTGCTATTAGCCTGGCATGGTGGAAACAAATATAAACATGTCTTTGTTTTCAAGGAGTTTAGCGCTGAGTTGAGATGACCATTAAAACAAACAATCAGTGTTCTAATATAAGTCTGTTCAGTGAAGATACGTAATGAAAGAACAGAAGAGGGGGGAGTATTCTCTACCTTAGAGAGGTCAGAAGAAACTTCACCCAGAAGGTTACATTTAAGCTGGGTTCTCCAACCAGAGAGAAGTGGTATTTCAAGGCAAAGAAAACATCACGTGCAAAGGCATGAAAGAGTGAAATTGCTATCGTGCTCATAGCTTGACTAAGATTCAACCATTTTTTTACAGCTCAGACAAATACCTTATAAAGCTGGAATAATAATTCCCTTCTTACAGCAGTGCTCTTCCATGGGGCTGTTACTTATTATAAGGTAAATTGCATTTAGTGAAGATTCAATATTGTACTATAATGGCTTCAAAGGCAAAATCTCCACTGCATTCAGAGGCAGAATCTCTTTGTGGTGAGGAACTCTTCTACTCATTCATTGAGTAAAATACTGTTTGCAGCTGATGAGGAAGCTGGTGCCGATGGCTAATCCATTAGTCATGTTTAGTTGTTACGGGTCTCTGGAAGGGATAACACCAGTCTTCACTCATTTCTCTTCAGTTAGGCAGCATGGTAGGTAGCAGCTACTAGGTCCTGCATCCTTCCATCTCCACACCTATCCCCACCATTCCATGCCAAACCTTGAAATGGCATGAGGTCCATGGTGAGGGACTTTGGTAGCTCTTTCTGACTGTACTATCAGTGAAAGGGAGTCTCTAAACAAAATTTAGTGCTTTTAGAAGGTAAGGAGGTGGCAAACAAAACAAGATGCCTTGACATAGTGGTAAATAAAATAATATTGCAAGTGCACAGTGACCTTGATAAATAATTTTCAGGACCAGGCATGATATGTCTTTGGATCATCAGTCCCCAGAAAGCACCTCTAACATCAAGGGTACTATATAAATTTTGTTAAATAAACATATCAAGGGGTGCTGGATTGGAGGGATTATAAAGGTGAAATTGGTTCAAGATAAAGTTTTTGCTTAATAAGTAACTTAGTTGTAGCTTGAAACCAGTAGGGAAACAGAGGCAGCACAAAAGTGATTCAGTAGCATCACAAAACTACTCTGTGATTTGTCCTGCAGTGATGAGACTACCTCCTAGGGATCATTGAGCTCCCTTGGGTGAGGAAGAGCAGCACGTGTGAGCTTTCCTCCACTGGGGAAAAGCGTGCCCAAGAGCACATTATAAAGGGATTCCAACATGCCCCATGTATATTCTTTCTAGGTTTCTGAGATAACCATGACAAAATTTACGGACAAAATGTGATTTTATGATTGCCCCCAGTTATATGATAATCCCAAACATCACCATGACGAAACATACACTTTATGTTTCTCTTATCCCTGAGACCTTGCTTCCCTTACTCTAATACCAGAGCTGCCCTAGCCAATGATACGGTGCTATATGCGTCAGGCAAAGCAAAGAGTCACCATATTGTCCTTGATTTGAAAACATGAACAGATTTTCCTCTTGATTTATAAATTCCACAGGTTGTATTTGGGAAAGTGGCTGTCAGACATTAAATTTGAAACATCAGGTTGTCGTTTTTTATCATTGCTTTTCTAGCTGTAGACACATTAATTAGTGTGGTGACAGGTTGCATGTTGACAGGCTGCCAAAAATGGTCCACACTGTTTTGGTGGAAGAAGAATAATGAGAGACAGGAGGTGTTAGGTGTATGAGAACAAAGTGTTCTTAATGATTTGTTGGTCCTGAATTTCTGCATATATTCCTTTTGGGTAGAAGAGATTCAAATTTGTACAAAAGACCAGAATGAGATCTTTTTTTTCTTTTTAAAGGATCTGACCATGTCACCTGAGAAGTGGTTCATTCATTCTGACATTTCACTTTTTTGTGCCTACTCTTGCCCCTCTGAAGGTTTTTCTCTGTCTTGCTCTTTTGCTTTGCACTTATTCAAATCCTTTCTGATTACTCAGTTACTATTTAGTATGTCATTATTCCAGTTTACACTGATTATTTTCTTCTTTAAGCAGCTATTCTACTTCTTGTTTATAGTATATAGTATTAAATTTGTAGTAGTATATTCTCAATTGGTTGAAGTGTTTTAAGGTCACCTTTTATAACTGAAAAACACTGCATTATACATGTTTCATATCTTCCATAGTATCTAATAAGGTCCTGTTGATTTATAGACGTTTAGTTTAATAAGGTGAATCTTGAGAGATCAACAAATAGTATCTCTTGTTTGTAAAATTATTTTTATATTTCAAAACACTTCCACATAAAAGAACACTTCCACATATGTTTCATTTGTTTCTTAAAGTAACCTTGTGATGTGTGAAGACCACATAATTTAATTTCCACATAAAAATACACAAAGAAACTAATAGCAGTGGGATGAATTGACAAAAGTTCCAAAGTTTGTATGTGGTAGAGCCAGGGCTAAATGATAGACCTTCTGACACATAATATTCAGGGAGAAATATATTTGCCTCAACTTGTAGAGTGGCTTATTGAACTAATGTTAGAATGCTACCGTTAAACTTGACTTTTGGATATTTAAAAAGACATTTCTTGACAATGAAAAATGGGTGAGAAAGTTTTATGTAGCTCTAAGAAGGAAATGTTTATAGAAGTTCTTGCTCAGTCCACCCAACTGGGAGAAACTTAAAAGCTAATTTGAACATACTCCCAATTTGTCATGTTATTATTTTTTCCCAAGAAATTAAGGAAGGAACTATATGTAATTGCCAGGTCAAAATAGCACCAGATGTGTGTGACCTAAAACAGCAAATTATGAAAAGGGCTTTCCAAGTACTACACATAAGGACATATGTCTTATTAAATCCATATTACCCGAGAAGGATAAGACATACATGGCACACAGTAAAGCTATTTTAAGGAGGAGACAAATGGGAAACAGACATCTGTTTTTTATAGAGATTAACTGGAAAATGGCATTTAAAACAGAAATCTGTGTTAATTTTCATTGATTTTTTAAAAAATCATTTCAATATTTTGAGGTTATTTGAACTCCTAGTAGATTATAGAAGTTTTTATATATAAAATTCAACACAATTATTGTCTATAGTACTCACCAAAGAAAATGTGGACTAATTCTCCATCCCAAATGTTTTATTGACATTAAACCTTATTCTCTGAGTAAAGAGGGTGGCTTTTGTCACATTTTGCCATATCTTTAGGCTGAAGAGTACAATAGCTTTAATCTACTTCCTGGCAATAAGTAGCAAAATTTCCTAATGTAGATTTTATGGTTTCCATTTACCATATTATCACTCAAATGAAGGGAGTAATTACCAATTAGGTGAGCAGCAAAGAGAAGGGACAGCAGTGGGTCCTGGAGAAATCAGAAACAATATTCTCAAATTTCTAAATATTTTAGTTAGAGTTATTTAATCATACAATGTATAACTAGAAAAGTCACTGAATGTCAGTGAGTTAAAACTTCTCATTTTTGGATGAGAAGACAGAGGTTAAAAATCTTCCTCAAAGACAATTCTTTGAACGTTGTTTCTCAACGATGTCTCAATACTGTTTCTCAACCTCAGCTATACACTTAATACAGCATTTCATCCTCCCTGCCCAAAAAAAACTTTCCCTGAAAAATGAGCAGTTATCAAATTATGTTTGTAAACAGTATATACTTTACCCTCCTTAGATATTCACAATTCTCATTGGAATTTTATTACAAACTCTCATGCATTTCTCTTGTTTGCAAGTTTACATTTATTTACATAATCATTTCTATAGATGTTGGTCTCCCTTCAGTGGGCTGAAAACTACATGAGGGCAAACATTGTTTTTATTTTTGTCCACCATCAGATCCCCATGTAATTTATCCAGCATGTAATAATTGATAAATTAACACAGACCAAGCAGTTAATCTTACAGTTTTACATATCAAAGGCTGTGAGAAGTTGTACAGTAAGGAAAAAAAAATTGATTAACTTTGTTTAACTCAGAATTTCCCAAAGCTATTTGGTCAAACACCCATTTGTTTTTTAATTTAACACCTATCAATGTCTTGCTTTTATCACAAATGAACTCAACTCTTTGAGTTACATGGAAAACATAGGGAATCTACATTTATAATGCATTTTTAATGTTACTTTTTCTTTCTTTCCCTACTCTAATTCACATACACCCTCCTTATACAAAAGCCAGTAAAGTTTAAATATATAGTAGAATCCCTTTTAAGACTGAGTCTGGGGAAGTCATTAACACCCCAATACTTGATTGTGTTGGTCTTAAAATTTTTTGAATACATTAGATGTAGTCACATAATTGGTAAATGCTAAATCTTATATTGTAAGATATTGGCCAATGTCATTTTGAGTTTTGATTGGAATGTTAAGTTTGTATACCAAAGTACATTCCCTTAGCCTGGGTTACCTAGAAAGCAGGCTTCAGTGCCTTAGTTAGAGAGTGCAAATCCAGAGGAAAGAAGTGAGAGATACAAGCGTGGTGAAACAGGGAGAAGAGAGAATGGATAAGAGGATATCTAAACAGGCTGGGCAGACCACCTGATCCAGGAGACCTAGCCCCAAAGAGCCGTATCAACTGTATCTCAGGACCTTCCCTGTGGATTGGGGAGGGAGGCAGATAAATAAGTTTGTAGTAACTTCCATTTCCCACTTCTGAGTTGTGCATGCTTGGTTCTTTGAGGGCTTCCGCATCCACAGCAGTAGGGAAGCCAGTAAAGAGAGAGAACATCGGGTACCCTGCCCACTGCCGTCAGCAGATTGCGCGTGTGTGAGGTTCGCTGGAGCCCACTCAGAGCTGGGCCCTGCAGTGGTTCCAGAACAAGAGACAGGGGTGGCCAAGAGAATGGAGAGGTACCAAGCAGACGGATAACGGGGCAGTCAGAAGTTAAAATGTGAAATTTCTTCTCTAGTCTACCTGGATTTTTTGATGGCTCATCTTTACTGCAAAGCTGGACATTTTGATGGAGACACTTTAGTAGGGATATTGAAATGTCCTGTCAAGATGTAAAACCTTTGACAAAGCTTACAAAGTGATATAAGCAATAGATATTCTTGATTCCCTTCATTATTCCTTGCGCAGGGGCCATGCTAATCTTCCCTGTATCATTCCAGTTTTAGGATATGTGCTGCCGAAGCAAGCACCCCTTCATTATTCCTGACTCTGTACTATCTTATGGCTCAGGAATGGGGAGAAGTAGAGGGATACAGTGCGAGGAGGAGAGTCAGGGATGGTTTAGAAAAAGGAGGTAAAATCAGAGAAGGGGAAGCTCATGGAGAAAGAGGAAGGTGTGATATTCAAAGAGGAAATAAGGATAGGGGATCAGGTGGGAGTCGGGCACACTATGACAGGCATCACTTGCTTCATCGTTTTAAGTATGAAGGCAGTGAAAATGTCATTGGTGTCAAAATGTGATCATTTCCTTTAATAGCCAAGGATACTGTGTCTAACCAGCTGTGTGTCCTTGGATAAGTCTTTTTACCTTAATTGGTCGTCCCCTTACCTGGAAACTGAGGGATTTGGATCTCATCAGAGAATTTCTAAGGTCCTGTCCAACTGTAGAATAACAGTTATAGCTAAAATTAATTGAGTGTTTCTGTTCAAGTACAAATTCATTTAGTGATGTTTGTAGTTTAAACTCAGTTAGTAATGCTTACAGCCTAGATAACGTTTGGAACACAGCCGTGCTGTCCCTGTAACTATTCCTTGATCCTGGGCCAGAGGCTTTAACAGTCCCCAGCAGTGGGGGAACGGAACTCAGCTGCAGGCTGAGAAGCTCGGCCCCAGGGACCAGCACTGCTTGTTATCTGCGAACCTGTGTTTCCATTTGTGTTTTGCTCCAGAAGCTCATGGGAAAAGGCCTTTGGCTCCAGTTCTTAAAGCTTACTTTAACAAAGTTCTCCTTGGAACAAAGATTTTTACCTTTTTTGTACCCTCCTTATTGTTGTTTGGAGGAAGAAAAGTCAGAACAGAAAATACGTGAGAACTAAGAAAAGAGTAGTCAGGTAGACCCTTCCTTAGCTGTTTGGTTTTGTCCTTCTCTCTTTGCAGAAATTTGACACAGATGTGATGCTGTGTGTTTACTGTGTGTGCGTTTCACACCCTCACTCTACATCCCATACACTGTGAAACTATATATAATCTTCCAGGAGTCATTTTCATTAGAATGAACTCTCCAAGTTAGAATTAGTTCATACTTACCTAAAACTTAAATCATGTGAGAAAAAAACTTAAGCAGAACCAAATGAAGTTATAGTGATATCAAAGCAGAGACCAGTGTAGCAATTGTTAAAACAAAAAGTTTGTAAGAAAACTGCAAGTAAGTAACGTGCCTATAAAGTAGAGGTAATCAGATGAAATTGTCAGGATTAATCACAGGTACTGTTCTGCATATTGTTATCTACTTAATATTTGAGAGATTCTGTCTTGGATTCCCCTAATGTGTTGCATGGTTAAAACTGTTGTGTACAGGAAGATGATGAGGTTCTTAAAGTAGTAGATGCTTTAAAATCCAATTAAATAATAGATACAACAGAGATGAAGCCCCAGCTGCATATACCAGTTTGAAAGGAGTTTTGGCGTCTTGTGTGGTATTAACAGCTTCCCAATTGCTCTTGAGCTCTTTACTGGTCAATGGCATACACTTACAGGGCAGCTGATCAAGGTGCGGTCTGTAACCAGAGAATGGTTTTCCTCTTATGTGGGTATCAAACCTGCAACCTTGGCTGCATTGGCGCTCTTCTTTAACAAAAGTAAGCCGTAGAGCCCAGTAGGAAATCCCTGAGAGCTGTCCTGAGCCTTTACTCTTACATAATGAAAATGTGTCCTTCAGGGGTCTCCCTCCACTCGTAAATAGAGTTCTTGGTTGATTTTTGTGTCTCTGTTCCAGAAGAATAAACATCGACATCCTTAGTGTTTATTTGGCAGTATTCTGTGGAAGCTGGACTGCAAATTTTTCAAGTATGGAAAAAAGTACATAATCCAATATTTTAGACCACAGCCTTGGAAACAGCTGGGACTCTAGTGCAATTGCTCTAAAAATCACCTTAATTTAATTCTCACTAAGAAAAAAGATATCCTCTTTTGGATTTCCCTTGGATGCGCGTTCTCCACAGTGCCTGATTTCATCCATGGCATTAATCCCTGCACATTGTATACGGCCACAAATATATATATTCATAAACTCCTCTCTTCTCTCTAAATAACTGCTTGGATCAAGGAAGCAGCATTCTCCAAGCAATACCATTTTGTGCCCTCGCTATTTTGAGATGGTGCATGTGAAGGAACTTTTAAAAGTGTACAAGTGCCATATGAACACATGGGAACATTATCATTACAAAGCTATCTGTTCATATTTTTAACTGAGAGAAGGCCTTGAAATCTCCACGTAAGAAGTTCAGGAAATGGATATAATGTACAGGATAAAAGTGCTGTATCAATTGTGTATAAGGCAGTAGTAGTTCTTTAAATTTCTTACGGAAGCAATGGCAGGATCATCTGGGGATTCTTATTAAAATATTGACTCTTGGGCTCTATAGCTTAGACCGTCTGTGTCAGAACCCCTTAGGCTTGAATATCTGTATTTTACATGACCCTGTGGTTCCCTGCGCAACCCAAAGCCAGGGAATCACTGCTCCGAGGGGAGTCATGCTCTTGGTTTTCTTCTTAGTCACTCAAAGGTTAGAAATGCTGCTCACGTAATAGTCAAACCCCAGGACATTTTGCCGGGCAGGTTATGGAGTTCTCTGTAGCGTTATACGCTAGTGGAGGTAAATGTTTCTAAAGTGTTTCCCTCTGATGGGAGCGGCAAGAGGGCTCAGACTGCTGTCTCAGAGGAGGTCTTGGCCATCCCTCCAGCTCCCCTGTGACTCCTTCCAGGAATGCAGGGACAATGGAAATAGCCTCGGGTTTGCAGTGAAAGCCCCAGCTAGTGATGGCTATCTGTGTCTCTTTGTTCTGCATTGTCCTTGGCGCCAGTATTTCTCTCTCTGGGATCAGAAGAAATACAGTGGGCATGAATGCCAGAACTGGGACCTAATGCCACAATCTAGGCTCAGAGGACACTTATGTTAGAAGAGATCATTAGCGTTTAGGGCGGTGGTTCTCATACATCAGAAATCAGTGGCAGGGCTTGTTAAGCAGTCTGCTGGGCTCCACCTGCAAAGGTTCTGATTCAGGAGGTCTGGGAGGGGCTCAAGAATCTGTTATGTCTAACAAGCTTCCAGGTGATGCCGCTGGTCTTTAGACTATACACTTAGAACCACTGCTTTAGCGTGAACCTCCAGTTGCCAGCACAGCTGAAACTGATATTCCAGGCAAACTAAGAAATGCAAAATTCCCCCACTAGCCTGGTGAAGCTCGCCACAAAACAAGCACAGCTGTTTAGTGTAAGTTTATTTTCTGTTTTGTTTTTGCAATTCTAGTGTCAAGCACTGGAAGTTACTACCTGGTTGGTTGCCCTAGATTCTGTCATTCTTTACCTTTCTCTGGGCTCTTTTACCATTTTTGGTCAGAGGCAACCATGCCAGATTCTCCTCAGGGGACTCTTAGGGATTTTTTTTTCAGCCAATCTGAATCACTCCAACCATGTGTTCTCAATTTATTCATTATATAAATCATTGTCTGCAGAAGGTTGCATATAGGAGAGTTGAAGTGAAACTAAAAGAGCGCACACACACACACACACACACACACACACACACACACACACACACACACACACACACACACACACACACACACACACACGACAGGTTCTTATGTCGCTTTCTTCCTGATCAGGGACCTCGAGACCACTAGCTAAATTCTTTATTGTATTTGTGGACATCAGAAACCTATAGTGTGGCAGAGTTAAATATTGAACAAATAAGGGGGATAAGGCCCTTATTATACTGAGTATGAATCATAAACTTGGGTGGAAATGGAAGTAGGTCTCAGTGGAATTACCCTGTACTCAAAGATTTAGGAGGAAATAAAAAGATCTATGCCTGGAACACATTTGACTCCAAACACCAGGTTTGCACAAAAGGAAAGGGAGTAGCTTAGTAAAGGTGAAAAGCCTTCTGAATTGGTCGTATGAACTGACAACTATTGTTGGGGCTTTGAAAGAAAAATCTCAAACTCAGTGAGGAGTGAAATCAGCTTAAAATTCAGTTTTTGATCGTTCAGTTAGAGTAGGAATTTTGGGAAAAAGTAAGAAAAGGGAGCAAAAAAAGTAGCAGCTTTAACCCTTCGTACAGTAGAAAAGAAACCAACCTCAGAAGCAGGCCAAGTTTAAAAAATTCAGCTGGACAGAAAGAAGTAGGGATATACCAGAGAGAATAGTAAGGGAACATCAGGCAACAGTCCCTTCTCCCATGGAACTCTCTAGGTCAACCCAGGGTGACGTTCCCCTGGCCCAGAGATGTCTGGGGGACGTTTTTTTCTCTTCCCCAGGCATAGTGGTAAAGCTCTAGGGATCTTCTTGCTCTTCTTCATGACCAGTCATCCCTGGCCTTGCTCTTTTTAGTTAGAACCTGGATTGTTGCTTATAAAGACCATAATCCTAATTCTTAAAACAGCAAGGAAGAATGTGTGTATGTGTGATGTGTGGGCTGAGTAGAGCCTAGAGTAGGGAGCAAGCCCATGTGCTGTTTGATAGAGTTCCAAGGCAGTATCTTTGAACAACATGATAGTATATTTTGAACTGTACTAACAGCATAGACGGTTCAATGCCCACATTCATGTGACAAAGTGTGTGTGAATATTTGAATATTTAGTAGAGGAGGACTATTAACACCATTCTTTAAGATTGAGTTTAGAGTTCTATCTGGAACTATTTTAATATACTAACTGCATTTGGGGTCTCCTTAGTTTATGGATTATCCTATGCAATAATAAGAGATCACTTGTTTGAATTTCACACGTATTTCATAGGACTCGTTAGGTTCAGTCCATATTTTCACATGACAGTTATCAATGCATAAGGGTGTAGGAAGATTACCTATCACAATAGGACTGTTACTGGAGCTTAATTTAAGTGAATGTGCTAATAATTCTTTTCTAATTATGGCCATTAGTTGCTAATAGCCTTTAAAAATTCATAATAGAGTCCTCACTGGATTTCTCCATCTAACCAACCACCCTTGCATTTGTATGAGAAACTCCAGAATTGAGACTTAATGGTACTTAAGTCCTGCCTCTCTGCATAAAGGGGAAAAACTTTCCTTAGTTGTTAATGTTCTTGGTGTACTCCAAGCCAAGGCAGGCCCTGGAATTAGAGTAAGTTTTCCAAACAAGAAGGGATTTAACAGATATGGAATGTTACTCCCAATCAGAGCCAGACAAGACAAAAGCTCCTTAACCTCAGCTGTGTTGTGTGAAAAGACATCTGTGTATCACAGAAACTTTCTTTGGTTCCTGAGTTTATTTATGTGATATTCAGTGTATTTAAATGAATTGTAAAATCTTATAACATCTAGGCCTCTTTTTTTATGTTGTTAGATTGCATCCTAAATAGATTTATTAGATATATACAACTTCAAATATCTTATTTTTCATCTCAGATAAAACCTTACTTTTACCTGCAGTTTAGACAGTTTATTCTATTTAATTTTTAAAATCTTTTTAATTTGATAGTGTTTTATGATGCACATAAACTAGAAAAAAACGAACATGCAATATTTCTCAGTCGGACATGAGAAGAAGAATGGGGTATTTTCAGACATAAAAACTTCATTCCTCTAAATTATGACACCTGTACTTTAAGCTCCTCTGAAAAGAGGACCGTCTTCTGGGGAAGATAGTTCATAGGAGGGAAACAGGATCCATCAGAAAAGCTGTTTACAATAAAACATTTTGACAGCTCGAGTAATTAAATGGGTTTCCCAGGTGCAAAGCAGTATCTTAAATGCCCCTCTGGCTATAATAGTACACAGATTTATCCTTCAGAAAAAAAAAAAAAAATGTCTACTGTGAAAACAAGTTAATGAAAGGAAAGGAAAACTAAAATAATTTTCTAAAGATATTAGCAATTTAGTTATTAAGACACATCTAAATAGAATAAACTGATAGTTTGCTTACCTTAACACTGAAAAATCTAGTGTCTGTTCCTTTTTAAGCATTTGGGGGGAAAAAGAGATGTCAGTTTAAACCATAGATTTCTTGCTAGGCAAGCATCTACTTGCCTATGTGCAGCCATGAATAATCTGCCAAACCATTTGCTGCTTCTGCATAACTGAATTTAGTATACTGACTATGCACCTACACTAAAGGTAAGAATCACAAAAGGAAAAAAAAAAGAGGTAAAATTCAACTACACATAGACAATTGAATTGATTGGTTAGAATTCTATTGCTTTTATCCAAAGGCTACTGTATAGCTCATCTAGTAAAGGATTTGTTGCTAGTTGTGCAACAGACGTTCAATAATTTTGTAATGAATGAAGGAACAGAGCAAAAATATGTTAGGGATTCCCAAGGAATTGTGGTTTTCTTCGTATTCTCATCTTTCTCTGTTTCATTAATGGGGGATTTGTGGAAATAATCCCTTTACTCGGTCATGTCATGTTTGAGACATGCTTTTGTGTTTTTAAAATATATTGTGCATAAGAGTTATTCCTTCAACAAATGTTTATTAAATGTAGTAATATATGCATTTAGATAGTGTGTGTGGTAATCCCTTTGACAATTATGTCTTTTACTTCCGTGGATGCGCACGCATAGAGGGAGAGAGGAGTTTGGCCTGTTTTATTTCATGATTAACCATAGATAATATATTTTTTAACATCTTTATTGGAGTATAATTGCTTTACAATGGTGTGTTAGTTTCTGCTGTGTAACAAAGTGAATCAGCTATACGTATCCATATATCCCCATATCTCCTCCCTCTTGCATCTCCCTCCCACCCTCCCTATCCCACCTCTCTTGGTTGTCACAAAGCACCCAGCTGATCTCCCTGTGCTATGCAGCTGCTTCCCACTAGGGCAGGGACCAGAGTAAGCATTTTAAAAACATTGTCTCATCTAATCCTCCAGAAAATGCTATAAAAGAGTTTATATAATTATCCTGTTTTTAAGATGAGAAAACTGAGGCTTAGAAAAAGTAAGCAAGTTGCCCAGGGTGACACCATGCTGGTGCTAGCATCTATATCCAGACATACTGGCTCCAGAGCCCAGGGTCTTCATCACCACGAGACAGTGCTTCATGAGAGGGCTTATTTAATGATAATAATGGCACAACAAATTTAGAAGAGTTTGTATCATAATTACGGCAGGTTTATAGAAGAAGACCAGGGAGTCATAAAAGAGGCAAGTTGGGGAGCACAATAAAACTCTGAGATGATTACATTGGTGCTTGATTTTTGCACAGCACCGTAATAACTGCTGTGAAAAACAACCTGCTAGTGCATAGAGTACAGGATTTTGAAATAGCAGATAATTGACCTGAATCTTAAAGTACAAATATGTGTTTGTCAATAGACAGTGGCAGTTTCTGCATTCTAATAGATCAATGGAACAGGATAGAAAGTCCAGAGATAAACCCACGTACCTATGATCACCAAATCTATAACAAAGGAGGCAAGAATATACAATGGAGAAAAGACAGTCTCTTCAATAAGTGGTGTGGGGAAAACTGGACAGCTACATGTAAAAGAATGAAATTAGAGCACTCCCTAACACCATACACAAAAATAAACTCAAAATGGATTAAAGACCTAAATGTAAGGCCGGATACTATAAAACTCCTAGAGGAAAACATAGGTGGAACACTCTCTGACATAAATCGCAAGCAAGATCTTTTTTGATCCACCTCCTAGAGTAATGAAAATAAAAACAAAAATAAACAAATGGGGCCTACTTAAACTTAAAAGCTTTTGCACAGCAAAGGAAACCATAAACAAAATGAAAAGACAACCCACAGAATGGGAGAAAATATTTGCAAATGAAGCAACCAACAAAGGATTACTCTCCAAAATATACAAACAGCTCATGCAGCTCAATATCAAAAAACAAACAACCCAATCAAAAAATGGACAGATGATCTAAATAGACATTTCTCCAAAGAAGACAATACACATGGCCAAGAGGCACATGAAAAGCTGCTCAACATCACTAATTATTAGAGAAATGCAAATCAAAACTACAATGAGGTATCACCTCACACCGGTCAGAATGACCATCATCAAAAAATCTACAAACAACAAATGCTGGAAAGAGTGTGGAGAAAAGGGGACCCTCCTACACTGTTGGTGGGAATGTAAATTGGTACAGCCACTATGGAGAACAGTATGGAGGTTCCTTAAAAATAGAGCTACCATATGATCTGGCAATCCCACTCCTGGGCATGTATCTGGAGAAAACCATAATTTGAAAAGATACATGTACCCCAGTGTTCATTGCAGCACTATTTACAATGGCGAAGACATGGAAGCAACCTAAATGCCCATCAACGGAGGAATGCATAAAGAAGATGTGGTACATACATACAGTGCAATATTACTCAGGCATGATAAAGAATGAAATAATGCCATTTGCAGCAACATGCATGGACCTAGAGATTGTCATACTGAGTGAAGTAAGTCAAACAGAGAAAGATAAATATCATATGATATTGCTTATACGTGGAATCTAAAAAAAAAAAGGGTACAAATGAACCTATTTACAAAACAGAAATGGAGTCACAGATGTAGAAAACAAATTTATGGTTACCAAGGGGGAAACGGGAGGAGGGATAAATTGGGAGATTGGGATTGACATATACACACCACTATATATAAAATAGATAACTAATAAGAACCTACTGTATAGCACAGGGAACTCTACTCAGTAATCTGTAATGACCTATATGGGAATAGAATCTAAAAAAGTGGATATATGTATATGTATAACTGATTCACTTTGGTGTACAGCAGAAACTAACACAACATTGTAAATCAACTATATCCAATAAAAATTAATTTAAAAAAGGAGCCTACTGTATGCAGTTGGAAATCACCTGAGTTGTTCAGACAACACAAGTCAGACATGTCTTACATCAATGAGAGATGAGAAGGAAGGGAGAATCATGAAGGTGCTACAAGGTATGTTAAGAATTCTGGACTCTTTTTTTTTTTTTTTTTTTTTTACAATTTTTATTTATTTATTTATTTATTTATGGCTGTGTTGCGTCTTCGTTTCTGTGCGAGGGCTTTCTCTAGTCGCGGCAAGCGGGGTCCACTCTTCATCGCGGTGCGCGGGCCTCTCACTGTCGCGGCCTCTCGTTGCGGAGCACAGGCTCCAGACGCGCAGGCTCAGCAATTGTGGCTCACAGGCCTAGTCGCCCCGCGGCATGTGGGATCTTCCCAGAGCAGGGCTCGAACCCGTATCCCCTGCATTGGCAGGCAGATTCTCAACCACTGCGCCACCAGGGAAGCCCAAGAATTCTGGACTCTTATAGCCAAACAATAAATGAGATGACGGATGCCAAGGCTGTGAGATATACGAGCCCAATAAATAGAGCTATTGTCGTCATCGATGTAGTTGTTATGATGAATGCTAAGCGCCAGGCAAAAAAACCTGAAAGGATTTTAAAGGAAGAAACAACTAAAGGGAGTAACATCAACACAAAATTTCCAAAAAAAAAAGAATCAAAATAGAAATAGATGTGTATACTTTTTAAAGTTGTCAACAAATGTATGCTGAACACCTACTATGTGCCATGCATTGTTCTGAGTGCTTTACATGAATTAGCTATTTCAGTGTTATCAAGAACCTTATGAACAAGGTACTATTATTATTTCCATTTTACAGATGGGAAAAATGAGGCAGAGAATTCACACAGCTAAAAAGTGATAGAATCAGTATTTGATCTCAGGTAGCCACTCCAGTCCTTCATGTTTAACAACAACTTGCTACCTTTCAAGCACCTCTATCTCTTTGAGGGCATAAAAATATGTAGTGACACAGTGAAAAGAGCTTAAGTTGCAGATACCAGTACTTGAAAGTGTCTTCTATCTGAACAGAATGCCCCAAAGTTGAGAATACTCATAAAGTTCATGTCTACTTTTTCTACTATATACTAGATATTTTCCTTTGACCTCTCTGCCTTGTCCACTGTGAAATTAATATTTTAGCCAAAGAAACAAGACATATTCTGTAAGAGGGCATTTCAACGTTAAAGTCTGTTTTTCATCTTCTAAGATATGTATTTAAATAAAAACCAAGTGAAGAAGGAAATATGCCTAATTTTAAAATTATATTTACTTTTTACTGATAAATTAAAAGAATCCTTTGGGTTATCAGGAATATTCACTGTAAACCATTCTGCCCCTTGCCTTATGGTAAAGTATCTAAACCCTCTTGACAGTTGAGCCTCAAATATCTGTCATCAGATTCCCTCTAGATCCTTTCAGCTGCTTACTTGATTGCCCAGCTGACCCAAAGTTCAACATTTTAAATCTCTTAAATCTGTTTTTACCTAAGGGCATAGAGAAGGACTGCTTTAATTTATTCCTCTTCCTGCTACTGCGTCCCCATAAGATGCTCTCCTAGCTGCACATGATCATTTCATCTTCTCATTGAAAGCCAAGGAGGCTGCAAAGCCATTTGCTTACCAGGAGCAGGTGGTACCAGGTGTTGGAATACATGACTCCATTACTTTAGAAGATACAGATCACCCAGGAAGTGTTCTTGGGTCTACAAAATAGCCGGGCAAATAAGGGATAGAGGTCTCAATAAGGGTAGCAATTTTTGTTTTCAGAATGAATAATCTTTCTCACATACATAGATTTCTCAAATCATCTGCCTGTGTTCTTCATAAAAAAAGTCACAAAGGGGCTGGGGTTCTATCACTTGCTTAGTGTTAATCATGCAGTTTTTAAAAAATGGTCTTTGACTCAAGTTTAATATTCCTTGCCCCAGATAATATAAGCTTCAAACACCATGAAGCTATTTAAAGTCCACACTTATATTTCTGATATATTTCAAGGAAGGGTAGTGACTCCTAATTATATGAAGTAAGAAGGTACATAGGTCCCCATGAGCAGGTCTGGCATGTAGGTGGCACCAAATGAATGGGCAGTATAAATTTTAATAGTAATAGCTACTAAAGAAGTACCTGTAATGAGCCAGGTGATACACACAAATGTGTTTTCTGTAAACCTCCTGACACACACTTTAAATCCCTGTTTATAGATGAGTAGATTGAGTTTCAGAGAAATTAACTGACAGCCAGCTAAGTCTAAGCCACGTCATTCTGATTCCCATGGTCTTGGTTGCATGGCAGAAATTCCTCTAAGATACGCAGTAACACATAGCATCCAGTGGTCAGCCTGTTCAGGTGGAATAGGAGCTTTTTTTTATCCCTAATGGAAGAGTTTTAGACCCTTAAGTCCCATTTTGGAAGATAAGTCCACCTTCCATCCCATGACACAGAAAACTCCCCTCATTAACGTTCAACGTGATACCTGTTGGTGATCCTTAGCTAGCAAAGTTAAATTAAAAAGAAACAAACATAAGGGGGGAGAAGTTGGTTTTGATCACCTAGTATATACAAGGCACTAATGCTAGATTCAGGGACAGAGGAGGGCATTGGGGACAAAGTACTCTTCTCTGCATCTGGCATTAAAAGAGACAGGTGACATGCTGATTATCTATAAAAGCATGACTGCGGATAAGCAATAAAATAGAGGACAAGTAAAGTTCTATAGGAGGTACAAAGATAGGGAACACATTTGATTCTGTTGAATGGCGTCAGGGAGGACTTGCAAAGGAAATGATGTTTGAGTTAAAACTTTAAGGATAAATAGAAATTTGACAGAATGACGAAGGTGAAGAAAAGGATCAGGTCTTATACATTCAAAACATATTCAGGCACTAGAAACACAATGATGACTAAAGACATGGTCTTGTCTTGGTGAGAGATATTTAGATGATACGGTGCCTCTCATGGTCTCGTGGGAGATGAATATTTAGATGGTCTGGTGTATGTCAAGATGTTAAAATGGAACTCTTTCTAAGTCAGTTTCCTCTAAGGTCCAAAGGCCAAGACTGAGTACCTCCACATTTTAAAGTGAGCTACTGGACCATCCATGCAGGAAATGATCTAAGAGTCTGTCGGCAAAAAGGATCAACAGCCTTCCAGACATTAAACCTTGCATCCCAAGGGGTGGGTAGGGGGTGGGGGTGAAGGTAGAAACTTTTATTTGAATGACGTTTGGAGCTCTGATTATTGGTATAGATTGGACATTTTCAATCCCAAAGCGAGTCAGTCTTCATGAAATGAATTTTCAGGAAGAAAAATAGTTCACAGAGCTTTAATCAAAAACAAAATTTAGAATATCTGGTTTCTAGACTCATGTTTAGAAACCCTGGATACATGAAAAAGGACCTTGGAAGGTTTGACAAAATCCTAGTGCCCCCCAGTGAATAAACTACAATTTTTCAGTAAATTTTTTCCTAAATATTCTTCCCAATAACTGAGTTTTGATCCATAATGTGGAGCAGTGAATTCAAGAGTTCTCTTCTGACAGAGAACAGATGTGCTGTTCTCAGTGTGGTGTCATGAGGTGATGTTGTGTGCCTGGTGGTTCAGGCTTCAGTCTTCCCAGCCTTTCATGTGCACAGGAAACATCTGGGGACCTTGCTACCCTGAAGATTCTGATTCTGGGTCTGGGTGGGGCCCGAGAATCTGCATTTCTCCCAGGTGAAGCCAAAGCTGAAAGGTTTAGAACACAGATATGGGAGCCAGACAGTTGGAGCTGGATCAGAATTCCAGCCTGCTGTTTATTAGATCTGTGTCCCTGGGCAAGGTACTTAACCTCTGTGTGCCTTGGTTTCCTGTTCTGTAAAATGGAGTTATGGCGATAGTATATACATCATAGGGGTGCTGTGAAGATTAAGTTGGCTAGAAAATGTAAAGCAATTCAGGAAGAGAACGCTGTTCGCTATTTCTTTATGGCTAAAACTCATTCCTCCCCAAAGAAGTTTACTTTTAATTTAATCTTTATTTTTGGGCGGGGGGGGAGATAGTATATTCACATACATCAAGATTCAGAATACCCTGGGGCTTCCCTGGTGGCGCAGTGGTTAAAAATCCACCTGCCAATGTAGGGGACATGGGTTCGAGCCCTGGTCCTGGGCGATCCCACATGCCGCGGAGCAACTAAGCCCGCTCACCACAACTGCTGAGCCTGCGCTCTAGAGCCCGCGAGCCACAACTACTGAAGCCCGTGAGCCTAGAGCCCGTGCTCCGCAACAAGAGAAGCCACTGCAGTGAGAAGCGCGCGCACCACAAGGAAGAGCAGCCCCCCCTCGCTGCAACTAGAGAAAGCCTGCGCGCACGGCAACGAAGACCCAACGCAGCAATCAATCAATCAATCAATCTTTATTTAAAAAAGATTCAGAACACCCTAAAATGAAGTCCTCTTACCACTCTGTCTTATCTCCCAGTTCTCCTCCAAACATTTAACAAACATTACCAATTTTAAAGGATTTTTAGAGATGACCTCAGGTAATGGCTTTTCTGAGTTTTTTCCTCATTTGCCAGGATCCTTATTGTGTAGAGTTATAGGACTTATAGCACTATAAGAGCCTAACCTCCCCACCTACTAACTCCACTCCATTAAAAAAATAATAATGATAAGTTGATTTTGGTCTCTGTCTGTCTACCTGAAAAAAAAATCTAAGTACACAGGGCAGCAACCAAAGCTGGGGTTTTCTATCTCTTCAAAAGAGAACCAAGGCTATTAAAATCACTCTAGCACAACTTAACTGACTTGCAGACTGAGTCCACGATGTTGATTCCAAACTTTTCTAGTGTTCTCCCTGATCCAAAAGGACCTGCCCCAATCCATCTGCTCTCGTCTTCCACCCCGTAGAAGCAGCATTGCCTTTGATCATGGAGTTCCTTTGGCCATGGTCCAACTCCAGTTACCCTAGGATGGTCCACAATTATTCTTATTCCACCCTCGAATTTAATAATAAGCTCTACTCCCGGGCAGTAGGCTTAATGCTGGAAACCAACAGGCTCCCCTGCTCCTAGAAAATGATGGGGCATTCCTTACTTGGGGATGGCCGAAATGATTAGGTGATTCAGGGGACGAGCTACATAACCGGAAGCAGGGCTTTTTACCAATGCCAAGGACATACACACATACACACACACACACACAATACTTTGGCTATATTGTTTTATTTCTGAATGATTGAGAAGCTTCCCTAAAATATGGGAGGTTGAGATCATTAAGCTAAAAATTCAACATGTTGGGTGAATGAGCCTTTTTAACATGTCTGGAAGAGATCTACGTTCTGAAAATTCGTTTCCTTATGTTCAAGGTTACAGACTTCTTGTTCTTGTTGTAGCCCTAACAACAAGACATTTTGGCTGAGAAATGAGTGAGTGGGCCACACCTTTTTCTGTCAGCCTTAAGGAAACCTGCTCCAAGTTCCTCAGCTCCGATAATAGGAATCTGTTTCCTCTAGTTGGGACTCAGGGCCCTACTAAATTGGATGTGATTTGCCTTAACATGTCCATAACCTGCTGTCAGAGTGCATGCTACCTGTTTGGATGTCTGGTCACATTTTGAAGATCTTTTAACTTTTATTTGTTCTGTCAAGTTATTTCTGGGGAGCTAAATGCCAAGACTGGCAGAGGTTCTAGGAGGACATGACCTGGAGCTAGTGAGAAGTAGAAGAATTGCTTTCCTCTAGGGATGAAATGTAGTGCAAGGGTAGAATCTGGAGGAAACTTCATACATATTTCTAACATGGCAGTCAACACCACTGATTGAATAATAGTTTGCCCTTCTGCCTTAGGTTGGCTATCTGGAGCTTGGTAAAAAAAATAAATAATCCTTTTCGTCAAACTTTAGCCTTTAGCATAGACGTGCTGAACCATTTTCGACTCCTAGCTCCCTTCTGACATTAAGGATATGAAAGGAAATGAAAGGAATAAAAAAGCTTGCAAATCTTAGTAAGGGCCTTTGGTTATCCAAGGATATTTTCTCATCTTTATGCTATACACAAGTTTACATTATTCAAGAAATTTTGGGTGAACATTTGTTTTATGTAAAAAGCTTATGTTTTTTATATAATTTGTTGCTCATTTTTAAAGGGTTTGTGATGATACATATTTAAAAATGAAAGTATGCCTAGTAAAATTTGTTCATTTGGCATTATATTTTGTTTTGTTTTATGTTAACCATAAATGAATTATAACATAGAACTCTAATATGTAACTTCCCTGGTAGAAACAGGGGTGTGGGAGAAGTTCGGCACCCATCCAATATTCCTTTCCTTGCTCCCCACTCCTGGGGCAACCTCTAAGGCAATTCTTCTCTGCATCCTTCCCCAGAGGCTCTGTAGAACACAAGTTGGAAAACCATTGCCCCATATAAGTATATTATGATTCAATTTCCCCAAATCATTTCTGCATAGGGTTACAGGAACACTTCTGTTGGTGAAGTTAGACAAATTTGTTACATGTGAGTTGCAGTAATTCAATGAGCAAAAGGTGGTTCCGGAGTGTGTCATTTTTAGAGTTTGTCAGTTTTTGCATTTGGCACGTTGCAAGCTAATGAAAATTGCTGATACTGTGGGAGAAATCATCAATGAGGAATGTTTATTACAATGACACAATGCAGGGAACACATTAAAGCAAGCTATTTCTCACATTTCCATCCTTTCAAAATGCATTGCTTTATTGTGCATCTATTCTTATTTCTAGAGAAACTGAGTTATACTTGCAAAATAATAAATATTCATCTCATATGGGTTTTTAAAGGTGACTGATTTGTAAAAATCAATAACTGTCTTTTGCCAGCTTGTGGACTGACATGATTGCCTTCATTTTCAAACATAAAATGACTGCATTAAAATAACATTAAGAGAGAAACATTGGCTAACACAGGAAGAGAAATTCTTAAATGAAAACTGCTCCAGCCAGCTTTAATCAGTTCCTATCATGCTTTTTATTATAGTGCAAATGGGCTCTATTAAAAGGAAAGCCAATTCCAGATGATGATATAAATAATTATAGCTGCCTTTAGCCTCTAGTTAGTGTTATTAACTAATGGTTTCAAAATATGTGATTTATTTCAGAAAGAACATTTTCCTTTAACAATGAAACAGAAAATTGGACTTTATCTAATGTCACATATGCAGATAAAATAACTAGTCTATTTTTTGGATATTTTAAAAAATTGGAATGATGAACTAAATTACTTCATATGGATAAACTTCAAGTTCATTAGTACAGCAATTCGCAAACTAGTTTTTCTCCTACATTCCGTTAAGTGTGAGAAATTCCGTATACACTATTTACCCTGCCCCTTCTACCATTTGAGATTATAGTGTATATTTGCACATCAAAGTCCTTGAGAAATTTTGCAGTAAAGATCTGTGTCTATCTTGTTTATCCCATTTTTCCCTAATGAGTTTGAAAATGGAAAATAATTTTAATGCATATAGGTTAATATTCTGTGTTACTGCCATCCATGGAATTCCCTTTTGAGAGATTATGAATGAATTTATATTTTTTATATAACCCAACAACAACATGTTAAGTCAATCATCCAGCCACTCAGTCAAAAAATTGCATTTATGGAATCAGAAGTTGAAGGTTTAAGAACAATAATTTAAAAATTTTAAAAACTGCCTCTAAAAAAATGTGGATCATTGAACCATCCTCTTGAACTACTTGATTTTTCACTCTTGGAAGTTCTAATGAGATGCAAATTGACTTGTGCTCAGTGCTATATTTCTTAGCATTGATTCATTAATTTAACTTATATATAGTTCTATTATTTTATATGGCACAGGAATTGTACTTTTTTCTTTTTTTTTTTTGCCTTTGTCTCCCAATGGATGCTATGGAAGTCTGCTGCTCAGTTGTTCCTGCAAGAAAAACTTACTCAGCTGTGAGGAGTGTAGTGAGCTGACAGCCTCCAGCTGTTACAACTTCAGGATCTGCCTGAGCTTTCAAGGAAGGCCAGGCCTTTCCTGGGCAGCACCTAGCAATCTAGCTCTAGTACCGGGGCCTGGCTGTCTGCCAGTGCAGGATTCCTCTCACAGACAGCGTTTGCTCTGGAGCTCCCCAATGCACGGACCAAGATTTTGTCACATCTGAGTCGTGACTTGAAAGCTCTCCCCGGTCAGTCCTCTTCCTCCTGCTCTTTTTATCACCTACAGCCCTTACTTCCAATAACCCTTTTCTGTTCCTAACTCTGTCTTGGCATCTGCTTCCAAACGGGCCCTACTGATACTCCCCTATGAGTCTTCAAGATACTTTAGAGGTAAGGTCATGTCTTTACCATTGCATTTTAAATATCTATCATACAAGAGTTAAATAATAAACAATCAGGTAAATTTTCAATATAACTTAGATACAAAAGAAGCATAAATATAGGTACAGAGTTTGCTGGAGATGCCACATTTGAATCATTTTTGTTACCTGGGTTGTGTGTGTGCAAGTGCATGAATGAATGCTGTGTAGAAATTAGTAGAACATTTATGTGAAAGAGTTAAATTTATTATGGTTCAAGGTAAACTTTACCCCTATTTCTGGATGACTCCAACAGAGAAAACTTTGTCCCAACGCCATCTATAGATTCAGGTCATTAGAATATTATATCCCATCTGCACAACTGGAAATCATTTAGTAATCATTTTAATTCAGGAGACAGATTTTGAAAAAGATATCATAGGAAGATTAACATTTGTGTGCATAACAGATGAAAGGGAGAAGACTAAAAGCAAAATCATTCTAGGAGACATTTACAGCAACAGTTATTTTGGGTTATCACCATCAAAGAGATACTGGCTGATGCCTATAACATGCCAGACATTTTACATACATTTACATGTTTAATCCTCAGAAAAAGCCTAAAGTATATGTATTAAGATTGGGGGAAGAAAGGCTCGAAAGAAACTTTGTTCTAGGTCAAGTTCAAGTTCAACTTTCTCAAACTGCCTCCTATGTGGGAATAGGGATTCTTTTAAGACTAACATTGTTCGCAATAACTTCGTCTAAGTTAAAAAAAAAAAATGTGTGTATGTGTGTGGCAGGTGATCATTGCTCTGGGGCTTGGACTCCAAAACAGATAGGTAAAGAAATATAAGGCATGATCTGACAGGTAATATGAATACAGGTAAACAAGAGGTGAAGAAGTCTGGAAATCTAGAAAAAAGTCCATATAGGGAGCTAAATCATGGTACTTGGAGAAGGCAACAGATGGGTTAAAAAAATGCCATAAATGAACTGAGTCCAGAGAGACCCAAACAATAATATAATAAGGAGTCAAGTTCAGAGGCCAAGTTCAGATGTAAGAGCAGTCTTCTAGAACAGGGGTGGGCAAATTGTGACCATAGGCCAAATCTGGCCTGCTGTCTGTTTTTGCAAATAAAAATTTTTTTTTTTTTTTAATTAGTGGATGATGGATGGAGACAAGCTGGTGTAGATGATGACAACTAGTTTGCGTTTTTTTTTAATTTTATTTATTTATTTGTTTACGGCTGTGTTGGGTCTTCGTTTCTGTGCGAGGGCCTTCTCCAGTTGCGGCAAGCGGGGGCCACTCCTCATCGCGGTGCGCGGGCCTCTCACTATCGCGGCCTCTCTTGTTGCGGAGCACAGGCTCCAGACGCGCAGGCTCAGTAGTTGTGGCTCACGGGCCCAGTTGCTCCGCGGCATGTGGGATCTTCCCGGACCAGGGCTCGAACCCGTGTCCCCTGCGTTGGCAGGAGGATTCTTAACCACTGCACCACCAGGGAAGCCCCTGCAAATAAAATTTTAAAGGAACACAGTAACACTTGTTCATTTACTTATTGTCTATGGCTGCTTTCACATCATAACAGTAGAATTGAGTAGTTAGTTGTAATAAAGACCATATGGCCCAGAACACCTAAAATATTTACTCTTTGACCTTTTACAGAAAACGTCTCTTGACACCTGTTCTAGAAGGCTCTTATAATTGGGCTTGTGATCATAGATCTAAAGCAGGGGTTGGCTAAACATTTTCGGTAAAGGGCAGGATAGTAAACAGTTTAGACTTCGGGGCCACAGATGGTCTCTGCTGCATAATCTTTTTTGTTTATTTCCTCTCATTTAAAAATGTAAAACTATTCTTAGGTCACAAGCAGTACCAAACAGGTATATCTCCTAGGCAGTTAAAGAATCTTGAGGTATACAGGGTGACCACCTGTCCTGGTTTTCTAAGAACTGAGGTGTTCCCCAGACATGGGACTTTTAGAGCTAAAACCAGGAAAGTCCTGGGCAACCTGGGACATTTGGTCCCACTAAAAATGCCCCAGTGTGACACTGAAAGGACATGCTGCACCCTCTTCACCTTATGCCTTATGCCTAGAGAACTTTCCTTAACTGTGAGTTTGCAATAATTATTTTCCCTTGTGAGTGACCTTGATAAAGCATAAAATAGTCATTTTGGGTGGTTACCTTAATTTGCATTACACTCATGAAAAATAAAACTTCCTTTTTAGTTATTTATGAAAATGCTGTTGCTCAGGATAACAAGGTGCGTAAGAAGCACCGTCATAGGTTTCTACCGTGGCATGTGGGCATAGTCACAGTTTAGTCACCAGTGAAGTACAGCACACAACAGCCCTTCTTCTCACACTTGATGTCTGTCTTCTCACACTTTGTATTTGTGTTCATCTACAATGCAAAGGTTTTGTGTTATATAGTAATCATCTGAGATTTACTTTCCTGAGTTCAGTGGGAGAAACTGGCCCAAGTTAAACTTTGAGACCTTTCAGGTTTCTTTTTTTTTTTCTTTTTTGAAAGGGTAAAGGAGGAAAGCCTAAGAGAAATTCTTTAAAGCCACCAAATTCTAGAACATTGCATATCCACAGTCACCAGAATCTACTGCCTCAATGCATTTTCTCCCTCTTGTGGCTCATTCAAATGTTCTCAGTGTTGGGCTTCTCAAGGTGTCAGCCTGGAGACTGCAGGCTCCCTAGGGAATCCTGGGCAGTAGATGAGGAATGACTGAGGCAGGTAACCAGGCAGATGGACCTTCTGAGAGCCACTCAGATTGCAGAACCCAAAGACCCCAGAATGGTATAGGAAGTGCAGCTGAGTGTTTCTGAGATCCCCAGGAAAATGGGAGTCTCTGTAAGGGCTGAGAGCTGGCTGACTGTTAGAGGCTCAGCCATGCTGGCTCTCTCTCAAGTATAGAAATTCTTCTCTACTATCCACCAAACTTGCATACCCCACAGGTTCTGGTAATGGTCCCACCACTAACAGAAACCACCCCTGTTGGAAGGCCGTCTACAGTCATCTATTTTTACTTGTGCCTGCCCATTGCCATCTCACCTCCTTATCCCAAATTACTCATCAAACGTTTCTTCCAAGCCCCCTCAACAACTGTTTGGAGTGTGATTCTAGTAATATAAATGTATTCATCTCATTGCATAATACAATTTAGATAAAATTACAGGATGAAATCAATTCTTGACAGAGCAATGCAAGAAAGGAGAAGACAATAGGGGAAAGTGGAAGTAATTCAGGAAAAAGAAATCTTTCTAATATCCTCTAGTTGGAGAGTGGAGCTATGGAAGGGTGGCCTGAGTCCACCACTCCTTGGAGTTACTTTTCTAACCACAGAAAAGTAATATTAATGATACTAAGACCAGAGAAGGGGAACTAGGATTGCTGTTACACAGCGATTTTTTTTCTTTACTTTTTTTTTTTTTTTTCTGATCTAGCACCAGCAGGAAGGAAAAGTAATAATCTCCTAAGAGCCATTGTTATTGCTGAGGACCAAGAACAACCAAAAAAAGGTATCTGTTCAGATACCTTTTAAGAACTCTGAGGCATCTCTGCAACCGAAACTCTCACCAACTCATCAGTTTATTCCAAAGCCAGTGAAACTATTGAAAATCTGAAAAGCACCCAGCTTATTTCCACTGTCCAGATCTAGACCTCCCTTTAGTGCCTAACCCACCCTTCAAACCTCCAGAGAATCTTCTCAAATATCACCATGCTATTATTTTTAATTTCAATAGCTATTTAATTTATATTATTTCACCTAGACCATCTTATATGGCACACACACACACAATACACGTACAGATAATTTACACCCCAAAATATGGAATACTTCTTGAAAAAGGGAGCCATTCTTTGATTTACTTTACATTCCTAAAAATACCCCTTAAAACAATACATTATTTTTCCCATATTTGTGGAATAATGGGTTCAAAATAAATAGACTTTCCAGATAACTTGAGTTTTCATTTGGAATTTCCAAATAAGAAATATGTTTGAAAATAGAGAGGTGACAGGCATGTCCAGGGAGGTTACTTAATCAGACAGGGTGCTGCTCATTTGACTAATCCCTCTCCTTCCCTCATTTGAAGGGTACCTTTACTTTAGGATTATTTGCTTGAGTTTGTGGTTTTACTCTTAAAGCAAAGTTGAGGAGACTTATGAGACTTGAAACCAGATTGCAACTTACAGATTTTCTGTTGAGCATGATGCCCACAGCAAAAGAGAAAAGTCAGAAGTAAGAATGTGGCAATGGAGGCAAGGAAAGCAGGGTAAATCATAGAGGCTCTGCCATGGCCTTTAAAAAGAAACAAAAGGAAAGAAATTACCATGGGAAAGGGTAGACAGAGGGAGGAAACAATGGTATGGGAACTTACCAAGGAAAAGAATAGATTTCACATTGTCTTAAAGGTTGTTTTGCTAGACAGAAAAGAGAAATCAAGATAGATAATGGTTCAACCCAAGAAAAATGGATGAAGAAATTATGGTAAGCCATGTATCTATCTGCTGTCTTGAGATTTCTCCTGGACTCCCTAGTCTTGGCTTTCATTATTTTCTCTTACCTAGTAACTTCCAAAATCCCAGGGACAAATTCTAATCCTCTGTCTCCAAGTCTCAAATATAAACATAATTATTCTGGATTTAGAAATCAGGAGATTTGTGTTGGAATTTTAGTTCTGCAACTTATAAGCTGCTCGTCTACAGATATTTCATTCAAATTATTTGAACTTCAGTTTATTATTTGTAAAATAGGCCTAAGAATAGTGCCTAAAGTTGTTAGGATCTAACAAAATAACATGAGAAAATACCTTGAAAATACAAATCTTTATGCAAAGGTAAAGGTTTTAACTTATTTTTTATTTAATGTGGGTGTTTCATTGTTACCTACAATTTCATAAGTCTGAAAGCACATTTAATAGCTTACCACCCAGAACTGGTTATTTTTCCTTGTACTACATATACTAGTAGTTTTCCATTATTGTCTTACCTAGGTATGATAAAACTTAGGGTTATCTTAGAATCTTTCCCACCTTTAAATATTCCCTAAGTCCTGCTATTCCTTCTTTGCAGCATTGGAGGGGTGAATCCCTTGCCATTTTTACTGTTTCTATGTCTCTGTTCCTCTAGGAAACTACCTTTCACTCCTGGTTTGGAGCCCATCTTGCATACCACTGTTCAGCTCATCTACCTAAACCACTGCTCTTACCATCTTACCTCTCTTTGTGGATTCTTTCAGTAGTTGCCCCATTTAAAGTCAAATTCCTTGCCAGGTCTTATGACCAGCCACAATCTTGCCCTTCCTTAACCTTTCAGAAGATGTTCCCGGTACGAGTACTCTGGGCCTCCCAAATATTCTCTTTCAGTCTTGAGTAGCATGAACGTTAGTAATGGTAGTTTGGGGAAGGATTGGGATTAGGACCATGAGATGATTGAAATGATTACATTAGGAGTAACTGAGATGGTAGCATAAAATATTATGGGATCAGGGCTTCCTAAGGATACCTGTGCTTTTGCCTACTTTTCCCGTTTTGTTCATACATATAAATGGTCTATGTAATTTTCATTTCTTTTAAAAAATCATTTCTAGCTAAAACAATAGACTTATGTCCAGAAACAATACAGGAACTTTTGTATGAAGGGTTAAAACTCATCCAAATCAAGTAATAAGAGTTTTAAATACAAGAGTCCTTACACAAAGCCATCCCCCAAACACACACAGTCTTTTAACATTATCATTTTGTTTCTGAGTAATAGTGAAAAGAACATATAGCAGCCTTGTTGCAACACATTAAATCTTATTTTTTACATCGCTAACCAATATCAATTTGTGCCAAAGGAATACTTATAGTTGATGAAAGAATTAAATAGGTGGATGTAAGTCTAATTTTATCACAAAAACAATTTTCGTCCCCCTAATGCAATATTCATTTTTTTGTCAAATACCTCACTGAACTCTATTTATTGTTATGGGTCTGTGGGCTTTTTTTTTTTTTTTTAAGCATATTGTCCTGCCATATAGCATTGGTAAAGCTATTTCATTCCAGTCTGCCACCTTCTGTTCCTTCTCTAACTGGCCCCCAGATCGTGTCAAGTCTACCTCAGAGATGGTTTCAGAATAATGTCTAGAAGGAGAGGCCACAAGAATGTCTCTAAAGCATCTGTAAGTTTCTCAGAAAATGGCACTACCCACCTTCAGCTTGTGAAAAAGGTCTTGAAGGTTTTTGTAGACAGGATGATTATTACCTAGAAAATTTTCAAATCAGAAATAATCAACAGCCCAAGAGAACCTAAAATTGTCCTAAAACCCCCTCTATTGGTAATGTCATAACTAGGATATAACATGCTTTTGTTAAACTGTGTTCTGTATTTAAAGGTCTTTCTGTAGTAAGTTCTATTCTGAACAGCTGTCTACATACCTGGCTTTGATGGAGGTAGTAGATACAGTCTGACCCCCACGGTGGAGACAGCAAAAGATGGTCTCTTCTCTCAGTTGCCTCAGAGTCATATAGGAAGACTCAGAGCACAAGGGTGTAAAAGGACATCAAAGTTAGTGAAATATACCAATTGTGTGATACAGATAGCTAAGTGATTGTGCATGGCTAACTACTGAACAAATAGAAAATTGATCAAGGGGGGTTGCAGTATGACTCACCAGCCACGGGAAAGGGGACGTTGGGGCTCAGTCAACCTTAAAGTTACATTCAACACTTTTTATTTGATGCCAAAATGTAATTGAACATTGTTCATTATGATTTATGAAATTAACCAAAATGTTATCTCTGGGTTCTTTGCTTTTATGAATGAAGTTTAACTTGGTAAGAAAATACAATCTCTTTTCTTCCCTCCCTCCCTCCCTCCCTCCCTCCCTTCCTTCCTTCCTAAGTATATATAGAAGGGCATTCTGGCCATGAATTATTTGTAAATGTACATAGTCCCTGGATCATAGATTGTTTATGGGTATTCACACAGCTTGTACTTATTTAGCTTTAACCATTAGGCCCTTGGGAAGTGATACAACATAAGATGTTGATATGAGACAGACATTGTTTTCTCCTGTATTATTGTGTGTGTGTGTGTCTGTATGATTTATAAAAAGGATAGTTTGCTTCTGTGTTTCAAGTCATCAGGTATAGTGCTTGTAAGTATTTTATATAATATTTCAAAATGTGGGCCAATAGCTAAGGAAAGTATTCCCTGTTATGATATTACTGCTTAACAGTAAACCACTAACAGTCTCTGAATCCCTGGGTGGCACTGGGACTAAGTCAAAACACATGGGCTATGGGCAGTACATTTAGATGGAGTTCTATTGGATTTCAGCCCCTTGTTTCTCGCTGACTCTGAGGGGAAGCAAATCGACGGCAAAGATATTGCTTTTCAGTGGATCATTTAGAGTCCTCAGGGTGGGCTTCCCCTCAACTGCATGAGGATATAAATTAGTCACAGGAGTGCCCCGAATCACCACCGGTTGGACTAGTTTCTTCTGCGGGAACCCCATGCAGGCTGTGTGGCAAAAACTCCTGATTAGGTGATTGAAAGCTCCTTGAGGAAGAAAGAGGATACGTCTTTCCCCAATTCTGTTATTCCTTAACTACTACAACGGTGTTCTGCATACAGTAAGGCCCTATGAAATGTACCTGTAATGATAACTGTGGTAGCTTTTCAAAAGATGGTTACCAGGACTTTGTGACTTGTGCCTTTCTGTATTTTTTTTTCCTCCCCAAAGAATATTCACTAATGAAACTCTGACCTAGTAAAAAGTCTGAATAGAAGTCTAGGAAACAGGGCTGACTGTAGATGCTGGTGAGAATCTCTCAATGCACATTAGAGGCTTGGGAAGTCACCACCTCATTGCTGTTTCATTGTAGTTGTTTTTGTTGTTGTTGTTTATATTTGGTTTATGACATGTAAATGTTTATCTTAAGTCCATTGGGCAATGTTGGTAGTATTTCTCTTGCATACAGTAAATTCCTATGAATATTTGTTATCCAACCGTTTTTATTTTATACCACAGTAAATTCTCAAAACAGAATAATGATTTAATAATAGCTGTACTTTGTGCTCTAAGACTGTCAGTTATTCTGTAATATATTTGTACTATGTTGAGGAGAAAAGGAAAAAAAAAGGAAGATGACCAAAAGTTTAGCAGAGGCCACCCAAGATGATTTGTTCATTGCAACACAGTGGGAGCTAGTTTTGCCACAGTCTATATAACTGCTAAGGGATATACAGGAATAGGTAAAAGCATGAGTTTGGGAATCAAAAGATCTCTGTCCTAGTCTCACTGAGCTGTGCAATTTGGAGAAATTACAGAGCTTCTCTATGCCTTAGTGTTCTCCTCCTAAAACACTTTTTAAGACTTTCTTAGTTACAACACAACCAGTTTCTTGAATACATTTTTTCTTCACGAAGCACTAAAAAGTAAACTAGTTAAGCCATTCTCTGTGCACATCTTGGAACAAGAAAGTTCTGTTAATAGAGTAATCTCTTTAATTTCTTGTTGTATTCATTTATGATAACACATCTCAGAAACCTCAAAGACAGAAGGCAGAAAAATAAAGCTGAGAAATAAACAGGTTATTTAGCTCATGGGGAAGATGGCAAGCAAACGCTAGCACATTGTAAAACTTCTAGAATTTGTTGACTTGTGTGAATGTTAAAGCTCATTATTGGATTTTTTAAATGAAACTTTTTATTGCAAGCTGCCAAGCAGAAGCGTTAGTGTCCTAGACAAATAAAAGGGTACTAAATGGCCTTGTCATTGGCAGATTACGGGCTGTGATATAGAGATGAGAGACTTGATTCTTACAGATATTGTATCTGCTGCTGTGATCACCTCATTCTGAAGATGATGTAACATGATATAACTGATCATAAAAAATATTATCTGGTTGATCGCCCATACTTTGTTGAGCTGCCTTGAAAGACATATATATAGATGTTTTCCCCGTTTAAGTTTCTTTTCTTTGAGAATTGCAATAAGTAATCTTTTTAGGCAAAAACAGATCTTAAAAGCTCAGGCAGTTTTAACCATTCATGCAGAAGAACATTTCAATTGCTATCAAAATGGAAAATAATTCAACTCGCCTTTATTTCATAAATAAAAATAATAATTTTGGGACTAAGAAAAGGTCTAAACAATTTCTGATAATTTTTTCACAGGAATAAGTGTAAAATTATCAGGGTAAAACTGATGACACATGTTTGAACTCAAGAAATAAAATAAATTGGCAAAACATTATTTTAAGACTTCTTTTTCAAAATGTATTGTTAAGTAATATTTTCAGTTAGATGCAAATTTTTTTGTTGTTTACAATGTGTTCATCTTTTATGACTTTTCTCCAAAATTTTATTGGCCCTAAAAAGATGTTTACATTTTGTCAGAAACTATTGAGATTAAAGTTTGCAGCTATTAAGCATGTACAGTGTTAGCATTATTCTTTGTTCACTGAACATCCACAGCTCTCCCTGTGACAGGCTGTCAAAAAACGTGTCTCTGAAAAGACAGGTTAGCTTTTAGAGACAATCAGTGATGCAATTCTCAGTGATGTGCTACACCCCGCCAGAGTGCCCCTGAGTGTTCCTGTGTGCAGTGATGTGATGTCTGAACTATTTGTGTGCTCTGCCATAAGATAGCATTAGCAGATGTAATGGGAACAGATCACTCATTTGCAGAAATATTTATGGCAGTGCCTTCAAAGGACCGTTCAATCCACAGTTGCAACTGATGAAGCATGTAGCAAGGACTGTTTCTAAAACCACGTGGGCTAAAATGTCATCCTACAAGGCAGTTAAAATGTGTTAACTTAATATGTGTATGACCAGAGATTAGAAAACACTGGCTGTCATATCTGAGCAGATTCAATGCATGTGCATTTTCAGTAAAAGAGAAGTAAGAAATCATATTATGTTGAAAGGGCCAGGTTAAATTGCTTTAATAAAAGAGGAAGGCTTCCCTCTCGCATATTTTATACTGCCCAGCAAGGAACCTCTTCATATCTAAAATGCACCTTTTTTTGCTGGGCAAAGCTTTTTTTTTAATATTATAGATACTGTTTTCTGAGCAGTACTTAAAATCACACTTCACAGCACTCGAATGCAACACATTTAAATGTGAACCTGAACCAGTCTTACTCTTTTAAGCTGCTGACAAATTCTCTATCAAAAATGCATAGAAGATGAGTTAATTTAACAGATGGACATAAGTGTGATGTTGGCCACAAACAATAGCTTTCATCTCTCATAGGCAGCATTACATTCTTTTGTTAAGCACCTCACTGTGCTTTAATTATTGAATGTCTTTTAGTCCCAAAGATCCCTAGAAGTAGGTCATAAAATATTGTGCCCCGCCAATGGATGCTGCAAATCTTTGTCAAAAGTTTGCCAGAAGTATTGAGAAATTCCTGAAAGGACAAGGAGAGAAGGCTAAATGCATTCAGCTAAAAGCTCAGGAATACCACAGGGATGTAACTTTTGGACATTTTTTAATACTATCATTACTTTGGGCTACTTAGTGCAGTGATAATTTACTAAATAGGAGCAATTTACTAAAGAGACTCCAGAAATGTAAAAGAATTATTGCACCTCTGAAATAAGTACACAGCATTTGCGCTGAAAAGATGACCCAGCGTTTTCCAATAAAGTTGATTTACTACTTAATGCACATCTGAAACAGCGTAGTGTTGGTTCAGAGAGCAGTTTGTAGCAATTTGATTTACACTAATCAAATGAAATGGTGCATTTTCCTGACACGTAAATGAAGTACACATTTTTTTAAAACTTACTTAAGAAAATAGCTATTCGAGATATTTCGTCATGATGGAAGCTAGCAGACATTTCACACTTACATTAAATTGATGAAGGTTAGTTGTCTCTAAAGATACGTCTTTGTAATCATCCATCTTGTAAGTTTACTTTAAGAAATTAAAAGTTCATCCTTCTAATTTTATTTAACTTCACATCAAAAATATTTTTAAATATATAAGCAACATGGAGGGTAGAATGAGAAAGTCCAGCCAAATACAAGTTCTAAAAGGAAAGAAAATATTATCTAAGAAATGATGCCATTAAATGTTTTTCTTAAAAAGATGGACTGGGTGTGTGTGTGTGAGGGCAGCAATTTTATAAAGTTTATGTCCCACACACGGGTACTGAGCACTTGCTATATGCCAAGCACAGTGCTAGGTGCTTGAAATGCAAAATTGCATACAACATGGTCCTTTAATTTAACAAATTCATATTTATTATTGGAGATAACTTGGCATTACTGAATCATCTAAGAGGGCATCCAAACCAGATCTGGCAGTTTAGAGAGATCTCCCAAAGCCTGAGTTGAGCTGGAAGAACAAATAGTTAGTTGTTTTTCAGGTTAATAGTAGTGTGTATCTGTTTAGGGCCAATGGACAATGTGTCTAGAGGGTATTCGAGGCAGGAAATATGGCTTAGAAAGAAGCATGGGTATATGAGCATGTTCTCCAGATAGGGTAGGACCTAGTGCGGTGGGAGAGTAGAGAGCAGATGGGGAGAGGTGAGACAGAGCAGGGTGGGAGTGGGTAAGCAGATGTCACAGCATGAAGGACTCACAGGCTTTGCCAAAGAACCCAGGACTAATTCTGAGGGTCCTGAGGAACTATAGAAGGCTCTCAAGCAAGGCAGCAACATGATTATATTTGTCTTTTAGGAAGAGAAGTGAAGAATTGAGATGGGTAAAAAAAAAAAAAAAAAAAAAAAAACGAGGGAGGGAGATACATTACAAGGGGTTGTAGTAAAAGTGAAGATGTAAACTAAGTCATTCACAGTAGAAGAGAGAGATTTGACAGATATTAAAGTGGTAGAATCAAGTTCAACTCAAGGTGGGTTCTATGTGACAGATGAGTGAGAGGTAGGACTTAAGTACAAAGTCCAGTTTGGGCTGTGTATGTGTGTGAGAGATAACTAGAGGGTAACATTGACAGTAACCAAAAAATAAGAAAGAGGAGGGGCAAGTTTGGGGGAGAAAGATGATACTTATATTGTGTTTAATGCAAATCTGGAGCTCATTGGAGAGATTTGGGCTGGGATATAGATTTTTAAGTCATTGGAATAAAGAAGATCATTAAACTTACGTGTGTGTAAGATATTTAGGGAAAATACACAGAGAAGAAAAACAGCTCAAGGCAGGACTATTAGGGGAAAATAAAAACATAAGTACTATTGAAGAAATGCAAATCTATAGAGCAGACTTTAAAAAAGACATCCAGAAAAGCCCAGGAAAAGGAAAAATGCTTTAAAGAAGACAAGAAGAAAGAATTTCAAGAAAGTCAAAGTCATTTAATTATTTAAGGTTTGCAGTGAAGTAAATTAACATAAGGATTGAAGAAAGTTCATTGGAATAAAGAAGAAGTTTCAAGAGAGGATGGGGTTGGGGAGACCTGATGACAATGGGCTGGAGAAGGAAAAGGAGAAGAGAAAATTATACCAGTAAGTGTAAGCAAGCAAGAGCGGGAAAGTGTAGCAGTTACAGAAGGAGGTAGGACCAAGGGATGTTTCTATTTTTAAGAAGAGAGAGGTGAACAACTTTATATTTTGAGAATGAAAATGAAATGAAATGAAAACATGACAGAGGTTGAAGGCAGAACCAAAAGAGAAGATGGTGATGGCTCAGTCTCTGAGTAGGCAGGTAATGGTGCTACCCAGGGAAGGAAGAGGCAGAGCTACCACTGCAAGGAACAAAGGGGGAAGAAGAGATTTGGATGCAGACAAGTTTAAAAGTTAGGAGGATTGAGGCATTGCGTGGGGGTGGGCTGGGGCAAATCACACAGTAGTGAATAGATTGGTGTTATTGCAAGTGAATGGTCTCTAACTCCAGCCAGATCTCAGCACTGCCTGAAAATCCACTTGTGTGTCTTTAGTGAGGTCCCTTAACCCCTGAGTGGAATAACTCTGAGGATAATATTCTGCACTGACTCTTAGATTTTTCCATTTTACCCAGATTTTACCTACAGTGGTAACTTGTTTGATAACACATGCTTTAATGCATGTGTCCCCTTTCCTGTGTCACTTCCCCACTCCCCACTAATGTTTCCTGGAATCACATTCCAAATAAACAATTTTTATTCAAATCCTTTTTGCAGGTGTGGTTTCTGGGGAAGCTCAAACTAAAACAAATAAGGCGCATAAAATAATGCCTGGCAAATAATAAGCACTCAATAAATTTTTTATATGTAAATCATAAGGGATAATAAGGGGAATAAATTATATTGTCTATATAAGGTGCTTAGTTAGTTCCTGGCACATAGAATGTGCTCCCTAAGTAGCCATGTTGTTGGCAACTGGGAAAGGCTATTTAGTTTCTAGGATCTGTGCCATGTAGAGTTTAGGAGAATGACCAGCTTCTACCTGGGATGAATCAAGAGAAGCAGATGCCACCAGAAAGAGCCAGGCAGAGAGATGGAGGCAGTATTCATAGAGTGGTTGAGGAATGAAAGGTAGTTCCACATGAAAGAAGGCTTTTTTAGGCTGCTGTGGGCACATTTGGGAGGTCAGTAGGGAAAGAGCAGAGAATGTACATGTGAGCAGAGGAAGATATAGAGAGATAAGCAGAGGTTTTCATTCGGGATGGGTGATCAAGGATGACTGAAATGAGGCAGAGTGGGATGAACTGACCCCGTGGTACCACATAAAGTTGCTTCACTCTATCCCAGGCTGAGACTCTAAACCTAATGGAGCTAGCAGTTGACAGAAGGAGCTGGAGTTTGGAAGCTGAGCCCATTAGTCAGACATAGCGTTACTGAATCCAAGCCCATATACTGCTTCCTTCACAACAGGCCAATAAATTAAGAAACAGGGTGCTGGGGCAAGGAATAGTGACTTTATTTGGAAAGCCAGCAGACTGAGAAGATGGTGGGCTAGTGTCCCAAAGAACCATCTTACTCAACTTAGAATTCGCACTTCTTTTATACTGAAAGAGAGAGGGTGTGGATGGTTCCTGGTGCGGGCCAGACCCCAGAGGGGATATGATTATCCTTGCAGCTATCCACCTAGGCCTGGTCAAGATGTTCCTGTAAACCTCCAGCAAAACAAAGGTTATTCTCTGTTCTGCAACTTTTTATCTCTATATGAATGAAAAGTGTTATACCTTTAAAGGTCAAGCCTGGAAGGCAGAGCCTTGAGAAAGGCCTATTATGTATATTTCAGGCTATAGGCAACATTCTTTTACTGTTGGAGACAAAGGCGCAGAGCCAACAAGACTAAGCACAGGCAACAGAGCACAAAGGTTAGGGCTAAAGGAATATTTTCAATATGGAGTCAGGTTTGTTCTTCTCTATTACAGTTGTAATATACATTGACAGATGGGTGTCTGCGGGTTGAACCAGGACAAGCAGTGATAACCTAAAGGAAGAAAAACAGAACATGTTCATTAACCTGAGTCTTCTCTTGGTTCTATTGTACATAATAATCATTCCTAGGCTGATGTAACTTCCTGTGCCTTGAGAGTAATAGTCTGTAATTACAAGCAAATATGTACCAAGTTCCTAGTATTGCAAAACCAATTATGTGCAGTGATTCCTTAAATACTCCATTAGAGAAATTTGAACACAGACATGGGGATAAAGGGGAGAATTTAGTCCCTACCAGTAGAATATAAATTCAAGCCTATGAAATGAGCCCTGTGTGCTGCCTTGGTGAGCTGCAGTGAAATGATGATTCATCAAGCATTTATTTTGCACCTGTCACATGCTGGGAGCTTCACTTACGTTGTTGCATTTATGAAATGTCTTCAGGTAGGAAACAGTGCAGGTGTCGCAGTTTTAGCTGCAGTTTTGCGGTCTGGATTTCTTTTGGTCATGCAGCATTTCAGCAGTCAGGAAGAGAAGGTAAAGCTCCACTGCTTCCTCAAGGCAGTGACAATTAGAGGATATCGCTAGCTCCCTCTATCTAGCTGTGACAATCTCCCATTCCACCCTGAAGTCCTCTCAGCCCCTCATCACATATTGTATGCCTCTAAGGTGATGAATTGTAGAAATAAGGGAAAACAGAGGGGAAAGGCTGAAATAAGATTTTAAAGAGAGAAAAAATGTGAGACAAGAAAAGAAAAAGTAAAAATAAAAATGGAGACCCAGGAGTGACAAAAACATTATATAGAAAATAAGAAAAAGATGGTGTTTGAAAATGAGCTCTTTGCTTATGTCAGGATGCTTATTTCTACACCTAAAGCACACATTCAACCTAGATGACAAAATAGCATGTAATCTAGTCACATGGGGGAAAGGAAGTTGCAGATATTTTTCCAAAGCCATTATGAAAAAAAAAAATTTATGCAGATATTTTTCCAAAGCCATTATGTAAGGCAGAGGCCTTACATTTCTGCTCCTATTCAGAATAATCTTACAAGTCAGAGAAGGTGGAAACAATGTTCAGTGTTTGTAAAACTGTGGTTGAAGAAAGCTAGGTTCTGATTTCAGAATCCAAATCACAAGCTCTTTGCATTTAATTGTGACAAAAATGGAGGGTTTTTATTAGGTAGGTGTTCGTAGAGAAAAAATCAAATAAGCATTAGGGGATTTTAAACCCCTGATGAGGTAGTTACCTGCTGCATTATTTAGAACACTTGGGACTCCAACTTCTGCCCTTTTGTGTGCCAAGCTGCCGCTGACTGATGTAAGAGCTTCAGAATTTCTCCCTTAGGAGGTATAATCAATGAAAATCCTTTACGAAGACTAGTCCCTGAGGTGTGTCCTCCCACTGCTAGACATCTAAGGGATGATCTTTTTCACAAATCATATTAACTCACTACCACAATAACAGTAATGCTCATTGTTAAGTTGCTAAATTTTACAAATTAATGAATGACAAGATGATGGCATAGGTCAATGGTACATGCTTATGTTTCAGAATTATGCTTAATACTGATTAAGAGTTTGATTTGCATGTTACACCTCCACCTATCTGAATAAAAAGGCGATGAGAGTGGAGGCACCAAACGTTATTAGAACTCCACAATTATATTACATTTTTGCGAAAAATGGAATGAAACTTTCTGATGTCTCATAATTACTACAGTGTATTAGCAAAATTTTATTATGCAATTACAACATTAGCTACAACAAACATAAATATTTCTATGTGTTCTTGATTAGAGCACTTTCATAATCACTGTTCACTTGTGTATAAATAGTTTACATACAACTAGAAGCACTTTATATGAATTAAATTAAGATAAAAGTGGGATTTCAAACTTTTAAGTTTGCTTTTTCTACGAACGGAAATTATTATATGGACAGTAAAAGGGATAAAACTGACATTGCACCGCAGTATAACCTGGTGGCTCTAAGTGCCTTGACCTGGGTTCAACTCCTTGCCCTGCCACCTATCAGCCATGACACCAGGAACAAGTTGCTTCACTTGTCTGTCCCTCAGTTTTCATATCAATAAAATAGGAGCGCCAACTATAATGAAAACACTTTCTAGGCTTATTGTACAAATGAAATGCATTGATAGATCATGCCACTTAGAACAGCACCTGACACATAATAAGCACGGCATGAATGATGGTGATTAATACCACTATTATTGCTTGATTGTCAGAGGAGCTACTAATCTAAATCATCAGGATTAGGGTCTTTAATAAGCTTTCTCCAAAGATCCCAAAGAACTCTAGGTAGGCAAGGCAAGTAATCAACAGAAAAAAATTTTTTTCCCTTAACGATGCAAAGTAGCAGCAGCGTGCTGAAACAGTTACGGCAGGTCAGTGCTAAAGGCCTGACTCCCATTCAGATAGCATAATGAAACAATGGTAGGAGTGAAAGAAGCAGGAGTCTGCCAAAGAAGGAAAACTCTTCATCCCTCTCCTCCCTGAGGAAGTCTTCCACCCTTTCCTCACTCCTCTTCTAGAAAGAAATCTAAGGGCTCAGAGTTGAGGAATTTACTGAGGCCATCTTTATCAGTGGGGGAAGGGGAAATGGGACCACTGCTCATTGGCTTCCTCTTGTAGCACGAGGAAGGGGCTGGTCCAGAACCTATTTTCTTGAAGCAAAACCGTCACTTGCATTCTCTTCTTCAGTCCCTGCATTTTTTTCTGCTTATTTTTATTTTATTTTATTTTTTTTGAAGTATAGTTGATTTACAATCTTTCAGGTGTACAGCAAAGTGATTCAGATATATATATATATATATTTAATATATATTCTTTTTCAGATTCTTTTCCATTATAGGTTATTACAAGATATTGAACATAGTCCCCTGTGCTATACAGTAGGTCCTTGTTGTTTATCTATTTTATATATAGTAGTCAGTATCTGTTAATCCCAAATTCCAGATTTATCCCTCCCCTGCTCCTTTCCCCTTTGGTAACCATAAGTCTGTTTTCTATGTCTGTGAGTCCGTTTCTGTTTTGTAAATAAGTTCTTTTGTATAATATTTTTTAGATTCCACATGTAAGTGATATCATATGATATTTGTCTTTGACTTACTTCACTTAGTATGATAATCTCTAGGTCCATATAATAATCTCTAGGTCCATATACATATGATATATACATATATCATATGTATACATATCCAGTGGAGTATTACTCAACCATAAGAAAGAATGAAATGATGCCATTTGCAGCAACATGGATGGATCTAGAGATTCTTCTGTCCTTTCTGCAGCCAACCAAAGTATGGTGAAATCCTGCCTCAGGGCTTTAGGCACAGCGAGAATAAAGGCCCCTGGGCTATGTGCTACAGTCCAGTTTACCAGAGCATTGCTTGGTAAATGCTATCGACCCTTCCTTTTACAAATTGCTTGGACTTCAGGATAAGAGCCCAGCTAACAGTAAAGTGATAATCTGCTTACTTGGACTATCATTCCTTGTTTGTAGCTATATCTTCCATTTGGTTGTGGTCTGGAGTAGGATTTGGACACTCCTAAATCCTTTCACAAATCCCATCTAAAAACACCCCAATCCCAACACAATCCCTAACATCACCTAATGATGTTAGGAAATAGGTCCATTGAGAAAAAGTAACCTGCCCAAGGTTACATGGTAGTTAGTGGTAGCCCTGTGGCTTGAAGTCAAGTTTCCTGATTCCCATTTTAGTGTTCAAAAATTTGATTAAATAGTTATAATAAGATGGACAAAATACAGAAAACTTCCAACAACTTGAAATATACAGGCCTACCTCAGAGATATTGTGAGTTCAGTTCCAGACCATGGCAATAAAGCAAATATTGCAATAAAGGGACTCACACAAATTTTCGGTTTTCTAGTACATAGAAAAGTTATGTTTACACTCTGCTGTAGTCTGTTAAGTGTATAATAGCATTATGTCTAAAGAGCCAAATGTACATACCTTCATTCAAAATACTTTATTACTACAAAATGGTAAGCATCATCTGAGCCTTCAGTGAGTTGTAATCTTTTTGCTGGTGAAGGGTTTTGCCTCGAGTTTTATGCCTGCTGACTGCTCAGGGTGGTGTTTCCTGAGGGTTGGACTGGCTGTGGCCATTTCTTAAGATGGGACAGCAATGAAGTTTGACACATCTATCGACCCTTCCTTTTACAAATAATTTTTCTGTAGCAAGTAATGCTTTTTGATAGCATTTTACGCACAATAAAACTTCCTTCAAAACTGGAGTAGATCTTCTCAGACACTGCCACTGCTTTATCAACTAAGGTTATGCAGTGTTTTAAATCCTTTGTTGTCATTTTAACAATCTTCACAACATCTTCAACAGGAGTAGATTCCATCTTAAGAAACCACTTTCTTTACTCATCCATGAGTAGAAACTCCTTGTTTGTTCAAGTTTTATCATGAGATTGCAACAATTCAGTCACATCTTCAGGCTCCACTTCTAATTCTAGTTCTCTTGCTGTTTCCACCACATCTGCAGTTACTTCCTTACACTGAAACCTTCAACCCCTCAGTCATCCATAAGGTTTGGAATCACCTTCTTCAAAACTCCTGTTAATGTTGATCTTTTGACTTCTTCCCATGAATCGTAAATGTTCTACATGACATCTAGAAAGGTGAATCCTTTCCAGAAGATTTTCAATTTAGTTTGCCCAGGTGCATCAGAGGAATCACTATCTTTGGCAGCTATATCCTTACAAAATGCATTTCTTAAAGAATAAAACTTGAAAGTCAGAATTACTCTTTAATCCATGGGTTGTGGGTTGGATGTTGTGTTAGCAGGCACGAACATAACATTAATCTTGTACATCTCCATCAGAGCTCTCGGGTGACCGGGTGCATTGCCAGTGAGCAGTAATATTTTGAAAGAAATCTTTTTGAGCAGTGGGTCTCAACAGTGGGCTTAAAATATCCAGTAAACCATGTTATAAACAAACGTACTGTCATCCAGGCTTTGCTGTTCTATTTATAGAGCAAGGCAGAGTAGATTTAGCATCATTCTGAAGGGCCCTAGGATATTCCAAGTGGTAAAGGAGCATTGGCTTCAACTTTAAGTTACCCCTAAAAAGACAGCCAGCCTGTCCTTTGCAGCCAGACATTGACTTCTCCTCTCTAGCTATGAAAGGCCTAGATGGCATCTTCTTCAAGTGGAAGGCTGTTTCATAGACATCAAAAACCTGTTGCTTATTGTAGCCACCTTCATTGATTATCGTAGCTAGGTCTTCTGGATAACTGGCTGCAGCTTACACATCAGCACTTCCTGCTTCACCTTGCACTTTGATGTTATAGAGACAGCTTCTTTTCTTAAATGTCATGAACCAATCTCTGCTAGCTTCAAACTTTTCTTCTGCCCCTTCCTAACCTCTCTTAGTCTTAATAGAATTGAAGAGAGTTGGGGCCTTGCTCTGGCTTAGGCTTTGGCTTAAGGGAATGTTGCAGCTGGTTTGACCTTCTATCCAGACTACTAGAACTTTCTCCATATCAGCAATAAGGCTGTTTCACTTTCTTATCATTCATGTGTTCACTGGAGTAGCACTTTTAATTTCCTTCCAGAACCTTTTCTTTGCATTCACAACTTTGCTAACTCTTTGGCTGAAGAGGCCTAACTTTCAGCCTATCTAGGTTTTCAATATGCCTTCCTCAGATATTTCTCAAAGCTTAAACATTTCTTGCTTTTGATTTAAAGTGAGAGACGTATGACTCTTCCTTTCGCTTGAACACTCAGAGCCCATTGTGGGGTTATTAATTGGCTTAATTTCATTTTTGTTTTGTCTCAGAGAATAGGGAGCCCTGAGGAAAGGGAGAGAGACAGGGGAATGGCTGTTCGGTGAAGCAGACAGAATATAAACAACACTTATAAATGAAGTTTGCCATCTTACATGGGCACTGTTTGTGGTACCCCAAAACATTTACAATAGTAACATCAAAGATCACTGATCACAGATCACCAAAACAAATATGATAATAATGAAAAAGTTTGAAGTTGGGAGAATTACCAACGTGTGACATGGAGATACGAAGCGAGGAAATTCTGTTGGAAAAATGGCACAGATAGACTTGGTCTACGCAGGCTTGTCACAAACCTTCAATGTGTAAAAAACACAATATATGCTAAGCACAATAAAACAAGATAGTCCTATCATTTTTACAGTGCGCAAGCGTACAGTCTCCTTTTGTATAGAACTGAAGTCTTAGCCAAGCTTTACTTTTTTCTTCCAAAATCCTTTTCATGTTCTTAGCCAGATTCCCACTTAGGCAATTACATCCTGTTCATATAAACTGTCTTTATATCTCATTTGGACAGAGCACACTTCCATCTAATTTGTCTTGCTCTCCTAACTGGCTTTGCAGGCTTTTTGTGTGAGCTTGGAATTTCTGTGCTTCTTCTCTGCACTCCAGTACATCCTTAGGGAACCATCAAATAAATTAGCTTTTTCAGTGTGCTAAATGGTACCCTGGTGCCCTGAAAGAGTTAATTCACCTCGGATAGGTGAGCAGTTATTCACTCAAGAACCATGACTGTGACTGACCCAAAGGGAGCGGTAACAATCCAGGCATATGGCCAATTAGCCACATGCTGGCTCAGCAGACATTCAGTAGGTAGGTACCCAACCATTGTTTATGCCCCATTGGAAGTGACTCAACCATGGAGAACATGTGACTGGTTCAACTGAGTCCCAGGTCACCCTAGGTGTAAAGGTGAGAAGTAGTTCTGCCTAAGAACACCTATTTAGATTTACATCTGACTTCTGAGGGATGAGGAGGGCTCTGTTTTTGTTTACAACCAGCCCTCGGGACTCCTGAGTATACACATTGGTTCTGCAATGGCCCTGCCCAGATAGGATATCATATTCCACAAAGGAGCATCTCAGGGGTTCCAACTGAAGGAAAAAATAAGTAATTATGGGGTGTTATTCCATCCTCTAGTACTATTCAATAGAAATATAATGTAAACCACATATATAATTTAAAATTTTCTAGTACTATATTAAGAAAATTGAAAATAAATAGGTAAAATTAATTTTAATCATGTCTTTTATTTATACCCACAATATTGTCATTTCAACATGAAATACATATTAATGAGATATTTTCCATTCTTTTGTTTGTACAAAGTCCTTGAAATATGGTGTGTATTTTATAGTTAAAGCACATCTCATTTCAGTACCAGTCACCTTTCAAGTGGTCCATAGTCACATGTGGTGATGGCTGCCATATTGGCAGCACAGCTCTAAAGGTGGTCTGAATTGGTATAGTCTTGGAAAGGACCACATTTTGCTCTCTTCCCTACCTGTTTTTTTTTTTTTTTTTTTGGCCAGGAAAATCCAAATCACCTGAGCTTGCTCAATTCTTTGTAAGTTTGGTCCTGCATCTTCAGAATGTTCTACAGACTTGACCAGTTTTCATAAATGTTTGCACTGTGGGACACTTGTATGCTTTTTATCTCAATTCCTGGCATAAAAGCCAGGCTGGAATATGATGAAAGTAGAGCTATAGCATTTCCAGACATGTGGAAACTAAGAGGAAAAGAATCTGTTTTTCCTTCTTTTTCCTTGAGGTAGAGGGGAGGTGAGAAATATTAAAATATTAAAATTAAAATGGAGTTCAACAGTTTCATGAAACATTAAGAATCCACTATGAGCCAGGCCCTTATGGCACAAAGATGAAAAAAGCCATAATTATAGCAATTGAGAAGATTGTAGTTTAGCGGAGAAGACTGTCCCAAGAATGATTTGATATGCTATAGAAGGTTAATGAGAGGTAAGCACAAGTTTTATTTGAGCAAACTGTGTGGTATTTAACCTAACCTGGGATACAAAGACACCTTCTTGGAGGAAATGGGAATAACAATAGTGAAAGCTTGGATGCCCCAGATGAGAATAACTAGAAGTAGAGCACCACCTGAAACCTAAAGCATGTACGTCATGCTATGAGCTGACTTTTTTTCTGTAAGTGATGGGTAGCCATTGGGACTTTCTAAGGGAGTTACCAAATTAGGTTTGTGTTTTAGATGGATTACTCTGACTACTTTATGGAGGGTGGATACAAGGGGTGGGAGAGGGGGCATAGGAGCAGAATAGAGGAAAGGAGACAAAGTAGGGGGCTGATACAAAAGTGCAGTGACTGACCAAGGGGGAGGGACCAGCCTAAGGCCATCGTAGATACACAGGAAGTAAAATCAGTAGGTCTGGGTAATTGGTTAGATCCAGGAGACAAGATTCAAAGCAACTAGGCAGAGATTTCAGGAAGAAAGTCAGCGTAGAAGTGAAGATGGTTACTTTTATTTTTGAAAAGCCTGAATGTGCATCTGCAACATCGCCATGGACTTCACCAATAGGCAGTTACATACAGGTCTGATGCTAACTCACGTAGATAGTAAATAATACCTACTATTTACAGATCATTCAATGAGGTCAAGGACTTAACATTTGTAACTCCATTTAATGGCCAAAGTGACCTTATGAGGCATAAATTATTACGATCAATTTTACAGATGTAGAAGATCAGGCATAAGTGTCACAGTTAGTAAGTTAATTGGATCACACAGGAGCCAAGATTAAAACTCCAGGCAGTCTGAACCCATAGCCTCCAATTGTACTCAAAATTTTATCCTAGTCATAATACCATAGGCTAAAACTCATGAGTGGCGATGATATCGCCCAAGATGAGGATGAAAAGAGATCAGTGGGTCAAGGACTAAACATTTTATCACTTATAATAAACTTGAAAGTGCATTGCTTTTCACATTTAAATATATGATAAATAACTTATTTGCTTACAAATTTAGCATGTTTGGTTTGAAAGCTTGAAAGAATAGACTGTTAATAAATTATAACTTTATAAATGAAATGTTGCCCTTCTAACAGTTTTTAGTTATGAAGTAAGGTATAACTAATTACAATAATTTGATTTTAAATATTTTATATTAGTTTGTAACAAATGGTTCAATACTTACACTATCTAGGTTCTCTTTGTTTTTGCCAATTTATGAAGAAGCCAAATTTTAAGAAGAAAGGAAACTAATAATACTAAAAATTTAAACTTAAGACAATTTTAAGACCTGATAACTTCCATAGTGTTAAGTGGTCACACAAAACTATCACTGTCTGGAAAGAAACCTCTTCTGCCCACTGTCTGCCACCAATTTCCCCATCCTACCTCCCGCCATTTTTATCTTTTCAGTGGTAAGAAAATAAATGATTATGTTAAAAATCATTTAATGAAACTTTCCCATAGGATGATTATCTATGTCTATTTATTTTTATTGTGTTACTGTCATTATCAGAGCTTTTTGCTTGGTGCCCCACTTGAACAGGGGTTCCAAAACCCAACACTTTATAGGGCCCAAGGTCCCCACTCCTCCTCATGGCCTCCATTTCTGTTTTCTATACCAAGAGTCTATTTAGATACTGTTAGATAGTTGCTGTTTGTATACAAATCAAGACACCACTTAGGACCCCAACACTGTCACCCACTCGCCTGAGCATTAATGATCACCCCCTTACACTAACGCTACCCTCGCCCACTGAAGGTGGCCTGGCTACAGCCCGTTTGATATGACCTTTGAATGTTATAATTGGGTGACTCTCAAAGTCTAGCTCTTACAGCCTGATTAGGTCTCTGAGAAATGTTATCATGTATTTCTAGCTTCCCTCTTTCGGTACCAGCCTGCCATGGAGTGCCCAACATGGCTCTTGGCAAAAGGTGTTTATACTTTTATTGTAATTGCTTGTAGTGTACAGGGACTATAATCACACAGTAGCATGTCTGTTATAGAAAATCTTACTATTTGCAGGCATTTCAGAAAGTGTTTTGAAGAAGTAAATTCTAGATGACCAAATAAATGAACCTTTTCTATCTGCTTAAAACTCATAAAGCAAAATGATTTCTTTTTTGGTTAAAGAAACTGAAATATCCTTAATAATTCTACAGCTAGACTCTCTCCTAAAATTCAACTAACTAGGTTACAATTAAGTTGTTACAAGACTGATAACTATATATAGAATGATAAATTCATCAGCTAGGCCTTATTTAACACAACTGTCAAGACTCAGTCTTTTTTTTTTTCTTCCTCTCAGCTGTGCCAATTAGCCTCCTCAATAACTCATATCTAATCTTAGGCAGGTTTGGAGCCTTTCTATTCATGAAGCTGGTCAGGTAGCTGCCCAGTTGACATTTTCTGAAGAAGCCCAGGTCTTACTAAAATCCTCGCATATGCCAGCCTTACAATGTATCTACAGTCATCATTAAGTAATGTTGGGAATAAAAATCAATGACTTACTTATCCAGTAGAGCTGCGATCCATTTGCATGAATAACTGCACTTGTTTACCCTGAGTACAACCTATTGTCACCATAACAAAAAGTATAGTTTTTCATTTATTTTTAGAATAAACAAATACTTACTGAGTGATTATTGCCCATGCGCTAGGCACTGTGAAGGCCCTGAAGGTACATAAGAGAACATCACAACATGGATTAAGTCTCTACTCTTAATGAGTCTGTATTTTCATGTATACTGATGAGGGGGGAGAAGTATTAGATGGTGTATTAGCCAGGGTATAGGCTAGGTATGCTATGGAAAAATATATCCCCCAAACTTACTGGCTTCGGAAAACAACGCTTTATCTCTCTGTCACTTCATGCCCTTTGCAAGTGAGTCCGGGCTTTGCTCCACATCTCTTCATTCTGGGATTAGGCTAATAGAGAAGCCACTATCTCCCAGGGAAAAAAACATTCTAGAGGGTCTTGCACTATTCATTTAATGCCTTGATCTAGAAGAGATATTGTTTCTTCTACTCCCAACTTGATGATCAGAATTTGTCATGGGAACTTATTCAAGTGCAAGGAGACAGACACGGCTGGGAGGCAGAGAACTGGAATATCTGAAGAGCTTTAATGACTTCCAGGGACATGCAAGTTCTGAAGTTGAGGGGAAGATAGGTAGGGGCCTTCAGTGTGGCGAGTATCCTAGGTCCCACAGAATAACATCTTTGGAGCTCTGGGCATCCGAGATGAAGCCTGAAAGATAAAAGTGCTGGAAAAGGGGATAAAGGAGCAGAGGAAGAAGAATTGCAGTTATTGATTATCTACCCTGTTTCAGTCATTTTCATTTCATTATATTGTTTAAACATTTAAATTTAAGGGATTGAGGAGGAAAACAAAATGTTAGCAGTGAACAAGGAGCTAGAGGTATCCCAGAGGTAAACTAGACTCACTGAGCCATCTGATTTAGATTTAGTAACATGGTACCAGATATAACACGGTACATGCGAACTGATACCTGTGACAACTAACTAGGTAAACGCATTTGTTAGAATGCTATGAAATTTAAATTTTTAGAGAAATTTGGGGAATAATACAGAATTACAGTCCATACTTGATTATCAGAAATAATTTTGGAGAATGGGTGGAAATAAAGTAGGTTACAGGTAACCCAAAACCACACACAGTTCAAATAAAACCAATCAATGCTTCATGACCTCAAAGCAGGTAACCCAGTTTGCAGATCGATCAAACACTGAATAAACTAGAGTCGGGATCTAGGAAGATTTCATTTCTTAGCGAGGCTGAACAATTAGGTAATGACGAAATTGGAGTTGAAGGGCAGCTCTCCCAGATGCAGGAACTGAGGAGCCAGACTCTGGGTAGGGCTGTTAATAGAGTGGATCAAGTGTGCCAGACTTCAGGACTCCAGACCTGGAATCCTGTCCCCTGCCACTGCAGAGCTGATAATCAGGGCTTATGCCCCAGGGCTCGATTACATGCCCTGTGAGCAAAGTGACCTAATCCCAAATCTCTGCTGCACCTTAAACACCTCCATCTGAAAACGTGCTAATCCACAAACCCATTCCTCCATAGACCAGTTTATCCACCCTCAGATAATCAGGAATTAATTGTATATGCACGTGTGTGTGCATTTTAATGCATCATAATTAGAAACAAAAGGAGCAATTTTCCACACTTGAAGGCCCAGAAATTCTATTTAGGATATAACAGAAACATTTCTTGATCCTCATCTTTTAATCCACATGTGAAAATACAAAGTGTATTGAAAAGTATCCCTACTAACTGCTTTCTATACTCCCAAAGTTGACATTTTTAAGCCTTCTGAACCTGGTGATTATTTTCTAAGTGAGCAAAAATTTACTTTTCAATGGGTATTTTATCATTATCGTTAATTGACTCAAATAACATGTATTGAGCGCCTGTTATACATCAAGCCAAAAACCATCTACTATATAATGGGTTATGGCTTTGCAGTAAGAAATCTATATTCTTAATGCCAAGTATTTAGGACATTATAACCAAAAACTGACAAGTGCAACACAAAACATACTAGGCTTGTAGCATTTAGAATAAAAACAATGCCGGGTAATGAATCAAAGGTTTATTTTCTAAAACAGCATGCTATAAAAACAGATTTTACAATAAAGGGCAATTTGATCAATGTGCCAAAATTTCAATCTTATTGAAATAGAGCTTTTCTGTTTGTGATAAAACAGTGAACTGATTAATAGCATCAGCCAGGACTTTTCAGTTTTCTTTGCAGGCTGAAGCTTCTCTCCTCTTATCTAACCCAAGGGAGGTGTCTTAATCTAGAACATGGCTTGGCACAAACGGTGGCCTGTGAGCCAAATCCATGCCTCTAACTAAGAATGGCTTTTACATTTTTAAAAGATTATAAAAAGCAAAGACTATACAACAGAGACTGTATGTGACTCACAGAGTCTAAAATATTTACTAGCTAGCCCATTATAGAAAAAACTCACTGACCCCTGGTCTAGAATATTCCTAGACTCCTCTCTCTTCTTCATTCCTCAAATCTAATTTAGTGTCTGCCCCCTAATATCTCTGCCACAAGTGCTCTTTCTCCATTCCCCTTGCTAACTGTCCTAGATTATGACTCCATTGCCTCTTGGCTAATGTGGTTCTCTGCCTCCAATCTCACCCTTTTCCAACCATCCACTATAATGTCACCTGAATAATCTTTTAAAGAATAGAAATCACCATGTCCTTCTCAGTAAATCTTTTCTTGACATCCCACCACCACTACAACATACATATTACAGCTTGTTTCTGCTTCCCTGCATTTGTTCAGATGTCCATGCAACACACTTCACATCAAGCATTTATTTACAGATTTGCTTTCCCTTTAAGCTAGGAGCTCCCGTCAGGGTAGATACGGACATAACATCTGCCATGAAGAAGATGTGTGTCAAAAAGAAAAAAAAAAAGAAGATGCGTGTCAAAGACTAAGTGAATGAATGAGTTTAATTCAGTGTTTTTTGAGTGTAGAAAAAGTTCCTAGGGTTCTGGGTATCTTTGGAAGAGAAGAGGATAGGTATGTGCCACCAAGAGAACGTTTGGCAAAAAAATAGTAAAACTAGGAGAACTGAAAACCAACTTCTCATCTGCCTTTCATGCTAATGTTTCCTTTCGTGAATGCATTTGAATATATAAAATTTTTAAATGTTTAAATTATGCACAACACTAAGATGTGTACTTTACATGTTTTTCCAGTTATTTTTGTTTTATAAAGTGGGCATATGTGTGAATATAGAACTGAAAATTGACAGAATGGGTGCATTGTGTATGTGTGGAGAATAAGGATTGGAGGAAGGCAGGAAAACAGAAGGAAGATAGAAGAGCTTACCATTAGCTGCTTCCCTGCTTCTAACTTCTTTCCCCTAGCTCCAGAAAGAAGGCAATCTCCTTGCCTTCTCAGCATCCTTTTTTATTAGTCGGGGTAGACAATGCTATGCTGCAATAAAAACTCACTCTGAAATCCCATGGCCTTAACATAGCTAAAGCTTATTCTTTGCTTATGTTACATTTTCATTTTTAAGCCCATATGAGAACATGGGCTATCCTCCACGTGGTCACTCAGGATCCCTGGCTGACGGCAGCTCCATTGACCAGAACTGTATAATTTGGGATATGTGATCTTCTTCTTTTAAGAGAAGAAAGTACATAAAGACCTTCTATCTTCATTCCATTGCTCAGAGCTAGTCACATGACCCTACCTAACTGCAAGGCAGGTACAGTCTCTCTTGTAGTAGGAATGAAAGAAGAATCAGATAGTGGAACACTAGAAAGGTCTACCACACCCTTTCAGATGAACTAGTTATCTTTAGTAAGACAAAACTATCCACTTTGTAGCACAGAATTCGAACTTCTGTTTATTTAGTTTGGAAGGTGTCCTTCTCAGGGATTATTGATGTCATGCACATTTGGCCAGCAATCCAGAGAACTCCGGTTATGGTTCCATCCCATCTTCCTTACATCTTCAGTTTATACGGAGATTTTTTTTTTTTTCCCTCAGTACCTCATTAGCCAGTCAAGAAAATAGAGCAGAATATTTACTCCTGGAATAAGTACCTTCTCTGATCATCCAAACAATAGCTCTCTAATAGTTCCCCAATTCTCCTGATTTCCCTAGGATGAATGGAACCAGAACAATAGTCCACAAATTAGAAATCCGGGCAATAGCTCAGACCCTGAATACTTTGTGTATATGGTGAAGACTGAGATAGTCTTCACCATATATACAAGACTGGGGTAGGAGATAGGGTGGGAATGGATTATTGGGGGCCAGGCATACATGAGCTAGATCTCTAGCCTTCCTGACTACTATGAACACAAAAGAGAGAACCACCAATTCACAGCCCGAAGGTTTTATGTTAAACCATCTTAGAGTCTTCCTTTTCCTTTCTCGGCTGCCTCGGAGATTCATTTTAGCAAGCTCCTACCCGCAAATGTTGAGAAGAAGGCCACGTATCAATGATCCTCTGTACCCTGTTCAGATATCTGAAAAATCTAAAGAAGAATGAATATGTGTTGGATAAGAGATTAATACAGTTCAGATGAGCCCATGTTGCAAGCATATATAAACATAATTCGAGAATCAAATGGACTCTTAGTCATTGTCTTAGTGACTTAGTCACTCTTAGTCATCCCTTCTTGGGATTTTAAGGTTAATTCAGTACTTGCTTGAGGCCAGATGTCTGGCTAATCGCGTCTCCTGAAGAGAAAGAAGCCAGAAGACCCTACCAGCTTTAAAAAGAGAAATGTAAGGAAATGGGTGCGTGGAGACTGTTAGCAACACAACCTAATTTCTGGAAAAAAAAAAATAAAGGCTTCCTTTGGTCAAAAGGTAAACTTCCAGTTATAAGGTAAATAAGTACTAGGGATGTAGTGTACAACATGATTAATATAATGAACACTGCTGTATGTTATGTATGAAAGTTGTTAAGAGAGGAAATCCTAAGAGTTCTCATCACAAGGAAAGAATATTTTTTTCTTGCTCTTTTATTTTCTGTCTGTATGAGATGATTCATGTTCACTAAGCTTATTGTGATAATCATTTCATGATATATGTAAGTCAAATTATTATGCTATACACTTTAAACTTATATACTGCTCTATGTCAATTATATCTCAATAAAAACTGGAAGAAAAACACAACAAAACAAGACAAAATCAATAATTCATCTCCTCAACTCCAAGCAGCACTTTATTTTCATATTTAAATTTTTTTCTCTAATTCGGAACCATATTATAATCAATGCATTCTCTAAAAGTTTTATTAATCATTTTTTACTAGCAATGGTGCTTTAGAATTGAGGGACTAATAAGAATAAATATTTCTGTTTCACCAAAAAAAGAGAGAGAGAGAGAGAGAAATAAATAAATACCAAAACAAAACAAAATAAAGGCTTCCTGTCCCCTGAGAGGAGGAAGATCTCATGTGAGTTAAGATCACAGGGCTTCCCTGGTGGCGCAGTGGTTGAGAGTCTGCCTGCTAATGCAGGGGACACGGGTTCGAGCCCTGGTCTGGGAAGATCCCACATGCCACGGAGCAACTGGGCCCGTGAGCCACAACTACTGAGCCTGCGCGTCTGGAGCCTGTGCTCCGCAACAAGAGAGGCCACGATAGTGAGAGGCCCGCGCACCGCGATGAAGAGTGGCCCCCGCTTGCCACAACTGGAGAAAGCCCTAGCACAGAAACGAAGACCCAATATAGCAATCAATCAATCAATCAATCAATCTTTAAAAAAAAAAAGATCATAACGCACTCATAAGGAGCCCAAATGCCAGTCACCAAGCTAGTCTATGGATAAAGTGAAGATATTTCTCTTCTGCTTGTCATTTTTGGTTATGGATCTTTTCTGTTTCTTCTCTTCCATGTGTCTGTAGATGGGCCTGGGGCAATCTCCTGTTTGTGAAAGTCTCCCCAATAACTCTCCCCTCTGCCACCTCTTGGGAGGTCTACCATGGAGATGACAAGGTGTCTCAAGTGTACACATAGTTTGGTCCTCAGCATGTCAGCCTGCGCAGCCTGTTTCAAAAATATGAATCGGTTGCTAATGTTTAAAATTCAGGAGACTTCATATAGAATTCAGGATGCCTGACTGCTCTGGTAATCCTGGGTCTGCGTTTCCCCCATGGCAACTTTTGGCTGGAGCTGAGTAGCAGCTGCTCCCTTTAAAGGAGGCAAGAGCACAAGAATTCTCTAGTCTCTCTGCTCCCCATTGTCTTGTTAACAATGAGGCCAGGCATTTTATATCAGGTTAGCCTTGATGTTTTCCTTGGACTCCCAGCCTGTTTTACTTAATCATTTTTTCCTGCCTGGCCGCTTTAGATATTTTAATTTGTAGCCTCTGGCTAGTAGAATCAAGTTTTAGTCAAAGCATCATCAAAGTTAGATAGGGTATTCTTGGACATATTTTGCATGCCCTAGAAGGCCAAGATCCAGGTATCAGTTTAGAGGAAAGAAATCTAGGAGGCTGCTTACCTTGCCTCAACCTTGGACAGAAAGAATCCTGAAGAGCCACATGTGGTCTAATCCAATGTGTCAAATGCAAGGGGTGGAATGAAGACCTAGCTAGTGTGCGTTTGACAAAAGAATTGCACATGTATTATCTGATTTGTTATAGCCTTTAGTGGCATGTAACAAAAACACACATAATCCAAAATGGTGTAACCAAAAAGAGGTTCTGTTGGTTCCATAACTGAAAAGTATAGGAGTGAGTCTGGCTTTAGCTAGCTATCTGGTGTAGCTAGACCAGAGGCTCAAATGACACCATGGGCATGAGACTTCTGTCTCCATCTTTTGGCTCTGCTTCCCCTGGCTCCCCTCTCAGACAGCCACCTTGCATCACCGTCACAAAATGGCTGCCAGCATTACCAGAGCTACATCCTTACAGGTCCACATCTAACAGGAGAGATCTTTGTCCTCGCATTCCAGGAAAAGCCTAAATACTTCACATCAATTCCGATTGGGACAGATTGGTCCCAGTCTCTGTAGCCAGGGGAATGCCAGTCAGGCACCAGGGACAGGTCAGGTGCTCCACCAGAGAAGCAAAAGTGGCATGGGGGGGCAGGTATAATCCCCCAAATGGAAATCCATCTGTGGTTACCAGGAGAGAAATGAATGAATGATGGATAGCATGAGTAGCTGATTTCAACTATGTCTGGGCCACTTGTTAAAAAACAAATTCCCACTGCTCAGGTATTCTGATTCACGAGGCCCAGAAACCTTCTTCTTTAATAAGATCCCGAGGGATTCTGATGCAAGAAGTTATTAATTCAAACTTTGAGAAACACTTTGAGACTGCAGTGTCTTATTAAAACTAAAAATAAATTCATAATTACATGCCAGGAACCGTATTAAGTATTTTACAGCCATTATTTCAGATAATCCTTAAACAACTCTATGAAGTAGGACCATTATTACCTTCATTTTTGGATGAGGAAGTGAAGCTTAAGAAGTTTCATAATTTTCCAGATGACGCCTAGATAATAATAAGTGACAGAGCCAGGATTACAAACCCACAGCTACCTGACTGTAAAGTTAATGTTGTTACTACTTTGTTATAATATCTATATTCCTTTAGATATCTGTGCTTGCCATAGATTGAAGGATGATTCATGAGTCAGAGTGTCTGATCTTGCCATTCTTTGACACGAAGAACAACTTACTGATAGTCACCAGAGTGAGTCACTGAGTTAGACAAAGTTATATCAAACATCCGTGTGTTGTTCCTACACTGCAGTATACTGTACGTGGCCTTAGGAAAGTTACGTCTGCTTTCTGAACCTCAGTTTCCCTTTCTATAAAGGATTATTGATATCATTTCATAAGGTTGACATAGGAATTAAATGAATAAGTAAAAGTGCCAAGACCATACCTATCCTCAGTAAATACTGGGTATTTTTTTTCCATCTGTGGGTTTAATCACAAATGACCAGATGATAATTTCTTTTCCTATCACTTTGTTTTGGCTGCTGATTCACTGAGAACTTTCACTGTAGGCTCCTCATTACCCTTAGCATAGACGCCAACCAATTCTGGCCAATTTGTAATCTTCAGATGTTTGTGATGCCCGTGGCAGCTGGTATGTCAGTTTGAGAGAGGTGCTCAGGGATTGGAAAGAGAGGAAGGAACAAATAATTATTAAGTGCCTATTATATAGCAGGCATATTTCAGAAAATAGTTTGTTAAGTTTTTATATTACTGTTGAGGTATAACTGACATATAACATTGTGTTAATTTCAGGTGGGCAATATAATGATTTGATATTTGTATATTTTTCAAAATGATCACCACAATAAGACTCGTTAATGTCTGTCACCATAAATAGTTACAAATTTTTTTCTTGTGATAAGAACTTTTAAGATCTACTCTCTTAGCAACTTGCAAATATGCAATACAGTACTATTAACTGTAGTCACCATGCTGTACCTTACATCCCCAGGACTCATTTATCTTATAACTGGAAGTTTGTACCATTTGACCACCTTCACCCATTTTACCCGCCCCCTCTGGCAACCACCAATCTTTTTTCTGTGTCTGTGAACTTGGTTTTGGTTTTTGTTTTAGAATCCATATATAAGTGATACCATGTAATACCACATAGTATTTGTCTTTCTCTATATGACTTATTTCACTTAGCATAATGCCGTTAGGGTCCATATATGCTGTAGCAAATGGCAAGATTTTCTTCTTTTTTATGGTTAAATAGTATTCACACACACACACACACACACACACACACACACACACACGCACGCACACATTGTTTTTATCCATTTATCCACTGATGGACACTTAGGTTGTTTCCATATCTTGGCTATTGTAACTAATGCTGCAATGAACATGGGGGCACATAAATCTTTTCCAGTTAGTGTTTTCATTTTTTTCAGACAAATACCCAGAGATGGAATTGCTGGATCATATGGTAGTCAATTTTTAATGTTTTGAGGAACCTCCATGCTGTTTTCCATAGTGGCTGCACCAATTAACATTCCCACTAACAGTGCACAAATGTTCCCTTTTCTCCACATCCTTGCCAACACTTGTCATCTCTCGTCTTTTTGATAATAGCCATTCTAACAGGTATGAGGTGATATCTCATTGTGGTTTTGATTTGCACTTCCTTGATGATTAGTGATGTTGAGTACCTTTTCAGTACCTGTTGGCCATTTGAATATCTTCTTTGAAAAAATTCTATGCAGATCCTCTGCCCATTTCTTAATGGGATTGTTTGCTTTCTGCTACTGAGTTGTGTGAATTCTTTATATATTTTGGATATTAACCCCTCATCAGATATATGATTTGCAGATATCTTCCTCAGATATACGATTTGCAAATATTTTCTACAGCTGTTTCTGTAGGTTACCTTCTCACTGTGTTGAGGTTTCCTTTGCTGTGCAGAAGCTGTTTAGTTTCATGTAATCCCACTTGTTTATTTTTGCTTTTGGTGTCAAATCCAAAAAATCATTACCAATACCAATATCAAGGAGTTTACCACCTATGTTTTCTCTTAGGAGTTTTATGGTTTCAGGTGTTACGTTTAACTCTTTAATCCATTTTGAGTTAATTTTTGTGTATGTTGTAAGATAGTGGTTCAGTTTCATTCTTTTGCATGTGGATATCCAGTTTTCCCAACACTTGTTTATTGAACAGACTGTCCCTTCCCCCATTGTATATTCTTGGCTCCTTTGTCATAAATTGACCATATATGTGTGGGGTTTTTTCCCTGGGTTTTCTATTCTGTTCCATTCATCTATGTCTGTTTTTATGCTGATACCATACTGTTTTAATTAGTATAGCTTTGTACCATAGTTTGAAATAAGGGCGCATGATGCTTCCAGCATTGTTCTTCTTTCTCAAGATTGCTTTGGCTATCTGAGGTATTTTGTGGTTCCATACAAATTTTATGATTGTTTGTTCTGTTTCTGTGAAAAGTACCTTTGGAATTTTGATAGGGATTGCACTGAATCTGTAGATTGCTTTGGGTAGTATGGGCATTTTAATAATATTCTTCTCATCTGCAAACATGAAATATCTTTCCATTTATTTGTGTTTTCTTCAGTTTCTTTCATCAGTGTCATAGTTTTCAGTGTACAGGTCTTTTACCTCCTTGATTACATTTATTCCTAGGTATTTTATGCCTTTGTTATGCAGTTGTAAATAGGATTATTTTCTTAATTTCTCTTTCTGATAGTTCATTTTTAGTGTACAGAAATGCAACAGATTTTTGTATTTTGGCTTTGTATACTGCAACTTTACTGATTTCATTGATTAGTTCTAATAGTTTTCTGGTGGCATCTTTAGGGTTTTGTATATATAATATCATGTCATCTGCAAATAGTGACAGTCTTACTTCTTCCTTTCTGATTTGGACTCCTTTTATTTCTTTTTCTTGCCTGATTACTGTGTCCCGGACTTCCAATACTATGTTGAATAAAAGTGGTGAGAGTGGGCATTCTTGTGTTGTTCCTGATCTTATAACCATTGAGTATGATGTTAGCTGTGAGCTTGTTATATATGGCCTTTATTATGTTGAGATATGTTCCCTCTATACCCACTTTGTTGAGAGTTTTTGTCATAAATAGATATTGAATTTTGTCAAATGCCTTTTTTGCATCTATTGAGATGATCATATGATTTTTGTCCTTCATCACGTTAGTGTGGTAGGTATATCACATTGATTGATTTGCAGATGTTGAACTACCTTGCTAAGTTTTAACAACAATGCTACATTGTGTAGATGAGGACACTGAAGCTTGGAGAAGTTATTTGCCCAGGGTCACTCCCCCAGGCAAGTGGGGGAGTCAGAATTTGAACCCACACCTCATCCTAGTGACTCCATAACCTGTGGGCTTTTCTGCATGTGTTACTTCCCTGTGAAAGTGAAGCCCTCATCATGGATGTAAACTATTCATCTGGTGCTGACTCTACTTGAGTAGACTTTATTAGTGAAAACTTCAGTTTTCTTGGCATATTAATGCTCAAAAGCAGAATGGAAAGGAATCATCAAATGTGAAGAAGGAACACTGACAGTTTTACTGATGAGTTTTACAGTACTGGAGACGTATTGATTATGACAATAATAAACATACCATCTTTTAAATACAGTCTTAGCTTACCTTTTTTTACTCTAGGGTAGAAATTAGAAGTTGAAACTAGTCAAATGCTAATGTAAATATGTTCTCTAATAAAGAAAACACCATGGTTTTGCATACATATCAAGTTTTTCTCTTTTCTTTTCCCTGAGAAGAAAAAATCTTTTGAAATCCTCAGTTGAGTTAGAGGAGGTTCTTATTAGGTAAATGTAATAAATTTATGATGAAGATAGGACTTTGTAAAGTTGCTTTTCTTATTTGTTTTACATTCAATTCCTTTAGTACAATGGCATAAAAATTCAACTGAATAGGAAAAAAATTCACTGCAGTTCCAGAACTTGATCAATTATCTAACAATATTATGAAACTGAATATATTATCTCATGCAATCCATTTTATCTTTCCAAGTCAGTTATCATTATTCTTTCTGAGACTCAGTAAGAGAATTCTTTGGGTTTTTCTAAAACTTCCTAAAGTTCAGATGCTCTATTCCTTCTCTCCATTGGCCATCAATACTCTGAAAATTACAATAATTCTCTTTCCAACCTATAGCAGCCACTGTCACCAAGTACTTGAAAGCAACATCAACATCTTTTTCAAATAATGGATTTCAAATATTGATTCAAAAAATGTTTCCATTATTTTAAAATGTTGAGTAGCTAGATGTAAGTTACACATTCTCAAAATGACTAAAAATTAGTTCCAAGATTTTAGCAAAGGTATTATAGGATGGTACAAACAACGTGAATGCTATGCTCTTTCTTCACAGCTCAATCTCAGATTTTGAGGAGTATGTACCCAACATAAAACATATATATATATATACATTTTCCGAATTCCTCTAAAAGGCAAGATTACTAGCCTACAGAAGCCTAGTCATTAATATCCAGTGTGCAAATGCTAGAAGCTGGAAGGAGGGAGAAGAGGACAAGTGATTCCTTCTTAGGCACAAACCTACCTTTATATAAAGTTGTTGTTTAGGCAGAGATTTCCTTTGACATTGCTAGTTCTTTTTTTCTCATTGCCTTAACTACATCCTAGTTCTCCTCTGTCCAGACACCTAGAGACTCTATGCCCACACTCTGCCTCACATGGGATCCTGCCAGGACTTGTCTTGGACCCCAGTGATTTGGGGCTCAGGTAGCCACACACTCCAAAATCATAATCTTCATTCTTCTAATAAAACTGATCTGTGGCATAATATCCCTTTAATCTTCCTAAAAAAATATATGCACCTTAAGTCCAAACCAAACTCTAATGTATTGGTTCTTAAATGTTACTATGTTTAAGAATCACTTGGAGAAATTGTCCAAAATCAGATTCCCAGGGTTCCCCCACAGACATTGTGATTCAGTAGGTCTGAAGGAGGGTCCAAGAGTTCACCTTTTCAACACAGACTACAGATACTCATGATGTAGTAGTTCAGCAGAGTAAACTTTGAGAAAAACGCTTTTTATCAATGACAGTAGAAGGAAAATAAAATAAAATAAGACATTCAGATAGAATAGACGAAGAAGTCTTCTCACATGCCCTCTCCACCTCACCCCTGTTCTCCTTCTTCTGAAGATTTGGCACCAAAGCTTCCTAGCCAAGGACTCTGCCCCGTGAATTTTAGCTGTCCTTGCTTTAACCAAATTGTTCTTTAAGTCTCTTTGAAATCAGATGGAGGACCCCCTTACTCCACTTACGCATATTCTATCTACTCTTGAGGGCTACTGTATCTGGCAGTGCAAGCAGGTATTCTAGTGTTTGGAAAAAAACAATTGAAAAGGTGTGAAAGACCTTGTTTAGTGAGTTGTGTCTGAGAGGTATTGTGCATGCCTTTGTAACGATTTTTGAAAGCTATAATCTGCCTTAATCAATATTTCCCCCAGTCTACCTGGATAGAATGGTTTCCCCCCAAATTCCTGTCTACGTAGAACCTCAGAATGAGACTTTATTTGGAAGTAAGGTATTTACAGATTTAATTAGTTAAAATGAGGTCACAGGTCTTACCATATCAGAGTGGGCTCCAATCCAGTGACTAATGTCCTTATAAGAAGAGAAAATCGAAGCATAGAGATGAGATGCACACACAAAGGGAGAAAGCCGTGTGATGATGGAAGTAGATATATCGTGATGCATCTACAAGACAAGGAATACTAAGAATTGCTGGCATCCTTTGAAGCTAGGAAGAGACATGAGATGGATCCTCCCTCATAGTCTCTACCAGGAACTAACCATGCTGACTCCTTGACTTTGGACTTCTGGCTTCTAGAACTGTGAAAGAATAAATTTCTGTTGTTTTAAGCTACCTAGTTTGTGGTAACTTGTTACAGTAGCCCTAGAAAAATAGTATACTACCTTTCCAGTCTTACCTCACTTTACTCCCTTATCCTTACTGTCTCCTCAGGAAGCAGCCTCCACATTTTGCCTTCCTCTGTTCACCCTCTTGGAAGTGCCTTCCCCTTTCTTTCAGCCAGTTCACATCCAAGTCATCCCTCAAGGTCCAGTTTAAATAGGACTTTTTCTATAAAACCGCCTCATCACTCAGCTCAAAGTCAGATTTTTCAGGTATTTTCTCTGAATATCTATAGGAAGCACTATTTGAACAAACTATTAATTATGTAAACATGTCTTAGCATTATGACACTCTTCGTTGACTTGAACTATGAGTTAAATCATAATATGGTTATTTAGATGTTATGCCTTTATATTATCTCCTCAATTAGTTTATAAATTGTGCAGTAGAGATTAACCTTGCCAAAGAGAAGTTTGGCCTTTGCCCTTGGCTCCTGGGAGGTAACCTCTAAACCTTTGGAATATCCTGCTTGATTAGAGTGTTTTCGTTTACCTGGGACCTTGGGCTAAACCTGATAATCTATGCGAATAGTGTGATGTATGGTGAGGGGCCTAGGGCCACATGGTTTCAGCTCAACCTCTGGAGGGACTGGAAACTAAGTTCAGCTACGTGGGTGATGACCAGACCTCAGTAAAAACTGCAGACACCAAGGCTTCCCTGGTTGGCAATATTCCACGTGTATTTTCACATGCTGCTGCTGGGACAAATAGGTACGTGACTCTATGGGGGAAGACAACTAGACGTCCCACAGCCTTGGTGTCTCCTGGGCTCAGCCCTACGCACCTCTTCCCTCTGCTGATTTTAATCTATATCGTTTGGTTTTATTGCAGTAATAAACTGTAATCATGAGTTTAACTGCTACCTGAGTTCAGTGAATTCTGCTAGTAAATTATCCAACTTGAGAGTGGTCTTGGGGACCCTGAACTTCCCACTAGTGTGAGAAGTCAGGATAGTCATGGGGACTCTGGATATGCTAGTAAAGGGACAGGACTGGACTGTGTCATATTTATACACATACATAACCATAGCAACTAACAGAGTTTAGTACACATCGTTGAATTATTTAATTCTAGTAGCAATTTATTGTCTAATCTCTTCCTTAAACTTCACTTCCATAGCACATCATATAAAGATAACTACTTAAACACAGGGCAGTGAAGAGTGAAAAGGAAAAGTGATTTGAGTAAATGTGCTAAGTAAAGGGAATTCTACGTGATAATAAGTGTGACCATTTACTGAGAATATATGAAGCACCAAGTATGGTACTAGTCCTTCACCTGGAAAACCTCTTAATTCTCATAGCAACCGTTGGAAGTTTTATTGTTACTTTTGCGTCCTTGGCAGATGAGAAAACAGATACAAAACTTTTAACAAATATGTATAACTAATCCATTAATGATTAACTTTTAAACAATCCTTGAATCCCTTATCTTTTTCTAGCCACCAACCTATTTTTCTATGCTGCCTCACAGCCAACTTCACAGAAAAATTTCTCCAGGTTGACTACATCCCTCATCTCCACCTCCTCGCTTCTCACACGTTCCTTCGCCCACTCTAACTTACTTATCTACACCTTTCTGTCAAAATGGTTCTTGTCAAGGTCTCCAACTGCCTTCATGTTGCCAAATCCAGCAACAGTGCTTCCGTTTTCATTACACTCCATCTCACAGTTTATCATGGCCTCCTTCTTTAAATAGTTTTTTCTCTTCTGATTTTTTTATGCTACTTGCTGATCCTAATTAGTCTCTTTTGATGATATCTGTTCCTTTACCTAAACTTACTTTTAAATGTCGGAATGACCCAGGGCTCCCTTTGGGGCCCTATTCCATGTATACTGTCTCCTTAAATGATTTCATTCCCTTGATTTGCAAGCATCTATAGCATGATGATGCCCAAATCTAGAATACCAGCCCTGACATCTCCGTGGTGCTCCAGGCTCAGAAGTCTATGTTTCATGTTTATCATCTGGTCAACACCATCATGTAGAGGAGATTTTTGGTATGGAAAAGGCAAAAGTTTACTCTCCTGGTGCTTCTGCTTAGTATGGTATCAAAGGAAACTGCTTTTCTTACTCTAATCATCACCCAGGATATTCATGTTCAACTAGAGGGGATAAGAAAATTGTGAATGAGCACAACTGTTTTTTAATAATTCATGTATAGTGCATATAGGTACATGCATAATATATTGGGATTTTATGCAACATTTCATAAATTTTGAATATTTACATCCAATTCAATTTTCTACAAATCTGTGTGACAGCTAAATCAAGTCATCTGTTTTGATCTCAGTATTAGAATAAAACCCAAACGCCTTTAATAGTCTTCAGTGTTATCAAGTATAGCCTCTGCTCCCCACTCCCTCATCCCATATTCTGGCCACACTGCCCTTTCTAGTCATTGAATGTTGTTTCCTACTCAGGACACCAGTACTTGCTTTTCCTTCTGACTGGTGTACACTTTTTTCCCCTGATCTTGCACAGCTGACTCCTCTGTCTTCAGGTCTCAACTCAAATATCATCCCCTAGCCCAACTGAAGTAGGAGCCCCCAGTTAACTCCGTATCATGTGACTTTGCTTACTTCCTTCCAGAACTTATCACAATCTATACTATTTTTAGTTGTCCGCCCATGCCCCACTCTCTTCCACCATTGTTAGAATGTGAGCTTGAAAAGAATAGGTTTCTTGTCTGTCTTACTCACTACTGTACCTCAGCACCTATAATAACATCTGGCCCACAGCTGGCCCTCATAAATAATTTGTTCAATTAATTTGTTTTACTAAGCACCTGTGCCAGGATTTGAACTTGAGTTGAACTTGGCTCCAGAACTCAAGCTCTTAAATACTCTGCTTTGCTAACATTTCAACTAAAGCAAGTGACAGTAGATAGTTAAAGATGATGAGGTTTGGCATCAGTCAAGGAAGACTTCTTGGAGAAGAAGTGAATGATTTGTATACAGGCAAAAGTTTAAAAGAAAACATTCCAGACCAGGTGTACACACAGAACTAGAAAGAAGCTGGATTTATGAAGTGGAGGACAAGGAAAGCTTAATTATAATTATAATGGAATTGATATTGAACAGACACAATGTAACCCTTTGGTGGGAAAGTTTAATTCAATCCTAGCTTTACCCAGTTTCCATGCCAAATTTAAGTTCTTTGGAGGGCTGATGAATGCACTTACACATAGACCCAAAACCCAGTAATTCGGACTCTTACTCTTTATTCATGTTTGCTTTAATCTGTGCCGTAATATTCAGCATGGCAGATACCTGGTGGAAAGAGCAATAGGAATTAGGTGCAAGAGTAGGGGCAAGAATTGAAGAAACAAAATGTTGTCATTTTGCAAATAAATTGATTTAAGCATTCTCCAAAATGTTGTACCTTATATATTTTCATCTTGTTTCCAAGAATATGCCACTTTCATTTTGAACTCTAGTGTTGTTAAATAAGAAAGCCTAATTAATATGTAGGAAAGAGTATTATTCACCTCACTCAAATGCTTAGAAAAATATACTTAGCTATACAACCCCTGATTCACAGAGGAAGCTGAGGGCCAACTGCAAACTACAACTCCCACTCAGAGATAATGAAGCATGAAATGGCACTTTAGAATTACAATTACATGAGGGAAAGTGCCTTTCCAAACTCAAGAAAAAAAAAAAAAAGCATTGAAATGTTAAACAAAACTACATAGAGTATACTCTGACAGGTTATTAGCCAATAAATAGTATGTTGTTTGCAGGGGTTATTTTCCTTCCAGTTTATGTGAGTCTTTGCTTTTCCTAAAGGTTGTAATATTTCTTAATAATTTCTTATGAGAACAATTTATTAATATATGTGATTTAAAATTATTTTCAGAAAGAAATATACCTGAGCCTAGAGTTTCATTGTATCAGGTAGCTATTGTGGTCAAATTCTAAATGTATGTTCCTTTGAGTTACCCTCATAAAACATTTCAGACATCTCTGCTTCTTGAATTGTTATGTGTTTTTTATGTTTTCGTTTGAATTTATTTTCTATCCTATCAATAACCTGAAAACTTCAGCTGTTCCTTAAACTTTTTCCAAATATTGAAGAAATTTGCTCATGATCCAGTAGGTAAACGATTCACATATACAAAGCCCAAAGGAACTATTCATAGCCCTCTGATATTAAGTGTTATTCAAGAAAGAAAGAATAAAAGTATACAGATATTTTATTTAACTCCTAAGTATATCATATTAAGCCTGCAAACTAATTTTATTCTTATTCTTTTTGATTTTGCTGTTATAATTATATAAAAATTCCATATATCCATTCATGAATTTTGCTGATTTAAAAAAAATACATGAGAATAATGCATTGTGTATAATAGGATATAAAAAAATTAATAGTGATTTTATTTTTATCCCTAAATAACAGGAAATGTTTCCAATTATTTTTTAGAGCAGGACATTTGGTACAGATAATGTTGCTATAGCAACTTTAGAACAGGCTTAATTTGGGCCACAGTGAGTGCACCCACTTGTTTTAAATTCATCATTCAGTCTAATCTAGCATTTACATGAAGAGCTGCGTTTACAAATACTGTATCAGGAGTGCCTGTGTGGCAAGTTGTTTAGGGATACTATGCCTCAAATTTCCACTTGCAGTTATGGCATTTATTAAGAGCTTATATCACAGTACCAAGAGCTCTAATGTTTATTAAGGAAAAATAAAACCTTACTCCAATTTAACTTGAGATTAAAAGCTTTGAAGATCTATTTAGCCTTAACAGATCTCTGAAAATATTTTGACACTAAAATACACTTTACTTTCTAGTGTTAAGCCTTACAAAATCTTGGAAAAGATTTTATTGTGTTTGCCTGGAGAAAGATATTTTAGGTTATTCTGCATTAGCTTATTTCTACTGTAATGATACCATGTACCTGTAAGAATTCTCACAGAGTTTACACACATTTAGGATCAAGCTGGTTTCAGATGAGGATACAGCGGCTTCCCAATTCTAGGAAAGCATGCTAAATGCACTGGTCTTTAGGTTTCAATCTCATAAAAGCTAAAATCTTTTACGATTCTAAGATTCATTCTTTGTTACAAATGAGGTATGGCCTTTGAGGCAACAAATATCTTCACACCCTTTACCTCTGCCTGGAATTTATTTCCTGGGCCATTATGTTAGGATTCAACTCAAATGTTAGGTCATCTACCAAACCTTCCCTGATTTGCACCACAAAACTGCCCTCTTCTCCAGAACATTGGGTCTAGACTGGGCTCTGCTATTTCACATACTTATTTGCATATTTCTCACTACTAGGCAGAGAGTTCCACAAGGAACACTTGCTTAAGCTTAGTGTCTTCTTTCCCCCAAACCAAAACAAATTCAACAAACATTTGTTTTAATGCATCAACACATAACTATTGACCACCAACCACGAACCATAATAATAAGTGTTCTGGACTTACTAATTTTAATTCGGGGCACTATATCCTGAAATGACACCTGAGAGTATAAGGCAGAAAATGTCATTTGTAAAATAACTAAAACCAACAATAAGAACAGTAAGCTATATGAGAGTCTAGAAGACAGTCAACTAGGAGATCGGAGAAGATTTTAAAGAAACAGGAGGATTGAACTAAATCATAAGTATAACTGGGAATTGGGGAATTAGCCAGAGAGTGTGGAAGGTTTTTTCAGAGAAGGGCAAGAGCCAAAAGAAGTGGAAACAGGGTAATTGATTCAGGGAGAGTAAATACTCAAATGTTGCTGTGTCTAACGCTAGATGAAGGAGAGGGATTCCTTACACTTCGGAAGAGTGTTTAAGACAATCTTCCTTTAAAAAAAAAAAAATGACTGTGGAAATTATATAGAAAGGTTTTGAATTATGCACTACTAAGTCCCAATGTCCAGACCTAGAACTGATTTTGATATTTATTGTTAACTGTTACTTTCCCCTCAGAACGTTTTTAGAATAACAATAAATAAAAGAGTCATGATAAAATAAAATATGAAATACCAAATTCTTTCCCAAATTAACTATTTCCCAATAAGATTGTATTTAATAGATATTTCACTCAAGACAGAAATGCAATGAAACAGTGTAATTTAGGAAAAGGTACATTTAGTTGATATCTCATCTGTCCTAAGATATTAGTTCCATACTTTTAATTTCAATTTTTTAATCTCTTCATTGACATGATAGAAATACCTAAAGCAGAAATAAAAAAATAGCTGTTTATATAAAAAAGAATTGAGCTAATGATGGAGAAAAGATTTAAAGATCATCCTCATGGTTCAAGAAATATAACAAAGGGAGGCTCTTAAACTTTGCATTATATTACTGTTATATCCAAGAAAATAAATTTTCTAGAATAAAAGAATGGGCTACTGACAATTGTTATCTAAAGTAGTCATTATATATGTTCAAAAGTAGTAGAAAGCAGGTAAAACTTAAATCATTAAAAGGAAAAAATGTGGAAGGTTGTAAATTTAATTTAATGAGAGGTCAAGATGTAACTTCGCATAAAAGACATTCTGAAGAGAAACATTAAATAAACATATGTGAGAGTCAGCTATTACAGCAAATGAAGATTGGATTTAGAAAACAGTAAGGAATACAGGTATAGATGTGACAAATGACACAAATATAAAACCCTAATGTTTAACCTTTAAATTGGTGATCTGGGAGGCTGAAACATACTATGACAGGTATGAAAAGCACAAATAAAATAGCATAAAAAGCCATGTACCAAATTAACAAAATATGATTCAGGATCAAAAATTGCTGGTCTGTTGCTAGCAATAAGAAAAATAAAAGGTAAGGAACTTGGTTTTGACAACATGATATTAAACCAATTATGAGAAGTGAAGGCAATATAAAATGGAATGGATAATTCTATACTTTTGCCTCCTAAGAGCACTGAGGATTAATGAGATGACAACACAGTTCCATCTGATACAAAAGGAAGGTGATGAAGCTTCAAGGGAAAAGTGCCTTTATTAATGGGGAAATATGTTTTGTTTGAACATTGAAAATTATAAGCTTGGAATTTCCCTTACTGGAGTCCCAGAAAAATAGTCTTGCTGCTATTTTAGGAGCTTACACTTCTATTTCAAAAAATAATCCCAGGTCCGGATTCTCCCTAACCTACCCTATATGAGGCAAATAAGAAGTAATCGTCCTTTTTTTTTTTTAGTTCTACAGAGAATGGAAGATACTTTCTCATCTTTCTGTACATTATTCATTGCTTCACATCTCTATACAAATAAATATAATAAAACTAGAATGTGTGATATATAAAAAATATAATAATTGTATAACATATATTAATCACTTACCATGTTCCAGGCACTATGCTAAACATGTTCAGTGTTAACATATTAAGCCTGTTCATTACAATAACTCATGTGACTCTGTGTGACTGTGTTTTTTATCAATTCATTGCCTCTCAACTCCAAATCTACCCTTCGTTCCCTGTTCTGAAAAAATAGAGCTGAGCCCTTTAAATATTTTTCCTTTGCAAAGAGGCACAAGGTTAAGCATCATCCGTAAAGGGTGTTGGGGTACACTGAGGGAAGAAGGGCTGTTTCTCTTCCTGAGTCTGGTGTGCTCCCCTTGCCATGCTCCTGCAGTGAGCATACTTTCTCCTGGCTCCTGCTGCCGCCTGCAGCAGCTTGCAGAACCAGTGGCCAGAATCTTCCTCCAAGGCCCCCTAAGTCATCTTCACAGCCAAGCGCCATGGTGGAAGCATGTCCCTAGGGATGACTTCCCCTGGTATCTTCTCAGGCCACTTTGCGACCAGCACATTCCGTTGTTCTGCCCTGGGTGCTGTATCTCCGCCTTCAGGTAGTAACTGCTCCTTAGGAACTGCTATTGCTGCATTCTGTGGAGTTCTCTTTACTTCTTGCTAGCCCTCTGTTACCTCCAGTAACGGGTAACAGGTAGCAGGTAATCAGTCCTCTGTTACCTCCAACCCCCTGTTAAGGCTAATAATTCTTGTTCAAATAATTATGAGGTTTCTGTCTCCTGCCTGGAATCTCACTGACACAGTGCCTTCGTGAGGTAGCAATTAGTAAGCCCATTTTATTGATAGAAAACAGGCTGAGAGAATAACTTTTCCAATATCATATAGCTAATGTGTGGAAGAACTGGGATTGAATCTTGTTTTCTCTAACTTCGCAGCTCAAGTACTTAGCCATTTATGACCAAGTATAATTAAAAATAGCTCCCCCTTTTATTCTCAGAAGTGTCCCAGTTTGTTTGATAAATTACATGGCTACCCTAATTATATTAGACTATTTCTCATTTTGCTTAAACAAGCAAATTTCAAGCCTTTACCTCATGACACAAATGAGAATGAAAGTCACATGCATGTCCCATTCTCTGTCCAGTTCCTTTAACCCCTTTCTCTCACACTCAAGAAAGCATATGCCAAGACAAATTTGAGAATGTTAATGTGGAGATAACCTTGAATCAACTGTAATTTATTATAAAGGCAAGTCTTCCACATATTTTGGTATTTTGTCTACTATCAGTAATTAATTACTTATGATACCTTACAGCTGATTGAGATGCAATATGTCTCAGAAAAAATGGTTATTCTCACCCATTCACTAAGGAAACATCCTCATATGTAAACTAAAGCTTTTCAATTGCTTTATGTAATATACAATTTATTATGTGCAATATAATCTATGAATTGTTATTATCCAATGTATGCTTTATTAAAGTACAAAGTGTATTGCTTTATTAGTGTACTTTATAAAGAGTTGATTATTCCAAGGGTGCCAAGTTATATCTCAAGCAGGACAGTTGCTTTGATACTTTATCACTATCCTGAATATTAACTTTTTACATGTAAATAGCTCAGAGTAGGGACTCTAGATAGCAAAGACACACACAAAACTGTGCATCTCACCAAGAACATCCTACAATAAGTTAATAGAAATGTGACAGGACCTTTTCCATCTTCAGATAAATAAACTGCTAACATTTTTTCCCAACAAGCCAGGAATGAAGAGTCTTTATCTAAGAATTTCCAAAGCTTTCCTAGGCTTATAAAGTACAGGTTTTTTCTAGACTTACATCTGATGACAAGGAATTGAACAGCACTGAAGTTGTAGTTCCCCTCCGCAAAGTTTAGAAACCAGAAGATTCAGAAGAGAGGTTGAATGTATGGTAATTTGGGAATGAGACAGTGGCATGTAGGATGCTCAATAACTAAATAACAAATCAGTGTGTTAAGTGGATAGATGAATACTGTTTCCTCATACAAGTATCATGTGCACTTACCCACCCAATATGCTTACCTCGATATTGTGTAGCCTAAGCATCTGAAATGTGCAAGGCATTGACAACTTCAGACTCCCATTTGGAGTTAGGGTAAGTACTTGGGAATCCAGCCTTGTCATCTTAAGGATTGTGTGGCCCATGTGTTTGAGTGGGGATAAAAGACTAACATTGGGCCTTACTTTCACCAAGAGTCTATCCTCAGACAGCAGCTATGACCCATCGTTCTTGAGGCTTTGCCTGCAGGTTTCTCAACAGGGCTTTGACTTATGTGAGCCACTGCATTTGCTTGCTGCATACTAGTGAGATCTGTCTTCCCTTAAGGTATTTAATATCTATCACAGAGGCACCAGATGCCTGACAGCAAAAGAATACTAATGAATCCTGCAGAAGCAGGTTCAGGAAAGATTACGGAAATTGTTTACAGAAGGCTTAAAATGGATGTTAAACTAACTGCTCGCCTGGGTTTCTTTCCATTGCTTCTAGAAATCAGATGTTGTTTATGCGGTTATTTAGTATCATTTGGCGATTTGGGTTCTCTCCAGATATTACAGATATTCTTTATTCTTTCCTAGAATCACAAAACAACTGGTTGATAAGACTGACTACTGCTTGAATGCTTAGCAGTATATCTAGTTCTCGAGCTCCAGTTCTCAGCTGGAATATTCATTTGAAAAATTCTTTGCGTGTTTCTCCTTAGTGAATGTTTGTGCTGATTATAATGTGAGAGTTTACTTGTATGGTTATACAATCTCATTTTTGCAATATGTGTTTTTGAACACAAGGCCATGATATACTCATAATAAAAATAAATAGGCATGCAGTGACAAAACATTATATGTACCTTTTAGACATATTTCTTGCTGGTGAAGTGTTTATTCATAAAGATCTTTGCATATTTAGAGCCATTATTTCTGCAAATTACAATCAACAGTTTTTCAAGAGAAAATTGGAAATCCATCTTACAGACTGTATAGAGAATAATAAGTTTAACAGCATAACAAGAGCTACTGAACTTACCCCAAGGCAGTTGGGAGGTATTAAAATAAAACTTTAGCTAGATTTGATTTTTTGAAAAAAGCCATTTGCCTTTTATTCCTCTGTAAATTAATGGATTCTTTCTTGATTATAGAAGAATAAATCTAGGGAAACCTGCTGTATGTGCTTCTCTTTTCCCACACTTTTACTGAGGTGACAAGAGAGTCGCTACCAGCCCATTTTTGATCCCTCAGTCTGGCACTTGGGCGGTACCAGTTTTTGTTGGTTCGATTATTTCAACGTCAAAGCCATGCCTGGATGCTCCAAGCCTTTCAGCCAGTAGCGAGACACAAGGAAAGGATGAAGGAAAATTTTTGGAATGTGCGATATCAATAGCACGGGTGTGGGTTTGGGGGCTCTGAGGTGTGAATACTTAAGCTGTTCAAGGGGCTGAAAAAAGCAACAAGCAATTGTTAAGTAATGAAAACTTTCAGTAATTACCAGTCCCACTGTCTTGACTATAACTGGCAAAATATTCTGCATCCCGTTATATATCCTGTGATTCATCCCATCCCCCATGAGACAGAGATTAATGCTGCAATACCAAAGAAGGAAAATGTGATTACACCAGATTTTATTGTAATACCATTATCGATTTGTTGCCATAATAATGTAGGATGCACATTGCTTTACTTCAGTAAGTTTTTATTTTTCTACATCTTCCTCTAGAGATTTGTGAGCCTATATGTCTATAAACTTGCAACCTTGAGTCTGCAATTGGAAAGGCCTGTCTATTGTTCTAAAGTTACCTTTATTCTGACTATACAGGTAGGCATAAACTATCATAGTAAAAAAGTGTTGATCCTTAGTACTATAAATTTTACCTAAATAGTCCCAATTTATACTTGTATCCAAGGTGTAGTTATTAATACAATTCCTTTTCACTCTTAAAAGTGTCTCAATTTAGACCAAAATGTTATGGTCATATAGGGGGATGGAAGGGGGGAAAAGGTAGAATGGACCAGTGAGAATGAAGAAATAAGTGTGGGAAGAGCAGAGACAGATGTTTGATTACTTAAACACAGTTTATGTTGTCAATTTAACATTGAAAACATATTAATATTTTATATTAAGTGTTAAATGAAATCAATAAAGCTAAAGGTATGTTTATTAGGTAGCATAACTATACAGAAACAATTTAGAATGACATAAAAATGCAAGAATAGTTTCTTAGTGGGACAAGAAAGAAGAAGAATCGCAAACATGCCAAACTTTTCACAAATTATATTGTTGTATCGTTGATACTATTGGTATTATTCTAAGATAGCTTTGTATGTAGTACAGAATAAAGCAAATGAATAATTGCACTTATGTCATTAAGCACCAGGATTTTCAGCACGAGAGAAAAGACGATAGAGATGTAAGCTTCAGTAAATATTTAATAGCTCTCAGTTTGAATAAAAAGCTCCAGTGTGAACTCAGGATATATGTTATATATATGTATATAATGTGTATGTGTATATATATGTATATATATGTATGTGTATATATGTATATATATTTAAAGGACTTTATTTTTTTAGAGCAACTATAGGTTCATAGCAAAATTGAGAGGAAAATACAGAGATTTCCCATATACTCCCTGCCTCCACACATGCACACCCTCCACTATTGTCAACATCACTCACCAGAGTGGAATATTGGCTGTAATTGATGAACCCGCATTGACAAATCATAATCACCCAAACCTATAGTTTATACTAGGGTTTACTCTTGGTGTTATCCATTCTGTGAGTTGGGACAAATGTATTGTACAATGACATGTTTTCGTCATTATAATATCATATAGAGTATTTTCACTGCCCTAAAAATTCTCTGTTCTCTACCTATACATCCCTCCCAACCCCATACCTGGCAACCATTGATCTTTTTACTGTCTCCATAGCTTTGCTATTTCTAGAATGTCAAATAGCTGGAATTATATGTTATGTGGCCTTCTCATATTGGCTTATTTCACATAGTAATATGTATTTAACATTCCTTCATGTCTTTTAGTGTCTTGTTAGCTCATTTCTTTTAAGCACTGAATAATTTTCTGTTGTTTGGATGTACCACTGTTTATTTACCATTAACCTACTGAAGGGCATCTTGATTGCTTCCAAGTTTTGGCAATTTAAAAGAGCTATAAATGTCTGTGTGCAGGTTTTTATGTAGACATAGGTTTTCAGCTTCTTTGGGTAAATACAGGGAGTACCCATTGCTGGATCATATAATAAGGGTATATTTAGTTTTGTAAGAAACTGTCAAACTGTCTTCCACAGTGGCTGTACCATTCTCTATTCCTACCAGCAGTGAATGAGAGTTCCTGTGGCTCCACATCCTTGCCAGCATTTGGTGTTGTCAGTATTCCAGATTTTGGCCATTTTAATAGGTGTGTAGATGCTGTTTCCATCTGTATTTCTTTGGTTAGGTGTCTGTTAAGGTCTCTGGTCCATTTTTTAATCAGGTCTTTTTTTTGTTTTTTGAGTCTCAAGAGTTCTTTGCATATTTTGAATAATAGTCCTTTATTCAGATGTACCTTTTGCAAATATTATCTCCCAATCTGTAGTTTGTTTTCTCATCCTCTTGATATTGTCTTTTGCAGAGCAAATAGTTTTTTTAATTTTAGTGAAGTCTAGCTTATCAATTATTTATTTCATGGATTGTGCCTTTAAAGTTGTGCCAGAACCATTTACTGAAAAACTATCTATACTCCATTGTATTGCCTTTGCTCCTTTGTCCAAGATCAGTTGACCATATTTATGTGAGTCTATTTCTGGGCTCTCTATTCTGTTCCACTGATTTGTTTATCTATTCTTTTGCCACACTCTCTTGTTTACTCTAGATTTATAGTAAGTGTTGAAATTGGGTATTATCCATCCCCCAACTTTGTTCTTCTCTTTCAATATTGTTTTGGCCATTCTGGGTCTTTCACCTCTCCATACAAACTTTAGGATCAATATGTTGACACCTACAAATTAACTTACTGAGATTTTGATTTGAATTGTGCTGAATCTATAGATCAAGTTGGGAAGAACTGACATCTTGTCGGTATTGAGTTTTCCTATCCATGAACATGTAATATTTCTCCATTTTTCTGGTTCTTTGATTTCACTTATCAGAGTTTTGTGGTTTTCCTCAAATAGGTCTTATACATATTTTGTTAGATATATACCAAAGTATTTACTCTTCTTGGGTGCTAATGTAAATGGCATTGTGTTTTTAATTTCCAATTCCACTTGTTCATTGCTGGTATATAAGAAAGTGGTTGAATTTTGTATATTAACTTTTATCCTGCAAAATTGCTGTATTTGCTTATTAGTTCTAGAAGTTTTTTGTTGATTCTTTCAGATTTTCTACATAAATGATTGTGTCATCAGAGAACAAAACAAGTTTTATGTCTTCCTTCCCAATCTGTATACCTTTTCTTACTTATTACATTAACTGGAACTTCCAATACATTGTTGAGAAGGAGTGGTGAGAGGGGACATCCTTGCCTTGTACATAATCTAGTGGGATAGCTTCTAGTCTCTCATTATTAAGTATAATGTTAGATGCGGGGTTTTTGAAGATAGTCTGTTGAGTTGAGAAAGTTCTCCTCGATTTCTAAATTATCATTAATGGATATTGGATTTTGTCAAGTGCTTTTTCTTCATCTATTGGTATGATTATGTGATTTTTCTTTTTTGTCTGTTGATGTGATGGGTTACATTAGTTGATTTTCAAATGTTGAACCAGCCTTGCACATCTGGGGTAAATCCCACTTGGTCATGGTGTATAATTATCCTTATGCTTTTGGGGATTCCGTTTGCTAATATTTCTTTGAGGATTTTAGCATCTCTGTTCATAGGAGGTGATAGCCTGTCATTTTGCTTTATTGTAATGTCGTCTGGTTTTGGTATCAGGGTAATTTTGGTCTCATGAGTTAGGAAGTATTCCTTCTGCTTCTATCTTCTGAAAGAGATTGTAGAGAATTGGCATAATTTCTTCCTTAAATGTTTGGTGAAATTTACCAGAAACCCATCTGGGCCTAGTGCTTTCTTTTTTGGAAGATTATTAATTAATGATTCTATTTCGTTAATAGATATAGGCTTGTTCAGATGGTCTATTTCTTCTTTTGAGAGTTTTGGCAAATGGTGTCTTTCAAGGAATTGGTCCATTTCACCTAGGTTATTAAATTTGTGGACATAGAGTTGTTCACAGTATTCCCTTATTATCTTCTTAACATCCATGGGATCTGTAGTGATGTCCACACTTTCATTTCTGATATTAGTAATTTGTGTCCTCTCCCTTTTTTCTTAGTTAGTCTGGCTAGAGATTTATCAATTTTTTAATTTTTTTCAAAGAACTATATTTTAGTTTTATTGATTTTTCTCTATTGATTTAGTTTTCAGTTTTGTTGATTTCCACTCTAATTCTTAGTACTTCTTTTCTTTTGCTTATTTTGGGTTTAAATTTCTCTTATTTTTCTGGTTTCCTGATATGTTATATCTTGAAAACCAACAAAGAAAAACATACTTCCTAATTCTGTACACTGAAAAAACCTAGAGACAATGACCAATTCAGTAGCTCTGAGCATCCCTATTGTCCACATTGTGGTCACTACTATGAATTCTTTCTAAAAGGAGCCAAGGATCCTTGGACAAATAGATGCTCCAGGTCCAGGGTAGGAAACGCCAAGGTAGCCTGGACTTCTTGTTATACCAGCAAGTAAAGAAGCTATCAATGACTACTAAGTCCAGTAAAAGGATTTAGGGGACAACTTGAATAGTCTCCCACTGGCAAAGGGGGGTGGAGAGGAGGGAATCATGCATTTATTCTGCCTTTCTTTAACTGTACCTCAGTGTAAGCAGTTTCTTTATGGAAGTGTTCTTACTAATAAATAAAGCTTTTAGAACTAGAACATTACTCTTTTGCATTCCTAATTAATCAATCTGGAAAATAATCATCAATAGCTAAGATTATAAAACAACTTGCAGTCAGATAGTATATAACTCCTGAGGACGTACACACCACCACCTCTAAAGTAGTCTGATACTGCATTTTGATCTAACAGTCAATACACACAGAATACCTGGGACATCACAGGAATGCAACCAACACAACCCAGGAAGTGGGAAATCTATAAGAAAACCTCCTGTTTTTTTTGAACAAAGAATGTAAGAAAAAAAAGAGGTAAACGCTATAGACCTAAAGAGACTTAAGAAACATGTCGAACAGTTGCAATGTATGGACTTATTTGCATCTTGCCTCAAACAAACAAAATATGTAAAGCAAAAAATATAGTCACTTATAAGGTGATAACCAAAGAAATGGGAATACTAGCTGAATATTTGTTTATTGATCTATTGTTCATCTTTTTATTTGTGGTAATGATATTTTGGTTACTTTTTTTTCAAGAGCCCTGCACATTTTCCATTGACAAAAAAAAAAAAATGCAAGTATTCTAAATAACCTCCCTTCTGTAGTAATCTAATGATATGGCTGCTTTTCTTAAATTTATATGTAAGGACACAGCTTCTGGAACCCTTTCTCCAACTAACACCATCAATTTAAGCACTCAGCACAATCTGATCTTCATAATACACTTCACAGTTACAGCATATAATTATGGTTAATGTACTTTGCAAACAAGCAAACAAAAACCTCAAATACTCTATTGGTTATTCCTACAGATCAAAATAAACAATTTTTTTCTTCTATGGAGCACGTGCCTCTTGGCCTTGCCACATTTTCTCCTGTAGTATTGCATCTCGACAGTCAGACCCAGAAGGACTGATGCCAAAAACCAAAGCTTTTAACTCAAGGAAGACTGTGAGCAGAGAATGGTTGTGGTGTTACCTTGCAAATAATGACCAGAGAAAACTCCAGAATATCTGAGAGTCGTAGGTCCAGATTGCCATTGGGATATAGGAAAATCAGTTTACATACCAGAATGGGGTGGTTACAAACAGGAGGAAAGTTGGAACAGGTGCTGAGAAGCTAAGTTTAGCTGAGTAATAAGAATGGAATCCAGGTTAAAGATAGAGTCAGGAGAACAGATGGAACAAAAGTTGAGCGGTAAGCAGTGGTGAATAACCAGAACAGGAGCCGTATCACAACCAGAACCAAGAAAAATACAGAAATCAATTCTCTGAAGAAGCAACAGAGATAAGAATCTTACAGGCTTCTTGTGAATAAAACTTCCCTGGAGGCACAGGGTAATTTTTGAAGAACATTGGCCAGAGGCTTTTCTTCAAAACTTCACTTGCCTTCAAAGAACTGTGGTTCTGGGTGGCTAGGAAACTGTACACTGTTCACTACCACAATTATACATTATTCATTATACATATTAGCTGTAAAAAAAATGTAATGACACGATATCATGGAGTTTAGGTTAAGGGTTCAATAAAATTAACTTTTTAAAGCACTTAGCACGATGCTCCTTAAAGGTTAGCTTCAAATCAATAACAGCTAATGTTGAAGGGAGGCTCTGTTTGTAAATTATATCTTATTAAAGGAGGTCACTAAATCCTGTCACTTCTACTCCTTTAAGGTCCTTAAACTTATTCCCCCTTGACATCTCTGCTAACATGACCTTAGTTTAAGGCAGTGGCTCTCAAAGTATAATCCAGGGATCCCTGGGAGTCCCCAAGACTCTTTTGAGGGGTCCATGCAGTCAAAATAATTTCATTAATAATATTAAGATATTATTTACCTGTCTCACTGTTTCCCAAATATTTAGCAGAATTTTCTGGAAGCTACATGACATGTAATGACATCTTCACTCTGATGACTAAAATATGTGTTTGCTCCTGTGCTTTAAAATTTCCTCACTTTTTGTTTCTAATATGGTAAAGATCAGTAGATAGAACCTATATAACCATAAGTTCTTTGAGGTCCTCTAGGATTTTTAAGAGTATGAAATGGTCCTGAAACCAAAAAAGATTGAGAACTGCTGCTTTAAACCATCATTTGTTGCTTTAACTTTTACAACTGTTTTCTAATATATCCTGCCCTTTTTCTAATTTCTCCAAAGTGCTTATTCAAAAATGCAAATCTGATCATATTGCATCTCTGCTTAAAATTTTTATATCTCTTATAACCTAGAAGATGGAGAAATAGCAAAGCACAGTGGAACAAACAAGTGAGCCTTTGGTTTCACCTAGGGCTGAATTCAAATTCCATGTGTGTCCAGACTCTACTAATTGTCCCCCAGTCACCATTTATCTTTCTTCATCTTTGTAATAAAACTCCTGAGTTTTAGCTTAGCACATGGTATTACCACTAGAAATTACTCCCTTGAGGATGAGTATGGTCGTATGATGTTGGGCATTGGGAGATGAGCAGAAGTGATATATATGCAACTTCTGGGTCAAGTTGTCCAAAAGAATAAGCTGGTTGCCTCCCATTTCTTTCCTCTTTCCTGCCAGCTTCAAAGGGAACTAGAGAATGCCGAGACAGCTTCAGTCATGTGGACAAAGATCATACCTGTCTACTTCAGATTGTCTGCCTAAGACCATATTGTTTCATGGAAAAAATTAGCCTTTCTCTTGAGTCAGTTTTGACCAAGCAGGCAAAGATTTGCGTTTAACCTCAACCAAGTGCCTGCATGACCTGAATCCCTTAGGTAAATTTGTATAAAGGGCTCTTTCTAGATATTTCAAGTTCCTACTCTGGGTTCCCATTAACCTGGCCCTGCTCCAAACAACCTTTTTTTTTTCATTTATTCTTTCATTTAATATGAATGAAGTATGCTAGGCACTGTGCACAATAGCATAGCAATATTTAGTCACTATTCAATACATCCATCAACACCATGGGATTCAAAAGGAAAAAACAAAACAAAACAAAAGCCAGAAAAAAACCCATGTTCTGATAGGCAAGCAGAGCAAAATGACAGTCGCTGAGGTCCTGCTACTTGTAGACAGACCCAGAAACCATGCGATCCTCAACAAGTGACAGGGTTCCAGATTTATTAGAGAAGGCAATAAAGAAAAAAGTGGGACACTAGTCCCTGGCTCAGAATGTGAAGTGCAGAGTGGGATCTGTGCAGAGGGGTACCTGTGTGTGACTGAAAAGTAACATAAGCACATCTTTTATCAAGCCTGGGCTATTCTAGAATCCAGGTGAGACTGAACATGAAAGTAGGAGATGAGTGATCCAAGCTCATCAAGAGCTGGGGAAGCCAAGTAAGGAGAAGTGCTTCTGCACTAACAGGGGATATGTGTAGAATGTTGGAATTATACCTTTCATAGACATACTTTTCCATATGGAAAAGGCACATACTTTCCCAGCCCATTTTTTGTTTAAAATGGGAATGTGACCCATTTGGGTGATTGACAGTGTTATTTTTACATTTTTACTAAAAATAGTTTCAAATGTTATATTGTTTTTAGGTTGAGCCATATGAAATTGCTGCTTTGTGGATCAAACACAGAGATAAAGATTCATACAACTGTGACAAGGTAGGAGTGAAGGCCAGGAAGGCCTCTTTTGAGAAATCTGAATATGCAAGAATTGAAGGTAAGCCAACACCAAAGGTCTTCGATACCTGCAGCATCAAAGTGGCTGATACTCAGAAGGATATCAAAATGCCAAAGGTAAAACTTTACCTGTACCACCTACCTAAGGTCTGTCTAAAGCTAAAGCATTAATGGCTTTTCCTTTTCATCTCCTTACAAATCTAATGCAAGTACCTTTCATTGATAGTTTCTAACTAGAATCCTGCTGGCAAGGGAATCTGTAGAACAGTTTCTAGATGTTACTCCCTGCGGTACAGTGGGGAACCTAGAAGAACTTTAACCTATGTTAATGTCATTTTTTATTAACTAGACTATGGGTAGATTTCCTGGAGTAGAACAAATAAGAGTTCAAAGCAGAAAGAAAAGGTAAGGGAGGTGTGTGTCAACTCAGACTCTTTGTCTTTCCCTTTGTTCCCTCTTCCTTTCCAGCTCCCCCTCTACTGTGGATGAATGGAGATAAATGCTAACACTCATACCCCATATGTGTGTGTGTGCATGTGCATGTGTGTGTACTTCCTTTGGATCTACAAAAGAAAGATTTAGAGTTATTTTTCTGTTAGTCTCTGCACCTTCCTTCATTCAAGGAATAAAGGTCACATCTATAATTTTTAAATTGTGGGAATTGGAATTGTTTCAAAATATATAACATATTAACCAGGAAAGAGAGATATCTGGGGTTCTATGCTGTAACATTAAATACATATTTTATTCATTAATGTCCATTTAAAATAGAAACTGATGTGTTATTGTTAATGAAAATGTAATTTTTCATTTGGTAAAGATGTCCCCAGACTCACCATTTCAGCTTTTCAGATTGATTATTTAAGAAACCTGTGGCAGATCTAAGCCATGGGGCTTTCACTGTAATTACATCTGATTCTTGTATATTATATTAATGCTGGACTATTAGTATAATAATGGCCACCGATGTACTTTTCATTTGTATTTTCACAATAGTATCTATCTATGGAAAGCAGCTAATTTGTCATAATGGAAAGTTGGTGTTTTTAAGGTGCAGTTTAAAAGGGTAATTCCTTATGACTTGACCATAATAGTACATGTTGGGAAATCGTATTATTTTTTTCAATATGTCAGTGTTAATCCATTTTGAAATCTCTTTAAGCCTGGTTTGGTGCTCAGTCGTTAAAGCTGTAATTGTCAAATATCTTACACATTGTCATATATACATACATACATACATATAAAGACATTGAGGGGAATTATCTGTGAGAATAGCATTTCTTGGAATTATAGAATTGTTTATATTGACATTTGAAATAATTTTCAAGATTAAAAAAAAGAAGATGAGTAAAATTACTTAGGGGAAATAATGCATTTCTCTCTTCAGATTACTTTCTTTTACTTTATACCTAGATCTAAATATTCAGGCCCATTGTAGAATGTATCTTTTAAAATGAAAACACAATCCACATGTAATTCTACTACCTAAAAACACCACCATTTTAAAAATATAGCCTTTCTTTTCTTTTTTTTAATCTGTGTGTGGAAGTAGATATGTGTGTTGGGGTGTGCACACATCAATATGGATGTTTGTGTTGTCTGTAAGAATTCAAATTAGGAACACAATATCTTTTGTTTACCATTTAAATGTAAGAGAATTCATCATTTAGTGTTGGAAAGTAAAATCTGAGGGCAGATTGATTTTCACTGCTTTGTAGATAACCTAAAAGTTTTATAAGATCTAGGATTTTGTTGATATGAGTGGATTATATTAATAGATTTTCAATGTTAAGCCAGCCTTGCATCCTACTTGGTCGTGGGGTGTAATACTTTTTAGATAATTCTGAATTCTATTTGCTAATATTTTGTTAAGGATTTTTGTCTCTAAGGGACATTGGTCTATAGTTTTGCTTTGTTTTGTTTTGTACGGTCTTCCACTGATTTGGTATGAGGTTAATTAACATTGGCCTCATAAAACAAGTTAGGAGGTGTTCCCTAATCTTCCGCATTCTGAAAGAGGTTGTGTAGAATTTATGTTAATTCTTCTTTAAGTATCTAATAGAATTCTCCAGTGAAACCATTTTGTCCTGAAGGTATCTTCTTCAGGAGCTCTTAAACTATGAATTCAATTTCTTTAATGGTTATATGGCCATTCAGATTATTTTGTATTCGTTGAATTTTGGCAGTTTGTGGTTTTCAAGGAAGTGGTCCATTTCTTCTACGTTGTTTAATAAACGAGCATGAAATTGTTCATGGTATTTCCTTATTATCTTTTTATTGGCTACAGAAATCTGTAGTGATTCTTTTTAAACAGGTAAATTTTGCAAAAGTTAAATGCACAGATCTGGGCAGCACATTTTGATGAGTTTTGACAAATATATACACCCATCTAACCATTGCCCAAACGAAAATGAAGAATATTTCCCTCACTCTTGAAAGTTCACTTGACTTCCTTGTCAGTCAGAAAGCAGGACACCTTCGGAAAGCATTGTGAAGGTTTCTATCATGCTAGAACAGGGTCGGCAAACCACAACTCAGACCAGTTAAATCTGGCCTACCACTTGTTTGTGTAAATAAGGTTTTACTGGAACAGAGCCACACCCATTTTTTAATGTGCTGCTGCTTTCCCATCACAAGGGCAAGGTTGAGTACTTGAGACTGAGGCATTATGGCCCACACAGGGGAAGTCAGTCTTTTCTGGATTTTTCAGTGTTCCTGCAGAGACCCAGCCTCCTGAGCTATAAAAATTGACACGTCATAAGATAGAGAATGCTTCCATTTGTCTCCTAGAAACATTTGTACTTCACATTTGAAGGGTATGAATTTACATTTCGAAGGGGGACGAAACTGGGAACCATTTGTTTTCATTTCAAAGGAATGTAGAATAGGGGCCTTCTTTTTCTTCCCCAGTGAAGATTTATTTACATTAGAGAGATAAGATATAGGTCCTTTTCTCAGGAGAAGTGAAGGGCACCTGAATAGCAGTTCCCATATAAACCCCCAGATTCATAATTCTGGGGTCCCTCTCCTGTGGTACAAAACTTCCTTTTCGTACTGCAGGCCTGAACTTCTGGCTTTTATCCCATTGCCCTGAAAGGAGAGAACACGGAGTAGGGAACCTATGCAATGACTGTTGTAAGCAATAATAGTCTGCCTTTATTCAGAAACTTATTGTTTGCTTTCAGGACAAAACAAATGAATATAGATACTAAAAATTTATCTCCACAAAGCCTGAAATATTTATTATCTGGCCCTTTACAGAAAAAGTTTGCCAATCCTTGCCCTAGAGTGGTATTACTGTTCTTGAACTGAAATACAGGGAATCATAAGTTTATACTCCATCTGGTTTCTTTTGTTCAACATAATGTTTTAGAGATATATCCATATTGTTGTGTATATCAATAGTTCTTTTCATTACTAAGTAAATCCCACTATGTGACTATCCTACAATTTGGTTATTCATTTTCTGTTGATGAACATTTGAGCTGTTTTCAGTTTTTGGTTATTAGGGACAAAGTTATTATGAACATTCTGGTACAATTCTTTGTAGACATGTGCTTTTCCTTTTTTGGAGCATAACTTCTGAGTCATGGCGAAGATATATGTTTAACTGTATTTTAAAAATCTCATTTGCCAAAACTGATTGTATCATTTTACACTGTCAGTGTCAATGCATTAGAGTTCTAGTTGATCCAAATCGTTAGCAATCCTTAATATGATCAGTCTTTTTAATCTAAGCCATTCTATACCCATAGAAGTGGGTATCTTCTTGAAGGTTTAATAACATTTTTCTAAATAGTAATGATGCTGAGCTCGTTTCTATGTGCTTATTAATCAATCATATGCCTTTTGTGAAGTGTGTGTTTACTGTTAGTCCTTTTAAATTCTATTTTTAGCAGTTCACTTTATATTTTGGATGAAAGTCATTTGTCAGATACATGTATTGTGAATATATTCCCCAATCTGTGACTTGCCTTTACATTTTCTTAAGAGTATTTTTGGACGAGAAGATTTTTTAATTTTGATAAAATCCTATTTATCAATTTATTTTTTTGTGGTTGATGATTTCTGTACCCGAAGAAATTGTTGCCTTTTCTATAGTGAGGAAGATATCCTCTTATCTTTTCTTCCAGAAGCTATATCCTTTTAGATTTTACATTTAGGTCTATGAGCTACTTTGAATTAACTTTTATATATGGTGTTAGGAAAGATGTCGAGGTTTGGGTTTTGTTTTTCTATAGAACATCCAGTTTTTCCAGCAACATTTGTTGAAAATATTTTCCTTTCTTGCTTAATTTCTTTGGTACCTTTATTGAAACTCAGTTTGCCATATGTGGGTGAATCTATTTCTGAACTCTATTCTGTCTGCTGATTTGTATATTTTTATGTTAATACTACACTAATTTTATGTTTGTGGCTTCATTGTTTATCTCAAAATTTAGTTGTCTTCCAACTATTTCTCTTCTTCAAGATTTCCTTTACTATTCTAGTTCTTTTGAATTTCCATATGAATTTTAGAATGAGCTTGTCTTCTGCAAAACAGGCTGCTAGGATTTAGAATGAATAAATTTGGGGATAATTAACATCTAAAAATACTGAGCTTTTTCAATCTATGAATATAATATATCTCTGCACTTATTTAGATCTTCTTTAATTTCTCTAAGTAACATTTAGCAATTTTCAATGTACAAGTCTTATAAATGTTTCATTAAATTTATTCCTAAGAGTTTGATGGAGGTTTTTTTTAATGCTGTTGTTTTTTTTAATCTTAAATTGACCAATGCGAGAAGATAAAATACTATTTATTTTTGTAAATGGACCTTGTCTCATACAACCTTACTAAACTCACTTATTAGTTCTCATAGTTTGCTTCTAGATTCATCCGGATTTTCTCTGTACATAATCAAATCTTCTTCTACAAATAAAGACAGTTTTATGTTCCTTTCCAAACAAGACACATATGCAGGCTGGATTCAGCTCACAGGTTACTAATTGACACCCTTAAGAATCTAAACTCTTCAATGTGCAAGTAAAAAAACTGAGGTCCAAGAAATGACACACTTAGTAAGTGCTTAGCTGAGCAAGTGCACAATCCACTGATTCATAGGCCAGGAGTCTCTTTGTGACCAAACTGCCATCATGTGACTATAGGATAGCTCTCAGAGTAAAAGTCCCACTCCTATGCCTGACAAGTTAAGTTTAGCTACCTTTCCAAAGCAGGTCCAGTCCTAGGATGCTCCTCTGCAGTGTCCTTCTGTACAGGCAAGTTGTAAAAAGGATGCATTTTTGAAATGCTTATAAATATTTTTTATTCTTGGAATTAAGAGAAAATCCTGGTATATCTGTAGGTATGAGTCTCCTGATTTTGGATCAAACTAGCATATAGCTTTCAATCCACATCCGTAAAGCTTACTTTAGCCCAAGAACTTTTCTTTGCTTGATTTTAATTTTCTTCAGTGTTCCTCCAATTATTGGATTTCAGTTCTTACTAGCTACTTCTGTTCATTCATTCAAAAATTATTCAGTCTATATATTCCTATCACTGTAGTAGGTCCTGGATTAGGAAGTGTCAGCAAAAACAGGTCCATTTCCTGCTCTTATGGTACTTAACGCTGAGTGAGGATGCTGTTATTCAGTTTTGTACATGGTTCAAATTCTCAATTCATAAGCTATAGGTCAGAGAATAAGGAATAAATAAAATGCCAGCCCCCTGCCACTGTTTTCCCAAGCAGGTGACTCTGCTGGGTCACACAAGGCAAATATAGGCTAGCCATTAATCTCATGCCTAGTGGATCTTATCCCCAAGTTCCATTAACAGCATGTCAGACAGCTTTGGTTTTTAGTATTATTGAGTTTCCATCTCTTCTTAGTGGGAAAGCAGAAGAAGTGTCAAAACCTGTAAGAGGGACATTGTTTTAAGACAGAATTTCAAATGACTTTTTAATATAATCAATTCATTTTCCTAAATATTGTTCCTAATTTCTAATGCTTTCTGAGATTTTTCATTAGATTTTATTTTAATTTGCCTGGAAATAAGCATTTTATTGTTCAAACGAGTTATCCTTCCTGAACAATTTGGGAATGCATTGTTTTTAAAAAATAATCCACTCTTCTATAACAATGACTATCACTATTTCTAAAATGTATTCCTTGTTTTGAATCGAAACACACACACACGAATGTCTCTTTAGAGGAAAATAGCCCAAACTAAGGCACATTATCTGCGGAAGAGATTAGTTACAAACGTCAGAGGCAAAGCTCTTCATACAGAGTCAGTCAGCGTCCGATCAGTCAGCATCACAGAATAATTGCTGCTACTCCAGCTGATGTTGAACTCTAGGTGAAAATGTTTTGTGCATCAATTTCAAGTCTTTTTTTGGCAGCCTTCTCTTCATTTTAGTACTAAAACGGATATATTATTTGCAGAAGAATTATATGCAGATTACCGCATGTAGTGTCATTTATTCGTTTTCAAATTACACATTTCTCCATCAGTTCTGGAATCATTTACATTATAAAAGATATGTACAGGAAGGGATAATTAATTTGCTTTCATTCTAAGCACCAGAATCCTCTGTCCTAATGTTATGTCAGTTCTTTATCCATGTCTGACCTCGACCTCATCAGCAGAGATGATAAGATCAAGGGAATTTCCTCTGTCAAAGAAGTATGACCTACGGTTCTGGAAGATCAGCTAGATGCGATAGAGCAGTATTTTAAATTTTAGTTAGCAGGAGAAAAACAATGAAGTAGAGAATAGTTTGATGTATAGTTTGATGCTAAAGATCACTGTGTCTGAGAATCTGCTCTCAGTGGAAGAACGGATTGTATATTTCAGCATTTAAAGAAAGAATTTTCAGTTACATGCCTCTCTCCCCTCAAAACAAACTCATGGTGTTTTTGGTTTCTCTATTTATTATTTCTTTCTGCTAACTGGCTTCTGATTTGCCTGAAGAAAAGAAGCATAATCTAATGTGCTGTTCCTTACCAATGAGGTTGGATGTTCATATGTGTTAAGAAAGAATTGATGTCTCAGAATATTCATGTATTTTTAATTTTTCCTTGCTGACTTATTTCAGGGATACAAAGTTATATGCCTCACAGCCCAAGCAGGTAATAAAAAGTCATGATTCTAGCTTGGTATAAAACACTAGAGATTGATGGGTCCTAGAGATCCTAATTTTTAAACATTGTTTTAGCTAAACCAAACACTTTAGGGAGGATGAGGGGAGATATGGAAGTTTCAGCCATAAAGACAATAGTTTCTTGGTCTAATCTAAGAGGCTGGCACTAAATATCTTCTCTCTTTAATTCTATCAATGGCGCTAAGGAAGTAGCACTGTCCCCACTTGATCAATGAACAGAGAGACCAAGGAGATGTATATGCACTTAAAATATGTGAAAATAAACGTGTTTGTACTTATATAGATGATAATTATATGTGTAGCTACATGAAAGGTAGATTTACATAGCAGAAGTAACATCAAATCTAGAGACGGTCAAACTGGACTTCAATATCACCTCCGCCACCAATTCACGTAAAATATGGCAGAGTCACTTAGCCTCTCTTTGCCTCATTTTCCATCTGTAAAATGAGGATTTGTCATACTTTTTTTTAAGAATCAAGAGAGGCAGTATGTGTGAAAATACTTGATAAACATAAAAAAGCAAAAGTAAACCCAGGTATAAATTAACCTTCACATAGTATGAACATCCGTGGCTATATAGAGGCAACATGGCAGTGGATGGGGACATGGGTGGCTATAGAACTATGTTAAGCAGAATAAAGATCTCCCAAAGAGGTCCCCATCCTAATCCCAGGGTTTATGAACATGTTAGGGTACATGGCATGGGGGAATTAAGATGCAGATGGAATTAGAGTTGCTTATCAGCAACTCTATGTCCTTCACATAAGGAGATTATACCGGATTTTTCTGTGTAGGCCCCTGGAATCACACGGGTCTTTAAAAGTGGAAGAGAGAGACAGAAGCCAAGTCAGAGTCAGAGAAGGAGATGTGATGACAGAAGAGGAGAGTGGGTTATTGCCATACGAGAAGGACTCAACCTGCCACTGCTGACTCTGCTGCCAATGATTGCCAGCAGCCTCTAGAAGCTGAAAATGAGGAGGAATGGATTCTCCCTCCCTTAAAGCCTCCAGAAAGGAATGCAGCCCAGCTGACACCTTGATTTCAGCCCAGTGCAACTCATTTCCGAGCTTTGACCTCCAGAACGGTGACATAATAAATTTACGTTGTTTAAGCCACCAAGGTTGTGGTAGTTTGTTACAGCAGCAATAGGAAACTAATACAAGAGCAGAATGACGGAGAGGGCCAGTGTGATGTTCTCTGCTATGTGATTCCCAGCAATTCACAGGAAAGTCAGAAACAGTACAACTGGGCTAAGCCTTTTCCATAGAGTCTGGTGGCTTTCTGGCTACTTTGCTAGGGCTATTTCACCACTGAGACGTGCACTATAAAGATCGGAGAGAATTCTCTGGACAGGAATTCATGAAGTGAGGACACTTTTGAGGGTGATAAATATGTCACTCTCTTAATCATGTCGATGGTTCCAGGAATGTATACATTTGTTGAAAGATATCAGTGGTACACTTTAAATATTTCCCATTTATTGTATATCAGTTATACTTCAATCAAGCTGCTTTTAAAAAATGAAATGTGGACTCTTCCGATTTTCAAGTGTCTCACGCTGAGCCAAGTGCAGCAGTGGACTGAGAAGTATCGATGGTGCTGTCCCGTGATATGGGCCATGAATTTTATGTGATTTGCAGCTTGCTTCCCAGCATGAGTCCTGAACTGTAACTTCTTGGCAGCTATAAAAATGAGATTTGGGGTTTCACTTGGCACCTTATTTTCTTAATGTAGCAATAGCTAATTCTTTCTTTTCCTTTCATGGCTTTCATGTGGTATAGAGAAGCAGAAAAGCATCCATGTGCCTCCCCCAGAGTTTCCATTGTCTTATCCTGTCATGACCAGGAGGGAAAGCCTGCCCTTGTTTCAGGAGGAGTGTGTGGGAAACAAATACACTGCCAAGTTAATCCAACTTGCTTATTGGATTAACTCCACTCATTGACTGTCAATCCTTCTGGGCTCTACTTCACGTCTAGAATTCACAGTTCAAGATGTAGGACTACCTCGGTGCAATATGGTAGGCGGCGCTACCATATTGGAAGAAACTGACTCCTTATGTCCCTTTTTCTTCTTCTATCCAGCCCCTGACCTCCCGCCTCCAAAATCACATCACCAGTGTGTTTATTTTCCAGTTTATTTTCCAGCTTCTAGGTTTCACAGGTGCAAGGGTGAGCTTTGGCTAATCAAGTCACAAAATTTACGTATTTATCCACCTGTGTTCACTCCAGGTCTTCTCTATGAACTTGAACAAATCAATTTCTATTCTCTTATCTGTAAAATGGGAATGATATTTCCTGGCTGCTCCCTCCTTCATATTCATAAATGAGATCAATAATGGAGGCTGCAAATATTCACACAGTTCTGAGTTCCTCAGAGATGTGGCTAAATAGAAATTATGTGATCCATATAAGTGTTCATTATAGACATGCCTAATGAAAAAAAAAAAAAGCTAAATGGAGAAAGAGAGTGTTATGGACATTAGGGAGAGTTATGACAAATTACACAAGTTCCTTTTAAAGCTGCGATTAAGCCTGAGCCTCATTAATGAAAGTGCCTAATCCACTCGATCACACAACCTCTGGGAGAGTCTGATAATAGTAGTGCTTCTTTTGGTTTCTTTGCTTAATCTGGATACCCCCAAATTGATTTAGGATTTTCACAAAAATAGTTTTATGCAGCCCAATGTTTTTCTCTTTTTATTATTATTTTTTCCCCTGAATATAAACCTATTAATTTAAACACTCTTGTATCTGTAATGATGGACTCGCTGTGATATTTCAAAATTATATTTTGTATTAGTAAGTATATTACAAAATTGTCTTTCTAGTCTCTCTTTAGAGGCAAGAAGAAGGGTAGCATTTGAAACAAGGCTATGAGTAAAACCTTTCTTTGTCTCTCTCTGATAGACACAAATGCACAGGCACATGTGCCCACACAGACACAAACACCCCACTCCCAGTGTTAGATGGCTGTATATTGAACTTGAAGAAAACCTCAACTACCACTCACTCTTTGGAATCTTTTTTGTTTGCTTATGCCTTTAGAATTCAGTGTTGTTTTTTATCTGCTCTCCTTCCAGATACTGAAAGAGATACATACAACATTCTGTATATTAATGCCATAAATGTCTGCCTCTGGCAAAAGCTTAATGTATGACAAAGAAGGGAATTGTTCACACAGCAAAACATACAATGAGAAATGAATATCAGTGGTGGAAACCTCTCTGTTAGAGGGAATTTCAGATCATTTCAATGTTTACATTTGCAACTCAAGCATATTGACAGAGCAATGCAAATAGATGTACACTAGGAGATGCGGGAAGAAAATTATTTGCACAGATACTGCAAAGATTTTCTAGCTATGTGAGAAATGAAAATGCGTTTTTGCCATATTTGGTAAACTGAATGTTATTAAGAGGACAAACCTTATGTAAAAGGGAGATAAGCAGAAACTGATTTGAATATTATTGCAGGGTAAAGTAAACAATCGTGATGTATTCAACCTTTATAAATGTGCAAAACCAGATTAATTTTCCCAATTACGAACTTTAATAATATTGAATTACTTTTAAAACGTAAAATAGGATAAGAGATTGATGGTAATGATAATCCACATATGTGTTCTAAAGGATATTAATAAATGTTTGGTCAAACAAAGTAAGGAGGGGATAGGGAAGAGAGGGAAAACGCTGTGTTAAATAAAGTTAAAGAGGTATCCTTCTTCTAGAATTTTAAAACGCTAATACATTACGAATCTCTAAATAGAAATAGAATGTGTGATGTTTCCAAACTTTTAGACCTGGAAACTCACAAAGCACTTTGATGAACTAAGAATTCCACTTTGATGGACTAAGAATTCTGAGGAACACGTAAGTAATTGGATGTCTTCTCAATTGATTTAGACTTAGAGTTATACTGAACTGCATGTTCTATTCTAGACCTTGCTACAGTGGCCACTGTTGAAATCTGATTTTCTACAAATGAATAAAGGGTTTATAGAAATTCAAGTAGAGACATCATTGTTCTGCAGTTTGGTTCCTGAAACCAGGTCTCCATTGCTGAGAGTTACAGAGGTTATGCCAGAGAAATGCAGACCAGATAGTCCCACAGAGGCTAATGCCAGGAGGTCTCACAATATATTGATGAAGTCACCATGATACAGGCCCAGAAACTTGACTTTGTCATGACCAATATCATACCATCAATCCCAAAGGTCAGGATCAGATTAGTTCTTAAAAATTCACTTATTTGTGGGGCTTCCCTGGTGGCGCAGTGGTTGAGGGTCTGCCTGCCAATGCAGGGGACACGGGTTCGAGCCCTGGTCTGGGAAGATCCCACATGCCACGGAGCAACTGGGCCCGTGAGCCACAATTACTGAGCCTGCGCGTCTGGAGCCTGTGCTCCGCAACAAGAGAGGCCGCGATGGTGAGAGGCCCGCGCACCGCGATGAAGAGTGGTCCCCGCTTGCCGCAACTAGAGAAAGCCCTCGCACACAAACGAAGACTCAACACAGTCATAAATAAATAAATAAATAAAAGAACGTGAATTTCTAAAAAAAAAAAAAAAATTCACTTATTTGTAATAAAAAACAAAATTGTCAGGCATCCATATCCTCTGCCTAGTGCCTCTTCTCTTTGGAGGGCAGTCTATCTGGGAAGCCAGATTAAACTCAGAATGTCATTTGGTGAGCGTGGATTAGAGCAAGAGGAGCTTGCAATTTGACCTGCATCATTACTGGCAGGAATTCCAGCCTCAGGCAAGGTAGAGTATCATGGGAACACTGCCAACTACTTCTCCTTCCACACTGTGCTTCAATTTTTTTGTGTACTAAACACCTCAATTTGACTGATTCCGTGCTTCCTTAGTTATGATAATGCAGTTTAATCTTCATCAGCAGGCTTAGCCATTATGTTAGAATTAGACTTCACCTCAAGCTACACCCTAGTAAATGGATTGGAGGAACCTATTATTGCCCACTATAATTTTCCATAATATCATCCTCACAGTCACTTTATACCCACATTCTGAGACTATCTTGCTATCATATCTTTTTTGTTGCTACGGGTAGAACCTGGTAAATACAGACATCCCCATTGCATTATTGCTCGTCTAAAGGTGTTAATTAATCAGACACTACCACATACACAAATGTGTAGTACAACCAAGCGTGTGCCACCCACGTCCATTAGGATTTTCTCTAGTCACAGCCAAGAGGAGGGAAGTCCAGAAGTGCCGAGGAGCTAATAACTCTGGGAGCAGCTCACAGCCAATGACAAACAAACTCCAGCTCCCCCATCCCCAGATATGACAACATCATCCCCCAAAAGTCTCCAGTGGGATTGAGTCACAATTGACCAGAGCAGTAACCTGCTTATTAAGCACATCATAGATTGTCTTGCTTTCCCTGTCTCACTTACCCACTTCTGGACTGATGATTCCTAGGATCACTTCCCAGATAAGCTACCTGCACCTCAAATTCTAGTCTCAGAGTTCCAGCAGAACCCACCCTAAGACCATATGTAACTATACAGCTGAATTAGAAATCTCATCTGGACCCAGAAAGGCTTACTTTCTTCCTGGCAGCTCAATTCATTTTAAGTCATTTTAATTACCTATACCTGGACTTATGTAACTCTGTAGAATTTGTACTTGCTTATATGTTATTCACTAATCCATGACATGTAGTGACTACTCAACTTTCTTGAAAAAATCATTCCTATATCAAATAAGTCAACATCCTACCTGTGGTTTGGTCCATGTAGAACCTACTGCTTATTTGGCTTATGAAGGAAAGACAAATGACAGTATTCAAAACAGCTTGGCTGACCAACAGTGTTGGTAATATAGCAATAAAATAGCTCGATAAAGCTCAGTCTCTCTTTCCCCTCTCTCTCTTGCCTATGGACCTAGTTTTCCATAAATATAGTTCAGTTTCTAATCGTAGTGCATTATTGTCAGTAGAATATAATTTTTATCGTGTTATTCATGCTGAAGGATTAATTACACTTTTGGAAATTGAGCAAAAGGTAAATAAATGACTGAAACATGGAATAAGTCGAGATCCAGGCACTGCCCTTACTGCCTGCAACTCTCTTACCTTGCTTATCACAGAGGAAGGTTGCATTTAGTGTTTTTTAAGGAATCTCTCTAACCCTAAAATTTTAATTTCTGTGACTCTACCAAAAAGTATTGACAGTTATTGTACAATTTATATAAATTATTATTATTAAGACCAAAGAGAAAGATTTGCTTCTAGATTCTAGAAACTAGAATATGCAAGATTATTTGCACTTTTTGCATTTGAAAATTAGCTTTAGGTTAATTTTAGGCTAACAGTGTTTTAAAAATAACTTCTCATTTAGGTCAAGATAGAATATCAGAAAGAATGTGTGTATTTCTATTATATTTTAGGTTTTAAACTTAAATATCCAGCTTGGAAAGTGTATTGCAGTGATTCCTAATGTTGATATAATAAGAAACGCAGTAAAGTCCTGTTTTGATTTAAAAGAATTGCTAATTTACCTGAAGCACTATTCCTTCATTAGAAGGCAAGGAGCTGGACCCTGGGAGTAACATAGTTGGTTGATGTGTTAAGATAGATCTTTCCCTCTTTGGCATGAGAGTTAAGGTTGGACTAATTTATAGGATGAAACGGACTTTACAATGAAAAAACAACCTGTCAGAATTGTTAAAAGGTCCTTAAAAGTCTTTAAACTTTACATGGCTATGAGTTCCTTTATGTAAATTAATCAGAAATACATGAATTTTGTTATTTTAAAATATACTTTTATTTTTAAAATGAAGAAGAACTATGCCTTCCAGTTTTCTTAAGTTAGCTTCTTTAAAAATAAGCACAACAACAACAACTTCATGATGTTTAAGAAGCTACAGGCACAGAAAGGAGCTACTCAACTAACAGAACTCATCCTTTGAAAGATGTTGTCACTGAACATGGGAGACTGTGGCATTTTATTTTGTAAGCTTCAATCTTCCTTGGAAAATGAAAGATCAGCTTTGAAGTTGATATTTTCCCATAGCCTGTGAGTAGAAGATGGATAAGTAAAAGAAGAACCCAATATGCCTACTTTCTGGAGGGTTTTTATCATAAATGGGTGTTGAATTTTGTTGAAAGCTTTTTCTGCATCTTTTGAGATGATCATATGGTTTTTATCCTTCAATTTGTTAATATGGTGTATCACATTGATTGATTTGCGTATATGGAAGAATCCTTGCTTTCCTGGGATAAACCCCACTTGATCATGGTGTATGATCCTTTTAATGTGCTGTTGGATTCTGTTTCCTAGTATTTTGTTGAGGATTTTTGCATCTATGTTCATCAGTGATATTGGCCTGTAGTTTTTGTCCTTTGTGACATCTTTGTCTGGTTTTGGTATCAGAGTGATGGTGGCCTCGTAGAATGAGTTAGGGAGTGTTCCTCCCTCTGCAATATTTTGGAAGAGTTTGAGAAGGATGGGTGTTAGCTCTTCTCTAAATGTTTGATAGAATTTGCCTGTGAAGCCATCTGGTCCTGGGCTTTTGTTTGTTGGAAGATTTTCAATCACAGTCTCAGTTTAATAAAGGCCATATATGACAAACCCAGAGCCAACATCATTCTCAATGGTAAAAAACTGAAACCATTTCCACTAAGATCAGGAACAAGATGAGGTTGTCCACTCTCACCAGTATTATTCAACATAGTTTTAGAAGTTTTAGCCACAGCAGTCAGAGAAGAAAAAGAAATAAAAGGAATCCAAATCAGAAAAGAAGAAGTAAAAGCTGTCACTGTTTGCAGATGACATGATCCTATACATAGAGAATCCTAAAGATGCTACCAGAAAACTACTAGAGCTAATCCATGAATTTGGTAAAGTAGCAGGATACAAAGTTAATGCACAGAAATCTCTTGCATTCCTATATGCTAATGATGAAAAATCTGAAAGAGAAATTAAGGAAACACTCCCATTTACCACTGAAACAAAAAGAATAAAATACCTAGGGATAAACCTACCTAAGGAGACAAAAGACCTGTATGCAGAAAACTATAAGACACTGATGAAAGAAATTAAAGATGATACAAACAGATGGAGAGATATACCATGTTCTTGGATTGGAAGAATCAACATTGTGAAAATGACTGTACTACCCAAAGCAATCTACAGATTGAGTGCAATCCCTATCAAACTGCCAATGGCATTTTTCACAGAACTAGAACAAAAAATTTCACAATTTGTATGGAAACGCAAAAGACCCCAAATAGCCTAAGCAATCTTGAGAAAGAGAAACAGAGCTGGAGGAATCAGGCTCCCTGACTTCAGACTATACTACAAAGCTACAGTAATCAAGACAGTATGGTACTGGCCCAAAAACAGAAATATAGATCAATGGAACAGGATAGAAAGCCCAGAGATAAACCCATGCACATATGGTCACCTTATTTTTGATAAAGGAGGCAAGAGTATACACTGGAGAAAAGACAGCCTCTTCAGTAAGTGGTGCTGGGAAAATTGGACAGGTACATGTAAAAGATTGAAATTAGAACACTCCCTAACACCATACACAAAAATAAACTCAAAATGGATTAAAGACCTAAGTGTAAGGCCAGACACTATCAAACTCTTAGAGGAAAACATAGGCAGAACACTCTATGACATAAATCACAGCAAGATCCTTTTTGACCCATCTCCTAGAGAAATGGAAATAAAAGCAAAAATAAACAAATGGGACTTAATGAAACCTAAAAGCTTTTGCACAGCAAAGGAAACCATAAGCAAGACAAAAAGACAACCCTCAGAATGGGAGAAAATGTTTTCAAATGAAGCAACTGACAAAGGGTTAATCTCCAAAATTTACAGGCAGCTCATGTAGCTCAATATAAAAAAAACAACCCAATCCAAAAATGGGCAGAAGACCTAAATAGACATTCCTCCAAAGAAGATATACAGATTGCCAACAAACACATGAAAGGATGCTCAACATCACTAATCATTAGAGAAATGCAAATCAAAACTACAATGAGGTATCACCTCACACCTGTCAGAATGGCCATCATCAAAAAATCTACAAACAATAAATGCTGGAGACGGTGTGGATGAAAGGGAACCCTCTTGCACTGTTGGTGGGAATGTAAATTGATACAGCCGCTATGGAGAACAGTATGAAGGTTCCTTAACAAACTAAAAATAGAACTACCATATGACCCAGCAACCCCACTACTGGGCATATACCCTGAGAAAACCATAATTCACAAAGAGTCATGTACCACAGTGTTCATTGCAGCTCTATTTACAATAGCCAGGACATGGAAGCAACCTAAGTGTCCATCGACAGATGAATGGATAAAGAAGATGTGGCACATATATACAATAGAATATTACTCAGCCATAAAAGAAACAAAATTGAGTTATTTGTAGTGAGGCGGATGGACCTAGAGTCTGTCATACAGAGTGAAGTAAGTCAGAAAGAGAAAAACAAATACCGTATGCTAACACATATATATGGAATCTAAAAAAAAAATGGTTCTGAAGAACCTAGGGGCAGGACAGAAATAAAGATGCAGATGTAGAGAGTGGACTTGAGGACATGGGGAGGGGGAAGTGTAAGCTGAGATGAAGTGAGAGAGTGGCACGGACATATATACACTACCAAATGTAAAATAGATAGCTAGTGGGAAGCAGCCGCATAGCACAGGGAGATCAGCTCGGTGCTTTGTGACCACCTAGAGGGGTGGGTTAGGGAGGGTGGGAGGGAGACGCAAGAGGGAGGATATATCGGGATATATGTATATGTATAGCTGATTCACTTTGTTATAAAGCAGAAACTAACACACCATTGTAAAGGAATTATACTCCAATAAAGATGTTTAAAAAAAAAAAAAAAGCTAGCAGTCAGTGACCTGAGAGAGGACTCTGTCACGTCTAGAGTCTAAACAAAGCTTATCCTTGGGCCAGTCTTACACCTGCTGGAATGACCAGTGACCTTGGTGGTCACTTTCCATTGTGTTCCACTCTCCATTGTGTTGCTGTCCATAGTGGCTTTCTGGATCCTAGTTATGTCATGCTTAGCCCCTCTTCTCTCACAAGGACCTGTTTATCCTACTTCATTTTCTCAAGTATTCCAAGTCCTTACCCTGTATTTCAACATGTCTTTGCAAAAGAACCCTGTTCTTCAGAAACATCTGTTTGTGTTCCTAGACTTTTTCATGTATGAAATATGGAACTACTTTCTGAATACTTATGGATGCAGGAAACAGATACCTGCCAAATGGATTCAACAGTTAGTCAGTAATGAAAAGCAATAATTATTCTTACATTCTTCATTTTGCTTCACATAATCGTGAAATTCCCATGGCCTTTCCTCACTGCTTAGGATATATGGAAACGTTGCAGGGAAGAACTGAAAGAACAGATGTATGTGCCTGGGCTCTCATAAATCCTAGATTAAATGATAGATGTCTTTTATACAAAATAATTTTTGTTTATGTGTTTTTCTTTCTCAGACTGTGTCCTAATAGTTGCTCACCATTACTCTGTTAATTTAACCTTCTTGGGGCCTGTGACATCCTGAATTTGGTCATCATATGATGTCAGAATGATATTTATATTTTCTTTACCTCGTGAGCATTTAAATATCTGAATGTAGTCAAACTAGGCTGAATAATAATAGCAGGTTACATTTGTTGAGCGCTTATTATTTGCAGGTACTGTGCTGAGTCCTTTCCATGTATGATTTTCCTTAATCTTCTCAGTATCCCTGTAAAGTAGGTCTTAATTAACCACATCTTGCAAAAATGAAAGCTAAGGCCTAGATTCTAAGTATCATGCCCAAGGGTACACAGCTAGTCCCTTGTAGAACTAGAATTCAAACTCACATTGAGTACAAAGCTCTAAATAGGGAATTTTATCTAACTACTCAATTCTTCCTAAACAAATAATTTTCAAAGATATACTTGGAAAATATTAATAAGCTGGAAATAAATTACCAGCTGTCACGATCCTCTCGTAGCTCACAGATTGCACCCTTCTACCATATAAAAACACATCAACAACAAACACTTGGATATGCTCCAGTGTCAATTAAAAGAAATTGCAGAATAGAGAACTCTACGGGAGCATTTCAAATTCAAAATCATGTTTCATTATTGCCCCCACCAATGCCTTTTCCTCCTCCAAACCTGTGTCAGCTAGCGGTTACTTGTTCACACTTTCTTTTCTTTTCTTTCTTTCTTTCTTTCTTTCTTTCTTTCTTTCCTTCCTTCCTTCCTTCCTTCCTTCCTTCCTTCCTTCCTTCGTTCCTTCCTTCCTTCCTTCCTTCCTTCCTTCCTTCCTTCCTTCCTTCCTTCCTTCCTTCCTTCCTCTCTTTCCTTTCTTTCTTTCTTAACTACATTTCAGGTCCTATTTGTCAAACATTTTTGTTTGCCTCTTATGTGACTGAAATGATCAAATGAATCAGTTGCCCTCCACTGGCATGCTGGGGCATTTGGGGATGTACCACAAATGTTTCCTGAGTGTGCTGCCGAATTTTCAGCAATGTGTAAAAGGTATAATGTGTTTGGTTACAGCTAAGGATGCATATGGTCCCTGAGATGTCTGTCAGATGGAATATGGAACAAAGAAGGTTCTATACTTTGCTCTGGAGCAGGTTAGGACTTTCTGAGGGGAGGGGAAGAAGTAAAAGCTGGTCAGTGTGTTTTCAAACTGGCTTCAAAGTAACATGGGGGGTTCCTTAGTTAATTCCATATTTTTGTCACTTGGGGTTTTAAGAAAGCATTTATCTGCAATTATCAGTTATTCTCAAGCAGAGACTCAGTGCTAAAGGTCAACCTCTTGAATCCCGGGATGACTATGGCTGCATTTATAGACTGGGAAATGTTACACTGTGAATGTGATCATGTGGTAATCACTCTAAGTAGTGAAACAAATCTGAAAAGTTCAAGACCTGCTGAAATAGACTGACTTTTTTGCATATCGCCTGACTTTAGAAAAAATTATCTTCCATCCTTTTCCTTCCAGCGACTTTCTTATCCTTCAGAAAACCAGTGCACTCTTGCTACCCTGGAGTTTTCCATGTTACCACTACTCTACCACCCTTGAGTCTGAGCTCCGAAATAGTAATCTTCATTGTCATACTACTTTCTGGTTATGTCTCAGCAACCCAAGCCAATTTAACTGCTTGGAATAATTGACTACCTAATAGTCTGCTAGCATTAGTAATCTAAATGTCTGAGGTCTGTGGGCTTCATAATCAATTCTAATTTGTCACTTAGACAAAATAGTCAAACTGATTTTGCATGCCTACACACTGCCATTGATTAAAAGATGCCTACCCATCCAAGCGACAAAAATGATCAATCCATAAATAACCATGTGTATATCACACACATATATTCAATCATCTACTATTTTGGGGAAAAAACAATCAATCTCTATATTTTTATGAAGAAAGCATGATTCTTACCTAAATTATTAAATGTTGAATGATTGAATAATATTTTCTCAAATGTTAGAAAAGATCCTAAACACTATTTGAAACATCAAAAAATGATGACGCACATGCTCCACTTTTTTGGTATCACATTTTGACAAACTTATACACCTGCCATCCACCTATTTTCATAGGAGCTTTCACTTTCATTTTTTTAATCAAGTACAGAAACTGCTCTGCAAATGTGAGCCTATATTTGCCTATAAATGTGACATTCCTAGCCAAAAGCATAGATTTATATTTGTAAGGCTCATCTCCAAATCCCACTAGTTGCCCTCAGTGAATGTGCTAATTGCATTTCTTAGCTCTCCATTTTCTTATCTTAGCCTTTGTGGTTTTATGCACATTTTACTAGATGTTACACTTTCTTGTGTTTAGGTTTTATTTGCATGACACCAAAGTGTGAGTCAGTTGGCTCATTGCATTTTGCATACATCGTGCATAATGAATACCAAAGTGAAGATTATCTTTTCACAGAGCAAAACTGAAAACATGTGTTTCTCTGCCAGATCTGCTTTGATGAAAAACAGAGAAACCTAAAATGTTGGGCAGTATATGGTAAAGTAATCTTTCTACAATCCAGTCTTCTGAGCGATGGGAGGCTTTGTTTCTTGCCTTTTTTATGTTATACATACCTCAATATTCTTTAAATTTGACAAGTGACATCTAAGAAAACCCTACTTAAATTCTTTAATCAAAGTGTAGGGTATAACATTTGTGTATGTATGTTTGTGACGTGTGTAGATATGGTTGCCATATGATTTTGCACTTTGATAAAGTATGCTATATATGTTACATTATAATTCAGATTTATTCTTAAAAATATAGAAAAGAGAAACAATCATAAAGGAAGAAAATTGAAATAGGCCCAAATCTTAATAGTGTTAGCACAATTTTTTTTAAACATACCATTTTTCTTATGCCGAATTCTTGTTGGCCTTCTGACTATTCTCGCCTCCTTCCATGTCTTGTTTTCACTCTTTTAAGTTTACAATATGTTTTAATATCTAATATTGCAGATACGTCCCTCATTACTTTAAATGGAATTGCATTGCATCTCTGGAATAATTCATGAGAGAACTTTGTGCCACCATCCAATATGGGAAAACACCCTTCCTGGGGGTTTTCTATTCCTTCAACTTCCCACTTCAGAAAGAAACTCAGCCTGTGCAGGGTTTCTTCTTGGAGAAACACCTGCCATTGTGTTTTTCATTTGTTTGCTGAGTTGCTTGTTGTGACCCCTGCTCAATGACTTTGCCCTCCCTTCACCAAATTATGGGCTGTTCGGGTTTCCTCAAATTATTTCCCAAGCACCCCACATTTTCTCAAGAAGGACAACATAAACCTCTTTAATCTGGGTGCCCCTGCATAGCTCTAGCAGAAAGTCCCTGAAGTTTAGGGTCTGGAAATAGTAACCTTCAATCTTTTCAGCATGGATGTAGGTCATGGTTGGCAGAATAATGGTCCCTCAAAGGTGTTCAGGTACCAGGAACCTGTGACTATGTTACCTTGTATGGCAAAAGACACTTTGAAGATCTGATTAAGTTTGGAACCTTGAGATTGGGAAATTATCCTGGATTATCCAGGTGGCTCCAATTTAATCACATGGGTGCTTAAAAGTAAAGAAGCTGTTGTTACAGAACTCAGGTTCGGCTGCTCACCGCTCAAAAGCCAATAATTCAAGAGGCAAGTGTTGGTAGAAAGGAAAGGTGCTTTAATCAGAAAAGCCAGAAAAAGGCAAGGAATTGAATTCTCTCAGAGTCTCCGGGAAGAAATGCAGCCCTGCCAACATCTTGATTCTAGCTCAGTGAAACCTGTATTAGATTTCTGATTTGCAGAACTGTGGATAATTAAGTTTATGTTATTTTAAGCCACTTAAGTTTGTGCTAATTTGTTACAGCAGCAATGGAAACTAATACCCAGGTTTCTCCACTTTTTTACTTGTTTGTTTCTTTGTTTGTTTTTATTATTCTGTTGGACATTTCCCTGGGATTGCTGGATAGAAGAGGAGGTGCAAGGGAGTTAGATACCTGTGCTCTTTCGCCACAGTACCAAAAAGTTCTGTAGTGGGAATGTTCAGGAAGGGAGGGAGGGAGGGAAGAAGGAAGGAATGAAGGAAGAAAAAGAAAGGAAAGAAGGAGCGAGGGAGGGAGAAAGGAAGAGAGGGAGGTTGGTTCTTCTAATATTCTGGGTACATTCCAGTTTTAAATTTTGCACCCAAGAAATTGAAATTTGCCAAATAATCTTTTTAGTTTTTAGAGAGTCTTAGTCTGACACGTGGCAGCAGAGTGGTCTCTACAATGGTATTTGTATCACTGGCAGAAAACTGGAAGGGTTGTGTTCTACATTATCGTGTATACAGACTTGACTGCTACTTTTACCAACACTTATAAATGAAAGGATTCCCGAATTCTTTCTTTTACGATATTGAAATATACAGAATTCTGTTTTCCAAGGTTATAAGCTTCAGTAAAAACTTACCTCATAAATTACAAAATGAACTTATTTATCTCCCAAGAGCTCCCAAAGAAATAATCTATGACTTTTTATTATAATAAAGAGTTCTACTTAAAAAAAAAATTCTAAAATGTAATACTTCCTTTCTGTTTAAAAAAAAAAAAAGTATCCAGAACTTGAGAATAAGAAAAAGAAAGGCTGCATGTCCTTTCAATGGCATCCAAGGACTATTTAATTCTGTACGGCAGTGCTCCCCAACCTTTTTGGCACCAGGGACTGGTTTTGTGGAAGACAGTTTTTCCACAGACGGGGGTGGGGGGGGGGTGCGGGGGGATGGTTCAGGCGGTAATGCGAGCATTGGGGAGCGATGGGGAGCGGCAGATGAAGCTTCACTCACTCATCCACCTGCCGCTCACCTCCTGCTGTGCGGCCCAGTTCCTAACCTTGCAGCCTGGAGGTTGGGGACCCCTGCTGTAGGGGATATACTTTTGTTGCACTTACTATTGACTATTGATTAAGGCCCAGCTTTGTAAGTTAACGGTGAAATTGTATATTTTTGTCTGATAGAGATGCAAATCACTTCTTTACAGTAGAAAAGGTAGCCGCAAAGATTATGTTTTATTGTTGTATAGGGCATTCATCAGTTTTGTCTCTAACTTATCCAACTTATTTCACTTACTTCAGAGCTCCTTTCCTTACTGATGATGTAAACTGCTGTTCATAAAATTCACCACTTAATCAGCTTACTGTTCTGCTGTTTTACTCTTTAATGGGTTAAAAAATCTTTGACATGTGTTCATTTTATATGTGTATGAGTCATGTTTTTAAATTTTTGAAAATTATATTTTGGCATTCCGAATATTTTAGCCATGTGTGTATGTGTGTGCATGAAATGACTAATGATGTCATTTAAGCAATATTAATAAAGGGATTCTATGTTGGTCTTAATTATATATGTAATTATGTGTGTGTATATATATGTACATACATATATATGTTAGAAATATTAAGAAATATTAGAGAAAGTCTAGACAATACTTAATGTCTGAAATTCAGTTGCCAAAAAACTGCTAAACATAATAAATTACGTAATTATATACTATTTCTTATTCTGGGATAAAAATATTTATAGAAATATTTTTGAAAAACTAAAATGTAGAATCTAGCTTTTGAGTTTGGGGTCTGAGAAAATTACTTCTTGTTCTCTTTTACCCTCCATATAGAGTATATGCAATAATGTTTCATCAATTTTTAATTTATAATTTAAATACTAAGCAATGAAGAGATTTACATAAAAGATTTTATAACTAGTCATTTGCAGGGTAAAAATGTGGTTTCTTATTATTTCTAGCTCTTAAAATGTTAATGTAATACATAGCTGTGTAATTTTACAGGACAGTTTAATTCCCTTGAAAATACGGAGCTCAGTGAAGAGTCCAAATTAAAAAGAAATTAATATGTTTTAAATATAAAGTTATATTTCTGGTCTTCTAAGTTCTCTTATATGTTGGCCTGGTGAAAATTTTACTTAAAGGAAGTTACCAACAAACAATCCTAGTTGGGGATTTTTCACATTACCAGAAAATAAAAATGCTTTTAGAATGGGTATCCCATATTTGTTTCATTATTTTAATTACCATCAAATATCACAATAATCAAAATTCTGTTGGCATGGAAACTAGTAGAAGCATATCCTTCAAATACACTAGTTGTTTCCCAGCTTTTTCTATGTAGAATAAAAATCTTCATCATTTGCTCTGTCCAGAATCTTTCTAGTTTGGGACCAGATGCTAGTTAAAAGGTGAAGTTAATCCATATATATGAAAAGTTTACTTGGTAAGTTTTAATAATAGATAATATTTGAACTTCAAATTTGATACCCATTTTATAGAAGCAAGAGTTATGTTGAAATTATAAAAACAGATTATGGCTTTAATAACAAATTTAGAAAACCTAAGGTTCTTGGCCTGCACTGTCCAAAATAATAAACCCTAGTCAACATGTAATATTTGTACATAAGATTAAGTTAATTAAAATTAAATAAAATGTAAAATGCAGTCCTTTATTATACTAGCCACGTTTCTAGTGCTCAGTATCTTCATGTCGTTGGTGGTTCTTGTATTGGACAGGGCAGATATAGAACATTTCCATCACTGCAGAAAATTCTGTTTGACAGTGCTGTTCTAGATTTCTGTCATGTCGGTCGTACTTCTTCCTCTTTTCAAATATTAAAGATAAATTTGATCTTATCCAGAGCTTAAGCAATATTAGATTGGACAGATATCATACAAGAGAGCAAGCTCAACACCCTTAATTCATGGAGCAGAGAATTTCAGTATGCTTCACATTTACCTATATTTTAAGTACGTAAAACATTCTCTACTTATTTTTTAGATTAAGATGTGTAGAATGTGCTTTACTCATCCTTAAGATTTCTTAAAATTGTTTTGATTTTCAGTGAGAATTATTTATAATATTAATGATATTAGAAAATAAATGGTATTTTATCAATTCACAATTCACTACTCTTGACCAAAGCCCAATAAAAATCAGAATATGGATAATTTTATCTCATGATGCTTTGTTTTGCAGACTGCAAAGCTATTTACTAATTTTCTTTAATACGTCTGTGATTTCCATTTCTTGGGCCAAATTCAGTAGTCATTACTCATATAATTCAGCAAGAATAAAAGTTGAAATCAGTGATGGTTCCAGGCATCTTTTTTCCTATTCATTCTAATCATAGGGCGATGATTCATACTGATAATAATAATGATTGCTTTAAAATAATTTAATTTAAATAATTTCTGATACTGTAAAATAAGGGTAAAATGGAATATCTACTATTTTACACTTAGGGATTTTACATGACATTGATCACTTCTTAATATTAATCCTGTGTTTTAATCTTTTTGTAGATCAAATTATATTTTTGTTCAACTTAATAGAAAGAATGTATTTAGAAATGCTACAGAATCCTGAAGGAAACCTCCTTTCATAAAGATTTATAAAGTTATTATTTAGAATTTTAATAACAGGGATTTGCACTAAAATTAATACAGCTTGGTAAACTCTGGAAAACTGTTTATATGTTTTCAGTTTTCAAGCAGTCAAAGGAGACCTCTGTGCCATTTTATTGAGAAAAACATGAGAAGAGAGGAATATTACTGACATCCTGCTTCTCCCAGGATCTAGATAACCCAACATTATATGTGAAGAAAGAGTTAACTTGAGTCTTGAGCTAGAGATTCTGATGATTTAAATGTTATTTTAGCAGACAAGATAGATGGTAAAATGACAATAAATTATATTTAAATATTGTGTATGTGTGTTTAATGCAATCTCCTATATAAAAAGAGCCTAATTGAGTAATTTTAAAACCAAATATTAGCAATAGGGGAAACATTTAACCTAAACTAAAATTAAAATATGTGTTTTTCATTAAATTATATTGATATAAATAAAACCACTTTCATTCAAATCACTGATGTAACAGTGAAAGTTTCATAATCCTGCCTAATTACAGCAATCACAAAGTTCTGAGCCTGAGAAAATGATTATATCTCTTGTAGAACACAGGAAATGCACATAATCTTGAGTTAAAAGCACTCTAATTTCCAACCGTGTATTTAAAACAAAACAAAGTGCTGGCATGAAAGAATGGTTAACTATCAGAAGATTTATCAATGTAATTAACTGCATTAACGGATCAAGGAGAAAAACTGTGTTAGCATTTCATAAGATGCAGAAAAAAGGATTTGATATAATAGATATTCAACTGCGATTTTAAAAATAAAATCAAGAAAACAAGAAATAGAAGAAAATTGCCCTAACCTTATAAAGTATATTTAGCAAAAACCTATAGTAAACTCCATAGTAAACAGTAAAATTTTAGAAGCAGTCCTATCAAAGTCAAGAGGAAGAGAACTATGACTGTTAGGTCCAGTACAATATGTATTGTACCGGAGGTTCTTACAATAAGACAAGATAAGGAGAAAAAAAGTATAAAAAAAAATAAAAGAGGCAAAAATTTTGTGTTCAGGCAACATGACTGAATGAAGAAAAAAATCAAAAGGCATTCATAAACTTCTATTAATAAGAGAGGACAATAATGTTCTTGGATGCATGACCAACTTTCAAAAATTAATAGCTTTCCAGTACACAAGTAGAAACTAATTAGAAAATATAATAGTAACAACAATCAAAAGGAACCTACCAGGGCTTCCCTGGTGGCGCAGTGGTTGAGAGTCTGCCTGCCAATGCAGGGGACACGGGTTCGAGCCCTGGTCTGGGAAGATCCCACATGCCGCGGAGCAACTGGGCCCGTGAGCCACAACTACTGAGCCTGCGCGTCTGGAGCTTGTGCTCCGCAACAAGAGAGGCCACGATAGTGAGAGGTCCGCGCACCACGATGAAGAGTGGCGCCCGCTTGCTGCAACTAGAGAAAGCCCTCACGCAGAAATGAAGACCCAACACAGCCATAAATAAATAAATTAAAAAAAAAAAAAGGAACCTACCAGAAGATGAGCAAGACTTTTGTTGAGAAAATTGCACCCATTTTTGAAGGACGTAAAAGAAGATCTGACTAAATGTCAAGATGCACTAAGTTCACTAATGGGGTGACTCCATATTGAAATTAAGTTAATTCTACACTAACTCATATAGAAATGTAATGCAATAAAATAAAAATCCCACAGAATTCTATATGCAACCAGGTAAATTGAGTCTAAAATTCATATGAAAGACTAAAGTTCCAAGAATTGGCCAAACAATTTTGTGGAATATGAAAAGAGAAAACTTGCTTTGCCAGACATCAAGATCTATAATAAAAGTATAATAAAGAAAACAGCATGTATTATTTATCAGGGCAAAGATGGACAAATAGTCTAATGAGCAAGATAGAAAGCCCAGAAAGGCACATGCCTGTGCAGAAGTTTGGCACATGACCAAGTTAATAACTGACCATCATGCAGGAGAAAAAAATAGGTACTCATAGCATATCAAAAATAAATAGCTTGGGCTTCCCTGGTGGCACAGTGGTTGAGAATCTGCCTGCCAATGCAGGGGACACGGGTTCGAGCCCTGGTCTGGGAAGATCCCACATGCCGCGGAGCAACTAAGCCCGTGAGCCACAACTACTGAGCCTGTGCGTCTGGAGCTTGTGCCCTGCAACAAGAGAGGCCGCGACAGTGAAAGGCCCACGCACCGCGATGAAGAGTGGCCCCCGCTTGCCGCGACTAGAAAAAGCCTTCGCACAGAAATGAAGAACCAACACAGCCAAAAATAAATAAATAAATAAATAAATTTATTTATTTTAAAAATAAATAAATAAATAAATTGCCAGTGCATTAAAACTAAACTTTTTTGCAATGAAAGCTAAAACTTTTAGAAGCCATCAAGATAAGAAAGAATTTCTTAAGACAGGAAGATCATGACCATAACAGAAAATATTTGCACATTTATCTATATTCAAATTTTAATAAAAGTAAGCCACATTACGGAGATATATTGTAAGACAACCTGCAGTATGGGAGAAGATATTAAAATGTGACTTTTGATAAAGTTAAGTGCCTGGAATCCATAAAAAGTTCTTCCAAATCAGTGAGTTAACAGCAAATGACAGAATGGCCTGTAAATATACAAAAAGATGCTCAGCCTTGCCAGTAATCAACAAAATGCACATTAATACAATGAAATACCATTTTATAACCATGAAATTGGCAACATTTAAGAAGCTTTACAATACCAAGTTTTGTCAAAGATTAAGGAAGAGAGTGAACTCTGCTATACTGCTTTGGAAAGGTAAATTAGTTAAAATCACTTTGGGGAACAATTTTAAAATATCTAATAAATGTGAAGACGTACATACATTGTAATCCAATAATTCTACTTCTAGGGATATAGAGCTCTCTCAGTATGTGGAAACTCTCCCTTATGCACATAGGGAGAAATAAGTAAGGATAATTGTTAAGGTATTATTCATAATATTTAAAACTTAGAAACAACTTTGACATCCATCAATAGGAAAATAAATAAATTGTATGTTTATACCAAGGAATACTATTGAGCAATAAAGTTAATGATTTGGAAGTAAATGCATAAACATGACTACAACTCAGAAAAATTATTTTTAAGTAAAATTTTTCAAAATTTTAAGGTTCTTCAAGGAAGAGTTTTCAGACTCTTTAACAAAAATGAAAGAAAAAGGCTTGTAATTCCTCCCCTACAGTAGGCAACAGCAGGCTGAAACTTGGAAGTGGCTCCCTTTTAGAGAGAACACATGCTTTCACGTTCACCTTGTCCCCATCCTACCCTTCTGTATCTCCAAAATGAAAGCCAAATATCAGTTGCTATTTTATATCATTTTGGTAGAGTTTTTCTTATAATATACAAGTGTTTTTCTTTATCTGTGCCTCCATCAAAAGATATATGGAGAAGGCTTTTGATATAAAGTTTTAAAACACAAAAACTAACCCAACATATTATCTGTAAACATTTACACAAATTATTATATTACACAAATTGTAAAATTGTTGAAAACATGGATAGGAAGGATATATATCTTAAGGAAATTGTTTATTTCTGAAGAATGAGGGAGTGAATTTGATTAGAGTGGACTAAAACCTTACCTGGGGCTTCCCTGGTGGTGCAGTGATTGAGAGTCTGCCTGCCAGTGCAGAGGACACGGGTTCGAGCCCTGGTCCAGGAAGATCCCACATGCCACGGAGCAACTGGGCCCGTGAGCCACAACTACTGAGCCTGCGCGTCTTGAGCCTGTGCTCCGCAACAAGAGAGGCCGCGATAGTGAAAGACCCGCGCACCGCGATGAAGAGCGGCCCCCGCTTGCCACAACTGGAGAAAGCCCTCGCACGGAAACGAAGACCCAACACAGCCAAAGATAAATAAAAATTAAAAAAACAAACAAACAAACAAACAAAAACAATGGCACAAAAATGTAAAAAAAAAAAAACAACCTTACCTGAACATTTGATTAAATGTAGAAGATCAGCAAATCTGGCCAAACATTGACATTAGTTAAATGTAGATGATGGATATACAGGTGTTCATGATACTGTTCTTGTTTGTACATTTTGAATTAGTGTGAAATGGTTAAACAATAATTTAAAAAGCATTCTGTGCAAACAGAAAAATAGTAGAGAAATAGAGAGCAGGTTTTTGAAAAGATCAATAAAGTTGACAAATCTCTAGCAAGACTGTCAAAAGAGAAAGACAGAGAGAGAGAAAGAGACAGAAGACTGAAATTACCAACATCTGGAATGAAATAGGAACTATCACTGTGGACCCCCCAGATATCAAAAAAAATAATAAGGAAATACTGCAAACAAGTCTCCACACATACATTTGACCACTTAGACAAAATTGACCAACTCCTTAAATAACACAAACAGCTACAACTCATCCAATATACAGCAGATTGTCTGAATAGGCATGTAACTATTAAGGAAATTGAATTTATAGTTTTATAAGCCCCCCAAAAAGAAATTCCCATGCCCAGATAGTTTTGCCGAGAAATTCTACCAAACATTTAAAGAAGTAACACCAATTCGACACAATCTCTTCCAAAAAATAGAAGAGAAGGAAATATTTCCTAACTCATTTTTGAATCTTATCTAACCTGATACCAAAACCAGCTAAAGAGAGTACAACAAAAACAAAAACAAAACCTGTAGACCAATATCCTTCATGATTATAGATACAAAACTATAAAACTCCTAGAAGATAACATAGGAGAAAACCTAGATAACTTTGGGTATGGTAATGCCTTTTTAGATACGACACCAAAGACATGATCTATAAAAGAAATAATTGATAAGCTGGACTTTGTTAAAATAAAAAAATTCTGTTCTATGAAGGACTCTGTCAAGATAGTGAGAAGACAAGCCACAGACTAGCAGAAAATATTTGCAAAAAACCTATCTGATAAAGAACTGTTACTCAAAATACACAAAGAACTCTTAAAACTCAACAATAAGAAAGCAAATGACCCAATTAAAAAATGGGCCAAAGACCTTAACAGACACCTCATCAAAGAAGAAATACAGATGGCAAATAAGCATGTGAAAAGATGTTCCACATCAAATGTCATCAGGGAAATGCAAATTAAAACAATGAGATACCACTACACACCTATTAGAATGGCCAAAATCTGGAACACTGACAACAGCAAATGCTGGAGAAGATGTGGAGCCAGAAATGTCATGCATTGTTGGTGGAAATGCAAAATGGTACAGCCATTTTGGAAGACAGTTTGTCAGTTTCTTATAAAACTAAACATACTCTTGCCGTATGATCCAGCTCCCACATTTTCTGGTATTTATCCAAAGGAGAAGAAAATGTGTGTGCACACAAAAACCTACACACAGGACTTCCCTGGTGGCGCAGTGGTTAAGAATCCGCCTGCCAATGCAGGGAACATGGGTTCAAGCCCTGGTCTGGGAAGATGCCACATGCTGCGGAACAACTAAGCCCGTGCACCACAACTACTGAGCCCGTGTGCCTAAAGCCCGTGCTCCACAGCAAGAGAAGCCACCGTAATGAGAAGCCTGCGCACCACAGTGAAGAGTAGCTCCCGCTCACCACAACTAGTGAAAGCCTGCGTGCAGCAATGAAGACCCAGTGCAGCCATAAATAAATAAATAAAATAAATAAATAAATAAATAAATAAATAAATAAATAAAAATTTTTTAAAAACCTACACACAGATGTTTGTAGCGGCTTTATTCATAATTGCCAAAACTTGGAAACAACTAAGATGTCCTTCAGTAGGTGGATGGATAAATAAACTACGGTACATCCAGACAATGGAATATTATTCCGCACTCAAAGGAAGTAAGCATCAAGTCATGAAAGACATGGAGGAATCTTTAGTACATACAACTAAGTGAAAGAAGCTAATCTGAAAAGGCTATACACTGTGTAATTCCAACTATATGACATTCTGGAGATGGCAAAACTATGGAAACAGTAAAAAGATCAGTGGTTGCTAGAGGTTAGGGGGAAAATGTGGAGCACAGAAGATATTATGGCAGTGAAAATACTCTGTGAGATTCTATAATGGTAGATACATGTCATTATACATTTGTTTAAACACATAGAATGTACAACACCCAGAGTGAACTGTAATATAAAGTACAGACTTAGGGTAATTATGATGTGTCAAGGTAGTTTCCTCAGTTGTAACAAATGTACCATTCTGGTGGGGGATGCTGATAATGAGGGAGGCTGTGCATTGGCGGGGTGGGGGAGGCAGACACAATATGGGATATATGTATACCTTTCTCAGTTTTGCTGTGAACCTAAAACTGCTCTAAAAAATTGTCTTTTGAAAAACTTAGTACAATGCCCCAGCTTTGAATAAATATTTGAACTCAAACGTATTCTAACTTATAACAGCTCCTCCTTGCTTGTCATCCAATTGCAAACTCCTTAGGCTGGTCTTTAAGACTGTCAGTAATATGAATCTGGCTTACCTACCACTGCTTTCCCATACATCCAGCCCTTAATGTCCACCCCAGCTGAGCTACTGATCTTGTTACCGAGTCCAAGCTTGTACTGCTCACCGAACGACAGGCCAGTAAATCGAGAGACGAGGTATTGGGGCAAGGAATAGCAACTTTATTCAGAAAGCCAGCAGAAAGAGAAGATGGTGGGCTAGGGTCCCAAAGAACCTTCTTACCCGAGTTAGAATTCAGGCTTCTTTTATATTAAAAGGGGAAAGGTGTGGTTGGTTGTTGCTAACTTTTTGGTGTCAGAAGGCTTTGTTTTTGCAGCTGTCAGGGTAGGTAAGATCACTGTATTCCTGTAAACCTCCAGCAAGACGACTGTTATTCTCTGTTCTGCAACTTTATCTCTGTACAAATGGGAAAGCGTTATACCTTTAAAAGTAGAGCCTTGAGAATGGGCTATCCTGTATATTTCAGACTATAGTCTACTTTCTTAACCTGTAGCAGAAGCAAGAGAATATAAAGGTTAAAGTACAAGAAACAGATCCAATATGGAGTCAGATTTGTTCTTCCCTATTACATGCTCACAGTTCCTGCCTCTGTGCTTTACCCAGTGGAACTTCCTCCACTAGGACCCTAGTTCCCCATCATCTCTGCCTGTCAAGTATTTGTCCATTCTTCACCTGGTTCTTTCTCTCTGAGGTATTTCTCTCCTTATAAACTAAAAGTTGTCACCCCTTTCTCTAAAAACACTCCCACCACCACTGAACCTCTTTTATGGCACCAAGAGATTAGACACCCCTATGTATGATTGTGTGTGTGTTCAGCTGATATTTGTCCATTTTTTATCTCCTCACAGATTTCCTGGCACAGAGTGAGTGAGCAATAAATAAATTTATTAAATTAAATAGCTTTTTTTAAAAAACTGTTTAATGCATGATTTTTTATTCTGGATCATCATTTCCTACAGAGAAATAACAGTTTCTTGGACTTTTTAAAAGGACTTAAAATATGGCATTGCAAATGGTATGGAAATGCTGCAATGTAAAAATAGTCACCTATTTCATACAACTGTAATGAACATAGCAAAAGGAGGTGCCCAGCTTTATATCATCTGGAATATTTTCATAAAATTTAAACATTTAAGAAATATTTGGTGACAGATTTGGAGTGCTAATCCTTGGCAATGTTAAGTATAATTTTTCCTGGGTAATATGACGGAAAATACAAATAAAATAGTTTGCTGTGACTACTAACCTAGAGTGATTTTATGTGTTAGATAACAGAAGTAAATCAGTATATCTGTTATCTGCATTATCTCTATATGATTGTCATCATTAGTGTCAGTTACTGTGCTCTATTTATTTGGCTTCTCTCTGTAAAGTAGATCAGTCAATTGTTGTTTTATTGGAACAATGCACATGCTGTATGTGGTTTGCTCATCATATAGCACAGAGTTAATTAAGATTTAAAATAAAAATATTTCTTTCACTTTATAGATACTCCAATTACCAGTCACTTATTATAAGTTATAATAATATTTAGATACACTCAAGCATGTACATTATTGAGAACAAGATATTTATCTATTATATTCAGTAATATAATATTTTAATCACCTAGAAAGCTTATAGTCTTACTTTATTCCTCATTAGTACTTTAATTTTATAAGTTAACATAACAGTATAAATATTATAACAGTGTGGATCCTCTTGGTCAGGAATGTTAAGGAATATTATAACATTTTATTTATTTCAGGTTATATGGAAGGATCCAGAAGTGTTACCATCTGAATTGTTACTAAAAATACATTCACAGCTCTGGGAATTAATGCCTAGCAAACAGAAAGTACCCCTAGTTGTCAGGGTAATTGGCTTTACTTTAGTGTGCCTGAGATGTCTTAGTTACTTTCAATGGTCTGTCTGAGTAAAATGCTTGTTATTTTTTTAAAAACTGGCACCAAGTAAAGCCAACATAACATTAAGTTCTACCTTATTAACATCAACAGTTTAAGTGTTTCTCAGAGCAACAGTGCCACTATGAAATCTAACTTACTAGGCTTGAATCCTTCTCTCCTATCCAAATGCTTCATTCATTCATTCATTCATTCATGTAGCAGATATTTATTATTATTATATCTAATATATCCCAGGCACTGTGATATAGAAAGGTACTAGTATTTAAGAAATTCAGTCTAGTGGGGGATCTATATTAACAGAAAAATTATAATACAATATGGTATGTATAACTCATTAAACCATTCAACAAAATTATATTGAACACTCACCATGTATGCCTGGTAGTGGGTATTCAAAGAACTACAAGTAACATCACAAGTAAACACACACGGTCATTGTCTTTAGGGAGTTTGTAATCTAGAAAGTTCTTTAACAAATAAATAGAAGACAAAATTGATAGTTATTGATAGTTATCAATAGCTGGGTTATATAATCGATGAGTGAGGGTTTAAAGTTGAAGAACACACAAACAATTGCTTTCAAGGTTCTAACATGGGTTTGTTTATTTGGTTATTCATTTATTTATATTTAATACATGCTAGGCTCTGTTATAAGCACTTATTAATTCATTGAACCCTCAATAACAACCCTACTGCTATTTTATCCCTATCTGTGAATGAGAGGTCAAGTAACTTCCCCAAGGTCACAGAGCTATTAAGTGTTAATACTGGAACTCCACCCAGGCAATCTGGCTCATGAATCCATATTTCTAACCACTAATCTAGGCTGCCTTTCACAAGTCACAGGTGACAATAGGCATGTCCCATGGCCTGTTGCCATGGAAAATAAAAAAGCATAGCTCTGATGGGGAAGATGTCGGTTTGAGATACTTAGAGAACGTAACTATCGGTAGGTGGCTTGCTGGATGTGAGTCTTAAATTTAAGAAACAGGGCTGGGCTAAAGACAGAGATTCAATAGTTGCCAATTTATAGAAATTAGTGAAAGCCTTAAAAGTAGGTGAGCTCACTTAGTGGTGATCCACAGACCATTTGGGGTCTATGTTGAAACTTAGCAAAGTAGAGAAATAAGGATTGTTGAAGGCTTTAGCACCTGTGATGGTTAGTATTATGTGTCAACTGGACTGGGCTGAGGGATGCCCCCAGATAGCTGGTTATTGACAGGACATGGAAAATTAAGTAAATAAAATAAATACAGTTATTAATCTCATAGAAAATACAGTTGTTATACAGCAAATGTAGTTATAGTATATTACATGGTCCAGCTTTTAAAGATGCAATAATGTAAATAATGCATATTTTATAACCAAAATTACTGTATAACCATATTGATGGGATGGGGATAGAAAATGTGTGTTGAAGAGGGAAGGGTTATGGGACAGAAGGGTAAAAGAGCACTAAATTTTTATCTTCCAAATTGTCAAGTCAATAGACAGTGCCTAAAACTCAAAACAAGAACTGACACATTTTATTTAGAAATATAGAGATAAGTACAAATAATCAGTTAAGAATTGAGTGTGAAAGTTTCCAGTAAGGAAGAAAGAAGGCTTGGGGACTACTGTTTTTCATAACAGAATCTGTGGTGCTATTGAATTCTACTTAACTGTGTATACATGTAATTTTTATTTTAAAGCTAAATAATATGTAAACTTGAAGAAGGAAAACACAATGAAGGCCATAGATAGCAGAATTTGTATTGGCAAATATCGAAATAGTAAGCTCCTGGAAGATGGGGTTGAAGAATTCCACCAGAGACAGAAAGTTCTAATATCTGGGAAATAGGAGTTTCCAGAGAAGAGGGAAAAAAAATAAAGATTAAAAAAGATGGAATGGATTCTTAGGATGACAAAAATAATAGATAACAAGTGTCCTGTTCCTGACTCATTATAGTGAAATTCAGGATTATCAAAGAGAAAGAAAAATTTCTAAAAGCTTCCAAAGAGAAAGAGCAGATCACTCATCAAGAAAAGAATGTTAATCAGATTGACATCTGACTCCCCAACAAAACCCCTGGAAATAAGACAATGGAGGAATATTTTCAAAATATAGAAGAAAAAGAACTCTGATTTTAGAATATATCTTCCTAGACTGTCATTTAAATGTAAAAGTGAAATTAAGACATTCTCATGCATTCAAGGTATCAGAGGTTTTGTGTAACAGTGATCCTCTAAAAATACTCTTTGAGGAAGTACTACAATAAAAAGTAGAATACTACTAGAAATATGAAGAGAATTGGTGAACAAGTAATTTAGTAATGTTATTGTGGCATGGAATAGCAAGAACCAAAATTAAAAAGAAAAAGCAAGCAAGAAAAAAAATAGAAGTCAAAAAAAGAGAAAAAGGAAATCCATTTCAACACAAAACTGACATTCTGGAACTTATATGCTACCAATACAGTGGCAGAACCAAAAGATGGAGAGGTGAAAAGGTATAAAATATTTATCCTGTGTGAAGGAATATATAGATACTGGTAAATTCATAAAATTGGCAAGAAAAATTAACCTTATGTGTGCCTTAAAATGTTAGTGACAACAATAGAAAAAGAGAAATAAATATATATATTGCATTTTAATCAGTGAAGAATTTGGTTTATCTAATGCAAAACAGGAAAGAATGAAAAACAAAAATGTGTACAGTAAAGAGAAAATATAAAATAAGATAGAATTTTAAAAATCTCAATATAGAAACAAGTATAATAACTATAAATAAATTCAAATCTCCAGTAAAAAGCCAGAGACGATCAGATTAGATTTAAAAAGCAGTATCCAGCAATACCTTGTCAGAGTAATGCAAGATAAACTTATAAATTCTATGGTACTTTTTACAAACAGCAAATAGAAAGCATACCCTTTTCAATAACACCCAACACTCTACACTACAGAGGATTAAAGAATTTACAAGACCTCTTGAAGAAAATTGCAAAACTCAATCGAAAGACTTCAAAACTCAATCAAAAAATATAAAATTCTAAGTGAAAAGATACCCTGTGCTTGTGTAAAGGATGACTTAATATTATTAAGATGTCTTTTCTCCACAAATGTGTAAAAGCAATGCAATCACAATTAAAATCTAGCCAGAATTTTTCGGAAGGATACAACATGTTTATTATAAAACCAAAATAACAGATTACAGATCAGTGAATAACTATGTTAACTCTTTTAAAAAAATCTGCAAAACTGGGAAGAGAGGTTTGGCATCTAGCCTACCAACATTCAAACATACTAATAGTCTTAAAAGAGAGAACAGAAGCATAATCTTTATTTTTTTTTCTTTTCTTTCTTTTTTATACATCTTTATTGGAGTGTAATTGCTTCACAATGCTGTGTTGGTTTCTGTTGTACAACAAAGTGAATCAGCCACATGCATACATATATTCCCATACCTTCTCCCTCTTGAGCCTCCCTCCCACCCTCCCTAGCCCACCCTTCTAGGTCGTCGCAAAGAAGCATAATCTTTAAGTAAAAGCATATAAATTAATGGGTTTGAATGCACCAAAATAAGGATATTTGTTTAAAAAAAGAATATCCTAGACAAAGCTAATGAACAATGACACTATAGGAGAAGAACTTTACAACACCTAAAACTGACAAAGGAATGATATACAGTGGGGGTTAGGAGGAACTAATACTTCAGGAAAATAAGAAAAAGAGAAGAAACCCAAACTTGATAAACACGCATTTAGGAAAGGGGGAAGCACAAATGTTAAATAATTACATGAAGAAATACTGAATTTCAATTTGTAATGAGACTAAAGTAAACAAATGGATCCCACTTTAAACCTTAAAAGACTGAAAAAAATTAGAAAATGGACAAGGATATGGGGAAACAGAAACCACCATGGTTCAACTGGTGCTTCCTAGAGTAGTGTAGCTACTCTGGAGAGCAATGTGGCAGTTATTAGTAATAGTAAAGAAAAGTACACCCTACGCCCAGCAACGCTTCTACTGGAATGTCCTCTCCAGAGAAATTCTCAACTAGGGTACATGCCAGAGTATGCATATTGCAGGGGGACTTGGGGGCATCTAGCCGTCCCTCACTGAGGGGAAATGGGCAGGGTAAAGGGGGTGGATGTGTACTATGGAATATTATTCAGGTTAGAAGTGTTAAGCTTCTTAAGATGTGCCCCAAGAACAAAGATGTATCTTGAAAACATAGTGTAGAGAAAAGTGAAAACCAGAATGGGATCTATGATGAAATTAACTTTATGTAAATTTTAAATATATGCAAAACTTTACTATATATTTTATATATTAAAATCATTGTCCATACAGGGGAGAGCAATTGAAGGATAATAACATGAGAAGAAATATGTTAACAAAACAAGAGAGGGGTCTCGTGGGACAGTGCTGATACCAGGCCATGAACTGAAAAGAACAACTCCACGCTCTTTAGCTGAGAAGGAAGGAAAGGGAAGAAGGAGGGAGGAAGAGAGAGAAAAGAAAAAGTAAAAATTTAAAAGTACAGGCCTTGGGCTTCCCTGGTGGCACAGTGGTTGAGAATCTACCTGCCAATGCAGGGGACACGGGTTCGAGCCTTGGTCTGGGAGGATCCCACGTGCCGCGGAGCAGCTAGGCCCGTGAGCCACAACTACTGAGCCTGCGCGTCTGGAGCCTGTGCTCCACAGCAAGAGAGGCCGCGACAGTGAGAGGCCTGCACACCTCAATGAAGAGTGACCCCCGCTCACCACAACTGGAGAAAGCCCTCGCACAGAAACGAAGACCCAACACAGCCAAAAATAAATAAATAAATGAATTTAAAAAAAAAAAAAAAGAAAGAAACAGAGCATCCCAAACTACATGAAATTGTAGAGCATCAAAAAAGTTTTTGAAATTTGTTTATTTGGCATCAATGCACCATAGATACCAAAACCTGACCAAAAAAAAAAAAAGTACAGGCCTTTAAATATCTATCATTTTCTAATTAAGTTAGTCCAGTTATTATCAATTTATAACATAACTTGTGCATAAATTTGTTTTCTCTCTTAAACCTATGGAGTTCCCAGAACAGCCACGTTCTGCCATATGACAGTCATTCTACACTGTCCTGTTTTGATCCAAACAAGGGGGCAAAAACCTAACAATAGACTGCGGACATTTCCCTCCCAGGCCCCAGGACTCAGGGGCTGCCACTTACGTGAAGTCCAGCAACCTTGAAGCGAATGTGTTGAGAGTGCCCCAATCAATGAGCCTCTGGACTGATTGAAGTGGTAGAATCTCTGATCTTTGGGGGTATCACCGTACTTCTATCTTACTACTAAACAAGGCAGTAGTTTCCTAAAATATGCTTTTATTCAAAACCTTAATTCTTAATTCCTTCATGAGACTATCTTTTTGGATTCCAGTAGTATAAAATGTTGCCAACACCCTTAAGATAATAAACTGTGTTCAATAATCATTATTTCAGGAAATGCTTTGATGATGGAGATTTTAGATTCCAAAGTAAGTGGTGTGACTTCATGAAGAGATTTCCAGTCTCAGACAAGAGCTAGTGTGGAGCATTTAAAATAAGGAATAGAGACAGGAAAATTCCAGAAAGCCAGGGAAATTTTTGAAAGTGACGGTAAGCAGGCAATAAGGTGAACATTGGCAGAAAGTGGTAAATGCAGTGAGAAGACAGGAAAAGATAAGCATTAGGAAATAATAACAACAACAAAAATAGAATAGGGAAATGGAAAACCAGTCAAATATTTGCTTAGGTGTATGTTGTACTCATTCATCCAACATTTATTGATTGCCCACTCTGTGACTGTCTCTGTGGGAAAACAGCTGTGAATAAAACGTTACCTCAGAACTAACACTCTAAAGTGGAAGACAGGTTAAAAAATAATGAAGATACAATATGTTAAGCACTGTAATAAGGGTATAAAAATGCTGTGGGAAGACAATGGAGAGAGTAATTAATTCTTACCACAGGGATTAAGAAAAGATTCACAGGATGGCATTTGACCCCCAATCAAGAATAAAGAGCAAAGATTGTGTGAGGATAATCACTGAGTAAATAATATATTCTTGTAATTTATTAGTATTTTATACTTACCAAAGACTCCTGATTCTAGAATGATCTCTGCCTGGTATGAATATGAAAATTATTTTTAAAAAAACAATTCTTGTGGGCTAACACTTTGATTGTTTTGATGGAAGCACAGTTTTGAAAGATGACTTTCACAATATAATTCTTATCAAGGTGTTTGCCCAGATTTTCCCTAAATTGGCCTAAAAATCGCTCACTTCTCTTTTATGAATTAAAAAATGTATTCTTTTCAAAAATAAGATTAGTTTTATTTGAATTTAACAACTCCTAGAGCATGACTCTGATCAATCCAGCATAATTTTAATTAATGCAATTTGCATATAAAATGAATAACACCATAGTATTATCTCAGTTTAGCTTTGAAGATAATAGAGTAATTTATCAAAATACTAAATGATAAAGAAGTTATCATATAGGTTAATGCCTAGCCCAGTGCTTGGCAGGCCATAAATGTTTACTGATTAAATAAATAAACTATAATATATCAACATGAACAAGTTAATCATTTTAAATGAATTTACTAAATTAATTGAGAATGAGATTGGTCAAACTACTTACTGAAATGAATTGGCCATTTGTCTGAGTAACTCAAATATCTAGTCAGATCCTGTAGTCAAAACAATTTTCCACGTAGATGAAGATTTAGTCTCCATCTCCATGTAGAAAATAAGCACTGACAATAAAGAACATTAATGGAGTCTTCAGTGCAGGAAGAAGGAAAGGTCAAATCCTTTCTAAAAAACAGCAGTCTTTGGTTCTCTAGTCCTCATTGGTTCTTTACTGGTTTAAAAACTATTGAATTTACGTCATCCAACTTAGATGTAAATAACAGTAGTAGGCAATATGCTGAATTTTCCCCATGATAAGAGAAAAACAAAAGAAAAATACACAAGAGTTCTTGGGAAAACAAAACTAACACAGAACAGAAAGTATAATATATGAGGATGATGAAAGATGCTAGCATATCTCTTTGTATAATTCAATGCCTGTTTTCATTACAAAAGAAGATATTATGACAAATTCAGAACTCCCTTTGAAATCAAAACCTAAATGCTTCAACCGGAACTTAAAAATTTGTTGTTCCAAGTTCCTTTTAGAGACAGAAAATTGAGTCCTAAGCTGTCATTTGTTTCCAAATTGTATTTCAGTTTCCCAGAAGACAAAGGAAAAAGGAAAAAAAAAGCCATTTTGCAGAAACCATGGCATTTTGAATAGTTTGATTTTGCTGTTGTTTACAATGAAAGATTGTTTAAAAGATAACACAAGTATGGAGAGGAGACCGAGAATTGAAAGTCACCTGTCTTAATACTATCCTCATATAAGATAGTTCCTTCAGAACGCAGAAATATAACATAACAATATACATGTTTGGTGACAGGGACCATAGTTCCTTCTGAACTTTAGTAATAGAGGTTTGTTTCATCAGTGATTTCAAAACTGTCTGAATGTTTTGAAATTTTAGAAATAGATTTGTAACAAATATTTACATATATATTTTGTTTGATCATGGTACTCAAGGGTTGGAGAAGGAGGGAGTGGAATTTTATTCTTTGTTCTGATGAGAATCAGATACATGACCCACACAAAGCAGGTCAGTCAAATTTCCACAGTGCCATATTAGCTGCTTTCCCATAGATGCAGGTTAAGGATTGTAAGGCTCTTGGTGCAAGCAACAGAACCAACTGGCTGTCAGGAGTGAAAAGGGAATTATTAGAAAAATACGAAGTCTGCAAATTGGAGGGACTTGTTCTGGACAATGTGTGAGACCCAAAGGGATATTCTGGAAGTTAGGCAGCATGGATTTTCTGGCCAAGATACTAACACTGCACACAACAATTGGACACTCATTGCTACAGCTCACCACACCTTCATTCAAAGCTCTAGAATGCTTAGTTCTGTCTGCCAAGAGGTGGGGAAAGAGAGGAATTTTCCCATTCAGGCTCCATAACAGAAGTGGGGCACCAGATCCCACTGATACTACACCCAATTACAGTCTTCCTAAAAAGAAAGGCAGATATTAGATGCTGAACAGAAACAAAAAGAAAGTAAGAGAAAAATATTTATGGTATTCCTGTTCCCTCTTCTTCTCTAAAAGATATAAAAGATGAAGACAAGAGCAAGGGATAGAAAAGCTTCCTCTTTTAGGCTCACCTGATTACGTTCTGAGCCCTGGACCGTGTGTGCATTTTAAAGGCTAATTTAAATGACTGCAATGCATTGGAATGTCTTAGATGAAGGACAGTTTTCAAAATATCATTTCAGTCAACTGGAATTTCAATGAAACCTCAAACAATCTATTTATACACATTTTATAAATGACATGACACTAAACTGCTGGTTAAAATGTGAAAGAAGCGATAAACTAACAGATGTTCTGTTAACGTGGTATCTATATTTTTGGAAAGGTACAGAATGACTTTAAGAACGATACCTTACTTAGGGAAAATCGTAGTCATTGAAATAAATCTCTGAGTTGTAGACAGAGATGGCAACATGAAGAGGTTAAAATCGCAGGCCAAATACATTATGATAAATAACATAGCCGTCAAAATTGCTTTATGACAGGTAAAATAAAACAAAAATCTAGTACAGCTAGAGTCCTTTGGAATTAAACAAAAAGGATATCAACCCATAGAAATAATTTTTTTTTTCTAATCGCTCCTGAAAAGTGCTTTAGATGCCTGAGTTTGAAAAATCTCAGCCCAGAATATAAAATCTATGTCCAAATCCATTTCTCACATGGGAACCAAAGTGAACTTTCTAAAACACAAATTGGATCATGTACTTCCCCTTTCTTAAACCTTCCAGTGTCTTCTTATGCAACTTAGAACATAATTCAAACAGCACACCAGAACCTGCAGTCCTCTCTGCCTTCTGCCCCTGAAACCTCACCTCCAGCCAATTCTCCCCTTTGTTTTCTGTCTCCTGGACTCACTGATATTTCAGGTTCTTGAGCAAGCCCAAGCTCTTTCCCACCTCAGGATCTTTGCACACCCTGTTTTCTTTGCTTAGAATGTCCTTGCTCTTCCCTTCCTTCCCTTCTCATGGCTAGTTACTTCTCAACCATCAAATCTCAGCCTACATGAGTACTCCCCCCTCAATATTTAGCAAAATGTAAAACCTTTATTTATTTAATGTCTATCACCCTCACCACAGGACTATATACATCTTGAGGGTAGTGGACAGGTCTTTCCCTCCCTGCACATTTCATAGTATCTGGCATGTAGCAAGTAGTCCATTAATATTGGTTGTACAAATTAATGTTTTGAATAAATATTTTACTCTATCATTTTCAACTTTTCAAAAAGGCCAAGTGTATTTTTTATGAAATATTTTGTTTCATGATTCATATGAATTCTTTTTCAGCAGATGAGATAAAAGTATAAATTATCAAGTTCACTAAGGCAAACTAATTGGCTGCAGTTTCAGAGTAAGGAGATACGCTGTAATTAAAACAGAACTCTTAATGACCCAGTATCTAAGAGTGGAGCCCAGGGAGACAGGCTGATTGGGTTGGAATCCAGGCTGACCTATGTATTAGCTGTAGGACCCTAAAAAAGTTAGTTTCTGAAACTCAACTTTCTCATCTGAAAAATGGGAAAAATAATCCGCTCATTGGGTTGGGGTGAGAATTAAATAAGACACCATAAAGGAAGCATTTGAAATAACACCTGACATATTGTGAGCAATTATTATTATTACCCAAGTAAAACCTCCAAGTTCAGTGGACCTTAGTACATTGAAAATTGCAACATTCTTCATAATCATTGACCCTTCCTAGTTACTTGCCAGTTGCCATAAGTGATGAAGATCATTTTAGAGTTTGTGTTATGCTATCTTTCTAACCTCATGCCAAAAAAGCTCTGGTTATATGGGGCTTCATCAGTTACTTCGGAGTATCTGCCTTAGCCAGCTATTCTGATCTGTTTCCAACTTTAACATATTTTGGTTATTTGAAATGTTGGTGTCAACATTTTTAAAAAGAAATCGAACCTGATCTGCACCTGGCATTATTTATAACTCCAAATCATTTCAATCTTATCCCACTTCAAACCCCCATCTGTAAAAAGTGCTGGCAAGCAGAGAAAAAATATATGAAACTATTACTTGTTATAATATGCTTTCTCTTCCCCCAATCTCTTATCCCCAGAACTCATGGAATAATTTTGAAGTTATGTGGAACATAGTATCAGTCTAATAATCACCTACTCACTGTCATCAAATGGTTTTCAGGAAAGAACAATACTTGTATAATAACAAAAAAAATGAAGGAAAACAGATTTAAAGATGCTTTTTTTAAGAAAAATGAAATGGCTCCTTACCTGAACTCATAGCAGATGATCATGGTCATTAAAGACATATATAGAACAACATGTGCATATTAAAAACCCCTTGTAATCCTTGTCAGTCAGAGTTCTATAGTTATTGCACCTTCCTTTCAAACACTCTGGAACCCTCCTCCAGCTTATATTTAGTCTTATTCTATATACTCAGTTGTTTCTACCAGGAATTTGTGAGCTATATTGTTAAACAAAACACTGTTAACCAGTGTCCTTAGACTTGAAAAATATCTATACATAATTTTTACTTGTGTGTAGGGAAAGAAAATTGTAGAATCATAAAATACAGACTTCAGTGGGGCCTTGAAAATATTCTAGCTCAGCCTTCTAGAGACTTTTGTACAAAGCACTCACAACTTACATCACTCACTCTATTTGTATACATCTTTGCTAATGGAATTGTTTGGATTTAATTAGGTTCAAATGTGCCTTCCTGAAACTTTTGGATCTGCCCCAGAGAGCTTCACAGGATACATCTAATCCTTTTCCTACATGGCATTCCATAAAAATGAGAAGATAGCAATTGTATCACCCCTCCCCTGAAAAATAATTTAGTCAGTTTCTGAAATATTGAATTTATTATCTTCACAAAGAAGTTGGACTCAGTCTACACCCCTAAGTTTCCAGTTTTCATTTCCAGGGTCTGAAGATCTTCAGGTGTTTTTGTTAGTGAGTGGTTCATTCATAATTAAGAGTTTATTCTTGGCCTCTCCCTTAGGAAATGGAGTTACAGAAATCAAATCTATTTGGGCTAATTTTGTTCCTCCTTTATTTTCAGAATTCAATAATATTAGACCCTGTATTGGGTTAAATGGTGGTCCCCCAAAAGATTGGTACTCATCCTAACCCCTGAAACCTGTGAATGTGTCTCCTTTGGAAAAGGGGGTTTTGCAGATGTAATTAAGTTAAGGATCTTGAGTTGAGAGCAGCCAAAATTTAGAGTGGGCCCTAAATCTAATGACCAGTGTCCTTATAAGGGACACACAGAGGAGAGACACATGGAGAGAAGAGAAGACACAGAGGATGCCATGAGAAGACAGGGGCAGAAATAAGAGAGAGGCAGCCACAAGCCAAGGAAAGCCTGGAGCCACCAGAAGCTGGAAGAGGCAAGAAAGATTTCTCTCCTAAAACCCTCAGAGGGAATGTAATTTTATTTCAGACTTCTGGACTCCAGAACTGTGAGAGAGTAAATTTCTGTTGTTGTAACCCACCCAGTTTGTGGTAATTTATTATGGCAAACCTAGGAAACTGATACAGAGTTCTCTCTCATTCTGCATTTCCAAATCTGTAAAACAGAGCAGCTACTAAGGGATAGCCTGTTCTCCTTTTGTCTCAGAATAACGTTACCTCACCTTTCCTTGGTTTTCATTTAAGATTGATTTATTTGTCATTTTTAATGCTCACTATGGGGAAAGATCCAAGAGATACCCTTGGATTCAAGATGCTGACTAAAGAAAGCTCAGATGAATCTGGAAAATCAAAGTTTACATGCTCTTGTGTCATAAGATGATAAACATGCATGAGCTGAAGATATCATGAGAACCCCAAAATTAAAATAGGGATAAATGTCACATTGGAGGCTCATTTTTTCCATCTCTCTTGATTATGCGCCTGCCACTAATCATGAAAAGTGGGTTGTTAGAAGAGGAAATTGTGAAATTGTGCAAAAGAGAAAAAAAATGTGTACCAATTGATGCAAACACACACAATTTTACATACAATTTTATGGATCCACCATTGACCACACAAGAGTCAGTAGCCCTGTATTAGTTTGCTAGGGCTGTCATAACAAAGTCCTACAAACTGGGTGGCTTAAATAACAGAAATTTATTTTCTCAAAGTCTGGAAACTAGAAGTCCAAGATCAAAGTGTCAGCAGGATTAATTCATTTGAAAGCTGTGAGGGAGAAACTATTCCATGCCTCTCCCCTAGCTTCTAGTGGTTTGCTGACGATCATTTGACATTTCTTGACATGTAGAAGCATCAGCCAATTTCTTCCTTCATCTTCACATGGCGTTTTTCTTATATGCTATCTCCAAATTTCCCCTTTTTATGACACCAGTCATAATGGATTAGAGGCCCACCTACTTCACTAAGACCTCATCTTAACTAATTACTTCTGCAATGACCCTATTTCCAAATAAGGTCACATTCTGAAATACTAGGGGTTAGAACTTTAACATATGAATTTAAGGGGGGGACGCAATTTAATCCATAATAACCCCCCAAATTAATTACCCTTGAGGTATGTACTACATGTTCAGAATTGTGCCCATTGTCATGTAAAGTAGAAAGAATTGTGTCATGATCTCTACTCTCAGAGAATCTCCCTGAATGGGCATGTGAAACAATGACTGAAAAAAATAAGATTATTTACTATGTGTGACATGAAGACAAATACTGTTATGATTCCACTTATATCAGATATCTAGTCAAATTTATATAAATAGAAAGTAGAATGGTGGTTCCCAGGACTGGGGGTGGGGATGGGTAGTAAAAAGGGAAGCTGTTTTATTGTTTAATGGGTATAGAGTTTCAGTTTTGCAAGGTGAAAAAGCTCTGGAGATCTGTTTCACAGCGATGTAAATATATTTAACACTACTGAACTGTACACTTAAAATGGTTAAGATGATAAATTTTATGTTATATATTTTCCACAACAATAAAAAATAAAATAACTGAAGCAAAAAACTGAGTAGATGGGTGCATGAACAAATGAGATTCTAAAGTATGAAGAAAAAGTAGTGAGAGTGACAAAAAATAAGATTTCATGAAAGTCATGAAAGAGAAGAAAAGATTGAGGAAATATTAAAGGCCAGAGACAACTGAGGAGAAATCACTCCCAACTTCAAGGGAGATTCTGGATTAGAAAAAGGACATTAGTGAAAAGCTGGTAAATATAATTAATTAATTAATTTTTAAAAATAAAAATAAAATTTAGTTTAGTTAATAATATTGTCCCAAAGTTCCATTCCTGTTCTTGATAATTGTACTATGGTAAGGTCAGATTAGTTAACATTAGAGGAAAGGGGGATTAGAGTTATAAGTTCCTCCTTTGACCTATTTTTGCACTTTTTTTGTGAGTCTAAAATGTGTTCATAATTTTTTAAAAATAGCCTTCCAGCACAGTATAAACTGCTGTGTTCAAATTCGTTCAATTGTGTTCAAATCCTTACTAGCTGTGTGAATTTGAGAAAGTTACTTAACCTCTCTGGTATCATATTCCTTATATGTAAGCTGGGAATACTATAGGCATATACTTCCCTTGGTTGTTATGAAGATTAAATGAGTTAATATTAGTAAAGTGACTGGCACATAACAAATACTATAAAAGTGATAGATAAAAAATAAATTATTGCTAAAAAGATGTGTTGACTAGTTAAGAGTGTAATTAAATAGACTTGCAATTGGTTAATAAAACATCCAGAGTCTCTGAGAGAAAGCAAGGAGAAACAAGTCATTGAGAAGAGGCTCGGCTTTGGACAACATAAAGGATACTTTTTCCACTGAGGCTGGAGGAAATATTATGGGATGGGTGGGTATATACTAACGTTTATCATTGAAAATAGGAAGTCAAAGGACTTTCCTACCTAAAAGATGCTTTATAATTTATAAAATAGAAAGGAGGATTCTTGACTAAATATGAGATGGCAGAAGGAGTTAGAGCAGTTGGCCTGTGTGCATTTGTAGTTGGGGATGGAGGAACCTTCTGGGGAAGGAAAAAAATTAGGAGATCCGTGTAGACATGTTGATAGTTGAACACCCTGTAAATAGACTGATGATATTTGATAGAAGGAGAGCCCTTATCTTTGGAGTTCTTTTAACAGGATGTTCCTATTTTAGGATTGCTCATGATAAACAGACCTAGGTCATAAGGATTTATGGTGCATGGCTCTCTGGAAAATGTCGCACAAGCTAAGTGACTATTTGGGGTCCAAAATGGAGATATTTCATAACCTAAATGCTCCTGCTTTATTAAGTAATAACCCATGAGCATTTCTTAGAGACCTCATCTATTACTCTGGACCACTCAGTGCATGGCTAATGTGGGAATGATGGACCATGAGAGCTTTACAGGTGTCTTAGACCTCTCCAGGCTTCCCCTGTGCCTCTTGATTGCTTGTATTCTTGAATGTTTTTAGTAAAGCTTGATACTGGAGAAGATCTCTCATTTACGTGAGCCAATTTAATAGTCAAATTCTTTAGGTTAGCTCAGTGACTAGGAAATAATGGAGCAGGAGGTATAAGGAAAAAAATTTGGAACAGAGAAGGGAGGTGACAAAGGACACGTAGCTAAAGTGCTCAAGACCCAGCTGGCCTAGAGACAATGAATGTGTAGTGTCACCAGTCCTCGTGGACATGTGATCTCTCCAGTAGTGCCCGACAACCCGAATATAGGAACAGAGAAGGTAGATGATTCATCTAACGGAATCAAAGAGAGAGAGAGAGAGAGGTTGAAGTCAGGTGTTAGGAGGTAAAGTTTGAATATGGAAGGGAGTGGAAGCGTAAGAGCTGTATGGGGTGGGCTACGCAGCAACTAGACCTGAATTTGAATCACTGTCTGCCCCCTTCCCTTAAGCCTCAATTTCCTCATGTGTGAAGTGGGATAATAATTCCTACTTCATAAGCTTGCCATATGGTTTATGTGAGATAATGGGGTAAAGCACTTAGGACAATATAAGTACACAATAAATTGTAATTTTTACTGAATAAGTTGGTTGAAAGAAAATGGAGAGGTCAAGGAGATCAAAGCTCTGGTGAAGTTAAGACATGCTTGGCAGGAACATAACTGAGAGGACTGAAAGAATCTGAAGTTGCTCAGAGAATGGAATGTTAGAGTTTACGATTTCAAGGATGGAACAGTCCCAGGGAATAAAAAGGTGCAGAATGGGGACCCAGGGTTCCATAGGTAGGTAACATGCATGAGTACGGTGGTCACTGACGTTCGTGGAAGCCCAGAACTGTGAGGCTTCTGGGACAGGTCCCAAGAGTCCGTTTCAACATTTTTGTTTTTCACTAATGTAAGCATCATGCAGCTACAACTTAACTCCACCTTATATCAGTAAATTCTTAAATAACACTCTGAAATTTGTGTTGAAAATAGATTGATTTGGTTTTTATTATTTCCTATGTAATGAAAACACTGGTGAGGACAGTTGTGCCTCTCTTATCCTGTTAACCTCGTGCATCTGGTTGTGCTGTTTCCCCATGAACAGCACGTTACCTGAGGTCCATGAAGCAATGAGGCAAGAAACACTATGTGTGTAATGGCAGTTTTCATTTAAATTATATTATAAACAACATTCCATTTGGCTAATTTACAAGATCAAAGCATAATTATTCTAACATAGTTTCTAAAGAACAAATTAGTTCAAATCACTAACAGATTTGCTGAAATTGGTTATGTAATATAGTACTTTAGCAGAATAAATGATTTAAACTAACATAACTTGTTGAGGTTAATAGTAACAAACTTGAGAATAATTCATAGACAAGGTGAGAAATATACTAACATTAATGTTAATGACATTAACATGATTCTTCTGTATTTTAGTGATGTAACTAGTCCAGAAAACACATAGTAAGCAACAACAAAAAATTAGAACCTCCAATAGCGACCAATGCTGTTGAATATAATTATAAGAAATTATAAATTGGCAGGTAAAACTCTAATCCTAAATATTATATCCATGTGATATCCCTGTAATTTGTTTTAAGTGTAGATTAGGATTCTATTCAGAAGAATAATTTTATTTCTATTTTGAGTTTACAAAAATGTTACGTTATATTTACAAATAAATTTTTTTTCAATTTAGTCTATTCTACAAAATACCAAGCATTCAAATATTTAGGGACATTGGTATGACTGATTTTTTGGTATAATATAATAGTAAAGTATAATAGAGTGTATACATAAACATAGTAATATAATACTACTACAGTTTTATGTTTTATAAAATTTTAGTTGGTGGATTTTGCCATAAGTTTTCATCAGAATGGTTTCTTCTTTCCAAGTGAAAAAAGGAATGGTTTGACAGCTATTTCTACTATCATTGTAGACCAGTAGCCAAATCCATTCTAAAGTTACAGTGAAGATAAGATTTCTGGTGTTTAAATCCGTCAAAAGAGTAATATACTGTTGTATAACATTCATCTTAAAGGTTTAAATGCACTTTATCTTCTTTTCTTGCTTCTTTTCTCACATCTGCGCCTTTAATGCAAGATTTGGCCAAGTTCCTATTCTCTGGCCTCTTCTATTTTCTCTCCTTTAAAATAAATTATTGCAATCAAAATAATGCATGCTTATTACAGCTACTCAAATACTACCAAGAAGTGTGGTGGTAAACAACAGTATCCCTCTACTTTTCTACCAATCCCACTTCTATTCCTCAGAAACAACTCTTAACAATTTCAATTTTAATAACTAAACAGTACGCTTCTATATACTTCAGTTTATTGATTTGATGACTCAATACTATCTATTGATTCAGCACTATGAATTTTGAGATTTAGCGTATTTATACTTTCTCTTTTTCCCACCTCTGCTTCCTTCTCCCAATGTTAATAGTTAGATCATTATCTTTAATACTCCCATTGCTTACATTTATCACATTAAGTAATATCCTTAAACTTCTGTCTCTTGTTCTATTAATTTTAGGCAGGATCCCTTAACTCTCCACTTAAAAAATTAAGATATTTGGCTTCATACCCTTCCTTCCACTTTTCTTCCATCTCCGTATCCCTTCCACATCCCACCTTCTACCACTTACCTCTTATTTTTGTGTTTTCAAGGCTGTTAACATTCACCTTCTTTTGTGCAACCACAGCCCAACTTTCTATTCTTTTCCAGAGATTAACTCTAAAGGTAGTAACCCAGAAACAGCATTTACATTATCATTATTATATAAATATAAATGTTGTTCAAAGTTGGACCAAATACTATACTAAAATTGTATTACTTTTTTCTGTAGTTCTAAAGTTACAACCTCCAGGGACACTCAAAGGAGATTGTGGTGGCTTTGTAATGTCAATGTGTAATGTGATCAGCTAGGCTGAACTACATTTCCCAGGATTGCCTTCCCCACATGATTCAAGTTGGAGTGGGCCGGGAAATTTTGTGTGAGATTTTGAAGGCCAAAGTGAAGAAGTAGTCATGTTGTTTTTATGCTCAGCAGTTTGAGGCAGGGGCAACAGGAGGTGTCAAACTCTCGCACATTTTTGCTTACTTACTGGTTCATCTTGTTGGCAAGGAGCAAAGCTCAGCCTGCAGTGGCTGCATCTCTCCCTAGATTTTTCAGTTTCTTTGACTTCTGGGCCAGGTGGATGTTTAATTCCATGACAAAAGGAGCCAGCTTATCCTGCAGAACACACACATTATCCAAGTTGGAGGTGGTGAGAAATTGGCACAGATTTCAGTCTGCTCTTACTGATCTCAGCTAGTGTTCATTGGTTCTGATATGCTTACTCCTCACTGTTTTATTTATCTTTCCTTCTCCATTGAATGTCCTGCAGACTTCTTAAAGCCTCAGACATCAGATGCCAGTTGCCTTATGTAAACAGCTTCTACAACTGCGTGTGTGTATACGACTGATATAAATATTGTTTCCAACATTCATTTCAAATGAATTTTCTTTTTTTTTAAACATTCTACAATTGCTTAAAATTGTATCACATCTTAGCTTGCTTCATATTTTTTCCCGAAATTTCTCATTGCATTTCTTTGTTCCTTGAATTTGTGACTTTACCATACTCACATTTTTCTACCTCCTCGGTCATATTGTCCACAAAGTTCCTTTTTCCCCTCCCAGAGATCTACTTCCTAGAGTCCTTTCTCTTCAATCCCGAATTGTGCAAAGGTGTAGTTCTGAGATTTCACTGACTTTTTTACCAAGTTAGATTGACTGTTTCTTGGATCCCCTATCTCCTTTCTTTGTGTACTTTCCTGTATTGCTGGCGTATATCCTGTAGTCACTTAGAGAAAGGGTTGGTGAAGAATGAGTCTTTTGAATCTTTGCATGTCTATATATGTCTTCAAACACCCCTGATTTTTGTTGAACATAAGATATTTTTTTCCCCTCAGAACTTTGAAGGACTTCTTTATATAAGTTTTTAGTGCCTTTTATCCTTGGTACTCTATAAAATTTCATTACAGTATATCTTTGTGGGGGTCCTTTATGGAGTTCTGGACAGTTGGTGAGTCTTAATATAAAGGCTCATGTCTTTTTCAGTTTGGGATAATTTCCTTCTCTTTTTATGTTTGATAATTCTCTCTCTTCCACTACCACCAACACACACACACACACACACACACACGCACACACACAATTTTTTGTCCTGTCTTTCTAAAACTCTAATTAATCAAAATTTAAACATTCCATATTTGAATCCCCTGCCTGCCTCATCTTTTCACTAACATTTACATTACTTTCTAATTTTGGTCACATTTCTGGGAGTTGTTTTTTTTTTTTTTAATCCGCTTGTAATTCCTTTGCATTGCTTTTCTGTTCTTGGATTAAGAATGTAGTATCTTTTTGAATCTCTCTGAATATATTAGATACTTTAGGTAGAATAGAAAACACATGTGGACCTTAGTTATTTAACTAGCTACACAAGGATAATAATAACTGTTCTGTGGGATTATTGTTAAGTATTGAGATAATATATGAAAAATGACTTGTAAATTATAAAATATGTAAGTATAATATAGAAAAAAGATATGTAATTATATATTCCTACATAATAATATTTCAGAGCATGACAAATAAATGTTCATATTTATTTCTTTTTATTATTTTTTTTAAATAAATTTATTTATTTATTTGTTTTTATTTTTGGCTGTGTTGGGTCTTCGTTGCTGCGCGTGGACTTTCTCTAGTTGTGGCGAGCGGGGGCTACCCTTCGTTGCGGTGCGCGGGCTTCTCATTGTCGTGGCTTCTCTTGCTGCGGAGCACAGGCTCTAGGCGCATGGGCTTCAGTAGTTGTGGCACGTGGGCTCAGTAGTTGTCGTTCGCGGGCTCTAGAACGCAGGCTCAGTAGTTGTGGTGCATGGGCTTAGTTGCTACGTGGCATGTGGCATCTTCCTGGGCCAGGGATCAAACCCGTGTCCCCTGCATTGGCAGGCGGATTCTTAACCACTGCGCCACCAGGGAAGCCCTAAATGTTTTTATTAACCTTGCTTTATAGTCGTATTCCCTTCTATATTGTTCCATACACATAAAATTCTGGCCAAATCACACAACAAAATTTTCCAAGTTATTTTTCTGAATCCTTTGCTGTGATACCTCCTTGCCTTTTTTCTTGTGGTATATATCCCCAATACTCATTTTCCACATCTTCTTCAGTAATAAAATCCTTAGTTTTTAGCAAGACACATCATTTTTCCACCTCTCTGTGGTTGATTATGAAAATAAGCAAAATCAGTGTATCCAACTTTTGGTAAATGTCCAGCAATAAAGGGGGCATGCTCTTCTTCTCTACTGCCTCCTCCCTTAGTGCTGGCTGGAATGCAGATAAGATGGCTGGAAATCAAGCAGCCATCTTAGAGCCTGAACTGGAAGTTACATGCAGGAGATAGGCAGAAAAACAACAGAGAGGGAGCACCCTGGATTCCTATCCCCAAGCACTGTACTAGCGCTAGGCTAATTATATCCGGATTACTTTTATGGGAGGGGGAGACAATTTCCTAGCTTGTTGGACCAATGTTTTTTGGGGTTTTTTAGTACTCAAAGATGAATCTAATCCTAATACACTAATATACTCCCCATGCTAATACACTCCTTATCAGTGCATGATACTATTTACTCATCTTTTGAGACTCAGTTAAAATATCACTCTCTCTAGTAAGCTCTGCCTTATTAGGCATCCCCAATCAATTTTAATGTCTCACCTCTAGAGTATATTTCTCATGAGACCAAGGACCCTGTTTATTTTATTCACTACTCTATGCCTAGTGCCTAGAACAACATGTAGGTCATATTAGGCACTCTTTAAATATGTTAACTATGCATAACTCTATGACCCTTAGGACTTAGTGGCTACCTACTATAACATATATGCTTTTCCCTATGTTTCTCCCCCCAACTCAAATTATAACCTCACTCATAACCATAGGTGGGTAAAACCATATATGTCATATCACTATTTTGCTCATTTATATATATAGTACATTCTGACAGTGCTGATGAATTGAATGCTTTAAAATGAGAATAAACTTAATATATAAACAATTAAATTTTAAAGAAAATTTTAAACAAAATTTAAACAAAAATTTAATTTAAACAATTAAATTTTAAAGAAAATTTAAACAAAAGAAAATTTAAACAAAATTTAAACAAAATTTTAAAGAAAATTTAAACAAAAGTATTAAAATTTTGGGTGAAATACATCAAGACTGCCATCAAAAAGTAGTGTTTCCTCTCTCCTGATGATAGTGAGACAATTTAGTGATTCTATCTTTATTAAACATCATAGAGCAAATCATAGTCTGACTCTGGGCAGTTTACTGAACTTCTAAGCCTCAGTTTTTTCATCACTAATGTGGGGTTGATATCTATCATATTTGGCATCTTGCTCTGTGCTTAACACATATGCTCAGTAAATGATAGCTACATTTCTTATAATGACTAATAAGACATTACCTTTAAAATGTAAGGTTTTATGTACACTCATTTAATCACCGAATATTTGCTTGGTCCCTACAATGTAACAGTGATCTAGATTCTTAGGATACAAGGTCATGCTCATCCTCCAGGAATATAGCCCCTAAACAAAAAATTACAAATGGGATGAGTGCTATTGGGAAAAAGCAGGCAGAAGTGGGCCAGTTCATGAAGAGTGTGCAAGTCATGGTGAGGATTTGAGAAAGCAATTGTAGGGTTTTAGGAAGGTATGCAGGACTCATAGGTCAGGTTAAAAGATTATGCTAAAAGATTACTCCTCCGCAGACCCTCGGCCTCCTTGTCTTTTAGTTTCTACTCACCCTTTGGAACTCAGCTCAAATGACATTTCCTTCAGGAAGCTCCCTACCAGTGCCCCAGATTACATCTGGTTTTCCAATTACTCACCTGGTCTTTCTCCTTCAGAGTATCACAAATAGAATAGAATAGTTAATAATAAGCATAAAAACACTTACGTGTAAATAAGATTTTTAAAACAAATCATTCCATACGTATCATATTTTCTATTTAAACAAATTCTGTTATTAATTTTTTAAGACACAATCACCTCTTAATTATATTTTTAGGTGAGCAAGTCCAACTTTTATAATATTTTATTTTATTAAAAATCAATACTTGTGAATATATGTGTATATATAATAATTTATGTAAATGGGTATAATTTTAAATATAAGAGACCATAATGCATATATGCTTTTAACACATATATTTTTAGGATATTAGGTAGTAGCACTATTCTAAATAAGAACATGTTCCATTTGAAGCAAGAGACTGAATATACATATAAGTCACTTATTTAACAGTCTATTTATATTTTTAATATGTTCAAATTTAACATATTTTAAGAGTAAATTAAGTTACTGAGTTTTTCTCTTAAAATCATGGTAATATTGCTGAAGTCCTTCTAACTTGCTTCCCTTTGTTATAACACCTAGCATCTTTCAAATGTTTAGAAATCTACTGTGAACATGTTTTTTTTCAAATGTAAGAAAAGCCAATTGATTTTTTTAGCAACAAAAATCAGGTCGTAGGAGAAAGAGGAAGGAGACTGATGCATTCATCCTAAAATGGCAAGGCTAACGTAAAGGAGAAGTAGAAGTTTATGTAAATGAAGGAGGTTAAGATCCAAAAGGTTATGACACAGTTGGATCATTCTCATTACAGAGACATTAACATAGATGAGTACAATCTGCAGACCAGCTAAATCCAAATTGCACAACTGTACCCAAGGGAACTGAACAATTTCAATAGTTTCCTTAAACATAGAGCTAAACAGTTTGAGTTTGAAAGGGTTGCTAAGTTATTTAGAAGAACTGTTTAATCTTTAACAGTAAAATATTAAGCCAAAGAGATTTTTTGATCTATGACTTATTTCTAGAGAGCAATAAATTTATTATTCACATATTCTGAATGAGCTTGCATCAATCACTACAAGACATTCAATCAAATTCATCTTGAAAAATGAAATGGCAAATGCATTTAAATTCAAGAAAGCCAATTTGGGGCAATTGACTATAATTAAGACTGTTCACTGGGATGAGGTCTACTAGATTCATGAATATATAAGAAAGAGCCTTGCAAACACTAAAATACCAGAGTTGGGATTTTAACAACCAACTGAAAAGAATAAGATTGGAAAGAAGGTTTGCCTGAGTGAGTGAGCAAGTTACCGAGTGAGTGATGAGTACGTATGTGTGTTTTGGGGTGTGTGTGTGTGTGTGTGTGTGTGTACACACGTACAGAACCACAGTTAAAGTTACCAAAAGGAAAAATTGTAATTCTTCTTCCTCCCAACCCCCAAGCCTCACCACTATCAGAGAGTAATATATTCTCTATCTTTACTCCTCCTCTAAAATAAAGCCTTGAATTCTTGTGAGTTTCTACTTAAATAATGAAAAATTGACAGGACAAGTTTTGGAGTGTATAATTTAAGAAGAGTATGCCCTGGTGGTATAGTATCAGACGAATTCACTTTCTGAAACCAAGCTTTTAGGGAGAAGCAGGAGGTTCCTGCCACCCTCTTGAGTAGGTACTAGTTGAGCTATATCCTAAGTTATTATTCCTGCAGGCACAGACAGTCAATCCCAGTTCACAGAGCAAACTGTGCCTGCTTATGAATCAGGTCTTTTCACCATTAGTTTGCAGCTTTAAAAGATGGTACTTCCTTAAGTGCAGTTAAATTTGATGCCCTGAGCTCACTAGAGTCCCAGTGACACCTTCAACTGGCTTCTCCCCAAGAAGCACCATATTGATGTCACTGGCAGGCACTGTTGTCAATTTAATTAATACTTTTGACTACACAATCTCTAAAAGAGTAGTTCTCAATTTAACCAAAGCACTTTCCATGATGCCAAAAATTAACTTGTTTGGTTGCCTTCACTCTTCCAACAAAAGTACTTGGACACGGGCTTCCCTGGTGGCGCAGTGGTTGAGAATCTGCCTGCTAATGCAGGGGACACGGGTTCAAGCCCTGGTCTGGGAAGATCCCACATACCGCGGAGCAACTAGGCCCGTGAGCCGCAACTACTGAGCCTGCGCGTCTGGAGCTTGTGCTCTGCAACAAGAGAGGCTGCGACAATGAGAGGCCCGCGCACCGCGATGAAGAGTGGCCCCCGCTTGCCGCAACTAGAGAAAGCTCTCGCACAGAAACGAAGACCCAACACAGCCAAAATTAAATAGATAAATTAACTAAAAAAAAAAAAAAAAAAAAAAAAAAAAAAAGTACTTGGACAACTGCCAAATGCAGAACGCTTGGGTGGGGTACCTCAGGAATACACAGATGCAGGCAAGAGCTGGGTGTGGTTAAAGAAAAAAAAGTAAGCAATTATACTCCAATAAAGATGTTAAAAAAAATTATAATACAATCAACTAAAACACGACACAGATTGCAATGAATGCCAAAAGTTAGATTCAAAGGCTATGGGTGTTCAGTAAAGGCAGAGATCATATTTTTACTTCTCTTTCACCCAATGCAGTAATAATCTGCTTCCAATGACCTGCTCTGTCCCCCACCACCCACCGGTCCAGGACTCATTCCTTTCCTGCCCAGCATCGATCCCAGCACCGGTCCCAGCACAGACTTCAGTTTCTCTGTACCATCAATTTCTTAACCTTTTAATCTCATTATTATGTCCACTTTTCAAATTCTCAACTAGAGAACATTCTAAACTTCCAGTGCCTCTATTATTAAAAATAGGTAATCTTGTTTTCTTGATTGAAGTATAGTTGATGTACAACATTATAAGTTACAGGTATACAATATAGTGATTCATAATTTTTAAAAGTAATACTCCATGTATAGTTATTATAAAATATTGGCTGTATTCCCTGTGTTGTACAATATATCCCTATAACTTACTTTGCATAATAAGTTAAACTTACTATGCATAATAAACTATGCATAATAGTTTATACCTCTTAATACCCTCAATAGGTACTAACTATTATGTATAAAATAAGCTACCCCTTTCTTGCACCTCCCCCCCTTCCCTCTTCCCACTGGTAACCACTAGTTGGTTCTCTTCATCTGTGAGTCTGTTTCTTTTATGTTATATTCATGTGTTTGTTGTATAAAGATAGGCACTCTTGATGGAGAAATGCACATAATTGCAGAGAATGATGCCACCATTACAAAGTTAAGATATCTGACCTCTAAGAAGCCTTCAGGACAACTTGTTAATTCTTCGATTTTCCTCAGCAACTTCTCCCCTCTTATTTTCTTCAGCAAATATCCAGAACCACCAGTAGTCTCTGTAAATCTACTATTCAACTCCTCACCCTCAGCAAGGGTTGCCTGAAAACACAGAAAGAAGATCAAGGTCATAGAGTACAAATTCCCTCAGGTTCTGGTTCTCATCCTTGCTTCCTAAGGCTTTGTATTTATTCCTCATACTTTCCTATTCAGGCCTGATTTCCCCATCAGTGCTCTAGAGCTCAACCAGTCTCCTCCTAGACCTTTCTTCAGCAATTTTTAGTCCTTTTCATCTTCAATTGGTTCTTCTCCACTGCCTCTTTCCTTTCAGCCTGCAAACCTATGTAAATCTCTCCCTCTTTGCAAACAACCTTCCATAACACTGTGCCTCTAGATCTTTTGACTTCACGTCAATCCTTTTTTCAGATTATAAAGGTTCTCTATAGAATATTCGAAAGTTTCAGAAATGTATAATGAAATAAAATTTGTCCAGAAATAATCATTTTAGTTAACTGTTTAATGTATTGGTATATTCCTTTGAGTATTTTATTCTGTGCATTTGTATGTCTGGGTTGTTTTATTTTTTAACACAATTTTAACTTAATTTTAATGTAGCTTAAATCCTAATGTTTTCACCTTATTATATCAAGAATATTTGTCACCAAATATTTCTTGAAAAATAATTTTCATGGCAGCTTATTAGTCCATTTATTGCTGTAGCATGCATCTATTTTTCCCACACTGTGGCATTAACAAATATTTTATAATATTTGTCAGTTTAATGGACAAATATGTATTTATTTAAATGTGTATTAATTTGATTACTGGAAATTTGGGTATTATCTGTGGTCGTTTTATCTTTATGAAATATCTGTTGGTGTTTTTGCTCACTTTTCTATTTATTTATGAAACTTTTTTTTTTAATTTTAGAGTATTAACCCTTTTTCATATGTTTACTAATATTTTTCTCACTTTGTTATGTGTCTTAATTTTTTATGGTGTTATTTTACATTTAAATTATCAAAGTTTTTTTCAGGTTTTTTCCATTGCTTTTATGCACAATAAATCATCCCCCCTTCTAAAAATCTTTCTTTCTCATAGAGCTTCAATTGTTTACATTTAACTCTTCCACACCCCTGACATTTATTTGGAGCTACAGTATGAGGTGAAAACCCAATTTAACTTGATATTTTTCATAATATAGGTAACACTGATGCCAGTAGCACTTATTAAATCATCACTCCTGTCCCCTCTGATTTGTGATGTCATTTTTATCATATATTCTATTTGCCATTCTGTTAACCCTTTCTTGTCCTGCTGCTGCTCTGCTCTATGTGTTCTGAGCAGGCTGACCTACATAGATTTTTTCTGCACTCCCTTAACAGGTAAGAGGCACTGATGGGAGGAAGTGAGGAGCCAAAGTATTTCTCCCCTCTTTCTGCTTCAGGTGGTGTCTTGGGCAGAGGTTGCACTTCTCTGGCACTTTGTCCCTGCTTGGACAGGCACCTCACGATTCTACCTAGTTCCCTAGTTGACCCCGCCCCTGAGCTCTGGGAACTTCACTCCCTGCCTTTGTTCCTCCAGCCTAGGTGTACAGCAGCTGCAGCTGTAGTATTAATCTTCGGGTGGCTTCTCAGTCTTTTCTCTCATCTGTGTAACCCATTATATGCATAAAGTTCCCTCTGCTTTAAACATTCAGTTCGGTTCCTGTTTGGAACCTAACTGATGTAGCTATCTTTCCTATTCATTGATGTATGTGTACTAGGGCTACAATTTTAATGATTGTCTTTTAAAAAATGTTATTGCCTAATTTTGTTTTGAAAAAACTAATTTTTCCAAGTGAACTTTAAAATTATTTTGTCAACTTTTTTTTTGTCATTTTATCCCATTGACATGCTTAACAATACACTCACATGAATAAACAAAAATACCTATGAAATGTTTATTGCAGGACTGCTGTACTAGTAAAAATAAAAAACTGAAAGTAACCAAATTTACAATATATTTATACAATGCGATACTCTAGGGCTTTAAAAAGAATATGTTACATACACTGCTATAGGAGTATAAATTGCTATAATTATTTTGAAAACTCTTTGGCAGCATCTACTAAAACTAAATATATGAATACCCTATCACCTAGCTGTTCCAATTCTAGGTGTATACCCAACAGAAATATGTACATATGTTCACAAACAGACGTGCACAAGAATGTTCCCACAGCCCCTATTCATAATATTCTCTGCCTGGGAACAACCCAAATATCCACTAAAAGATGAATGCACAAATTGTATCATATTCGTGTAATGTAACATAGCAGTGAAAAGCCAAATTACTGAATGACTCAAATGTAATGTTGAGTATAAGAACCCAGACACAATAATAACATACTGCTTGATTCCATTTGTATAAAGTTCAAAAATGAGTAATATTAACCAATTCTGAAAAAAAATCACAATAGTATTTACCTTTGGGGAATTATGATTGGAAAGGGACATGAGGGAGGCATGATTTCTGCACTCTTTTGTAAGTGTGATAACTTTCCATTTTAGAAGTTTAAAAATGTGTAAGGTAGATCCATATGTATTGATGTAGAAAGATATCCAAGTTATGCTGCTAAGTTAAATAAAATAGTTGCTGGAGTGTACATAAAGAAAGAGTCCATATGTGTTAAAAAAAAAAAAGACTATTATGTATATGTATGTGTGTATAAACATATATTCATGTGTGAATACATACACACACACAAGAGAAAGTAAGAGAATGAGAGACTTGATTTTTCCCCACAAACATGAACTATTTTTATAATAAAAAATTATTAATAAAAAATTCAATGAAATATCTGTACTACATTGCACTGAAACTATAAATTAATTTAGGAAAATAATTCTATCTGATAATATTGTTTTCCTAGCCAGAAATATGGTACATCTCACCATGTGTTCATCTCTTATTTTATACCCTTCAGTCAAGATTCTTCACTTTCTTCCTGTATGCCCTGCATGAGTCTTGAGAGGTTATTCCTCTGTGTTATTTATTTATCATTGCTCTTATGAATTAAATTGTTTAATAACTAAGTTTCTCAAAAGAGAAGTCTAACCTTCTGTTTCCTTGTTTCCCTTCCCTTCTTACCTGCTCAACCCTAATGAAGCTGTTCTGGCAGAGATTACCAGTTGTGAAGTACAACAGATGGCTTCCATTTTTTAGCATGATACTTTTAGACAGTTATTAATTCCTTAATTCAGTAAATATTTGTTGATCACTTGATGTATGCTAGACATAGTGCTGTACACTGTAGGTTCAGAGTAAATACAAGCCCTACCCTCAAATTGCTTATATTTCAAAGGAGCAAACAGTAGATGGGTACTTACAACAGACTATGGTATGTGCTGAAGTAGAGATAAACACAAGATTCTGGGGACAAACTTCAAAGGGCCCTACCCAGGTTTTGAGTTATTAGAAACCACTCATTGTATCAGATGTTGTATAAGCTGAATGCTAACTTATGAAGTAAAGATGAGAATGAAGAACATTTTAGACATAGGTTAGATTATTTCATAATCTGCAGAAGGTCAGAATCAAGAGAAAGAACAGCATATTTCAGCAAATTTAAGGAAATGCTAGTAATTCAGTATGGCTGGATTACAGAGTTTGGGGGAGGTAATTGTAGAAAGTTAAACTCATACAGTAAGCAGAAGGCAGGTCATAAGGCCTTTCATGGCATCATAAGGAGTTTGGAGGTCTGTGACAAGCCACAAAAGGTATTAAAGATAGGGGTTGATATGATCAAACTTGCACTTTAGAAAATGGAGTTAAGCTGCAGTATGAAGAGCAGATTAGAATGGTAGAGGCATTGGAAGCAGAGAACCCCAACTTGTTTTATAATCTTGACACTGGAAATGAAGGGAAGAAATTATATTCCAGAAGTCAAACAAGTAAAAGTAAGGAGACTTGGTAATTAACTAGATATAAGAGGTAAGAATTGAGGGGAGTCAAGGCTGAAAACAAGGTTAGGAAGAAGATCAGGAAAATGTAATGTCACCTAGGCTAAGCGGGGGATGGGGAGGGAAGGAAGGAGCATTTCAAGAAGAAAAAGTAGACAACAGTCTAAAATGCAGTGATAGAGGCAAATAAATAGGGACTCATTTAGCATCAAACTATCTTAATAAGCACAGATTCATTGGTGTTCTAGAAACAAAAGCCAGATTACATTAGGCTGAGGAAGGAATAGAAGTTGAGAAAATGAAGTCACTGAGTGTAAAAAGAGAAAGATGATGGAGAAAGATAGATGGAGGAAGAAGGAAGGCTGGCTATAAATAAAATAAAAGAGACTTGACCGTGTAAATGCTGGTGGGAAGAAACCTTGTGTGTGAGGGTGGTTGTAGCTATTGAAGAGAAAAGATAGCTGATAGTAAAGCGTTAAAGCTGAAGTGGGAGAAGATGGATCCAGTACAGAAGCAGGAAGGTCCTGGGTCAGAAGGAGGAGCATCTACTCCACAGTGACTGCAGGGAAGGAAGGCAAGAGAAAGTGGCGGGAGCTGGGAGGTTTGCAAATGCAGTGGGAGGAATTGGAGGAAAGTTCCCTCTGATATTGTCTCGTTTCTCTGTGAAGTGTCTGCTTTGAGTGAAGAGTGAGACAGAGAGATCAAAGCTTCGAGGAGAAGGAAAAGTTGAAAAAAGTACTGTGGAAATTAAAAGAGGGAACCAACTAGAGGAACTCAGAAAATGATCCAGGTAGATTTCAGGACCCAGTTCTTCTTGAAACTGTTAATTTGTCAGATCATCAATCTATTGTTTGTGCTAATTTGCTCCAGCAGTACCTAGTAGCCCAGGAAGGAGAATGGAGAAAGTGGGCAGTTAAATAGGCTGTGAGACTTTGGTTTTGCCCGTGGATACAGGGGAAAGGAAAGTGGCAAGAGTTGAGAGAAATGGCAAGAAAGTGTTGCTAAAAACTGGATTTGACTCTTGGTGGGTGTCAAGCCAAAAGACACAACCAAGCCAAAGCATGGGAGAAGAAAGGATTTATTATTTGCAGCAAGTAAGCAGTGCTTCTCAGAACAGCAAAATTGGGGAAGTTTTAAGCTAAGGGTGCATGCATGTTCATGCAGGGGCTTGGGCAGACAACAGAGTCCAAGCTTTAGTTGACTGACATCACGAGGGTCAGAAAAGGTCAACATCATCCCTTAGGTTTCAGTTGATCTAGTGGTTGAGCACTTCAGGCTAATCTTTACCACTGAAACAGAACTGGGAGCCTTTACAACCAACAGAGTATCTTTGCTATTGTTACTTCTCTTGCCTGACAACAGTCATTTGTTTCTGCATTCTTTTGTTCCCTTAAGATTGTTAATTACTGAGACCTGTTCACGGGCAAGTATTGTGGCCAGGCTTAGATCACAAAATGACTTAGGCCAAAAAATGGCTTCTCTTATATCAAGAAAGCCATGCCTGGTTCTCTGTTTCCGGAGGCCCCTTACCCTATCTGGCTACCAAAAGGGTTCAAATGTTGGAGCATGGACAGAGAAGAAAGTGAGGAAAGGAGGGAACCCTGGATAAAAATAAAGGGAGCAAGAAATTGTAGATCCTGACGAGGTTGTGAAAAAGTGGTGAGAAGAACCAGAAGGATAAGAGTTCGTGATATGAGGGCAAGTTGTGAATGTTTCAGAAATGGAGCACTGTCTGAAGAGGCATGGTCTGAGTCAGGGGCATGGAATGTACGTGAAGATCATTGGCATAGAAAAAAACAATCTAACAAGAAGTGAGGCTGTTCTCTGAAAGACCCAGTGATCACTGCAGTTACCCCAGATAACGACAGGAATAGGATTAGAAAGAACGATGCATCGGGTGCCAACATACATAATGAATGAAAGGTAGTGACTGGAAAGTTTATGAGAGCATAATATATACCGTAAAAGTGTCATGAACCTCCAAGGAGGAGAGAGGTGAAGAATCATAAAAAGTCTGGATGTGGCATTGAGGCATGAGAATTTTGAGTCTACACCCAACTCCCCAGCTTGACATGTGAAGATAGGTGGCATCCATTTGAGACAGATTCTGGAGAAGCCACTTTTCAGTGAAGGTCAGGGAGTAGGATCAACTGTCTATGTAGATGGTAAAGATGTGGGAGAGGTAGCTTAACATAAGCTACGCATCGCAGAGGGTGGTGTGGGAAAGTCTGGGAAGTGGGGGAGGGGAATGGTGGGGCAGAGAAGCCCCTTCAACATGAGGGTGAGAGTACGGAAAACAACACACAGTGGAAGGCTTTAAATTAGGGGCGATGACCATAAATGACACCGACCTTAGGCATGGTGGGATTCACCGACTCTAATTTTAAACATTTCATGCCTAAACTATTGTAATAAACTCCTGTCTGGCCACTCTGCTTCCAGCTTTGCTCTTTTAAATTTATTTTTTATTTTTTGGATGCATCTGGATTAGATTATGTAAAATGCAGTTCCAATCCTGTCATTCATCTCCCTGATTAAAATCTCCAGTGCTAATTGCAAACTCCTAAAGTTAGGAGTTTGTATACACATCTCTACAGTTGTCTGGCTCCAGTCCTCCTTCCCAGCTTTATCTCCTCAGAGGCCCTCAAGTGGACCCTGTTGCTCGGTTTCAATGAACCACATGAAACTTCCCCAAATGCCGCACATGCTAAATGGAGATGTGAGAAAAAAAAAAATTCCAGGTGGAATAAACAGTCTGAAGAGAGATGTAGAGATGAAGGCATTGGGAAAAGTCAAGAGATAACAATTTAACTGGACTCCAAAGCAGAAATACATGATAAGACGTGAAAAATAAGGATTGCTCACAGCTATGATTCTTGAAAAAAGTACTGCCTCTTTGAAATGTATTAGAATATAGGTGCTTTTAATTTTTCTCAAGGAGTTTAATTTTATGCACCTACCAGGCTAAATATTTTTGGTTAAGATACACTTGTGTGATGCTGCTATTAATAATTACGGTACACATGACCTTTTCCTCATCTTTCCAATTTTTATACAGTCAAATTTTTTGATGTTGAGAGGCATATTGGTTAAGAGGTACTCTTCACAGCATGTAACTCATAACAGACACCTTGCAAAAATGTGTGTGAGTTTGTATATTTTTCAAAGATAATGAGGAGAAAGATTTAAAATCTGTTCAAACATTTTCTGGCAAAATGTCCCTGAATCGTGCCAAAAGGAATTGCGTATTGCATGCCTTCATCTGTTTTTGAAATATTTGTAGATACAGGCAACATCTGTTCCACTGGACAGGGATATACTACTAGTGCTAATAACTTTGGAAAGCCCTGATTTTAAAAGTTTGGACTTGAAAATTGAATATTTTTTAAACAGGTACATGCTGAAGTTCTCAAAGTGAACTTAAAAAAAGTTTTTTTTTAATCACAGAAATTATAAAGAAAATATTTTACAGGATAAACCGAAGTCTAAAACTTAAGGAACTTTCTGAATGGTTTCATCATGTGTTAAATACACCTACTGGCAAAATATAATATTGCAACGAAGCTCTATTAAGCATAGATGGTGAGGGCCGAGGGAGAGAACTGAGGGAACTATCTACAAATATGTAAAAGAGATTCCAGTTTTGGGCAAAAGCAAAAGCTATGTGGTCTTGAGAGAACATGAATGTGAGTAAAAAAAAACAAAATCCAAGTGTAAAGAAAATGATGAAAAAGTATCACTGGACTGCAAAAAAAAAAAGAAAAGAAAAGCAGGGGTGAGGGCAGGGAGTGATTTGGTGGAGATTTCTGCTCTCACCAGCACAGGTAAAGACTGGACCTGGTTTAGGATTAGTAAATACTGGAACCGCTGGTACACCAGCAGTGACCAGATTGTCAACTGGAGTAATATTATTCCAGAAAAGTATAGGTATGAATTAAAATAATTGAAAACAAGATTCACTTTATAAAAAATCTATTTTGCAGTAGATTACATGAAATGGTAGACGTTTCTCTTTTATAGCTACAGAAGGAACATCTTTGACAATGTGCGGATTGTCATTATACAGTAGTTTTCAAATTTCAGGAAGCCTTACATTAGTGGATCGTGAAATCCATTTGCATGGATCATAACATTTTTTAAATGAAAAATAATGGAAAATAAGACATTGCATCACAGAGAGTAGGGGTAAGAATTTTTAAAATTTTGTTTCAAATGTGTATGTGTGAGAAAGATAGGAAATGTACTTCTTACTGTAGATCACAGTCTTAAAAAAAGACTTGAAACCCACTGCAAAAGGAACACCTCCATGGAACCTCTTTGGAGGCTGACCTAGTTACACTTTGGTCTTAAGAGCAGATCTTAACCAGAGAAGATCCTGGGTCAGATAAAGTCTTGGGTCTTACAGACTCCTCTGAGGGCCAGAAGTACAGAGAGGCCACATCAGCCAGGAAGGATTCTAGGGAAGGTGACAGGGGGTTGGGTGGGGATTGCAACAATTACCCTACTCCTTCCCTTACAACTGGGTGAGCCCAGACTAGGCTTTGGAGAAAGAGGGGTACTTCTGCACTACACTAGGAAACATTCATCCCATTTCTTTGGAGTATGTAAGGAAATGATAGCAAGGGAATACATGGCTGGTTTTATAATCAACAAGAAAAGTGTACCTTATTAACTATATAGTTGTGGAATCAGTATTCCAGGGTCCATGGGTATTGGTCAACAAATACTAAATATCTCATGTGATTTAGGAACTCACATGCCTAAAGCAGGACGTAAAACCCTGCATATATGGTGAGTTGAAAAGTTGTTGTTGTGTAACTGAATGGCGAATATAGTAATACTTTTGTTATCTAGCCTGATCAAAAAACGAGGAGTTGAAAGACTGGTAAGGAGGTTGATCTGGGGAGGAGAGCTAGGTGGCCAGGTGGTTAGGAAATAGATTAGGAGGGACACACTTTTCACCGCACACACTTTTGCAACTCTTGAATTTTAAATCATGTGCATTTTATCAGTTTAAAAAAATAATTTTTTGCATTTAGGAAACTAAAATAAATATCAAATAAATATCAAACATTAGTGAAATTTTCAGATAAAATTAGCTTTAAATGGGACACCTTGTAGGTTATTCAGCCAGCACTCTCCTGGATCCTTTTTGTTAAAAATCCCTGGTTTTCTTCTGGTGGTAACATATCCAAGCCCCAGAAGGTGAATCAACGTTAGGCTGCATCAAGCCAGAGATGGCAGGAAAAATCAAACCAGAGAAGGGTGCTGCTCCAAACATAGAAGCATCAATAGCCAGCCCGAGAGAGGGAGGCAAGGCAATTATGAAGATGTAAAGATGCCTGTCAGGGTGATGATGCCTTCCACCTACCCCTCTTATGCTAGGCCATAAGAGAAAAAGTATTTATCCACAGCTAAAGCAATAAATCTGGACATGCGTGCACGCACACACACACGCACGCACGTGCACACGCACACACACACACACACACACACACACACACACACACACACACACACACACACACACACACACACACACACACACACACACACACACACACACACACCCCTCTACTTCTAAATGCAGGCAATGGTAATCAACATTAGTTTCACAGACAGGTCTTCCCAAATACACAGATGTGAATACTATAAAAAAAATCACAAAACATTCGAAGGAAGACCATTATGAAAGGAAGCCACAAATAGTTTAAAGGAACAAAAATATTTTCAGGGAGCTATCTCATCCATGAAAAAAAACAAACAGGCTGAATTTTTAATTCTGAAGATAAAAAATATGTGGTCATGAGTACTCAAAACAAGGATTGATGGGCTGAATGGTAGAATGATTACACCTGAAAAGTAAATTAGAGAGCTAGCCTGTTACAGCAATCGCTTCGCCTGCCACACAGCACAAAGAGACAAACAGACTTGGGTGGGTGGCGGGGAGAGAAACATGGAAGAGAGACCCAGAAGGTTCAACATTCAACCAATGAGAGTTTTTGAAAGGACTGATAAAAGGAAATAGTCAAAAAATAAAATGGAGTAGGGGATTATCAAAGCTGAAGAAATATAGGTGTTTTTCTGTTTAGAACAGACCATCCAGTGCTAAGCAGGATAAATAAAAAGGACAACCACCTGAAAACACTTGGAAAACTGAAAAAGAGAAAAGATCATTTGAAAATCCTTGAAACTTAAAGAGACAAGTAAAAAATTCAATTACAAGGGAATGAGATTAATATAATAGACTTCTCTTTGGTAAAAATGGATATTAAAAGACAATGGAACAATTCTGAAAAGTAAAACCATAGGCCAAGTTTACATTTAAGTATAGCTGCAAAACTTCTATAAAAAGTTAATAGGTTGGGCTTCCCTGGTGGCGCAGTGGTTGAGAATCTGCCTGCCAGTGCGGGGGACACGGGTTCGAGCCCTGGTCTGGGAGGATCCCACGTGCCGCAGAGCAACTGGGCCCGTGGGCAGCGATTGCTGAGCCTGCGCGTCTGGAGCCTGTGCTCCGTAACAGTAGAGGCCGCGATGGTGAGAGGCCCGCGCACCGTGATGAGGAGTGGCCCCCACTTGCCGCAGCTGGAGAGGGCCCTCACGCAGAAACGAAGACCCAACACAGCCAAAAATAAATAAATAAATAAGAGACACGGTCACCCTTAGCAAAGTTACACAAGCATTTGTGGTCAAGTAATACAATAAAAAAAAAAAAAAAAAAGTTAATAGGTTAAATACAGCAGTGTATTAAAAGTTGCTTGATAATGTATAGCTGATTCACTTTGTTATAAAGCAGAAACTAACACACCATTGTAAAGCAATTATACTCCAATAAAGATGTTAAAAAAAAAAAGAGTTGCTTGATAACAGTAATACAAGGAAGATTCAACACTATAAAATGTTTTAATGGAATTTATTTTTTAAAAGAAGAAAGAGAAAAAACAATCATTTCAATAAATGCAAAAAACCCATTTATTAAAAGTGACACCTATTTATGATTTTTTTTGGTCTTTTTATGGGTAAATTCTATAATAATTTTATTTTATTTCATTTTTTTTATTTCTGAGATATACATTTTAAAGTAATAACTAGAATTATGACTTATAACATTATAACAGAACATATAAGATTTTCAGAAATTTCATGTAATGTCTGAAACATTTATATTAACATATTTCCATACAAATAACCCAAAGAAAGTTTAGTATTAGTTGTTTTTTTTTGTTTGTTTTTGTTTTTTTATACTGCAGGTTCTTATTAGTCATCAATTTTATACACATCAGTGTATACATATCAATCCCAATTGCCCAATTCAGCACACCACCATCCCCACCTCACCGCAGTTTTCCCTCCTTGGTGTCCACACGTTTGTTCTCTACATCTGTGTCTCAACTTCTGCCCTGCAAACTGGTTCATCTGTACCATTTTTCTAGGTTCCACATACATGCGTTAATATACGATATTGGTTTTTCTCTTTCTGACTTACTTCACTCTGTATGACACTCTCTAGATCCAACCACGTCTCAACAAATGACCCAATTTCATTCCTTTTTATGGCTGAGTAATATTCCATTGTATATATGTACCACAACTTCTTTATCCATTCGTCTGTCGATGGGCATTTCGGTTGCTTCCATGACCTGGCTATTGTAAATAGTGCTGTAATGAACATTGGGGTGCACGTGTCTTTTTGAATTATGGTTTTCTCTGGGTATATGCCCAGTAGTGGGATTGCTGGATCATATGGTAATTCTATTTTTAGTTTTGTAAGGACCCTCCATACTATTCTCCATAGTGGCTGTATCAATTTACATTCCCACCAACAGTGCAAGAGGGTTCCCTTTTTTCCACACCCTCTCCAGCATTTGTTGTTTGTAGATTTTCTGATGATGCCCATTCTAACTGGTGTGAGGTGATAACGTCATTGTGGTTTTGATATGCATTTCTCTAATAATTAGTGATGTTGAGCAGCTTTTCATGTGCTTCTTGGCCATCTGTATGCCTTCTTTGGAGAAATGTCTATTTAGGTCTTCTGCCCATTTTTGGATTGGGTTGTTTGTTTCTTTAATATTGAGCTGCATGAGCTGTTTATACATTTTGGAGATTAATCCTTTGTCCATTCATTCGTTTGCGAATATTTTCTCCCATTCTGAGGGTTGTCTTTTTGTCTTGTTTATGGTTTCCTTTGCTGTGCAAAAGCTTTCAAGTTTCATTAGGTCCCATTTGTTTATTTTTGTCTTTCTTTCCATTACTCTAGGAGGTGGATCAAAAAAGATCTTGCTGTGATTTATGTCAAAGAGTGTTCTTCGTATGTTTTCCTCTAAGAGTTTTATAGTGTCCGGTCTTACATTTAGGTCTTGAATCCATTTTGAGTTTATTTTTGTGTATGATGTTAGAGAGTGTTCTACTAATTTCATTATTTTACATGTAGCTGTCCAGTTTTCCCAGCACCACTTATTGAAGAGACTGTCTTTTCTCCATTGTATATCTTTGCCTCCTTTGTCATAGCTTAGTTGACCATAGGTGCGTGGGTTTATCTCTGGGCTTTCTATCTTGTTCCATTGATCTATGTTTCTGTTTTTGTGCCAGTACCATATTGTCTTGATTACTGTAGCTTTGTAGTATAGTCTAAAGTCAGGGAGTCTGATTCCTCCAGCTCCATTTTTTTTCCCTCAAGACTGCTTTGGCTATTCGGGTTCTTTTGTGTATCGATACAAATTTTAAGATGATTTGTTCTAGTTCCGTAAAAAATGCTATTGGTAATTTGATAGGGATTGCATTGAATCTGTAGATTGCTTTGGGTAGTATAGTCATTTTCACAATATTGATTCTTCCAATCCAAGAACATGGTATATCTCTCCATCTGTTGGTATCATCTTTAATTTCTTTCATCAGTGTCTTACAGTTTTCTGCATACAGATCTTTTGTTTCCCTAGGTAGGTTTATTCCTAGGTATTTTATTCTTTTTGTTTCAGTGGTAAATGGGAGTGTTTCCTTAATTTCTCTTTCAGATTTTTCATCATTAGTGTATAGGAATGCAAGAGATTTCTGTGCATTAATTTTGTATCCTGCTACTTTACCAAATTCATTGATTAGCTCTAGTAGTTTTCTGGTGGCATTTTTAGGATTCTCTATGTATAGTATCATGTCATCTGCAAACAGTGACAGTTTTACTTCTTCTTTTCCAATTTGTATTCCTTTTATTTCTTTTTCTTCTCTGATTGCTGTGGCTAGGACTTCCAAAACTATGTTGAATAACAATGGTGAGAGTGGACATCCTTGTCTCTTTCCTGATCTTATAGGAAATGCTTTCAGTTTTTCACCATTGAGAATGATGTTTGCTGTGGGTTTGTCATATATGGCCTTTATTATGTTGAGGTAGGTTCCCTCTATGCCCACTTTCTGGAGAGTTTTTATCATAAATGGGTGTTGAATTTTGTCTAAAGCTTTTTCTGCATCTATTGAGATGATCATATGGTTTTTATTCTTCAGTTTGTTAATATGGTGTATCACATTGCTTGATTTGCATATATTGAAGAATCCTTGCATCCCTGATATAAATCCCACTTGATCATGGTGTATGATCCTTTTAATGTGTTGTTGGATTCTGTTTGCTAGTATTTTGTTGAGGATTTTTGCATCTATATTCATCAGTGATATTGGTCTGTAATTTTCTTTTTTTGGAGTATCTTTGTTTGGTTTTGGTATCAGGGTGATGGTGGCCTCATAGAATGAGTTTGGGAGTGTTCCTTCCTCTGCAATTTTTGGAAGAGTTTGAGAAGGATGGGTGTTAGCTCTTCTCTAAATGTTTGATAGAATTCACCTGTAAAGCCATCTGGTCCTGGACTTTTGTTTGTTGGAAGATTTTTCATCAGAGTTTCAATTTCATTACTTGTGATTGGTCTGTTCATATTTTCTGTTTCTTTCTGATTCAGTCTTGGAAGGTTATACCTTTCTGAGAATTTGTCCATTTCTTCCAGGTCCATTTTATTGGCATAGAGTTGCTTGTAGTAGTCTCTTAGGATGCTTTGTATTTCTGCGGTGTCTCTTGTAACTTCTCCTTTTTCATTTCTAATTTTATTGATTTGAGTCCTCTCCCTCTTTTTCTTGATGAGTCTGGCTAATGGTTTATCAATTTTCTTTATCTTCTCGAAGAACCGGCTTTTAGTTTTATTGATCTTTGCTATTGTTTTCTTTGTTTCTGTTTCATTTGTTTCTGCTCTGATCGTTATGATTTCTTTCCTTCTGCCAACTTTGGGTTCCGTTTGTTCTTCTTTCTCTAGTTCCTTTAGGTGTAAGGTTAGATTGTTTACTTGAGATTTTTCTTGTTTCTTGAGGTAGGCTTGTATAGCTATAAACTTCCCTCTTAGAACTGCTTTTGCTGCATCCCATAGGTTTTGGATCGTCGTGTTATCATTGTCATTTGTCTCTAGGTATTTTTTGATTTCCTCTTTGATTTCTTCAGTGATCTCTTGGTTATTTAGTAACGTATTGTGTAGCCTCCATGTGTTTGTGTTTTTTATGTTTTTTCCCCTGTAATTCATTTCTAATCTCATAGCATTGTGATCAGAAAAGATGCTTGATATGATTTCAATTTTCTTAAGTTTACTGAGGCTTGATTTGTGACCCAAGATGTAATCTATCCTGGAGAATGTTCTGTGCACAATTGAGAAGAAAGTGTAATCTGCTGCTTTTGGATGGAATGTCCTATAAATATCAATTAAATTTATCTGTTCTATTGTGTCATTTAACGCTTCTGTTTCCTTATTTGTTTTCATTTTGGATGATCTGTCCATTGGTGTAAGTGAGGTGTTAAAGTCCCCCACTATTATTGTGTTACTGTCGATTTCCTCTTTTAGAGCTGTTAGCAGTTGCCTTATGTATTGAGGTGCTCCTATGTTGGGTGCATATATATTTATAATTGTTATATCTTCTTCTTTCATTGATCCCTTTATCATTATGTAGTGTCCTTCCTTGTCTCTTGTAACATTCTTTATTTTAAAGTCTATTTTATCTAATATGAGTATTGCTACTCCAGCTTTCTTTTGATTTCCATTTGCATGGAGTATCTTTTTCCATCCCCTCACTTTCAGTCTGTATGTGTCCCTAGGTCTGAAGTGGGTCTCTTGTAGACAGCATATAGATGGGTCTTGTTTTTGTATCCATTCAGCAAGCCTGTGTCTTTTGGTTGGAGCATTTAATCCATTCACGTTTAAGGTAATTATCGATATGTATGTTCCTATTACCATTTTCTTAATTGTTTTGTGTTTGTTTTTGTAGATCCTTTTCTTCTCTTGTGTTTCCCACTTAGAGAAGTTCCTTTAGCATTTGTCGTAGAGCTAGTTTGGTGGTGCTGAATTCTCTTAGCTTTTGCTTGTCTGTAAAGCTTTTGATTTCTCCATCGAATCTGAATGAGATCCTTGCCAGGTAGAGTAATCTTGGTTGTAGGTTCTTCCCTTTCATCACTTGAAGTATATCATGCCACTCCCTTCTGGCTTGTAGAGTTTCTGCTGAGAAATCAGCTGTTAACCTTATGCGAGTTCCCCTGTATGTTATTTGTCATTTTTCCCTTGCTGCTTTCAATAATTTTTCTTTGTCTTTAATTTTTGCCTGTTTGATTCCTATGTGTCTAGGCATGTTTCTCCTTGGGTTTATTCTGTATGGGACTCTCTGCGCTTCCTGGACTTGGGTGGCTCTTTCCTTTCCCATGTTAGGGAAGTTTTCGACTATAATCTCTTCAAATATTTTCTCTGGTCCTTTCTCTCTCTCTTCTCCTTCTGGGACCCCTATAATGCGAATGTTGTTGCGTTTAATGTTGTCGCAGAGGTCTCTTAGGCTGTCCTCATTTCTCTTCATTTTTTTTTCTTTATTCTGTTCTGCAGCAGTGAATTCCACCATTCTGTCTTCCAGGTCACTTATCCGTTCCTCTGCCTCAGTTATTATGCTATTGATTCCTTCTAGTGGAGTTTTCATTTCAGTTATTGTGTTGTTTATCTCTGTTTGTTTGTTCTTTAATTCCTCTAGGTCTTTGTTAAACATTTTTTGCATCTTCTCGATCTTTGCCTCCATTCTTTTTCCGAGGTCGTGGATCATCTTCACTATCATTATTCTGAATTCTTTTTCTGTAAGGTTGCCTATCTCCACTTCATTTAGTTATTTTTCTGGGGTTTTATCTTGTTCCTTCATCTGGTACATAGCCCTCTGCCTTTTCATCTTGTCTATCTTTCTGTGAATGTGGTTTTTGTTCCACAGGCTGCAGGATTATAGGTTTTCTTGCTTCTCCTCTCTGCCCTCTGGTGGATGAGGCTCTCTAAGAGGCTTGATGGGGGGGACTGGTGGTGGGTACAGCTGACTGTTGCTCTGGTGGGCAGAGCTCAGTAAAAGTTTATTCCACTTGACTGTTGATGGGTGGGGCTGGGTTCCCTCCCTGTTGGTTGTTTGGCTTGAGGCAACTCAACACTGGAGCCCACCTGGGCTCTTTGGTGGGGCTAATGACAGACTCTGGGAGGGCTCACGCCAAGGAGTACTTCCCAGAACTTCTGCTGTCAGTGTCCTTGTCCCCACGGTGAGCCACAGCCCCCCACCCCCGCCTCTGCAGGAGACCCTCCAACACTAGCAGGTAGGTCTGGTTCAGTCTCCCCTGGGGTCACTGCTCCTTCCCCTGGGTCCCGATGCACACACTACTTTGTGTGTGCCCTCCAAGAGTGGAGTCTCTGTTTCCCCCAGTCCTGTCGAAGTCCTGCAATCAATTCCCACTAGCCTTCAAAGTCTGATTCTCTAGGAATTCCTCCTCCCGTTGCCAGACCCCCAGGTTGGGAAGCCTGACGTGGGGCTCAGAACCTTCACTCCAGTGGGTGAACTTCTGTGGTATAAGTGTTCTCCAGTCTGTGAGTCACCCACCCAGCAGTTATGGGATTTGACTTTACTGTGATTGCGCCCCTCCTACTGTCTCACTGTGGCTTCTCCTTTGTCTTTGGATCTGGGGTATCTTTTTTGGTGACTTCCAGTGTCTTCCTGTTGATGATTGTCCAGCAGCTAGTTGTGATTCTGGTGTTCTCGCAAGAGGGAATGAGAGCATGTCCTTCTACTCTGCCATCTTAGTTCCTCTCCTATTTATGATACTTTTTATTTGGCAGGTATGTAGTACAAGAAGAAACTTTCCTGACTTGATGAGGCATATCTATCAAAACATCAGCAATGGAAAATTAGAAAATGTAAATTTAAAAAAGCCCTAGTCATAAATGAAAATGACAGAAAATTAAAGAAAATATCTAGAAATAAAACTAATGTAAATGTGCAATATCTATAATAAAAACATTATCATAGGACATAAAAGAAGATATAATTAAATAGATTAATTAATCTATTAATTAATTCCAAACAGAAATCAAATATAGTAAAGATAGACATTCTCCACTAAATAAGTTGCAAAATAAATGCAATCCCAATTCAAAGCCTAACAAGATTTTTTTTTTAACATCTTTATTGGAGTATAATTGCTTACAATGGTGTGTGAGTTTCTGCTTTATAACAAAGTGAATCAGTTATACGTATACATATGTCCCCATATCTCTTCCCTCTTGCGTCTCCCTCCCTCCCACCCTCCCTATCCCAACCCTCTAGTTGGTCACAAAGCAGCAAGCTGATCTCCCTGCTATGCGGCTGCTTCCCACTAACTATCTATTTTACGTTTGGTGGTGTATGTATGTCCATGCCACTCTCTCACTTCGTCCCAGCTTACCCTTCCCCCTCCCCGTATCCTCAAGTCCATTCTCTAGTAGGTCTGTGTCTTTATTCCTGTCTTGCCCCTAGGTTCTTCATGACCACTCTTTTTTTTTTTTTTTTTTTTTTTAGATTCCATATATATGTGTTAGCATACGGTATTTGTTTTTCTCTTTCTGACTTACTTCACTCTGTATGACAGACTCTATGTCCATCCACCTCACTACAAATAACTCAATTACGTTTCATTTTATGGCTGAGTAATATTCCATTGTATATATGTGCCACATCTTCTTTATCCATTCATCTGTCGTTGGACACTTAGGTTGCTTCCATGTCCTGGCCATTGTAAATAGAGCTGCAGTGAACATTGTGGTACATGACTCTTTTTGAATTACGGTTTTCTCTGGGTATATGCCCAGTAGGGGGATTGCTGGGTCGTATGTTTGTTCTATTTTTAGTTCTTTAAGGAACCTCCATACTGTTCTCCATAGTGGCTGTATCAATTTACATTCCCACCAGCAGTGCAACAGGGTTCCCTTTTCTCCACACCCTCTCCAGCATTTATTGTTTGTAGATTTTTTTGATGATGGCCATTCTGACCGGTGTGAGATGATATCTCATTGTAGTTTTGATTTGCATTTCTCTAATAATTAATGATGCTGAGCATTCTTTCATGTGTTTGTTGACAATCTGTATATCTTCTTTGGAGAAATGTCTATTTAGGTCTTCTGCCCATTTTTGAGAAATGGAAATAAAAACAAAAATAAACAAATGGGACCTAATGAAACTTAAAAGCTTTTGCACAGCAAAGGAAACCATAAACAAGACGAAAAGACAACCCTCAGAATGGGAGAAAATATTTGCAAATGAAGCAACTGACAAAGGATTAATCTCCAGAATTTACAAGCAGCTCCTGCAGTTCAATATCAAAAAAACTAACAAGATTTTTAAATGAAACTTGACAGTCCAATTCTCAGAAAAGATGCAAAAGTAGCCAAAAAAATTTAAGGAAAGAAGGAAAAAGATGGAGAATTCATGCTATCAGATTTCACAGTATGCTATAAAAATATAACAATTAGAATTGTATGACACTGATACATTCATATACATACGGAAATGGAGGAGAACAGAATCCATGGTGTGGGGCCTGCCAAACTACTGAGAATAGGACTGAACAAATGGAGGTGAAAAAAAATTGTTAGATTCCTAACTTGGTGCCAAGACAAAAACAACATATATTCGAGGTAGATTAAAGATACAAATGTCTAAAGTAAAACTATAAGAGCATTCAAAAAATATATGTGTAATCTTGGAGAACTTTGAAAGATACAAAGTACATATGCCATAAAAGAAACTATTGATAGATTTGACATTAATGTTTAAAACATGTGCATGAATAAAATAGTATTCCTACCAATATTATTAATCTTTACCATTAAGAAATTTAGAATCTTCAGAAGAAATGGCTGAAAACTCAGGAAATTATGGAACTACCAATTGTTCAAGGCTTACTCAGTAATTGACTCCATCTGGGGTCTTGACAGACTATCTCATTTAATCTCAGGGAATCCTCATCAAACTTAAAAGGATGTATTACTATCATCATGTTGCTGAAGATGAAACTTGCCTTTAATCACATGTCAAGCAATTGACTGGAGTGGAATTCTAACCCAATGCTTTCAGCACCATCTTGACTCCCTGTTAATAAGAAAACATCAGGAATTATACAGGAAATTGCATGAGTGCTGAATAGCCTCCGAAAATAGTGAATCAGTTAGGATTGGTAGATTAAGATAGAAATAATCAATTAAAATGCACTCAAAGTTAACAGCTATTTAGTATATTGTATGGAGGAAACAAAGGATAAGAAGGAAGCAGAGGACTTACTGAGAGGCTGTTGAAATGATTTAGTAAAACACTGAGAGCCTGGACCAGTCAGTCTTCCAAAGCATGAATCTGTAAAATGTTACCAAGTGCTAAATAACAGCACACTAGAGCCAGATTCAGCTGTAAGAAAAATCGTTTTAGTCTACTTCCAAGGTTGTAACGAGGTGGCTGGTGTGCTGACAGCACTGATACTGTTTGTTAGTTAAGAGTAGTGGCGGCCAGCTGAAAATGCGACCGGGGACTGTCTCTTGTGAGGTCATGTCAGTTGTCACTAATCTCCTTAAACTTGTGTTCTTGATACTAGGTATAGTGATCTTGTGTCTTGGGAAGTTTCTGGACCGCTAAGTAGAGACAGTAGAAAGCTTATCAAAAGGGTTCTCTGAGAGAAATTTGGGATCTTCAGAGTGTTTGCTGATTTGAAAAGGCCAGAATCTACTTAAAAGAAGATAAGATCCTATTATTCATGTTAGCAGATGATAGGAGGATTTCTTCAGTGTGGTTTTTCTTTTTTTTCCTATTGATAGGAATAATTCTGACGTATTTATATTATTTTTTTACCTTTTTAAAATAAATTTATTTTTGGCTGCGCTGGGTCTTCGTTGCTGTGCATGGGCTTTCTCTAGTTGTGGCGAGTGGGGGCTACTCTTTGTTGCGGTGCGTGGGCTTCTCATTGCAGTGGCTTCTCTTGTTGTGGAGCATGGGCTCTAGGTGCACGGCTTCAGTAGTTGTGGCACATGGGCTCTGGAGCGCAGGCTCAGTAGTTGTGGCACACGCGCTTAGTTGCTCCACGGCATGTTGGATCTTCCCGGACCAGGGCTTGAACCCGTGTCCCCTGCACTGGCAGGCGGATTCTTAACCACTGTGCCACCAGAGAAGTCCCCTATATTATTTTAAGTAGTGTCAATCCCTACTCTGTGTTAATCTACTAGGTTAACACTACCACATCCCGAAGTCCTTCAATCCATTAGGTCCTTTCAAAGTCCTGCAGTGGTTTAAGAACACTGGTGAGCTTTGCAATGAATATGGCCATTCAAATTATAGGATTTGGGACACCAAGAGTAAGGTCCTGGCCCCCAGCATGCCAACTAAAATATGAAACCTCACCTAGTAATCTCTCCCCATATGCCCATTTTATGTGACTTGATGTCTGCCTCAATTTTTGTTTGCTTTCATTCAGTAAAAATGGCACTACCCATCTGGACTAAGCCTGATAAGTACATGGCTCTTCCCAGCCTCTTAAGAGGCTTAGTTCTGCATCTGGACCCATAGGCAGCAGTTGGATTGACTTTAACATGAACCAACAGCCTGGAATCCAAGTACTGTTGGTCCCCAAATGTTTCCATGTTTGCTGAGCTCCCATGGTTAATGAGACCTAGACTGATAGTCCAACTCTTTGAAAAGGAATATGCTTCACAAATGTGAACAACTCCCCATCAATATATTAGGAGGAAATAAAAACCATTGCCTGAATTAAACAAAAAGGGGAAATTAAAATGTTGCTGTCTGGTTATTATGGTATATAATATCACCAAATAAACAGGTTAAAATGTTTATTTTGATGGGTGGTTAAAAATCTTTTTTTTTCAATTTATATTGTTTGTTATGGCCAATAAAATTCTTAGCTGTTTCCACTTTGGACACTTGAGTTAGAATGTTAACATTTGGGGGTAAATATTATTTTGGTCAGATGAAGACTGCTGCCTTGTGTAAGGTGAAACAGTTTTCCACTAGAAAAAAATTGGAAGGTAACTGTAAAGCAATGTGCCAATATATTTGTGAGATTTAAGCCACCTAAAAAAGTGAGAAAAGAATGTCTAAGATTTTCTCCTCCTATGAAAAAAACCTATAAACTAGAGATGGCTTTGTTTTACTTTTTGAAAATACAGTCTAGTGCCTTGAGTGGTTTCTTTCTCAACACATAATTGATTCTTGGAATGACATTCACTTTGAGTATGGACAGTTGTGCCTTTGGGACAGAAGCAGTTGTTTCTACCTTTGTCATTTTGTACAACAGCTATAGTAGGAGAACTGTTTTCTCCCCAAATTACCACTTAAGAGACCTAGAAAGCTAAACAATGTCATTTTGTATGTTTGTGAAAGAGAAAACGTCCTTCTACTCTAAACCAAGGAGAGGAAAAAAGCAATTGAACTAATGGTATCTTCATCACTGGGAATATACCACAAGTCATTAAAAATAGAGACATGTAGCATATTTAAGGATACAGTTAAAACAGTGGTGTATTGAAATTTTTGAAAAGGATTTAAAAAATAGGAAAGATTTTTTTCAGACTAGCAAAAAAATTAATGAAATTTTTAAAAAGACTACAGATATAAAAATTTTTTCAATGTATTTTTCTTATCTCTTTCCTTTTTGAGAAGAGACCTTGCATAAAAGATGGAACAAAACATGCCTCACGTGACAAGTGAATACGGGAACAGATAGATTATGCATTTGTTACTAAATAACTTTTTCTCTTAGCTGTAATAATAGATCACCATTGTTCTTTACATTCGATTCATAATTCTAAGGAGCCAAATGGTGTATTTATCCAGCTATAGATAAAACTTCAAAGTCATATAACTTGAGTGAACCAAGTGTGAACTATATAAACATCATAACTGGAAAAAAAATCAGAAACTAAGGATAAGTTAAGTATAATTTAAGTATAAATATATACCCAGTGTTGTACATATATTCTTTCTTTCTTTTTCTTCCTCAGGGTTTTCAGGTAGATTTAGTGATTATGAAAAGAATATTACTAAGAATGACCTAAATCAACAAGTATATTACAATGAAATAGCAATAAATGACTACAGTGCACTGATGAGAATGTGTTCCATTTTGCTTCAACTGACCTTCCATTAAACACAAAATTTGATAGTATTGTATTTGTTAAACAAGCTACAAATAGTAAAGTGCTGTTATTTTTTAGTATTTATTAATATTTTACCAAATTTCTTGCTAAGAACGTTTTATCATTGCCTTCAAGTGAGAATTCTAATCTATATACAATTTATTTTAAATTGTCCCCTATTACTTTTACTACCTCTTTATCAGTAATCCAAATCCTCAAAAACTTCCAAACTTAATCTTTTAAAAACCTGAAATTTGTTTACCAAAGTACCTGACAAAAAATAAGAAAAAAAGGCCATTATTGTGTTGGCCAATTAACCAGATTGTTTACACAATTTAAAAATATTATTTATAAGAATTTAATTAGAACGTTGGCCTTCCTATAATTAAAAAAGATTATGCCCAAAATTATTGTAGCTTTCTTTCAAAATATTTTCAGGGGATTGTTATATGGTCAAATGTATTTTTCAATGAGAAAAATAATGGATTAAACTTTAACCTGAAGACATGAGGCGTTAAGAAGTAACAACACCATCCATAAAAGAAGGCACTATAAATTTCCTAAAAACATTTTTCCTATGGCATTTCTAATTCAACCTGAAAAAAATCAATTTGCACACAATTTTTATAAGTTCAGCTATTCAATGATGTATCATAAATATGCATTTTTCTCATATCTCTCTCACAAAATGATTATGAGCCATTATATTCCCTCTCTGCATAAGAGAATATGGAAATTCAATGAGGTCGTGTCTTTGCCTCATCATTTGGATACAAAACATCTTCATTGTCCATGTTTCCCAGTTTATTGATATTTTCACTTCAAAGAAACTCATATTCACAGTTTTATACCTGAAATAATCATTATCTAGAAGAAAGTTTTAAGTTAAAATGAAAATAACCTTTAATATTGGTGTTATACTTCCGATGATCACCATCATTAAGTGCATATCATCGGGACATGTGAGTAGTTTACAAGCTGGCAAATATTTTTGTTGAAAGAAAAATACATTAAACCTATAAAGAAGATATTATATGCTTTACTCAAAGTTTTTTCTCTATCTCTAGATTATTTTTAATAATAAATCTTCAAGTATAGAACTGAACCCTACCTAATATGTAACAATGTAAACATCTCGATATATGAATCAATTAGGAAAGGTAATGTTTGTGTAGGAGGGTGCCTGGTAAGCTAAACTTTTCCTTTTTAAGCAAAAAAGGCAAGTTTGAGTCAATTTTGAGGAGACACATGAAGGAAAATGTTTGCAGAGGCTAAATGGGTATGCATATGCGAATGGGCTTGTTGAATGTAAGGTAACTGGAACATATAAAGGGACATATAAGGAAAAATTAATGCATAGCCCACTTAAAAGCATTCAAGCACAAAAATTTCAAAATCCTGTGGTAGTCATTAACCCTTGTTTAGGTGAGATTTAGAAAACACAAGTTACCTTGGAGCATTTAGTTCTTTGTTTTCAGAGTCACTGGACCAGCACCTCCTATTTTACAAACGCCAGTTTTACACTTGTTACTCCCGGGGAAGAGTATAAAACAATTATTTTTTTGATTTGACGAAGGCTGTTGCTTCTAATAAACTATTGAAATGCAGGACATCACAGGGAGAAGGGAGAAAATTTCCTAGCAACAGAGAAGGCTACCAGAAAGAAAAGGATTTCGACCTAACTTATTCTCTGTGCTCAGGACTTGAGATGGTCTGACTGGGGGTCATTGGTAGAAAACAACACCAATGACTGCAAAGAGGATCTTGCCATGCTATAAGGGAGAATCTTAAGACCAGGACCACGAAGTTCATGAATGTATGGCTGAGACTAGAAGCCCCTTCAAGCCTTTTTGCCTCATCATTTAAGTACAAAATAAGTGTTCTGCACATGAATGTGACTGACAGCGCTATATCCTGGGTGCCAAATCAGCTATCATGACTGAATGAAAAAGGGTAATCCTTGCTTGATGCAAAGGAACAGATTACAATAGCAGCACGGAGTGGTGAAAACAGAGGCAAGGGCATCCCTGAATCAGACCTACAAGTAATTGATTAGAATGTCCCACTGCTCACCACCTCATGCTTGAAATCAGCTCCAACAGCTGTGGACCTTAGTAAGTAAGCCCCAGGAATCTTGGACAACTGGCCCAATGATGTCCTAAAAGGGAGATTCTGGTCTTCTGCCTTCTATGGCTAGTGAAGATAGAGGAGCGATCAAGTAATTAACTAAAGAAGTAGAAAAGATATCATATTTGTATTTCTCCATTGGCTGGAGAAGTGGGTCTTTCTGGTTACATCTGGTTTATTAAGAAATCAAAGATTAACGAGTACATTTTTCAGGTTGAGAATTCAAATTCAAATTCTTATTTAGAGCTTGTAGTGATATGGTTCCCTTTTTAAATAAAATTTTTTTTTAAATCTACACATATTCAAAAAAGTATAGACATTTACCTTTAGAATATTTTAGCTATCTTTAATAAACAAAATCTAGTAATGAAGATATGATTTCACATTTGCATCGCATACCATTTTACATATGCTTTTTCATTTCAGCTTCACTGCACCACTGTGATTTAGGCCAAATTACAGTTTTGTTATTCACGACTCAGAGGATAGATAATGTTTGAAAAGTTAGACCAAGCACCCAGGTCTTTTGGACCAAATGACGGTGCATACAATAGCAGAGAACCTCAAATAAATAGCCGAGTACACCTTAAAGGACCATAGGATCAAAAGTATAAAGGGAGTTGATGTTTCTCTCCTTGCCCACCCGGTGTCCATTTCAGCTACCTACATCTTTGTATTTGGGGAGCAGAAAAGAGAAAGAAGAAGACGGCAATGCTACTTGCCAAAAGAGGAACCGGAAAGGAGATCCCCCTGGTCCTCCTTCCCCACCTTTCCCAAAATGGGATAAAAGGGCCCTTGCCTAAGAGTCACATGGGGTCTCGTTACCAACAAAGAGCCCCAGGCTCACCTCCAGAGCCTATGGCTGGGATCTCTCAGGTGACCTATGGGGATCTTCATTTTTAATGGCCTGAAGTGCTTAGTCTGCACACAAATGTGTGTAAGCACCACTGCCTACTCCCTGCAAGAAGTGCCTTACATATTAGTTTAAAGTCCTAGTGTTAAAGCTATTTGATTAACAGTATTTTCAATATCACATAATTTGTTTATAAAGTCTTAATGAATGGGTCTGTGTTTAAGTCATTATGAATTCCAGAAAATTACTCTTTGCATTTTTCCATCTCCTACCCGAAATGGATCAGCTTATGAATTGGCTTTTGAAATAAAAACCATGTTGTTTTTAAATATTTCCCTTCTGTTTTCAACTAGTAAAATATCTCATGTCCTGAGGAAAATATATAAAACATTAAAAGAAAGGTCAATATTGAAATTGGAATCTTGTAATAAAATGATATAGAAAATTTGAATATGGTTTGTTTAGTCTAATGCTGCCAGAACTTCAGTTACTCCCTTCATGAAGTCTGACAGTTACCACAGGACTATTTCGATCTTACTCAATTCTGACAAAAGGCACTTGGCTTAAACAAGATGAGAAGATCTGAGTTTAGGTAAATTTCTGCTTTAGAAGAGACAATGCTTCAGGGAAAAAAGAAAAATTCTTTAGAAGCTATCTATAAATGAAAACTCATAAATGAATTAATATAAAAGTCAATATTTTTCTGTATAAAAGACCAATTTTCTTAATATCATTTATTTACTAATACATTCTTTTTCCAACTGAATTCTAATGATTCTTCTATTATGTCTTAAGTTCCCATAGATGCTTGGCATTAGGTCTTTACTATTTTGTTTCAATTATTAGAATTGTCATAAGATATGCCAGGACAAGATTCCCCTCTTTGTTCTACTTTTTCAGAATTGTATTGGACCATGAACCCCTCATATAGATTCAGATTCAGTTTGTCTGGTTATGTAAAATGCTATTAAGAATTTTATTTTAATTGCACTACAATTATGGACTAATAAAGCAGAAGTTTGACATATTTCTAGTTTTGAAACTTTTCATCCATAACCATGGCAAATTTTCACATTATTATATTTTTCCAATAACATTTTATGTTTCTTTCATATAGTTATTATACATCTTTTGTGAAGTTTATTTCTGCATATTTGTATTTTTTGAGTAGTATCAGTTTTCTATAAGATTTCATTTTTGGTTTTTGCTGATGTACAGATTTATTTTTGTGTGCTGATTTTTTTTGTAAATGGGAATCATTTTATACTCTTTTTAGTTCCAACATTTGTCTGCGTATTTTCTCGGGCTTGATGTATATTCTGTCACCTACAAATGAAAATCACTTTGCCTCCTTCTTCCCTCTCATTCTACTTTTAAAATTTTTTCTGGTTTTAATGCATCAGCCAGATTCTTCAGTAAAATAGTGAAAAATAGGCTGATAGCATACATTCTTGTCCTAACTTCAATCAAAATGTTTCTAAATGTTTGCCACTAAACATTTGTAGGGGATGTTGGTAGTTGTCCTTTATCAAGTTAAGATAGTTCTCTTCTATCCCTAGCTTGCAAAGAGTTTATATGTAATAAATTTTATCAGTTTCTTCTTTGGAAACTATTGCGATGTTCTCTTTAACCCTTTAGTCTGCTAATACGGTATATTGCTCTAATGTTTTTTCTGATGTTAATCTGTCTTTATACTTCTAATATAAACCCCCTTGGTCATCATGCCTTATTTTTTAATACTGGTGGATTTGATATGGTAATGATTTATTTAGAATTTTTACATCAGTGTCCATATTGCATAGCCTTTCTTTTTAGTCTTCCCACCCTTCTGTGTCTTCCTTAGAGCATATCTGCCCCACACCTGCTCTTGATCCTTCTAAATCAGATCATGTTGCTAAAGCTAAAAACCAAAGTGCTTAACAGAGCTCACAACACACTATGTAAGCCACTCCCACAGCCTCCCAGACTGCATCTCCTGTCCCATTACCATTGCTCACCCCTGTGCTTGCTGTTTCTTGAACCAACCACGTATACCCTTGCCTCAGAGCATTTGTCCTCACTGTTCTCTCTGCCTGGAGTGCTTTCCCTTAAATGTCTGCACGGCCACTCTCTAATTTTTTTAGGGCTGCTCAAATGTCACCTCTTAAGTGAAGCCATCCCTAGTGAAGCTACATAAAATAACACCCCCTTCTCTATTCCTATCCTACTCAACTTAATTTTTCTTCATAGCATTTGTCATTACATGACATATTTTGTATTTATTGTCATGCATTTATTTGTGGTTAGTTTTCAGACAACTAAAATATGAGTTTAATGAGAGCAAGGATCGTATTTATTTTGTTTTTCATTGTTTGTATCCCCATCAGTGAACACGTCTGGACCATGGTAGGTGCTCCAGAAAATTGGAGGTAGTGTTGTGGGGGGTACCTGCCTGTGGTACCTGCATGTAGAAATAGTGTTCATTGATTCATCCAGTACATAATTGCTCACTTACAGCAATTGTGCCTAGTCTTGTGCCAGACATTGGAGTGTCCATGCCCAGGGTTCTGGTTTCCGAGAGTGACGTGTCCACTCTCACCAGGAGAAGGCCGGCCACTCAGTCACTTGCCCATGTCAAGGCACACAGTGCTTCTGAACATCATGTTCAGGCAAGACAGTCATTTCCTAACCCTGGCTTTGTCCTAGTATTTCAATGCTAGCTCTCTGATTCCAAGGAGACTTCCAACAGGACTCCTTCTCCACTCAACCATAAGACCAGTCATTCTTCCTCATCCTCCCCTCTCGCCCAGCCCTTCCACCTCAGCCTGTGCTTTGTTTTGTTTTTATATCGCCTAGCATTTCACGTCAGTCCCTGCTTGCTCTGACTTGATGTTCTTTATTTCTGGCACATGGGGATTTCTGTTAGTGATAGGCTATTTTTTCAAAACATTTGTTAGCTTTTAACCAGCATGTCCATGTATTTGGTGACAAGAGACACAGCCTTTTGCATTGGCTAAAATTTTGTTATGGGAACTGAAATTTTCTTAAATGTCTGAGAAACTGTGCTTACAACTCTGGATATTACAAGTAGTGAATAGTTGTGTAGATTCATTTTTGTGGCAATGTGCCCTTAGTACTCTGGTGAAAAATGAAAATCTTAGTTCTTTCTATATTGATTTTTCACCGCATTGTCCTTAAAAATATGCTTTTAAATGCCCCATTCTAAATCTTCCATAACTATTCCGTGACTGTTTCTTTGAATGGTTGGTATTTCATAGCCCTAGGAGTATAAATTATTATTCCAAAGATCCTATGTCATATTCAGTGCATCACACTGGAGTCTTAGGCCTGAGTTATTTTGCTGCATCTCAAGGTGCCAGTAAAATATGCTCAAAAAAGGTCTCACCAAAGATACCTTAGTATAGAATCTTTTAATATGTGCAAAGCTAAAAATACTCAGAGAAGGTTAAAATGCACAGGACAGCCCCAGATCAGAGAAAGAATGTATTTATAATTGAGTGATTTTTTTTTACAAAACAATAAAAATTGAATAGAGGGATTGTCTCCCTGTCTCTGCCAGGCCAATTCTGTACTGCCACTGTAAGAAATCCTATCCCAAAGAGCCTACATCTCCCCATTTCATTAAACAGTTGGCTGAATGTATTCAACATTTATTAGATTAATTTAACCATCTTTCCTTGAAAGGGAATGCTCTCCCAAAGTTTTTTTTTTCTTCTTCTTCGTCTTTTATTTTTTTTAGTTTCAACAGATTTTTTTTTAATGGCCTTATACCAAGAATAATAATTATGAGGGGAAATGTCCAGGCATTTTCTTCCAAATAGCACACTAATTACTTTGTACACAATGCTAAAGCTAACATGTTTAGACTTAACAATCACTCACATGGCTTATGTCTACATAATACCAAAGTAGTAAGTTAAATAAACATGTTCTTCCCTAAAACTGATTCATGTTAATTAAAAAACCAGTTGAAATTATCTTTGTCATTTGGTACAGGCAAAAGAACTGCTTAATTGACTCAGTTTAATACAAGATCTAAAGATGGTCTACATTATTCTTTACCATTTGTATGGAGGACACGTTAGAGTATTCTCTTAGCTTCAAAAGTGAAATTATGATTTGATGTACTAATCATTACTCTTAATATATAACAGTAATTCAGAGCAAAAAAATGCATTTGGGCATTCTCTGCTCAAGTTTAGTAAGAAGTAGGATCAAGTACTATTTCAAAGCTCAAACTCCAAAGCCAGGCTCTCTAGGTTCAGTCCACTTACTAGCTGTGTGACCTTGAGAGAGTTACTTCATCTGTAAAAAATTTCTTCTTGATTATAGCGGTATAAGGTTGTTATAGGTTGAAGTAATTATAGTTATATATAAAATGCTTAAAACAGGGCTTGGCATATACAAGTACATTATAACTGTGAGCTCACTTGCTCTTTTTCTCTTATCCACAAATTATTGTCATAAAAAATTATGTTTCCCACAACAGTGCTACATACATACATAACCATGACCATAACCATAGTCGTGAGATCACATTTATTTTATCTTTATTCACAGTTCCTTAGGAAGAGACATCTTTAGATTTAAGTTGTATTAATCTGATAAAAGACCAGATTGGACCCAGGCTTGTCTAATATTGTGCTTTCTAGATTAGAGTATCAATAATCCAGTCTTATAGTTATCAATTTTGGTACATCTTATGTTTGAGGTGGTAGGCAGCAGATTAACAGAACTATCCAGAATTCACATATTCCAGTTATCCTCCAACCACTCCTTCTCCCAAAAAGATAAACCAAAAAATGTCTTGACTAAATAGGGAAAAAATAATAAATCTTGAACAGAAAGAGTTCCTGTTCATTTTCAAAGCCTCATTATCAACTTCTCTTTCTTTTCCCTCCAAATACACAGTATGGAGTCTACATTTCTAAAAACTGGAAATGGTATTATTGCTAGTAGGTGGAGTTAATAACATTAAATGCTAGCAACATTTGAGAAGTCAAGACTTCTTTATTAGTGTAAAATTCATGATACCTATAATTTTTTCATTTTTATAACATGAATGAAAAATACTTTAGATAGTAATGAAATGACTTAGTTTAATGTGCATAAATCTAAAGACATCAGTCTTGGATACCAAGTAGTGTAAACAGGTTAAAAATTCTCCAACATATGGCAAGGATGTGGAGAACAGGGAAGCCTAGTACACTGTTGGTGAGAATGTAAATTGGTGCAGCCACTATGGAAAGCAGTATGGAGTTTCACCAAAAAACTAAAAATAGAACAACTGTATGATCTGGGAATTCCACCCCTGGGTCTATATCCAAAGAAAACGAAAACACTAATTCAGAAAGGTACATGTACCCCAATGTTCATAGCAGCATTATTTACAGTAGCCAAGATATGGAAACAACCTAAGTGCCCATCAACAGATGAATGGATAAAGAAGAAGTGATAAATACATATACACGCACACACACACACACACACACACACACACACACACACACACAAACACGGAATATTACTCAGCCATAGAAAAGAATGAAATTTTGCAACTACATGGATGGACCTGGAGGGTATTATGCTTAGTGAAATAAGTTAGACAGATAAAGACAAATACTGTATGTTACCACTAATATGTGGAACTAAAAAATGAACAAACAAATGAATATAACAAAAAGTAAACAAATTTACAGATATAGCGAACAAACTAGTGGTTACCAGTGGGGATAGGGTAGGGAGGAGAGGTTAGATAAGGGTAGGAGATTAAGAGATACAAACTACTATGTACAGAATAGATAAGCCACAAGGATATATTTTATAGCACAGGGAAAATAGAGCCATTATTTTGTAATAACTTTAAATGGAATATAATCCATAAAAATACTGAGTTACTATGCTGTACACCTGAAACTAATATAATATTGTAAATCAACTATACTTCAATAAAATTTTTTAAAATTTATCCAACATAAAATATGCTGAATACTTCATTTCTACCATTTTCCAAGACAGCATAAAAATAGTTTTCTAACTCAAGATAGATAGTTATAGAAATAAAATATATTCAAAATATATTCTTAACCCATTTAAGCTTATGTTACTTCTGATCAAGTATATATCATTATCAAGTATATATATATTACATAGAGCAGATAGGTAGATTTCAATTTATACTTCTGCATCAATCCTCAAAATAGATTCTCTGGAATTTATATCATTGAAAATTTGTATACGTATGAAAATATTTTTACACAATCCAAACTCTGAAGCAAATATTTTTCCTATATATTTAGAAAAGTTTTTTTCCCCCTTTCTTTGTGCAGGATATCTTTCATTTGTCTCCGTAAATACCCTTTCCACTCTTCTCCACCCTGCTCTCTGCTCTGGGAGAACATTTGTGGACTATAATGGCTCCCTTGCCCACTGGCTTCCTGTTGAGTTTAGTTAATGAAGAGCATTGGCATGAGATCAAAAGGAAAAAAGAGAGTGAAGTCATGGTATTTATGCCACAGGCTGACTGATCCCTCAACCAAAAGTCACAGCTGCTGTCAGGCAGACCTCACCACTAGCCTCGATGTCTCTGGTTTTCAAGTACTGTTCTCTTCCCCATGTCTCTTCTTGCCTGGGTGATAATCTGGGCTCCCCATGCTGTCCCCTCCCTTTGTCCCTTCTTGCCTGGGGTGGTAACAGCTGTTACTAGCCCTGGTTCCTGCAGTATCCCTTGTAGTTTTCCTACACTCTGCTCACAATAAACACTCCCTTTGTTAAACTGTTGTCAAATTATAATATGAGTATGCCATCATCACACTCAAGACACTCAGCTAAATTTTCCTGCCAACACCATGACTGATACCCTTACCTAAGAGTCCTATGAGACCACCCAAAATAGATGCTTTATTTTGTTCTAGAAAACAGAGCTTACCCTAAGCAGCATATTTGAGTTTTGTTCATTTTTAATGCCTCTTAATGGTTCATGTTGCCACCTTTCTTTCCCTTAGTTGTCCCAAGGTATTCAATGCTGGGCCCCTCTATTGTCCTACACCCTTTACTGAATCAGCCATCTAGTAGTGCTTCACACCTAGAGCTTGTCTTCTGTTTCCACAGCATCTACATTTACCTATCTTAGTTCCATTTCCTTAAGTACCTGCTTACAGGTAAAAGCTACCGAACTGTGATGACATGATAATTGGTTGGTTAGCATATTTTCAGGTTGATGGATCTTTTCTCGAAGCAATGTCTTAATTCAAGGAATTGTAGTAGATTTCTGGAGAAAATATTTTGGGATGAGCAGGCTTTGCACTGCTTCAAAATCATTCCCTAGAGGTGACCATTTACTTTGCCTAAAAATGGAGTCAGATATGTTATAGTCATTAGATATCAGTTTTTAACAAAAATTTGAGAATTATAAAAGTGAATGCAACAATGGTATTAAACATGTTCTAATAGGAAATTGAAAGGATTTTGTCTTTGAAAATAAATTAAGACATGCATTGTCTAACAACAGCATTCCACGAGTAACTGTTGAAAATCCATTATCTATAATATATGAGGAACAAACTTCATATTCATTATTTTCATAATATTAAAAGATTGAAAAAGGATTCAGTTTAAAGATATGTAAAACTTACACCTTATTTTTATATAACTGGATTCTGTTGGTGGTTGTTTGGTGGAGATAATTTTTCTTTAGTAGGCAGTCAATTTTTAAAAATCCAAAGTGGATTCTGTTGGTGGTTGTTTGATGGAGATAATTTTTCTTTAGTAGGCAGTCAGTTTTTAAAAATCCAAAGTTATTTTCTCATGTTTAAAGACATTCCAAAAATATACTCTGGTAACATCATTTGTCTTCTCACAAGTAGTAGAATATCACAAGCTATTTAAGTCACACTGAAGGTAAAATTTCCATCTCTTTACATAAAATTGCCTTCAGTTTTTCATGATCACAATTATAAAATGATAGAGCTCTCATATTAATAGATGAGCTGCATCTAAGTGTACAGTTTTAAGTCATTGCAATTCAATTCCTAGCTCTATTTATCAGGATCAGTGTTTATGTGATGGTGAATAATGAGAGTCCCAATTGAGTGATGAGAAGTGGCTTTGATAAAATGTCACAAATCAAATCTCAGCATTGGTTGGTTAAAAAAAAAAAAAAACAACTACATCCTTTAATAATTAAATATGTATAGTAGTTATTTGATGCCAATATTTTGGAAATTATTGTGAAAAAGTAAAACTGATTAATAAAGCCAAGTGATAGTTATAAAATGATAAAATGATAGTTATTAATGATAATAATGATCTTATATTTCTCTCAGTCATTTTTCTCATCAAGCTTCAAATAATATTCCAGTCCACAGAAGCAATACCTATGTCTTGATACGTGGGGATGAACCATGCTTACAATGAAAACAGAGTACAGAGGCATTTAAAAAGAAAGATGATTTGGATTTTAAACATGAAAAATTATGTACAGTTATAGGATCAGAAAGAAGAGAATATTTATTTTAATGATCACTAGTTGGAAATATTTTTGGTTGGACTGTCCTGGGACTGATTTTGAATCGTCTCTCCAAGATCAGGAGCCCAAATATGAACTCACTTGATACAATCTGCTCTAATGGATGTTCTGACTTCTATGATCCCTGAGAAAAGAGAAACTCATAAGGTGAGGCTCATAATTGCACTCACTCTGCCTGAGGACCATTTCCTGACCTGGCAGAGAAAGCTAGAGTCCAGAAAGAGCATGGAATTCCTACTGGGCTAAAATGGAAGAGATTAGAGTACGGGATAGCTAAAACAACTGGAATCTGTGCAGCAAGTTACTGAAGAGAAGGAGGTAATGTATGGAGAAGGGCTGAAGTCATACAGGAGTCCCCTATGAGTCTTTGCTGGTGACTGGTTTGAATATTGACAGTGCAAGACTACCTGGGGCTTACAACAGAGTAGCTGGTCTGGAATTTAGAACAGAACAGATATACCAGAGGTCAAACAGAGATGGGAGATGTTGCAGATCTAGCCCAGCCCGAGTGGAGAAATTTCATTAACACCTTGGGAACACCCAGGATACCCAGCTGAGACAACAGAAATAACAAGCCTTAGAAGTAAGAAACATGCCTTAGAATAAGGCTTGCTTTAGACCTGCATTAGCAAAGCCTAAAACTATGCCTTGAAAAAAAAAAAAACCCAGGAGAAACAGTGTTTAAAAATGTTTGAGTCTTACCAATCTAAAGAGCTTGAGAACCACTCGGGATTTTTACGGATTTGTCTGAACATAGTAAAAACAAGCCTACCTAAGTTCAAATTAACCAACCAGTAATTGAACTAACTATGGAAGCAGAAATCAACACTCCTCAAAGTAAGATAATAGAATCCAGAGTCTCTACAAAATACCATTGATGTTGTCCAGTACACCATTAAAAATTATGAAGTATGCAAAGAAAAGTGAAAATGTAGCCCATAGTCAAAAAATTTAACAAGTAGTCAATAGAAATGGAACCCAAGATAGCCCGGATGTTAGATTTAACTAACAGCTATAAATATGTTCAAGGAATTAAGGGAAAATGTGTTCAAAACTAAAAGAAGATATGATTTTAATGAATAAATAGATAGATAACCTAAGCAGAGAAATGGAAACTATTTTTTATAAAATAGTTATAACAGCATGAATATAACAGCAGGAATACTGTGAAAGGTAATTATGTTGTTGTAAGATTATTACTCTTGTGACGTCATAAGTAGGAAGTGTGAAATGACAGTTGTGAGATGGAATATGGTACCATTTTGAGTATGAAAAGACTTAGATGAGCCAAGGATGGATGTTACTAACTTTAGAGCAACCAATAAAAATAAATATGGAGATTTCAACAGCCCTCTTTCAGTAACTGAAAGAAAAAAAAAATACAGAAAAATCAATAAAGATATAAAAGTTTGAAAAACAATATCCACCAACTTGATTGGACATCTAAAGAATTCCACACCCCAAAACTGCAGAATACACTTTATGAAAAGTATGATAGAAAGAGTGCACATAGAACATTAGCCATGATAGACCACGTGCAAGGCCATAAGATATGTCTCAATGAATTTCAAAAGACTGAAATCTTGCAGTATGTTCTGTGACCACAACAAAATCAACTTAGAGATCAATAATAAGAAATCTAGAAATCCCCCAAATATTTGTAAATTGAATAACATCTAAATAACATGGAGGTCAAAGAAGAAATCACAAGGGAAATTTTAAAATTTTCTGACTAAATATTAATAAAAGTACGATACAAAAAATTTTTAGGATTTAGCTGAAAAAGTGCTTGGAAGAAATTTATAGCTTTAAATGCCTGTATTAGAAGAGAAGAAAGTTTTTAAATCAATAAATTTCTATTTAAGAAGCTATAAAACAAAGAGGAAATGTAATGCAAAGTCAGAAAGAAATAATACATATAAGAGCATATGTCAATAAAAATAGAATACCTAAAACAAAAGAGAAAACTAATCAAACCAAATGTTGTTTCTTTGAAAAGGTTAATAAGATTGATATGCCCTGCATAAAACTAATCAAGAATGAAAAGGGGAAAAAAGGACAAATTAACAACATCAAGAATGATATAAAGGATATCACTGCAGATCACATATATATTAAAAAGATACTAATGAAGGTTACAAACAGTTTTATGCCCATAAATTTGAAAATTTAGATGCAATTTTAAACTTTCCTGACAGAGTGACATACCAGAATTGACACAAGAATAAGTGGAATATCTGAATAGTCTAAATTTATTAAAGAAATTGAATCTGCAATCAAAAAACTTCCCAAAAAGAAAATACCAGGCCCAGATGGCTTAACTGTTAAGATTTATCAAACATTTAAAAAAGAAATAAAAACAATCTTATGCAGTCTTTTTAAAAATAGGAGAGCCTTATTTATAAGTAAGTATTAATTAGAACTTAATAGTTGATATAATGATTATAAGTGGGTCACTGCTTTCATTTTTTTTCAGATTTGAAAAAATCCAAGTATAGATTTTAAAACCTATTCTCAGATTGATAACAAAAGAATAGTGCTGCGGCGGTGTGTGGGGTGGTGGGATGAATTGGGAGGTTGGGATTGACATATATACACTAATATGTATAAAATGGATAACTAATAGGAACCTGCTGTATAAAAAAATAAATTAAATAAAATTCAAAAAATAATAATAATCATAAATTAGATTTTTTAAATGTAATTTTCAATATTATCCAGAAACATAAAATGCATAGGTAGAAATTTAATGAAAAATATACAAGACCTCTACACTGAAAATTATAAATACTGACAGATATTAAAGAAAATCTATATAAATGGAGAGTTATACCATGTTTATGGAGCAATAGTCTTAAGACGTGTATTCTCCCATAATTAATCTATAGATTCAATGCAATCCCAATAAAAATCCCAAAAGAATTTTGCAAAAACTGGCAGTCTGTTCTAAAATTTATATGAAAATGTTAAGGACATAGAATTATCAAAATTTTGAAAAAGAGCTAAGTTAGAGAGCTTACACTACCTCAACTTCAAGACAGCATAAAGTTTCAGAATTGAGTCAGTGTGATATTGGTAAAAAGATGGAAATACAGATAAAAGGAAGAGAATAAAGGATTCAAAATAAAATTATTTTTATATTGCCAGTTGATTTTCAGCAGAATGCCAAGTTAATTCAACACGGGAAGGAAAAATCTTTCCACAAATGATGCTGAAATAATTGGAGTTTTGAACAAAAACATTAACCTCACATCATACTCAAAAAATAATTTTAAATGGGTTGTAAACCTAAATGTATAAATGAATGTTTAAAACTTTTAGAACAAAACATTGAAGAAAATCTTTGCAAACCTGGATAGGTGATTATTTTTTAAGCAGGACACAAAAGACACAAATCATGAAAGAAAAATTAATAAATTAGACTTCGTTGAAATGTAAATCTTCTCCTTGAAATACACCATTAAGAAAATGAGAAAGCAAGGTAAAGACTTAACCTTTAAGTCTTAAAATATTCACAATATGTATATTTGAGGAAAGATTGGTATCCAAGATACATAAAGAACTCAAGCTAAATAATAAAAGGAAAATTCAATTATAAAATAGGACAAAAGTTTGAACAGACATGATTGGGCACTAAGCACTTGAAAAGATGTTCAACGTCGGCCATCAAGGCTGTCACAATGAGATTCCACTGCACATCCCCTGAAACAAAATGTTAAAACTGACACAGTTAGGATGTGAAGCAACTGAAACTCACATGTGACTGATGAGAGTGTAAAGTGGTTTAACCACTTCGGAAAACAGTTTGTCAGTTTCACACAAAGTCAAACATATACTTACCATAAAACCATCAATTTCGCTCCTACGTATTTTTCTAAGAGAAAAAGAAATGTGTCCTCAAAAAATACTTATACACTGATATTTACAGCAATTTCATTCATAATAGGCAAAAGTGGAAGCAATTCAAAGGTCTGTCAACAGGTGAATGGATAAACAAATTGTGGCATAATCATACAGTAGAATAGTACTCACCAATGAAAAGGCTCAGATTACTGGTACATACAACAATATGCATGAATCTCAACAAGGAGCATAACACAAAAAAGTACATGCTGTAGGAGTTCATTCATGCAAAGTCTTAAAATGGGTAAAGCTAAACTACAAAGGGAGAAATCAGATCAGTGGTTGTCTGGGGAGGGAGAGCAGAGGAGTTTGACAGCACAAAAGAACTTTCTGGGATGATGAAAACATTCTGTGTCTTGAATAGGTTGGTGGTACCCACTGGAAAGTACATATGCTTTGCAAAACTCTGTGAACCATACACTTAAAATGCGCACATTTTACTTTATATAAAGTATTTTGCAATAAAGTTGATATAAAAATAAAGTAAAATTTTTGAATGAAAAAATGATGGGTGAAAATGCATATATACATATGTCAAGGGCAGCAATATAAGAGGGAAAGGGATTGCCTGATGGATGCAGTCAATTCGTCTAATATATTAAGCGTACAGGTTGAGAATTCATGTTGCTGGTGGGTGCTGTTTTAAATTGAACACATGATGCTTTGTCAACCTGAGTTAGCAGTTTACAAAAGTAAGTCATATTAGTTTATAGGCAATTAGGAATTAAGCATAAAGTATAACTGCTGTTGCTATATTTGTAGTCAAGTGAAAATTGTGGTATGATTAGACTAATTGAAAAGTGTAAAAAAATCTGTTGTGTAAACTTTATTAAGGATTGCTCTCCAAGCGGAAGAAAGATATTAGCAACGTTAAACTAAAACAACAAAAAGAATCCTTTCTATCCTGAAGATTTCTGATTTTCACCAAGGTACTAAAGTTACTAGAGGTTTCATCTACTACTCAGCCAGGGGTATTGTGTCTTACCAAAGCTAAAGATTTCTTAGTCAAGAAGAACCCATACACCTCTTAGATTTTAGTAGGCTCTCTTAAGGACATTGCTGAGAGGTTGAGTTGGAAGCAACTTCTACGCCCAAATGTGAGTGTCTAGGGTGTTTACCCAGAAGGATTTGCAGACTCATTTTAAACACTGTGCTTGTTCAGCTCCTGATCATCTCTAAATGAACCATTTCAGTCGCTTCCTAAATTACACTGTTCTCCATACAATGTCAGAGTCGTCTCTCTAAGACATAAATGTGATCGTGCTAATTTTAGCTAACTCTCCCACTGCATACAGGGGAGTCCCAAATTCTTTGGCAGGAGATGCCTGGCTCCTCACACCATGGTCCCTGCCAATCTTTCCAGTTTCCTCTCCCACTATACCCTTTCCACAATCAATTCTCTAGCCATTCTGAATTCCTCACCATTTGCCAATTATGCCATGTTCACTCATAAATCACTTATTACTCCCAAAACTCCTCAAATGCTTGGAAAATTCTTACTCATCCATCCAGACCTATGTTAAATGTTACCTCCTTTGTGAAAATGTTCTTATTCCCCCAAGAAGAAAACTTCCTTCCTCTCAGGAACTACCTCACTTTGTGCAGTACCCTCATTATAATATATATGTCATCTTTTTCCAATTGCATGTAAATATGTCTAACTCAACTATCAGATTTTGATTGGCTTAAGGCCTGGTACTGTGGATTATTTATGATAAACTTTTCCCCAGCACTATGTACAGTACATGAAACTCAGTAGCAACTCAGTAAATGTTTGCTGAAGAATGAAAATCTGATCAGATACAAATCTCTTCCCATGGGGATAGGAAGAATATGGGATCACCAAACTAAATTAAACCCTCTCTTACACAGAGATTTCCCTTTTTCTGGACCAGAGAGTGGACAGAGTTTCCCTTCAATCGGATCCCTATCCCCTGTCAGTTTCTAGGCTTCTTGATGTGACAAGGATATAGTCTTGTGCTTTGGAGAACAATCAAGTTTATCCTTATAGCTACTGCAATGGGAGACTACTATGGAGATAATTTAAGTCAAATTTCATCTTAGAAAAGAATTATAAGAATATTTCTAAATAAAACTATTTTGATCAGAATTTTTTTTTCATGATAACTCTAATAGCCAAAAGTAGATGGTCTCTAACATGGGTACTCTTTGGACACTGAAAGAATGCTATTCTTGGAAGCTTTAGTTATTAATGAGAAAACAGACCAGTAGACCAAAGCTGTAAATGTCTAGTGAATTAAAGGGCTTGTTAAAAGAAACTTGTAAGAACACAAGAAACTTGAAGCTGTTTAATGTCAGTGCCAATGGATGGAAATTTAAAGAGAAAGGTTGATTTCCTTGTATCGTCAGAAACAGAGGTGTGATTGCGTAACTTAAGCAAATCTTCACATTGATCTGAACACAGAAAGCACTGCCCTGTCAATGGACAGATATATATATATATCTGCCCATTCAGAGAAAAAAAATAGCACGAGGTTCTACATCTCTGGTTTCCCTACTGTGCCAAAGCATCTTCAAACACGAAAAGAGCTGCGCCCAAGACACCCCGCTTCTTTTCCCACAGTCTGACATTGTTTCAGTTCTTACTTGGGAACACATCCAAGGCCTGGAACACAAGGATATTCTGTACATGATTTTAAATAAAACACTTTTATTATAAAAATTGAAAAATGGCTGGAGGAAGGAAACCTATCCTCCTCATTGGCACTTCTGTAAATGCACAAAAGACTGCATTGTGCTGTACCCAGTAATTATTGTTAAGCATTTGTATAGAACTTTATATTTACAAAGTGCTTTGTAGTCCTTTATATTATTATTCCTCACAGCAGCCTTATGAGGTAGGTTGGTATTATTAAATCTATTTTACGTCACGTCAGGAGGTCCCTCTTTGAAGTACTTTGAAATAAACCTTGAAGAATCAGAATGCTTCAGTGTGTCTGGAAAAACAAGGTGGAAAAACCCCATGGTGAAAGTTTGTGCTAAAAAAGAAATCCCTAAGGGAGCCTGTGTGCTGAAGAAGGAGATCAGAGACCAAAACAGGAGCTGGAAATTGTATCAATTTGATTTGGAAAGAATGGGCAGCCTGAATATAGTGAGATCAATGGACTGGTTATGGGACCCATTTTCTTCTTGTTTCTCTAGAACAGTTGGTCTCGGGTATTGATAAGTTGTCAATAAACCAAATATTTTTATATGATATCCAGATAAGATTGGTGAATGCCCTTCAGCTTCATTTTTATGTTTTTATATCATATAACATATAAGTGATGAAGTGCAGTGCAGTTAGTCACTGGGTTCTGTTACACAACCAAGCATTAACTAACCGGCATATAGAAAGAAATTTTTATTTGCATAAACTTGGAAGATGAACTTTATCTTTTTTGTCCATTTTAAAAATAGCTCACTCTCTGACAGAAATCTCAGCAATGTCTTTTTCGATCCGTCTCCCAGAATAATGGAAATAAAAGCAAAAGTAAACAAATGGGACCAAATTAAACTCAAAAGCTTTTGCACAGTAAAGGAAACCATAAACAAAACAAAAGACAACCCACAGATTGGGAGAAAATATTTGCAAATGATGTGACCAACAAGGGATTAGTCTCCAAAGTTTACAAACAGCTCATGAGGCTTAATACCATCAAAACAAACAACCCAATCAGAAAATGGGCAGAAGACCTAAATAGACATTTCTCCAAAGAAGACATACAGATGGCCAAGAGGCACATGAAAAGATGTCCAACATCGCAAATTATTAGAGAAATGCAAATCAAAACTACAATGAGATATCACCTCACACCAATCAAAATGGCTATCATCAAAAAATCCACAAACAATAAATGCCAGAGAGGGAGTGGAGAGAAGGGAACCCTCCTACACTGTTGGTGGGAATGTAAATTGGTTCAGCCACTCTGGAGAACAGTAAGGAAGTTCCTTAAAAAACTAAAAATAGAGCTACCATATGACCCTGCAATCCCACTCCTGGACATATATCCGGAGAAAAACATGGCCCCAAAGGTTACATGCACGCCAATGTTCACTGCAGCACTGTTCACAATAGCCAAGACATGGAAGCAACCTAAATGTCCATTGACAGAGGAATGGATAAAGAAGATGTGGCATATATATACAATGGAATATTACTCAGCCATTAAAAAGAATGAAATAATGCCATTTGCAGCAACATGGATGGACCTAGAGATTGTCATACTGAGTGAAGTAAGTCAGAGAAAGAGAAATATCGTATGATATTTCCACATATTTATATGCAGAATCTAAAAAGAAATGATACAAGTGAACCTATTTACAAAACAGAAACAGACTCACAGACTTAGAGAATGAACTTATGGTTACCGGGGGAAGGATGGGGGGAAGGGATAGTCAGGGAGTTTGGGATCAACATGTACACACTGCTATATTTTAAATGGATAACCAACAAGGACCTACTGTATAGCACAGGGAACTCTGCTCAATGTTATGTGGCAGCCTGGATGGGAGGGGAGTTTGGGGGAGAATGGACACATGCACATGTATGGCTGAGTCCCTTTGCTGTGCACCTGAAACTATCACAACATTGTTAATCAGCTGTACTCCAATATAAAATAAAAAGTTTTAAATTAAAAAAAAAATTAAAATAGCTCATACTTTATGGAAAATTTGCAGAATGAATAAAAGTTGGAAAAGTTGGAAAATTTTATCCATTCTCCTAATACCCAAGATAACCAAAATCAAAAATTACCTATTTCCTTCACATCTTTGTCGAAGCATATTTTACATTCTTCTGATTATATAATTTTGCATACTCCTTTTTCATTATGATTTTAACATAAGCATTATTCTATGTTTTGTGTAACAAACACTAGGACCTGCAGCTCTTCTAAGCCTGCAGAAATTTACTGAGTTCTAGAAAGCACAGAGATTTAGCATTACCCTAAAATAGCATTACCTTAAAAATAGCTTTACTCTTGAAACGTAATATGATAAACCTCCCTAGTAATGGCAGAAGTCTATCACAATTTGTATGAAATAGATCATCAGTCTCATGGCTTTAAATACCATCTACATGCTGTTGACTCCCAAATTACATGCTCATGTCTCTCTTCTGAATTCCAAACTTATATATCCAACTGCCAACTCAGCCTTTTCATTTGAATGTTTACTGGGCATCTCCAAACCTAAAATGAACAACACTAAACTCTTGATATCAGTCTCCCTCCTACCCCCGCTAAGCCCACTCCACCAGGGGTCTTTCCGTCTTCGTGTTAACCGAAACTCTACAATGCTTCCAGTTGCTCAAGCCAAGACGAGGAATCAGTCTTCACTGCTCCATTTCTGTCATGCTCAACACCTCATTTATTAGCAAACTAGGCTCTGCCTTCAAAATCTAACCTCTGCTCGCAGTCTCTACTGATACCACCACGTTCAAGTCACTGGTTTCCCTCTGGATTATTTCATTCGCCTGCTGTCTAGTCTCTGCTTCTGCTCTTGCTCCTTTGAATACTACCGTTGATCTAGCAGCCGATGCAGTTCTGTTCAGACCTACCAGAATACATCCCTCCTGCTGAAAACCTTGAAGTGGCTTCTCATTTCATTCACAGCACAAGACTTCCTTGTATTTAAACCTACGTGATCTGCTCTCCGCATACACATTCTATATCTCTTGGACTTCACCTCTGATTACTGCCCAGCATGTCCAGTCTGCTTCCACCACACTGGACTCCTCCTATAAACATCCCAGAGCTCTCCTGCCTTGGGACTTTTTTCGCTTCCTGACCCCTATCTGAAGTGCTCTTTCTCTAAATGGCCACACAGCTCCCAGCTACAGCTATTCCCTTCCTGGTCACCCCATCTAAAATTCAATAGCTACTCCCTCCATGAAACCATCTATCTTCCTTCCCTACTTTTCCCCTCTTTAATATTTACTTTGGGTTAACATACTATATATGTTTCTTATTTATCCTGTTTTTTTTAATGAGAATATCAGTGATTTTATTCTTCATATTATATACTTTTCAGTATTTTCTGCATGTATATTCCAATCAGGAATCAAACAATACAAAGTAATTTTTACAATAGAAGAATCAGTTGTCTTATGAATTTAGGTGATGTTTTTTCTTCTACGTTTCTGCATTTACATTTTTTTCTAAAACAATATTAATACTTCTATTATGGAAAAAATTTATTTTTTAGAGAAAAAACTACAAATATTGTTATGCTAAAAGTTCATTCTCATGAGTATAGGTGATTTTTTCTCACCTTTCTTAAAAAATTTTTATTAGCGTATAGTTGATTTACAGTGTTGTGTTAGTTTCAGGTGTACAGCAAAGTGAATCAGTTATACATATACATATATCCACTCTTTTATACATTCTTTTCCCATATAGGTCACTACAGAGTATTGAGTAGAATTCTCTGTGCTATACAGTAGGTCCTTATTAGTTATCAGTTTTACATATAGTAGTGTGTATACGTCAATCCCAATCTCCCAATTTATCCCCCCCATTTATCCTGTTTAATATATTCTTTCCCCACTAGTATGTAAACTAGAATGTAATGTGAATATAAGGGCATGGCTTTTTGTCTGTTTTGTTTGTTGCTATATTTCTAGTACCTAAAAGAATATTAAATACACAGTGTATGACAAATATTTGTTGGCTAAACAAACCTTCGGAGGCACAGTATGTAGAAATTTCTTTTAACAGACATAGCTAATTTAAAAATTAGGTACAATGGAAAGAGTTAAACAGTAGGTATTTAGAGACAGTGCAGAGTAAAGTAGCCTGTACAATGATGAGATGACCCTGAGGGCCACATGCCAAAGAAGGTACCAACTCTTCATCTTTGGAGGAAGTCATTGATATTCAAGGCCAAGGTTTTTGATTGTATTCCATTCTCTTTATATGATTCAGGGCAGTGTTGCCCGTTAGGTTCTAATGATGGAGCTCTTCCTGCATTATCAGTAGTAGCTTGGAAACTTTTTGTAATAAGTAATTTTCTACAACACCTGGTTCTCATAACATTTCTTTTTTTTTCTTTCCAGTTTTATTGAGATATAACTGACATATAACACTGTATAAGTTTAAAGTGTACAGCACAATGATTTGACTTACATACATCATGAAATGATTATCACAATAAGTTTAGTGAACATCTATCATCTCATACAGATACAAAAGTAAAGAAATAGAAAAAAAAACTTTTCTTGTAATGAGAACTTTTAGGAGTTACTCTCTTAACACTTTCATATATAACATACAGCAGTATTAACTATTATATTCCTAGTACTTATTTATCTTATTACTGGAAGTCTGTACCCTTTGACCACTTTCATCCAATTCCCACTCCCACAACTTCCAGGCCTCTGGTAAACAAATCTGATCTCTTTTAATGTGAGTTTGTTTGTTTTTTAAGTATAACTGACCTACAACACTATGTTAGTTCCTGTTACTCAACATAGTGATTTGGAATTTCTGTACATTTCAAAATGATCACTGCAGTAAGTCTAGTTACAATATGTCACCATACAAAGATATTACACAATTATTGACTATATTCCACACTGTACATGGCAATGTATGTATATATATAAGTATAATTATTTTAAGTTGCTGATCTCTTAAGTTCAAAAGCATTTTGATAACCCTGCATTTTTACTGCCCCTCCCCCGCCAGACGTTTACTGTTTTGACATCTTATATTACAGTTTTTGTTTTGTGTGTCCCTTATCTACTTATTATATAGATGATTTTATTACTTTTGTCTCCTAACCATCCTACTAGCTTTATACATAGCAGATTAACTACCTCTACTGTATATTTGCCTTTACCAATGAGATTTTTCCGTTTGTAATTTTCATGTTTCCAGTTGTGGCCTTTTCTTTTATGGTTAGAGAAGTCCCTCTAACATTTCTTGTAACACTGGTTTGGTGGTGCTGAACTCTTTTAGCTTTTGCTTGTCTCTAACGCTTTGGATCTCTACATCCAATCTGAATGAAAGCCTTGCCAGGTAGAATATTCTTGGTTATAGGTTTTTCCCTTTTATCACTTTAAATATTATCATGCCACTCCCTTCTGGCCTTCCGAGTTTCTGCTGAGAAGTCAGCTCATAGCCTTATGGGAGTTTCCTTGTACCTAGCTTGTTGCTTTTCCCTTGCTGCTTTTAATATTCTCTCTCTCTCTTTAATTTTTGCCATTTTAATTATAGTGTGTCTTGACCTGGTCCTCTTTGGATTGATCCTATCTGAGACTCTCTGTGCTTCCTAGACCTGGATGTCTGTTTCCTTTCCCAGGTTAGGGAAATTTTCAGCTATTATGTCTTCAGATATGTTCTCTGCCCCTTTCTGTCTCTCTTCTCCTTCTGAGACTCCTATAATGTGAACATTAGTATGCTTGATTTTGTCCCAGAGGTCCCTTAAACTGTCTTCATTTCTTTTTATTCTGTTTTCTGTTCTGCTTCAGGGGTTTCCATTACTCTGTCTTCTAGCTCGCTGATCTGTTCCTTTGTATCATCTAATCTACTATTGATTCCTTCTAGTGTATTTTTCATTTCAGTTATTGTATTCTTCATCTCTGTTTGGGTGTTCTTTATATTTTCTAACTCTTCATTAAAAACTTCTCACTCTGTTCTTCCATTCTTCTCCCAAGTTCTTTGAACATCTTTATGATCATTACCTTGAACTCTTTACCAGGTAGATTGACTATCTGCACCTCAGTTCTTCTTCTGGGGTTTTATCTTATCCTTTTGTTTGGAAGCTATTCCTCTGTTGCCTCATTTTGCCTAATTTGCTATTTTTATTTCTACATATCTGATAGGTTGGTTACATTTACCAACCTTAGACAAAGTGACCTTTTGTAGGGGACATCCTATGCATCCCAACGGTGCTTTCCACTCTAGTCACCAGAGCTATATGTTCTAGGGGTTCCCCCTATGTGGGCTGTGTGGGTCCTTCTCTTGTGGCAGACTGACTGACTACTTTGGGCGGTCTTGTAGGCATGGCTGGCCCCCAGTTCAGTTGATTGCCAGGCACTGCCTTGTGCAGAGGCTGCTGGCCACTGATTGGTGGGGTCACATTATGGGGCTGCTGGCTGCAGTGCCCCAGGGGGTCCCTGAGCTAGTGCTGGCCCACTGCTGGGCAAAGCAGGGTTCTGGAGTGAGTGGTTGTGGGACCAGAATCTAGTGTCAGCCTGCTGGTAGGTGGTGCTAGTTCCTGATGTGGCTGGCTGTGGTGTGTGTTCCAAAGCTAGTGTTGGCCCACTGGTGAGTGGGGCTGGATCCTGGGCTAGCAGGCTGAGGGGTCCAAAGTGTGTCAGAGCTGGTATCAGCCTGCTGGTTGGTGGGACTGGGGCCCAGGAATTCCCAGAACTAGTGCCAGCTCACTGATGGGCATAGCTGAATCCCAGGGTCTCTGGCTGCAGGTGCCTGGGTTTTGGGGGCTCCCAGGGCTAGTGCCAGGGCATCGTTGTGTGGGTCAGTGTCCTGAGCCCTCTGGTGAACAGGGCCAGGTCCTGGGGCGGCTGTGAGCTCAGGGGTCTTAAGGCAGCAGGCCTGCTGGTGGGTGGGGCTATGTCCTTGGCTGGCTAGTTGCTTGGCCTGAGGCATCCCAGTACTGGTGCCAAAAGGCTACTGGGTGGGGTCAGGTCCCAGTGCAAATAAACTCAAGAGAGGATCTGAAATGGTGCTTGCCAGCACCAGTGTCCATATGATAGAACGAGCTCCCCAAAATGGTTACCACCTGTGCTCGTGTCCCCAGGGTGAACTCAGGTTGCCTGCTGCCTCTCCAGGAGGTTCTCCAAGACAGCAAGTGGATCTGATCCAGGTTCCTTTCAAATTACTGCTCCTGCCCTGGGTCCCGGAGCATATGAGATTTTGTGTGTGCCTTTTAAGAGTTGAGTCTCTTTCCCACAGCTCTCTGGCTCTCCTGAAAGTAAGCCCTGCCGGGCTTCAAAGCCAGATGTTCTGGGGGCTTGTCTTCCCAGTGCAGGACCCCCGGCTGGGGAGCCCAATGTGGGAGTCAGATAACTTGCTCATTGAGGAGAACCTCTGCAATTGTAATTATTCTCCCATTCTCTTACCCTGGGGGTATAGGTCTTGACTATACCACATCTCCATCCTCCTACCTGTTGTTGTTGTTCCTTCTTTATATCTTTAGTTGTAGAAGATCTTTTTCGTGAGTCTTCCAGTCTTTCTCATCAATAGTTGCTCTGTAAATAGTTGTAATTTTGGTGTGCCATGGGAGGAGGTGAACTCAGAGTCTTCCTACAATACCACCTTGGCCATCTTTCATACCATTTCTTAGGAAAAAATCACATAAAAAGAATTTTAGTTGGTAAAATGTCATTATTGAATCAAATGAATATACATTAATTGTAAGTAATCATGAACATAACGAAATTAATTTTGTGCAGCAACATATTTGATTTTCAACCTGTAAAATATGATCATTTGCACTAGGCTCTATTCCAATGTTCAAAACTTATAAGGTTTTCATGAGTCAAAATAACTAAAAACAAACAAAAATATTACCATTTTAAGTGCCTCTTAAGAATAAATAGAATTTATTCAAAGTCCAGCAATAGAACAAATTAATGTTTCAAAGTAACAAAGAGAAAAAAATGTAACTGAATCTGCACAAAAGAATTATTAAGGTGAGGTTAACTTACAAAATCAGTTTTCAAAATAAAGCTATTTAATAATCATTTTAATTGAGTATAGTGGGGAAATTCCTTAAAGATTTAGACCTATACATATAAGCTAAACAGCTTATCCAGGTCATATTTTAAACCTTAAGAAATGGACTTAAATGTTAGTGAAAGTTAAGACTTTGTTTTTATTTACAGTAGTTCCCCTTATCCATGATTTGTTTTCCATGGTTTCAGTTACCTGTGGTCAACCAGGCTCCAAAAATATTAGATGGAAAACTACAAAAATAAACAATCCATAAGTTTTAAATTGTGCTCCGTTGAAAGTAGCGTAATGAAATCTCACGCTGTCCCACTCCGTCCTGCCCAGATGTGACTCAACCCTTTGTCCAGAGTGTTCCATCCATTAGTCATTCAGTAGCCGTGTCCATTAGCAGATTGACTGTCATGGTATCACAGTGCTTGTGTTCAAGTAACCCTTATTTTACTTAATCATGACCCCAAAGTGCCAGAGCAGTGATGCTGGCAATCTAGATCTTCCGCATAGAAGCCATAAAGTACTTCCTTTAAGTGAAAAGGTAAAAGTTCTTGACTTAATAAAGAAAGAAAAAGATTGTATGCTGGGGTTGCTAGAATCTATGGTAAGAACAAATCTTCTATCTGTAAAATTGTGAAGAAGGAGAAAGAAATTTATACTAGTTTTGCTATTGTACTTCAAACTGCCAGAGTTAGGGCCACAGTGCATGATAAATGCTTAGTTAAAATGGAAAAGGCATTAAATTCGTACAATATTTTGAGAGAGAGAGAGAGACTACATTCACATATCCTTTAATACAGTTTATTATAATTGTTCTGTTGTATTACTAGTTATTGTGTTAATCTCTTTCTATGCCTAATTTATAAATTAAACTTTATCAAGATACATATGTATAGGGGAAAGGTAGTATATATTGGGTTCAGTACTATCCTCAGTTTCAGGCATCCCCCAGGCATCTCGGAACATATACTCCGCAGATAAGGGGGACTGCTATACTAACTGATCCACGACAGTTACAATTTATCACTTTTTCTGAAGGCACTGACACAAACTTTGGTGATTATTGCTGTATACCAGGCCATATGTTGCATGGCGTAGTATGGCATGTGGGAGACTAACTTTGTAGCAACGCAATTTTAGATTTTTGAAGATATACACACATATGAAAACTATCAAGTAACTGAATTTTTAACCTGGTGAATTATCTATATATGTCACTTCAAAACCCATCCTCCTAAAAATAGACTGTATATATTTTACAAAAAAGCAGTACAATTTATAGCTTGTAAAATGTCATTTCCTATTTATCATGCAAGACCATATTCAGATTTTATTGTGTCATTTTTCAATTGCTAATTACCAAAGGAAAAAATACTACAATTATAATCTTCTAACTATGAGGATAATATGTTATGAAGACACTCTGCCAAAAATTCATAAAATTGAAGAGAAATACCATTATGAAAATAAAACTCCCAAATATAATGCTTTCTTTCTTTAATCAATAATTTTCTTGAGTGTATCATATACAGACCAAATAATTGCTTAATCATCTGCCAGGACATTAGTAATATTTGTAGATTCTCTTCATGGTGTGAATTGCTTCTGTTAAAGTTGAGGAAAAGAGATGAAATGTTTGTTCCACTCCAATATAATACAAATTCAAATTCAATATTCATTTTAGAATTTATCATCACAGAGCTAGTCTTAGCTAATCACACCCCTGAAGTTTTATTCTTCTTCAACAGCTCAACCGTGTTAAACTTCTAGAAATTCCCTTCCTGGCATTACCAAATAATTTATAATTTGAGGAGAGTTTTAGTTAAATTGCATCTGTACAGATAACTAAAATAAATATATGTCCCTTAATTTATTTAACAAAAACGTATTGTGCCTCTTGCATGTGCTAGTCATTGCTCAACTCCTAGAAATTCGATAGTCAACCAGATAGATGTGGAGCAGGGAAGACAGAATTAAACAAATATTTATAAACTTCCTGTTAGCCATACAGATTGAACACAACAGTGTATCTCTGTTTCCTCCTGAAACACCATGAAAATGACAGTAAAATGCACAAAATCACAAAGGCAAAGAGAATAGGAGAGAACAGGTAACAGATAGTATAAGTCAACAAATTGAAAATTGAAAAAAAAAAAAAAAGGAAAGTAGATGGCTTAGGTTTCAACCTTCTCCTCTCTGCTGAGTGCCTGGATAGGGAGGAGAGGTAGATGCAAGGGGCAATGTGAGGAGGTCGTTAAGAGATAAACTGATCAGTACCTCAGAACTCCACAAAAATCCTGGGGGGAAGAACCAGCTGTCTCTGAGATCAGGTGTGGAAATTGAGGCTGAAGACAACTGGATTGATTAAAGTCTGAATGAAAAATATTTAGGCCCTTCTGGCCTCTGCACCAACCAGATGGATTACTCTCTGGAGATCCTGAGCCCAAGAGGCTCTACTGGGAGGCAACAGGAGTAATAAAGGGAGTCAGTGAAATTGTGTATGCGGAATGGAAGATACTCTTCCCCTTTCCCTTCAGCTCTCAGAACACTTGTTACCTACCTTTTACACCCTCCCCCTGTCCCAAGGCAAGATATTGGAAGATCCCTCTCTAAAGAACTCAACAAGCCCATGAGAAAAATACCTATCGATACTGTCAGTTGGTGTTGCCAAAAAATTTGTCTTCATGCCTGGTTACTCACAGTGAGTCCTACCAATTGGCAAAGCTCACCAGTGCGCACAGAAATTCCAGTTTATCTTTTAGTGTCTCACTTTTAAATATGAATGGATGGCTGAAGACCATGATAGATAAGTAGAGGGAATCTAACTTACAAGACCAGCCCAAAATAAAGAAATAAGAAAATGAAAGAAAACTAGAGAAAACAAAAACCATATTATCATATTAAGGAACAGAAGAAAACTTCAAGCAACTATAATACATCTCCTTCAAGAGATAAGAGATGTGGCATTCATAAAACAAGAACAGAGTGCTACTTTTTAAAAGTGGGATAACATTCAGAGAACAACAAAGAGCCCTTAAAAATTAAAAATATGATAACAGAATTTATCAAGTTTGGGAGATAAAGTTAAGTAAATCACCTGTAAAGTAAAATAAAATGAAAATATAAAATGAAAATCACAAAGACAAGGAACATATTAGAAAAAAATTTTAATAAGAGGATCATTTCAGAAGATACAAGATATCTAATAGGAATTCCAGAATTAAATAACTGAGAAATAAGAGGAAAGTGTTAATAAAATAATGCTAGGAATTTTCTCAGAATTGAAGTACACAAGTTTTCAGGTTGAAAGAGCTCAGAGAGTTCTCAGTCCAATGAGTAAAAACTGATCCACAACAAGCTACCTTATTATTAAATTTTAGAACACCTGGAATAAAGAGAGAATCCTCAGAAGAAAGCAAATAAGCAGGAAAAAGCAAAGAAACAAACAAAACAGGTCATTTCCAAATAATATAGAATCAGAATGACCTTATAATTCTCAAAACAATAATGGAGATATACCTTCAAATTTCTGGAAAAAAAAATTATTTACAACCCATAAGTATACACCCAAACAAGTATGAGAGTAGAATAAAAACAAGTTTAGACATTCACAGCATCAACAATTATTCTAGAGATACACTCATTCTCAGGAGAGTTCCGAAGAATATACTTCAGCAAAACAAACGTGTAAGCCAAGATAAAGGAAAGCATGTGATCTAAGATACATAGAATTCAACACTAGAGGAAGGCAAATCCAAGGGCAAGAGTGAAGAAAAGACCCAAGATGACAGTTGATGTGCCAGGCATGGAGAACAAGAAGTTCAGATTGGGGTGGAAGGACAGAGGGCAGTAAGATAGATGTCAGATGTCCCCAAGGGGGAGGGGGCAGGGAATAGAACAGAAAGGTGATCAAATATGCTTTATCATACTGAGAGGAATTTCACATATAGTTGAGGGATGAATTAGCAATAAGTACAAGAAAACTAGACAAACCAAATTTTAAAAAGTAAAAGAAAATTACTAGCCTCAGGGGGAAAAAGGTTATTTAAGAAAGGAAACGAAATGTAACCAAACTATATTCTGTGGCTCAACAGTAAAGATTATTATGAGAATGGTGCACATTAATGATAATCTAAACAATGACTATTTATTTTCCAAATTGGCTAATGAGGGAATAGATAGTGGGAAATATGGAGGAGTGTAAGAGGTTTAAATCTTAATCCTTTATAGTAGAAAGTCAGTAAATAATGATTATAATTTTAAAATCCATGAAATTGCAGTAAAAGCTCTCAGGGAGGCCTGGGACAGGGCACTGCTGTTTCCATTGTAAATACTGCAGTACTATGTACCTTTTTAAGCCATGTATACATATTGTTTGAATAAAAATTTAAATTGTGTAAATGCTAATATAATTATCGTACAAGTATGAAGAAGTATTAGGAGTCATGTGAGAGTACTTAGCCTTAAGTTGACAGAAGTAATATGTATATTATTTTTCTCTATTTCAGCTTGGGTTCCTTGTGAGAGGAAATATTGTGTGGAAGAGATTTGGGGGTGAGCGTCTGTGGGAACAACATTCCCAAGGGAGTGAGGGGAGTGGTACTGGAAAAAGGAAGGAGTTAAGGTGAGAAGCAGTTGCCACAGATGCCTCCCAGGGAGCCCCAGAGCTAGGATGGCCCCTCACAGTTGCCCCAAAGAAAGCAAGTGGCCCAGGACTTTGACTCCATTGACCAGTCACTGGGTGGGGATCCATCTCAGAGAGGAGATGTAACCTCGGACGTAACATTGTGAGGCAGCTTCCTCTGAAGGCGGGAAATTCCTGGAGAGGGATTCAGCTCAGAGCTATCTGCCAACACTGCCCTCAGCTGACAACGAGTGTGTCAGTCCCGATGGGGTGATTTAAGTGGCACACTGGAGCATCCACTAAAAGCCTTCTCTTATTGACAGATCAAGTTGCAGAGTTTTATGTGTCAAAACTGGGGAATTTTAAAGCTTTTTTAATATATTTTTTAAAAACACAAAAATTAGAAACACTTTTTGAGATGGTAGGTAACTTTCAGAGATGGACCACCATGGTGTAGTTCCTCCATAGTGCTACTAAAGCATACTAGAGGCAATACTTTCGTAGGCTAATCATAAAATGGAATAGAATTTCTCTTGGAAACGCATTCGGAGTTTCCCTTTGAATGTGTGGGTACGTCTCTTGTGTAGTAACTATTTGCAGCTGATGCGGAGACTCTACTTCGCTTGTGCATACCTTATTGGAGCTGCTGCTGCAAAGGCCCAGAAGTAAGAAAGTGGGAAGGTATCGGGCAGAGAGGAGGGGAGAGAAGAGGCCTGCCGGGCATCAGCAGTGCAGGGATTTTCCCCTCTTCTCCTACCTTTCCCTCTTGGCCCAAGAAGCCACTGTTAAGTCCTTCCGCCCCCTACCATCACTTGAATGAGCTGTGAAGTGGGATGAGAAGACAGTGTCATCAGGGCATCTTCAGCTGTGTGTTCTGCAACATTGAAATAGAAGAGAATGAAAAAGGAGAAGCTCAATAGTCAGCAGAAAGAGAGGGAATTCTAGCCAGTGAATCTGCTGTTTGTGAAAGACTCTTGTTTCGTTTTAGCATGTACTTACTGAGTGCCTCATATGTGCCTGGTATTGTGTGGGACACCAGGAAGGATGCAAGGCTAAATGTACAAGATCCAGATACTTGAGCAAGCAATTGAAATATTGGGGATTGCCTGTTGTGAGAAAACTGAACTTAATCTGACCTCACTGAGGAATGTTGAAGGATTTGACTAATCAGATATATTAGATACACTGTCAGGGGCAACCTTAGGAAGTACTAATAAAGAATTATGAAGAACAAAACCTCAGAGTAAGCTCAGTGTAACTACTGATGCAAATTGAATTTCTGCTGACCATTTACTAGAAGTAGGATGATATATAACAACTGTAGTTTTTTTTTTTTTTTTTTTTTTAGTTTTATTTATTTATTTATTTATTTATTTATGACTGTGTTGGGTCTTCATTTCTGTGCGAGGGCTTTCTCCAGTTGCGGCGAGCAGGGGCCACTCTTCATCACGGTGCGCGGGCCTCTCACTATCGCGGCCTCTCTTGTTGCGGAGCACAGGCTCCAGACGCGCAGGCTCAGTAGTTGCGGCTCACGGGCCCAGTTGCTCCGCGGCATGTGGGATCTTCCCAGACCAGGGCTCGAACCCGTGTGCCCTGCATTGGCAGGCGGATTCTCAACCACTGCGCCACCAGGGAAGCCCTGTAGTTTTAATTCTATATAAATAGAGCTGAAAATCCACTTGATGGCTACCTGCATGCATTTGGGGTATTTGCTTTGCTCAACCATAAAATCTACTAATTCTGAATTTATGAATTGGCATGTCCCCTTTGGGTCCGAATTTCTTTTTTTTTTCCCTCCCAACACTATATATGTATAGGCATAACTGAATAAGAAAAACATATACGCATACTATCATTCAAAAAGAGCAAGGACTTGTCATGAATATTTAACTAGAAAACTCATTCTATAACCTTTAGAACTCCTTCAGCCATTATGATTTCGTGGGGGATTCAATTTTTAGCAAAATGCTCTTTACAACGTGGTTTAAATAAAAAGTAAAGCATGCTTTTGAACCAACTTAGAATCAAAGGGCATTTGAAAATATTTATCCAATAAACTATATCACTTTTTCCTGAGTACGTCTTTCAACCAATTAGATAGTAAAGGTAAACATACTTAACACATATTTTATGTTGAAAGGTCCAAAATATTCAACATGCCGTACTTCAGAGCAGCTCTAGAGTAAACCAATATTTCATGTAGAAGTCGAGTTTCCTTCTTCCAAAGTCATAGTTTTGTCTTCTTTGCATAATCTGTTACCAATATTTTGCCCTTGTCACATTTTCTCCCATTCCTAGACAGTTGTGTGATGGGTTTATCACTGTTATTTTATTTTGGTCACAAACCATGAGTAATTCATTTTTCAATTGATTTATGCTATTTATAAAGTGCCACATCAACTGTTACTGAAGTTCAGCTTTTGAATTCTGACAGCTCTAGTAAATAAAACACTATCTGCAATAGAGGAACTGCTGAGTGCTGTTTGGAAGAATTCTCTTTTGACCTAATTGTCCAAATGTAGTCAGCAATGCCTTCACACAAGCTCAGATTATAGGAAACTGCTCTTCCCATGAAGACAAGTTACAGGTCTTTGCTATTTCAGTATGTAAACATATAGTACACAATTGTTTGTATGTATGTATCTGATCATGTACTATTCAAAGGCTTCTGCAAATACCATGCTCCAAAACACGTCTTCCTCTAAAAAATGCTGAAAAAGTACATGTGTAATTGTGTGCAATCACTTATAAAATCATATTCAAGTCAAGTAGGAAAATGCATACCCATGTTGGCACCAAAGGCGTGCTGTACTCTGTATATCAATAAGAGGCTTGTGTTTTTGTTACGTAGTAAGAGGCAGGTGGGCTAGCGACCCCCTTGAACAACTGGCAGCGTAGTTTACATTCTGCAGGCAGCTGCCTCCTCCTATTTTAACTGACATTGCATCACAAAACACAGTAGTCACTTGTGTAACTTGTAACACTGATGGAACTGACCTTATTCCCCCACTACTCTGCAATATTTGAGAAGGTTATCTAGTTTGCTCACATCGAATACTATTTAGAGGTCTGTCCAATTCAAGTATTTATCTTTACCAATACCTAGTATTGTTAACAATCCTTTAACTTTTCTAAGTATTGTTAATGCCAGAATATTCTAACATTTTTAGGTATTGTTACAGATAACTTGGATTTCTCTAACTTGGAACTCAAAGACACTCAAAATATTCCCTGAGTATGAACCAAGCACACAGTATGTAGTAAGAACTGTATACTGTTTACTTGAGAGGCAACTGTAACACAATAAGCTTCAAAAATTAAACAGTATTGTTCTGGTATTGATTGATTGATTATCAACCCCTCCTCATCAGGATGTAGTGAAACCCTCAGCCACTTGGAAAACACCTAGGTCTATGACAGGCCATATAGACGTCTTTTTTCATCACCTGCTGAGCGTCCTTACTGAATCCCGTTCATGTCTACTTTAACAAGAGCAACTCTGTTGTCAGAGCTTCTGATATTAAATGAAGAAATTATCTAACTCTGTCTACATCTGCTCCAAATCTATTCTTTCAGCACCGATTCTTTATCAGTGTTCTAAGAAGACCAGAACTGTGGTAATTTGTCTCGAGTTGTTGACATAAGCAAAGCTCTGCCCTTCTGCAAAAAAAAAAAAACAAACCACTCTCCTCATTTATTTCATTTTAAGCCTTGATATACATGTGTGGAAACTGAGTAAAATGGCTACTGCAGTTGCCAGCTTCCTGGGGATGACCCCTCTCTGTTTACAGTTTTGTACGGTTTTTTTCTAAGGTTTAATGTAGCGGCTGGAGGAGTTTTATATCTCACTCTAGCTTTCGGCAAGAGGAGAACAGAACAGCCTCCAGGCTTGATCTGACATGTAAAAATCTCCCTTTGGGATCCTTCTGTTAGACTTACACATTCCCCTCCCCACCGCCATCCCAGCTCAGGTGCCTGGGGTCTTCCTGTTTAACCATTTGGTGATCACTTCCCCAAAGGCTGCCTCTACAGAAGCAGAACACTTTCAAAATTATTTAGACCATGTCAGTCAAAGCAATTCATTTTCTTTGGTCCTTTAAGAACTCAGAGATATTGCAGTCATGTTAACTGCCACACATAAAGAATCCATTTGACCAAAATTTGACCATCTGATACAAAATGAGTTAGATCAGAACCTAGTTCGGTTACTAGTGTTTGTTCCTTAAAGCAGAAAGGCACAGAACTGTAATTTGTCCCATTGTCTCCTCTTCTCTCTTATATAAGACTCAACTGGCTGTCAGTCAAGTCAAAGCTTGGAAACTTTCTAAGGAAAAATAAGCATCTGCAAACTGGAATGAAACACACATCACTTCAATAGCTTAGATTTATGCTTTGAAAAGTGTCAAACTAAACTAATCACAGTAGGAAGAGATGGAGTATTAGCTCTGGATTTCAAGTTATTCTAATTTTTCAATGTCTGTCTCACATTTTTGGCTGTCTGTCAGATATAATTACCTTGGAAATCCCATCTTCAGTGTTAGTTCTCTCTTTAGGGCCTCAGGGGAACAGCTATAAAAATGAATTAGTCCCATGAAAACAGACTACTTATGGGTATTTCCTGCATGGTATTTGGACTACAGAATAGACATTCTATAACCTTGACTTGACAGGAGTGCAAGGTGGTAGATGCACAATATTGGAGAAGGCAATGAATACAAACTCACAAAGATGGTTCTACATTGTTCCACCCATCCCGACCCTGACTCAGATGTCTAGAGGAAAACATTGATACTGTCCTCAAATTATGCGAAAAACCTATTTATTGCCTTCTTCATCTGAAGACCCATAACCTTCATTTTTAGACAGTCAGCAAAAAAGTAAAACAAATTCATTTAATGCTGTTTTTGTATCCCATCTACTAAAATTTCTTACTTTCATAAACAATGGTACCAGGAAGTGATCATTTGAATAATCTTCTAGAAGAGTAGGGCAAAATGGTTAAGATTAATGGTTCTCTCACAAGTCTGCTGCTTTCTAGTTGTAAGACCTTGGGTAAGCTATTTTTAACCACTAATTAACCCTTTCATTCGTGAAAGGAAAACAAAAATGAAAAAAAGATAATACTGGATTCATAGAATTAAGGTTGAATGAGATAAGGCATATGGAGACTTATTATTGTTTTGTACAAAATGAATTATAATATGTGTACCTTCTAGTATAGGTTGTGCAATGCACTATTCAATTTTTTAAAGATTTTATTGAACCTATGTATACTTCTAATATTTATACATGCTAGGTGGTTTTTGCATTGAATGTGTTCACATTTAATTACTTATCTATGTAAACTGTTGAATCTATTTTCTATATATATGGCAAATTACTTAAACCAGATGTCCCATAGGCATATGATGGTACCCCCTCATCAAACATCTGTGGCCACATTTTAATAAAGACAATAAATACAATAATAAACAAGAAGAGTTATGAATGCAGACAGCTAAATGTTCCCAGGTTTGTCCTGGGCTTCTGATCAAGAAAGTATCCATTAATAAGTTACTAAATATAAGAGTGACTGGAGTATATAGCACCAGTCTTTAGGAGCTACAGGCCCACACCTAAATAAGCACCAATTTAGGCCAACTCAGTAGGTATTATAAATTGACAACACGCTGGTATGCCCTCAGATCTATTTATATATTGGATGACTGCTCTAGTACTATCCTCGGACTGGGCACATGAAACAGACACATTGGAGGCTACAGTTCAGTGTCCAATGGGAGAGACAGATAATGAACAGTATATATTATGAATTGTAATATGTATTGTGAAGAAATAACCAGGACACAGTGTATTTGTATAAAGGGTAATTATCCATCGTAAATGGCCCAAGAAAGGTTCTCTGGGGGATTAACATTTAAGTTGAGATCTGAAGGATAGAGGGGTCAGTAATGTGACTAATGGGGAAGAGGGTGTTATGGACTGAATGTTTGTGTTCCCCCAAAATTCATGTTGAAACCATACCCCTCAGTGTGATGGCCTTATGAGGTGGGGCCTTTGGAAGGTAATTAGGATTAGATGAGGTCATGAGGGTGGAGCCCTCATGAATATGATTAGTGCCCTTATAAGAGTGAGAGAGAGCTTGCTCCCTCTCTCTGCTCTGTGCCATATGAGGATGCAGTGAGAAGTAGGCACTCTGCAGGCTTGAAGAGAGTCCTCACCCTGATCTTGGACCTCCAAGTCTCCAGACCATGAGAAATAAATTCCTGTTGTTTGTAAGCCACCAAGTCTATACTTTGTTATAGCAGCCCAAATTGACTAATACAGGAGGTTTTATGCAAAGTGGTTAGGGATATTGGTCAGAAGCCAGAGAGGAAATAGTTAAGCAGTAATGGTCCAGTGTTACTGCTTGCACAAAGAGGATGTCTAACGATGTTCCATAGGAAGTATCACAATATCGCATCCTAAGACATGAGTGTCATTGCAGAAAGTGCAATGTGACTTTCTTACAGAAAGTCAGAAAGTGACTTTTCTTACCAAAGAGGACAATTATAGTGTCTCCTTCCTCAGAGACCAGTAAAGAAGGCTGGATGGAGCTGATTGATTTAGAAGGAGCTACAGGGCGAACAGAGCCGGCTGCCTGCATTTTGCAGAGCATTTCAAAGGCAAGCAAAGCCTCAGGTTCAATTTGTTAAAAGATGTACTTTCTTTAATTTTACAGAGCTTGAGAATAGGCTAAAACAACAAAAGTATCAATCAGGGCAGTCTGAAAGAGTAAAATAGTGTGGAGTACACACAAAAGAAGCTACAAAATTTGGACAATAGAGAAAAAGAAAATTCAACCCAACCAGGACAAAGAATATACTGTTATCTGCAATAATTATCACCAGCTTGTGAGAAGAGACTGAAAGGTAATGTTGTTAATTCAACAAATATTTATTGTGTTACATCAGGGTGCAAAGAAAACAAGGAGACAAAGATACCTGCTCTCAGGGTACTTACACCACAGGGGCTATGAGGGGGAGGGGAGAAATGATTGGCATCAAGCATTAAACACAAGGAACATGTAAATGATATAGTATGTTAGAAAATGCTAAGTGCTGTGGGAAAAGAAAAAGTCCAGTAGGAAAGGGAAGATGGAGAAGGGGTGATTCACAATGTTAAAGAGTTGTTCAAGTCAGCCTCATTGATAAGCGGACATTTGAGCAAGACTTGAAGGAGATGAAGGAATTCCTCAACAGCTATCTGAAGGAAGAGGACACTATGTTAAGAGTATCCAGCTCAGGGGCTTCCCTGGTGGTGCAGTGGTTGAGAGTCTGCCTGCTAATGCAGGGGATACGGGTTCGAGCCCTGGTCTGGGAAGATCCCACATGCCGCGGAGCAACTGGACCCGTGAGCCACAACTACTGAGCCTGCGCGTCTGGAGCCTGTGCTCTGCAACAAGAGAGGCCACGATAGTGAGAGGCCCGCGCACTGCGATGAAGAGTGGCCCCCGCTTGCTGCAGCTGGAGAAGGCCCTAGCACAGAAACGAAGACCCAACATAGCAATCAATCAATCAATAAATCTTTAAAAAAAAAAAAAAGAAAAACCCCCAGAGTTGTGGGTTTATTTATAAAAAAAAAAAAAAAAAAAAAAAAAAGAGTGTCCAGCTCAGGCATTGTTGTCAGTACTTACGTTTCCGTGTAGTAAAATGAGTATTTTATTCATTTACGTGATCATTATAAATATATAAAAATATATTTTAAGCATGAATTATCATTCAGGCAAATCCTTTTCCTACCTTCAACTAAATAAAAGAACTCTTACAGGTGTCACTAGAAATAGATTCCATGGCTTCTTAGACCTTAACTAACAACCACAATCAAGATTCTGGATCCCAGAATATAGGATCAGCTTCAGAGGAGCAGCACCCATTACAGAATGCTGCTTTGTGAGGGATCATTTCTGTCCCAGCATGTTTCACAGTATATTAGGTAATGTAGAGGAAGTAAATAGGTCATGAACCCTCCCTGAGGAGTAATTAAAAAGTAATTTAGCTTAATATCCAACTTTCACTTTTGACTTTGTAGTCCCAGGTACATTCTGCTTTCCCCGGTTCTAAGGCAAATGTTAAAAGCTTATGAGAGGACTTCCCTGGTGGCGCAGTGGTTAAAAGTCTGCCTGCCAATGCAGGGAACACGGGTTCGACCCCTAGTCCGGGAGGATCCCACATGCCTCGGAGCAGCTAAGCCCGTGCGCCACAACTACTGAGCCTGTGCTATAGAGCCCACGTGCCACAACTACTGAGCCCGGGTGCCACAACTACTAAAGCCCGTGCGCCTAGCGCCCATGCTCCGCAACAAGAGAAGCCACCACAGTGAGAAGCCCGCGCACCGCAACGAAGAGTAGTCCCTGCTCACCACAACTAGAGAAAGCCCACATACAGCAACGAAGACCCAATGCAGCCAAAAATAAATACATAAAAAAATAAATTAAAAAAAAAAAGCTTATGAGGAGGCTTGGAAGAGTCAAGGAGAGCTTCCATCCTGACTCTCTCTACCATCCCAGTTGGGAGGGTTGTCTTAGGAGAAGTGAAAAATGATTTAGTACTTAAAATGATATTGTTCTTAGAACAAGGTATGTTATATATTTTTATTAATTTTATTTTGGAGTATAGTTGATTCACAATGTTGTATTAGTTTCAGGTATATAGCAAAGTGATTTAGTTATACATATTCATATATCTATTCTTTTTCAGAGTCTTTTCCCATATAGGTTATTACAGAGCATTGAGTATAGTTCCCTGTGCTATACAGTAGGCCTTTGTTGATTATCTATTTTACATACAGTAGTGTACATATGCCAATCCCAACCTCCCAATTCATCCCTCCCCCCCACCTTTCCTGCTTGGCAACCACAATCCCACCCTCTTAAGTCTGTGAGTCTGTTTCTGTTCTATAAACAAGTTTACCTGCATCATTTTTTTAGATTCCACATACAAGTAATATATGATATTTGTCTCTCTGTATCTGACTTACTTAGTATGATAATCTCTAGGTCCATCCATGTTGCTGCAAATGGCATTATTTCATTCTTTTTTATGGCTGAGTAACATTCCATTGTATATATGTACCACATCTCCTTTATCCATTCATCTGTGGATGGACACTTAGGTTGTTTCCATGTCTTGGCTATCGTCAGTAGTGCTGCTATGAACATTGGGGTGCACGTATCTTTTCGAATTAGAGTTTTTATCTTTTCTGGATATATGCCCAGGAGTGGGATTGTGGGATCATATGGCAACTCTATTTTTAGTTTTTTAAGGAATGTTCATACTGTTCTCCATAGTGGCTGCGCCAATTTACACTCCCACCAACAGTATAGGAGGGTTCCCTTTTCTCCACGCCCTTTCTAGCATTTATTATTTGTAGACTTTTTGATGATGGCCATTCTGACCAATGTGAGGTGATACCTCACTATAGTTTTGATTTGCACTTCTCTAATAATTAGTGATGTTGGGCATCTTTTCATGTGTGTTATATATATATATTTTAATATAAAAACAATTCAGTGATTCCTTGATGCCTGAAAAAAGAGATTCCTAGGTTTTTTTAATGATGGGGTGGGGGGAGAGGAGTACTTTCTAAAACAAAAATGTGATGTAATTATTTGAAAGAGCCAGTCAAATCTTAAGGCAGCATTCATGGAAATATAGTATCCAGATCTTAAAAGTAATATATCTAGTGTATTTTGCATCAAACCTATCATGTCTAACGAATAAAGTTCATTTCTGAACATCACATTTTAAAAGAAATTTTGAGAAGAGATTGTTATAAGATCATGACCTCAATGATGTGGGGTTACAGAAACTGCCATATGAGGAATGGTTAATGACCACGGTTAGAGACAAGATAAGACAGAACCTTCAAGTATTTGGAGGGCTGTCATAATGGTTATCACAGAATGGTTAGTACATTCCAGATGACAGAATGAGGCCCAGTGGCGGGCAGTTAAGAAGAAGCAGATTTTGGCACAGCATAAGGAGAAACTTTGTGAAAATTAGAACTTTCTAGATTTAAAAAAAGTGGTTTATCAGCTCAGGAACTAAACCCTAGTAATTGGAAGTATTCAAAAAGAATTTTTAGATGGTGACCTATAGTCAAAATTCCCATACATAATGGAATCCTACTGTCTAGGCTTGATCTCTGAAAAATTTTCCCATTTTCCCATTCCTTGATTTTATGATGTTTATAAATGAGCAATGGCTAATCTAAAACGCCTTCTCTTCTGAATCATACGTGTCACATAAAAGTTAGAATAAATTTGGGAAACTTGATTTATATGTTTGTTGATACCATGATTATTATCCAAGCTATCAAGCACCAAATTAAAAGTGCTAGAAGTGAGGTAATACTGCCTAGTGAGTTAACTTTCTTTAGTGACAATGATGAATTGGGTCCTTCTAGTTCCTAATTTATTACCTTTTATCTCCACACATTCTTTTGGCCCTGCCTTGTGATACCAGAACTGGGCTCTGCAGACCACATTTCTCCTTTGCCAGCTGGCTTAGTGTTAGGTTCTGCCAACAGAGGGAGCTGGGAGAGACTGCAAGGCTGGAAGAAGGAGGGAGATTTTTCTCTTCCAGGGCTCTGTTTTTCATGCTGTGGTGAGAAAATCGGCCAGGGGGGGGCGGGGCGGGCCTTGGGGGTCCTGGAAGTCTTCCCCAGTAGTGGCAGCTCTCATAGTTCTATAGCAGCAGACAACCTCCATCTACTTCTCCATCAGCTCAGCATCAGGTAGCATGTTTGTGCCAGAGACACAGCCTCTCATCAGAGATCTGAATCTCAGCCTGGTAAGAGATCCTTTCTTCCAGAAGTCCCTTCTTTCTTGCATTTTGCTAAGTCCCAAGAGTCCTTCTTTCTACAGTTGCTACCTCAGAATACCTTCGAGTTCTCTTTTACGTTTTTTAGTAGTTAACCATCCTATATCTAGTTGATAATCATTTATGTTTTCCTGTTCAAATTACTGTTGTGGTTCCCATCCCCTAATTGTACCATGAATAATACAAGGCTTGACAACAAAAGTAAAAGCAAATAACAAAAACCAATTGAAAGTCTCTCATTATTGGTTTCTCCTAAAATTGTCATACAACAAGAATGTTATTCTCTTTCCCCCGATTTTGTGATGATTTCTGGAGTAGTGGGTTGAGTAGAAATAGTTTTTTTTTTTTAAACATCTTTATTGGAGTATAATTGCTTTACAATAGTGTGTTAGTTTCTGCTTTATAACAAAGTGAATCAGTTATACATATACATATGTTCCCATATCTCTTCCCTCTTGCGTCTCCCTCCCTCCCACCCTCCCTATCCCACCCCTCTAGGTGGTCACAAAGCACCGAGCAGAAATGGTTTTAAACACATTTCACTGGACACGTGTCCCATTCTGACACAAGAGCTTGATGAGTATCTTATATATTCATAGTCTTCCTACAGCTTGCCTGACCATAGCCCCCAAAGACTGCTTAGACATATTTGAAACCCTTATTTGTGGAAGGCAGAAGCTTGACATGATAATCAGTCATGCAAAACCTCATGATAAAAAAAAGAAATTAACACACGTGACACTAGCTTCCTTGGTGTCAGATTTAGCCACATCTAGTGATTATGAAAAGGATGCTAAAAACTCAGGATCTACTTTAAGTCTACATATCAAATAATACACTATGAATTTGGCATAAACACATTGCATACTCATGTTTGAGTATAAATGTACATAAACTATAGATGTTCAATCACCTCTAAGATCTCAATAGTCTCTAGGTACTTGCCCCAACCCAAATTATATGCAACAAGGTAATAATCACCAAAAACAAATGATGTGAAGAGGTCAAACATTAAAAGTCAAACGTTCACCATCTTTCCTCTTCTTCTGCTTATGAAAGAGAGACTTTTAGTTGCTCAACTATACTTCTTCATTATGCTGATTTAGATGATGTTGGTGCTGGAGGTTATAGGTATGGGTGGAGAATGAAAAAGCCACATAAAGAGGGTGATTTTGCTGTGCAACAAAATAAAGTGTAGGGAGCAAAGAAGGAGCAAATTAAAGGCTCTTTAAGTATTAACAGAGGGAACAAAAAAAGTAGGGGAGCAGAGAATTGGGGATTGACATAGAAGAGCCAGGGAGAAACTGACTCAGAAGTAGACAGTTCTAGTTGGGAGATGAGGAAACAAAATGTGTGATTACAATAAAGGCGGGAATTTGGGCAGAAAATTTTAATATGTTTTCCTGTGTGATGTTTGTTTAGTACTCCCCATAATACCCCTGATAAAATGTAATAAAGTTTTCCATTGCTTTTCAAGACTTCTTCTGTTTTATTTGGTGTGCCATATTTGTTTCTTTTGGATGCGACAGGGTAAAAGAGGCAAGCCTCAAGATGGTCCAGTTATATTCAGGACCCAGATGAAAAGGAGAAGCCTTCCCAGACTTCCCAGAATGGTGCACCTTTCTATTACATGCTTTCATTATATATCAGTTTTCCATTAAAAAAAATGCAACTTGAAAAAGTAGTAAATACTTACAGCTCTTTGTATTATATGTGTTCCCTTCTTCCTACCCCAGACTTCATAATATAATTCAAATATATACCTACTATCCAGTTAAAGATGTCCATCAGTACTGAACATAATAGCTGGACCTTTTTAGGTACTGTTTAGGTTATTGAGTATACTATTAAGTGTAATTCCGTTATAAAATCTATAGTGTTCGGTGACATTGTTTATATGGTCAAGATTATACTCTTCACATAACAACAAATGCTAAAATTAAAAGGAGATATACCAATACTCATTGGTTAATATATTTCTTACTTCAGAGTGCCACTTATATTTTTTCAATATCTGGAATAAACATTTAATATCTGCTTGGGAGTTGGGGGACTAGAAAATTGGGGGGAGGACAAGATGAATAGCACACAGCGCCACCATCAGGCTAATGGGTGAGAATGATTTAAACGTGGCAGGGCACAATTGATGAGCCCTCTTAATTACAAAAAGAATGTCTGATATTCTAGAAACTGAGGTCTTTCTATTTGGTATGTAAGAGAAACTGTACAGGCTACTTGAAAGCCTTCACTTTTTATTATACAAAACTACTGCCTCTAAGTATTGTGGGTTTCGCTTCTAGTAACAGAATTCGTTCTTATCAAACCAGTGTCCCCACAGATAACAGTAAGAAACTTTGTACGAAGAGGATTTTTTAATTACCAGGACTGGGACTAGGGTGAGGTGAGTAAGGTATTCACCTCAAGGTGCAAAATTTAAGGGGTGCCAGAGCTCAGTAATTTAGAGAAATCACATTCTAATGCAATATTTTTAAAATCAAAATTCGGGCTTCCCTGGTGGTGCAGAGGTTAAGAATCCACCTGCCAATGCAGGGGACACGGGTTTGATCCCTGGTCTGGGAAGATCCCACATGCCGTGGAGCAACTAAGCCCATGCGCCACAACTACTGAGCCCGCATGCCACAACTACTGAAGCCGCGCGCCTAGAGCCTGTGCTCCGCAACAAGAGAAGCCACCGCAATGAGAAGCCCGTGCACCGCAACAAAGAGTAGCCTCCGCTCGCTGCAACTAGAAGAAGACCGCGCACAGAAATGAAGACCCAACGCAGCTAAAAATAAATATATTAATTTATTAAAAATAATTAAAAATAAAAACTCGTGCAAAAACTCCATGGTGAACATAGTATCAAAATTTTAAATAAAAATAGGGCCAGTGTTATAGATTTTTCTCTCTTACCTCTGGTTCTAATATGCTTCAGCATGGGTCTGTTACTCATCCTGTCCTTCTTTAAAATGTCAGTATTTTTCTGATCATGGATTTTTGCATTAATTTAGTAAACAAGAATTAGAATGGAAAATTCTAAACCCAGGAAATTCTCTGGGGTCTGTGAAGGAGGTAGTTGCCCAGGGAACAACTGAGAGAGAAATGGTACAAAAAATTAGTGGGGATCATCTCTGCCCCGTCCAAACTAATCATAGTTATTCCTCTGCAAAGTGCGAGAAATGTGACTGTGAATGTTATCATCTAAACAGAGCCGAACATTTCCTGACCATTAAGGTTAAATACCAGTTTCATCTTCATCTCTGCCTGGGGTTTGAAGCTTGCTGTAGTCTGGAGTAACTCCAGTCTGGAACACTACAGAACAACTTGACAGTTTGAACCAAAACTACTGCAAAGGGAATCATTATCTAGTTGCCTCTAAGGAAAGTCTCCAAAAAGTAGGAAAAATAATCTTTTGGAAACGGCCTGCCTCTCAGGTTATCTGGGTGCAGTTCAACATAATTTGGCAATAGGGATATTTGGTAGACTCAGAGATGCTCTGCCAGAACCCTTTCAAGAAAGTACTTGCTGCCCGACTCTGGGGAATCCAGTCAGCACGCTGACAGCTGTCAGCTCCTTCAGGGTTCACCTCAGCTGTAAAGAACCACCTCCACTGACATCATGTCCTTTCAAGGCCATCCACATCTGCTGGATGAGCAGGGCAGGAGTTGAAGGGCCCTCGGCATTTTGATCTAAGTCAAACAACTCTGAAGGGCAGTATTCCTGTATAACTCCTGCTGGATCAGTCCAAGATTTGTTGGCCTGCATCGGTTCAATTTCTCCTGACGCCCAGCCCTGCTTCCTCCCTCTTCCTTTCACATCTCTCACTCCAAAGCCCATCTCCACATTTGCTTCCCAAAAACCCAGCCTGAGACAGAGAGGTAAACTAGATGACACTTTTTCTTTTTACAATTATTATTCTGAACAACAACAACAAAAAAAAAACTAATGCAAAAAACTATTTGCAACATAACTCTTTGAGCTCTGTCAATTTCAACCTGAATTATACATGGCTGTAATTGGCATGTACATATGATATTGGATTCAGATTTTTTTGACTGACATTTTTTAACACACTATACCTTGTAGCAAATTTGTCCACATGTTTGTCTTTTGTAATGCCCTTGTGGTATTCCATAGTGGATTTCTTAACTGTCTCCAAATTTATGGCCTTAAATTTTTTCTATTTTTTCACTGCTTAAGATAGTGCTATTATAAATATTTTTGTACAAATTACTTGCTTGCTTTTTTGATTAATTCCTTTGACAGTTGCTTTCCTAGAGTTGGATCAGAGTCCTGTGAATATCAGCACCGGGACCAGTTAGCAGAGGAGAAAGGAAGAATAAAAGGGAAAAGAATAAGGATTCACATAACTACCACCTTTTCCTTTCTCATATATAAAAGATGTATATAAATGGAGTGAATATAAATCTGGAACAACCTGAAATTCCAAGTCCTGGCTAACTTCATTTTCCCTATGAATCATCTTGAACAACCCTACTTTACAGTAATTTGGACTTTGAATATGGATATTGAATTATATTTGTTTATAGCACCATTATCCAAAATCCAGCTCATAGAATGTTAGATGACTGATGTTTACTATGAAGGAAAAAAAGTTCAGCGGGTAAACAGTTTTTCAAATGCTGCATATTAAATAATCTTCTTGAAGATTAATAATGTAGAGGGTTGTTTTAAAAGCAGAATTCTCGCAGCAAAGAAACATTAAATTTATTGAATCCACCTATCCAGGAAAATTAATATTATAAGGAAAACAGTTTGTGAAACTATGGTATATATGGTATCATTAAAAAACTTTTAGAAAAAAATATATGCACACTTACTCTTTAACAGGTACATATCTTTCTAGAAAAGCCCATTATGCATTACATTATTATCCCCTCCAAAACCTACCACCAATCCAGGCAAATTTTAGATGTTTTACAAAGGTTTATGAAATCTCACTAAACATCTGTTAAAAATTGTTTTGTTCATTGCTAGACATTTATATAATATAGTTTTAAAGCAAGATAACAGCTGAGGGGAGCTACAGAAAAAAAATCACAGAACTTATGTTGAATTATTTTTCTTGTACATACGAAGTTGTTCTGTGAGAACAAGAACACTCAGCAGATGTACAGATCCATTATCTTTTCTCATGGCAATATGTTCCTCCTTTCAGAAAATTTGAGCAAGTTTGGAACATAAGATAATACAAATAGGCTAAAATGCAAAGCAGAGAAAATGATGGTGATTGGCACAAAATAATGAAACAATCATAAGCGATGTCACATAGGTGAGCATTATCTGGCGCATTAACCATTGATGTTCACCATTTAACGAAGCATCTAAAGATATAATAATCCTGCTATATACTTGGAGCAGCAGATTTCCAGCACATATATCCACATGTACCTCCCCCATTAAAACACAATGACAATGGTTTTCATGTCTTGTCATTTCATCCTTGACGCTCTCCAAAGGCTCATTGGATCTCCGCCATGACTCACATAACCTGTGCATTCAGAAACAGGTGTTTGGAACTCTACATCTGGTGATAAATATTAAAGATAGAAGAAGAGACTTCAGAAACAGCCTACTTAATTCATTCTCACTTGGCATTGCCATCACTAGCTACACTATTACAGACTGAGCTCCAAGGACTACTCAGAAATCCCCTCCAATCTGGAGATTCCAAATTATATTTCTCTCTGTATTTTTAGATAGTCATAAAATTATTACTCAAGAAAAGATTTTAGAAATCAAGATTAACCCTTCACTTTAAAGTTGAGAAAACTGAGAGCCAGAAAGTTGAAAGTACTTGCCCAGATTCAGAGAATAAATTTTGTGTAAATGTGTATGAAAATACAGTGCCTCTTGGCTCTAATACAATTTTTTTCACTGCATTTTTCTAAGAAACCTTGGAAGTATAGCTAAAAATATATTTCATTATGGTTAATGAATACAAGTTTTGAAGTTAGAAGGACTAAGGTAACAAAAGGAGTCTCATTTGACCTCTCTAAGCTTAGTTTATTCATTAAAAGAATAACACCATTCTCTCTGAAGAGGGACCATCAAGGCTGGGACATTGGTGTAACCTGAAAACTGGTTTCACCTCTCAGAAGGTGTCGAGCCAAAAGACACAACTAAGGTGAAGAGTGGAAAAAGGATTTATTACTTGCAGCCTTTGATTACTTAAGAAAATTACTCTTCTCTATTAGAAGAGCTAAGTTTTGGAGAAGGAGACGAGAATGGTAGAGTAGAAGGACCTTGAGCTCACCTCCTATCACAAGCACACTAACTGCTGAACAACCATCGATTAAAAGAAGAAAAAGAATAACACCATTCTTTATGACATAGTATTATTGGGAGTTTTATATAACATAGAGCATGGTTAAGTGCCAAAAAACTATTTATTATTATTATATGTTTAAGTAAAATTTATTTTCTGTATATTATCATAGCCTTCAAAAACTGCTGCTAGATTCGTATCAAATTTGGAGACTAAGCTCGTGTAAATGATAAGCCAGGTGTCCTATTCAAAAGTCATGCTGACTTCAGTCTCTGAAAGGAGAGGGTAGAAATACTTTTCCCTATTCCTCCCACTGGGTACAGCTAAAAATCCTAGACATTATATGTAAAACCAACATAGGAAGCTTTTCAAAGGTAGAAAGAAGAAGGCAGGCCATCTAGGGAGCTAGACTCCCAGGATCTACACCATGGTGAATTCCCTGCATTTTTTTCTCGCCTCATACATCCCAGGCTGGGTACTGAAGAAGCCAGTACCCTGAAAATGCTAATGACAGAGACAATAAAAAACCTCCAAGAAAAGCCTGTCCTCCTTTCCAGTGGCCCAGCAAAGGGGCAGCTTAGCAAGACAGCCAACATTTAGACAATAATCACAGGAAAGCGTCAGCCGCGCCCCCCCCCACACACAAAGGCCCACTGGAGAGTCTAGACTTTCCCCCATGCAGGCTGTCAGGAGGTGCCCCAGCCCCATCCCCACGTCTGTGGTGTCAGAGGAGGCCTGTAGTGGAGTCAGGACTTTCACCGCGGTGCAGTGGCAACACGGCCACCCCAGCAGTGCTGGTGGAGGCCTTGTGGGAAGCAGTAAGGAGATGTCCCTCCTCCTCCCAGCCAGGGTGATATCCACAGAGGCCAAGAGGGGAGGGGATTTTTGAGCCAAGCGTAGAAGCAGTTCAGTGGAGGAGCGTAGGCTTTTTAACAAATAGCACTGGCGCAACTGGACATCTGTAAGCAATAAAATATATAAACCCCGACCCAAGCCTCAAACCACTTAGCAAAAAAACTCAAAATAAATCATAGATTTAAAAATAAAATGTAGAACTGTAAGACTTTTAGGAAATAACATAGGAGAAAACTGGGGGGACCTAGACTTGGTGAAGAGTTCGCAGACGTGGCACCAAAAACACAATCCATAAAAGCGAAAAATCAATAAATTCTACCTCATCAAAATGAAAACTTTTGTTCTGTGAAAGATCTTGTTAAGAGGATGAAAAGACAAGCTACAGAGTAGGAGAAAAAAAAAAATTTGCAAACGTATCTGACAAAGCACTCATCTAGAACTCTTTTTTAAATTTATTTATTATTTTGGCTGCTTTGGGTCTTCGTTGCTGTGCGCGGGCTTTCTCTGGTTGCGGCGGACAGGGGCTATTCTTCGTTGCGGTGCGTGGGCTTCTCATTGCAGTGGCTTCTCTTGTTGCAGAGCACAGGCTCTAGGCACGTGGGCTTCAGCAGTAGTTGTAACACGTGGGCTCAGTAGTTGTGGCTCACGGGCTTAGTTGCTCCGCGGCATGTGGGCTCTTCCCCAACCAGGGCAGGAACCCATGTCCCCTGCATTGGCAGGCGGATTCTTAACCACTGCGCCAACAGGGAAGCCCTCATCTAGAACTCTTAAAACTGAACAGTAAAAACAAATAATCCAATTAGAAAATGGGCAAAAAACATGAAGAGACATTTCACTGAAGAGGATATACAAATGGCAAGTATGCATGTGAAAAGATGTTCAGCATCACTAGCTATTAGGGAAATGCAAATTAAAGTCATAATGAGATATTATATATGTCTCAGCTTGGTAAAATAAAAAAAATATAGTGACAACACCAAATACTCACCGGAATGCAGATACTTGATATCCCATACATTGCTGGTAGGAGTATAAAATGGCACAGTGACTCTGGAAAACACTTTGACCGTTTGTTAATTAAACATACGCTTGCCGAACAACCCAGCAATTGTACTCCTGGGCATTTATCTGGGAGAAATGAAACATTATTGTAGTAGCTTCATTGTAAGAGCCAAAAACTAGAAACAAGCAAAATGTAATACTGCTGAGCAGTAAAAAGAAATGAACTATTGATAACACACAACAACTTGGACCTCAAGGACATCATGCTAAGGGGAAAAAATAAAATCTCAAAAGGACACATATACTGTGAGTCCACTTCTGTAACATTCTTGAAATGATAAAATTTTAGAGACGGGAAACAGATTAATAGTTGCCAGGGGTTAGCAATGGTGGTGGGGGGAGGGAATTGGGTGTGGCAATAAAAGGGTAGCACGAGGGAGATCTTTGTGGTGGTGGAATAGTTCTGTATTTTAATTGCACTGATGGTTACACGAGTCTACACATGAGATAAAATAACATAGAATTCTGCACACACATCATGTCAATGTCTAAAATTCCTGTCTTTGATATTAAATTATGTAAGATGGACCATTGGGAGAAACTGAATGAAGGATACATGGGTCTTCCACGTACTACCTTTACAACTTCCTGTGAATCAATAATTATTTCAAAATGAAAAGTTTGTTTTGTTTTCATTTCATTTGAGGGGCGTTCCTAGGAAACAACAGAGGCTTAAATGACTTCCAGTCAGAAGAACCATGCTCTGTCAAGGGCAGTTGAAAGCAAAATGCAATGCAAAGGAAGACTGGCTACCAACTGCAGGGAAACGCCTTACATAGAGACTCCTGTGGCCAAGAAAACAATCATTCCTTTCCCATACGAGTTCCAAGTAGGTTTATGGTTTTTAACCCCTGATTGCAGATTAGAACTAAGTGGGGAGTTTTAAAAATGTTCAATGTCCAGCCCTACCTGCAGTGATTCTGACTTTTTTGAGTTAGGATGATCATAATTATCCTGGAATGTTCTAGAGTGCAGTATGCAATGAGGAGCACCATATTACACTAAGGAATGTAACAGCAGTTCAGTGTCTGAAATGTGACACTCTTCTGAGCCCCGTAAAGGCAAAGTAAACCCAAAGATTTATGTTATTCTAATGGTGAGGTTATTTTAAAGCCAGTTTCTGAGCCCTCAGAACCTCCTAAATCTTAATTATTTGAGCAATATTCAGAACCCAGGCAGTTTAAAAATACCATAGGTGGTTTTCCACATGCTGTGTTTAAAAAGAAATCAATATTTTATCTTTTGAATATCATTGATTCTCTCAAATGATCCTTTTACTTTTTCGTGGCTATTAATAAGATGCAAGAAAAAAATGCTCTAAATTTCAGGCATTACTCTGTGTTGAAATGCTTCTAGAAGGAGGAATTCTATATGGTGTAAACCAAGGAAGAGAGCAGCAGAGACCCTTTCGTATTAGAAAGGATAGTGGATATGACAGATGTGTTCTTTAAAGAGGACTTGACACAAATTAAAAAATTAAAAATCATTAAGCTTTATATTAATTACTATAATTATGAAACGTTCTCAAAATTCCACATTAATATTTATAGTTTCAATTAAACTGTATTTAACAACAGTTAATGATGTTCCTGAGCAAAGCTGGGTATTACAGTTAATATCCAACTGTGATATAGGGAAAAATTCTGGAAACAATATGAGAGCAGAAGTAGAGGACTTCTGTTCACGTCTCTGCTATTCTACTTACTGGTTATTTGACCCTGGATGAGTTCTTTATCAGTTTCCTCATGTGTAAATTTAAGATAATAATATTCTGAGGAATTAAAAAAAATACTAATATGAGAAAGCACTGTATGCTACAAAGTACTAAACATTTTGTTATCGTAATTATTACCGTTTTAAAAATTCAATTCTTAGATTTTTAACTGCCTACTTATAGGTCTATGAAACTAACTTTTAAAAAAAACTCATGGTTTATATATCTAGAACAAGTTTCCCATCATCAAAACTACTGTATGGAGAATCAGTTAATCGAAGGCTGATGGTTTCCAAATTGAAAATGACTTGGACATATTTGCTGACACTGATGAATCCTATTAATTATAACTCATGGAAATGGCCAGCTCCCTTGGCATATAGAGCCACGTGGCACGCAAATATTGGATGCCATTTACAGTTTTCCTTTTAAAAATCTAAAAGGTACATTTTATTTCTACATCTAGCCTTTCCATTCAAGGGTGCTTCAGTTGAGCTGGCACTAAATTTTTAAGCTTTAGATTTAGTAGCAAAAGATTTCTAATAGTGTACATAGAGCTGTCAGTATTGCACACCCTGAAGCAATGTGGAGGGCTGCAAGATATCTGGAAGAATTTCAAAATGTCTGTAGCATTCAATACTAATTGGAAAGTATGAACATGATATTGAATCGTGTGAGAATGAATGACATGTAAAGTTTTTAAACTTCACAAATATAAAATTATACAGCAATCCTAAATAATAAATTATAAATAAGCCTCAGTGGATGATTTATCAGAACAATTGAATAGTAATAATTTAAGAACTAGCTATGACTTGAATACTGAAAAATCACAAATAATATTTTAATTGGGACAATTTTAGTATTACCCATAAATTATGACTGTAATTAACAAAAATATTTTTATTATACAAGTATGGGGACTTGCCTTCTTTCATCTATTTAGATATATAACTAATTTCTTGTTTCCATTTCAAACATACTAATTCCACATCTTTAAGAAAATTACTGTTAAATGTTAAGATTTAAAGTATGAATGTAAACTTGATGATTCCTCAATATCCATCATTTTCCGTACTACAGTTTTTTCTTCTCCCCCAAGTTGAGATATCTACTTCAAAGTATACCTATACGGTTGTCCTTACATATGCAAGCAACAGGCAATGTGATTTTATTGGCTCGTCTGTTTTGTTTATACCTCTCTTTCTCCCAGACAGAATTACAATGTCCTATTATAACTGGCTACATCATAACATACAATAATTAGCCAAGAAAACTGAGATAAATAGAATAATGAGTGTTCGAAAAATAAGGTGAAGCTCTAAGTAGTTTAGAATGCACGTGGCTCAGAGCCCTTGCCAGAGAAGGGCTACAGGTTTAGCTTTAAGGGGGAAATAGGATGGGTTAATGATCCATCAGGTCTGGATGCTCAGGTGGTGTGGTTACTTCCCGTGCTGACATATGAGAGACCTCTCTCCCATGCGTCGTCATAAAGTAGACCCTCTTTGATACAGTAAATGGTATCATCAGCACCACCTCTACACTAGTGATAAGTGTCACAGGCCTTTTCTTACAGCATCTCTCTAAGCTGGCTGATGCTATAGCATAAAAGTTTAGGAAAATTAATTTGACAGGAGCCAAAATCATGCAGAACAGGGACCCAGTTCCCTAACGGGCAAGAAATATGAACTTAAACCATAGCCAAGTAGGGGCAAAGTGACTCCATCTTAAGCCACAGACAATTTTAAAGTTAACTAGAGGAAAGGCTTTTATTGAGACTTTTATTTCATACGTAACAAGACAGAATTTGGAGACAAGGAATGTTGTTAAAACATTGTTTTAGATCGCTGGAGGAACACTCTGGAGCTATTGTAATAACTCCAACTGCCAACTGGTTTTATTTAATCATATTTCTATGATCTAAAAATCTCAAAAGAATTTGTCAAAATAATTATCTTGAAGTTGAATCAGAGAAGATACTATTGTCCTTAAATTAAATTACAGAATCTCTTATAAAAGGAGGAACTTAGTGCTCCATTCAACTTTTTTTTTTACTATCATACTATCAAAGTAATAATCATCGCACATTTAGCACTCACAGTGTGAAAGATGCTGAATTAACAGTCTTTTAAAAATAGCAAATCACACTGTCCTCAGGTGCAGAAATCCAGGGAAATGCTATGTAAATATTTGAGGTCGGAATTTGGTTTGAAGTGTTTAGAAAGAGGAACGAGATATTTAAATGAGACAAATGGCTTAGACGCTTAATGGAAACAGATGGATAGCAATTAGAGGGAACGCTAAGCTAGAAGCACCACCGCAAACAGTTCCCGACTGGAGAAGAGCGGATGATGGGAGCCCGAGAATGCGAGGACCGAGAGAGGACGAGTAGAAATTGCTTCCTCCAGCTCCAGTTTCACCTTACCTTGTCAGTTAAAAAAATAAAATAAAAAAATAATTAAGAACTTTAAGGTTGAAAAATATCTTAAGCGGTGCTAGAAGATGAAAGTCCACTTTAAGTCATAGTATATAGTTCACTCTTTCTCTCCTGCTTCCCACCCCGTCCCTCTCCTTCTCTTCTACTTTCTCCTGTTTACTTCTCACAAAAAGTCAGGATTTGTTTTGCAGCTTTGTCATTTTCTTCATTTTGTCAGAAAAGGGCACAGACGTCCTCCCAACTGCAGTCTTGGGTTAATATTGTAAAGGAGAGAGGAAAAGAACCTATGCTTAAAAGGATGGGAGGATGAGGTAGAACGGGATTGGCCACTAACATTTATTTTTTTCATGTTCAGTAAATCTAGCAAATCTGAATAAAGCAGGAGAGGGAAGGGGCTAATATGGCTTAGAGATTTACCAGGTTCACTTTCAAGAAAAACTAGTTGTAAATTTCCGGCTTGGGAAATCACCCACCTTTAACGGGGATGAGAGGGGCAAGTTGGGTTAAGTGCAGAACTGTTGCATTATTATTACCTGGTTTGTCCTGATTATATTTAAAAATATTGCACAATGACATGCAGAATATACCATGCTAATGATCTTAATTTCATGTTTTCTTTTTTGAGGCTACCACTTAAATAGCCTGAGGCATTAGTATTCTGACAGAAAATGCTGGGCATACTTGTAAACTACTCACCTTCAAAATCTTGAAACATGTATCTTGACCGTTAAAAACCTAATTGAAATGTTTTGTCAAATAAGATGAATAGTATAAGAAACAGTGTACATGAAGAATGAAAATATTTGGTAGGAAAATAAATCTAATTACCGACTGGTGTTTGGCGGAAAGCAGGCGCTTGCTCTTAAGGATAGTAACTTACTTTAATTATGGAAATTGCATGCTTTTTTGGTAATGGAAAAGCCATGGAGTTTTCAAAACATGTATCAAGTTATAATAATAAATATGTATGTATCCTGAAGTGGAACAAAAATTTAAATTTTAAATACTAAAATAAATATAACTTATTGAATAACAGAAGAGATAAAGTAAATATTAGAAATTACCTAGACTTGGTAATTAGCACCAAATATCTTCACAGAGTCTATAGCCAAACATTTTAAAATTTATATTAGAGTGAGAAGTATTCAAAGGAATACCCAAAAATAAGTGACCAAAATTCATGAAGAAGCATGAATTTTCAATTTCAATCTCAAATAGCTTGTATTAAGGTACTGTATAGGAGTCATATTATATGGCAGAAAAAAGTCTGGCTGAAATTCAAAGACCTGGACTTTACAACACCCATTTTGTCTCACACTCTAAGACCTTGTATCTAATATGAAAGCTTTGGACTAAATATCTTGAGTTCCCTTCTGATTCTCATACTTTATGATTCTGCAAAATCTTATTATAATAAGAGAACATATTCTCAATCCAAGATTAGTGTTCAAAATTCAGTTATGTTCCAGGATTCAAAATGTGCACACTATGACCTCATTTTTCAAAGAATATTTACATATAAACGAATTCTAGGAGGGCATACACCAAAATGCCAACATTTATTTTATTTAGCAGATATTTATTATCACTGCCACGTGCCAGGCACTGAGGTCTTCACCATGGGTACAGTGGTGAACAAGAAGGGCCTGGGCCTGGCCCTCATGAAGCACGTGGACCAGTGACTCTATCTCAGCGAGGCAGAATTGCAGTGTGATTTTTCTTTCTTTTTCTTTTTTTTAAATCTCATTTCTGAAGTTGCTCCATGTAACGCTTGTGTAATAAGAGAAACTTACTAAAAAATTTCCACTGTTTTCAAGAATCACATAATCCTACTATATCTATCCAGTGACGTACAAAAGAATATTCAGAACTTGAATGACGCCACAGTTTTTAGCAAAAGCAAGGCACCCGATTAAATCTATTCTCACAAGTGATGGGTTTTATAAATTTTATTGCTGACTTATTATTATATCAGACCCTTGTGGCCAGGTGACCAGAGGATCCAGGTTAGACACATTAGACTGCTTACAATTCTAGATCCTATCCAGAAACCTAGAGGATTCTTGTAAGCACTCTGGTCATAAAATACCCAGAAGAAACTTTATTTTTAAGTAAAACCATTATGGACAAACCTCAGTAGTCATATGCCCCATAGTAAAAATTTACAGTACTGCCCATAAAGATAGATTTCCTCCTGAACTAAAGTAGCCTCTCTGATGAGGTCTGTAATACTGTCAAAATCCTTGTCCTCTTCTTGATCCATTTTTTTTCTACTCATAATTTACTGATATCTGTTTAGTCTTGTATGACTCACTTCTGTTGTCCTATAGTTCTCCTTGACTAAGGACCTATTTTGGAGAAATGAGAAGTTCTTTCTAACATATGCAATAGTTAAGCTTTTCAGCCAGGTATGGCTTTCCTTCTCATTACATTTTTGCACCTTTTCTTTCCTTTCTAAGTTTTCATAAGTATCTTCTTCTAAATCATACATACGCCTACATTCCACATGAATTTCACCTGATTGCATTTTAGAAATTATTGTTATTGTGCTATTACAATTATTTTTCCCAATCTGATAATACATAGCTTCCTAGATATTTTCATTATTATTCTTTTTATTATTATTATTATTGCTTATTATTATTGATATAGTTATCAGTAATCTATTACTAACATTTAAAAGCAAACATATGTACAAACAGTATACTAATAACAGCCCAAAGGAATGCATATTAAATATGATATTGAGGATGGCCTAGGTAATAATATCAGAAAAATGTTTGCATTTTCAATAATCTAGGTGGGAGTGTACCATTTCTGTAGGCAGCCTAATCTGATACTCAGTAATTTTGGAAAATTCAGGATAATATAATAGAAATGACATTGTTTGTTAATTTGTGGAACTGGATTTTAACCACTCTTCTTTCAGTTTCCTATAGTCTTCTATAGTGGTGTTTTATTATTTTGCACCTAAGCTACATTCATCATGCTGTCATTTAAGCCTGTGTCATGATATTCTCTAACCAGTAACATTAATCTCTGTTTTTATCTATAGTTTAAGGTATATTAGGTTGAAATTATCCTTCCTGTGTCTTATCACTAACTTTTTAATTTATCTTAACAAAAATTTTTCAAATCTTATAAATACAAGGCTCTTTTGCAGACATGAAGTCAAACTAAACATTATCCCTGACCTCAGGGAAATTTCAGTCTGGCTAGGGAAATAAAACGAAGTATAATAACCCAAACTTGGTTACTAGTTAAACTTAATCCAAGTTCTTTTGGGTTGTCAGTGTAAACTGTGACGTGTAAACTTCATATTCACTTGAATACGAAGATAACGTGGCTGCAACAGTCCAGACCTCATTAATCACCAGTATTTTTTTTTCTTTTTTTTTTTAAATTAATTAATTAATTTATTTATTTTTGGCTGTGTTGGGTCTTTATTTCTGTGCAAGGGCTTTCTCTAGTTGTGGCGAGTGGGGGCCACTCTTCATCGCGGTGCGCGGGCCTCTCACTGTCGCGGCCTCTCTTGTTGCAGAGCACAGGCTCCAGACGCGCAGGCTCAGTAGTTGTGGCTCACGGGCCCAGTTGCTCCGCGGCATGTGGGATCTTCCTAGACCAGGGCTCGAACCCGTGTCTGCTGCATTGGCAGGCAGATTCTCAACCACTGCGCCACCAGGGAAGCCCCAATCACCAGTATTGATTTAGTTGATCTGACTGACTTGACAAATGTATCTGTTTCCCTTCACCTCTTAGCCCAGCATAGAGCACCCGTCATAAAATGTCCAAAGTGCTTTCCTCTGAACAACACTGATAGATAGATATTATTATGTACATTTTACATACCAAGAAATTAGGACTCAGAGAAGTTAGGTTCTTTGCCCAAGTGCCACATCTAGGATTCCTTTTGAGTCTAAGTCCCAATCTTGTCAATAAAACATGGTCACTATGGAACCACTAATGTCAGAATCATTGTTCCTTTAGTAGATCCCCCAACCAACTGCCTAGATCTAGCCCCAGGAAGAGTAGAATCTGATCTATGCAAAATTTATGGGGAGGATTGCCTTCTCTGTATTCAGAAATGAGAATTGAGAAGAACTGAGGTCAATTAATAGTCACTTCTTACAATATTGTGCTGTAAAGGATCTGAAGCCTTGTTTGAGATTAATTTTTAAAAGTGCAAAAAAAAAAAAGTGCCATAATTAATCATTGATGTTACCATGGGCATAGAAAGCGGAAGTAGTTGTATACAGCTAAAGTATTTTTCGTCCCCAATCATCTGTAGAGCTGCACAGTTTATACATTTTACCTACAATACAATTTTACTGATTTATGGTCACTTTATTTTTCACTGCAATCCATGCTGTAATCTACCATGACCCTCTGCTTTCCCTCCCTTATCACACAACATACTAATTTTTCTATTCTTGCTCATAATAGCTATCTACTTCAAACAGTTCTTTTTATAATCATTAGGGGGAAAGATCTTTAACCCATTTAACTTATCTTTATGGAGAGACTATAGTTTGTCACTTTGAATAGCTAGGTATCACATGGACATAAAGAATCAAAGTTAATGTATAGGAATAAAAAGTAATTTATAGTCACAAAGAACTGAGTTATGGTTACCATAGTAACCTTAACTATGAACATTAAGGATTTGTAAGGTAGAAAACTCAACCATAATACTACAGAAACATGGCTTTTTCATGCTTAATAAGCTGGAGATATTATATATCATAATTGTGCACAATAAATTATTTCTGTGGAGTAAAGAAACCTCTAAGATGGTAAATGAGCAATTTTTAAGGGCTGACTAGCTTCTGCAAGATGTCCTGTGGGCAGAAAAACAAGATACCTTCTAGTGCAAACTGTCTATTGATATCTATGTAATAAGAGAAGTAAAAATAAACATTTGGATATATAATAGTCTTGGAAATAAAGACAAATTTCTAATAAAATCATAGAACCTGAGAGTTGGTAAGGACCTTAGGGATCAACCCAAAGCAGAAACGTGCTGTATAGATTCCTTAATAAATTGCAGCCAGCCTTGGCTGAAACCTTCAACAATAGAGATCTTATTTTTTCACCAAGCAGCCCTTCTTATTGTTGTACCGAGAGAGGTGTTATTATAAAGTTGTTTCTGTGAGCCAACCATCTGCCTCCTTTTTGCTTTCATCCACTGATTCCTGCTCTGCTCTCTGGAATGACACAGAGTGAAAATAAACCCTGTAACAACACTTGACAGTCCTTTAGATATTTGAAGATAGCTATTAAGGTTTTTCACTAGTCTGATTCCTAAGGTTAACCTGTCTTAGTCCTTTCCACTCTTCCTGTAGATCATAGTTTCCTGACACTGCCAGATCTGCTGTTCACGTAACAGACCATAGATGTCTGCCTTGAATTAAGGGGAAAGGGGTGCTGAATTGAGCAAAGTAACTTTTTCATGTATCTCTTACATTCCAGGCATTCGACCAATGTGGTCTGTCTGAGACTGAAGAGAACTAAGCTTTTCATAATATTCTTATGAACCATGTGGTCAACCAAACACTGCAGATTGTTTCACATAAACTGCTACCTGATTGCTTTTTCCTACTGTTTTGTGCTTGTATATTAGCATTTCCAATCTAAGCGGCAGCCCTTTATTCCTGCTAAATTTCATCTTGTTTTTGTCTGATATTTTTTGCCTGGAAATATAATTTGGCAGAGTTGGGGAGTAAAGTTTTGAATCTTGAGGCTACCGTTGCCAAGCTTTTTATTTCTAATGTCTTCTGTTTCCATTGATGAGAGTATTGGTCAGGATCGCTTTAGGAAGGCAACTCTCTGGTCTTCCATATTTGCGCTCATTCCAGATTGAAACAGAGATAGTGATGATAGCCTTGTCTTGTATTTTGATGCCTAGGTATACTTTGTAAAGCCTTTTAAACCTCACAACCACCTGAAAGATTTACTTATAGCAACTGTTGTATCTTTATTTTAGAGATAAGTATACTTGCAAGACCACACAGCTACCAAAAGTCACAGTTAGGACTAGAGCACAGCCTAATTTCTCCCCTTATGTCCTATTGTACCTTTCAATGGGATTCATGCTTACTCTGAGGAGGGAAACAGGTTCCATCACTACCAACATGGCTGCCATTGAGATCCAGGCTGTAACAGGAAGAAAGGAACATCTTCAGTATCCCCTAAACTCATATGCACTCCATTCATGATAAACCAAGAGAGCCAATATTTAAAGTAATACAGCCATGAGTGTTTTAGCTACAGATGTTAAATAAGCTGTGAATATATCTGGACTATTATTCACCTATATAACCATCTTATCCGTAAGGATATCATGAGACGTAATTCTTTTTTCTAAAATTATTGTATACCAGTCCTAACATTCCATCCCTACCAGTCTAGTAACTCTGATAAAATATAATAAAGTATTTTGGAATGTTTTATCCTAAAGAATCCATGTAAAATCTTATGCTCTTTTCTAAATATTAATCATTTATTTAATAATTTGTTCTACCATCTCACAATGAATAGGTTTTTACTCTCTGAAATGGGGATGTTATCTTTCAAGTTTCCAGAAAACTTTGCAGGACTCTATGATTTTTTTGGTATTTTGCTAATAGAAAATCTTAGGTAACTGATGAAAGTTTCTTTGCCATTCTGAAATGACACTTTATTTGCTTCTGGAGATTAAAACTCATTTGAAGTTATCAGAAGTTTCATATAACCTTCTTACATATCTTGGTCTTTGATTCCTTCTATAATTTGTTGATTTTCCATTTTTATTTGGAAAGCTTGCCATTTGGTAGCAAATATGGAAGCAAAACAGGTTTTGGATATTGTTTGTGACCTCTATAAACCTGAAATCATTTTCCTCTAACATTGAGTCTAACCCTTTCTTATTCTTCTGCCTGCTCTAAACACGGCGTGGGTTGTTTCCAGTAACTTTTTTCAAACCTTCAGTTTATTCCAGATCTTAATCTTTCTAATATTATTTCTAGATATTTGTGATGCCCTTTTGAATTAGCCCTTATTTTTGAGTCTCTTCTTCATCTTTTTGCACGTCTTTTTAAACAAAAGATGTTAATCAGAAAGCTCCTTATACAGTCATACTGATCTTTTACTAATGCTACCTTGTATCCTCTTTCTTTGAGGAATTGCATTTTCAGTGCCATTTTTACAAATCTCCAACCCTCAACAATGTTTTTAAAAAAGAAAGAAAAAGACAGAAATCTCTTACCCATTGTATGCCGTATATCATTTTAGAGTCCCTAATTTAGAAATGTATCTGTCTTTTCACTGAGAAATTTGAAATCTGTTTTCCTACTTTAATATTTTTTTATGATCTTTGAGTTACTAGCAAGTACAAATTAGCCAAGAATATGGCCAAGGAAACCTTCATACTATAGACAAACAGTTGTGATAAATGAGTTTGACCGGATGTTTTTCTCTTTGGTTTAAGCAGAAAAATCTGGGGAAATACTCTTCCCAATTCATACAGATTTCTTATGGATAAAGCTTTGGCAAATGGGATGAGAAAGGTCTTTGTAAATGTAAGCCGTTATTCAGTGAAGTTTTATTACTATTATTGCTAACATGCCTTTACCTTAGAATTATTATTCCATATGGTGGAAAATTTGAAGAGGTACATGACAATTATTAAATTCCCAATGTATTCAGACTTGATATCTTTAGGACTTGGTATTTTATATGTATTAAGGCATAGAACACTTAGTCTTTTCAGAAATCCTGACATGTAGAAATAAGCCGTATCATTGTGGATTAGCTACCTCAGGAGCTAATCAGTTACAGCGATGTTGACCAGAGACAAGTTTGCTAACGTAAAGGCTGCTTCCACCAAAGTCACTCGGGAAACTTGACGAGTGGTAGACAAAAAGGAATTGGAACCTTGACAAGTAGAAAGTCATTTTGTTATAATCAGTCTTCTGTGTTCATAGTACAGTGATGCCAGACCTGTAGGTTAGAAGATTCTTTCTTTCCATTTACGTAATCACCTAGTCTCTTTCCAAAATGGGATATTTTAGTCACCAGAAAATGTGACGAAAAACAACATGGTAGGGTCCCATAAAATCTCTTTGTTATTTCCCTCACTCCAGAATTAATAACATGTCAGAATTGCAGATTCCAAACTCATCTGAGGTGAAAGCAACCATAACATCAATCAACATTTTCCTCCTTTACAATTCATAAAGCACCTTACATATGCTATCTGATTTGATCCTCACAAGAGCCTGTAAGGTAGGTGTAACTATTCCAATTGTACAGATAAGAAAACTGAGGTTCTTAGAGTATAAATCACTTGCCTCAAGTGAAGAAGCTAGAGAGTGACAGCGTGAGGACATCAATGGACACAGATCTCCATCAATTTTGAATAGCGTATTCTTTTCACTATATTACAGCTATGAGGAAATTTATGGTTTCTTTAAAAATTCCATCAGAAGGATTCAAAGAAGGGATAGAGCCAGAGGTTAGGTAGTATAGGTCTAGAATAAATGACGTTATAGGAGGATAGACCTAAATAGCAAGAGCCTCAATTGAAAAAAAAAAAAAAACTTAAAGAACTGTTATACAGAAGGATTAGATGAGAACTATCCCATGATAAGAATGTCAACGGCCCATGTCCTAGAATTTGCTCTTATTCTCATTTGGATGAACCCTAAAATACATTTGAAAGGCTGATTGGGGTCCTTGGTTGCTGGGAAATATTTCATTGGGCATTGTGAGTCAATGGAGAAAAGTACCAGATAATGAATCAAAAAAAGAAAAGATATAGTAGTTTATAGTCATTATATTGGAGAAGTGGAAAGACAAAGACTTTTCCAACTTCAACTCTTTATCCTTTGTCGTAAACTATGCTTCTGTTCGCCAAATATTGATTCCTCTCCCTGCAGTGTTCCTCATTTCAGGGTCCTCCCTGTGGGAGGATTATACATTCCTTTCCTGTTGCACTTAGAAGTTGTTCATGAAACTTAGAAGTGAATGTGTGGCTTTAGTGTGGAAGCTGTTAAGAGCCAGCTTATGCTTTGCTGTGTCACTTTTCTCTGCCTCAAGAACAGCAACATAAAGGTAGCTCCTTCAGCCTGGTTCCTAGAGATATGGAAATATGAAGGAGAGCCACAGCCCGCTTGCAATGAGCATATACCATGAGTGAGAAACTTTTGTGGTTATGACCACTAAAAATGCTGGGGTTGTTTGTTACTGCAGTATAACCTATACTCTGCTGACAAATATATTCCTCCTTTTATGTGTTTATCCTAAAAGAACTGGATAAATAGTGAAATGTGCACTCATTCAGCCTCTTAATAATGATTGTCCTATTCATTTATTATCTTTCTAATAACAGATTAAAATGACATGGGATTTAAATATTTCTAAAGAATATGATACCAGTAAAATAGAAACTGGGAAATTGAAATGATACACAGTCAAATGCTTGAGAAATATCTATAGATATATACGAAAAGTCATGAAATTTTACACATAGTTGGTGCTTAATACTTACAGATGCAGCAGTGACAAAGTTCTTCATAAGCAAAGTGTCCCATTGAGGAAAGCAAAAAATACATACCTTTTTTTTTAAGTAAAGCTAAAATTTTTCCCAGAAATTCCCCTAGTTCTAAGAATCTTTCCAATTATTCCTACTGGGGAACTTAAGAGTTCCCCAGTAATTCCAAAAGAATTTCGAAAATCAAAAGAGCCTATTCCACTTAAATTTGCTACTTCAAAATTGAAAGTCACAGGGAGTTAGTTACTTCTCATTTTAATCTTTAGCTGTTTTGTTTTGTTGTGTTTTACAGGAAAAGAAATATTTGTATTTTATGTCTAAACTGATAGCTTTGCCAGTGGTCATAACCTGCATTTTCATTTGTGCATTCTCTAAAGAATAATTTCTGGTATTTTTTATCTCATTACTAAAATTTAAAACTTTAATTTCTTTACTTAAGAGGATGAGATTATTTTACTCCAGGTATATTTCTTTTAGAGTTAACTTCAAGCTCACGTTTTGGGAAATTGCTTTACCTATATGTTATATACTGAATCCCCATATCAGCAATACTTCAAAATATTTCTTTCCACTGGCCTTTTCAGACACATCCTATAATCCTAACCTTTTTCATCCTAGGCACTTAAGGTTCCAGTTAAAATACTAAGTTTAGGGCTTCCCTGGTGGCGCAGTGGTTGAGAATCTGCCTGCCAATGCAGGGGACACGGGTTCGAGCCCTGGTCTGGGAAGATCCCACATGCCGCAGAGCAGCTAGGCCCGTGAGCCACAATTACTGAGCCTGCGCATCTGGAGCCTGTGCTCCGCAACAAGAGAAGCCGTGACAGTGAGAGGCCCGTGCATCGCGATGAAGAGTGGCCCCCACTTGCCGCAACTGGAGAAAGCCCTCGCACAGAAACGAAGACCCAGCACAGCCATATATAAATAAATAAATAAAAATAAATAATTAAAAAAAAAAAATACTAAGTTTAGTCGGGAGTTGATACTATCAATACTAGGATGATTTCATTTACCACATCAACAAGGTGTGGGTATGTTTTGACACAGGAAGAAAAAAGGGAAAGGGCCCAAAGTATGAACATACCCAACTGCTAGCTTATCACACACACACACACACACACACACGTAAAACCTAACGTCAATGCTCATTACTGCATCTTCTCCCCAACCCAGCATTAGAGTGCCTAGGGTCGATCCTGAGACACTTCTCTTCATCACTCCAACTACAGTCACACTCTAGGTGGTCACATCCAGTCCCATGACTTTAAAAACAATCTACAAAGGAACAACTATATTTTTATCTCCAGTCCCAATCTCTCCTGTGAACTCCAGGCTCATATATCCTACATCTCCTCTTTGATACTGAATAGGGATATCACATCTAACATGACAAAACACACCATTTGAATTTTCCCCAAGACTTCTCTTTACTGTCTTTTCTACGTCAGTAAATGATAATTGCCTTCTCACTGCTCAGGCGAAGACCTCAAGATTGTCCATGTCTCCTCAATTTTTTCTCATGAGCTATATTCAGTTGGCAAATCTTGTCAACTCTGCCTTCAGATTATACCCAGACTCTAACTACTTTACCTCCACTTTTATCCTATATCCTAAACTATCACCTCTCTTATCTGATTGTTGCAATGGGCTTCTATTGAAATCCCCTCCAACTGGCCTCTTGCCAGTGTATTCTCCACATACAGGAGCTGATGGGATCATTTTAAAATAAAATGTCTCAACTCATCGGCTTTCTCGAAGGAAAATTAATGTTTATTATCTCCCCCTCCTCCCCCCCTCCTGGTTGCCCCCTCACACACATTTTCTCCCTTCTTCTCAGGTCTCATCTCTCACCCTCTGGCCCTCAGTCACTACCATCCACACTGGCCTCCTACCTGCTGCCACCTCAGGACACTTGCATCTGCTTCTCTGCTTCAAAAAGGTCATCCCCCAGTGAACTTTACACTTTAATTCAACTGCCTGCTCAAATAACACCTTATCAAAAAGGCTTCCCTGAGCACACTAAATAAAATAGCATCTAACCCTCCATCCCACTTTCCCACCTTTATTTCTGCCTCTTAGCCCTGACCACCCCCTGACTAATTGCATATTTATTTGCGTCATTCTCCTGCTACTTAAACACTAGTTCCTAGAGGGCAGGGACTTTGTCTGTTTTGTTCACTCTTGTGCCTCCAGTGCCAGGAACAGTGCCTGGCGTATAGCAACTATTTTCTGAATGAATGAATTTCTGATGCCAGGAGGAGTTCGGGTGATGAGAAAGCAGCATGAGAGATGCTGGAAAGGTGTATGAGGGAGGAAAGAAGTAGGACCTAATTGGGAATATACAGGTACTAAAGATAAATTTTGTCTAGTGTGCATTTTCCCTAAAGTTAGCTCTGTATCATTTATTTTTCAGTGTGAAATGTCAGTGAGCCTCCAAGTTCTACACTATGCATGGGAGATCATTTAAGTAATTTTGACAATAAAAAATAGAGCATAATGCTACCCCCCTTCCTGCTCATTTTACACTTTAGCTATGTCCTCTTTGGAGTGTGAGTTATTGTCTGTAGCATAATCTCCAAATTTATTTCAGTCTTTTTATGACTCCATAGTCATCAGGCAGATGCTATCTTCTCCACTTTATTCTCAGTTCATTCGCAAAACAATGTAATATGGGAACTCTGTGTCTTCCTTTAGGATGTGAGATTCTGACTTGGGTGTATGTGGTTGATTTTAGAAGCTACCATAGGAAGCAGGAGGGAGGAAGCAGGTAGAGTGAAGAGAAAAGGAGGAAAAGGCCAATGTAAAGGGATATTATCCACGTCACTGCTGTGGGCAACAGTCCCAATGTCACTGGGACTTCCTCAGAAGCCTGTATAAGGGGCCTCCCAGGATTGTCCACCTGAAGGCAGACAATTAGAGCAGGGGTAGACCAACTGTGGCCCATGGGCCAAATCTGGACAGGGACTTGTAAATAAAGTTTTATTGGAACATAGCCACGCTGATTTGTTTACTTATTGCTCGTGGCTGTGTTGGGGCAATAAGGACAGAGTTGAGTAGTTGCCACAGCGACCATACAGCGTACAAACTTGAAATAATTACCATCTGGCCCTCTTCAGAACAAATTTGTCTACTCCTATTTAAGAGCATTTATCCTCAAGTTCCTATCCACAACTGTTGAAGGATTTCCAGAAGGAGTTTTATATCTTCCTCACTTCCTGGCCTTGCTTGTAAGAAGGGCAAGTAATGCCTTACAGAGTCGAGAAGCCCGTGGCTAAATGGGGAGTTATGCTGCATGTGATCTAGGGACCTCGCGCTGGTCAGTGTCTGTGCAAGGTGAGTCTGAACTGGCACAGAACTGCCCTTGTAGCTTCAGCTGAAATGCAGAGTGGTCTGAGAGAGTGTAAAGCATGCCTCAGAAGCATCTACTAGTCTTGATTTGGGGATATGTTAACAAGTCTGTGCCCTGGGAAATGAAATTGTATTTACAGATGAAAACACTTAACTAATGATGATACCGAATGACACTTGGAGAAAGTTGACTAACTGATTGAGGCAATTATTACAAACAAATTGACTAGTCAGTACTAATCCTAGCAATTTTATTCAATACTAATGTACAATGAGGTCAAGTTTCCCTAAACTTCCCATAGATTACTTTTATTCTCTTGCAAGCCATTAATACTCAGTTTTTTTGTTGTTTTATTTTGTATTCGTTTCAGATTTATACGTCTAAATAAAAATTCATAAATGCTTAATGCAAAAAAAAAAAGTTATAGGAGTCTATGAATAAATGAAAGTTTTACCTTTCGTATCCCACTGCCAGAAGTTTTTTTTTAATGCTGTGGTTTGGTATATAATCTTCCAGATTTTTTAAATATTCTATTTGAATGCACACTACTTATGTATATTTAAAATAAACTATACTTTTCACTAACTTGCTTTTCCCAAATGTAATATATATTAGACCCTCTTCCATATCAGTTCAATAAAGAGTCTTAATGATTTTTAATAGCTGTATAATATTCCATTCCATGGATATACTTTAACTCATTCTTCTGATAAATGTTAAATTGTTTCTCATTTGTTTACTATTTAAAATGGTGCTCAAAAAAACAAAACAATAAAAACAAAGAAAGAGCAGTGCTCTACACACCTACTGCCCAGATCCTGGTTTCAAAATACCTTTCTCCACTAAATGGAACCAGGGATCCTTGGGAAAATGGCTGATTCCAGGGCTTGCACAAAAACAGTGAGTCTAGACTATCATGTTGTGCCAGAAAGTAGGAAAGTGTTCTAAAAATGATCGGGATATATCAGAAGAATGCAGAAGCTTGCTTGAAGTGGTCCTATTTGCCAATCTGGTCCAATTTGAGCACCAAAATAATAAAGATTATATCTTAATAATTAATATAATATTGTTAATATTACATGTTAATAAAGATTATTTTATTATCTAAAATTAGAATCTATTAATCTGCATGGATATAAAGAAAAACTAAATATATAGAGAAAAAGAGAAAGCTCTTCCTTAGAGTACAAAGCAAAAAATATAGAAGAAATGATAGAATTAGAAAATCACCATTTGGCAACCATCATATTAATAATTGACTCATGTACGAATCAACATTGGACATTAAAATTAGTGGGTGAAAGTTTGAGGAATAAACAATTTTTTTTTCTTTTGGTCTCAAAGTATACCCACAAGATACTTACTAATTACAAAGAGAAATGTAGTATCTTTACACTAAAATAACCTGGCAAACACCTTAGCCAAGTGATCAAAGTTAATACCAGTAAGTAGACAAAACTGCAGCATGTGCCTCTCAGTGTGGTTCACTAAGGAAGACACAGCAACGCTTCTGTGGTATTCTTGCCAAAAGTGCAGGACATGAACCTAATCACAAGAAAACATCAGATTAACCCAAAATGAGAAAATCTCTACAAACTACCTGGCCTGTACTCTTCCAAAAATGTCAAAGTCATGACATACGAAGAAAGACACAGTAACTGTTACAGATTAAGTGACACTAAAGAGATAAGCCAATGAATACAACTCATGGATTTTCTTGCTATAAAGAACATTACTGGGACAATTGAAGAAATCTGAATCTTATCTAGAGAACTTATTCTGTTCTCTAGATAAGATTATAGTATTGTATCAATATTAATTTCTTAACTTTGATAAATGTACTGAGATTGTATGAAAATGTTCTGGATTATTAAGAAATACACTATGAAGTACTGAGGGGTAAAGGAGTGCTTTGTCTGCAATTTCCTCCCAGTGCAGAAAAAAAGAAGTTGTGTGTGAGTGAGTGTGGAGAGAGCGTGAGAGGAAAAGAAGGAGAAGAAATACGATAAAATGTTAATATTTGAGAATTCCAGGTAAAAGCTGTATTCTTTGGTTATTCTTGCAATTTTTCTATAAATCTCAGAATGTAGGAACAGTAAATTTTATAAACAGTACTCTAGTGAACATCAATACATATAAATATTTGTGTTATTCTAAAGGTGTTATTGTGGAATAAATTCCAAGTGGAATTGTTAAATCAAAGAATACACACATCTTAGATTTTCAGAGAAAATAACAAAATTCTGTTTTTCTCCTGTGTACAATTTGACAGTCCACAGATGACACAGAAGATAGCACATTTTCTGACACCTCACCATCAGTGAATACTGTCCTACTTTTGAATGGAGTCTGATAAGTAAGAAATGAGATCTCCTTGCTGTTGGGATTTTCATTCCTTTGACTGGTAGAGAGGTTGAACATCTTTCCATATATTCAATAACCATTTGAATTTCATTCTCTTTAAAGTGCCTGTTCATACAGTTTGCCATTTCAGATGTCATTTTTTTCTTAATCATTTATAAGAATTATTATGTTCAGAACAATAACCAATGTAATATTGATTGTAAATGTTAATTTCACTAGTTTATCCTGTCTTCAACTTTTTAATAGTGTTTTGTAATTTCATATAATCAAATCAGTCTTTTTCATAGGGATTCAGGATTTCATATCATGTTTAGAAAAATCTTCTCTATTCCCAAGAATATAAAAACATTCTTCCATGGCTTCTTTTTCTGGAACTTTTATTGTTTTATTATCGCTATTTTGCTTTCTAGATCATAATTAAAATCCACTTTGGAGGATGATAAACTGAGTCTATGTAAAACTTTTTAAAAAGTTTTCTATCGATAGAAGGGAAATCAATAACAATCTGTAAACTAAATGCTCCGCATGTTCTATCTTTAAAACAGCGTGTCACAATTCAATTTCCCTAGCTTGCTAAAGATTTGTGACTAATTTGGATCCCAAGGACAGGTTTGGTAGATTCTCCCCCCACCCCAGTCCTACTCTAACAGATGACAGGATGTGTAGGAAAGATGCTGTCACCCTTCCCAAATATGCTATCTTTTCCCAGAAATAATATCTTAGAGTAAATATCCGCCTAGAGAGAATCTAGTTGTTTTCTGCTTAGATGGGGCTGGCGGGCGGTATCAGTCCCTTTGATCCCTTGAAAGCACATGGGCCTATGGGCTGCCATCCTCTTGAAGGATCCTGTCATTCCCTGTCAATCCACATTAAACAAGGATGGTGTTTTGTAACAATTTATCTCCTTCAAGGTGATTTAGATATTTTCTGCCAAGATTATGCTAGAGGATGTCATTACTTTTGTCCTGTCTGTCTCGTTATTTTTATTGCCAGAGAATGTTGTTGTTTACTTTCACTGATAATCCATCTCTCTGGGAAAAGATTGTATTAATACTTTCATGCTGGGTAAAATCTCCATTTTTACATGGAAGAACACAGAAATAAGATTTCTGTCCCCGTTCTTTGAAGATGCTGTCACAAATAAACAATAAACAACCCGAAGAAAAAAGGACTTTAAAACTAGCAACATGTTTTGAGTAGAATACTTTAAAAAGAAAAGAGCATCTATGTAAGCATTCAGTTACATGCAAATCGGCATCTTTGAAACCACTTTGGTTAAGAGGAAAGCTTTGGACTTAGTCATTGCTAGCTAAGTAACATTGAATGTGTGTTATACACACTTGTAATTTCACTTGCCTTATCTGTAAAACAGAAATAATAACAGTACTGTGTCCTAGTGTTGTTGTGAAGAATTATTTAGATAAATCCATAGAAAATATTTGACTACTACTTGGTACATATTAAGGACTCAAGGAGTATTAGCTGCTGTCATCGTCATCATCACTGTTATAAATAATCCTTATACATTGCAGTAATAACTATCTAAAATAATTAGATTCTAAAATAACATGACATATTTAATCCTTAATAGTATTATATAATATAGTACACAAATGCCCTTGTATTGAATATTGACAGATATTGATGGGACCAAAAGCGTCTCATTAACTCATGAACTATTAAAACCAAGAAATCTGTACAGCATTACAGACTGGAATACTTCTAATAATATAGCTTTAGTTAAGTCTGGGCCTCTACAAAATACATTTTTCATTTTTGGATGATGATATTCTACTATAATTGCCTCTCTCACTGAAGAGGCTTGTAATGGACTTGCTGTTAATAAAGTAAGACTTCTTTCTCATGGTGTCTTCTACCATTTTTTGCACCATTCTGAAAAAGGTGGCTGCCTGACATCTGTTTGATTTACACCTTGGACAGCTCCTTGCACAGCCCCTAAATTTCTCATTCTGTGACTCCCTTACTCCTCTTGTTCTCCCTCTTGTTCAATGCCCAGCTCCAATACTTCTCCTCCCAGCCACCCCACCACCACCTTTAAGTTTAGAAGGATTTTGTTACTCCTATTCTGTTATTCTTCCTTTTTAACGTTCTGTATATTTCACATTTGGGGACAGAATCCAAGTTGCTAGGAAATAGACTCTATGATGTATTAAAGGAGTTAAACATCACAATAAGTTATATAAATGTAGAACAAGATATAAGAAGCAAAGAGAAAATAAGGTCAAAAAATGAACAGTTAATTATGAAACTTAAAACTGACTTCTGTGTCTAATCTCATCAGTGGTTAGAATTACTGGACCTTTTTATGTATTAAGGAGTATCACAAATATAACATAACTTTATTTAACATGATCAAGTAACTCATGATATCCTTGGAGACAATGGACAAACACTGACTGCATAAGATTCAGATAGATTGATTCAATGGCAACTGAATTGCCCTGCCCAACATGTGCTAATTAATGGATTGAGGAAGGGGAGGCTCTAATGGAGAACAACAATTAAAATGTTATATGCTGTTTTAAAAGTTATTGATATATGCTTAAGGCACATAGAAGTGCACAGATTTTAAGGTATCTTTCACTTTTAACAAATGCAGGCACCAAAGTAACCCACCCATCTCTCAAGGCATAGGGTATTTCTCTCTTCAGGAAGTTCCCTGTGCCCCTTTCTGCAGTCAGTCCCTCCCACCTAGAAAATAACTCTGCTCTGATTCCTATCACAAAAAAATTAATTTTGCATGGTTGAGAACTTCATATAAGTGAAATCATGCAATATGTACTTTTTGGACTCTGGCCTCTTTCACTTAGCATAATATTTTTTGAGATGCATCCATACTGCAGAGTATGCTACTAATTTGATCCTTTTTTTGCTGAATAGTATTCCATTGTATGAATATGCTAGTTTGTTTATCTATTCTCCAGTTGATGGACAAACACCTGGGTGGTTTCCAGTTTTTACTATTATGAATAGAGCTGCTATAAACATTCTTCTACTAGGCTTTCTGTTGATATATATTTTCATTTCTCTTGGATAAACATTAGGAAGTACAATGCTATGTAAATATATGATTTTAAACTTTAACTCTGTAAGAAACTGCCACACTATTTCCCAGAGTGGTTTACCATATTTATTTCCACTAGCATTATGAGAATTTTGAAAGCTCCATATCCTTGACAGTATTTGGTGTTGCAAGTTGTTTTTTTAATTTTGTTTTTGTTTTAAATTTTAACCCTCCTAATAAGAGGTATCTCATGGTTTTAATTTGTTTTCCTGTGCTTCATGATGCTAAGCGATAAGTTCTTTGTCAGATATATGTCGTGAATATTTTCTCCCAGTTCATGAATTGACTATTCATTTCTTGGTGGTGTCTTTGGAAAAACAGGTTTTGATTTTGATGAACTTCAATCAACAACATTTTTTCTTTTATGATTAGTGCTTTCTGTTTCATTGCTAAGAAATTTTCATTTTGCTCAAGATTGCAAAGCTATTTTACAATGAATTTGTCTAGAAGCTTTATAAATTAGCCTTTAAGTCTATAAGCCCTCTTGAATTAATTTTGACATGTAGTATGGAATAAGTAGGGTGGTATGTTCATTTTTTTCCCATGTGGATATCCAAATGTTCCTACACCATTTGTTGAAAAACCTTCCTTCTCCATAAAACTACTTCAGTAATTTTGTATTAAAGCATTTGACCATATGTACATAGGTCTATTTGGGGGCTCTTTATTCTATGCCATTGATCTATTTGTCTATATTTGACCAATACCACACTATTTTGATTACTAAACCTTTATACAAGTTTTGAAATTAAGTAATGTAAGCCCTTCAACTTTTAAGATTATTTTAGCCATTTTAGAGATTTGCCCAAATCTTCCATATAAGTTTTAGAATCAGCTTGTCAATTTCTCAAAAATCTTGCAGTTGTTTTTATTAAGATTTCATTGAATATGCAGATCAATTTGGGAAGAATTTATATCTTAAAGATATTGAGTCTGCCCATCCAAGAACATGGTATATCTTTTTATTTATTTAAGCTTAATTTAGTTGCTCTCAGCAATATTTTGTAGTTTTCAGAGTAGAGGTTCTATACATTTTGTTAAATTTATTTCTAAGTATTTTATGTTTGGAGATTTTTTAGAATTTTCTGTACACAACCATATTATCTGAAAATAGTTTTGTGTTTCCCTTAAAATCTTGTCTCTTTTTTTTCTTAATGCATTGGCTAGAATGTCTATCTCGTACAATGTTATACAGAAGTAGGGGAAACTTAAAATTTCAACACTGAGCAGTAAGCTTTTCATAAAGGGCATTCTATCAGATGGGTGATGTTTCCATCCACCTCTAGTTTGGTGTGAATTTTTATCATGAATAGGTGCTAAATTTTGCCAAATACTATTTCTGCATTTCTTGCAATGATTGTGAGGGTTTTCCTACTTTAATAAACTATTGCAACGTAATCTGAATTACGTTGATTTCTGAAATTTAAAAGAATCTTGCATTTATGTCAACACTATGTGGTCATGATGTATTATGGTTTTAAAATATATTACTTAATTTGATGTGCTAAGATTTTATTAAGATTTCCTACAACTATGGTTATGAGAAATACTAGTTCATAATTTTTTTCTTGCAGTATTTTTATCTGGTTTTGGTAATAGCATAATGCTGGCCTTACAAAATGAGAATTATCTTTTTCTCCTCTATTTTCTGAAAGACTTTGTGTAAGTTTAATATTATTTCTTAATTAAACATTTGACAGAACTCACCACTGAAGCCATCTGGGCCAGGAATTTTCTTTGTGGAAAGGCTTTTATTAAAATTTCAATCTCTTTAAAGTGTTAGTTATATTGACTTTTATTGCTGTGTAACAAACTATCCCTAAAACTTAGCAGTTAAAAGAACAAACATTTATTATCTCATAGTTTCTATGGGTCAGAAATCAGGGAGCAGCTTAACTGGGTGCTTCTGGCTCAGAATCTCTTGTGAGATTTCGGTCAAACTGTCAGCCTAAGCTGCCATCATCTGAAGATTCAACTGGAGGAGAGTCCACCTCAAACCACTCATGTGGTTTTTGGCAGCCTCAGTACCTTGCTGGTCATTGGCTGGAAACCCCAGTTCCTCCCCTTGTGGGCTTCTTCATAGACTACCTCACTGTCCTCACAGCATGGCAGCTGACTTACCCTAGAGTAAGTGATACAGTAATGTGTGTGTGTGTGTGTGTGTGTGTGTGTGAGTGTGTGGAGAGAGAGAGAGAATATCCCATGATGTCTTTTATAACCAAATCTCAGAAGTAACATGCCATAATTTCTGTTGTAGTCTATTGATTCTATTGGTGTGAATACCAGTATTGCTAAATGCACAAATTAATAGAATCATAAGCAGCGGAAAATATATACTTTTTAAAATGAAGTATTTGTCCCAATAATATCTGCACACACACTGGGAGTTTTATGTTCCTTTCTGACACTGATATAGAAAGGCATTGACAAACTGGAGTAAGTAGGCAAGGTAATAGCCAACAAACATTGTTGAGTGTTTCTCAAATGCCAAATGAAGAATGGTACTTACAGATGGTTGAAAATCTTAAAATTAGCATATTCTTTGACTTGATGATCCTACCTTTATAGATTTATCCTGAGAAAATACCTGGATAAGTGCACAAAGAATTGTGTGCAAAGGGTCTTCACAGTGTTGTTCAGCAAAGAAAAACATGCAAAGAACTTAACTTGTTCAGAAGTAAGGGACTGTTAAATAAAATTTGTATTTAGTAGCTGTCAAAATGATTTTCTAAAGAATATTCATTGACATGGGAAAGATTTTTATTATTGGTTTTAAATAAAATGAAAACAAGTCACAAAATAGAGTTTCCATATAATGATCCCACTGTAGAAAATATATGTTTATTTTTTTAAATTAATTAATTAATTTATTTATTTTTAGCTGTGTTGGGTCTTCGTTTCTGTGCAAGGGCTTTCTCTAGTTGCAGCGAGCGGGGGCCACTCTTCATCGCGGTGCGCGGGCCTCTCACTATCGCGGCCTCTCTTGCTGCGGAGCACAGGCTCCAGACGCGCAGGCTCAGTAGTTGTGGCTCACGGGCCCAGCTGCTCCGTGGCATGTGGGATCTTCCCAGACCAGGGCTCGAACCCGTGTCCCCTGCATTGGCAGGCAGATTCTCAACCACTGCGCCGCCAGGGAAGCCCCTATGTTTATTTTTTAAATGTAGATATCATTACTCAAAATATGAACAGCTATGCTAGCGTGGACATGGGTTGTTTTGGCTCATCCAGGACCCATTTCTCCTTCTCCTAACCACAAGACACAGGCTTTCCAATTATCCCTTTCTTATCTTCTGCCCAATGATTGGGTAAAATTAACTCAAACCCAAGCTCAACAAAGGGGTAGGCATGTGACCTAATCTCAGCCAATCATTGTATTCCCAGACAGTCACAGATACTGATTCAGGGATGGGATTGAGAGAGTCAAGCCCCAGACTTTTGTCTGAGTAAGTCTGGAGCTAAGATGGCCATGTTGCCACTGCTTGGAAGCCAAGAGATGGAGGGACACCTGTTGATCATTTGACCTTGCATCTCCAGTCAAGCCTACTGTCCTCACCTCAGTCAGGCTCCAATACCCTGTACTGTGACATCACTCCTCTCCCCACCACATATACCCCTGCTTTGCTTAGCTCCATTTCATGGCTTTTGGACTGAATTAGGAAAAAAGACAGGAAGAAAGGATGGAAGGGAAGGAGGGATGAACAGAGAGGGAGTAAAGAAGAAAGCTTGGTTTTCATTTATTTTTTTTTGAAAGAGGGCTATATAAGAAATTAGGGAAATTTATTTTAGACAAAGGAAAACAGAAAAGGAACTATGATCATTGTCTTCAGATAGTTTAAGGACCTATGTATAGAAATACAAAAAGAACTCATTTTGAATTCAGTGATATAAGGTACAGGGAGGCATATTTTCTTCAAGATAAGCAACATAGTGTTTTAACAGTGTGAACTGTCTAAAGGTAAAATGGGATGCCTTGTAAAGTTATGAACCCTTGTAACCACAAGCATTCAAGCAGAGACTGGATGACAGCCGTCAGAGTTTTGTACAGAAGATTCATTCCTATTTTAAAAGAAGGGTAGTACCAAATGACAACTAAATTAGTTAATCTGGGTAGGTAACTAACTTGGGAAGCCTGGTCTTTCATTTCATCTTTTTATTTCCTAATATGATAAATCAGTCCTTACACACCACACTTTTAAACATAACTGAAAACACATCTGAAAGAGAATATCTGGGAAAAGCTGTATTCACAATCTTCTAGTGGCAAAAATAATTAGGTCCTGATCTTTCTGTGACTCAGAACAACCAGTAGTCAATACATTAAATACAAACAACCTTAGAGGACACAGAGTTCCCTTGTGAAAAATAGAACTACTCTGAATTAGACAAAGAAGAGAAATTTCCCTTGGATAAAATTTAAAACATTACATACCATATCAAGGAAAGAAAATGTTATATTTTTATCAACATGGGACTATAGAGTGTTTTCTATGAAAACAAGCATGACAAAGTGAAAAAAAAAACAAAAATGTTGATACATTTATAAACCATCAGAGTTTAGCTAATGGAATAAAATCTCAAGTCCTTATAGAATAAATTTTACACGAGTGTTTATTCCTTTAAACAATAAAAGTTTTGTTTTGATAGAAATCTTTTTACAAACGTATAGGCACATTTGCCACTTTCCTGTCTTGTTAAACACAGACTACAAAAACGTATTTTAAAGTGCCTTTCTGACCCACACAATTATCACTCTATACTCAGCTTACACTGATGCCCTTGGAGTCTGCTGAAACACGTGTGTGTGTGTGTGTGTGTGTGTATATATATATATATATATATGTATCCCTACATTAACATCCCATTGATGTGTGTTTTGACTAGTAGTGTCTCCTTTTTAAAGTTTTTTGGTTTTCTTCCTTACTATCAGAATCTAGTCTGTCATTCTTCAATCCTGTTAATAAGTTTATCTCTAGCAGACTTTTTCCTGACGTTAAATTTGCTGCTTTTTATCTGCCGCTGTTTTGAAAAATGGATAATTTAAGCAGAAAAAGAATCCATACGAAAGATTAGATCAAAATGGTAGACTGAGCACGTGTGTATGCCTCGTCTTTCTTTTCCCAAATCCTTAGAAATGGAAGAAATAATATGCTGTATGTGTGCAATATGAGAATATATGGCACGTTTATAATGAATTTATCTGAAGTGGAAAATTCCTAGGAGAGAACACACCGTTTGGAATATATTGTTCCCTGCAGTACTGGAGCTGGGGTTGAGGATTCATGATGTAGAGACAATCAAAGTCATGTGGCTTGTGGCAGGGTTAATTCCTAAAAGAAAGGGGGCCTTGACCAACAAAAACAAAGCATGTTCAATATGCTGACACTTGCTACAAGGAGGCCTTCCCCACCGCCATCCTGGCCACCTGTCAAACTTTGAGAAACTTGGATTTCAAAATGAGAAACTGACCCTTTTCGGTTTAACTTGAGCATAATTCACATTTTCTTTAAGTCAATATGCAAACATCTTCTAAGAGTGGTAAACTTTAATTGGTATGTGAATTATATTGTTAAACCCATAAAATATACCTTAATAGTTTTGGAGCTAGAGACTCATGACTTTCTTCAGTTCTGGAAAGTTCCAAGGTATCATTGCTTCAAGTGTTACCTCTCTGCCAGTCCCTCCATTCTCTTCCGTGAGAACTCTTGTTAGAAGGACATTAGAATTTTCATGTCTATCCTCTATGTCTCTTAATTGGCTTTTCATATTTTAACCTCTTCTGTCTCCCTATGCTGTGTTTTAGGTGAGGTGAATTTCTCAGACTATCTTCTCATTCCAAAACTCTCTCTTTTATGACACCAGTGTATCAATTATCTATTGCTGCCTAACAAATCACATCAAAACTAATGGTTTGAAATAAGAGCAATCTCTTATTTTTCATGATTTTGTAGGTTGGCTAGGTGTTTTCTTGCCTGGACTCCTTCATGTAACTCCATTCATCTGGCAGGTCAGCTAGGGTCTGGACTTCACTGGGCTGTCGGACAGCTGAGATGGCTGAACGCCTTATTCCACATGCTCTCTCACTACCCAGGAGGTAGCAACCCAGGCTTCTTTCATGGTGGCTTTAGTGTTCCCAGAAGCAAGGGTGTGAAAGACCCCCATACTCAAGTACTTTTTCAAACCTCTACTTGAGTAACTTTTGCTAGTGATCCGTTGGCTAAAACAAGTCATGTTGCCTAGCCCAGATTCAAGGAATGGAGAAATGGACTCCACCTTTTGATAGTAGGAGGTACAAAGCACGTTTGGCCAATCTTTGCAGTTTACCATACCTGGCTAGAGTTTATCCATCTTCTATATTTTGTATTGCAAATATAGTTTTTCTTTTCCAGTATTTCTAACTAGTTCTTTTTCATATCCACATATTCATTTTTATGCCTATTTTATTTCATGAAATCTTGTTCCTTGTAATGAATTCCTTTCTTTCCTTGAAAGAACAAACTTATTTTAAGGTCTTTGGCATATTGTGCCATGCAATTGATTTCATACGGGGTGGATTTATTTTCTGATTCTTGATTTTGTTATCTGTTTTATCATTACTTTTTTCATGAGATTTATTTTGAGGGGTAGATTTTGTTTTGATTTGTTGTTTTGGTTTGTTCTCAGTCTCTCTCCTGTACCCATCTTACTTTTGCCTTCTCTCCCACTCCTTCAGACCTCAGGTCCAGGGTTGAGTCTTATAATGTGTTTTGGGATTCCTACACTATTATGACCTATGGGTTTATAATGAATTTAGGCCTTGGCACCAGAAGCAGCTTGACTCAGTTCCTAGTCACAAGTCCTCTTGCTTCCTTAGCCTATAGCTTCCTGTAGGCCTCAGACAGCAGGTCAGCAACAAGGAGAAAAGCAGCAAAATAGAGCTTTTCTTTTTCAGCTTCCTTTCAAAAAGGTGAGCCGGAGAGGCCCCACTCCAGCCATGGCTTCAAACTATGAAACAGGCCAGATCCCCCATCTCCTGGGGAGAAGTTAAAATGTTCATTACCAGCAGGAGCCATCCATTCCCCACTTCTATTTCCAGGCCCATCATCTGGCAGGCCTTCAGCTTCAGTCTCACTTACTCGTTCACATTTCTGTCTGTTTATGAGCCTTGAAGATGTTTACATGTTTTGGACTCTGTCTGTGGCTTTTCCACTTAATCTGTTATGGGTTTCATCTAGGTGAAATATATTACACATGGATCTACTACCCAACTGACCAAAGCCCACAATGGTTTTAGCAAAGCACCTTATATTAGTTCAAAAGTACATGACAGTAAGCACATGAAAAGATGCTCAATATCGTTAGTCATTAGGAAAATATAAATTAAAACCACAATGAGATGCTACCCCACAATTATTAGAATAGCTAAAATTAAAGACTCATCATACCAAGTGTTAACAGTGATATAGAACAACAGGAGTGTTCATACATTGCTGGTGAGAATGAAAAATTATACAACCAATTTGGAAAATAGCTTGGCAGTTTTTTAAAAAGTTAAACGTATACCTACATATATGATTTAGCCAGTCCACTCTTTGGTATTTATCCAATTAATGCATTCCTCCATATAAATACTGGTACATGAATGTTTATGACATCTTTATTTGTAACAGCCAAAAATGAGAAACAGTCCAAATTCCATCAACAGCTGGATAGGTAAATAAACTGTGGTATATATATACAAGGCAATGCTACTTGGGAATTAAAAAGAACGGGCTATTAATACAAACATCAGTATGACTAAATCTCAAAATAATTAAGCTGAGTAAAAGAAGCCAGACAAAAAAGCATACTACATTTTATTTATAAACATTCTAGAAAATGTAAACTAATCTATAGTGTCAAAAAGTAGATCAGCAGTTGTCGGGGGATGAGGATGGGAAATAGGGGAAGGTGGGAGGGAGAAATTATAGAGTTAGGGGGCTGCTGGAGGTGATGGCCATGTTCATTACGGTGATGGTTTCACACTACAGTAGTTCCTCCTTATCTGCAGTTTTGCTTTTTGTAGTTTCAGTTACCTGAGGTCACTGGGGTCTGAAAGTATTAAATAGAAAATTCTAGAAACCAACAATTCATAAATTTTAAATTGCATGCTGTTCTGAGTAGCATGATGAAGTCTCATGCTGTCCCACTCCATCCTGCCGAGAAGGTGAATCATCCCTTTGTCCTGTATATCCTACCTGATAGTCACTTAGTAGGCATCTCAGTTACCTGATCGACTGTTGCCTGTCTCAGTGCTTGCATTCAAATAACCATTACTTTACTTAAAAATGGCCCCAGCGCCAAGAGTAATGATGCTGGCAATTCCAGTATGCCAAAGAGAAGCCAGCCAGAGTGCTTTCTTTATGTAAAAAGGTGACAGTGCTTGACTTAATAAGGAACAGAAAAAGTCATATCTGAGGTTGCCAAGATCTACCAATCTTCTCTCCGTAAAATAGTGAAAAAGGAAAAAGAAATTCTCGCTAACTTTACTGTTGCACTTCAAACTGCAAAGGTGTGTGATAAGTACTTAGTTAAGATGGAAAAGGCATTAAATTTGTACAATAAGATATTTTGAGAAAGAGACCACATTCACATAACTTTTATTACAGTATATTGTTGTAATTGTTCTATTTTATTATTAGTAGTAGTTATTGTTAATCTCTTACTGTGCCTAATTTATAAATTAAACTTTATCATAGGTATATATGTATAGGAAAGAACATAGTATGAATAGGGTTCGGTACTATCTAAGGTTTCAGGCATCCACTAGGGGTCTTGGAACATATCCTCCCACAGATAAGGGGTGACTACTGTATACAGATGCCAAACTTCAATTGTATACTTCAAGTATATCCAGTTTATTATATACCAATTATATCTAAACAAAGCTGTTTAAAAAATTAATTTGATGTTATTATATATCTGAGCTTGTTTAACTTGGACATATTAGTTTCACTTAAAAGTATAATGTTGAAAAAACTATTAACGATGACAACTAATATTTATTGGGCACTTTGCCATGCCAGTTATGTTAAGCCTGTTACTTAGGTCATCTCACTTGATCCCCATCAACCAACTTAACCAACTATTAGGTACTACTAATAACTCCATTATCTAGATAAAGAAACTGGGGCTTCAAAGGATTAAGTAAATTGCCTAATCGGCAACTTGTGTACTGTGATAAAAATGGGATTTGAACGATATGCTGTGGTTCTACGGCCCAAGCTCTTAACACCACCGCAAGTCAAGTGAGAAAGGACAGTTTGCCTCACTCTTACTCAGTTTCCAAGTTTTGACCTTTGAAACTGTCCTCTCTCCCCACTCTCCCTCACCCCCATTTTTATCTCCTAGGAAAGACTAATAAGCCAGTTTCCAGGATGGGAGTCAGGAAAGAGCACCACCTTTTGGTTATACTGCACCAGGTTCCATGTATAAGGAAAAACTGTGAAAGACTTGGAAATTATGGGATGTCCTTGCTAGTTTATACAGCTAGTGACCACCTTTGCTTGTCTTTGACTGAGCTATTTTACAGCTTTGTAGATATAGAAATTAACTTGTAGAAAATGGATAGTAATGCAAATAATTCCTGTCCATAGAAATGCAAACTGTGTCTGGTGGAATGCTTGATTATTGCCCTGTGGACAGTGGCTTCTTTTGGCCAGTTTTATCCATTTATATATTCATTTCAGCATTCCTCATCTGACTGTAAGTTGTCATTTGAACTGCTTGTAGCATCTACTTATTCCCTCATTAATTAGTGAGTTAAATAAAATCTTTGACATATCTTCATTTTATATTTGTATGAGAATTATGATTTTACCCTTTAAAAAATCTATCCTTTAACCCATGTATATTACAGTATAATTTGAAATCACTTTAAAAATTGTTACCTAACAGAGCAGCTCACTGAATTCAGTAATCTCTTCCTTACCCTGTGCAACTATGAAATTCCCTTCTGTATATGTTTTCAATGACTGTGAGAATTTCAGCTCTAATGTAAGACAATGGTGATTCCCTCTCATTGCATCTAATTAGGAAAAGATTTGGGAGAGGAAAATAGAGAGTAGAAATGAAATAGAGGTGGAGAAGTAAAAATAGGGGGTTTTTCCCCCCCTACAAAGAGATATAAAATTTAAAAAGAATAAGAGGGGGAAAAGTAAATGTAGGCTTCAAGAATGCCTTCTTTTGACATCTGTAAGGAGAAAGGAAGGAAGCCAAATACATGTTCTTTGGCTTAAAGTGATCATAGAAAGAACTGAGACTTTATAAAACTGAGTATTTGGAGAGAGTAAGAAATACCTGCTTTATGATGGTGAGTGTATTAAACACAGATGACTCATGGTTTTTTTCCAGTTCAATCCAAGTTCTTTTCCATCCCTTAGCTAAAGCAGCAAGGAGGTAAGACAGGAGACATGAGTCCTGACCAAGGTACAGGTCCCTGGAGCATAAGATTGAATAACGTTGGATACAGAAAATCAGAAAGCATTGATAGATCCAAAACTGAACAAAAGACTCTTATTATCCATATTATCTGCCATAAAGAAAATAAGTTCATGGATATCTAGTTAGAACTGAAAGAGAGGGGAATTCATCCGAGATGACATTCATAATATTTAACAACCTTAAGGCATGAGAAAGACCTATTTGGAAGGATGCAGGGCCTCTAGGGTGCAGGGTTCTGGAGGCCCTTTGCTGTGCCTGACATTGACCTGGTGGAGTTCATGCTGGATCTTGGGAAGTTCAGTAGATCCCAGGGGAATAATCAAGACCACTGGGGCAAGGGTCTGGCACTTGGAAGCCTTGGGGCAGTAGCTATTTACAAACTGTATGGAAGTATTCCACTATTTTCAATAAAATGTTCCTCCCCCCCCCCCACACTTTTCTAAGTAGAAAGTGAAAAGTGTTTGTAAAATTATTGGTCACTGTATGAGGTTTGGAATGTGCATAGCTGCAAATAATAGACAACTCTACCACAGTGGCTTAAACAGAAGAGTTTTTTCATGTCATGATAGAACAGACTAGCTATGAGAAGTCTAGGGCGTGGACATAGGGATATACAGTGACATCATCAGGGACCCAGGCTCCTTACATCTTTGTCTTCCACCATCCTAGCCATCCTCATCACGCTTGTTGCCTCGTCATTGCAAGATGGTTCTTAAACCCCTCCATTTCACATCTAAGTTTCAGAAAAGAATAAGATGGAAGAGTGAAGGAGTAGTTATCTGTTTTAGGAGAGCACATACACAGCAGACTTCTGCTTATCTTTGGCCAGAAGTGTGTCACGTTACCTACCTGGGTGCCAGGCAGCATCAGGAGGTCAGTATTTTTAGTGATGCACTTTGTTGCCTTGAGCAAAGTGAGAATTTGTTAGTAAGGGTGGAGGGGAAAAATAAATATTGGTTGGGTAGCACTTACCAGACTCATCTAAAAACTCTATCAAAACTTGGATAGAATTGGCTCTACCGATGAATTCTTAACATTTACCAAAAAGTCTTAAAATAGCAAAGTACAGTGCACTCTGCTATGAGTTTTTAAATAAATGTATTGTGTCACTCAGTAAATGTTATATTTAAATTTCACATCTGCAAAGATGTATATAATCACAACCTCATGTTTAAGTGGAAGCCGTTGTATTATGTATAAGCTGTTTCCAAACATGTATAACTAATCAAATTTCTAAGCCAAATTTCTTCATCCATGCAGAAAAAAATGTTCCTCATTGATGTTCACATAAAAGCTTTTTGTGAATGTAAAATTAATTTTTGTAGTGTTTGTGGGGAGAGGAAGGGCATAATTAAAAACTGTAAAACTATCTTAGTTGAGGCAATCAAACATAAAGGAATTTTCAACTTAAAAAAATTTTGAATTTCAGAGTTACCTGCCATTTTGAGGTAATTACATTTTGCTCTTCCTGGCTGTGCTGCTTTTCTAGAGTGATATTCAGTTTCCATTCTGTCTTTGTCTATTTTTGTTTGACTTTTAATTTTTTTCTCTATTTCAGAACAGAATTTTTACAAGAGCAGTAGAGAGCTTTTCTCCAAATTGCCCAGCATTACTTATCTCTTCTCTAGAAAATGGAATTCTCATCTGTCTCTGCAAAGAGGCTTTTCATAGTTTCTAGTGCAGCAAATGCAATGCAATAAGTTATGCTCCCAGTTTAAAAACATCCATGATGTAATATGTAAGAGTTCATTGGAGAATAACCCTTGCATAATACGTTTGAGCATGGCTTATTTAGTCTGAATCCCCATTTGGGAAGAAAAATGTCCTCAGAATAGTTTCCTTTTGGTAACTGTTAATACTGGTGAATCCACCTCTAAATACACCAGAGAGTAGATGGAAATCAGGGAAAGACCAACATATACAGTTAGCTCTTCATATGCCTGGGTTTCACATCTGAGGATTCAACCAACCATGGATTAAAAATATTCAGAAAAAAAAATTCAAAAAATTCAAAAAAGCAAAACTTAAATTTGCCCTATGCCGGCAACTATTTACATAGCATTTACATTGTATTTACAACTATTTACATAGCATTTACATTGTATTAGCTATTGTAAGTAATCTAGAGATGATTTAAAGCATTCAGGAGGGGACTTCCCTGGTGACACAGTGGTTAAGAATCCACCTGCCAACGCAGGGGACACGGGTTCGAGCCCCAGTCCGGGAAGATCCCACAGGCCGGAGCAACTGAGCCCGTACACCACAGCTACTGAGCTCACGCACCTAGAGCCTGTGCTCTGAAACAAGAGAAGCCACCGCAATGAGAAGCCCGCTCACCACACGAAGAGTAGCCCCCGCTCGCCACAACTAGAGAAAGCCCACGTGCAGCAACGAAGACCCAACGCAGCCAATTAATTAATTAATTAATTAATTTTTAAAAAAAGTATACAGGAGGATGTGTGTGGGTTATATGCAAATACTACACCATTTTATGTAAGGGACTTGAGCATCCTCGGATTTTGGTATCCTTGAGGGTGAGGGAGTCCTGGAACCAATCCCCGACAGATACCGAGGGGCTACTGTGCAGTTAAGATGCTGATATTCATCTGTCAGTGGACATTTAGGTTGGTTCCATGTCCTGGCTATTGTAAATAGTGCTGCAATGAACACTGTGGTACATGTCTCTTTTTGAATTATGGTTTTCTCAGGGTATATGCCCAGTAGTGGGATTGCTGGGTCATATGGTAGTTCTGTTTTTAGTTTTTTAAGGAACCTCCATACTGTTTTCCATAGTGGTTGTAGTATCGACATATATACACTTCCAAATGTAAAATAGTTAGCTAGTGGGAAGCAGCACCATAGCACAGGGAGATCAGCTCAGTGCTTTGCGATGACCTAGAGGGGTGGGATAGGGAGGGTGGGAGGGAGGCTCAAGAGGGAGGGGATATGGGGATATATGTATGCATATGGCTGATTCACTTTGGTGTACAACAGAAACTAACACAGTATTGTGAAGCAATTATACTCCAATAAAGATCCATTAAAAAAAAATGCTGATATTCACCTGTTGCACATATAGTGCTATAATACCTCAATCAAAAACTAATGATTCTCTAAAAAATAAAAGTGGAGGGTAATAAGACATTTCCAAAATAGATGTTAGTTCTATGTTTATATATGCAATTATATATGCAATTTTTAAGCAATTCAAATTAACTCAATGTAAATAGACTGAAATACTTATTACATTGGTTTAAGTCCATTTATCCTAAAATTTATGGCACTAATGACCGATGTGTAGTGGTGACCTCCTTTCCTTCTCTCCTTTCTCAAAGCCCAGAAAAATGGCTGTTTGACATTGAATGGACCCAGTGAGTCATCTAGATCTAATCAGAGGTAGCTTTAAATTTGGCCAGAATTTGGTGTCACTATAAAATGTCATATCCTGGTAGTGAGAATGTAAGTTGGTTCAACCATTTGGAAGATCATTTGATAATGTATCAAGAGTTTTTAAAGGCACAGCAATTCTACTTTGTGCTCACATCTGATCACCTCCTTTGGATAAAGTAGATTTATATAAAGTGATGTTTGTTATAGCATATTTATAAAAGAAAAAAATGAGAATAACCTAATTATTAAATTGTTAGGACATAACCTAATACATAGTTATAATCAAAGATAGGGTACAAAAAGGTAGAGTTTGATGCATTACATGTATATATGATCTGAATTTTTAAAATTATTTATATAATAAGACTCAATATTTTTAAATTACTGGAAGGAAATTCAACCATGTAGCAGTCATATCTAGGTGAAGAGATTGCATCCTTCTTTACAAATATTATATAAATATTTAATAATTAATATTACAAATAATATTTGATTAATTATTTTGAGTAAATTCCTAAATGTAGAAATGATATGAGGAATATTGCTATTTTTAAGTGTTTTATGCACATTTTCAAATGACCATCCAGAGGTATTATACCAACTTATATATTTTTATTGTAAGCAAGCCAGTTTCTACATGTGTACCTAGCTTACCAGATCTTCTTTGTATTTTTCTTTATTGTCCAAATTATCTGAATTAAACAAAAATATTTTAATAATAAAAAATACTTACATATGTTAGAAAAATGGCTGTGAAGATACAGTATTAGAAATGGAGATCAAATGAGATATAACCTCTCATCCCTCAACAGTGATTGTTAGAGTTTCTTGGAACCAGCATGAGACCCATATGTCAACCTCAAATATCTGTTTACCTTCCTTTCTTTGATTGGTAGGTGTTTCTACTTAAGTGTATCATCATCCATCTTACATTAAAAATGGGACTCCAAACCTAGCTTCCATTAGCCTCATTTCTACCAGTGGTACCGTCCTTCTCTCACACTTGAAACCTTTGAGCTAGCTTTGACTTTCTCCTTCTTTGCCTACCATATCCAGTTACCAAATCATAAACTCTCCTGAACCTGTTTTCAGTCCTTTCTTTTCCATTCCCATAGCGCCCACCCTATCACAGGTTTTTATTACCTCTTTTATGCAACAAATATTTATGGAACACCTAGTCTGTACAAGGCATTCCACTATGGCAATGATATTAGGACAGATGTTGTTTCTACCCTTGTGGAATATATAGTATAGTTGGGTGGACAGACAGTTATACAATTAATTATACAATTAATCATGTAACTACAGTTGCTTCAAAGAAGAACTAAGAATTGTTAACAGAAAGTAACTAGAGAGGCAGATATAGTCTGGAGGGCTCAAGTGAAGATTTCTTGAGGAGGTGCCATTTGCCTTGAGCTCTGAAGTGGTGGCATTAACTACAGGAAGCAGGGAGAAGCAATCTAGGCATAAAGAAAAGTATGTTCAAAGAAACTGAGGAGAAAAGGACCTGGGGCATTCAGAATACTGGGGCAAAGCCATTTGGATGGAGGACAAAGAGAGGAGGTCTACCCTGAGGCTGGCAAGGTAGGGTGGCCAGATCATGCTGCCCCTTGTAGGCTATGTACTAGATTGTAGCCCTTGAACAGCCTAAAGTTAGCCTCTGCCTCCAGGTTATAGAACTACTATTGCCCACTACAACTAGATACATCTTTCTAAAAGATCTGCTGGAACACATCAGTTTCCTGACACAAAGAAAACAGAAAAAAAAAAATTATCACTTAGAAGCTCACCACTGCCTACAGACTCAGTAGACTCCTTGGACTTTGATTTGGGTTGAATTGTGTCCCCCCAAAATTTGTATGTTGAAGTCTCTACCCCTAGGATCTCAAAATGTGACCTTATTTGGAAACAGGGGAAATAGTGACCTTATTTGGAAATAGATGTAATAGTGAACGAAAGGTCATTCTGGGGTATGGTGGACTGCTAATCCATATAACTCATATCCTTATAAAAAGGGGAAATTTGGACACAGACGTGTGCATAGAGGGAGAGCGCCATGTACAGATTGGAGTTAATGCTGCCACAAGCCAAGGAAATACCAGAAGCTAGAAGACAGCCCTAGAACAGATGCTTTGCTTGTACCTTCAGAGGGAGCATGACTATGCCCACAGCTTGGTCTCAGACTTCTGTGCTCCATGTGAGGTATTTCTGTTGTTTAAGGCACTCAGCTTGTGATACTCTGTTATGGCAGTCCTAGCAAACTCATAGAAGCTATTAACTTTAATTTTTTCATTTGAGATAAACTGTTGTCCCCAGACACACAAGAGGACTATCACCTTTCTTGTTTTCCTATTTCCTGACTACAATGCTTTCCACTGCTCTCTGCTTATCTACATCAATTCTTCCTTTTAAAACCCACCCATGGGAAGCCGCTTCTCTTTTGAAGCCTTATGTAAGTATTTTTTAATGTCATATTCACGCAATATTTGTAAGCTACCTTAAATAATTTGGGGAACATGGTGGAGTAAAATAAATGGATAAAAAGATAGTGGGTTGCCCAATTGCAATACTATTCATTGTCTATTATATGTTACCTTGTATTGCCATCTTGTTATGGATTTGTCATCTCTCTCCAACTAGACTGTGTACTTCATGACCTTCCTCTACTTATTTGAATCCCCCCAAAGGAGTTCACCAAATCCTATTTGATTGCCTGAAATAGGAGTCCCTGATTGATCCCCTATAAAACCTGATCTAGTTGATTTCTAGTAGCTGCCGTGATGCTAACTTGCTTCTGGGTTAGGTGCTCAAATTCTCACTCTCAGTATCCACCTTCAGCATTCCTCTCCTCTCTGACCATCACAGCCCCCCTTTCCCAAGGGTCTTAGGGCTTTGGAGAACCAAAAATAGACCTCCATCAAAAAGGATTAGAAAATTTAGGACTGAGACTCACATATATTAAAGTGTGTTCAATTTAGAAACTCATAATTATTCAAGAAAGGATACAACAAATAATGGATATGTGTTTTTCCTATTGTAGGTCTAGTTCTACTATTAAATATGAATGAAGAAAATGAAGCTAATAACATAAAATTGCTTTTAAACAGGATTGGAAATTTCTGCTATGATTCAGACATGGATATTAGGGGGTTTTTTGTTGTTTTTTTGTTTGTTTGTTTTTTGCTGTTTTTTTAACAATATGAAATTCAAAATCTTGTGTTCCTAACTAAACTAATATTTATTTCTTTGAGCACATCAGAAACAGAAGACAGTTAATACTTCATGGTTACTTTACTGCTAGTTTATTTTAAGGAATCATACTGAACCGCCTAGAGACATATGTTAGTGGGTAGGTAGAATATGGTTAACCTAGTAATTAAAAGAATATTATTTCCCCTTCAGTTAAGAGGAAAAGTCAAATGATGCTAATGGTAATAGTTAAATAGAGTATACAATATCTATAGCAAATGATTGTTTTCAGTTGCTATATTTTGATGGTAAGGAACCTGAATTGTAGTTAGAACTAATGCCTTAACCTGACTCTAATTCCAAAATAGGCATAAACCATTACAATTTTAATGACTATTAGATGGATTGTGCCCACGATATATTATCTCAGAAGCCACCTCTACATAACATGAATTCATTTTAAACTCTGAGTTTAGAAAGACAAGATTCTATATGGAATCTAAAAAAAACCAAACTCAGAGAAACAGAGGTGAGACTGGTGGTTGCCAGAGGTGAGGGTGGAGGGAATTAGGTGAAGGTAATAAAAAAAATATAAACTTCCAGTTATAAGATAAATAAGTTTTGGGGGTGTAATGCACAATATGATGACTATAGTTAATAGATATTGTATATTTGAAAGTTGCTAAGAGAGTAGATCTTAAAAGTTCTCGTCATAAGGGGGGAAAAAATGTAACTATGTGAGGTGACAGTTGTTAACTAATCTTATTGCAGTAATCATTTTGCAGTGTAGACGTATATCAAATCATTATGTTGTACACCTGAAACTAATTTAATATTCTAAGTCAATTATATCTCAATAAAACTGGGAAAAATTGAGTTTAAACATTATTTTAAGGGCTTTCTTCTTTTTTAAAAAACATTTATTTATATATTTATTTTGGATGCACCGGGTCTTAGTTGCAGCATGTGGGGTCTTTTTTTTTTTTTTTTTTTTATAATTTTCTTTTATTTTTTTTTAAGTTTTTATTTATTTATTTATGGCTGTGTTGGGTCTTTGTTTCTGTGCGAGGGCTTTCTCTAGTTGTGGCAAGCGGGAGCCACTCTTCATTGCGGTGCGCGGGCCTCTCACTATCGCGGCCTCTCTTGTTGTAGAGCACAGGCTCCAGACGTGCAGGCTCAGTAATTGTGGCTCACGGGCTTAGTTGCTCCGCGGCATGTGGGATCTTCCCAGACCAGGGCTCGAACCCATGTCCCCTGCATTGGCAGGCAGATTCCCAACCACTGCGCCACCAGGGAAACCCAAGCATGTGGGATCTTTGTTGCGGCATGTGGGATCTTTAGTTGCAGCATGCAGACTTTTAGTTGTGGCATGCATGAGGGAGCTAGTTCCCCGACCAGGGATCGAACTGGGGCCCACTGCACTGGGAGAGCAGAGTCTTACCAACTGCACCACCAGGGAACTCCCTAGGCCTTTCTTCTTTATTATTTGTTTCTATCAACTAAATTTCTATGTAATTAACCTGTAAAATGCTGTTATTTTGTTCTGTTTAAAATATATCTGAAATACAGAGAATATGTTTTTGGTTGGCAGCCTGTGAGATGGCCCCCAATGATCCCCACCTCCTAGTATTCATACTGTGTATTACCTCCCCTTGAGTGTGGGCTGGACTTAGTGACTCATTTCTAAAAAATACAATATGGCAGAAGTAATGTTTTACCCCTTTTGATATGAGGTTATAAAAAGACTGTGGCTTCTGTCTTGGGTACTCTTGCTCACTCTCTTGTTCTATTTTGAATCTTGCTCTCTCTTGACTCACCTTGGGGAAGCCAACTGCCATAAGTGAGGCAGTCCTGTGAAAAGATGCATATGTGTAATCTTGGAAGTGAATCTTCTGAGGCCGGCCAAGAGCCACATGAGTAAGCTCTGAAGTGGATACTCCTATAGATGAGACTACTGCTCTGGCTGACAGCTGGACTGTAATCTCAGGAGTAATCTTGAGCCAAAACCATCCAGATAAGCCACTCCCAGATTCCTGAGCCACAGAATCTGTGTGAGGTAATAAATGTTTGTTGTTTCCACACACTGAGTTTTGGGGTTATTTGTTACATGGCAATAAATAACTAATACAAGATAACATTGTGTGCTATATAGTACATCTGTTTTCGTTCTGTCCTGAAATTTGTCCAGTCATATTTTGGGTATTTGGAATGGGGCTGCTCACTATATAAAATTCGGTCTTCTGTGGAGAAACACATCATTATAGTCTGATTTTCGGTGGAAATTTTTATAATCAATCTTAGTAGATTACAACGCCCTGTTGTGTTCTGTGTGATGTGGGTAAATTTATTTCAAAGATCTTGATGAAACTCCTGATAATGCAAAAAAATAAATAAACAAACAAACACAACTCCAGTACTTTAGTATTTATAGTACCATTACCACTATGCTTAGATGCATCTATCTTAAAATGTTAAGAACTTCTATATGTTTGGAATGTATTATATGTTTTGTTCACTACTTCATTCATTCACTTTCCCATTAATTCAGTTAGAAAGCATCTGTTGAGCCCCTATTATGATCAAACATTACACTAGGCAATGGGGATAGCAAGAGGAATATTGCTAATTCTGTGCTCCAGAAATGTAAGGTCTAATAGGATAGACAAACCAATCATGATAATAGAGGGTGATAAATGAACAGAAGTAGCAGTTGGTTGTGGGTGCTGTTAGCACAGAGGAGGGGTAGTAGGAGGATGAGAGGAAGCTTCTTTTAGGAAGTCATGACTGATTTTGAAGGATAAATAGGATTTTGTCAACTAAAGGAAAGCTTGAGGAAATCTTAGATAGATGTATGTCAAAGCACAAGGCAGAAACAGAGTTTACAACTTCAGAGGCATCAAGTTGTTTATTACGGCTGTAAGGAAAAGGGTGTGTGGTGACAGTGAGACAGAAAAGAAGCTAGAGGGATTGGCAGGGGCAGATCTTAAAAGAATTTGTGAACCAATTTAAGAATTCAGATATACCAATTTGTTTCCAGAACACTAGCTACATTAGAATCACCTAGAACACTTAGTAAAATTATAGATTCTTATTTCCCACCAGAGACCCATTTAATCAGATTCTGTGGACTGAGAATTAGACATTATAGTAAGCTCTCCTAGTCAGTGTTTCTAAAATTAGTGAACATATGGACCATTTTTGTAGGAAAAATAAATTTTAATTGACCACAATTATTTCTAAATAAAATACAAAAAAAAATTGAGAAACCAATGAAATTTAAATCTAGTAACATCAGTTTCAATTGTGCGATGATGTTGTTTGTTGAGATAAATTGTTGCTTTCTTAGTGACTATGATTCTTCCTGCTGCTGTAGTGATAGATCTTCAGGGTTTAGCATATGGATAAGATTGTATATCATGTGACGATTCAGTTCATCCAACATTTTTTCCTATTTGAACTACTGTGAATTCTAATTTATGCAGCCCACTTGGATGTCATCTGACCTCCACTTAAAAATTTTTTGGATATTGAGTCCATGTACTTATTAGGATTAAGTTCATTTACAAGTGGCAGTAACCCAAATAATTAAACTGGATAGATGTTTATTACTCTCTTATATAAGTCTGGGAAGGTGATACAGGCTTGGTATAGTCTCCACAGTGTCAGAAACTCAGGCTTCTTGTACACTATCCTGTTGCTCGGCCCTAAATGAGCACTAAGTATCTCATCATCTAAGAGGGGTACTCCAACTCCAGTCATGAGACTACATTCCACACAACAGAATAGAGAAAAGGGAAGGAAAAGGTCATGCTTTCTTTGTTTAAGGGCACTCCCCACAGGTTGCATGTTCCATGTTTAATTATATCCCATGGCCACACCTAGCTGCAAGGGATGCTGGAAAATAAGACCCTTTATTAAAGGCAGTGTTTCTATTACTGAGGAAAAGGGAACAACAGACTGTGACAGATTATTGGTAGACAAATTGCAATCTCTGCCACATTTCATTATTTTCTTTTATAATTCACCCACAACACAAAAACTTGTACTATTTTTTGGGCATGCTCTCATAAACATAAAAGTAGACAAGGACACTAAATAAGGTAGTCATTGAGATCTTCCAGAATACACTTGTTTATATCATCTTAGATCATCATGAAACTGAAAATACAAATGTAAAATATATTTTTATTTAGTCATGGGATCTATGAGAGAATGGGACCCCAGCTTGAGCAAAACCACCACCGTTATGAAAATCATAGATTTGAACATCAATGCTAGGTAATGTAGAACCATTAAAGAATTTTAAGCAAATTTATGCTAACAACAGTATTAGTTCTTGAAGTGGGAGGGCCTATGGAGAGCCATGCCCAAATCTTGGGGGATTTGCTTTTTCAAAGCATATCACTATACCTCTTGTTTTTGTGATATAAAAAGCAGAAAGTAAAGTTTGATAAGATCTTCATGGAACTATATGGAAGGTAAAGAAAAAAACAATTTTGAAAGTTACAAAGTGTGACAAATACTGCTTTAGAAAGACCACTCTGGCAGGAGTGTAAAAAATCATTTGAAGATGAAACCAGCAGTAAGGAGCCCAGTAAAGAGGCTATTGCAGTTATATTGATACAAAGAAAATAAAGGACCTGGGCTGTCACTGGAGTGGAAATGAAGAAGAGCAAGTCTGTGCTGACTTGACATTTTCTGGCTTGGACCATGTGAATGTGGATGGTCTTGCTATTTATCATGTCAGTAAATCCGGGAGGAGATACAGGTGTCATTTGCTCTTTCACTCATTCATTTACCAAATGCTTTTTTTTGGTTTCAACTATAAATCACATACTGTTCTACCCACTGAGAATATCGTGTGAACAAAATAAACTTTGTCCCTGCCCTCGTGGAGCTACCACTTTAGTGATGGAGAAAAATGCATGAGCAAATAAATATTGAATTACAATCATGGTAAAAAGAATAAAGGGGAAACAAGAGTGCTAAGAGACAGTGAGGGGATTTATATATAATAGTGTTGTTGGGGGAAATGATTTTTACTTTAGATATTTATTTTTTAGATGATTATGGGGTATACTCTTGGAAAAGTCCCAATGCACTGAATACACAGTGGAACTGGGAGGAAAAGCTGACCTTAGGATTAAAGATTTGGGGTTCATGAGTGTATTGGCATTAGTTAAAACCATGGATCTCAATTATGACCCCAAGAGAAAATGTGCAGGGTCTTAAAATCATCAATTATTGAAAGAAGAGGTAGATTTTTAAAGCATCTGCACTGATTGATTGTATTCTGAGAATATTACTTTTCTACATCAGTATAGGGTATAAAAATAATTACAAATAATTTTCTTTAAATTGTAATGTTGACAACCACAAAAATTGTTACTAATACGGTGCAATGTGCTTTCAGAATTTCCATTTGGTAAGTGTGTAAGATTGAGAGGCAGTTAAGCTTAATGCTTAAAAAGCACAGAATGTTCTGAGAGCTTCTGTTTTCAAATGCGGGCTTTGACCCTTACTGTATGACCAGAGATTAGTTACTTAAAATCTTTCATCTCCGTTTGCTTCTCTTGGAATGGTAATAAGCCTTATACATGTAGAGTGTGAAAAAAAATGAGAAAAATGCCAGCAGTCTATGGCACACTGTGCTCAACTAAAATATGGTAGCAACTCCAAGTATTATTCTTATTCTTAATACTCATAGTATCAGTAGTAGTAGTAACAGTACTAGTAAATACTTGTTCTGTGAGAACTTTCTGAAAATCTGTGGGATATCTTGGGCTATAGAATTGTCAATATTTTGATATTTTCTGGTTAATGTTGCCTTTTCTCATATGAACATAAAAGAGAGATGTGCTTCTTTTCCGTGTTTGAAGAAAGAATGTGGGAAAAAGGAAGAGAATTATGGAAACACTAAGAAATAAGGTCAGGCAACCAAAGACATGCCTTCTGCCAGAGGAACTCAAAATCTAAGGTTTTTCAAGATCCCCATTTGCTCCTGGGACCTCAGATACTTAGTATTGCTAAGAAATATGATGATTTCTCATTTCAAATAAATGTGGAGATTATTTCTTTACTGTACTATTACATTATTTTAAATATGAAAATGTTATTAAATTTTCTTGATTATTGGGACTGATTTTGAGGGAGCTGAAGATGTGGCAGACAACTTTATATTTACCTTTACCCCTTTATTCTATTTAGACATTTTTTGCCCTAAACATGTAGCACTTTTATAATTTAAAATATAGTTAAGATTGGTTCAAGATGGCGGAGTAGAAGGACATGTGCTCATTCCCTCTTGCGAGAGCACTGGAATCACAACTAACTGCTGAACAGTCATTGACAGGAAGACACTGGAACTCACCAAAAAAGATATCCCACATCCAAAGACAAAGGAGAAGCCGCAATGAGACAGTAGGAGGGGCCTGATCACAATAAAATCAAATCCCATAACACTGGGTGGGTGACTCACAAACTGGAGAACACTTATACCACAGAAGTCCACCCACTGGAGTGAAGGTTCTGAGCCCCACGTCAGGTTTCCCAACCTGGGGGTCTGGCAACAGGAAGAGGAATTCGTAGAGAATCAGACTTTGAAGGCTAACGGGATTTGATTGCAGGACTTCGACAGGACTGGGGGAAACAGAGACTCCACTCTTGGAGGGCACACACAAAGTAGTGTGCACATCGGGACCCAGGAGTAGGAGCAGTGACCCCATAGGAGATTGACCCAGACCTACCTGCTAGTGTTGGAGGGTCTCCTGCAGAGGCGGGGGGGTGGTGGCTGTGGCTCACCATGGGGTCAAGGACACTGGCAGCAGAAGTTCTGGGAAGTATTCCTTGGTGTGAGACTTCCCAGAGTCCTCCATTAGCCCCACCAAGAGCCAGATAGGCTCCAGTGTTGGGTCGCCTCAAGCCAAACAACCAACAGGGAGGGAACCCAGCCCCACCCATCAGCAGACAAGCGGATTAAAGTTTTACTGAGCTTTGCCCACCAGAGCAACACCCAGCTCTACCCACCACCAGTCCCTCCCATCAGGAAGCTTGCACAAGCCTCTTACATAGCCTCATCCACCAGAGGGCAGACCGCAGAAGCAAGAAGAACTACAATCCTGCAGCCTGTGGAAGGAAAACCACGTTCACAGAAAGATAGACAAAATGAAAAGGCAGAGGACTTTGTACCAGATGAAGGGACAAGATAAAACCCCAGAAAAACAACAAAATGAAGTGGAGATAGGAAAACTTCCGGAAAAACATTTCAGAATAATGATAGTGAAGATGATCCAGGACCTCAGAAAAAGGATGGAGGCAAAGATTGAGAAGATGCAAGAAATGATTAACAAAGACCTACAAGAATTAAAGAACAAACAAACAGAGATGAACAATACAATAACTGAAATGAAAAATACACTAGAAGGAATCAATAGCAGAATAACTGAGGCAGAAGAATGGATAAGTCACCTGGAAGACAAAATGGTGGAATTCACTGCCATTGAACAGAATAAAGAAAAAAGAATGAAAAGAAATGAAGACAGCCTAAGAGACCTCTGGGACAACATTAAAAGCAACAACATTCGCATTTATAGGGGTCCCAGAAGGAGAAGAGAGAGAGAAAGGACCTGAGAAAATATTTGAAGAGATTATAGTCGAAAACTTCCCTAACATGGGAAAGGAAATAGCCACCCAAGTCCAGGAAGCGCAGAGAGTACCAGGCAGGATAAATGCAAGGAGAAACACGCTGAGACACATAATAATCAAATTGACAAAAATTAAAGACAAAGAAAAATTATTGAAAGCAGCAAGGGAAAAATGACAAATAACATACAAGGGAACTCCCAGAAAGTTAACAGCTGATTTCTCAGCAGAAACTCTACAAACCAGAAGGGAGTGGCACAATATATTTAAAGTGATGAAAGGGAAGAACCTACAACCAAGATAACTCTACCCAGCAAGGATCTCATTCAGATTTGACAGGGAAATTAAAACCTTTACAGAGAAGCAAAAGCTAAGAGAATTCAGCACCACCAAACCAGCTCTACAACAAATGCTAAAGGAAATTCTCTAAGGGAGAAGCACAAGAGAAGAAAAGGACCTACAAAAACAAACCCATAACAATTAAGAAAATGTTCATAGGAACATACATATTGATAATTACCTTAAAGGTGAATGGATTAAATGCTCCAACCAAAAGACACAGGCTCGCTGAATGGACACAGAAACAAGACCCATCTATATGCTGTCTACAAGAGACCCACTTCAAACCTCGGGACACATACAGACTGAAAGTGAGGGGACGGAAAAAGATATTCCATGCAAATGGAAATCAAAAGAAAGCTGGAGTAGCAATCCTCATTTCAGATAAAGTGCACTTTAAAATAAAGAATGTTATAAGAGACAAGGAAGGACACTACATAATGATCAAGGGATCATTCCAAGAAGAAGATATAACAATTATAAATATATATGCACCCAACACAGGAGCACCTCAATACATAAGGCAACTGCTATCAGCTATAAAAGAGGAAATCGACAATAGCACAATAATAGTGGGGGACTTCAACACCTCACTTACACCAATGGACAGATCAACCAGACAGAAAATTAATAAGGAAACACAAGCTTTAAATGACACAATAGACCAGATAGATTTAATTGATATTTATAAGACATTCCATCCAAAAAGAGCAGATTATACATTCTTCTCAAGTGCACACAGAACATTCTCCAGGATAGATCACATCTTGGGTCACAAATTAAGCCTTGGTAAATTTAAGAAAATTGAAAGCATATCAAGCATCTTTTCTGACCACAACACTATGAGATTAGAATTCAGTTACAGGGAAAAAAACGTAAAAAACATAAATACGTGGAGGCTAAACAATATGTTACTAAATAACCAAGAGATCACTGAAGAAATAAAAAAATACCTGGAGACAAATGACAATGAAAACACGATGATCCAAAACCTATGGGATGCAGCAAAAGCAGTTCTAAGAGGGAAGTTTATAGCAATACTAGCCTACCTCAAGAAACAAGAAACATATCAAATAAACAATCTAAACTTACACCTAAAGCAATTAGAGAAAGAAGAACAAAATAAACCCAAAGTTAGCAGAAGGAAAGAAATCATAAAGATCAGATCAGAAATAAATCAAAAACAAATGAAGGAAACGATAGCAAAGATCAAAAAAACTAAAAGCTGGTTCTTTGAGAAGATAAACAAAACTGATAAACCAGTAGCCAGACTCATCAAAGATAAAAGGGAGAAGACTCAAATCAGTAGAATTAGACATGAAAAAGGAGAAGTAACAACTGACACTGCAGAAATACAAAGGATCATGAGAGGTTACTACAAGCAACTCTATGACAATAAAATGGACAACCTGGAAGAAACGGACAAATTCTTAGAAATGCACAACCTTCTGAGACTGAACCAGGAAGAAATAGAAAATATAAACAGACCAATCACAAGCACTGAAATTGAAACTGTGATTAAAAATCTTCCAACAAACAAAAGCCCAGGACCAGATGGCTTCACAGGCAAATTCTATCAAACATTTAGAGAAGAGCTAACACCTCTCCTTCTCAAACTCTTCCAAAATATAGCAGAGGAAGGAACAATCCCAAACTCATTCTGCGAGGCCACCATCACCCTGATACCAAAACCAAAGATGTCACAAAGAAAGAAAACTACCAGCCAATATCACTGATGAACATAGATGCAAAAATCCTCAACAAAATACTAGCAAACAGAATCCAACGGCACATTAAAAGGATCATACACCATGATCAAGTGGGGTTTACCCCAGGAATGCAAGCATTCTTCAATATATGCAAATCAATCAATGTGATACACCATATTAACAAATTGAAGGAGAAAAAACCATATGATCATCTCAATAGATGCAGAGAAAGCTCTCGACAAAATTCAACACCCATTTATGATAAAAACCCTGCAGAAAGTAGGCATAGAGGGAACTTTCCTCAACATAATAAAGGTCATATATGACAAACCCACAGCCAACATTGTCCTCAATGGTGAAAAACTGAAACCATTTCCACTAAGATCAGGAACAAGACAAGGTTGCCCACTCTCACCACTATTATTCAACATATTTTTGGAAATTTTAGCCACAGCAATCAGAGAAGGAAAAGAAATAAAAGGAATCCAAATTGGAAAAGAAGAAGTAAAGCTGTCACTGTTTGCAGGTGACATGATACTATACATAGAGAATCCTAAAGATGCTACCAGAAAACTACTAGAGCTAATCAATGAATTTGGTAAAGTAGCAGGATACAAAATTAATGCACAGAAATCTTTAGCATGCCTATACACTAATGATGAAAAATCTGAAAGTGAAATTAAGAAAACAGTCCCATTTACCATTGCAGCAAAAAGAATAAAATACCTAGGAATAAACTTACCTAAGGAGACAAAAGACCTGTATGCAGAAAATTATAAGACACTGATGAAAGAAATCAAAGATGATACAAATAGATGGAGAGATATACCATGTTCTTGGATTGGAAGAATCTACATTGTGAAAATGACTCTACTACCCAAAGCAATCTACAGATTCAATGCAATCCCTATCACACTACCACTGGCATTTTTCACAGAACTAGGACAAAAAGTTTCACAATTTGTATGGAAACACAAAAGACTGCGAATAGCAAAGCAATCTTGAGAAAGAAAAACGCAGCTGGAGGAATCAGGCTCCCTGACCTCAGACTATACTACAAGGCTACAGTAATCAAAACAGTATGGTACTGGCACAAAAACAGAAATATAGATCAATGGAACAGGATAGAAAGCCCAGAGATAAACCCACGCACATATGGTTGCCTTATCTTTGATAAAGGAGGCAAGAATATACAATGGAGAAAAGACAGCCTCTTCAATAAGTGATGCTCAGAAACCTGGACAGCTATATGTAAAAGAATGAAATTAGAACACTCCCTAACACCATACACAAAAATAAACTCAAAATGGATTAAAGACCTAAATGTAAGGCCAGACACTATCAAACTCTTAGAGGAAAACATAGGCAGAACACTCTATGACATAAATCACAGCAAGATCCTTTTTGACCCACCTCCTAGAGAAATGGAAATAACAAAAATAAACAAGTGGGACCTAATGAAACGTCAACGCTTTTGCACAGCAAAGGAATCCATAAACAAGACGAAAAGACAACCCTCAGAATGGGAGAATATATTTGCAAATGAAGCAACTGACAAAAAGGATTAATCTCCAAAATTTACAAGCAGCTCATGCAGCTCAATATCAAAAAACCAAACAACCCAATCCAAAAATGGGCAGAAGACCTAAATAGACATTTCTCCAAAGAAGACATACAGATGGCCAAGAAGCACGTGAAAAGCTGCTCAACATCACTAATTATTAGAGAAATGCAAATCAAAACTACAGTGAGGTATCATCTCACACCAGTTAGCATGGGCATCATCAGAAAATCTACAAACAACAAACGCTGGAGAGGGTGTGGTGAAAAGGGAACCCTCTTGCACTGTTGGTGGCAATGGAAATTGATACAGCCACTATGGAGAACAGTATGGAGGTTCCTTAATAAACTAAAAATAGAATTACCATATGACCCAGCAATCCCACTACTGGGCATATACCCAGAGAAAACCATAATTCAAAAAGACCCATGCACCCCAATGTTCATTGCAGCACTATTTACAATAGCCAGGTCATGGAAGCAACCTAAATGCCCATCGACAGACGAATGGGTAAAGAAGATGTGGTACATATATACAAAGGAATATTACTCAGCCATAAAAAGGAACGAAATTGGGTCATTTGTAGGGATGTGGATGGATCTAGAGACTGTCATACAGAGTGAAGTAAGTCAGAAAGAGAGAAACAAATATCGTATATTAACGCATGTATGTGGAACCTAGAAAAATGTTACAGATGAACCGGTTTGCAGGGCAGAAATAGACACACAGATGTAGAGAGCAAATGTATGGACACCAAGGGGGAAAAGTGGCAGTGGGGTTGGTGGTAGTGGGATGAATTGGGAGATTGGGATTGACATATATACACTAATATGTATAAAATAGATAACTAATAAGAACCTGCTGTATAAAAAAATAAATAAAATTAAATTTTAAAAAATAATAAAATATAGTTATTTTTAAAAATGTAAGCTACACAATAAAGTTATGAAACAAACAAAGTAATTTAGATTATACTATGACAACACATGACTCTTGTAAAATTCTAGAAATATTATCTGATAAGAAATATAGGTAGTATCCTCCCCTCCCCATACTTTTTTTATTGGAGTAAAGTGTTTTTAAGTCTAGTCTAATGCTAATATTATTTCTAGGTGTTAGACTTAGCTAGCTCTTTGTAAACTATTTCATTTTGAAATAGGTTATTCCCAGGAACAGCAGTCAAGGCAAGAAGCCTGACCAGAACAGAGTTTCAGTGTCTTCCTTTAAGAGTGTCTTTCTTTGGAACTTCCAGCCATGAGTCCAGGAACTTCTGAATTTACTGCTAGATATGCTCCTTTAAGACTGGAGCCAAGCAGGAATTTCATTTCTGCTGTGATGTAGGTTGTAATAAGTGATTTGTATAGCACTTTAAAGTCTTTTCAATGTTTTCACATCTCGTATCTCATTCTCTCTTCTGAATCACCCTGTGAAACAGGCAAAATAGGAAGCCTGTATCTATCAGACCACTTGCTAATGGTGTGTTAAATGTCTTCTTATAAAAGATATTTTGTCATGTAAACAAGCATAAGCTTCAGAGTTCATAGTTCCATTTTCTGGCTACGTAATGTTGGGCATAATTATTAGAGAGATGGCAGATGTTTCACTTATTATTTAGTTGTGTTTCATACTTTGTGAATTGCCTGCTCATCACTTTTGCCCATTTTTTTCTATTGAGTCATTTTCTTGTCGATTGTAGATAGTTCTAGATAGTATAGATATTAATCATTTTTTAATTAGAGGTGTTACAAATATCTTCTAAATGATGGTGGGTTAGCTGTTCAATTTTTATGCTGTCTTTTGATTTAAAAATTTTTTCATTTTAACTCTGAGTTTCTATTCTTCAGATAGTTTTAAAGTTTTGCTTTTCTTTCTCAGGTCTTTAATTTCCATCCCTCTACCAGCTTAATTTTGTGCATAAGATGAGGGGGAGTCCAGTTTTTCCTATATGAAATACCAAAGTTGGGAACTGCAACTATGCAGTACAGGAGTCTGTTTGGCTGTTGTCCTTAAGGCCTAGGCCTATGTACTGAATGGGATTTGGATCTATTTATTGAAGTTTGTCTTCTTCCCACTGATGTGAACTGTTGGCTTGTTCACACTTTCCTCTATTTATGTCCTCTGGCCTATTTGACTATCCCAGTGCTGACAGCACATTGTCCTAATGTAACTTTAAGTCTCTATATTTGGTAGAGCACATCTTTTCAATAGGTTCATCTTCAAAATTGTCTTGACTATTTCCAAGCCTTTGCTTTTTCATATATATTTTTCAGCTTTATTAAGGTATAATTGACAAGTAGAAATTGTGTATATTTAAAATGTACAACTTAATATTTTGATATATTCATACATTATGAAATAATCACCACGATCAAGCTAACTAACATATCCATCACCTCATATAGTTACCCCTTTCTTTCTTTCTTTCTTTCTTTCTTTCTTTCTTTCTTTCTTTCTTTCTTTCTTTCTTTCTTTCTTTCTTTCTTTCTTTCTTTTTCTTTCTCTTGTGGTGAGGATGCTTTAAGATCTACCCTTTTAGCAAATTTCAAGTATACAATACAGTATTGTTAACGTAGTCACCATGTTATACATTAGATCTTCAGAACTTATTTGTCTTGCATAACTGATACTTTGTATCCTTTAAGCAAGATCTCCCCATATCCCCCTACTTCCAGGCCCTGGTAACCACCATTCTACTCTCTCCTTCTATGAGTCTGACTATTTTGGATTTCACACGTAGCTGATATCATTCAATATTTGTCTTTCTGTGTCTGGCTTATTTCACTTAGTGTGATGTCCCCCACATTCATCCATGTTGTCACAAATGGCAGGATTTCCTTCTTTTTAAGGTTGAATAATATTCCAGTGTATTTGTGCATGTGGGTGAATGATTTATTTTCACATTCTCTGTATTCATTCATCCATCAATGGACATTTAGCTTGTTTCCATATCTTGGCTATTGTGAATAATCCTGTAATGAACATGGGAGTGCACATATCTCTTCAAGATCCAGACTTCATTTTCTTTGGCTATATACCCAGAGGTGGGATTGCTGGATCGTATGGTGGTTCTATTTTTAATTTTTTTAGGAATCTCCATACTGTTTTCCATAATGGCTGTACCAATTTATATTCCTACCAACAGTGTACAAGAGTTTTCTTTTGTCTACAATCTCACCAACGCTTTTGTCTTTTTGATAATAGCCATCCTAACAGGTATGAGGTGATATCTCATTGTGGTTTTGATTTGCATTTCCCTGATGATTAATGATTTTGAGCACCTTTTCATGTACCTGTTGGCCATTTGAATGTCTTCTTTTAAGACATGTCTATTCAGATCCTTGCCCATTATTTTCATATATATTTTACAATTCATATGTTGAAATCCTGCCTCCTAATGTAATGGTATTAGGAGGCAGGGCCTTTGGGAGGTAATTAGGTCATGAGGGTAGAGCCCTCGTGAATGGGATTAGTGCCTTTACAAAAGAGACTCCAAGAGAGCTCCCTTGTTCTTCCCCATGTGAGAACACAGCAAGAAGACAGCCATCTAAGAACCAGAAGGCTGGCTCTCACCAGACACTAAATCTGCTGGCTCCTTGACCTTGGATTTCCCAACCCCCAGAACAGTAAGCAATAGATTTTTGTTATTTTTGTTATAGCAGCCAGAACAGACTAAGACAGTGTTCCTTTAGAATTGCTTTTTACTTTTTAAAAAGTAGTTGAATTATTTTTCAACAGAAGAACTTACATAGAATCCCAATAAGTAAAAGAGATAAAAGTGATGAACCTAGGGTAGATAACCCAGAGCTGAATCTGTTCTGTCTGCTCCATCTACCCTCACAGTCCTCTTCAAGATACCTGTGAAATCCTATAATACCTGGAACTGAATCTGACCATTGATAGAGAGTGTCTCTCCCTTTCCAGGCATACAAGAAGATATTTGTTTTATTTATTATGAAGTGACACAGAGACAAATCCTCCCTGTACCCAGGTTCCTTGGTGGTTAGCTGGCCATTGCGTGGGTGGGAGTTACTCAGATACTGTTTACTGAACCTCAGCAGCAACGGCCAGAACAGGACAGCTGTTGTCAAGTCCAGGATTGGGTTTGCCAGCTTGTTTTGTTATTTTTTTCTGACAGTACAACTGATCCTCCAGTTGTCTGATAGCATTCAATAGAAGGGGAGAAGAGGTGGTCAGAGCTCTCTTAAATTACATTTTTATATGCCTTAGCACCAGCTGATCTCAGGAATGTGCTGCTCAAAAGGCGGGTGCCTGAGCGTCTGTTGAGAGGTGCTCAGTGGGCTGTCTGCACCAGCAGTCTGCGTGTTGTTTGTGCACCAGCAGTTTCAGAGGATGTTCCAAAATTAATGTGGAATATTCAGTTTATACTTTGCTACCACGGAGAGGACTTTCTGTAGAGGACATTGTACGTAAGAAATAAGTTATAATATTAATCAAAACTGCTTAATTGTGTAATGACCCTTTTCTTTGGTAGTCATATACATGGCTTTCTAAGACCTAGACATCTTAGAATATGTCACAACTTTAATGGATAATGTAATAGATTCTTACAAAGAAAAATTTCCTATTTAAATTAAAAATATATAACAGCTATGCAGTACGTGTATAAACTAAGCATATGTGGTAGGCTGAATAATGGCCCCAAATATATCCAAATTTTAATCCCTAGAACCTGTGAATGTTACTATATGTCAAAAGAGACTTTGAAGCTGTGATTAAGGACCTTGAGAATGGAGGATTATTCTGGGTATCTGGGTGGGTCTAAATGCCATCACAAATATCCTTAGAAGGGGGAGGCACAGGGAGACTTGACATAGAAGAGAGAAAGCCATGTGTCCTCAGCAGAGAGATTTGGAGATGCACTACTGCTGGCTCTGATGAAGCAAGAAGGGGCTATGAAATGAGGAGTGCAGCTCTAGAAGCTGGGGAAGGCAAAAAAACAGGTTTTCCCCTGCCCCGGAGCCTCAGGAGGAAGCATAGCCCAGCCAACACCTTGAATTCAACTCAGTGAAACTGACTTCAGACTTCTGACCTCCAGAACTGTAAGAGAATAAACGTTTATTGTTGTAAGACACCAAGTTTGTGGTAATTATAGCAGCCATAGGAAACTAACATAACATGTTCTGGATATATGGCAAGAAAAGATGGGAAGGGAATTGGAAAAAAAAAAAAAAAGAAAAATCACAGTAAAAGTAATCAAGATGTCCTAACTCCAAACTCTGAGAATCTGAACTAAGAATTTATAATCTAAGGATTTTTGTTGTTGTTATGCCAATCTTTCTTTTTAAGGGACTCTACAATCCACGCACTAAATTCAACAAAATGCAGCTCGACTGGTTTTGCATTTTCAAGAGACACTGGGCGCCCTCACACTTCTCCTCGGCCAATTGGCCAAAAAAGTGGCCCACACTGTCCAGAGTACATTGTTGCTGTCAAAATAGAAGCCCAGAGAGAGCCGGGTGGCTGACAGTGTCTTGGTACTCCGGCTGGGTGTCAGGCCTGTGCCTCTGAGGTGGGAGAACCGAGTTCAGGACATTGGTCCACCAGAGACCTCCTGGCTCCACGTAATATCAAATGGCGAAAGCTCTCCCACAGATCTCCATCTCAACGCTAAGACCCAGCTCCACTCAATGACCAACAAGCTACCGTGCTGGAAAGCATATGCCAAAAAACTAGCAAGACAGGAGCACATCGCCACCCATTAGCAGAGAGGCTGCCTAAAATCATAATAAGGTCACAGACACCCCAAAACACACCACCAGATGCGGTCCTGCCCACCAGAAAGACAAGATCCATCCTCATCCATCAGAACACAGGCACCAGTCCCCTCCACCAGGAAGCCTACACAACCCACTGAACCAACCTCAACCACTGGGGGCAGACACCAAAAACAACAGGAACTGTGAACCTGCAGCCTGCAAAAAGGAGACCCCAAACACAGTTAAGTTAAGCAAAATGAGAAGACATCGAAACACACAGCAGATGAAGGAGCAAGGTAAAAACCCACCAGACCAAACAAATGAGGAGGAAATACACAGTCTACCTGAAAAAGAATTCAGAGTAATGGTAGTGAAGATTATCCAAAATCTTGGAAACAGAATGGAGAAAACACAAGAAACACTTAACAAGGACCTAGAAGAACTAAAGAGCAAACAAACAATGATGAACAACACAATAAATGAAATTAAAAATTCTCAGAAGTAATCAATAGCAGAATAACTAAGGCAGAAGAACGGATAAGTGACCTGGAAGAAATAAATGGTGGAAATAACTACTGCAGAGAAGAATAAAGAAAAAAGAATGAAGAGAATTGAGGACAGTCTCAGAGACCTCTGGGACAACATTAAACACACCAACATTCGAATTTTAGGGGTCCCAGAAGAAGAAGAGAAAAAGAAAGGGACTGAGAAAATATTTGAAGCGATTATAGTTGAAAACTTCCCTAATATGGGAAAGGAAATAGTTAATCAAGTCCAGGAAGCACAGAGAGTCCCATACAGGATAAATCCAAGGAGAAACACACCAAGACACATATTAATCAAACTATCAAAAATTAAATACAAAGAAAAAATATTAAAAGCAGCAAGGGAAAAACAACAAATAACATACAAGGGAGTCCCCTTAAGGTTAACAGCTGAAATTTCAGCAGAAACTCTGCAAGCCAGAAGGAAGTGGCAGGACATATTTAAAGTGATGAAAGGGAAAAACCTACAACCAAGATTACTCTACCCAGCAAGGATCTCATTCAGATTTGATGGAGAAATTAAAACCTTTACAGACAAGCAAAAGCTAAGAGAATTCAGCACCACCAAACCAGCTTTACAACAAATGCTAAAGGAACTTCTCTAGGCAGGAAACACAAGAGAAGGAAAAGACCTACAATATCAAACCCAAAACAGTTAAGAAAATGGTAATAGGACCATACATATCGATAATTACCTTAAATGTAAATGGATTAAATGCTCCCACCAAGAGACATAGACTGGCTGAATGGATACAAAAACAAGACCCTTATATATGCTGTCTACAAGAGACCCACTTCAGACCTAGGAACACATACAGACTGAAAGTGAGGGGATGGAAAAAGATATTCCATGCAAATGGAAATCAAAAGAAAGCTGGAGTAGCAATTCTCATATCAGGCAAAATAGACTTTAAAATAAAGACTATTACAAGAGACAAGGACACTACATAATGATCAAGGGAAGCAGTCCAAGAAGAAGGTATAACAATTGTAAATATTTATGCACCCAACATAGGAGCACCTCAATACATGAGGCAAATGCTAACAGCCATGAACGGGGAAATTGACAGTAACACAATCATAGTAGGGGACTTTAACAGCCCACTTTCACCAATGCACAGATCATCCAAAATGAAAATAAATAACGAAACACAAGCTTTAAATGATACATTAAAGAAGATGAACTTAATTGATATTTATAGGACATTCCATCCACAAACAACAGAATACACTTTCTTCTCAAGTGCTCATGGAACATTCTCCAGGACAGATCATATCTTGGGTCACAAATCAAGCCTTGGTAAATTTAAGAAAATTGAAATTGTATCAAGTATCTTTTCCGACCACAACGCTACGAGACTAGATATCAATTACAGGAAAAAATATGTAAAAAATAAAAACATATGGAGGCTACACAATACACTACTTAACAACCAAGAGATCACTGAAGAAATCAGAGGAAATCAACAAATACCTAGAAACAAATGACAATGAAAACACGACGACGCAAAACCTATGGGATACAGCAAAAGCAGTTCTAAGAGGGAAGTTTATAGCAATACAATCCTACCTCAAGAAACAAGAAACATCTCAAATAAACAACCTAACCTTACACCTAAAGCAATTAGAGAAAGAAGAACAAAAAACTCCAAAGTTAACAGAAGGAAAGAAATCATAAAGATCAGATCAGAAATAAATCAAAAAGAAATGAAGGAAACTATAGCAAAGATCAATAAAACTAAAAGCTGGTTCTTTGAGAAGATAAACAAAATTGATAAACCATTAGCCAGACTAATCAAGAAAAAAGGGGAGAAGACTCAAATCAATAGAAATAGAAATGAAAAAGGAGAAGTAACAACTAACACTGCAGAAATGCAAAGGATCATGAGAGATTATTAGAAGCAACTCTATGCCAATAAAATGGACAACCTGGAAGAAATGGACAAATTCTTAGAAATGCACAACCTTCTGAGAGTGAACCAGGAAGAAACAGAAAATATAAACAGACCAATCACAAGCACTGAAATTGAAACTGTGATTAAAAACCTTCCAACAAACAAAAGCCGAGGACCAGATGGCTTCCCAGGCGAATTCTATCAAACATTTAGAGAAGAGCTAATACCTATCCTTCTCAAACTCTTCCAAAAAATAGCAGAGGAAGGAACACTCCCCAACTCATTCTACGAGGCCACCATCACCCTGATACCAAAACCAGACAAAGATGTCACAGAGAAAGAAAACTACCGGCCAATATCACTGATGAACATAGATGCAAAAATCCTCAACAAAATACTAGCAGACAGAATCCAACAGCACATTAAAAGGATCATACACTGTGATCAAGTGGGTTTATCCCAGGAATACAAGGATTCTTCAATATACACAAATCAATCAATGTGATACAACATATTAACAAGTTGAAGGAAAAAAACCGTATGATCATCTCAATAGATGCAGAAAAAGCTTTTGACAAAATTCAATATCCATTGATGATAAAAACCCTCCAGAAAGTAGGCACAGAGGGAACTTACCTCAACATAATAAAGGCCATATATAACAAACGCACAGCCAACATCGTTCTCAGTGGTGAACAACTGAAACCATTTCCTCTAAGATCAGGAACAAGACAAGGTTGCCCACTCTCACCACTATTATTCAACATAGTTTTGGAAGTTTAAGCCATAGCAATCAGAGAAGAAAAAGAAATAAAATGAATCCAAATTGGAAAAGAGAAGTAATAAAACAGTCATTGTTTACAGATGACATGACACGATACATAGAGAATCCTAAAGACTCTACCAGAAAACTACTAGACCTAATCAATGAATTTGGTAAAGTAGCAGCATACAAAATTAATGCACAGAAATCTCTTGCATTCCTATACACTGATGATGAAAAATGTGAAAGAGAAATTAAGGAAACACTCCCATTTACCATTGCAAGAAAAAGAATAATACCTAGGAGTAAACCTGCCTAAGGAGACAAAAGACCTGTATGCAGAAAACTATAAGACACTGATGAAAGAAATTAAAGGTGATACAAACAGATGGAGAGATATACCATGTTCTTGGATTAGAAGAATAAACATTGTGAAAATGATTATACTACCCAAAGCAATCTACAGATTCAATGCAATCCCTATCAAACTACCACTGGCATTTTTCACAGAACTAGAACAAAAAAATCTCACAATTTGTATGGAAACTGAAAAGACCCCGAATAGCCAAAACAATCTTGAGAAAGAAAAATGGAGCTGGAGGAATCAGGCTCCCTCACTTCAGACTATACTACAAAGCTACAGTAATCAAGACAGTATGGTACTGGCACAAAAACAGAAATATAGATCAATGGAACAGGATAGAAAGTCCAGAGATAAACCCACTCACATATGGTCACCTTATTTTTGATAAAGAAGGCAAGAATATACACTGGAGAAAAGACAGCCTCTTCAATAAGTGGTGCTCGGAAAACTGGACAGCTACATGTAAAAGAATGAAATTAGAACACTCCCTAACACCACACAAAAATAAACTCAAAATGGATTAAAGACCTAAATGTAAGGCCAGACAGTATAAAACTCTTAGAGGAAAACATAGGCGGAACAGTCCAGGACATAAATCACAGCAAGATCCTTTTTGACCCACCTCCCAGAGAAATGGAAATAAAAACAAAAATAAACAAGTGGGACCTAATGAAACTTAAAAGCTTTTGCATAGCAAAGGAATCCATAAACAAGATGAAAAGACAGCCCTCAGAATGGGAGAAAATATTTGCAAATGAAGCAACTGACAAAGAACTAATCTCCAAAATTTACAAGCAGCTCATGCAGCTCAGTATCAAAAAAACAAACAACCCAATCCAAAAATGGGCAGAAGACCTAAATAGACATTTCTCCAAAGAAGATATACAGATTGCCAACAGACACATGAAAGGATGCTCAACATCACTAATCATTAGAGAAATGCAAATCAAAACTACAATGAGGTATCACCTCACACCTATCAGAATGGCCATCATCAAAAAATCTACAAACAATAAATGCTGGAGAGGGTGTGGAGAAAAGGGAACCCTGTTGCACTGTTGGTGGGAACATAAATTGATACAGCCACTATGGAGAACAGTATGGAGGTTCCTTAAAAAACTAAAAATAGAACTACCATACGACCCAGCTATCCCACTACTGGGCATATACCCTGAGAAAACCATAATTCAAAAAGAGTCAAGTACCACAATGTTTGTTGCAGCTCTATTTACAATAGCCAGGACATGGAAGCAACCTAAGTGTCTATCGACAGATAAATGGATAAAGGAGATGTGGTACATATATACAGTGGAATATTACTCAGCCATAAAAACAAACGAAATTGAGTTATTTGTAGTGAGGTGGATGGACCTAGAATCTGTCATACAGAGTGAAGTAAGTCAGAAAGAGAAAAACAAATACCGTATGCTAACACATATATATGGAATCTAAAGAAAAGAAAAATGGTTCTGAAGAACCTAGGGGCAGGAGAGGAATAAAGACACAGATGTAGAGAATGGACTTGAGGACTTGGGGAGGGGGAAGGGTAAGCTGGGACAAAGTGAGAGTGGCCTGGACTTATATAGACTCCCAAAATAGATAGCTAGTGGGAAGCAGCCGCATAGCACAGGGAGATCAGCTTGGTGCTTTGTGACCACCTAGAGGGGTGAGATAGGGAGGGTGGGAGGGAGGTGCAAGAAGGAGGAGATATGGGGGTATATGTATATGTATAGCTGATTCACTTTGTTATACAGCAGAAACTAACACACCATTGTAAAGCAATTATATTCCAATAAAGATGTTTAAAAAAATAAAATAGTTTTTAAAACAACAACAACAACAACAATAAAAAACAAAATGCAGCACACACAGTAATTCCCAAATGCTTGATCATAGAATAGCCCTGGTATGGGATATTTTTACTGGTTTTTGGATGAAGTGAGGAAAATAATGACAACGTAATGAGTTTTTTTCCCAATTGAATTTATTTAAATATTTGCTCTTATATGTTATATTTACATTATTATTCCTTTTTAAGACTGTGTAATAATATGCTAGTGTTATGTTATAATTTTAAGAAGTTTAGAATAAGGCAGCAAAATTAAAAGCTGTCAATTGGCGCTAACATGTTTTGGAACTTTTACTGGTCTATTAAAGTCACCAGTCTAGTAACTATTTACCTAATGCAAGCAATCAATCATAAAAATTCTTTTGTCTGAAAACTGGACTAGTTACTTATTGCTGATGTAACAAATTACTACAAACAGTGTCTTCAACAACAAGAATTTATTATACTGCTGCTGTTGTGTAGGTTAGAAATCTGACCCCCGGTCTCACTGGGCTATCATCAAGGTGGTGGGAGGGCCACATTCTCCTCTGGAGGCTCTAGGGGAGAAAGCATCTCCTTGTCTTTTTCTTGGCTTTGCTCCTAGAAGCCTCCAGCACACCTTGGTTTGTAGCTCTTCCCTCTATCTTCAAAGTCACCAACAGGAGAATGACTCCGTCTCACACTGCATCGTATTACTCCGACCTCTTGCCTCATTATATCTCCTCTTCCTTCTGCCTCCCTCTTTCATTTTTAATCATCCTTGTGATTACATTGGCCTCACCGAGATAATCCAGGCTAATGTCCCTCTTTTAAGATCAGCTGATTAGCTGCCTTACTTCATCTGCAGCCTTAATTTCCCTTTGCACCCCCCCCCCACCCGTAACCTTACATATGCACAGGTTCCAGGGATAAAGGTATGGACATCTCTTTTGGGGGGGGGAGGGCGAATTATTCTGTCTACCACATTAACAAATTTAGCCTAAACAACAACTGAGACAGAAGTATTAACGTGGTTTAATTTTGGTTATTTCCTTAGGATGAGTTATGAGCGTTGAAATTGGTGGATATATGCATTGTAAAGGTTTTTCAATCATATTGTCAAATTGCTTTGCAAAAACCATTGCAAACTATTACATCAAATTAAAGATTAGATTCTAAGATGCATTGTCATTTCATGTGCCATTAAGGAAGAAAAATGACTTCCAATTAAACTATGACACATTTTTTATCACTTAGACTTTTTATTTTAGAGTTACTTAAAGAATTTTCTTAAACTTACTTGGCCTTGGGTTTTTATCTTGCATCACAACAATATGAAGAGCTATGGCCAAGTTCATGCAGTCACAGGCAGTGCCAGCTACATCAGAAGTGCTGCCTGGCTGAGAGTGATTTAAGACCTCATCGATTAGATGGTACATTTTGATTTTGGAGATGTTAAAATGTGCACGTTAGAATCAATGAAATGTAATATATAGAGACCCTTAGAATATGATGATTTAACATTCTTGATTCCCACTCTTCACTAGTACCTGAGATGGTCCGTGACGGGGGGTGATTTCAACTTTGCTGTGACACATATTGCTTGTTTCCCATCTGGTCACAGAACAGGGTACCTCACTTGGTGAATGAGCGTGGTGGGTTATGCACTTGACTCACATGGCCTTGAATGCACCTGTGCAGCAACTCACACACGGCTTGCCACTCTACGCCTAAATTTAAGAATATGCAAAAATTTCCTGTAACTCTCATGAATGCCGAGTCTATGGTGGACAGTTATAAAAAACAGCACATATTACCCTGGGGGAAGAAGAGTTTCAAAAAATGTGCTTGAGTAATTAAAAAATAACTGCCATTTATTTAGAGCTTACTATGTGTCAGCCATTATACTAAGGGCTGTGTCAACGTTTCCTCACTTAATCTCCCACAACTAACAACCTTGCACAGAAGATATAAATATGCCCCTTTTGTAGATGAAAAAAGTGAGTCCTGGACTAGGTAAATAATATGTTCCAGGAAACCTGGCTAGGAGGGGCAGAGCTAGGTTTTGAACCATGGTTTGTTTGAGTCTAATCACAGTACATACTACCTTCTATATTAATTATATCTAAGCAAATAAATCACTGCCTTCAACTTACATTAAAGTTAGGGGGAATTTTTCTGGCTCTACTGTAATTCATCTTTCTTACTGGATAATGCTAATAAGATACCTCAGGAAAGCATACTTTATGAAAATGAATACATTTCAAGGAGTAACAGCACAAAATACAGATTTATCATTTTTTCCCTAAACTGAGAATGGCTAAAATCTACTTCCCTCCCAAGGACATCTCTGCTACCTCCAAGTACCATTTGAGAATTATTTATTCTGCATAGTTTTTGAATTAATAATATATTTTTGCTAAGTATTCAAATTTACTTCTCTGAAAAAGAACTCCACAAATTAAAAATTATTATATATTGAAATGAGGGGCAACTTATATCACTGGTGTATTTCAATCTTAATAAATAGGTATAGGGCTTCCTTGGTGGTGCAGTGGTTAAGAATCCGGCTGCCAATGCAAGGGACACGGGTTCGAGCCCTGGTCCAGGAAGATCCCACATGCCACGGAGCACCTAAGCCTGTGTGCCACAACTACTGAGCCTGCGTGCCACATCTATTGAAGCCCGTGTGCCTAGAGCTCGTGCTCTGCAACAAGAGAAGCCACCGCAATGAGGAGCCAGCGCACCGCAACGAAGAGTAGCCCCCACTCACCGCAACTAGAGAAAGCCCGCGCGCAGCAACAAAGACCCAATGCAGCCAAAAATAAAAATAAATCAAATAAATACATTTTAAAAATAAATAAATAAAATAAATAGGTATAAACACTTGTATAATCTGGAAATTTACCCTCTCATATAATAGGTGGAACTGAAGTTATGATTGTCAAAGAAATCAGAAAAAAAGATAGCCTAATAATCTCTTTCTACATTATCATTGGTCTACAGCAGTTTGAACAATCATTGACATTTACTTTTTAATTTAGCAAATAGACGTTCTTTTCTATTTCTCCACCTCGCTGATTCTCAGCATTCCTACCACTAAGTAGTTCTCCACCTTGACCGTACATTGGAATCACTCGAGCAGGGGGTGGGGGTGGGGTTAGAAAAGTACTAATGTCTGGGTCTCACACCCAGAGCTTATGATTTAATTACTTGGCAGTGTAGCCCATGCACCAGGAGTTTTAACCACTCCCCAGTCATCGCCATGTGATTCTAATATGGAGCCCAAGTTGCGAACCATGAATACAAAGGGTTAGGTAATAGAAAACACATCTGTGAGTTTGAGAAAGAATGCTGATTCTAATGGCTTAACAGTGATACTTTTGAATTAGCTACAGATTTCCATGTATATGTCATATCTGTTCCTAACACCACAGCAAACGAAGACATAGTTGTGTTGCTAAATACTCTAGGTATTTCGTGGACCAAGAAATATAACCAGATCATTATCTCATTTGTTAACTCTGCTCCTAAAATTATCTTATTTGTTTCTGGAATTCTGTAACAAATTTGTGTTTGGATCATAGCACCAGAAAATTCGGTAGTACTACTGTCTTGGGGGAGGGGAGTGGGAGTGTGTAGTAATACGGTTTAAAATTTATAACTTACCATCTTGAGCAGTAATCCTGGCCAAGTTTCTTAAAGACAGTTTGACACACTAATACAACTTCTGCCAAAAATAATCATTTGCGGAGCCAAAGTAACTTTAGGTACGATAAACTGGCCCCAATGCATGAATCTATGAAACAAAACAATTGTAGGTCTATCTGTACTTTTGATGTTGCTGTTTTCTCTAAAAATACACATAGAAGAAAGCAAGATTCTGTATAGAAAATGGTAGAGATACAGCTAGGCCCCCAATAATAATAATTTCTATTCATATAGAATTTTATAATTTTTTTAGCTTCTTCACAATAAAGTTCTTTATTTGGTTTCTATGGTGATTTAAAGTCACCTCACTTCTCGGTAATGTTCTTTCTTAAATAAATGTTTTTACAGCTCAAGCGGTGTACTAATAAGGTAATTTAAAAGAAAATTTGTGACTGGTTGATGAGAAGCTATCATGATGCTGTCAAGAAGGATAAGTTAAGTCACTATGATGTTTTATATCTGGCATTATTGCTGTTTCTAATTAGCATATTTACCTTTGGTTCAGACTCTACATCATTATACATGAATACTCCACTTTACATAGCTCCTTAGTGTTATGTCTTCTAAACAGACAATTGGCAACCGCAATAGCAAACACTCTGTGAGAGGAAAATATGACCTCTTAAGAGGAAAGTGTCATCTACTGGGACTTGATGTCAGCGAATGAATATTCATTCAAATAAACATCTGTTAACTTCCATAAGCCACCGTACTAAATCAGTTTTAAGAAGCTATACAGAGATAAATATCATATCACCTTCACTCGCCCCAAATCAGTCTCTTTAAAATGGGATCCCATTTGTTAGGATTTTACATTCCACATCCCACACTAAACCACATTGTAGCTACTTAGCTTCTGCAATTTAGAGCCTATGCCTATGCTCCTGATGTCAGCCCCTGATACTAGTTTTTACTTATTCCTTATTTGCAGCACCTACGTCATGTGGTTTATCCAGTTATGTGGTTGTGAATGCTGCAATGTTGATCCTTATTTTCAGTCTTTAACAAACAAGTGCTTGTCCTTGTAGCAAATTGACTATCTGTGCACACACACACACATACACTCATATATGTGTAAACATTTGCACTTTTTTACTAATTAGACTGAATTTACTCAGATTAAGTCATTAATCCGTTTACTGTACCAGGCTAGGCACAAATTGCCTAGTTATCCTGAGAATTTTCTCTAGACAACTCCTGTAAATGACTCACTATTATTTTTATATTCTCACATAGTTAAATGAACAAATATAATTTCTTAATCTTTTAGTGTTCTTTTCAGAAACCCAGAAATTTCAGCATTCTATAAACTATCCCTTAGCTGACATTAGGCACAAATGAACTCTTGATCCTATCATAAAGTGAAGAGTCTAATCAATGTTAAAATGTTCTTCAGTCTAAACTTGGAGATATTTTTAAAATTTGAAAGAAAATGTTAAATTTCAGCATGAACTGCTTTGTATTTAAGATTGGCCATCTCTTCTACTAATATTGAAGTGATAGAGTACCAAGATTTAGTTTCATAATGTCTCACTTTTTTTTTTTTTTTCTTTTTTTTTTTTTTTAATGTCTCACTTTTTAAGGGTTAGTCCACTTTGGGAGACTTTTTTTTCTATTAAGAATCACTGACCTGCATGTACAGCATTAATAAGGAACAATTTCGAAATAACTTTGGTTGTTTTTTTTTAATGGAACTGCAGAGGAAAGTGGGATGATATATACATTTGATTTAATAAATACAATAATTTAAAATTTAGGTCAAGATTATAACAGGCTAAAAGGGATAGTAAAGAAAAGGGACAAAGGAAGAGAATGGCATAAAAAAGAATGAACTAGAGAGAGATTAGCAGAAGAAAAATTGCCCAAACGGACCACAGATCATTTCTGATTTTTATAAGAGCTTCCTTACATGTCTCTTTCTCATTGAACAGTCTCTCTGTCAACCCCAGCAACCAAAGACAGTCCAAAAGTAACCCTGATGGGATGCCTAAACTTTCTCATTCTTCACTGGCTGTCAACATCTCCAGCCTGTCCCAAGGGTCCCAATTATTTCCCTTCTGGCTATGGGGCCAATGATGCTAGTTCCTTCTCCTCCCTCCCATCCCCTCACTCGGAATGCCACTTCTTTATTTAGAAGTGGCATAGCATAGCAATCAAGAGCGTAGGCTTCCCAGCCAGAGTCCACCATTTACTTGTCACGTGACCTTGGGCAAGTTGCTTTATCTCTCTGTGCCTTGGTTTTCTTATCTGTAACATTAATATATAATAACAGTACCTGCCTTATGGGGGCTATTGAGAGAATTAAATGAGTCAGTGCATGTAAAATATAGCATAAAAGACATTAAGTGTTACAGAAGTGTTTGCTATTTTCCAACAAATATTTCTTGAGCTCCAACAACATGCTAGGCACAGGGGATACAGTTGTGATGGCAGGGAGTGAGTGAAAGAGACCAATATCTGAAGTATCCTAGCTGGAAGGTTGAACTCTGAACTCTGTTCTCCTTAAAAAAAAAAAAGAAAAGAAGAAAATGGATAACTTGCTACGATGCAAAAATAATTCAACTGCTGCTTTTTAAACCATATAATTATCCTAAGATAGAACTTGTTTTCCATCTACTCAACCAGTGCTTACTTCTTCAGAGCCTGCTGTGTTTGTGTGTGTGTGTGTATGTGTGTGTTTTGAAAGACATGCCATCTACATTCAAAACTATAGTTTTCCCAGTTGTTCAGTAGGTACTCAATGTTTGTTTGTTGAATAAGCATATAAAATCCCTCTTTTACATCCTCTGGCTTCTCCTCTAATGTATTTGAAGGTAGTAAAAGCACAATTCTAAGGGGCTGCTTATGATAAGAAGAGGAGGTGAGTGAAATTCTGCTATTGTTTTTTAGGCAGGAAACTCCTGTTCTTGGATCTTGAAGTCCTCCCTCTTAAACCATCCTGCTAGATTATAAACCCTTTAGAGAAGAGACAGTATCACGTATTGTTTGACACACATCTTCTAGCACTGTGCTTTGTCCTTGAAAAGGCATTTGTTATGTTTGTTAAACGAGTAAATAAAGGCTCAGGTATGAAAGTAGTTATATTTCCTAAGTTCAAGTGGGGTTTTTGTGTGGGTGGCAAAAATGGCCATAGGTAAGTTATGGACTTTTTTTTTCTAAGAAATTTTTCCAGGGACAAGGAAAAAACTTAAATTTAGAATTAATCTAACAAAGAAGTGGAAATTTCACCTGATGTAAACAACCTTATTAGAAATGACATTATTTTCTTTGGAAAATTTCAGACAACTAGAATTACTGGTATATATATTTTCCACTTAAATTGACAGCTGGTTTGGAGGTACGTATATTCATATAGCCAAAATAACTGAGGGTGGGGTGGGGAGGGATAGCTGTTTATGGTAGCCTTTATGTAAGAAGGACATTCAAATTTTTTCAAGCCAAACTGAGTTTTAATGGATAATCAACTTGTGTGGTTACATATGGCCTTAAATCATTGCTGGCCAATACAACCCAGCAATCCCACTACTGGGCATATACCCTGAGAAAACCATAATTCAAAAAGAGACATGCACCACAATGTTCATTGCAGCTCTATTTACAATAGCCAGGACATGGAAGCAACCTAAGTGTCCATCGACAGATGAATGGATAAAGAAGATGTGGTACATATATACAACGGAATATTACTCAGCCATAAAAAGAAATGAAATTGAGTTATTTGTAGTGAGGTGGATGGACCTAGAGACTGTCATACAGAGTGAAGTAAGTCAGAAAGAGAAAAACAAATACCGTATGCTAACACATATATATGGAATCAAAAAAAAAAAAAAAAGGTCTTGAAGAACCTAGGGGCAGGACAGGAATAAAGACGCAGACCTACTAGGGAATGGACTTGAGGACACGGGGAGGGGGAAGGGTAAGCTGGGACAAAGTGAAAGAGTGGCATGGACATATATATGCTACCAAAAGTAAAACAGATAGCTAGTGGGAAGCAGCCTCATAGCACAGGGAGATCAGCTCGGTGCTTTGTGACCACCTAGAGGGGTGGAATAGGGAGGGTGGGAGGGAGGGAGACGCAAGAGGAAAGAGATATGGGGATATATGTACATGTATAGCTGATTCACTTTGTTATAAAGCAGAAACTAACACACCATTGTAAAGCAATTATACTCCAATAAAGATGTTAAAAAAAAATCATTGCTGGCATAATCTTGCCATTAAGCAATGCTAGAACTTAAAAAGCACTACCAGCCATACTAGTTAATTCAGTTTGCTCAACAGCACTTACTTATACAATAGCATAAATCATAGATTCCAGAATCAGAAACAACCTCCAGACTTATTTTGCTGATGAGGAACCTGGCATCTAGAAGGCTGAACAATGTAATGGGAACTAGAACCCAAGATGCCAGGTTTCTGGGTCAATGACCATGATGTTCTGATTAAGAGCTAGAGAAAGTTGGACCAAATATATAACAGTTTTATTTTTCCATTGGTCCTTTTAAATGGCTCTGCCAATGAGTCTGAGATTGATTGAGGTTGATTAATTTTAATCTTAGTCGCCAGCATTTAGCTTTATAGAAGAACACGTAACTCCACCTCTTCTATGTAGACACTGTATAACGCAGATTAGAAAAGGTTTTGCTGCCCTACTGTATTTTTAGAAAAGAACATAAACCAATATTCATTTTCTGACTATGGGTCTATAAGAAGTTTGGTCATTGTTCTCCTGACATGCATTTCAGAGCTTAAGGTCACATACCAAACACCCTTAATTTATTTGAATGTATGAACCTACTGGCCTTTAATTTCTCTAAATAATTTTGGACTCCCATATGCTTAGCCTGTGCTACTTTTCATGTCCATAAATATGTCAGACAGTGGGAAAAGATCTTTCTTCTTGTTGTTGCTGTTATTCTATAACAGTCCCTTCAATTGACTTTGAGTGTGAAGGTAACTTGGCCATCCACTCATTCATTCAGGTATTATTTACTAAATATTATATGCCAGGCACTGTATTAGGCACAAAACACTGATATGGTCCCTGCCCTCATTCTAGGAGGGGGATAAAAATATCAAAGAAATAAACACAAAATATTTGTTTACAAACCACGGTAAGTATTATACAATATATATAGGATATTATGAGTGATTATTACCAGATTACCAAATTTATAACGGCGTATCGGAGCTCTTTCTCATGCTTATGAACATGGGTGAGAAAAGACTGTTACACTTTTAAGAACTTTCTGATATCCTTTTGACATTTCTACAGGAGCTAGTGACTTGGTAAAGTGGTCTATATGCCCTGGTGGATATGACAGCATAGTGAAATGGGGGCAGAATGCAGACTTGAGGAAAGTGATTTGGTATCTCTGAGACTGTTTCCTTGGTTAAAAGTCTAGCACTTCAATATCCTTTTCTTGGATTATAAGTACTGCTACTAAGCAGTCATTCCTTAATATGAGTCCAAGTTTCTCCTTACCCTCACCACACACTGAGTATATAGTCTTACTGAAAACTATCACTTTTTTTAACCCACTCACATCACTCTGTGATATTTACTTTATCTGAGCTATTTTGGGATGTTGTAATTCAGAGAAGTTAAAATCATATGCATTCTGACATTTTACTAGGCACATCTTTGAGATCTTTTATAAATGACAAGCCTGTAGAATATGGACCTGAAAAAAACTAAAGTATAACTCAACATATTTAATTAATATCCCCATTTTAAAAAATATTGTTTTACTTCTTTGGTATAAAGACATTTAAGTAAAATGGAAACTTGTTTATCATTGCAAATTAAACTACTTTCTTTGCAACCCCAAATTAAAACATATTGTTTCTTATTGAATCTCTTCCAATTAGATAACCACTTGTGCAATATGGAAAAGATGGCCAGAATCACAAGTAAACTGGCCCTTAACCCAAGATGATTGTTTGCATATTTCTTCCAAATCTCTTGTATACATTTTCCAGGCAATCATATTGTGCATACAAGTTTGTTTTCTGAAGCAGAAAGTATACACTTAACCTGATTTTACACATGACATACTGTAAAGCATCTTGGAAAAATTTAAGTGACATGATGTTAAGTAAAAACAACAGTTAAAAAGATGATGCATGACATCTTTGTTAGTTTTATTAAGTAAGTAGGACATGAGCTGATCTCATAGAAAAGGATTTACCATGAGAAGGAATTGTTAGTACAAATGATAGTTATAATACTCACTATTTTATATTCACGTACAGTCCATTGAGTGAATGGACCATAATTTACTAAAGCACAGCCTTTATGTGGGACAGTTTGAGTGGTTTCCATTTTTATATAGTATAAATTACACTGGGATAAACATTGTCAAGCATATGGCATTTTTTAATATTTTGGATTATTTCCTTAGGATAGATTCCCAGAAGTAGAATTACCAGGTTAAAGGGTATGAACATTTTTATGACTCCTGAAACACATTGCCAAATTGCTTTCCAAAAGAAGGTTATATCAATTTACAATGCCACCAGCAATACAGGAAAGTGCCCTTCTCATAATATTCTCACAAGTATTTGGCATCATACAGCTTTTAGATTTGTAAATTTTGTGGAATATATATATATATGTGTGTGTATATATACACACACATATATATATATCTCTCTTAGATTTTTAAGACAACATGTAGTTTAATAACCTCCAATTTCTAATCTGTCCTTTAACTGTCTATGATGATTTGATATTTTTATAAGTCTATTTAGAATTATATGTGATGTATGTTAATCTTTTTTCATAGTACAAACTGCTTTGTCTATTTTGATGTTTCAGCTTGGTGACTGCACGTGTATGTGTATCAGGAAGCATACTGAAGATTCAATTTTTGTACCTGGTCAAATACATATTTTCTTCTGTGATTTTTCTTTTTCTGTTGGTTTTTAGCGTAGCTTATCATAACTCATCTCCATCTATATTAAGTAATCAAATTATTCTAACTTTCCCAAGGAGCGATTTTTTAAAAACTTAACTCTTGAATTCATCTGTAATTTATGTTGATGTATAAGGTATGGTTCTAAGTTATGTTTTCCATATTGGGAACTAGTTACCTCAATATCATTAATTGAATAATCCTTCATTTTTCTATGTTTTAGATGAAGTCGCATTTGTTACATATTATATCACCTAATTCTTATTTACTTCTTCTGTTTCAGTGATCTATCTGTCCTTGAGCCAGAGCTTACTGTTTTATTTAATGAAGAGCCCCTTCACACAGCTTTTTAAGGATTTAAAAAATGGTCTTGTTTATTTTTTCTTATATCGACCTTAAAACTTTGACAAATTCTGAAAGTCTACTTGTATGTACATTTCTTTTAATTTATAAAAATAATAATTTAAAAAACTTAAAACAGTATTTATTTTCACCAAATGTACACCTCTGTATTTATTCACATCATTTTTTCCTCATTATAGTAGTAGTAGCCTGCTCATTAAAAAAAAAAAAAGCTGAATATAGAAAGAATTAAAAAGGTTATTCATAGTTGCTCTAAAATATAAGCATAGTTAACCTTTTATTTATTTTTCTTTAAAGATTTTTTTGATGTGGACCATTTTTACAGTCTTTATTGAATTTGTTACATAATTGCTTCTGTTTTACGTTTTTGGTTTCTTGGCCTTGAGGCATGTCGGATCCTAGCTCCCTGACCAGGGATCTAACCTGCAGCTCCTGCATTGAAAGGTGAAGTCCCAACCACTGGACCACCAGGGAAGTCCCTAGTTAACCTTTTAGAGTATATTCCTTTCAGATATTTTTGTCTTGCTAGTTGTACAGATATAGTGCATATTCATTTGACAGATATTTATTGAGCACTTACTTTGTGCCAGATACCTTCCTAGGCATTGAGTCAAGCTCTGGTTTCACAAAATGGACAAATCCTGCCCTCATTAACATTTTATCATAATCCATTTTTGTATTTTTGCATATTCCTCATATGTATTACTTTAATAACTGCAAATTTCATTGTGTGGGTGAATCAGTTTGTGTAATCATTTTCCTATAGCTGGACACTTCCAATTTTTCAATGCTATTTTTTCCACATTTAGAATACTTTCTTAAGATACATTTCTTGAAATGGAGAAATTTGGTTAAAGGCTATGAACACATTTAAGATTCCTGACACAGACTTACAAACTGCTTTTCAAACAGCTAGTACCAACTTTCATTGCCACTGGAAATGGACAAAGGGAAATTTTTTTACTAATTTGCCAGCAATGATTATCATCACTAAAAATTCTTTTTGTTATTTTGATATGTATCTCATTTTAATTTTCCTTTTTTTGATACTTAGCAAGGTTGAGGGTTTTGTTTTGTTTTGTTAAAATAAGTTTAAATAAATGTATTTCTTTTAAAATGTATCTGTTCAGGGAATTCCTTGGCGGTCCAGTGGTTAGGACTCTCCACTTATACTGCAGGGGGCCCAGGTTCCACCCCTGGTCAGGGAACTAGAATCCTGCAAGCCAGAACTAGGATCCCACAAGCTGCACGGTGTGGCCAAAAAAAAATGTATCTGTTCATGACTTTTGTCTTATTAAGGTGCTTATGTTTTCATTTCATGTGTACAAGCTCTTTATGGAATAAAGACATGAGCCCTTTTTGGTATATACTCTCCCTCAGAGTTATCTTAAAGGAGAAAAGCAGGAAATGATCATCGAGTTTTGTGCCTTGAAGTCCCTGAAGTCAAACAGAGGCTTAATGCACCTTTCCATTTCCACGCCCCAGCCCAGGGTCTGGCACACAGCAGGTTTTGTACACATGACACAATGGAGGAACGCTAGATGTCAATCAGTGCATTGGACTCTGGAGGTCCAGAGACACTGAGACTAACAATGGCAATCATGGCTTCTTAAACTAAGCCTGGGCCAGGAAATGACTTCCTAATAAACCAAACTCTTTTTTTTTTTTGAATGGATAGAAAGAGTTTTATAGCCAGAGGACAAAAGGATACAAGTAACTGGATAGCATCTGAAACAGCCTGAAAAAAAGGATAAAAGGAAGGGATGTTGAGAAAGGTTATTGTGTGGAAGGAAACAAACGAAAGCACTCTGAAATCAACAAAACAAATTAATAAGTATTCTATATCCATTATGTGTAAGGTATGTTGTTGGCCATGGTGGGTGATTTAAAAAGATCTGTGGCTTCCCTACCGTAGCTTATATAATCACTCAATTCAGAAACTTATTAAGCAAATCAAACGTATATTCCTGTAGAATTCTTGGTTACACACACACATACTCATGTACCTATATAACACTGAGACCCATTGAAAGGCACGGGAGAAAGCAACTCCCAAACCAGGTAAGTCTAAAGGATTCTGGGTCCTGCCTTGTCTGCCCTTGTAATGACCAGTTCCTTTTGGTCACAGCATTTGGGGGGGGGGGGGGGAAGAGAGACGAGATCTTTGTGGCAATATCTGCTGCAATTGAATTTTTTATCTTTCCTCTTACTTCTGCCTTTTTCAGAGTTGTGAGTGAGAAGCTGGCAGGACCCCATACCAAGAAGAGAAAAAGAGGAAACCAAGAGGGAACAATCTTCTTGTGGTAGCTGATGTCTACTTTGTGGTACTATTTTGAGGGGTCATATGGGAAACATTTTTATGACATACTTTATAGAATAATTTGCACTAGGTGAAATACGTATGTGCTCAGGAATGCCTATAAGACATGATCCCTGTTTCCAAGGGTAGACAGGACAAAAAAAAGAGAAAGATAAAACAGGTGTCCTGTGAGGAAGAACTTCAAGTTAGATAACAATTCATAACTTACAAGTTTCTTCTGGTCAAGATAGTGATGTCAGATGACCTTGGAGGAGAGCTGTGAGCTGGAAACAATTTCTTGAACAAACCCCTTTAGTCAAGTGAATAATGGTAGCTGGGTACCTAATACTGTGAGGGCAGGCCACTAATGTCCCTCACCTTATGGAGCCATTCATTTTCTTTATGGTGACTTTAACAATTTGGTAAGTACTATTTATTGAACACCTATTATGTCCCAGGTACTTTGCCCAGAGCATTATCTATATTATCACTTATTGATCCCTCCAGGCCCAGTTCATTGCAACTTCTTTTGACCCACACTCCATGGTGCAGAACCGCAAGCTGAATTAATAATTCCATTACTGATTTTTAATTCATAATTAATAACACTCCACTCATTCTGTCCACTCCTTGAATGCAGCACTTCTCATCCTGTAGTCTACATTTCTGGCTGTTCCACTACCCACTGAGCTCAGGAAGAGCAGCACCCATATTTCACTCCAATTTCTTAGCATTTGGTAGTTCCTAAGTAATCTGTTGCGTGAATATTGAGTGGAACTCCATGACTTCAAACTCATTGAAGAATCATGAAATTTTTGAGCAAGGATTTACGCTTTTGCTACATACGAGAAAGACTGAACTGGAAAGAGTAACTTGCCTAGGCTTCCCTGATGGCGCAGTGGCTAAGAATCCGCCTGCCAATGCAGGAGACACGGGTTCGATCCCTGGTCCGGGAAGATCCCACATGCCGCGGAGCAACTAAGCCCATGCGCCACAACTACTGAAGCCTGCGCGCCTAGAGCGTGTGCTCCGCAACAAAATAAGCCACCGCAATGAGAGAAGCCTGCGCACCACAACGAAGAGTAGCCCCCGCTCGCCGCAACTAGAGAAAGCCCGAGCGCAGCAAGGAAGACCTGACACAGCCAATACATACATACATACATACATACATACATACATAAATACAATTTATTTTTTAAAAAAAAGAGTAACTTGCCTGAGGTCACATGAATTGGATAGAATAAGATTAGAATCCAGTTCCCTTGCTTTTCAGTCCACTGTTGTTTCTTTTATCATGGAAAATGCTACCAAACACAACTAAATATCTTTATCTACCAGTCTCCTAGCCCCACCCTAATCCTATCAGCAAATTGCCATTGGGCCTTCAGTCTACTTCTGTGATATTAAATTTCCTAAAATAACCCACTTTTTTATATATAGCTTTCCTTTCACAACTTCCCATTCCAAATAGAGCAAAATCCAAACTCCAAATTGGTTGGCTTTTGCTGTAGCAGCACAGTGTAAAAGTTGGGGGAAACTTCTGCCTGTATTTTCACAAGCTCTTTCCACAGGTACACTTTGATCCAGCCCAGTCATACTTCTTGTCAACACACGCACCGTGCTCTGTCTTCCACATCTGAGACTTCCTATTCCTTCTGACTAGAGTGTCCTTCCTCCTAATCGACCTGGTGCACTTTAATGACCTGTTCCCCTTCTGGACTGGTTGCTTGTAGCACAGAGGAGAGACCTGGCTTGAGTCACACAGTAATTGAATGAGTGAATTTTGTGTGTCCAGCACCTAGGGCATAGCCCTCTGAAAGGTTCGCTGAATAACTGTGTCTTTGGAAAATCACAGAAATGTAACTTACTCGTCAGAATTGTAAGCAACAATTTACCAAAACTTTTCTATTTGGAGGAAAAATAAGTAAATATATTGGCTCACTCAACCTTTTGTTTTTTCCTTTAATTCTAGTTCAGCTGTTATGACTCTGCTATTGTCACTCCCTCTGTGAACTCCACATTCTCCCAGCACCCCTGCCCCTGACACTTGTGGGAGAGGAATCCCCAAATTCCTTAGGGGATCCATCACTGGAGCAAGTTCTCAGTAGCAGGAGAAGGTCTGGGCTGCAAACAGGAAGTTTTTGTACTTCTGGCCACTTTGTGCCCGGGGCAAAAACTGCAGAGTCCACCTGGAGATTGCAAGCGAGAATGACAGAACAAAACTAACCTTCCCTTAACCCCATCTGAAGATTTTCTGTGTGGACATTCTGACCCAGTATCACTTAGGGCTTCTCTTTCCAGAACTGGCGTCTAGCAGGCACGTCAGAAGGGCATCCAGCAAAGCATCAGGTATGAACCCTCCTTACAAGGACCCTCTTCACTTTAAAAAATGTTGAGTGGGACATTTCAATAATTGTTCTGAATTTTTAAGTTTTCCAAGCATCCGAAGGACCTTCCCCTTTGGAAGGCTGAGGGCCAAGGAGAAGCAGAGGCTGCTCACCTAGTCTCGAAATCCTTTTCCCCTCCCTCAATGCCCAAGACCCCATCTTGACCCTTTAGCTCACACGAGGGGCAAGAGGCAGCTTTCCTCCGCCTGCGTGCCTGGCCTCGTCAACGACACCCATTAGTCTCCAGTCATCCAGGGCAGCGGGGGGACTCCCGGCCACGCGCCCCGGGCCCTTGCCCAGGCGTGGGGGCCCCGTGGACCACGCCGGCCCGTGTGTAGGGAGAGGGGATGCGGCCAGCCCCGGGGATGACCCTGGCCCCAGCCTGCGGGGCGGGTAGTCCAATGGGCAGCCTCGCTCCGGAGGCGGGCTCAGGCCGGAAGCCACCCCGTGGCACAGCGGCCCCGCGAGACGGCGCCCGTGCCCCCGCCTTCTCCGGTACCAGCTCCGCGGCCAAGGGCGTCAGGGGCCAGCCCGCCGGGTCCCCGCCGCGCTCTTTGTCCTGGCCGCGCGCGGGCGGACGCGTGCGCCCCCCGGGTGAAGGGAGGCGCGGAGAGAGCGCGCGGGAGCGCGCGAGAACAGCTCGCGCCCGCCGGGCGCCGGCGGCGCGCGCCCGTCCGCCAGGCAAGCAGCGAGCGAGCACGCGCGCCGCCGCCGCGCCCTCCCCTCCCCCCGCGCTCGCCTCGGAACTTGCTGACTGCGCGGCCGGGAGGAGCCGAGCCGGGCGGCAGCGGCTGGAGGCCACAGTGCGCGGGGGTCTCCCGCGTCCCCTACGCCTCGCCGGGAGCTCGCGCCCTCGCCCAGCCGAGCTCCCACCACCCCCCCCTTTTTTCCGAAGGCGCTGGGCGGCGCCACCCTCCGGCCGGAGCCCGGCACTGCACAACCCCCTCCGACTTTCAATGTTCCACACTCCCCGGCCAGAGCCTCCTCGGCTTCTTTTTTTCCCTCCCCCCCCTTTCCCCCCCCCCAGCTGCCTCCATTTCCTTAAGGAAGGGTTTTTTTCTCTCTCCCTCCCCCACATCGTAGCGGCGCGCGAGCGGGCCGGGCGGGCGGCCGAGGTAAGGCGGCGGGGCCGGGGGGCCGCGTGGGGGGCGGCCGGGGCGGCGGCGGCGGTGGGGGAGGGGGCGGGGGCGGGCAGCTTTGTTCGCGCCGGGAGCCCGCGCCGCCGGTGTCCGCGAGCCGCGGCGGGGCCGGCCGGGCTGCTCGCATCACTTGGCGCCCGGCGCGGTGAGCGCTGCCCGCGGCCCCCGCGCGGCCCTCCCCACAAAGGGCCGCGGAGCTGCGTGGCCGCCGTCGCCGGCCGCGGCTCGCCTCGGCGGGCGCGGAAATTTGTTGCACTTCTTGGGGCTTTGTTTGTTTGTTTTTCCTCTCAAATTTTTTTTTTCGTTATTTTGGACAAAATGTCGGTCCGTGCTGTAAAAATTGAGCGAGGAACCTTGATGGCACGGGGAGCTTTGCAGAAGGTGCAGTTTGAATTCTGCTTTTCCCAGGGTGGCAGCTCGGTCTTGGCCGGATGAATCTTCTCTGCTGGCCGTGAAAACGGCCAGAGCAGCTTGTTAGTTGATTTTTTAAAATTCGTAAGTGTTGTATTTAAAGGCTTACGGGCTCAGAGGAGGAATCGCCACCTTAAATAAGCATATGGGCTATTAATAGGGTATGTTTTCCTCTCGGAAAGGGAATTTGGTAGCTTTGACCAATGTCAGTGTGTAAATATTTAGACGTTATTAGTGACTTTTTAACATTTTTCAGCGAGATCTGTTATTTACAGTGTGTCATACGTTATTAATGCTCGTTGCCTAAGTTCCCTGGCAAATCTGTTTCATGCCTTCTGAGAAAGTAGACAATTGATAGATTGTCCAAGGGATGGAAAAAAATGTGAGTGGGTTTTCTAACTTGAGTTCGGTAAAGCCCTGAACGCTGCCGTTGTGAGACACATCACCTCCCCTGTAACCTTCCTGTACGATGAGATGTGTGAACACTTTTGAAGCGTTTTCATTAAAATATGATTTTAGGTGAAGATTAAGAGAAGAAAATGCTGTTGGCTTATTTCTTAGACTTACATTTCCTTTCTTTCTCCCTTTTCTCTTTAAAAGTTTTCCAAGAAATAACTTCACCAAGATGTCCAGTGATCGGCAAAGGTCCGATGATGAGAGCCCCAGCACCAGCAGTGGTAGTTCAGATGCGGACCAGCGAGACCCAGCCGCTCCAGAGCCTGAAGAACAAGAAGAAAGAAAACCTTCTGCCACCCAGCAGAAGAAAAACACCAAACTCTCTAGCAAAACCACTGCTAAGTTATCCACTAGTGCTAAAAGGTAATGTGTAAAAAAAGGATTAAGCACGTTGTCAGGTTGTCTTCCAAATGGCTGGACGCTTTTGTTGGTTTTACATCAGTAGCAATAGTTCGAAAACATTTCCTTTGCGCTCAGTTTTATTTGGACTTGAATGAGTTGTCATTCTTTAGGTGGCATATAATCCTCCTCCCTAGACTTTTAAGCAAACTCGTTATTAGACTTTATTAGAATTAGACTTTTAAGCAAACTCGTTCTGTACTTTGGTAACTTCAGTGAGAGTGTCCTTGAGCAGAGATTGGACTAACATCTGACAGATTGTTTAAGGAGTTGGCAAGGAAAATTTGGTGAACCCAAATTAGCTGATACATTTGAGGATGTTTCCTTTTTATGAGTCATATTCGGCTTCCTTGAAATTGACACTTAGATCCGCAGTGTCTCTCTTCATGAAACTTAATGATCAGAAATGGTCACGTTTGCTAGAAAATTTGTAAATTCAAGGCCTTGGCTATATTTGAAAGCAGATTTTAAAATTGTGCTCCAAATCTGCTTTCAGTTTTACAAACGACTTTAAGTCATGCATCCCAGGTATTACTTTCTGTAATTAGGCTATGGTTATATAGCTCTGTGTCCTTGTGAGGGCAAATAAAACTGAAAAGTAGCCATTTACATTTTAGGTGGCACTTGGTGAGTGACAACTTTGTCATTTTTCCTCTTCACTCTAAAACTTGTGGATATGCTTGTCACATTAATACTCAACAGCAGGAGAAACATATTTTGTTGGATATAAGTGAAAGATCATTTGTTTCTTGTTGATTTATGTTATCTGTAATGGTGAAAAAAAGACTGTCAGTGGGACTCCATCAGTGGTAGTAGTAGTGGAATACCCATGATTTCTAGTAATTATACATCAAATGCTTCTATAGCATTAACCAATATTGACATTTTATTGATTTTTGTTGATCACAACCAAAAGAAAAAGAAAATATAAAAGCTGATCAAATGTTGGCATTCTGTAGTGATATTCTATGGATTTTCACCTCTATTACATCAATAATCAAGTATTAATAACGAGAATATTTATGAAATAACAGCAGTCTTTGAGATAATTTAAAATTCTCAATTTGTTGTAATCTTGTTGATGAACATATTAGACACATCTTAAGTTTTGAAAGCATTTTAAATTTGAATAAAATAAGGACTGCGTTTTTTCCTCTTACTTCAAGGCTATCATTATCTCTTCTCCCAAATTTATTAAATTTAAGTGCTGTACTTAAGGTCAGGGAAGACAGATTCAGTTAAATAAGAATGCCAGAATCCTTTGGAAGTTTTTCACTGGTAAAAATATTTGTAAATTTCAAACTCTTTTTTTTTAAAGATAAAATATTGTCAGAATTATTAATGTGCACTTGCAGTAGCCTGTTAACTCTTACCTTGGTAAAAGTGACTTGAAGTCATTGTCAAATATTCCAGTGCTTTCCCTCCTCCCTTCTTGTCTCATTTGCATATAAGCTTGAAAAGAGAATTTCTTTGGTAAAAAGTGTTTTAAAATACATTTTATATCCTTTACTGAGTACTAGCGGAGGGCTAGTTCTCAAATCAGGTGTAAATGTCTTACTTATTTATAGTAGCAAGTGAGAAAAAAAGCTGCAAAGTTTCTGTTAAGGGACTTGGGTTATGCCTCTGAGAACAAAGAGGAAGCAGCCATGTTAGCGTTACTGAAGGCGAAGCCAGCCTTGCATTTAACTGCATGGTGGTAGAGGGCAGTGTGATTCCCCGGTTATTCTGTAGACTCTCTCAGATCCTTTTTGTCTCTTCTCATTTCACTAACAGAATTCAGAAGGAGCTAGCTGAAATAACCCTTGATCCTCCTCCTAACTGCAGGTAAGAAACAAATCTTGTTTTAATTTCAAATTGTGGAAAAATATCAAGAGATTCATGTATTGTCCTTGAATATGTGTGCTGCAGAAGAGGCTACATTTGCTTCTTTTCAGCTTTGCAAGTGGATGAAACAAAAATTGTCTTGGATGAATTAAATAAATGTGGGAGGAATAAAACCTTTTTAGCGTGTATCATACACTTCGGACTTACGAATATATTGATTTTGTGCTTCTTGCTGGGATTAGTATGAATAGTGCTGATTTTTGTTCTGCTGTAATAGTTCTATACTGTGTTTATTCAGAAGTATATTGCAGAAACTTCTAAAATTTTGCTAAGCTTTAAAGTTACTGCTTGTGTGCAATCTGAACTGACCTTCCAAATTTAGAAATTGCTGAATATGGTGTTACAAAATGTAAATGCAGTAAACAAGAGTATAGTTGTTTCTGTTTGATTTATTCAGTAACTTGCCTTAAGGACAAATTTTACGTGCTAAGCTAATGGTTTTAGTTGCTGCTTTCTAGAGAATGCATTGCTGGAATTATTTACATTTTAATTAAATGGCCTAATTACTTGGGAAAATTCTTAGTAATTTTAGTACTTGAAATACATGTATAAAAAGCAGTGAATGAGTTGGAATTTGTGGAAAGAAGTCATTTCAGTGAAACTCATGTAGAATAATTTAAGATTGTTGGTTGGTATAGGTGTATTAAAAGTAACTGGTTGATAATTTTTTCCCTGAAAAATTTTTTTAAATTCCTCTTACTTAGCGCTCAGTTTTTCAGCAGTGACTTTATGGCTTCCAAAATTCATCAAACTTAGAAAACCAGTCTTTAGATAATTTGCATGGAGATACCTGCTCAAGAACAAGAGTGGCTGCTAGAAATAAGGCAGTGTTGTGGTTTGGTATGAAAATGTTTTCTTGTCTTACCTATATTTTTGCTACAAGTTGTGTTCACTTGTGATGATCAGACCTATTTCTGAAGTCTACTTGAGATATAATAGGATATAATCCAACTGCTTCTTATCATGTGTGTTAACTGGGTCCTCCAGTAAGGTGATCTGATCCTTATTTGCTCATACTTGTAATCAGACATTTCAGTTCAAAAAGGAAACATGAATGTAGACTAATTTTAAACATAGTGGTATGTCAGATCTCAAAGTAGCGCTTACGAGCTGCACTGTCCAATAACGTAGCCACTAACCACTTGTGGTTATTGACCATTTCAGCTGTAGTCCAAAAATGAGATGTTCTGTAAGTGTAGAATACACATCAGATTTTGAAAACTTAGTATGAAGAAAAGAATTTTTGTAAAATATCTTAACTGATTTTCTGAAAAATATTTATTGCATGTTGAAATGTTAATATTTTTGATATGTTGGGTTACATAAAATGTTTTAAAATTAATTTCTTCTTTTTACCATTTTAATACGGTTATTAGACAATTTAAAATTACATATGTGGCTCGCATTATATTTCTGTTGAACGGCACTGCTTTAGAGAATAAATAAATGAAAGTATTTCCTTTCAGGCTTCTAAATGGTGTGTCAAATCTGTAGCCATTTAGGGAGGTCAAGTTAAATTTGCTCTCTGGAAGAATCACTTAACTTGCAGAGTGTATTCTGGTATTTCTCATTGTAAAAGACATAAAGATCTATCAGTTCAAAGGTCTTAAATGTTTTAAAATTGCATGTAAGGTCAAACATTTTTTAAAAGTTTTTGTTGATTTTCTGCAAATGGCACAAACTAGCGTTCTTGTGTAGATCTAGCGAACCCAGTAGACATGTGTGAGATGCCCTCAGAGCAGTTGCTTAGTGTTGCAGTTGCTGAAGAAATGTGCTCTACATGTTTAGCCCAGGAATGTTTCCACAAGGTCACTGACGATTATTTTAGAGGAAGTAGAGTCTTTCTTGGAGATAGAAAGTTTAACTTGTTATTATTTTTCTCTTTATCTACCAGATTTCCTTTCAGTCCATGAAATAATGCTTCACATTTAGTGATTAGGCTAGTGAAATAGTGAACCTTTGGGCTTGCTCGTGTGCAGTAACTTGGACTACATCATCTGTGCTTTCCCTCGTCACAACTTGTGATCACTGTCAACTATTGCAAATGACATCTTTCAGTTCTCTGCTTCTTGTTACGTATGAGTTTCTTTGTGACTGTGTGAGTGATTAAAGAAAAAAAACAGAAAATATGAGTCTTAGTAGGAGACTGGAGAAGTTTTTTTTATTAGTTTGGGGACAGCCTTCCTTCATATGCTGGACAAGTAAAATACCCACATAGTTTTGTGTGTTTTTCTATGAGTCTTCAGATTCTTTTGGGTGGAAGAACATCTAGTCCTTGTTCTTGAGCAGGAATTTGGAATAGTGAGTGTTTAGTGGAGGCATTTTAGGATTTTGACAGCTAATTTAAAATTTGTATTGTGTTTTTACCTTTGTGTCACACTTGTGGTGTTCTTGTATTCACAGGTGCGTTGGTGAGAATTTTAGCTTTATGTTGATCGTACAGTTTAAATTTGTTAATTTTTGTCTTAATTAAAAATGGGACTATATTAATAAATTCTAGAGTATGTGAATTCATATTGCCTGAAATCTATGAAACCTAATTCTTTTGACTTTAATGTGTAATCAGAATTCAATTATGGTTTTGAATATGATTTTTATAAGCTTATCAAAGTACGTGACACATTTAATTCTTCCTCAGGGGAGAAATGTAAAGTATGTCTGTGTACATTCAGGAAAAAGTTGAATGGAATACAAGAAAACTCAACAAAACCAAAATTACTCAGACTTGATTAAGATTTTTCTTAAATTCCTTCCTATGTTTAATTAATAAAATATTCTTTAGTTATTATACAGCTGTGTCAAATATGTATACACCCAGGGTGATCATAGGATAGACTTAATTACTGAATTGAGTGTGTGGCTTTAAACATGTTTGAAAACATTTTGATAGTATTGATATTTCTTTTCCCAATAGTATAAAAGTTTGATAAAATGTTATTTCCAGTGATTTGATGGCATTTCAATTTTTAGGTATTGGAGTGCTTTAGGCCAAAGCATTCTAAACATAGGGATATAACATTTAGTGCCTTCAATTCATACTCTTTACTGTATTCCAGATTAGAGTATAAACAGCTGATACACCAGTGACAATGAAGGGAAGTTGTATGTGCTATTAAGACATTTACGTTCCATCCAAAGAGTGTCCTTGTCCTCTCAGGACTTGACAGGTGGCAGAAGTTTAGAAAGGTGCTGGATTTTGAACTTAGCCTCTAATTCTTTCTGTATCTGAGAAAGTAGAAAAATACGCTCCAAAAATATTCTTTAACATGTTCAGATTGAATCTGTGTTAAGTAGGTATTCAGGGACATTTGTAAATAATTTTTGAATGTGGGAAGACCTTATTGGGAGGGAGGTGTGACGGTATCAAGTTATAGTATTAATATGCGAAACCTGAAAGTAGGTACTAATGCTTGCAAATTTTGCTCATTTCCTTCTTTCTAAAAAAAAAATTAATAAGAGAAGCAGTTAAGTTCTAAACCAGAAGTTGGCAAGCCCTGATTTATTTGTAAGCCTAATTGTCTAACTGGATGAGCTCTATCTCCTTTGGAGGGTTACCACCACTTTGCACCATTTCTAGGGAAGGTAGAACTTCGCTGCTCAAAGGGTGGTCTTCAGACCAGCATCATCTGCATCACAGGTGAGATTTTTAGAAATGTAGAATCTTGCCTCCCCCACTGCAGAAGTACTGAATCAGGATCTGAATTTCAACTAGATTTCCAGGTGAATTGTATGTATACTAAGGTTTGAAAAGCAGTGGTACTGGAACTGGACTGTCTGGGTTCAAATCCCTGCTCTGGCACTTAATAGCTATGTTAACTTAGATAAGGTATGGAATATTTCTGTCTTTCAGTTTCTTATCTGTATGATGAAGATTAAAATGATATCCCTCTTTATAAGTTTGTTGTGAGGATTAGATGAATTAATATGTTTAAAATTTTTTTAACAATGTAAACTTGGTCAATAAAGTGGCCGTAGATGGTTAAAGAGCTAGTTTATAGCAGAATGCCTTCACTCTTGCTGGCGTTTTCTCCAGTGCATCAGCATCTGACTGTAGGAATAATTTCATCCTAATCAGCTCCGCACCTATTTATTGAGACTATGTCAGGCAGCTGTTTTTTTGATGTTAGTAAAAGCAGTTCCTTGGAACTTGAGTAAAAAAGAAAATAAACCTAAGAACATTGGGTAAATCTGAAGAAATAGTATATCCTCTTTAAAGGAATATGCATAAGGTTAATGATACTTAATTCAGTAGAGAATGCTCTGACTGTCCAATAAATTATAATAAAAAATTCTTAAATAATGGTGATAGTTATGTTTTCCCTTTTAAATGTTCCATTGTAGGAATTTGTAGTTTTACTGTATTGAGAATGAGATTATATCAATGTTTTTGTAAAATTTAGATTCTGAATTGATACAGTTTACTCGTTACCTAAACATAGCATTCTTTCCTTCTCTCTGATCTAGGGAGAGATTTTGGAAGCTTTCTCTGATTGGTGTATGAAAGCAGGTCATGATCAAAATAACATGTGATATCTACATAGCTTTGTTGGTTGCTTATACAATACTTGGTTTTAAACCCTCCCACACATATGGATAGATTGCTTTTTCTTTTTTACTTATGCATTTGATTGCTGTTAGCCAACAATATTAGCCAGTTTATATTAGCCAGTGTGTGCTATGTGAAGGTACCCTATTTTATAAAACAAAATTGTGTCATTAATCATCTAGTCCTTTTGTTCTCAACTCTTGAAAAAAAATCCTGCAGTTGCCTTTTTATAAAAATTAAATCTCAGTTGGATGCTTGATTTGTAAAACAGATAAGTATAGAACTACTCTGACTGAAGGTGTTTTCCATCTCACTCTACTGTGGTCATCTACCAAGAGATAGTTCTTATTTTATTATTAATTAATTACATTTTGGCATCAGCATAGACCTCAAAAATCATGAGGATTTTTCTTGGTACTTGGACATTCCTGATAATTTTAAATGTTTTATTTTTCAATAAGCTAATAATTGGTTCAGCACAGCTGTAATATCAATACGTGAATCCGGTATGTTAATACTATATACTATAATTATTTACTTGTTTGTCTACCTTCTGCAAGAGTTAGTGTTCCTTTGAAAGGAGGATTGTCTTGAACATTTTTCTGTCTTGCTTCACACAGTGCTTTTCATGTGAAGATTTATTAAGTTAATAAATAAGTTGAAGTCTGTCAGATTGACAGGAATAGAAATTCCAGGCAAAACAATGAGTTTGGATTGGAGAAAATCTATTAAATATCCCATATATTCTTTACTTTTTCATAATTGTAATTTTTAATATGATTATTCAGAGGTATTTGGTTACCATTTTTATTATAAAAGGAAATTGATTCACAGTAAAGCTAATTATTTCCCTCATATATGCCAGTGTAGCAGAAGGACTCAGTTCTGTTGTGACTAAAAATTTTTTCCAAAAGAACGATGTGATTGAAAATAATATTCTTCCCCATCTAAAGGTCACATTTTTATTAGGGATCTATTAAGTTCAGTGCAGATAATGTAATTAGAAAGTGTGTGAAAACTGTGCATTTAAAAAGTTGCGTGGTTACTTTGCCGCTACATGCAGGACTCTCAAATTGTTTTGTTGTTCCTTTCTATACATAACCAACTGGTACCTTATTCTCTCCTTGAATAAGTTGCTGTAACAGCAGATGGATATGTTTAGTTATAAGAAAGTCAACAAGTCATTGTTCCTTAAGAGTGCCGGGCGCTCCAATTGATAACAGAGAACTTGATCTGCCATTCTGGTCTTTCCTACAAAATTAAGATTAAAAACATAGAACAAAACCACCTGCAGATCTAGAGAAATAGAAAATGGTTTTTTCCCTTCCCATACTGCTTTTAACAGGGAAATATATTTGGCATTTTAGAATCTAGAAGAATAAACATCTTTAAACTTTTAATATTTCTCTTGCCTCAGTTCTCAACTGGGGGCAGTTTTTGCCTTCTTATTCCCTCACCCCACCCTGGCCTAGGGGGCAATTGGCAATGCCTAGAGACTTTTCACAACTGGGGGAAGAGGGGCTGCTACTGATAATTTAGTGAGTAGAGGTTAGGGACGCTGCTAAATACCTTGTAATGCCTAGGTCAACTCCCTCCAGCAAAGATTTATCTGGGCTATAAAATGTCAGTAGTGCTGAGGTTGAGAAATCCTGCTGTAGATGTTTATTCCAGTACCTTGCCTCTTTAATTTTTACATGGTTTGCTTTTTACCATTTTCCTCTTACTAGTGATGCCTACTGAATACATTCTCCTATACCTTCCTCAGAGTTGGTATCCCCATCTCCCACTACTCTTGTGCTGTAGTTTATCTTATGTTATCTGATACATGTCTGTTTTTTTATGTGAACCTACAGGAATGGCTACCTTGAGTACCTGCTAAATTATGGTCTATTGAGGCCAGAAATGCTTACAGCAGTATTTTTAATTAACTAGTCTCCTTCTAGTTAATTATACCCTCTCATGATTTAGCTTTAGGCTGGTTGTATCTGTGTGCTACTGGGAATATTGAAGTATCATCAAGTAGAAATACCATTGGAAAGTCATCAAAATTCAATTGGATTCAGTACATTGATTGAACTACAAACAGGTTAGAAAGCCATGCTCTTCATTTGACTTTTATTTTTATCATTAAGACAACACAGAGATTATTTACTTCTATTATTGTTACAAGTCCACAGTCCTTTATTCCAAACTCTTGGGGGCCAGTAATGTTTCAGAATTCGGAAATTTTAAGATTTTAGAAAGGGAATGTGATATATTTGTTGTGTTTTATGTAACACCGCCAGTGGGATCTGGAGAAGCACTCCATAATCAAACACATTCATATTTCTACAGTCAAATTGTATGCATGTTCATATTAAGGGGATAAATAGACACTACAGATAGTTTTTGGTTAGTTCATGTTTGGTGTTGGTGTTGCTGCCAAATTATTTTTCTCCAAACTTACTTTTTTTTTAATCTTTGATTTTTAGAGCTTTTGGGATATTCCAGAATTGCGGGTAAGCAATTGTGGCTCTATAATACTTCTGTTACAATGACAAGTGACTTCAGCTATTTTACTCATGGTGAAAGGGTGTTTAAAGTCTTGTTCAGCTTTTCTTTCTTTTACCTGTTTCCTGATAGCTGTTTTTAGTTTCTCGGTTGTTATTTTTGTACTGTTGCTTTTTTTTTTTTTTTTTTTGTATAATTTGTGTGCTTAACTAGAAAAAAGTTTAGACTCTTGATTTTAGAATTTTTTCTCCTTAAGGTGAAACTATAAGTATCAGTTTCTTTTTTAAGTTATTCTGTGTACATTCGATTACTTTTCTGCTTTGCTATCAGAATTCTCTTTTAACCATTCTATTCATCCTGGATATACAAAATTACACAGAAAGGAAGATATCCTTTAATACCTAAGCTCAGGACTTGCCATTTTTATGTATGCATTTTGTCTAGCATTTGAGTGCAGTTAGGCTGTAAAAGGAGACGTTGAATTTTGCTAAGCTGTGTTGCGTTAACAAACAAACCTAGAAAGCTTATAACGTGAACATATAAACATTTGTCTCACTTGTATGAAGTCCTCTGTGGGTCCAGACTCTCCTGGTTAGCTCTTCCACGTGTCGGCTCAGATCTGTGCAGCTTACATCTTGTAGCCCTGCCATTTGGAACATGTGTCCAGGCAAGATAGCTAGAGGGTCATGTGCTGTCTAACTGTTAAGTGCTTTGGTCTGGAAGTTAAGACATGAATTAATCACTTGGCCTCGACCAACTGCAAGGTGGCTGGAAAATGTCGGGGAGCATATGGATATTCAGTGAGAAATCGATTTCTCTCCCTATATACAAAGGATATATACTTCATGAATAGGTGAGCACCCAGCCTGACACTACTGGATTCCATAGTATAGTGCCTATTAATATGCTATTTTATTTAATTCCCAAAACAATCCTTTGAAGTATCATTCTTGTTAAGATTTCAAAAGCTAATCTGAGAGTTGTCACACATGTAGTGCATATATATAACAGCTCCAGGGCAAAAATGTAGGCTTACTTTTTTTCTTTTAATATATTTATTTATTTATTATTTTTGGCTGTGTTGGGTCTTCATTGCTACTCGCAGGCTTTCTCTAGTTGAGGGGAGCGGGGGCTGTTCTTCGTTGCGGTGCGCGGGCTTCTCATTGCGGCAGCTTCTCGTTGCAGAACACAGGCTCTAGAGTGTGCAGGCTTCAGTAGATGCGGCGCGTGGGCTCAGTAGTTGTGGCTCATGGGCTCTAGAGCGTGGGCTCTATAGTTGTGGCGCATGGGTTTAGTTGCTCCGCAACAAGTGGAATGTGGGATCCGCGGCATATGGGATCTTCCCGGACCAGGACTTGAATGCGTGTCCCCTGCATTGGCAGGCAGATTCTTAACCACTGCGCCACCAGGGAAGCCCGTTAGGCTTACTTTTTACGTGAAGGTAAGCACTTTTGCTTTTGTACACTGCTGCTTGAGAAATCTGGTAAAAGCATTCAGAGTTGTTTAAGGGTTTGTAGGTGCATGCTTAGTATAAGTACATCCCATTTGTTTGCTTATAGTCTCTTGAAGGATCCAAAATACTGTATGGTTTTAGAACCTGGCAAGTGAGGTCCAGATGGTGAGTTGGAGAAAGAAGAGTTGCCTTCTTTGGCTTGGGGGTGCTAGGCTCGCCTTGGGTCTTTTTTTTTTCTTCTTTTTAAATCATTCAGAAGCATTTTCTTTTCAAGGAGCATTCCCCAAGTTGCCAGCTTTCTTGCCTATTCTCTTGCCTTGTAAGGAAGAAGGTCAGGGATTGAATATGATCGTGATGGAAAAGGCAAATCTTTGTTCTCTGGCTTGTAGTTCCTTGTGTAAGGCTTTTCTTTGGGCAAAGCAGTGAGACTTTAAATCTGCCTCTACTTTTTTGTCTGGGGTATTGTGAAGTGGTCTATGTTTATGAATTGCTTTGAAGTTGGAAAAAAAATCTATGGATAAGAATTTCTAGTTTTATGGAGAAAAGTCCTAATCACATAGGATTTTAGGAGTATTTTAATGCTGATTTCTCAGCAACATGTGCTCTTGTTATTTTTTAATACTGGTATTAGATCTGACTTTTTATAGAAATTTGGCTTTATATTAGATCCCTCTTAATTTTGTCTTGTTTTCTATAGTTTCATAGTTTATTTAAGCACTATTTTTCCTAAACTTGTGAGTTTATACAAAAATATTTCCAGATAATAGTATGGAGATTTGCTTTTTTCCTAGGAGTTTCTCTGGAAGAGGAACTGTTCTGCTTAGAAAACAGAGCTGATGTTTTCAGTGTGACCTGCTAGGTTGATATAGTTCATTTTAGATTGATAAAACGAAATGAGTTTTATGAATCATATCTGTGTCTTCCATCTTGTCTAAATGCTGTATAAAAATTAAATTCTAAAACTTTCAGCTTTTTCTTTCTGTTGACATTTCATCAGTTTTTTAAGGGTATAAAAGGAAATAGCGTAAGCTTGTTTTTAGCACCTGTTTTGGATGTGATGGTCAGTAAGATGTGATTAACCTTAAGTAATAGCAAGAGGGTCAAATTTCTAGAGTTATTAAATTTTAAAAATCCCAGCCTCCTGTTTGGTCCTTGTTGTAAATAATAATTGTTTTAATTTTATGGTTATTTGCAACAGATAAAACTTTGAAAGGAGTTGCAATATTGCCTTGTTCATTCATTGTCCAAGGTTTAATCTGTCTGTTTTGGAGGGATTTCGACCAGTTTTGCCATTCTGAAGTTTCTTTGCTGCTTCACTGTCCCAGAGTAAATATACTTTGTCATTCTGTTTAACTTCTAGCTTGTCTGGGGAGAAATAAAGACATCTCTAGTCTGAAATTGCTTTTGGGAGTATAGCTCCACATGTTTTGGTCTGAGTGAAAGGCCTAGGGAAACATGAATTTTGTTACCTTTTTATTTTATTTTCCTTTACTTATAAATCATCATGATGATTCTCCCTTTATATCCATGGGACTCGCTTTTTATAAACACCATTCATTCCCTTTCTGAGGGTGGTTATTTGTAGTTTGTTTTGCCATTTACAATCTTATAGGTCCTTTACAAATGGATCATTTTTTTACATTAAATTTTAGTAGGTCAAGAATCCATTTATTTAGGGTCCCCAAGAGAATTGATCTCAGAAGATTGTGGCTGCACATTTTTTATGGCTTCCTACTGCTTTCTGTGGTCTTCTCAATTTAAACAGTAACAACATCAAAATATAGAGGGCATCATAAAGCCTTGGCTTTATGGTTTTATTTTTGTTTCACACTTGTTTCTAAGGGTATTGGTAATATTTGTTGGATTTGTAAATACTTGTAGTAAATCTACCTGCTATCACAAAGAGGGGAAATCTGGCATTTGAAGGGTTTAAACACAAACTTAGATGCACACGACCCGTGTGGAATTCAGCGACGGTTTTAACTAGTGCACCTTTAGATTTTCTTTATTTTATTTACACCAGTGTCTGTTTAAAATTTGTAAAGACATTTCTGTTATATCCTCCCAGATGCTTAATATCCCCATATCCATTAGAGGACTATGCCAAGTATTCATTTTGTTCTTTTATAAGCCGGAAAATAAACATGTTGCAAATGATCGCTTTTCCCTCCTGCTGAGGTTTCTTAATTTTTTTAAATTAACTTATTATGGAGAACTTGAAACATATACAGAAGTAAACAGACTAGTGTGATAAATGCCCTTGTAGCCTTCACCCAGTTTCAATAGTTACCAACCTTTGACCAATTTCGTTTCATCTATAACACCAAACCATTTCACCCTCCCATATTACATTGAAGCAAATCTCAGACATCATTTCATCTGCATTTTTAAAGAACAGCTATTTCAGTGTGCATTTTCAAAAGGTAAGGACTTCTTTTAATTTAACCACAATGTCATTAACACATCTAAAAATATCAAAATTCCTGAATCAGTCATTGTTCAAATTTACAAATGTCTCAGGGATGTCTACCTTCCTTCTTCACAACTAATTTGAATCAGTATCCAAATAAAGTAGAGACACTGTGATTGGTCAATGTTTTTTATGTATCTTCCAATCTGTAAGTTCTCTCTTTTTGTTTTTGTCTTTCTCTTTTTCATTTTTGCAATTTATTTAATGAAATAGGGCTGAGTTTCTAAGTCTGGATTTGCTTATTGCATTCTTAGTCATAGTATAATATCTTTCTTTGTGTTCAGTGTTTCCTGTAAATTTGGGAGTTTGGTCAAGAGACTTGTTCATGTTCAGGATTGATAGGCCCCCCCCCCCTTTTTTCTTTTGACAAAACTGCTTTATAGGTGGTAGTGAGCTTTTCTATCAGGAAACACTTAAGATCTGATTGTCTTTTTGTGATGCTGGTAGTCATTGGAATACATCTCTTAAGAGAAATTTACCCACATCTTCCATTTGGTTACCAATCTGGTGAGTTACATAGTGAAGGCAGAATAAGTGGTTAATTCCTCCCCTTGTTTATCAGATTTATTTTTTTCTTCCTTTTCAGAATAATGAGTTGGTTTCCTATTATCCTTTTCAGACTCATTGTGAACTTGTATTTGTTGTGTTTCATTCCATTGCAGTACTTCAGTATATGCTGCTATAGTCCTTACAGACCTTCTTAATTTTAAATAAACTTCAACTTAAATTGCTTTGCCTTAGGAAACTTTGGATGTATAAAAGTTGCATGGACATATTTGGTGGTAAAATAATGCAAATGCATGTTATTCAACTTAACCAATGCCCTAGGTGTTATTTTTAAAACTGAATACTTACCGAAACTGTTGCTTTAAGCATAACATATTTTCCTGGCCACCTCTTCATTTGTCAAGGGATAATCAATGTCTTAGCATTAGAATAACCAAAATTCCTTCGTTAGAACTATATGTCTTTTCTTAAGTTCTGAATTAAAATAGATTAAGGTGGAATGCAAAGACCTTTATCAGAATCAAATTATCACAAGAATTAAGTTTAAGAATGAACTTTGTTGTTCATTTTTATCTAAATATGCAAGAAGAATACACAAGAAAAGCGACCTTCTTTGTCTGTTTACAGTGTTTCTTATCAGTGTCCACTTCGGCATTTTGGACTGGGTTGTGCTTTGCCTTAGAAGACGCTGAGCATCCTTGGACTTCGCTGACATAGTGCTAGTAGGGCCTCTCCCAGTACTGTGGCCACCAGAAACCAACTCCTCCTCCCATTTCCAGATGTCTAGGGGGGAAGAAGGGTTATCATTTCCAGTTGCAAATTACTGGTCTAGATTCCACATTATAATGATAGCAAATCATAATGCTGTAATAAAAATATTTTTGTATAGCATTGCTTTAGTAATGTATGATTTGTAATAGACTTCTTATGTAAAATCTGTCATGACCAAATGTGTATGATTTTACTGCATATGAAATTGTCTTCTATGCAAAAAATAGATATTTTTTTCCTCTAGCATTTTACTTTTTACACCTCCCCCAAACTCTGAAATCCTTCATTAAATTTAAGCTTTTTGTATGACCTTAACGTGTACATATACACACTCTCTGGCAAATATGTATCTTTGTATATTCCTTTGATCTTTTTATTGTGAGTGAATTTGATTTTATTTACAGGAAAACCTGTGCTCTTAACAGGATTTTTCTGCTAGCCCATTGCCTGAAACTGAACCTTTCCTTTTCATTTATCTCCGGTCTCTTTCCAATTATTAACCTTATCCTGTTTCTGAGAGGTTTTTTTTTTAAGCCCATTTAATTGTCACCTTTTCTCTTCTTATCCACTCTCTGGCTGCCCATTTATCTTCTAGTTTACTGAGCCATATATATCGCCACATCTCCACTTTTCTGTCTTGTATTTCTTTCATCTTTTTGTAATCTGGCTTTTCCTCTTCTATTTTATTTGAAAAAGCTATTTGGTAATCTAGCTGTCAGTGTTTTCTTCATATGACTTATTTTTAATTTCTTTTTTGTTTTAACTGCCTGCCTTCTTATATGTCTTTACTTTCAACTTCTTTTTGACGTCCCTGAAATGTCTCTTCTTTCTCCTAATTACTCTTCTTTAAGTATTTAGTATTTCCTCTTATGTGGCGTATTATTCTTTTTTTTCACTCTTGTATCTTTTATCCCTTCTCATTTCCCCTGGGCACTCATGTCACATTGTGTCACAGCTGCTTCTTGATTATGGAATTCCCTCAGGAATTTTAGTGGGTGTACGTCAAAATGTTCTGCATTTGGTTCTTAACTTATCTTTATTTTAAATTTCTGTTACGTATAAAAGCTATGCTCTGGCAGAAGTGGTCTGTTTCCCACCCCCTGGGCATAACATGGGTTTCTAGGCTCTGCATCTCTGTTTACCTTCTCTCACTGCATAGACTGGCTTTCATCCACCAAACAGTAGTGCTCCTTTAAGGCCCATTTCAAATCCTACATCTTGTGAAGCCTTTCCTGCATATCTCTCTTTTGAGAGACCTACATATTTATTCTCTGCTACTTATCGCCTCTTGTCACATGCTCTTTCTTTCCAACTGAACTGGGCACCAGAACTGGGTGTGGATCTTACGTTTCTTTACATTTTCACCTCTTAGTATAATACTCTTGCACTACATTTTAGGATAATGTTAATGAACTCCTAAGTTGAAAGTAGGTCTGAAGCTAGCCAAATTCTCAGAGGTGAGGCATACCACAGGAACCCTACTTTGACCATACATCCTGGTTTATATCTTTTGTCTTGGTGTAATTGTTAATAGCATTTCCTTTCACTTTCAGAAATATCCCAGTTAGTATGATAAGTTGTGGCGTTACCTTGCCCTAATGCTATATGTGGGCAGTGTTCTGGTTAGGCTTGGTGAATCAAAAGATTCTTGTAATCAAGCATTGTCCAAAGCAGAGATTCTAATTTCGTAGTCCAAGGGTGGCCTGAGAATGTGCATTTTGAGAAGCATGTCTTAGGATTCACGTACTAGCTGCACTGTAATCAGTTTTTTGAGAAATAGTGCTCTGAGGTTTAGGGTCCTTGTTGGGATGAGGAGACTTGGGAAGGGACAGGGGAGATAATGAAATACCATTTATTCTCTATGAAGCTAGAGAACAGTTAAGATCGTGTTTCTTACTTGGTTTTTAATGGCTAGCTGTTTCTTAACATAAGCACTCTCTATACTTTGATTGCCTGTGTCCTAATGCAAAAGATTGGTAAAAGTGTGTGGCAGGAGTGTGCGAAACATTAGGGCCGTGTGTATATGTATGTGTGTTTAGCTAATGACTTAATGAGGGCATGAACTTTTAGTGCGAACAGCTGAAAATAGAAGTAAATCAGAACTTAATAAGATGCAACTTTGGAGGAAGATGGCATTAGCTAAAAGCACCAGAGACATCCCTAAATCTTACTAGATGTTTTTATTTAAAAAAAAAAAAAAGAGGGCTTCCCTGGTGGCGCAGTGGTTGAGAATCTGCCTGCCAATGCAGGGGCACGGGTTCGAGCCCTGGTCTGGGAAGATCCCATATGCCGCGGAGCAACTGGGCCCGTGAGCCACAACTGCTGAGCCTGCGCGTCTGGATCCTGTGCTCCGCAACAAGAGAGGCCACGATAGTGGGAGGCCCGCGCACCGCGATGAAGAGTGGCCCCCACTTGCCACAACTAGAGAAGGCCCTCGCACAGAAACGAAGACCCAACACAGCCATAAATAATAAATAAATAAAGAAAAGAAAAGAAAAATAAAAGAAAAAAAAAAAGAAAATTTAAAACAAACTTCAACAGCAGTCTCTTAACGATAATTGACAGAGTATGATTCATTTGAAAACATGAATTAGATTATTTGTAAAATAACTTTTAAAAATTTATGCTTAATACTTTTATTAAATACTTTTCTCTATAGATTTACAGTTAAGATGTTTTAAACTTCCAAGTGGTAGCTCTTTCCCATATTATCTTTTATTCTAGAGCACAGGAAAAGATGACAAACTACCTTAAACATGTTTTGAGGCAAATATGACCTAAGTCCCCAAGCATGATACTAGTACTGCCAAAATGACAATGGTCTAATTTCATTGATGAACAAAGAACATTAAAATTGTAAAAACAAATAGAATACTCTTCAAACAAAGGAAGTTTGTTGCAAGACTGAAGAATGGCAGTTCCCAGTCCTCTGATATATCACAACAGTAGGCTAAAGAAGAAAAGTTATTGAGCATTTCAAGAAATACATAATATGATATAACTAAAAAAAAGGAAAGAAACAGACTCACAGATACAGAGAACAAATTAGTGGTTATCGGGGGGGAGGGGCAACATAGGGGTAGGGGATTAAGAGGTACAAACTATTATGTATAAAATAAGCTACAAGGATATATTGTACAACACGGAATATAGCCAATATTTTATAATAACTATACATGGAGTATAACCTTTAAAAATTATCAGTCACTATATTGTACACCTGTAATTTATATAATATTGTATATCAACTGTACTTCAGTTTTTTTTAAAAAAAGAAACACAATATGAAATAAAAGCATTTGGTACATTTTATCCACTTATAAGTTATGGACATTTTGGTTGTTTCCACCTTTGGGCTGTTGTGAATAGTGCTGCTGTGAACTTGTGTGTACAGGCATTTGTTTGAATACCTGTTTTGGGTTCTTTAGGGTACATTCCTAGGAGTGGAATTGTGGTCATATACTTGCCAAACTGTTTTTCACAAAGTCTATGCCACTTTACTGTCTCACCAATAACGTATGAGGGGTCGAATTTCTCCATGTGCTTGCCATACTTATTTTCTGTTGTTTATTTGTTTGTTTGTTCATTATAGCTATTCTGGTGGGTGTGAAGTGGCATCTCATTGTGGTTTGGATTTGCATTTTCCTAATCGCTCCTGATGTTGAGCACCATTTGGTGTATTTTAACTGACTCTCAAATCTTAAACAGTGAATTAGAAGAGAATTCTTCCTTAAAATAATAAAATATGCTTCTCTTTTAACAAAAAGCCAATATTCTATTTGTTGAAAATACTTGTGAACAGTTTTTAAATTTAGGGGTGGGGGGAAACCAAAGGTGCCACCATTATAGTTAGGTAATAACTGTGACTATAAAATTCCCAACTATTGGGAAAGCAGAGACAGATCCCCCCCTCTTCCACCCGCAAAACAAACAGACGAGCAAAAACTGTCCTTTTGTACATCCAGGAAGTCCAGCTGACCCAGATAAAGGGCTCTGGAGTTGGACAAATACAAGTTCAAGTCCCAGCTCCACAGATTAACTGTGAGCTTTTGAGCAAGTTATTTAGCTTTTCTCTCAGAAATCCAGATAATAATCCTATTTCATCTGTTTTTTTTAGTGAGTTAGATATTACATACCTTGTATATGTTACATGTAATGGTAAATAGCAGTTATATGGAAAAATAAACAGGCATGTTTATGGAAGAACATTTTGAAAAACTGAGGTATTAGAACCAGTAATTGTACAAAAAAATAATTCTAGTCCACAAATAGCAGTGATGAGTGGGACAGAATAAGAAAATATTATACAGCATGGTAATTGATTTATTTCTCTGGTGAGAGTTAAATTTTTGTGTTCAGCAACCATCTTTTGCATTTTTCATTATCAGCATTTAGCCCAGTTTCTAGCATGTGGAAGATACATACGTATTTTTTTAAGTTTTGTTGAATACAGGTTCAGATTGACAGAGTATATTAAACAAACACCTTAAAAAATCTGTTAAAGTAACTTTCCAAAACATGGAATTAAGAGTACTTATTAAATCAAGCTGAGGTAAATGAATAGTGATTTTAAAAATTGTTAATCGGCCTTCCCTGGTGGCGCAGAGGTTAAGAATCCACCTGCCAGTGCAGGGGACATGGGTTTGAGCCCTGGTCCGGGAAGATCCCACATGCCGCAGAGCAACTAAGCCCGTGCGCCACAACTACTGAGCCTGTGCTCTAGAGCGCACGTGCCACAACTGCTGAGCCTGTGTGCTGCAGCTGCTGAAGCCTGCGCTCCTAGAGCCCGTGCTCCACAACAAGAGAAGCCACCACAATGAGAAGCCCGTGCACCACAACGAAGAGTAGCTCCCGCTCACCGCAACTAGAGAAAGCCCGTGCGTAGCAACGAAGACCCAACAGAGCCAAAAATAAATAAATTAATTAATTAAAAATAAATAAATAAAAATTGTTACTCACAACTTTTACAATATAATCTCCATATGGATGAAAATCTTAAATATACTGTAAAAAGTCAAATACTTATGTGGAACATTTCAGGAGGTTTGGGGACCACAAATTTCCTTCCAAGCTCTAGTTTTATAAGTGGATTATTACATTTACTGTAAATTAGTATGAAGAAACAAATTAAAATTTGTCACTTATTCAGGAAAGATACTTGGGAGAGAAATAACTTTATACCCTTTAGAAAGTTGAGAGCTTGCATGTTGAAAGTAGAATTAAAAGAGCTTCTTAAATAGCTGGTGAAAAGAAAAATAAAATTATGTTTTGCCTTGACTTTCCCCCTTATGAATGTGTGGGGGAACAAGAAGTGGAATTATAACAAAAGAGAAGATTTGGAGAAGGGGTGGGTTAATGGAGCACCAGATCAGTAGGTTTGTTCAAGCACAATGGAAGGAATAGGCGGAAAAGTAGAGAAAAAATAGAGATTAGCCTAATGAAACTCAAAATTGAATATAAGGATCCTGACATGGAAGGGCAATAGGAAATCTCTGCAGAGTATTGAAAAGAGGAGTTGGGGTTTAGAGGTGTAACAGATGAGCCTGTAAAGTGAGTTGTAGGGTGGTTAAAGCGACTTAGGTAACTAATTGGCAAATGGATGCTCCTGGGGGAAATGATCTGGATACAGTTCATTGTTCAAATCAATTAATATATTATTTTCAAATATGAATGAGGAGATTTTATAATTTTACCTTTTTAAACCTCTTGTAAGACAGTGCTATTCTCACTTTTAAATACTCGGTGACGAAAGAAAGTGACGTTTATGTATGTCTTTGTGTTTTAATAATGGAAGTTTACAAGGAAGTTGTACTTTTCTAGCTGTTGCACATTGGGGATTCAAGGACTTGAGTATCACAAGCAACAGGCATTAATTACAGTATCACAGAAGCCCAGTTGTCATTAGTAAGAACTACATGTGGCCTTCCACGCCTAGCTGGCAAATAAAATTCTGGGAATTAGGTTGACTTTATGATTGGCCTACTAACCACCTCTTGAAATGGATTTGTTTTAATGGATTTCTGTTTTGATGAAAATGTGTACCAGTTGTTGGCTGCATGACAAAAGCACTAGCACGTTAGTAACAGCATAACGTTCAAGTATATAATCTATATTATACATTAATACGTTTATTCTGTATTTGTAGTGTTCACTGGTGTTAACAAGTCCTAAGAGGTTGTATGAAAAGTACGGAGGTGGGACAGGAAATGTAGATTGTGTAAATTGGCAGATGCTTATCTCTTTTTTGTTGTTAAAGACAAACTTAGGAATGATTACAAATGAAGAAAGTCCTCTAAACTCATAGATTTAGAGGCTATGACTTAGAACAGTGCTGTCCAATAAAAATATAATGCAAGTCACATATGTAATTTTCAATTTTCTAGTAGCATTATTAAAAATTTTTTTAAATGAAATTAACTTTAAAGTTTTTATTAATGCAGATATCCAAAATTATTACTTCAACATGTAAACAATATATACAGTATCTTTGAAATTTGGTCTGTATTTTACACTTACAACATATTTCATTTCAGACTAGCCACTTTGTAAGTGCTTAATAGCCATAGGTAGCTAGTGGCTACTGTATTGGACAGCATGGATTTGGAATGTTTGCCGTGTCTTTCTATCTGTCATGGGTTAACTTGTCTTTTACTCCCTCTTACCACTTTTTATTGTGCATAGATTTTAAGAACTGGGGCACACCCCAGTTTGTAAAAGTAAGATTAATAACCCTTCATGGCTGGAGGGAATTAGATGTGAAAGGTCTAAAAGAAAGCTCAGCACCCAGTGTAGAAATGCAAGCTGCTTTCCATGGGATTCTGTTTTGAAATATATTTCTCTGCCCATGATTCTTCATTATTGCTGTCTTATGGTAGTATGTGCATCCTTTTTACTTGAGAAAGAATCTTTTTGTGAATGGAGAGTATGTCTTGAACATCACTTTTGTGACAGGAAGTATATTTGGCTTAATTAGGATTCCTAGATGGAGGAGTTTATTTAGTAAGGAGGTTACATTGGACTTAAATGTATTATTATTGGTTTTCTAAGCTGAAATGTCATTTGTTATGAGTTTAATTTTTTATATTAACACCTTTTAAGCAAATGTAAGCTTATGTATTTGTAACTCTTTTACCTTGTTACAGATAATCTTGCCATTAGCAATACTCATGTTTTAGACAGTCTCTAATGAGCAAATATGGTGTTCTCACTATGGGCATTTTTAGAAGTACTGCTTTTATTCAAATTATTTGTGTCTTATTTTCTAGGAACTTAATTCCTGGAGGGATAATATTATCTCAAGATGTAAAGTTGACTTAATCTAGTTACAGTTGGACCTTATTTGATGTAAACTTTAAATAAGATAGTTCTCTGTTTTTCTGGATTGTGATTTTTATTTACTACCCTAATGCCATAGTCATTTTGCTGTTTTTGAACACTTAATTTGAATATTAAAAACTTCATGAAATAAAATTTGCATATAGTACACGGTAAAACCAGACTGTGTTTTCCAAGGCTTCTAATCTTTTATATTTTTATACCATTTTTTCTTATGTGTTGAATTATGACAAGTGTCACTTAATTGCAGGTATGCATGCCCATTTGATGCAATAGCTATTACTTATTGACTGTGCTAGGTACTTTGCTAGGTAATGTACATGTATTATCTTTTTTCTCAGTTCTCTCAGGGAGATATTATAATCATCTTTTTAGAAATGAGAAGAGTAAATCTTTGAGAGATTATGTAACTAGTCTAAAGACATGCTAATTAATTGTGGAAGCAAGCTTCAAGCTCAAGTCTGTCTGATCCCAAAAGCCATGCTGTTCATCACAGTGCCGTAGATATTCTGACGGCATCAGGTGTGAATGTGTGTGTGTGTGTGTGTGTGTGGGCACGTGCCTTAGTGCGCGGCTGTGTGTATTTGTGTGTGTGAGAATGTGTATGTGGGGTGGCGGTGAAGAGATGAGGATAATCATTTTAGCACAGTACTCCATGAATACTTGTCAGTTTATGCTTGTGTTGTGTGCACATGCTTAGGGCTTGTTTCTTTTTAAAGAGGCCTAGGCATTATAGTCTGCTATACTTGTAAGAAAGTAATATATATTATGTAGTGACGACCAAGGCTGCTGTTGCTTCTTGGCCTTTTGCCAAATGTAGTTTTGAAGGCTAGTATTGATATATTAAATCTTAAGGTATACTATATCTTACAAAGAAAATATTTGAAAAAAATTTAAATAAAACCCAAGAGTTTATATTTGCATATACTTGCGTACCGGCAGCCTGTAAGCCAAATGTAGCACTGTGTGTTTGTGTGAACTGTTTTAAAAAACTGATTTTGAATTCCTGTATCGAGACTCACTTGGTTGCAGTAGTAGAAAATTCAAACCAAACTGGTTTGAGAAAGGCATTAATTTGTTGGCATTAACTGAATAATGGCACAACTGAATAAGTTGTCTCACATAACTGGGAAGTTCGGGGTAGAGTTGGCCTTAGTCATGTCCTCAACGTCTTGACTTACCTCTCCATCTGCCAGGTCTGTTTCCTTTTAGTTGACTCCAGTATTGGACAAGCTTTGTCGTTGTGGTTATAGGATAACTGCCTAGCACCTCCCAGCTACATCCTTTAGGTTCAGATGTAGTATGAAATAGTGTGAGATTACTAGGCCCAGTATTTCTATCAGAAGTCCAGTCGCATCTCCATAACTCTAATTGGGTTCATCATTGAATCAGTCACAATGGGGTGAGTGGAGCAAGGGTGAAATGTTATGCATTTATGGTTCATGCCTATCCCTGATATTGGGGTAGGTGTATAGGTTATGAGAAGGGCTGCAAATGTGAAGTGGCTTACCACAAGTCAGGTAAGTGGGGCTGAGTAGCAAAACCAATGTGCATTTCTTTTGGGGTGGCAGGTATTCTTTATTTCACCATAGTCCTCACTCTTTCAAGCATGCTGGCTTATTTAAGTAATTTACATTACCTGCTTGGTACTTTAGAGTACTTGGTTTTAATTCCTCTGGTTTATATCTTCCTGTTATCAGAAATTATTGAAGAATTTGTTGTGTTTATATAAAATGTATATTTTTCTCTAGTGCATTTAACAGATCTATTTTTATAGTTTAATCTTTTGGATATCTGTGGCTTACTTTTTGAATAGGAAGTTACATTTGTTTGAGTTGTGGAATGGCAAAGATGTTTACAAAGGGTTGGGTTATTTTTTAAATGACTTTACCAAAACAAGTTTATTTCTTGGTTAAACCTCAGCCAGATGTCCTGAACTGCTTCTGGCAGTTTTTTAGAAGATCCTGTAGCCAAGGTTTTGACATATATGTATAGTTACAACTAAACCAGGAGCTACTAATCTAAACACCAGTGGATGGGCTGCTGTAGTTGGAAGGAAGAGGTTCCAAGCCTAGCCCTTATGTAGGAACAGAATCAGAGGCATTTCTAGAGTCCCTGACTCAGAGCAAGCCAGAACTGGATGGGGTAGAGAGGCACAAGTCTGTGGCACTATTTGGGATTTGTGTCAACAGGTTAAAATTAAGAGTGGGATCTAGAATTGAGTACAACTAATGTAGAAAAAACTCTTCCAACAGGATTCTCTTGCACTGGCATTAGATTCAGAGCCTTAGGGTTTGCTCTCAGGCATGTCTTTGCATGTTTTAAAGACACACCTCTCCACCCATTGTCTATATTTACTCTCTCTATATTGATTGTGATTTCCAATTTTGTCGACTTCCACTCTTTGCCTTTAATCCTTTTGAGTCTAGGGTGGCCGGATAAAATACAGGACACCTAATTAAATCTGAATTTCAGATACACAACAAATAACTTGTTAGTATAAGTATGTCCCAAATACACATGGGATATACTTATACAATATTTCTTGTTCATATGAAATTCAATTTTAACTGAGTGTCCTGGGTTTTTCTTCAAATAAACTTTTTATTTTGAGATAATTATAGATCCATATGCAGTTGTGAAAAATAATTCTGAGAGACCACCCTGTATTTTTATTTGCTAAATCTGGCAACCCTCTCTGGGTCTTTTCATCATAAGGCAACCCAACCTCAAAGCAGTTGTGTTTTGCCAATGATAAATATTAGTTGGAAACCTTTTGGAGACCCTCTAATACTTCAGACAAGACTGATTTTTGAAAAAATAATGTTTGATGTAAGATACTACTAAAAGTACTTCAACATTTTCAAAATTGCAGAATAAAATTACTTTAAAAGCTATGCAGGATACTGCATTGGAAATGTTAGGAAACAATGAACTAATTTAGCTTGAGACATCTCTGAGCAGGTAATATTTTGATCCAGGTAGTCTCAGATCTCTTTCATCACCCAGTCCTTTAAAGTTGTTACAACTCCTTTGACCCAGATTTGGCAAGAGGGTTTATAGTTCTCTCTTTTCTAGCAGTTTGTGGTGATTTCAGAACTGTGGAATTATAATTTGCCTACCACACCTTTGAATAAGATGGGAAACAGAAAAGACGGGATGCTTCCGGTTTTCAGAGTTCTTGCGTCAAATTGAATCAGCTAGCTTGTTTCAATTTGTCCTTTTTCCTCATCTTGACAGGATAGCATGGGGAGAAACATGACCAACTTGTTTCCCACACAGCTACTTAGTCAATCCCAGCTGTTACTCTTCATTGGTAAACAAACCTCATTAGTACTTTTATTTTAGAATAGACCGAACTGGGGGAAAGGAGAGGAAGTAGAACTGTGAAGTAAAACTGTATACTAAGTAAAACTTAGTAAAAATTGATCATCTCTCTTTTTCCTTTATGCTTGGAAATAGTTGGGTAAATAGCTCTAGAACATTGTTCTCTACTGAGGAGGTGAAAATTGGAGCTGGAATTAATTAGTCCACTGGACCTTCCATTGGGTCACCTCTGGTCTCCAGCTTTACCTCCTCTGGAGGGGCACTGCCTCCATATGTTCTTTGTGTCACCACTCCCTGGGAGGCAAGACAGTGCATGGAGGCCTTTACGGCAGTGGTGCTTCTGCAGGGCTCTGATTACGACAGCATCGTCCAAAGAACTTTCTGCAGTGGTTGTAATGTTTGATCTGCCGCATGTGGGAACTGAGTGCTTCAAAGGTGGCTAGTACAAATAAGGAACTGAATTTGTAATTTAATCTTACTTATTTTATTTTTTATTGAAGTATAGTTGATTTACAGTGTTTCAGGTGTACAGCAAAGTGATTCAGTTATATATATACCTATTTTTTTTCAGATTCTTTTCCATTATAGGTTATTACAAGATATTGAATATAGTTCCCTGTGCTATACAGTAGGGCCTTGTTTATCTTTTTTTATATAAGGTAGTGTGTATCTGTTAAACCCAGATTCCCAATTTATCCCTCCCTAATTTTACTTATTTTAAATTTTAATAACCACATGTTGCTAGTGGCTACCATAGTGAATGGAGTCTTAAATCTTTATCTAAGCTTCTTCAGGAATAGACAAGTCAATTTGTGTTTGTTCCCCAAGCATACACTGAAAATAAAACCAAACAAATATAGTATTTTGAATAGTCTATAGCCTGGCTTTTTAAAGTAGGGCTTGACAGGTGTCAAAATCTAATCATTTAAGCTTTGGCCTTAATGATAAAATCACCAGTTGTGACATCATGGGTCTCTACAGTATAGACAAATATGATTGCTGTACAAGTCAGGCAGTTATTTTGTATGAGGGTTTTGTTTTTCTACATGAGACTTGGCTGAATGCTTTGCAAGTAAATAATTCTGATATTTCTTGAACAATCACTATTGCCAGGCATTATTCCAAGTCTCACAGCAGCTTTATGGATGTTATTCTCACTTTAAGAAGAGAAAACTGAGGCACAGAGAGAGAAAATAGTTGCCTGGGATCACACAGTTGGTAAAAGGTGGAACCAAGATTTGAACTCAGGCATACTGGCTCCAGAGTTCATGCTCTTAACTGCTGTACTGCACTGATCTTGTTAAGTTGTTGTTAAAGTGGCCATAGACATTTTGTTTGTATGCCTACAAGCTGAGTACTGGTGGAAAATGCGTTCTTAGTTCCAGTTGAGGTCCAGGGATGTGTACTGCAGCCCTGATTGTGTAAGGAAAAGTATCCCGGTTCTAAGCCATTGAGGGGAGTGCTGGGGGGTCAGCTCTGGGTTCTAGCTGAGCGATAGCTTGGGCCTGGCTCATGTGCTGAGGATAGTGGAGTGGGAAGGGAATTCCTCAGTGGCTTTGGGCTGGGAAAAGGGCATACTTAAAGCAGATCAAGATCACTGGGCATGGCTAAGGCAGGTCAGCTTCTTACAAGCAAACATTAAACAGTTACTGAGAGGAGACGGATTAATCTCTTGAAAGCTAAATTTGAAATAATAATTTGATACATTATGACCATATACTTTGACAGAGTCATTCAGTCTCATAATACTTGTTCCTCAGCAGAGCAGGCTATAATTTGTTTTATTTTCCAATGGAAATATAAAATTAGTTGAATAGAATAACATTGGGTCTTGATGCATTAAATACTATGGCAATGCTAAAAATACTATGACAGTGCTAAAGACAGTTGTTCTAAAACAGTGTATTTTATACTGTTTGTATAAGGTGAAGGAAGTAGTAATTTCTTTTAGCCAACTCTTTTTTTTTTTTTTTGGCCACACCACGCGGCTTCCAAGCGCCTTGTGGGATCTTAGTTCCCTGACCAGGGATTGAACCCGCACCATCAACAATGAAAGCGCAGAGTCCTAAGCACTGGACCACCAGGGAATTCCCTTTTAGCCAAGTCTTGACATTTTGTCACCTGCCTGCTCCTTTTGAAAGAATGTCCTATCTAATCCCTGATTTTCCTCAGTAATTAATGCTAATGTGTTATTTTTCCTAGGCACGTACTATTTTTAATGTTGACAGATTGGGCACATTACAAAATAAGTGACTAAAAAATAAATTATCTTCTCCACCATTTATCTTCAGAGACACTATGAGTTATTAAGTTATCATATTGCTTTAATCTATTGTAGTATATATACCTGCCTGAAGTCATGAACAAATATAAATTTCTTCCTTTCAGTATTTCTATTCTACTGAAGTGTTGATTGTGAACATGTCTTCGGACTCCTGTACTCTAAAGTATGTGCTAGCCCTCATTTATTTAGGAAATGTAAGAAACACTGTTTTAAGGATATGTTGATATCTAGATATGCAGGGTGGTATAAATAAGGACATTGGCACTTAGCTACTTTATGAATGCTTTTTTATCATAAAAGTACAATTTATGATTTTTTAATAAACTAACTTTTCCAGTTTCTTTAATACATTTTTTATTACTCATCAATTGTCCTCTTGATGTATTTGTATTTTGATATCGTAAATACTATTTCTGTTCTGTTCTAGCCAGATACGTGGTTGTAATGGGATTCTAGTTACATCCATTTTTTTACCCTTTCTGGATCATGGTAATGTTTTACCAACTAGAAACAGAGTAAGATGAAAGTCTACCGAAGTATTACTTCTGGTATGGTACTAGTACAACAATTAGAGGATATATATTTGTGGTAGACTGTATTCTTTTGTATTATTGTGTTTCTCTATGTAGTTCTTTTCTTTTTTTAAATAAATTTATTTATTTCTTTATTTAGTTTTGGCTGCGTTGGGTCTTCGTTGCTGCGTGCGGGCTTTCTCTAGTTGCGGTGAGCAGGGGCTACTCTTCATTGTAGTGTGTGGGCTTCTCATTGTGGTGGCTTCTCTTTGTTGCAGAATACAGGCTCTAAGTGTGCGGGCTTCAGTAGTTGTGGCACGTGGGCTCAGTAGTTGTGGCTCGCGGGCTCTAGAGCACAGGCTCAGTAGTTGTGGTGCACGGGCATAGTTGCTCCGCAGCATGTGGGATCTTCCTGGACCAGGGATCGAACCCGTGTCCCCTGCATTGGCAGGCAGATTCTTAACCACTGTGCCACCAGGGAAGTCCTATGTAGTTCTTATTTTCAAAGAAATCAGTAGTAGGGTCAATTTCCGGTGTCTTAGAGCTGGTTACTAACATGTTATTGTACTACTGTTTCTTGTTTGTCCTATCCTTTATAATATTGAAGGGTTATTTTTTGAGGTGGTTGCTTTTAGCTGATTTCTTTTTAAAATAAGAGTAGTGGCTGATATTATTGGTTGTAGAGGAAGTCAAAGGGATGTTCATTTATTTCCAGGTGTGCCTACCTGCCCTAAATCTTTTTGTGTGCTCCTCAGTTATAGTAGGTTACTACTATTACTACTAAAAGGGAGAGCATGTGCAGGAACTATGCAGGTTTTTAATATTCCTATCAGATTGAAAATTTTCCTCACTATGGTGTAAAAATTCTATTAGGATTGGTGTTGTTTTAGTTAGATTTTGATAATTGTTTCGTGGTTCCCAAGAATGGATTCAGAAGTTTCATGTGAACTTGACCGTCACAGTTAGATATAAAAGGAAAACAGTAGCTAGTAGAATTTTTCTCAGTATCATGTTATACTCTTCCTTTTTCTCCATTTGGATAAATAGTGTTTTCTAGTGGGAGTTAAGAATAGCTAAAACAGCCTGTGACTCTTAAAACCTGTTTAGGGGAAAAAAAACCCTTTCTGATAAAAAGAAGTACGATGTTACAGAGTATGGAATATATGTACCTCCTGCTTGTAGTTTTTGTTATATTCTCTTATTTTTGCATTTTACTCTTACATGGATGTGCTTATTGGCAATATTCAAATCTGTCTCAGACTTTTATGTGTGCCTTGGGTGCCTCTGCAAAAAAGAACCTACTGATTTCTTTATTAGTGAGTGCCCTGAGTTAAAACTTACTATTGAAGACTTATTACTTCAGCTGCACATCATAAAACACAGGGCCTTTGTGGACTTACTTACTGTTAGCCCCTAATGTTGTTAGTAAAATCAAGGAGTGATTTGGTGACTTGGCCATGAGGTCTTGACTCATTTTTGATCAGAGCCAGAACAAAAGTCCAGATCACCAGGCTCCAGTCCATTGTTCTTTCTAGTGCTCCTCGAGCAAAATTTTCTTTTAGAAAGATAACCCAGTAGCTGCAAAGGAACCATGATATAGAATCATCATTTCTAATTATATTAGTTGCCAGGTAATGTTCTTCCATTCTTCAGCTTTCATCTTAATGCCAGCTTTGTGTGAGCTATAACAGTTTAATCACTGAGATCCTCTGGCAAGTAGTGTTATAAAAATTGGATCATAACATTATTTATTGTTTTATTTTAGCTTCTGAAGCGAATGAGCCGTGTATCTTCCTTTTAGCTGCTTTTAGGAAGAACAAATGGTAAAGATTGACTGTAACATTTTTTCCAATTATTTAATTTCACATTATGAACAATGGTTTGTATTTATTTGTCCTTAAATTCCCTGAGTGAGGCTTATTAGGCAAAGTGGACTCCATAGAATACATCATGTTTTCCTGTCACTTTAGTGTTTTCAGAATTAAACTTTCATTTTATGTGTAAGGGCAGATCTATTTTGTTCCACTGTGAGGTAGAGGACTCAGTTATTAGGTGGGAGGGGGAAAATTAATTATTGTCTTCTTTTGAGAGAAAGCAGTGTGATTGGTCACTAGCTACAGATTTGTTTTGTCCCTTGCCAAGAATGATAATTTTTAATAGTTTGTGTATTCCTTTGTTGTGTGGCAATCCTGATTAGATTAACAACACCAATTAGATTGGTTTTTAACAAATCTATTACATATATAGGGTATGCTAGGAATTTTCAAACATGTCAGGCAAATATTTTATTTTGTCTTATTGAGTTGATAGAGAGCCAAGACGTTTGTCAGTTATAGTTATCATTTGAATCAATGTTGTCTGATGATTAACATTATTTCCTAGGTAGTTTGCTGTATAATTAGGTACTTTACTAGCTTTTTCAAAACAAACAAACATGGTTGGGGTGGGGGGAGGTGTGTGTGTGTCTGTATACATACACACGCACAAGTGCGTGCACTCTCATGGATTCATGTTTATGTGTGTATAATTGATTTTAAGTCATTTATCTACACAACTACACATCGTCAGGTAAGCGCACAGAGGTTTAACATTTAACAACGAAGTAATATCTTTGTTATGCCTGAAGCCAGTTTGGAAGATCTGACTAGTAAAAAAATGCAGTATATTCCATGAACACTAACAATTTGATAAACACACATACATACCCCTATATCTGTCATTTTATATACATATATATGTAATTAACATCTACGTTTTGAATCAAGGTGTTAAGCCATTTGATGATGTCATACTTTAGACTAAAGTTTTATTATTTTCTAATAACACATTTGTAGTCATGAATTTAGAGATATTGATAAACATTGACATTTCTCATACTGAATGTTTCTGGCGTCCCTACTATGTATTAGACATTACTTGGTGATGAGAATATAATAGTGAACAAGTCAGCCTTTGTCCATATGCTTCTTCCTTTTTAGTCAGGAAGACATATAAATTTTTTTTAATTGCAAATATATTAAGTGCAACAAAGGAAAAATACTAACTGTTATGATAGATGCCATAGGGATTTTGTTAGCTATCTATTGCTGCTTAATAAATTACCCCACAACTCAGTGGTTAAAATAGCAAACATTATTATACTTTCTGTGAGTCAAGAATTTGAAGAGGATTAGCTGAGTGATTCTGGTTAAAGATCTTCCATGAAGTTGCAGTCAGGGTATCAGCAGGCCGAAGTTATCTGCAGGCTTGATTAGATTGAAGGATCCATTTTCAAGATGGCTCACTCATATAGCTGTTGGCAGGAGGCCTTAGTTCTTCACCACATAGGCCTCTCCATAGGCTGCTTAAATTTCTGTATAACATAGCAGCTAACTGCCTGCAGAGTAAGCGATGGGGGGAGGGTGTTGGAGTGTGGCTTCTCCATGTGGCCTGGGTTTCCTTAAAACATAATGGCTGAGTTTCAAGGGCAAGCATTCTCAGAGAGAGAAAGACAGAGAGGGAGAACCAGATAGAAGCTACATTGCCTTTTCTGACCTAGCTTTGGAAGTCATACAGCATTACTTCTGCTGCATTCTGCTCATCAAGGTAGTCTCAAAATCCCACCCAAATTCAAGAAAAGAGGAAGAAACCATACCTCTTAATGGGGAATGGCAAGGTTCTGGAAAAAGCATTTGGACCACAGTATTGACGTGGTCATTTTTGGAAAATACAATCTGTTGCAGAAGGGAGAGGAAGAGAGGATGCTGAGAGATCAGTTAACTTCTCGTAGTCCAGGAGGGAGATGATGGTGGTAGTAGTGGGAGTGGAAAGAAGAGGATACATGTAAGAGATAGGCCAGAAGGATGGACAGAATCTAGTGATTGAAAGGATGTGGATGGTAAAAAAGATGGGATGTTAGAGAAGACTCCCATCTTCCAGATGTAAGCAGTCAAGTGGATGTGGTGTCATATTCTGGGATGGGAAATCTTGTATAAAGACCAAAGTGGGGAAGGAGATTTTGTTTCTGTTTTCAATGGTTTTTGTTTTCAGTGGCTATGGTGGGCTGAGTTGGGAAGATTCTAAGTTTATTTCTGAACATACTGAGTTTGAGTTATATGAGAGACATTCAGTGGGAGTGGAATGCTGCTAGTCTAGTTCAGAGAAGCAGTCTGGGCTGGAAATAATTATTTGAGAATTTTAGGTATATAGATTGCAATTGGTATGGGTAGGTTCACTTAGGTGAATGTAAACTGAGAAGACTAAAAAGGGGGGAAAAGGTTCTGAGGAATGTTATCTTTAAATGATTGATTAGAGGAGACTACATTAGCACATAAGACTGAAAAGGACTGGCCTGAGAGGTAGGAAGAAAACAAGAAGAATATAAGTATGTCAAGGGAACCTAAGGAAGATAGTATTTCAGGAGTGCATAAAAGTCAAGTAAGTTGAGGGTTTAATAATATTTTGTGGATTTGGCCTCTTGGAGGTGACGTTAACCAAATTGTTTTTGTAGAAGAGTGGAAGTGAAGACAAATTGGAGTGGTGCGAAAAGTGAGTGGGAAGGGAGGAATGGCGATGCCTGATGAGTCAACTCTTAAGAAGTGTGGTTAAGGAGGAGAGGAGGGGGACTGAGGTCAGTAGCTGCAGAGGCAAATGAAGTAAAGAGTTTTTTTTTAAATTAAAATTGTTTCTTTTTTAAATGGAAAGGGCTTGACACTTGAAACGTGTGGGTTTTTTTAAAAATTAATTAATTAATTTATTTATGGCTGTGTGGGGTCTTCGTTTCTGTGCGAGGGCTTTCTCTAGTTGCGGCAAGCGGGGGCCACTCTTCATCACGGTGCGCGGGCCTCTCACTATCGCGGCCTCTCTTGTTGCAGAGCACAGGCTCCAGACGCGCAGGCTCAGTAGTTGTGGCTCACGGGCCCAGTTGCTCCGCGGCATGTGGGATCTTCCCAGACCAGGGCTCGAACCCGTGTCCCCTGCATTGGCAGGCATATTCTCAACCACTGCGCCACCAGGAAGCCTATTTATTTAATAATTTAGAGAGATTTAAAAAAGGTTGGAAGAACCAGGGACCCAGAGAGAAAGAAATTTCTTTGTGTTAGAGGCCTGGAAATGCCAGAACAGTTCAGAGAATAGGTGTGTTTGGGACTAGCAATTTGGATCCCATCTGAGGACTGTATCACAAACAAGAAGATGGGGGGAGAGAGTGAGGAGCACCTGGGTCTGATTTAAAAGAGAGCTCAAGGGTAGAAGACAGAATTGGACCAGAGATGGAACCTGGATTATAGGACAGCCTGGAACTGAGGATGGAACACTCCCTGGGACAGGGAAAAAGAGTGTAAAGCCTGAAGGAGGGCCAAAGGGTTTGGGAAATCTGGAAGAAGCGTAGGACTGGGAGCTCAGATTAAAGCAGGACAGTGGCCAGGACTCTCCAGAGATTACAAAAGTGTGCAGGTAAAGTCTGTGGCCCAAGAGGGGCCACTAGGACAAGGGCAGGGCCAGTGAGGGGAGCTCAGAAATGAAAGTTCAGAGTTGGGGACATCTGAGGTTGGGACCCTGGAGGTTGAGTTGGGGGCATAGGATGGGGAACCAAGTATGAGTCTCTCTTGTACTAAGCCAACAGTTTTTCCTCTAAGACTAGACCATGAATTCTGCAGCTTGGGCAGTTTTCTCCAAGGGGAGATAGTTTGTATGTATACTACCATTTTGGTAAATGTGACTGATTCTAAATTTGATTCATCTGTCATAGCTCTGGGTTCTTCCTTGATCTAATTTGTGTAGAAGTACTCCTTTCATATGTTGCTTATTTGAAAAGTGGTAAATAAAAGGTTTTTTAAAAATCTCTTGTTTAAATAATACTTAGATCCAGAATGCTCCTTCAGCCTGCCTTATCTTTCAACTCCCAACTAAAAAGAGGGCTTTGATAGCCAGAGAATAGGGGATCTAGGCTGCCTTTCTAAAGAGAGCTATTGACCTGAGGGACTGAGTCCTACTGACGGCAGATTTTCTTGGTTACAGAAATCCCATCCCTCGTGTTGTCAGTCATCATCTTCCAACTTGTGAGCTTGGTTTACTTTTTTTCTCCATTTCCTTTCAACAGTATGTTTACTTTCTGCTTTCTCTTTCTACCTCGAAGATCACCCTAGTTGATTTTGTTTATAATGAGACTGCCAAAGTGGCTTTGTTTTGGTTTCATTCATGCCTGTTGGACTTTCATTTGCTTTGCTCTTGGTACTTGGTTGGCTGTCTCTTCTAAAATGAATATTCTTAAATAACTAATAAAAAAGGTTATATTACAGTAGTACTTTATGCCAGTAAAACCTAAAGAACAGTGCTTATATTTAAAGGTTCTGTCTTGGAGGACTATATACTGATAATGTACATGCATACATAAACACACAAGCACCCATGTTTACACATGTGGTTAATATTTTTACATATACATATATATGTTTGACCTATAGGAAGACACAGTTTTTGTACTATATATCTATTGGGGTGGTATGTGTGTGTGCGTGTGTGTATACCTATATACACATATACATATTTCAGTGTACATGATCTATTCATTATTAGCTTTTGTGCCGGAGGACCCAGGGGAGTGTAGGTAGTTAAAAACTGTGTGCCTTTCTTACTTGCTGAGAGCTCTGTATTTTGTTTCAATTTCTTATGTTTGTTCTTTTATTAGACCTTTTAATAAGCAGGTTCTGAAGAGCTTGAAGAAGGAAATCATTTTAATTGCAGGAGTTAGGGATTTGTCATTCTGGTTTTCCCTTCTGCTAGGATTCTTCATCTTTGATTTGATACAATAGTAATATCAATAAATGGACGTAGGGTAGTAGTACAACATATATACTTTTTTTTCCCCCCAGTATCTGGAGGAGCTAGAAAAGCTCATGCTTTTTGTGTAGGGGAGAATCATTTTCCTGATAAATGATTATCTGGGCTAGGAGCAGGAGAGATCTACGTTCTCTGGACTCAGATTTTTCATTGTAAAATGAGAAAGTTGAAAATACTAAAACTCTGAAGTTTCTTTCCAGCTCTAAAATTTATGAGAATATGGGTTCGTGAAATTCTTAGTTGACAGACATTAAATCATTGGAGCATGTTCAGCTACTGCTCAAAATTCGCTGCTCATAAATGTCACTCAGAAACATATTAACTTTGCATTAATCTCTTTTTCCTCCCTACAGTATATACTTTCAAACTTTCAAAATGCACTGTGCAGTGGCCTCTTTATTTTGTTTTTATTTTTATTTGTTAAAGATTTAATTTTATTTATTTTTGGCTGCGTTTGGTCTTCGTTGCTGCACGCAGGCTTTCTCTAGTTGCGGCGAGCGAGGGCTACTCTTCGTTGCGGTGCGCGGGCTTCTCATTTCGGTGGCCTCTCTTGTTGCAGAGCACGAGCTCTAGGCACTCGGGCTTCAGTAGTTGTGGCACGTGGGCTTAGTTGCTCCGCAGCATGTGGGATCGTTCCGGACCAGGGATTGAACCCGTGTCCCCTGCATTGGCAGGCAGATTCTTACCCACTGTGCCACCAGGGAAGTCCCACAGTGGCCTTTTTAGCTTCTTGTTTCAGTTTGTTACTTTGGAAAGCACAGCATGGATTTTATTTTCATTTCACATTTTGAAGGAATAATAGTAACTACAGAACTTTCAGGAGTGGGGGGCTTCATTTGTAACTGTATCAAAATTTATTTTCATTGGAGGGCACAGTGGACAGTGATTTTTTTTTTTAAGTCTATTTACTGTTAGTTTTTTTCAAAAGGTTGATATATTAGTTTCTTTGGGCTGCTGTAACAAAATACCACAAACTGTGGGTGGCTTTAAACACAAATTTATTGTCTAACAGTTGTGGAGACTAGAAATTCTTGAAAACAAGATGTAGGCAGGACCATGCTCCCCTCTGAAACCTGTAGGAGAGACTCTTTCCTTGCTTCATCTAGTCTCTAGTGTTTTCAGGCAGTCCTCGGCATTCCTTGGCTTTGTAGGTGCATCATTCCAGTTTCTGCTTCCATTATCACGTGGCCAGCTTCTCCTTGAGTGTCTCTGTATCTCTTCTCTTCTTAAAAAGATAGAAGCCATATTGGATTAAGGGTCCACCTTTCTCCAGTATGACTTCGTCTTAACTAATTACTTCTGCAATGACTCTGTTTCTAAATATGGTCACACTTTGAAGTACTGTAGGTTAGGACTTCAACATATCTTTTGCTGGGGTTTGGGGGGAAGCACAGTTCAACCCTTAATTGTTGATAAGATTATGATCGTAAGCACTAATGTACTAAAACCAGATTATTGTCCTCTTACTCCTTATTTCATAAATCTTTCAACACTGCCACTACCACCTTTCCATCTGCTGAGCAAACGTTACTGAATTCTGTTTGTTTCTGGTATCTAAGATCAAATAAAAGCCTTACAGTAGATTCAGAGAAATGTTGAAACTAGTTTTCATATAAAGCTAAGAGAAAGAAGGTGAACAGTTAGAAGTGGGTTACATATGTAATGCGCAAGAAGAAAATATTAGGTAGTCATAGGAAGTAGAAAACTTTAAATTCACCTTAACATATCCAGGAATTCCTTGATGTGAGTATAAAATCCAGTGATGTGGTTGTAGCTGACTGGATAGATTACAATTCTAATTAAATTTTTAGATTCAGAGATTGATAAAAGATGGAAAAGAAAGGGGGAATTGTATCCTTCCTGTTTCATAATGTTTTATTTGGAAATGTTTCAGTATTTTAATGTATAAGCATTTGAAACTAATAAAAGGGTTATTGTATACTTTGTCAATAATTTTATAGACTACTGTGCATAAAAAGCAGTAATTATTTCAGGAAAGATGGTTTAACAGGTACAGAAATAATGGAGTAGATCATTGCTACAGCAATATACCACTCTTTGTGGACTTGCATATATAATAATATAGTTGGAATTAAAAAACGTGAGATTAGTTGAGATTGTGGTATTTACTGGCAAACAAAATATTAATCCCAGTGGAGTATTGTTCTCCCTCTTGAAATTATGTATTCATTTAAATTACATTTTTCTGTCCTTATTCAGGTTTTAAAAATTAATTATTCACATAATTGCAAGCCCCTACCACCCCCTAGTTAACAGTTTTTCTTTTTAGATGTGCTGTATCTATTAACAGCTGTGGTCATGGAACCAAGTAAAGTAATTTTAGTAGTGGTTTTTTGTTTGTTTTGTTTTAAATTTAGGAGTGTTTTGAAGCGATGGATTTCTTAATATTCTTATAGACTATCTGTTTGTTAGTTTGTACTTCATCTTTTTCAAGGATCATATGTAGGTTGGAAAATGTTTTTGGATTTTGTTTTTTTAACTTAAATGATTTCTAAGTATACCTGCAGGTTCAGAATAACAGTCCTGAGAATCCATGACCTAGGTCTTCCTTATATGTGAAACCACTAGTTTTTCTCTTTTGATCACTTTTGTTGAGGGAAAAGCTGCCCTGTCTCACTCACAACTTTTGTAAAAATTAAATAATGTGTGTATCATTTTGGAAATTGTAAAACACGTACAGTTGTAAAACACAGTAAGATGTCATTAATAATAATATTAGAACTTAAGTGGGAATGTGTGATGTCCTCTGATTAATGTTTGTTATGGTAAATATACTATAAATCTAGGAATTATGGAGTGCTTTTTTAATGAATATTTAATAGTTATCTGATGGTTATGAAATTTAACCTTTTCATTAAGACTGTCTTGAAAATAAAATTAATTTTGCTAGCTCGATCCATTTCAAGAAGACTTACCAGGTGGTAGGAAAAAGAAATCCAGTCAGTTCTCATTATTTGCAGTGGTTATGTTCTTTAGTGTTGCCACAAACACTGAATTAGTGAATATCAAACCATTGTCCCTAAAGGAAATACAGGGTTAGTTTCCTGCGAGCCTCTGGTTACCTTTTCGTCAACAGATGAAGGCATAACTTTATGTTTTTGTTTAAAGATACCTTATCTAATATATACTGTTAATTTATTAACATTGAACCGGTGGCCAGCAGCACTATAACTCAGGCCTGGAGAGAGCTTATGTAACACATATGTTTTCTTAGGGCACATCAGAGCCTTCTTGCATTTCGGGACAGACACTAGACAGCGCTTCAGCACTATGCTTCAGGGGCCATTCCAAACAGCAAGTCACCCACAAAAAGCACAAAAAATGGGAAAAACGTGGTACTAAGTACACAATGAAAAGAGCACTTGTTTACAGTATGAGAGCTGAAACAAGAAGGCAGAGTTTTTATTATTTATTTATTTATTTATTTATGGCTGTGTTGGGTCTTCGTTGCTACGCACGGGCTTTCTCTAGTTGAGGCGAACGGGGGCTACTCTTTGTTGCGGTGCGCGGGTTTCTCTTTGTGGTGGCTTCTCGTTGCAGAGCGCGGGCTCTAGGCTTGCGGGCTTCAGTAGTTGTGGCGCACAAGCTTAGCTGCTCCGCAGCACGTGGGATCTTTCTGGACCAGGGTTTGCATCGGCATGGCGGATTCTTAACCACTGCGCCACCAGGGAAGTCCCAAAGGAAGTTTTGTCTTGCTCTACCTTAGCTGAAACTAAAATTTTTTGCCACTGTGCACATGCCTCGAATGACTGCAGAAGCACTGCTAGTATTGATTCGGAATTTATAAACATATTTTGAGGAGTAAGTGAATTCAAATATAAAATCCATGAATAAATGAGGATCAACTGCCTACTGAACAGTGAAAGAATGAGTTGGGTTAAGTTATTAAATTGCTAAAGTTGGATTCAGAGACTTTTTGTCTTAATTTCTTAAATTTATGTTTACAGTAAATAAACTCTATCTTTATCTTTTGATTTCTCAAACAATATAACCACAAAAATATCCATTATCCATGATATTTGTAACAAATAAGTAAATATAATGTAATGCCTTGCCCTTTCATTTGATGATAAGAAATCTGCTATTCAAGGAATCACGAAATGCTGTGTGGCATCAGAAAGATGACAGAGGACTTTGGCCAGTGTGGCCAATGTGCGGCATCCCTTATACTACCTGACTCAGCAATAGCTAAGCAACTGCACTCTGACAACCTCTGGGTAATTCTGGGTGTAAATCAGGGGCATCCAGTATAGCAAAGGGGTTAAGAGTATGGACTCTTGTCTATCTTGGTAAGATCAGTTACTAGATGTGTGACTTTAGTTCTGTTAAGTTTATTGTGCCTCAGTTTCTTTTTTACAATGAGGAAAATAATAATACAATCATGATTTTGGTGAGAGAATTAAATTAACTAATACATAGACCATACATAAAATAGTGCCCACCACTTAACTTACTGCTCAGTAAATGTTAGCTGTCATCATTATTACTATTGTTACCATCCTTAGTTTAAGTAGACCTATTTTATTCCTCCCTGCCCCTTACTGTCATGAGTGATAGAGCAATTGAAAACCCCGTGCTTTATAGTTTTCATATTTGTCACCTCTCCCAGCATTCCTGTTTATCATCGATGTAATTAGTCACTCCCCACCCTTTTACTATCGTTGTTAAGAGGTCAGGAAGGGGAAGAGAGAAACTTGTACGTTCAGTCCTCCATTATGAGCCAAAAGTTGATATGGGTACTTGAGCAATGAGTCACCAAAGGATTATTTTTTTTTAATATTTATTAATATCTTCATCTTTCTTCCCCCAAGAATAGTCTTTTAACTGACTTTTTCTTAGAAAATAGTTGACAGTGTATATAAGATTGACTCTTAAAGTGAATAATGGATTATGTTAAGACTTGATCAGGGAAAAGTGAGACTCCATCCTTCTATCCTACCATCTTGCAGTCATTCAGCATGAATGACTGCATGAAAAATAATCCAGAAAAGTTTTCAAAAAGGAGGGAACATTTAATGAAGTATTTGGGGAACTGAGTTTCAGTCATCATGAAATGAACAAGCAATAACAAGATTAGGTAAAGCTCCAATAAAATAGAATTGTAGAACTATAAATTATACTTTAATATTTTTCCTCAGTTTATTTTCAGACTTCACATTATACCTATATATATGCATACATATGTACGCACACAATATCCTTGTATATAAAATATTGTAAAGATGTAATTGTGATGTGCTGCTGTGTAGATTTGAGTCAGTGTTTTTTCCAATTTTTCTCTCAACATTTTGTTATGAAAATGTTTAAACATACAGCAAAGCTAAAAAAATTTTTTTTAAACATGTTTATTGGCGTATAATTGCTTTACAATGGTGTGTTAGTTTCTGCTTTAAAACAAAGTGAATCAGCTATATGCATACATATATCCCCATATCCCCTCCCTCTTGGGTCTCCCTCCCACCCTCCCTATCCCACCCCTATAGGTGGTCACAAAGCATCGAGCTGATCTCCCTGTGCTATGCGGCTGCTTCCTACTGGCTATTTTACATTTGGTAGTGTATATATGTCCATGCCACTCTCTCACTTCGTCCCAGCATACCCTTCCCCCGCCCCGTGTCCTCAAGTCCATTCTCTACGTCTGCATCTTTATTCCTGTCCTGCCCCTAGGTTCTTAAGAACGTTTTGTTTTTTTGTTTTTTTTTAGATTCCATATATATGTGTTAGCATATTCCATATATATGTGTTAGCATACGGTATTTGTTTTTCTCTTTCTGACTTAACTTCACTCTGTATGACAGACTCTAGGTCCATCCACCTCACTACAAATAACTCAATTTCGTTTCTTTTTATGGCTGAGTAATATTCCATTGTAGATATATACCACATCTTCTTTATCCATTCATCTGTCGATGGACACTTAGGTTGCTTCCGTGTCCTAGATATTGTAAATAGAGCTGCAATGAACATTGTGGTAGATGACTCTTTCTGAATTATGGTTTTCTCAGGGTATATGCCCAGTAGTGGGATTGCTGGGTCGTATGGTAGTTCTATTTTTAGTTTTTTAAGGAACCTCCATACTGTTCTCCATAGTGGCTGTATCAATTGACATTCCTACCAACAGTACAACAGATTTCCCTTTTCTCCACACCCTCTCCAGCATTTATTGTTTGTAGATTTTTTGATGGATGGCCATTCTGACTGGTGTGAGGTGATACCTCATTGTAGTTTTGATTTACATTTCTCTAATGATTAGTGATGTTGAGCATCCTTTCATGTGTTTGTTGGCAATATGTATATCTTCTTTGGAGAAATGTCTATTTAGATCTTCTGCCCATTTTTGGATTGGGTTGTTTGTTTTTTGATACTGAGCTGCATGAGCTGCTTGTATATTTTGGAGATTAATCCCTAGTCCATTGCTTCGTTTGCAAATATTTTCTCCCACTCTGAGGGTTGCCTTTTCATCTTGTTTATAGTTTCCGTTGCTGTGCAAAAGCGTTGAAGTTTCATTAGGTCCCATTTGTTTATTTTTGTTTTTATTTCCATTCCTCTAGGAGGTGGGTCAAAAAGGATCTTGCTGTGATTTATGTCATAGAGTGTTCTGCCTATGTTTTCCTCTAAGAGTTTGATAGTGTCTGGCCTTACATTTAGGTCTTTAATCCATTTTGAGTTTATTTTTGTGTATGGTGTTAGGGAGTGTTCCAATGTCATACTTTTACATGTAGCTGTCCAGTTTTCCCAGCACCACTTATTGAAGAGGGTGTCTTTTCTCCATTGTATATTCTTGTCTCCTTTATCAAAGATAAGGTGACCATATGTGCGTGGGTTTATCTCTGGGCTTTCTGTCCTGTTCCATTGATCTATATTTCTGTTTTTGTGCCAGTACCATACTGTTTTGATTACTGTAGCTTTGTAGTATAGTCTGAAGTGAGGGAGCCTGATTCCTCCAGCTCCATTTCTCTTTCTCAAGATTGCTTTGGCTATTCGGGGTCTTTTGCGTTTCCATACAGATTGTGAGATTTTTTTGTTCTAGTTCTGTGAAAAATGCCATTGGCAGTGTGCTAGGGATTGCATTGAATCTGTAGATTGCTTTGGGTAGTAGAGTCATTTTCATAATGTAGATTCTTCCAATCCAAGAACATGGTATATCTCTCCATCTATTTGTATCATCTTTGATTTCTTTCATCAGTGTCTTATAATTTTCTGCATACAGGTCTTTTGTCTCCTTAGGTAGGTTTATTCCTAGATATTTTATTCTTTTTGTTGCAATGGTAAATGGGACTGTTTTCTTAATTTCACTTTCAGATTTTTCATCATTAGTGTATAAGAATGCTAGAGATTTCTGTGCATTAATTTTGTATCCTGCTACTTTACCAAATTCATTGATTAGCTCTAGTAGTTTTCTGGTAGCATCTTTAGGATTCTCTACGTATAGTATCATGTCACCTGCAAACAGTGACAGCTTTACTTCTTCTTTTCCGATTTGTATTCTTTTATTTCTTTTTCTTCTGTGATTGCTGTGGCTAAAACTTCCAAAACTATGTTGAATAATAGTGGTGAGAGTGGGCAACCTTGTCTTGTTCCTGATCTTAGTGGAAATGGTTTCAGTTTTTCACCATTGAGAATGATGTTGGCTGTGGGTTTGTCATATATGGCCCTTATTATGTTGAGGTAAGTTCCTTGTGTGCCTACTTTCTGGAGGGTTTTTATCATAAATGGGTGCTGAATTTTGTTGAAAGCTTTTTCTGCATCTATTGGGATCATATGGTTTTTCTCCTTCAGTTTGCTAATATGGTGTATCACATTGATTGATTTGCGTATATTGAAGAATCCTTGCATTCCTGGGATAAACCCCACTTGATCATGGTGTATGATCCTTTTAATGTGCTGTTGGATTCTGTTTGCTAGTACTTTGTTGAGGATGTTTGCATCTATGTTCATCAACGATATTGGCCTGTAGTTTTCTTTCTTTGTGACATTGTTGTCTGGTTTTGGTATCGGGGTGATGGTGGCCTCTAGTATGAGTTTGGGAGTGTTCCTCCCTCTGCTTTAATTTGGAAGAGTTTGAGAAGGATAGGTGTTACCTCTTCTCTAAATGTTCGATAGAATTCACCTGTGAAGCCATCTGGTCCTGGGCTTTTGTTTGTTGGAAGATTTTTAATCACAGTCTCAATTTCAGTGCTTGTGATGGGCTGTTTATATTTTCTGTTTCTTCCTGGTTCAGTCTCGGAAGGTTGTGCTCTTCTAAGAATTTGTCCATGTCTTCCAGGTTGTCCATTTTAAGGCATATAGTTGCTTGTAGTAGTCTCTTATGATGCGTTGTATGTTTGCAGTGTCAGTTGTTACTTCTTTTTTATTTCTAATTCTATTGATTTGAGTCTTCTCCCCTTTTTTCGTGATGAATCTGGCTAATGGTTTATCAATTTTGTTATCTTCTCAAAGAACCAGCTTTTAGTTTTATTGATCTTTGCTATTGTTTTCTTCATTTCTTTTTGATTTATTTCTGATCTGATCTTTATGATTTCTTTCCTTCTGCTAACTGTGGGGTTTTTTGTTCTACTTTCTCTAATTGCTTTAGGTATAAGGTTAGGTTGTTAGAGATGTTTCTTGTTTCTTGAGGTAGGGTTATATGGCTATAAACTTCCCTCTTAGAACTGCTTTTGCTGCATCCCATAGGTTTTGGGTCGTCATCTTTTCATTGTCATTTGTTTCTAGGTATTTTCTGATTTCCTGTTTGATTTCTTTAGTGATCTCTTGGTTGTTAAGTAGTGTGTTGTTTAGCCTGCATGTGTTTGTATTTTTTACAGATTTTTTCCTGTAATTGGTATCTAGTCTCATAGGGTTGTGGTCAGAAAAGATACTTGATAACGATTTCAATTTTCTTAAATTTACCAAGGCTTGATTTATGACCCAAGATATGATCTGTCCTGGAGAATGTTCCATGAGCACTTGAGAAGAAAGTGTATTCTGTTGTTTGTGGATGGAATGTCCTATAAATATCAATTAAGTCCATCTTGTTTAATGTATCATTTAAAGCGTGTGTTCCCTTATTTATTTCCTTTTGGATGATCTGTCCATTGGTGAAAGTGGGGTGTTAAAGTCCTCTACTATGATTGTGTTGCTGTCGATTTCCCCTTTTATGGCTGTTAGCATTTGCCTCATGTATTGAGGTGCTCCTATGTTGGGTGCATAAATATTTACAATTGTTATATCTTCTTCTTGGATTGATCCCTTGATCATTATGTAGTGTCCTTCTTTGTCTCTTGTAATAGTCTTTATTTTAAAGTCTATTTTGTCTGATATGAGAATTGCTACTCCAGCTTTCTTTTGATTTCCATTTACATGGAATATCTTTTTCCATCCCCTCGCTTTCAGTCTGTATGTGTCCCTAGGTCTGAAGTGGGTCTCTTGTAGACAGCACATATATGGGTCTTGTTTTTAATATCTATTTAGCCAGTCTGTGTCTTTTGTTGGCAGCATTTATCGACTTACATTTAAGGTAATTATCGATATGTATGTTCCTATTACCATTTTCTTAATTGTTTTGGGTTTGTTATTATAGGTCTTTTCCTTCTCTTGTGTTTCCTACCTAGAGAAGTTCCTTTAGCATTTGTTGTAAAGCTGGTTTGGTGGTGCTGAATTCTCTTAGCTTTTGCTTGTCTGTAAAGGTTTTGATTACTCCGTCAAATCTGAATGAGATCCTTGCTGGGTAGAGTAATCTTGGTTGTATTTTTTTTCCCTTTCATCACTTTAAATATGTCCTGCCACTCCTTTCTGGCTTGCAGAGTTTCTGCTGAAAGATCAACTTTTAACCTTTTGGGGATTCCCTTGTATGTTATATGTTGCTCTTCCCTTGCTGCTTTTAATATTTTTTCTTTGTATTTAATTTTTGATAGTTTGATTAATATGTGTCTTGGTGTGTTTCTCCTTGGATTTATCCTGTATGGGACTCTCTGCGCTTCCTGGACTTGATTAACTATTTCCTTTTCCATATTAAGGACGTTTTCAATTATAATCTCTTTAAATATTTTCTCAGTCCCTTTCTTTTTCTCTTCTTGTTCTGCGACCCCTATATTTCGAACGTTGGTGCGTTTAATGTTGTCCCAGAGGTCTCTAAGACTCTCCTCAATTCTTTTCATTCTTTTTTCTTTATTCTGCTCTGCGGTAGTTATTTCCACTATTTTATCTTCCAGGTCACTTATCCGTTCTTCTGCCTCAGTTATTCTGCTGTTGATTCCTTCTAGAGAATTTTTAATTTTGTTTATTGTGTTGTTCATCATTGTTTGTTTGCTCTTTAGTTCTTCTAGGTCCTTGTTAAACGATTCTTGTGTTTTCTCCATTCTGTTTCCAAGAGTTTGGATCATCTTTACTGTCATTGCTCTGAATTCTTTTTCAGGTAGACTGCCTATTTCTTCATTTGTTTGGTCTGGTGGGTTTTTACCTTGCTCCTTTGTGTGCTGTGTGTTTGTCTGCCTTCTCATTTTGCATAACTTGCTGTGTTTGGCGTCTCCTTTTTGCAGGCTGCAGGTTCCTAGCTCCTGTTGTTTTTGGTGTCTGCCCCCAGTGGGTAAGGTTGGTTCAGTGGATTGTGTAGGCTTCCTGGTGGAGGGGTCTAGTGCCTGTGTTCTGGTGGATGAGGCTGGATCTTGTCTTTCTGGTGGGTTCTTTTTGGGGTGTCTGTGACCTTATTATGATTTTAGGCAGCCTGTCTGCTAATGGGTTGGGTTATGTTCCTGTCTTGCTAGTTGTTTGGCATAGGGTGTCCAGCACTGTGGCTTGCTGGTCGTTGAGTAGAGCTGGGTCTTAGCGTTGAGATGGAGATCTCTGGGAGAGCTTTCGCCGTTTGATATTTCATGGAGCCAGGAGGTCTCTGTTGGACCAGTGTCCTAAACTCGGCTCTCCCACGTCAGAGGCACAGGCTTGACACCCGGCCAGAGCACCAAGAGCCTTTCAGCCACACGGCTCAGAGGAAAAGGTAGAAAAAAGGAAGGAAGGGAGGGAGGGAGAAGAGGGAGGGGTAAAATAAAATAAAATAAAATAATTAAAATAAAAAATAAAAAATAATTATTAAAAGGTAAAAAATTAAAAAGTAATAAAAAAAAAGAAGAAAGAAAGAATAGAGCAACCAAACCAAAAAACAAATCCACCAATGATAACAAGTGCTGAAGACTATACTAAAAAAAAAACAGAAAAAACAAACAGACAGACAGAACCCTAAGATAAATGGTAAAAGTAAAGCTATACAGACAATATCACACAAAGAAGCATGCATATACACACTCACAAAAAGAGAAAAAGGAAAAAATATATATCTATATATAAAAAAAAGGAGGAAGAGAGCAACCAAATCAGTAAACAAATCTACCAATGATAATAAACTCTAAATACTAAACTAAGATAAACATAAAACCAGAAACAAATTAGATGCAGAAAGCAAACCCCAGGTCTACAGTTGCTCCCAAAGTCCACCGCCTCAATTTTGGGATGATTCTTTGTCTACGCAGGTATTCCACAGATGCAGGATACATGAAATTGATTGTGGAGATTTAATCAGCTGCTCCTGAGGCTGCTGGCAGAAATTTCCCTTTCTCTTCTTTGTTTGCACAGCTCCTGGGATTCAGCTTTGGATTTGGCTCTGCATCTGCATGTAGGTCGCCTGAGGGTGTCTGTTCTTTGCCCAGACAGGATGGGGTTAAAGTAGCAGCTCATTAGGCGGCTCTGGCTCACTCGGGCAGGGTACGGAATGCGGGGTGAGCTTGCAGCGGCAGAGGCAAAAGTGAAGTTACAACAGCCTGAGGCTCGCTGTGTGTTCTCCCAGGGAAGTTATCCCTGGGTCACAGCTGCACAGGCTCCCAGGAGGGGAGGTGTAGACAGTGACCTGTGCTTCCACACAGGCTTCTTGGTGGCAGCAGCAGCAGCCTTAGCGTTTCATGCTCATCTCTGGGGTCCGCGCTGATAGCCGTGGCTTGCGCCCGTGTCTGAAGCTCATTTAGGCGGTGCTCTGAATCCCCTCTCCTCGCACACACCAGAACAATGGTCTCTTGCCTCTTAGGCAGGTCTAGAGTTTTTCCCAGACTCCCTCCCGGCTAGCTGTGGTGCACTAGCCCCCTTCAGGCTGTGTTTATGCCGACAACCCCAGTCCTCTCCCTTCAATCCGACCGAAGCCCGAGCCTCAGCTCCCAGCCCCTGCCCGACCCGGCAGGTGAGCAGAGAAGCCTCTCGGGCTGGTGATTGCTGGTTGGCACCGATCCTCTGTGCGGGAATCTCTCCGCTTTGCCCTCCGCACCCGTGTGGCTGCGCTCTCCTCCGTGGCTCTGAAGCTTCCCCCCTCTGCCACCCGCAGTCTCCGCCCGCGAAGGGGCTTCCTAGTGTGTGGAAACCTTTCTTCCTTCACAGCTCCCTCCCACTGGTGCAGGTCCCATCCCTATTCTTTTGTCTCTGATTTTTCTTTTTTCTTTTGGCCTACCCAGGTACGTGGGGAGTTTCTTGCTTTTTGGGAGGTCTGAGGTCTTCTGCCAGCGTTCAGTAGGTGTTCTGTAGGAGTTGTTCCACATGTAGATGTATTTCTGATGTATTTGTGGGGAAGAAGTGTCTCCCCTATTACTCAAAGCTAAAAATTTTATAGTGACTACTTGTATGCCCACCACCTGGCGTCTGTCACTGAGCAATTTATTTCTATAAAGGTAATTTTATGTCACAGTTTCATAAACACAGCTGTACACTTTAAAAAACCAATGTGTCTTTCCCCCGAAGTCTTTAATAGAAATTAAATAAAGGTGTCTTTTTTTTTTTACTTAGGATAATTTGCTTAAATTGTAGTAATTCAGATGGAGTAATTTCAAAAGTATGTCTTTCTGATGTGTATTATCATACTGTTTCATATCAGCTCCACTAATAAAAGTAGAAAAATAGCAAAATAATTCTCATTACTCCATTGACAGTACTGCCAATTGTAAAGCATTGTTAATAATATCAAGTAATTTTTAGGGTCAACAGTGTTTTGAGGTACAGTTTCGGATTTAGTGCGGGTCTACGCATTTGTCCAGAGACCAGACCACTTTGCTCAATATGCTTGAATTACTAAATGTATTCACTAACCTAAACACTCTCCTACGTAAATCAGAAACCCTACTCTTAATAGCATATAAGATAGTGTAGTAAGTTTACTTTTTGAAAATGTTTTCATTTTTATTAGCAGTATTTTATTTACAAATAAATACAATTTGCACAGGGTCATTGTGTTGATTTTTGTCACTGAGGATGTTACCTATTTTTTTCCCGGTAGTTGATGTTAAAATGTGAATAGCGTTGTTGGCCAAGATAACTTCAGTAGTTTCCTTCAGTATTTATTGTGAAAACAGGTATAATTGCCTATAATATATGCATTTAAAGATATTCTTTTAGAACAGTTATCTAAGAGGTACCTTTAATCATAGTTGTTAAATACCACTTGTCACTTTTTTCTGGTTTTAAGTGACTAACAGGCTGTGTTATTGAACTTGTCTCAGAAATGATAGAAATATCGGGTCATTATATTAAATTAATTCTGGATTTGGATATTATTGGCTATTAATGATCTTCCAGAGTCACATCTACATATGTTAGCGGTAAAGAATCACTTTAGTAACAATCTGTTAGACTTAATAAAAGAGAAAAAAAAAAAAGAAAAATGTTAAGTTCACGTTTTGTCTTCTATAACAATAACTCTAATGTAAGTGTACAGCCCTTTTTTATTTTTAAAACTCTCTAAGATAATTAAACTTTATATGAAAACAGTTTTCAAGAGAGCGGGAAATGGACTTAAGGAAAGTTGTACAGTAAACTTGTACTCACATTTTATCTAAAATGTATAAAAATTATTTTTAATGTTCAAAAATGTTAACATTTGAATAATACCAGGAAGCAATTTTACTTCATTTAGAGGGTCAGCAGAATAGTTAATAAAATGATAGAACTGAAGAGACTTTTGTTATAGGATCAAGTGTGTTGGGATAATGAATAAATAGTTTGAATTAAAACAGCAGAAGAAACTGAAACAGCAAACTCAAATCCTTTGGGAGATTTAGTCATAAATTTTGAAAATAATGATTTGAGCCTGATATTTTAGACGTTCTCATAGAAGCAGAAAAACAGGTAAATGTATCAATAGATTACATATTCTATAGATTGTTTTGGCATTTTCTTGTAATCTGATTTTTTTAATTTAAGAAGACATTGAATAAAGCTAGGTAACTCCCTTAGTTAAATTCCCTGAAAAGACACCTGTGGGCTCATAGAGAATTTTTATTTCTAGTGCTTTCTATGTTTTGTTTGTCTGAAGGTAAGAAAGAGGCTCCTCTTTGCGGGTATATTTTCTGTCAGGGAGTTATTAGATCTTTAAACCATTTTTTGATAATCCTGGGAAAATGCCCTCCAGAGGCTGAGAAGAAAAGAAAGAGATGGGGGGAAAGCTACGTTTCAAAGGAATTAAGCAGGATAAATTAGTGTTCTTCAAGTTGCAGCAATGCCATTAATTTAAATTTTGGGTATGAGATTTGTTCAACCATCACTTCAAGTAGATTACATTTCCTTGACTGGGCTGCCTGTACTTCTGTTGTGTCAGTCAATATGGTTATGTTTAATTAAATCTGTGGCAATGCCAGTATTGGATCCGTTGTACATAAATTGTCAGTAATCTTGTATTTATTTGATATTGATTGAAATTCATGTCCAATTTGAGTCTGTTGACCATGTGACATTTTGTATAATTTCTATGGTTATTGTAAACATAAAACTGATAACCGGTTACCTAGGGAATTGTATTTTAAATGTTTTGATTTGGATTTATCTAATCAGTCAGAAATATCTCTCTCTATGAAGCTAATTATTTGTTAGTAAAAAGATTTGTGAACCAGCATTGTGCAGCATATCCAAACTTAATTTTATCTATTCTTTCCTAATTTAAACTACATTTATGAATGTTGTCAGCATTTTTATTGAAACTTTATTCAAAATTTCTTAGGTAATCTGTACTCCTTTAAAATGTTACCTGCAACTTTTAAAATTAAAGGTCATATATTTTATAACTCATGTTAATTTCAAATTTATAGCAAATATACGTGTATGTATATGTATGTGCATGCGTGTACAAATTAAATCTTAGAATATAAGATGGACTGTAACAAAAAGTGTAGGCAAGTTTTATAGTAACAATATCCTGCTTTTTGCTTTTCTGGCTAAGAAGTTAGTAACTGCATCATGGCCAGCCAAACCTCTTGTTTGAAATGATAGGCATGGTTAACCATGATTTAAAATACCCAATAAATCTGAAAGTAGAACTATTTGACCCATTAAATGAAAAAATCTTAGCAGGAATTCCTAGATGTAAAGCCATTTAATTCTGAGATTTAACTTAAACAATTCATTTATGGGTAGACTTTTTAAAGGTTTTGTCATTGGAGCATTATGGAGGCTAGACATTTTGGGGTTTTTTTTATTATTATTTGAAGGTCTTGGGGGGAAAGTGTTATATAATTATGAGGTGCAAGAGAATTGTAGCATAATGTGTCTTTTAAAGGCTTTTAGAGTGACAGAAAAGCCCCAATTCTCTCCTAGTATCACTTTTTAAATAAAGTATTGAAGCTGAATGTAGTTCAGCTACGTTTTGTTTGCTATCTCCCACTCTTAACATTGCTGTAACTACTTTCCTAGTCATTTGATTCTGCAGAAAAAGTATACTCTTATTTTGTTTGTAAGTATACTGTTATTGAGTATCTATGCACTACATAATGCATAGAAAAAAATAGATGTAACATGCTATAAAGCATAGTAATAAAATAAACACTGATGACCTCTCACCTACCTAAGGGACTAGAATACATCATTGAACCTATATTGTCCATCCATATCCACTCCTCTGTTTCCCCTCACCCAGATGAGATTTTAAAAATTATTCCCATACTACTTTAAAAATATAGGTTCTCTGTATATTCCTAAACAGTGTATCTTTTGCTTATTTTTGAGCACTATATACTTGGTATCATAACGTAATTAGACTCCTACAATCTTCTTTTTCTCTTTTGTTGAAACTGAAAAAAAACTTTAATGAGGTATAATTGAGGTTTAACATTATATTAGTTTCAGGTGTATAACAGTGATTCGATTTATGTATTTATTGGGAAATGATCACTACAATAAGTCTAGTTAACATCTGTAAACACACATACTTTAAATTTTTTTTCTTCTGATGAGAACTTTTAAGATTTACTGTCTCAGCAACTTTGAAATAGAAAACACAGTATTATTCACTATAGTCAACAGGCTGTACATTACATCCCCAGGACTTGTTTATTTTATAACTGAACGTTTGAGCCTGTTAACCACCTTCACCCATTTAGCCTGCTCTCCATCCCTCTGCCTCCAGCAACAGCCGTCTGTTCTCCGTATCATTTTTTAAAAAATTCCACCTGTAAGTGAGATCATATGGTATGTGTCTTTCTGTCTCACTGATTTCACTTAGCTTAATACTTTCAAGTTCCCTCCATGTAGTCACAGATGACAATATTTCATTCTTTTTTATGGCTGAGTAATATTCCATTATATATACGCCATGTTTTTTTAATGCACTTATCCATCAGTGGACATTTAGCTGCTTCCATATCTTGGCTCTTGTAAACAATGCTGCAGTGAACATGTGGGTGCATATATCTTTTTGAGTTGGTGTTTTCACTTCCTTCAGATACATACCCAAAAGTAGAAATGCTGGATCATATGGTAGTTCTATTTTTAAATTTTTGAGGAACTTCCATACTGTTTTCCACAGTGGCTGCACCAATTTACTTTGCCATCAGTGGTGTCCAGTCTTCCCTTTTCTTCACATCCGTGCCAACAATTGTTATCTCTTGTCTTTTTGACAGTAGCCATTCTAACAGGTAAGAGGTGATAGCTCATTGTGGTTTTGAATTGCATTTCTCTGATGGTTGGTGATGTTGAGCACCTTTTTGGGTACCCTGTTGGCCATGTGTATGTCTTCTCTGGAAAGATGTTTATTTAGATCCTCTGCCCATTTTAAAGTCTGATTCTGGAGTGTTTTTTTGTTTTGTTTTGTTTTTTTGCTGTTGAGTCGTATTTGTTTTAAAATATATTTTGGATATTAACCTTTTGTCAGATATATGATATGCAAATATTTTCTCCCATTCTGTAGGTTACCTTTTTTTAATTAATTAATTTATTTTTGGCTGTGTTGGGTTTTTTTGTTGCCTCCCATGGGCTTTCTCTAGCTCATAGCGGTGGTTTGTCTTTGTTGTGGAGTATAGGCTCCAGGCGCGTGGGTCTCAGCAGTAGTTGCAGCTCACGGGCTCCAGAGCACAGGCCCAGCAGTTGTGGCGCACGGGCCTAGCTGCTCCGCGGCATGTGGGATCTTCCCGGACCAGGGCTTGAACCCGTGTCCCCCTGCATTGGCAGGCAGACTCCCAACCACTGCGCCACCAGGGAAGTCCCTGCCTTTTCATTTTGTTGATGGTTTCTTTTGCTATGCAGAACTGCTTTTCAGTTTGATGTAGTCCCACTTGTTTACTTTTACTTTTGATGTAGATCCCCATGTTTATTTTTGCTTTTGGTGATCCATGTCAGGCAGCTTACTGCCTGTGTTTTCTTCTAGGCTTTTTATGGTTTGAGGTCTTATGTTTAAGTCTTTAATCCATTTTGAGTTGATTTTTGTATTTGGTGTAAGATAGTGGTCCAATTTGATTCTTTTGCATGTGACTGCCAGTTTTCCCATCACCATTTTGTAGAGACTGTCCTTTCCCCATGGCTCCCGTGTTGCATATTAAATGACCATATATGTATAGGTTTATTTCTGGCTCCCTATTCTGTTCCATTTATTTTGTGTGTCTGTTTTTATGCCAGTACTGTACTGGTTGGATGACTATAGTTTAGTAATAAAGTTTGAAATCAGGAAGTGTCATGTCTCCAGCTTTCTTCTTCTTTCTCAAGAGTGTTTTGGCTATTTGGGGTCTTTTTTGGTTACATACAAATTTTAGGATTGTTCTGTTTCTGTGAAAAATGTCATTGGCATTTTGAAAGGGATTTCGTGGAATCTTTAGATTGCTTTGTACAGTATGGACTTTTAAACAATATTAATTTTTCCAATCCATGAGCACAGAATACCTTTCTATTTATTTGTTTCTTCAGTTGGTTTCATCAGTGTCATAGTTTTCATTGTACAGGGCTTTCACCTCCTTAGTTAAATTTATTCCTAGGTATTTTATTCTTTTTTTTAATAGATTATTTTTATTTTTTAATTTTTTTAACACCTTTATTGGAGTATAATTGCTTTACAATGGTGTGTTAGTTGCTGTATAACAAAGTGGATCAGCTATATGTATACATATATCGCCATATACCCTCCCTCTTGCGTCTCCCTCCCACCCTCCCTATCCCACCCCTCTAGGTGGTCACAAAGCACTGAGCTGATCTCCCTGTGCTGTGCAGCTGCTTCCCGCTAGCTATTTTACATTTGGTAGTGTATATATGTCCATGCCACTCTCTCACTTTGTCCCAGCTTAACCTTCCCCCTCCCCATGTCCTCAAGTCCATTCTCTACATCTGCATCTTTATTCCTGTCCTGCCCCTAGGTTCTTCAGAACCTCTTTTTTTTTTTTTTTTAGATTCCATATATATGTGTTAGCATACGGTATTTGTTTTTCTCTTTCTGACTTACTTCACTCTGTATGACAGACTCTAGGTCCATCCGCCTCACTACAAATAACTCAATTGCGTTTCTTTTTATGGCTGAGTAATATTCCATGTATATATGTGCCACATCTTTTTTATCCATTCATCTGTCGATGGACACTTAGGTTGCTTCCATGTCCTGGCTGTTGTAAATAGTGCTGCAATGAACATTGCGGTAATATGACTCTTTTTGAATTATGGTTTCCTCAAGTTACACGCCCGGTAGTGGTATTGCTGGGTCATATAGTGGTTCTATTTTTAGATTTTTAAGGAACCTCCATACTGTTCTCGCACCAACAGTGCAAGAGGGTTCCCTTTTCTCCACACCCTCTCCAGCATTTATTGTTTGTAGATTTTTTGATAATGGCCATTCTGACTTGTGTGAAATGATATCTCATTGTGGTTTTGATTTGCATTTCTCTAATGATTAGTGATGTTGAGTATCTTTTCATATGTTTGTTGACAATCTGTATATCTTCTTTGGAGAAATGTCTATTTAGGTCTTCTGCCCATTTTTGAATTGGGTTGTTTGTTTTTTTGATGTTGAACTGCATGAGCTGCTTGTATATTTTGGAGATTAATCCTTTGTCAGTTGCTTCGTTTGCAAATATTTTCTCCCATTCTGAGGGTTGTCTTTTCGTCTTGTTTATGGTTTCCTTTGCTGTGCAAAAGCTTTTAAGTTTCATTAGGTCCCATTTGTTTATTTTTGTTTTTATTTCCATTACTCTAGGAGGTGGGTCAAAAAGGATCTTGCTGTGATTTATGTCATAGAGTGTTCTGCCTATGTTTTTCTCTAAGAGTTTTATACTGTCTGGCCTTACATTTAGATCTTTAGTCCATTTTGAGTTTATTTTTATGTATGGTGTTAGGAAGTGTTGTAATTTCATTCTTCTACATGTAGCTGTCCAGTTTTCCCAGCACCACTTATTGAAGAGGCTGTCTTTTCTCCACTGTATATTCTTGCCTCCTTTATCAAAGATAAGGTGACCATATTTGCATGGGTTTATCTCTGGGTTTTCTATCCTGTTTCTAGGTATTTTATTATTTTTGATGCAATTTTAAATTTTTAAAAATTTTCTCTTGCTGATAGTTCATTATTAGTGTATAGAAATGAAACAGATTTCTGTGTATTTTTAGATTTTTGTCCCGTTGATTCTCACTTCTCCTTCTAGGAGCCCTGTGATGCTCATATTGGTCCTCTTGACGATCTTCCATAAGTCCCTTAAGCTTTCCTCACTCTTTTATATTCTTTTTTTCTTTTTGCTGCTCTGATTGGATGAGTTTTGCTGCCTTTTTTTTTTTTGCCATGCTGTGCAGCATGCGGGATCTTAGTTCCCCAGCCAGGGATCAAACCTGCGCCCCTGCATTGTGAATGCAGAGCCTTAACCACTGGACTGCCAGGGAAGTCCCAAGTTTCACTGCCTTCTGTTTGAGTTTACTCATCCTTTTTTCATCCTCATTTAGTCTGTTGTTGAAAACCCTCTATTGTATTTTTCAGTTCAGTTGTTGTATTCTTCAGCTCTGTGATTTCTGCATGGTGTTTTCTTATATTTACTATCTGTGTTGAAATTCTCACTTTATACATTGTTCTGACCTCAGTGAGAATCTTTATGTCAGCTATTTTGAACTCTTTATGAGGTAAATGACTTATCTCTGTTTCATTAAGGTCTTTTTCTGACATTTTATCTTATTCTTTTGTTTGGAATATATTCCTCTGATTCTTCATTTTCCTTTACTCTGTGTTGGTTTCTATGCATTAGATAATTCAGCCATCTCTTAAAGGAGTAGTGACCTAGTGTAGTAGATGAACTTTATTGTTTAACTTTGCCCTAGCTCTTAGTTGTCTTTGAAACCTTGAGACAGTACAAGCCAGCCTACTTTGTTCTTAGTTGCTCCCAGTAATTCAGAGTGTGTCAGTGTCCCAAAGGGAAGGCTCTTAATCAGCACCTAGATTCAGGCAAATTGGAAGCTAAATTCTCAGGTAGTATCTTTCAAAGTATTTAGATATACCTCTTTCTGGGGAGGACTGGGAGATGAGTGTTTCTTTGTGCTTTCTCTGCACTGAGCCCTGGGGTGATAGCCAATTAAGAACTGTTTGTTTGCTACCATCTGTTGATCACAAGCCCTGCTGGCCATCAGAGCCAGGGTATGAGGGTGGCGCCGGACTTCTGCACAAGTTCCTTGGAGATTGGAGATACCAACAACCTGGAGTCAAGTAGAAGGAGAGAGTGAAGATGATACCGGTTGGCTTCCTGTTCTTTGGGGAGAATTTCTGTAGGCCCCTAGATGTGTATTAAATTAGAGGCCTGCCCTCAGGCAGAAGCTTTCAAGATAAGCAGATGACCTCTTTTATGCAAAGATAGGTAGGGTATTTCAGTCAGCTGCTCTGTGCTGGGCTGTGTGGGATAGCCTTAGTGAGTCTCTTTGTGCCTTTTAAGACCTGTTTTTCATTTCATTATAGCCTTGTGGATCTCATGGACATATGTCCCGTTGTCTTTCAGAGCTGATATTTTTGGGGCCTGTCTCTTAGGTACAGGCCTTAAATGTTGCCATCTTGAAGTGAAACTCCTTTTTCTCTTAAATTGTGTTTCGAGATTTATTTGAGCCATGGCATGTAGCTGTAGTTCATTAAATTTCACTGTTGTATACTAAATATTTCATTATGTGAAAATACCTTGATATATTCTATAGTAGGGAATATCAAGTGTTCAATGTTTATTTTGTCATGAGCACTTTTAATGTGATGATTATTTAACATGTGTTGTGGTATATGTGAGTAAATTCTTTACGTGTATATCTAGGAGTGGAATTAGGGTCACGGTATGTGCGTGTTCATCCGTGCAAGATAACGCTAAATTGGTCATGCACCATTATACAGTCCCGTCAGCAGAGTGCAGTAATTCTCTTTGCTGTATATGCTTATCAATACTGACAGTCTACAGACTTCTTAATTTTTTTTCCTTAGTCCATGTGTATCATTCTCTTACATGGTTAGAACTTTTTTAGGTCATGGTTAAGAACTCTTCACCTGCTCTAAGGTCTTGAAGATACTATCAATATTTTATTTTTAAAGTCTTGTCCTTTATATTTATTTTAAATCTATTTGGAATTGGTTCTTTGGATAGTGTAAGTTCATGGTCCAGTTGCATTTTTCCCCGTATGGATAACTGTTTGTTCTAGTATGATTTATTGAATAGTCTCTCCGTTGACTAGAGTACCACTTCTGTCATTTCATGATTCTGTGCATGGTTCCATGCTGGGCTCTTCTGTTTTATTGATCAGATTTTCTGTCTCTGCACAGATACTACATGGTACTGTTTTAATTACTAAAATTCTATTGGGTCTTGATATCTGTTAGGGCAAGAATCCATGCCTCCTTCATCAGGAGCTGCTTGACAGATCCATATAATTTGAGAATCAGCTTATCAAATTCTTGAAAAATTCTTTTTGTGGTCTTGATTGGAATTTTATTGAACTTGTTTATCAAATTAGAGAGAAGTGAAATTCTTAAAAATGTTGAATCTCTTTGTCCATGAATATATACATTTCTGCATTAATTTAGGACTTCTTTGATTACAGTTATGTTTTATAACTTGTTCTATGTAAGTATTGTACATCTTTTACTAGATTTATTCCTAAGTATTTAGAATTTTGATGGTATGTATTGTAAATTACATCATCTAAAAATTTCAGTTTGTTCCTGTTCTTCTATTTAGAAATTAGGTTGACTTTTTTTTGTGTCCTTGTATTTAGCAACCTTACCTCAACACTTTTATCAAATCTAATTGCTTAAACATTTTTTGTGCTTTCTATGTAGACAATTTTATTATCTCTAAATGACAGTTTTCTTTCTTCTTTTTTAATCCCTTTTCCATTTAGTTCTTTATCTTACTGTAATATCCACTAGGTCATAAGTGGGTTTCCTGTCTTGTTTGAGATTTTAAACAGAGTGGTACAAATTTTTGTCTTTAAAAATGATGTTTGATGTGTATGTTTGAAAGATTACTGTTTATCAGTTAATGAAGTCCTTTTTTCTAATTTTCTAAGATGGTATTTTTGTTGTTTGTGGTGTTCTTATGGAAACTCTTCATTGGGTATTAAAATTTTCATCAAATGCTTATCTGCTATTGAAAGAAATAGTCATATTTTTTTCTCTAGTCTATTAATATGAGAAATTTCATTTGTATAATTTTTCTAATGTCAAACTAACTTTGCATTCCCAATTTGGTCATGATATATCATCCTTTTTAATATAACACTTTTGGATGTGGTTTGTTATTAAGAGTTTTGCATCTATGTTCGTTAGTGAGATTAGCTTTTACCTCTTTTTTAAAAATTCTACTTTATTAGCCTGTTTTTAATATCAAGGTTATATTGGTCTCAGAGAAGAAATTTTTTGGTTCTTCAAAGAGTTTTAAGATTGGAATGATCTTCTGCTTAAAATTTAATAGAACTCTTCTGTAAAACAATATTTGGACCTGGTTATTTTATATTTGGAGTGGCTTGACATAAAGAAAAGGTAGAGGTTATCTACTAGTCCACTTCTTAATTGATTATAGCAGTATTCTCATAGTCTGTTTCTTTTGGTAAGTTATATTAATATTTTTCTATGAGTAGGACCATTTATCTAAGATTTTTTTTCTTGTCTGTTGTTTGTGCCTTTTTTCAGTCAGTCTTGTCACAGGTTTGTATATTTCATTAGTCTTGGCCAAAATAAATAAAAAACACTTTTAATCTTTGTTGATTTTCTATTCTGTGTTTGTATTCTATTTCACTAATTTATACTTTTACCTTTGTAATCCTTTCTTATTTATTGTAGCTTATTCTGTTGTTCTCTTTGTAGGTTTTTTTAGTTTGAGTATTTAGCTCACTAATCATCAACTTTTCTTCTGTAATGTAAGCCTGTGAACTGCAAATTTACCTCTAAGTACTGTTTTTGTGGTTCCTCCGATACTGTGGTTCTAAAAATTTGTTGAGATGTGCTTTTTGGCCTAATACATTGTTAGGTTTTGTAAGTATTTTCAGTATGTTTGAAAAAAATGTGTCTTCTCTGATTGTTAGGTTTAGGGTTCTGTTTGTCTCCATTATATAAAGCTCAGTAATTGTGTGTTCAAATATTTTATATCTTCTTTTTTTTTTCCTACTTATCAAAAACAAACATGAAAATGTGTGCATTTGTTTAATCTCTCCCATAGCAGTGTATCTTGAGGCTATTTTCTTAGCTAAAGCAAGTTTGAAATCATATGCCTCAGTAAATTGAAATGTTTATCTTTTTTTTTTTGGCTTTCCCACATGGCTTGCAGATCTTAGTTCCCCAACCAGGGATTGAACCCGGGCCATGGCAGTGAAAGCACTGAGTACCAACCTCTGGACAGCCAGGGAATTCCCTGAAACATTTATCTTTATAGCTTTTGGGTTTTGTCTTTTAAAAATACCTTATTACTCTTTGTGTGTATGTGTGTGGGGGACAGAGAGAATTCACTTTGACAATCTTTGAAAAGTGATCCATTTATATTTGTTGGATTGGGGCTTGTTTCTACTATCTACTTAATACTTCCTATTTTTCTGTCTTCTCCTGTCCTTGTCTCACTATTACCTTCTTGCACGTCTCCCTTTTTAAATTTATTGAAGGTTTTTTACATGTTTATTAGTTCTTTTTTTTTTCATTTTTTTTCCTCTTTATTTTTAGAAGATACACACTATTTCTGTTTTCTTACGGTTCCCTTGAAATTTTACCATGCCTACTTAAAGAAGTTCTAAGTTAATATCTTAAGAGCCTCTCATGTAACACAAGGACTTTAGAACATTTTAACTCCAATCAGCTCCTTTCCTGATTTGAAATGGTTCCAGACTAACAATTGTTTAAATGCCATTGTTTCTGTCTAACTCAGAGTTTGCCAGGCTCACAAATGCCACTTTGGAAATTCCATATAACCTGTGTTTATCATCCAAGAGTTATTTTCTGCAGTGGGAAACCTACGTCAGGGAGGGACTCCAATAGCAAAACCTGGAAACCAAAACCTACTGATAATCACTCTTCTGAGGTTTTTCTTCTCTGAAGAAGCAGAAGCTTCTAGTGCTACTTTGAGCAGATTCTATGTCCAGTTTTCCTTGGGAGACATCTCTGACAAAATGAACTTTCATATTGAAGTAATATCTTATGAAAGCTAAAGTGAACCTCATCATTTCAAAGGGAAAGAAAAATAGAACACAGCCCTACTTATTCATCTGGTAGTAATTGTATAAAATAACATATTCAACATTAATTTTTAATTGGTGACATTTATTTCTCTGTAGAGTCAGCTTCTGCTGATAAAAATGTATATTATTTCATATATATAGACTACAGAAAAATCATTTAGCTAACTTATTCAAATGACCCCTATCAAAGAGAACCTCTGTAATGTAGATAGTATGGATAGGATAATGAAGTTTCAAATAATATTACAGTGACTCATTCACTGTTTTTGCATATGTTCTTTGCATCTTAGAACTTTCTCATTTGTGTGCATTTCTTTATAGTTAACTCTCTCAATCTTTTTACCAAGTATTTCTTTTTTTTTTCTGAATAAGAAAAATTGACAGTCTCTGAATGTAAAAGAGAAAATTTTAAGTGTATCACCATAATTTGGACATGCAAAGGAATGAGATTGAAAAAATATAATTTTCAAGTGTGCTTCCTTATTCCCAACTATTATTCAGAATCACTGAAATTTATGGGCAAATGTTTCATGTAATTTTAGGATTATCTAACACTATCTGAAATTTCTTGGAGCTAGCATGATGTAATATTATTTTATGTCCTACTCAAATTTTAGTATGTATTTGAATTGTATTTCATTTCTATTTATATTGAAGTTTCAAAGCAGGTACTGAGGAGGACAAAATATGAAGGACAGGGGAAATGGTTTTAGTAATAGAAAACACAACTTTATCATTGTCATGGAAATTTTTCTAAAGTTAAAGGATATATAATAATATCTTCAGGGAGGAATTAGTTTGAAACTTGTAATTTATGAAAGGTAGAGAAAGGGGTAAGGTAAGACACTAGTATTTTATATAATTCCAGGTAAATAAATTCTATTTAGGTAAATGACAAACTTCTGGCTTAGTATTCATAACTTTTAATTTTTGTGTATATATAGCAAAAGAACTATTTTGTTGCAGTATTTGTGTGCATCCTCTTTAAGGGACAAAACCATTTTCAGCAATGAAAATTTAAGCCTCCAAGTGAAAAATTTCTAAGGTACCTGCTGTTCTATGATTTGTATGATGCAAGGATATGTATGAAAGTATATATATGGAGATAGGCAGACAGACATAGATATATAAGGTATATAAGGATGGATGTATAATGATATATATAAAGTATTCTTATAAGAATGTATGTATTTGTTATACACACACACTCATAAAATATTCCTTTTCCTGGGGTATTCTTTTTGCTGTTACAATAGCTCTTACAACTAGTAATTTTTCTTTTTTTTATGCGCAAGAATTTTCATCATTCTATTGATTTTTAAATGTGTTCCTAAAGAGTATGAGTTCACTTTAAAATAATTATTATTGTTAATACAAGTTTTACTTTATATGTTCCCAGGGTTCTTGGCAATGGCAGTATGGGGACAAGAGGAGGGTCACATAATGGGCAATATATGCTTATAACGAATTTTTTTAATCCTTCAGTAGTCAGCTATCTTTGGATTCAAGATTTATTTTATGTGATATTGAACTCTAGAGGTATATATTAAAGTAAGTATATACACACACACACACTTAAGTAAGTGTATATGTATATCCACATACATACACTCGAAGTACGTATTTATACTTATCTATATATGTAAGTCTCCAGTGTGGTAGGTAATATCAATACAGTACATTTTTTAAACAGCAGAGACATAATCATTTTCTTGAGTAGTATCATTGAAACACCAAGTTTTTAATTGAAGTGAACAGGATGGAAGTACTGGATACAACTGGTACGACCTTGGACATTATAATTTTTGGAAATGAAGAACAAAGTTGGAGGACTCGGACTACTTGATTCCAAGACATACTGTATAAAGCTATAGTAATCAAGATAGTGTGGTATTGGCATAAGGATAGACATACAGATCAGTGGAACAGACTTGAGAGCCCCAAAATAGATCAACACAAAAATGGTCAGTTGATTTTTGACACATGTGCCAAGGCAATTCAGTAGGGAAAGGATTTCAACAGATGGTGCTAGAATAACTGCATATCCACGTGCAAAACAGTGAGCCTTGACCTTTGCCTTGCGTCATGTATAAAAATTAACTCAAAATGGGTCATGTCTTAATGTAGAGGCTAATGTAATAAAACATCAAGAACAAAACATATGAGACAGTTTTTATGACCTTGGATTAAGCAAAGATTTCTTAGGCCTCAAAAAGCATGAAATAAAAGAACGAAAATGGGTAAATTGGACTTCATCAAAATAGAAAACTATTGAGAAAATGAAAAGTCAAGCCACAAACAGGGAGAAAGTATTTGCAAAACCTGTGTCTGATAAAAGACTTGTATCCAGAACCTATAAAGAACTCTTATATCTTAATTATAAGAAAAAGAAACCAATTCAGAATGGGCAAAAGATTGAATGTACATGCCACCTACAAAACTGTATAAATTCCAGTGATGCTTAACATTATTAGTCATGAAAGAAATGTATTTAAAATCACACTGAGATACAACTACACACAGACTAGAATGGTTAAAATTAAAAAAAAAAAAATCATACTAACTGTTGGGGAGGATGTGGAGTGGTTGGAGCTGTCATACGTTTGCTGTTGAAAAGGCAAAATGGTGTATCCACTTTGACTAATAGTTTGGCAATTTGTTGTTATAAACGTACACTTACCGTATGACTCATTGTTCGGTTTGAATTGTGCCTGCGCCCCCCCACCCCCCGCCAAAGGTATGTTTAAGTCCTAACCCTCAGTACCTCAGAATGTGACCTTATTTAGAAATAGGGTCATTGCAGCTTAATATAAGGTCTTAACTTGAGTAGGGATTTCTTAATCCAATATGACTTGTGTTCTCCCAAGAAGAGGAGAGAGACAAGGAGGATACAGAGGGGAGAGATGGACTGCTGAGGATTACAGACACTAACATCAGCTAAGAAAAAGACATGGAGCAGGTTCTTTCCTAGAAGCTTCAAGAGAGCATGGCCCTGCCAACACCTTGATTTCATACTTCTAGCCTCCAGAACTGGAAGAGAATAAATTTCTGTTGTTTAAGCCACTCAGTTTGTGATTCTTTGTTATGGCAGCTCTAGGAAACGAATACACCCACCAATACCACTTACAGGCATTTACTTAAGGGAAATGAAAACATGTTTTTACAGAGATGTACTTTGAATATTTACAGCAGTTGTAGTCCTAATAGCCAAAAGCTGAAAATAATCCGGTGTCTACAAACTGGATGAGGGAATAAAAATTGTGATATATCTGTGTAGTAGAATGAACTACTGATACATGCCACAACATGAATGAGTCTAAAGGGATTATGCTAAATGAATGAACCCAGTCTCAAAGTTCTGCTGACTCTGTACTTCTACTGATATGACATTCTAGAAAAGGAAGAACTGTGATGGCAGAAAGCAGATCAGTAGTTCTTAGGGGATAAGGGTGGGGAGAGATTAACTGCAAGGAACATGAGGAAACTCTTGGGGTAGTGGAAATGTTCTCTATGATGATTGTGGTGATGTTACAGGACTATATATACTTGTTGCAACTTAACCAGTTGTCCGCTTCAAAATGGTGAATTTTATTATAAATTATAACTCAACAAAGCTGATTAAAACATGTAAAAAGGAATATAATAAGTGGTCCCATTGAGTGTATAATGAATATGCTTTTAGATTGAACGAAAAAACATTTAAAGATTGTACAAATCGTACTTTTGGCCACCATAAAATTTGTGATAACGGTGTCAATTGTAGAATCAAAAAGTGCTGTATCTCGATAACTTAGAAGTGAAGATCGTGTACTCTAGAAAAGGATTCTGGTGATGATGAAGACACTGATGTCAAGGAGCTGAATAAAATTTTAATGAAACATGAGTAGAGAAAAGCATTATTCGCAAGTTAATTTCTTATTTTATTGGGTGATTTTAAATATCTCAAAACTAGTGAATATTTTAAATGGCTGACTGTTTCCTTGACATTCCTAAAAATTGATGTAATTAGATTGGAGGGAAAAAACTTTTTTTCTCTTTGTACTGGGAAAATGGTGGATTGCCTTATATTCAGGCATGCATAGAGCCTTCTGTTCTACACAGTTAAGCAGAGTTGATACATCCTCCTTCATCCTTCCACGGGACATTGAACTGTCTATAGTTCTGCACGTGTTACACTGTGTTGCAACCATTCTGTAAATTTAGTTATGTGGCATTTTATTTATCTTTTTTATCCCTACCACGGTCTACAGTGCCTGATTTCTGATGTACGTAAAATAAAAAATTGGTGGATAGGACAAAAAATATTTTTATAAAGAATCAATCTTGTGCCATGATGCCTTTTATCATGCTTGACATTTACTCAACAAGCATTTTATTAAATGTTATGTGGAAAGCATTATACTAGCTGCTTTGGGACGTATAAAAATGCTATAACATCTAAACTTCTAAGGTTAGAAGAAATTGTAATCTCTATTTAGTGTAAAGTATAATATAAAGGATGAGGGTGAGTAGTCACTAGAGCTTTCAGGTGTATCATAGGTTAAAATACTGGAAAAACTGTTTAGCCTGATGACAAAGGAAATCACTTTTCAGCAACTATAATATTCAAAGTAATCATAGTTTAAATGTCATTTAACAAAACAGTTTCTGGGATTTTTATAAAATCATTCTCCTTACTATCATATTGTTAGGTTGATCAAAAAGAGTTGGACTGTGCAGTAAATGAAATAGTCCTTACCAGGAAATAGTGATTTCCTGATGACAAAGGAAATCACTTTTCAGCAACTGTAATATTCAAAGTAATCATAGTTTAAATGTCATTTAACAAAACAGTTTCTGGGATTTTTATAAAATTATTCTCCTTACTATTATATTGTTAGGTTGATCAAAAGAGTTGGACTGTGCAGTAAATGAAATAGTTTTTACCTTGGAAGAACGGGAGACTTGAATTTTCATAAGTAGGCTCTTAGAGTTTCCTTCTCATGCTTCAGCACATTTCCTTTCTCTAAAGAAGTACAGTGAAGAGTAGTGCTTCAAAGATTCACTGGCATTTTTTTTTTCCTTTTTAAAGTAGATTTTAGAGTGTTTAATAGCACTTGAGACAAAGCCCTTTACCTCTCCTCATAGGGGCATTGAACAGTAATGGAAGCTTAGTATGAAATATATTTTATGTACTAATGGTTAAAATGGATGTCAGGGTTTTCTGTGAGTGCTGTGAAACAAAAGGATTCTTAATACTGCAAATTGTGATAAGGTTTTGTCAAATAGAACTACATTCATTCCATGGCTGGTGCTTTCACTCGGTGGATTGAATGACAACCAAGACTTGGACACGAGGCAACGTAGTCTAGAAGAGCACTGGAGTGTGAGGCAGAAGACTTCATCTCTCATCTGGGCAGACCTTAGCACTATTGACTTAGTGCTATAATGGTGCCTATCCCTTAGGCAATAGGAAGCGATTGGAAATGAGAAGATATTTGTGAAACCTTCTGCTATATCTGTCAAAACTAAGAAATTAATACTGGTAAATTACTACTAACTGAACTGCAGGCTTTATTCAGATTTTATTGTTTTTTTCACTAATATTCTCTTTTTGGTTCCAGGATCCATTCCAGATACCACATTGCATTTAGTTGTCATGTCTCTTTGGTCTAACACATCAGTTTTCAAGAATATTTTAAGTTGTCCAGATGTTTGAAAATTAATGTTTGACTTGTCTCAGGAAACAGAATATGTACTGAGCATCACTCAGTCTTGTCCTGTTAACTCAAGGCTGTTATTGTGTAACATGTTGCTATTCGGTGCCTTCAGGGGTTGTTTACATGTTTCATGTTTTCTGCCTTGACCTCAAGCTGCTGTGCTCTTCTGGTTGGCCCTCCATCTGTGTAACCTAACTAAAAAACCAAACAGCAGTGTGTATTAAATTAGTTCAGAAGGAGGGAGAAGTCACTTTAGTATTAGGGAGGGCTTTCTATTTATTAATTAATTCCAATAAAGTATATTAAAAGAGACAGGGATGATCATGGAGGTGGGAGAAATGGCATGAGCAAAAACATGAGGAATTTTTCCAAGGATTCCAGAGGATTTCCAAGCCTTCCCAATACAGTTAGTTTGCTACTTCCATTCTTGTGTTGTAAGAACGATTGCTTAAAAGGGCTTGTTGAATGATTGGATATGGGGCCTGGAGAAGAAGGAAGTTTAAAACTCAAGTCTGTATAACTTGAACAATAAGTGAAAGTGCTATTTTTTTAAAATAACATTTATTTTCTGATTATAAAAGTATAATTATTATAGAATATTTGATAATCAAAAGCAAAAATATACATAATAAAAAGCAACTGATTTCAGTATAGACATAACCACTGTTAATGTTTCCATCTATCCTCGTTAAAGTATGATATATATACATATTTTTTACACTTTGATTACTACTAATACAGTGTTGTGACCTTTTTGCACATTAATCTGGTATGAGCATTTTCTAGTGTCAGTAAATCTTCAGAATCTTGATTTTTAGTGACTATTATAGTTCATTGAAAACCACGTCATTTAACTATTACCATTTTGTTGGATATTTGAGTCTTATTGTTAATTTGCTTTGAGCCTCCTTGTACAAAAATCTTTATCCACATCTCTGTTTATTCTCTTAGGACAGCTTCTTGGAATTGGGATTACTTGATCAAATGGCTCTTGAGACATGTAGCTAACCTTTAAAGTTATACTCCTCTCTCCTCCCATCAGTAATGTGTGAGCATGACTGTTCCTCCCACACTTTTGCTATTAAGTACTATAATTTTTGGTCTTTAGAAGGGCCAGGTTTTATTTTGAAGATTATTTTGACCTTGTTGAGTTTGAGGTGACAGTTGGACAGATAAGTATAACATTCAGTAAGTAGTGCTTGAAGAAGCAGAGTGATAAATGCAAAATATGCATACTGCAATTAAAGATTTAGAAACCATCTATATGTAGTTCATGTGAAATAAGTTATCTCTAAGCAATAAATATATATAGTGTGTGTAATGATATCTGTGGTATATATAACAAAAAGTAGGGTAGTTAAAGACTGATGAACTTTAGGGCAAACCCAGATAGTAAGAGATGGAAGTGGGGGAAAAAAGGATCTTTCAAGGTGATAGAGAATGCGGGGTTAACATCAGTAGGAGGTTGTGTTTTCTGTAAGGTCTTACCCTAAGGAGTATTTTAGCTTACGGTGCAGCAACTGCTTTTGTAATTTCACATTTCTAACCTGGTTTCAATATTCCAGTGTTATGCCAATAGAACTGTTTTATGTCACATAGATTAATATATTCTTGATCTTCTTAGTGAACCTTTTGCTGTTTTATATTCTTTTAGATGATATTACTAAAGACCCCAAAGGGTAGTTGCAGGTCTGAAACTGTTCAGGTCTGTTTTAAAAGTATTTTATAGCACGGTGGTCATAATAATATCTAGTGATGTTACTGATTAATGTTCTAGACTTAATGATACATGTTAAATGCAAAATATACTATTTTAAATACTATTTTAAATAGTATTTTACCCACCTCTAATTGCTCTACTCGGTGTTTATGATTTTAAGTCTGCTTCTGCTTTATAATCAGAGAGGGAGGGAAATGGCAAGAAAGCAGAGAACAGCAAGAGCAAGGATCTTAAACTATCATAAAACATTTTACTTTTTAGAGACAAATGTATAGGCAAAATTATTTGTGCCTTATGTGAGTAAGAATATTTTTGAGACATTTTCTCATTTGACCAATTTTTTTTTTCAAGTTGTTGTATTCTGTTGCTTATCATTGTAGCTTTTTGAGGTGGTGATAGGGAAGTTGTCCAGGGAGGCTGGCATGCCCCTGGCTGAGCCCAACCAGAGTAGCATTACCTTCATAAATTCACTATAATCCAAAGATGATAATGAGTTTTGGCAAGAAACTATCGTAGCCTGTTAACATCTGTCTGCACAATAGGAGTAACAGTTACACAGCCTAGATAATTATGTCATATCTGAGAATTAGAATATTTTCTTACGTTTCTATTCTGCCATTTCCCATTCTTCTGCATATCAGATCTCCTGCTCCCCCAAGTCGTTTGGGATCTTGGCTGCACTTTATATCACCTGAGGAGTTTTAAAATCTCTCTAAGCTCAGATCACACAGCACACTCCCACACTGATTAAATCAGAGTCTCTCAGGGCTACAGACCTAGGAATCAGTAAGTTTTAGAGCTCCGTGGGTGATTCCACTTGGAAGCTAAGGTTGCAAACCATGGTTTCAGTTGTAGTAATACCATCAGTGAACTTAGTAGTTATCTTTTTTTTTTTTTAATATTTATTTATTTGGCTGCGCCGGGTCTTAGTTGCGGTGTACGGGATCTTTATTTGCGGCAGCTTAGTAGTTCTTAAGAGGGTTGCTTATTAAAATCACCTGGGAGTTTTTCTCCACACTGTTCCTTCCCTCCCTCTCCCCTTATTACTGGAGTGAACCAGTGTCAACTGACAGGAGTATAACCCACTCCTTAGATGTGTTAGGACAAAAAAAACCAAACAAACAAAAAAAACAAAGGATCAGTTTGTTAAGTACTCATTTTCCTATACTCTTTTTGGGAGATATTCCGCTTATGTAAGTGACTTTGCATTTATCCAGTATTATTTCATGTTAATAATTTTATGGTGTTTGTTTAGTATTTGTATAATGTCTGTGAGGGCAGAGGTCATGTCTATTCTGTTCATCACTCTATTTTCAGTGTCTAACAGTGCCCAGCATATAGTGGTTACTCAGTAAATGTTACAAAAATGAATCACTAGCCCTGAGTTTTGGGAGTACCTTACTTACTGTTTTATATCTATATGTACTACCTATATTATAAAGCTTTATAATTACATTATCTGCTAAGGAAAAAGATCTTCCATAAAACAGAACATAAACAGGAAATAGATTTATTTAATTTTGAAAGTTTTTTGCAGGTCAGGGATTCAGTGTGGATTATTAAATTTTGAACAAAGATGCGGCACACAAAACAATTCATACTTGGCTCTCAAATCAAACTTCAAAACAAAACATATAGAAAAACTAAAAAAACCAACAGGTACTTTTAGAGTTTGTGCTTAGTTTAAGCTTCATGATAAACTAGACTAGAGCTTGGTACATTTATCAGCTTGTTAGTTGTATTTTACCCAGTCATAGTCTGTCTTAAAGTAGAAGGTGGTAAATTAAAATGACATGATCCTGTCAAATATGGTTGACTTGTGATACAGATTTACAATGCATTGGCAAAATGGCTTAAATTTTGGATGAGTTCGAAACTTTATAATGTGCAAAGAATAGGGGAAAGGATGTTACCTAAGATATCTAAAAGCTGTTATTAAATCTTTGTTATTCCAGAATTAGGGAATCTCTAGTGCCAGAGTGCTAGGATTCAGGATAACATAGCATGTCATACAAGTTCATTCTGCCTATTTAAAAACCTTTATGGTTTAGATTTTCTCCTGTGGCCTTAGTGCTTTACTCACTGGGTTTTCTGTTGTTTCCCCCACCCCACCCCCTTACTTTTTAAATTAAGAAACAAGTAAAAAAAATACTTTTTTTTTATACATAGTGAACAATTCAGAATAGAATAGAAGAGAGTATACAGTGAAAAGTAGGTTTTCTTTCTACTGTAGAGAACTATTCTTAGAGGAAACCACTATTACCATTTTCTTGTGTATCTTTCCAGAAAGAGTCTGTTTATATTTCCAGCATACACATACAGATAGCTTTTCATATCCACTGTTCTGTACCTTCCTTTTTCTTTCTGTTTCTTCTTTTTTGTTCCCCCACCAACCCCATTTAACATATGTCTTAGAGATCTTCCCAAATTACTTTTTTATTTTCCTCACAGTGAGCTGGTATGATCCCCATGTCCTTACCAGATGAAGTCTTCCTTAGTCTATAACATCCTTTTCAAACCCAGTTTTCCCCCATATCTCTTCATGTAATTAATCTCTCCTCTGCTTTGCTCCCATTTATTTTTTTTGTCCCTCTATTACACACCTGTCACAGGTCTGCCATACATTATCATGACTTATGTGTGGTTCTCTCATCCCAGGTGTCATCTCCTCATCTCACTCTATTCTTTCCACAGTCTGGCTCATCCCATCTTTAGGACTTTAGTTACCACCTGTGTACCAAGGTCTCCCAAATTTATATCTACAGCCCACCTCCCCCCGCCACACACACACGTCATTGACATATTTATTTCTTGTGTATCTCAAAGGCAGCTTAATCCTAGTGTGTCCAAATCCAGCTCCTTTTCCATTGTCTCTATCTTAGTAAAAGGTATCTGTATCCATCTCAGTTGTACAGTCCGGAAAACTATGAACTATTCTTGATATCTCCTTCTCCCTCACCTCCCATATTCCAAAAACATAAGTTTGGTTGATTTTTTACTTCCTAAATCCTTCTCAAATCCATCCTCTTCCCTTTATCTCTGATATTACCTTAGTCCAGTCTGCCATAATCTTTACCTGAATTATCACAGTAGTCCACTGACATAGCCTCTCTGGTCCTCTTCCAGACCATTTTCCACACAGCAATATAAGGAATGTTTTCAAAATGTAAATATTAGTGCGACCCCCTTCCCTGCTTAAGATATTTTGATGTCTCCCTGTTGCTTTTAGGATAAAGACAAGATCTTTAATATAGCCTAACAGGGTCCTGCACGGATATTTGTTACTAATTCCCTCTTCAGTTCATCTCTTACTGCACCCCACCCCCCAGTTCTCTTTGCGTCTACCACACTAGACTTAACTTCCAGGCGCTGCCATTCACCTTGCTCCTTACTACCTCAGGGCATTTACATATGCTGTTAAGTCTTCCCCAGCCCTTCCCTTTTACCTTCTCCTAGTTAACTCCCACTTAGTGTTTCAAATATCATCTCAAACATTGGTTAACTCTGTGAATCTTCCCTGAACTTCCTGACTAGGTCACATCTTCCTGTCACTCAGCAAAGTACATATACCTCTCCTTTGTAGCACATTTTCTGCTGCATTTGTGTGTGCGCTAGCATTTGACTAATCACTATATACCCAGGTAGGCAGTAATCTCCCTGGAGGCAGTGGCCTTTATATCTTTAGTTTCCTGCACAGGTGCTCAGCACAAAATAGTAGACACTCATATCTTTAATGAGTACATGAATGAATTTGTTTCTGTTTTCTCCATTGACTCATCTTGTGGAAACTATGCAAAATTTTGCAAAGGCTCAAATACATATTTCAGGTTCAAAGTGAATCCATATGCTCAACAAGGCACAGTATGGCTTAATAAGCAATATGTACCACAGACTTCCCAAGGCCTTAAGTTTACCAGAAAGAGGTCATTCTGGGGTCAGGGAATGGGAAGATAATTGTGAACTGCTAGCAGATTTCTAGGTCTATTTTGTAGTTAGTGGAATTATTTGCCTGTATTGTTTCCTAAGCCATTTCCCCTCTCCCATTGTCTTATATTTCCCTAATAAATGATCTCCTAATTACTTTCAACCTAGAGAAATAAAACTTTTCCCAAAGCAGTCAGGAATAGACCTTTTCACTCATAAAACAATTGAAGTTCGGAAAGAAATAATAAAGATATGGTTAAGATTGTATTCTCTCTAGATAGACTGACTGTGTCTGCCTACCTATTAGCCATGAGAATTTAGGGGAAGCTATTTAACTGCTGTGAGCCTTGGTTTTCTCATCTGGGAAGCTAGGATATTTACAGCATCTATCTCATAGTATTACTGTGAGGATTAAATGAGATAGAGATAGCATTTAATGTAGTGACTCCTGGCAACATACAAACGCTCAGTCAGGGCACATGGTTGCTGCTGTTGCTGCAGCTGCTGTTCTTGTTGGGACACATTTTCCCAGTACAAAGGTTGTTTAGTCTAGTTTACACATACCTTCTCCCCCCACTCCACCTTCCTGTCACAGGGAAGGTAGAACTCTATAGGCTTCAGCCAAGAGACAGTAGAAGAGACTAGGAGGAGAAAGGGTGATGGGTGTTTGCATTAGCAGTTTGGAGGGGAGGATAGGTATTCTTGATGTCTCCATTAGTAAAAGAAAAGTCTGGATCTTCACATACATGGTACCTCACTAAAGTTATGGGGGAAATGGTTTAAATTGACTTGTGAGCCAACATTGAAACCACCATTTATATTACTGTGGTTAAAATGTGATCCAAAGTTCCAAATTACCTGATTTTAAAACACATTATTGTGTTTCAAACTCTTTCTATAAACCAACACTTAAAGAAACAGTTAGTACTTTTTGCTTTAATATGGAAACATTTACTTGTTCTAAACTTCATTTGTATTTTTTTTAATTAATAAATGTTATTTTTAGAGCAGTTTTAGCTTCACAGCAAAATTGAGCAGAAAGTACGGAGTACCTACCTGTGTACCTGCTGCCCCACACGCACACCACCTCACTACCAGCACCTCACACCACGCCAGTGCACCTGCTACCATGGATGCACCTGCGTTTGACACACTGTTACCACTCAGCGTCTTTAGTTTACGTTAGGCTTCACTCTTGGTGTTCTGCATCCTTTGGGTTTGGATGACTGTATAGTGACATGTATCCACCATGGTAGTATCATACAGAATAGTTACACTGTCCTAGAGATCCTGTATGTTCTGTCCGTTCACCCCATCCTCCCCATTAAACCCTAGCCACCACTCATCTTTCTACAATCTCTATAGTTCTGACTTTCAAGAATGTTATATAGTTGGAATCATACAGTATGTATGATTCAGATTGGCTTCTAGTAATAGGCATTTATGTTTCCTCCATGTCTTTTAATGCCTTGATAGCTTATTTATTTTGACTGCTGAATAATGTTCCACCATCTGAATGTATCACTTTATTTATCCATTCGCTTACTGAAGGAGATCTTGTTTGCTTCAGAGTTTGGGCCATTATGGATAAAGCTGCTATAAACATTCGTGTGTAGGTTTTTGTATAGGCCTAAGTTTTCAGTTCATTAAGTACCTAGGTGCACAGTTGCTGGGTTGTATGGTAGGAGTATGTTTAGTTTTGGAAGAAACCGGCAAACTCTCTTCCAGAGCGGCTCTGCCATGTTGCGTTCCCACCAACAATGAATGAGAGTTCTGTTGCTCCACGTCCTCGCCTGTATTTGGGGTTGTCGGTGCTCTGGATTTTGGCCATTCATATGGGTGCGTAGCGATGTCTTGTTGTGTTAGTTTGGAGTTCCCTGATGATGTTTTAGTCCATTTGGACCGCTCTAACAGAATACTATAGACTGGGTGACTTATAAACAACAGAAATTTATTTCTCACAGTTCTGGAAGCTGGGAAGTTCCCGATTTGGTGCCTGATGAGGATCTGCTTCATGGCTCGTGGATGGCTGTCTTCTCACTGTGTCCTTCCATAGCAGGGGGAGCAAGGGAACTCTGGGGGTCTCTTTTATAAGGGCACTCACTCATGCCGTTCCTGAGGGCTGCATTCTCAGGACCTAATTCCCTCCCATAGCCCCCCCCCCCCCCAACACACATATACCACCACGTCAGGCGTTGGAATTTCAACATGAACTTTGGGGGTGGATGGGAGACAACTCACAGACACTCAGTCCACACCAAAATGTGATGTTGAACATCTTTTAATATGTTCTTTTGCCATCTGTGTATCTTCTTTGATGTGGTATCTTTGTTCATGTCTTTTGTCCATTTTTTAATTAGGTCATTCAATTTTTCTTTGAGTTCTAAGGGTTCTTTGTGTATCTTGGATAACAGTCCTAATCAGATGTGTCGTTTACAGATATTTTCTCCCAGTCAGTGACTTGTCTTCTCATTCTCTTGACGTTGTCTTTTGCAGAGCAGAATATTTTAATTTTAGTGAAGTCCAGCTCATCAATTATTTCTTTCCTGTATTGTGTCTTTGGTACTGTATCTGAAAGGCATCACCATACCCAAGGGCAACTAAGTTTTCTCCTATATTATCTTCTAGGAGTTTTGTAGTTTTATATTAGGCCTGTGATCCATTTTCAGTTTATGTTCGTGAAGGGTATAAAATCTGTGTCTAAATTTCATTTTTTTAACATATGGGTGTCCAGTTGTTGTAGCACCATTTTTTGAAAAGACTGTCTTTGCTCCATTGTATTGCATTTGCTCCTTTGTCAAAGATCACTTGACTTTATTTATGTGGGTCTATTTCTGACCTCTGTTTTGTCCCATTGATCTGTCTATTCTTTTGCCAATACCACACTGTCTTGATTACTGTTGCTGTATAGTAAGTCTTGAAGTTGGATACTGGCAGTCCTCTGACTTTGTTCTCCTTCAATATTGAGTTGGCTATTCTGGATCTTTTTCTCTCCATATAAACTTTCTAATCAGTTTGTTGATAGCCACAAAATAATTGGCTAGGATTTTGATGAGTTTGCATTGAATCTGTAGATGGGAAGAACTGACATTTTGACAGTATTGAGTTTTCTTACCCATGAACATATAGTATTCTCCATTTATTTAGTTCTTCTTTGATTTTATTTGTATTTTAACAGATTTTATATTAATATATAGTATTTTAAAATTTAGTCATGGTGGATAAGGTCTATTGAAGTTATACCAATATGGCATCTTAGTTCAAGCTCTTTCATTTCTGTAGCCGTAAAATTAAACCCATGCTTAAATAAGAACTTTGTATTAGTAATTTTTTTTTAAATGCACACTACACACACAGGTATATTTTAACAATTTAATGGTTTAGAATGGGACACTCACCATTACACCACTTTTCATAGTTATGTCCGTCTTAAGTCAGACATATATTCTTTTCTCCTTGGATTTAATTCAGCTCTTCTTAAGATTGCCATAGGGATAAAAACCATACAGATTTTAGTGTAAATCGTTGCATTTGGCTTAGTATGGGATTTAAAAATTGTATAAAAAAGCATTGTGTTAAAAAAAGGATATTTGTAAAATTGAATCTGTTATTAAATTAAGCATTTGAGAGTTCTTGTGGGAAATCACTCCAGTGCTGTAAAAGGCTAGTGTTTATGACCCTTGTAGTAACAGTAATTTCTGAACGAATATTCAAGTGATGAGAAAATGGATTTTGCTAAGATCAATCCTCTTGCTGCTAATGTTTAAAATATTGTTACTCATTAACAATAAGAGCAGCTAGTAACAGAAAATTCCCAGGTGCAAGTTTGTCACTCTATCCAAACTTTCTGCCTGCTTTTTACTTTTGTTTGTTTTGTGCAGAAGCTATAATAACTTATGGGAAACATGGTATTTAAAGGGAGGAAAGTAATGTTTGCAGGGGAAAAACAGTAAAATAAAAGTACTACTCTTTTTCTTAGTGGTATTTAAACAAAAATTTACATCCTCAATTCTGGAATTTAACAATTGATCTTTCTTTTTGGCATTAGCAAAATATTGAGGTTGCAGTAAACAAAGTCCCTGTTAACTTTGTCTCTGCTTTTTCATAATTTGACTCAGAACTGGAATGAATTTTACTTCTGCTGTATCAGTGAAGTAAATTACTAAGTAAATTAACCCTTTTTTATGAAATTAATACATGTTTACCCCACTATCTGAAAGTAGAGTGTTCCTATAAAACCTTTTGTAAGCCTAAATGATGTAAAGCGAAGCAGTTACCTTAGGACACATCTTGCTAATGGCTGCACAAAATAAATCGAGATAAAGCACAGATACTCACAGACACACAGTTCAAAGCTACGGAGGCTTGATGCTGAGATGCTGAGTGTAGTTCCCCGGGAAGGAGCTTGGCAGTGCCGCTCTCCCTGCCTCTAAAATGTTCACTGCAGAACAGACTGAACACTGTTTTTGCTTTTCACCTGTTTTTGTAAAAGCGAAAATCTTCTTTAGATCTCTTTTGGTTGGTGAAAACAGGTACTAATGTAAGTCTTTCGTAAGAGCAAAGTGGCATAAAGTGAATTTTTTAAAAGCAGGGGATACCCATTTAAGAAAAAGTTCCCTTTCTGCTTCCCCCTTGCCTCTTTTCCCTTTCCTCTGCCATTAAACATGCTCTGTGACAGGGGTCCCCAACCCCCGGGATCTAATGCCTGATGAACTGAGGTGGAACTGATGTAATAATAGACATAAAGTGCACAATAAATGTAATGCGCTTGAATCATCCTGAAACCATCCCCCCTACCCCCGGTCCTTGGAAAAATCGTCTTCCACGCAAACGGTCCCTGGTGCCAAAAAGGATGGGGCCCGCTGCTCCATGAGATCTCTCTTTCCTCTCCCCTTGGGCAGATCCCACAACTCTTTAGTCACTTTGAGTTATTAAAGTACATCTGATTTTCAGGGCATAAAAAGCCCATTTCACCGTAAGTTGAAGAGCCAGGTCCACATCTTGCAGCCTCATGGAGCTTCCATTTCTAGTGGGAGACGGACAATAATAAGTAAGATAAATAGATAAAATATATGTTAGAGAGCGATAGAGGCTATGGAGAAAAAATAGAAAGGCGGGTGAAATGTGTGGAGACCGTGTGTGACATTTTAGGTAGAGTGGCCAAGAAAGGCCTCGCTGAGAAGGTGGCTTTTGAGCCAAGAAAGACCTGTAGAAGGTGGTGGCGCAAACCACGTGGATATCTTGAGGAAGAGCATTCCAGGCAGAGACACTGGTACAGAGACCCTGAGATGGAAATGTACATTTTAGTTGGAGAAACAGGTTGCTATAGCCAGTTGAGCAAGGAAAGGAGGAGCAGATAAGAAGGGTGGTAGTGGTGATGGTAGCAGCAAATGATAACAGTGCCTTATAGGTCAGAAGACTTTGACTTTAACACAGAATAAGGAGGTAAGCCGTTGGAGGGTTTTGACCAGAGTTCCGTGATCTGATTTACTTATCGCTCTGCCTGGTTGTCATTGAGAATAGACTACCGTGGTGGGGCTTAGGGTCTCAGGTGGAAGCAAGGAGGCTATTGTAATTAACCAGACAGAGAATGCTGGTGTTTTCAATGAAGGTTGAGGTGGTAGGAGTAGGGAGAAGTGGTAGAATTTGAGGTATGTTTTGAAGATAAAACCAGTGGAATTTACAGGAGGTGGGATAGAAAGAGTGTTGTCAAGGGTGAGGTCTAGGTGTTTGCCCTGAGGAACTAAAGAGTTGCCATTAGCTGAATTAGGGAAGCTTGTAAGAGGAATTGGAATATCTGGGATTCAGTTTGGGGCTTGTTAAACTTTTCAAAATTACTGGATACAAAATATTAGATTTCAAAATAAAGAGGGTTTAGTAGGCATTTAGATATATAGCTCTGGAATTTAGTATAGAAATGTAGGCTAGAGATACAGGTTTGTAGGTTCAGAGCTAACTGATGCTATTGGAAGCCATAAAACTGCAGGAGATCAACAAAAGAGTAGATGTAGTTAGGAGAAGAGGTTTAAGGACTGAGCTCTGGAAGATTGGCAATATTTAGAGGTTAGGGAGATAAGGAACAGCAATAGTGATTGAGAAGGAGAGGCCAAGAAAGTTAGGAGGAAAACCAGTATGTTATTCTAGCAACAAAGCAGAGAAACTATATCAAGGAGGAAGAAGTGACCAACTGTGTCATATGTTGCTGGGCCAGTCAAATAAGATGAAGATTGAGAAATGAGCATCGAGTCTAGTGATGAGGTCATTGGTGACCTTGGATGAGAGCTGTTTCAGTGGAGTGTCGGGGAGTAAGAGCCTGTTAGAGGTAATTGAGATGAGAGCTGGAAGGGGTAGAGGAATCGTGGTTAGTTTTTAAATAAAGATTGGAGAAATGGCACTGTAGTATTCTTGTGGGCATGATTCACCAGAGAGGGAAAAATAGATGATCCAGGATGGAGTGTAGAATTGCTGGAGTGTTGTCTTTTTGGAAAAGAGAAAGAGAAGATTGAGAACTAGTGAAAAGGTGTGGCTAGCACCTATCTTGAGATTGTCAGCATTTAGCACCCATTTTCTACTCAGCTGTGAAGCCTCAGTGGCAGGTCAATTACTAGCCTATAAAATGTTACATTTGAATTAGGGTGGAGTCAGTCGTGCCTCCAGCACACCCGCACACCCCCTCCTTACCACCCCCAACCCCCCATCTTGGTTAGCAGGTGGCATCTTTGTGAGAAGGAAAATGGAGACTCTTATTCCAGACAAGGCAGCCAACAAGAGGTGGATTTTTAGCCCTAACTCACCTTAGGCTAGGTTCCTTAGAACACAGCCATAAGCTGCAACCCTGCTAGGTCTCCTCCAAAACAGTAGGGAAAGTCACATTTCATATCCTGCTGCAATAACCATATCCTTAGTGTCTTGTAGCAGAATAGCATAACTGAGAAGACAGCAAATTTAAGAACCAAGAACTTGGTGTGGGAATTCCAGCTCTTCTACCAACTGGCAGAGGGGAGTTAAGATGGATCGCTTACTTTCTGTGAATTGGTTTCTTCAAGTGTAAAAGGAGGGGTTTGGCTTCAACCAGATCCTTTTCATGCTGAAATTCTGTGATTCATTAAAATATAGTAATCCCCAGCCATCTGAAGCATAACATAGTTCTTCTGCCAAGAACCAAAGAATATCACCGAGGAAATTTGGTTTCTTTGGAGAATTGCTCTCCTTGGGTTCCTACCCAAGTAAGTATTTGCAAAATTTGACTGGAGATTAAATTACACATAGTAGCACTGAAATTATAAGAGGGAATATAAATATAGCAAAACTATTGAAGTCAATAGAGATTTATTCAGACTTTGTCCAAATTCTCTCTGAGTATTTTGTAGCTGTGGGACGTATGGAAAGTTATTTAACTCTCTGAACTTTAGTTTCCTCATCTAAAAATAGGAATATAATAATAGTACCTAATTCATAGGTTTGTAAGGAGAATTAAATGAGATATGCACTATGGTGCTTTGACAAATGCTTGGCTTATTATGGAGTAAACCTTAGCTGCTGTTGTTATTATTATCATCATCATCATCATCATTATTATCATCAGTGTGTGACGTGTAGTTTAAAACATTTTAGTATAGCAGCTGTACTATAAAAGTCTCATACTATAATTTAGTTTTATAACGATTACTTTGAGTCATCAAGGGAAAAATTAACTTAGAAAAGGAAATGCCATTGAATCAGTTTAAACTTCTCCTTTTGTAAAACAAAATTGGTACTTCATTTTGTATGCTTTTAGTTACAGTGAAAATTCCCTTGGGGAATATACCTGATTCTCAGATGATGACAGAAAAATGAGCCATTACTGTAATTAGTTCCAGTTGCTGTGTATACTTAAAACTTAGAAAATAGTATTTTTCAAAAGTGCATTTTCCCTAAATAGGCCATAAAAGTAAGATTTTATAGTTCATATATATCTGCCTTAAAAATAGGTTTTTGAAACATCCTGTAAACATTTTGATTGTACCGTCAAGTTTTCTCCACCCTTTCTGTATGAACTGTTGTCAGAGTGATTATTGATAGCATCGCCTACTTGATGTTTACAGTCTGCAGTGTATGTTTTACAGAATTAATAAGCTATAGTTAAATCATTTAACGTATACCTGAATGTCCTATTGTAATTAATGTGGTTGCTTTATCAATGCTGGTTTGCACTTATTTTAAATCAAACATGCAGATCATTTTTAAATTGATGGTCATTTTAAAAGAAGAAAAACTTTATACATACCTTAGTGCAGAAAGTCAAGTTAGTCTATAGTGTAAAGGTTAGAGAAAAATGGAAGTGTGTAAGGTAAATTTGAAAAGGGTTTAAGGGGTATTGGATGTGTCTTACTAACAAATAACTGTGAGTTTAGACTTTGAATTATCTCTCATTGTAGTTTATAAATGAAATGATGGTGTTGAACACAATGTAATGTACTTGGGGTTTAATAGCACCTAGCACTCAGACCTTGAACAACATTCCCACTAAAAGGAACCAGGGCTCCTTGAAGAAATGGCAGATTCCAAGGATGGGAGCCTGGAACATATCGTTAGGCCAGAAAGTAAGGAAGTGTTCAAAAAAATGATGGTGGCCTATCACAAGGATACAGGGTCATTTTGAAGGTGTTCCCAGTGGCCAAATCTGGGGTGATTTGAGTATCAAAATAATTAAATTCAGTAAGAATTCTAAATCATTAGGAAAAAAGATAGGAATCCATGAGACCTCACCAATAATACACATACATATTCATAGAATCAGGAGAAGAGAGGGCTCAGGGGCCAGCTGGTAAATGTGGAGGAAATGCTGACGTTGGAAAATTATGATTTTATCACTATCATAGTAAGGTTTAGTTTAGCCAAGAATCACAAGTCGATGTTAAATCTAGGGGAGAAATTCTGATGAAGAGTGGGGTATTTGCAAAGGTTGCTTATTGGTTGCAGTAGGAAAATTGGACAGCACTTGATCTGGATAGTGAAAATTAACATCACCAGTGTGCCTCTGGATGTGACACCCTGAGAAGAACACAGCATCACTTAACGTTCTCTTCTAGCCAGGGCTGAACTACCTGCATCTAATCATAAGGAAACATCAGACGAGTTCAAAATGATGAGCATTCTATTAAAAGAAAAACTGTATTCTTCAACAATATTAATACTATAGAAGGCAAAGGAAGGCTAAAAGGCTCTATATTAAAGGAGACTAAAGGCACAGGATATATAGATGGTCGATCCCAAGACTGGGATCTTGTATCTGGAGGAAAACTAAGATTTTTTCTAAGGCGTAATTGGTTCAGTTGATAACATTTTGCAGATTGTAGGTATTGTGTAGATTTTACTTTTACTGAAATTGTAGCTATATTGCAGTTGTATTAGAAAATGCACACTGAAATATTTATGGGGAAAGGGCCATGATACATTCAACTTACTCTCAAATGGTTCAGAAAAAAAAGCACTTTGTGTGTGTGTGTGTTGTGGTGTTGTGTATGTGTGTGGGGTTTTTTGTTTTTGTTTTTTTTTAGCAGGAGGAGATGGAGAGGGAGAGAGAGGGAGTTGATAAAGCAAATGAGCAAAATGGGATTCTGGATAAAGTTATACAGGTGTTCTTTGTTTTTGTGATTTTTCTGTAAGTTAGAAATATTTCCAAATATGTTTATACACACATGCGTGCACAAGTTGGTTGAGACTTATTTCTTTTACACTTATCTCTTCTTGTTCTAGTTTGCTAATTTACCTTTGATACTTAATTGGTTTAAGATGTTAAATTCATTGATCACAGATATACACATTGATTTTTAATTTCTTTTAAATAGTGCTGGGCCTAAAGGAGATAACATTTATGAATGGAGATCGACTATACTTGGTCCACCAGGTTCTGTATATGAAGGTGGTGTGTTTTTTCTGGATATCACATTTTCATCTGATTATCCATTTAAGCCACCAAAGGTAAGAACCTAGAATTGCATTCTTTAATACTTATCCTTTTCCACAGTCAGTTTATTCTAGGGGATGGGCGCAGTTATTTTTATTTAATTGTTTTTCATGGATTATACAGAAACTCTCATGTAACCAAGGATTTTTAAAACTAGAAGTAATTGATTTGTGTCTTTTACAAATAACTTTGTAACCAGCGGAGAGTTTGTTAATTGTAAGTGAAAGTATGCCACTTTGCACATCAGTAAGCACATAAATTTTAGATTTATGATATGAGAAAAAGTATCTTATGAACCTTGCTTAAGAAACCTGTTGGGATAAAAAGTAAATTTGTCTGACAGCTTCCGGAAAGAAGAGTTAAGTAACTTGAATCTTATGTTAAATACCCTATCTTTATAGATGAGCAAAGACTAGATACCTATAGCACAGAAGAGAGAACTAATACTATTTAATAAACTTTTTTGTGCTCTCTGTAAGTATGATGCATTAGTGGGAGTGAGGGTGGCTGGCTGACTTATGCCTCCTGTTGCCTCTGAATGTCAGTTAGGTGGATAACAGCGAGAAGGGTTGAGTTGTGTCTTGTGATCACTGGCAATTATTTTTCAAGTCTTAAACATAGCAGTTACTTGAATAGCTTCCTCCTCTGACTTCTCCCAATAAAATGGTCAAGCCAGCAGTTTTTACCATCAGTATTAAGCCTGAGCATAATTATGCTGTAGTTAGAAAGACTTCTGACATGTCAGGGAGAAGTGTTATCAAGCCCTTAACTTTTAGCGTAGTTCCTTATGTTCCCTTCACTATTTAAAATATATGTAGCGATTTAATGCCTGCCTCACGTGCATGTGTGTTGTTATGTGTGTGTGTGTAAAGATAAAGGATTTTTTTTTTTTTGGAAAGAAGGCAGATCATTTCTCCCTTATCTAACAAGGTAACAACAGTTCCACCTAGTGGTATTTACCTCAAATTGCAGATACCAAGTTTCCCTCTCACCTAGAGGTATTGGCTCTCAACTACAGCTGTCAGTTTTTGAGTGCTTTACTGTGTGGTCCCATCAGAACCTAAGATCTTTAAATGATTGTCTTATTTAATGTTCTTGGGTATGTCGAGTATCTCTTGCTAGATCAATCAAAGAAAGAGACAAAACCCTCATGTTAATAATACTGCAGATTGTATTCACATTCAAAATGACACATGTTAAATGCCAATATATCATTAACTATTCAGTTTGCCTTCAGTGCTTAAGTTTTCTGTGTTATAGCAAACAAAACCTTAGCAAAATAGCACATGACTGTATTTATAGTGAGGCTTATTTCTACTTTCATCATTTTTCATATTGGAAATTGGTTTTAACATGGTAGCAAAATTAGAAAAAAAGTTTGCAAGATATAGTTTTTATGAAATAATTTTTATACATGAGGGAAAATTTGTTAAAGGAAGAGACATTTTTCTTGGAATCTTTTAATGGAAAATAGAGATTGACTAGCATAGTTCTGTATATGATTTGTCATAATTATTTTGGTTAATATGATGGCTATTTATTAATTTAGCATGTTAATTTTTTCACTAAAGTCTCAATATCTTTATTTTCTAACCCTTTAATGTTGATTCCTTCCTCTTCCCTAAGATATCTTATGCAGTATTATGAAGCATTCTTCAGATCTATAGTTGGACAAGTGAAAAAGAAATAAGACTTCTGCTGTTATCTTGGTTTAGGTATAATTATTTCTCTACAGTTCTGCTTACTTTTGAAGTTCAGATAAGGTGTTGAACTTCTTGAAGAATAATAGAAATTTAATTCTCTTCTGTTCATTGATTGTTAAAAGCTGAAAGGAATCAGAGTATTAATTGTGTTTGTAAGCCATGCATATCTATTGAGTAGTCAGCTGTCAACGATATGAACATACATTATTCCCATATTCTGGAGCAGGGCTGTCTAATAGAAATATAATGCAAGCTACATGTGTAATTTTTTATAGAAACAGTGAAATTAATTTTAATAATATTTTACTTAATCCAGTGTATCCAAAAATATCGTCGTTTCAACATGTAATCAATAGAAGCATCATTAGCGCCATATTTTACATTCTGTTTGATATTGAGTCTTTGAAATCTGGTATGTATTTTATGCTTTTAGCCCATCTTAATTCTTGTAACCACATTTTAAGAGCTCTGTGTAACTAGTATGTACTGTGTTAGAACAGTTCTAGAGTTATATACAGTAGTCCCTCCTTATCCTCAGGGGGTATGTTCCAAGACCTTCAGTGGATTCTTGAAATCATGGAGAGTACTGAACCCTATATGATGCTATTTTTTCCGATGCATAAATGCCTATGATTTATAAATTTATAAATTAGGCACAGTAAGAAATTAACAATAACTAATAATAAAGTTAGAGCAGTTATAACAATATACTGTAATAAAAGTTATGTGATTGTGGTCTCTCTCTCTCTCTCTCAAAATATCTTGTACAAACTTAATGCCTCTTCCATCGTAACTAAGCACTTATGCCTGTAGCTTTTTCAGCTTGAGGTACAACAGCAAAACTAACACAAGTGTTTTTTTCCTTTTACAATTTCATGGATAGAAGACTCATTCTTAACCATAGATCTTAGCAACCTCAGTGTAGAATTTTTTTTCCTGCCCTTATTAAGTCAAAAACTTTCACCTTTTCACTTAAAGCAAGAATTTCACAGCTTCTCTTTGGCAGATCTCAGTTGCCAGCATCACTGCTCTTGAGCTTTGGGGCCGTTATCAAATAAAGTAGGGTGACTTGAGCACAAGCACTGCGACCCCGCAGCAGTTGAACTGATAACCAGGACGCTACTTAGTGGACTGACTGGGCAGGATTATGCTGGACACCCAGGCAGGGTAGAGCAGGACAGGGCAAGATTTCATCATGCTACTCAGAACAGCGCAAAATTTAAAACTTATGAATTGTTTATTTCTGGAATTTTCCATTTAATATTTTTGGACCCCAGTTGACCTCAGGGGTCCAAAACTGAAACCATGGAAAGCAAAACCGTGGATAAAACGAGTACTACTGTGGTCTCTTTCTCCTCCTTCCCCACCACGCCAGTGGTTTCTTTCTTGTTTTTAATTATGCGTCCTTATCAGAAATACACTTTTGAGTGCTTTAAACATTTTCTTCCCAGACTCCACTTGGGAGATCACAGTACATAGCTAGTTCCAAGGGATCAGGCACTGTCTTTTTTCTTTGCAACTCCAAATTAAGAATTAACCACCCAATTTGTGTTTGTGATTGTTTGAAACTGGTGAGTGTTTGTTTCCATGATTTATTCTCTTTTTTCACATATCTCAAGGATATAATAGTTTCCTTTATTCAGTAGCTTAAGACCTTACTTGTTTCATTTTACTGTCTTAGTCTAACAAGACAGTGAGCCATTTGTGGAAATGAAAGTCTGAGAAATAGAAAGGCTGGTGATTTCACCAACCTTCTCCAGTATTTTCGGACACATGGCAAGAGATTAGCTGAGTTGGTGACCTTTTTCTATCAAGAAACTAATGTAACTTTAGTTTTATGTTTAAAAAAATTCTTCACTAGTTTCTCTTACCTTTGGCACCAAAACGTTTGTGTTCTCCCTCACTTCCTGTCTTTAAATAGTGGTGTGTGTGTGCACGCCCACACACTCATTCATAGAATTACCGTATCATTTGTTTAAACAGTTCAGCGACTCATTTGGTTTAAAAGCAACATAGTTCCTGCTATACTGGGTAAAAACAAAATTTCTCTGAACTGAATTAAATAAAACCATTTAATTTTGCTATTACTTAAACCTAGTGTTTGTTAGCTCGTCAATGAAATTATATGCTATTTGCTATGATCTGTGATATGTTCCACTTCCTTTTTGCTAGTGAGAGTTTTAGTTGGTAACAAAGCTTTTTATTTTCTTTCTGTCTTTAATGTCACTGCCCTTAGGTTACTTTCCGCACCAGAATCTATCACTGCAACATCAATAGTCAGGGAGTCATCTGCCTGGACATCCTTAAAGACAACTGGAGTCCTGCTTTGACTATTTCAAAGGTTTTGCTGTCAATTTGTTCTCTTTTGACAGACTGCAACCCTGGTAAGCAGATTTTTATTAACATATGCGATGAGGCTACAAAAACAGTGCATTTTTTTCAGTTTAAAGTGAATTTAAGAAGTAAATGCTGTTGGTAGAAAGATCAGCATAAAACACTTTTTGAGGAAATTATCCATGCCATTTCAATTAGAATAGACCAGAAGTTTCACAATAACTTCCTTTAATTTGTTAATGGCATACTACCCTATAATTATTTTCTCCCTGTCATTGGTGACTCTCTGCTTTCTAAATTAATGGAGTTGTACAAACCACTTTTGACGGGAGTAAAGTAATGTTTCTGACACCACTGCCTCCTTCTCTTGCTCCTTCCATGCTGCCGTGTGCTTTAACGCAGCCTCTCAGTAATGATGGGCTTCTTGTTCTCCCTTCCTTTTCGGATTATGGTTGGTTGTATTAGATGTGGTAATAGTCGATATTAAAATGATAGCCGATGAGAGAGTTAGACTAGATTATGATTATAAAAACTCAGAGATAAAGTCATTAGTGCGTAATCTGGAAGAAATGCCTAACTGCCACACATGATCTTTAATGTGGGTAGCTGACTTGAAAAAATAATGTTTAGACCTGGGATTTCGCATATGCTCTCTTACTAAGTGGTCATTTTTTAAAGAAGTTGGCTTAATTTTTCTAAACATTGACTCAATCACCAAAGGTTATTACTATTATATTAGGCCTAGCAGTTGTACATATACCCAAAATACATTGATTGATTGATAGATAGATAGAAGGATAGATAGAACGATATATAGAAGGATATTCATTGTGGCATCTTTTATTGAAGCAAAAGATTGTAAATAACCTACATATCCATTAATAGAGGATGTAGCTTAATGAGGTAGCTCTATGTGAATGGTTAGAGAAAACTCTCTAAGATATGTTAAGTAAAAAAGCAAGGCACTGAAAAAAAACACACATGCGTAACAATATTCTAAATGCTTATAAATGTGTATAATGTCTCTGGGTAGAAATGCTGTGAACAGGTATAAATTATTTGCCAGGAAGAGAAACTTCTGAGTAGTTGGAGTCAGGAGGGAAGAGAGCTTTACGTTTTACTGGCTGTTGTTTGGTGTACTTCAAACGTGGTACATAGTACACCTTTTTGAAAAATAAGTTCAAAATAAAGTTTACATCTCAGATTCAATTTCTCACTCAATACTATTTAAAACAAAATGGCAAGTAAGCTTTCAAATGGAGGTAAGGGTAGTGATTTAAGTCGTGTTATTGTACAGAATGAAGGAAATATTTCATTCTGAATAGCATTGCATCATAGGATCTGAGTTTGGAAAAATTAATTTTTAAATATCCGTAGAAAAACAAATACAATCATCTAGCACACTTTCATTGTTCAATAAAATGCTGAGAGTGAAAAATAGTTCTTGTATATTAAAGGCATACACATTTTTAAAAATCAGACTTATTAACTCAACATTTATTTTTTAAAGAGGCTTTTCTAATTTGAATAGTAAAATATAAAGATGATTATGTTACTTTAACATTTTTCTTTTGAGAAATTAGCCATTATATATCAAGATGCTGCTGAAAAATCAGCATTTCAATTCAGTAGACTATTAAAACTGAACCTTTAAGACACCATATAATATCTTTTAATGTTCTTTCCACTTTTCCAGCGGATCCTCTGGTTGGAAGCATAGCCACTCAGTATTTGACCAACAGAGCAGAACATGACAGGATAGCCAGACAGTGGACCAAGCGATATGCAACATAATTCACATAATTTGTATGCAGTGTGAAGGCGCAGAAGGCATCTTCTCACTGTGCTGCAAATCTTTATAGCCTTTACAATACGGACTTCTGTGTATATGTTATACTGATTCTACTCTCTGCTTTTATCCTTTGGAGACTGGGAGACTCCCCAAAAAGGTAAATGCTATCAAGAGTAGAACTTTGTAGCTGTAGATTAGTTACGTTTAAAACGCCTACTTGCAAGTCTTGCTTCTTTGGGATATCAAAATGTATTTTGTGATGTACTAAGGATACTGGTCCTGAAGTCTACCAAATATTATAGTGCATTTTAGCCTAATTCATTATCTGTATGAAGTTATAATAGTAGCCGTAGATGACTAGGAATTATGTCATTTGTATTAAACCCAGATCTATTTCTGAGTATGTGGTTCATGCTGTTGTGAAAAATGTTTTACCTTTTACCTTTGTCAGTTTGTAACGAGAGGATTTCCTTTTACCCTTTGTAGCTCAGAGAGCACCTGATGTATCATCTCAAACACAATAAACATGCTCCTGAAGGCATAGTTTCCTGTCGTAATATTTTAAGTCAGTCTTGTTAGAAGGTGTGTCTGAGATGATTGTTGATGAAATAAAAATGTGGATATGAAGATTGACTACAGAGGACTAGTATAAATAAATCATTTATTAAATTGAAAACATTTGAAATCTTATAAATGTGTAGAGTTTTTTTCCTTTAAGTCCTAATGAGAGAATACATGAGTTTAAATATACAAAACTGCGTTTTTTAACCATTGGTCTCAAAAAAAAAATGAAGCTCTACTTTGATAATATGATATTTGAGCTAAAAATAACATGAAATCCTGGCTTACGAGATTTTGTTTCCAGAATGGTCTGTCCACCATTGGGCAGTATTGTCAAATAACTTTAATCTGGTAGCCCTTCTGTGTCTTTCATGCATTTTTGACTTCTAATCCTGTTCTTGAATTTTCATGGTGTTTTTGGTGTGCGTTACCATTCCTATTATGCATTTGTCCAACAGATATAGGCAGAGGCAGAGATGAACACAGAAACCCTTGTCTGCCCTGAAGGTAGACTGGAACTCTGGATTACTGTGCAGTTGTGGCATTATTTCTCAGTTGGAAGAATAGGGAATTTTAAGGGTTTAATAGGTTATATGAATTCCTTCTTTCTAGTTATAATTATTAAATATTAGATTTCTTACAGGAGCTAGTTTATTTTTCAATATTCAGATTGGTCAACAGAGTATAAATGTTTTTTTCTATGACTGGGATAGTTATTGAGGTAATTCTCTGGTCATGTAACCAAAGTTGTGGAATATGGGCAAATATCTTCTCCAGTCCTAAATATGGAAAAACACCCTAAAACTTATAGGCTGGAATTATTAGCATAAAAATACATTGCTCCAAGATAATAAAGTAAAACATTTCTAGTTGTATATACTCTCACAAAGAATAATGGACTCCTACTTGAGTATTTGTCAGTAGAAGTCTTAAATCAGGGTAAAAATAAAATTACACTTCTATATCTATCTTTCACTTAACACACACCCACCTCTCCGCCCCCCGCCAAAAAAAAAAACAAAAAGAATCTCTCCATGTTACAGAGGTACACCAAACAGGCTTAGGCTTATGAAAACCTCTGAGCCTTGACGATTTTAAGCAGTAACTAATAATCTGTACTGGAGTTCAAGTTAATGTGATGAGAATGGGCATCTTTTATGTAAGCTATAAGGATTTCTATGTAGGTGAGCTGTAGAAAGTAGTTTTTACCCACTTCCAATATTGTACATTCTGCATCCTAGGTTAATAAACATCTCTTAGTCCTAGAAAAGCTTTCATCATACTGAATATCAGGATATTTGGAGATGCTATCCTTTGACTTCCTTCATTTGCTATCAGCCTAATTACTGCCACCAAACTGCTTACTTGTAGGCTGTGTCCCATACCACCTGGGACAGAGTGGAGAGAACTGGTGACATAAAAATATTTGTGGCTCTTCCACAAACTACCTTTGTGGCCTTAAATAAGACACTTCCATCTCTTATGTAAAACTCAAAGAAGTTAATTTCATTATTTCCCTGTTCTCTATTAGTCCTTAGTCCTCAAACTCAGTCGTTCTAATCTTATAAAATTTGTTATGCTTGTTCCACTTTCTCTTGCCAGGAACAGGCCACAGTTTCAAATGGACTGAGTAATAAGTCATCATTTTGGTTCCTACTATTAGGTTCTCTTAAAATTCTGAATTTTTAAAAATCCTTTCTATTTTTGATCCACTTCCCAGTTACATAGATGTCCATCCATGTGTACTACAGATAGGTTTTTTTTTCACCATGGAACTTTGTTCTAGATGTAAATTGTGATATTTTAAAACCTAGACTTTTTCTTATTCATTAAGAGCAAATTTTACAAGTCCAAATGTAATGTTGTAAGTATTCAAGAATGGCCATAGCACCATGTACCCTGTTGAGCCTGGAGTGTTCTAATTATGATTGTGTGCCCTCAGAGGGGCCATGCAGTGCACAGACCACTACATGCCAGGCTCCACTTAGTTACTGAGGTGCCTCATCTCATTTACTATCCCTCAGAAAGCTTCAGGAGAGAGACACTCTGATGATCCTCAGTTGACAGAATAGAACTGATTCACGGACAGGTTAAATAACTTGATGCAGATTACACGGCCAGTATGATGCAGAGGTACAGCCCCATTCTTTACCACTAGGCTAAGAGTTTTTGTTTATAGCATTACAGTTAGTGTTGAACATATATATGTTTATATGTAAAAGCGGGTATACATAAATTAGAAAACTTCTGAAAGGTAATCTATAAGATAAAGTACAGTTTTGCATTTTAGTCAATCCTTATTTTAATCTTCTATTTTAGTCTCAAATGGAACCTCACAAAATAAGCCTTTTTTAATTGATTCCAATGAATACGAGGTATGTTTATTTATCTTCTGTCTCAGACATTTGTCATAAGAATACTTTTAATATCACTGGCTTCCCTTTTTTAATTTGGAAAATGAGATAAACGATGTTATTTTAAATTTCTTTAACCGTGCATCACATGACTACATCAGAAGATTTATATTGATAAATTTATCAATCATTTAATGATGACCTTTTTCAAAATAAGAAGATACATTAGTTATCTAGACATTGCCTTTTTTTTTTTTTTTTTTTTCCTGAACTAGGATATCCTAACGTGTCACAGGGATAAAATTCATAGGTTTGATTTGGCCCGTGTGTATGTTACTCTTTCTAATAAGGACGTGGAGGTGCTGTGTACTTGGAGTCAGTCCTCTACTTGCCCATGTGTGTTCTTACAGCAATACAAGAATGACTGCATTGTAATACTCCAGTCAGTTTCAGTCCTGTGGCATCACATAGTAACCTGTGTCCTAGTCATGTTAATGCAGTACATTTGCACGTCTTCAGCTGACATTCATATTGTGGTCTTTGGACAGAATCATGGCATGATTTGAAGCATTAATAATTTTCATAAAACCATTGCAAATGATTTGAAGGGGTTGAGCTAATGATTCTACAATAATTATCCACTTATATTTCAGTTAGTGGTTCTTACTTTAGATAAATAGACTATGTAAATAAATCCCTTGTTTCATGTTTCAATTAATAAGTTTTTTCAAGTAATACCGAAATAATAAAAAATAATTCATAATTACTTTTTAGTAGCTAGGCATTATTTGAAATATCAATTTTTTGTAACTAGTTTGTTAACCTTTTTTTGGTAAAGTTCTTCAGTGATTTAAGTGAACCGCTCCAGTGCGCAATGGGATGTTTCTACACAGTGGAATGATAGTCCTTTCAAAGTGGTTATGAAATGAATTTTTAGGACTGGTGTGGACAAGTGGTGTTAAAGCCTTGTCAGACAGAATCAACCTAGATATTACCAATGAGTGCATTTAGAGAACTATAAATTGACTTTAAATCTTTTGTATCTGTAGGTTACCTTGCTGAAATCCAGTGAGGCTAAAGCCAATTATGCAGGTGTTTTTAACATAGAACATTAAAAGCAGTTTTTCCCCCAAATCTCCCAATTCCTAAAGTTTATCTCAAGTCCAGCTCTTTTGATGAAACCTTTCCATTTTACTATCATGTACCTTCAGTCTGTCAGTCTCTCTGTTTCTCTGAGACACCATCTGTACAAACATCAGAAATAATAGAAGCAGTTCAAGCATGTACATATTTCCAAGTGTGAGCAAACAAACCAGGTGCCCTTCTGGGCAAGAATTCTTTTTTCTTTCTTTTTTTCTTTTGGATGGGGTGGGTGGAGGGGGGAGGGTGGTTATACCATATACCACCTTAACTGACCTCCATTGTGAGTTTATTCTACAAATTTTAAGAGTTTGCTAATTGAAGGTCCTTTCAGGCACTGTGTTGCATGCAGAGATGAATACATTCTTAAATAGTTTTTTTCCTGTCCAAATAGATTTTTCCCTCTTGTTAGCAGAGGAGAACACATCTTTGCTAATGTGTATCCATTTTCTACTGAATGAGAAATCAAACAGATGTCCCTGCTGATTTAGCTATGAAAATATTAGTATAATAATTAGGTAAGTTTTATCTAATCTATATGATGTTAAACATTCTTAATACTATTTGATGCTTTGAAAATAATTACTGTCTTTCAAACTACTCTGAATATCCAATGTCTCTAGTGTGCATTTTGATACTTTATTATATTCAGTTTAACACTTTATACATATTTCTGGATAGTGAGCTTTTGGGGGATAATGTCTATAGTCCTTGTCTCTGTATCTCAGCCCAATGTATAACATGATATATGTTTGCTGAATGAATGAATATTATATCATGGGTGTAATCTTCTCCATAAGGTTATCCAGGGACCATGTAAAGTGTATCAGTCACGTCTTCTTTAATTCCCCATCCTACTGATTCAGTGCTTTATACTTGGTAGGTGATATTCCTGTAAACTTGAAATGTGAGAAGTAGCAATGGGTTATTTTCATAACCTACTTAATGCCTACTTGTTTAAAATGGAGAATGAATTAATCTTGTAATTTTAAAAGTCCTTAAATATACCAAAATGCTTTCTATCCTACAAAATGTACATCATTTCCCATTATCATTACTGTCTTAATTGATATATTTCTCCTATTCCTTTTTACTGGTAAAAAGGAAAAAGACACAATGGAATACACGTATCTGCTTACAGTGTTCTTTTAGGGATATCTAATAGGAAAAAAGTGGTAGCTTTTGAAAAAATTTCTTTTAAGAGAAATATTTTAGGGAAGAGGAACAAGTATACTGTATAGTAGTACAAAGGGGGGGGCAGTCCTGGAGTGTTGAAAGTCATTGAAATATTATCCAAATCTCTTCATTTTGTTTTTCTTTCCCACTTCTATCTTCTGTGAGAAAGAGAAATAGAATAGGACAAAGAATCAAACAGGTCACTTTTTTTTCTTTATTGCCCCATGTTATTCCTGAGCCAGTAGGTGTAATTGAAAGGTGACAGGGTAAAAGCCCCGTAATTCCAGAAGTGTAATTAAGTCCACCTTCTCATTGTAACATGAGTGTTTCGTAAGTTGGCTAAGCAGGTTCAGGTATGTTGGCTGCTTACTGCTGCAGGCCCATCTCACACCGAGAGGGGATTGAGGTAAACCCATGGAGAACAGGTTACTGAGCGTTGTTGGTCGCCAAGAGAAGTCTTGATACTCAGGGGGCAAGTGTGTAAGGAACGTTAAAGATTCTCTAGGACTGAGGCCGGAGTGCTTTATGACAAGTCTTTATATGAGCATGTCATGCCTTCATCTCCCTAGTGATGAAGAAGAGTAATTATAAGGAACACAAGGAGGTGAGGCAGTGAAGCTATATTGCAGGGATATTGCTGGCACCCCTTGCCTGATTCCTTTATCATTTTTTAGGAGCACGTTAGCCCTCTGCTGAACTCTTTCCCTGGCCACACAATTCCCAAATGGTAAAGGTCATTTTAAGTATTCACGTGGGACAGTTTTTTCTTCTGTAGTTTTTTTAATGACACACATTTTATTTGTATGTCACCTCCCTTGATCACGAGCCCCTAGAAATCAGGGATCCAGTTCATTTCACTAACATTGGTTTAGATACTTAGGATTAGCAGTGAACAAAGCACACAAAAATCCCTATCCTTAGGGCGTTTACTTTCCAGCTCAAGGCGACAGACAAAGTTTAAAAAGGGGGGGAAAGTGTATATATATGACGGTAAGTGCTATGTCAAAAACAAAACAGGGAAGAGAAATAGAGAGTGTGCCGAGAGGGAGAAAGGGGAGGTTGCAGTGCAGTTGTGAAAGGGTAATCAGAGAAGACCTCACCAAAAAGATGAGTCAGGAGCTGAAGATGGTGAGGGATAAGCCACCCGGGGTGAAGAGAATTCCAGGCAAAGGAAATAGCAAATGAAAAGACCTGGGAGCAGGAGCGTGCTCAACGCTTGCCAAAACCAGCAAGGGCCCGGAGAAGGTGGGGCAGAGAAAGCAGCCACTAGAACGGCAAGAGGCGAACTCAAGAAGATGGCAGCTGAACAGGTCGCGTAGGGCCGTGTAGTGTGTGTAGCGCCTCGTGAGGAGTTTGGGTAGTATTCTAAGTAAGATGGAAGCCACTGGAGCGTTTTTTAGCCAGAGAATGATAGGTTCATGACATGTTTTGGAATTTCTGATTACTGTTAGGAAAAAGACGTGGTGGGGAGGGGGAGAGCGAGCCAGCCTAGAGATACTGATGACCTCAACCTGGATGGCGTTAGTGTAGGTGGTAAGAAACGATCAGGTTCTGGTTCAAGGTAGCTACTAAGATTTGCTCATAGATCTAACTACGTGGTGTGAAAAAGGAGTCAAAGTTCGGCACCTGAGCAAACTATAGAAGGCTGGAGTTGTAGTTAATGAAGATGAGGAACCTGGGGGCGGTGGGTGGGGGGTGGTGGCGTGGAGCAGGACTGGAGAAAGATGAAGAGCTTCGCTTTTGACAGGTTACGTTGGAAGTGCCTGTTAAGCATCCAGATGGAGGCGTCAGAGCAGCGGACATCCGAATCTGGAATTCAGGAGTTAGTTCTGGGCCAGGCGCAACATTTGGGATTCGTGAGTGGATAGGTGATATTTACAGCTATGGGACTGGATGAGATCATCAAGGAAATGAGTGCTGCTAGAGAAGAGAGAAGTCTGGGCACTCCAACATGAAGAAACTGAGGACAGACACGAGGAATCAGCAAAGGAACCCAGGAAGGAGCAATCAGGAAGAAAAAGGAGAAGGCTTGAAGAGCGTGGGGACCTGAAAAGGAGGTGAAAAGTTTCATGGAGGTGGGAATGATCTACAGCTTCAGATGCGACTGATGAGCCACCTAAGATGCAGGTGTGGACCGAAATGGCCATTTTATTTAGCAACTGACTGATGGCAAGCATCATTTTGTTGGAGTGGCGAGATCAAAAGCTCTGTTAGAGTAGCTGCCAAAGGTAATAGAAGCTGTAGACTTCTGACAGTTTTGCAATAGATAAATGGAGAGTAGTTTTCTTTTTTTAAGATGGGGGAGAATTACACTGTATGTTGATGGGAAAAATAGGGAGAAACAGATGATTAGGGCAGAGAAGCAATGTCCTCGAGAAAATCACTTGTACTTTACTGGGGGTGTTTCCAAAGCTCCCTGCACTTCCCTTGGACATTTCTTTCTCTTCCTGAATAGACTAGGAGCTCTTGGGAAGCACAGTATCCCCACTTAAAACAGTACTGACCTTTACGAAACTCTTGAGCTCTACTAGTTAGGCAGGAGAAGATGGGATGTAGCACACGAGTTAAGTGATTGTCCTTTGCTGGGAATGCAGCATCTCATCCCATCCATAGTTAATAGGAGAACAAGCAGAGGGCCAGGGGATCGGTCCAGGCTGGAGGGTAGATGTGGCAGTGGGAAGCTTTCTTGTGGCTTCTACTCCTCCACAAAGTAGGAAGTGGTTATTGGCTGAAAGGGAGGATGGGGGGACCAGACCTCATGTGTCTGTGTGACTCCTCTGTGCCCAGGAGAGTGGTCATTTATTGTTGAGAGAATAAATGAATGGTTAAGTGAATTGTTTAGCTAGATGGGCCTTTGATTTTATAGTTACATGTTAATAATGAACAAGTAATTAAAATTCCCCTAGTGTTTGGAATGGCTGTTCTTCCTCTAGTATGGTTAGCAATTATTAGCTGACTTGAATCTTGAGCACCTTAATATTTTCTTTCCTTGAAGTGATTTTCCTTGTCATTGAAGAATCTACCTTGACACCAAACTGAACTAGATTTAAAAATTTAAATCAACAAATTTAAGTATTTATAACTAATGCTGCTTTACATGCTGGAAGCGGGAGAAACTTACATCTCCCAAAGAGCTCATCAAAGTCTAGTCAGGAAGAGAGATGTCCTAGGTAAGCACAGAGAGCTTTCAGGAAAATGGCTTATCAAAAATCCTTTCTTGCCCATTCAGATGATTCTAGAAAATGGAGCAGTGTTTACCCCAGGTCTACTTTGTAACATAGTAGTGAGAGAAGGACGCAGAGATGCCAACTCCTGTTACCCTGACTTTTACCCCTGGTTCCGTGGTAAGACACTTCCAGTTCCAGGCCTTCTATCCCTTTACCTTACTCAGGAAGTAGGGAATTTGAAGGGCAAGTTTCATTTCCAGAGAACCCATGGGGCAGTGAGTTAAGGACCAGGACTCATACCTTCTATTGTGTTTCCCTTTCCCTGCTCCAGTCCTGACTTCCTGCTTCCAAGGTTCATACATAAGAAATGGGGCGCTTCTTAGCTTATTTTCTCTGAAAACCTGGTCAGTGACAGACCCGAATCACAATTGGCTCAGCCACTTAATTTTGCCTAGAGAGTCAGGAATTAAGAAATACTTAGTCAGCTTTTTTCCTGATTGAGTCTTGCTGAACAGTACTTTTGCTGTGTGATTATTGCACATCTATACCCAACTAATGATCTGAACCTAAATAGGGTGTATGACTCTTCTCTCTTAACCTAAATTAATCATCATAATATTCTTTAGACTATCTCACACTTATACAGGCTGATAGTTGCTGGCTTTTCACCTTATTTCTGAAGGACAGCATGTTTGGATTCTGTTCTTAGATTTTTCAGTCCTAGGTCTAATTCAGGCCCTTATCTGCAGGAGTCTTTTTAAGTCACCCTCTTTTCCATACAAAGGACTCCAGTCTCTTCTTCACGCTGACGTCACATTAATCTTCCCAGAGTAAGCACACTCTTTGCTCACAGACTTCAGTGGCTGCCCGCTGTTTTCAGAGTAAAGTCCAAACTCCTTAGAAGCCCAGCTTTCTGTCATGACATCAGTACGCCCCCATATGATGAAGCAGCATCTATTTCAGTAGTAGGTTCAGATGCACTGGTTTTTAGTGAAATACCAGAGTCATTCTGGCCAATGGCAGCCGTTCTATCCATCACTTAAAAATATTTTCTCAGAGAAATGGCAATAGTGACTCATTGAGAAAACTTCCTTAATCTTCTGACTCTTCTTCAAGGCCTTCTTGCTTATAGGACTACAACTCTTCGATGCTCTGACATTTTTATAATTTCTTTTACTACTAGCGGTTCAAAGTATTGATGCATATAACCTTGTTGCTGGCTGTGTTAAGTTTCAAGCATCAGAAAATAGATTGCTTAAGATACTTTGCTAGGCACACCAGTATTTTATATCTGAATTGATATACTTGTTACTTCAAGACAGATGGTGCATTGCTTCTGTGCCTAATAGCATTTGGCAGTGCTGAAATTTAGCCTTCTGTTCAATCCAGAATAATTCAGTGATGAGTGGGCAACTTTGTACTTTTTTTTTTTTTTTTTGCTGGATTTGAATATTTGGAAGTGTTTTAGCTTACTTACTAACTATATGTAAGCGCCTTCATAAAATGACATTCCAAGTGTAGGCAAGTACATAATCAGTGGATGAACACTGTATCAGTTTGGCGTATGGCACCACTTGTTTTTATTTTCATTATAGTGATATGTTTCTAGTAAGATTAGCGAGTATTCGGCCACATTTAAACATGGGCACAAAACTTTCCAGGTTTAAAGTTAACTGTTAGGCTGACGTTAGTTAACATCAAAGGGGAAGGTTTGCACATGTTATTGAAGTGAGTCTAAAGGAGCAGAGGTTTTTAGGTCTCATGTTGATTGTCTCTCCTCAGTTTCATTTGATTCCCCTGGTTAATACCTCTCCTCAGGCACCTTGCTAAGACAGCATTTCCTTATTTAAGGCCTGGCTGGAAGATTGCAATGAATAGCATCTCTAAAGCCCTGTATTTTGTTACTTAAATTAGAAATCGTTTTGTATTCTTTCTTATTTGCAGCTTGTTAGAGCTTTCCTAGTGATTTGCTGGAAATGTATCTTCTCTCCGTGCATTTTCAAAGTAGGATTTATGTAATTCTGTGGTTATCATTAGGGGAAGACTGGGTGTTAGGATGCCAAAAGCCCACAACATGAGAACACTCCAGTGGGGACATCTGAAGAGAAACAGCAAAAGCACCGTCCTTCCGCACTTGGTTGTGGGTTCTGTTTGTTGATGGAGGATGTTGGTGGTTGATTTAGGAGAGGGCACTGTGACGTGGAGAAAACGTCCATCCCATTTAAGCTTTGGGAAAAGGTTTACTCCTTTGAGCTGGGGTTAAAGATACTGTATTGCCTGCTCTCCTAATGCTGGAAGGATAAAGAGATCAATAAAAAGTTTCCTCGGATTCTGTAAGTCAGACCTGTTTCTATTTTTTCTACATTTCCAGAGAAGCCAAGATCACAAAGACTGGGGCATTCTGTGTTAGTACTGATTCTATAATGTTATTGTAAATCCTTTTTCTGACAATGAATATATTGTGCACGGGTACTCTGACCACTCCTCTAGATTCATTTCATACAACACACCCATGGACTGAACTTCAGAGTCACTGCTGCTTTAGCATCTGCAGCTTGTCTGGAAGTTGTCTGGAACATGTGTGGAAGACTCAGTTCCCGTCTACTGTGTAGTGGCATACCTGGGACAATGGAACTAGAAGAATGACTTAGGAGGACACATTTACACCCAAACGACTCACGGCTTCTCTGAAAATCACTGCAATCTGCTTATTTAACACAGTGGGGATAGTAACCTTAGCTCTTAAGTCCGGGTCCTGCCCAGGAATCCTTAAAATCATCATTTCCAAAATAAAACATTACCTTCAAATAAAGTATGTATTACACATAATATGAAAACTGATTACCAAGAGTTGCCGCCTGACATATTTTGACACTTTGTCTTGAAAGAAATGAATAGAGAGATGACAACTTTTAAATTTTAGTTGTATTATCACTTAGAGTAATTAAAGGTCATTGATGTATCCACAATAGTTACTTTGTGAGTAAAACACTGCAATCGTAGTTATTTCAATTCTAACTGCTGGGTCTTCAGATTCTGAACTCTAGGGTCAAAATAGTTGAATTAAACACCAGTCTGTGATAGAATAACTAAGCTTTCAAATTTCTTACGTACTGTCTTATTCTGTAAGTGGATTTTTTTTTTTTAACTTCTCTGGGCCTGACTTTCCTCAATTATATAACTGAACAAAAAACAATGAACAACACTGCAGAAATGTTGGGAAAATGATGGGAGAATTTTGTTTAGTAATAGAACACTGAGCAGTGTAAAGTGTCTGGAGAGACTTTTTTAAAGCAGTAAAACAATACGATTGCAAACTGTATGGATAATTATATGTTTGAGTACAGCATGAAGCTTCACTATTAGAACATTGTTTTTGCTTGTGCTAATAGGTTGTGTCGCATCTTTTTTTGTTGTTTTTTGTTTGTTTGTTTTTGTCTCTGGGCTCTGAAGATTGGAGTTTACTCTTAATTGCCAAGAAGGACATAAGTGAGTATATTTCTTTTTTTTTAATTTAACAGGCCAATAATGGATACATATTTATTTCAGAGTGTTTGATTATAATTAAGCAATGTAGATGCTGTAAGATTCTTCTAGATTTTATGCTTGAGAGCTGGTCTGGTCCAATCATTTCTAGATGATTCTTCTGATTCCCAGACAAAAATGAAAGACTGAAGGAGTTAAAGAATTTAGACTCATTCTGGGTGTGGTGGGAACAAACTCATGCACGTTCTTCTCTAGAGAAAAATCACACTTTCCTAATCCTTGAGGTTTCTTTTAATCCCATGTTTCCTCCAGACCAACAGTAAGATGTTTTCACTTTTTTTCTTTTTTTCTTCTTTCTTTTTCTTTCTTTTTTTTTTCCTCCAGAGGAGGTGTGGTGGAAGGGTCTGCCAGAACCAGAGGCTAAGCACACAGCAGTATAAAACAAATTCTTTATTCCAGCTTCCAGAATTCATCCTCTTCAAACTTTCCTGTTCACTGGAATAATGAAGCCATTAAACAGTGGTGTCAAGAAGTCTCATCCAGTGGTTGAAGCTCGGTAGAAAACAAGGAAGCAGGCAGGTGTGGATCCAGTAGACCAGCTGCCCTCAGACCTTCCCACTTTCACTAAAGGGGGTGGGGAAGTGGGGAGACAAAATTTAAATTAAATTGGTACTGAAGCAGATCTGATGTGACTGTGACGATCTTCCAGTGAATATTTGTTTATCTTAAATAGTCACGTGTTAAAAATGTGAGTGTCAGATTTACTTCCTCCCAAGGCCACTCAGCTATGCTTCTTGTAGTCTTTGGAAGGGATGAAGAGGAAACACAGAGCCACACTTTAATGATGGTGCTAGACATGTGTGAAAGCTAAGTGTAATCGTAGAAACATTTTATTTTATATTTTTATTCCAAAGTGAATGCAGTGTGCTAAGTGAGCAGGTTTAGATAAATGTTTCGTGATATGCCAGAAAGGTTACACATACATTTGCTTAAAGAAACTCTCCCTCTGGATTTAATAAAATTCTAGCCACAAAGAGGTACAAAATTTAACTCATGGGATGTAATAAAAAACCTAGAAAACTTACTTCCCACACATTTTCCTTCCCTTCCCTCCCTTCCCCTGCCTTGTCTTCTCCCCCATCCCCCCCACCCCGAGCCTTGCTCGCCATGGTTGTAGGAAAAGAAGAACAGCTGAGCTCATAGTTATGTTGTTCCTTTACACTCTGAATCAGAGGGAGGTTTTCTGGGATCTCCCAAAACTACAGTGCTAAGGAGCTCGTTGCTACCCACCGCACATGATCCCACAACTGATTAAATGTCTTGAGAATTGGCCGGTATTTTTAATTGAACAAGGGAAAACTTAAATATACGGGAAGTGTACCTTTGTTTTTTAATTTATTTGTATATTTTCTTGATGCTTCACATAAAGACCAAAAGGTGCTTTTGCTTCCCTCTGCCCCCGCCAGAACTGTGTGGAGTTATTGTGGGGTGTATGGTATTCCATAGCACACCATAAATCTCCACTAGATGTCAGTGTGTCACCAAATGAAACCAGTTCAGCGCGCTCTCCGGACCTGTTCTTGAAACATTGAAAATGGGAACTCATCTATAACTTTTTAACCAGAATGATACAGAGAACTTTTAGTATGCAGGTTAATAATAAGTTGTATGTGTCAATCAATCCTAATAAAAACGAAATCTTTAAAAAATGTTGTACCTTTCATCTGAGGATTTTAAAATGCTTTACTTATATTCTAGTTTTTGCAATAATAGCCCCAAAGAGATAGAAGGCAAGTATTCATTTTACATTTTACAGTAAAGTACCTGAAGTGCAAGGGGACAAAATGATTGGCTCAAGGTCACACAGACGACATCTGATAAACCCAGGCTGGTATTTCTGCCATCACAGAACCTACTCTACCTAAATAGTGCTGCTTCTCCTTTGGCATGGAAAGCGTACTTGGATGCAGATGCCCTTTATTTCTCATTTGTATTAACCACTTTGCCTAAAAAACAAGCTCAAGAAAAGTGGAATAATAATTAAGAATGATTGAAGATTATTGATTCAATTAGTATGGAGATGTTTAAGATGTAATTTTAAGGTTTTATAAACATTGCACAAAGAAAATGTGCTAAACAATGTAGATAACTTTTAAAGTTTATAGCAATGTTTTACCTATGCTATTTTACAGATGGTGAACTTAGACCAATGTTAGCCTTGTCATAGCTCATGTGCTCAAGTGCAGAAGGAAAGAAACGCAGTTGTAATTTGGTCTGGAAGGTTGAAGCTCTTGGGTATTTTGGGATTGATGGACATATTGCATTTTGTAGGTTTTACACTGTATAATTTTCTTAAAGAGGAGTATACATACAGTCCTGTATATGAGGATTTAAATAGTGATTTTCTCAAAATTGTGTAAATACACAAGTTACAACTATGTGAAAATCATGTTTGTGGATAGAGATTAAAAGGTAACACGTTAGGGTGGTGAGATTACAGGTGAACTTAATCTTCCCCTCTATATGTGGTAACATTGTTTTTATAATAAAAAGGAGAAAATGGTTTTTATTGTCTTGTAAAAATTTGCCACGATCTCCAGTTTAGAAAGGCTTGTTTCCTGTCAATGAGGTACGTTGTAAACAACTGAAATTCAAAAGATTTTGTTTGGTTTATTTACTTCAAATGTTTTAGTAATAATAGAAACCAAGGTTAAACTGGCAGAAGTACATATTTTCAAACCTTACTGGGAATTTTGAGTGAAAATAAATGATTGCCCCAATCCCAGCAGGCTGTTTGCTGGCACTGTTCAGTGCATTGTCGATGTTCATACTGATGAAGAAATGTTTAATAAATGTAGCTCGCTTCAATTTGTGTTTTCCTTTGAAACGGTGCAAGGTTAAAGGAGTTGCCAGTGAAGTTCAAGAGATTTTCAAAATTAAAAATTATAATAGCTATTGATTTTGCATGCTTGGACCTATGTTTTGGTTGAGAACTTGTATTTCTCAAATCATGCATGGATCAAATTGAGGTATAAAATAACATTTCACATATGTGAAAGAAAACTTGTACTTTTATGATATGTCTCATTTCAGTAATAACAGTGTAGACACCCTTGAATTGTGTATAAAAGCTTCTTGGGCAATAATAAAACTTATACAACTGAGCGGTGATTATCCGTTGGAGAAGTCAGGCATGTGTATCAGAACTGCCTAGAAAACTTTTTAAAACCCATTTTTCCCTGCCACCATCCCCATCCTGTAATAACAGATTTCCAGATTTGGCGGTGGGGTGGGTGGGTGGAGAATGCAAGAGTGTGCGATTCCAGGACTTTTCAGGGTGCTGCAAAGTACTGGTGCCGATGGGGCCTTCAAAGTCACTCCCACCCCAGGCGTGCCCTCAGTTTGAGTTAATTCTTGGGCTCCTGGAGCCACTAAAACACCTTGAATACTGGACTCACAGTTGGCTAGAGTTATTAGATAGTTGTAACAAACCTAGGGGATAGCTTAATGGAGTTGATAGGCTCCCGTTTGGAGGTGAATTCTTTGTTCAATCAGTTCCTGTTAAATAGAAAGGTAAGGAATCCAGGGGGAAGACCAGGACCAGCTCAGCCTCCCTCATGCCTGATTTGTAGCATATCAAAAACTCCAGCTCCCACAAAACCTTTATTTTCTCTACCAGTTTCTCACTATGCTTAGAATCCCGCCATTAGATTCATTCTTGGGCTTAAAATATAGGCATCTTCAGAAATCTTTCCTTTTTAATGCTGATATTACAGGAATCAGTAATACATTGAGTTTTATTAGTTTTATCGGGAACTCTACACTAAAGCTCATTAGCTCAGAAAAATCACTCCTCACCCCTGACACCTGGGTGAAGCAAATTGTTGGGTAAATGGGGATTTTGATAAGGGAAAGAGGGAAAAGAAGCCCAGAGCATTCTAGCTACTACTTGAGAAGACAGGCAGAAGGGGGCAGGGGCTGATTGCCCGAGGGAGTACCTTCCAGGCGCACAGAGGAAATCAATTAACTGAAATGCAGGCTCTGATTGTAGTTCTGGGCAGGAGAGTCTGCACTGCAAGCTCCTAAGTGAGGCCCCTGCCGCTTGTGTGGCCGAGCTTCTTCTCCTTCGCCTGTTGTCTCTAGCAAGTCCTACACCCAGCACGCAGGGGTCCAGAAGTTCTTGTTATTGCACTGCAGTGAGACTGAGAATCACCTGGAGAGCTTGTTAAAGCAAAGTCCTGGGCCCTACGTCAGAGATTCTGATTCAGTTGGTGAGGGCCGCGAGTTTGCCTTTCCAATTGCTGGTGCCTGGGACTGACTTTGAGTAGCAATGCTTTAGACAGCGTATCTCCAAGCCGCGTCTGCAACCCTGGCAGAGCACCCGATATCCCAACATACGCTGAAGTTCTAAGTCGTGGACGCTTCCTGACATGCTGCAAAGGTGAGCCCAGCCTCCTCATATTTGCCAAAACGTATCTAGGAGATCTCCCATTCAGGCTCTCGTGATGTTGTGTTTCTTGTCTTTGCAAACTTAGTCACACACAGGAGGATCAAGATTTTGTATTATGTCTTGCATACTAATTTATCAGGAGGATAAAGAATAAAATTCAGTAGGCATGGGACTTCAAAATCATTTTGATCAGTTTCCTGGCCTTGGTGGGTTTAATTGGTTGAAATCCACAACCTGCTTGCGGTTGCTCAGCAGGAGTTAGGAATGATACTGTTTTAAATATAGCAGACTTTTCCTGGCAAAATCTCTTAAAAACTTTGATAGAAATATTTTAAGAACTTGGAAATTCTTAGGGGTTTTTCTTGGTTTGTTTTTGGAATTTAAGAATTCAACACATTGAAAATGAAAAAACATCCGCAGAGTACTGGAAAAAATGTCTTAAAGTTCTTGTCTCCTTAGAATGATGCTTATTATATTCTGGTTAAGCTGAAGGATAAAGATGGGGCTAAGTATAAAAATATTTTAAGTTAACTTGAAAGAAATTTCAGTCTTAATTATTACTGAAACAGCTTAAAATACAGAAAAGATTATTGTTTGCAACTAGCAGTTCCCTTTCCATTTTAATCAGTACCTTTCTTCAGTATTTTTGAGTGTGTTATCTTTATTATGAGGAAGTACGGTTACAGTTTCTCGACCTTCATATAGCAGTATTTAATAAGGGTTATCAAAATTTGTCTCAAAGATTAACTATGCTAAATATTATTTTAAAATGTATCTTTAAAATATAGAGTTTTCTTTCATTTTTAAATCAGTTTTACTTTTATTAATATGTAGCTATCCTCTTTGAGCTATAGAGTGCTGTGATTTGTAAAATTTCTCTCAGCGGGCATGCATTTAAGAACATTAGCTTACCTCGTTGGAGATTTGTGAGAACTGATAAATAATAAAGTACCCCATGCCACAGCTGGGTATTACAATTGGAAATAGCTAAGAAACCTTGGTTTCATAACAACATGAGAACATGGACTCAATGAAACGACAATAATAAAATTTGTCAAATGTTGCTTGTTAGAGTCTGGTCTACTTAGCAGTGCTAATCTCCATAAATCTATCAAAAGCGCATTTCTTTTCCTTCCATATTTACAGAAACCTCTATGTCATCTACTATAGTGGATGGATTTCTTAGGTAGCTTTCAGTGTTGATAGTTCAGTTACATTACCAACTGTTCTATCACTCTAAAAGATTTTCAAATGGGAAAACTTCTCTATCCCACCAACACAGGCCACTTTCCTTTGTTATATGCTCTCCATAAGCAGGCTTTTTTCTTAGCAGAAATCGCTTTAGTCTGTAGGGTATTTCCTTATTTGTGTGTCTAGTTGACTATACATCGTCCTCACCTGGGCTTCTGAGCGCATGTGCACAAGCACCCTGCCTTACGCTTCATTGCAAGCCCCGGGCCCAGCATAGTGGTAGCAGCTCAAACTACTTTTTATTAGCAGTTACCTGCTACGAAAGGTTTTTCTATACTCACAAGTAACAGGGATTATTTCCCTAGGTCATCAGCCTCGGGGACCAATCAGAATGTGTGTTAATAGTTATGTTGTACTTTGGCCCCTCATATTTCTCTCTAGTTCAAATAAAGGAGAGGTGATTGCTTGGAAGCCTCGCAGCTGCCGTCTTCCTTGTGTTAAAACGCGGCTGCTCTGACTTGCTCTCACTGACTTCCTAGTACAGGCCTGGGAACCCGGGGGGCCACGGCTGCTGCTTCCTTTGCTCCACAGCCGCCACCCCTGTGCTTGGAGCCCTCACTTCACACAAAGGCTGCATCTTCCGTGGAGATGGGAGGCATCAAGTCTTGAGAGGCTTCTCTGTTATCCTGAAACCATCCTTTTCTGCTTCCGCTCCTGATGAACGCAGCAGCCCCTTTGTAACGAGAGACTGGGGAAAATCTTATTTGTCTCCTCCTAGACTACAAGTAGGCTCCTTGGAAACACAGTTGTCATTTTTCTATAATCAAAGTCTAACCTGATGATGGACACATTTTTGTGCCCTTAGTAAATTCTTGCGAGCGAAGCATAGTTGAGAGGTTAGTTTTCTACTTCTGTGCTAGGGACTTGAAGCTTCCATTGTGTTCCTTCTCCTGGTAGAATTGAACCACCATCCCACCCCCTGCCCCCAACCCCTCCACTGGAGCCCATCATCAAAGGAGCTAGCTAGCCAGGCACACTCTTTCTAATGCTTCTGAAATTGTTTTGAGTTGTCTCTTACCATTCTCAACCCCACCCAGCCTGAGCATTCTCTCCTAGCTCTGGCAGGGAGATGTGTGCTCGTCAACCAGGCTGGGTCCTACCTCCCTATGTTCCAGATCCTCTCTGCCCCACCAGTCACGTCTCCCACTCCCTGGCACAATTTCCTGTGAGAGAGGGCAAAGGGGGGTTTTGACTAGGAAAATGTACATTCCTATCTTAAAATGTGACATGAAGGAAATATATAGAAACAAATGTTTTGCATCAAGTTTATTTCTACATTTAGCATTATTGCTATTTGGGGGAGGGGGTTGTAGATATAAAATGTTTTACAAGTTTTGTGAGTTTAAAATAAAAAAAAACCTTGGGCCATCTGTACCATTTCAATTTCTTTCTGATTTATTTATTTATTTATGGCTGCGTTGGGTCTTCGTTGCTGTGCACGGGCTTCTCATTGCGGTGGCTTCTGTTGTTGCGGAGCATGGGCTCTAGGCACACGGGCTTCGGTAGCTGTGGCTCGAAGGCTCTAGGGCACAGGCTCAGTAGTTGTGGCGCACGGGCTTAGTTGCTCTGCGGCATGTGGGATCTTCCCGGACCAGGGCTCGAACCCGTGTCTCCTGCATTGGCAGGCGGATTCTTAACTACTGCGCCACCAGGGAAGCCCTCTTTCTGTTTTTAATAGGAAAACTTTGGCCTTTCCCCACCCTGGTTTTCATCAAGATAGTATCTCCCTTTCCTCTATTCTTACGGTATATTTTATTACAGTATAATCTTGTTATCTGGATTAATTAAATCTTTAGTTTTGTTATGGAACCAAACTTTGGTCCACTCGCCTGCGTGCGGTAAAACCAATATACTGACACCGGGTTGTGGTGAAGCAAAGTGTAGCATTTACTGCAGGGCGCCGAGCAAGGAGTTCAGGACAGCTAGTGCTCAAAAACCCCGAACTCCCTGGAGGGTTTCAGCAAAGCATTTTTAAAGACAGGGTGACAGAGGGGCATCCCAGGGTATGTGATCAGCTTCTGGGCAATTCTCTGATCAGTTGATAGTGAGGTCACAGGGCCGTGTCACAGGGATTAACATTATCAATCCTTAGGCTCCAGTAGGCTGGAGGGCTACATGGTGTGGGTTTTAGCATCTGTAAAACAACTCAGGAAATGTGTATCAGATACTGTTATCTAGGTACTTCAGAGAGAAGCTAAAGCAGAGGATACTGGGGAGAGGTCTGTCCCTGGAAGGCCCCATAGTGTCCTACTCGGTTACAGTTTTATGCTCAGTAGAGAGGAAGTATGATTTGATCACTACCTTAAAGCTTTTAACAAGGGTTTGTTTTTCCAGTTTATGAGAAGCAGACAAAATTTGATTAGTTAAATCTCTCAGTATCACACAGTACGATGGTGCATATAGTGTGGCAGTTAACCACATGGTCTCTTTACCCCATGTTAGCTGTTTAACCTTGGGTAAATTACTTAACCTCTCTGTGGTTTAAATTTTTCATCTATAAGATGTACATCGCAGTAGTACGTATTTTTTAGGGTTGCTATAATGAGATACGGATTGTCAGTAATGCTGAAAACTCAGCCTCTGTGCACCAGTGCCGAATCGAATCTCAGAGACAGAGTTTTGGGTGAAGTAGAAAAGAATAGCTTTATTGCTTTGCCAGGCAAAGGGGGACACAGCGAGCTCCTTCCCTTGAAAACTGTGTGTCCCAACCCAGGGGAATTTGGTAAGGAGTTTTATAGCAATGGTTCAATGGTGGGGTTGCTGATAGGATTAGGGTAAGTGCAGGGCCTGCACTCCTTTCATCTGGTCTCAGGTAATCTCTCGATGAGCTTCTCTGGTTTCTTTAACCTGGCCTCAGGTGGTCTTCTCTGGAATGAAGAATGCTAACTCCATTTGTTGGGGGTTTCGGGGTTCGTAAAGAGCTCAAAGATACTGTTATGTGCATCACTTGAGGAGGAACCAGGACCCTGCCCCAAGGCTGCACTATTGTTTCCTGACTGCTCCTCCCTTGTCTCTGCATCCCCTTCCTTCCCTGATTAGCAACTGTTTGAATCTGCCCTTTGGGACTCAGGGAAGGTCATGAAGGCTAGAGTCTGTTCCCTACAAACAAGTAACAGGGGACAGAAAGTCCTTCATGCCCAGGAATCCCACAGGGTCCTGCTCGGTTTCATCAGGAGTGTAGTGTAACTCTACATGAGCCTGGCACAATTAGGTGCTCCATCCATGTCAGTTACTGTGTGTTTTGAATGTACAATATCAAACAGGTCCTCATAATCTTTATTTTCAGAAAAGGAACCCTATTTCCTAGACAATCTGACTAGTTCTTTTTCTAGCTCTAATTGCATGATTAACTGCACCTACTCCAGCCTCTCATAGGGGACTTATTTCTTTACTTAGCGTCAGCATTTCTGACCATAGATGAACTTAAAGAAGATGGAACAATAAAGCAGTAGGTAACTTGTGTCGTGGAAGTCTTCCTTGTCATGATGTTGCAAAAGGATCCATGCCTCCGCCCAAATCCCAGAACACTTTCTTGTAGTAACCTCATGAGGCTGTCTTGTATTTGGCAAAAGTCTGAATAAATCTCTTAACCATTGTCAGGTCCTAAATGTGTTTAACCCAGTTGAGGACAGGTTTCCTGACTAGGTACCATGGACCAGTCCCTGGGGCCTGTGCGTGCTGCTTTTCTTTTCCTGCCTGTTCTAAGTGTGCCACCACCAGGTATATAATTGTGCTCTCAATAATTGGCATTCAAACCTTTAGAACTTGGTTCTAGGAATTGGCAGCAACAAGAATAAGGCAACGAAATTCTTGTTCCTTTCAGTCATCCCTTTCTATTTTGTATAATTGTACTCTTTAATATCTAGGCCCATCATTTATCACAGATATATTGATTTCTGAGAATCACTTATTTTACAGTGCCTTCACTTTATCTGACCTAAGCTACCTGTGAAATGGGTGATTCCCTTTCTCTTTCCTCAGGGGTAAGCCCCAGGGGGTAAGCTGGCAGTGGGCATTGTTTTGCACAGGCCTTAGGAGCCTCAAGAGAGGGCAGGGATAGGTATTGACTGTATGCTTTAAAGATCATGTCCATCTTCAGGACTCCACCCAGAGCTTGTGTTAAAAGGTCACTCTAACTCCTAGAGCCTGGATCCAGCTGAAGAAGGAGCTGAGCCATAGGGCGCAGTGCAGGTGTGCAGTGCTGTGGTTCTGACAGCACTGTGTGACATTCAGCTGCCTTGTTACCCGCAGGAAGCCTGTGCAGCACTGAATGATCAAAGGCTTTGTGACATTCTAAAAGCAAGAGACATCACCCTCTCTCCTATAGAGGAATAGAAGGGGAAGAACAATCTAGATAAAGGAGGCATCAAGTATAAAGGCCTGATAGAGCGGATGGTGTGGATGAGGTTTCTAGGGGCAGAGTTGATCGACTTGCTGACTAATTGGATAAGAAACTTGAAGAAGTGGGTGGATTTTTAAAAGTGACCCTGAACCTTCTAGTTTGGATGACTTGCTACATAGTCATGCTGTCAATCAAGAAAGGAAATGTATTACTAAAGAAGGGAGTAAGAGTAAGAGAGGGTGAGAACTCACTACAGCTATGCCTTGTCATCTCCATATGGGATTTCTTTGATTCCTTTAAAAAAAAACCTCAATATAGGAGATTTTATTGAGACTAAGTACTTGCCCAAGGTTGCAAAGCTAAAGTGGCAGAACCAAGATTCAAACTCAGGACGCTGCAACTACAAGGCCAATGACCTTTCGTTACACCAAAGAGAATAGACCATAAGGCACACTATCTTAGGATGCTTCTTCTGCTGCTAGCACTGTGCCCCAATTCTAAAAACGATCCTATGTATTGAAATGCCCCCCAAATTAATCATTATTGTGAGGACTCAATGTCTGCAACAACCTGCCCAGTCAGACTTTCTCAATTTACATCAAACGCTATTTATTTAATTAAAGAGAAAGTTATCCACACAACTGAACCACCAAAAATTCAGCACTGAAGTGTTTTGCTGTTTTGATAATTATAAGTTTGCACGGGAGCCTTGAAACTGAGTATCAAACGTTCTGTACCAAATCAACTGCCAGTTCTATGACCTTGTTATAGCGAACCTCCCTTACTGGAAATCTTCATATTAGAGCCCACCCTTCCCTAGTGCAGCATGCTGTTGCAGACGCAATTAACGACCTCAGAGCCCAGAGTGGCTCAAGTCCTGAGCAATATTGGCGGGAGACCCATCAACATTATTTCCATTTCTCACCATTGAGAACATAGGCCCCATGTTGTCCAAGATCCAAAGCAGTGTTTCTTAAAGTGTGGTTCCACAACTCCTCATTTGGGCTGAAGTTAATATATGAGTGCTTGGGCCCCACTCCAGATGTATTCACAGAAATTATTGCAAAGCGATCCAAGAATCTGCATTTTAATAAACGTCCAATATGATTTTCACGTATGCTGTTTGAAACAGCTGGTCAAGATGTGTGTAGGCAGACCGCTGTTACAATTGCGTTGTTGACAGCAGAGGGATTCCTCCCAGGGGAACAGGCAAGAAAAGTGTCCTTAGAAATGTTTTTTCTACAACCGTCTATTGGTCATTTGTCTTCTATAAGTGATGCTGAAAACTCAGCCTCTGTGTACCAGTGCTGAATCGAATCTCAGAGTTTTTTTTTTTAATTTTATTTATTTATTTATTAGTTATTAGTTATCTATTTTATACATATTACATATTAGTGTATATATGTCAATCCCAATCTCCCAGTTCATCACACCACCACCACCACCTGCCACCGCTTTTCCCCCTTGGTGTCCATATGTTTGTTCTCTACATCTGTGAGAGACAGAGTTTTGGGTGAAGTAGAAAAGAATCGCTTTATTGATTTGCCAGGCATAGGGGGACACAGCAGGCTTGTGCCCTGAAAGACTGTGTGTCCCAACCCAGGAGGATTTGGTGAGGAGTTTTCTAGCAATGGTTCAAGGGCGGGGTTGTTGATAAGGATCAAGGTCTGTGCAGGGCCTGCAGTCCTTTAATCTGGCCTCAGGTGATCTCCTGATGAGCTTCTGGAGGTTATCAAACTGTGATCTTCTCTGGAATGAAGAATGCTAACATCTTCCATTTGTTGGGGGTTTTAGTTCTGTAGAAGAGCTCAAAGATATTGTTGTGTGTATCCCTCGAGGCAGAACCAGGACCCTGCCCCAAGGCTGCACTACTGTTTCTTGACTGCTGCTCCCTTGTCTCTGCATCCTCTCCCTTCCCTGATTACCAAATGTTTGAAATGCTTCCATGCCTAGGAGCCCCACAGGGTCCTGCTCAGTTTCATAAGGGCACAAAGGAAGTCATCATTTTTACTTACCTGTGATCATTGCTACAGTCAAGATACACAGATGATAGCAATAGCTTTCTAAAAAGCTGCCTCTCCTCTTGCTGGTTAAAAGTGTATGTGCTTTGTTAAGAGAAGTATTTCATATGCTACAAAACACTGGTGTTTGATTTTCATGGCAGTCTTTTTTAATTTCTGTAGTTGTAGCCTGCAATTTTTGTTGGAGTTGGCCAAGAATATTTTTCTCCCAAGTAATGCACTAGTAAACTGCTGTGCAGGGGTACCCCAAAACAATGCTCAGTGAAACTGGAAGCAAAACTGTGTCCCATAGGGAGCACAGCATGTCATTATCACTGATTTTTTTTAACAGTATCATATGAAACCAAAAGTGACCAAGAAAAAGCAAAGCAAAGTGTTTCTGTGCACAGCTTTTTGGCTCCAAAATGCCATTATTTTTATATTGATAGAGCGATCAATAAAACAATTTGATGGATGCATGCATCCATATTGTTAAATGTGAGAGACATTGATTGAAGACCCTCAGCCAAAATATGTTGTGCCCAGAAAACTACACTTAGGACTAAAAGGGGGGTGCTTTTTGAGAGGTACCTCAACAAGCATTTGATAAATAAGCACACTAGATCCGTTCTGCTCACTGGTGGAGCCCGAGTCCTACCCTTCCCAAATGACATGTTTTGTAGCTTGTGATTATGATGAAGATTAATTTGGGAGTATCAGCCAAAGCATTGTGACACAGAATTAGTATAAAATCTCAAAGAAATGATAATTAACCAGATTTTGTTATTATGAATGATTCTGCTTAAAACATATAGCTGAAAATTTGAGAGACTCAGACAACTTCCTTGTCATCTGTCTCTACAACATTAAACAATGGCACACTCTGATGTTCCTGGTTACTTTTACTGAGTTTACTGGCCCCTTCCCTGAACTGGTCTAGAGACTAAGGTATATAAATATGAAAAGATAGGGATTAATCATCAAATTAATGACACACACACATATCCTAAAGCCATTAATGTTGGGGGCATTTGTGGAGAGGAGACTGGATCTGGGATGGACTAATCAGGAAGACTTCCTGGAAGAAGGGCTATTGAGCTGAACTTTGATAGGAATTAAATAGGGAGCAGAAAGTAGGAGAAGAGTGTGGAAATACCTCTGATGATAATGAAAAAAGGACGTTTGGTAGATGGTATGCTGAGAAATAGGTGTAGGAGAATACTTGCTTTGAAAAGGAGTGAAAAATAAGGTTGAAAAAGTGAATTCACTGAAAACAGTTTCCTTGAGGATGATGGGGCACATGCAAAATCTCTGCCCTGGGGTCTTCAAAATATATGCTCCTGAGAACAAAAGTACCAACGTACAGATGAAAGCCCCTCTTAGCAACCACCTCACACAAAAGTCCAATGGGGAGACAGTGGAGATACAAATTTGCATCACTGCAAAACAAATACCTTAAAAAGCCCAGTCACATCAGATAGTCCTTCCTTGGCCCCTCTACCACCGAAGGTTTCATTGATTCCTCTCACCTCTTCCCAGTTTCTTTCCATCTTGCTGGCTCTCCTCCCTTCTTCTCTCTGACCTTTACCCATCTTTGCTCCTTTTATTTACAGGGGAAAAGACAAATGAGAAATCCCTTTCTTCATCCCATGCTGAGCGTCTTCCCGGTCCTCTGACATCTTGCTTTCCACTATGCTCTGCACTAAGGGGGAAAGGAAAGAGCACACAAACATGACATCTTCCTGAACAAAGGCAGTTCTTTCCCTAAGAGAAATTCTGGTGCCAGCTGTGAAAGTCCTAAGAAAAAATTAACTTCACTGAACATACAATGACAAACAAGGACTAGAACAAAAAAGATTCTCTCCAGGTCCTCTTAGCTTGCCCCTGTAGCTCAAGCTCTCTGTCTCACTGACTTGGACACTCCACCTACATTCGCTTTGTAAATGGCAGTTGGTTTATTTCCTGGTAATCAGGATCCTCCCCCTCACCTCCCCTCTCCTCCCCTCCCTGCTTTTCTCCCCTCTCTCCCCTGTGGTGATGAGAGAGGAATAAAACTCCCCCTGCCAGGAAAAGTCACTTAAGACCTGGTGTCCTTTACAGTGCTCCCTGGAAGTAACTAATATTCATTACTCGTTAATGACGTCTTGCCCAACATAATGTGGGTTTTACATTCACATACCTTCTCCTATTTAATTATCTCCATAACTTTGTGAGAGAAGTATAATTATCCCCATTTTTATACATGTGGGAGCACAATATTTGAGAAATGAAATAACCTGTCCAAGACAACACAGAAAATTCAAGACAGAATAGGATTTGAAACCAGCTCTGTCTTCAGGGATTTGAGAGTAAGTTAGTTTGACTCCTTACTACTTTCTACTATTTCAGCTTCTCTTCCAAAATTTTCTTCCGTTTTTGTCTTGACTGAAAGAAGAATTGCAGCTGTGTTAATGTGAACATAACCACCAGCATGTCATCTCTTAAATTACTATTAAAATTACAAATATGCTTCATATTAATGATCCTCTTTATGCATTTCTCTGTACTGCAATCACACAAACACCTCATCAGTTTATCTCTGCTTTTCCGTTTTCTGTCTGAGGATTTCTTTAGCTCATATCCTGTATTATTTAGTTCAGACTCATTCCTCTCAGCTTTCAAGTCTATTCTCAATGTATCCTTAAAAACACTCCTATACTAGTCAGGTTCTCCAGAGAAACAGAACCAATAGGACGTGTGCATATACACACACAATTAGAAAGATTGATCAAAAGAGAGACTTATTTTAAGGAACAGGTCCAAATGACTATGGAAGCAAAGGCAAAATTTGCAAAGTAGGCTGGCAGGCTGGAAAGAATTGCAATTTGTGTTCAAAGACAGGCTCAGAGGCAAAATTTCTTCTTCCCTTGGGGCTTTCAGTCTGTTTTCTCTTAATGTCTTCAACTGATTAGATGTGGCCCACCCACCTTATGGAGCATTATCTGCTTTACTCAAAGTCTAATGATTTAATATTAATCCCATCCAAAAAATTTCTCCACTGAAACATCTATAATACTGTTTAACTAAATATCTGGGTACCATGGCCTAAACAAGTTGACACAAAATTAAGCATAAAAACTACTTACCCCCAAGCCATTTCTTTTACCTAGGTGCACATTTGCATGTGCAGAAAAAAATGCCCTGAAGTATACACACTTTACAACTAGAGAGGATACATCACCTTGGGCAGTGGGAAAGGGGGAGAAATTTACTTTTTTGGTCGGACCACTCTATATTGCTTAAATTTTTTTCAGAGTGCATTGTGATCACTGTTACTTATACGGTCGTCCCTTGGTATCCCTGAAGGATTGGTTCCAAGACTGTCATGGATACCAAAATCCACAGATGCTCAAGTCCAGTAGTTAGCCCTCCATACCCATGGTTCCACATTCATGGATTCAACCAACAATGGATCATGAGGTATTGGAGTATTTTTTGAAAAAAATCGGCATGTAAGTGGACCCGAGCAGTTCCAACCTGTGTTGTTCAAGGGTCAACTGTATGTTCAAATTAGTTTTTAATCAAAATAAAATATACCTACAGTCAAAGTAAAACAATAGTACAAAGCTTATGAGGAGATTCCCAGGCCTCTCTTCCAGCCCTCCCCAACTTCTGATTCCCATTTCCCACAGGCTTTCAATTTTAACTCTTGTAACTTTTTCTTTTCTTCTGGTTTTAAACTCTCTGTTTCCAAAAACAGAGAATTTATATACATTTATACAGCTCTGTTTCCAAAAACACATTTATACAGTCTTGGCTTTCCAATTTGAGACATTATCTATTGATACAACACTCTACCACGGAAGATGGAGTTTTACACTACCCCCTCCCATACTTTCTCCCAATTTCCCTCATTCCATCCCCCCAAACCATATCACATTTGGGTTAAATGTATGTTTAGTGTTGCATTATTATGATAGCATAAATGTCTTCCACAGCAAAGCAATATATTATTTTATAATTAAATTTCCTTTCTTATACAACTTACTGTCCCCCCTCATTGCCTAATTTTATTTTGTTTACTTAGTTTTCTATGTTCTTATGGTTAACTCATTTCCATACTACTACATCTCTAAAACTTGTCTTAATATAGTTTAACACATAGCTAACATATCAGTTTAAATGTTTTCCTCAAAGTCAGCACTTTGAAACTTCTGTCTTCTATTCCAGTCTTAATCACATACTAGTTATTATTTAATAATATCTTCCCTGTTTATTTGATCTGAAATAGTTTTCTGGAACTCTTGTTAATGGATATTAGAACTCCTCATCTGATTCTATTATTTTCTTATTTTTCCTCTCCTGCTTTCATACTTTCTCTGATTTTGTTTTCTTTAATTTTCTAAGCTATATCCTCAACATTACCTTCCAACCTGTTTTTGAATCTTTTATTCTATTATGTTTTTGGTTTTTAAGAGCTCGTTCTTGTTCTCTGAATATTCCTTTCTCTGGTCTCTTGCTCTCTTTCTTCATGAATGCAATATCTTCTATCTCTCTTTTAACTTTTCTTCAGCTTACTGCATTGTTCTTGATTCTTCCAAATTTTTATTTTTCTGCTTATTTCATTTGGTTTCTGTCTTTCACATCAGCAGATTTCCTTAAATGCCAGGTGATTCTTGATTGTTTATATTTAAGAGTCAGTCACTAAAAAGCTGATTGGAAGTTCTATGTGCATGGCTGTGTTTGCTGAGTGTGTGAGTTTCACTATAGGATAAAAAGGATTTTCCATGGTAAAAACACATAAATGGTGGTATAGGTAGGATTTTCCTCTTTGGTTTAGTTTAGTAACCAAAAGAATCTTCCAGTTTTCAACCTGGGAGTATATCTTGTTTGCCAGAATCTGCGTATGGACTGGAGCATGGTCTGGTTTGGGAGGTGGGGTGGGGAGACTGGAATATTACTGTTGGCATTCAGGCTTTCTTTTAATACCCCCTTTTTCCATAGATGCCTCACCGTTTCTTTAGCTGTCTGTTGTCCTGGAAGTACCTATTACATGAGAGTGGTGGAAGGTCATACAGGGTGGGGGTGGGAGTTCAGGTGTCCAATTGACAATTAGATACACTTCATTTTCAATCAGTGCTCCGTGAATTCATCAGTATCTAAAAGGAATTCATCATTACCAAGTGAGTTTCATTCTAGGTATACCAGGCTGTTTCAATATTTAAAAATTAATCCATGTAGTCCACTATATTGGTAGACTAAAGAAGAAAAAAATCACATCATCATATCAATTGATACAGAAAAAACACTGGTCAAAATTTAGTAAACAGTCATGATAAAAACTCTCAGAAAAATAGAACTAGAGGGGAACTTCCTTGGCTTGATAAGGATAATCTATAAAATGTCTACACTTAATATTATACTTAATGGTGAAAGACTTCCCTATAAGACAGAAAAAAACAAGGATATTCACACTCACCTCCCTTATTCAACATAATGCTGGAAGTTCTAGCCCATGCATTAAGGCAAGAAAAGGAAATAAAAGTAATACAGATTAGAAAGGAAATAATGAAACAGTACATATTTGCAGATGACATGGCTGTTTTTGTAGAAAATCCCAAGGAATCTACAAAAAACCTCTAGAACTAATAAGTGAGTTCAGTAAGGTCAAAAGATATAAGATAAACAAAAGGTCAAAAGATAAGATAAACATAAGATATAAGATAAAATTAATAGCATTTCTGTATACTAACAATGAGCACTGAAATTGAAAATAAAATACCATTTTAAATCATTCAAAAGAAGAGAAACACTTAGATGTAAATCTAACATATCATGTGCAGGATTTGTTGCTGAAAACTATACAACACTGATGAAATAAATCAAACATCTATATAAATGTAGATGCATACAATGTTAATGGATTGACAAACTCAACATAGTAGTAAAGGACCATTCTCTTCAAATTGTTATACATATTTAACTCAATTCCTGTCAAAATACCAGCAAGATTATTTGTAGATATAGAAAAGATTATTCTAAAATATATATGGGAAGCAAAAGAACTAAAATAGCTAAAACCATTTTGAAAAAAAACTAGGTGGGAGGAATTTATCTACCTAATTGCAAGACTTATTAAATAGCCACAGCAATCAAGACTGTGTGGTAGTGGCAGAGGGATAGAGAACCTAGAAATAGATTCACATAAATATGCCTGACTAACTGTGGACAAATGTGCAAAAGCGATTTAATGGAGGAAAGATAATGTTGTTAAAAAACAATGGTGCTGGAGTAATTGAACATTAATGGGGAAAAAAAAAGGAAAAAAAAGAAAATGAACTTTGGATTAGGTTTTTATACAAAATACTTTATATACCTTATACAAAAATTACTTGAACACGTGGACTTAAATGTAAACCATAAAACACTAAAACTTTTAGGAAAAAAAACATGAGAAAATCTTCAGGGTCTAGGGTTAGGCAAAGTGTTCTTAAACTTAACAGCAAAATCACAATCCCTAAAGACAGAGCTTATCAAAATTCAAAAATAAAACTTTAGTTCTAGGAAAGACCCTGTTAAGAGAATAAAAAAAAAGCAACGGAGAAAAAAGCTGGGAGAAAGTTTTTGCAAACATATCTGACAAAGGACTGATACATAGAATATGTAAAAAACTTTGAAAACATTTTAAAAAATCCAGTATATAAATAGACGTAAGATGTGAAGAAGCATTTCACTGAAGAGGATATAGTGATGGCAAATAAGCACATGAAAAGATATTCAACAGTCTAGCTATTGGGGAAATGCAAATTAAGACCACAATGAAGATATCACTACACGCCTAATAGAATAGCTAAAATAAAATCAGTAATAATATCAAATGATGGCAAGGATTCAGAGAAACTGAATTATTCATACATTGCTGGTGAGAATGTAAAATGGTACAACCATTCTGGAAAGCAGTTTGGTGTTTTGTTTAAAAAAAAGAAAACTAAACATGCAACTTCTATGTGACCCAGTAATTGAACTCCTAGACATTATCTCAGAGAAATAAAGAATTATAAAAACCTATACAAAGATAATCATAGTAACTTTATTGGTAATAGCCCCAAATTAGAAGCAACCTAGATGTCCTGCAACAAGTGAACATTTAAACAAGCTGTGATATATCCATATGATGGAATATTACTTTGCAATAAGAAGGAATGATATAAATTTAATGCAGAAATAAATTTGTTATATTGTTTTCAAGGGTCAGTGCTTATGCTAGTGAGCACTGATCTAATTTTATACAAAAGCTATAAGGTTGGACCAGCCTTGTCATGGGAGTATCTCTTTGCTGCTTTGCTTCTTGGACCTATCTGCTTACCCATACCTTTGCCCAAAGAGAACCTAGTCACTTCTGATTATTGAATATTCTAAAATATTAAACAATATATTTTAATATTTCTAATGTTAGGTTCACAGAATATGTTAATTAAGGAATATTTTTACCCTCAACAAGATGTAGTAGTATTGATTTCACACCAAGTTCCCAACAATGATCTATTCGTAGTTTAAAGACTAAGTATTTTACATGTTTACTTATTTAAGAACTTTTTACAGAACTTAGCACCTGGTAAAGTGGCTATAGTAGTCAGGGTTCTGATTGCTTAGAAAGAGAACTAAAAGGGCATATGTGTGTATGTATGTATGTATATATGTTTGTAGGTAGGTATTTCTTTGTTATAAGGAATTAGCTCACGTGACTACAGAGACTGAGAAGCCCAGAGCCAGGTGTAATTCCATTCTGATCTCAAGGTCTGAGAACCAGAAAAGCTGATGGTGTAACTTCTAGTCTCAGTTCAAGCCAGAAGGCAAGAGAAGACTGATGTCCCAGCTGAAGACAGTCAGCGAGAGAGAATTCTTTCTTATTCAGCCTTTTATTCTATTAGGCCTTTAAATGATTGGATAAGCATCACCCACATTGGCGAGGGCAATCTACTCAGTCTGATACTGACCAGGGTTCTTGTCCTTCCTTAATCAATAGAAATTGATAAGAGGCCAGACAGGGAATTCAGGCAAGGTTTTATTGGGGCCCCTGCTGCAGCAGGGGGGAGTGAAAACAAGTAACAGTTTCCCTTGCTTGCTCCCCAAGGGTGAGGGTAGGGGTGTGTCCAGGAGTGGGGCCAGAGGGGAGGCTTAGGTGTTTTTCCCACCTCTTTGGTGGTGTTTTATGCAGGAGGAATGTGCAATACCCTGCTTTTCTCCCAACACCTGCTTTTGCTCCCAGCTCTTCAGACGTGGCAGTTGGGTTTTTTGGTCTTTTTGTATCTTGTTGTCCAGAATTTGCCCCAACTGCACATGCCTACAGTTATTTTTAGTCCCTTATAGTTTCTTTGTATTTTGTTGCTGGAGGAGAGGTGTGTCCAGGTGTAGCACTGCAGCTCTGCAGCAAAGGGTCCCAGGTCCCAGCCTGTCTCAAGTCTACAGATTCAAATGTTCATCTCATCCAGAAACACGCTCCCAGACACACCCAGAATAATGTTGAACCAAATATCTGGGCACCCCATGGCCTGGTCAAGTTGACACATAAAATTAACCATCTCAGTGGCATAGTTTATATTGACCTTTGAAATATAGTGAATAATATGAAGATCAACAAAAAAAAAAAGAGGCATATCAAGGGTAGAATGTTTTTATCAGGTCATGAAACAAAAGTCAAGGATTCCAATGCATTTCTTTTTTGTTAGGGTGGTTTTCTTAGGTAGAAGGTAGAAGCACTGCCTTGTCTGTGCCTCACCCACGCCGGCCTTATTCCTTTAGTGCTCTTATAGCCCACTCCAGTCCCAGTTTCCCCAGGTCTCATGATCCAAAACCTGTTGAGTTTTCTTTTTCCTTTCTAAACCTATCTTCCAGCTTTCCTGAGTACTCAGGGTCTTCTCTACGGCTTGTCAGATATTTTCATTTTGTGAGGCCCCTAGAATAATACTAAATAAAGAACTACTAAATCAGGATTACAGAAACAATGGCATATGTTAAATGTTTGTATTTAACAAATGAACATTTTAACACAAAAATTTGTGATAGACCTTGTTCTTCTGCCAGTTTTATCAACCTCTTTCTGTGCCTGTGGGTGTGGCCGCATTTGGAAGACAATGGCTAAGGTCTAAAAGCACAGTTCTTTGTCAAGGTTGATTTGAGTCCAAATGGTCCAGATCGCATTCCTTCTCTACTAAAGACTGTATATACCTTCCCTACTTCTTTTTACTCCTAATAGTTCTTGACTTTTCTACTTTTAGATATCTGGTGAGCAACTAGTGCTGCTTCCAACGTCCTTTTCTCACTGTCCAAGCGGTTCAGCCCAGAGTAGAGGGCCCCAAACATCCTAACTCTTTGGAAAGAATATTCCTCAACCCAGGTCTCTAGAGAGTGTCAGACTGTGAGCGTAAAATGGTTTTAGTATTTCATTACTTTAATTTTATGCCTTTTACAAATAATTTCTCTCCTTTGGACCACTGTATTTCTTTTTATAGAGAAAAATGGAAACTTCAGTTTTGTCACAGTTACACTAAATTTAGATTAAATTTATATTCATATTCAATGCGACAAATTTTTCTTCAAATGAAAAGTTTCAGAGGTGGTTTTATTGATTTAAAAAAAGCCACATTAATACTTAGTTTCTTTTAATCATGTACTATTCCTTAGGTTTAAAATGTATTTAGTTTTAAATAGGGAATACATCCACATGGTTTAAACTACAAAACTACAGTGTCCTTCCCACCTTGGCTTCCAACTCACCCAGGTCCCTCTGTGAAGGTAATTTTTCCAGCTTCTTGTCTATCCTTCCAGAGAGACTGTATACATATAAAAGAAAACATATTTTCGTACAAGTGGTAGTTTGTAAAACACATTGTTCTACATCTTGCTTTCCCCCCACTTAACCAAATATCTTAGAGATTGTTCCACAGCAACATAAAGCTCTATTTCATGCTTTACTTTATGGATGTGCCATAATTTACGTAAACTGATCAACAGTGAAGCTTACAAATACTTGTGTAATTTTGTACTTATAGCACTTCAACCACACAGGGGAATATATCTGTAGGTTCTGTAGTATAGGATAAATCTCTAGAAATTCACCAATCATTTTTTTTTAAACAGGCCGTTGTCATCTCAACTACAGAATTTTCATGTACTTAATAAATGCACAAAACAGAATGGTTTTAAATAATATTTTAATTTCAATTGATAGCATTCTATAGATTTTATGAGGAATTAGATCTTAAGACCTGGAAATGGTGTGTGTACTTGCTTTTGCTTGGTTTTACTCTCTTCTCCTCTTTCCTTTTCTTTTTTCTTTTTATATTTTTTTTTCTGTTTTTCTTTTCCTCCTGTTTTCCTTCCTTTTTTCCTCCCTCCTTCCATCTCCTTCCTTTCTTCTCCTCTCCATTTGTTAAGATCACGACAGCTTCTATTTGGTTTCTATTAATGGGCAGATTGAGAGCTACGTAACCACTAGGTGGTGGTACAAGAACATAGGGAGAAGTATTTTTGTAAACAGACTAAGAATTAGTTTTGATTTCCTGCTCAGTTTTTAAATTGCATCCACTTGGGCCCTTAAATGCCTCCTAAGGGATGTCGTTGTGATCGCTGTTTAGCAGTTGAGCCAACATAAAATTGATGTCGAGCTTTACAACAGCTGTTATAGACCACTTTATGTTGATGTTGAGACTTTTTAAAAATGCTCATGGCTTGAAAATTTTAACTCTTCAGTAGGAATCTAAGTTTTCTGAGTCATTTAAAGGACTTGCATTTATTTCTGACTGATTTACAGATCTTACAATGTTACAGTGGAGACTAAGACTTTATAATCGTGCTTTATTTAGCTGACTGAATTTTCAGTTAAAAAAAAAACACGACACTTTCCCAGCTCCTTCCTATGGAAACAAAAAAAGGCATCTGCTTACTGTGGTTTTACCCGATTGACTGCAATTCGGTGTTTTATACAACCTTGCAACATTGATCTTCATCTAAATGAATAAAATAGGTGTTTTAAATGATTTTGGAATTTGATGTGAAAGTACTTTCTGTGTGTGTTTGCTTAATTAATGTTTGGAAGTCTACCCTGTCCTTTTTAATATCCTGAATCTGTGCTTAAAATTTTTTGGATTGGTTGATTCTCTTTAAATCACACACACACACACACACACACACACACACACACACACACAGGAATCCAGCAAAAATATTGAAGGATATTTGCTTATTTTAGAACTGTGTGATCATTGACATTTACTCTCTGCTGAAATTCTGTATAAAGTATTCGATACAGGAGTGTGGTTATGGTTATCCTGTGAAACATTCTGCTGGAAGTCGCATACACAAGCTCTCATCCCTGTTGGATTTGCAGAAATGGATACACAATGACTCTCCTATTTTGTCACAGCGTGTTCATGTCAAGTGGCAAATTCACCCCTTCCTGAGAAGTAACCTTCCAACAAAGTACCTACTGACTTGCTTTGATGGGTCAGGTATTTTTGGACAAGTGTTGAGGCATGTCACCTTATTTCCATAGCTATTGATAGTTCTACATACAATTTTTGCCAGTGCTCACTGGGTTAGAAAATGAAGAAGCAAACATTTTTGCTAAATTGTCTCACAGGTTTTGATGATAATGGTGCCTTCTTACCATTTAACACATCTAGTCTTCCTAATGAAATTCTATGGTCTGGTATACAACAGGGGTCTGTTATAACATCACATCTGAAGCCTTCATTTAAGGCATTTTGTGTCTCACTATAGGGAAAAATGGCTTCTTTGTACCTGTTCACACATGAGGAAAAAAAAAATAATCACAGGGTTCAATTCAATGGTAAAGCATTAATTCAAAAGAAGCCTCCCTCAGATGATGAAACCATTACAACATTGTTCCAGGAAATAAAATCAACTGCAGCCGATTCCTTGGTTTTATTAGGAAAGATGGCCTATTTTGTGATCTGCAATGTTTAAATCAGTTGAACAATAGTGAAATCACTCCCCTGAAATGGCTATTACACAGCTTGCAACCTTTTGTTCAAGAGATTAAGTTTGCATCTCCTCGCATTATCTCCTTGTAATTGGAAAACCTTCATTTTGACAGAGAAAATGTGCCAGTATCCCTGTGAGCTTTGCCACAAGCCAATGCAGAATGCCATCTGGTGGCCGCGTGCCCCAGTCAAGCAACAGCCTCCTGTCGGCTTGTATCTGGAACTTTGCAACAGAACAACTAATAGCATCTTAAGCTCCATTTGTCTAGCTCGCTAGTGCTCTTGGCAGAGGTCATAACCAGCAGTGGTTTTGTTGATTTGCTGCATCAAATATAATTAGGTTAAAGCACTCACTGACGGAGGCTCTGATAATGGCATAAAAGCCTCAGGCTTAAATTTACCCATTGTGTCAAATTTAAGTTTAGATCAACAAAGACATACTAATTTCATCACTGGAACAATAGAACTTAATAATTTTTAAATATGCTTATTTGGGATAACAAGATTTTCTTTTCTTTGGATCTCATAATTGCCTCATGTTTTTCCTTTTATTTTATTTTTCAGTCTTTGGTTTCCAACGAAGTGGTTGGTATTTCTTGCTAGGAAAGATAGTGTCATAGTGCATGAGCTATACATCCCTTCCGAACCTCACATTTGAGCGCCTTGTGGAAAATAATGAGATGTTTTTATCAGGTTACATCAAATAACTTTGAACATTAACAGTTTCATACTCAAAGGGTAGAGGTAACATTATTACTGACCCTTTAACCCTTGCTTACTGGAAGACTCCAGTAGTGTCAGAAGCCTCTCTATAAATGAGTAAGTTTCAGGCTCTGAGTAAGATGGAGAAACCATCGCTTCGGGTTAAACTTAGGGCAAAGCTGGGCCCAGAGCGCAAGATAGACTTCAGCTGCTATTAAGAGTCAAAAGAAAAATACAAAAAAAGAATTTCTGCAGAGAAGGAAAAATTCAGCAGATATAAGGTTTAACAGTTTCCTGCATAAATGTTGTAAAACAAGTCAGCAGGGGTCTGTGCAAGAGAAGGAGAGCTTGGACTTGGTCTCAGTGGGGTGGTAGTACTTCCCTGCGATGGCTGGGCTGATGATCCGGATGAGGCTTCTTAAAGAACTAGCAGAGGAGTGAAGTATGATGTCACGTGCAAAATAATAATATGTGAAATGCATCTTTTACCGACGGTTACATTTCCTCTCACTTCCATGGATTCTCTAATATCCCTCCAATACTAGAGCTTGCAAAGAAACCGCTATGAAATTTCCAGGGGGTGGCAGTGATTTCTGTGGACTTGCGGAAGCTGTCTTAGTTGGAGTGTTCCAGGTGTGCTGCTTTTGATAAAAGCAATAGCCATATGTGAGAATGAGGTTACGCAAGTGTTTATTTGAGGATTTAATATCACACACACTCTAGGAATAAAGCAATTATCGTGTTGTTAATTTCATATTCATGTATGACTTATTTATTTGTTGTTTACCTCTCTGCATAATGAAAATGCCATGGAAATCTGCTTCTTCTGGTGCTCTAATTTTAAATGATGCTAAACGTTATGTATAATTTTAAGTTACAGATTGCTCTTTCCATTCTATTTTAAATACTATATGTATGAGAAGCCCCTATGTTTTTGCAGAATGCTTTTTAAGCAGAATCAAAGCATAATTGTCTAAGTAATTACAGAATACGTAGTTAATAGATCAAAACATGAGTTCTAAGCATTATATTTTGAACCATATAGTAATCTGAGCCATATATATACATATTATTATACAAATTCATATATTATACAAATATAATAAGAAGATAACAGCACATTGCCCCTACTGATAAATTATTTGCATCTGTTTATTTGTAATCTCATGGCAGAGTCAATGTTTGGTGAAGTGGTTCTGAAAGTTTCAGGGCACTGCAGTTTTCATCTATTTACATGACATGATATTTTTAAAGAACAACTCACTGGCAGAATTCTAAGCTAGTTCATCTTCTGGGGATATAACTAAGAAAAAGAAAAAGAAATTCATATCCAGTGTACGTGAAGTCTCTCTCCAGTCTGGGAATCAACTCAAGTTACGTGCCTCAAATTCCACTTCCTGAACCTTTCTTATCCTTCTCTGCTTAATACCAGATCCATATCTGGAACCAGAATGGTGTGCTATCCAAGTTCGTCTAAATATATTATTTATTCAACAAGTATTACTGTGTGCCCGCCATATGCACAGATAAGGTCCCTACTCCTGGGCGTCTGCGTCCAGATTGAGAAGATAACACACAGATGGGAAATACTGAATAAATCATACTGCAGGTCAGTATACATTTAAATACTCCAAAGGCAGAAATTGTTGAGGAAATTCATTGCTGAACACCCTTAACACAGCCTGCAAAGCTTGGTATGTGCCAGTTGTTCAATCTCCATTGTTATTTACAAAAGTGAAGCTTTGAATTAAGAAAAAAAAAAAAGCACCATCTGCCTACCCGAGTAATAATGCTTGGTTTTATTCCCAAGCATATCAACCACTGGCTTGGCATTTTAACTAACTGAAGCACTTTTCTCATTAGAGTGTGTCTGTGTCTACAAAGGACCTTTTTTGACTGGTTGCTCATTTTAACATTTCTGCCCCCTGACTCAGCCTTTTGATGAACATGAAGCTTTCCATTTATTAGTGTGGTCAGCTTGTCAAATGACCCTTGCATTCTAGGTAGATCATGTGCAGCTTGTTGGCCTTTGACAGTTACTTATTCAATCAATCCTTTTATCAGTTGACACCTTAATCAATACTTATATTGAGTGTCTATTTTCTGTGGACACAAAGGGCATATATAGCTCTTTAAAGGTGAAAAGGACTACAATATGATACCCGCGCAAAACTAAATTTCAGTCAAAGAAAAAGTACGTAAACAATACTCTATTTTAAGCAGAATTTCTAATTGCCAGATTGAATGTTACACTGAATGTATGTTACGTTGAATGTATTCATTCAGTCAATCATTTACTCAACAAATATTTATTGAATGCTGTGATGTGCCAAGTACTCTGTGATTCACTGGAGGTATAAAGATGAATAAATCATGCATGGTGCCTGCCCTGCCCTATATGAATTTAGAGGAAGTAGACACAGCTGTCAGCTAGAACCTTGTTACTTAAAGCACACCTGAGGGCTGGCAGCAGCAACATCACCTAGGAGCTTGTTAGAAATGCATCATCTCTCGCCTCATCCAGAACTATTGAGTCAGAATCTGCATTTTTAACAAGATGCCCAAGTGACTTGAAGTTTGAAAAGCCAGAAAGATTATGGAATGCTTTATAGAGAAGCTGAAATAAGTAGAAGTCACCAAGTTTTATTAAAAGAGGAAGGAAGACACATTTAGGCAGGTTGTAGTGCTTTCTTGATCGGTTTGGGCTGCTGTAACAGAATATCATGGACTAGGTGTGTTATCAACAACAAATTTCTTTCACACAGTTCTGAAGGCTGAGAAGTCCAAGATCAAGGTGCCCAGCAGATTTGGTGTCTGTTGTGGGCCCGCTTCCTGGTTCATAGACCGTGTCTTCACACTGTGTCCTCACATAGCAGAAGGGACAATGGGACTCTTTGGGGCCTTTTTGATAAGGGCACTAATCCCATACATGAGGGTTCTGCTCCTATGACCTAATCACCTCCCAAAGGCCCCACGTTCTAATATCATCACGTGGGTGATTAGGTTTCAGCATATGAAGTTTTGTGGGGGTGGGGATCACATTCAGTCTGCAGCAGAGAGGATTAGCTATAAATCTAAAACATGACTCAAGATATAAAGTTTTGGAAGCTAGTTGGATATAATACTTTAAGAAATGATGGGAAATGACCCAGTAATTGGTTAATGATTCACAGGGAGGAGTAGTGATTGATAAAGTATGATAATATGAGATTCAAGGCTGAGAGGAGGCAGAGCGATTTAGATTCTAGACTCTAGAAGTAGGGAGAAGTTGCCAATGGTAATGCAGTGCCTGGGGGTGGGGCTTCCTTATCCAGAGCATGTCGAGGCAACCATTAATGTTTTCAAAGGTGATTTTTAAATTAATTTTTAAGGCTGATATTTTTTGAATCCTAAAATTGTAGTGAAATTCAATAATAGATATAAATCAAGCTATAGCATCTTATATACACCAGTTTTTCTAAAACACCTAATTTATTAGACCTTAGATATGGGAAAGAAGGAGTTATCCGGTAAACTGAATCAGTAATCTCGCTTCAAAATTAATGGAGAATGTTATTTCGGAGAAAAAGGCTCTTTACATCTTTATCTACGTAGAGTTGTGTCTTTATAATCAAGCGAGGTCCTACCAAGACTGTGAGAAAATGAATTTTATCTGTGGTGCCTTAATCATGCTTTCTGTTTCCCTCCGCTCAGCTGTTGCAGTCTCGAACACACAAAGAAATAAAGATACCATTGTGGCAAAAGTCAATGAGGACATTATTGAGGGACTGGTGACCTTCTCAAGTGCATCTTTTTGAATCACACTCTGTCAAGTGGCTTCTGTCCTCTTGTGAGGTCCGTCCTCTACGCAGGGATGTTTCCATTCTCAAGTTTGAAAGAATTTGGGGTGGGGGCAATTCTGTGTAACCCAATTAATCCTGTGACAATCATAAAAAATTTACATTGGCTTATTAGGCCCTTAAGACTGCCTCTGCAAATGACTTCATTTCTGAGAGGCTTTAAAAATGACATCCATCCAAAAGAAAGATTAAAAAATAACCAAAAAAAAAAACAACATCCACATCTCACGTTTTATGGGCATCTGTTAGTGTGGCATCCAGTGTGCTTTACACACATGACTTATCTGCACATAAACCTGAGCTGACAGGGAGAAGCCTGCAGCTTTCCAGTAAATGACAGACTTAATCAGTGAGACACAGAGCCCAGAGCAGTGTCCCGGACAAAGTTTACCTTACAAAGCTCAGAGAACACCATGTGAACATTTTCAACGCTGATGTTTCCAATGTATCAGCACAATTGTTAGAAGTTATTCTTTTATCTGAAGAGACTGTCTCAAGACAACTTGTTGGATAAGTCCAGGATTTTTTTTCTTTATCAGTAAGTATGGGAAGCTGGAGATGTGAGAGTGATGATGCAGGGGTACGGAAGAAGAGTTTTCTAGCTGGAGATGGGGTCCATTGGTGAAACTTTTGTTGCAGACTGAGATTAATTGATCTAATCATTTGAAATGATATTTTCAAAGTGAAAATTTTTTTTTTTAATAATTTAGACAAGCCTGTTTTGGGATGAACCTTTTCTACAGAGCCACAGAAATGTCCCCTCATCAAATGATATAGTAGGTGTACTGAGCATTTGTAAATGTACAGTGTTTAAAGGATAATACTTCTCATAACTTTAGTTTCATGGGTGAAGATGTTGCATTACAAATATGAGTTATGTACACACAGACGAATACTTTACTGGGGGCAAATCTTCAGCATTTAAGGGTAGATTTGATATTTTACTTATGAAAGTCGTCTGGAGCTATATGTTATAAATTAGTTAGGTGGTCAATTTCCAGTAAACTACCTTAGGTCAAAAGAAAGATGGAAGGAAGGATGGATGAAAGGAAGGAAAGAATAAAGGGAAAAAAGAAAGACCATGTAACTATGAAATAAGAACACTTTTACACATTTGTATTAAATTCTCGCTTTAGTTCCACATGGCAGCAGCAAAGCTTTACAATTCCTTTCAAAGAGACTGTGATGGAAGCAAACTTTTGAATATCTGTGTTTCAGTGTGTTTGTCCCAAATAGGTTTCATTGTTCTGCAGTCAGATTTAATACTTATGAATTACTTGATTTTAGCAATGATTTTCAATATTTATTTCTGTAATGAAAGCCACATTATATATACAAGTGCACTATTTCCATCATTACTGAAAATAGAAATTCTCAGTTTGATTTTTTTATGTATGAAAATTAGAATCTATAAAGTATCACATTATATAATTGGAAAGTGCAGAGCAGGTGAGAATATTTTCTTTAGTTCCTCAAAGGATAGCTGCATTTTTTGAGAAAATTCATTAGGATCAGCAAATACCATTTCTGAAAATATGAGGGTATAGTCAAAAATTATTTCCTAACAGACACAGTAAGGTCATATTTTTTTCCTATCTATATTGGACATCATTTGGCTCAGTGTCAGTTTTATATTTTGTCTCTCTTCATGCTAATATTTTATTTTATCTCAAATTTTTTCCCACTACGTCAGAGTCCCACCAGTGAGAATGACTCAAAATAGCTTTCCCAGTTAAGAAAAATCAAAACAAAACAAAAAAGAAAACTGGGTGCTGACAGAATTGCTGCATGGTGACTGGCTATTGGAGTTCAGCCCATGAAAGAGAAAAATGTGGTAGCGCAAGTGGCACCACATAAATGATTATCAGTGGAAAAAATGTCACACATCATGTGGCCTCTGTCTGTTAATTTAATGTGATGCACTTGAGTGTAAAAATAATGGGCTCTGTCAGCCTTATTAATTATCTATGCTTGTTCTAGAAGTCAGGATCATGAAATGCCTCCGAACCACCTAACGTAATGAGCCATTTTAGAGCTTTACATGCAAGTCTCTGAGCGAGCAATTGGCAATCCCGACGGCTAGTTCATCTGCAGTTAGAGATGTTGTACTGAGCTGGACTCGCATAATAGCCATATTGGCCACAAGATGATGGAATAATCGATCTTTCTATAGTGGATTTCTTTAGCCTGGTGGGACAAATTTCCTAGTTAATGAAAACATTTTGATGCCTGGGGCGCTTCTCTAGCTCATGTTGCCTCTGTTTGTCCATTATAGTTTAAATATACTGCATTTAGGTTAATGATGGAAGCAAATTAGTCTGTTATAATTGCTCACATGTGCTTCTTTGGTGTATTCTTTCATATGGCCCTTTGAAAGCAAGAAGAAAAGCTAGCAGATAGCTAGCTTGGGAACTATTAATACCTTCACGCCTGAGAATGTACTAATGGGACGTTTTAGGAAAAAAATGTTTGTGAGTGAGTCACCGGCTGCTGAGGGCCATTGCTTCTTTCATTCTTCAAGCAAGTTGATCCATTTCAGTGTGTGTGTGTGTGTGTGTGTGTGTACATTTACACTGTGAGCTGCTGAATGGCAAAGACCATGTCTTTTTTTCTGCCCTGTATCTTGGCATTGTGTTAAGTACCCAATGATTTTGTAATGCATGTTTGTGAGGGGATAGGTATTCTAGTGCAAACGCACAAAGTTTGGGTCGAGAAGCTTAGGTTTCAGTTCTTTTTGATACTTGTTGGCTATTTGACCTTGGGCAAGTCACTTATTCTCTCTGAATCTCAGTTTATCACCTCTAGAAGAATTATAATAATATCCATTCAACTTATGACATTCTTATTTGTTTGAGGATCAAATTAGATTATGGAACTAATGATAAAATGCTTTATTGGTGTTTGATGGCATTATCCCTCTATTGTTACTACTACTACTACTATTATTATTAAATAAGATTTAAGATCTGATCTACTCATAGATTTTTAATATTGTGATGCTCTTTCTTACAAAGTTCAGGAAAGCGTTTTGTTGCTATTGTTTTCTATGCATCTGCCTATGTATCTAGTATCCAAGGAATACAGTCTCCTTAGATCATTCTGGAAAGAAAAATTGTTATGAAGGAATAAAAGTGAAAACTTGATGTCAAATATTCAGGTCTGTGTACTGCATAACAGTTATAAAACAATCTAATTAGATGAAGATCATTATATAGTTTCTTCCCATTGTAACTAGATTGATAACCAGATTTAGTGATGCCATTTAGATCTCACCAACATAGAATAATTAGTAAATAAATAAATACCAACAGGGCTTTTCCCTTCACTCTTTAACAGTGAAAGCTAATTGTTCAGCTAAAGCTTTAGGACATTGAGTAAGCCACTTAACCCACCTGAACTTTAGTTTTATCATATAAAATGAGGGAATAATGTTGAATGATCTCTAAGGCCCTTTTTAGCTCTGCAAAGATTTGACTCTTCGATTTGTGTGTCTTTGAGTATGACATAAGTAAATGATATTATACTTTTCACACCAGGAAAAGAATTGTCTTCAGCTATTTGAATTAGCTCTTCTCAGTTTTTCTTGATTATATTACCTATTCATTTTCTTTGTAGCTCTTACCACAGTCTCTATTTATCTTGTTTATTTGTTTACTTTCTTGTTTAGGATTTGCCTCTCCAGGAGGTTAGAGATTATCTTGATCACAGATAGATGCCCAGTGCCTGGAAAAGTGAGTGCCTGGCAAAAATATTTGTTGAATGGATGAATAAATGAGCTCATGAATTCAGCTGTTTCCAGAGTGCAGCCTCCTTATTCTTTAAAATAATTTCACTCGGAGTTCAGTGGGATAAAGTTGTGGTTGAATCTGCTATTTATGTAAAAGAATCACTAGAGGATATGGTTAAATGTTTTGCTTTCTATACATGAGAACCATCTGTATTTTATTTATTTATGGCCTTATTACTTTAGCTAATCAAGAGTAGGATTTTCATCAGTAAGTTGTTTATGTGCTTGGTTTTTTTACAACTAAATTTGATTAGCCACTTTGTTCCTAAAATTTATGATTAGTAGTCATACTTGAGTGTATAGTAACTCTAGGTACATTTTTGCACTTATTTTACTTTGCAAAATAAATTTGTCCATAAGGGGCATGCATTTCCATGTGAGAGAAGAATTTTTATCACCATTACATATCAATTGTAAATTTCAGAATTCACTGTGAAAAGTAATACATCTTGAAATTTCCTACCAAGATATTAGAACATTACCAGTTCTTCCTCACTTATGTAGTTTCCCTTCACATGAAAATGTTTGAAAATCTTGTCATTTATCCCTTATGAACTGGCTGAATTACTCCTTGCTTCAACGTACATTCAAGTTAAGGTCAATCGGGGAGCTATTTTCTCAGCTTTAGATTCATTGGAAAGGTAAACCTTTCTTTGTAAGATATTACACCTTGGACCTTGATTCCCCATGAAGTAAACCCTTTCAAATTAGAAAAAAAGAATTCAAATTGATTTGTAACGCAAGATTGTGAATATCAGTGACAGTAGGGTCTGTTATTCCTTGTTATAGGACTCTGTAATGACTCTCTTTTGAACAGTCAAAGGGGGCATTATCTTTCATTGTCCTTATTGTTTATAGACAATATGGAATAGCTTTTTTAACGATGTTACTTTTATCTATAAACTAACAATTTTTCTTCATTGAAAAGCTGTCACATTTTGGTAGAGTGTATTAATGACAGTTTGTTGGAGACAAACGTTTGCAACCTTCTATTATGATTCCCTTGCCCCTGCCCATGGATCTAGGAACTATTCCTGACGGTAAAATTAAGCTCATGTGTGTTTCATAAGAATACTTTAGATTACAAATTATCCAGGAGGTAAAAGTAAACCCAGCGACACGCTAAGGAACACAGGTTATGGTAACATGGTAAGGAAAACAGGAAAGAAAATTATTTGCCTTCGCTTGCCTGCAAGACATTTGTTGTGCCTTGGCCCCAGTGGGCAAAACACTCTTCAGAATATCCTTGCTGTGTAGCAAGAGTTGAGCAAGAGGCTGTCATCGTAAACTTCTTTCAGTATCACACATGCATGTGTATATATTCCCACGATACTTTTATTTTGACAATTCTTGAACTGCAACACATTGCATATTAACTGAGTACAACTGGTTTTGAATAGTCTTTAAGAAGGTGCAAATTATGGCTTCAAAGTGACCCGGTAGAGGTGAAAATGAACGTTAGCACAACATTTCTAAAATGGAATCATTTAAAATATATACTTACAGATATGACTTCAGAGTCAGTCTACTTCACTTTTTAGTTAGGAGTTTACTGCCTTAAAATGGGAAATAAATGTGTGAACGCTCTCCAGGGTGTGAAATTCTCCACTTGTACAGACTGCAAACTTGGTAATAATTATGAATATAGAAATAGCAGAAATTATACAGAAGTTTAGCAACACTTTAATTTTAGATGCAAGCATTTCAGAGGAAGAGTTTAAGATCTTCTTGGAGAGATTTTTCTTGCAGTCTTTGATATTAAAAAGTTAGGGATTTCCATATAGCCTACAAACGCTACTTTTCTTGTAATTTTAAAACAGAAAATTACCTTGACTAATCTTTTTTTCTTTCTAAAGCTGCTTATTCTAAGTGTGCCTGAATCTGATAAACCCATGAGCCCCAACTTAACCCAACCTAAATGAAACTTAACCTTTTCTCTGTTCTCACATCAGTGGACAATGGGCCTCAGCTGCAGGGAGCATTAGAGAAGCTTGCCCAATCTCTAGGCCAGCTGGAAGGCCAGGCTCTCCCGCTTTCAGCCAAATAGACACTGGCGCTGAGTCACCCTAGGGCAGAGGTTTAACATGGTTTGAATGAAGCTTGGATTTTGAAGTATCCGTCCCTTTAGGTTGATGTCACTGGGAGTCCAAGACTCCTCTTTCATTAACCAGCCTCACATCGATAGCAATGGTGACACAAAACAGCCAACCGCTAAAACAGTTGGTTCCTTTTTATTATTTGTAATTTTATCTATTTGCATGAGAGCCTGGCAGCATATGGCCTGATGAATTAAAAAAAACAAAACCCTGTAAACTCTCATCTACTGGCCACAGCCTCCAGCTCGTGGCATTAGCTAGAATGGCTCCACCTGCCACTTGTCTGGAGAGGGGGGCATAAACTGATGACCTACTAGGTTTCCACAGCCAAACAGTGCTCAGCTAATGCCATGATTTAATTCCTAACAGTACTGTCAGAAGTGGCTAGAAGTGGCAACACCCACTGTTTCAATACTAAATCTGATTGGCAAGCTACCCACTCTCTGCCCCAATATCCTACGCTAATTATGCCGTATCAGGCCAACAGGAATAGAGAGGAGCAGAAATGCTTCAAATCCATGCACGCAGGTCAGCTTTGGGTAGAGATACATAAGGATGTACACTCATATTATTGTTCCCCACTAAAAGGGATAAGCAGCAAATCAGGGAAATAAACAAACCTCTTTGCAATGCATCTATTTACTTTCTTATACACTTGGTCTTTCAAAGTCAAAGATTTATACGGTTCTTGGATTTTGGTTTTTCTGAATTAGCCATTTTCTTTAATCATAAAGTTGGAGAAAAGAAATTTATTTTCTGATCTCTTTTGAGAACTGAATCATTCTTTGCCTTAAACAAATTACAATTTGGATTCATACTACATAGTTAAATGAAATCACAAACCTTTTTTCTCTCCTTAATTTTGTGTGCGTTTATGATTATACAATGTCAAACAAACTATACGAAACATAGAAACAACGTACCGACTTTCATTAATTTAATGAATTGGTATGAAAGTAAAAAATCAAGTCATTTCGTAATTCAAAATCAGTCTGCTAACTCATTTTGATGTAGTTTAGAAATCTTTCATTTTCCCTGCATTTTAAGATTGCTAAATACGTTTATACTAAAGACATGTAGTCAGAATTGCCAGCCATCAAAGAAAGGAGGAAATAATCTGGGGGTAAAATCTTCTATGATCTTATGAAGCGAGAGATTTTCTTGATACGCCACAGCAGACACATTCAGCCCTGTGAGATTGAGCATAGAGACGACAGTTTACAATATAGAACACACATTCCTGCTAAATGCTAGGCATTGCCACCTCACTAAATCTTAAGAATATCTATGTGAGACATTTTAAGTTTATTATTTTATGTTTAACAGACAGTAGAACAAGAGCACTGACCAATCAGAATGATAGCCCTGGGAGTAGAGTAGAATCCCAGAAGCCTCCCTACTTGGCGAGGTATTGACCCTTTGGTTCCTGAATTTGGGGAGGTCCAGAGGATCCTGGAGTAGAGTGGGATGTGGGGATTGGTGCGATTGAGGCAGCAGCTATTTATCAATGTGTGGAGGTGCTTCAACTCTTTATTAACCAGTGTGGCAATACCTCTGTGAGCTGGCTGAATGTGGGTCCCATAAGTAGGCATTATTTTACAGATGAAGACATTGTGGCTTAGAGAGGTTAATTAACTTGCTCCAAATCACACAGCTACTAGGAGGCAGAGCCAGCGTTCAAATCCATAGCTGTCTCTCTCCAAACACTGAGCTCTTTTTTCCTATGCCATGCTGCTACTATAATGCTTCTTAGAAGTTTTGCACTAAAGAGTTGAGTCCAGTTTTTGCTAAGATTCCATCTGAGTGATGTGGATAAAGACATCAGAGATACCCTAGCACGTGATGAAAGTTCACTGACAGCAGAGAAGGTTTATTTCAAACTCAACTGATTGCCTTTAGAGTGGTACATGTTCCTACATATAACTGATGCATAGTAGTTTGTTGAATTAAAATAAAATGTTTATTTTTGTACTTTTATATAGAGAGGTATGTAAGATATATACCAGTCCTTTTTTTTTCTTTTAGATAAGCTACAATTCTAGGTAAGAGCAAGATAGTAAACTATTAAAAATGCTGCTATTTTTTTCTCAGTTGAAATAATTTAGTTTAAGTAGAACTGAACTAAGTGAGAGAGTTTTGCTTGAATTCAAAATGAACATAAATAACTAAAGCTTAAATTATAGAGGACACTTTAAGGTTTAAAATTTTCATGTATAGAAGTGAAGTTTGTCCTGAGCAGTAACATGTATTAAGTGCTATCTGGTTGTTGATTTCTTCCTAAGGAAATAAGCAGATTTTGCAAAGAAATGAAAATTGATTAGATGCTAAGCTCTGTCCCTTCTTATGGGAACAGCCAAGGAAAGACTGTAGATATACTCTGATGTATACCATATTCAATTTAGAAAATTGAATAAGTTCAAGACACTGAGTGTGCTAGATAAAATGTAGCTGAAACATTCCCTAATGTATGAACCGATTTTGTTCCAAGTGTTTATTTGTAATTCGGTATTCTAGAACTTTATATGCAAATTTCTGTATATAAAACTGAAAAGTCAGTAGATATGTCCTCAGTCTGACTAGTGAAATTTATTTTACCTATGCTGTTTCTCAACTATAGAACTAATTGTGTTTTAGGCTCTACTTTTCATGTATTATATTGTTAATGAGGGAACAGCATTCGGAGTTCCAAATTAATTTCTAGGAATAAATTTTCATTTGGACCTTCAGTCTTGACATATAGCAAACAAACAAACTGAAAACCCATAGTTGAGATCATGTCCTCCCATATTTTCTCAGGAATAAGGCAGAAGTTCGTCAAGGAAAGGACTGAAGGGTGAAGTTAATTGCTAGATTTGCAGTGTGATTCCAGGAAAACACTCTGAAGAACACTGTAAATCTGTGTTCCAAATTCCAACTATCAGCATGGATTGTAGCACTTAGAATTTAAGACCTGGATAGAACTTTCAAGATCAGCAAGTTAGGCATATTCTTCTAATTTGAATAAACTGCATGACAAGTCTTTCTCCTCCCTCTTCATCTAATTCTTAAACGCAAGTTAGGACCAAAGAATCTTCATGCCTTTGCCTGGCCCACTTTTCTTGTTGATATATGGAAGCTCACCCTACAGCAAGATTTGCAGGGTATTCACGGGCCTCATGCCAAGAAATGTTTATCTTCCATTACAACCTTCCTTTTATTAAAGCATCCATTCTGTTCCCAGGGTCTCTTCATTGTGCAGATATTTCTCACATTTCCATCCTGTGCACAGCATAATCCTAGTTGATGGGTAAATACAGAAACAAATGTGGTTTCTACGCTCAAGAAGATTATCTTCTAGGTAAGAAGAAAAGATACAGATACTTGTCAAGTAGCAGTTCAAGAGCTTAATCAAGAAAGTATACACATGCTTGCAAAATAAAGAGTTCAGATGAGAGGTGCCATGAGTTCAGAAGGAAAGAGCGCTGTAGTGGAATTGAGATAGATGAATTCATGAAAGGGCAGGAGAGGTGAGGCTGGGGCTTAAAAGTGTGTTTGAGAGGATGAAGATGGAACAAAAGAACGGAGCATGGGAGAAAAAGGATTCAATACCAATTGGTGATCTATTGAAAAGGGTTAATGAGACAGAAGAGAGTCCGTGTTTAACATGTGCTGCTATAATCATCCGCTACCCAGTTGATTAGGGGCAGTGACAACCTGATATGGTAGAATAGCCTTGGACTTGGTGTGGGGTGGCGGGAAGGGGAGATTGTCAGAAGACAGAGCTCATCTCTGCTACACACCAGAGACAGGGTTTTGGATGAGAAGCTAGACTTTTCCTGTCTAATGTTTCTTCAAATGTGAAATGAGGGGTTTGAGTCTGATGGTCTCTAAAGACCTATCCAGCTCATAGTTTCTGAGTGCTTTGATTCATTTTGCTGAAAAGAGAGTAAGTGGGGTAGTTGCAGAACAGAAAGTGAAGGGAGTATTAGGAAAGGGATTCTAAAAAGGTCCAGAAGGAAGCAGGAGTGACGGGCAGCACCCGAGAAGTGGTGAGCTAAGTGGAGGAGTGAGTCTAGAGAGGCGTTTCTGTAAATGGTATCTGGGTCTGGGTCTGAGATTCTGTACCACTACCTTCGACTCCCTCTGTTAAGCAGACTTGTTCATTAACTACTTCCTTCTCTCTGCTGCACTCCCTTTACTGTCATCACCACCCCACCCACTCACCATGTGCACCCAAATAGCAGAGAGTAGAGAGAACACAGAGGAAATGGGTCTCTGCTTCTTTATTGTGGCAGTTCCTGGAGCTCTTGCTTTTACCTTTTTGATTTGTGCATTTTGAATTGCTACTGATGGTGGCAGCTGCAACTCTGCTCCTTTGGTTTGCAGATGCAAGGCCAATAGCTTGATGACTACATCCTTCAAATCTGCCCAGACACCCCTTGTGACAACATATTCAAGTATCTCCAGCTCTGTGTGGGATAGAGGAAAGCTTAGTTAGGAGTAGGGACTAAAAAGAGACCTAGTGAATGCAACTCGAGTTATCAAAAAAGCAGTAGCAGTTACAGGTTGAAGAGCCAGGGTCAGTACCCAAAGCATTTCTTTTTTTGCCGAATGCAGCCTTATGTGGGACTTCTATCAACACATATTTATTGAGTGCTTACTATGTGCCAGACACTGTTATAGATGCTATAATTTTCTCTTAGATCTAAATCTTTATGATAAATGAAAATAAAATGGAAATAGATTATGAAATACTAATCCCTTTAGAAGAAACTATTTCTGCTTCATGTGGTAGCACTTAGAACATTCACTGCTGTGAAAATCCATTAGCGTCTATATTTTTTTCTGGCATGGGCTCTATTATTGAGAGCTCCTCAATACATTTCATTAACATTTTTCTTTAAAGTGACCCACCTAACTAAGATTTCCTAAGTATTACATGGATATGCTTGCCATTTATTTTTGTTCTGTGAGAGAAATGCCTCCTGCCGTTAAAAATCATCTTGTTAATATCTATCTCATCCCTTCTCAGGGTCCTCTACCCTCCGTCAATATATCACAACCAGCTGCTGTACTATTTTGTGTCTCTAGATCTTTGCATAAGCTAGACCCCTGGCTGGGAATGCATTTCCTTGCATGGAAAATACCCATGCAATACTCTTTACAACCATTAAAAAATCTCCTTTGATCAGTTCTTCCACCCCAGTTAGAGCTCCCACTTCCCTCTTTGGGGCCCAATGTATTCTGTACAAATTCCTATTATCCTCTCTCTCACATGGTATTCACAGTTATTTACTCAGTTTTCTTTTCCCAACTAGGCTTATGAATTCATTGAGGACAGGGGCTATGTCTTATTTGTGGTTTTATCCTCAAGGTGTAAAGAAGAGAAGCTCAATATATGTCTAATATATTAGGTGAATGAATAAATGGATGAATGGGTGAACAGACAAGCCAATGATATATGTATGCATACCTTCAACTGCTAGGAACACATTGTGCTAGTATTGTGAGGAATGCCAAGAAATACAGGCTGGATATTTTCCTGGAGACACTTACAAGGTGCAACAGCAATGCATTGGGATGCATATAGAGGTTCCTGAAAAATATACCTTAAAGGAAGAAGGCTCCCCTTTCCCAAAAATGCAGTCTTATAAGAATCTTTGTAAGTTGGAAGCAATATTTTTAAAAGGCAGAATTCTGTAGTTAAAGAAAATTCAGCAGTCGAAGCGTTTCACTACTCCATCTGTGGATATAGTGGAAACATTTAGCTGCCTGCTGTCACACTACCACTACCACTGACGTCTCAAATTTAGTATTCAAGGCTGACCTGAACTTAACATGTTCTGTGTTAGATTACTCAACTTGTCTGCCTCACAGAAACTCACCTCCCTAACCACTGCTTGCTGCTTTCTCTTTTTGAGTTTGCCTACACCCAAAGCCGCTGTCAGATGTCACGGGGTTGAGACCTCACAAGGTAAGTGAAAAAAACACAAGAAAACAGGAACAAATGCTTTTCAAGACAGAATTTGGTGAAGGCAGTGGCCCAAGAATGATAGCACCTTGCAGGGTTTCCAATTTGGAGTATGGAAGGGCCACACAGCCCTGGTTTATGTGGAATCATAGATGGTGTGAGTGAAAAGAGGCAGAGCCCCGGGGTCCCAAGTGCCCTATCTGAAAAGGAAGCAGGCTATGTTGTCTAGACAGGAGGAAATGCTTTATTTTTCGAGGGAAGTTTATCAGGATTTGAAAAGCCAAATGATGCCTAGAAAATATAACTGAAGTTTTACTGATTCCTTGGTTTTTAGAAGACTTTCTTTTTGTTTCATTCTAACAGTCTATCTTTAAGCCCAAAATGCACAGAAAACTTAATTAGATGAGCGATTCCAAAAAGATATAGTTCCTGTTGTGCAGCAGACATCCTCTTTATTTAAAAAAATTTCCCCTCAGGAGTTTTAAACTTGGGGCAGAATCAATATCATGACTAAGACTTTTCTTAGTCTCCTTTTGGCAAAGACAGAGTACATAGCTGTTTAATGATCATCTAAAAATGCTCCAAGTTTCAATGTTGGAAAGAGTTTTCTCCTACGTTGTAAATGTTAGATTATTCAGGGCTCCTTAAACCTTCTTCTTCACGAAAAGGCAACATAGATGAGAGAGACGTGTAGTCCTCCTTCTTCAAGGAGTCGCCTCCATTGACCTTCAGGCCTTTTGTGCTTTTTCCAAGCTGCTCCCACTCCCCCCTCTTCTGCCCTCATGGAACGTAAGCTTTATCAATTAACAAATGAAACCAGAGGCTTTGAGAATAGATTGGACAGTGGTGTTGAAAATGAGCTCCTTTTAACTTTGATTGTTATACATTCTACACATTTTTATTGATATAAATTATTTTATTGTAATTATAGTTGAGAGTCAGCATTTGGGCATATTTAAAAGACCTTCCAACGTAGAAAATTATATTTTGTGTTGATATGTTTTGGGCCTTTTAGCAACATGTCTTTTCCAGTAATTTGTGTTATATTTGTGCAAATTTGAAGTGTCTAGTTCTGGCTCTGGCAACTATTATCCCAGAGGACACTGGACCTGAGATTACACCAGAATTTCATTTTTTCTCAACTAGAGATGATTTTTTTTTTCCAGTGTGTAACTGTGCTCTTTCTCACTGCTGGTTCTAACATCCAGAATTCTCTCTGGGCTCAAGAGACATGATAAGCTAACAGGAATATTTTACATTGGTGTAGCTTTTATATACACATATTTTATTCTCTTAACACCTATTCAGGTTATGGGTATATTTTATAGAAGAGCAAACTCAAATGGCTGACAAACTGCTGTATAGACTCTGGAGCCCAATTGCTACATTTAAATTCCTAAACCACTGCTAACTGGTTATGTGATTTTAGGCAAATTACTTACTAGCCATCTGCCTTAGTTTCCTCGTCCGTAAAATAATGATTTCTACCACATTGGGTTGTTAAATGAGATCATTTATGAAGTGTTTAGAACAGTGCATGTTGTACAGTAAGTACTATTTACATTTTTGTTAATTCAAAAAGATACATGCACCTCAATGTTCATAACTAGAAAAGCACTAAAGTTCATTAATGGAGACGTCCACTCCTCATGACTAGCAGTAACCTCCTTGTGACTAGCGGTGACCTTCTGCCAAAATGTGTCCTTGATGGAATGTATCTTCCTTCACCGAGATCACATGTATATAACACTAACCTCCTTCCTCACCTCTTCAGAGAGGCTCCTCAGAGCTACCTGAGACGCTGTCTCCCGGGCTATAGTCCTCATTTTGCCCCCAATAAAACTTAACTCGCAACTCTCATGTTGTGCTTTTTTTTTTCTGTCAACAGGTTGTAAGTGTTGATTATCTAGGGAAGTGTGTGCAGGATGATTGTTGAGCAGGATGTGGAAAGGGGAGCCAGAGGGCTAAAAGTTGACTAAAAGGGAAATAAAATGATTGCTAATGTGAGATCCAGCTGCACTTGCTTCTGCTAGATACGCTTACAGCAACTTCAGTCAAATCTTTCTCCATCCCACCCTCACCCTGACTTAATTTCAGGCTGTGACTCATGGTGGCTGATTTGCCCCAGACAGTTACTCTCCTTCAGAATTCAGTGTTGATGGTCTGGTAGAGGTTCCAGCAGTCTACGCAAGTCTTGTCTTTGCCCACCACTTGGAATCGTTTTGCATTCCCTGAAAAAGATACTTGTTTTATACAATGTACTTTACTCTTGTTTTTCATGCAATAAGTTCCTGATGCTCTTCAGGCTGTTACCCATCACTTTTGGAAGGGTTCTGAGGAAACAATATGAAATTAATTCTTGATTGCTTAGGCTTTCGTGGTTCATTAGGGCCCGTAACACTCCTGAGCCAGGGCAGTGTACCTGAGAGGATGACAGCAGTGATTTAATGGTGATGTGCTTCATATATGTAAGAAGAACTCGATGGAGACTGCTGACAGAAATTTTGGGAAACAATAGAGTTAGAAGTGGTAAACATTCTGAAAATAAAGCAGCATTGTCTTAGAAATGCAAGAAGGCAGAGGCAAAATACATGGTTTGAATCATGAACAATACAGTTAATGTCCAGAAAACCCATATTTTAGGCTAAGAATATGTCCTCTTTATCATGGCTTTCAGTCACTTGAATTTTTATATTCATTATTCTGGTTGTATTGAGACAGGCCTGGGACTTGGGACCCTTTGCTGCAGTGCTGCAATGCTTGCACTTGGACAAACATCTCCTCAAGCAACAAAATACAAAGAAACTGTATGGGACTAAAAATAACTGCATGCACGTGCAGTTGGGGCAAATTCTGGACCAAAAGACACAAAAAGACCAAAAAACCCAACTGCCCCTTCTGAAGAACCTGGAGCAAAAAGCGGGTGTCGGGAGCAAAAGCAGGGTACTGCACATGCCCCTGCACACAACACCACCTAAGGGGTGGGCAAAACACCTAAGCCACCCCTCCAGCCCGACCCCTGGACTCACCCCTACTCTCATCCATATAAGGAACAAGCTTGTCCCACCCCTACCCCCCAGGGAGTGAGCTAGCAAGGGAACCTGTTGTTTGTTCTCTCTCCCCCCTGCTGCAGCAGGGGTCCCAATAAAGCCTTGCCTGAATTTCTTGTCTGGCCTTTAGTCAATTTCTATTGATTGGGGAAGGCCAAGAACCCTGGTCAGTACCAGTATTTTCTACCAGCTCTAAGGGTGGGATTATGTACCACATTCATCGATTGACATTGGATGGCAATATTCAGGCACCCATCTTATCTTCACTTTAAATAGAATAATTTAAGAATACTAATTCTAAACTTACAATCCCTGAAGGCAAGGTAAAGATTTTATAGTGGTACTTTATTTTATTATTTTTTTCATAGTGATTGATTTTAGAAGCTACAAATGGTTTTGCTACAGTATGTGTGTTACTACTTCTATCTTTACAGGGTTTCTAGTGTGGACTGAAAATAATTACACAACATGAGAGTTGTGAGTTAAGTTTCATTTGGGACAAAATGAGGGTGATAGCCTGGGCACAGCCTCTCAGATAGCTCTGAGGAACTGCTCTGAAGAGGTAAGGGGGGGGGTCAGTATATATATGACTTTGGTGAGGGGGATACTTTCAATCAAGCACACATTTTGGCAGAAGGTCACTGCGAGTCACAAGAAGGCGGCTGCTAGTCATGAGGAGCAGATGTCTCCGTTAATGATTTTAGTGCTTTTCTAGATATGAGAAGATGCAAGAATTTGCGCTCATAAAATCTTCTCCCGAAAATATCTAACTATCTGAAGGCCTGCTGTGCCAGGTTTTCCCGGAACACAGAGGGCCTCATTCCTGATCTCTGCCCTGAATTCCTTTCAGGGTGTATTGAAGGTCAGCAACTGCGGTGACTAGTGACCTAATCCTTGTAGAGACTGATGGCGACTGACAATTTATATCTGGCACTAGTTTACTACTGTTTGAAAGATGAATATCAATGGTATAACTTAGGAAGAACATTGAAAGTTATCCTAGTACAATAAAAAACTGGACCAATACATAAACCATTTTGGACAACTTAAAATTTATTCAAAAATTATTTTTCAAGAGGAGAAAGAGGTGTTTAAACCCTGAGGTTGGGAAAAAGAAATCTTAAGAGTTTTTTCTGAGCTTTAGCTTTTCTTTGAGTAGTTTCCTCCCCATCAACATATTTACAAAACCAAACTCTTTCCTTTTCTCAAAAAATGCACCTACTGTACAGAGGAGAAGTAGGGGGGTGATAGACTAATGCAGTGTGAGAATTCTGAGTTTCTAACACACGAGCAATGAATTGTTTTCTTTCCCTATAATGCTGGGCTTTGGCAATCACTTGTTTAGGACGGAAGTCTTTGATCATGTGAACTGGCAGAGTGTAAAAGAAATACATAAATAAGCAAAGGCAAATATCCTTCTTACTATCCTTTTTGAAGAAAATCAACAGTATGTTAAAGAGCAGTAGGTCAGATACTGCTGTTCCTGTGATCTCAGGATCAACATTTTACTTTCTGTTGCTTTAAGTTAACTCTTCTGAAAAAAATTGGGGGTGGGGGGTGGGGGCGTTGCAGTGTCCTTTTCAAAATTAATGAATAGACTTCTTGAATAATCAAAACATGCTGAAAGCCCTTGCTCTTAGAATCCTGTGGGAAGTTTCCATCTGTTGATTAGCAGAGAAGCTTACTTTCAGTATTAACGTGCAACGGTCAGTTGCCTTCTGGTAGAAGTCAGTCTAGATAATTAGTCATCAGCTCAATAACTCCTGACAAGACAGGTTTCTACAGAGAGGACCCACCCCTCCCCAGTACCTTAGGGTTTTGCTTAATTGTAAAGTCTAACATCTTTACCCTTTTTAAGATCTTGAAACCTAAAACAATTAAATAATGTACTTCAATCTTATTAGTGGAGAAAATCAGTAGTAGAAAATGTATTGACTAACTACAATGGCCTTCCATCCTGGACACCGAGAGTCACCCTGGAGAATCGTCACAGTAATTGAAATAAAAGCCTTCGTGGGCTCTCCCCTGTGTTATAAATGTGTCTGCCAAGCAGTATGCTCAGAAACTTATTAATGGACAGCTATTTAAGATAATGTTCTTTATAAATGTCGTTGACGTGCCAGCTCCACACTTGCAGTCTCTCTAAGATTTATAATTTTCTGTTCTCATCTTCAAACTACATGAATATAACCCATTTCTAGTAAAGCTTCATCAAAGAATAATAAACAGAATGTCTTTCTTGTAACTGTACATATGCACTGATGTTTTCTGCTACTTTATAAGTAAGAGGAACTATTGAGAGAGAAATAGTTTTAAAAATAATTTCATGTGGACAGCTCACTAACTGTTTTCATGTGATGCAGGTATAAAAATGATCACAAAAGTAAAAAAATAAGAAAAACAGGCATGTTACTGAGCGATATGCAAATGATTTTACATGTGAATGTAGACATCTTTAAAATAAGCATTTAAAAAATTCATAACTAAAACCTTATGTGTAGTAAAACTTCTAATATTTTATGACCCACACATCATGTATCTTATGTACAAATTAATTTGAATAAATGTTTAATTTCTGTATCATCTCTTAATCCCATTCTCTCTTTTATATTCTCTCTCTCTACACACACACACACACACACACACACACACACACACACACACACACACCCCTGCCCCTTTTTTCTTTACCAAGTACACACATGGAATATTTTGACGGACATTAAAAGATTGAGGTCCATATTAAACTTCAGATAATAACAGCTACAAACACAGATTTTCTTTAGAAAACGCGAAGAAAGTATTTCTAAGAAATGAAAAGATAGTTGATTATACAGGTTAATTTTCTATGATTATAGAACACATGGGTACAAATTACATACACTCTATTCCTCATAAACTGTGAATTTGATGAAGAATTCCTTCAGTGAATAATTTGATTTAGAAATGAAGAGAAATTTGCTTTTGTGACAATAAGACAAATTCTTCCATTAGTGGCACCTACAAGAATAAAGCCTTTCCAAATCCTCTGGGTTCCCTAAACACTAAAATGGACCTCACTGTAGATATATCTTGGGTTTGGTCCAAAGAGGTTTATACTGTAAGTGTAGCACTTAAGTTGCTTTATCTAGAACAGTGAGGAGTCACAAACACTAGGAACAGAGCTTCTCTAGGCTTCAGCACAATGCTGTATCCTCTGGTTGCAAATTATACCTTAATTTACTTTTGTTTACTTTCAACTAGACAGGATGTTGATGAAATTCATGTAGAATGAGCCCTGGCTCTGGGCCAAGTGGGAAGTTCATAAACTTTCTTAGATTTTACTTTCTAGTTCCTTTTCCTACAACTTTTATATACTGCTCAGTAACTGACAACCACAAGTTTATATTTGTTTTTGTTTGTTTGTTTGTCCAAAAACTACCCCTCAAGTAATTCTGTTGAGATTTGGAGCTGATTGTCTAGTTGTCACTTTAAACAGTATTGCAACATAGTTATGGTAAAGTTTAATCTCTGCTAACAGGCTTGCTTATTGTTGACCAGATATAGCTTCTAAGCCATTAAGAATTACATATTTTCTTGACCTGAGCCTTTCAGGTCCAGTGTGAGCTAGCCGAGAAACTAAAGTAGGCAAGGGTGTTTTGGCTCCAAGGGAGAGAACAAATGAAAATGCAAATAATTTAGGAGGCTGAAGGGAAAAACATGGATGGATGGGGCTAGGATTGTCCAAGAGGAGGGAAGAGAATGAAAAGGGTAGAAAATAGAAGCATGCAAATTCAAAATTTAAGCTGAGAATGAAAAACTCAGGAACTGAAAAGGATAAGCCGGCAAAGTAAGAGGAGGTAGGATCCCAGAAGCAAAAAACAAACAAACAAACAAACAAAATGGGAGTTGTGAAAAGAATGGAGCCATCTGTAGTGTCAAATGTTGCAGTGAGCTCAAGTAACAGGAGACTAGAAGAGTGCTCAGGGATGCTGGGGACCGTGATTTCATGGTGGACTTTGAGAGAGCATTTTGAGAAGACTGATTGGCTGAGAAGGATGGGAAGTGGAGCCAGCGAGCGTAAGCAACACTGATGGAAATATTTGGTAATGGGCGGGAAGAAGCAGAGTGAATAGTTTGAGATGGAGAGAAGACTGAGGGAAGAGATGCATTGGATTTTTTGGTTTTTGAAACTAAAACTCCATTTCTGATATAAATATGAGAACTTAAAAAGCTCCTGGAGTATTTAGAAGGTTTCAGGGCTTTAGCTTTAAAATAGCAAAATAGAAATAAACGGACAAAGTTAATTTAGTCACTTGAAATAATTTACATTAAGCTTAAACACAAAATTTACGTATTTTTAAACTCTAATCAACTTAATTTAGGATACACTGAGACATATCTCATAAATATCAATTAAAATGACAATGTGGGCTTCCCTGGTGGTGCAGTGGTTGAGAGTCTGCCTGCCAATGCAGGGGACACGGGTTCGAGCCCTGGTCTGGGAAGATCCCACATGCCGTGGAGCAACTGGGCCCGTGAGCCACAATTACTGAGCCTGCGCGTCTGGAGCCTGTGCTCCGCAACAAGAGAGGCCGTGATAGTGAGAGGCCCACGCACCGCGATGAAGAGTGGCCCCCGCTCGCTGCAACTAGAGAAAGCCTTCGCACAGAAACGAAGACCCAACACAGCCATAAATAAATAAATAAATAAATAAATAAATAAATAATTATTAAAATGACAATGTTGGGCTTCCCTGGTGGTGCAGTAGTTAAGAGTCTGCCTGCTGGTGCTGGGGACACAGATTTGATGCCTGCCCTGGGAAGATCCCACATGCCACGGACCGGCTAAGCCCGTGCACCACAGCTACTGAGCCTGTGCTCTAGAGCCCACGAGCCACAACTACTGAAGCCCGTGTGCCTAGAGCCTATGCTCTGCAAAAAGAGAAGCCATGGCAATGAGAAGCCCGCACACCTCAAGGAAGAGTTGCCCCGCTTGCCGCAACTAGAGAAAGCCCACGCACAGCAATGGAGACCCGACACTGCCAAGGATAAAAACAAACAAATAAATAAATTTATAAAAAAAAAAAATGACCATGTTCGCATTTCCATTTCTGTGAATACCTTTATGTTCTGCATGCTGTTGATGACACGTGCCAAATATAATGTTGTTAGTTGGACATTAAATAAGTTAGAATGTGTTATATCTTTAAAATATGCTGGCATATTTCATAGAAATATAAGAAATATTTTCACTATAATAATTTTGAATAAAACCTTAAAAATAATAGCATTAAGGAAAAAACAAAAGATGACTTCTGTCAATTAAGATCAACAATAATCATGTTAAGTGCTATGGACTAATGAATAGGAGCAAGTAAAAAAGACACAATAATTGTTAAGTTACAATCTATCTTAAATGGGTCTGCATTCCTATTGGTTCAGCCTATAGTGAATAAAATGATGATCAGATGCTTTAAACTTGATATGGGTTGGATTTAAACAATTTAAGAAAACCGAAGACTGTGTCATGATCCTCTTCATCCTAAACTTCTAAATTTTCGTGTTTCTTATGACAGCATCCTAGGTCCCCTTCTCTTTTCTGACTAATCTCTCCCTAAGTGATTTCATTCATTCCCAGGGTCTGAAGTACCATTTACACGCTGCTGACTTCCAAAACTTCTCTCTCTAGCAAACGCCACTTCTCTAAGCTCATGTATCTATTTTCTCCTTCTTCTCTTCTCCTTCTCCTACTTCTCCTCTTTTTTCTAACAGCTTAATTGAGGAATAACTTGACATACAGTAAACTGCACATATTTAAAATGAAGCATTTGATAAGTTTTGACATACATATTTGCCCAAGAAATGATTACCACAAACAAAATGGTGAACGTAGTGACCATCCCAAAAGTTTCCTCAAGCCTTTTCTAATTCCTCCAATTTCCCCCACCCCCTAACTGGTCCCCAGGCAACCGAAAATCTGCTTTCTGTCACTAGGCATTGGTTTACATATTGTAGAATTTTATATAAATGGAATTATTTAATATAATGTACGGAATCTTCCTATGGTATTTAAAGGGTTTCAGGGCTATAGTTTTAATATGACAACATAAAGATAGACAAGGTTAATTTAAACAGCCATTTGCAAAAAGTTTTTTCATCTTTTTTTTGTCTGGCCTTTTTCACTCATCCTAATTATTCTGTGATTCGTCCATGTTGTCGTGTTTATCAATAGTTCATTCCTTTTTCTTGCTGAATAGTTGTATCATATGAATATATCACAATGCATTTATCCATTCACTCACTGATGAGCATTTGAGTTCTTTCCAGTTTTTGGCTATGACAAATAAGGCTGCTATGAACATTTGCATAAGCCTTTGTATGGACATGTGTTTTAATTTATCTTGGGTAAATACCTAGGAATGGAATTGCTGAATCATATGGTAGGCATATGTTTAAATTTCTAGGAAGCTGCCAACCTGTTTTCTAATGTGGTTGTACTGTTGTTATTCCCACCACCAGTGTATGAGAGCTCTAGTTATTCCTCATCCTCGTCAACCCTTGGTATGCTCAGTATTTTAATTTTAATAGCTGTGTACTATTATATCCCTAGCAATACATGATGTTGAGTGTCTTTTCAGTGCTTATTTGCTATATGTATATCATTTTTGGTGAAGTATCTGTTCAAATCTTTTGCCCATTTTTTAGTTGGGTTGTTTGTTTTATTATTGAGTTTTGAGAATAAATATATTCTTTTTCTAGGATATATTTATATCTAAATATACATTTTTTTCTAGATACAATTTCTTTAGCAAGATATATGATTTGCAAATATTTTCTCCCAGTCTATGGCTTGTCTTCATTCTCTCCTCAGGGCCTTTCAAAGAGCAGACATCTTTTTTTCTTTTTCTTTTTTTTAACATCTTTATTGGAGTATAATTGCTTTACAATGGTGTGTTAGTTTCTGCTTTATAACAAAGTGAATCAGTTATACATATGCATATGTTCCCATTTCTCTTCCGTCTTGCATCTCCCTCCCTCCCACCCTCCCCATCCCAGCCCTCTAGGTGGTCACAAAGCACCGAGCTGATCTCCCTGTGCTATGCAGCTGCTTCCCACTAGCTATCTATTTTACATTTGGTAGTGTATATATGTCCATGCCACTCTCTCACTTCATCTCAGCTTACACTTCCCACTCCCTGTGTCCTCAAGTCCATTCTCTACGTCTGCACCTTTATTCCTGTCCTGCCCCTAGGTTCTTCAGAACCTTTTTTTTTTTTTCTAGATTCCATACATATGTGTTAGCGTATTGTATTTGTTTTTCTCTTTCTGACTTAACTTCACTCTGTATGACAGACTCTAGGTCTATCCACCTCACTACAAATAATTCAATTTCGTTTCTTTTTATGGCTGAGTAATATTCCATTGTCTATATGTACCACATCTTCTTTATCCATTCACCTGTCGATGGACACTTAGGTTGCTTCCATGTCCTGGCTATTGTAAATAGAGCTGCAATGAACATCGTGGTACATGACTCTTTTTGAATTATGGTTTTCTCAGAGTATATGCCCAGTAGTGGGATTGCTGGGTTGTATGGTAGTTTTTTTTTTTTTTTTTTTCAGAATTAAGTTCTTTTAATAGATTGCATATACAGATGTTTAGCCATACTCTTTTATCAACTCTTTAAGAGTAGAATTTTATATCCAATTTACATGCTTCAAATACCATCTTTCCTATTTGTTACAGTAAGGTCTTCTATCCAAATATCCACTTGTACACTGAGAGCTTTAAGAAAAAACAGGACACAGAGGGAGTTGCCATTTTTAGCAGCAATGAAATATCAACCCCTTTTAACATACCGAATTCAAGTCACTATCAGAGGTGAGTGCACCACAAAGTCACCAGGTACAAAATTGCTAGTTCATTTTTAAATTAATAACTTGAAATTACCCCTGCCCCCCACCCCATTACATCCCATCTTTTTATAAACAGCAAACATTTTGCTATTTTATACATAGGCTAACAGGCTTGTTTCAATATGAAAGTGCTAATTCATTTACAGATTTCTTTTAATCAGTTATGTAGTACTACAATAAATGTCCAATAATCTACATAGGAACAATCTTTGATGATGAAAATGATGAAGATTGAATAAGGCTATCGATTACCTTATCTTATTTACATATAAAGAATAGATACCCAATGGTGAGGAAGAGACAGAAATCGGACAAATACTCATAGGTGTAAAAATTACATCTACCTCTGAGCTTATACTGTAAATGAGACATTTTAAATAGTCCTGTAGCCCATGCCTATTTTTTCCTTGGAAAAAGAAAAGCTGCCTTCATGACATCCCCTCTTGTTGCAGATTTCCACAGTGTCACTTGAACTTTCAGTCAGAATCTTACTTTCTTCAAAAAATAAAGAAAATACTCCTTGCCCCCCAAGTTACCTCCCTCCCCCGCCAAAATCCTTCTGGATTCATTTTCAGTGCCAAGTTGCATGATCAGGTCCCACCTCCTGGGTTTATTTTGGTCCATCTATTGATCAGTTAGTTTAGAGTGGATAACATGAACCAGTTCTGAAACCGCTACTAGGAGGAACACAAGCTCTTCACTACAATCACACTGCAGGAAAGTGGTAACTCAATTCATCCCTGGTGCCGGGCCTCCAAAGTTGAAAGAACTTGGCACAACTGGAGCACTGAATTTGTATCCTCCATGCTTCTCAATCATTTTGGATTCATGGGCTGCTCTTCTTTGATCAGCTAGAGTTGCTATATCCTGTAACTGTTTTCTTTGTTCTTCATTAAGACCATGAGTCAGAGCCTGATACCACACGGGATTACGATTTTGTATAGTTTGAAATATAGCTTTAAATATCTGATACCCATCAACAGGGTTATCTTCATCATCAGTGATTGTGGAATAGCCTTCCAGGGCAGTTTCTTGAGCATCATCTTCTTCCCAGTCTTCATCATCTCCATCTTAGCCCGCTTGCTTAGCCAGGATCTCCAAATATTCTTGTCCATCTTCATCAATATCATCTTCGTCACTCCCCAGTTCCTCCGATTCATCATCATCTTCAGCTTCATCATCATCATCATCACTGTCATTCTCGTGTTCTGCATGGCAGGCATATGCTCTTTTTACTCCATTAAATAAAAGAATAAAAGCCGGCAAAATCTGTCCAGAAACCTGATTTAAAACTTGTGGTATTTGTTCCATATCAATAAGAGCACATAGGCCCAGAACACACATCTTTCTGTCGTGAAGCCCCAAGAAACAATCAACATCATTAAGCCACTGTGTAATAAAATGATTTGTAACTGGTTCAATATTATTAGGGAAGCGAAGATTTTCTAAGGTGTTGAGAAGTGGGTGTGGATTATAATACAAAGCTGCAATGGCAACTTGCAGGCAGATTGTTCGAAGTTCACTTGTCTTCACCTCTCTTGTCAGTCTCTCTAAAGCTGCTTCCACAAATAAGGGAATACACTGGTCAATGCCACGCCCTTTGCACTGCAGAATGATGACCTCTAACAATTTTGCTGCATGACATTCTGCATCTTCTCCTGCAACTCCTGTAAGAACCTTTTTGCACATACTGTATATCATTTCAAGGTACTCGGTATCAGAAGTGTGTCTGTATCAACTGTTACATAATTATGAAGCAGAGGCATCGTATCTGTAAAGTAATTAAAGCCATCTTGCTGAAAAACCTCAACTACCAGAGGTAGTAGCTGCCACATCTGTGGAGACACTTGTTGACGTGTCAAACTATGTGCTAAAGAGAAGATCTCCTCGTAGAATTCTAAGACATGCTGTTGTAAAACAGTTCCAATGACCTGTAAGCAGATTCCTTCAAGCTGCTGGGTTATTTCCTTATGATCTTCAACTACACTAAGAAGTGTGTCGATGGTATTCAGGATTCCCATAGCAGTAGCTGCTTTGGCATCACCTCCTTCTTCAACTGGCCCAGTCTGGATTACTTGATTAAATGTCATTGCCAAATGTTGTGTCATTTCTACTGCAATAGGAGTAACTTCTTCACTATACTCGCAGATCATTTTCTGAATTACATTGGTAAGATCATCATTTTCTGTTTTTCTTATAATATGAAGAAGAGCCTGCATGACAGGTCTGATGAATGGTGTGATGTATTCCTTAGCTTTCTCTTGATTGCTGATCAGCACTTGAAGTGCAGTGGCAGCTTCCACTTTAACAGGCATTTCCCTATCATCAATCAGACATCTTCGTGTCAGCTCTAGGGCTGTTTGCAGGTTCTGGTCACTTTTGAACTTCACTTCACAAAAATAGTGAAGAACCCAGCAAGCCCTCGCTCTCATGTAGCCTAGTTCACTGCTGAAGAGAGGGAATACATGATTCTGCAACATACATTCCATCTGATCTTTGTAGATCTTTTTCTTCAGAAGTATTTCAGCTAAAGAGCCAATCATATGCAGGGCTCCATCTTTTTTTCGAGGATCAGCATTTGGTTCTGTAAGAATCTGGTAGCAAAATCCCATAGTCTTTTTTAGTACCTCTTTCCTCTTACTACAAGCTGTAAACAAAAGTGTCTGGGCAGCAGTGGTAGGAGAGATGAAATCCTCAAACACATCAAACTTCATGCGTATATATTCATAGGGGTCTTCTTGCCAAAGTTCCTCATCAGCATCTGTATAGCACATCAATAGAAAAATAACATCTTGGATAATGCCTTGTATATGAGGCTTCAGATTCTTCCAGGTGAGAGCATGAGAAACTCCTTGATTAATATAATTTAATGTCTGTTGTAAAACTCGAGGAGCCATATATTGCTTCTCCTTGTACTGATACAACACATTCAATAAAACTTGTTGGACATCAACAGCAAATGCCTTCAGAAATACTTCAGCAAATTCATTACACTCCTTGGAAACATTGCCAGGGCTTCCATATCTTTCAAAAAGCCTTGCTAAGATACGTAAAGCCCACTTCTTACATTTCCACCATGGTAACTCAGGTCTATCATCTTCTTCAACTTGAAGTGTTTCATTAGGTACATCCCTGTTCACAACAGTCGTTAAAATTTCTATCCATTCTGTCAGGTTCTGTTGGTTTATCAGCTCCAGTGGTAGTGTATACTGAACAAGAGCATAGAAGATCTTGAAAATTTGTTTCTGGATGAGGACAGATTGATCAGACTGATCAGAAAGAAGCTGGATAAAACGGTCCTTTAGAACGGGCAGGAAATGTTGCACTGCTGCTACCAGTGGACTCCGTTCCTCTGGTTTCTTCTACCAGAACTACAACTGGCACTCTGACAGAGGTTGGAGCAACAGCTGGAACATTCCTTAGCAGGAAGATAGGTAGTCATAATTTTTCACAAGCTGATAGAGGCAAAGAAGAATTCCTAGCCAACATGCACTGTTATCAGACTGAAGGTAAAAGCCAATTTTGTCCACAATGGCAGTCCAGTGACTTGGATAATCATGTTTGATGATATGATGAATGCATGTAGTAAGCTGTACCCTGATGAGCTCAGGAGAGTGGATAATGGCTTCTACAATATTTTCTCGAATACAATGTTGATCTTCTTCTGGAATAGTATAAGGGAATATATCCCCTGGTGCCGTTTCCTGATCAGGCCAATACTGTGTTATCATATTTTTCAAATAGATAACACCTTCCTGTCTCACAGGTAAATCCAATTGTTCCCACATAGTAATCTGAAGCAGTGTTGAAACAAAATTCAGAGACTTGCATGCTTCATTGAGCTGGCGCTCTGCGGCCTCACGCAGGGCTGGGTCCATGGTGCCCCGCAGGGCCTTGATAATGGTGTTGGGGTCCATTGCAGGGCGGACGCAGTCAAACCGAGGGCTCGGGTGCTACTGGGCCAGGAATAGCGCCGCTCACTTCGCACATGGACCCACCGCGCTCTGCAGCGGCAACCGTCGCAAAAGGAAAGAGAAGCGCCAAGGCCCGGGATAGAAGCTCGTCTCCTCGGTGTGGAGGCGGGAGATGCTCCGGCCACTTCCTGTCGGCGCAACCGTGGAGCCCTTTGGGAGATGTAGTCCACTTGGGCAGTCCGCAGCCCATGTGGCCCTGAGCTGTCGCTCCTACAGACAAGACCTGCTGGAATCCTATTAAGTTTCACCCAGAAATGTTCATCAGGAGAGTAGGTGTCCTTCGACCACCCAAGTAAATCAATGGCCCTCTGATCTTGGAGAACAAAATTAGCAAATTCTCTTGTAAGGGCTACATAGGTGGAGCCAAAGTAAATGGTGAGATTATGGGGAGGAGACATTTTTCTTATCCAAGTCCACAGCATGAAGGAAAACAATTGGTATTTCTGCTCCAAGTGCATATATCTGGTCCTTCTGATCATAGGAGGAGGAGACAGCACCCCTGGGGTGACGTTTTTCCCTTTAAATCCTTTTATATGCTGAATGATCTCCTTGTTGGTTTTCAGGGGGAAATCTTTTTTTTTTTTTTTTTTTATACAGCAGGTTCTTATTAGTCATCAATTTTATACACATCAGTGTATACATGTCAATCCCAATCGCCCAATTCATCACAACAACCCCCCCCCTAACCCCCCCCGTGGCTTTCCCCCCTTGGTTTACATACGTTTGTTCTCTACATCTGTGTCTCAATTTCTGCCCTGCAAACTGGTTCATCTGTACCATTTTTCTAGGTTCCACATATATGTGTTAATATACGATATTTGTTTTTCTCTTTCTGACTGACTTCACTCTGTATGACAGACTCTAGATCCATCCATGTCTCAACAAATGACCCAATTTCGTTCCTTTTTATGGCTGAGTAATATTCCATTGTATATATGTACCACAACTTCTTTATCCATTCGTCTGTCGATGGGCATTTAGGTTGCTTCCATGACCTGGCAGTTGTAAATAGTGCTGCCATGAACATTGGGGTGCATGTGTCTTTTTGAATTGTGGTTTTCTCTGGGTATATGCCCAGTAGTGGGATTGCTGGATCATATGGTAATTCTATTTTTAATTTTTTAAGGAACCTCCATACTGTTCTCCATAGTGGCTGTATCAGTTTACATTCCCACCAGCTGTGAAAGAGGGTTCCCTTTTCTCCACACCCTCTCCAGCATTTGCTGTTTGTAGATTATCTGATGAAGCCCATTCTAACTGGTGTGAGGTGATACCTCATTGTAGTTTTGATTTGCATTTCTCTAATAGTTAGTGATGTTAAGCAGCTTTTCATGTGCTTCTTGGCCATCTGTATGTCTTCTTTGGAGAAATGTCTATTTAGGTCTTCTGCCCATTTTTGGATTGGGTTGTTTGTTTTTTTTAATATTGAGCTGCATGAGCTGTTTATATATTTTGGAGATTAATCCTTTGTCCGTTGATTCGTTTGCAAATATTTTCTCCCATTCTGAGGGTTGTCTTTTCGTCTTGTTTATGGTTTCCTTTGCCGTGCAAAAGCTTTGAAGTTTCATTAGGTCCCATTTGTTTATTTTTGTTTTTATTTCCATTACTCTAGGAGGTGGATCAAAAAAGATCTTGCTGTGATTTATGTCAAAGAGTGTTCTTCCTATGTTTTCCTCTAAGAGTTTTATAGTGTCCAGTCTTACATTTAGGTCTCGAACCCATTTTGAGTTTATTTTTGTGTATGGTGTTAGGGAGTGTTCTAATTTCATTCTTTTACATGTAGCTGTCCAGTTTTTCCAGCACCACTTATTGAAGAGACTGTCTTTTCTCCATTGTATATCCTTGCCTCCTTTGTCATAGATTAGTTGACCATAGGTGTGTGGGTTTACCTCTGGGCTTTCTATCTTGTTCCATTGATCTATGTTTCTGTTTTTGTGCCAGTACCATATTGTCTTGATTACTGTAGCTTTGTAGTATAGTCTGGAGTCAGAGAGTCTGATTCCTCCATCTCTGTTTCTTTCCCTCAAGACTGCTTTGGCTATTCGGGGTCTTTTGTGTCTCCATACAAATTTTAAGAATTTTTGTTCTAGTTGCATAAAAAATGCCATTGGTAATTTGATAGGGATTGCATTGAATCTGTAGATTGCTTTGGGTAGTATAGTCATTTTCACAATATTGATTCTTCCAATCCAAGAACATGGTATATTTCTCCAGCTGTTTATGTCATCTTTGATTTCTTTCATCAGTGTTTTAGAGTTTTCTGAGTACAAGTCTTTTGCCTCCTTAGGCAGGTTTATTCCTAGGTATTTTATTCTTTTTGTTGCAGTGGTGAATGGGAGTGTTTCCTTAATTTCTCTTTCAGATTTTTCATCATTAGTGTATAGGAATGCAAGAGATTTCTGTGCATTAATTTTGTATCCTGCAACCTTACCAAATTCATTGATTAGCTCTAGTAGTTTTCTGGTGGCATCTTTAGGATTCTCTATGTATAGTATCATGTCATCTACAAACAGTGACAGTTTTACTTCTTCTTTACCAATTTGTATTCCTTTTATTTCTTTTTCTTCTCTGATTGACGAGGCTAGGACATCCAAAACTATGTTGAGTAATAGTGGTGAGAGTGGACATCCTTGTCTTGTTCCTGATCTTAGAGGAAATGCTTTCAGTTTTAACCATTGAGAATGGTGTTTGCTGTGGGTTTGTCGAATATAGCCTTTATTATGTTGAGGTAGGTTCCCTCTATGCCCACTTTCTGGTGAGTTTTTATCATAAATGGGTGTTGAATTTTGTCAAAAGCTTTTTCTGCATCTATTGAGATGATCATATGGTTTTTATTCTTCAATTTGTTAATATGGTGTATCACATTGACTGATTTGCGTATACTGAAGAATCCTTGCATCCCTGGGATAAATCCCACTTGATCATGGTGTATGACCCTTTTAATGTGTTGTTGGATTCTGTTTGCTAGTATTTTGTTGAGCATTTTGGCATCCATATTCATCAGTGATATTGGTCTGTAATTTTCTTTTTTTGTAGTATCTTTGTCTGGTTTTGGTATCAGGGTGATGGTGGCCTCATAGAATGAGTTTGGGAGTGTTCCTTCCTCTGCAATTTTTTTGAAAGAGTTTGAGAAGGATGGGTGTTAGCTCTTCTCTAAATGTTTGATAGAATTCACCTGTGAAGCCATCTGGTCCTGGACTTTTGTTTTTTGGAAGATTTTTAATCACAGTTTCAATTTCATTACTTGTGATTGGTCTGTTCATATTTTCTATTTCTTCCTGGTTTAGTCTTGGTAGGTTACACCTTTCTAAGAATTTGTCCATTTCTTCCAGGTTGTCCATTTTATTGGCATAGAGTTGCTTGTAGTAGTCTCTTAGTATGCTTTGTATTTCTGTGGTGTCTGTTTTAACTTCTCCTTTTTCATTTCTAATTTTATTGATTTGAGTCCTCTCCTTCTTTTTCTTGATGAGCCTGGCTAATGGTTTATCAATTCTGTTTGTCTTCTCAAACTACCAGCTTTTAGTTTTATTGATCTTTGCTATTGTTTTCTTTGTTTCTATTTCATTTATTTCTGCTCTGATCTTTATGATTTCTTTCCTTCTGCTAACTTTGGGTTTTGTTTGTTCTTCTTTCTCTAGTTCCTTTAGGTGTAAGTTTAGATTATGTATTTGAGATTTTTCTTGTTTCTTGAGGTAGGCTTGTATTGCTGTAAACTTCCCTCTTAGAACTGCTTTTGCTGCATCCCATAGGTTTTGGATTGTCGTGTTTTCCTTGTCATTTTTCTCTAGGTATTTTTTGATTTCCTCTTTGATTTCTTCAGTGATCTCTTGGTTGTTTAGTAACGTAGTGTTTAACCTCCATGTGTTTGTGTTTTTTACGTTTTTTCCCCTGTAATTCATTTCTTTTTATTTTTTAATTAATTAATTAATTAATTAATTTATGGCTGTGTTGGGTCTTCGTTTCTGTGCAAGAGCTTTCTCTAGTTGCGGCAAGTGGGAGCCACTCTTCATCGCAGTGCATGGGCCTCTCACTATCGCGGCCTCTCTTGTTGCGGAGCACAGGCTCCAGACGCGCAGGCTCAGCAATTGTGGCTCATGGGCCTAGTTGCTCTGCGGCATGTGCGATCTTCCCAGACCAAGGCTCGAACCTGTGTCCCCTGCATTGGCAGGCAGATTCTCAACCACCGCGCCACCAGGGAAGCCTCCTGTAATTCATTTCTAATCTCATAGCGTTGTGGTCAGAAAAGATGCTTGATATGATTTCAATTTTCTTAAATTTACTGAGGCTTGACTTGTGACCCAAGATGTGATCTATCCTGGAGAATGTTCCGTTTGCACTTGGGAAGAAAGTGTTATCTGCTGATTTTGGATGGAATGTCCTATAAATATCAACTAAATCTATCTGGTCTATTGTGTCATTTGAAGCTTCTGTTTCCTTATTTATTTTCATTTTGGGTGATCTGTACATTGGTGTAAGTGAGGTGTTAAAGTCCTCTACTACTATTGTGTTACTGTTGATTTCCTCTTTTACAGCTGTTAGCAGTTGCCTTATGTATTGAGGTGCTTCTATGTTGGGTGCATATATATTTATAATTGTTATATCTTCTTCTTGGATTGATCCCTTGATCATTATGTAGTGTCCTTCCTTGTCTCTTGTAACATTCTTTATTTTAAAATCTATTTTATCTGATATGAGTATTGCTATTTCAGCTTTCTTTTGATTTCCATTTGCATGGAATATCTTTTTCCATCCCCTCACTTTCAATCTGTATGTGTCCCTAGGTCTGAAGTGGGTCTCTTGTAGACAGCATATATATAGGTCTTGTTTTTGTATCCATTCAGCAAGCCTGTGTCTTTTGGTTGGAGCATTTAATCCATTCACGTTTAAGGTAATTATCGATATGTATGTTCCTATGACCATTTTCTTAATTGTTTTGGGTTTGTTTTTGTAGGTCCTTTTCTTCTCTTGTGTTTCCCACTTAGAGAAGTTCCTTTAGCATTTGTTGTAGGGCTGGTTTTGTGGTGCTGAATTCTCTTAGCTTTTGCTTGTCTGCAAAGCTTTTGATTTCTCCATCAAATCTAAATGAGATCCTTGCCAGGTAGAGTAATCTTGGTTGTAGGTTCTTCCCTTTCATCACTTTAAGTATATCATGCCACTCCCTTCTGGCTTGTAGAGTTTCTGCTGAGAAATCAGCTGTTAACCTTATGCGAGTTCCCCTGTATGTTATTTGTCATTTTTCCCTTGCTGCTTTCAATAATTTTTCTTTGTCTTTAATTTTTGCCTGTTTGATTCCTATGTGTCTAGGCATGTTTCTCCTTGGGTTTATTCTGTATGGGACTCACTGCGCTTCCTGTACTTGGGTGGCTCTTTCCTTTCCCATGTTAGGGAAGTTTTCGACTATAATCTCTTCAAATATTTTCTCTGGTCCTTTCTCTCTCTCTTCTCCTTCTGGGACCCCTATAATGCGAATGTTGTTGAGTTTAATGTTGTCGCAGAGGTCTCTTAGGCTGTCCTCATTTCTCTTCATTCTTTTTTCTTTATTCTGTTCTGCAGCAGTGAATTCCACCATTCTGTCTTCCAGGTCACTTATCCGTTCCTCTGCCTCAGTTATTCTGCTATTGATTCCTTCTAGTGGAGTTTTCATTTCAGTTATTGTGTTGTTTATCTCTGTTTGTTTGTTCTTTAATTCCTCTAGGTCTTTGTTAAACATTTTTTGCATCTTCTCGATCTTTGCCTCCATTCTTTTTCCGAGGTCCTGGATCATCTTCACTATCATTATTCTGAATTCTTTTTCTGTAAGGTTGCCTATCTCCACTTCATTTAGTTATTTTTCTGGGGTTTTATCTTGTTCCTTCATCTGGTACATAGCCCTCTGCCTTTTCATCTTGTCTATCTTTCTGTGAATGTGGTTTTTGTTCCACAGGCTGCAGGATTGTAGTTCTTCTTGCTTCTGCTGTCTGCCCTCTGGTGGATGAGGCTATCTAAGAGGCTTGTGCAGGTTTCCTGATGGAGGGACTGGTGGTGGGTAGAGCTGGGTGTTGCTCTGGTGGGCAGAGCTCAGTAAAACTTTAATCTGCTTGACTGCTGATGGGTGGGACTGGGTTCCCTCCCTGTTGGTTGGCCTGAGGCAACCCAACACTGGAGCCTACCTGGCTCTTTGGTGTGGCTAATGGCAGACTCTGGGAGAGCTGACGCCAAGGAGCACTTCCCAGAACTTCCACTGCCAGTGTTCTTGTCCCCAGAGTGAGCCACAGCCATCCCCCGCCTCTGCAGGAGACCCTCCAACACTAGCAAGTAGGTCTGGTTCAGTCTCCCCTGGGGTCACTGCTCCTTCCCCTGCATCCTGATTGCGCACACTACTTTGTGTGTGCCCTTCAAGAGTGGGGTCTCTGTCTCCCCCAGTCCTGTCAAAGTCCTGCAATCAAATCCTACTAGCCTTCAAAGTCTGATTCTCTAGGAATTCCTCCTCCTGTTGCCGGACCCCCAGGTTGGGAAGCCTGACGTGGGGCTCAGAACCTTCACTCCAGTGGGTGAACTTCTGTGGTATAAGTGTTCTCCAGTCTGTGAGTCACCCACCCAGCAGTTATGGGATTTGATTTTGCTGTGATTGCGCCCCTCCTACCGTCTCATTGTGGCTTCTCCTTTGTCTTTGGATGTGGGGTATCTTTTTTGGTGAGTTCCAGTGTCTTCCTGTCGATGATTGTCCAGCAGCCAGTTGTGATTCTTGTGTTCTCACAAGAGGGAGTGAGAACAAGTTCTTCTACTCTGCCATCTTGGTTCCCCTGTTGGTAGTTCTATTTTTAGTTTTTTAAGGAACCTCCATACTGTTCTCCATAGTGGCTGTATCAATTTACATTCCCACCAACAGTGCAACAGGGTTCCCTTCTCCACACCCTCTCCAGCATTTATTGTTTGTAGATTTTTTGATGATGGCCATTCTGACAGGTGTGAGGTGATACTTCATTGTAGTTTTGATTTGCATTTCTCTAATGATTAGTGATGTTGAGCATCCTTTCATGTGTTTGTTGGCAATCTGTATATCTTCTTTGGAGAAATGAAGAGCAGACATCTTTAATTTGGATAAAGTACAACTGACTGATCTATTTTCTATATCAGGGTTTTGGAGTTATATCTAAAAAATATTTGCCTAAACCAGGGTTACAGCAATTTTATATTTTCTTCCAGAATGCTTATAATTCTATGTTCTACATTTAGGTGTAGGGTTCATTTTGAATGAATTTTTATGTGGTATAAGTTATGGATGAAAGCTCATTTTACTACATATGGTATCCAGTTCCTGCATATGGATATTCAATTGTTTCAGAACCACTTTTCGAAAGACTATCTTTCCTCAACTGAATTGCCTTTCACCCTTGTCAAAAAACTAATTGTATGTGTGTAGGTCTATTTCTGGAATCTGTTCTTTTCCATTGATCTATTTGTGTATTTCTGTGCCAATACCACACTGCTTTCATTAATGTAGCTTATATCCATCTTGAAAACAAGTCGTGCCACTCTTCTTTTTTTAAAGTTATTTTGGGTATTCTAGTTCTCTGTATTTCCATATGAATTTTAGAATGAGCTCAGTGAAGCTCTATTTATTTTTAAATTCTTTTTCTCATTGTTTCATTTTGATAATTTCTATTGCCATGTCTTTGAGTCCACTACGTATTTTCTTCTGCAATGACTAATCTGTTGCTCATACAATTCAGTGTACTTTTCATCTCAGACATTGTAGTTTTCATCTCTAAAATTTTTATTTTATCTTTTTTGTATCTTCCATGTTTCTCCTTGAGTTTTTAAAAATATGGAAAACAATTATATAATAACTGTTGTAATATTATTGACTCCTAATTCTAACATCTGTGTCATTCCTGGGTCAGTTTCAGTTGATTTATTTTGATCCATTTTTTTTTCCTTAAAATGGGTCACATTTTCCTGCTACTTTGCATTCCTGGTAATTTTTGATTTGATGCCAGGCATTGTGAAGTTTACCTTATTTGTGCTGGATATTTTTTTTTCCCTGTAATTATTTTTGGGCCTTGTTCTGGGATGCAGTTAAGTTACTTGGAAACAACTTGATCCTTTCAGGTCTTCTTTGAAGATTCATTTGGTGGAATCAGAGCAGTGTTTAGTCCAGGGCGATTACCATTATTGCTGCTAGATAATTCTGAATATTCACTCAATGCCCCATAACTCATGTGATTTTCCAGTCTTCCTAGGATGAATGGGATTATTCCAGCCCATGTAAGCTCCAAGTTCTTTTCCCGCTCATCCTTTCAGATGGTTCTTTCTCAGTCCCTCAGGTAGTTTACTCAAATCATTATGATGACCAGTGCTCTACTAAATACTTGAGTGAGGTTCTCTGCAGAATTCCAGACTCTTTTTTTCTCAATGCAGCTCTCTCCTCTCCAGTTTTTTTGTCCTGTGAACTCAAGCCTTCTTGATCCCCCTACACTCTCAGCTCCATCTCCTCAACTTGGGGCTTTTACCAGGTTTCTGTTCCCTGTGCCACCTTGTGGGAACTCTCTCAGGGATTTAAATAAGATCATCTTAAGTCTCACCTCATTTGTTCCCTGTACCTCAGGGGGTCACTCTCCTTTGTTGCCATATATCAAGTGTCTTGAAAACAATTCTTTTATACATTTTGTTAGTTTATTTTGGTGATTACAACTTTATTTTGGTTGGAAGTAGAAGTCTTCTCTAGCTAGCTTCTTGACATCTCTCTCCACTTGAATGACTCACAGTTGTCTTAAACTTAACATATCTAGAGCAGAACTCTAACTTGCCCTCTGAAAACTCTCCCCCTGCACCCCCACCACTTTTTAAACCATCTCAACATCTGATACCACCACCACATAGTTGCTCAAACTTGGAACTTGGAAATCATACTTGATTTCTTCTTCTCCTTCATAACCATACCCGATCCTTCAGTGAGTCATAGATTATACCTCCAAAGCATGCCTTCAATCCAGTTATTTTTCACCATCTCTTCCACCATCCTAGTTGAGGGCACAGTATCTTTCACTGGGATTATCATAATAGTCTTCTAATTGATCTCTCCATTTCCTTCTTTACTTCCTCCTCCAGCCCACCATAACCATTCCTCACATAGCAGTGTTTCTGAGCTTTTAAAATCCTTTAAAATACTTACTCTTTGCACATAAAAGTCCAAACTCCTTACAATGTCCTATAAGATACAAAAAATTTGACCAACATTATCTTGAACTGTTCCCACCCTCCTTAACTATGCTCCAGTTACACTGGCACTTATCCTTTCTAGAAAATTCCAAACTCTTTCCTACCTTAGAGCCTTGCCACCACATAGAATGTTCTTCTTCTACTTTTGTGGTATGACTGATGCTCTCTCATCCTTCAAGTCTTGACCTAAGTAGTACCTCTGCAGACAAGCTTTCACTAACTTTCCCATTTAAGTACTCTGTTGTTTGCTATCATAGTACCCTGCCTCTTATCTTCATGAAACTTGATCATCTTACAGTTATATTCTGTAATTATATAGCTATTTATTTACATACTTTATATCTGTTTCTCTTTACTAGATTGTAAATTTTGGAGGCTCTGAAACATATCTTTTTGTTCACTGCTATATACTCAGCACTTAATACTGCCTATCACAAAGCAGGTATTCAATGCTTTGTTGATTGAATGAAGAAAATGATTGAGTGGAAATCATATTTGATATGCTTTCCTGATGCTAGAAAAACTATAATTGCTACTTTTTTATTGCTTGCTGAATTCCACAATTAGAGGGTAATCTCTTGGTCTAAGACCTATTACTTTCAAGAAAAATTAGACTTTTTAGACTTTAATATATGAGGTCATTTCCTGAGGATAAAAAATCAGTGGGTAGAGTGAATATTTAAATACTGGCCACATGCGAAGGATGTTGAGGGGAGAAAAAATGAGAGAGTGGAAGGAAGAAGCAAAAAGTGTTCTGGGTCATACAATACAAACACTACCTATGTCATATTTACCTATGCTAGGTGAATCCTAATCTTTATATTATTTCTGTATCTATATTTGTATCGACTGTATGGTCCATTGGCTATAGTGTAGTTAACAGCTTTTAATTGTGCAGTCCTACTGCCAGACAACTTGGAGTTCTTGAAATGTTTTTTAAATATCCACAAGGAATATTCAGGAATATACAGGGACTATTAAGGACCAGGGATATTTTTGAGGGATCAGATTGTATCCTGTATGTTCAAAAGCACAGTTCTCATTTCCCCAAGAGGCTCTCACATTAAGAATACTGTCCTCATGTATAAAAATTGTCAAGATTCTGTGATTTGCCAAATCTTAATTAGCTAATATTAGCTGTTGGATGACTGATCCACTTCCTGTGATATTTAAAATTTCTAAAAGCACAGTTATGAAACTGACATGAACCTTTGTGCTGATTTTTTGTTTGTTTGCTGCTGTGTGGGTACCTGTCTGTTGGAATGTAAATTCAGAGATTAACCCTCTAAAACTATTAAAAATATGGTATTCTTTTAATATCTGAAATTCTATGTAGACACTGGTTTGTCAAAGTTTATAATATAAGTTCTTGGCCCTTTCCTCCTTTCAGTAAATATCGGATTACACTGACTAGATCCGAGGTAACTAGTGTTTAATCTTTATTCACACTGGGATACCTTGTTGCCCAAGGGGGTTTTTGACCAGCTGTAGCAGGGCAGGCTGATCTCACTGCCAAAGTGAGATTGGTATCTATACAACAGAAGGGTATGATTTCCACTTTCTCTCTCCTCTTCCCTACCACCTTGTACATCAAATTCTGGCTGCTGGTTGACCTACTTTAGTTTATTGCTTTCCCATTAGGTTTCATTCATTCATAAATATTTATGAAGTGAATACCATGCTCCAGGCACTAATTTAGTGCTAGAAATTTAGTAGTAAACTAAAAGATGAAAATATGTGATTGTGGAGTTTATATTCTAGCAGGAAGTTAAACATTAAATAAAACAAATTAGTAAATTATATAATTCGTTAGACAATGTTATGCACTTTGAAGAAAAATACAGCAGGAAAGAAAAATTAGAGCTCCAGGAGTGGTTTGGGATAGGAAGAGCTGAGATTGTAAATAGGGTAACCAGAGAAGGCCTTGCTGAAAAGATGACCTGGGCTAAGACGCGAAAGAGGTAAGCGTGGGATCTATGTAGGTTTTTGGGGCAAGAGCTTTCTAGTTAGAACAGCAAGTGCTCTGTGGTGGGAGTATGCCAGGAGTATTCTAGATGCAACTAGGAGGTCAGAGAGGGTAGAGTGGAGTGAGCAAGAGGAAAGTACCATAAGGTTAAGTAAAAAAAAAAAAAAAAAAAAGGTACAGAACAACAGATTGCATAGGACTTTATACAGCACTGTAAATACTTTGGCTTTTACTCTTTGAAATGAGTCCCTTGGAAAACTTTCACCAGCTTAGTGATATGATCTGACAAATTTTAAAGGATCATTTTGGCTTCTGTGTTAAAAGTAGACTATAGAGGCAAAGGTTAAAGCAGTGAGGCCAATTAAGAGGCTATTTTAGTAATCCTAGCTGGATGCAGGTGGCTTGAGCCAGGAAAGTGACAGTGAAGGTAGTGAGAAGTAGTGAAATTCTGGATGCATTTTGAAGATGGAGTTGACAAGATTTGGACCAGATTGGATATCGGTATGAGAGAAAGAGCAAAGTGAAGAATGACTCTGAGATCTTTTGTTCTGATCAACTAGAAAAGTGGATTTGTCATTAACAAAAATAGGAAGACAGAAGAGCTGCTTTTGTAGGGGAAGTTCAGGATTCTGGACATTTAACGTAGAGATATCTCTACTTGGGTGTTTACTAGGTATCAAGTTGGTAGTTTTTAATCTGAATTTGAGATCAAGGGAGGGGCCAGCTGAATAGATGTTATTGAGAGCTGTGAGACTGAATGAGGTCACTAAAAGACACAATTATGGGTAGAGAAGAGGAAGTGTCTAAAGTCTGAGCTCTGGAGTATCCCAGTAGTAAGATGTCACAGGGAGCGTACCCAGTGAGTTAGGAAGAAAATTAATGTGGACATGAAAGCAAAGTGAGGAAAGGAGGAAGGAGTGATCACCTTCGTAAAATTCTGCTAACAGAATAAATGAGATAAAACTGAACATTCACCAGTGCATGCATCAATTTGGAGGTCCTTGGTGGTCTTGGAAATAGCAGTTTTGGTGTAATGGTTGGGACCTCAGCCAGAGTGGAGTCAGTTGAAGAGAAAATTGCAAGAATATGAATACGGGCCCTTTCATTTCAAATATTAGTATCATTCAGAAGGTTCTTATTCCAGACAATGAACCATAAAAGTCCATGCAGATAGCTCTTCTCTACAGTATTTTGCTCTACCCATGACTTTAAACACTCTTTGGGCTCTCCTTCTATCTGATCATTAGGTATGACCTCCAGTGCCGATTAGCAAGGCTAATCATCTAGCCTTCTTTTGTGGATAGAACTTTTCTTCAGAACGGAAAATGTCCTTAGCAAATGACAGCAATGAATACCAAATATTTACCACTAAAGAGAGAAAATTTGGTGCGTGTGTGTGTTCACAAGTTTATGCGCAAGGGAGAAAGTTACACATTTTTCACATGTGTATGAAAAAGTTTGGGAGAGGAAAAAAAAGACTGGTTGAAAACTGAATGTCAAATATTTTTTTGTGTGTGTATTTACACACATATATACACATATTTGTGTGTGTGTGTCTATGTTTGTTTATTTTAAAATAATATCAAACTTAGGGAAAAATTACAAGCCCAATACAAATAACTTTTCTTTCCTGGGAGTCAGGTGACACCATGTTGCCACAGCACCTGCAAATATTTTTAGTGTGTAATTCCTATAAACAAGGACACTCTCCTACATTACCACAGTACAAACATCAAAGTCAGGAAATTAACACTGATACATTGCTACTGTTTAATCCACAGAGCCTATCCAAATTTCACCAATTGTCTCGAAAAAGTCCTTTAAAATAAAAAGATCCAACCTAGGATCATGTGATGCATTTAGATGCCATGACTCTTGAAACTTTCCATCTGGAACAGTTCCTTAGCGTTTCCTTGATTTTTGTGACCTAGACACTGGTCAGCTATTTTGTAGACTGTTCCTCAATTTGAGTACGTTTGATATTTCCTCAATATTAGACTGAGATTATGCAATTTTTGGCATCACATCACAGAAAAGAAGCTACGTTTTTTGTACCGTATTATATTGTATGTCCTACTACTTCACTTTATCTCATTACTGGTGATGTAACTCTGATCACTTGGTTAACGTTGTGTTTGTCAGGTTTCTCCCATGTAAAGTTACTCATTTTCCCTTTGTAATTTAATCACTATCTGTGTAGTGATAACTTGAAATTGTGTAAATATCTCATTCCTTACCAAACTTTTTCTCTCCCTAGTTTTAGAATCAATCGACGTTTCTTGACTGGATTACTACAATGATGGTTGACAAATGTGATTTTCTAATTCCATTATTCATGCTGCATTTATTAGTTGTACTCCACTGTAAGAAAAACTTTCTCTTCTCCCCATTTATTTATTCATTTATTTATATTTATCAGTATGGATTCCTGGATTCCCATTTTATTAAATGAGTTATAATTTGCTAATATCATTACTTATTTTAATACTCCTTTTAGCCCAGATTTGGCCAATGGGAACTTGTTCGTGCTGGTTTCTGTGTATTTTTAGCATGTCCCTTATATTCACTTAGCACTTTCTTACTTTCTGGCACAAGAAGGTTTATCTTGTATTTTCTCTGCCCCAGTCTTGGAATTAATTTTTTCTCCAAGCATCTCTGCTTCCTTTTATGGAGGATGGTATTTACAAACCAAGATCTGAGTTAGATGTGTTTATTGCTACTGGAGTGTCAGTACTCCCAGTTTCTCCCAGTGGACAGTGCTAGGGAATATACACACACATATGTTTACACCTGTTTGTATTTTTATATCTATCGATGAATATTGAAAACCTTGAGTTTACACTAATATTCCAGTTCTAACCCAACACTGTGAAGTTTATTCTAGTGTTGTCCATTTTTATATGGCAATCCTATGAATAGTGAGAAACCTGGCTCTCATTATTCTAGGTATATGTGCTAATGTGATTGCTTCCATATGTAAAAACTCCCAACTCCATGCCTAGCTGCCCCCTAAGCAAATACCTTCCTTATCTTGCTCAGGCTTCAACTGTGCTCCAGGCTGGCTGTCACTGTCTCTCCCTTCACATAGTCAAACTCCTAACCCCCTTTGGGCTCTAACACCACAGTACATCAAGCTGGGCCTCTACCACACCCTCATCAATCTCTACCTCACTAGGAAGAAAGGAGGGCGGCAAGGAAAGAAAAGTAGATTTTCTTTATATGTAGAATATGTTCCACGAGCTTTGAATGAACCGTTATCCATAATTCTCAGTGTTCTCCTTTAATTTATAAGGATGGCAAATTTAGGAAGCATATGCAATCCTAACTCATGTTTCTTTGTTTGTTTGGCCACGCGGCACGTGGGATCTTAGTTCCCCGATCAGGGAACAAACCCGTGCCCCCTGCAGTGGAAGCACGGAGTCTTAAACACTGGACCACCAGGGAAGTTCCTTAACTCATGTTAAATCATATTAATACCTTTTTCATGGTAAATTCAGTAGATATGATCTAATACAGATACATTTATTCATTCCCAGCTTCAAAGTCTTTTTTCAAATAACTTCATAAAATACTTGTGTTATCATCTTTCTTATTGTTTTTTTACTCTATCCTATTCAGTCTAGGATTTAATTCATTGTTTTCTGATACTTTTGAGTTGCTGGGCTGTTGGAAAGCCATGTGAGTTTCTAGAAGTATATTATCTGTGTATATTATTATATATACACAGGAGACGATAACATTTCCCTCAATTTCAGTAATTGCGGAAAAAGTGCCACTGTCCCCCCCCAATCCAGTCAAAGAAGACTAATGTCTCCATCCCTTGATAAGTCAAAAGGAAGGTCTAGAGATCAGCGGCATTTTGGATATGAACACATTTATTCTTTACAATTTCCTTTTTCTTGTTTTTTTCCAAGCATAGGTCATCTATTTGCTTTTTTTTTTCTATTTTAGCATACGTTAATTCCGCACATAATACAAAACTTAGTCATATAACTTACTAGAGAAATTTTTAAAAAATATATAATTTTAAGCATTTTAATTGCATTTATAATTTTATTTTTGTCATTATATATAGTGTATGTAATATACATTATATGTTTTATATACAAATATATATGAATATCATCTATGCTACTTGATAGAAAGTCAACATTAAAAAAAAAAGGTGAGAAAATAGTTTAAATCATGAGTTTAAAAAAGGGGGAGATGTCATACAGAGTGAAGTAAGTCAGAAAGAGAAAAATATCGCTTATATGTGGAATCTAGAAAAATGGTACAGATGAACTTATTTGCAAAGCAGAAATAGAGATACACATGTAGAAAACAAACTTATGGATACCAAGAGGGGAGGTGGGAAGAACTGGGAGATTGGGATTGACACATATACACTACTATGTATAAAATAGGTAACTAGTGAGAACCTACTGCATAGCACAGGGAACTCAGTGCTCTGTGGTGACCTAGATGGGAAGGAAATCCATAAAAGCGGGCATATATATATATATATATATATCTGATTCACTTTGCTGTACAGCAGAAACTAACACAACATTGTAAAGCAACTATACTCCAATAAAAATTAAAAAAAAAATATATATATATAAATAAAAAATAAAAAAGGGAGAGAGTTTAAGAGAAACTTGAAGAAACCAGAGAAGAATGGACCTGAGGACAGTTTCTGAGTAAGTGTAGAGAAAGGGCAGAAGAAAAAGCGAAGTAAATGCAGGTAGTCACGAATGGAGGGAGAAAACCAGATTAGTGTAGAAGCAGGGATATCAAAGGAAGAGAGACCCTCAAAAACTTGCAGTTGATGACAGTGTAGACAGTCATATGGTGACTTGTTGCAGTTGGAAATTAGGTAATAGTTGGAGGCCAGTGGGAATGCAAATTCAAAAGTAAATTCTGGGAGGTGAGGTCAAGATGGGAAAAATAAAAAATCTAGTCCAGGTACTCAAGTTTCAGGTAACAGTTCAAACACTACCTCATACAGGAAGCCTCACCTGTGCCCCCTGCTGGCAGTCACTTTTTTTTAGCACCCTGCACCCTTCCTACCATATCTTCTATTAGACCTTTATTTTATTTATTACTTAATTCTGACTTGCATCTCTGTATATGGCAAGGATCACATCTTTACTCATAAAGCACCTAACACAGTGCTTGGCATATTACAGATGCTCAGTAAATAAATTTTAGCATGAAAGCAATAGGTGAATAGTTGGAGAGGGCAACATGATTATGTATTCAACTATAATGGAATAACCCAGAAGAAGACTTGGTTAACTTTTCCCACCGAGATCGTCAAGATAAGATAAAAGGAGAATGGATGAAAAAAGTTTCCAAGTCAAGCAATAAAATTAAACAAACAAAAATTGAGATGCCCAAATATTCAGGTTATAGTAAATGTTAAACTGGAGCAGTGCAGAGAAGTGAATAAGAGACAACACCATGGAATCGGATTCCATTGGTTTAAATTCAAGCTACACATTAGATTTGTGACCTTGTGGTATAACTTGTGTAAACCTCAGTTTTTTCATTTTTAAAATGAAGATTTTCATAAGTTAATGCCTAGGTTGTCATTAGGTTTTGTTAAGTGCAAAACTTGTATATATAGTAAATGCAACAAATATTAGGTATTATTATGCCTACCTCAATTTTCTAGTCTCTGTTCTTTATTTGGTATAAAAATGATTGAATTTAATGAAATAAAAGAAATTTTCAAAATAATATTGGTAACTAGTATAAAAAAGTTTTCATGTTTTGGACATCTTAGTAAGAGAGTTGTGAGCTTCTAGAAGGAAAGAACACTGTCTTGTTCTCCACTTTATCACCTGTATCTGCTGCACACTATGCACTACATATGGAATTTTATCACCAAATAGACAATAAACGTGAAAATATTCATCCTTCCTTTACTTCTCGTCTCTCTTCTGTAAGTGTGCTTTCATAGGTAGAAAAATATTAAACCAGAATCAAGAGTGCAGTCCCTGATGAAAAACTGAGATAAGTATGATATTAAGAGTATCAAGGACTTAAAACCAAAGTCCTGAAACAAGCCAGTTATGAAGTGATTGGTAAGTCTGCACTCTAGACATTGCTTGACAAAACTAGTTCTGACCTGTTAGATAATATAGTGCAATTACGTTATCTGCCATCTAACCCTCACGGTTCCTTTTGATTATTATAGATAGCTCGGGCGTCATTTTAAAATTGAAAAGCAAATTGATTTTGTTTTTCTGCACTGCCATCACCAAAAAGCAGTCTGCACGCCTTTCATTAGTAGAACTATGTATATAATTTACACATAAAGCTATCATAGACTTATCGTCCTAGACAGTATGCCTGGGGATAATGTGGAAATTATGCTCTTTTGTGTAACTGGGAAGGTCTCCAAGATGAGTGCCATTTCTTGGAAGAGCAGAATTCTTTTCTCACATGAGCTACATGACAGAGGAGTGTTATACAGCTCACCCATGGATGCTGGCAGCCAAGTGACACCCAAACAGAGTTCTGATTCTGCATTATGTAATTGGAAATCCCCGCAGTGCAATAGCTTTTCAATGTGCACAGGGATCTAAATTAATGTCTCACTTCTACTCAGGGAGAACTAGGCTGCCAATGATTTCATTTTTTTTTTTTCTTTTAGTTGAGGGATACAATTTATCTTAGAGAAAATTGTAATGGATGTTTCTGCATGTCTTTTTTTGCAAAATGAAGATGTGTGTCGTGCTGTCCTTTTTGTTTTCCTGCTTAATCCTTCAAGATGTGCGAGCTTATTACATTTCAGTGTGTTTGTATGTGGTCGTATGTGTGTGTGTTTCTGCATTCATTCACTTGCTATGAGGTACTAAGAAGGTGCCTTGGCTATTGTACATATCACTTTTACATACAAAGCATGGTTGCTTAGTGGCCAAAATATGAGAAGTACTCTTCCTAAGGTAGCAGCTATTCTTCTGGCAGATTCCAAAGATAATGCCATTGGTTATTTTAGAATTACTATCGGATCTGTTGCCTATGATTTTCTTCCTTTCTTGGAGGTGTTTGCCTTTTTGCAACTTGAATTGGAAAGTGTTGCTGCTCTTTGACCTAATTTTTAATAAATGATAGTTTACTTATGACATTTTCATAATAAAAATGTGTTTCAATGGAAATTATTTCCTTTGGTTCATTTTTGGTGTTGCATGTTTTATAAAGGCTTTCACCTAGAGGAAGACGATACTGATTATTTAGAAATTGGCATTTTTGATCCCTCACTGAATTCAAATGTGTGTGGAAACCCCTTACTTACCATTAACGGTTACTTGGATTCTCTAGAACATTCCAAAAGGAAAACATCTTTACATGAAAAATGTGCCTGGGCAGTGAAAGAAAAGAATGTATGTTTTATGGAAAACCAAGCTCTTCCTCTATCACTTGCAAACATTTCTAGCTCAACTGCCCTAATCTATACTTCCACATTATCTTTCTGGAACCCTGGCAACAGTCTCCTAACTAGTTTCTCCACAAGTACTCTGACCCCCTCTAAACTCTTCTTTACACACGGAATTCACATTGGATCATATCAACCCCTTCCTCTCCTCAAAACCAACGGCATAACCCAGCCTTAAAATTCTTCAATGGTTTTCCTTTGTTCTTAGAATAAGAAAACAAACTCATCATGGTGTACAGGGCTTGGCTGGCTCTCCAGCCTTACCTCATTCACTCCCTGCTTCTCCTTCTCTGACCTCCCATCTCATTTGCCTTCCTTCAGGCCCTCAAAGGGGCCAAGTTCCCTCCCACCCACACATAGATCCTTGTACTAGGACACAGTAGCTCATGCTTTTTTATCCTGTTAACTCCACTCAGTCTTCTGATATCAACTCAATTATCACTTCCTCAGGGAAGCTTTCCCTCACCAACACAATTTGTTCGTTTCTTTTTAACATTATACTCCCATAAGCACTGGCTTTTCCTGCTTTTTGGCACATTATACTCCCATAAGCACTGGCTTTTCCTCCTTTTTGGCACTTTTTACAGTTGCAATTTTACATTTCTTGTGTGTAATAATTTTGATTAATATTTATCTTCCTTAAAACATGAAGGCAGATATTGTAGCTCTTTTTTGCTTGACCTTGTATCCCACCACCAAATACAGTGCCTGGTATATGATAGGGTTTCCATAAATACTTTTTTCTTTCTTTCTTTTTTAATGAATGAATGAAGAAATGAAGCCACACAGCAAGAATTTGGAATAAACCTTTACTAAGTTTGTTGTGATTGTTTAAGACTAGAAAATATGTCCTTTAAGCTGTTAAAATGTATTAGAGCTTTTTTTTTGGTGAGATGATTTTGGTTATCAAGTTAACCAGCTGCATTTGAAAGCAAGGATCACTTAGATTTCACATGTCTGAAATGCCCATATGAGGAAATATATAATCATAGTGTAACAACAAACATGTATTGAGTTCTTACTATGTGTCAGACAGTGTTCTAAGCTCTAAACCTGTGATAACTCATCTCTATCCACAAGTCTTCTGAGGCATTGGTACTTCCACTATCTGCTTTTTGTAAGTGAAGAAACTGAAATACGTTAAGTAACTGACCCGAGGTCGCAGAATTAGTAGGTGGATCTGAGAGGTTTGTAGGATTCTAGAACCCAGCTCTTCTACTGCCTTATTTAAAATAACATTATTAACATCTTTGTGTTTTGTCTATCAAGTAGGCGATGAACATTCTGTGTTTTGCCAAATAAGTAGGAGTAGATGAACACTTATCTTTAAGAATAAGTGCAGATTTTCTGCTTTCCCTCCAATATAAGTATCATCTGTATTATATTTTCAAAACATAAATAAAAATTAAAATGATAACCTAGTTTCCTCTTTCTGCTCAAAAAATTCGAGAGATTGTTTGAATCTGTACACTGGAATTTTAATGCTGTTTATGACCAGGTTCAGGTGTTAGTTATGATAACATGATACCTTCCATTTGTATATCATTTTACAGTTTATTAGGTACTTTTGTTTACATGGTGAATTTAAGTCTCTCAAATATCCCATAAGACAGGAATTAAGATCTCCATTTTAAAGATATGAAGGTGGGAGGTAGAGCTCTCAAACATACAGTGGATGCCTAGATCAGGGCTAGACTCCAGATCTTCTGTCCTCAAGACCAGCTACATGGGCTTTGTTACCAGAGGGCCTCTCAATTACCCCAACATCACAGGATAATCTGCTTCTGGGGTACATATCTCCATAGACAGGGTCTGAGTGCTATTCAACATATGCTGAAATATTTTGTCACCATGTGTTCTCTTTTGTTTAATCTCTACTGTGAATTTTGAGTGAAATTCATTAAATGTGGTTTGTTGTGTGGAAAAGAGAGAATCTAAAGCTTTGGGTTTCTTTTTCTGATTAAAGAAGTATAGCTGTCAAGTTATATACACACATCTATATTTACTTCATGTACACTTTATAGATGTGTTAGTAATATTTTATAAGACTGCAAAAGAAGTATGATTAACAACATTTTCTTCACAGCTCATTAGTATCCTGATTTCTAGTAAAAATGGTCTCAAACTGAGCTTAATGCTGCTATTTTCTTATTGTTAGCTGCTGGGAATAACAATAAGTACAAAACACTTAAAGAGATGTTAAAACAATTAAAGTGGCATTTTTATGATAGGTTATAGTATTAAGGCACAAATGATGGAGTTTTTAATGCAATAATTATTGCCTTTTTTATTTTCTGAAGATCTATTTTCTACAAGCTTTCTTTTCAATCTTGCTCTGTTTACACCAAACCATTAAAACTTTCTTCAGTGTAAAATTAGCACAGGAAATGAGTGACAACAGGATAGCCTGCCTGACCTCCAGACTGCCACTGTTTTTACTTTGAAGGCCTGAGAGCTAGTGTGCATTGATATTCTACCAGCATTTACCAGAGCACAGTGGAAATAAAAACAGAAAATGTCTCTCCAAGATTTTTTTTTTCTTATTTCAATAGCCCAAAGTAGAGTATGATTTAGATTCCCCATCAAGTTTTGACTCTTTTCTGTAGTGGGTTATATCGACATGCTACCACATTGCCTCCCACTGTGGCTAGGAAGATGGGAATCATATGGGTGGGCAGAAGTAGGATGAAGAAACAACTCACTATTTTCTCATTAAAGCATTCCTAGATATAAACCAATAAGGTCAGCCAGGGGTTGTATCAGTAGTTACATTTGGTTATCTAAAATCAAAATCACACAACACAGTGTTCTGAAGTTCTGAGTCAAAAACTCAAATGTTGCAATCAGTGTTCGTTTCATTTTGCAAAATACAGCAGTTCCTTTTTAAAGGTTTTGACCTTTATAGAGAAATTTCAGCAAAGACCTAGAAAACAGCATGTTGCTGGATTTCTCCCTCAGCATAGCAGTAAACTTTATTAAGTATTTATACGTCTCACTTTCCACAGTTGTGTAAAACCTTTGCTCTTTGGGGAAGGAGAAAACCAGGACACTGAGAAGACACAGGGTATGTAATAGCCGTGAACATGAACTCAGAAAGACCTTGGATAGAGTCCTGGTCCTGCCACCTACTAGCCTTGAAGGAGGCTCCTCACCCACTAAGTGACAGGAAAGTATAGCTAATGACCACTGCCCTACCTACTTCCCAGAGTCAGGATGGGCCCCCAAGGTTCTGCCAAGTGATGATTCTGTGAAGCTTTATGCCACGTGGTATCTCCATCATTTTTATCCTTTACACAAGGACTGACGAATTAACACTTCTTTTATCTTGTTTCCTAATACCAGCGTCAATGATATCCCGGTCACAAAGTGAATGGCTCAGGAAGTGTAGGTCTGGAAGAACCAGATAACTGCAGAGAAGTGGGTCAGATCAGCAAGGTTGTGATGGTATTTGTGTACTTCATTAGCTGTCTTTGTTTTTATTCTCAGCCCTTCATAGTGCTTTAAATGGCAGGGCTTTTGAGAATGGGTATCCCAATTATATTACCGAGGGTCAAGGTTAAGCTTTATATAGGATGGTGGCAATTGGTTTTTGGCCATGGGTAGTTTCCTCATTATCTCCTTCAGGAACTGTCAAGAGTGTTTATGATTGTGCTGATAACGGCATGGATACCCAAATGCCCTGTGGTGGTTTGATTCTGCCATGTTGCTATCATTATAACATAAAATAAGGTGTGTTTTTCAACTTCTTTTAAATTAGAAGCCAGTGTCATTGTGGGTGGTAACGGTGGTGGAATAAACCAGTAACAAGAGGCATCTAATTTTTGTGCCCTTTTTCTCTTAAAGCTCACTTGGCTTCACGGCTAAGAATACACTTGGTCTAGCTCACACTCCCTTATCTGCTCCACACAGGGATCAAGACTCCTTTCTTTTTTTAAACCTGACATAATTATTGAGTAGATAATACATTCAAATGACTCAAAAAAACAGAAAGTGTACAAATATACATGAAAAATCTTCCTTGCTTCCCTGCCCACATGTCTAATTCGCATACATCCTTCTCTACCACAACCGTAAACAAAGTAACCCTGCTATAGATTTCTTGTGTTTATTTACAGAGATATTTTTAAATAGCTGTAACCCAATATAAGTATATATTATTTGTCTTTCTTAAAAAACAAGTGAGTGTCTTAGAGTAACATACATGGTTTTACACCTTGATTATTTTTACTTAATATCTTAAGCATTCTTTTTAGGCAATACTCGCCCATGTAATTGTATGTATAAAATTATCCCTTTGAGAGGTTGGTTCTCAGGATATACTTCTGTAGCTGTTTGTAGTTTTTCTCAATGAACTGGGGAAAAAGCAAGGTAACCGGTTCTTCCAGAAGTTGAGCAAAAAAGTGAAAAGAGATGTTATTATGTTTATGTTTTGAGGATGGGTCCTTCCAGTACATGCTGTTTGAAGCTTGTGGGCATCCTGTTAAATGTCCTTCTTGTTTTCTAAAGAAAATAATGTGTATGAATATATTTATATCTCCTCCAACTCATCAAGATGTTGGTGTAATGACCTGACATTTAAAGAATATCACAAAGATCTAGTTAGATTTGCCTTTCAGAGATATCTAAGAAAAATCCTGGGCAAATTGGTGTTCATCATAGAGCTTAAATACCTAGGCATCGCATGCCTTTCTCTGTTCTCTGTATTTATATGTTTTTTGGAGAAAGGTCATAAGGTTTTTCTTCGTTGGTCCTAACATATCCAGCACACGTTTTCAGCAAAGTTCAGCATAGTGTTCTTTCAGTAGAGGCAAAAAATAAAAGTTTAAACACAGTTGATAAAATTCAGAATTTATAATCTTAAGTAAAAGTATATTATTTATAGAATTATTTAATATTTCTTAAATATTTATCCATTAAAAAAATCACATACTGATCATGAATACTGTTTCAGATGGTTTTTAGTTATGTAAATTATTTCTCTCCTGACTGTGTAATTACATGATGGACTGGTTTCTAGAGTATCATATACTTAATGTGAGTTTCTAAAAAATGCTTTAATCATATAATTGCTAGTTTATCAAGTAGAAAATATGGGTCTGAGAACACTATCATTATGTCGTTATTCTCCACAAAAGACTGTGAAACACACTGAAGAGGCCATTATGAGGCAAATAACAGTTTTCTATGGTGTCTAAATTTGCAAGGATTTAAAAAAAAAAAAAAAAGGAACAGCAAAGAAAATGCCTAAAGGTAAAGTGTTTAAAATCTAGCCAGGCAATTTATCTTGTGTCTCTATCTCTGAAAATCATTCCAGACAAAGGACGTGAATAGGTAAGAGTAGAACAGTAAAGCTGGTAGATTATCCAACTCAATGAATGGCACTAATATTTAATAATTGATTCACTAAATTCCATGTAGAAAGCTGAAAGGAAATAAACTTGAGACTCACTATTTGCCCGAGGGTCTAGTTTCACTGTTCTTGCGCTTGTTATTATTGAGTATACCAAGTTCAAATGTGATTGCAAGAGATAATAGTTTAAATTCACTTGGTCTAGAGCCAGTAGGAAACGGGCATATTATCTGGAATGATTAAGTGGTACATTCAAATCTAGTTTTATAGTTTTCAAAGATTAAAAAGAATTTTTTTTGACTCAGTGGGTATCATAAGTCAGAAAATCTATTTATTTTCAACAAAGTCTAGTAAAGTCCAAGGTAAAACTGCTCCATCTCTGGGTTTAGTGTGAGAAGACAAGACTCCTAAAATCCTCTCTCTTTCTCTCAATATATATTTGTTATATACATATTTCTCCCCTCCCCCATTTAAATGGTTATACCCACAGCTCTGAGCAGGAGGAAAGCCAAAACCAGGATGTAGATTTATACATAAATGGGAAGGGTTGAAGGTGTTCCTATCTTGTGGCCTCAAGATTAAGTAATTGTTTACTCAGTTACTGTTTAATCTGCTATTGAACCTAGCTCATGATTAATATATCCAGATAATTTGTATTTTCATGCAATAAAAGCATTTTTTTTCCTCCAATAAAGTAGTGATTTTAAAAGTAATATGTTGTTAAATCACTGCTAAACTTTGCTATTTAATCATTTGATTTACTTCCACCTATTAAAAAGAAACTAAAACCAACATTCTAAGAAAATGATGAGTTTTTCAAGATGTTACTTTGTTACTGAGTCCAAGCTCATCACACGACAGGCCAATAAATCAAGAGACAAATTGTTAGGGCAAGGAATGATGACTTTATTTGGAAAGTCTGCAGACCAAGAAGATGGTGGACTTGTGTCCCAAAGAACCATCTTGCCCAAGTTAGAATTCAGGCATCTTTTATACTAAAAGGGGAAGAAGTAAAGTCAAACATTTCCTAGTTGCAGTCAGCCTCCAGAGGGGATGTGTTAATTCCTTCCTTCCCCTTCCACACAGGTGGACCTAGTCAGGATATTTCCTGTGAGCTAAACAAAGGTATTTTACCTTAATGCTCATTACCTGGGAGGCAGGGTTCCCAGAGATGGACATTATGTATAATTTAGGCTTAAAGGCAACATCCCTTTAGTGATTACCTTTTAATAGAATACAAAGGTTCTTCCCTGCTACAAGTTTGCTGACATAAGTGAAAATTGATGCATTTCTGATTACTCAGGTCTGTCAAGAAAACCTGGAACTTGAGGGAGGTCTGTTGGTTGGTGACTTCTATGACTCAGACTGGGAGTAGTGTGGAGTAGGCTTCAGAGTCTGGGCTAATGGGTCACAACGTGTGGCTTCAAATTCTGGCTCTGCCACTTACCTCTCTGTGACTTTGGTCAACTTACTTAGCTTCTCTGTACTTCAATTTCCCTATCTGTAAAATGCAGATGGGGAAATTAAGTACTTCATAGAAGATTAAAGGCCATGTTGTGTGCAAAGTGCTTAGAAGTCAGTGGGGCATGTGGTCCACACTCTTTAAATGTTAGTTCTTGGCTTATGTCCCAGTAATCCCTCCTGTTCCCTCTATCTGTGGCTTTCCCTCTTCCTCCTACACCTTCACGAGTCTATGATATCCCCTTCCATAAAAATAGTTGGTATTTAAAACATAACTTTTTAAACACTTTGTTTAAAAAGTGTCTCTGCCACTTAATAGCTGAGCAATCTTGAGAAGGTTCTTTAATTTCCGAGCCTAATTTTTCTCATTTGTAGGAATCTGTTTTCTTGTGAGGCTCAAATGACATGTTAAATGTGAAAATACTTTAAAAGCTTCAAATTATTAGAGAGTATAGCTTGAAGTGTGAGCTATAGAAAGGCAAAGATTGTGTCCTTATTTCTATCTTTTTTTGAACAGAAGTTATTTTTTTCTATTTGAATAGATCTTTAGTTCGGAAAACTGGAAAATACAGAAAAGCAGAAAGAAGAAAAAAATTTATATTTCTTCCACTCAAATATTGTTAACATTTTGATATAGTTCTGTTTATTTTCCATACATTATATTATTTAAGTTATACTGTGGAAATATAATTTGGTATTGATCATGTCTTACTTTAATTAAAAAAATTTTTTTTATTGAAGTCTAGTTGATTTACAATCTTGTGTTAGTTTAAGTGATTCAGGTATATATATATATATATATATTCTGTTTCAGATTCTTTCCGCATATAGTTTACTATAAAATATTGAGTATACGATTATGGCTCCCTGTGCTATACAGTAAGTCCTTGTTGTTTATCTGTTTTATATATAGCAGTGGGTATATGTTACTCCCAAATTCCTAATTTATCCTTTCCCCCCAACCTTTCCCCTTTGGTAACTGTAAGTTTGTTTTCTATGTCTGTGATATCATATGATATTTGTCTTTCTCTGTCTGACTTACTTCCCTTAGTATGATAATTTTTGCATATTGATAGCATACCAACATTAAAATGTAATTCAAAGCCATTATTCTTTAAGTCACTATTGTCAACTTCTCTTTCTTTATATATTATATACACATGCATATATATGTACAATACATTTTTTTTCCTTCTTCTTGATTTGTGTGTTTTGTTTGCCTTGCAGTGTGATATATGCATAGCCTTTATTTTGCACTTTTGGATATGCTGTAGAGTTTTACTCTTAGATGTTAAAAATTATCATAAGAACAGCCATCTTTATCTTTAATTCTGTCTCCAAATCAGGTACCTTTTACTGAGCTGCATTATAAACAATCAAAATGTTCTACTCTTAGGTATATTTGTCTTTATACCTTACTTGTTCAAAGTTGGAAGGAAAAAAAAGTTATGAAAATTTGAAGTTGAGGGCAGGGACTTGACAAAACCCTCAGCTTTAAGAATCAGAAATTTGAATCCCCCTCCATGGACTAACATAATCTGAACCCAATAGTCAGTAAAGCTAAGTTATAGACTGATAGTGATTTTCAAGCTGCAGATGATCAAAATAGGTGTAAATATACATACACTGAAATAATCTTAAGTTAGTTAAGTCATAGTTTATTAAAACATCATAGCATTTACAGTTATTTAAGGACAATTTTTTTAAAACATAAGTTGTGGTGTAATTTTTGCCAACCACTTTACTCATTATTAACTAACCATATAATATGATTGGAGAACTTAGAGAAAAGGAAAAATAGGAAACAGACAATGAGTAAAGGTGCAAAAAAAATACAATTTAAAAAAAACCCCACACAGATTAAAAGAGATGCTCAGGTAAAAGGACAGCTATGAGACTAGAGTTGAGGCAAACAGCATCCATGGAGATGCACGCTAGCAAAGTTGAATCAGACCTTAAATTTGGATGGTTCAGCTGAGCTTACTTTCAATACATAGGTTTAATTGTTCCCATCCAGGAAATATTTACTGAGTGTCTACTATGCGCTAGACCATCTGCTAAGACATTGGAATTTAAGATTAAAAGAATTGATAAAGTCTCTGTCCTCGAGATCAGAGTGTAATGGTGAAGACAGATATATACACAGATAATTTAAAATGCCACATGGCAAAAGCAGTGATGGTGTTAGGCCCCCGTTATTATAACATCCAGGAGAAAGAACATGTAGCCTCTCCTGATCGGGTGGGGGAGTACAGTTTCAGGGAAGGATTCCTGGGGGAGGTGACACTGAATTGTATGACTATGAGGAGTTACGCATGGTGGAGGGTAGAAGACATATAAACCAAGCCCTGGAAGTGACAAAGTGCCTGGTGCGCTAGTTCTGTGTTGTTGGTGCATGATCAGTGAGGCTGGGAGGCTAGATAGCTAGGCAAGGGCTAGATCATGAAAGAGCATGGTGGCTATATGAAGATATTTGGGCTTTACTCTGAAGTGGAAGGGGGAATCATTTGAGATTTTTTAAACTTCAACTTACACTTTAGATAGGTTATCTGCTTTCTCTGTGGAGATGGAGTTGAGGGAAATGACAGACGCATAAAGCAGAGAGAACATTTATGTTCTATGACATTTTAGAACTGCTTCATAGAAGATCTTCAGAAAATTAACAAAAAAGACTAAAAATAACTCTGGTGGTTTTTTGTGTGACAATTTTGCTCTTCTCTGTCCACAGAGAAGCCTATGGAGGGAAAGCACAGGGCATAGATGGATTACTGGGGAAGAAAAACAATGAGATTTTCCTTCCAGCCTCCACTGCAATCAGGGGAAAATGGAAGCTGTGCTCCTTGGAGACGATATAGGTGAAAACTGCTTAACAATGATCACTGGAGAATGGTTTTCTTAGAAGCAAAATTTTGATTTGGGGAACTTATTTAGAAGTCTCTAGTTTAATCAATTTGGCAATCCAGTTTTTACTTTTTATCAGATTTCATTTATATTTCCAATATCCATATTGAAGAGCTAGAAAGGATAAATGTATGGAGTGGTAAAATTAAGATAGAAGAGTCTAAGATAATAAACAATTTTTTCACTGACCATAAAGGATTATAAGCTTAAAAAAAAGATTATAGCCCCCAAAATTAGGTAATTGCATAAGAGCAAGTATGAATTTTGTTAATAATGTACAATGTTTTTCATTATGAACAAACCAATATAGAGAGAGCCCTAAATCAGAGGAAACATCTTTTACAATACTGCAGCTTTCTCATTACCCATTTCAGTGGCAGTCTCAAAATATTCTCTAAGTCTCATTCTCTGCCCCTCACTCCTCTGGTTTTATGCTGGCACAAAAAGCCTCCACGTATGTTGGAGAAGATGGTTTACAAGTGGTTGGGATTGGCTTTAGAAAAGAAGGGAATGATTAGGGATAAACGATTATTTACCACATAAAGCTCTACACTAGTGCCCATTGTGGGTTAGTGGTGACATTGTTTTACTGACTATTTTAATTAGTACTGGAGTAAAGAAGCCAGAGTGAAATGTCAAATTTCCTTATGATGCAGCCTTTTCTGGCCAGTGAAATCTCAGAGAGAAGAAGAAACTGCAGGCTCTGCAAGTGAGCAGAAAATAGACAGTAACTTTGATACAGACAAGTGTAAGACAGTCTTTATGGAAAATAATTAGAACTTATGAACTAATGGACATCTTGTAGATGATTTTATTTGTCAGTGTCAGCTTGATATTCTTTCATGGCCAAATCATGGAAATTATCAGAAATGCCCTTTGAAACCAACCAAAGTATTATAATAAAGCTGTTTTAGAAACAGAATTTTAAAACCTATATTATTAGCTATTACTTTGGATGTTTTGTATCGAGATAGCCAATGAATTGCAGAGAATGAGGGGTCACTTCTTATAGCTCCAAGCAGGAAGCTTGAAAACATGTAAAGAAGTTAGTAAATATTTGAGGCTGAGGTGGTCCAAATTGAAACTATACGTGTTGTCAAAATGTTTAGATAAAATTATAATGACAGATTCTGGTTAGATTCTTCAAGGAATCCAGGACAACAAAACCTTCCTGTACAATGGACGTGGGCATGCGCTTGGGAGTCAGAATGAATTGTTTGGGCAAGTTACTTGAGTTAGAATCTCCTTTTTGTAAATGAAAATAATAAATAGCGCCTACCTCAAAGAGTGAAGATTTAATAAAGTAATACGTGTCAAGCTGACGTTGGTGACTTGAATTTAACACAGTCCTTAGCACATAGGAAGCACTTTATAGGATGGTTATTATGCCATTATTATTATTACGTTATTCTTGTGTAATGTACCCCTGTGCAATAGATTGTGACAGGTGTCTGAGCTGAAGGGGCCACAGGTCTGATTTTACAAACCATTTCTTAGGTACAATCTTGTATGAGCCAGGGTAGACTAACTGCTGTTATGACTTACTCTGAAATCTCAGTGGCTTAAAACAGCAAAACGTTTACTGCTCAAGTTGCAGTCCAGTGTGGATTGGCAGGGTCTGGGTGGGAGCAGGAGCTCTAGTTCGTGTAGTTACTTAAGGACATGATTCCCTTTGTCTAGTGGCTCCACTATGCCCAAGGGATTTGAGTCCCTCCCTCGATCCTTGGCATTGGACCAGCTGATGAGGGAAGAAAGAAAATTGGAACGGTTTATGGGCCAGCCCTGCAAGCTCTGTATATTAATCTGCCCACAGTTCATCATCTGGAACTTAAATACATGGCCCACTCTAACTGCATTGGAGGCCTGGAATTGTTGTCTAGCTGTGGGACCAGAAGGAAAAGGAAATATCTGTCACAGATCTCTTCCTGAGCTTTCATCTACATGTCAACCAGAATAGAAAGTGGAAATAAGAAATTCCTAGTGTATCACACCATACTCAGAATATGAAACAAAGGGTTAATCAACTATATTAGATAATCAATCATTCTAATTATTAATCCTTGCTTTCAATAATAACATTTAATAAAATTTTCAATTTACAAAATACAGTCATATCCCTTAAGTAGGTAGGGTGGCATAGTGAAAAGAGCATGGTCTTTGCGATAAGACAGGCTTGGATTTAACCCGAGGCTCCCACGCTTGCTACGTACGTCAGCTGAGGCTGGTTAGTTACCTCTTTATGCCTTCATTTTTCAACTGAAAAGTGAAATAAAGAATCCTTTCCTTGAGAATTATGAGGATTAAGTAATTACAATGAGCAAAGCATCTGTCTTAGTAGCTACTCTTTTTTCTTTTCTGATAGTGATTATCATTTGACTGACTTATTCAACACTTTCAAGGTATTATTAGCTCCAGGAAACTAAGACTCAGATAAATAATTTGTTCAAGTTCAGGTAGAACTAAACCTACTTTTTCTAATTCCAAATCCCATGATCATTATTTTCCCAATAAAATACATCAGAAATGTTTCAATTAACATAGCACAAAAGAACTTCAAAGGCAAGCACCTAAAATATATATGGAAATATATCTAATTGTGGCTTACTTAAAAGATTACAAGGTAAATCCATACTAAAGAAAATAAAATCCTCAAAAATTTCAAATATTTACCTATCATCTTAAATTCTGTGCCCCACACTCCTTCCAAATTATAAATTATGTCTTCCCACTTAGACATAATTTCTATCTCTTGGGAATAAAGTGTGTAGTGTTATTCTTTGTGTGATTCTTTGTGGTTCAACTGTAAGTCAAACAAACAGCAGAGTTCTAAGATACCAAAACAGCCTAGGTGGAAACTCTAAACTGCCCTTAACAAGTAACCCAGTATAGACATGTATTGTATAACCTTTTAAGGATTACTATTATTCTGTACCACTATGGAAATTACTTCATTTCTGGGTAGACAGTATCTTTAAGGCCCCAGGACCCTTAGTCTGGTTGGTGAGAGTTCTTTTAGGAATCACAGTTGTAAACATGGACTTAATTAATTTTACACCCTGTTTTTCACTTTTTTCCCCACAAGCATTTTAAGTTATATTCACACCTATTAGTAAACTAATGACTGCATATCTTTTCATGCTTGTCCTTGTATTTTTTTGTGTACATTTTTCTCACCCACTTCTAACTTGGCTTCACACTTTTATACTAGAGCTCATTAGTTTTACTTCCTTTCTACTTGGCCTGTATCACTCTGTGCTTATGCTTGGTGAAATAGCCTGCTTTGCCAAAAAGCGACGCAGAAAACAATATTTCTATTTGAAATCGTTGCTAAAAATACCGTACTATTAACAAAGTAAGGAATAAAAACAATATGATCATCTCAATAGATGCAGAAAAAGCTTTTGACAAAATTCAACACTCATTTATGATAAAAACTCTCCAGAAAATGGGCATAGAGGGAACCTACCTCAACATAATAAAGGCCATATACCACAAACCACAGCAACATCATACTCAATGGTGAAAAACTGAAAGCATTTCCACTAGGATCAGGAACAAGACAAGGATGTCCACTCTCACCACTATTATTCAACATAGTTTTGGAAGTCCTAGCCTCGGCAATCAGAGAAGAGAAAGAAAGAAAAGGAATACAAACTGGAAAAGAAGAAGTAAAACTGTCACTGTTTGCAGATGACATGATACTACACACAGAGAATCCTAAAGATGCCACCAGAAAACTACTAGAGCTAATCAATGAATTTGGTAAGGTTGCAGGATACAAAATGAATGCACAGAAATCTCTTGCATTCCTATACACTAATGATGAAAAATCTGAAAGAGAAATTAAGGAAACACTCCCATTTACCATTGCAACAAAAAGAATAAAATACCTAGGAATAAACCTGCCTAAGGAGGCAAAAGACTTGTACTCAGAAAACTCTAAAACACTGATGAAAGAAATCAAAGATGACATAAACAGCTGGAGAAATATACCATGTTCTTGGATTGGAAGAATCAATATTGTGAAAATGACTATACTACCCAAAGCAATCTACAGATTCAATGCAATCCCTATCAAACTACCAATGGCATTCTTCACAGAATTAGAACAAAAAATCTTACAATTCGTATGGAAACACAAAGGACCCTGAATAGCCTAAGCAATCTTGAGAAAGAAAAATGGAGTTGGAGGAATCAGGTTCCCCGACTTCAAACTATACCACAAAGCTACAGTAATCAAGACAGTATGGTACTGGCACAAAAACAGAAATATAGATTAATGGTACAGGATAGAATGTCCAAAGGTAAACCAACATGCATATGGGCACCTAATTTATGACAGAGGAGGCAAGAACATACAATGGAATAAAGACAGTCTCTTCAGTAAGTGGTGCTGGGAAAACTGGACAGCTACATGTAAAAGAATGAAATTAGAACACTCCCTAACACCATCCACAAAAATAAACTCCAGATAGATTAAAGACTTAAATGTAAGACCAGACACTATAAAACTTTCAGAGGAAAACATAGGAAAAATACTCTTTGACATAAACCACAGCAAGATCTTTTTTGACCCACCCCCTAGAGTAACAGAAATAAAAACAAAAATAAACAAATGGGACTTAATTAAACTTAAAAGCTTTTGCACAGCAAAGGAAACCATAAACAAGACGAAAAGACAACCCTCAGAATGGGAGAAAATATTTGCAAATGAAACAACAGACAAAGGATTAATCTCCAAAATATACAAACAGCTCATGGAGCTCAATATCAAAAAAACAAACAATCCAGTGAAAAAATGGGTGGAAGGCCTAAATAGACATTTCACCAAGGAAGACATACAGATGGCCAAGAGACACATGAAAAGATGCTCAACCTCACTAATTATTAGAGAAATGCAAATCAAAACTACAATGAGGTATCACCTCACGCTGGTCAGAATGGCCATCATCAAAAAAGCTAGAAAAAAGCTAGAAACAATAAATGCTGGAAAGGGTGTGGTGAAAAGGGAACCCTCCTACACTGTTGGTGGGAATGTAAATTGATACAACCACTATGGAAAACAGTATTTCTAGTTTCAAAAACTAGAAATAGAACTACCATATGACCCAGCAATCCCACTGCTGGGCCTATACCCTGAGAAAACCATAATTCAAAAAGAGACATGCACCACAATGTTTATTGCAGCACTGGTTCCTGGCTAGGACCTGGAACCAACCAAAATGTCCATCGACAGATGAATGGATAAAGAAGATGTGACACATATATACAATGGAATATTACTCAGCCATAAAAAGAAACGAAATTGAGTTATTTGTAGTGACATGGATGACCTAGAGATTGTCATTCAGCATGAAGTAAGTCAGAAAGAGAAAATCAAATACTGTATGCTAATGCCTATATATGGAATCTTAAAAAAAAATGGTACCAATGAACCTAGTTTCAGGGCAGGAAAGAGGTAGACATAGAGAATGGACTTGAGGACACGGGGTGGGAGGGTGAAGCTGGGACGAAGTGAGAGTAGCATTGACATATATACACTACTGAATGTAAAATACTTGGCTGGTGGGAAGCAGCAGCATAGCACAGGGAGAATGACCTAGAGGGGTGGGATAGGGAGGATGGGAGGGAGGGGATATGGGGACAGTGTATGCATATGGCTGATTCGCTTTGTCGTGCAACAGAAACTAACACAGTATTGTGAAGCAATTATACTCCAATAAAGATCTATTAAAAAAAAATACCACACTATTAAGGAATAGTAAAGATAAGAAAAAGGAGCTAATTTCTGGCAAGTTAAGTTCTTAGCTTAAAAAAAAATCCAAGTATCACTTTATCCAATAAAAGTTTCAAATTGTCAAATCTACATTTTAAATCTTTGTTGTCTATCTCAGAACATGGAGGCCTCCTTATCAAACCCCTATATGTGCATGTCCAAGTTGGTGCATGCCTATTAAAAATCAAATAATGTTTTCAAGCTGATCTTAGTCCTTTGAAATTTTGTTCTTGAATTTAAAAAATTGGTTCCTTCAGTCTCCTTTACTTTAATACTCTGTTTCTTCAGACTGTGTACTTTTATCTGGCAGAAACAAGTTTATCCAGCCAAAATATTCAATTAAATTCATGTATTTTGAAAATGAGTTAAAGGAACCACAAAGAAAATTTTTGCTGCTACTTCTGAACCAAATACCTAAAATATGACTGTTAGGGCTATTTATTAAAGCTTTATCTTTACCACACAAGCACAGGAAAGTTCAAGCTTCATGTATTTTTGCAACTAGGGTTACAATTAAAATACTTAACAAGCAACATAGGACAGAAAGCTACTAATCACAACAGACACATATTATTTTGCTGTATACTGTTTGGGTGCATACAGTTAGACCACTGTCAACATCAGTAGCAATACATTTTCTAGCAGTTTATTGTATTTCCATGTTATCAAACCATGGCTTAACATTATTTTCAGTAAAACAAACTAATTTTATAAATAAAATTGTATTCTAATTTTTCATTGTAATCAATACAAGTTGCTTTCACAAAAATTATTGATACATCTACTATTGCTAAAATAATCAGTTGTAATTCCTCTAGAGTGGCATAATTAACAAAGCCATTATTAGTCAGACTGACTTGTGGGGAGAAGCAATCATAATTTGAGGTGCTACGTAGATCTGGTACAAGGATGTTTTCAAAGTGTAAAATATGACTAAAATATACTGGCTCATAATGTTCAGTTATAATTATACCATAGAACATTTTGATTCTCAAGACTTTCTACTTTCAGATTATTACAAATATACAACTTGTTTCGAACTCAGATACTATAGTTACATATTTATTAGATATATAATGTATGTAGTATTTGAATATATTTGTATAATTTTCTAATAAATATAAATTTATATAATTTACACTATATATGATTCATATATAAATATACAGCATTATATTATATACATATATAAAAGTACATTATAATAATATAAACATATATAGTTATAGCATTTTATAACATATATATAATTTGATTGAATATTATGTATTACCTCACTCTATTAAAAGATATACAGTAGGGAAGCAGTTGATAATGGACTCAACTCCACATGTTTTAGACCTTAGGTCTGCCCCTTATTAACTACACAACTTAGGGTACTTAAGTTCTATGAGTCTTAGTTTTTTCAGCTTTAAATGAGAAAAAATAACATCCCCTAAGAATTTTTGTGAGAATGAAATAAGGGAATGTATACAAAATACGTACTGTGGTAGCTGACAACTGGAAAACATAAAATAAATGGTAGGTAGGGGAGAAAACGAGGGGGGGCAGTTCACAGCAGCAAGAAGTTTTGTAAGTGTTAATGTATTCGCTTACATTGTCCCAATTCTAGTGGTAGTATTGAACTGCTTTATAACATATAACGTGAATTTCAAAAACAAAGCATGGATTTAAAACTTCTAAAACAAGGGAAAATAATTTGATGTTCTCAAATGAGTAGTGGGTTGTTTATTTCTTGAATGACTCAGGGTGGTGAGACTTCTGAGAATGAAAATGACCAATTTGAGGGAAGATTTGCGAACACATCACTTTTAGTATGTGGTTTGTGATTACAGAATTCTTACAGAATACTTTGTGTGGTGGGAAAAGACTTATTTAAAATTACTCTTCAATTTTAAAGAGTTCATATCAGGGTTAAGACTAGTGTATGTAACATGAGACAGTTAATGTATAAAACCAAGCCACAGAGTCAAAGCTCCCCAAACATTGTTTGGCTGAGACCCTCTCAGTTAACAATAGAATTCTCAATGTGGCTTACCTCAGTTCTGCAGTCAGTACTCCCACCAGAAATGCTAATGGAGAATCTCTGAAACAAGAATCACTGTGAAAATTTTTCTGCTTACTTCGCTTCTCAAACTTGGAAGTCAGTTAGCATTTCTGGTTTCACAACCAGATGTTTAAGGAAGGAAAACAGTTTACAGGAATCTTAGTAAATACTCCAAACATAAACAGCACTTAGTATTTTAATTTCATTAAGGATTAATAATCATGCAAAGAGAAAACAAATAGAAAGAAAAATTTCTCTGTGTTAAATTTCTCAAAATAAGATTTTATTTTGGTAGATTTAGAAAAGAGAAAGAAAAAATGGATATAACAAATGTTCTTATTTATTAATTTTATCATCATATTAAAGTTCTCTAGGATATTTGATTATCTAAGATATCATATTATCTAAATATGCTGTATTTACATGATTATTTTGTCCAAGGAACTCAAAACACTTTATATAAACTTAAACCTCTATGTTTACTTCTGAGTGCCAAACAGTTTGATTTTTTAACATTGCTATAAACAACATTCTGATATCTTTTTGTGTAAGGTTCTCAAAATATTGAAGTAACCCAAGCCCTTACTTGCCCTACCCTATAAGGGAAGTATTATCAGCTTTCTTGTTGATGGGAAATTAGAACACAGCTGAAGTTCTAATGGCATGTCTCACATTTGTAAACGCAATGGCATAACCATAGGAGATATAAAGACACAGAGGGTAAATCCCTAATCCCTATGAAGTTTAAAAACATGTTGATATAATGGGTAAATCAGCAGGTAAACCTTGCTGTACTGAGTGGAAGGTGGAAGATGCTTTATATGAATGGTAAATCTTGCGTTTTTGAGGCAGCTTAGGAAACAAATTTTCTGAGGAAATCAAAGAAGCAGGAGTAAAAGAGCAAATAATTCTAAAGTTACTGGCACATGTCTACCAGTATATATTTTGCCTCCATTCTTGAAAGATATTTTCACAACATATAGAATTTTGGGTTGACAGTTTTTTTTTTCCTTTCACCCCATTAAGGATGTTTCTCGGTGTTCTAGCCCTCATTGTTTCTGAGGAGATGTCAGCAGTCATTTGAATTGTTGTGCCCCTATATGAAATAATCATTTTTATTTGACTTGTGTCAACATTTGTCTCTTTCTATCCTGTTTTTAGTAGTTTATTATGATGGATCTATGTGTATATGGATTTGGGGAGATATTTATTCTGTTTGTGGTTTGCTGAGCTTGAATCTATACATTTATGTCCCTTTTTAAACTAAATTTGGGGAAAATTTGGCCATTATTTCTTCCAATATTTTTTCTGTTGTGTTCCCTCTTCTATCTTCCTGGGACTCCAGTGACACCCATTTATAACTTTTGAAAATATCCCTCAAATCCCTGAGACTCTATTTTTTTCAATCATTTTCTCTCTGTTGTTCAGATTGGATTATTTATATTGATCTATCTTCAAGTTCACTGATTTTCTGTCATTTAAGTTCTGCTCTTAAGCTCATCCAGTAAATTTTTAAAATTTCAAGTATTGCATTTTCAGGTCTAGAATTTCCATTTGATTCTTTTTTAGCTTCTATTTCTCTGGTGAGATTTTATATCTTTTTATTCATTGAACACATATTTTCTTTTATGTCCTTAAGAATAACTTTAATGGCTGATTAAAAATCCTTATTTGCTAATTTCAACTTCTGTGTCATCTCAGGGTTGGTCTCAAATGAATGTCTTTTCTCTTGAGAATGGTTCATATTTTCCTGTTTCTTTGTATGTCAAATAATTTTACATTTTATCATCATTGTGAATGATATAGTGTAGAGACTCTGGTTTATGTTATTTATCTAAAGAATACTGAGTTTTGTAAAATTTTTCAGCAGACAGTTCGCTTGGTAGAAATCAAATTATAAATTCTTTCTCTCATTCAGTGGGCAGCAACTCAAATTTAACTTCAGTTATTTCAGTTTTAGCTAGGCTACTTGTAGCTGCCCCATGCAAGCATAAATAAGGGGCCAAAGATTTGGGCTTCCCCTCTCAATCCTTCCCAAATTTCCAACTGGTTCTATCAATTATGAAGCATGTTACCTTGGAAGTGTAAGTTACTCCCTCAAAGCCTCAGTTTCCTCATAAAGAGGTCATGGCAACTTGAGAATTTTAATTTAATGACAGTGTACAGGGTGAGTGGAATATAAAACCGAGAACCAATGAAGAAGTTTTAAAAAACCATAAACTTATAGAAAAATAAAGGGTAACTAGTCTGAGAAATTTATTTTAATTCTTTCAGTTTACTGAGAAGGAATTTGATGTTCAGGAAGATGCAGTGACTTATGCAAAGCTGTTAATCATTTATCTATTTTGGGCAGATCCTGGAGATAAGTTTCCAGAATTCTATTCAGCATTCTTTCCACTATACCTTACTTACTAGGCAGCACAGTGAACTCAGCTGGAGACTCTGGGAATGCAGAGAAAACAAATGGATTCATGAAAGTTTGTGGAGGAAGATTTGATCAGTGACCAGTCAAGTGATGGCTTGGAAGTCCTAAAAGACAGATATCTATAACTGAGACCACTGATAATTAAGAGAATATTGCCATCAACTGAAATAAGCAATGGAAGTTGGTAGGAAAGATTGTGAGTTAGCAAAGGATTAGAGGAGAAAACAACACACTTAAACTAGGCTGTGAAGGATTTAGATAGTGTGTGAGGAAGAATTTTTTTGTGAAGGAAGTCTGCTAGGGGTTTGTAATAGGATATTTAGGCAGACTGGGAAAATCTTTCTATGATGGCTTTAAAACCAGGATAGTTTTCTGTGACGGCTTAAGTGTAACATTGCTTGTAAGCAAGAAGTTGTACTCAATGAATTCTCAAAGTCCTTCTGGAGTCTGTGATTCTTTGAAGTTCTTAGATTTAGTGCACTTGGCTTGGAAAATGGATGTTGGATGTGCAACATGAAAATATGAAGGATTTGAAATGGCCTTTTAAATGGGAGGTGAATCAACTATTCCATATCAGAGGGGTTACTGCGGTATAACCTTTCCAGATCCTGCAGACTGTAGTGCTTCGAAAGACTCAGGAATCTGAAACCTCATCCACGCACTTACCATATGGAGCCGGCATGTCTGCCAAGGCAGTTACAGAGAAGGAAGATTGCTTTATCAAGAGGCACATCTGCACCAGAGAACTAGGAGGGCACTAGAGCTGAATTTCATCAGCACGAGACAGACAGAGAGACAGACAGACAGACAGACGATGAGTCTGACCAAGTTGTTGTCCCAACGGTTTCCCGTTGAAGGCTACTTTGTAAACTAAAGAAGTTACATTTAACATCAGTTTAGTTTTCTGGCTCAGTTGGTAAATAGCTATGCTTTTGTCAGTGTTGGCTTTCTTCAAGCATAAACATGGACTCAAAGTAATTTTAAGAACAAGTGTTTTTTAAGGAAAATACTATATTTCAGTCTGTATTATTGTGAGAGAAATCAGAGTGATCAAGAATGATGTTTCAAAATCCTGCTTTGAACTTGTCTTAGTCTGGGAACCAGAAAAGCTATTTCTACTGCGGAAATATGTGAGTCTTGGTGATCTAGACCCAATGCATTTGGTAGATTTCAGTGGAGTAGTTTATTTACAGCATCTTGATGAGAGAAAGTGTGGAGGCTACTAGTTCATTTAACTGTCGTGGTGAGTATCACTCATGAAGACAGATGTGTTCAAAGCTATGTCTTTTTCTTTACAGTTCACGGATTGTATTTCAGTGACAATGATAGAGTAGTCAGAGGCACGTGGGATAGAAATTATTAACATTATTAATTTAGGCAAACTAGAGAAAAATTGACAGCCCTTATTTCTGTAGATGTGTAGCAGTGTGATCTCACTAAAGCCTGCACTTAAACTGGCCATTTGGGGATGGTGACTGCCCTCGGTATCCATCTATTTGTCTAGAATGGAGAGGGCCTACAGAGAGACGTTTTGCGCACTGGATCTGAATGACGCTGAAATGATAAAGACATTATTGGGTGTGTTCACAAACCTAGTCTGTGGATAAGAGTCAGCCTCTCCAGCTCTGGGGACTAAAGAGGAATGCAGAGCCATTTTACTACCTGCAAGATTTTGCAGCTTTGTGAGCAGTTGGAAGAAGGAGGTTTGGTATACAGAAGTCGCTTAGCCAAATGGTGGCACACTGCAAATATCAATAAATTAGAACTCTTCTTACTTTTCCTTGTAGCATTAGTTAGGTTATATTCTTGTTCTATAGTCTATGCCCATTTCATGGAGAAATATGGAATCAAATTCTTGATGAAAATGTATGTGATTTTAATATTTGTCACAGCCTTGCTTTCAGCAGTGTTTTGGCAAAGAAATGTATTTATTATTTATTCCTTCATCCTGAATTTTCAGCTGGATTCTAGAGTATCAATGAGGGACAATAAGAGATGAAGACAGAGTGATAATCGAAATTACAATGGACCCTCAAGTGACATAGCAATGAGACAGGATTTTATTTGTAAGACAATGGGCAACAAGTGAGGATCAAAAGAAGCACTGAGAGCAAAGGGGAAATAGTAGAGCTTCTTACTGCCTTTTGGTTACGCCTAGATAGTGTTTTAAACTGTATTACCTCATGGCAAGAGTGATGCTGGGTTGGGGTACAAACTGTATCTACTGTGTTATACCTGGTGCGCTACATGTATTTATATGTATTGTACCCCCCACCCCCCACAGACATTACTGTTTGCAATTCTTGACCTAGAAGTATGTCTTCAAGCACCATATAGAAACACTATATCTCTACATTACATAAATATCACTAGGTCTGACCAACCTATCAGTTCAAGTAGTCTCGTTAACATTAATGCCAAATGATTATGGTTATTTACATATATGACTATTGGACTTCAGCACCACCTATTTCTGCAAATCTCCAGTGATGTCTCACATGCAAGAGAAAAAAAAAAAATCACTCATGTTTTTCACCGTGCTGCCAACAAGACTTTTGAGGGAGCTGTCACACCACAACCACTGTAGTTGATGCCTTCTTGGAGAAAGCATCTTCCCTGCCACTCAACTGGCCTCAAGGGTGGCTACTACTGCTTGGCCACTGCTCTGCAGACCCCACCAGATGTTACAACCCTCTTCTGGTCCTGAGGTGGAGATGTTCCTATTTCCATATTAGCTTCAAATTTCGCTTTAGGTGCCAGAGCCTATCATCTCAGAGTTTTACTGGAAAATAGCATCTTTAGCTCTGAATCTAATTTTTCTTCTTTATGTGTTACAAAACCCATCCTTAGAACTGTTTAGCAGAATGACATCAGGACATCCTATTATTTACCATTTTTCTCTTATCTTCCCTAGGTTCTTCCAATCTCCATCTCCCACATACCTCCTATTTCCTTCTTTCAGTAAAAAAGTACAAAAGCTCAAATGTATCTCATCTCATCCAAATGGGCGCTCAATTTGGAAGGTGACCTTGAGGTTCTCAAACGGACAAGGGAGCCCACTTTTGGACTAGCAGGATATGATGTTAGATTAATTTTACTCAGTGTAGGTAACAGACTGCATTTATTTTTATAGTTTGAAGGTGTACCCATAATCATATCAATATAAATATACCTACAAGCACAATCTCTATGAAACTGTTGTTTTAAAAGTTGGAACTGTTCTTCGTCTATTCTAGTAAATTTTACCTAAATGCTCCTTTCTTGTCATCTTTAGTTTATTGATACCACTACAGTTAAGCTAATGTGTATTCGGTTCTTTACATTTCTTCTAAATGAGAGTTAAAAAACATTTGTTAGTCTTGCCTTGTTATGCCTTTTCCCATCTTCTCCAAACATGTCACCCTCCTTCAAAACTCAATTCAGGACTCCTGTCTTTGAAACTTTTTTTGATTAATCATGTCTTGTTTTAGCTGCCATCATATTAGTTCTCACTTTCTGAAAGTTGTTTTCTTTTTTAAAAGGAGCACTGCTTTCTTGAAATATATTAATAAGTATTCTTTTGAAGGGGTAGGAAAAGAAATTTGTGGTCAACTAAATTTGGGTAATTCTGCTCACTATATCCATCTTTTTTGGTGTCCCTAAATATTTTAAAGGCTCCAGGAAGTTTTTCAATAAAGAAACTAATTTAATTTTGTATCCAGTATTATTAATATATATGCTCAAATAGTTACGTTACATTTGCAATATATTGCAGCTTTGTTAAACTGCAAATTTTTAAAGAATAAATGTTCTCTATTTCTGTTTTAACTCTCCTTGGTACCTCGTTGGTTACTGTGTATAGTTTAGCTAAACTTATTATATGGAAGACACCATGAACCATTGAGGTCCTTAAGGTTCAAAGATGAATGATTTATGTAAAGATTTATAGAAAAACAAGTAGCTTTCAATGAACAGTATGATGCTGATATTTAGCATTTATTGAATTATGAGTGCCTTGGAGTTTGATTTCCAATTCTTACTGCAACAGTTTACTCTCTAGTTCTTTGTTTTCATTTAAGAATCTGTTAATCTTTTTTCCCCTGTTGTTATTATGCAACTATAAAAAGACTTTTAAAGATATTTGAAAACAAAGGTAAAATTACCAAAACATTACACAGGGATTATAATTTTATTTTCTGTTTCACTCTGATTATGAAAGAGTAAAAACATAAATATAAAGCATAAATATACTTTACTTATTCTTTGGAAACTAATTTATTCTTAAATAAGAAATGGAATATTTCCAATAGGAAGGATCAAGGGATTGTGAAGTAGCCAAGTAAGTCTTTAAAACAGGGTCCCTAAAAATCTTATATCCCCAAAGCAAGAAGCAATAGGAGATAGAGATAATAGCAGGAAGAGGTGAATGGAATATTTTGTTACATTGCTGGTGAGAATGTGAGGGTGCTATTGTGGTTAATGAAGCAGTTTGGGCTCATTGGATGGTGCACATCAGAGCTAATTTCTAATGCTCAGAAGATTGGTAGATTTTGGACCTAAGAGGTAGACATTCAGAGTTCAAAGAGATCTCCTATTACTCAAGAATTTTCAGTAACGTTCTACTACACTGCATTATAATCCATTTGGAGCTAAAAGAATCACGACCACAAAAGGAATGGTTTTTGTTCATTTGGTAATTCAACAAAGACTTACTGGATCCCTATTTGATGTCACAGATGTGTCAGGCTCAGTGGTGGTGATGGCGGTTGTGGTGTTAGTTAAAAATCAATAATATCTTCTGAGGAGAATATAATCTTTTGGGAGAGATGGAAAGTTTAATGATATATGGAAAGCTTTAAAATATAACACAATAGAAGTATGTAAAAAAATGTTACTGTTACATGGTAGAGGAAAACACAACCAAACTTTGAAAAACTCTTGAGGAGTTTCCGGTTTTGTTCCAATTCATTTAGGAGGATGAAGAGCTTCTAGATGAAATGTTAAGATACGTAAAACAGAAACAAAATAAAATACCTTGAGGAGGTGTAGAAAAACAAATATTACGGTTAAAATTGTGGTGAGTGAATACACATGTTATATCACAGGGAAAAAGTTCAAGAAACTGCTCCTGGAGTTAGATAAGGCTCATCTCTCAAAACTCTGACCTTTGAAGCAGGACCTTCCCACATTCTGTGGAACAGTAGTGATCTTTGGCATCAGCCTTAGAGGAAAAATCATGGTGGTGTTGGGAGGCTACTTGCTGTGGTGTAGTTTCCATGGCAAATCTCAATGTGTATTAAGATTCTCATAACCCACCAACTTCTACACACTTCTGCTAATACACCAAGAAGAAAAATATATCAATGAGAGAAATATCTAGAATGTATTTCTTGTAACTTGTAATTCTAATGTAGAAAATGAATAGTTTGGGTTAACAGCTAGAATTGAAACAAAACAAAACAAAACTCTTCCTGTATTTGAAAGTCAAGAGTTTGGAATAGAAAGAAGAATAAGGGAAGTGAAACATTAACTTCACAAATAATGTTGAAGAACAAAATTTTTTTATACCATCGCTTATGATGAAAAACACATGGGTCTGACAAGAAGAGGAAACATAGCATGAGTCTGTCAAGATAATCTCAGATTTGAGAAGAGAACTTAAACTAAAATTGGAGAGTTTTGGCGTAAGAAAAGCAAAAGGAGGAATGGTGCCAAGTATTTCTTAGGAGGAAAAGTGATCGGAAGCTATTATCGAAGCTTCAGATATCTATGTTTCAATTTCCAAAATACAATCATTTATTAAAGGAAGAGAGAGATTTCAGATGAATGTTACCACCTGGCTGGCCTCAAGGATTTTCCCTGCTTGCGACTCCTGGTGCTGCCCACACAGGTTTGGATTCCATTGCTTATTGAGGCTGAAAATGGGCCAGGGATGAACTGGCCTCTTCATGCCCTTTTTGGAGGGCCTAATTTAGACTTCTGCCCACATCCTCTTGAACCCCAATGAAGTTAAGTTCATTTCTTAGCCCTAGGTCTGCCTTATTCCAGCATCTTCCTTTTCTCAGGCAACTTAGGTCTTGGCAAGCCTGATGCCAAATCACTCTTATGTTTACAGTTTCAACATATTGGACAGACATGTATCCTAGTAAAAACTTTAGGGAGAGTCCTTAACTACTAAGATCATACCTGTGATTTTCTGTGTTAAAAACATGAATATGATTAATTTAAAATCGAGACTACCAGAGGTTTCTGTCTTTAGCGACAGCCCCTAATGGGCTGTCTGTGGCAAATTATGGGAACAGTCTTCTGAAGATGTTTCTTGACCTTCTGTAGCTGGTGAGGACAGAAGTTCTTCGATCTGTGAAAAAAAAGTGTAGGAGCTGATGGTGTTGGTGGAGGGAGAGGAGGAGGAGGAAGAGGAAAGAAGGGACAGGAGGAAGAGTTGTCTCACTTTCTTTATCCCTATGCCCCCACCCTAGAACTCACCATGTCCAATATCTGGATCTGTCCCTGTACCCATGACCAAAGCCAAACTCTCCTCCGGTTCATCAGTTCCTCTCCTTTCTACCCCACCAAATTGCAGTTTCCAGAAGGAACTTAGTCTTTTGAGTCCGGATGTGTCTTTTTAATAAAAGTGGTAAATTTGGGCAGATTTGTTGAATATTTTGTGGATACATAAAGACATTCATGACATATGTATTCAAACCCAGATACAAGAGACCGTATGTATATTCATAATTGCTAAATTCAAAATGTATGTAAAAACAAAGTTAACCCAAAATTATTAATATTTTAAATAATTTTAAAAGCCATAGTATAGTCCACTAAAATGCAAAGGGGCCACTGTAATAGAATGAAAAGCACTTTAGCCTTCTCATATGTCTTCGATCAAAATTATTTTGCAGGTATTCAGAAAACAAAAGTTTTGAAAGATTAAATCCATATATCGTCTGTAACAAATGGCTATGGAAGATGCTATGAAATTGTGTGCTTAAGTGTTTTTAAGCACGTACTCCCTGGGTTGGAGTATGCTAATGACAATATTTCCATTTATTCTATCTAATCTTTTGTTTTCATATTTATTCTTTCTTTACTCTTTCTTGCTGAGACATAGAGACATGGATGAATCTGTTGATTATCATGAAAATGTGAAATGACTTTCTTTTCTAGCTGAGACTTCTAATTGATTTCCAGAAATCAAATGTTCTAACTCCAACTTCAACTCTTTAGTTAAGACCTCCAAATAAACTAACTTTAATTTTAAAGGCGAGCAGCTAATATGACTAGTCTTTAAACCCAAGATTTATATACAAAAGATTACTAAATCAAATGTATCAATGAGCATATATATCATTCAAAAACAGTTAAGTGAAATCTGATTCTCTAATCAAAAGAGACCATGTTATCAGAGATGTGGCAAAATAATACAATTGTATAGGGTCTGTGTAGAGATGGAAGAAAGCTTAAGACAGTGTGTCTCAAACTTTAATAGGCACAGGAAGCAACTGAAGATCTTATTAAAATACAAATTCTGCTTCAGTAGAACTGGGTAAAGCCTTTGATTCTGCATTTCTAACAAGTTTTCAGGGAATGCCTATGCTCCTGGTCCTTGCACCACACTTTGAAATGTGGATGAGGAACTGGAGTACAGTTCATGATTCCACTTCATTTTTCTTTATCTCCCTTCTCTCCAGCAGTTGACCTACCTTTTAACGGAGGCAGGTCAGAGTGAATTGTGATGCTAAGAGGATAAGCTTAAGGATAGTCTCTAGAAAACTTTGCTGCCTCTAAATCAACTGAAAAGAAGTTACATGTTCTTTCACACACTGATTTGCCAAGATAGCTCATGGGCTACAACAGAAATAACAAGATCATTGGTAACATATGTACTATGCGAGATTTTTTTTTTTAAGCTTCATGTGCTTTTGTTGATAAAGGTAGGAAAGTTGGAATTTTCCACCAACCTGCAAGTTTATTATCATTAATATGTCTCTTAGTAGCTTGAAAACGAAGGAAATTATTACTTGGATTGGAAAAAAAGTATGTAGGATATAAATAAATGATTCAACACCACTGTAATGATTTATTTCTGGCTTATCCAATTAAATGTATACATTTTTTTCTGGTAATTATGTAGCTTATCATCCCCTACAAATCTGTGTGTTCCTGATGGCAAGGATTGTGCCTCATACTTACCCTGTGCATTCTACAGGGTCCAGCAATTTCTGGGCACACAGTAGAACTCTGGACATGTTGTGCAACCTTCTCTGCTTTTAACTCTGCATGCCTCTGCTTTATTTTTGCAAACAAGATGCTTAAGTATAAGGCCTGTCCTGCATGGAAAGCTGCAGTTAAGGGTGCACATGTGGTTCCGGTTTTCACTTCCTGAGAATCGTTTGTTTTGAGGCAACACGTGTCCTGTTTACCTTTGCATAGACCCTTGTCTAGTGTTTGAAAAGGAGCCTGACAAGAACTGTTGTACAATGCTCTAGAAATAAACTATGTCACTTTTAGGATTGTAAACATTTGCTAAATAATTTGTTGAAGTTTGGGGATGAGTTTATTATACTATTCTCTTTTTGTGTACATTTGAAATTTTGCATAATCAATCTAAAAGAAATGGGGAATCAAAACAAGAGAAAATACTATTTACAAGGTTAAGTGTGTATAAGAACAGAGAAACTGAAGTGGACACACATATGCATGCATGTAGCTATTAATAAATTAAGGCATATGTGTGTAATTTGATAGAAGTTTAGAATCTTACAAAAGTATTTGCTTGAAAAATTCTTATTCCTAGAGACTAAAAAGGGTCAAGTTTTTAGACATTTATCACTGTCCTGATCTATTCAAATAGGTTTAAAATGGTTAAATAAATGTGAGGGGATATTTTAAAAGGCTACAATGCCTAACGAAATTTCCCTGCTAATTATCAGGATAGAAAACAAAGCTTTGGGTTTAGCCATTATATGGACCCATCAGTTGTTCTGGCACTGCTCACATACTGAATCTGATCTGTCATCTGACATATTGGTCACCAAGAAAGACTACATGAGGGCCTGGATTGATTAGTGCAAATCTAATACTTTTGTTAGTGAAACAATGGCTCAGTCATTCATGCCCTTGTTTAAGCAACAAACATTAAGGGCATATTTTATACAAGACACTATTCTAAGAACTACAGGAAAAGCAAGATACATTAGATTTGTTCTTTCTTTAATATCTTGTAGTTTAGTTAAGAAGATTTCACTTAAGTATTTAACTGTAACACAGAGACTGCCTGTCCCACCAGGAAGTTATAAACGAAGAATAGGAGGTGGGCAAAAGTACTTTTGCCTTGGAAGGATGCCCCGTTGATGATGGGCCAATAAGAGTATCTTCATGTTTAAAAGACTTCTAGATATGTCAGTGTGAGAAATTTTATTTTCTTTCTTTTCCTTTTTTTACTATTTGATATAACAACAGCTTTTATTTATTTATTTGTTGAAGTATAGTTTGTTTACAATGTTTCAGGTGTACAGCAAAGTCATTCAGTTGTACATATATCTATATCTATTCTTTTTCAGATTCTTTTCCATTATAGGTTATCACAAGATATTGAGAAATGTTAATTTTCTGACCTGAACACATCTTACCCTTTAGGCTTTACTTATTTAGATAGACAGTAATAAACATAAGCTGGTCAACAGTGCGATTTAACATTTTAGTACCAGCTGTAGGTTATAAACTATTGAGTATACAAATAAAGTTACAGACCTGTATGTACAGTATGCTTCCGATTTTATAATAATTCATGTGTGTATTCATGTATTTCTATATATGTCAATGTAGATTTGGGAAATTTTAAGCAAGATATACACCAAACTATAAGAGTAATTAAGTCTAGGGGAGGGAATTAGACGAAATGGGGGGAAAATTTTACTTCTTGGGTCAGCATTGGAAGATTTTTAGTTTTCTTTTTAGTATTTTACAAATTAAAGAGTTATGATTTCAGTTCCAATACAGAAAGGATCTTTAAAAAGTATCTAGTCCGTGTTTCTGTCTTTAGACAAAATAATAAAATCATGTGTAGAGACTTTTCTTATCTTTGGTTTTAGATTTGCCTTTTATTTAAACACAACACTATAGTATGTTTGCATATTGTTTCTTATATAACAATACTGGAAGGAAAATACACCAAAATTAATAGTGTGGTTGTGTGAGAATGGAGAGATTATGGGTGATCTATTTTCTTTTCCTCAGAGTTGAAATTTTCTATAGTGTGATTTTTTAATGTTTTGATAAATATTAATTCATTTAAAGAATAAAACAAAAAGTTATCTAAAATACATTGGCTTATATAATGACATGCTCGTACATTTCAAGACTGTTACAGGATTAGGTTTACAATGCATTTCAAGACTATTACAAGAATAAGCTTACAATTAAGTATGTCTTACTTCTAAAACATAAATCACATTTATACATTTTTCCATACATGAGTAACTAACAAGTTAATGATGACCAGCTTCGAGGAGACTCTTATTCTAAGTAAGCACCGCATTCACATCAAATCCATAACACACAAAAGGACATTTCCCAAACATCTGCTAAAAGAGCCAAGGTGTTTTGGTTATTTTTTTCCCCTAAGTCAATGGTAAAATAGGGTTGTAACATTGTCAGATATCAACATATTTTATTAAGAAGTGTTTATCATGCGTTTTCCACTGTAGCTACCTGACAGCTGCACATAATGGAAAGGTCAAGGGCCCTGGTTTTAGACCCGGGTCCACAGACACACATACCAGGTGGATTATCTCTTAGCATGTTACTTAAGCTCTGTGTCAGTTTCCTCATTTGCAAAAAAAAAAAAGGAAGACATAAGAGAAAAAAAAATTCCCTTGGTAGAAATATATCTGCTATATTTTTGTCTAAGAAACCTTCCATTGGGTGGGTGGGAGGGTGCGGTCAGGGTTCTTAGAGTGAGGGAATGGTTGAGGGAGAGAGAGGAACTGATATTTATTGGATGTCTACTCGGTGGCAGTAGTGCTGGGCTTCATGGACATGTGACCAGTGCAGTCGTACAGGGCTTCGCGTTTGGTAGGGTCCTATGCTTGGTTTAAGTTACTATGGCCACCATTCTAAACTTCTTAATAACGTTATCTTTGATTTTGTGATCTGCAAGTGAAATCGGATATGATGACGGAGAAATGCTTGGGGCCTCTCCTCTGCCGCCCTGCCTCTCAGATGGTTTCTTGTTTGCCGGCCTCCCTGCCCCTGGCTTCCTGGGCCCTGACTGGCCTCCCCATTCTGATCATCAGTGACAGCTGGGACCTCTTCTGTCAGCTGGGGCCTGGGCGCAGGCGCGGGAGGAGTCTCTCCTGCCCCAAGTATCTAAGAGCGGGGCCATAGAGCATTGCAGGGGTGGAGGTGGGGCAAGTCTTTTACCACTCGGTATCCAGGTAACTAGTGCATCCCTGCTAACTTGGGTTGGGGTGTTCGGCTCGTAGGAGGGTAAGAGGCTTGGCTCAACACCCCTGCCCCCAACCGAGGCCCGGCGTGTGGGTTGGGAGGCTGGCAAGAGGGCACACCTGGCAGCTATGGGCTTCCGCGTGCAGGTGCGCATGGGCCACGTGACACGTGCTAGGCGAGGCAGGGGCCGGGAGAGCGGCTGCGCATTTACTCCTGCGCTCCAGGGAGCTTAAACGGAAAAACGCCCTGAGAGAGAGACCGCGAAAGAAAGGTAAAGGTTTTATATTTTAGTATCTGTAATGACACGTTTTACCAGCTTTTGGAACCAGGGGCCCCAAATTTTTATTTTGCACTGGGCCCTGCAAATTATTTAGCCCATTGGGTGTGTCAAGATGTGCATTAGGTTGCTGAAGAGATTAGGTGAGATAAGGTATAGGAAACGTCTAGCAAAGCGTCTGGTAACTGGTGGGTTCTGATAAACAAAGGGATTAGGAAGGAAACTCTGGGCCTTCAAAGTATAAAAAGATTAGGAGAGAAATTCTGGAAGGGACAGCTAATCTTGCCAGAATCACGAGTAAAGAATCCTTCCATTTTGCTTTTGCTTTTCTTTCCCCATCTTCAGTATCCGTGGCTAATTCTAGGGCGTGGTTTGTTCCTTTGATATTAGCGATTTCTTTTTGAGGATTCATTCACCAGGTTTTTGATATTATTATTATTTAGAAAGTGGTTTGGCAATGCAAGAGCAGTCAGAGAAAGGACGCGAGGTTGAGCAAATCCTTTGCGGTGCCCCGTCCATTTGGTCAGCTGAGCAGTGTTTTGATACAGGTTAAAAAGGTGGCCGTGAAGTGTTAGAACTGGAAGCCTGCTTAAGGTGCCTTTACCCCAGCGTCTCTTTTCCCAGGTTGTTGTGTGTGTGTGTGTGTGTGCGCGCGCGCGTTTGAACTTCCAAGTAGAACATGGCAAGAGCAGCACGAACCTGTGAAAGGTTTAAGGCTCTCAGCAGACGAGAAAAACAGTCTTAGCCTCAGGGAGGCAAAAATGCTCTGTTTTTGCCTATTACGTGTTAGCTTAACTAAAGGAGTTTACACAGCTTGCTGAGAAACATTTTCTAGAAAATTAAGCTTCTGTTTTATCTCATTTTTACCTTTGCCACTAACCCATGAGCAGTAAACTCAGAAATCTCTTAAAGTATTAGAGCCAACAAGATAATTCATGAATGTAATATGTTTGGTCTGGGGAAATCTATTTTTATTCATGACATGGTACATAGAGTGCACTGTAATTTCTTCCAAGTAACTTTTGGAAGATATCTGGCAAAATAATTCAATATGACTAGCAGTTATTTTTTGGAGACTTGGTATTGTTTTGACATGGAGAGCACTGAAAACATATGGTCTTTCATGTCTCTTGCCTTGTGCTTTTCTTGAAAATGTTTATATTTGCTTGTGGTAAGATGCATTAAGTTTCATAATCCTGAACAACCTTCTGGTACACAGATTCACTTTCAAGCAGTGCAACTGGGGAAACAGAAGTTTTTACAAAAAAGATGAGATTTTTTTATGTAGCTATGCATTTTATACAATACAGGTGCCAATTTTTATCTTTTTTTCCTAATCTTCAAATTCCAAAGCAACTGCTAGGATAAATTATCTTTATGCCACCTCTCCAATAGCTCATATTCTTCATCAGTGTAAGTTTGGCCAGAATCTATCACCCCCAAAGTGACAGCAAAGTCTGGGCTCATTTGACTGGTTTCTACAGTTTTCATTGACCCTTGTGATTATGATGGTAAAAGTTTCCTGTGCACATGGTGGAATGAGATGGCTTGATTGAAAGGTTTTCCCTGACACAGGATGACTATAAAAAGTACATTGTTTTCATACACTCTGATCTATTGGGCATTATTGCTAGCGCTATTTCCTTTATGTCCAGAATCAGTAATCTGTCTTTTTTCTTAGCATTTACCGTATTTAAATCAAGGAAGTATGAGGCAGTTTTGGCTGTGCTCATCAACCATGGAAATCCAAAGTAAATTTTGAGAACATCTAAATGTACATATTTTAAAAAGAGAGATCATTTTCTGGTATATTGAAACCAAATCTCTATTAGAGATTTCATGTTAGTTGAAGAGCTTTATATTTTGATTTATTTTGTTATATGCATTATAATTTAATAGAATACACACCATCTTTTTAAGCCATGCTCATGCTTTTACTTTCCTGGCCTTTGTTTTAGTTGATGGCAAATTCAGCCTAAAAGAGTAGTTAATATTAAATTTAGAATAGTCATATCATGCTGGTGATGGACTTTATACCAAACTAGAATTCTGAGACCCCATTATAAGATTGGAAAATACTGTATCAGTGTTGAAAGTCTGCAACTTGTCTTTTCAAAGCTCCATTATATTCCAACTACGTTTTAATTTTTCAGTTTATTAGAATGTGTCTCTTTTAGAGAACTTTAGCATACCAAAGAAAGATTTTGATAGTCCCTGCCCCCAAATTTATGACAATGCCAATTAAAATACAGTGTAATTATAATGCCCAAATGCTCATCTATAATGAATGCGGTTTTCTAAGCACACAATTTTCCAGTACATTTGGTCAATTTTCAATGAAAAATTATTTAATCTTTATTTGAGGTATTAGTTAAAGGCAACACAGCTTCACTCTAAGCACTTTGGAATTCATTCAAAGTTCAAATTGTTAAAAGTGATTCAATCTGTTCACTGTCTTGGGTTTTTCAGAGACTATCCACCTGTAGTAAACTGAAAAACCAGGAAAGACTGTATTGTTAGAACATTTTCCAATTGGCCATTAAGTACTTTCTGGAGATTTCTTCTCTGAAAATGATGGGCATGACATGCACTGTTTGTTCTATTTGTTTTGAGAAGCAGATAATAATAGCAACAAAGAAACAATCATCTTCAAGATGTACAAATATTCCCATATGGACACCATATGAATTCTCAAGGTTAAGGCACTTTGAAAGGGGTTTTGACTTTATGGAAGTTACATGGGCATAGGGATGGGAGAATCAGGCCAATGCTTATTAGTATGATTAAGCCATTCTTACAAAGTCTCTAACTAGAATAGAAACAGGTCATCCAGAACCTGATTGAAGTGAGGTAATGAATATAATAAGCTTCAGAAGCAAGAGAAATCAGAGTGCTTCCAAATGGTTTAGTTTGATTAGTATTAAAATTAGAGGGCTCTCATCTTGGAGTATTTAGTAATATCACCATTCTCAGATGCTATTCTAAAAATTCTGAGAAGTACTGTGGGACCCAGGTAAAGAGTAATTCTGATTATCCAGTTTCATTGTGAACATTTTATTCAAGGAAGAAATATTAGAACTTGTGAAAAGTACATGCCATGAAGTCATCAGAAATAGTATGCCTCTCTGTCTTGTAAATTCTTGATATTATGGACGTACTTCTTCTTGTGATCTTAATTGCCTGAAATCTATTTGGCGTGCTTTGTAATCTCTCCAAGTCAATAAAATGTTTTGTCTTTTGAACATATTTCTGTTTTAGCAGTCAGATCCAGCCAGTAGAGCAGATTTCTGAGTCTGATATTGAATGGTTTTATTTCAGAGCTTTGCAGATTGGGAACATTTTTGTAGTGAAAGCTACAAGGAAGGGAGATTTGCCCTATAAGTGTATATCCTAAAATCAGTCAAAACTTAACAAATTTAGGTCAAATATCTCAAAGTACGTTTTCAGTTCCTCAACTTTATAAAAGTTATAAAAATATTGTTGAAAAAATTTTTTCTTAACTACAAACCACTTTTCAGTATATCAAGATGAACAGAATTCAGTTGAAGAAGAAGAATCAATGTATCTTGAGGAAAAACAGTTCCGATGATTCCTTTTTGTTTTATGTAGACCTGTTCCAGCTGAATGCAGGTATGTGTGAGGAAGCTAGACGCTAAGCCCCATAATCTGTGTGTCCTTCCTCTAATGAGGTTTGGCCAAGAACTGTAACTGAGCCACAAAAACAGGTTATCCTAATTTGAGGCACTTTTGAGTTTTGTTTTGCAGAAACTTTGTGTCACTGCCTCTTGTTTGCATAAGGGAATTTGACAAACACAGCAAAATCCACTTAGATGCTGGTCTCTTGAGGAACAAGTGGGAGGCTATAGACCTAAACTGGACTCTGTTCAAGGAGCAGCTAAAAGAGGACCCTGGTGATCTCTTGGCTAGTTAGAAATTCTTCAAAGTCGTATCTTGTTCTTAGGAAGCAATCCCTAGGCATACCCTAATGAGATGCCTTGGAAAATGGCCTTCACCTGGTGGCTCATTTTATCAGTCTTTCTGGAACCTAGTACTGGGGGAAATTAACAAAAATCAAGCTCTTCTGTGAAGGCAGACAAGACTCTCTTATTCATCCCAAACATACAATTTAGAGGAGTGTAAAAAAAGAGTGGAACATTAACACAATATATATTGCAGAATCCATTTCTATAAAGTGTCATAAATTGTCAGACCTGGAAATTTCTCAAACCTAGAAATAATTTAGTCTAACCCACTCACCTCCTTTTCTTATTCCTTAAACTGAGGGCTGGGCTGATTCAATGACATAATTGCCAAGGCTTGTTTATGTGGCAGGGTGCAGAAGTAAGTGGCTACCTGGCAAGACTTAAATTTCCATTTCCCTGCCTAATGATCAGTTGTCCTTCTGGAGGGTATTTCTTTATAATAGACCTATTAAAGACATTCCCATAACCAACCAGTATTGCACACCCTTGACACATGACATCTTGTGAATTCCTAAATTAACAAGCGAAGTGTTTGTGCAACTTACCCCATTTTCACAATCTTTTCAACTTTCAATAAAGTTTTCTTTCTAAGGGACCAGTTTTTACTCTGACTGGAGTGTAGATGAAAACTGTCACTTGCTTTTACGTCTAAGTAAAATGTTCATATTCTAAGACACTAAGTCACTGCTGAGTTGAACATTCTAATCTTACAATTAGTGCTTTCATTGGCTTCTTCTGTTTCCAACTCTAGGGTTGAATATCTTGTGGAAGAGAGATTGGAAATGGAGATATCTATATATATCTATATATATAGATATATATATAAAATGTGTATATATATATAATGTGTGTGTCTATATATATATACATATTTTTTTTTCTTTTGTACGAGAGGCACGTTGACATAAAATGCTGACACTTAGCCAGGCCTACTCACTAGCCAGTTTTCTCTTTTGTCTGAGTATCACTGAATTTTGTGAGAAGTTGAAAATACAAATGTTAAATTTACTAATACCAGGAGTGTACTGTGTTTCTAAATTAACCTAGTGTAAGATATTTTGACAAAAATATTTTTAATTTCAAGAAGTGCTACACAATACACCATCTCCCTGTCTGTCCATCCATCCATCCATCCATCCATCCATCCATCCATCATCACCAAAAGGTTGACTTAGTCATCACTGAATTTCTAGTTGTTTTTTTAGCAGCATCCACATCACATGTTCCCTTTCTACAGTTGTCTCTTTAGTTATTTCTTTCATTCTCACAGTTTCCATGAGCTAATGTAGCTAATTCTCAAATACATACCAATTTTTTTCTTAAGTAGTCACTGCATTATACATTTCCTTAGTTAGGCCTCTCAAGGAAAGTAGGGTCTAATATTACCCTCATTTTATAGATGATTAATCTGAGCTCTGATTCCAAAGCCCATGCTTTGAACTTCTCTGCTCTATTGACTTTTAGAAAGAGCTGTACCTCTTGATGAATTTCTCCACCAGGATGATCAGCAGACAACACAAACTCACCATGCTCCAAAGCAAGTGATGATCTCCCTTGGGAATATCAGCAACAACTCCAGACTTTACTCACCTCTCTTTCTGTTAGTGGAACCACCATCCTAGTCTGGCCTGAGACCTCAGTGTCATTTTCAATTGCTTGCTCTTTCTCCATCTCTTCTTCCGATTCAGTAAGCTGTGTGGTCCTTTCTCTGCAGTATCTCTGACAGGTGTCTCTTTCTTTCCATTGCCACTCATGCCCCCAAACCCCAACCATCTTTACCTCTTACTTGAGTGCTAAATTGGCCTCTAATTATTTTTTTCCATGTCTCTTGTTCCTCTGCAATTAATTTTATTTGCCTTTTCTAGGTTAAGCTTCTTAAAGCACACCTCCAATTACCCACTTAAATCCTCAAAATATTTCAAAGCTTCATCACTGGCTACTAAATGAAGAACAGATGCTTCTAGTTGATGTTCAGTGTCTTCCTTTATAGTAGAGGTTAAAAAACAAACAAACAAGCCTCAAGTATCTACACCCGTCAGACGTATATGAAGCAAGGTTTAAGAAAAGCTTTTGTCTTTACTACAAACAACAACAAGCCAGCCTAGACATGAGAATAAATGGCAGCTGACACTTGCAGAGGCAACAGGAGATACGAGGACCTGTAGCCATCAATAGAGTTTCTGCCCTGTCCAGGGGTCCACTTCTGCTCATCTCCACTGATTACTGACTTGTTGGAAGGCAGGCCCGGAATTGCTGCCAGAACTTCAGATCTTTCAAGAGAAGCCAAACACTTAGACTTTTATATGTAATTCTCCCATTATTTAAATACTGGTAGCTAATTCAAATACAACTAGCTCCCTGTCTTTCTTTCTATTTCTGCAGTTAGAAAATAACACTAAACACTGACCAGGCCAAACAAGTCATCAGGTAGCTAAATTCAGCTCATGGTCTGCAAGTGTGCTCCCATTGTATGTACTGTGCTTCTCTTGCTCCCCTATGTAGGCTTTATGTTCCATGCCCCACCTTCCTCCCATCATGACTTCTGTGGTCTTGTCTCTCTGCCTTTGTTCTTGTAGTTCCTATCCCAAGGAAAGCCTTCTTTACATCCAATCTATTGAAACCTTACCTATCATAGCAGTCTACCTTAAATTCTATATCCTCCACAAAGTTCCTCCTGATGCTGTCAGCCAGGCATCTTACTTTCTTACAAACGTTGAGTCATCTCTTATGTGGCCCGTTTCCTCACTCTGCCTTGCACATTGGCTGTTGATACTTACCTGCTCCTACTTGACTGGAAGATGCGTGAGGTAAGACCATCTCTGGAACCTCACAGTCTTTGTCAATGGCATATAAATATAGCTGAAGTTCAATAAATCTTATATTGAACTTGCCAAGGATGGGAGGAAGAGTCTCTGTGTTTGAGTATTTTTGTTTCAATTTAGAAATTGCAGCTCCTCTGGTTCTTATCTAAAGAAGGTGGGTTCATCCAATCCTCTTCTTCCTTCCATAGCCCAGATACCATTACACCGTGTCTGTGAAAACTCACCTTTGTGGCACAGTATGTGACATGGAATCTGCTTACTTTAAGGAGAAAAAGCATCATTGTGCAGGAAGATCTTCTGGTATATGGAAGGTTGATCCTAGCCAGGATCCTTTCTCAATAATAGGATCCTAGCCCATTCCTTTCTCAATAATAAGGCTTCATTCAGATTTGGTCATTCTTGTTCTCATTTAGAGCCCTTTTAATTCCTCTTTGAGACACCATGTAGTATCACTCAGTCTTCAGAGTCAGTATTCTGAATCTGAACTCTCTCTGCTATACCATATCAAGTTCTGAACTGCTTCTACTGATCAGATAACAGGCAATCCGGCGGGCTACCACATAGCCAATGAATGACCACAGAATACATCGGGAACTTAGTCATGCATATTTAAAAGCACTCAGCCTGAGCACATTTTTATCGATGAATGGTAAGTGCTTTCACATACCTCTACCACCATACTGCAGTTTACAAAGAAACCTACCACAGCAGTTAGACCCTCAACTTTCAGTTGTAGAAAAGCCGTTACAGAAAGCAGTAGTTCTTTACAATGTTGATGCTTCAGCGTGTCCTAATTCTTGTGCTGTAAGCAGGTTGGGGGTTTTCGTTATAGTTTAAGAAACTTTACTCAAGCCAGGACATGCCCTAAACTATATCCTAGTGAGCAGAGTTGTAGTTCTGTTTGTATCTAGCATAAAACACATCAAAAGACTATTAGAAATATTCAGTGTTATGATATTCAAGAAAATCTAAAAGAAAACTACCCATTTCCCAGCCATCTAACATGTAATCATTCATTTGATTTGTTTCCTTTCAGTATTTCTTCAAATCTGCAAATACCTTTTACCTAATGTTAAGCATACTTTATGTGTGGTAAGCACACATTATGAACTAAAACTTTGTTTTATGTTAAATATTTCCTAACCTAACAAAAATGAGTCTCGTATATCCCAGTATGTTGTTGCATCTTTTAATGGAAAGTGATCTAGAGATATAAAAGGACCTGCATGCGTATATCCTGAGGTATTTATTTCCTTGAGAGATTAAGAAAACAAATTGTAAAGTAACAATAATCTCACCAACCATAGCATAGCCTCTCACTTCGTTTATTATTTGCTGATGCTAGAAACACAATCCTATGATGAGTACGCACAATAGAGATTCATATAGAAACTAAAGAAATATTGCAAGACAGATGCTGGCCAGTATACATTGTTAAATGGATTTAACTTGTATTTATGAAACATTTTGACTCTTGAAGAATTGACACTGATGCCTTATCAGCCAGTACTGAGTCACATATGGTCCAGGAGGTATTTCCTGAGGGAATACTAGGAATTCTCCGAAGTAGAGAGGCTGGCAGGGCCATCTCCCTCACTTGTTAACTTTCAATATATTAAATGATATTGCAGTCTGTGTACTCAGTTAAGTAGGTTTATGGATTATATATATATTTTTTTTAAATAAATTTATTTATTTATTTTTGGCTGCGTTGGGTCTTCGTTGCTGCATGCGGGCTTTCTCTAGTTGTGGCGAGCAGGGTCTACTCTTCGTTGCGGTGCGCGGGCTTCTCGTTGTGGTGGCTTCTCTTGTTGTGGAGCACGGGCTCTAGGCATGTGGGCTTCAGTAGTTGTGGCTCACAGGCTCTAGAGCGCAGGCTCAGTAGTTGTGGCGCACGGGCTTAGTTGCTCCGCGGCATGTGGGATCTTCCCGGACCAGGGCTCGAACCCTTGTCCCTTGTATTGGCAGGCAGATTTTCAACCACTGCACCACCAGGGAAACCCTGGATTATATTTTTTAATTAAAGAAATTAACTCACATAATGGACAAGTAGCTTAAGAAGATTTCAGGAAAGAAGTAGAGGGTTGAAGATGATACTACTAATAACAAGCCGAGAAATTTTTAACAAACATAAAAATTGTTTTGCATAATTAGTGGATGACAAGGAGAAATATATATAATTTATTTTGATATATTATTAAACAGTCTTTTTCATTCTCAATACCTGTAATTCCTTTCGACACTGTTTAAAATTTTATTTATTTATTTATTTTATTTATGGCTGTGTTGGGTCTTCGTTTCTGTGCTAGGGTTTTCTCTAGTTGTGGCAAGCGGGGGCCACTCTTCATCGTGGTGCGCGGGCCTCCCACCACCACGGCCTCTTTTGTTGCGGAGCACAGGCTCCAGACGCGCAGGCTCAGTAGTTGTGGCTCACAGGCCCAGTTGCTCCGCGGCACGTGGGATCCTCCCAGACCAGGGCTCGAACCCGTGTCCCCTGCATTGGCAGGCGGACTCTCAACCACTGCGCCACCAGGGAAGCCCTCGACACTGTTTTTAAAGGCTACCCTTGCCGCCTGAGCTTCAGTGTGCTGGGCGGCAGCACAGAATGTCTGCGTTTGTGGCCAGGAGCTGTGAGCGATGAGCCTGGGGGTCCCAGAGCTCCTTGGGCTGATGAGGCAGCTGCACTAGGGACCTCGGAAACTACACTAGAGAAGCCTTGTGTTGAGGGGACTCGGTGGAGCAGGCATGGAGGGATATCAGCTGAGGATTCGAAGGACGCTCATCCCGCTAACTCCTCTCCTCTGCCTTGGTGCTTTATAGCCCCCTAGCCCAGCCCCAGTGAAGGAGCAACAGAGGGAAGAAGGGAGAGAAACCCTGGCACTGAGAGCAAACTTCAGCTGCTCTGTGGAATTGGGGGCCTAAAAGAGAAATCCGAGTCATTTATAGAAAAGTAAAGATTTTTAAAAATAGATCTGAGTTTGTAGCCTGAAAATTATACCAGGTTCTTTACGCAGAGAGCAGTTTTAGTTCCCCTTTTTTATCTTCCTGTTCTAGACCAGTGGTTCCCAAACTTGTCTGCACATTGGTTCCACCTGGGGAGCTTAAAAAACTACAAACTCCTGTGTCCCATCCCCAGTGATTGTCATTTCAGTTGATCTGGGGTGGGGCCTGTGCTTTGCAATTTTTGGTTTGTTTGGTTTTTTGTGTGTGTTTTTAGGCCGTGCCGTGCGGCGTGTGGGATCTTAGTTCCCTGACCAGGGATGGAACCTGCGCCCACTGCATTGGAAGTGTGGAGTCTTAACCACTGCACTGCCAGGGAAGTCCCTGCAATTTTTAAAAGATCCCAGGTGATCCTAATTTGCAGAGAAGTTTGGGAATCACTGTTCTAGAACATTTCCAGTGTTCTGTCAATACATAAATAACTTAGTTAATTTCTGTGCCTTTTTTAACAGGAAGACCACCTACTCCTGATGACTGATTTTGAACTACAAAAATCCAAATACATTTTGAAATTAAAACTTACAAGTAATCGTGCTCCAATACCAAAGACAAACATGACTGTAAAAATTTTCCCTACAGTCTTTTAACCGATAGCTGTCTGCAAAATGCAGTGTTGTTCCCACACAGATTACCATATAATTGGATGTATGTATGTATGTACATATGCATTGGATGGAGAAATATCTGAATAGCTTTCTTTTCTTTACCATATGCCACACTAGTGCCTTGGGCAGGGCACCCTTTCCCGCTATTCCCCGTAAGTAGAAGCTACTCAGAGTAAAGATGAAAATATCACTTCCATGTCTAGACTAAACCTTTATTTTCTTTTTCAAGTACCTAATCCAATTGATTCTACCTTATAAAGGCCCTTGAATATCATTCTTCTCCCCATGCCCCTAGTTCAGACCAGTGTCTCCTTCCTGGATTACTGCAGTAGATTCCTAACTGGTTTTCCTGCATCCTGACTTGTTCCCTTCCAGCCTATTCAGTTATCACAACACACACCACTCTGTAATCCAGTTCTCCATTTCACTCCACATTATTTTCCAGCATCCAACACAGTACATGGCACGTAGAGGATAGAGAATAAATATTTCTTGTGTAAATGAAGGAATATAGGTCTTTGCCCTCTTTCCTCCTTATTATACACCACTCCCAGCTCCTCTCAAACTAGAAAGCTCTCTGGCTAAAAACAGATGAGTCATGAAGCATGGCTACAAGAGCAACCATGTGAGGAAACAGACACACATATGCTCCTCAGCAGAACTTCTTGACATCGCCAATTTGGAGGTTATGATCAAATGCCAAGTCTGTTGTCATGGTCTTCTAAAAGTTCTGGGGGGGAGAACATTTCTGCCTTTTCATTTCTGGAATTAGCACCGTACTATGTAGAGTGAATAATTAGCTACAGGTTTGTGAATGGTTTTTGTTACGTTGGTTCAAATTTATAGCTCCATGTTTTTATATTCTGTATATTAGTCTGCCCATGATATTTCACTGACTTTTACTATACCTCTAAATATTCTTTATTCAATTGCCAGGAATTTGGTGGGTCATAGTAGCAATTTTTAATTTTAAACTTAAAATTACCAAGTGCAGAGCATAATGTGTCTAAAGCTGCACTTTCCTATAACTCTTTAATCTCAGGGTAAGTAGTAATAATTAGAAGATTAATGAACTTCAAAAGTTTCTTGAGTCTTTTTAAAAACCATGTTGTGTGTAAATTTTCTGATTATTTCTACAGTGGAAATATACATTTATATTTTAAAATTTGACAATGGACTTTATCTGATTACTCCTTATCTCCAGCAGCATGGGGCACATGGCATGTTCGGCAGTTAGGGACCTACAAAATAAAGGTGATTGGCAAGAAAATAAAAGCAAGTAGCCTTCTCTTGTTTTTTTTTTTTTTTTTTTTTTAATAAATCTGTTATTTCTGTTGTCTCATCAAGTTCCCCAATCACTTGGTGAATCTTTGAAGGCATCAGCCATAGTGTCTATCGTCTACTAAGCAGTGATCACTATGGTAGATTTTGTAAAATGTGAAAGGAAACATTCTTCTATTCTGTAAAATTTTGTCTTTTGACATTTACTATAAAAGAAGTAGTAATGATGTGGAGTGACTTCCATAATATACAAAATACAACAAGGGAACGATGTGAAAGCAAATAACCCACTCATCACTAGTCTTTTAATGGGAGCTGCCATCTTTTCTGGACCCCAGATGCCTGGTATTGGATTAGTCATAATTCTTGGTCCAGGACATGCTGTCATCATTTGACTTAACATGACCCTCTTTTATTTATTTGTTTTAATAACATAAAAATGTCCGTATAAAGAGCTTACCACCTAACCCAAGAACTGGATTATTATATTTATCTTAAATTTATCTGTACTTCTTTTCTGACCCTCCTATCTCCCCTCAGGGGTAAGCAATATCCCAAATTTTGTATTTATTATTCCTTTTAAAAATAGTTTTATTTCATACACATAAACAAAGAGATGCATATATCTAAACAATACATTGTTTAGTTTGATTTAGTTTTGCTTCCTTTCATTCAACATTGTTGCTAAGGTTTGTCCATGTCCTTGTATCTGTAATTCATTCCGTTTTTACTGTTTTATAATATATGCTGAACATGTACCACAATTGATTTATCCATTTTCCTGTGAAGGGGAATTTGGAATTTTCAAAGCTGTTGCTATTCTGAATTGTGATATATGATCTCTCTTATCTGGGTCTCTGGTGCACACATGCAAATATTTATCTTGCATATATACTTTGGAAGGCACTTGCTGGCCGTAGGGTATACTCGTTTTCAAATCTACACGATTTACAACTTTACAAATTGTTTTCATAAAACCAGGAAGACAGTTTCACTTTCTAACACTTGGTATTGTCAGACTACCTAATTTTTGCCACAAATTTTGAAAAATGATATTGCATTGTGATCTGATATGCATTGTCAAGTTTTTTGATGAGATTGATCAACTTCATCTGATTATTGGCCAAATGTGTTTTTTTTGTATAAAACTTATTCCTTTCTCCCGTTTTTCTTTTTTCCTTATAGATTTGTATGACTTTGTATATTCTTGATACCATCACCTTCAGTTATATGTGTTTCAAGTGTCTTCTCCCATTTTGTGGCTAGTCTTGCCATTTTCTTTTTTTCTTAAATACATGTTACATTTTATTTTATTTTTATTTATTTTTTCTTTTGGCTGCGTCAGGTCTTAGTTGCGGCATGCGGGATCTGCATTGCGACATGCAGGCTTCTCTCTAGCTGTGGCGTGCAGGCTCAATAGTTGCAGTGCGCTGGCCCCAGAGTGTGTGGGCTCTGTAGTTGTGGTGTGTGGGCTCCAGAGTGCATGAGCTCTGTAGTTTGCAGCATGCAGGCTCTCTAGTTGAGGCGTGTGGGCTCAGTAGTTGTAGCACACGGGCTTAGTTGCCCCATGGCATGTGAGATCTTAACTCCCCAACCAGGGGTCAAACCTGCGTCCCCTGCATTGGGGGACATTGCATTGGAAGGCGGATTCTTAACCACTGGACCACCAGGGAAGTCCTGCCATTTTCTTTAAGTGTCCTGTTTTAATATGGTTAACTGTATCAATATTTTTCTTTATGAATTAAGCCATTTTACACACAAACATGCACCCACTTATTAAAATCTGGTATTTAACATATGCATATGATTGTGTATATAGATACATTTCTAGATATCATTATTTTTATGATTCCAAATCTCATGATTTGAAAAACAAATTATTTGTGGGATGGGGGATACCAAAGCATTTATACAACATTGATTGCAAGTGATTTTCTGAATAGAGATCTGTTTAAAGAAACAGTGGGGCTTCCCTGGTGGCGCAGTGGTTGAGAATCTGCCTGCTAATGCAGGGGACACGGGTTCGAGCCCTGGTCTGGGAGGATCCTACATGCCACGGAGCGGCTGGGCCCGTGAGCCACAACTACTGAGCCTGCACGTCTGGAGCCTGTGCTCCGCAACGGGAGAGGCCGAGACAGTGAGAGGTCTGTGCACCGCGATGAAGAGTGGCCCCCGCTCACCGCAGCTGGAGAAAGCCCTCGCACAGAAACGAAGACCCAACACAGCCATAAATAAAAAAAAAAAAAAAAAAAAAGAAACAGTGCATCTTAGTATTGAATAAATTGTGCGTTCTACATTTATTTATTACATGCAGAACTCCAATTTTAAAGATTCTACTGATACTTTTCTGTTTATCTCAGGCCAAAAAAATTATACCTTATACACAATGAGAATGTGTATTCTTTCTAGACATAATATCTTCTTGTAATTATTTGACTTTTTTTTAACATCTTTATTGGAGTATAATCGCTTTACAATGGTGTGTTAGTTTCTGCTTTATAACAAAGTGAATCAGCTATACATATACATATTTGACATATATTTATAGGCAGATAACTAATGATGAATCCAAAACGTAAGAAATCACTACATAATACCTTTTGAGTCATAACATAAATGCCAGGACATAAAATCATAGCTAACTCTTATTGAGTGAGTACTTGCTAAGTACCAGGCACCATTGTAAGCATCTCATAGGCATTAACCTATGTAGTTCTCACAGCCACCCTATGAGGTAAGCACCGCTATTCCCACTTACACATGATAACACTGGGACAGAGGTCAAGCCACTTGCCCCAGTTGTCCTGGAAAACAGTGGAGCTAGAATCTGAACTCAGGCTGTCAGGACACTTTTGAAAAGACAAAAGGGACTGCTGTTCAGAACACCTTGGGACAGTAGGTGTAACCAGGCAGGAAGTCCAGCCAACCAAGATGTGTGGCCACCTAGCCATGCAACACCTTCCAAGGATTTTTATCCCTTTGGAAACAAAGAACATAATCTGTTTCCTGTGGGTCTTTGCACTTTTTAATATGTGAAAATTGATAGCTAGTCCTTTTCCTTTTAGCTTTGAGTAGTCATTCACACATTGAGGCATCAACATAGAGCCAGACTCAGCATCTGGGGTCTCGCCAAAGTGGGCCTTACAAATTCCTTGCTCTGTCTTCTCCATGTCCTCTCAGCCAGAGAGGCCTCCGTGCTAAACGTGTGTGCGTCTTAAGGATTGGTCCTCGCACTGTGATCTCTTTTATTATAGGCAGAAGTAAAGATGACACATCTAAGCCTTCATGCAGTGTGAGAGGGAGGAAGGAAAGAAAAATTGGGTTTTTGAAATATAGCTCAAAAGTGAGAGAGCAGTGAAGCTGAGACCATAGGACTTTCAAGTCCTTATTTGGCTTTTCTGCTGATTTATCATCATAAACATTGCTGCTTTTTAAAAAAAAATCTATGATGGGGAACAAATCAACATTGGTCTTCTTAAAGCGCCCTGAAAAACATAGTGTGTGAGTGACCATCATTTACTACTATTTTTGTGTAAAAATAAATTAATGTAAGGTTTCTCTTTCTTTGTCTAACGTAACTGGGTTCATTTTGAGGCCAGGTGTTGTATATACTTTAAAAATTTCTCTATATTATGATGTTTTGACATCTTAAAAAGAAAACTTTCTGGCTGGGAGAACTGGCCCTTTCTGGGGTGAGCTAATTCCTAGAGATAGCAAAGATCCCAGTGCAGGCATGCCTTTGATATGCAAACTCACCAGTCAAAGCAACACCTCCTCTATCTGGTCCATACACCCCAGGAGCAGTATTCCTCTGCTTTAATTATCCCAAGGCCAGGAACCAGGCAACTAGAGGACCATCCCTATAGTCCAAGGCCCTTTGGAATTATTGATAGTAGACCATCCTAACCATTTACCTGCCCTGTCTTGCTTTTCCCACAGAAACCCCAATAAAGGTGGAGGCCTAAGCTTTCCTTGAACTCCTGTCTTCTGCCTGTGACCACCCGGGGGGTTTTTCCATGTGGCCCTGCGTGCACCTCCTCTCTAGGACATGTGAGTGTAATTAACTTTGTCTTTCTGAGTCTCTCTGTCTCCTCTTGTGGCCACCCCTGACTGACCACCTCATGAAACAACACAAAACAGGCTAGAAATTTGAAAACAGAAAAACTTAAAAATCAAGGGAAAGAGGGAAATCAACAAAGTGCTCTGGGAATCACTCTTCAAAAAGCAGCAGCAGAATGTTCTTCTGAGATGTTTGTTCATCAGACTGTCAGCAGCTCCACCTGCACCTAACTTTCAACTCCTTGACTGCATGAATGCCTCATGCTGTTGTCTGTGGATGAGGAGGGGCAGCTGTGTACGGTAAAGACAAAGAATGGTACTGCATCAAAGCAACGCTTCTTTGTCAGGGCTGGTCCTGATTCAGGTGCTATTCATTTATAAAGAAGCACTACAATTGAAAACTTGAAAACGTTTTCTTTATTTAATAGGTTTCTTGGTTGTGTTTTTTGATGAAGTGCTTTTATTGACTCAACAATATTAACCTTGTTGAATAGAGCATCTACACAGATGAGAAAAATCTGATCATTATCTTGTAATGAGCTGTGAGTGATTCTTTGGCATTCCCTTATTGCCTTCATACAGAAGCCAGTACATTTGGCTTGACATTTGACTTAATTTCTCTTAGCCATGTCCAGAAACAGAAGCTCTTAAACTGAGCCACAGCTATTAATCATATAACAGGTGATTACTAAATGTGGAAGGAACAATGGAGGGAGTCACCTATTATTTTTAGACTCTAATGTGATCCTTATTTTATCATGTTTTCCTGAATATTGGCATGCTTGAAATTCAAAGGGGAAAAGAAACTGGCTTCTCCGTTGTAGAATGAAAGTTATAGCTCAAGTTTATCTAAAAGCTACTTTTTACTTAATGGTTGAGTTTTATTAATAAGTAATATATTTTTAATATGTTATCAATAATGGTAAAGAAATAATTTGGGGAGAAGAACACCTACCCCTATATCTTCATTTCACATGGAGCCTTGGCTATTCAGGATGGTATTCGAAAACCTTCATGTTGGTTGTAAGTTATAAATTTATTTGATTATTCACTTGAGGTATTCCAGAGATTATCTAGAGATTCTCTTTCTGAATTTTTTGGTAATTTTTTGCATGTAATTCAAATGAAATTCTATTTATTTAATGAAGGTATATTTTGGAATTTCAAGAACTACAAGTCAGATAAAAAGCCTCATTTATTAGCCCCAGGAGATCACTATAAAACTCAGACATAAAATTAATTTCTCACAACACACAAAAGATAGAACTCCCTAGGTTATGGCAGCCGTCAGGAAACAGTGATATATTGTTCTTCTCCACTAAGTTGCTTCACCACCAGCAGGTTTTAGTTAACATTATTATGATAGTGAATGACCCTAAAGAGGGCTCCCTCGCTCACTTAAGTCTCCTTCCTAATAACCTACAGCTGTGTGAACACCATCAGCTATGGGAGTTTCTGATGGGCATATTAAAAGTGTTGGAATGTCACTCCATATGGTTCTTGTGGGCTTCCTTTGACGACTCATAATATTCCGTCAGTCCAGCTGTCAATGGCCAATTCCTCAGCTGGGCTGATGACTTGAAAAGCTACTCACCAGTCTTTGTTTCTCATTGTTGCTATTAAAAAGCCAGGAGCTCTTTGTTTGCAGTGGGTAAAAAATGAAGAGGTTCTCGCGTTGAATTAACGCAGCCAAGGTTCTGAATAGGACCGTCTCCTCAAACCTCTGTAAACTTCTGGTTTTTTACACACTAAAGTACACTTGGTTGTGGGGACGCAAAGTGACTTGGAGGAGAAATTGTTATTGTTTCAATTGCATGGAAATATAATCACACATTTGCAAAAGAGGCCCCGAATGCAGCCCTGGGCACAAGTTTAAGAGTGATCTTATTTTGTTGGCTTGTAATGGACGTATTTAACTTTAGAACTTGTTTGCTGAAGAAAAACAATGAACGTAAAGAGGTAATGTTTTACTGTAAAACTTTAATTTAGAAAGAATTAGTGGGATCATTACATCCTTTATTTGGGAAAACAAAGAGGGGCATTACTGGAAAAGAGCAGAAAATCTACAAACTATATGTAAAATTAAATAGAATTTAAGGGGAAAAAGAGGTAAATATATAAAGCCTAATTCTGTAAAGAGATTAAAGTTTTACTTTTTTACTCTTTTTATTTTGGGACTAAATCTTAATTTAGAACCAGTCTTACAGAGCATTGGCAATTGATTGCTTACATTGTCAGAGGAAAATAATGTGTTGATGTTTATATGTTACCCTTGTTGATTTTTAGACATTTGCCTTTTATTATTGGAAAATTATTTTGTTTTAAGAAGATTGGTAGAAAGGAGACAGTTTCTAGGGAAAAGAGTTTAGAATGATTGCCTTCATATATTTAGGCTTCTCTTTAAAAATTCATTTAATTTCTCTATGTTTCTGTTTACCTGTTTTCATAGAAGGCAAGAAAACACCAAATTAACTCCAGGATATGAGGAATGTCTTTATAAATATTTATAAATACTTTTCCAGTAGTTCTAAGGCCTGTACAAGTGATTTTGAAACAAAAATGAATAATAAATGATTATTCCTATTTCATTAGGTGTTAGAGTCTGTGAAACATTCCTAAATCTCCAGAATCAGTTAAAGCATGTTTTTATATCAGCTCAAAGCTAAAGACTCTAAGGAATATTAGCAGAGCTTCATTTACCCAAAATTAATGGGCCCTGATGCAGTTGGAATTCTACGAAAAAGGGTATCATTGTATGATCCACACCTCTCTAATTACGCAGCTACTTTGTTTTAATGCTCTCCTCACATTTCTGACGGTTCACGTATATTGTGGCAGCCATTTACTAATATCTCTTACTACTTTGTCTTTCCTCATACGTTTCATGTCTTCATCCTGAAGACATGTTTTTGTAAGAAACTTTTCTATTATACCTTGCAAACAAATCTCAGTAGTTAGCCCCTTAAGTCTTTTCTTACCTACTGTAAGAAATGTAATAATTATTTAAAATGCTCGCTTGAAGTTGGAAAGCAGATGGAAAGAAAGTGCTTTATTCACTTATTAAACTGTTTTCTACAATGTGTTGACTTATTTAAGATACATCTTAGAAAACAGGATGCTAAATATTGCCAGAATGAGGATAGAAGAGAGTGAACATTTGAAATTTGGAGGGTTTATTAAATATTGGCAATCGAGTACTTAAGTGTAACATATAGAGACCATATATATAATACAGTAAATAATTTTGTTTCTTAAATACTTCAACCAGGATTTCATTATCACAAGCCTATTTGTGGTTTTATTTCACAAAACATTGAGAAAGAAGAGAAAGATAAGAAAGAAAAAGCACAAGATAAAAATTAGAAAGATGTCCAGCACAATGATTGATTACTTTTTTATATGATAATACTGGGTCTGTTTTATCTGCATTTGGAATAAAATTATGGCAAAGTCAGTGAACACCCACCCCCCTCCCACCCAGATGTTCCCTAACATGTTCTAACAGAGGACATACAGGAAGGAAACATCTTGCTTATTTAGATGTACCTTAATCAGTGAGTTAGGTTATAAAAATTAGGCCCTGTGGAATTAGGCCCTGAGAAGATGAAGAATAGGAACATTATTTCACAATAAAAAATAAACTGGAATTTTGGGAGCTCAGGGAGGCTGAAAATTCAGTTATTGAAAAAATGACTGAGGGTGCTAGAACAGTTGGACATCCACGGGCAAAAAAGTGAATCTAGACCCAGGCCTTCCTTACACACTTCACCAAAACTAACTCAGAATGGATCTTTGACCTAAATGTAAAATGTAAAACCATAAAACTCTAGAAAATAACATAGGAAAAAAAAATCTAAATGACCTTGGGTATGGCAGTGACTTTAGATATAACACCAAGGTACCATCCATGAAAAAAATAATTGATAAACTAGTCTTCATTAAAACTAAAAATCTGCTCTGTGAAGGACAATGTCAGGAGAAAGAGAGACAAGCCACAGACTGGGAGAAAATATTTGCAAAAGACCTGTCTGATAAAGGATATTATCCAAAATATACAAAGAACTCTTAAAACTCAACAATAGGAAAATGGGCAAGAGAGCTCATCCACCATATGAAGTTACAGCAAGAAGATGGACATATATGAACCAGGAAGCAGGCCCTCACCAGGCACTGAATCTGCCAGTGCCTTCATCTTGGACCTACTGGTCTCCAGAACCATGAGAAATAAATTTCTGTTGTTTATAAACGCCCCCCCCCCGAAAAAAAAAATGGGCATGAGACCTGAATAGACACTTAACCAAAGAAGATATACATATGGTAAAAAGCACATGAAAAGATGTTCCATATTATATGTCATTAGGAAATTGAAAATTAAACAACAATGAGATACCACTACACACCTGTTAGAATGGCCAAGATGCCCAACGCTGACAACACGAACTCCTGGGGTGGGTATAGAGCATCAGGAACTCTCATTCATTGCTAGTGGGATACAAAATAGTACAGCCACTTTGGAAGATGGTTTGACAGTTTTTTACAAAACTAAACACTCTTACCATATGAGCCAGCAATTGTGCTCCTTGGAATTTACCTTAATGAATGGAAAACTTATGTCTACATAGAAGCCTGTACAAGGATGTTTATAGCATCTTTATTCATAATGCCTCCAACCTGGAAGCAACTAAGATGTCCTTCAGTAGGTGAATGGATAAACTGTGGTATCTCCAGACAATGAAATATCACTCAGCAACTAAAAAGAAATGAGCTATCAAGTCATGAAAAGACATGGAGGGCCCTTAAATTAATATTACTAAGTGAAAGAAACTGAAAAGGCTACATACTGTACAATTCCAACTATATGACGTTCTGGAAAAGGCAAAACTATGGAGACAGAGATCAGTGGTTGCCAGGGGTTAGGGGGAGGGAAGGATGATCAGGCAGAGTACAGAGGATTTTTAGGGCAGTGAAGTTATTCTGTGTGATACTACAATGGTGGATATGTGTCATTAAATATTTGTCAAAATTTATAAAATATACAACACCAAGAGTGAACACTAATGAAAACTATGGATGTTGGGTAGATAATGATGTGTGCATGTAGGTTCATCGATTTTAACAAACACCATATCCCCCTGTGGTGTCGGATGTTGATAGTGGGAGAGATTGTGCATATGTGGGAGCAGGGGGCATACGGGAACTCTGTACTTTTCTGCTCAATTTTGCTGTGAAATTAAAACTGCACTAAAAACTTAAGTGCACTTAAATGGCTGAGGACATTTAAAGACTAGAACTGATATTTTATCTCCAGATACCTCAAGCAGCTGTGAGCTGCTGCACATCTCCCTTTATGGCCACAGACCTTCTATGAAGGCAGTTCTGTGTGTCCTTGAGCTAGTCGTAATTTGGGGGAGTAAAGAACTTGGAATGGTGGCATCAGTGAAGCATGGAAAAAGCTCACAAGGAAAACCAGGGCATGGAGAGAGTACCTGTCAGAGAAGCAGCTGCTAGGTGGACCGTTCAGGAGTGAACCAGCTCACCTTTTCCCTAGAAAGATACTAAGGAAGGTAACTGTTGGGTGGAGGTTGCACTTGGGGGGCTGGGACGATAGTTGGTAGAAAAGCCAACATCTGCTTGCATACCTGCACATAGGAGGTATTTTATTTTGCATTTTGTAATGCTTCTTTTGGGGTAGGTAGGGGATAAAATAATGAAGAAATAAGTGTTCGATGCATGATAGATACTATTTAAAGTTGTAAGTGAATGGCGAGAAAATGTAAGAGGCAAACTTAGCACACGATGGGTAAGAATAAAGGTGTTAAATATAAGCATTACATGAAAATATATCATTAATTTTCCATTTTTTAAAGCACCATAGCAATTTTATAAAGGGGACATAAAAATGAGTATATTTTAAGCTAATGTTTATGGGTGCCTGAAGAAATAAAGAATATCGAGGGAAATAGAAACTTTTTAAATTCTAAACTGTGACATAAGGAAATCTCATAGTTCAGTCAACTAGAAGGGAGATAAAATAGTGTCCAGGCATTTCTTAATTGGAAATTTCTTTTTCTCAGCCCAAAAAGAAACTTTCCATCTGTTCTAGCATCTGCTTACTGTGGTTCAAGAATTTCTCCAATTTAACAAGTAGGTGTGACAGTTGTGACATCCGGGAATTTTTATAAGGAAGCACAAAAGAGTTGGAGTGGCTGATAACTGGTTTCATAAGCTTTTCGCAGATTCCTTATATACACACAGAATTAAAATAGCTCATCACATGGCATGTTTATACCTTTTATTAAAAAAAAAACTCTTTCAATTGATCGATATTGGAATTGTACTTTTTAAAAACCTATTTATCATGAGAAGAGCAGAAAGTGGTTTTGCCCAATTACAGGCCATGGTAGGATTTAGGAGATGTGACTTCTAGGTCTGTTGGTGAGGCTAATCCCCTTGTGGCTTTCAGAAAGTTGCCTCATTTCTCTTTGACTCAATTTGTCCACTGGTTAAAATGCAAATTTAAATACCTGCCTATTCTGAATATACTGGAATGTTGAGGAAGAAAATATACTAGGCATATAGTTGCTATAGACTGAATATTTCTGTCCCTCTCTATATTTCTATGTTGAAACCCTAATGCCCAATGCGATGGTATTAATAGGTAGGGCCTTTGAGAGGTACTTAAGCCATGAGGGTGGAGCCCTCATGAATGGGATCAGTGACTTATAAAAGTGGCTCCAGAGAGATCCCTAACTCTTCCACTATGTGAGGATACAGGCTATGAACCAGGAAGCAGGCCTTCCCAATAAACACAACCATTTTGACACCTTGATCTTGGACTTCCTAGACTCCAGAACTGTAAGAAATAAATTTTTATGGTTTCTAAGTTACTCAGTCCATCACATTTTGTTATAGCAGCCTGAACGGATTAAGAGAAAGGTATATATGGGGCTTCCCTGGTGCACAGGGTTAAGAATCCGCCTGCCAATGCAGGGAACATGGGTTCGAGCCCTGGTCCGGGAAGATCCCACATGCCGTGGAGCAACTAAGCCCGCAAGCCACAACTACTGAGCCTGTGCTCTAGAGCCCACGAGCCACAACTGCTGAGCCCACGTGCCACAACTACTGAGCCCGCGCGCCTAGAGCCTGTGCTCTGCAACGAGAAGCCACCGCAATGAGAAGGCTGCGCACTGCAAGGAAGAGTAGCCCCTGCTCACCGCAACTAGAGAAAGCCCGCGCACAGCAACGAAGACCCAACGCAGCCAAATATAAAAAATAAATAAATAAAATTTAAAAATAAAAAAAATTCTTTAAAAAGTTTTCTAAAAAAAAAAAAAGAACAGTATATGAATGCAAATGAAGATCATTACAGTTGAGTCTTCCCCCACCTCTTATGTTTGCTTAGAAACTCTGGATTCTGAAGTTTTCTAATGTCTTGCTTTCATTTGAGGGAAAAAAACATGATCTTAAAAAGTTTAGAACTTCTGAATATGTCTTGAATATGTAAAATTTTCTTTCCCCCTTTTAAAAACTTAAAAAAATTTTTATCTTAATTTATTAAATTATTTTTGGTTTGTCTTTATAGCTATATACCGTCTCCAGTATTTCATTGTGCTTTTCAGTGAGTGTCAGGCACCTAGTGAAGCAAACATTTTTATGCGATCATTATCTGTCTATCTTTCACATTTGGGAATAGAAGAAGTGAGAGTACCACTTTAGTTGGTATTCTGCCATGTGCCCAAAGCAAATATCTCTTGCCCCTCTGAATCTAATGTATATTCCAGTTTGACTTTTGTTTGAAATGATTTTCTGTGGTCTCACAGTACAGGTCATCCAGGTGTGGTCATCAGGGGTGGCTCCAGGTGACCTTAGGGTTCTGTGTTCCTGGTCAGTTTACTAGTCTCCAGACCATGACCAGACCCATGAGGTTTACAGTTTGAAAAGGTCTTGGTCTCAGGTCACTCAGAACCATTCTTTGTAAAAGGGACCTTTCCTGTCCACATTCTCTTCTTTTGATTTGACTAGAATTCTGTGGGAGTGAGATGACGTATGGGAAAGGCTGAGAAATTGAGGAATTCTGATGCAAACTTGCCTAATGTTATGAAAGGTGAATAATAGTTGGGAATTAATATTTCCTTTAATTACTAGGCCAAAGTACACATTTTCTCTCACACATCCCCAAGAAGCAAAGAATACAAGAGACTTTGAGCTCTTAAGTGGTCCTTCATATTTTGTTGACTTGCTAGAATCTTGTATTTGCTATTCTATTATCTATGTCTATATCTGTACCTATAATATAAGTCAAAAATAGAGAAAGAAAGAACGTATATATTACCTCAAAATATGTGAAGAGATGCTCAACCTAAAATTAATTAGGAACACAAGACCACCATGAGATACCATTTTACACACAACAGACTGGAAAAAATTAAGCAGTCTAGTAATACCAAGTGTTGGCACAGATGTAGATCAACTGGATTTCTTATTTGTTGCCGGTAGGGATATAAATGGGTTCAACTACTTTGGAGAATAATTTGGTATTGTGGATTAGAGCATTTGTATACCATTTGACTCAGCAGTTCCACTCCCTTTGTATATACAGTCATGTGTATCAGGAAACATGAGCATGTATCTATAATAGCCACACACTGGAGAAAGCCCACTGTGGTCCCTGAATAAATCAATGATAGTGTCGTGAACCAAGGGTAATGATTCTGCACAACTGGTGTTCATCCAAGATAAAAGACTAAGGAAACCAAGAAGGATCAAGAGGAGCACCTAATACAGCATCTGACACATAGAATGCGTGTAATCATTTCTTGAATAGATGAATGATAAAAATCATTTCAGGACATTGTGTGACTCTTCAGGTATTGGCAAATGTTAAAACAGCCTCTCCTGACTAACCTATTTCCTTCTGATGAGACCACAGATATTTACTAAGAGCCCCTTTACCAAATATTTTCACATCACTTAATGATTCTGTATTATATTCATGTGTATTTTACTGTGTAAATGGTACTAAAAATTTTTCACCCTGCTCATTTTGTAACTAGAGGCAGCTTATAAACTTCTGGAGGGCAAGGGCCACATCTGAGTTTCCTTTTCTTTTCTTACAAAACTACATGGAATGGATAATCAGTAACTGCTTAGGACCTAATGGTGAAATAAAAATGTACTCAAATTTTCCTCTTTTTTAAAAAAAGTCTATTTTGAAAAGAACAAATCATGGTCAAAAGCAGAATATTTCAACTGGATTAGGTGCTCCATGACGTCAAGTGGATACTCTTAAAGAAAAATTCAGTGTGTAGATAGTGAAGTTGTAGCTATTATCTTTATGTGTAGGAATATGTTTGTGACAAACACAAGGACATTTTTATGTGGTAATACTAGGATGTAATGAAATTCTTAGCACACAAGGCATCAATGATAGAAAAACATTGTATATCTGATATTCATCCAATTAAAAACACCTAAACAATGTGCTATGCTCATTATCTTGCTAAGAAAAAATGGAATCCAGAAAGCTGTTGATATTTCAGTTCTAAGAGGTTATTATTTTTGTTGTTGTTTAATCAAGTACTAATCAGGAGAGGTACACTTTATAACAGAAGAGCAAATTTAACTGACATCAAAACTACCCAGGCAGTTAGCCGTAGATGATTATTCTTAGAACTGTGTTAGCCTATTTCCAATTAAACTATACTTCCTGTTGTTATAGTGGTTACAAGAGGTGCAAATTTAAAGAGAAAAAGAAAATGGACTTCCCCACTCTTTCCCTTCTACCTACCTAGTACATCTCCTGTTTTGACCTTCTAATATGCTAATTGGTTCATGTGTGTCAGATGAGATTCTTTTCATAGAAAGCAACAGAAATCCCAGACTGAAATAACCGAAAAGGAAGCTTATTGTTTCATTAATTGAGCACTCTATATCTGTTATGACTAGGATTTATTATTGGTTCTGCTTACTCTGGCTTGGCTCCGTTTTAAGGCAGGCTTTTTAGTGGTGGTTACTTATGTAATAGGCAAGAGAACTTCTGTCCTTCAAGAGTAGAGCAAAAACTTGGCTCTCCTAAGTTGATATTGAGCTATGGACCCATCCCTGAATCAATCAGTGTGTCCAGGGAAACAGAATTAGTTCAGACCTGCAGTACAAGTCTACTTCTATGGACGTGGGACTGGGGACTATGTGTTCCAAACACAAAGGCTGCATCTAGGAAGGATAAATACTTGGACAAAATTTAGGGTACTGTTACCAAGGGTAATTCTGTGCTAAATGGTCCATTTATCTACTATATTATACCTTTCAAGTCAGTTCCACGTTTTCTTATAATATCTTTAATGATTATGGGCTATATTTTTATTTTATTTTATTTTTGTATAGAAATATGAGGGATACCTGGCAGGATAGAACAGTTTTTTGTTTCTTGGTTGGTGAAAGAAGGTGCAAGCCACTTTTCTGCTAGGTGACTACAAGGGGTCAATTTGGAACAGATTTTCTTAATTCTGAGAATTTCTTTAAGGTCACTTATTATTCAAATGGAAGAAGTAAGAACCCATTGATTCAGGAAAAGTATGTATAAGAATATTCTGTGACTCCTTAAAAGTTTTCTCCGTGTATCTTTTGCTATGTAAGCTTGGGGAAAAGTGGAGTAAATTTGCATTGTCAAGGACTTCTAGGAGGAAATAGAATGTCCCCATTTTGTTTGAGACCACCTTATCCTAACTAACATTGGATAGGTTGAGATGTTTTCAAATAAGTTCACCTGTGTCCCCAAAGGAGCATTTGTCCCAAGGGAAGACAGATATTTGACAAGTGAATTGTAGGAAATCATGAAGATTCATTCCATAATAGTGTGTGCCTGGAAGACCTCCCTGTCACAAGGGGATATTGTGGGAACAGTGGCTTAGACTGAAAAGGTAAGAGGAGATCTGTAACTTTGGTACACCTCTGCAGCTTCTGTTGCATCACTGGGAGAGTAAAAAGGCTCAAATGAATGCACTGGACCAGATCAATTAAGTGCAGTGAATTTGCATGGCAGTGACGACAGGAATGACAATTGAATCTTGGGGTTAGTCTGAAACTGGTCAGACAGCTGAGTGCCTTCTCTTCCTCCTCCTCTAGTTTTTCTCTTTCTTTGCCTCCATCTCTCCCTCCCTGCCTCCTTCTGTTCTTCTGCTAAAGATGAGTAACTGAGAAACAGAGATGACCCCTTTGGACTGTGTAAGTGTCCATGGTTCTTGACAGCTTGGTTAAGGGGAGAGGTTTCAAGAGGAAGCCACTGGACTTCCTTTTAAATTGGTCCTGTGGGGGATTGAATGATTAATTTGAATATGAAAAACACTTATTATCTTAATTATACCTCAAGCCGGTGATGCAGGTCATGTTGATTTTACTGGATTAATTTTAAAAAAGAATCATTCTTAAGAATTTTGCTTTTCCTCCTCCTGCTTTCTATCTTCCAAACCTGATCAGGCAAACCTGATCTTTAAAATAAACTGTTCCACACCATCAAATGGGGACTTGGATGGGAATAGCATATCTAAAGAAATAATGAAACACTTGGAAGAGGAGAGGAGTCAACAGAGAAAACAAGGGCCAGTGAGTTGAGCATTGGCACTTCCCATCTCTGCAGAGGGAATGCTGGCTCAGGGACCTGTCAGACATCTTGGCAGGAATATCTCAGTTCTCAGTCAAGTTTCCTTAGCCAGATGCCATTGAACAATCAAATCAAATAATTAACTCCATTTTCAAATTCCATGTTCATGAAGCAAACTTCTTATATTTTGGCCTCTCCATAGGGAAAGAATTGACTGAATAAAGTATATATTAAACTGGAATCTTTGGTGATAGAGGATGGCAACATCAAACAGCTTTGAAAACACCAATTTCAAAATTAATAGAAAAAATACATTGGAACATGTAAAAATAAATGACAGCATCATTCTCAAGTCAAACTAAAATGGATGATTGAGGATATCAGCTCTCTCATAAAGACAATAAGGACAGCAAAAAGTTTGTGTTTGACTTCTAGTCTTCCTTTTTGAGAGACCTACTATGTGAGATTCTGAGGATATAGCAATGAACAAGATAGTTATGTTTTCTGCCCCCATGGAGAAAAATTCTAATGGAAGAAAATTGATTATATAAGAGTAGTTAATTAGAACTTTTAGTAGCAGAGGTGAGAATGAGAAATAAAAAGTGCTTTTCAAGCATGGAGTGAGGTGCCTGTCCTAGTTTGAGGGGCTAGGGAAGGCTTTCTTAAGGAAATAACGTATGACCTGGGATGTGAAGTCTGAGGAAAGAGGAAGATGAATAGCAGCAGAGGACAAAGGGGAAATTTTCTAGATTGTATCAGTCAAGGTTCTTGGTTACAAATAATAGAAGCTAACTGACTAGCAGATTAAAAAAATTATTGAAAAAATATTGGGCATATCACAGAATTAATTGGGAGACTGGGAAATAGGTTTAGAGAGTGAGACAGAACCAAAAAAAAATCTAGCACAATGGAAAATACAGCTCAGAACACACCGGGATAGTTGTATGCTTGGGATGCTGTAACTGGTGCTATCTCCACTTGGTATTTGTGCTGAGCTGTAAGTAATCTTCAACTGTCACTGTGTCCTTGTTTCACTTTCACTTTTCAAAGTCTTGGCAGGAGCATCTGACTGACCAAGTATGGTGGCCATTCTCTAAGGTGACTCTTATTCATGATTCTGCTTGGTATCCATGCCCTGTGTGGTCCCCTCTCATATTGTATTAGGGTTGATCTTTGTGACCAATAGAATATAGCAGAAGTGATGGAATGTAACTTCTGAAGCCAGATCACAAAAGACATTGTCACTTCTGCCTTGTTCTTCCTTGGACCACTTGCTTTTGAGGAAGCCAGCTGCTGTGTTGTGAGGGCACTTCATCAGCCTTTTGGAGAAGTCTCCATGGTGAGGAGTGGAAGCCTCCTGCCAACAACTGGCACCAACTTGGCAGTCATGTGAGTGAACCGTCTTGGGAGTGGATCCTTCAGATAATGTCTCCATTACAACCTCATGAGAGACTGAGCCAGAATGACCCAGCTAAGCTGCTCCTGAATTCCTGTTCCACAGAAACTGTATGAGATAGCAAATGTTTGTTTTCGTTTTAAGTTGCTAAACATTAGGGTAATTTGTTACACAGACGTAGGTAACTAATACACATGCCCGATTCCTATCTGCCAAAAAGAGAGAGGTCCTACCATTTTACAGATGAGGAAATTAGCTCAGATTTTAAGTATTTAATTCTTTTCCCATATCACTTAATAAACATTTGCATGGCTCTCCTTTGTACCAGCCACTGTTGTAAGTACTTTACAAATTTTAACTCACTTAATCCTCCTAGCAGCCCTATGAGGTAGGCACTATTAGTTCCAATTTTGGACTGAATTTTGTTCCTCCAAAATCAGTATGTTGAAGCCCTAACTCCCAATGTGACTGTATTTGGAAATGGGGCCTTTCACAAGGTAATTAAGGTTAAATGAAGTCATGACCCTAATCCAGTATGATTGATGTCCTTATGAGAAGAGGAAGAGATGCCAGGCATGTAAATGCACAGAGAGAAAGTCATCTGCCAGCAAAGGAGAGAGACCTCAGGAGAAACCATACCTGCCAGCACCTTGACTGTGGACTTCCAAGCTACAAGATGTGGGAAAATAGCTTTCTGTTGTGTAGGCCACCCAGTCTGCGGTGTTTTGTTACGGCAGTCCTAGCTGACTAATACTAGACAACACTGTAGGTCTGTGCGAGTCAGACTATTTTGATTGCTGCTCTCACTCTGCTGTTCATTATGGTAATCACCCCCACCTTGCCTTTGGTGGTTGAGGCTATAGATAAAGAAACTGAGGCACAGAGACGTTAAGTAACTTGTTCAGGGTCACGCAGCTGGTAAGTGGTAAATTGGGATTTGAATTCTAAATGAATCCACTATGCTACATCTTAATAAATACAGTTACACTTCCTCGAGAACTTTATATTCTGTACATATTTTTAAATTGAGATTCTTGACATAGCTTCTAAATGGGTTTAATAAGAAGTTTTAAAACGATTTTGGCCTCCAGTGGAACAAATTAAAGCATTCATTCTGAATTTCCTGAACTATTTGAATCATTTCACTTTAAATGTTTGCCTGGGATGCACTGAACTGTAAGTAATCTCTGTCACTGTGTCTGTCCTCTTTCACTGTCTCAGAAGCAAAAGCATCTGATTGGCTGAGCCCATCTCCTATCTACCAGTTAAATGCAGTTAACTTCGTTAGCTGTATGGCAGGAAAGTCTCACATAATAACTTGGATAGAGAAAACATCCCCGATGAAAGGATTTACCCTTCTGTGTTGTCGTAACCAGGATGTGGTCCAAGATATCCTCAGCCCTTGCCTTGTACTGAGACTCTCAGCACTTGATTGGTTCCTCAGAACACATCCAATTTTATAACACATTCATGAGAAATTAATATTTTACTAAAACTCTTCTCTACAGAGGGTAGGATTTCCGTTACACACAGCCTAGCAGACCCTTAATATGAATCTCTAGTAGATCGTTTGGTTTTCATTCTCAAAATTTCTCTTCTTGCTGTTAGCCTCAACTGTCATTTTTTCCCCTTCCCTTACACAGTCCCTAAAATTCCCCTCTGCTGTCTTGATTATTTTAGTTCTGTGCAAATTCCACTTGGCAAAACAAATGCCCTCTCTCCAGTGGTGCAACGACTATCTATTATAGACTCTACTGCCTATATAGGTGACCCTGAGGTAGGCTGGGGCTTTGTGTAAGGAAAGGGGGAGTAGAGCAAACTGTTGAACTCTGAGGCCGCGTGCCTTGCTTTAAAGACACTCAAATTCAATGAAAAACAAACATCCAAACAAACAAAATGCAAAGAACACCTGTGCTAGCTAGACAAAATATTTCTGCGGGCTGGGTTTAGTTGATTTGCTGTCCTTTCTTCATTGTTCCTCAAGCTACCCTAAATGACTTTTCGAAATATTCAAGTAATGCAAAGCTCTTCCACAGCTGGAATTCTAGGCTAAGAAAATATCAGTGTATAGTGACTTGTAGGCATGGTGAGAAAGAGAGTTGGACAAATACTTCACCAGTAATCTCAGGGCTTGTAGGTAGGAAAATGGATTAATCCATGCTGAAATCAAAGAAGATAAATCTCAGCCCAAATCTCAAAACCAACTGTCTATTTTATAATTACAATAACAGCCTACATCCTTATTCTGCACTTATTTTGCTGTGTGATATTGGGGAGACAGTTTGGTTTTCTATTCTAGACAGAATAGGTTTTCTGCTCTGGGTTCTGACCCAGTCCCACCTGCTGGAGAGGCTTAAATTAAAAGCAAAGATATGGATGCAGATTGGTAGGGACCTGGCATTTTGGCAATTTTCTTTTTTTTTCTTTCTTTCTTTTTTTTTTTGGCTAATTGTAACATTGCCCTTATTTGAATCACTTCAGGGCCAAGATATATCTATTTCACATGTATGTGAAACAAAGCAATCAAATATTGGTAGGGAAGGGTACAAATTAGCTTGTTCTATTTTTTCTCAAGTATTAGATTTTCAGTCAGGGATTTTTGTAGCATCTCAGAGAATGCTATAACTGAGTAGAGTATTAATGCACCTAAAAGCTAAACATTGATAGTGTGTAATGAGCAATCTGCTAAATGTTAATATGATTTATCCTTTTTAAATTTGATAAACATGACATATTGCATGCACTTAGTGCTAATCTATTTTAGACATTCATTTGGTTTGACCTATAACCATAATATATTATGTTCCTTGAGATATTTATCTTGTCATTTGGAAACAAGATTACAATTAATGTGACACACATGACTTTAAATTACTACCTCAACTAGAGATGTGTCAGTAATGAATTAGCCACGGCTTTGAACCCTCTGCTTATAATTTAAATTACCACCCTTTAGCTGATGCATCGTTGTAATCCATTAAATAAATCGCAGAATCAAAGAAGTACATATTGTTTTTGATTCTAGAGCTATCGATGACATTTTTCCATTTAATTTACCTAACTCTAGGCTAATGTATCCAAATTCATGTAATAACAATCACGAGAGAGAGCATATGTCTGTGTTAATACTAAAATAAAATCATAGGCAGACTTCATATAAACTAGATGTACAAAAACATTATCCTGTTTTGCTGCATTCACTTTTAAGGAGAAAAAAATATGGTGCTGGAAAAAGTGAGCTCATACTAAGGACTTGGTAAGGCATTTTTCAGGAGAGAGCCCTGTAAGAAAAAGTTCAATTTGTTATGTTTTCCACACCGTCTCAGCATTGACTTTGCCAGACTGTAAGTTCTGGAAAGGCGCAGAATAGAAACACACCAAATATTTGTTGAATGATATCTATGGCAATAAATGATAACCATTTATTATGAATAGCAGCAGATTAAATTTTGCTTACTATCCTCCATTCGCTCTTATTGTATGGACACATTATTAAGCTCTTACTGTATACTAGGCACTGTACAGATACATTATTAAGCTCTTACTGTATACTAGGCACTGTACTAAAGCATATTTCATGTATAAACTCATGTTTTGTGTATTAACTCATACATATATATCATATATAATACATGTAATATAAATACATGTAACATATTTAATATACATTATATATATAATGTATATAGATAAAATCTTTCTCTAAAAAGATAGTAAGGTTCTAAAGAGCAGAGATTGTCTTAAATCTCTTTAGTGTTTTCCCCTGTGTACCTGGAAAAATGTTGTCACGTAATTGTCGTGCAGTAAAGACCTGTTGAGTTAAAAATTAAGATGTTCTTTTGTGACTTCACATTTTATAGTGCCCTAGAAGAAGAATAGTCCCCCAGGGCTAATAGAACTATGAGTAACCCAAACCAGAGGTAAAATAGCAAAGGTCAGAGAAGCCTAGCTTTTTCTCTAATGTATTAAAATGCCGTAGATTTACTAGATTCAATCCATCAACAAGTTAAATGGCTGGTATTAGGCTGGAGGGGGAGATAAATAAGCTTCTACTCATTTATAGTCTAAATACAGAGCCCAGAGTAGTACATATGAACACGAGAACTATTAAATGGTGAATCACGTGATACCACCTAGAACATGAGTTCAGAGAAAAAAGTATTCGGGGACAAAATAACAGAGAAGTTCCCTAACTACTCTGAGTAGTAGGCCTTTGAGTCAGACAGATGGGGCATGAATCTGGACTCTGCTACTTTTTTTCCTGTGTATCTTGAGGCAAGTTACTTAACTGCTCTGAGCTTTATGCCTCTCTAAAATGGAGTACTACCTCCCTGTGGAGTTGTGACAAGTAAGGTCATAAACGTTATAAACACTTAGAACATTGCTTTACACAAGGTAAACCATCATTTGGATTAGTCAAAAAAGGTTTCGAGGCGAAGGGATCATTTAGCTAGACCTTAAAGGGTTAGCCTTTGGGTGAGAGAGGGAGGGATCAAGGGCAAGAGAAGGCAAGAATGAGAACAGGACATAGGAGCAAGAGTGAGGGAGGGAGTCCTTTAAGCAAAATGGGAGAAGTCAGCAGCAGGGGAAAATTTGTTCAGTAAAATGGGTTCATATGGTTGGGAGCCTGGATCGCATGGCAGAGGTGTCTAGACTGGAAATGACATGCAGGCTGGAGAATTCCTCAGTTTTTCCAAACTGAGAATCTGGAGCACTCCAAAGCTAACTTTTAGATGGCATGTTATTGTGACTAAATATCCCTTTATATTTGCTTTTTCTTCCAGCGCTTGGTGTGTTGTCTTGTATATTATGGGCAATAAATGTATTGTTTTTATGTAAATTAATGGTTTGCATGCTGACCGTCCTTCACTCTGCTTTTTCTTGCACAGGTCTGATGTGTGTATGTGTGTGGCTGTCCTCCCATAAAAGAGGACGAGTATATACACATTAAAGATGATCAATAAGTGCTTAGAAGAGGACGAGTATGTACACATTAAAGATGATCAATAAGTGCTTAGAAGAGGAAGAGTATGTACACATTAAAGATGATCAATAAGTGCTTAGGAGTCTTAGAATTAAAGTTCTATGGAAGTATAATATGAATTGGATTCTACATAAAGCATACATTTATGAATGTTCTGTGTTGTGGTGCTAAATTATTTGGTATCAGTTACAGTGTATTCTCTTAAGGAAGTACTCCAAAGTGTCAGGTTTTAATAATAGAATTAATTATGATGCATATTAATTTAGAATACATCAAAACTTTTCCCCAAGTTTTAAAATAAGGAAATCTACATCTTTTGGCAATTTAAATTTCGGTTTATTGAACTTATTGTGCCGTTTAATAAATTAAGGCCATCAGTGAGTAACTTGACCTGTAGAGTGACTCAATAGAATATGTCAATAGAATGACACATGAAAAGAGAAAATAAGACATTTTCCAAAATATCAGACTTAATTTTACGTGAAATTAATCTATTAGCTATCTGCTAGATAGCTTGGTTTTCCCAGGCCCAAAGGGCTGAGAATAATTTGTTTTTACTGAACTTGACTACTGTACTCTAAGGAAGATGTGTTTGAAAATAATTAAGTTTTATTTTCTGAGCTTTAGAAATAGCTATCTGAGGAGTTTATAGGACTTTCCTGGGCGTCTGATTGAGGCTGTCTGATTGTTATGTAGATTTTCTCCAACATACAACACTTAGTTTGCAGAGTGGTGGCTCACAGGAAAATGGCTGCCTAGCAGAGGCAGAAGTATAATTATGATATCATTAGAGATACTCAAATATAAATAACATTCTATATTTGTCCGTGTCACTTGTCTGGGTTTTGACAGGAGCCAGTTTTGATGGGATTCCTGTGGCCCCATCGATCTTTATCCTGTTATCCAATTTTCCGCTGCACTGCTCTCCTTCTGTCAAACTGACTGCCAGCCAGCCTTACATTTTCCCGGGAGGGAGGAAGAGCAAAGCTTTGTATTGTAGTGGACAGAAGAAGGAGAACAAAAAACGGATTTTTCCCCTCCGAGTGCTACACTGTCTCTTTCTAATGGAAAATTCCATTGTCTGGGGGTTGAGAGGATAGGGCGATAGGGAAGAGGAAAGACCTCACGTTTTCATTCAATGGTGCAAGGAAATGTTGCAGAGCAGACTCAAGAGACCAAGCTGAGGAGCATAGAGATGAGCAGACAGTTTTCCGGGGTGCTCAGAGTCACAAGAGAGGCTGAAATGCCGCCCAAACTGGTTTGTGCTGAGTATTCCCTAGCATTTCAAATATTGGCTTGCTGTTGTATAAAATAAAAGGCTACTTATTCATCATGGTGTAAGGGAGAAGAGAAGGAGCATTTTCCCTCCAGGTGAAGATATTGCAGTGGATGCTATTGTATTTGGGGGTTCCCCATTGACACTGGCTTATGGTTCAGGGCTTAGAACAGAGATCAGACAGGTAACAAAAATGAGTGGATTTGACAGTGTTAAACAGTGAGGGAGAGTGAGAAGTGGGGTGAGGTGGCAAGCCAGTCTCCATCTAAAAGCCTTCAAAGTGCCAAATTGCGAAAACCAAACCAAACCAAAGCACACTCTTCAGGCCACACGTGTTATGAAGCTGAAGATGGCCCATGTCCTTTTGGATGTAATTTCTGGGTAGAGAAAGAGTGGTCCTGTGGGCTGCCAAGGAGCCAGTGATGCATGAGGTAACTGAGAGGGCAGTTGTTGTTGTTGTTGTTTTTTAGTAACTGTGATCCCTTACTGCTAAGATTAAGACCTTATTGTGGCTCAGGAACTGTATTTTGCTTATATCATTTAAGCCTTATTATCATCTTTGAAAAATCAATTCATTATGTGTGTAAAAAGGCATGAAGTTCAACAAATATTTTTCTTCTTATTTACATCATAAGTAAACCATGTGAGTATCTCTTAGAAGCTTGGGAATATACTTAGCATCATGTATTACAGGTCAGTTTCTACACCTGTCAGTACAAATGCATTATATATATGGCATATATATATGCCATTGAAAATGTTTATCTAAGAAATGCTGTCAGCTGTTATTTCAGTTCCATTCTGAGCGTAGGGCAATGTCTTAGTGAGTGGGATATGATTTTCTCATAAGTGTGTGAGTATTTAAGATATTGGGAATAAATGTGAAAGAAATTCATCTCTCCTACTTTCTGGGGAGTCTGTGCTTTAAAATAGAGGTTGTCCAACCATATGGATTAGGGATTTTTGTTTTTACCTTTAGTCACATAGCAACTGAAAAAGATTAATCTACCTTTTGACATCAAAAGGGGGTATTGATGCCTGTCAAAATTCTGGGCTTTGGAGAATTGCTTAATCAATGCTTGGGTGAATGTATTTGCCAATGTAATATGAGTCAGATACTCATATACGGTACAAATACAGTATTCTTGACTATATTTTGAAACATTTTTGACCTTTCAATCAAATTACATTCTTAATTTATAATAATTTAGTCTGTTATTGGAACAACAGACTATTGCTTTTTGACTCACATTAATGTGTCTAGTTAATCATATACTATTTTTCCCCTCCATCTTAAGAGACACGGGTATGAGACAAATGAAGAAAAAGGTAGTAGTGGTTAATAACAGTATTTTAGTGTTCACACTAGCTTTTTTTTTTTTTTTTAATTTTATTTATTTATTTATGTATTTTTGGCTGTGTTGGGTCTTCGCCTCTGTGCGAGGGCTCTCTGTAGTTGCGGCGAGTGGGGGCCGTTCTTCATCGCGGTGCGCGGGCCTTTCACTATCGCGGCCTCTCGTTGCGGAGCACAGGCTCCAGACGCGCGGGCTCAGTAGCTGTGGCTCACGGGCCTAGTTGCTCCGCGGCATGTGGGATCCTCCCAGACCAGGGCTCGAACCCGTGTCCCCTGCATTGGCAGGCAGACTCCCAACCACTGCGCCACCAGGGAAGCCCCACACTAGCTTTTAACAAAGCTAAAATCAGGTAATTTAGTACAGCTGTAGTGTAAGAAGCTAAACATCCAACTATGGAAAAAAATTGTAAAAAAGTTTTGTTGCTGTCAAATCTATATGTTAACTTTAGCTCCCGAAATTCTATTTTATTTTGAGATTAAATAAATACAGATGTAGTCTACTCTCTTTCCTTATAAACTATTCTGCTCATTGACCATCTATATAGTTCATTAGAATTATAACACATTAACCAGATGAGTAAGAGGAATTAAATAGTACAGTCTTGAGTAGGTAGCAGATGGAATTACCTGATTACCTACTCAAGATTGTACTAAAAGTATGTGGACAAATAGAGAACAACAACAGCAAGAAGCTATAAGTTTTAACTTACATTTTTCTGTCTCTTTTACGGGGAAGAGCCAGATACCAATATTTTCTGAGTTTATTCACAGGGGCAAACTTATCCTAGGTTTTACCATTTTTTGATGAATCAAGGTTGTCATGCGTGAGCCCAACTCTATAGTGTCAGAATCTCTTGAGGTGGGTTTTCCTGCTCTTTACTAGGATGAATTTAAAACTAGAAATACAAAATCGTGAGAAACTGTTTCCATGTGTATGTGTGTCCTTTTTCAATAGAGTCGAGACCATGGAAGATCTCCCTTAAGGTTTCCTGGCTTCCCCTTTGTGTCCTACTTGTATCCTTACACTCTTAGTCTGTACCATTTTTCAATTCATGGGTTCCGGTAGCATTTTAATGGTGTCTTTTTTGGTGGCTCATATGGAGGACATTGATTCTGCTGTTCCAATAACAGATGAAATATAGTTTGTGGTTGCTTTTTGGGCTGAAAGAAACTCATTACAGCTTCCTGTTCCTCCATGTGTTGCCAAAAATGTTATTGTTGGTCAGGTCTGGAGATATCTTCTGAATCTGAAGACTGAATGACTGACTATTTTTTAGATTTTCACAACAGCACATTTCGTAAATACTGCAAAATTTGTTGCAAGAGTTGGACTTAAAATAATCAGGGCTCTCTATCTCTAAAAAACAGAGAAACAAACAAAATCAGCCTTTTGGGGTGAGCAATTCTTACAGATTTCTAAGGGAAATTCCAAGTGTGCAATCCTTTTTATGTACTAAGGAATGTAAAGGGAACACTTAGCTATTCTAAAGGTTAAAATTCTAAATGAATCAGTCAAAAACTGTGAAGAAAAAAAGGGAAATATTTAATGAAAAATTCTAGTTCTCTAAAACCTTGCTCTTCAAAATGTGACCTGCTGACCAGCAGCTGTAGCATCACCTGATGTCTGAAGCGGTGACCCCTCGACCTTATTCCAGACCTTCAAAATCAGAATCAGCATATTAATAAGATCCCAGGGGATTTTTGTGCACATTCAAGTCACAGAAGCGCATTGTTTCTATGCAATCAGCACAGTGATTTCAAACTTATCACTAGATGATATTTTTATAAAGCATTGAGGTTTACAGAGTCAAACTGCTTTGTAAATATACTCTGAATTATTTCTGTTTCAATCTGCAGCACAAGTAAATTAATCTCTCCAATATGGCCAATTTAATTTTTAATTGCTATTGTAAGCTTAAAGATAAAGCTTAGAACAGAGAACATAAAATGAAATCAAACCCCAAAGGTCACATTTGAAAAACCAAAATACCTACAAACATGCTATAAAATATCCATGTGTGTTTAAATGTATGAATCTTCAAAATCATGCATTTTTTTTATTACTTGAGTTTTTGACAGGATAGTTACTTTTGACTTACTTGAGGGTAAAAATGCCACTGGGAAAGGAAACATGTTTTCCTCTTCTCAAAATTCAAAACTGGCTGAATGAATTAAACTCAAACTTAGGAAAATAGTTTACCTTAAGGCTGCGCCTTTCTCATCACAGTGACAACCAGAGTTTGAGTGACATGAGTGGCATTTATGGACACCTGTAGTCATAGGTTTTCATAAGGACGTTTTCTCCTTTAGCATTCACAGTTGGTCATTCTGTCTGAGAATTGGTGGTAAGAGTAATGATTGATATTTGCTCTGTTATTTGGATGCCTATTGATCTGATGGTACAGAATTGTTTGGTTTCTTGGATATTCTCACTTTTTTTCTCCTTTCATCTGCACATTCTCCCCCCTCCTCTCCCTCCTCCCCCTCCTCCCCCTCCTCCCCCTCTTCCCCTCCTCCTGCTGTTCCTCCTCCTTCTTTCTCTCTCTCTCTCTCTCTCTCTCCCTCCCTTCTCCCCTCCCCCAGATAAGTATTTGAGTGCCTATTATGTGCGTGGCTTTGTTTCAGACTATGAAAAGATTCAAAAGGAACAGAAGATGATTCTCGTCCTCCAGAATCTTCCAAGTTCCTAATATTTTCCTGAGATAAAACACCATCTTGACATATCCTATCTTAGTGTTTTTCTTTTCATTATATATTCAGGGCCAGTTACTTCTATTTTTCACTTTAGTTTCTTTGTTCTCCTTCCATATTACCCGTTTCTTTATAAGTAGACCAGTTACTACGGAAACATTACTGTTTTGGGTGTGGTGGCCACCACGATTTATGTATGATTCTTCAAATTTGAGTACATGAAACCAAGATCACACATCACCCTTGTAATAATCTTGATGCTTTGTTTCTAGACATACTGTACTTTAACTGAGATGTTATCATCCTATAAAACAGTTTTTACTTGTTCAGTGCATTTTAAATTTTAATTTAAGCACATTTACCAAAAAAACTATGTTTGTGTTGACCATAAACATTTGTATCAAATAAAAATTGTATTTGATTTTAACATCTTGCAAAAGTTAACAAGGCATAGTAGAAAGTCATGCTGATTTGGTCCTAAAATAGAGGAGTAGCATCCAACTCTATAACAAAATTTACCAAACTCCATAAATTCTGAGAAAGACATCAAGACAAATTAATATAAATTAAAAAAATTACTTTTTAAACTTTAGCTTTCAGGTCTCTTTGCCTGTAGAGTGAAGGCAGGGAATTTCTTCCCTCATCTCATGTCCCGGAGTGAAAGATTCCAACTTAAGTTCCAGTGGTGGGGCCCACAGATTAATTGACAGTAGACAGAGTAGAGGAGAAAAGTTTAGTATGCATGTGGCAGTACTCAGTAGTGAGTAATTCGCAGAATAGCCAGAGGTAAGGGTTTATATATCAATTTAACCAAAACAAGGGTGAGGAGAGGGTTGGGGTGGGAGTGGTTAGGTCTTCAATGTGAAAGTATAGAAGGTTCTGTTGGGCAGTCTCCTTGGAAAGAGGCTGCAAGCTGCCCCAGAAGGGGGGCTAAAGGCAGCTCTATTTTGGGGAGGCTTTACTTTCATCACGTAAGAAAATTTCAGATAAGATTTCTTTCAAATGACCTCTTCAGTATGTTTTCCAAACTTTCTCATTACATTGGTGTTTAAAAAGTTATGTTTTGCATTTATAATATGCATTAATGCTCCACTAATTCGTAGGAGGGTCCCATTTCATGCTGCAGAAGCCCTCTAAACAGCTTCTGTCCTTTAATAGAAGCACCTAGATCCCAAACAGGATTTTGTTGACATTTCCTTTGAACAAAAGTATCGTTTTCAGTCAGGCAACATACGATATTTCACTAAAACATGTACCTTTAAAGTGACCCATTTTATCTAGAGGTTGCTTAAATTGTAGATTTCTAGATTAGTTTTAACGTAAATTAGTTGATAACAGAGTGACAATGCTAAAACCAGTTCAGTATTTGGAAAGTGAAAGAAAATTGCAATGACTTGGAAATAACTTGTGAGCTTTTTATGTTTAAGGGGAACAGATCATATCAGTTCCAAATATGTATTTCTTTTTCTTTGCTTAAGTTTTATGACTTAAAAAAATATGTACAATTTAAAAAGCGAGTGATTTGTTGTAAGATTACAACCAAATATTTTTGCTCTCTTCTTACTTTTTGATATCCAATTTGATGTCTAAATCTCCAGGATCCTGTATGTACAAATTTTCTAAGAGTTAATCAAGATTAAACTCTTTCTTCCTCCTTCCCTCTCTTCTTTTCCTCCTTTCCTCCTTTCTTCTTTTTAAAATAAAGTTACCTTTCTTATTGCAGTAAAATTCTGAAAAAGACGCAAGTGGTTTTCATTAATAAGAAATGAAGACCACAGTTTTTCATCTGAAACCGTTATCAAGTGCATGGAGGCACAAGACCACTAGAAAAGGGAGATATGTCTGCTCTTCTCACTTCCTCCTTTAACACACTCCCTCTGCAAGCCTGGCTACAGGGCCAGGAGCTGGCTTCTCAACTGAGAGTAACAGAAAGTCCTTTACCCCCAAATATGAGTCTTATGCCTTTTAATTCCATTATGTTGTTCCATTCTATGGAGTCTAGGAAGTTTTCTTGGGTTCCAAGAGTCCCTTTTTTAAAAATGCAAATTCTCTTGAGATGGCTTAGTTATCATTACCTCTTTAATAGGACAGAGTTGACAGTAACAAGGAGTAAAATGGCACTTAGAACAGACATAATGGATGAGAGGGCACCCAAAGTGTTAGAAAGGTGGTGAGGAATGGAAACTGATTCAGATAATTCTGCATTGTATGTCAGTCAGCACTTTCCGTGCAGAATACTGATTTCATCTATAACATAGTGTTTAACTGTTGAGGAATATTGAAGAGAACCCCTTTATATTTGACAATTCCTAGAAATGATTTTATAGAAATCTTCTGACATGGACCTGATGTCGTAGGTACATAGGTCATACTGCCTAGGATAATAATACGGGGCCCACCAAGTAGGGACACTGTAGACCCATGAGGATATGGTGGTTTCTAGAGGCCTCCATTTGGGGAGTTTCATGGGCCTGTTGACTGTTGTCCTGCCCTTGTGCCAGAACCAGAAGTGGTTCTGAATTATATGATCAGTTCAGTCTGAAGAAGGATTAAGCAGATACCGCCTCCTCCTACCTTCACAGCTCCCCCGACCCCCACTGACTCTCCACCCCGACTTGGGGGGGGGGGGGCGGTGTCTGTGTCCCAGTACTACTATTCAAAATATATTATTTGGTACATCTACATGTCTGGACTCTTGAGATTCGAAAAGTTCCTAGCAATTAAAAATATATATGTATGTATGTATTTATGAAAGCCCTTGAAGTATTGTTACAGCTACATTCCTTAGAGTTTGGGATGCAAGAGGTTTATTAAGGATTAACACCTGTGGGGGGGGAAGGGTGAAACTAAGATCAGGTAAAGGAGGAAGTCAAACTGTGAAGGAGGCCTAACAAAGCCTTGGCCAGTCTGGCCAGCGCCTCTGGAGAGAGTATTGTCTGTCAGGGTCTTGGGCCAAAGAGTTTGGGCTTTTGTGCCCCTGCCTGGCTTAGTTGGAGGATGCAGGCTGGCCCAGGTTCCAGGTGCAAGGTGTGCAGGGTGCTCTCTGCAATTAAAGCTGATCCTGAAAGAGCTGACAGCACAAGCATTCATTTTCATGATGCCTATTCACTACCTGATATCTCTCCAGATGGTTGAATATAAACTTTGTGGTTTTCTTTATCATTTACTAGATCGATTTATTTCCCCAAAGTGTTAGAGCTTATAACTGCAACCATTGGAGTGTCACATAAAGATTAAGAGTAGGGGCTTGGCACTCTTATTCAGCATAGTATTGGAAGTCCTAGTCAGAGTAATTAGGCAAGAAAAAGAAATAAAAGTCATCCAAATTGGAAAGGAAGAAGTAAAACTGTCACTATTTGTAGATGACATGATTTTATATATAGAAAACCCTAAAGACTCCACCAAAAAACTATTGTAAATAATAAATAAAATTTTATTAAGTTGCAGGGTACAAAATCAACATACAAACGCGTTGTGCTTCTATATGCTAACAGTGAGCTAGCAGAAAGAGAAATTAAGAAAATCCCACTTACAATCACAACAAAAAGAATAAAATACCGAGGAATAAATTTAACTAAGGAGTTGAAAGACCTGTTTACTGAAAACTAAAGACATTGTTGAAAGAAATTATAAAGAAGACACAAATAAATAAATATTCTGTGCTCATGGATTGGAAGAATTAACATTGTTAAAATGTGCATATTACCTAAAGCAATCTACAGATTCAGTGCACTCCCTATCAAAATCCAAAGGACATTTTTCACAGAAATAGAACAAAAAATTCTAAAATTTATATGGAACCACAAAAGTCCCCAAATAGTCAAGCAATCCTGAGAAAAAAGAACAAAGCTGGAGGTATCACACTCTCTGATTTCAAACTATATTACAAGGCTATAGTAATCAAAACAGGATGGTATCAGCAGAAAAACAGATACATAGATCAGTGGAACAGAATTGAGAGCCCAGAAATGCACACATATATGGACAATTAATTTACAACAAAGGAGCAAAGAACATACAATGGAGAAAGGAGAGTCTGGTCAATAAGTGGTGTTGGGAAAACTGGACAACCACATGCAAAAAATGAAACTAGGCCACTGTCTTACAGAATACACAAGAATCAACTCAAAATGGATTAAGGACTTGGATGTAAGACCTGAAACCATAAAACTCATAGAAGAAAACATAGACAGCACACTCTTTGACATTGGTCTTAGCAATATCTTCCTAGGTATGTCTCCTCAGGCAAGGAAAACAAAAGAAAAAAATAAACAAATGGGACTAAATCAAACTAAAAATCTTCTGCACAAGAAAGGAGACCATCAACGCAATGAAAAGACAACCTTCCAAACAGGAAAAGATATTTGCAAATCTTATATCCAATAAGGTATTAATATAAAAAATATATAGGGACTTCCCTGGTGGCACAGTGGTTAAGAATCCACCTGCCATTGCAGGGGACATGGGTTCGATCCCTGGTCCAGGAAGATCCCACATGCCGTGGAGCAACTAAGCCACGCGCCACAACTACTGAGCCTGTGCTCGAGAGCCCACGAGCCACAACTACTGAGCCTGCATGCCTGGAGCCCGTGCTCCGCAACAAGAGAAGCCACCACAATGAGAAGCCCGCGCACCGCAACAAAGAGTAGCCCCCACTCGCTGCAACTAGAGAACGCCCACGAGCAGAAAAGAAGACCCAACACAGCCAAAAATAAATAAAAATAAATAAGTCTAAAGAATTTAAAAATATATATATATAAAAAAAACTCATACAACTCAAGAGTGACAAAAAACAAGCTACCCAATTAAAAAAATGGACAGAGGAGCTGAATAGGCATTTTTCCAAAGAAGACATACAGATTGCAAACAGGCATGTGAAAAGATGTTCAACATCACTAATTATTAGGGAAATGCAAATCGAAGCTACAATGGAATATTACCTCTATCCTGTTAAAACGGCTGTTATCAAATAGGCAAGAAATAACAAGTGTTTGCAAGAATGTGGGGAAAAGAGAACATTTGTACACTGTTGGTAGGAATGCAAATTGCTGCAGCTACTGTGGAAAACAGTATGTTGATTCCTCAAAAAAATCAAGAATAGATCTACCATATGATCCACCTGTCCCACTTCTGGGTATTTATCCAAAGAATACAAAAACATTACTTCAAAAAATACATGCACCACTATGTTCACTGCAGTATTATTTACAGTAGCCAAGATACAGAAACAACCTAAGTGGCCATCAACAAATGAATGGATAAAGAAGATATATGGTATATTATATATACACACAATGGAATATTAATCAGCCATATAAAAAGATGAAATCTGGCCATTTGCAACAACATGGATGAACCTTGAGGGTATTATGCTAATGAAATAAGTGAGAGAGAGACAAATACGAAAATATTTTACTCATATGTGGAACATAATAAATAAATGAACAGACTAAACCAAACAAAGAAACACACACACGTAGATACAGAGAACAGAGTAGCGGTTACCAGCGGGGAAGGACCTGAAGAGGGTCAGTTGTATGATGATGGATGAAACTAAAATTTTGGTGATGAGCACACTGTAGTGTACACATAAGCAGAAGTATGTTGTACACTTGAAACATTTTATAAACCAATGTTACTTCAATAAAAAAATAACTTAAACAGTAGGGGCTTGGTTCAGGTTCTCTGTCTCCACTTAACTAGCTGTAGGAGTAGGTTTCTTAACCTCTCTAAACACCAGCTTCCCCATTTGTGGATCTTTGGATGATTAAATGAGGAGTGCATGCAAATTCATTGGCTCACTGTATCTGGCAAATTGTATGTGCCCAGTAAGTGTTACTTGTTGTTAATAATAATTTTTTGTCATCTTTGTTCTCTACCCTCACTTGATCCAGAATTTAGAGCCTGAGAAATTTTCCAAATGCACTGGTCGATATTAGAAGAAGAAACCAACTCCCAAAATATAGCTGCCTATTAGGCATCATGGTAGCAGAACAAAAACGAAGTTAAAATAATTAAATAAGCGCAAGGCAAGGGGTGAGAGAAAACACCATCTGCCAGCTCTCTGCGAGTCATTTAGGAGGAGCTGGAGGATAATGAAGGCCATTGCATTCTGGTCATGGATGGGTCCTTCTGCTTGGCTGGTGGTGTCGCCTTTCTCCGAATAAAAATAGCCCATGCATCCTTTACCCCAGCTCAGTAAACACAGATTATGTGAATAAAAATAAAAGGATGCACAACAAAAATCTTCGGGGAGGTTTGCTGCAATTTATTTTGTTTCCTATGTACCAGTGAATTTCAGTACCATCAATTTAATCTGAACAGCGAGGCATTCGTTTTTTGGCTCTTTATAGTCAGTTTTATACTATTTTCCTAGCAGGGCTGTCATACGAAATGCTCATCAGAGCCACGAAACAGTGTTTAGATTTAAAGCAGTGTTGTGGATTGAGTGCGGCACTGCACATGTCATGAAGGCTCAAATTTGGGTTTGGCCACCTTCTACCGGTGAGGACATTGGGTATTTTCCAAGCCTTGGTTTCTCTTCAACCAAATGGCGATGCCAGTCAATCTTGTAAAATTTAACTGAGATCGTATGAGAGACGAGTATAGTATTCTTTTAAAAACGCTTTATAAATATTAGGTGATCATGATTAGAAAGCAACTTTTGAAGGACAGTTTCACACTGTGAGTTTTGAGATTAAACTGAGTGACTACCAGTTCGTAGCCATGCAGAATTACTTAAATTGGGGGAATTTACCTGGGGAAATTACTTGAACTTTGGTGGCTCAGTTTTCTTATTTGTAAAGTGGGAATAATAATCTACTGACCTCAGAAAGCTGTTACAAGGATGCAATGAGATGATCCAGGTCAGAAGCTCCGAGGACAGTGCCTGGCACACTTATTTGGCTGCTCTTGTTATGATTTTAATACTGGAACAAATAGGAGTTATTTCTTTGTATTTTGCACTGTTAAAAGTAGTACTTTTTTGGGTGGTTCTGGAATGGCCTACTAATATTTTCATTTTAAATCTGGAGTTATATAGTGACACCAATTTATAGCTGGCATTCAGGAGAGAGTGCAGTAACAGGAAAATAGAAGATAGGGGAAAAGCCCTTGAAAAGGGGAGAGTGGGAGAGTAGATCAGGTTTTGTTTTGTTTTTAAAGATATTTCTGTCATCAAATTGATTTTAATTTTTTCAAAGCACAGAATAAGAGGTCTGTAATATAAGGTAGAGGAAAATGTACAGGTGTGGAGGTCTAGAGCTTGAGGTTTTAGTTCGTCCTCTGCCACAGACAACTGTATATGGACATTGAATAAAACGTTTAATACCACTGGCTGCCAAAGAGGTGGGTGGACGAGATCACTGCTTCAAGGTGGCCATTAGAATCACTGGGAGTGCTGTGGAAAAATAATGTATCTGGCTCTGTCAGGTCCACCTCGGGTCAACTGAATTATAATCTCTCTGGGGCAGAACCAGTCTCCAAGCTCACCAGGGGTTTGGGATACACAGTGAGGTGCACCAGCCACCTGATGGGGTGATGGCTAGGGTCTCTTCCAACTCTGAAATCTCATACGTCTCTACATCTCTCTTTCCTGCAGTCACGTACCTAAAGAGTGCTTCTTAAAATGAAAACAGATATAGAGTAGTAGCTGGAGAAGGTCAAGGAATTTGACTTAAGCTATTAGCTTCTGAAAAAAAGCAAGTCATTTTCTGAACCTCACTGTCAACTGTAAACTTCTCTTCTTATGAGAGGTGTGATGACTGTACTTCAACTGTACAGGCTATATATTGGACTCAGCTATCCCCTTTTCAATTTCAATTTACCTGTTTTATTTTTATGTGACAGGTTCTGCCCTTGTAGAAGCTTGTTTCAAGTACAGGCAAAATACTTCATGCAACATTTAAAAATCACATGTACGACTTCATCTCTGCCTATGGGTAACAAGAGAAGAAAAAAAGTGGGAACTTGTTTCCAGAGAGGGATTTTCTTATCCACGGATTTCAGCACAGAACATCAGCCTGGAAAGAACGTTTTTGTAATAGAAATATTCAGTGAAAAAACACCAATTTCCATTTATATCATTAAAACGATGGAAGGAACATATGGCTTAGATTAGGAAAGTGAACGTTAGCTATGAGGGTGCATTTGCAGGAGACATTAATTAGGACTGAGGGTACCTCAAGTACTTGGGAAACAAATTTGTTTAATAAGCTTCATGGTTTGCAGATGCCGTTTCCCCTTCCTTCGCTGTGATTCCAGATAAAGCAGTTTTATCTGTGCAGAGCTAAGCACACTTGAGAAGTCATGCACTTGTGCTTCAGTCCATTCACGTTTGAAAGCAAATTGACAGGACCTTCATATGAGTAAGATATCCCTTACAGCCATACATACCCAAGTGAGGACATCGTCATGCTAAATCAGGATCTGGTTTTCAGCTTGATGTACTCCGGGCTTTGCCTTTAAAGAGACTTCCATTCATTGGTCTACTACAACAGAATGCTGATGTGCTGTCTCCATCCGTGGAGACGCGGCCCTGGGGTGTGCTTGATTGCAGGACACTGCACGTGTCCTGACTTGTGTTTGTATCAATTCCTGCTGCTTCCTTTGATCAGTGGCTGATAAAGTATCTCTTGAGCTTTGTGGAGCTGATGAAAGCCATGTGTTTGGGCTAAGTATTTGGAACTTGATTTTTGGCATTATCATGATGTTAATATCTTTCAGTACATTTTAAAACATGAGTACATGGCCTTGGCTACATGGAATTCTCTGGTGAATACTGGCTCGGGCAGCTGACATGTGGGTTATGTTGAACCCTCAAAAGCATATACTGTATCACTTTCTAAGGCTAGGAGTCTATAATGACTCCCTTGGAACAAATAAACATTTCCTGTGAGGTCCCGCACTTGCATAATTGCTAGCTTTGAGTTTTAGAGTCCTTGCTACCCTAAGTGAACTCATTTTAATATACGTAAAAATTTTCAGCTGTTTTCATGGTCCTTGGTAAAGAGGGCAAAGATCAAATGGAAATTGAGAAAGAACTTGTTCTCTCATTAAGGTAACATTTGTGGGGTGAAATAGAAAGGTAGGGTCTGTGGATAAGTATATCAGGATAGTGATTAAGAGTAAGGATTCTGGAGCCATTAAAGTCTTAGCTCTACTACTTGCTTGCTTTAAATCTCAGACAAGCTGCTAAACTCTGTATGCCTTAGTTTCCTCATCTGTAAGATGGGGATAATGACAAATTGATTGAGTTAATGCTTGTAAAGTGATTAGTTTCTGCACATCAAAAGCAATTAATAACTGCTACTGTCCATTGGGCAGACCCCCATGCTGGCAGTCCTGTTAATTTCAAGTGGATATCTGTTTTCAGATGGGTTGATTCTATGAGCCTGATCTAAGATTCTACTTCTGTTCTGAGGCTGGTGCTAAATGCTTTTGCGATGCTAGGTGAAGCGTGTGAACCCCCAAATACCTAACTGTCCATGTTTATAAAGTATAGGTTAATTCAATGCTGCTTATAGGTATGTTGGGAGAAAAAAATAAGAGCAACTCCACAGGGAGAGTATACAGCAGGACCAGAAAATATGTATAATAACTCAATTTATCAGTCAAAAATTTTCCAAAAGTAACATAAATGCCATGATATGAGACATCGTCTAATAGATAATTTTTTTAAAGCATCTAGATCTCTGAATCACAGTAATAAGAAACATTATTGAAATATAACTGATTCCCAGATTGTGTCCACTCAGGTATTTTATCTTGGCCAGTCATTTATTAAAAACAAAACAAAAACTCATTTGCTTTTTTTATTTCTAAGTTGCCCCACCTAGTTCCAAAATGGACTTAAGGCCACTGAAAAGCACTTGTTGAATATGTTCAGAAAATAGGAGTTACTAATGTTTATCATCTTGTGGCTTTCAGTATCACTACTTGATGGAAAGAAGTCAATGATATTTTTCTTCCCGGTTTCATTTAAACACATATCTTTGACTGCTGCATGTGTTATTCATTAAAATCCAATAGAAACCAAGTAAGAAACTCTGTCTTAAGGAAAAGTCACTTGTCAGAGATCTTGGGATTAAATATCCAAATTATTTATTATTAGATTATGAACTAACTGTAAGTTGACAGCAAGTGGTCATGTTATCATAGTCCTTGACACCTCATGAGAGGCCCTTCTTTCTGACCCCACCCCGTCTTCAGTTCCTCTACTGTGTTTGTGGTGACTTTTTTCATAGTTAACTAACTGGGTCCTAAGATAAGAGACGAATGTGGGGTGAGGAGGGAGTTGTTTCCCTTGACACATACCAGGACTTTAGTAAATGTTGGTGATGGTCAATGTTTCTTTCATACAGAACATAATAAATTTGAAGACAATTGAGGGGATACAGAAGACTTGGTTTATAGTACTACCTTTGACTAACTGCAGGAACTCAGGCAAGTCACTTTATTTCCTTCAAACTCAGCTCTTCATCTATGAAATGAAGAGGATGAGATAGTTCTAAAGTCTCCTTTCTAACTAACATGCAGTGATCTTAAGATCCTAGGAATTAACATAACTGTAGAGACTATAGCAGTTGCATTACAGCTTGAATGGATAATTCCTTAAAATTGTGTTTACTTTGTCCAAACAACACAAAACCAAAATATGGAGGTTTTCATATATTCTGGTATCTGACATAGATATAACCAAGGCTTTTCCTTTTGTTTTGTAAAATTTTAGTGTCATACTCTTATTAATATGTGTCCCTTGACTTCCTGTTTTCTGACTCTTGGAGGTAGGTGTATTTATGTATTAATTTGTTTATTGCACAGAATGGGGACATATAATTGACTGAGAGGAATATATTCTTGTGAAGCAAATTGCTAAAAATTACTGTGCATTAATTCAAGAAATATTTATTCAGTAATCTAGTAAATAGGAATAAAACAGTGAATAACACATAGGGTTTGCCCCAAGAAGTGTAGTGGGAGTACAAAAAAGTAAATAGGTAACCATAAAACTGTGCAATACAGATGATGATTGGGAAAAGTGTGGTGTGCAAAATGAGCACACGTGGGGCACTTAATCCAGTTCAGGGAAATTGTTGCAGACTTCCCAGAAGACATGGCATGTGAGTGGATTACTGGAATTAGTCAGAATATGGGACTGTGCCAGGCAGGGTAAAGCAGCATGTGCAAGAACCTGGAGGTGAGAAAGAACCATGAATGTACAGGAACTGAAGGTAACTTACAATATATTTTTGTTGGGGGTGGGGTGGGGGGGTGGGTGGCAGCAGGGAGATATGAGTCTATGAAAGAGCCCAGGGAGTTTGGGTTTGATCCCAAGGACAATGAAGACACATTGGAGGGTTTTCCACAGAGGAGTAACATGTAATATTAACGTTAAAAAAAAGATAAATAAAACAAAACAACTGGAGTGTGGCAAATGGTTTGGAGTGGGGCATAGCTGTAGACAAAGAGATCAGTCAGAGCACTGTAACAGTAAACTAGGCTAGAGCTGATGGTGGCCGAAACTAAGGTAGAGGCAATAGGGTAAAAGAAAAGATGGATCCAAGGAATGTTAAGGAGATAGAATCAATAGGTTTGAAGATTGATTCATTCAAAAAATATTTGTGGGATTTCTGTATCTGCACATCATGGAGTAACTGGTATTAGATATACCTTCCCATTGTAAATAACTATGAAACATGGAAAAATAATATAAAATATTATTTGCTGGCATTGGATGACAGCTCAGTGCTGGGCTGCGGTCCTTGGGAAAGGGGAAACAAGTTCAGTAAGCCCCAGATTCACACAGGCTTCCTCTCAAAGAACAGTTTCCAGACTATAAGGCGAGAGAACGCAAGTAGAGAGCATCAGTTTTGCCAAATGAAGGATGAGTTTGTGGCTGCTCAGTTGGCTGACATTCAGGTTCAAGACACCAAAAATGGGGGACCTGCAGAGAAGAAAGCCAAGGCATCTGGGTGGAAATTTTTCTTAGGTCTTCGCTCAACCCCTGGGCTACACAAATGTAGGGTGAAATAACAGGAGGTTTGGAAGAGAGCCTCTTCCAGAAGGCTGTGAGCTAAGCAGATATTCCGTAGCAGGGGAGATGTTAAGAGTGCAAGCCCAGCCAGAGGGAAGCTCCTAGGCATTTAATCGGATCACAGAAAGGCCACACTGTTGGAGTAAGTATCATGTCTTAGGAGTAAATAAAAACCTAACAAAGCCTAAAACCAGGCCTCAACAAGATAAGGTAAATCTGTAGCAACTTAACTACCTTCCATAACAAAACTCAACCATTTTTTAGAAGACAACATCATGCAGGGTCCCTACAGTATATTCCCCACAATGTTCAGCATTCAGTAAAAAATTACTACACGTTCAACTAAGTAGGAAGAGCACCTGATAATCAAATGAGAAGAGTCAATAAATGCAAACCTAGAAATAGTGCTGATAAGAACTTCATGTTTTTAGAGTTTACTATGCATAGATACTATTTCAGCTATAAACGAGACCAAGAAAAAAATCTCTGAACTCACGGAACTTATTTATACTTTAGAGAAAGAAAACAGATAATAGACAAGATGAATCGGTAAATATTTGGTATGTTAGATGCTGCAAAATGCTATGGAGAAAAAGAAGGAACAGAAACAAGATGGGGCATATTAAGAGGGTGGGATTTTAAGTAGGGGGCCAGAAAAAGCTAAGTGTGTGGGGTTGATGGGGAGTGAAAGTAAAAGACGGCATCTGGGGTTGAGCTTGTGCTTTTCTATTGCCTTGAGATGGGCAGTATAAGAGGAGGAACAGAATTATTTGTAGGGAGATGATATTTTGGGAATGTATATGAGGTGTCTGTGAGACTTTAATTGGAATTTTAGAGCAGGCAATTGGACACATTTGGAGAGCAGAAGATGTTAATTTGGGAATGATCAGCATATGATAAAAACTATGACTAACAGTATAAAATGGGAAGGAAAAAATAATGAAGTACTTCAGGATTTCATATGCAGACATGAGACACAGAAGTATATCAACAAGACTGATAAATGGCTGGATAGATGGGATAATCCAGTAGAATATGTGGTCTTGGAAGTCAAATGCCCTAGCAGGAGGAAGTCGTCAGTGGTGCCAAACATTGAAATCAAGTCAAGTAAGCACTAAAATGTTTTCTTGGAGTTAGAAACAAAGAACTTGGTAAAAATTGGTGAGAATTATGATTACAATGTGGGGCAGAAATCAGATTGCATTGTGATGAAGAGAAAATAAGAGATAAATCTGTTAAGATACTGACAACTCTAATTCTGGCTGGAAAGGACAGTAACTGAAGAGGATTGTCAGGTTATGGGACTATGAGGTTGTGTGTGTGTGTGTGTGTGTGTGTGTGTGTATTTTAAGAATAAAAGCTTGGGCTTCCCTGGTGGCACAGTGGTTAAGAATCTGCCTGCCAATGCAGGGGACACGGGTTTGAGCCCTGGTCTGGGAAGATCCCACATGCCATGGAGCAACTAAACCAGTGCACCACAGCTACTGAGCCTGTGCTCTAGAGCCCGCGAGCCACAACTACTGAAGCCCATGCTCTGTAACAAGAGAAGCCACCGCAATGAGAGGCCCGTGCACCGCAACGAAGAGTAGTCCCCGCTCACTGCAACTAGAGAAAGCCCGTGCGCAGCAACGAAGACCCAACACAGCCAAAAATAAATAAATAAAATAAATAAATTAAAAAAAAAAAAAGAATGAAGGCTTAAACACATATAAGTGTACTTACAGATACTTTTTGAAGGACTACTTAACTGTGCAATCTCGATTGGAAAGGGATTAGAGCATGATAACACATCAAGCACGTGGTATTTTAATTTTGGGGATGATTCTTCAGTGCCACTCCTGAGGCACAGAGGAAACTTTAACTCTTGTTATACAATTGCTCAAGTTATATGAATGCCAAATCTTACACACCAGAATTTCTAGTTTTATCTCAGATTCTTCCTCATTTCACTTATTACAAGTAATTTTTTTTAATTCAAAACATTAAAAGGAGAAAGATTTTATGGCAATTTTTCTTATTCAGTTTATTTGACATTGGCTCAAGTGAAGTTTTAGCCTAGCTCAATTTATATACATCTCAAATTAAAAGAAACTAAAAAAATTATTGCAATCACTATTTTTGAGATCGGAATCCAAAAATTACTTAAAATAGATGCATCTTTTGTTATCTACATAGACAGACTTTCCTTTGTGTTTATGTACATTACTCCTTAAACAGGGAGAATCCTTTATAATGTTTATTACAGTCTTAACCACTGAGCCCCAATTATAATAATTGATATTTTTGTCAGTGATGTGTTCAATTACTGTCCAAACTTTTAAAGGAAGACTTCTATGCAAATAGGCTTTCTTCTACTAATGGATATATATGAACAAAGCATAAATACTCTTAGAAATCTATTATCTTCTTCATTCAAGTTTAAATATTAATTCTAGATGGTCCTGATTAAATTTCTAAGAATAAAGTGATAAAATTAGAATACTTCTGAGAAGTTGTGCCATAATATTCCAAGAAAAAATAAGAGGAAATTTTGAAGTACATGTTTATGCCAATGAAAATGAATTGTGACAAAAACATTATGCCTATTGAATGCATGAGAATTGAGTCTATGAGCTTGCTTCTGACAAGACTGAAAGACTTCAAAACTAAATTATTTTAACATCTATCTTTTGATTTGAAAAGTAAAAAATATTGTCTACTAGAAATACATATTTTTTCCAAGAATCACCAGCTGATGTTTGAGACATTCAAATTTTCAGACGAATTTAGGAATTTTTTCTGAGTATTAATACTTTCTGCAAACTCAGTTTGTTATTCATCTTGACATCTTTTGCATTAAAAACATCTAGTTATCCTAGTCTTTTTTCATGAATGAATAGACATCATCAAGAAAGATAAGCTATTTCAACAAGTCATTTTGAAGAACTAATTGTTTTATTATACTGTTAATGCTCTAAGTGATCATATGACACTTAAGCTATCTTGGTTCTGATAAACTTGAAAACAACCAAAGGAATGTAGTGGGAATAATGACCCTTTTATGTTGCTTAAGGGCGTATATTGAACAGGGTGACCTGCTGTGCTCTTCAAAGCCAGGGGGAAAGATTATTCTTAACTGGGTATGAAACCAAAAACTGATCTGTGTTCAGGTAGCATTTCCAAAAGTCTAGAAACATCTTGAAATATAATGTCATTTAATTTGTGGTTTATATTTAGTAAAGGTCATATTCTAAAGATGAATATGATTTATTACTTAGGAATTAAACTCAAATTTTCACTTCAGTAGGCCAAAGTAGGTTATAGAGATGAGCAATCATATTTTGCAGAAACCTACCCCTTCTAAAAGAACTATGTAATTGACCTGGTATAATATAATATTTGGGTTTGAGGTTAGAATCTCAATCTTTTCTTTATGGGTGGATGGAGGCAGAAGGAGAGAAACACACATCTCTTTCACTCTCTTCCGTCGTGGTTGTCCATTATCTGAAGCATGCTGCCTTCCAGCCTCAGATGGACTGCAGTAATGGCCATACTTCCCTATATGTCAAACAAACCAAGACTGCTCAAAGGAGACCTTCATCCCTGGCCTCTCCTCCTTCCCCCTACTTTCTTATCAAGTTCTTGAATACTACTGGGTATTTCGTCTCAAACCTTCAAGACTTTTGGAAGACACTGAACAACCATGCTCTCAGGCATTGTGGATGTCTAGTTTCCATGCAAGGATTAACTCTGGTGTGGGAGTGAGGAGTTACCAGATCACTTTATCTCTCATTGAGAAGGTGCTTTATACTAGGTCTGCTGGATTATAATGTACCCCTGCTGCTTAGGATGGGATGCCTGAGTGTTGACACTTCACATCCAGTTTCCATGGTTCTCTGGATTTTCCTGAAGTTTGTGGCAAGACAGATGAAAGGAAATTTACAGCTCTTTAGAACTCTTCCGTGTACATGAAAGTGACTAATTAATCCTTTTAGGTGTTGGTGGGCCCAAGAGAATGAGCCTACCAACTAGTTATCCAGTCAGGCATCTTCAGTGATAAAGGAACTAGAAACTTGTTCTTGGGATTTAAAGCCAAACCTGACTTCATTTTAAAGATAACTCCTAACCTAATTGGTGACCTTGTTTGCAGTGGTTAATTTTATGTGTCAACTTGACTGGACCATGGTTCCCAGACATTTGATCAAATGTTATTCTGAATGTTTCTATGAAGGTGTTTTTTTTTAAGATAAGATTAGCATCTAAATCTGTGGACTTTTAGTAAATTACTCTCCATAATGTCGATGAGTCTCATCCAATCACCTGAAGGCCTTTAAAAGATTGACCTCCCTGAACAAGAGAGAATTCTGCCAGCAGACTGCCTATGGATTCGAACTGCAACTCTTCCCTGAGTCTCCTACTGCATCACATTTGGGGCTTGTCAAGCCTCTACAGCTGTATGAACAAATTCCTTAAAATAAATCTCTCTCTATATACACACACCCTGTTGGTTCTGTTTCTCTGAAGAACCCTGACCCATTGCTTAAACATAAAATCAAAATAATACCTGGCCCATGAGAAGAACCAAAATTATTGAGTGACTCAATGAATAGGAATATATACCAGGAATTTTGTTTCAAAAAAGTAGTTTAATAGTGAGATCTTGAGGGAAAGAAGAATGGTTCTTAATACCTTTGAATCCAAGAAGGTGCAATCTTCCTTGCGCCTTTTTAAACTTGAAGGTTTTAAAAAGATGTACTAGTTCAGGAGACAAGGTCTGCATTCTAGTCTTGGCATTGCCTATCATTAGCTTTGTGACCCTTGAACTGTCCAGGTCCCCAGTTGTTTCTTCAACTGTAAAATGACAGATGTGGGTTAGTTCATCTTTCAAGTCCCTTTGGTTGTGAAATCTCATAATTCTGGAATTCCTTCTGAAAACCCTTCCAGCATGGTTATTTGGAACGTATCCTATGGATTCCACTAACCAGCTCCCAAGACAGTGATATCATAGGATACATCAAGTCCTGATAGCTATATGGTTAAAGGGGAAATAAAAGAATGCAACCATTGAGTGTCAAAGGTGTTGACACTGGTAGGCACTGCAGAGAAAACTTGGAGACAACAGAAGTTCACTATATTTACAATTGATAAATGATTAAAATCTTTTTCACATTTTCCTTTGAGAATAAAGACAAGAAGTCCTCATCACTAAATTGTATCATGAATAAAATTTCTCATTTACATTCGTTGCTTTGCCTATATAGGAACTTGGTTGTTTGCCAACAACTTAATGTCTTGAGAAAGCTATAGGTCATTTTGCAGCCCAGCATTTAATAGTGTTGTCTCACACATCTGATTTAATCTTTCTATTTTGTCACCTGTCACCTGGGGTATAACACAAGCTCCAAATCATAAAACTTTAATGACCTGAACAGTATTTCATGTTTCATCTCCAAACATGTTTCTTTTACAGAAAATTCTGTGAATTTTCTCTGCCATATTCATCGAATGGAGATATTCATCTGAGCTAAAGAATAAAAGATCATTGCAATTATGAATCTTGTCAAAAGATAAATTAAAATGTGTTCATTTTGGGTAAGGCATGAGTTACCAAGTGCTTGCTTTTATTAAATATCATGGGAAAAAATTAAATATCAGCGAGATCAACATTAACTGGAATTCCAGTTAAGATTATTTTTCCTAAAATAAAGTTGCTTTTTTTGATTGTTGAAAACTCAGTATTTGATGCCAGAAAATATAGACAAAGAAGAACATTTGAAATAAGAATACCACCTACCCCAAAACAACTATGCTTAATGCATTGGTATTTCTTTTTCTTTTTTTTTTAAAGTTACTTTTTTTTTTTGGCTCCGTTGGGTTTTCATTGCTGTGTGCAGGCTTTTTCTAGTTGTGGAGAGCGGGGGCTACTCTTCGCTGCAGTGCGTGGACTTCTTATTTGTGGTGGCTTCTCTTGTTGCAGAGCACGGGCTCTAGGCGCACAGGCTTAGTTGCTCTGCGGCACGTGGGATCTTTCTGGCCCAGGGCTCGAACCTGTGTCCCCTGCGTTGGCAGGCGGATTCTTAACCACTGCGCCACCAGGGAAGTCCAATGCATTGGTATTTCTTCTTTCATATAGGGTTTTGCACACACCAAAAGACAACCTCCCCTCCCCCGCAACCCGTCACCCAACTCACAAACACAGATAGATACATAAACCAGATGTCTTCAAAACTGACAAGTCTGTGACATCAAAGTGAGGCCCTGTTTTCTCCAATATTAAATTTATAACACTTCCAATCCCCCACATGCCCCAAATTATGGAACACTGGTCTTTACTTTCCCCTTAGTATTTTAAATGATGTGGCCAAGAATTCCAAGCTTTCTAACTCAAGCCAGAGGATTCCTCTGGTTGTACCTCACCTTAATGCAGTCCTGGACCACTTCCAGCATGCCCCATTTGCCTCACTGTTTCTACTCCCCAGAGCAATTCCTTCGCATGCAGGAGAGGAGATGCCTTTCCTAGGTGTTAAGTTCAGTCATGGACATGCCTCTCCCAAAATGTTAATTTAAGGTCCAGAATTAGAGCTCTCAGTAATCAGATTTCGGCCCACACATGGTTATTATTTTTTCTCAAGGTACACTCCCAGGTATACTCAGGTGACTGGATCAGGCATTCACTTTACATTGCTCTCAAAACCAACTCTCTTCTGGTGGCCTAGGTTGAGTGCCGACAGAGGACCACCAGTCCAGACTTGCTGGCTGTGGCTGCTTAGGTTTTTTTTCCCGATTCCAATTCTTTTTTTTCCTCTAGTCAGGCCTCAGCCAGGGTTCCCCTGGCTCAGAAGAGCTGATATTTGAGTCTCAGAAAAAATTGAGTTTTGATCTTGATACTTTTTCTTCTAGAAGTCATCTTGACTCCTATGTAAATTTTGAGATGTATTTGGGGTGGGGGGGAGTATCTGTGAGGGGGAAGGGGCTCACCCATCAACAGCACCTAAAAAATGGGCCTTGCCATGTCAAATATAACTAATTATCATTCTTTCCTTTGAACATTGATAGGTACTGGTCTTGCGGTGACCTTTCTGCTAGGGAAGGTCTGTGCATAATGGTCAAATAAACAACCACTATATCTAGATAACTTACATTTAAACTGCTGTCCTGTTATTTTCTGGCTGGTGACCTTGTGAAATTTACCCAAGAGCTCTATGCCTTAGTGTCCCCATCAGTAATACAGGGCTGATAATAATTGTACCTTTCTCATATGTAGTCATGAGGACTAAACTCATGAATACCTGCTTAACATTTTTCCTGATACATAGTGAGTACTCAATGTTAGCCATTACTGTTTCAGTGATTCTAATGATTAAGAGAGCTTCCCAAAGTGGTTCCCTCCAGAACAATCAAAGGAAAAATATCATCATCACTAAAAATAAAAAATTGCTAGTAATTTTAAAATATCACTTCTTCCATTATATAAAAAAGTCTTAATCCATTGATATCCTGTTTTGCCTTACATCCATCCATCCATCCATCTATCTGGCTTTAAATGTTTTTTTCTTAAGTCCATACTTTTCTGTAACTTACTCCCCATGACAATATATTGTGAAACTCTTCTTGCCAGTAGCTATACTTCCATGATATTTAATCTTTATTATCCTATTTAGTGACCTGTATTTTTCCAGTTACTTCTTGTTTCCATGTTTTCATTGCTATGAAGGATGGCGAAAGAAGGTCTCATGAACAGGTGCTCACGTGGCTCCTTAATTATTTTGAGGGGACAAACACCAGAAAAGGAATTTTAAAACTTTTTAAATATACTGTTAAGTTGTCTCCAGTTTATACCGGAGTGAGCAACCCTGCACCTTCACCAACAGAGAGCATTTAAAAAAGTAGATGTATAGTTTGATAGACACAAACGGCATGTTGCTTTAATGTATATTCCTTTTTAAATTATTAGTGAGGGTGAATATTTTCTTAGGGTAGGTTTTTTAATATATAGACTTAATTTCTTAAGAGCAGTTTTAGGTTCACAGTGAGATTGAGAGGAAGAGATTTCCCACATATCCCTATCCCCATGCATGTGTAACCTCCCTCACTATCAACATCTACAACTAGAGTGGTATATTTGTTACAATTGACAAACCTATAGTGACACATCATTATCACCCAGGGTCCATAGTTTACACTAGAGTTTACTCTTGGTGTCATGGTAGGTTTTTAATTTCTTCTTTTGTGAGTGACTTAGCTATGTTCTCAGCTGATTTTTCTTTTTATTGCTTTAAAAGAGCCTTTTATATATGTAGGAGAGTCACAGACTTCCTTAGTGTTATCCAGAAAGAAAAGAAATTTAGTTTATGAATTTTCTATAACTAGTGCAATCCTTTTCATGAGCCCCAATCCTGGGGAAGGGTGATGGTGGAAGTGGTGGAGAGGAAGAACTTAAAATTGTCCCTGAATGAATCTTAGGTAGTTCTACTTGAAACAGAACTTATTCTTTAGACAGCTCACTCGCAAGTAAATATAAAGAATTTAAGACGTACTTTCCTTCTGTCTCCTTCAACAAGGTAATATCAATTATGTTTGTGTTTTGGTGAGGATGGGCACTTATGTGATCCCTTGCAGGGTGGGGGTCCTTTGATAAAGGATACAAAGGTGTTTCAGTAATTCTCTGTGAAGTTTACTCTCTGTCTGGTTATTTAGCTCTCTGGTGGCATCTTCTACTGAGGCTGAAGCTGCTCTCTTGGCTTAGTCAGGGCCTGGTGATTCCCTTGGCTTCTCAGCTAGAGCCTTGTCACCGTCCAGCTAGCTCTGGCTTAGCTTTTCCACTCTTCAGCCTTAGAAACATTTCATACTCAGGAAGAGCCAAGGGAGGCTGAAAGTGTTAAATCAGGCCCTTTCTCTTTCTACTCCAGGTGGCCATTTTACTTTCTTTTTCAGAGTTTCAAATTGGGAGTGGGGCACAAGTCTCTCCTGCTTACAGCTTTTTCTCTTCATCTTCCTAAATCCCCTTTCCTATGTTGGTTTTGGTTCAGGAGGGAAGGGCTAGGATACTTTTATCTGATTCTTTACTTCTCCTGCTTTTCTCTTTTCCATATCTACTAGGGTAGAATTCGTATGTTTTCTTCTTTCTCTTCCTGTCTAGCTGGGACTCTCCCTTGAGCCACATTCTGTTCCTGGGAACAGTGAGTTTCAAGCATGGAAAAAACCCTTAGGCTGAATCCACTAGACTTGGCAGTTAGAACGGGCACCTCAGGGCAACTACAAATCAGAGATTACACACGGCAAAATGCATTGTCTTGCTATTCCCTAGATGTTACTTGTTTCATAAATATATATGTACATATAGATTCAGACAGAATTGAGGTCTGTCATATATACTGCAAAAGTTTATGCCCCCATTTTTCCTTTTTTTAAAAGAAAATTATAATGGTCCTTGTAGTACAGAAGTTCTACATTTTCATGTAGTCAAATCTACATTTTTTTGTTTGTTTCCATATTTTGTAAAGCTTAAAAAGTCATTTCTGCTTTTCTTCTAAGATTAGGGACAAGACAGGGTATCCACTGTCATCACTCCTGCTCAACATAGTACTCCAAGTCCTAGCCAGAGCAATCAGGAAAGAAAAAGAAATAAAAGTATCAGAATTGGAAAGGAAGAAGTAAAATTGTCTCTATTTGCAGATGACATAATTTTATATATATTGATAGAAAATCCTATAGACTCAACTATAAAACTGTTAGAGCTAATCAATGAATTCAGTAAACTTGTGGGATACAAGATTAGCGTACAACAATTAGTAGCATTTCTATATATTAACAACAGATTTTCTGAAAAAGGGATAAGAAAATTGATCCCATTTGCAATAGCATCAAAAACAATAAAATACTTAGGAATAAATTTAACTAAGGAGGTGAAAGATCTCTACGCAGAAAACTATAAGACATCGATGAAAGAAATTGAAAAAGAAGTAAACGGGAAGGTATCCTGTGTTCATAGGTTGGAAAAATTAATATTATAAAAATGTCAATATAGTAAAAGCCATCTATAGATTCAATGCATCCCCTATCAAGATTACACTGGCATTATTTACAGAAGTAGAAGAACACTCCTAAAATGTATATGGATTCACAAAAGACCCTGAATAGCCAAAGAAATCCTGAGAAAGAACAAAGCAGGAGGCATCACACTTCATGATTTCAAGCTATATTCTAAAGCTATAGTCATCAAAACAGTATAGTACTAGCATAAAAACAGATAAATGGATCAATGGAACAAAATCAAGAACTCAGAAATAAGCCCAAGCATATATGGCCAGCTAATATTTGACAAGGGAGCCAAAAATACTCAAAGGAGAAAAGACAGTCTCTTCAATAAATGGCACTGGGATAATTGAATATTCACATGTAAAAGAATGAAACTGGACCCATATCTTACACTGTTCACCAAAATGGATTAAAAACATAAATGTAAGTCCTGAAACCATGAAGTTTCCGGAAGAAAACCTAGGCAGTATGCTCTTTGATACTGGTCTTAGACATATCTTTTTAGATATGTCTCCTCAGGCAAGGGAAACAAAAGCAAAAATAAACAAATGGGACTACATCAAACTAAAAATCTTCTGCACAGCAAAGGAAGCCATCAGCAAAATGAAAAGAGAACTTTCTGAATGGGAGAAGATATTTGCAAATTGTATATCTGATAAAGAGTTAATATCCAAAATATATAAAGAACTCATACAACTCCATAGCAAAAGAAAAACACCTGATTAAAAAAATGGGCAGAAGATATTTTCCAAAGAAGAAATACAGATGGCCAACAGGTACATGAAAAGATGTTCAACATTACTAATTATTAGGGAAATTAAAATTAAAACCCCAGTGAGATATCATCTCACACCTATCAGGAAAAAAAAAAAGATAACAAATGCTTGTGTGGATGTGGAGAAAGGGGAACACTTATGCACTGTTGGTGAGATTGTAAATTAGTACAGCCACCATAGAAACAGTATGGAGTTTCCTCAAAAAATTGAAAATAGAACTACCATATGATCCAGCAATTCAACTTCTGGGAACATATCCAAATGTAACAAAAACACTAACTTGATAAGCTATCTTCACCCTACGTCCATAGCAACACTATTTACAATAGCCAAGACATGGAAGCAACCTAAGTGTCTATCAGCAGATGATTGGATAAAGAAGTGGTATATAAATACAATGGAATATTATTCAGCCATAAAAAACAAGGAAATTCTACCGTTTGTGACAACATGGATGGACCTTGAAGGCATTATGCTAAGTGAAATAACTCAGAGAAAGAAAAATACTGTATGATATCACTTATATGTGGATTCTTAAAGAAAAGAAAACAAATAAACAAAACCCACCAAACTCGTAGAAAAGGAGATCAGACTTGTGGTTACCAGATGCAGAGGATATGGGGAGAAGAATTGGAGGAAGGTGGTCAAAAGGTACAAACTTCTTGTCATAAGATAAATAAGTATTAGGGATATAATGTACAACATGATGATTATAGTTGACACTGCTGTATGATATATAGGAAAGGTAAGACAGTAAATCCTGAGTTCTCATCACAAGGAGAAGATATTTTCCTGTTTTCCTTTCTTTTCATTTACTGTGTTTATAGGAGAACATGGAGGTTTGCTTGAACCTAAGTGGTAGTCATTTCACAATTTGTGTAAATCAAGCCATCATGCTGTGTACCTTAAAATTCTACAGTGATTTATATGTCAATTATTTCTCAATAAAATCAGAAAAAACAGATTAAGTGATTTAAAACATCAAAAAAGAAGTCTGTTTCATCATCAAGGAAAATTATATTCACATCTATTCCTTCAAAAATTTTTATGGCTTAAATTTTTATTTTACCTGGAGACATTTGATATAAAGTGTAGTGTAGCAATCTAAGTATATATGTATGCACACACATATACTTAATAACCAACTCTTGAGCTCAACATATTTTATTGAACAATCCTTTTTTCCCTCACTGATCTGAAGTGTTACCATATCATATGTTAAATTCTTATTTGTTTGTTTTTGTACTTTCTACTCTGTTCCATTGATATACCTGCATATACCTTTACTAGTTCAACAGTATATTTTAAAAGCTAGCTTTGCAATATTTTAGTAGCTCTTTAGGCTATTTCCCTCATTGCTCTTATTTTTCAGCATTTCTTGGACCTTTTCATGAGTTTCACTCAGGTGATTTCTAGAATAATTTTTATTCTCTCCAAACTGATTGCCATTCTCTTTGTCATGCATTAAAATTTAAGATTATAATCAATAACCTTTAAAAAAAATCCCCCAATACAAAATCTGTTTCTTCCACAGAGCTTGTTAACAGTCATTAATTTAGGGCATGGGAATAATTACCTCTGTCTTCACCCTTCCCATCATCCTATTAAAACCAAAGTGCAATTAAAAATTGCAAAGTAGAATGAAGTGTCAAAGCTTAACTCAATAACAAAAGCCAGGAAAACATGACTTAAATAATTGGCAATTGTACAGAAAAAGTTGTTTTGCTTTATATTATCTAGATAAGTAATGTACATTTTTATGTGTATATGTATGAATCCTGGGATTTCCTTTCTTCTGATTTCAGAAAGGGTTAGCGATTTTCTGTTATTATAATTATCAAATCCCAAGACTTTAATCCAACTTTTTTAGCCATTTCAATGACTGAACAAATACTTATAGTGTGGAGTTTGGCTATGAATTTCATGCGTGCTTCTCCTTCTTCATTTATTTTATGTTTTAATTATATCAAAATTTCTTTGTGTAGCCTTTAAATTGTAAGGATTTTTGTGTTATGTTTCTTCTTCCTCATTTCTTATGTTTTGGTTATATCAAAATGTCTTTATGTCACCTCTAAATTGTAGAGTTTTGTTAATAATATTTATTATTCTGTCAAGCCTAAATTTATAAAAATGACTCCTTTAATCAATAGATTCTTCTTCTCCTGTGAGGATGGATGGATGGATGGATGGGTAGATTAATAGATTTCTTTTGAACCTAATCTTTTCTCTCAAGAACTATCTATGGTTGTAACTTGACAATGAAAATTGAATATCGTGGTTACTGGAGGGACCTTGGTGTCTTGGATTTTGCAGAGTCTCCTCCAGTGACTGTCTGTACCATGAAGAGCCCAGGTCATCACACTGGTTCCTTTGCCATTCTCATCCTGTATGCTCTCCAGATACACAGAGTTGAGTGAATTCAAAGAGACAGTGGAGGGGCAGATGATTTGGGAGGTGTGTTGTAAACTCATCTGTAAGAACCATGTAAGTTAATAACCATTCAGCTTTGAGCTCACAAGCAAAGTAAAGGATCCAGCTGTTTGATACTTATACTCCTTCACTGCTCTAGACATTTCTCCTGGCTTAGTATTGGGAAGTGAAGGAACAGACCAACCCAAACTGGAAGGGAGAGAAAATGCTGAATGCCAAAGAATAACGTCACCTGAAGAGAACCAGAATTGGCTGTGCCACCTTTAGGTGCTATTGGTTGCAGGCAAATGATTATACGGTTTCATGCATCTATAAGAACTTCTATGACTGTTTTCATCTAAAATATTTTTACACTAATCCTCAGAATATTGAATTTTACAAAAAAATTAAGTATTCTTCATATAAGGTTATATTCTATGATTTTAGCACCCTAAGTTATTTTTAATGAAAGAATTGTGTTGTAAATTTTAACTCATGGCAGTAAATTAGCAAAAGCTGCATTTATCTCGTATTATCATAACCACCCACATTTAACACAGATGTTCAGCAAAAGATTTAGAAACTGTTTTGGAAGTTCTCATTAGTTGAGATAAATTAGCAGGATATTTACAGATGATATTAAACTGTTCAAGTACATATTTTCTTTCTTGATTATTTTATAGAGGTCTCATAAATATCAATGGCTGGCTTGCTTGTTCTTTGGGAAGTTCTTATGGGTATCAGTAACACCAAAGCCCAATATTTTAATGCTTCTAAATGTCAGAGCAGTTGACTAGCCAGACGGTGTTCTGAGCAAACACACTCCAACCCATTTGATGAGCCTCACCTCATCTCCAAGGTCCTCTTGTTTTTGAAGTAACTCATGGGATCTGTATAGACTAGAGTGGTTTTTCCCAAGGGATCTAATTTGTTATGGGATATCTATCTCCTGGCCCAAAGAGCCTCTCAGAGCTTAATTCATATATAGAAGTCAGGGAATAAGTTTCATTAGGTCCCATTTATTTATTTTTGTTTTTATTTCCATTTCTCTAGGAGCTGGGTCAAAAAGGATCTTGCTGTGATTTATGTCATAGAGTGTTCTGCCTATGTTTTCCTCGAAGAGTTTTATAGTGTCTGGCCTTACATTTAGGTCTTTAATCCATTTTGAGTTTATTTTTGTGTATGGTGTTAGGGAGTGTTCTAATTTCATTCTTTTACATGTAGCTGTCCAGTTTCCCCCAAAAAAATGGTTCTAGGGGCAGGACAGGAATAAAGACAGAGATGTAGAGAGTGGACTTGAGGACACGGGGAGGAGGAAGGGTAAGCTGGGATGAAGTGAGAGAGTGACATGGACTTATATATGCTACTAGATGTAAAATAGCTAGCTAGTGGGAAGCAGCTGCATGGCACAGGGAGATCAGCTCGGTGCTTTGCGACCACCTAGAGGGGTGTGAAAAGGAGGATGGGAGGGAGATGCAAGAGGGAGGGGATATAGGGATATACTTATGCATATAGCTGATTCACTTTGTTATACGGCAGAAACTAACACAACACTGTAAAGCAAATATACTCCAATAAAAATGTTAAAAAAGGTCAGGGAATATGTAGAAAGTGAATAATTGAGAGGGTATTTAGAAAGTACTATTATGTTTACCATGGATTCTTTTAATCCAAATCCAGTCCCTGGTATGCATGCCTCCTTCTTCATCAGACCTGACCTGTTCTCTCAGGAACCCAAAAGATTGAAGAGAGGCCAAGACTAGATTCTAAATCTGCTGGGAGTTACAGAACACTACAACTATTTTTAGAACTTGTAAACACTCTGTGAATGGGGGTGTGAGCACTCAAAAATCAAATATATTGTTCACTGACTATCATGTCTACCCTGAGGATCGTCTTCCAGAAAAGCAGATCATAAAGTCTAACTTGAGATATTCAGAGGAGAGGTTTCACATATTGAAGAAGGGAAGGGTAAGAACACTTTTGGGAGTGTATAGTTTGACTGATCATGAGAGTCATGAATTGCTTGAACTGTCTTATAAGCAATATAAGGAGAACGATTGAAGATTATAATTAAGAACTAACTGCGAAGATGGTATAAAAGTGGATTAAAGTTTACGTGGGATTGAGTGCCAGCACCACTTAAAGGCAGACAGACAAGTGCAGGTGAGTCTCACAGAATCATCCAGGTGAAGGTGATGTGTGCCTGAAAGAGAGAGAGAAACCCAGGGATCATTATGAAGATTCACTAGGGGTGGCAAATAATTGCTTATAAGAACAAGGATGAGAGTGGATGTGAGCTCTACCATGACATTTTGAGTAAGGGAAATTAAGATAGCAAAAATGTTACTGAAAATTATAGGCTCTAGCTGGAAGGGTTTTGGCTGTGGCCATGGGTGGTGACTTTAAGCAAATAACCCTGGGAAGTGTTCCACAGAAAGGTGTCAGGTATCAAGATAGTGGGTTAACTTTCTCATTACTTGCCAATGTGTCACTCTGAGAAGGCACAGGCTAGAAAAGTAAGGAAAAGGACAAATCCTCATGTGATGACACTCTGGAGTGACTGGGACCCTGAAAGGAAGCACTAAGTTAGGATGTGGATGCAGGATGAAAGGGAGGACACATTGGGAAGCAGAGTACATGCTTCACCCTTGTGGCAAGAGAAACCCTGACCAGTAGCATTTGAATTAAAGGGTTATACAGGGTTATCGGTCAGAGTCAGGGAACACAGAAGCCAATGTGACTATTTCAAACAGAGGGAATTTAATACTGGACACTGTTTACACAGGTGATGTAAGGGGCAAGGAGACCAACAGGAAATGGTGAGCAAACCCAGAGATTAACCACAGCAGGAAACCACCAGACCCCTAGGGCTGGAGGGACCTAGAGGAGGTGGTGGTACCAGAGCTAAGAAGCTGGGACTGTGCAGTGGAAGCTGGAACCACAGAGCGAGGGGCTGCCTGCTGGGCGCTGGAATCAGGGCAGAGAGTGGTCAGTGCTGATGACAATGTCACTGGTGGCAGAGACAAGGGGACAAACACCCTGGCCTCACTCCTTAGCCTGTCATCCAGCCCCCCATCATTGCTTCCTGTTGGCCAAGCCGACCTGCAGGCTAGAGGGCAAAGGAGCCTGGGAAATGTGATTTCCCGCAGCACAGAGGAGAGGAAGGGCAGGACTGGAGCGGATCTGAACCAAAAGAGGCACAAACAGCCAGCTCATCTGACCTTATGCAAATATAGAGTATTTTAAAGTTTTGAGGGCTGTCTCCCAAGAAACTTTTGGAACGTAAATGTAGATTAAAACGTTGATGTTTTTTTCTCCTCTGTAACTGTATTCCCAACAATATTGCAAATGATGTTGAAAATAGAGAATTTAATGGTCATCTAATGTGGTGCTCAGCTGCCAGACTAGCCTTCAGTCTCCCCTCCCCTCCATTTCTTTACCTTGTTGTTGTCACCATGTACTTCTTATCTATTTATCACAAAGCTGAGCATCTGCAAGAAAACAATAGCTCTGCCACTTTAAAAAGAACAGATGAAAGTTTTCCGTGACACAAGAGCGCTTTTTAAAACTGTGCTCCCCTTCTTTTGTAATTACGACTGAACTTTATTTTGTACTTTGCGAACAGTTTATGATCTCCTGGCTAGAGGACTGAAAAGTGTTCATATTTTTAGATGCTCTGCTTTGACTTTCTATGGGTCTCTTGGAAAGTCATTTTTTCTATCAGGAACTGTGCAGATTTTCATAGAAATAAGGAGCAGAATCCAAAGACAGAGAAAGGGGGCTACAAACAGGAGCACCAGGTTGCCCCCAGTAAAGGAATCAGTGTTCCCTACGTAACTTGCCCCTTTTTGTAGCACCATGGGACTGAGTCTTGTGTTTGGTGGAAAATAATAATAGTGAACACGTATTGAGTACTTGCTATTTGCCAGATAAAATTGTAAATTCTTCACATGTGCTACCTCATTTCATCCTCGAAACAAACCTATGAGGGTGGTATTCTTAGAACCCTGTTTTATAGGTGAAGTAAACTAAGGAGCAGAGGGGAATTTGTCCACAGTCACATACTTGGTACGTGGCAGAGACAGCATTTGAGCCTTGCAGCTTGTCCCCGGAGCCCACGCTGTACCCGTCTCAGGTCGTCTCAGACGCGGAGGCCTAGAGGGCTAGTAACACACCCACAGCTACATCAGAGCAGAGGTGCTGGTATTGGGAGGAGGTGCGTAAGTGAGGCCCTTCTAATTCTGTTTGGGCACATGTGCTTGAACAGCTACCAACAGTGGGGGAAGAAGATTTCTGGTGTCCAAATGGGAGGCAGGAGGGAGTAGTGGTCAGGTGTGTGGAGTCTGGTCAGTTTGACCTGGCTTCTTAGGTATTTTACATAGATTTGGGGTGTTAGTTACTTCATCTGTAAAATAGTAATGTGTATCCACCTCATCGGGCAGTTGTAAGAAATAAGTGAAATAATATAAGGAAAGCCCTTGTCAACTCAATGCAGAGTTGTTATAATTATTACTATTATTGTTATTGTACAATAGAGGAGAGGATCAATTTGGAATCCAGATTATCCCCTTCCTCTGTTAGTAGGACAAATCCTAATTAACCACTGATTCATCCCCCAAATCCATTGTGTGTGTATGTATATATTGATACACAATACAGTGTATCTTCTTTATCCATTCATCTGCTGATGGAAACTTAGGTAGTTTCCCTATCTTGGCTATTGCGAATAATACTGCCGTGAACATGGCAGTGCACATCTCTCTTCTTGAAGAATACAGTTTCCACTTCAGTCCTCTCAGTCTCTGGCCCAGCTCCTCAGCTCTGCTGAATTCTAGCTGGAGCCTTTTTTCCCTGGGCACATTGATCACTGCCCAAGTAAACTAGCATTGCAAAGGCCTTCACTGAAAAGAGATCTTCAATGAGATACGTACCGCCATTTGTTTTGCTGTTAAACAAGGTCAGGAGAGTTCTGAATTTACACCCAACCTACCATAGCCTTTGGAATGGCTATTTAATGGACCATTAAGTATGTGCATGCAAATATAAACTCTCTTTAGTGAGTTGAGAAATATGCCACCAAACAATGCTAGCTTTTCCCAGCCACCAAGGGAATAAGCATGTTTTGAATGGATCAAAATCTTTACTAACTCCTTCCCTCTGTGGGAGATCCTGTTACCTCAAAGGAGGTGGGACACCCAAAACTCTTAGCTCAGAACACACACACACAAACCAGATTTCACCTTTTTATTTCTTTTCCAATTCACAGATACTATGGAAATTGGCAAGATGAATTCAAGGAAAAAAAAATCTAATTTCTTGAATTTTTATGTGTACATTCTGATAAAGATAAATGTGATAGAAAAGTGAACACGTTTTGAATCAATGGTCCATAAATACTCTCTTGCCACTGTCATTTGGCAATAGGGTTTGATGAGAGTGTGTGAGTATATATTAAACAGTGTGGTGAGAACCATCCCGAGGGGGGAAACAGAATGAAATGCAAAGCCCCAACCTTTTAGATTTGTGTCTGCAGAGGGTCTCTGTGACAGTGTGGCAAGTCTCCAGGCTTTAAGCACTTGGCCTTTGCAGTTGGATTTTAAAAGATCCCAAGACATAAATTCTGGTTGCAATTAGAGCTAGTGAAAAGAAAAATACCCTAGGAGTTATTAATATGTAAATCTAGTAATTTGGGAAATTGAATGATCTCAGGTTAGGGTTTCTGAATTTATGCAATCTAATTTTGACCAAAATGACATCACACTTCGACAGTTCTGCATAAATTGACAGCAAATTGCATAATGTTTCTTTAAAAATTTGTACAGAAAAAGAGTGCTTAAAGAGAGCAAGACAGGAACACACATGTGGCTACAGTGCATCATACCAGTGAGCCGCATAGTCTGAACTCTCATTCCCAAAGTAGTCAGTGTCATATGTTTTGGTAGAAAAAAACATAGTAACAAAGGAAATTATGTCTTTACAAATGGGGCAGAATGGTCCCTTTAGATATGTCCTCTTCTATCTTTGTCAAACTTAGAATATTTTATCTCAATACTGGTATAAGCAGAATACCCAGTTTTTCTTATCTCTGCCAGTTGTCCTGCCGTTGAGGATAGTGTTGATAGGTGGAAATGTTTCTTGGAAATGCTCAGTGGCCAAGCCTGCAGACACAGCTGGAATCAGTCGTGAAATGGGATACATGGCTAATCAGTTTACAATATGGACATGAGATTTGACTGCTGTTGTTCTGCTTACAAGCACTTAAAACAATCTCGAGCAACCTGAAATAATTGATTTGTTTTGAAACCTAGTCACACGGTTCTTTTGCCTGACTAAAATAATAAATTGGGATAGTTAGCAGGCTGCATTAATCAGTTCATATCCTCTTAGTACCGTAAACCTCGAGGGGCACTCCATATTCTTTTCTCATGCTGAAACCTGCTTGAATCAAATATTCATTCAGACCCAGATTCATCAGTCCAATTACCTGTCTTTGACAGTCGCACGAAGAACAGATTTGTGAAGAAGAGCATGGCTTTTTCAAAGCTAAGAATTGTTTTAATATATCTTGCTTTACCTTAATAATCTTTTGTGAATGCGCCATGTACCTAAACGTGATTGTTTTTATGTAGCTATTTGTATTTAAGGTTCATTACAGTTATGCCTCTTTGTAAAGAAGTATGCCTCTTGGTTTTTAAAAACCTAGCTAGTTAAAGTGCCAAGAGTGTCATCTGATTTGAATATTCAAGATTTGGCAAACAAGTTCATGTGAGTCAATTTAGGAAATCAGTATTGGTCTTGGAGTAAGAAAACTTGGGTTTGAATCTTAGCTTTGCCACGGATAAGTTGGCTGATTAGGAGCGAGGAATTCGAATTCTGAGCCTCATTTTGTTTTGAAACTTCAAGTTAGTAATCCCTACCATATCTTGATTCGTTTTTTCTTTCATCTATCCAATATTTATTGAACATTTACTACATGTTAGGCCCTTCAGTAGAGTCTAGTGATTTAAAGAGTGAATATATCTCAGTACCTATAATCCAGGGACTCATCCATAAGTAGAGGTATGTTGTAAAAAAGTAATTAGTGCACCGCTATGAGGGATATCATAATTGAGATAGGACCAAAATGCCAGGAAATTGAAAGCAAAAGTGAATTTATTTCTCTGTTTTGGGGGAAGGTTTCAAAAAAGAGGTAACATTTAATATATCCCAAAGAACCAAAAAGAGGATGAACAGGCGTGGAGATATGAAAGAGCATGGCTTACTGAGAGAATTGTGAAAACACTGTGTAATTGTTACAGCATATGGGGGATGGAGTGAGAGGAAACAGACATCCCTTTACCATGGAAGTCTAACAATCATATCCATTGTGTCCCACATTGCTTTTAGGCTTATCTATCCTTTCAGAGAAATCCAGTGGATTATTCAAGCATTTTTTTTCCTTAAAAATATGTTCCCACTTTTCATATTTTTTTGTGTGTGTTTGTGCTTAAATGTTCAGTAGTGCTTCTTTTTATTATGGATTCAACCAGACTTTCAGATATGGGGAGAAGACTCACCAATTTTTATTTTCCAGAGTTTTCCTTGGAAAGTATCTTAGGGTTGGGAGTTATGCTGGCCATTTATCATTTTTTTCTAACATGGTGGTCCAAACTGCAAAGATACATATGTTGTCCAACGATTCTACAGTTCCAATATCTAGTCCTCATAGTGTTCTTAGGTGGATGCCTTTCAGCCCCATTCCGTGAACATTCAGGTGGGAAAAATTTATCCATAGCTGTGTGACCCAAGAAAATTCTGTGTAGATGAAAAATTTTATCTAGGTCTTAAAGGATAAATAGAAAGTAAGTGGGCATTCCAGACAGAGGAAACCTCATAAATAAGATACAGAGGCAAAGAAACTCAGGGCAGGGAACATGCAGGTGGATAGAGTAAATATAGTCATTGAATGGGAAATCAGGATGGCCTACTTGCATTTGGGCTTTATTCAATAGCTAGTTTGGGGTAAGCAAAGATTTTACATCATAGAAATAGGACTAGAATTGTTCTCTAGGAAAATGAATCATAAATCTGGCTGTAGAGGGAAGATTGGGGATAGGGAATCCAGCTAGTGAATATTTAGAGAATAAACACATGGTAAGAGGCAGGGCTTGAATTGTGATTGCATTATTGAAAACAAAGAGAAGGAAACAAATTAGAGATATATTCTGGAAGTGGAATCAATTGCCAAGTAACTAATGGTGGGGGAAGAGGGGGCTAAAATGATTCCAAGCTTCAGAACTGAAGCGATGCTAGTTCCATTAATGGAAACTGAGAGCACAGAAGGAGGGGAAAGAGAATGTTTCAGGGAGAATATGATGAGTTAATTAGCTACACATTTGCAATATAAGTAGAGATAATAGACTACTTATAAAATTAGATATGTGGGTCGGAGGAAATAAAACCTCTGCAATTGCCTGACATTTGTGTCTGCTGCTTTTCTGGTTTTTGACTATAATAGACTAAAATGAAAGGTGAATTATGATTACAAACCTATCCTCCCAAGTTTACTGAGAATTAAGTACAATATTGTTCTAATCTAATCATACAATACCCTCATCAGTGTAGCCTCTTTTCCCACTAATATGCTCTCCCTCACCTGGCTCTCTAACTCAGCAGTCTCAATTAGATCCTCAGAAAATAGAGAATCTCTGTCTCTCCCCTTTACCCCTGTGTGACAGCTGGAAAAGGTGATTGGTTCTGAACCCAGATAACTTCTGTGTCTTTCTCTTTCTAAATTCCCATAATTAATCTTTTGCAGGCTGACAATAATTCTACTGTCTTCATTTCCCAGACACAAACTCATATGGCTTTGCAACACTTCAGATAACTTATTGCTAAGTTAAAAAGGAATGGAGGTATTCCTTCAGGCTTCCCTAGTTTCGCCATGTGTTGTCAGGTCAACGTTCTCAACACAACTAAGCAGGGACAGATGGTGCCCGTTCCCTCAGTGACAGAATCATCCAGCAATGTCAAAGGCATTTACATTCTTGAGAGAGAGAGATGTTTTATGACTACAAGTTTCCCACCATGTGTATTCCACAATACAGAAATGAAAGTCTAAAAACAATTCATGTCCAGTTATGTTAAACTTTAATTACATGAATCATTTAGAAATAAACTCAATTACATTGCTTTATTATTAAGTTTCCAAGGACCCTTTCTAGAAGGACATTAGTGTGCTTGAGTTGAAAGTAACTATACTAATGATTACGCAAAATTCAAAACTGGACACAGCGTTCTATAATGAATCTTAGGTATTTTAAACCACTGTATTAAAACTGAAAAAGGAAAATGAAATGTTGTTCAGGAAAATGTTCACTAATTTGGATAACATAAACTATATCTTTTATTTCCTTAATCAGTTTTCTTATCCTTTATTTTATATATTACTGCATTCAGTATATGTTTATTGTTCATATAAATGTGGCCTTAAATCATCTGCTTAAATAACATGTAAGTTTAATAATAAAGACATTGTAAATTTTCCCATCCTATCCATTTCCTTTTCTTCTTTAAGGATACCTAGTATTAATTTTTAAAATATAATTTGAAACTCTTGAAGAATCTGGTGACCTGAATTTCAGTCCCAATTCTGGCACTAACTATTTGCAAAATCTTTGCCAACTTGCTAGTTTTCTCTGAATCTCAGATTCCTCCTATATAGAGGGCAAAGGTTATTAAGCTAAGCTCTCTCCATTTTTGAAATTCTATTGCTTAAAAAAAAAAAATTCTGTTGTATGGTATGATCAGATGAAAATAGTAAACAGATAATGATATAAAAATTAAATAAAGTTTAGTGATTATATATAAAAATTTTATTTTTCCTCGTTAAAGTCATATATTTTTTGGTTTACAAAAATAAAGTAAAAAAACTGTAAAGTTGAAAATGAGAATATTTTAATCTTGAAAACACCAGACATCTCCATATATTCTATATTTTGGCTGGGATGTTGATTGGAATTGCTCTGAATCTATAGACCAGTTTTTAAAAATAGTTTTTTTGAGATATATTGTACATATCATACCATTTACCCAGTTGAAGTGTCAATTCAGTATGTTCAGAGTTAAACTACCATCACCATAATACGTTTTAGAACATTTCAACACCCCACAAGGAAACTTGACACCCTTTAGTCAACACTCCCAACCTCCCAATCCCCAACTCTGTGTAACTACTAATCTGTCTTCTATAAATTTTCCTATTCTGGACATTTCATATAAATGGAATAATATAATAGATGGTCCTTTATTATCAGTTTCTTTGGCTTAGTATATTTTCAAGGTTCATCTGTGTTGTAGAATGTATCAGTACTTTTTTTTATTGCTAAAAGATTTGGCTTTAAGGATACACAACACTTTATTCATTCATCAGTTGGTAGACATTGGGTTGCTTCCACTTTTTAGTTGTCATGAATAACGCTGCTATGAACATCATATACGAGTTTTTTTTTTTTTTTTTAAATTTTTATTCTTGGCTGTGTTGGGTCTTCGTTTCTGTGCAAGGGCCTTCTCCAGTTGTGGCAAGCGGGGGCCACTCTTCATCGCGGTACGCGGGCCTCTTCACTATCGCAGCCTCTCTTGTTGCGGAGCACAGGCTCCAGACGCGCAGGCTCAGTAATTGTGGCTCACGGACCTAGTTGCTCCGCGGCATGTGGGATCCTCCCAGACCAGGGCTCGAACCCGTGTCCCCTGCATTAGCAGGCAGATTCTCAACCACTGCGCCACCAGGGAAGCCCCATATACGAGTTTTGTGTGGACGTATATTTTTATTTCTCTTGGGTATATACCTAAGAGTGGAATTGCTGGGTCATTTGATAACTCTATGTTTAACCTTTTGAGGAACCACCAAATTCTTTTCCAAAGCAACTGCTTCATTTTACAGTCCTGTCAGTGCTTGAGGGTTCCAGTTTTTCCACATCTTCATCAACACTTGTTATTTTCCGTTTTTTAGTTATAGCTATTCTAGTGGTTGTGAAATTATATCTCATTGTGGTTTTGATTTGCATTTACTTGATGGCTAATGATGTTGAACACCTTTTCATGTGTTTATTGACCTTTTGAATATTTTCTTTGGAGAAATGTCTGTTCAGATCCTTTAACCCATTTTTTAATTGGTTTATTTTTCTTTTTGTTGTTTAGTTATAATAGTTCTTTATATATTCCAGATACAAGCCCCTTATCACATAAATGATTTGAAATAATTTTCTCCCATTCTTTGGGTTGTCTTTTCACTTTATTCATGGTGTTTTTTAAAACACAAATTAAAAAAAAAACTTGATGATGTCCAATTTATCTTTCTGTTATTGTTGTTGCTTGTCCTTTTTGTTTCATATCTAAGAAAGAGTTGCATAACCCAAGGTCACAAACATGCACACCTATGTTATTATAAGTTTCATAGTTTTAGATCTTACATTTAGGTCTTTGATACATTTTGAGTAAATATGTGTATATGGTATGATGTTCAGATCAAACTTCATTTTTTGAGGGGATATACAGTTGTCCCAGCACCATTTATTGAAAAGAGTATTTTTTCTCCATTAAATTGCTTTGAAACACTTGCTGAAAATCAGATGATCATAAGTATAAAGGTTTATTTCTGGACTCTCAATTTTATTCCATTTATCAGTAAGTCATTCCTTATGCTAGTACCACACAGTCTTGATTACTTTAGCTTTGTAGTATGTTTTAAAATTGGGAAGTATGCATTCTCCAATTTTGAACTTTTTCACAGTTGTTTTGACTATTCTGGTCCCTTCAGTTTTAGACCATAGGGATTTTAGAATTAACTTGTCAATTTCTGCAAAAAAGTATGTTGGTATTTTTATAAGGATTGCATTGAATATGTAGACTGTTTGGGGGAGTATTGCCATCTTAACAATATTGTCTTCTGATCCATGATAATAGAATGTCTTTTCATTTATTTAAGTCTTCTTTAATTTTCCTCAACCATGTTTTGTACTTTTCAGAGTATAATTTTCACTCCTTTTGTTAAATTTATTTTAAAATATTTTATTCTCTTTGATGTGTGTAATTGATGTGTGTGTGATTGAAATTGTTTTCTTAGCTTCAGGAATGTTCAGGATGTTCAGAATGTTCATTGACAGTATGTAGAAATGCAATTAATTTTTGTATATGGGTCTTGTATTCTGCAATTTTATTGAGCCTGTTTATTAGCTCTAATAGATGTCTCTGTGTGTGTGTGTGTCTGTGTGTGTGTGTGTGTGTGTGTGTGTATTCATTAGGATTCTCTATCTACAAGATTATATTATCTGCAAGTAGAGATAGTTTCACTTCTTTCTTTTCATTTTGGATGACTTTTCATTTTCTTGCCTAGTTGCCCTGGCTAGCACCTCAAGCATAATATTGAATAGAAGTTGTGACATCAGCCATCCTTGTCTTGTTACTGCTGTTAAGGGTAAGAATTCAGTCTTTCACTATTAAATATGATATTAGCTGTAGGTGTTTTTTTTCTTTGTAGCTGCTCTTTCTGAAGTTGAGGAAATTTCCTTCTATTCTTATGTTGTTTAGTGTTTTGATCATGAAAGGGTGTTGAATTTTGTCAAGTGCAATTTTGCATCTATTGAGATAAGTGTGGGTTTTTGTCCTTTATTCTATTCATATAGAATATTACATTAATTGATTTTTGGATATAGAAACAGCCTTGCATTTCCTAGATAAATTTCATTATATGTATTGCTTTATTTTTATTTGCCAGTATTTTGTTGAGGGTTTTTTTGTCTATATTCATAAGAGATATTGGTCTGTAATTTTCATTTCTTGTGATGTCTTTGTCTGGTTTTGTTATCAAGATAATGCTGACCACATTAAATGAGTTACGAAGTGTTCTCTCCTCTTTTATTTTTTTGGGAAGTTTGTGAAGAACTGGTAAAATTCTTTAAATGTTTAGTAGAATTCACTGGCGAAGGCATTTGAGCCTGGAGTTTTCTTTGTATATAGTTTTAAAATGACTGATTCAATCTCTTATTATAAATCTATTCAGATTTTCTATTTCTTCTTGAGTCACTTTTTATAATTTTCATCTTTTAAGAAATTTTTCCCATTTCATGTAAATTATTTAATTTGTTGTCATATAGTTGCCTTCAGTATTCCCTTATAAAACTTTATTTCTGTAAAATCAGTAGTAATGTCCCTTTTTTAGTTCTCAATTTTAATAATTTGAGTTTTCTTTCTTTTTTTTCCTAATCAGTCTAGCTAGAGTTTTCTCAATTTTATTGATCTTTTCAGAGAACTAAGTTTGGGGTTTATTGATTTTTCTCCATTGTTTTTATATTTTCTACTTCATTAATTTCCACTCTAATTCTTATCATTTCCTTCTGCTCTTGATTGAAAGTTCTTCTTTTCCCATTATCTTAACATAGAAGATTACATTGTTGATTTGAGATCTTTCTTCTTTTTTGATGTTGGTGTTTGCACTACAGATTTCCCTCTGAGCACCTCTTAAGTTAAGCCTCATGAGTTTTAGTATGCTATGTGTTCATTTACATTCATCTCAAAGTATTTTCTAATTGTCCTTATCATTTATTCTTTGATCTTCTTGTTATTTTGTACTATGTTGTTTAATTTGCACATGTGTGTAAATATATATGATGAGTTTTGAGGGAATTGATGTCTTAATATTGAGCTTTGCAATCCATTAAAATGGTAACTCTTTCCATTTATTTATGTCTTCTTTGATTTCTTCCATCAGTGTTTTGTAGTTTTCAATGGACAGATCTTATGTATATTTTGTAAGATTTATATAATAGTATTTTGTATTTTTGGATCTATTGTAAATTGTATTTTTATTTCAATTTCTAATTATTTATTGCTAGTATATAAACTTGTGATTGATTGATTTTTGGCTATTTCGCCTATATCCTGCAACTTTGCTAAATCTACTTAGCCATTATAGTAGCTTTTTAATAGATTCTTGGGATTTTTTATGTAGACAATCATGTCATCTGAAAAAAGAGACTTTTATTTCTTCCTTTCAATTATGGGTGCCTTTTCTTACTTTTCTTGTTGCACTGGCTAAGACCTCCAATTTTGAATAGAAGTTGTGAAAGTGTATATCTTTGCTTTTATTCTGTGTCTTAGGGGGAAAACGCTCATTCTCTCACTAAGTATAATGTTGGTTATACATTTTTTTCTAGATATTTTTATCACATTGATGATGTTTCTTTCCATTCCTATTTGTGGGGAGTTTATATCATGAACAAATGTTGAATTTTTGAAAGACTTTTTCTACATCTATTGAGATGATTATATGATTTTCATCTTTAGTGTATAGATATGGTGAATTTTGTTGATTGATTTTTTAAAAATTTATTTCATTTATTTATTTAATTTTGGCTGCATTGTGTCTTTGTTGCTGTGTGCAGGCTTTCTCTACTTGTGGTTAGCAAGGGCTACTCTTCTTTGTGGTGAGTGGGCTTCTCATTGCGATGGCTTCTCTTGTTGCGGAGCACAAGCTCTAGGCACACGCCTAGAGCTTCAGTAGTTGTGGCATGTGGGCTCAGTAGTTGTGGCTCGCGGGCTCTAGAGCACAGGCTCAGTAGTTGTGGCACATGGGCTTAGTTGCTCTGCGGCATGTGGGATCTTCCCGGACCAGGGCTCGAACCCATGTCCCCTGCACTGGGAGGCAGATTCTTAACCACTGTGCCACCAGGTAAGTCCCTTGTTGATTGATTTTTGAACTAGTCTTGCATTTTTGAGATAATGCTTCACTTGGTCATGATATATTATCTCCTTTATATATTGTTGGATTAGATTTGCTATTATTTTTGAAGTTTTTGTGTCTATATTTATAAAAGAAAGTTACCTGTAGTTTTCTTGTAATGTCGTTTTCACTTGGGATGTCAGGGGGATGTTAACGTCATAGAATGAGTTTCAATTTTCTGGAAGAATTTGTGTGGAATTGGCATAGTCTCTTTTTAAATTTTTTGTTGGAATTCAACAGTGAAGTCATCTAATGCTAAAGTTTTCTTTGTGGTGAGATTTTTAAAGTACGAGTTCATTTCATTTAATATATATATATATATATATATATATATATATATATATATATATATATATAATTAGGTTAGCATTTCTTCTTCAGTGATTTTTAATTGTTTGTTGTAAAGGGATTTATCCGATTCATTTATTTATTTATTTATTTTTAAAATTATTTATTTATTTATTTATTTATTTATTTATTTATTTTTGGCTGTGTTGGGTCTTCGTTTCTGTGCGATGGCTTTCTCTAGTTGTGGCAAGTGGGGGCCACTCTTCATCACGGTGCACGGGCCTTTCACTTTCATGGCCTCTCTTGTTGCGGAGCACAGGCTCCAGACACGCAGGCTCAGTAATTGTGGCTCACGGGCCCAGTTGCTCCGCGGCATGTGGGATCCTCCCAGACCAGGGCTTGAACCCGAGTCCCCTGCATTGGCAGGCAGATTCTCAACCACTGCGCCACCAGGGAAGCCCTATCCGATTCATTTAGATTCTCAATTTTATTGACTTAAAATTTTCATTATCCACATAATCCTTTTAATAACCTAGAATCTACAGAGATCCTCCTCCTTGTATTCCTAGTATTGGTAATTTATGTCTTTTTTTTCATAACAGTCTAACTAGAAGTTAATAATTTTGATAGATCTTGTCAAAGAATTATCTTTGGGGGTCATTGAGAAGCATGCTTTAGGTATTGGAGAGAAAAGAGAATGGCCTTGCTGCAAATTTGCATAACTTCATGGTTAGGATATTAATGATATATGAGGGGAATGCCCTGAAAGAGAAGCTTCTGCTCGTATTTTATATATCTGGAGTCAATTATTTTAGCTTTTAATATGGAGGAAAAATACATCACTTTATAATCAAAAGGCAAGGAGGGTTCTATCTTCTTTTAAAAACAATAACAACACCATCATAATATACTCTCTTTTAGAAGATGATTTGCTGAAAACAACAATGAAACAAACCACCTAAGGCCTTCTGTAAATCTAACTGCAAATAATAGCTCCAAGAGGGAAATGTTGATTGTGTTATTTCATACTCCTCAGAATCAAATGTGTTCCTCGTGTTCAGGGAACCATAGTCTCTAGATAACTGTCTATTCTTTAAAAATATTATCATACAAAGTACTTGCCATACTGCAGGTTAGGAAACATAGCCATAATTTAATATAGGAAAATTTACAATTGAACTATAACAATAGAAGAAATGTTGCAATCATACTTGTAATACACATGCAAATTAAGTATTTTTAAAGGAGGATGAATAGAGTCCCTTTTCTCTCAGGATGGTATAGAATCTGCAGCATCTTCTTTGCTCATTCCCTCATCAAAGGAGATATCTTTTCTGACTTGTCTAGAAGGTTGGTTATTTGACCTGGTGAGCAAGCAGGCATAGAACCAGCCTCTCTAGAGCAGTCCTGTGGGCAGGGAGTTTATATAAAATGTTGAGAATATAAAAAGTTGAGAACAGCAAAAGTGACCATTTCTAAGTATCTGACAGGCTTCTCATCCCAATCAGATGGTATCTGTGCATCCTCTGGGGCTCTGAAGCTTGTTGCTGCACTGAAAGTCTCCTACTCTGTCCCCAGCTCTGGGGAGCTGCTCCTTCAGAGATGAATTCTTGTGTTCTTTGCCTGTACATTTTGCTCTTGGCATCTTTCCTTCAGTCACCATCCACCTTGTGACAGCCTTGCATGAGGATAGATATGGACACAGAAAACATACTCATTACCTATTTGTGAACTGACCAGTGGGCAAGGAGGTTTCTTTAAAAGGGAATCACAGAGTGCTGTAGAGATTGCAGCTGAGGCTGGATAAACCCGTCTTTCCTTTCCTTTGTCCTTTGTACATTTTCATATGGCTGCAAAACTTCTTCCTGTAGGAGGAGGCCTCCTTTGGATTTCCGCAAGTGATCTGCTTTCTCTGGGAGAATAACACGTCATGTGCCTATTAAAGAAAACTGCTAAACATTTACAAATGAGACACCAGAATTAGCACGAAACCAAGACACCCCCTGTAGGAGATCAGCTAGGCAGATGGAGTGAAGTGCTCTGCATCGGCTCCCGGGCTTGTCAGTCATGGCCTGACCACTTCTACTGCCTAGGCCTTACTCACAGATGGACGGTGGGAACATCATACTCTAGCATTTTGTCATCACAATCCCTGTGCACTTCTGTTGTGTTGAAAAGGAGACACTGCAAAATGAGAAGTCAAATGCAAACCTGACCTTTACCGCAGGAGAATCCCCTAAGTGAGAATCCTGGCTCCTCTCATCAGGAGAAGCAGCCACAGGGAATGAGGAACAGCTTGTGTTGTGACCTTGCACAAGTCCTTTGGCTCCTCTGGGCCTCAGTTTTCTCTTCCATTGAGTAAGTGAGTCTCATATGGTGCCTTATTTTTAGACTTTTATTATGAAAATTGTTAAACACACAGGAAAATAGAAAAAATTGGTGCAGTGGACATCCATATACATACCATCTGGATTCAGCAACTGCTCACATTTTGCCATATTGCCTCATGATTGCATGTATATCTATCTACACTTTTGCCGAGTCATTTTAAAGTGAATTATAGATGTCAGAACATTTCATGCTTAGATATTTCAGCTTGTATATTCAGAAATTAAGGACATATTCCTCCATCACTATAAACCAATCATAGAATGACTCTGAGTTCCAGAGTCCCAAGCTCTGGGAGCCTTGGACTTGGTTTTCACCAGAGATATATGAAAGAACAGATAGGAACAGAGATAGATATACCATGAAGCGCATGCAGCTACAGCTTCGGGTTTTCTCACTTGTACAGGCTCCTTTTAAAACCATTTATATTAAATTTGCCAAGGAAAACTATTTTAGCTGTAACTGCTTAAGACCATTATTTATTTTCAATCTGGCTTCTCTTCCCTTACAATCTCTTCCCCTTCCCCCTAAACGCACACACACATTCTCTCTCTCTCTCTCTCTTTCATATCAGGTAGGATTGGAATGGCTGTGAACATTTTGGGGATTCCACTTTAAAACGTGGATAATTAATCTTGCTTGCAATCACTGCTGTGCAAAGTGAAGTTACTGCCAGCTCTCCAGAGGTACGAATGAATTCTAGGAATACTGTTACTATTCATGGGTAGAAGTAACATGAACTACAGTAAGTATATGAGGAAAGGAGGACAAATATGGGACACAATGAATGGAGTCACAATTAATCTGGGAAAAGGCATCCTATTAGAATATGTGTAAATCAGGAAGCTGAGGATTTGAATCTCATCAAAATGCAAGTTCTCTCTTGTCAGGAATAAGAGTTAAATATGCAATATATGCACTATATATTGGAATTGCACAAAATAGAATTTATCAGAAAACCTGTTGCTGTGTTACACTGTGAATACTTCTGGGTGAGAAGTTGCATGTTTTATGCATCTAAACGTATCATCTCATATCATAGAGAATCTCACTCATCTTTGCCTAAGGAAGTCTGGCAGAGTCAGATTTAGTATGATGCAAAATTGTGACCAGTACTGTGAAAGGACAAACATAATACACAAATGAAGTAAATATGGCAAAATGTTAACAATTGTCAAATTCAGGAGGTGGGTACGTGGAAGATTATTGTACTCTTATTCGGTATTTGAAAGTTCTCATAATGAAAAGAAAAAAAATCACCCTATAAAATCCACTCAGTTTACAGGAGAGGAAATTGGCACAAACCTATCAGGAAATGGATGTGTGTGATAGAAGAGGAATTTGATTATACGGCTCAATACTGTGGAGCATCAATTTAAAAATGCATTTTGGTTTGACTTATCATGTGTGACTTAATTTCAGTGTAATTTTGTATATTTTTCATAATTGTTAGTCACATCAACGTTCAGATATAACTGCAGTGAAGTATGCTGGTGGAAGCCAAAAAAAAAAAAAAAAAGTGAAAGACAGGAGACTGGCAGAAGCTTCAAAATGTCAAAACCCCCCTTAGCATATCATAATGAAATATAAAAGTGCTTTGATGTCAAAAGCAATAAAAATTTTTCTAAGATATCAATAAAAATGATTTTTCAATCATGCAAAAGCAACACTAAATTATCTTTTATTCTCTCTGGACATTGCAAAATTATTATCATATGGAGGAGCAAAGAGTATGCAGCCAAAAACTTCAGGAGTATAGGGTTGTGTCAGGTAGTTAATTAATAAAATATATTATTTTTGGATTTTTCATATGTGCACTATTTGTTAACTTTTGAACTTTGTTGTGACTTTTTTCTCATTTAAAATAATACACCTAGTTTTTGTACCTAGTTTTGAATTTATAATTTGTAATCTTAAAGAGGGCTGTAAAATCTATATGCTGCAGGTCCTAGGATTGGTCTGAATTCAGCATCACTCTGAGTTTTACAGTGTTCAAATAGAAAAATTGTGTTTTCTATTCTTCTCAACCTGATTTTTCTGGTAGCAAACTGCAATGTTAAAACTGATGGAATATTAGAAATTCAGACATTTTAATATGTTGGTGAGGATATTGAAGCCCAGAAACATGGCAACTTGTCCCAACTCAGATATGTATGTAGTGACAACACAATGATTAAGATTCAGGTCTCCTGACTCTTGGCCCCTCTTCTTCTCCTCATGCTGTGTTGCTGCTCATTAGTTAAAGAAACATGTTATAAAATACGATGCTCAAGATATGGCATTGTCCACCAGAAAGACAAGATCCAGCCTCATCCACCAGAACACAGGCACCAGTCCCCTCCACCAGGAAGCCTACATAACCCACTGAACCAACCTTAGCCACTGGGGGCAGACACCAAAAACAACAGGAACTATGAACCTGCAGCCTGCGAAAAGGAGACCCCAAACACAGTAAGTTAAGCAAAATGAGAAGACAGAGAAACACACAGCAGATGAAGAAGCAAGGTAAAAACCCACCAGACCAAACAAATGAGGAGGAAATAGGCAGTCTACCTGAAAAAGAATTCAGAGTAATGATAGTCAAGATGATCCAAGATCTTGGAAACAATGGAGAAAATACAAGAAACGTTTAACAAGGACCTAGAAGAACTAAAGAACAAAGAAACAATGATGAACAACACAATAAATGAAATTAAAAATTATCTAGAGGGAATTAATAGCGGAATAACTGAGGCAGAAGAACAGATAAGTGACCTGGAAGATAAAATAGTGGAAATATCTACCACAGAGCAGACAGCTAACATTGCAGAAATACAAAGGATCATGAGAGATTACTACAAGCAACTATATGCCAATAAAATGGACAACCTGGAAGAAATGGACAAATTCTTAGAAAACCACAACCTTCCGAGACTAAACCAGGAAGAAATAGAAAATATAAATAGACCAATCACAAGCACTGAAATTGAGACTGTGATTAAAAATCTTCCAACAAACAAAAGCCCAGGACCAGATGGCTTCACAGGCGAATTCTATCAAACATTTAGAGAAGAGCTAACACCTATCCTTCTCAAACTCTTCCAAAATATAGCAGAGGGAGGAACACTCCCAAACTCATTCTATGAGGCCACCATCACCCTGATACCAAAACCAGACAAAGATGTCACAAAGAAAGAAAGCTACAGACCAATATCACTGATGAACATAGATGCAAAAATCCTCAACAAAATACTAGCAAACAGAATGCAACAGCACATTAAAAGGATCATACACCATGATCAAGTGGGATTTATCCCAGAAATGCAAGGATTCTTCAATATATGCAAATCAATCAGTGTGATAAACCATATTCACAAATTGAAGGAGAAGAAACATATGATCATCTCAATAGATGCAGAAAAAGCTTTGGACCAAATTCAATACCCATTTATGATAAAAAGCCTCCAGAAAGTAGGCATAGAGGGAACTTACCTCAACATAATAAAGGCCACATATGACAAACCCACAGCCAACGTTGTTCTCAATGGTGAAAAACTGGAACCATTTCCTCTAAGATCAGGAAGAAGACAAGGTTGTCCACTCTCACCACTATTATTCAACATAGTTTTGGCAGTCCTAGCCATGGCAATCAGACAAGAAAAAGAAATAAAAAGAATACAAATTGGAAAAGAAGAAGTAAAACTGTAACTGTTTACAGATGACATGATACTATACATAGAGAATCCTAAAGATACCACTAGAAAACTACTAGAGCTCATCAATGAATTTGGTAGTGTTACAGGATACAAAATTAATGAACAGAAATCTCTTTCATTCCTATGCACTAATGATAAAAAATCTGAAAGAGAAATTAAGGAAACACTCCCATTTACCATTGAAACAAAAAGAATAAAATACCTAGGAATAAACCTACCTAAGGAGACAAAAGACCTGTATGCAGAAAGTTATAAGACACTGATGAAAGAAATTAAAGATGATACAGATGGAGAGATATACCATGTTCTTGGATTGGAGGAATCAACATTGTGAAAATGACTATACTACCCAAAGCAATCTACAGATTCAATGCAATCCCTATCAAACTACCAATGGCATTTTTCACAGAACTAGAACAAAAAATTTCACAATTTGTATGCAAACACAAAAGACTTTGATTAGCCAAAGCAATCTTGAGAAAGAAAAATGGAGCCTGAGGAATCAGGCTCCCAGACTTCAGACTATACTACAAGGCTACAGTAATCAAAACAGTATGGTACTTGCACAAAAACAGAAATATAGATCAATGGAACAGGATAGAAAGCCCAGAGATAAACCCACTCACCTATGATCACCTGGTTTTTGGTAAACGAGGCAAGAATATACAATGGAGAAAAGACAGTCTCTTCAATAAGTGGTGCTGTGAAAACTGGGCAGCTACATGTAAAAGAATGAAATTAGAACACTTCCTAACACCATACACAAAAATAAACTCAAAATGGATTAAAGACCTAAATGTAACGGCAGACACTATAAAACTCTTAGAGGAAAACATAGGCAGGACAGTCTATGACATAAATCACAGCAAGATCCTTTTTGACCCAGCTCCTAGAGAAATGGAAATAAAAACAAAAATAAACAAATGGGACCTAATGAAACTTAAAAGCTTTTGCACAGCAAAGGAAACTACAAATAAGATGAAAACACAACCCTCAGAAGGGGAGAAAATATTTGCAAATATAACAACTGACAAAGGATTAATCTGAAAAATTTACAAGCAGCTCATGCAGCTCAATATCAAAAAAATAAACAACCCAATCCAAAAATGGGCAGAAGACCTAAATAGACATTTCTCCAAAGAAGATATACAGCTTGCCAACAAACACATGAAAGAATGCTCAACATCACTAATCATTAGAGAAATGCAAATCAAAACTACAATGAGGTATCAACTCACACCTGTCAGAATGGTCATCATCAAAAAATCTACAAACAATAAATGCTGGAGAGGGTGTGGAGAAAAGGGAACCCTCTTGCACTGTTGGTGGGAATGTAAATTGATACAGCCACTATGGAGAACAGTATGGAGGTTCCTTAAAAAACTAAAAATAGAACTACCATACGACCCAGCAATCCCACTACTGGGCATATACCCTGAGAAAACCGTAATTCAAAAAGAGTCATGTACCACCATGTTCATTGCAGCTCTATTTACAATAGCCAGGACATGGAAGCAACTTAAGTGTCCATCGACAGATGAATGGATAAAGAGGATGTGGCACATATATACAATGGAATATTACTCAGCCATAAAAAGAAATGAAATTGAGTTATTTGTAGTGAGGTGGATGGACCTAGAGTCTGTCATACAGAGTGAAGTAAGTCAGAAAGAGAAAAACAAATACTGTATGCTAACACATATATATGGAATCTAAAAAAAATGGTTCTGAAGAACCTAGGGGCAGGACAGGAATAAAGACACAGATGTAGAGAATGGACTTGAGGACCCAGGGAGTGTGAAGGATAAGCTGGGACAAAGTGAGTGAGTGGCATGGACATATATACACTACCAAATGTAAAATAGATAGCTAGTGGGAAGCAGCCACATAGCACAGGGAGATCAGCTCTGTGCTTTGTGACCACCTAGAGGGGTGGGATAGGGAGGGTAGGAAGGAGACGCAAGAGGGAGGAGATATGGAGATATATGTATATGTATAGCTGATTCACTTTGTTATAAAGCAGAAACTAACATACCATTGTAAAGCAATTATACTTCAATAAAGATGTTAAAAAAAATTAACTATTATAATTTAAATGGATGAATAAATGTTGAAATGTCTAAAAGTAATCAGATATTTGGTCAAAATGCACATACAGATACAGTCATCATATGAAAATAAATCTAGAATAGTAAAACTTCAGAAATTCTTGAATATTCATTTGCAGATGAAATCTATGACAAGTATAGCATATTCATAACATCTGTTCCTACATAACATATTAAGGCTGTGCAATATTATAACACAGAATTTGAATCTGTAAATTTATGTGAAAAATACTTATTTTAAAATTTGCTTTATATTTTTAAATTGTAAAAGTAGTTCTACATGTTCATTGTTGTGATTATACTGCAGAATAATAAAAGTATGGGGAAAGTTTTTTTTTAATCTGGAAAGTAATTAACCCAAATTTTAGGAGTAAATATTTTTAGATTATGGACTCATGGGGTAATCTGTAATTTTATTTTCTTTTGACCTATGTGTTTGCCAAGTGTTTTACATTGATCACAATAATCATTAACATTGAAATGCTTGTTTTTGTAATACATGCCATTGGTCTGTTAATAAAGTTAAGCAAATAATTTAAAAATTATATTGGTGTTGAGAGACATAAAGAAATTTATATCCAAAAAAAATATGGCATTGAGGAGATATTCTGTGAAGTTCATTCTGTTGATTTACTCAGCCACTAATTTATGCATCCCATATTCAGTGAGCTTTGGAGATTCACAGGTGGTCCCTGACCACATGGTCCTTGACTTTAAATAGCTCACAGGAGCAGGATTCTAGACTAGTACAAAGAAATGCTGCAAAATAGACATTAATTATACACATTAGAATTCCAATGGGGAAGGAATGTGTCTTCTATTCCATACTTTTTGTGCTCCCATATATTCCTTTGGAAGAGAGAGAGGAGGGTTGATCCTGGCTCTATCAGCTACCGCAGAAATACTCTCTCTATTCAATCTTATTACCTCCTATTCCCCATTCTTACTCTATTTTAAGGGAAGTGAAGACTGTTAGGAACTTCTTTACTTATGAATTCTCTTCTGTACTAGTCAGGGTTCTCTAGAGAAGCAGAACCAATAGCAGATATATATATACATACATATATATATATATATATGTATGTATATATATATATATATATATACACATACATATATGTGTATATATGTATATATATATATATAGAGAGAGAGAGAGAGAGAAAGAGGGAGATCAATATTGAGATATATATGTTTGTGTGTATATATACATAAGTATATGTGATTTATTATAAAGAATTGGCTCATACCATTATGGAGGCTGAGAAGTCCCAGAGTCTGCAGTCTGAAGGCCTAAGAACTAGGAGAGCCAGTGTTATAAGTTCCAGTCCAAGTCTAAAGGCAGGAAAAGACTAATGTCCTAGCTTGAAGACCAGCAGGTAGAGAGAGTGAATTCTTTCTTGCTCAGTGCTTTATTCTTTTCAGACCTCAACAGATTGGATAAGGCCCACCCACACTGGGGAGAGCAATCTGCTTTACTCAGTCTACTGATTCAAATGTTAACCTCATCCAGAAACACCCTCACAGACACACACAGATGTAATTTAACCAAGTACCTGGGCACTTTTGGCCCAGTCGACACATAAAATTAACCATCACTTCTACATTTCTCCTCTCCTCCTCTCTCTCCTCCTTCATCACTACCTTAGGTTGGGGTTCCCCAGAAACAGACCCTCAGATGAGGGTTTGTGGAAAAATGGTTTACTAAGAGATGCCCCCAGGAAAAAACGGAAGAGGGACAGACAGAGGGACTGGGAAGAGGAGGAGGTTAAGTGATGGGCCAGTATTAAGCAAAGTTCCAGGGAGGTTAACTTTGCTTCAGTCCTGTGGAAAAGCTCTGGAAGCACATGGGCTGCACCTCTGATCGCCCTGGCCCTGGTCTTGGGGACTGTGGTATTTATACCCACACAAGGTTAGTCAGTGGCCACAGGCTCCACCTGGAGGCCATAAATCTCCAGGTACTTACCACTCTCTGTCCAGGCAAGAAAAGTAGGCTCTGGCAGTCCAAGGGTAGCCCTCTGTGAGGTGTCACAGGTGTGGCTTTTGGAAATGAAAGCACTGTATCCAGGTAAATCAAAAGGGATCTGAGGGAGCTGGGCAGAGCACAGCCATGTGCCACAATGGTCATCAGCCTCTTAGCAATGATCACAGTAATGTCAATGTTATCAAGGACTCATGTATGGGATACTGGACTCTGTGCTTTCTAGACATAATATTACTCAATCTTGATGTCAGATTTATGGTAATTAGTATAATTATATTACTGAGGCTCAGAGTAAGTTGCCTATGGGAACAGCAAGGGATGCAGGTATACAATCCTCCTGTCCGCCAGATGCCATCTGCCCTTTGCTCCACGTCCTTGCTTACCACCCCAAATTATCCGGTGAAAATATTATTGATTGCCATGCAAGATAATGGGTAGAATGTCAACATTCCCATTTGTGGTATAGAAAATCTGTCTCATTATTTATAGTCATACTCTCATGTATCTTGATAACTTCCCAGGACGTAATTCAAAGTAAAACCTCCTGATATTGATGAAAGTATTGTAGATCTAAGCTGCCAGACAAAAATATCTGCCATCTCTCTGAAAGTTTGTTTTTTTGAACTACTTAAAAGATGCAATTTTTGGCTGTCATGGAATTGTTTTACACCCATGTTTACACTCTGGGTTTCAGAAATTTTCTGAATATGAGAGAAGTCTTTACAGTGTAGTGTTATTTTTCACTAACAAGACACAGCCTTTCCAAATTTAGCCATTCACTACTAAACGTAAAGAACCAGTGGTGAAGATAATTATGTGTGTAAGCCATAAATGCTGGGAACTTCCTGCATTGTTGAGTCATATAACTTCACCTCCTGAATGCTCTCATAGGGATAGTTGTGTGTTTTATAAACAAAAAGATATTGGTTTATATACACCACTATTCCAGAGTTAGCAATTACTTTGAGTTCTTCATTAAAAATGCATATAAGTGAAGATATAATTAGGCAGATTTAGAAAGCTTTGTGTTTTCTATGGTTACTTACCGTTTTGCAAAAGGAGTAGTATCGTAACAACTTACCCCTCTTAAATGTTAATTCTGAAAGTAGCTTAGCAAGGAGTAGTTCAACCAATGTACAGCATTGTTTTATAGTGGATTTCAGGTTGTTTTTCTTCACGAGTGATTTCCTCACCCATCATATATATAATTAATATTTTCAGTTATGGAAATTTCTCAAAGAATTGACAATTTAAAAAATTGTTTAAGGTGACATCTGCCAAATTAGAGCTTTCTAGTTATATATGCAGAGACAAACCAGAAGTTTGATAAATTTACACCATATCGAATATGTTAAAAAGTTACTCTGAGAATCCTTTCTTATTAATTTTCACCTTGTATTTTAACACGTTTGGCTTCTTTTATTGTGGCGTCTATAGCATTATTTTACATAGAAGATTGCACTTCAAGAAATGCTTTAGCATGTGTGGGTATATTTAAAGTTACCATAGAATGGTGCTGAAATGAAATCTTGCAGTAATTAGGAGAGAGACAGCTTGAGGCACCTAAATTATGTGGCTCCAACTGGTCCTCTTCTAATCATCCTCATTTTGAAAAACAGAACTAAAAGAGGTTATCATCTTTGTATTATGAATATGTTTTTTATTGAAAAAGAAAGCAATGCTTATAAAAATCTCAATAATACAGGCCAGTAGAAGAAGAGCAAGCCACCTCCCACCAACACACACACTCCCAAGGCACCCAAGCACTTCTTTCCATCCAGTGTCCAATCCCAGGAATCTCTTCTTCCCTCTTGGTTTTCTCATAGCCACCGTCGTCTTCTTTCCTCCCCTCCCAGTCATTCAGCAGAATATCTTCAGGGAGTGCAGGAAATGGTTTCAAGAATCTTTGAGACAAGGAACTTAAAAAAGCTGTTTGCTTCCATGTCCTGGCTATTGTACATAGAGTTGCAATGAACATTGTGGTACATGACTCTTTTTGAATTATGTTTTTCTCACGGTATATGCCCAGTAGTGGGATTGCTGGGTCGTATGGTAGTTCTATTTTTAATTTTTTAAGGAACCTCCATACTGTTCTCCATAGTGGCTGTATCAATTTACATTCCCACCAACAGTGCAAGAGGGTTCCCTTTTCTCCACACCCTCTCCAGCATTTATTGTTTGTAGATTTTTTGATGATGGCCATTCTGACCCGTGTGAGGTGGTGCCTCATTGTAGTTTTGATTTGCATTTCTCTAATGATTAGTGATGTTGAGCATCCTTTCTGTGTGTGTTGGCAGTCTGTATATCTTCTTTGGAGAAATGTCTATTTAGGTCTTCTGCCGAATGGATAAAAGAAGATGTGGCACATATATACAATGGAATATTACTCAGCCATAAAAAGAAATGAAATTGAGTTATTTGTAGTGAGGTGGATGGGCCTAGAGTCTGTCATACAGAGTGAAGTAAGTCAGAAACAGAAAAACAAATACCGTATGGTAACACATATATATGGAATCTAAAAAAAAAAAAAAATTGTTTTGAAGAACCTAGGGGCAGGACGGAATAAAGACACAGACATAGAGAATGGACTTGAGGACATGGGGAGGGGGAAGGGTAACCTGGGACAAAGTGAGAAAGTAGCATGGACTTATACATACTATCAAATGTAAAATAGATAGCTAGTGGGAAGCAGCCGCATAGCACAGGGAGATCAGCTCGGTGCTTTGTGACCACCTAGAGGGATGGGATAGGGAGGGTGGGAGGGAGACGTAAGAGGGAGGAGATATGGGGATATATGTATATGTATAGCTGATTCACTTTGTTATAAAGCAGAAACTAACACAACATTGTAAAGCCATTATACTCCAATAAAGATGTTAAAAAAAAAAAAAAAGCTGTTTGCCAGCTATAAATCTGAAGGCAGAAAAAAGGGAAAAAAAAAGATTTAGTAAATTATGTAACCTGTACTGCTATCCTCTGTCCCCACCATAGCATCATATTGTGAGATCTTCACCTTCTGGATGCAGCCTCTCAGTACCAGTCCCTCAATCCATTCTCCCTATTTCTACTCTTCTGGGAGTCAGTTGGATGGAGTTCAAGCAGACAGAGCTCTGGCTGACCCACCAAGCTGTTCCCATGTAGGAAGTCAGGGTGCCCACATCACCTGATCTGTACAAATGCCAGGTGGCAGGACCACAGCTCTCAGGAGGGCATAGTAATACTTTAGTAATAATTTATATCTTTCCTCCCTACCTCACTAAAGAGAAGCCAGTTTTAGACAAAGAGCCATGTAAATTCTTCTTTCTAATGCATGGGTTTCCTCACCTTGATACTATAACATTCTTAGTGAGTTTTAAGCATAGTAAAGTGATTTTTAAGAATTCCTTATCTTGAAGAAGAGGGATCAAAATTTCAAAACATTTGCAGTTGGAAACCTTTGGGTAGAAAAACTGTGGTAATGAGGAAAAGGGGTAAAAAGGTGAAACATGTGCAGAACAGATGTTACACTCAATTTCATGACAGAACAAATTAAAAAATCAGAAACTTGCTTTGTGATTTAGATGATGGACAATCTATACATGTATGTGTAGGCTGAAAAAAATTCTCCATGTGAAACTGTACATTTTTTTAAATTGTGGGAACCTACTTTCCAAATGCAACCAGGCTTAATTACTAAAACAGAAATCTCTTCCTTGTTTGGAGATTGTCTATAGTGTCCAAACTTTGATATTAGATCAGTACCACATGGGAATAAAAATAACTTTGAGGCTTAATGCATCAAATGGAAAAATATGATTAGAAAATTTGAGAACATTTTCATAAAGAAGAATAAAATATCCACGTACTATCAGGTAATTTAAAATGTATTAAAATGCACGAACTGGGCATCTATTAAGTGCAAAGCACTTTGTTAGAACACCAGGTGGGTGGTCAAACGGTAATGAAAATATAAAAGACACAGTTTAGATGGAGGTGGACAGACTTTAAACTCCAAAACAAATTTCAGAGTTAGGATCATTGCCTAGTATATGCTCGTAGGCTTTAAAGAAACCTGATAAAAGCATCCCCCCGGCCGGCAAGGGTGTTTCAATGTAATACGTTACATTTGAATTACCATCCTAGACATTTCAAGCATTCCTTTTCATAACTATCATCATTAAGCAAGGATAGAATTTCTTAATTTGGGGTCTGTGAGTATTTCAGAGGATCTGTAGATGGGCTACAGAGGGTCCTCCCTGACTCTGCTAAAATTGTATACGGTGTATATTTATCTGTATTTTTATGAGGAGAGAGAGGAAAGCTTTCATACATTCTCATGAGGGCCCATGACTTCTCAAACATTAAGAAACTGTGTTTGAGAAAACAGAGCTCTACTAATAGTAGGAGACAAGTTTATCTTACATAGAAAATGAACTGTATAACCCACAAAAGCTTTGCAAATAGCCGAAGTATAAAACAAAGTAAGTGCGATGTTTATGCCTTCAAACAAGTGCAGTACAACAACTCTGGTAACATAGTTTCCATTTGGATATGTATTTTAGAAGTCCAAGCTATTTGTCATCAGACACCCTCTCTTTACAATCTGAACAATTTAAAGAGTCATGGGAAGTACCCATAGGTTGCACTGTGTTGTTCATTATTGGCAATTACTCAAGAGAGAGCTGGGAAGAAAAAGGAAATGAGAAGTAAGTATGGACTCAACCTTATGGTCAAGGGATACTGATACGGATAAAAAGAAAGGTTCAGGTCAAGTGCCAGGTTGTGGTTTACAAAGCACCTAATTAAATCAAATTTAGTTTGATTCAGTAATACTAATTATTAACATTAATCAATTATTAACCTATTGACATAGGTTAATATTTTTTGATGAAAAAAATTGGAAACTTGAAACTTGGCCATATTATAATTTTTCTTGTTTCAAGATAAGAATAACTTGTCAAATAAATGAAGAAGATAAGATTTGGGCTTTGTTTGTTTCTCCTCATTGATAAGAGGATGTTAGCAAGTAACAACCGAGGTGAGGTGGTGGATTTGCATTATGTCAGTTTAGCTAAGCTGGAAATGAATTTCCCAGAGTTCCCTGCCTACCTACTTCCAGGTTAATGTGGGACGCAGGAGACATTGTGTGTGAGATTTGGTAGGTGGAAGTGAGGCAAAAGGCATATTATTTTATGCTTGGAAGGTCAGCTCAGGGCACTGTGCTCTGCTGGCAGCCCTCAAATGTTGCCGTTCCTTTGCTGGTGCACCTTTTTGGCCTGGGACTATGGTGGGCCTGCAGCTTCTTTAGCTCTTGCCAGATCTTCAGCTGCTTCGACTCCCTGGCCAGGTGCATGTTGAGCTCTGTGATGAAGAGGACTAGCTTCTCCTGCTGGCCATTCACATCATCAAAGTTGGAGGCTCTGGGAGACTGACTTTGGTTCCAGTCAATCCTCCCTAATGCAGGTCCATCTTTCCTTCCTTACTGCCTGTCCTGCCGACTTCAGGCCCAACACCAGATGTAGAAGCAGCATTCTTGCAAGGATTGTTTAACTTGCTCTCATAGTTGTGTAAGGTCAAACCACCATTATAAATCCCTTTTCTATGTCATTCATACTGGCTCTGCTTTTCTGGTTGATATCCTATACCCATATGTCCCCATATAACCAGAAAGATATACACAGAAAAAAAGATTTAAAGTAGGGAATCGATTGTTGAAGTCAGAAGTAATATTCTTGTCCTTTTTCAAAACTGATGCAAGCTAAACCATTTCTTATGCTAATTTATTAAAATTTATAAAGCAAAAAGCATTTTAAAGTAGTTCTGTGCTTTCCTGGGCTTAGGAAATAATTAGAAATAACAAAAACTCTTATGAATCAGTTTTAGTTTCCATCACTTTTTCATGATGGATACTTTCTAATAAAAACTAGTAGAGCCAGAGCTTACTTTCTGCAGAGAAAGTGGAGAAAGGGAAAATCTAGGATCTGCATAGGGTCACTCTCTGGACACTTTATTTCACAAGGTTGACTAGGAAGGACATCGATCTTTTTCAGAAAAAAATTACATCTTATTAAATGTAATTGGTCAGAGTTATATTTATGGGACTAGATGACTGTTTTATACCCTTATCTGCTTTTGCAAATGTTGGTATAAGTTACTAGACACCAGTAAAAGAGAGTTTAAGGAAAGAATCATGGAATGAGTTGAGAGTCATTGGGTCCTAGGGAAGGATTTGTTAGAAGGAATAACGATCAACTCAAATTTGAGTTAAAGAGAATTTATTGGGGATGTAGGTTTATTTATTTATTTATTTATTTATTTATTTATTTATTTATTTAAACGCAACCTAAGGGTAGAAATATAGTACTCCTTCCCTCCTTCATCTCTTGATACATTAGGGTGCGTATGGCACTCATTCCTAGGTTATATGTCCTTTCAGCTTGAATGCTACTGACCAAATAGCTAGTGTCTTTTGACCCAGTTATTGGGAGATTGACTGTAACAACTCAGCCAGTGGATTTACTATGCTACTGCAGGGTTTCCAGTCTTGGTCCAGTCAGCTGTGGGCAGGGAGCAAAGTACAAAAATGGCTGCTAAGTGATAGTGGAAGATTTTCTCAAAGAAGAAGATATGGGCTGGGCAGACATCCTGAGATAGTTTCTACTATACAGTATTTTCTTCATTATCCAGTAGAAAGTAGTTGGACTCAATTGCTGTTCTTAAGCATAGAATCAGTAGCTCTCTTTACTTTAGTGGTGTCGCTTTAGTGCCATCATATTGCTACATACAAGAAACCTATTCCTACTCCAGATGTGAAGATTACTTAGGCCATGTTTTTTGAAAGTACTGAATCTTTTGGTAATAACTGCTGCATAAATATTTGGCAATTTTAAGTCTTTAAATTTTTTTTATTGCCTTAAAAAGACAATTTAAAAAAATCTTTAGATAACTGGTCTCCTTATCAATCAGAAATAGGGTATTCAGATACCCCATTCTCAAGGTATGGTCATAATAAATATGTGACAATAATTGTAAGAGTTTAATAATGAATCTTGTCTCTCTGGGGTTGTGCTTCTTCCTCCTGAATAATAAGAAAATGTTAACGTTCCCTCAGTGTTCATGCAAAGAAAATGTTCCTTTTAACATTGAACCGTAAATAAAATAAATAAGACATTTCTGACAGGTATAAAATTAGCACAATGGAATTGAGAAATTATACTGTCCAAGAAGGATAATGAAATTGCAGAATGCTAAAGCCCCTGCAGAAGGGGCTTTAGGCAACATTTAGAGATTAAATGGTCCAATCCAACCCTTTTAATTTCCAGATTAAGGAATCAAAGATTAGTGGAGATTAAGTAGCTCTCTGAGAACTAGTTTGTATTTAAACCAGGACTGAGCCTTGCAATCCCAAATACAACCAAAATAGCAAAATCTTGACTTAAAAAGTGTATCAGGAAAATGAAAACTTTTCTCCGTATTCTCTTTCTCTTCATTAAGCATTATTGTCCGCTCAGTAATTTATAGGTATGATTACATCATTTAAAGATATAAAAGAGGAAAATTGGTTGAATCTTCTCTGTTCATATAATCAGAGAAAATTACTCTATCTTTTGTTCACGGTGACTTTACTTTTACCATAAAGTGCTACATAGTGTATGTTTTTTGATAAAATTAATTCAAAGTGATATTCTTAAGGATACTCATAACACCTATTGACAAAATTAGCTATATCTTTAACTTTTTCAAAACCAGAATTAGCAATTTCAAGATTAAAGGAAGATTAAAGACAAGCCTTAATTTTCAACACATATTGTCACTGAATACCAAGGGCAGGAATCATATTTAATTTACTGTACATGCCTGAAATATTGAGGATGCTGGTAAGAACAGAGGGAAAGCAAAGAGAGCTTTAAAGTACTCAGGCAGGAAGAATCATAATTCACTATTTTGGACTTACATGAGCCTGAAATCTTATTACTCTATGATGATCCCTGTCAAAGGGTAACAGTAAAACATTCTAAGATTCAGAATAAATGAAACAGAAATTTATTAGGCTAAATAGTTGTATCAATATGTCAGGGGAAATAGGTAGGAGATATTTTAACTTTGAACCATATGCAATTGTTTGTATATTGCCTTTTTTCCCCCCAGAGACATTCTGGCTGCCTTCCCATTGGTCAAGTCTCCTGGCTCATTTGTAAACTTAAATTTCATCCAGGGAAAGCCGTTCATGTCTATTTATATCACATTCTGCTTTCATTTGGTTTATTTAATGATTTATTAAATACATTAAGCACAGTGGAATTTCCTATGAGAGTTGGAACATGTGAATAAAATTATTTTAAAATTATGTTTATGTTGTGATTTATAGAATTGCAAATTGTCAAAGACATAAGGGATCATGGTAAAGTAGCACACAGTTGCTTGGAGCCCACATATTACTCCAAGACCTCACTTGAAAGCTGGTAATTTTCCTGAAATAGCCCATAGGGGAAGCGTATGCAAGGCGGCTCACAGCACATGGTTTGAATAGATGTGCCTATACTGTGAAATGCCAAATTGAGGAAGTTTTTAATCGACAATGTGAACACAGGAGCAACTTCCTAACCTGATTCAGAGCCTGGCTCCACTTCCATTCACTTTTTATGATCTATCTTACTGAAGGGAGGAGGAAATTTTACTCAAGACTACAAACATTTGTCTCCTTAAAGTGTGAGCTAATGGATGGATTATGTAAAGAGCATGCAATTGAATACTCTTTTGTGATTTGATGAATGTAGAAAGTAGTAAAAAATGTTGGTAGCCACAGAAGCTCGTACTGATAGTGAACAAGTCACTTAACTTTTCTGTGTATGAGTGTCTTTAAACAATTCAATTATTAATACTTATCTACTAAACGTAAAGCATTTTATGGAGGAATGGAGTGAGTGATGAGGGTAAGGCTAGAAGGGTATGCAGATGCTAGATTTTAAAGGGACTTTCATGACCTACTAAGCAGTTAGGATATATCCCTTTTAGCCTGTTAGGTGCTATTAAAGGATTCTAATCAAGGCAGGGGCATTTCTAAGGCCTGGCTCTTAGAAATAACACTGTGATGGTAGTATACAGGATGGATGGAAAGAGGACAGACCTAGACCCAGTTAGGAGACCATGGTAATTAATCGGACTGGAGGTGTTGGTAGCTAGAACAATGGCCATGAGAGTGGTGATGAAAAGGAGGGTTTGAAGTACTGTTAGGAAGTTAAATCAGTAGCATATATGATTGATTAGATATGAAACTAAGAAAAAAAAGGCATGACTCGATGGTGATTGACAGAATGATACAGTGATTGATAGTGATTTTTGGCTTGTACAAATTGAGCATATATGGAACTTTCATAACCTCTTCATTTTTATAACACTAAAAGTAACTGGTAAAGAAAATTGTTGACGTTATCAAGCTATACATGTAAAGCAATAAAGTACATTTTCACACTACATGTGTAGCGCAAGCAAGGTTAAAAAACCTGGTTTCTGTTGTTCATTTTGCTAATAAATAGTCTGAGAAACGGGTCTAAATTGCCAGTTTATGGTTCGTGTTTATAAGAACAGCCTTCATTTCCCTATGGAAGTGAGGGGCAAGACCTTAAAGAAAATTCCACACAAAGGCCTTGAGATCTAACATGACGTGACTTGATAGACCAACGACATCTGAAATTCCTGTTTCTACTCCAGAGAGCAAGTGTTAGAAGATAGAATTGAATGAATACTTGACTTAAACTAATTCCTTGAATATCCAGCCATGCATTTTATGTCATCTATCATTGTGGTTTCTCAGCACTTAGAAATATGAGCCCTGAATAAAAATGTAGAGGACCACCTGTCTCCATGGCAGTATTCCAGGAATCCACAGCCTAATTTATGCTTAGCAGGAAATGTAGACGGCCACCTTCTACTTGCCATTCACAGTCCATTTTTCAAAGTACAGTATTGCAAAGAAACTAACCTTATGGTTAAGGCAAATGTAATAAAGTGCACTCCTTATACATGGCAGCTTAGAATTAGGTGTTAGGATCTGAGGGGAATCACATAGGGTTAGACTTACTATAATCTTCTCAACATCTCTCTCAGCCATTTGACTTTGGAGTCTAAAGCAGTATGAGTTTGTTAGTAAGGAGACTAGGAGTGTAGTGTTTCAGCCTAGAATAGGTAAGTAATATTAATTTGTTTTGTTTAAGTTGTAGTCTTTTTTAGGTTGACATTAGCAATTCCTTTCTCACAACTGTGAACTGAAACTCCTGAATTGTTATGATATACAAGTAAAACGATAGAGAGGGCATGGCCTCTCATCCACCTGCAATGAGTATTAATCTGTGTTGTAAGATACAAATGTCACTGAAAATGGAGAGTAAGGACTGATATATAACAAGTCTTTGTTTATGATATCAAATAATCACACTCTGTCGACACTGATTAGAATTTACTAGTTTCTTTAACATCACAATGTTTGAGATTTTACAATATACCACAGTGGTTTGCGTATGGGATTAAATTTAGATTTAGGACCAGGTTTAAAACCTGCATATGACACTTTCTAGTGGTGACACTGTGGATCAGTTACTTAACCCCTCTAAACTCCCTTTGCTTCATTTGTAAATACAGAATGACCATAGCTAGCTCACCCGATAAATTGAACTCAAAGTAAACTGCTCATGTAAATCATTGTTGGTTAATAATAGTACCGAAAGTAGTAGAAGTACTACTAGTAGTAGGATAGAAGTAGAATATCATTCTTTGTCCTACAAAAGATGAATTATTTTTAAAACTTAAAAAAGTGGGTAAGTAGAGAGAAGAATCAGGATTTATTTTTAGTATGTAAAAGAAAAATTTAAAGGATGAGATATTTTTAAAACTTAAAAAATAAGTAGAAGAGAAAAAATCAGGATTTACTTTTAGCATATAAAAGAAAAAAAAAGGAAGGAAAGCCAAAGTCATCAGTATGTGTGTGGATGTGTGTGTATCTGTGTGGGTTTATATGGGGAGGGTATGTCTTTGTATATCATTAGGACTAACATCATTACTTCATTTGAGCTGTCAAATTTGAGCTTCAAATTCATCTTTAAGATTCATGACTGCCCATTAGAGAGAGGAATATGTCCAATTTATACTTTTTGATTATCTATATGGAAAAAACAAATAGCAACTATTCAGGTCAGGCCAAGTTTTCCTTAATAATGATTTGTTCAAGGGATTTCTTGTGTGAGGATATATATAGAGGGCATTTCATGATAAGGATGGGTCACATTTTCAAAAATATATTCCTGAAGTGAAAATAGTAATGTATTGTTTCATGTTTGATCCTTTGACACAAGCCAAAGTCTTATCATTAATATATAACTCAATGAAGCCAACTCCATGAAGAATAAAATTCATACAGTTCAATTGTGTAGCCTTCTTGTGGTCTGACTTGGTGTCAAATAATGAATCCTTCAATCTGCTTTATCTGTGATTTTCAAATCCACATATTTCTGTGTGTGACTGCAGTGTAATACTATTCGGCTTTTGATATTTCTTTTCAAAAGATACTGGAGGTCTTAATCAAGAGGATCCTTGACACATGGCACCTGACAGTTGAAGGACAATTCTCCACCCCATAGGGGGTAGACTCTTCAGGTTATTTTATTTGCCTTTGATTGAATGGATGATCTTCTACCTCAGAGTTGATGTGGATCATATTTCAATAACATAACTGGTGCAAAGGGTTAGCAATACAGACACAGCAGAAAGTCAAGCCTTCGGTTATAAAATGTTTCTTGTGGCCAGTGACTCTTTGTGAATTTGAATTGAATTTAAGGACCCCTTTTGTCATTTTTCTATATTTTCAATCTTGGTGAATAAGTCCGCCCCTAGAGTCAAGGTGTTTTATTATTTGACAAGCATTTTAATGATGGGTTTGTGAGTCCAGGTATATCCTAAAACAGGATATGGAGAAGAAATGGCATAGCTTACCATTTGCTGCAGGGCATTCTTGTAAAACAAATGATATTTCTTATATGATCTTAGAATATATCAGTTTCCAGAATATATATGTTAAAGATTTCCAAATTACGTATATGCATACATAGTTTGTTTTATATTATGTAGTTTATAATTTACTTGAACTTTTCTTTCACCAAAAGGAGCTATGTTATCTTTGGGAAATATTAAATGTCCAAAGAGATACTTATTCATAAGAACTAAACTGTACTTTTATTATTTGAAGTAAGTATATTATGGAGAAAGTATCAATACTATTTAAAAAACTGCATATTTTATAGCAATAATTTCTCAATGTCTTGAGAATTAGAGCCACTCTACAAAACATTATCATTCCCAAGACTTTCTAATGAGAGTAACTTGTCATTCATTGGAGCCACCATTTACTAATACTGTTCATGTGAAGAAACTATATGGGATACAAAGATGAAAAGAGGCACTATATTTGGGAAAGTAGCACACATAAAACTACAATCTTTTTGAAAATAATGAATAATTTTTCTGAGAATTAACAAAATATCATATTTTTCTATTTCTTTTTCTCTCAAGATGAAATCTATCTTTGATTTTCCCAGATAATAAAGCAAAAAAAAAACGTGCATAGTAAAAACAATTCAAGCAAATACTGTTTGGTAGTAGTAAGAGAACCTCATCCTCCTTGACAGCCCCACCTGTCAACACCTCTCTCCTTCCATCCTGCCCTCTGCGCTAGTAATCCTGCTCCACAAGGGTAATAAAAGATTGATCGCATGTGTACACATGTATTTGTGGAGTATGTGCCTGCTTAAGTGTGTACTTGCACATGTAGCACTTGGTGTGTACCATAGTGCCTGACACGTGGTAAGCACACAATAGATGTGAGCTAAACTGTAATAGTGTATTTTGGTTTTATAAACTTTTGTTTGTGGGTTTTATGTCTTTTACCCTATAATATAGCAGGAATTTCTTTTCATATTGTATAGTTTATATCATCATAGATCTCTATTTTTTTAAAATAAATTTGTTTATTTTTATTTTTGGCTGCGTTGGGTCTTCATTGCTGCGCATGGGCTTTCTCTTCAGTTGTGGCGAGCGGTGGGCTACTCTTCGTGCTGTGTGCGGGGCTTCTCATTGTGGTGACTTCTCTTTTGCTGCCGCATGGGCTCTAGGCTCACGGCTTCAGTAGTTTTGACACGCAGGCCTCAGTAGTTGTGGCTTGCGGGCCTCTAGGAGCACAGGCTCAGTAGTTGTGGCGCACGGGCTTAGTTGCTCTGCGGCATGTGAGGACCTTCCCGGACCCACGGCTCGAACTGTGTCCCTGCATTGGCAGGCGCGGATTCTTAACCACTTGCGCCACCAGACAAGACCCTCTCATATGTTTTAATGGATATTTAGTATTCATCTTATTGTTACATATTAATTTGTTTAACCAAGTCCCTTTTTTATTGAGGTATAACTGACAGACGACATTGTATTAATTCATGTATACAATATAATGATTTGATATTTGCATATGTTGCAAAGTGATCACCATAATAAATCTAGTTAACATCTGTCACCATACATAATTACAGAATTTTTTTTTCTTGTGATGATAATTTTAACATCTGATTTCTTAGCAACTTTCAAATATGCAGTATAGTATTATTAACTATAGTTGCCATGCTGTACATTACATCCCGATGACTCACTTATAACCGTAAGTTTGTACCTTTTGACCACCTTCACCCATTTCACCCACCCCTACACTCCACCTCTGTCAACCACTAATCTGTTCTCTGTATCTATGAGCTTGTTTTGTTTGTTTTCATTTTTGTTTGTTTTCTAGATTCCACATGTAAGTGGTACTATTTAGTATTTGTCTTACTCAGTCTAGCCTATTTCACTTAGCATGATGCCCTCAAGGTCTGTCCATGTTGTTGAAAATAGCAAGATTTAATTCTGTTTTGTGGCTGAATATACGTCATTGGGATTTTGACAGGAACTGCATTGAATGTATAGATTGCTTTGGGTAGTCTGGACATTTTAACAATATTAGTTAATCCAATCCATGAATATAGAATATCTTTCTATAGGCTAGTATCTTCAATTTCTTTTATCAATGTCTTATGCTTTTCAGTGTATTTCAATGAATGATAAAAAATACCTATTCCTAGGTATTTTATTCTTTTTGATACAATTATAAATAGAATTATTTTCTTAATTTCTCTGATAATTTGTTATTAGTGTATAGAAATGCAACAGATTTCTTTTTTTTGAATTTTATTTGTTTTTTATACAGCAGGTTCTTATTAGTTATCTATTTTGTACATATTAGTGTATATATGTCAATCCAAATATTCCAATTCATCCCACCACCAGCCCCCCACCCCTGCTTTCCCCCCTTGGTGTCCATACATTTGTTCTCTACATCTGTGTCTCTATTTCTGCATTGCAAACCAGTTCATCTGTACCATTTTTCTAGATTCCACATATATGCTTTAGTATATGATACTTGTTTTTCTCTTTCTGACTTACTTCACTCTGTATGACAGTCCCTAGGTTCACCCACGTCTCTACAAATGACCCAATTTCATACCTTTTTATGGATGAGTAATATTCCATTGTATATATGTACCACATCTTCTTTATCCATTCGTCTGTCAATGGGCATTTAGGTTGTTTCCATGACCTGGCTATTGTAAATAGTGCTGCAGTGAACATTGAGTTGCATGTGTCTTTTTGAGTTACGGTTTTCTCTGAGTATATGCCCAGTAGTGGGATTGCTGGGTCATATGGTAGTTCTATTTTTAGATTTTTAAGAAACCTCCATACTGTTTTCCATACTGGCTGTTATCAGTTGACATTCCCACCAACAGTGCAAGAGGGTTCCCTTTTCTCCACACCCTCTCCAGCATTTGTTGTTTGTAGATTTTCTGATGATGCCCATTCTAACTGGTGTGAGGTGATACCTCATTGTAGTTTTGATTTGTATTTCTCTAATAATTAGTGATGTTGAGGAGCTTTTCATGTGCTTCTTGGCCATCTGTATGTCTTCTTTGGAGAAATGTCTGTTTAGGTCTTCTGCCCGTTTTTTGATTGGGTTGTTTGTTTTTTATAATATTGAGCTGCATGAGCTGTTTACATATTTTGGAGATTAATCCTTTGTCAGTTGCTTCGTTTGCAAATATTTTCTCCCATTCTGACGGTTGTCTTTTCATCTTGTTTGTAGTTTCCTTTGCTGTGCAAAAGCTTTTAAGTTTCATTAGGTCCATTTGTTTTGTTTTTATTTCCATTACTCTAGGAGGTGGATCAAAAAAGATCCTGCTGTGATTTATGTCAAAGAGTGTTTTTCCTATGTTTTCCTCTAAGAGTTTTATAGTGTCTGGTCTTACGTTTAGGTCTCTAATCCATTTTGAGTTTATTTTTGTGTATGGTGTTAGGGAGTGTTCTAATTTCATTCTTTTACATGTAGCTGTCCAGTTTTCACAGCACCACTTATTGAAGAGACTGTTTTTTCTCCATTGTATATCCTTGCCTCCTTTGTCATGGATTAGTTGACCATAGGTGCATGGGTTTATCTCTGGGCTTTCTATCCTGTTCCATTGATCTGTATTTCTGTTTTTGTGCCAGTACCATATTGTCTTGATTACTGTAGCTTTGTAGTATAGTCTGAAACCAGGGAGTCTGATTCCTCCAGCTCCGTTTTCTTCCTTCAAGACTGCTTTGGCTATTCGGGGTCTTTTGTGTCTCCATTCAAATTTTAAGATTTTTTTGTTCTAGTTCTGTAAAAAATGCCACTGGTACTTTGATAGGGATTGCATTGCATCTGTAGATTGCTTTGGGTAGTAGAGTCATTTTCACAATATTGATTCTTCCAATCCAAGAACATGGTATATCTCTCCATCTGTTTGTGTCATCTTTGATTTTTTCATCAGTGTCTTATAGTTTTCTGAGTACAGGACTTTTACCTCCTTAGGTACGTTTATACCTAGGTATTTTATTCTTTTTGTTGCAATGGTGAGTGGGATTGTTTCCTTAATTTCTCTTTTCTGATCTTCGTTGTTAGCATATAGGAATGCAAGAGATTTCTGTGCATTAATTTTGTATCCTGCAACTTTACCAAATTCATTAATGATCTCTAGTAGTTTTCTGGTGGTATCTTTAGGATTCTCTATGTATAGTATCATGTCATCTGCAAACAGTGACAGTTTTACTTCTTCTTTTCCAATTTGTATTCCTTTTATTTCTTTTTCTTCTCTGATTGCCATGGCTAGGACTTCCAAAACTATGTTGAATAATAGTGGTGAGAGTGGGCAACATTGTCTTGTTCCTGATCTTAGAGGAAGTGCTTTCAGTTTTTCACCATTGAGAATGATGTTTGCTGTGGGTTTGTTGTATATGGTCTTTATTATGTTGAGGTAGGTTCCCTCTATGTGCACTTTCTGGAGAGTTTTTATTGTAAATGGGTGTTGAATTTTGTCAAAAGCTTTTTCTGCATCTATTGAGATGATCATATGGTTTTTATTCTTCAATTTGTTAATATGGTGTATCACATTGATTGATTTGCATATATTGAAGAATCCTTGCATCCCTGGGATAAATCCCACTTGATCATGGTGTATGATCCTTTTAATGTGTTGTGGGATCCCGTTTGCTAGTATTTTGTTGAGGATTTTGGCATGTATATTCATCAGTGTTATTGGTCTGTAATTTTCTCTTTTTGTAGTATCTCCATCTGGTTTTGGTATTAGGGTGATGGTGGCCTCATAGAATGAGTTTGGGAGTGTTCCTTCCTCTGCAATTTTTTGGAAGAGTTTGAGAAGGATAGGTGTTAGCTCTTCTCTAAATGTTTGATAGACTCTACCTGTGAAGCCATCTGGTCCTGGACTTTTGTTTGTTGGAAGATTTTAAATCACAGTTTCAATTTCATTACTTGTGATTGGTCTGTTCGTATTTTCTATTTCTTCCTGGTTCAGTCTTGGAAGGTAATACCTTTCTAAGAATTTGTCCATTTCTTCCAGGTTGTCCATTTTATTGGCATAAAGTTGCTTGTAGTGGTCTCTTATGATGCTTTGTATTTCTGTGGCGTCCATTGTAACTTCTCCTTTTTCATTTCTAATTTTATCTATTTGAGTCCTCTCCCTCTTTTTCTTGATGAGTCTGGCTAAAGGTTTCTCAATTTCGTTTGTCTTCTCAAAGAACCACCTTTTAGTTTTATTGTTCTTTGCTACTGTTTTCTTTTTTAAAATTTCATTTATTTCTGCTCTAATCTTTATGATTTCTTTCCTTCTACTAACTTTGGGTTTTGTTTGTTCTTCTTTCTCTAGTTCCTTTAGGTGTAAGTTTAGATTGTTTATTTGAGATGTTTCTTGTTTCGAGGTAGGATTGTAGTGCTATCAACTTCCCTTTTAAAACTGCTTTTGCTGCATCCCATAGGTTTTGTGTCATCATCTTTTCATTGTCATTTGTTTCTAGGTATTTTCTGATTTCCTCTTTAATTTCTTCAGTGATCTCTTGGTTATTTAGTAACGTATTGTTTAGACTCCATGTGTTTGCATTTTTTACATTTTTTTCTCTGTAATTGATTTTTAATCTCATAGTGTTGTGGTTGGAAAAGATGCTTATATGATTTTAATTTTCTTAAATTTACCGAGGCTTGACTTGTGACTCAAGATGTGATCTATCCTGGAGAATGTTCTGTGTGCACTTGAGAAGAAAGTGTAATCTGCTGTTTTTGGATGGAATGTCCTATAAATATCAATTAAATCTATCTGGTCTATTGTGTCATTTAAAGTTTGTGTTTCCTTATTAATTTTCTGTCTGGATGATCTGTCTATTGGTGTAAGTGAGGTGTTAAAGTCCCCCAGTATTATTGTGTTTTTGTCGATTTCCTCTTTTATAGCTGTTAGCAGTTGCCTTGTGTTTTGAGGTGCTCCTATGTTGGGTGCATATATATTTATAATTGTTATATCTTCTTCTTGGATTGATCCCTTGATCATTATGGAGTGTCCTTCCTTGTCTCTTGCAGCATTCTTTATTTTAAAGTCTATTTTATCTGATATGAGGATTGCTACTCCAGCTTTCTTTTGATTTCCATTTGCATGGAATATCTTTTTCCATCCCCTCACTTTCAGTCTGTATGTGTCTGTAGGTCTGAAGTGGGTCTCTTTTAGACAGCATATATATGTGTCTTGTTTCTGTAGCCATTCAGCGAGCCTGTGTCTTTTGATTGGAGCATTTAATCCTTTCACATTTAAGGTAATTATTGATGTGTATGTTCCTATTACCATTTTCTTAATTGTTATGGGTTTGTTTTTGTAGGTCCTTTTCTTGTGTTCCCCAGTTAGAGAGGTTCCTTTAGCATTTGTTGTAGAGCTGGTTTAGTGGTGCTAAATTCTCTTAGCTTTTGCTTGTCTGTAAAGATGTTAATTTCTCTGTCGAATCTGAATGAGATCCTTGCCAGATAGAGTAATCTTGGTTGTAGTTTCTTCCCTTTCATCACTTTAAAGATATCGTGCCACTCCCTTCTGACTTGTAGCATTTCTGCTGAGAAATCAGCTGTTAACCTTATGGGAGTTCCCTTGTATGTTATTTGCCATTTTTCCCTTTTTGCTTTCAATAATTTTTCTTTGTCTTTAATTTTTGTCAATTTGATTACTATGTGTCTCAGCATGTTTCTCCTTGGGTTTATACTGCTTGGGACTCTCTGCACTTCCTGGACTTGGGTGGCTATTTCCTTTCCCATGTTAGGGAAGTTTTCGACTATAATCTCTTCAAATATTTTCTCGGGTCCTTTCTCTCTCTCTTCTCTTTCTCGAACCCCTATAATGCGAATGTTGTGTTTAATGTTGTCCCAGAGGTCTCTTAGGCTGTTTTCATTTCTTTTCATTCTTTTTTCTTTATTCTTCTCCATGGCAGTGAATTCCACCATTCTGTCTTCCAGGTCACTTATCCATTCTTCTGCCTCAGTTATTCTGCCATTGGTTCCTTCTAGTGTATTTTTCATTTCAGTTATTATATTGTTCATCTCTGTTTGTTTGTTCTTTAATTCTTCTAGGTCTTTGTTAAACATTTTTTGCATCTTCTTGATCTTTGCCTCCATTCTTTTTCCGAGGTCCTGGATCATGTTCACTGTCATTATTCTGTATTCTTTTTCTGGAAGGTTGCCTATCTCCACTTCATTTAATTGTTTTTCTGCAGTATTATCTTGTTCCTTCTTCTGTACATAGTCCTCTGCCTTTTCATTTTGTCTGTCTTTCCATGAATGTGGTTTTTGTTCCACAGGCTGCAGAATTGTAGTTCTTCTTGCTTCTGCTGTCTGCCCTCTGGTGGATGAGGCTATCTAAGAGGCTTGTTCAAGACTCCTGATGCGAGAGATTGGTGGTGTGTAGAGCTGGGTGTTGCTCTGGTGGGCAGAGCTCAGTAAAACTTTAATCCACTTGTCTGCTGATGGGTGGGGCTAGGTTCCCTGTTGGTTGTTTGGCCTGAGGCAACCCAGCACTGGAGCCTACCTGGCTCTTTGGTGGGGCTAATGGCGGACTCTGGGAGGGCTCACGCCAAGGAGTACTTCCCAGAACTTCTGCTGCCAGTGTCCTTGTCCCCATGGTGAGCCTCCGCCACCCCCCGCCTCTGCAGGAGACCCTCCAACACCAGTAGGTAGCTCTGGTTCAGTCTCCTATGGGCTCACTGCTCCTTCTGCTGGGTCCGGATGCGCACACTACTTTGTGTATGCCCTCCAAGAGTGAAGTCTCTGTTTCCCCCAGTCCTGTTGAAGTCCTGCAGTCAAATTCCACTAGCCTTCAAAGTCTGATTCTCTAGAAATTCCTCCTCCCGTTGCCAGACCCCCAGGTTGGGAAGCCTGATGTGGGACTCACAACCTCCACTCCAGTGGGTGGACTTCTGTGGTATAAGTGTTCTACAGTTTGTGAGTCACCCACCCAGCAGTTATGGGATTTGATTTTATTGTGATTGTGCCCTTTCTCCTGTCTCACTGTGGCTTTTCCTTTGTCTTTGGATGTGGGGTATCTTTTTTAGTGAGTTCCAGTGTGTTCCTGTTGATGATTGTTCAGCAATTAGTTTTGATTCCGGTGCTCTTGCAAGAGGGAGTGAGTGCACTTCCTTCTACTTTGCCATCTTGATCCAATCTCAACAGATTTCTGTATATTGATTTTGTATTCTGCAACTTTACTTAATTTGTTTATTAGTTCTAATAGTGTGTGTGTGTGTGTGTGTGGAGTGGTTTAGGTTTTTTCCACATATAATACCTTGTCATCTGCAAATAGTGACAGTTTTACTTTTTTCTTTCCAACTTGGGTGTCTTTTATTTCTTTATTATGCCTAATTGCTGTGACTAGCACTTTGGATACTATCAACATGTTGAATAAAAGTGGTGAAATTGGGCATCCCTGTCTTGTTCCTGATCTTAGAGGAAAAGCTTTTAGGTTTTCACCATTGAGTATAATCTTAGCTGTGGGTTTGTGTTTTATGGCTTTTATCATGTTGGGGTATGTTCCCTCTCTACCCACTTTGTTGTGAATTGTTGTCATAAGTGGATGTTGAATTTTGTCAAGTGCTTTTTTTGCATCGATTGAGTTGATCATATGTTTTTTTCCCTTCATTTTGTAAATATGGTGTATCACATTGATTTGCAGATGTTGAACCATTCTTGCATCCCTGGAATAAATCTCACTTGGTCGTGGTGTATGATCCTTTTAACGTGTTGTTGAATTGGGTTTGCTGATATTTTGTTGTGGATTTGTGCGTGTATATTCATCAGGGATATTGGCCTGTAAATTTTCTTTTCTTGCATTGTTCTTTTCTGGTTTTAATATCAGGGTTATCCTGACTTTGTAAAATGAGCTTGGAAGTATTACCTTCTCTTCTATTTTTTGGAAGAGTTTGATAAAGATTGATATTAATTCTCCTTTGATTGTTTGGTAAAATTCACCAGTGAAGCCTTCTGGTCCTGGACTTTTGTTTGTTGGGAGGTTTTTGATTACTGATTCAATCTCCTTACTAGTAATGTGTCTTTTCAGATTTTCTGTTTCTTCATGATTCCATCTTGGGAGAGTGTATATTTCTAGGAATTTATTTATTCTAGGTCCAATTTTTTGGTTTGTAGTTGTTTGTAGTAGTCTTTAATGATTTTTTTGTATTTCTGTGGTATAAGATTTAATGTTTCCTGTTTCATTTCTGATTGTATTTATTTGAGTCCTCTGTTTTTTTTCTTGTTGAGTCTAACTAAATGTGTGTCAATTTTGTTTATTTTATTTTATTTTGTGCAGTTCAAAATTATTTATTGAGAATTCATTGAGAGCCAAATTCTTGGTTATCCTGTCTCCTCTAGTTCTTTTTGTCACAGAATTGAGGAAAACACTTTGCTCCCTACAGAGTCATAAACAAAGGTAAGTTAGGGAGCAAGATACTAAATTCTATTTAGTACTCTTCCCCAAGTTCTGTTAGAATCATTGTTTGTCTTGTACCCTGATTCAGTGGTTGGTTACAGGATGCATTTCAGTGTTCACTCAAATGCTGATTTTTATCATTTCCACTTCCTGGAATAGTACAGGCAGTCCTTGTTTATGTTGAGAATGCATTCCTGGAAATCACACCAGTTAGGGATCTGGTAACACAGATCACTTTCCCTCTTATGATTAGTGTTGTAACTAAGGATTATGGTCCTTTTACATCTTCTAGAGGCTGCACACATTCATTGGCTCATGATCCTGTTCCACCTTTAAAGTGAGAAATGGCTGGTCATGACTTTGTCAAGATGTTTTTATAACATTTTTTGGTAGTTTATGTCTTTTACCCTATAATATGGCAGGAATTTCTTTTCACATAAAGTTATATAGATGTCTTTTATGTATTTTAATGGATGTTTAGCATTCATTTTATTGTTATATCTTAATTTATTAACCAAGTCCTTCCTGATGGACATTTTAATGGTTTAAGAATATTTTTGCAATGATAACAATGTTAAAAGAAATATTTTACTCCAAAAATATTGATAGTGTAAATCACTATCACCAAAAATATATGAGAAAACTTATTTCCTTACACTCAGATCAAAACTTGTCATTACCAGTATTTTTATGTCTTTGCTACTCTGATGGATAAAAGATGATATCACATTAGTTGGCATTTTTGTTGGTCATCTTTCCATTATTATTAGTCAGTGATTTTCTTTGGGATTGCTTTTTCATGTTATGCAACCATTTCTTCTGTGGAGTTACTTTTATGTTTCTGGAGTGTGCTATTTCTTTATGTATCATGAATATTATCTCTGTGTCTCTCACATAGGTTGCAAATATTTTTCTTCAGTGATTCATTTGTCTTTTGACTTTGTATAACCTTCTGTACAAATATGTAGTCAACTCTCTATTTTTTATGCTTTATGATCTTTTGATGTCAAACAAGAAAAGCTTTCCACTTCAAGATTTAGATAATACTTGCACTTAAAGTTTTCCTATCACTTTTACATCTTTTTACACTTAAATCTAATCCATCTGTTCCATCTGAACTGCTATCATGCACTTATCCTTTCAGATAAACTGAACATTCTGGTTTTACGTATTTTTAAATTTATTTTGGACAAAAATGAATAATATGTATGGCTTAATTTAGAAAGAATATTTTATCAATTTTGAGTCTTTCTATCCATAACAGAAATATGGTGTGCCTTTTCATATATTTAAGTCTTCCTTTATTTCATTCACAGAGCTTACAGATTCTTTGTATGATCCCTGCATATTTCTGAAGCCTTACAATATCTTTGCAGATATTCTTTCCAAAATTCTTGGGAAGAATTGGCTTTGGTCACATCCCTCACTTCTGCACAAATCATCATGGCTGAAGGTAGGCCCAGTGAGGCTACCAGTGAGGAACTTCCAATGAGGCCAGGAAAGGGGAGGGTATACAGGTTAGCAGTATACCCAATTCAAATCACGTGACTAAGCAGGAATACTGTGGATTGGCCTGGGATAGAGTCCTAAAAGAAAAAAATGTAGATAGACAAAGTCAAGTCTAAAAAACCAGAGAACAGCTTACTATAGTTTTTAGACAGTTTTGTTCAGATATTGAGTTAATTAGTTGAACTATATGGCATTGTAGATAGTCTCGTCATAAACAGTAGATCTAGATAGGTTATAAACATTTTATTCATATAAACTTTCTGCATATTTCAAAACCATAATACAACACAAATGTGAATACTATGGTATCAAAAGAAAGTGAAGAATTTTATACCAATTTTTCTTTCTTTTCCTAACCCATGATTAGTCTAAAATACTAGCTCATCCCCATCTCTGCATTTGAGGCCAGCCATATCCCCTCCTCTCTCCACCTTGATAATCATCACTTCTGCCTCCACTAATCAAAAATTAGCAAACTAGAATAAAGAAATGTAGAATGTCACAGCAAATCACCATCTTCACAAAATTTTATGCCAGATTATTTTAGCTAATGTATATTTCTCCATTTTATCTCTATTTTGTTTAATATTAATTTTTGCTTTATGGTTTTTTTTTTTTTTACTTGACTTGTGGAAACAGTGGTAAAAGAAGATTTTCACATTTCTTCTTTATTTTGTCCTCAAATTAGATTTCGCTCTCTCTCTTTTTGTGTGTGTATGTCTTATATTTGTTATATGACACTGCTCTGGAAATTTTCTTGAGGCTACATTTTAATTATACAATTCAAATCCAGTATCATTTGGGGGTTGTATGTATGTGTCCAGAGACTTAGAATAAGAGGTAAAAATTAGATCAATATTTCCATTTCCATCTTGGGTCAGACCATAGCAATGAAGAGAACAAATGATCTAAAGACTAAGATTCAAGCTAGGTTACTATTAATGATTAATTGCTTCTCAATGGAAATAAAAATGATGAATGTTAATCAGTAAATTGATTTTTATTGATCTGCAGTGATATATTGATACTTCTAACATTTCTGAGGTGTTTTCTTGTACTAAGCAATAACATAAGAACCTAAGGCAAGTAGCAGTTTATAGAAGAAAACCATTAACTAATATAGATTGATTTATAAGGCTCCTGTTTGTATATTTCAGGGAATACAGACTGATAAAAATTTAATCTCTAGTACATTTTATAAGCTATAAAGGAATATTCTACTTAGCTATGTATATTTGAAGGTGTACTACCTCAAAAACACAAAAGGGAACCCAGAAATACTTTACCTTAAGAGAAAAGGGGATGTTGTAAAATATTTAGAAATCAAAGATGTTCATTAAGAAACCAACAATTATTGAATGTCAGGTATTTGGAAGTAATACCCTTAATATTATTGTATGACAACAAGTTGATTGTTTAACAGAGTTAAAATAGCAAATAATGTTATTTGTGAATAACCAGGATTTTTTGTTTGTTTCATTTTTGAAGAAAATAGCACAGTTGCAGTTAGAGGCATTTCCATTTTAATTAATTACAAGAAAATATTGGTTTTTTCTTTTTTAATTAATAGAATTTATTTTCTAGGGCAATTTTGAGCTTCACAGCAAAATTGAGTGGAAAGTACAGAGAGTTCCCATGTATTCCCTCTCTATATATGCACAACCTCCCTCACTATCAACTTTCCTCACCATGGTTGTATGTTTGTTATAATTGATGAACCTACATTTGCACATCATTTGTCACCCAAAGTCCAAAGTTTACATTAGGGTTCACCCTTAGTGTTGTACATTCTGTGGGTTTTGACAAATGTATAATGACATGTATCCACCATTGTAATATCATGCAGAATTGTTTCACTGCCCTAAAAATCCTCTATGCTCTGCCTATTCATCCCTCCCTCCCCCAAACCCCTGGAAACTACCAATCTTCTACTGTCTCCATAGTTTTATCTTTTCCAGATTATCATATAGTTGGAATCATACAGTATGAGCCTTTTCAGATTGACTTATTTCAGTTAATAATATGCATTTAAGTTTCCTCTGTGTCTTTTCATGGCTCGATTGCTCTTGTATTTTTGGTTTGCTTGTTTTGTTTTGTTTTAGCAATGAATAATATCTCGTTTTCTGGATATACCAGTTTATTTATCCACTTACGTACTGAGAGACCTCTTGGTTGCTTCCAGGTTTGGCGATTATGAATAAAGCTGCTGTAAATATCCTTGTGTAGGTTTTTGTGTGACATGATTTTTCAATTCATTTGGATATATACCAATGTACACTGTTGCTAGATAGTATATTAATAGTATGTTTGATTTTGTAAGAAACAGCCAAACTGTCTTCCAAAGTGACTGTATCACTTTGCATTCTCATCAGCAAAGAATAAGAGTTTGTATTGCTCCACATCCTTGCCAACATTTAGTGTTAGTGTTTTGGATTTTGACATTCTAACTCAGTATGTAGTAATATCTCACTCTTGTTTTAATTTGGAATTCCCTAATAACATATGCTGTTGAACATCTCTTCATATGTTTAGTTGCCAGCTATATAGTATCTTCTTTGGTAAGGTGTCTGTTCAGGTCATACCCATTTTTTAATCAGATTGTTTATTTTATTCTTGTTGAGTTTTAAGAGTTCTTTGTATATTTTGGGTAACAGTTCTTTATCAGTTGTGTCCTTTGCAAATATTTTTCTCCCAGTCTGTGGCTTTTCTAATTCTCTCGAGGTTTTGTTTTAGCATTGTCACAGATTTATTCTTTTTGTCAGTCTTCACTGTCATTGAAATGGGATCATAGGAGAGAGATAGATAAACATGGGTGTTCAGTTGACTATTTTCCAGTTCCTTTTTAACAACAGGGGGTAGGGAAAAAACATACTCCTTTCAGAAATATTGGTTTATTTAAGTTTATTTTGTTTTTGTTGTCATTTATTGAGAGCTTTACTGTGAACCCCAATCAGTGATAAGTGCTTTTATATACATTCTCTTATTTAATCTTTACCTAATCCTCAAAGGCAGCCATGACCATTTCCCTTTTATATACATTCTCTTATTTAATCTTTACCTAATCCTCAAAGGCAGCCATGACCATTTCCCTCTTATAGAAAGGAAACTGAAGTTTAGGAAAGCCAGATAATTTGCCCAATTCACACAGCTAGTAAATGACAGGTTTGAAAGCTAAACCTATAGTTGATTGTGCCAGAAACCGTATTCTAATAACTCTACATACTGCTTCTCTATTCCCTTCTAAATTAATACCATCATTATCCATTTAGTTTGAATATCTAGTACATTTATCTGGAAGCACTTATTATTATTGCCTTTTATGGGTGAGGTACTTTTCTAGATGTTGAGTTTATACAGATGAATAAGACATGGTCTCTGCATGCATTCTTATCCTCTAGGAGCTCCTAGTCGAAGGGAGGAAGACAATAAACTGTTCAATTACATTATAGCAAATGCTGTACAAACAGTCCTATGGTAACCTAGAGGCTGAATATTTATGACAGATTAGCCCATCAGTGTTCAAGGTTGAAATAAATAGAAAGTAAATATATTAAAATAATTTTTATTATTTTGCACATAAAACAGAGAAAACGTTTTCTTTAATTTGGACTGAACAGAATGTGAGGAAGTACTAAACCACCAGACCTGAATGGAAACACTGGACCATCAGACTTGATCATACTCATCATCATTGTTCATCTAGTCATATCTCATTCCAGCACAGAAAGGTGATACTAATGAAGACAAGTCAAACCAGTTGGGGTCTATTGGGGATAGGTAATGTGCTTTTCTCTTGTTTTCATTCTAGGCAAAACACTTCACTTACCCAGGTGGGAGCAATTTGACTCTTTTTTTTTTTTTTTTAAGATCAAACCAAGGTATTAGTTTCCCTATCATTTTTCTGAGTCTGAATATTACTCTATTAAAAAAATGACAGTCCCTAAAAATTTTCCACTAGCTTTACCCTTTATTGGAAACACAGCCAGGAATAAATTTCAAAGGATCCATCTTTAACATGGTTTCTTAACTCTGCAGTAACCTAAGACTTTCAGAGTCAATTCCTGCCTAACATACTCTGAGAGAGCATGTCATTTTGGTTCCTTTCTACATCCAGGGGAAGTCAAAAATACCTTAAGACACCCAACATCACAGAAGTGTGTTATATCCATACCATCATAATGAGTATTATAGCCTCATAGACTTTCTTCAGAAACAATCTGACTTTATAATGGACATATTTTACATCATAGAACTAAGTGATATTTTGTCTGAGGAAGAGGATTCAATGGCTTTCCTACAGGGAACTTTAAAATATATGAAAACATAAATGAAGATTAATTCTGTGTGTGTGAAACTGATAGGGGGTTAGATATTTTCATAAGGTCACCAGGTTTAAAAGGTAATTTAAAAAGTTAACTTGGAACCCTGGCTTCAATGACAAGGGATAGGAATGGTTGATAAATTAGACAATAAGAAGCAACTCATATTTCTTGAACTATTAGAAGATTTTACCAAAATTAAGTAGACCAATTTCATAATGTTATATAGCAACTATGACAATGCTAATGGTCTCAGAAAATAGTTTAAGAATTGTGTATAATAATATGTATGGCCTGGGATTATTTTGTTTGTGGCACACTTGTTTAGTTTAACATTTAATTCGCAAGACATGCATGGGATCTTGTTTCTTTGGTAAAGCTCAATGTACAGTTTAAAGATTGCAAAATGTCCTTTGTAACTGATAGGACCATACAAAGAGCAGAGATAAAGATACTGTGATTAGTGAGGTCTTGAATGCCCTTAAAGTTCTTGCCAAAGGTTAGAAACAAAGCAAAAAAATCAAATCAGCTATTTCTTTTATTACTGGCTGATGTGGGAAAACTGGTGAGGAAGTTGAAAAATGGACAGTTATGAAACAAATATCACAATCATCTCCACAGGTAATTTTATCTGTGAAAAATTAGAAGATTTTTACAATTCCAGTTGAATTACTTGATTGTGCAGGTCTGTTTTTTCTAAACACAAGTAAATAACAAGATGTGTGGTTAGGATTTAACCTCATGTCTCATGCTTGTTTGTGTAGCATAAAGTGAAACTGACTGGCCTCAACAGCCCAGGGAGTTGTGTGTGTGGTAACTTGAGGAAACCACACTGTGAAACAAAAGGATGTTGAAAACGTTAGAAAGCAAAATTAATTTATAGCCTTGCCAGTTTTACACTGCTATTAAACAAACATCACTTAATGCTATGAAAGCATGTATTTTCAGTATTTCAGTGTTTCAATAAGGCAGCATCTCTTAGTGACCAGTTCAGTGATATAGAGATCCGCTTTCCTATGCTTTTCCCTCTCCTTACTCTCTATTATCCTCTGGAGTGATCTTATACACACTCATGACTTCAGTGATTGCCTGTGTTTTAATACTTCCAAATTTATGCTCCCAGTCTAGTTCCTTATCATATCAAGGACATCCTGCTTACTGGATATCCTCAGTTGGATGCCCCATGCATACCTCAAACACATCCCAAAGTACACTTATCTTTTCAGTCTCTGTGCTCCTGATCTCAGTAAATAGTACCACTATCCACACATGCTGTCACACATGAAACCTCATCATTATCCTGATTCCTCTCTTTTTCCTACATCCAATGGACCACCAAGACCTGTCAATTCTATGACCTGTGTCTAAAAACTGTCCACTTCTCTCCAATCTCAGTACTATTATAGTAGTTCAGGCCCTCATCCAGTTTCTCCTGGATTACTAATTTCTCCTGGATTACTAACAGTTTTCTAATTATTGAAAATACCACTTATGTACAATTTTTTCCGGATGTCCTTATAATGAAGCAGGTATTATTATACTATTTATTATACTCAAGCAGACTGTATCCTATGCCTTGGTTATTAACAAAAGTTCGGCATTGGTCTTTAGTGTGAATGACTAATTTAGGCATAAAAATCTCATCCCTACATATGTCTAAACCTGTATATGTGTAATGTGTACATATTACCCTTCAGTGATCCCCCATCTGAACTGTGAGGTCAGCTTATTGATGGTTCCCAAAATAGGCCATTTGAGAGCTTTGATTTTAACTTCAGTTCTAACCCAGTATTAGACTGCTTTGATAGCTGGAGAACCATTTTCAGCTTATGCTAGGAATGCCAGACCAAGAGGGAATTAGGGAGGAAACACATTATGTGTGTGTGTGTTTTAAGGAATAATGTGTCTATTCAAGTTGAGGGTCATAATAATTTCCAAGAACTACTTCTTATTGGAGAAGATAGAAAAATAACACTATACATTTTTTGAGAGTAGAATTTGTATCCCCCATGTCAGAAAATATTACTTTTCTAAATGTGATTGTTACTTTCCAGTACGTAAAAAAAGATATTCAGTACCATGCACCTATATCTCAAATAACGTGATCATAACTTAAACACATCTGTGTTGTTCAGTACTTCTATAGTGAGCTGGAGTGGGGCCTCTCAGCTTGACCCATTTGAGTTAATGTACTTTTACTTATACATAATGTTTGATAAACACCCTGGGAAGATAGAAAGATGAATCAGACATGGCTCCCACTCTGGAGAAAACAAACTAAAAATTGATTAAAAATAAGAATAAGTTAGCAGTATGCTCCTTCTAATGCAAAGGAATTATACCAGACCACTGATGGTTGATTTCATTCAGTACCAATATTGAGAACATAGTTCTTCAGTGCTTTTCACTTCTGTAAATCTGACCCTAAGCCATAGGAAAAGCTATTGCTTTTGAGGCATATAGCTTTATATATTGCAAAAGTCTGATGTTGGTTTGGCCTGTTTGATCAACTATTTAATAAATTCAGTGAGTAAAACATGAATAATCATTTAAACTGGTTATTTGGTATAGTTTTGAGTAAAATAATCATTGATTTTATATTATTTTTCTTCAGTTGGTTATTAGGTTATGACTATATATTTTACTTTTTCTAGGCATAGTCTAATTGTAAATATAGTATTAAAAAGCAAAAATAAAAAATACCCCATGATGCTTTATATATATATGTTCCAATATCCAGCAGCATAGGTCCACCAACAGAAACATGATGCTCATTCACAGAGAAGAAAGAGTGGGGCCACTTGTCAGCTCTGTACTACTCCTAATTGCAAACAAGAGTGAAGAATTTTGAAGTTAACATGTGCAAGACACACTGCAAGTTCTAATGTAAATTATGAGAGTCTCTCTGTCCTATGTTTCATTATAAATCATCCTCTTACAATATTTTTAATGAATGAAGGAACTATATCTTGTCATAAAAACAAAATGTAAAAGAGAAAAGTTCAAGATGACAAATATGATTATTTCAAGTTATGACCACATCATAATTTTGTTTCTGTATATAGAGGTTATTTAGTCAATGACTGTACTTTGCATAGCAAACTTTCTAAGATCTGATTTTTTACCACTTGAAGATAATACAGTACAGATGGCAAGTTGACAAGAGTCAATCATAATCTTAATTGATTAATTGTAGGATAAAAATGTTATGAACTATACAAAAACATTCTATTTATATAGTGTACACATACACCCACAGTAAATACTTCTTTAATCTGGTCTTGAAATTGATCACATTTAAAAGCAGAACCCTGTACATTAGCATGTTAAATAAATAGATAATAAACAGTGTATAGAATATGTGATTTATATAGTTACATATTTAAATATATACTATTTATATATACATGTAGATATTTAATTAATACTTTTATTAATATAAGTGAAATAATATTTCAGTCATTAAAAAGCTTTCTGACTTCTTGCCCAGTTGAACTTAAGATTTTGGCATGAATCTGATATTATTTTTCAGAATATCTTGGTGCTTGGTGTTTATTTAAGAAACTCTATGAGAGAACCTCTTATGAAGCAGCCAGATATTAATTCAGGTAACCATTCTGACAACCCTATACAGCAGAAGCTACTATAGTGCCCAGTTTGCAGATGAGGAAATTAAGTAGATTATTCTAGGCCAGACAGCTAATTGGCAGAATCAGGATTTAAAATTACTCCAAAACAGGGCTTCCCTGGAGGTGCAGTGGTTAAGAATCTGCCTGCCAATGCAGGGGACACGGTTCGAGCCCTGGTCCAGAGAGATCCCACATGCCACGGAGCAACTAAGCCCATGCGCCACAACTACTGAGCCTGTGTTCTAGAGCCCGCGAGCCACAACTACTGAGCCCGTGTGCCACAACTACTGAGCCTGTGCTCTAGAGCCTGTGCTCTGCCACAAGAGAAGCCACCACAATGAGAAGCACACACACCACAACGAAGAGTAGCCCCCACTCGCTGCAACTAGAGAAAGCCCGCGTGCAGCAACAAAGACCCAACGCAGCCAAAAATAAATAAATAAATAAATAAATAAATAAAATAAAATTACTCCAGAGCCCTTATGATATCGCTTCTATGTGGAATCTAAAGAAAGGGTACAAATGAACTTAGTTACAAAACAGAAGTAGAGTCACAGATGTAGACAACAAACTTATGGTTACCAGGGGATTGGGGGGGAGGGGTAAATTGGGAGATCGGGATTGACATGTACACACTACTATATATAAAATAGATGATTAATAAGAACCTACTGTATAGCCCAGGGAAGTCTTTCCAATACTCTGTAATGACCTATACGGGAATAGAATCTAAAAAAGAGTGGAGATATATATATGTATAACTAGTTCACTTTGCTGCACACCTGAAACTAACACAACATTATAAATCAACTATGCTCCAATAAAAATTAAAACAAACAAAAAACCAGCAAAAAAATTGCTGCAGAGTCCACATGCCAGTTTGTAAGGGACTGGCAGTCATGTCTGAGCATTATTTGTGCAAATATTAATTAGACATCAAGGGCACAGGAAACGTTACCCAGCCCTTGGTAGCTTGGTGGGAAGACACTCAGGGACCCGGAGCTTCAGCTTCGCAGTGTCACTCTGTGTGGGATCCAAGAGCTAGAGCCACATCTTACCTGCCCTCCCTTCCTCGGCCATGTCTACAGAGCGCCCTGACAGCAGGCAGTAAAGGGAAAGCTGGCATCAGACAGCAGCCCTTCTCTTTAGGGGACACAGAAATGACCCCTTTGTTATCTTTGACTGATTCCACAGCTGCCGTGGTATTCACTTAGCCATGGTTACAAACTGGGTTTTGTGGTCAGTTTGACTTTTGTAATTCTTAAAGTCTCTGCTAGAACTAGAGATTTGAGTCTCATATCAGTTCCCCCATTAATGATATAAATTTCTTTACAAATTGCAGTTTCAGCTTGCTTCTTTAACAAGCTATTGGGGACCGCTTTTTATTACTACAGGATGTTTTTCACTGTCTTCTAGAATTTATGTTAAAAAAATATAGTTTCTGTTTGGGTAGTGATGATGAGTTTTAGATTCTTTTTCACAGGCTTGGGGAAAACACAGATTTTTCTGACTTTAAGTGCAGGCTCATTATGCTAAAAGAGGAAATAGGATTTTAAAGGCCAATAACTATACTTAATATGTAACTTTTTTTTTTTTTTCATTTTACCACTGAACCTTGAATAATAGAACTTAAGTGGTGGTTTGGAGTTAAATTATTCCTGTGTCTTGAATTGCTGTTCAAACACACTGAAATCATCATATGTGTTAGTTCAGAAAGTGAAAAGCCCTAAAAATTGCCTCAAATTTTATTTCCTTGTATTATAATTTAAATTTGGTAATTTCCCTCAAGAATAATAGAAAAGTTGTTCAAAGATAAATACAGCTTGTGAACTTAGTATTTTTTTTTCACATGAGGGAACGGAGCTAACATTTACTATGTGTTCACAGTATGACAGACATTTGACCTCACTTAAACCCCACACCAAATGCATGAGATAGGTATTTTTTCTCCCCATTTTATTGAAGAAATTGAATCTCAGAGATATTAGGTGAATTGTCTAAGGTCACACAACTCCTCCATGGAATACAAACTGGAGTTATCTTGACCTCAGAAATTGTGCTCTGTCCGTTACAATACCGTGCACTTTGGGAATTTTAAAAAATCTTAGTTATTCTCACCTTTAAATTAGTCATCAGTATCAACAGTGCATATTAAGGAAGGAGTGCATTTCTAGAGAGAGAGCCATTTACTCCTTTCATTGGAGCTATGGAAATCATGCTGAATATTAAGTATGATTTACCTTGGCAAGTGCCATGGCTTAAACTGACAAGTACTAGTGTGCTTAGTTAAATACCTCTTTTGAAACAAGATTCCTTGTGGACCCAATGCACAAAGTACAGTTGTGTGCTCCTCAGAGGCCTGTTATGGATGACTTAGAGGGATTCCAGGGGAAATCAGCTGGTGGGAAGCCTCAAAGGTGCCCGCTAATGGTGTCCTTGACCTTCAGTACGAGGCAGAGGCTCGGAGGAACTGTCAACAGAAAAGAAACCATTGCATGAGAAAATTTCTTAAAACAGGTCTGTTGCTCTCCCTGCAGAGTGAAGGCACTGTTTGTGGTTTGGAGAGTGTAGTGACAGTTTGAAGCTGTTGTAACAATTCGAAGTATATATATCTCTGTAACACGGTATGCTTTCTTATCTTGAGGAGCATGTGTTAAAACAGTTGAGATATGTTGACCGAATGGGGTCTGTGAGGAAAAAGCAAGTCTTGATATTTCCTCGTTTCATCGTTTGTGTTCAGTTGGCAGTGTGAGTGTAGTTAAAGGACGGTGTTAGTGCCCGTTTGAGATGTGAATCTATCAGTTAAAAGATGATCAAATATGGATTTATTTCTGTTTTTCTCTATCATCTCTTTACAGCTGTGAGCAAGGCTGTTCCAAATTTCTGTTATATTATAGCAAGTTTATTACTTCCCTGAACAAATAAAATACAAATATAATTTCACCCTGAAAAGAGATTATTAAGCTAATGTTGCAAAAGACTTATTAATCTTATTAATTAACAGTTCATAGTACTGAATAGGGGAACTCAAGATAACTTGATTTTAGATCCTAACAGTGTCTTGCAAATCACATGTTAAGTGCCCAGTAAATATTTGTGAAGTAAATATACATGAATATAGTTCTTGCTGAGAGTTCTCACTTCTTAGTTGTATTTCCATTTTTATGTGTGAAGTAGAAATATTTATCTCTGACAGTTTTAGGCTTATCTTTCAAAGATGCTTGAGTACTTCAGACAAAATAACCGTACTATTCGTTATACCAAACACACACACACACACACACACACACACACAGAAGCACTAAGCAGGAACTTCTTACATATTTGGGATGGTAAGAATACTGTTTTGCTTGTGGCTTAGTAATCAACATCTTCTGCTTTTGACCACAAGAGTAGGAAATGTCTTATTTGTTATTTACCATGGATGTTTACTATCTATTTTCTTAAGCCTGGTGAACAAACTGTTGGTAGGGTTTCTGGATAGGACGAGTTTCCATAAGCGAGCTACATTTAGGAAGGGTTGTCCTAAACACGCAGTTCATAGGGCCCAAGAAGAAGCTACTCTGACTTTTCTTTGCCGATATTAACTTTTTTAGTATTTTCCGGGTAGGATTGATTAGACCCAGAAGACACACCTAGTCCCTTACAGACAGTTCAGTCAAAATGTTCTTGCCTGTTTGATGCGTAGTTTGTAAGCATGTCTGAGAGTTTTCATATTACTTGTCTTCTTCCCTTTCACTGTTGATTTAATTCTCAATTCTGCCTAAATATCAGACTTCAAAAACTACCTCCTCTTAATTTGTGCTTAATTATGGTGAGAAGCTTGATAATGAATTTATTAAGAAAAAAATACTGGGCTTTCAAGAGGATTAACCTCTCACCAAGGAAGAAGCACCTAATTCCTAACTCCTAAGTTAGGTATTTCTAATAAAGAATTGTTTTTCATTGCAAGGAGTTGTTTTGTGATTTCACACACATGGAAAGTGAGATATGGAGACTTTACCAAGGAGCAAAGATGAACGACAGAGAGTAGGTGGGCAGAATGCGATGGATAAAGAAGGCAGATAAATGAGGAAAGGAAAAGAAGATTTATTATTTTGAGAAATTTCTGTAATGTCTTTACTTAAGGTACGTGTTTAAGAGAATTTTGTTCATAGCTGCAAAGAGATTCAGAAATGAAACATAGAAGAAAGAACTAGAAAAGGTACTGAATTAAGGAAAAGAGGGGGAAATGGAAGGGAGAAAAATGTTATAGGGGAGGTGAAAGAAAAATGTCTAGAAGAACAAAGGTTCTTCTAAGTAGCTGTGAGTCTTCTGCCCTTTCTTCAGTCTTGAGAATCCTCGGTTTCATATTCTCTGCTTCTTTAGACAGGATGTACATTAATAGATTGTTTACTTAGTAACTGAAACCTTTGCGTCTTTCCTCTTCAACAAAATCGTGAAATGTGAAGTTACAGGGAGAAGTTTGTTCCCAGTCACTTAAAAATGCACACTTCATCTGGGGCAGTTGTAGAGATTCAAAATACAATTTAATAATATAATGTGACAAAACTTTAAAACAATTAGGCTATTCCTATTGGCTGTTGAACTTCTTAGAACTTTTTTTCTGCAGAATGTTATAGTGATATAGATGACGTTTGAGTGAGAATCAATTTGAGTACCAGGAATGGCAGTTTTTGCTTTATAATTATTTTAGAATCCTTTCCGTAAGTCAGTAAGCACACATAATCCAATAAATCTAAGGAAACTATGGCTATGTTCCCTGAACTGAAGACACATCTACTTGAAAACTCTCTCTTAGAAAACTGTCTCTTTGCTAAGGGCACAGTCGTCAGTCATGGGCTCTGAGGCCAGGCTGTCTGGGCTAGCGTCCCAGCTCTGTCTCTTACGGTCTAGGTAACCTTGGCAAAGTCATTTCTCCACTCAGAAGGTACTCCTTGTGAAGGTGCTATCTCATGAGGCTGGGATATTGAATAATTAATAAGTGCAAATAACTCAGAAGAATGTCTGACGTATAAGAAGTGTCTAATAAATTTAAGGTATCAGGGTGCATTGTCCAATATAGAAAAGAGAAAAAAATCACTTCAAAACATTAAGACAGAAAACCACAAAAGAAGTAAATAAGTCAGTCAAGGTGAAGATTATTCTTTAAAACTAAAAAAAATCTATCAAAGTATCTTCCACGTACTTGGCAGTTTAATAAATATGTACTGAAAAGCTGGGTGGTTAAGAGAATAAAATATAAAACTGGAGGTATTCATCAAAAGTATTTATTGAGATCTAATACACATTTATAGCTGTATTAGGTCTGCTTTGGTTAAAGGAAAAATATGATATAACTTATGTCTTCAAGGTTGTTTCAGTTAGTTGAAGAGAGAAGATCGCAGGTATGACAGACCTAAGATAAGGTTTTGCAAGTAATAGGCACTTGGTAAGTACTCAAGAACTTGCTCAAATCTGAAATAATTCTAAATGATAATCGAAATATAAGGAACTGTAAGTAGGTATTCAGGCACTCATAAGAGCCTAATGGGTTGATATAGTTCAGAAAGTAGGACTCAGGCTGGTATTTAAAGAATGTGTAGTTTTAAGCTTGCACACATTCTTTTCAACCCTAGTTGCACACTGAAATAGTGAATACCCATAGCCACCCCAAGAAAATCTTATTTGACTGGTATGAAGTGAAGCCCGGGCATTTGTGTGGTTTAAAAGCTACTGAGGATGGGGCTTCCCTGGTGGCGCAGTGGTTGAGAATCCGCCTGCCAATGCAGGGGACACGGGTTCGAGCCCTGGTCCGGGAAGATCCCACATGCTGTGGAGCAACTAAGCCTGTGCACCGCAACTACTGAGCCTGTGCTCTAGAGCCCGCATGCCACAACTACTGAAGCCTGCACGCCTAGAGCCCGTGCTCCGCAACAAGAGAAGCCACCGCAATGAGAAGCCTGCGAAGCCCGCGCACCGCAACGAAGAGTAGCCTTCACTTGCCGCAACTAGAGAAAGCACGCGCGCAGCAACGAAGACCCAATGCAGCCAAAAAATAAATAAATAAAATAAATACATTTATAAAAAAGCTACTGGGGTGATTCTAATATTCAGTCAAGGTGGGAATCCCTGGTATAAATGGTCAGAGAGACAGAGAAAAATATTTTAGGCAGGCCTGAGGGGAGAGGGATGATAGCATGGGGGCATTTGTGCATAGGGCCATGAAAAGCTGTGCAGTGGCTCAGAAGTGAGCTACACTGAGGCTAGACTAGCTGAATTTTAAGGTAGTGACATCCTAAACTGGGGCAACCCAGATGAGATGGAAGTGACAGATACGTGGCTTTCTCATATCCATGGGCTTTGACTTTAGACCCAACTTAAATCTCCTGGGCAGGTTGCATAGACTCTATATGCCTTATATTTCTCACCTATAAAATGGATGTTACTCTCTCATAAGGACCACGGAGATGGAAAGGACATAGTGAAAGGAAGACCTGAATCAAGTGAATTAAGATACTGGGAAAATGGTAATGTCATGGCCGGGCAGGAAGATGGAAGGGACCGAAAGGGAACAAAAGCAAGTCACATGCTTCTTGAGTTTGTAAGGCTGCATCTCTAGAGAAATTAATCATTCAGAGAATCTCCAAATAAAATACATGGTGGATCAGAAAACCTCTATTTTATGGAACAAAGTAAATTCCCTTCCCTCAGCTACTCACTATAAATTCCCCCTCAGAGCTGATTATATCAACTCAGAAATGAAACTAGAGCTGCATATGGCAGTTTGGGCAAAATAAGAAATGATCCTCTTGAAAGTTTACTTAGTGTTTCAAATGTTCATATTAGAAGCAGAAGTACATAAGTCTCGTGAGAAAAAGCTAAATGAAAATAGGAAGTATTGAAAATGAAAGCCACATACATTTTGTAAGAATTTGACCTTCTATATTCTTTCAGTAGACTTTTTCTACATAAAAATAATTGAAATTGTTATACTTTCTGGTGAATAATGTCTACGTGGAAGTACATAGCAGTATTGCTATTTCTAAATTAAAGAAATGTGATTGCTTAGGAACATATTAAATGATCATCTAGGCACCCCTTTGGTATAAAAAGAACAAAATGTATTAAATGAGGCAGAGTCATCTGGAGAGAAGAGTTGACCTGTGATTAAATTGTCTTTTTATCTGAAGTTATTGTATTAGTTTTCCACATCAACTTTTGAAATGGCTTCTAGATATCATTGGCCTAAAAATTTCTATTATTTCCAAGTATTATTTTCATATTTGCTCATTTTATTGCCACAAGGACTCTGAGAGATGGATATGGTATCCCAGCGTACAGTAGAAGGAGAGTTACAAAGAGGGGCTGTCTCAAGAAAATGTGCCTGGCTAAGCAATAGCAGTGGCCAGGCTGGAACCCAACTTTCTTGAGTTTATGTGTGATATTATCTTATTTTGGACTATCACATTCATTCCAGTGGTTACTGACCTTTTAAAATCACGTTCAGAAAAATCATCCCTGTATCTCTAGTCAGCTTGATATGACACTAGTGAAACCAAATGCATTCACTTTTTGGAATTACATATGACTTAGACTCTGACAAATGTTAGAGTTCGTTTAAATGTTAAACTAGGACTAACTAAATGTTAGTTTTTAAAGGAAACAATGTTTCATATTTTCAATATGTGCAGGCTTTGATTTTAAGTAGACCTAGTTTAAAATCCTGGAAAAGTTGCATAATCTCTATATGCCTCAGACTTCTCATCTGTAAACTAGGTAATAATCTGTACTTTATATGTGTGAGAATCTTATCAAGTAAGAATGCATGTAATGTTCTTAACACACAGTAGGCTTAATACATGCTATTTATATAATTTTGAAGTTGAAATAACTATTTCATAATGATATGAGTAGGTTTTATTGATTTGTTATTTATTACAAAAATTATACTTTTTAAATAAAATACAATCTGTGTTATTATAACTGAAGATACTCTGAAAGAGAATTTAGGATAAAATATGGAAAATATTTTAAAATACATAAATATGAAAGGTATGATAAAAGTATCAACAAACATTTTTATAAAGCTAGGTAAGTAGTTATTGAAGTTCATGCATGAAAATAAATGTACAGGAATAGCAAAGAAAACAGTAAGGAGAAAAGCTATATGGACAGCCATATGCAAAAGAATGAAACGGACTACTATCTTACACCATACACAAAAATCAACTCAAACTTGATTAAAAATTTGAACATAAGACCTGAAACCGTAGAACTCCTAGAAGAAAACATAGTGGGTAAGCTCCTTACATGAGTCTTGGCAATGATTTTTTGGATTTGACACCAAAAGGCAACAAAAGCAAAAATAAACAAGTGGGACTACATCAAACTAAAAAGTTTCTGCATACCAAAGGAAATCATCAACAAAATGAAAAGGCAACATACTGAATAGGAAAAAATATTTGCAAATCATGTTTCTGATAAGGGGTTAATATTCAAAATATATAAAGAACTTCATTAACTCAAAATATATAAAGGACTCATTAACATAGCAAAAAACAAACAATCTGTTTAAAAACTGGGCAGATCTGGATAGACATTTTCCCAAAGAAGACATACAAATGGCCAACAGGTACACAAAAAGGTGCTCAATATCATTAGTCATTAGGTGAAATGCAAATTAAAACCATAGTGAGATATCACTTCACACCTGTCAGAATGGCTATTATCAAAAAGAAAAGAAATAAGTGATGGTAAGGATGTGGAGAAAAAGGGACCCTTGTGAACTGTTGGTGGGAATGTAAATTGGTGTAGCCACTACAAAAAAAGTATGGAAGTTCCTCAAAAAATTAAAAATAGAACTAACATATGATCCAGCTTTCCCACTTCTGAGCATTTATCCCAAAGAAAGAAAATCACCATCTTAAAAAGATATCTACATCCCCAGGTTCACTGCAACATTATTTACAATAGCCAAGACATGGAAACAACCAGTGTCATAAACAGATGAATGGATAAAGTGTGTGTATGTATGTCTATATATATGTTATATATATAAAACATAGACGGACCTTGAGAGCATTATGCTGTGTGAAATAAGTCAAACAGAGAGTGACAAATACCATATGATCTCACTTGTATATGAAATCTGAAAAAAAACTGAACTCATAGATCCAGAGAACAGATTGGTGATTGCCAGAAGTGGGTGAAATGGGTGAAGGGGATCAAAAGGTACAAACTTCCAGTTATAAGGTAAATAAATCCTGGCAATGTAATGTACAACATCGTGACTATAGTTGTTAACGGTGCTAACTAATACTGTACCGCATATTTGAAAGTTGCTAAGAGAGTAGATCTTAAAAGTTCTCATCACAAGAAAAAAAATGTAACTGAGTGTGGTGATGTTAACTAAACTTATTGCGGTAATAGTTTCGCAGTGTATACATATGTCAAGTCATTATGTTATACACCTAAAACTATACAAAGTTTTGTAAAAACTTTGTAAAAATACAAAGTTTTATGTCAATTAAATTTCAATTAAAAAAAGAAATAAAGAAATAAGCACAAAAACAAAGAAATAGACAAAAAGAAAAATTTAACTGGGGACTAGCTCTAACAGATGTTAAAACTTACTATAAGTTGTGTATAATTGAAAAGTGTGGTACTGGCATATAATAAAGAGATGGACCAGTGGAATGACTGGATATTGTAGAAATATTTCTGTATTGTAGAAGAAGACCCAGGTACAAATAGAACTTTGGCGTATATGTGCATATCTGTAAGAAAACTATAGCTTTCTTAAAGTAATATTTTCAGCTCTTCTCACAGAGCAATTTGTCTTTGAGAAAACATACGCAGTCAATGGTTTACATAAACACTGGTCTCAGAAGAGCAAAATATCAGATGGAGGGCTCAACAGCAACAGAAGGAGAACATTAGAATTTTGAAAAGGAGTTTCTGTTAATCTAAAGATTGTTCAAATCAGGTCTTCACAGACAATTTGGGGCAAAGTTAAATAAAATGTTAAGCAGCATGCTGATGTGGAAAGAGCTAGGGCTTAGGGCCATAGATCACTGATTTGACTTTCAACTTTCCTGTTCCCTTTAGCTGTGTGATGACAGCTGCTCAGCTTCTCAGCACCAACTCTTTATCTGGCAAAAAGAGAAGGATTGTATTGTGGAAGTGTGGTTTGGGGGATAGAATGAGCTAATGTAAGTAAATGGTCAGCAGAGGTGTATTTCCCTCTACTCAACTCTCCTCCCACACTGACGCTGCCTCCAAAAGGTTGTTGTGTAGAGTTAAGAACATGAGAGCTGGAGAAGAGTCTAGAAACTACCCAATCAAATACCCTCTTTTTATAAATGAGGAAATTGAGTATGGGATATGCGAAGACAAAAGTGATACCACCAGCAGGCTCTGAAAAAAGAGATGGCAGATGTCATCAGCATCACACCTGCTACATGCTCTGTGCCACTACCTTTGAAATCGGTACTTAACTGCTGAAAATTCAGAGATGCAAACACACAAATGCATGTTTTGGGTTCTTTCTCACACTGTGATTTTCAATATTTGTTTTTTCTTTACCTTATTGAAAGTATTACCAGAGTGGTTAAGTTTCTCTATTTGAACTGATGATTACAGTCAAATTAAATACAAGTTAACTACCTCAACATTATTTTGTCTAGTAGGAGGGCAAGTTCTTTGCTATCAGTGTTCAGATTCTTCTATACTTTTCTCCTTTCTGATGTGCTTTGGAATCTCCTGAATTTTAATGCACAGAAGCAACTTTCACTTTAAAAAAAAAAACTCTCTTTGGCTTCATTGACTTTTGCTGATTATAAGACATAGCATAGAGATGCCTGATTGTGATAAAGGACCAGTGAACTTACACATGAGAGACAGAGCACTTTAGTGATGTCAGTTATGAGAATTGGTATTTGACAGCACAGTGTAGAAATGCAATATCAATGCATAGATGAGGTATTTGCTTATAGAAAAATTTCCTAAAATAGCACAGTTCGGGGATTTGTTTTGTTCAGTGTTGAGTATGCATTTGATTTACACCAGCTATAAAACACATTCTCCGTGTCTCCTGATTTAGGTATTTAGTTTCACATAGGTAAACAGATACAAAACTTTTTTTGTGTCAGGTTAATTTTCTCATATAGAATTTTTGAGCTTAGCTACCATTTTGTGTAGTGGAAAGTCATTTTAGGTGTGGTACTCAGATGTCACAGAACCTAAGAGTAAAGACAAATTAAAGAATAATGATTTTTCTTTTGTTATGAGAGGCAATAAAATTTACATACTGTGTATATAATATGACAAAGAAAATAATACATAACTAATATTTTATCAAATTTTGGAGTATAGCAAGAGTATTTTTTCCCATTCTTTACTTATAGAACTGAATATAGGATTAGAGAATACGGATACAATTAAGACTAAAATGTAAAATATAAAAATATCTAGTCTAATAGATATTTAATTCTTTTGAATGGAATTTGTCATGATACATATTCTCTGTCATATGTATCCCTTTTACAGTTTGTCTATTGAGATTTTCCCCATTTTACTTCAACTTAAGCAATGAAGAGGAGATTAAGGAGAAGTGAGAATATTATTCAGTGATATCACTCTGGAGATGAACACACAGATTATCCCTCCCTGGAAGCCATATGACGTGGGTAGTTTGTCGTGATCCATTATTAGAGACTCTATAGACTTGTAGATGTTATCAACAGCGTGCTTCATTTTTCAGGGTCATCTGTTCTTCCTTCCTTCCCTTCAGGTATTGTTTCTCTATAGTTTCTCTTTTATTTCTAATCACTCTCTCCCTTCCCCACATACCTGTTCCATATTTAGATGTATTTAAAAATGTATATCTACCTCTTTATCTACCTAATACTCTTATTCAGGAAGAACTCATAAGAACTCACAAGGCTAATATTAATCATAAATAAAGGAGGATTCTGAAAGAAGGCTTTCAGTCACAGTGTTGAACTTTTGCCTCTTTATTTTTCCATTAAAGACAGTATTTGGAAAACGTCCAGGAGGAAATCTCTTCTGAACAATTGCTTCCTAAGTGAAGCTATTTTATAGTTGATTTTCTCCCTCCTCCGCCCCGTTTTATTGAGAAATAATTGATATACATCACTATATAAGTTTAAGGCATACAGCATGATGGTTTGATTTATTCAGTACATATATTGTAAAATAATTACCACAATAGGTTCAGCTAACATCCATTTTCCCATATAGATAAAATAAAAAGAAAAGAAAGAAGAAAAGGGGGAAAAAAATTCTCCTTATGATGAGAACTCTCAGGATTACTCCCTTAACAACTTTCCTACATGTCGTACAGCAGGGTGAACCACAGTCATCATGTTGTGCCTTACATCCCTAGGACTTCTTTATCTTGTACCGGGGAGTTTGTGCCTTTTGACCACCTTCCTCCAGTTCCCCTTTGCCCCACCCTATGCCTCTGGTAACCCCAAGGCCAAACTCTGTTTCTGTGAGGGTTTTTTTGTTGTTGTTGTTGTTGTGTTTAATTCCACATGTAGGAGAGACCATACAGTATTTGTCTTTGTCTGACTTATTTCACTTAGCATAATGCCTTCAAAGTTTGTCCATGTTGTTGCAGATGACTCTCTCCCTTTACAGTAGTGTGATTAGGTGCAATATTTCTGAGCACTTAACCTCTCACTCAGTCTTCAGCAGCAACCTCTTTCTTTACTGAGAGTAACAAAGCCAGGAGAGAAAGCAAGTGTTCAAAGCTTCAGTGGCCACAAGTGGGGAAAATTTTTTTAAAAATATTTATCCCCAATCTATCTACAGCATAATTTTTTTTTTTAATTTGCCTTCCTAGGTATAATATTGTCAGATTTATTCAGTTTGCTTAACTGTGACTGCATGCTATGGCCTTGCCAGAAAATTTCTGGGACATCCTATTTTCTCTTGTTCTTGCGAATAAGAGGGGAGCCCTAGACAACACACTGCTTTGGCACAACTCAAGCCCTGACCCAGGGGTTACAGACCTAACCAGAATAAGGACAAAGGGGCTCCCAGGAGCTTCCTCATTAGTCCTCTATAATCATAGTCTGTAAAAATTTGCAGATCAGTAATCAGAAAGTCCAATCTTGAGACAAGTTATTTTAATAATATGAGTTAGTTATAAAACCATAATGTATAAATTAAATTATAATACCACACATCCACCACTTTTATTTCCTAATTGAATGTAAAGTGATCCAAAATGATCTATAGAAATAATTAAACTTTTAAAAGTGATAAATTAGTGAGATTAACTTGTTAATTATTGTGAGACATTGAAATATTAGTACTCTCCAATCAGATAGAAGAAATATGGGAGAAATTAAGTGATGATATCTTTTCTTATTTTTCTCCTATATTACATCTCTTCTTAATTCTCTAAGAGTTCTAAGATCTACATTTTAAAATTTCTAAAATAAACTATTTGGTGATCTCCTTTCATTCAAATCAGTTAAATATGCTTTCTTCAGTCAAGCACAGAAATGTATCTTAAATCAGGATGCATTTCAGATGTCATTTAAAAAATACCTTAAATTCTTAACATCCTATGAGAGGAAAAGTGGACGTTGTTGCATATTGTTATTATGTAGTAAATTGGTAGAGCCGCTGTGAGGGGCAATTTGGCAACATACATTAAAATTTTAAAAGCATGTAAAATTTGCTCTACAAATTCCATTTCTAGATATTTATCCTCTACAGGTACAGGTTCATGGCTAAAATGCTACATGTACAATGATATGTACACTGGAGCATTTTTATAATACTGATGATTAAAAACTCGAGTGTCTTTAAAACCGGTAACTAAGTTTTGCTACATCCATAGTCTGGAATAACATAGAAGTATTAAAATAATACATAAAGCAATAATAATAAAATTATGAAGCCATTAAAGTCATAATACACTTATCATTTATTGAAGAATTAACTGAATGAATTCATTTAATCTTTATACTCTCCTTATGACGTATATACTATTACTAATCTCATTTTACAGATTAAAAAAAAAAACTGGGATATAGAAAGGTTTCTTTTAGTGACCAAGATAGAATGTAGTGAGACTAGTATACAAATCCAGCCAATCTTATACTGTTATACTATATAAACAATTATAAAAGTATATATAGTGTGCACTCATTTGTAAGAGAAATATGTATTTAGAAAGAAAGAAAGGAAGGAAAGGAGGGAGGGAGGGAATCTACACCCCTAATTTATCTAAAGAAAATCATTCTTTAAAAATATGCTTTGATAAGTATTATATTGTTTGTTAATGAACATAGTAATTTATAATATATTAAAAGTAAATATTTTCAGTGACGGTAAGGATTTTATACATCAGACACTGCAATGTATGAACTGCATTACTCAGTATGGTAGCCCTTAGCCACTTGTAGCTCTTGAGCACCTAATATATGGCTATTCCAAATTGAAATATGCTGTAAATATAAAATACTCACCAGATTTTGAAGATTTAGTACAAAAAAGAATGTAAGCTATCTATTAATAACTTTATTGATTACATGATGAAATAATATTTTGATAAATAATATATTAATAATATTTTAATATTTGGGTTAAATAAAATATATTGTTAAATTTCACCATTTTTTTACTTTTTATAATGTAGCTATTAGAAAATTTAAAATTATTCAATTTATATCTCTATTATATACCAAAGATCTAATACAATACATTTCAAGTTTCATTGTACTTTACTTCCTTCCCCTTCAGGATTATTTCTCTAGCATGGTGGTTATCAACACTTGATGTACATTAGAATCACCTGAGAAACTTTAAAATACACCTGGGCCCTACTAAGAGGCTCTGGATTATTTGTTCTGGGCGGGGGTGCCAGTATCTTTTTAAGCTTTGCATTCTAATACAAATCCAAGGTGGGAACGACTGCTTTAACCCTCGGTGCCTAATAGGGTATACAAGGAACTTAATTTTTTTCCAATAATGTTTTAGAAGGTAAGCTTTGCATTTTCTTAACTAGGTAGGGATTTTTATTTTTTTGAACAATGTCAAATAAGAAGGCGCAGGAAATTTTCCATTAAAGAAATATTTAGAAAATTTTTTGAGTCTTGCTTAGTTAAATTTGTTTAATCATTGGTAGAATAAAGAGGGCTTATCCATATTACTGTTTGTCCTGCAAACAGTAATAGAGCAAATAAAAGTTGCAAATCTTTTTGTATTATGACCATGAAAACTAAATGTGGCCAATAGTACTGGCTCAAAGATTATGTCTTTACAAAATACAAAATAGATTTTTCTAGCCCCAGATATTCCCAGTGTCATATAAACAGGCTGTGGTAAACCTACTAATAGAATTTTTTGTACCCTTCTGGATAAGCCCTAGTTTTATAAAGCGCCACTGAAAGATGATTCTTATCATGCATCATTGTATTCCATTCAGCCTCTCAATTTTTATATAATTTTCATAATTAGTTGATTGCCTTTTCTGCCACAATATTCTGCTCCATATTTTGACTCCCATTGCCTGTTGGGTGGTAGTGATAAAACACTGCTGATTGAGAAAAGAAACTGAAGGAAAATTAAATTGTGACGTATAAAATTATCTACCTATTTTCAGGGAGAAAGTAATTACTCTTAAGATCTTGGATTTTTTTTTCTGACCTCTTTGGTATTAGCTACATAATTGTTTTCTGTTTGTAAGATACTAGAAACTGAACCATAAGACTCAAAGTTTTATTAGCATTTAAACTGTTAGAAAGTTACCTTCAGTATGATTACTTTTCTCCAAATTACTGAAATTCTTTTATCAGATGATTATATTGACAAGCTAGAATATAAGTTTCTTGAGGGCAGGCATCTATCTATCTACCTTGCTCACTACATCTCCCCAGTGTCCAGTAAATAACTAACACATGCATTTTTTTAAAGATTTATTTATTATTATTATTATTTTTTTAATTTATTTTTGGCTGCATCGGTCTTAGTTGCGGTACACGGGATCTTTGTTGAGGCATGCGGGATCTTTTGTTGCGGCGTGAGGGCTCTTCGTTGTGGCACGCAGGCTTCTCTATAGTTGTGACGCACAGGCTCCAGGGTGCGTGGGCTCTGTAGTTGTGGTGCGTGGGTTCCAGAGCACATGGGTTCTGTAGTTTGCAGCACGCAGGCTCTCTAGTTGAGGTGCACGAGCTCAGTAGTTGTGGCGCGCAGGCTTAGTTGCCCCATGGTACATGGGATCTTAGTTCCCTGACCAGGGATCGAACCCGCGTCCCCTGCATTGGAAGGAAGATTCTTTACCATTGGACCACTGGGGAAGTCCCACATGCATTTTTAAATGAAAGAAAAATCAAAAATTTATGATGGAATATTTCAAGGTACAGTATAACCCCATTATGATAAAATTTCTTAATGCTGGAGTAAAGTTGTGATTTAATCACTCTGAATTTTGCTCTCTTACTATTTCAGAAACCTTGTAATTGTAGCAGAGAGAACTTCTACCCAGAGTACAAAATGCTTAGCAAAATGATCCTGATGATTGCTGAGAATTAATCTAGCCTCTCTGTCATATGTCATTAATATATTTAACAGATGTGTTTAAAAGTGAATAAAACTTCCAGCAGAGAAAAATTCACACGTTTATTAACTTTAAAACAATTATTCTAAAATTAATCTCTATTAATTGTGGGATATTTAATTTTTCAAAAGCTCCCAATATTCTGGAAATGTGATTCTACTAGATTATCCCTAGGAAATATTGTTATGCAACTGAATTCTGGACTTAGTTTCTGTTAAATGGCAACAAAATATAAAAGTCACAAACTCATTTCCTGGGATTATAAATGAACTCTATCTGAATCATGGTTCTCCTAGTTACCAGCTCTATGGTTATGGGCAAATTATATAACTTCTCAGCACCTCAGGTTCCTCATTTTTGAAATAGGAAAACTAATGATACACGGTGTCCCAGGGATGTTGTAAGAAATCGTTTAGGTAATAGCTATAAAGCAGCTCGTATAGCCAGTATTCAATTTAATATTAACTATCAATATTATTGGTTGCATGACCATGAGAAATTGTATAACTATTTATGCAAATACAACTGTGCACAACCTTTGACAATACCTAGAATGTCCAGCTTTAGTCATTAACTCTTTCAGCTAAAAGTCGCTTTAGTACAGCTGGGCTAACTTGTTTTTTGTTCTCTGCAGTGATTGCTGCTTAATCACCTAGGGACTAGAGTTAATGGGCTGATATACAAATACAAATCCTAATATTCTTAGTTAACAACAACAACAAAAAAGCCTATACAAACCTAGTTCTTGTATCATCGCATAGTCAAGATTTATTAAAAATTTAGTATCTTCCAGATACTACACATGGATAATTTCATTTAATTTTCACAATAACTCAGTGATAAAAGGATACTATTATTGTTCCTTTTATTGGTCAGAGAATTGAAGATTAGAAAAGTTATATATCAATAGCTTGCTCTGAGTCCTGCAGTTTATTTATTTTTATTTTTATTTATTTTATTTTATTTTATTTTTTTGGCCGCATTGGGTCTTCGTTGCTGCATGTGGGCTTTCTCTAGTTGTGGCGAGCAGGGGCTACTCTTCGTTGCGGTGCATGGGCTTCTCATTGCGGTGGCTTCTCTTGTTGCAGAGCACAGGCTCTAGGCACATGGGCTTCAGTAGTTGTGTCATGTGGGCTCAGTAGTTGTGGCTCGCTGGCTCCAGAGCGCAGGCTCAGTAGTTGTGGTGCACGGGCTTAGTTGCTCTGCGGCATGTGGGATCTTCCCAGACCAGGGATTGAACCCATGTCCCCTGCACTGGAAGGTGGATTCTTAACCACTGTGCCTCCACGAAGTCCCCCTGCAGTTTACTAGTATGAAATACTAGTTAGAGCTGAAATTTAATCACAGAAGATCAGACTTTAGCATCTATACTTTTAAACATACAGTATTTCCAAATATGTGATATGCATACCATGGGATTTAAGATGATTTATGTAGTTATTTAAACGTGTATTCTAAAATTTTAACTTTTAATCAAATCAGTGATTTCATGTATTTTTACACGGGGTGAGGCTAAAGTAGTTAGCACAGGGGGCAACCTACATAGGCCACATGAATCTTGTGATGGTGCTCAGGCATAACTAATAAGACCCTTTGAAGTTAAACTATTAGGATGTTAGCATGATGCAGCTTGTTTGGTCACTGAAATGGATTCTCATATACTGAATTTTTGTGTAATTATGGTGTTCTTTCATTTGATGCGCCTACATATCATTTTGAATTGTAAGATATCAATTATAAACTGCATTTGGGACTGTGCACTCTTTTTTTTTTTTTTTTAATTAATTAATTAATTTATTTTTAGCTGTGTTGGGTCTTCGTTTCTGTGCGAGGGCTTTCTGTAGTTGTGGCGAGCGGGGGCCACTCTTCATCGTGGTGCGCGGGCCTCTCTTGTTGCGGAGCACAGGCTCCAGACGCACAGGCTCAGTAGTTGTGGCTTACGGGCCCAGTTGCTCCGCGGCATGTGGGATCTTCCCAGACCAGGGCTCGAACCCGTGTCCCCTGCATTGGCAGGCAGATTCTTAACCACTGCGCCACCAGGGAAGCCCCTGTGCACTCTTTGATTTCCTTTTTTCTTGAACCTATCACGGTCCAGGGCTTTATAAATACGTCTTTTAAAGCATATTGCTTGAAGACGCTGATGGAAATAGAGGTGCAGTGGTGTTTGCAGTGACATCAGTCATATGCTTTCAGATAAACCACCTGAAACCACCTGTTACTGTTGTAAAAACACTAGCTGTAAAGAAAACAAAATATATCATGCAAATATAGTGAAAATTATTTGATATTTGGATTTTAGTGGACTGAAAATGAATGTAAATTCTTCCATTAGATATAGCATGTTTGGGGACATTCAGAGTTCTGGCAAGAAAGCATTCTGTCTCAAACGTCAGTTTTGAAATATACAAGGACTACTGTGGGAAGTGTTGAAGACACACGAGTAACAGGAACATCAGCACACGGTGGTAGGAGATGAAATTGCAGAAGTTGCGGAAATCTTGTTTACAATGTTAGGTTGAATTGCCAGAGTTAGAGTTGCCCAAGTTATTGATGAGACATCCGTTACTGTTTGGCTTCCAAACAGTGCAAGCGATGCTCTCTGGGACAAGGCAAGGGAAAAAAAATCTGGTGGAGCAACTCTGTCAAATATAATAATATATCAAACAATGACAGATACAGTCCAAATATGGGGCTGCATTTATTATCCTGATTACAAAAACGTCCATAATACTCCCTGGAGACTCTAAGATGAATTCCCTGATATTAGCCACTCAGCTGATCTTCTGGTGTTTGTGAGATATGATTTGGATAAAGGAGCCCAAGAAGAAATGTTGTTTGGCCAATCTTTATTAACTCTTACAACTCGGAAGAAACTTTAAAATTATTGATAACTTCAAGGTAAACAATAACATGCAACTGATGTATTGGGTTATGCACAGATGGTGCTAAGGCAGTGGTATCCAAAAAGAACAACTTGTTCCATGTGTTCAAGCTGTTGTTCTGGAAATAAGATCTACTCACTACGTCGTGCATCCTAGAAGCTCTCCAGAGGTGTTTTTAAAAATTTAAGGGAGAGGACCTCATGAAGCTATAATGATTGTCAGTTACATTAAGGACAGGCAAATTGAATGCTCTACTTTTTCTCAGCTTTGAGAAAGTATCAGCATTGATTACAAACAATTACTGTTTTCTGTGGTAATTTGGAGAAAAACATCATGTCTTTGGTGATAATATCTACACAATGAGTAGGAACATACATAATTTAGATTGGCTTTGCAGATCAGCATGTCAGTGATATATCTTCTCTCCTTTAAATAAACTAAATTTACTCTTTCAAGGTAAACAAACTTCTATTATTATTCCACATGAAATCAAAAATGAATGTGATATTTGCAGATTTGAATCTGTGGGACAAATACCCTGATTGGAGTAAGCTAGATTATTATATTAGTCTGAATAACCTTGTAAAAAATTCATTGAAAGAAGTCACTGAAAATATTCTAAAAATTATTAATATTTGCTTGATAAATACCTCCATTAATACTTGTCCAGGGAGAATGACTGGTGAGTGGGTAAGCACCACAGTTTTCATTATCCTTGACATATTCTATTAAAACACATTCTGCAAATGGCTCCTTCCAAAAGTTTGTTGAGCTAAAGTTACTTACGGAATTTTATTGTACTGTGATCTATGAAAATGGCTTATATTATGTCTATTTTAGGATATTTGTATTGGTTTTTAGGGGGTTATTACATACGACCATTTTGTGGTAAATTTTCCAGACACTTGAGAAATGGTGAATCCCTCTTTATAGGGTATAGAACTCATGGTATAACTGTTAAATAAACTTCAGTAATGGTATTATTCATGTCCTCTATATCCTTATTCACTTTTATCTGCTCTTCTTTAAAAATGAGAGCTAAAATTTCTCATTACTTTTCTGTTTTTTCTCTCTTTTTTAGTTTGGCTTCATAAATACTTTGATACTAAATTGTTCAGCATTTAAGGCTATAACAATTATACTTTCATCTTAGACTGTAGCCATCTTTAAAACAAGTTAAACTGCTAAATGAATAAATAATAAATATGTTCCAACATTTTCCTGTCGTTCACTCTTTCTTTTGTTTTATTATGTGTGTCACTTATAGATCTTTTGTATGTAGCATATAGGTTTTCATTTTTTGACCAAATATTTGGAAATCTGTTTCAGTAATGGATTTATCCTATTCTTTTTTTTTTTTTTTTTTGTGGTGGTGGTTTGTTTTGTTTTATTTTATTTTAAAATTTTTATTGGAGTATAATTGACTTACAATGTTGTGTTAGTTTCAGGTATATAGCAAAGTGAATCTGTTATACAAATACATATATCCACTCTTTTTTAGATTCTTTTCCCATGCATGCCATTACAGAGTACTGAGTAGAGTTCCCTGTGCTATACAGTAGGTCCTTATTAGTTATCTATTTTATATATAATTTTTATTGTCTTTTTTTAGACTGACCCTCCCTCCTACTCCTTATCTCTCTCTCTCTGTACTTTTGTCTTTTAATTTTATTTGCTTCTCAGTGTTTTTTGTTTGTTTGTTTTATTTTCCTTTAACTGTATTACCTGAGATTTCTTTCATTTATTTTTCTCTTGTAATTTTAAGGTATAATATTTGTATTTAGACATCCACCATCAAATATTTTTTGAAAAACTCCTTAAATGTTTATTTTCTAAGCTGTCGGCTGTGTTTCTGATTCCATGGCATCCCACCTTCTCAAACTAGTGATGTTATTTATTTCCTTCCCTCTTTAAAAAAATGTTTACTTATTATCACTCTCCCTTCAAATGTATAATTCTTATCAGCTTTTAAGTATGTTCAAATCTCACCCATAAAAATAACATTTTTTCCATGACCCCACATCTCTCTCCCGCAACCGCGTCATCTCCTCTTCGCTATCTTAACTTCCTGAAAGAGAAGCTATCCGCATTTCTCACCTCCTGGGCTTCTACCAAATCACTCTCCCAATATTCCCCTTCCCTCTTGGAGGCTGCTTATCAGTCTCTTTTATAATGTCATATTCCTCTACCAGACTTTGATATACTGTGGTTCCAGATCCCTTATCTCCTCTCTCTGGGACATCAATGCCAAGAGTTTCAAATGACGCTATGTGCAGATGACTTGCAAATATGTATCTCTGGTCCCAGACCTTCCTGCTGGGACTCCAGATCCATGTTGAAACTGCCTTCTTGATGTCTCTAGGACATGTCACAAGTACATTAAAATCAATGTGTCTGCAACGGAATTCTTGATTGTCTTCCCTGAACCAACTTAGTCTCTCATCCCCTCAACAAACAGAGCCCTGCGAAAGCCAAGAGAATGAGTGATGGCAAGAGTGGTAGGGAATGAGACTGGAGAAGTAGCCTGGGTCCCAATCACAGCTAGGCTTGGCGGTCATGGCATTTGGATTTTACATTGAGATGCAAAGCCACGTGAGAGTTTTGAATAGGGAAGTATTAAGATTTGTGTTTTAAAGGATTCCTTTGCCAATGGAGAGGGTAGGCAAGAGTGGAACAGGAAGACCAGGTAGAAGCCTATTGCAGAGGTTTGGATGATAGGCAGAGGCCTGTAAGTGGTGGTAGCAATGGAAGAGATTAGATGTCGTCAGATTCTTATACTCTTTCAAGGTAAAGTAAACAATATTTGTTGATGGATTAGATTTAGAGTATAAGATAAAGAGAAGAGTCCAGGACAAGCCCTGGGTTTTCATTGTCATTCTCTGATGAAGAAAACTTAGGGAGAAGGACAGATGTGAGGAGGAACTGGAATCGAGTCGAGTTTAAAACCTGATGCTCTGAGATGCTCATTAGTCATCACATGAAGCTGCTTGAGTGGGCGGGGGCATCCACAAATCAAGTTCACATTTGGTCAGAACTGTAGTTATGAACTTGGAAATCATCAGCATAGTGATGAGCTTTAAAACCACTTGAGGGATCAGTGTAAATTAAAGATGAGAAGAGGTGCAAGCACTGAGCAAAGAAAATTGATTTTAAAAAAATTGGGCTTCTTGTGTGTGTGTGTGTGTGTGTGTGTGTGCACCACCTCTGATTAGTATTGGTTTGTGACAAAGAATGCATACCTTTAAGTAGGGTTTGGTCAACATTTCTTTCAGAGCCCGCCTTACTACTCCAGATAAGGGGCTACTTTACGATTCATAAGGAGGTTCCTAATATCAACTGGACCCTTCACAGTACTGAGAATCTAAGTCCGGAAAAGTCGTGACACCCCCGACTTGGAGTTTGATAAGGTTATGCATTTCTCTTCTTCCAGCTCCGATGGGGAGTTTAACAGAGCTGTTGATCCACATCAGAGAGAAAAGTTCTTCAAGGTTGTTGGTCCCTGTCTCTCCCATGGCCTGCCCTCACCTCATCTCTCACCCCGCCAAGTCAAGGTATGTAAGTGAGTACCTAGTAGAGTTTACAAAAATGTATTTCTTTACTTTCACCCGCAATCCATCTTCTCTTAAGAAGATCACTGATGTTTCATTTTATTTGATTCTATCTTTGCTATATTTAACCACACTTCCTAATGGAAGGTTTGTGGCATATGAATCTTGGAGAGACTTCATAAGCAGATGAAGGTTTCTGGTTTATTAATCCTGTTCTCTAGTTAAGTTCCTTAATAGATACAACCCACTTGTGAGAAAACTGAGGCATGCAGACATTAAATAATTTTCACTAAGATCACATAGCTAGTGAGACCTTGTTAGACTTTGCATTCTACAAAATCAAAGTATGTGATTAATTTATAAAAGGCATAATAGTTCTATTCCTACTTTTCAGAGATTTTTCCATTGATATGACAGAATTTTAGTTTTCCCGAATAAAGATACTAAAGACATAGCACCAAGGTGCATAGTCTTTATGAATCAATTTATGTTACTACTCTAAGAAATACACAACCACGTTTCAAGTCAAGATACTTAGGCTTTATAGAGAACTTTCCATCACATATGTGTGTGACTTGTGAGTTTTGAATTCTGTAGAGACATAAAAATTTTATCTTAATAAATACCTGCCTGAGGAAACAGAAGGGTTTTCACTTCCTAAAGTTGAATTCATTAGCACAGCATATAAGCCTTCCATGAGCGGGCTACCTATCTTTCCAGCTTCTCTCTTTGCAGGTCTCATCCTGACCCCCTGCTGGCTGGCTGTACTTAATCACCAGCATTCTGCAAACATGCCAGCCTGTGTCCTACCTCTGTGCCTTGATTCATATATTCCCCACTTCTTGTAATGCCCTTTGCTCTGTTGTTCCCTGCAAGAACAACACCTTCCAAGATTTAATTCAAGCGTTATCTGCTTACGAAGTCTTTCTAGTCACTATTGCTCCTGCTTGTACCTTGTCAAACTCCCTTTCATACCCTGTAAATGCCCCAGATGTAGCAATCATCACATTTTATTCCACTTATTTACATGTCTTTCTCTCCCACTAGATTTTGAGCTGGTGGAAGGCTAGGATACTATGTCTAATATCAATGTACCTACACAGTTCAAGGTACATAAAAGATACTTAATAACATTTTATTATATTAAAGGGTGATATCCAAAATCTTCCACAGCCATACTGACCAAGAAATGACCAGTCTTAACAGATATTTAACTGGTCATAAGGAACACCATACTGGTACAGATCAGCTAAATATCAGCTCATCAAAATTTACTTTATTTCCATTTCATGCCTTCTTTCTTTATTATTTTGATCTTTGTGGATCTGGTAAAATAATAAAAACCAAATAATTTTATAGTTAAGTACATAGTTTTTTCCAAAAACTGATTTCCTAAAGTAGCTCTGGTCTACACTCCTACCATGTCAGATTCAATGACAAGATCTTACCAGACCTTCATATTAACACATATGCCAAGTTATTTAAAAGAGAATTGCTTTTATTTGCCTTCTGAACTGATGGTTTTGACACTCCCTACGTAGTTCTACATCATATGAAGTGCTGACACACCAGCTGGAGCGCTGAGAACAGTGAAATTATAAGCCTTTTAGTGAAGGATTATTTGTACAGCAGCCAGAACTATCTTAACCCTTAGTAAAGGTTAAGTAAAAATCCACTGTCAGTTTGTGTCCCACATGATTGCAACGTGAGAAACCAACCTATAAGACCAAGGCAACCATGGAGGCAGGTAGGAAAAAAGCCAAACGGCTTAAAGAAGGTGCTTGTTTTTGATTTAGTGATACTCTTCTCCTGAAGACACTTAACTAAACAGGGGTTAAGCTGAAACAAAAGTAAAGAAATGTATGGTGGTATTTTCTGTGACCCCCAAAAAAGGTATATAGATACAGGTTTTAGCATCATATTATGAGACAGTGCCTTTTAGAATTTCAGCATGTAGGATCACAATTCATCTCAAATACTACTTAGTCTGTAGAAAGTATTTACAACAAGCCAATGCCCCCTAGAATACAAGGGAGCATTTCATGTGGCAGACCATGATGGAGGGGAAGCAATAAAAGAGAAAGCACAGCTTGAAGTGCAGTATCACTGGGTGACTTACACCTCCCTACTGAAGGCAGCAGACTTGCAGTTATAGAACTGCTAATCTGTTCTACTGTTTTTTAATCAGATGTTGGCATTATCTGCCACTAATTGCTTTTTCATTTCCACTTGTAATTATTCCATTGCATGTTTGTAGTGAGAAGCTGAAAATGAGGCAGATCACTGAGAAGGAATTAATTGTTAATGAATAATCATCAGTAGGAAGCCAATTGCATTATCTTCAAAGAGGTAGCCAGAGATTAACCACTAGCTGTGGTTCTCCTACTTTCTGTGCATGACTGTAAAGCAATCACAAATAATCACGCCCTCCAACTTCATCAATTATTTTCTATTATGTGGATTGATACCCATTTTTGTCTTTGTTGTTTAATGATAATGGCAGTATTCATGCTGGGGAGTGCTAATTGGAAGGTGTTACGTTCAGTGGGCTTTAGGCCTAATTATTAGAGCATCTTCTTCATTAGCACCTGATCCAAGGGTTGCATGGTAGGAGTTACTAATTTTTCCAAGTTATAAGAATATCATATCGGGAAACTTTTGCATGTCCTTACGCTGAGTAACACACAGAAAATCTTCTATCTGGTCAAAGTTGTGTGGCTACCAACAGAGACTTTCTGTTTAAATGAAATAGGATGTTTTAACCTGGTATAAGTCTTTGAACATGAAGCCCACTTCTTCCCTAGAAGCTAGGTCTGCCCAGGACTGTTGATGAGCTTTCAATTCTGCTTTGTTTCTGTACCAACACTTGTTCTTCAGAACGGCTCACACAGCTCCCTGGGATTACTACAGCTCTCAGTGGAGCTTTGCCAGCTATTAATGGAAACATTATGAGATGAGTTTGATAGTCAGGATGGAAGGCTCCTAATGTTTGTTGCCTCGGTGGCCAGGTGACGTCACTCCCAGACTTAGGGAGAAAGTAAATATACAGCCCCACTGCATGTTTGCACAGGGCTGCGTAACTTCTCAAGGCTCCTTCACGTGTATTGGTTTATAACGTCCTTTCACAGAGCAGTAAGATTTGTTGCTGATAGACCTACTGTGACCCCAGAAACTGTGGTGCAAAACCTGGCTCCCTTTACATGGTGCACTACAGTTCTTTAATGAGCGCAGCTAAATAGCTGCCCCTCTAATCGGAAAGAACTTCTTCAGTGCTTGTAATCACTCCCAGGCAGCCGAGGCCCTATTTCTAACTAGACCCACAGCTAAAGGAACGTATGATGGAGGCAGTCTCAAGTGTATTGGACGACAGAGCATGTTTTTGAAACATCTCCAGGAGAGCAACTGGCCAAAGAGATAGAAAAATTAGGTGTAGTCAAAAGAACATGGGCTTTGGTGTTAGGCCCACCCACTTTGTTAGCTGTGTGAGCTGGTGTAAATTATTTAACCTCTTGGAACCTCAGTTTCCCTCATTAGGTTGTTATAAAGGTGAATGAGAGGTTATATGTAAAATATTAAACTCAGGGTCTGGCATCTCATCCACGCTTGGCTTGGTTAGAAGCAGATCAAGAAGAACCTTAATTGTCTAAGTAACAGGTGGTTTTCCGGAAATAAAATGAAGGTTTCAGAGAATATTAAGTAAATAACTCAAGTTCTGCAACAGGCAAATCCTGAAAAGTCAATGACTTAGTATAAGAACATTTATTTCTTGCTCGTGAAAAGTGTGCCGTGGGGTGGTCCTGTCTCTCTTCTCTCCAATCAGCGGGGTATCCAGCCTCCCTCAATCTGATGATGCCGCCCTCTGATGACATGGCTTCCCAGATCATCAAGGAAGGGAAAGAGAGAGATGGCAGAGGTGGAAGTGGCTCTCGTGTGTCATCACCACATGTGATGCATTGTGTCAATTCGTATTTCTGTGTGCTAGAATACAGCCATGTGGTCCCAATCTAGTGGCTGGGAAATGCAGTCCTTCTGGGTGACTGGTGTGACAAGCAGCATCATGCGTTGTGTCTGCTGTGGTGTGCAAAGAGTAAAATAACCAGGAGGTTCATTTTGAAAAGATTATACTGAGAGCACATACAGATGGTTGGGAGCAGAAGAAGGGCTAGAATCCAGGACGCCCTTTAGAAGAGTATTATAATCACAGGAGGAGAGAGATAATGGAAGCTTGTGAATAGTTTAGAAATGGTGATTAGAAATGTCAGGCAAGGGAAAGGAGTCAAAAAGATAAAACTCCAACCTTAAATGGTGTTTCTATAGAAACACTAGCGTTGTACGGGGAGACTAGATATGGAGAATGAGAATGGGGAAAGCATATTAGGTGGTATTCAAAATAGACTCAGTTAGACAGCTGGTTGCTGTTATGATCAGGGGAGGAATAACCATAGAGAAGAGGAAAATACACCTGCGAGAGACCTGGACGTTCAAATATCTGGGAGAAAGGTTCAAATGTGTCCTAATTTTGATTGGTAGAGTCACCGACGAGAAGGCTTCTGTCTGGAAGCCTCCAGACAGATGAAGAGGGTCTCTGAATTGTTGCATGGTGAAAATCCTTCTCAGAACTTCTCTCTTGGATACAGTAATACTATTATTATTTTATACAGTGGCCTTTACTCAGGCACAAAATAGCCGTACCTTCCAAGGACAATGACACGAGGTTCTTGGTTTATCTATTTTTAAATGGGAGATTGGGAAGGAGATGGTGAGAAGTAGGGTAAAGGGGATAGCATACACAGGTTCACCCACATCTCCACAGTGATTTTAATGTTACACGTGAGAAAAATGATTGCCGTGGGATGAACCTAATAGGTTTGCTAACTTATTAACAGGTGACATCATTTTGGCATTTGGGCATTGGATTATTCCTAGATGCCCAGCTGTAAATTGATGCTATGGCCTGAAACGCTTTCCTGTGATTAAGTCATAATAACTAAGACCCCTTGTTCGCATGCTTTATTTGTCTAACTTGCCTTACTTATTATGTATGACATTTCACAGGGGTTAACTATGCACTTCAAGATCCTGACCTTATTATGATGTAGGCATTTGAGCTGGTTTACTGATGCTTAAATGCTGTTGCCAGAAGTTTTGTTTCCGTGTCTCACTACCTTCTCAGTCACTTGACTAATGCCTTTGATGAGACAAGCACTCTACTCTGCCATCTCCAACCTTACCATTTCCACTTCACCATGGCCACCACCATGCCATTGCTGCAAAGTTAGAAGGTGATGATTTTACATTGATTTTATTTTGTATTTGTTTCGCATGGAACAAAGGGATGTGCAAACCGGAGGTAGTATAATACAAACAGTTACCAACCTTTAGCAGCAACTCCATCTCTTAGAGACTAGACAAGAGATTAACCAGTCCTTGAGAGCAAACAGGAGCACTTGGAGTAAAAAGGCATCCTGGAAGTAGGGTATGGGGAGTGTCCCAGCCCTACAAGACATTTTCTTCAAGACCCAGAGATAGGAATCAACCCCAGTAGGCTTTATTTATTGGTATTTAATGTTTGTGTATACTAATAATAATGTTACCGTAGACTTCAACACTTATGGGACTTTATTCATGAATTTAGGTGTCTGGTATTGTGCCACGGATATGAAAATGAAGAGAAAGCAGCCCTTGCCCTCCACAGTTTAAATGCATACAATATTATCTCCTAAAGGTGGCCCTATTTCGAAGTGCTTCAAGGGTGAGCAAAATAAATCCAAAATAGAGATTTCAGAGGCCTCTGATTGTTTTCAGGGATAAAGATAGTTCAAAAATTAAATAATATGGTCAAAGATTATGAGTTTTTCTGAGATCATAGTTCTGGACCTCGGTGAAATCACTAACTACTCTTTAAAACAGATTAGTGATAAAGTGGGGCTATCGCGGATGAAAGTAAATCTTGATACAATTAAGGGAATTCCTAAAATGTCTTCGGGAGCTTTCATTTTGTCAGTCAACTCAGCCATCACGTATTCTTACAATCTTTCTAGCACCTAATACATTTTCAGTACTTTATGCAAGAAATGGTTCTCATCCTGTACATTTCCATGAAAAGAACTAGGTTCTGAATCAAACATAAAGATTAGCAGAGAGTTTCAGGAATGAAGCTATAACAGACTGTTCTCACGTGAAAACTTTACCCCTACATTGCTCTTCTCCCATTTTGCCATCTCATATCAATTTTAATAGCTTATGTCTCATCAGAGAGCGGTTATACTCTGACATGTTCCCTCCTGGTGCAAAATGGCAGCTACTAAAATATAAATCACTGCAGAGAATTGCTGGATTTAGAGCCAATTCTTCTAATCGAAAACAACAGCAATGTTAATTTCAGCTTGAGAATGATGACTTTTGTATGGTGATATAACGGTACAGACTATAATGGTGTCAACTACCACCATAAAATATGCTTCAAATGGGCTACCTTTTTTACATTTAGACTAGGGTGACTTCTGTCACATTTCTTTTTTTGGCATGGAAACAGACGATCTATTAAATAAATATTAATCCCCAGCAGTCCTCAAAACAGGCTCAACCATATCAGGATTTTAAATAACTTCATTAATTGCTTAACTACCTTTCCCCTAAACTCCTAAGGGATCCTTTGATGCTAGTCACTCTAATGAGTTACCAAGTGATTCATGACTTCAACCTGTTATCATGCAAAATGCATTTCCAGTTGGAAATCTTTACAGATGGTTTTGCCGGAAAGTAAGTAACCACTCTAGACTTTAAAGAGGGCAAATTCCATGTATACAGGGTATGAAGGAAAATGATTTGGCTTTCTTTCTTTTTTTTTTTCCTTTTTTTTTTTTTTTTTAACTTTATACTCTAAAAGGGTGTAATGTGTACAGAAATTCAATTTGGGCAATACATGATCAAAGGAGGAATTCTATTTGAATGGTAAAGACCATCTGCATTATCTGTGGGTGAATTATCCATAACGGTAGCGGTATCTATGGCTAGTCCTAACTTTCCTTGTAAGATTTCATATCACTTCTCTCTTCCCAAAGTAGTCATTAAAAACACAGAATGATTTTTTATTAATCTAGACAAGACACAATTGAGAAGGTAACTATTTTTTCAAAGAACAAGAAGAAATGATTTTTAGAAATCTGTTTTTCCAAAGTTATGTTTGTTGCTCTCCAATTGAATGGTAATCAAGCACTGAGTATTCTTTATTTTTAATACAGTTTATTATTATCGTACTAACACCTATACACAATTCTTTAAGGTACTGTAGAGCTAGTAAGGAGAAGTGTCCTTCCTGGAGAAGCCTTTCTGGTAGCCCTGTGTTCTCTGTTCTGTTCTAGACTGGCTGCCCTCCAGGAGCGGTGCAAAGCCATCATCTTAGCATTTCCTGTTGCCTCTGACCTGTGTGGAGTCACCCATTTTCAGTGTTCTGGAAGCTAAATAGAGAAAGAGGGCTAAGAGCCTTTCTTTTACAAGAAGATATCTTTGAGTCTGAGGCCTCGCTAGAGATTAAACCTTTTATTTCCTGGAAAGATAATTGAGGGGTAATTGCTTAGCTCAAATAACCCTCTTGTCTATAGCCCCTCTTTTGACTCCCATCTTCAGAACCTGGTGTCTCCAATTCCCTAGTCTTTCTGGGGTTTTGTGGCACAAATCAGTTCACTTTCGTAGGGCCTACAGATTTCAACTTTCTATCTTCTTACAATTTGTTGACATTAGCTTTACTTTGTGGATTTTTTTGTTGTTCTTGTCTTTGTGGATGATGATGATGTTGATTTCCCATCACTTTAGCGGTGTTAAGGCACAGAGCAGTGATAAACAGATTCGTTGAATCTGCCATGTTAACTAGATATTGATGTTTGTCAAGTCTTGTCTTCTTGTCAGGGATCTGGGAGTCGACAAACAGTAGGTCTAATTTGAACAGAAAATATCTCCAATCTATATGACTGAAATGCTTTTCTTTTTAAATGTTTCAGTCATGTGGCTCCTCAGAACCATAGAGGTTCCACAGAACTTCCCTGGGGAGCTAGCACGCAGGCAAGGCAGGAATAAAAGGCTGTTAGTAGGTGGGACTTCAGGCCATCAATCTTACCTCTCACCCCTAACCTAAGAAGTTTCATTTATACTTGTTTCAGGTATTATGTTTTGCATATGATTTTAATTGAACAAAGAGTTTCAAATATATAAAATGTTTGAACCCAGTTCAAGTAAGAATACAGTTAAATGCAGACTATCCAGAATTCTTGAGAATAAGTGGCTAAGCTTTATGAGATCTGGTGCTTTATAACCCTTTATGTGCTGAAATGTTTGTCTTAATTGTTTTGTCTTTGCTATCACTTATATATAGGCTATCGGATAGGCTTCTGTGTCAGCACATAGTCACATTCACAGTAGAGGCTCTTTGTACCTTAAAGAGGTGTTGAGTTGGTGTTGACCCAAAATAGTTGCCGAGTCCCTCAGATTGCACAGCTGCTCTAATTTGTGGTTTTTATTTTCTCCTTCTTTTTGCTCTTTCTCATCTTGTTTACTCTTTTTTTTTCCCACACACACATCATCTTGTTTACTCTTATAACAACTTATCCAAAAGTTCATTCTTTTTGCATTAACTGTTTAGCATATTTAGATATCACAATCAAATAATTCTTTTATTCCACGTGGTACACTGTCAATTAGCCCACATTCCCTATAATCATCAAGAAAGAAGTGTTTCTATCTATTCCATGCTCACTTCAGTACTAAAGAGTTCATTTTCCTGGGCACAGAACCATTTCAAAAGTTCATATTTTCAGAAACCTGAATTATTTTTATCAGAGGATAATTGATGATACGGGAAAATAATTGATGCAGGTTCTCTATTTCATAGAGAGCCAAACGAGAGGTAGGTAAACACCTAACTTATTTCACAAAGGAACATGTCTCCCATGCCCTTCTTACTCATGGGCAGTTCCCACCCATGAGCCAGCTCTTTGTCCCTCCTTGGCCCACTTCATAGGCCTCCTGCATCTGTTAAATCTGAAAGGCAAGGAATTTATTTCTGAGTCAGTTTTTGGCCAGCTCTTTTAAATCACGTGTTTAAAATATACAATTTCTCAAATATAGAAAAGGTATTAATGAACACATCCCATTTTATAAAGAAGTCCAATATATGAAATGTTTGGAGGCAACTCAGTTTTTACCAAAGAATATCTGTAGGCCTTGGAATAGGACCAAGTTTTGAATTATTTGAGATTCAAGGCCATGAATTAAACTTTGCTAAGGTGTCCTCTTTATGCATGTACATACTCTAGGGGAGAAGCACATATACCAATTGACCATGTTCATAATTGTTATAATATAGTCAAGTGATGCTTGATGTTTTTTGATTCAGAGGCATATAAGTTAGAAAAGTATATGATATTGAAAAGAGATGCTTCCAAACAAGCAGGTGTTCATTGACATTTTTTAACAGATTTTACCCATTAGTTCTTAATTACTAGACCACCTTACCGCTCTAAGACAAATACTGATAGGTAGAAGTTCTAGAATGTATTTCCTATTTTTTCCCAAACTCCATAACGAATTCCTCCATGAGTCAAGAACTCTGCCATGCTGCCAGGTAAGACTTGCTCAGATAACACTCATGTTCTTGCTGCTTCTGCAGCCATTTCCTGTGCTGGATCACATTCAGTAGTGACTCAAGGTGAACACTCAGTTTCAGTGTCCTTCCTTTTGCTTTTTATGTCTTTCATTTTAGATAGAGGATATGGATTTTTTTCAGATAGCATGTTTATGAATAGACTAAATCTTCTACTAGAACCCGATCACAAAACACCACTTTCTAAATCAGACAGCATAAATTTAGAAAAGAAAAAGAAAAAAACAAGAATCTTTTAGGTAGTGAATTTAAAATGAACCAGTTTGAACCATGCCACAAGTCACATTTATCACCAAAGCCAAAGTAATTCAAGTTCTGATTACAACATTCTTGTACAGTTCTGGTAACACCATATTGTGGCTTCACCTGAGCATATTAACTTTTCACAACTGAGATGTGACGGTTGAGGAAAGTCATATATTTTGGTTTTTATGGTTTATGTGTTTGGTGGTGCTTTTGCAACTGGGAAGATATGTTGTGGTCTCATCACTCAAAAAAGGCACCCATTTATTTACACTCTGGACAACTATAGCTTAAGCGTTCTAACGTCTGGGTGACTAAGCATTTTGAAGGCTAAATCGTCTTTCCTCATAAAGTTTTAAAAGGACTAAGCTTAAATAATTAGAAAGAAAATAAAGGGAACAAGGTCAAACAGATCAAATAAAGACTGATTTTTTAGAGTAAGACTTCATCATCTGTTCTAATAATATAGATTGGTGCTAAAGGATTTAACAAAGTATAAAGAAAATTGAATGACTTCTGAAGTCAAATTATTAGATGAGCAAGTTCAGATTCCTTAGTCACTCAGACTAAAGGATTTGGACTCTGGTCATTTAGCAAATGTTGATTAAGTACTCAAATAATTCATAAAATTTTCTAAGGTACTTGGATCCTTTGAAATAACTAAGCATAATCTCTGTCCTCAAGGTAGAAGGACATGACACTAGGTGACAGAAAACAGTCAGTATGAATATAAACAGATAATTGCATAGCTATGTAGAAAGGAAACAAAGTCATGGGTAAAGCTGGGTAAAGAAGAAAGAGGGCAATTTACAAGAAGTAAAACTTAATTTCGCCTAATACTCAGATATGTGGCTGATTTCTTTCTTAAGCACAAAAAGGAAAAAGGAGAATTATGAGTCATTAACCATCATTTTTGCAATAAGCAGTTTTTGCTGCCGGTGTTCTGAGTGTCCATTTCTGACAATAAATATGCGCCAATAGACTTAGGAAGAAAATAATACATAAAGTAAAAAGTTTAAAGGTTTTTAACATTATAAGAATTACAGTTCAGGATATAAGAAATATTTTTTTTACAGAGCTGGATATATCATACGACTAGCATTTTTATATTATTACCATATATATTATTATATATATTCATCTTCCCTTTCATCGTGCTCCCTCTCCAGTATTTCCTGGCTCTAATAATAGGCATCATTCTCCTCCAAGTTGCCTAAGTAGGAAATGTGGGCATCATTCTTGATTATTACCACTCTTTCAGCCTTGATGCCCAATCAGTCGCCGAATTTTATACATTTACAAGAGTTTGTTGAATCCTTCACTTTTCTCCATTCCCACTGCACTGCCTCTAATAGGTTTTTCCATTATTTTGATCCCCACTTTCTTCAGTCCTCCAAGTTGAAGTCAGTGTAATTTTCTGAAGCACAAATCAGAATGGATCATTCCTAGTTTGAAATACTTCAGTGGTTTCCCATAATCTTAAGGATAAAGTTCATAATCCTTAGGATGCTTTGCCAAGCCAAACCTAACCTGGACCCTGTTTGCCTCTCCAGCCTCACCTTGCAGTTCTGTGTGCTCCAGCACACATCTTCCTTCCTCAACTGTAGTAATACCAGGAATGCAGTGTGGCAACGTTTGTGTCTGGGTTTTCAAGCAAACTGCCTTTTGCATAAAATGTTCTTCCCTCCCATCTTCCCACAACCTACTGTTACCTGCCCCTTTGCACTGTATTCATAATTTCCTACCAGGTCCTCAGTTTACTTAGAATTTCCATAATAAATTTTTTCTTGACTTCTTTTCTTAAGTCTCTAGTGGGAGGGGTCAGTTGTTGTATTATAGTAGGTTCCCCTTTATTGTCATTGCATGTTTACTTATAAGTCTCACTTGCTATGTACAAGTTAATTGTTGAGAGTAGAAATGGTATCTTATTTACCATTAGATTATGGTATAGCATGATGTCTGGCACTCAGTGAAGATGTGCTGGAGGAGTTAATTAATCATAGACATTTTATATGTTCTTCTACAAAGCTTTGTTAAAAAGAAAGCAAAAACTATGCTAATGTCTAGAGACAAAACTAAGCTTCCCTAACACTATTTGTAGATAGTTCTTTGGTATTATTCATACTTGACTTTGTTTGCTCCACGAACTTTAACCTAGGCAAGCTAAAAATGATGAGTGCTAACATTTATTAAGTCCATACTGTCTGTCAGGTACTGTGTTAAATTCTTTACAAATATTATCTTATTTAATTTCAGTTACTCTTTCCCCAGCTTTACTGGGGTATAATTGGCAAATAAAATGGGAAGATATTTAAACTGTACAGCATGATGATTTGATATATGTACACATTGTGAAAAGATTCCTCCCATTTATCACCATTTATCACCTCATATATTTACCCTCCTTTTTTTGGTGTGACCGTTTAAGTTGTACACATTAGATCCTCAGGCCTTATTCACTGTATAATTGAGTTTGTATCCTTTTACCAGTAGCACCATTTTGGTCAGCCTCCCATCCACTCTTCCTCTCCTTTTCATTTCCCCTCTTATGACCCTGGTTTAAGCTACCATTGTTTGTTTGTTTCTTCCTTTTTTTAAAGATCAGATTTATTGAGATATAATTTACATAGAGTAAAATTCTCATGTTTAGTTCTACAGTTTGATAAATTTTGGTAAATGTAAATAGTTGTGTAAACACCACCACAATTGAGATACAGAAGATTTCCATGTTCCCAAAAAATTTTCTCATGGCCCTTTGTAGTCAATCCCCTCAACCCTCCCAATCAGTGACAATATCTGATCTCTTCTTTTTCTCTATAGTTTTGCCTTTTTAAGATTCTTATATAAATGAAATATTAAAGTATTAGTCTTCTGTGTTGGTGCAGGTAGTGGTAGTTTGTGTTGGTGCTGAATATTATTACATTTTATAGATATACCACAATTTGTTTATCTCTTTACCAATTAATAGACATGTGGGTTATTTCTAGTTTTTGCCTATTATTAAAAAAAAGATTCTATAGCATTCTTACACAGGTCTTTGTATAGACAGATTTTTTTTCTTTTGAGTAAACATCTAGAAGTGAAATTTCTGCATCATTTGTTAAGTATATGTTGAATTCTACAAGAAACTGCTGAACCATTTTCCAAAGTTGTTGTACCATTTTGCATTCCCACTAGCAATGTATGAGTGTTTTAGTTGTGCTGCCTCCTTGCCAACACTTGGTGTTTTCAGTTTTTTAAAATGTTAGCTAATATAGTAGATGTACAGTAACATAAAAATATATTATGCTTTTAGCTAGTAACTAATGATGTTGAGAAATTTTACATGTGCTTATTTTGCCACCTGCATCTCTTCTTTTATAAAGTATCTGTTCAAATCTTTTGTAATTTCTTTTAAAGAATGTAGTATTTCTCTTTTTATTGAGTTGTAAGAATTCTTTATATATGCTGAATCATTTACTTTAAGAGGTATGTGTTTTGCTAACAGACTTTGGCTTGTCTTCCTAATGGTGTCTTTTGAAGAGTAGTTTTTAATTTTGGTGAAGTCCAGTTTATTACTGTCCTGTCTAAGAAATCTTTGATGAACCTGAGGTCACAAAGATTTTCTCCTGCACTTTCTCCTAGAAGTTTTATAATTTTAGGTGTTTTGCATATGGTATGAGGTAATGCTAGAGATCAGTATTTCTGCATAAGAGGTTCATTTTTTGCAGGTCATAGCTCTTCCCACTATACCAGAATCTTCCCTGTTTTGTAGGCGCTTATGAGGTCTTAATGTCTACACTTATGTTATCCCGAGCCAACAACTATTTGCTTCTATAGTAGGCATAGACCAGAACTGTCATGTTTGACTCTCTCATAGACATTATAAGTAACTAATTTTGAATGTCCCAGACCAGTTGTCATTATCTAGATTCAGTGTGACTGTGTTTGGGCATGCCAAATCATTGTTGTATGACCAGTGGACACTGAAGCAAATGGTGCTGGAAGCATAGTAACAAATTAGATCCAGGTGATGTGGTGGGGTCCCTTCTCTTGAATACTCATGGTAAGTTATATCGGATATGCTTTCACAGCCTTCCCTACAGAAGGTGGTATCCATAGTCCTAGTATTGTAATGTTTTATTAAGTTACACTTTCCACTTTGTAGCATCCATCTTTATCAGAAGTATAAGATACTAAGTAACAAAAAATGAATAATGACTTTTTCAAAACATGTATTTGCTTTTCTATTTTTTAAGATGCCAAAGCAGATTTCGTGATGATATATACAGAACTTAGTTTGATTTTTAGAGTTTTTGGAAAACTGGAAATGAATTTCCCTTCTGGCTAGGTTTGCGTTGTTGGCTCCTCCTCCCACAAATTTCCTATTTATTCTGCTTTACTCCACATGGATTCTATAGATTTGATTTAAATTGCACTGACTTGCACAAACATATCTACCCTAGAGAAGTCTGACTCTTTTAATATTCTACTCACCACTAACGCTTCTTTTTCATTTGGGCTTTTAGTTAGGATGAATTCCAAATTACTATTTATTCTGATAGAAACACTGCTAATTACACAAAGCATCTTAATAAAGAATGGAAACACAATTCAGAGCATCCTCCTTGTAGTATCCTAATACCTAGTAGCTTTCAAATAGCGTTAAGGCACTTTTATTCCGTAGCGATTATACCATGGTATTAAAACTCTTGCTACTTGATGTTTTTCTAATGTTGGGCAAAGTTTAGATACAAGGGCTTATGGAGAGTTCTTGATCCTTCAGATAAATCTTAAATTTGACTAACTAGAAAAGCTTAAGCAAACATATTGACTTGCTGCTGAGGTTTTAAAATAAGTCACCAGAGTTGTACTAAAAACAGAGTGCAAAAACAAAGGAATAAATTTGATTTGCTCGATCCTGACACTCCTCAAAGTTTGTTACTGGGTCCTAATCTTTTGTTTCCTTGTTTATATTACTGTAATAGATTGCATTACTTGCCCTGATTCTTCCTCCCCTCCTTGTATCCACATCCTATGTTATGTGGTTTTGAAGTTTTCCTATCAAGAAGTGAAGTATTTTCACTGCCTCTTGATTCTAAGTTCAGGCATGTGACTAGCTTAGGCCAATAGGATATCAGTAAATGTGATGCAAGCAGAGACTTGAAGAAGCACTTTCGAGACTAGGTTTATGAACCATGAAATCTCAGGCCCAGACTAGGTGGCTGGTCCCAGGATGAGGGTGAAAGCCATATGAAGCAGAACCAAGTTGACCCAGCTAAAATCAGCCTGGTTTAGTTTACCCCCAGGTTACATTCAGATGCATGAGTGAACCCAGTGTAGATAAACTGAACCTTGCAGACACAGAACAGCTGTTTATTGTTGTGTAATATTGAGATCTGTCATTGTTTGTTGCCCAGGTGTTTTTAGAAAAAAGCTGATACAATCACCAACCAGATTAAAAACCTTTTGGGTACAGGGCCTTTGTTTTATTCATTTTGTCTAGCACTCAGTAGGGGTTTATTTAATGTGCATTGGTTGACTTCATGAATAAAGATCAATTGAAAATAATTTTTCTCAATTTTTTTTGCTGTTATTCTGAGAGATCATGCTACTAGCCATAATCGAATGTATCAAAATCTAATAATCTGTAATTAACCATCACCTTTTTTTCTCCCAAGATCTTCAGGGATAATTTCCATGAGCCTCTCCCAATCCCTTGACATGGTTGGTGTCTAATAACTCTTAACAATAAGAACTTGTGCTGATAAGGATAAGTAGCCATCAGTGAATGATCTGCAGATCATAAATGAGCAGTGCATGAAGCATTGTTTATTCCCCAGATCAACATGGGCAGTAGCATTTTATCTCAAGCCAGTTATAGAGCAAGTTGAAGGGTGGGCTGTTTTTAACCTCACATTCTCCCGTTTCTTCCCCACAGTAAATATCCTTATCTTCTTCCCTGTTAAACCCTATTCTTAAAAATGGATCTAAATGACAGATAAATGAGGAATTGCTGGTAGTATTGCCTCTCATGAGGAGATTTGCATACTAACATTCATCCATTTTTTCATTTATTAAATCATGCTGAGTGGCCACTCTGCCCAGCAGCGTAAGAAGTGTTGGGTATGTAATGGTGACCGAGGCAAACATGATGTCTTCTTCCATGGAGCTCATGATTTGGAGTTGGGGGCAAGTGGGAAGAGACAGACACTGAACAGGAGTAGTACATGTTTGAAAAGGAGAGGTAAAGGGCACACTGGAGTGTATGGCCAGAGTTGCTAACCTAGTCTGCAGAGGCAGGGAATTCCCCTGGGGAGGTGCAGTTTACACTTGAAGAAGAAGTTGGAGTTGGCCCAAGAAGTATGGGAAAATCATTCCTACAAAGGGAACTGTTTATATAAAAGTCCTGGGAGAGATAGATCATAGTTTGTTCTAGGAACTGAAGGTAGTCCAGGACGGCTGGAGTCAAGAGAGGGGTATGATCCTTGATGATGGTAACTTGAAGAGTGTTCAAAATTTTGTTTGTCAGAATACTGTCTAAGAGTAGCATTTGGGTTATCTGGGATGCTTCTTAAAGAAGCAGATTCTGGAGTTTCCCCCTGTATTACGTGGTTAGAATCTCTAATCAGAGTCTCTGATCTGTATTTTAATAGGTTCATCCAGCAATTCTTACGTCCCCTAAATTTTGAGAACCGCTGGCCTAAAGGATTAACAAATAATCGAGTTGTTCCTGTTATACTTTTTGTGGCTGGTCTGGTAGTCATCTTTGTACAGCTCTGTAATCATGTACATGATCTACTGCTAGATTCTCTCATTATCAGGGTCTCTATTCTTAACCACTGCTATTTAAACAATATATTTATTGGCAATTCCAGATGACAGATGAACATGTACTAAGATGATGTGTGTCCACATCTGATTTTTCTAAATATCCCTCAGTAAACGAATAAATGGATGCTCAGAGAATATCTGTGATGCCATATTTAAGGTTCCTCAGCACACTTTGTTTAGCATTACAAATTGACTGTCTAACAGAATTAGGTAGAGAAACTGTGTATCAGATCCATGATGCTTTGTGAATAATTGACTAGCCACACAGGTGCATAAGACTGCAAATGCGATTTCCTTCTTTTTGTGAGGAATAATATATATTATTAAAAGATGGTGGTTGGTGGGGGGAGATTCCAGGGATTCCTTGTCATCTTTACGATAAAAAAAATTGTATGCCTAGTTCAGTGTATGATTTATCATGTAGCCAAAGTTTTCTAAATTCTTTGCCATTGTTGCGATATCACCTATACCACTGTTGCTCTGAGAAAATAGAATTTTATGATTTATTCTGATAGTAATTGTTATGCTTTAAACAAAATTGGCTCTATTTTCTTCTTTTCTGGTGATGGGTGTTGCTGTAGCGCAGTGCTCTCTAGTCATCCTTCCTGAAAGCACTCTGCACCCTCACCTTGTAGCTTTCGTCACAGTGGCAGTGATGTAATAAATCATATAATGATTCATTTCATGTTTGTCACTGCCACTATATAATAAACTGCAAGCAGTCAAGGTTCATGGCGGAAGTTTAACTTATACTATGTTCCTGGCACAGGTAGATGGTTAATGTACATTTTTTTAATTAAAGAGTAGATGGATAGAAAGGAGTGGAGAATCCTGTTTCCTCTGCTCATTCTTCTCTTGGGTTTCCTAGGGCTGTTGTGCATAGTGGGGCCCCTATAAGGAGGCAGAAGGGGACCTTGGTAATAAGCTGCTCTCCCCTCCTCCAAACCTCTGCTCAGTCCAGACTCAATCCCTCCCCCTTTGGCTCTGAGTGTCAGATGTCCTGCCACTGTGGACATATACAGATGGGGACATAATTTATTCTCACACTAGTGAAGGTTTTAATGCACTGCCAAATAATCGCTGCCTTCACACATGGCCAGGGTCAGCCTCACACCACTATTCATGTAGCACATACTCAGACTCCTTCACAGAGAAAATATGTTGTGAAAAACTATACTATTTCAAGTACTTCCTTAACCTCCTAAAGTTGACCTCAGAGAGAGAAATCAGGCACTTCGTATACTTCTCTTCACTTTTGCTGTCAGAGACAGAACACGGGATGGTTGAAATACAGTTCTAGTAGAGTTTCATATTTCAGGGTTTTTAAATTTTGATTTTATCAACACAGTAATTTGCCACATACAGTACGGCTATAAAATAAATCATTAGAAATATATATGTTAGGCCTTTCTCACCTTCTGAGATGACCCACACTCTGTGGAGAGTGTTTCTCTCTAAATAAATCCACTTCTTACCTATCACTTTGTCTCTCACTGAATTCTTTCTGTGAAGAGACATCAAGAACCTGAGCTTCATTAAGTCCTGAAACCAGGTGTGTGATCTCAGTTGGAAGACTGTGGGTTTTGGCTGGGTTCGAGTCCCGACACGTGGGTTCAAGTCCCAGTCTGAGGTGCACGGTTTCAGCTGGCAATCACGAAGGAACAGTGATAAGGTAAGAAAATGTTGAGAGCTAAGTCTTGGTTCTAAAGAGGCCCGTGGCACTCCACGAGCCAGGCATACTGGGGAGGACACTCTGTTGATGTCTGCTCATTTTTTGACCGGTGGGTCAACCCCATATACTTACGCACATCCAACAGCAGGTCCAGGACAGAACTGTTAATCTCTGTACTCTTCTTGACTCTGAGATTTTTCTCCTACATTCTTGCATTCTTGTTCATTCCTGCTCTATTTCTTTCTTTCTTTCTTTCTTCTGTTAACCCCAGAAGACCTGTGTGACCATCAAGGTGTACTTTTTATTGCTTTACTCCCTCTGACCTTTACAAATGCTGACCCTTTAGTCCCAACTTATAGCTAGACCAACTCCCACTCATCATCAACACCATTAGGGATGTCTTCTGTGCTGTTTCTTTGTGACTTTTTGGGCACTAACACCTGGTTGGGAGACTACCTTGGAAGGGATAACATCTAAAATTGTAAGTGCAAATCTTGACCAAATTGCGCGGTGGATTTTGACTTAAGAGTGGAATTTTGGATAGCCCGGGAGTTAGAGATGTCACCTCAGGTTTGTATGAAATGGGTTAGGCTGCATCAGTCCCAAGCAATACCCCTCTCGGCCATGTACTCCAGGATTGGGAAAGATTTGGACAACAGGAATTAAAAGGAAAAAACTTAATAGGTTATGTAATCAGATTTGTCCATAATATGAGTTAGGAAATTTAAAATGGAGTGAAGTACCCCATGTTCAAATTTTCATGGCCTTGTATCTAGGCAATGGAAACCAAAAGGAATTTAAGGCGTGCATAGCTCGGAAGGATAACTCTAGGAGGACACAGAGGACATTTTAACTGATCCACCCTACAGGGCCATGGATCCCAAACGAACCTGGATCCCTCCTCCCCTGAGTTATAGGCTCTTTTGGCTATGTATTTCATAGCCCAGTCTGCCCAGACAACAGGCACAAAATTCAGAAAACGGTCCTCAGACTCCAATGAATGATTTGTTCCAATTGGCTTGTTTGGTTTTCAGTAATAGGGATATAGCCAAAAAGTCTGAACACACCCAGAGAAACATGCAAAAGACCCAAATGATTGCAGTGGCTTTGACTGCTCAGAGACCACCAAAGGCGAAGCCAGCTTTTCTGGACCAATCTGGCCCTGGCAGACCACAAGGCCCACGGGTACCCATACAAGGCCCTGTGTGGACAAAAGGGGCACTGGAGGGAGGATTGTGATTGATGTGCCCTTTGCAAACAGCCAGGGCATTGAAAGGGGGAGTGCCCCAGGTGCCAGAGAATGATGGGGGCCCCTCGGCCATTGATGGTTTTGCAATCAGAAGACTGAAGGGGCCCAAGGCCGAGAGTGGTTCTACCTAAAGATACCATCTACAAAACTAATGTCGAGCCTCAGGTGGTCATTGATGTGGCAGGCCACTGGATAGAATTTCTTATAGACACTGGTGCAGTCTTCTCAGTCTTAACCCAAAGGATTGGAAAGCTTAACAGTCATAAGGAATACGTAATGGGGTTGCCAGGGAAGAGACAAGGGCACACTTTCCTGGAACCCCTTTTGTGCAAGATCAGTGACCAGCTGTTTTTACATTCCTTTCTGTTTGTGCCTGACTGTCCCATCCTTTTACTGGGAAGAGATTTGTTAACTAAGTTCTGCACCACTCTGTTTCTCGAGGGGTAAGGGAACCACCCTCATCACCAAATGGTTCTAACGAAAAGCAAAAAGGGTTATATAGTGTCTAAATATAAGGTACAAATTTCTTAAACCTAGGGAAGATCCTCAAAAACGTTTGTAAGTAGATTACCAAAATAGGAGGCCACTGGTCTGACTAAACTGACCATAGCTGATATTCAGAGCCTGATAGATGTTTTGGAAGATGCCTTCTCCCCTAAGCTAAAAGAGGAAAAGTAAAACTTTCCAGCATATGAATGGGTATGTCAGTCCTTCAGTGTCATTGAGGTAACCACTCCATTCTTTGAAAAAGAAAACAAAACTGTCCTTGTTTTACAAATGTAGTCTTTACAGGACCAGAGGTGTGGCTCCAAAAATAATCCAAAACTCACCAATCCTTTTATCACTCCCAAAACCTTCCCTATTTATCTTAAGAGGCTTGTAAGTATTAAACAAAGGGGAAACAAAGTCATCCTAGGAGGAACTTGCTTGTACCTTTGGGATACAAATGTCCTGTCTGGTCTTCTCAGGAACCCTTATCTCTGCCATCTTTTTAAATGCAAATTTTAAAAAAGAGGGTAAAGTAATTTAGAACTTGACTTGTCAAGGATAAATAGAAATCTTAAGTGTCTTTTCTGTAAACACTAGTAAAAAGGGTTTAGCCTTCTAGGTAGGTGACCTTGATTTGTTCCATCTGTTAGAAGCCCAATTTGAATCCAGCCCCTTGTAAATGATGGCTTTTATGTTGTACCTGACTCAGGGCTGAAAGTTTGGAATGGGAACTATGAGGCCTCAGTGTTTGTTTGTGTGTTCATATGTATCTATATGTGTGTTGTCGGTGTATGGTATTGCCAAAAATGAATTTGTAAAAGAGCTCTACTTAATTGGCTTTAAAAAAAATTAAGTGCTTATATAAATACTCAGAAATAGAAAACAGTCTGGCCAGAATGAATTTCCGGTTCATGTCATCTGGAAAATATTCAGTACTAAACTGATATCTGGTATTGAAGGTGGCTTTAGCTTGTTAGTTTGATAAATATAGACATGTTAGAGTCATCAATGTCAAGTACAATACTTGTGTTGTACCGAAGTTTATTAGAAGTCAAATAAGACCTTATTCTTGTTACACATTTGTCAACAAGAAAAGTGTGTTTCTCTCTAAATAAATCCACTTCTTACCTAAAAAAAAAAAAAAAAAATAAGAAATATATATGTTATATACTAAGGTTGGGAAGGGGTGCAGAGTGGCAGTTGATGCAGGGACTTTAGCAAACAGGGTGAAAACAAATAAAAATGAGCATTGACCACCAAGGAAATGTACATTAAAAATCATGTTGTAATAATAAAAATAATATTAAACATTAGTGAAACCAATAATCAAATCTGGTGATAGAAGGTGGGCTCAAAAATATCGAAAGATTCAAAAATTAAAATAAGAAAACTCCTAATAGGATATAAATGCTAAATGTTAAATAATAAAGAAAATTTCATGTTGTATCATGATTTGGTGATTCAAACATGATAACAAAATAATTTATAGGAGATGGTAGAAGAACAAGAAAGCAGATGTGGCCAAGTATAAAGTCAATCAATCAATCAATATTGGGATCTTTACCTAGACTACCCTACCTTGACTATTGCAATAACCTTTGAAAGGACCCTCCCACTTGTTCATCAGGCTTCTTTCTGATTCTGCTGTAAAGTTACTTTTTCATTCATGTATTCGTGTCTTGAAGGCCCCATTCAATGTCAGCTGTTCTGTGAGGCCTCCTCTGATAACCAGCTGTAAGAATGTCTCTTTCCTTTAGAGCTTTATCAACACCTCTCTTATTTATGAGTCTTAAAATGTTCTACTATGTATTTTAGTGACTAATGCAAGTTTTTAAAACTTTCTTACTAGTCCATAAACTTTTGAGGTGAAATTTCTCTTTGTACACTCCATAGGGTGTATTAAAACACCCAGCACACAACAGGTGCTCGATTGATAAATGTAGATAGTACATGATTTTCAAGAAAAGATTTTATACAGAGAGCGTCCGTCCTTCCCTTTCTTCCCCAAATCCCCTTCTCTGCTTTTCTCAACTTCGCGGTGATGCCCACTGAAGACTTAGCTCCTTATGAAACTTTCCATGAACCCCAAGTTCAAAGTGGTCTCTTCTGTGACACAAACCCATGTATTCAACATCCAAATGTTTGAGTCACTGTGTCAGGCATTCTATTACACGTTGAGTGCTACCTCACGTGGTAGGTCACCATTTTTATGTTTATCAGCCCCCACTCATTCAAGATGGTAAACTCCTCCAGAATAGGGATCCACATTTTACACATTTTAGTACTTATTGTCATTTGATATTTATTCTATCAATATATTTAGTAGTTAGTGTCAGGCCCAGAACAGTGCTTCACATCTGTTGCTTTTATTTTGTTCCTGAGTTATCCTAAGCATCTAGAACATTCTTTGGCATATAGTAGGTACTCAATAAATATTTGTTGAAAGTTGATATCTAATAACTCTTGAGTTAAAGGTTGAGTCTTTTGGCAGCAGCTCCTACCAGTTGATTTCTTGGCTGTGAGAAGGTGGCAGCCATGTGCCCTCCCGGCCTGCCTGTGCAGCAGCAGGCAGGTTATCTGGACTGTTTCTGTAGGCATGTTCTCTGTGATCCTCATTTCACTTCTTCTTTGGCATGCTTCCTCCTTGGGAGCCATGTGCTGGGTCAGAGTGGCCTCTACTTGGAGATGCTGTCATTAATGATGGAGATCAATGGTGCTCTTTCCCCAAAGCCAAGTGATTTTTCTCTGGTTGTCCTGAATACACAACCTGCCTCCTCATTTGGAATTTTCCTTAATCATGTGATAATTTCCAATATAGTCTACTTGAATTAAGATGGATAAATTTATCTCTATTCACTTATCATTAGTAAGCATGTGATAATTCACCTAAACATGAAGGTATTGGTTAAGTTATAGTGGTTTGAGTACTTGTAGCCAAATGCAGTGGTGTTTAGTCCCATGAAGGCAGAGCTTAGAACATTGATCTGGGTTTCTCTTTTTGCTGTTGGAGTCCTTACCTTGCAAGGTCCCTCCTTCCTTCACCCCTCTGCTAATATTTACTGACAGCCCTCTCAGGCAAGGCACAATACTACTTGCTGAAGATGTGATGGGGAACAAGTCAGAAATGCACTGGTCCTAGTGGAAATTACACTTTTAGAGGAGATTTAGACATTACACTACTGATTTTTACTATTTTAATTACTATTGTTATAAAAGCAGCAAAGAAGTATGGACAACTATGGGAGCTTAAAGGAATCTAGCCTGGTTTGGTGGGAAAGGAACAAAGAGATTTGGCAATCTGGAAAGGGTCATCTGGGAAAATGGTGTTAAGGTTGGTAGGAGAAAGCATGGAAAGGGGGAGGAAAAGAGAGGGAGGGAGGTCGTCACTTCTCTTCTCCCTACTGTTACATAACCATCAGTTAATGAGAATGAAAAACCTTTTAATCAAATTATTAGGTTGACTTAAAGAGATATTTGACTCTTTAAATAAGAAACACCACAGCATGTTAATATAAAATTGTATATATTTATCTAAAAGCCTGCATTTTCTTCCCTGGATTTAAAAAGCACAGCATGTTGAACCCAGGCCACATGACTAAATAGAAAATCTCTCTTCCTTTACTCACACATGAATTTGGGGCGGGGATGGGCACCAGATTAAATCCTTTTTTTTTTTTTTAATCCTTAAGATTATTTCAAGGTCAAGTTATTTGCTTTGTTAGTTTTTCAAATGTTTATTAACTTCTATCCTCAAGAAAAGGTACATTATTAGTCATTTTCATATTGGTGATTTTTAATCAACTTTTAAATAAATGTTTTTTAGAAAAATTTTTCACAGTTTCTGGCTTCTAGCTTGATTGAGTTTTAGTAAATAAATTATAGTAATCTAAATATAATCCTTGAAAGTCAGATTAAAGGGCATTAAATGTAAAAACTGGTAGGGGAAGAAGTCTACTACAAGGTAATGAAATGGATGTAATTTAGTTGAAAAGAAACAAAATGATTGCCAATTGAAGTTTACTATTCTATGGTAATCCTTCTAGTTGACATTAAATTTGACTTTCTAAAGGCAGGTTATTGGATTTTTTATTCATATTACGATTTGGCCCCTTTCTAGAGGAGTGAAAATTTTATGTAACTCTAATACTATGAAATGTATTTTGGAAAAATATATAATTATTATTATTGCAGCTATTACTTGTGAAAAAAGTGGTCAAAGGGAATGAGAAATATCTATAACTGTTATATGTGCACTCCCTTTGCTCATAAAACTAAGCAATTCTAATAGATTAAAATTTATCTAAGTCACACCTGTCTGATGAGTGACATTTTTCTTGCAATAAGATCACAAAGGATATTTTTATCTTTCTCAATTCAGCAGTCAGGTTAAGGTTCCCTAATAGAAGGCTCCATTAGTCTTGCCACTTTTAGTAGCATTTGTTTTAAACTTCATTCTCTGTGAGTAAGGGGGAGTAGGCATGTGACTTTGCAGGTGCAGAGGGGAAAATGAGAAAGCTTGAGTCTTCCTTCCCTCTGAAGAGAGTACTATTAGACCCAACCATATGTTTTCCCCTTTGGTTATGTGGATAGGAATGATCAACTCTCAGGGAACATCATCTAAGTCACTTCTCTGCTTAAAAATGTTGCGGGAGTTCTCACTGCCCATATCAGAGGTTCTCAAACTTTACTGATCATTAGAATCACCTGGATGGCTTGTGGAACCACGGATTGCTGGGTCTGGGATAGGGAGCATACATTGAGAATCCTGGCCTATAAGATAAAGACTAAAATTCTTATGCCCTAAAAGGTTCATCATAGTCCAAAGGTGGCAGAGGTTACTGGTTAAGGGTGTGAGCTCTGGAATCAAAACGCTGAGGTTCAAAGTTCTACCACTTACTCCCTTACCTACTGTGTAACCATGACCAAGTTATTGCATCTGTAGAATTGGGATAATAATAATATCTCCCTCTTAGGGTTTTTATGCATATTATATGAGATTGTACATTGTAATATGCTAAAAATAATGCATAATAGTTCCAGATGAATATCAGCTATTATCATTATTATTTTTTATCTCTCTGGTCTTTCTTAGTTGGATGTCTTAGTTCCAGCCATACCAGACTTATTCTAGACTATAGTTACATCATCATTTTTCTCTCCTTGGAGTCTTCAAATGTTCAGTTTTCTCAACAGAGTTTCTGCCTTTTCCTATACCATTCCCATCTTCAACTACCTAACTCCCACTCATTCTTGAAACCTCTACTTCCATGTTACTTTTCCGGAGAAGCTCAGACCAACCACAGTTGTATGTACTTTGCCATTGAAACACTGTTGTTTATATAATTGTTATTCATATCTGTCTTCTCTACTAGACTGTAGGCTTATTAAGGCAGACGATCTGTTCATTGGTGCAATCACATGCCCAGTAGTTACTGAATGAGTGTTGGGTTGGCCAAAAAGTTCGTTCGGGTTTTTCTGTAACATCTTATGGAAAAACCCAAATGAACTTTTTGGCCAACCCCGGTATTTGCTGAATACATGAATGAATCAACACTCATGCTGTCCTTTGGGGCCCTGGCCCGGGCTCACAAAGAAAACCATACGGAGAGATGTTGCCCATTCACTGGAAAGTGTGCCAATGCTGGAGATTTCAATTTTATTGCTATTGTTCCACACTGAGGATAGAAGTGAGTGACAATTGATAGCTAGCACCTTTGGTGAAGTTCTTTCAGAGGTATATGTCAGGTCACACTGTGTTACTATAGGGATTTCAATTTCTTTAGTATTTTGACATGTCATTCTACTATTATTTAAATCCTAAAAAATGATAAAGCTAAGAAGGACTCTGGGAAGCATATACCAACATAGTAGTTTTACAAGTTTGGTATGGCTATTTTGCTACTGTGCTACATAGCACAGTAGTTAAAAACATAGATAAAGAACTAGAGCACTGTTGTATGACTGGCTGATGACTTTGGTCAAGGTTTACCTTTCTGAGACCAGATTCTTCCTCTCTAAAATGGGCATGATTATAATTACCAAACAGAGTTATTTTGTAAAGCACTTAGTATTTACTCTTAAGAACTAAAGGAGCAAGATTTTAGCTCTTCATTGCTTTATGACATGGCTTTTATGTTTTCCTGCTCATGGAGATTCAGTTGAAAGCTAATAGTATACATAACTCTGCACTGACTTGATTTTGTGAAAGGAGAAAAAATTTTGGCATTTAATGAGGGGAGCAGTAGAAATGATGATCAAACAGTAAAAAGTCGTGATGTAATCTATAGGAAATCTCCATAAAACTGCCATTCAGAATTATTTGAGGCTCTCTAAGTATAGAGCACATAGGATCACCTAAGAGTTTGATTAGTGGAGAATTTTAGCTGAGTTTGTCTTTAATGAACAGTGTAACAGTCTATAATTCTGTTTCCATATTTACCTGTGATGCAAGGTGCTGGGCTATTGCACAGGGCAATCACCAATTTTACATCAGCTTTCTGCTATTACCCTTTCATATGGGATCAAATGGGTCAGATGACTTCTAAGGATTAAGCAGGGGAAGTGCCAATGATCCTGGAACACTTGGAAGCATTCTCTTCTCTGATCTACTTCTCTTCAGGCCATGCTAGCAGGCTTTCCACACAATGCCACTAATGAACATTCTGTATCAAGCGATAATTGCCCATTTCAGTTGTCTGTCTCTCTCACAGACTGTTGGCTCCTTGAGAACAGCAACTATGTGTTATTCATATGGGTACCTCAGTGCTTGGCACGGCACTTGGCCCAGAGTAGGGGCTCCACTGTTGATGAACTGCGGTTGAACTGAATGGAATGCATTAAGATTCATAAAGTATAAGGGACTAGAGAACCATCTGAGTTGTCTCTGAGATAGTCACAACTTGACAATGAACCATTTTGAAATTGTGAGACCACCAATCAAGAAAGGTTCAAGTACAAGTGTGTAGATTTAGGGGCAAGTCATCTGTTTCTTTAAGGGAGAAATGATCTGGCATCTGCTTCTTCCATTCCCTGCCATTTTAGTTGACAGAACCAAATTGAAGAAGCTAAAAAAGCCTTTAAGACTCAGATTATATGGATCAACTTCACTGCCAAATTCATAAGTCCCGTCTTCATAGTTTATACACAGTCAAATTAGCAGTTCTTGATGCTCCTTGGTGATTTAAGAAGGCAACAATACTGACAAAATAGGATTCTAAATAATCAATTTCTAAAATGCCACTGAGGTAAAAGTCACTCTTTTTCCTTAATATTAGCCATCTGATAATCTTAGCAAAGAAGCCTTGACAAATTTAATAGACCTCTCTTCAGAAGGAAACCTGAAATTGAATGACAGGGGACCAACTACCGATATAATTTCTTTAAATGCTTTACATTCTCTTCACCAAAACTCTGTACAGAGTGGTAGCCCTACTAGCAGAAGTCCGTGATCCAAAGGAGAGTCACAGGTTGACTTGCTTTTCAAACCCAGGAGAAAACAAGCCCTTTATCCATTTGGGGTTAGGAAGAGGAGCCAAACCATAAAGGGATTTCAGTTTTCTCTGTGAGTTGTAGTCATTGTGAATTCTCTCCTCTAGATCACAAAGGGGGATGTTAGAGACAGACCTTCTCTGCCCTTCAAGTTAAAGTGACTTCTCTATAAAATTAATTAAAATTCTGTTCCTGTATGCCTCACTAAGTTCCCACCTCCTCCAGGTACATTCTATACAGAAACTCAAATGGATTAATATTTTAAGTCTAATTAAAAATAATTGCAAAATAGTGTTCTATCATGCCACAGTGGACATAGATCAACAATGAATTTCAACTTGAACTCTAAAGAAGAAAGATCTCAAATTATATGCCTGAATATGCAATAAGTCAATGAATCATTCAGTCACAAGGTTTAGAAAGGACACTAGGTACTCACATGAATAAGAAAATAAACAAAATGAAAATCCGTGTTACTGTCAAAGCCGTAGAATGTCTATTATTCATTCTGGCTATGTATCTACACAACCTAAACACCTAATTGAAAAATTAAAAATAAAATTCAGTGATTTTACCCATATAATACTCAGCAATTTTTAGAAATTTCTGTCCATCATAAAGACAGAAGTTTTTAGTTACAGGCATACCTCAAAGATATTCTGGGTTCAGTTGCAGACCACCGCAATAAAACAAATACCGCAATAAAGTGAGTCACATGAATTTTTTGGTTTCCTAGTACATGAAAAAGTTATGTTTACACTATACTATAGTCTGTTAAGTGTACAATAGCATTATAACCAAAATAATAATGTACATACCTTTAAAAACTATTGTATTGCTAAAACATGCTTACTGTCATCTGAGCCTTCAGCGAATTGTAATCTCTTTGCCGGCAGAGGGTCTTGCATTTATGTTGATGGCTGCGGACTGATCAGGGAGGTGGTTGCTAAAGGTTGGGGTGACTGTGGTAATTTCTTAAGATAAGACAGCAATGAAGTTTGCTACATCAGTTGACTCTTCCTTTCACTTGAACGATTAGAGGCTGTTTTGGGGTTCTTAACTGGCCTGATTTCATTATTGCTGTGTCTCAGGGAATAAGGAGGCCTGAGGAGAGGGGGAGAGATGGGGAACGGTCAGTCGGTGGAGCAGTCAGAACGCAAACAACATTTATTGATTAAGCTGGCTTATGTAGGCTTGGTTTATGGCACCCCCGCTAAAATTACAATAGTAACATCAAAGATCACTGATCACAGATTATCATAATAAATGTAATAATAATGAAGATGTTTGAAATATTGTGAGAATTATCAAAATGTGACACAGAGACATGAAGTCAGCAAATGCTGTTGGAAAAATGGCGCTGATAGATTTGCTTGATGCAGGGTTGCCTCAAACCTTCAATTTGTAAAAAAACACAGTATCTGTGAAGCACAGTAAAGTAAAGCACAATAAAGTAAAGTGCAATAAAACAAGGTATGTCCATGCTTATGTATATACAATGTTCTATAAAAGTCTAATATGAGAGATTTTTTTTCTGTTATTAGAAATAAGATATTTTCTTTTCCAGAACTGTTTCTGAAGAAAATGTTCTATTTATGCCCAGTGATAATACAAAAATAACCTGTCACTTGTTTGGGGAGAAATGAAAGTTTTTCCGACTTGTAGCTTGGGTATATATTCAACTTACAAATTTGGAATAGCATATATTTAATGCCTAGAAATATCATCAGAATAGGGATAAGATAGGAATAGATTTTAGATAAGTAGAACAAATCATAGGAAGCTAACATTCTAGACATTGCAGCCTCAGGAATGGCTTTGGTTTACAAAGTAACATTAAACCAATTTCTCTTTGGTAAACTCTTAGAAATAAAGGGTACGTATATTTGGGTTTTATGGTTCTGACCTTGATCCAGACAACAAGCAGCTTGGCAAAGGCTGCCAAAAAAAACAATAGAGTCCCATTTTTAAGGATCTGAAAGGGCCTCCAAGAGAACTTAAAAAAAAAAAAACAAACCCTCCATTTTCCTCTCTAATATACATGACCTTCTGTATAAATTGACATCAAACCTCAGTTAAAAAGCCATAGTTTTAATAAAGAAAATTTGGATTCTGACAAGTCATAGGATAACAATCTTACCCATGTTTCTGAAATTCGTATAACAAAATGAATCCAGTCTAAAAAAAGAGCAACCATGAAGTTTATATCACGAGTAGACTGTAATCCTTACAAAGCTTCCCAAAAGGTTGACATTCAATCAACAAAAATTGCCTTTGTTTACTCTTGTTCTCATCAAAATGAAAATTTTTCCAAAGACTGGAATGTCTGCAACTGCTTTGCAGACTACAGTTCATTAAAAAACTGTAGATCAAATTCTTTCACTTAGAGCACGTCTGCTTTAATTCAGTGGGAGCTCTCTCACAGTAAAGGATGATCGTAATGAAAGATACTGCATCTATACAAATTAACTTATGATTTCAGCATGTGGTTATTAGCCCACTAAAAATTTTAGTCATGAGATAGTTTGTCTCCATTGGACATTTTATTGTCTTGTAGTTGTGAGCGTAGTGATAAAGAATTTCAGAAAAGGATGTCAAGTTAAAGTATCCCAAGGTATTTAAACAAAGAAATGTGCATCATAGCTTAGACAATAGTAGTTACATTTGATTTGATCGGAAAAAAAAAATGTTTCGAGTGTTTGAGTAATATCTGTGCCAGAATTGAAGAGGAAATGGCAAGAAGTCAAATTCATATATCTGCATGAGCCGCTTGAGTTCTTATTCACACACCAGGTATGAAGTAGAAGGAATATTGTCTCTTAAAAAGGGTTGCTATGTTTATTGGTTTATAGAAAGGGCAACATAGAATAGCTCATGGGGTTTAGAAAGGCAGCTATATATAGAATAAAAAACAGAAGCAAAATGTTTTATCTTTTCACTTAAGAATTATTGTCTCATTGGTATCAACTTGCATAGTTGCAATCATGTCAAACAAAGGCCTTTCGCCATGGATTTACATTCTATGGTCAAGAACTGACAAAATGGAATATAAACCACAGGTTTGGTTTGGAGGATCGGGAGAAGGAGAGATGAGCAAAGAAGAGATACTGTTATTAAAACAAACTTAAGTGTTTTATTGTTAGATGTTCTCATACCTCTAGGCAAGGATTATTATAGTTATATTTTAGTGTTTTGAAAAGCTGTTTGTTTGGCGACCTTAATTCCTAAAAACTCTTTACCAAATCTGTTGTTTCAAAAGGCATTTTGGCCAAATCATTGTTCAGATATACTGGTGTTTCCCATCTAATTTCCTGGTGGGTGGGGGTTGCCTGTGGACTGGGGAGTCCAGGACTGGGAGTAGCTATGGTCTCTGTACAAGAACAGAGAATTCCCATAGAGTGAAGAAAGCAGTGTGGGAAGCCCAAAGCCTTTACTGCACCAAGGAAAGGAATGATACCACCCTATTTGTTGAATAGGTAGGAAAGCATCCAAGCTATATGCTTTTAATCATTATTACTGACAGCTGTCAAAATTCCCATAAAATAAACCTTAAGAATACTGTTTATAAAACAGATTTAAGTGGCCTTGAATGTTCTTTAAACTCCCATTTATCATGAACAAACCCATACTGGGTTCATATGCAATGCATTAATCATCAACCATATAAAATAAGCTACATAATAAAATTAAATTAAATCTCAATTTACCAAAATGTGCTAACAACTACCAACTTTAAGTCACAGTGTAAAGATGAAATGAATAAAACGCTAGAATCACTATACCAAACAATATAATTGAAGTTAAAATGCTATTTTCTGTGGTTCTTTTTGGAGAAGATAATAAGTTGTTTACTTTAATGCAGTGACATTTTATTTTGTGATTAATTTTAAAATAACATTGTAAAAACTACAAACTCATTTTAATATGACAAGCATTTGGTAATTAATTTTCAAACAATGCTATGGGAACCCAGAAAGCACTCTTCCTTTGACATGTATTTTATAATTTATTTTAAAACAATGCTGCACAGATCTGCAAAGGCATAATTCATTTGGGAGTTCATTAATTATGCAAATGAGTTGCAATTAACAAATCTGTTCCAAGGATGGCATTTGCATAATAATGAACTTCATGTTTGTGACATTATTTAATAAGATACCTTTGTGCATTTTTAAACAAAACACTCTTGTGAATACTATATGATGAGATGGGGTTGAAAATGGACATCTAGTCAATGAGATTCAAAACTGTATCCAGAAAAATGTTGTTAAATAAACAGAATTATATATAATTCAAATAATAAATATGGATATTCTTTTTAAAGCACAGGGTTTTTGATTAATCTCAGCTTCCCTAAATAGCATAAGACTAATTTACATTTATAAAGACCAATGTACAAATTAGGCTAAAGCAAGGTGAAACAAGGAAAACTAGAAATTTCATTTTAATATTTCACAATTATTATCACAATAATACACACAAATATTAAACTATTTAAATATTAAAATTTATTAAAATATTAAAATTGCATTTTAATATTTCACAATTATTATCACAATAATACACACAAATCTCAAAACACACACCTTTTAGTAGCAAGGAAAATATAACATTGAGTCAAAAGATCCCTCCTTTCTCAGGGATTATGGCAGGAGACCATGAAATTCAGTTGGCATTCATTTACCCAATCAGTAATCAGTTGTTGAGCATCTTCAATGGGCCAAACTGTTCTTAAGTTAGGACAAATCAAAAAAAGAATAAGATGTATGTCTACCTTCAAGTGGCATGAAGCCTGAGGGACCTAGGTGTATGTATAAACACTAAAACCCAATGAAAGTTATCTTACAAGAGAGAGAAATGCAGTGTTACAGGAATACAGAAGGTAAGAATTACTCATCTTGGTGGATTTCAGGAAGGTGTCAAAGAGAAAAAAAGGGATGAAATGTTTTGAAGGATAGAAAGAAGTTCATCAGTGTGGTGGAAGGTCAGTGTATTTGAGAAAAGGGAAACCGCATATATAAAGTCATGAAATAGTGAAAGATGGCGATGTGCTTGAGAAAATAAGAAGGTCACTGTGGCTTGAAGGAGAGAGTACGGGTTGGGGAATAAATGCTTTTGGAGCAAGACTGTTAGGAGCCTTAGGGATCCAGTTTGAAATTTTCGAAAGATAATGAGAACAGTGTTATAGTAGATGGGTTTGGAAGAGGCAAAGCCAACAGGTAATTTTCTCTGCAGCTGATCAGTAACAGAGTGTCTTGAGTGTTGGGTGATGTGTATCTTGAGTATAGGGTGAGATCAGGTGAGTTTATAAGCGAAGTATTTGGCATTCCAAATCAGTGTGATTCTGTGATGACCATAAGATTTTATGATTCTATGATATGTTTTCCCTAATTATTTGATCTTTACTTGTGCTTTTACCTTCTCTGGTCATATCTCAGTTTGAAACCAAGAATCCCTTAGGAATTACTCCATGCCCCAACTGCACCAACTTTCTGCAGCTAAAGGGGTCTTCCAAATGCAGTCTTGTCTATCTTTCACTTAACTGAAGTCTACCGAAGCTTCCAAACTATATCCTCATGCCTTGGAGATAGAAGTAAATAAGTAACAGTGGATGAAACGGCAAAAGACAGTAGTCCTACTGGACAAGCAGACTGATAGTACCTTTAGAACCATCTGGCATTCCTTGCCAAGTTTTGTTCCAGAATCTCATGGTAAAAAGAATGGTGAAAAGAATGTTCATGATACTACCATTTAACAGCCTAACTCCAACTCAGAGGCAGGTTTTGGTTTTGTTTTCTTTTTATTTACTGATAGTTTATTTTCTTTTATTTGTTTTTAGCATGAGGATACCCACGTTTTTCAGCTTCAGTTTTTCAATACATCATTTTTTCTTCAGTGGTGTACTTCTGCTGACAGTCAGCAAGTCTTGTCATCTATCCCACAAAAGCAAAAATAGGGAGGTGGACATTTATTGCTTCTTGGCCAGTGAGCATCCATTCTCTATTCTTATCATTCTTTCCTTCGGGGAACTGTCTTTTCCCCATTGTGTGCAGTCCTTCCCCTCTGTTCCTTTCACTTGATTCCATTAGGCCTCGAACTGAATTTGGTCAATAAAACTCTCTCTCCTGGGACTGTGAATTTTGGTCAGTGTTGCAGGCACAGAAGAAATGTCCTTTTGTGGCAGCTGGACCAAGGACCTGCTTGTTTCAAACCTGGTTGACTAGTTACATCTCAAATTCCATGAGCTCCTCCACATCCTTCCATAAAATTCCCTTGTTGCTGTCATTAGTGAAAAACTCTAACTGAAGCAATATAGAATCACAAAAGGGTACTGTTAACCACCACTGCCCGAGTAAGTTTTCTCTTGGGTTGGAAATAGTCAGAACTCCTAAAAGGATATAAGAAAACAATCCTAGGAAAATGATACTTTGAAAAAATGAGGTATAAACAAAGGACTACAGATAAAACTCTATGCTGTCAGTGGTAGTTTCTAATAATGGTGTTGATCCCTAGTAACTGGCCCCAGAGGTTGAAAACCTTTTAGAAGTTTACAGAGATACAGAGATTCAACTCTGTCTGCTCCCTCCACCTTCATACCATCATCCCAACCTGGCTCTACCCCTGTGCCTTTAAGAGGAATAGACAAGCACGCCTGTATTGTGGCATCTTGAAAGTAGGAATGAGTAACTCGGCCAGATAGTAATGATCTTAATGTTGAAAACAGATATACTCATATCAGCTACAAGACCTTGAACATCAGGGCCATTATATCTGCCCAGAACAACTAACTAGCTAAAAATGACTTCTAGCTGTCTCTGAAATGCACCACATTTAAAAGTATAAAAGGAACAAAAATAATTTTAAAAATTATGACATATAGTAATTGCATTGGATATAGCCATTAAAGTAGCAATTATGTTTGTTTATATGTGATCCTGGAAGGAATTATATGATTTTATATACGCTAGATTATGGAATGAAAACTTCCTTCAGGTACCTGGATATTTTGAAATATTTGGATACTGGGCATTGTGATAAGATATCATACAAAGAATTACTGAGAGAGAAAAAAGAAAGCATTGTTGATCAAAGTATTATGAGAGCAAATACTGTTCTTGTACCATTTATATTACAGTATATGTAGAAGGTGGCAGGAAACAGCTCACGACTCATGTATTTGTCTACTTTTGCCGTTCAAGCTTTAGTTAGGCTTTAGAATTCTTTCTTCTCTATTTTTGTTTCTCAAATCCTTGTAAAGCATTCCCTGCATACTCTGGATGTGGTCGATGCTGTGCTCTCCACATGCCCACAAACAATGAGGCAGTGGCCTTCCTTTTCCTGGGCAAGGATATCAGCCATAATCTATTCTGAAGGACTTCCTTCTCATGTCCTTCTCCCTTTTGAAGTCCAGTTGCCAGAAATGGTTAGTCTCTTGGAGTTAAACCAGGCTGCTGTCAGCAGGCATTTTTAAGTCCCTATCTGAGAGCTTCATGGAACATAAGCATTTTCTCTGGTTTAACTTTATCTGCATATGAGGCCAAAGGAGGTTTAGACTTGACTGTTACTAGGTACGAGTTGATTTTAAAAAATTGTTGACTAACGTGTAGTGCCTGATTATTTTCATCAGCAGTTCTTATCACCAACTACCTGGGGCTTCTGAGATTTGCAGATCTTTTCCTTTTTCTTCTTCTTCTTCTTTTTTCTTTTTTTCTGTATCTAGCCTACAATATTCGGACTGATACAAAGGACTGATCCAATTTTAGTGGTCTATTATTCTCTGTCTTTTTTGATGGTGTTCCATGCCAAATGAATAGCAGCAACAATAATAAAAAGTAAAACAACAGTAGAAGAGAAACTATTGTTTTCTATGACATTATTTTTTTTATTTTATTTTTTTTAATTAATTAATTAATTTATTTATTTTTGGCTGTGTTGGGTCTTCGTTTCTGAGCGAGAGCTTTCTCTAGTTGTGGCAAGCGGGGGCCACTCTTCATCGCGGTGCGCGGGCCTCTCACTATCGCGGCCTCTTTTGCTGCGGAGCACAGGCTCCAGACGCACAGGCTCAGTAGTTGTGGCTCACGGGCCCAATTGCTCCGCGGCATGTGGGATCTTCCCAGACCAGGGCTCGAACCCGTGTCCCCTGCATTGGCAGGCAGACTCTCAACCACTGCGCCACCAGGGAAGCCCTCTATGACATTATTAATTCTTTTATTTTAAACCAAAGAATCAGAGCATGCCTTCTTATACTTTACAGTTAGAAGACATAATAGCTCAAAAGAGATTTTGTGTTTCAAGGATCTTCGTACAGCCTTTCAGGGTTGCTTTAGTATCTGATGTGCTATTTACCACCTTACTCAAGCAGACTATGAATAGAATTTTAGGAGACAAGTGCTCAGTTATTGGTTGGTTTACCACGGTGATAGGATGCTTTATGTCCCTAAGCACTATCCATTTGGCCTTTACTCCCTCCCCTTCCCCCCAACTAAGGCTGGCAGTGTTGAGTCTGAGGAGCCATTTTGCTAAGCTGGTAGCCCTCTAGGGCTCTGTGACTAAGTCTGTTAAGACAGGATTAGAAATCATTACATACATACTCTAGGGTGTGGAGTTTCCACCTCATATCAAAGGGGTATCAACGGTGAAGAAAGAAAAGATGAAAATGTACTGTTTTCAGAAGAGAAACATGCTCAGGAGATGGCTAGCTACCTCACTGGGAGGCAGTATAACTTCATGATTAAACCATAGACTTCGGTCCAGGGCTCAGTTCCTAGCTCTACCATTTAAAAATGGCTCCCTAACCTCTTCAGTTTCCTTATTCATGAAGCAGAGATAATAATAACACCTACTCTTCAGGGGTACAAGATACCTTGTACCTACATACTCACACTCTCCCTCTCTCTCTCTCTCTATATATATATATATCTGTAAAAGAACTGTAAAAAGTACTTTGAACAGTGACTGGAACAGAGATTTTATTAAATAGGAATAATGTCATTATTATTATTATGTCCTGTCATATGTAATTCTGTATATAATGAGAAACTGAAGGTCATCCAGCCCTTCCCAGTAATCGCAAAATTGAAATAATACTTACCCTCTTATCACCTTGGATTGAATCCATGTAATAGAGAACCCACAATAATACTTTGACAAGATAAGAGTTGATTTCTTTCTCTTATAGAAGTCTGGAGTTAAGCAGCCCAGGCCACGTAACAGCAATGCTGTTGTCAGGAATCCACGATCCTTTCATTTTTTGACTCCCATTCCATCCTCAAGTTTACCTTGTAATTCCAGATGGCAACCAGAGCTCCTTTCGTCACATCTGCAGTCCAAACATCAGGAAGAAAGGACAGAAAGTTAAACGTCCCTGTTAAATAAGTTCCCTTTAAGCAACCTACCCAGAACTCTCTTTCATCTCATGGATGAGAACCTGGTCATTTGGCCACCTAACTGCAAGGGAGGAAGAAAAATGTCATCTTTAGGTTGCTTGCATTTCTACCCCAAGTAAAAATGTGTTCCTGGAAGGAGAGAATGGATATTGGATGGTATCTCACAGTCTCCAGTCCTTCTTCAGGGTCAGTGGGAGGGGTCAGAAGTTCTATCTAATCATAAATGCATAACCTTGAACTACTCAAGAACTGATCCTAGGCCCAAATGTGAGCCTAGGCTTTCTTTACATGCCACCACTTTTACTGACTTAATTGATCTAGGAATAAAAGTGTTATAGAGGAATGACCATAATATAAAGCAGAGAACCAAAAGATTGTACACTTTAAAAATCAATGACCCCTTTGTACTCTTCAGCCATTTCATGATGGGTTTTTTTCTCTATATTGTACAGAGCATTTGGCCTTGTTGACTCTTAGCAAGTTATAAATTAGCCCATTCATCCTATAGAGAAAAAGTGATAGTCACTCAAATGTAGTACATTCTGTGTACTTTTTATTTGAAATGCAATAATGTTTAAAAAGAATATGTTTACTCACACAATTATGTCATCAGCTTATTGAAAGTATCCACAGAGTTAAGAATATACATTAACTGATGTAGCTGCAAAATACCAACAATCATTTTTTCCTAAATACTCATATAAGTGCTGAAAATTTAGCTTAATTCTTCTTAGCTAAATAAACAACCAAACTGTTGCTTCATTTAGATTCAAACATATAATCTGAAAACAGACTTTAATTCTACCCTTTTCCTAAAGGATGTTTGGGACCAGGAAGAAGTGGTAAATTTTAAATATCAGGAAGGACTTTTAACATTTTATTATTTTTATTTGTCCTATGTACATATCTGCAAACTATCTTTTGAGAAAGGGTGATTCAGTTTTTAAAATTTGTTACTTCTGGTGGTGTCAAATTAATCATTCAGGGATTATGCATTAATAAATGAGATGTGTTGTGAAAGTGATTTATGAGTTGAACAATGTGCGCATTCTTAGTTACTTCTGGTTATAATAATGTTGGAAAACAATGCATTCATTTCATAGCAACACAATTAGAACTCAAACTGTGACTCTGAATGAAATGAAAAAAAATAAAACAGCCTACTTCTACAAAGAACTTGAAGGAATTATTTTGACTATTTGTATCTGAAGATCCAAAAGATGGGGAGGGGGAAAAACCGTCACCCTGCAATGGAAATCAGGTTAAGAGGCAAACGTGAACAAAAGAGCAATTGACATTGAAGAAAATCTCATAAAGGAGATGGTGAGTTCAGAAGTCAAAGGCCTTCACTGAAGACAGGGTCTCTTTGCTTCTGGAGGCTCCACCACCTTGTGCTCCCCCAACAAAGGGCTGTCCTTTGACTGGATCACCACTCTTCCTTCTGTGACCCTACATCCTTTCCCTGAAACTTAGTCTGACCTCCCTTTCAAAAGGGAAAACACTTAGCTCCCCAGAATCTCTCTCAACCTAGGTCTATAGGTTAGAAATTATCCAGGAAATTTCTTTTGACCTAGAGTTCACATATTCTGGAAAACCCCGCTGTATTGTACGAGAACCCTTTAAAGTCTGAAAATTCAATGAAGTGTGATATTGTCAGATGCTTGGAGACAGGTGGAGTATTTTCTGATTTCAGGGACACATAACTCCCTACCCTTTATAATCTACGTAATCAATAGAAATTCAATGGAAACTGAAAAAGTAGGGCTTGTTATTTTGAATAATACTAACTCAGGACCTTTCAGATGTTGACTGGGCCAAAATGAAACTTTCTCTTACAAGGAAAGCCATATCCTCCCTGTAACAAAGGCTGTTTTCAAAAGTCAGAGGACCAGCACTGTTTAACAGACCATCTAGCACAGCTGTATAAGTTCAACAGTGACATAATTAGACATTCCACAGTGCTGTCATTTGATATGAGGTGCCCAGACAAGGTCTCTGAAGCAGTGAAACAAGGGTCGGTAACACAAGGAGGAAAAAAAAGGGTGAATGGAATGAGTAATACTGAATGGAATTAAGATTCTGCACTTGCTTCACCAAAGATTTATAGTCAAGAAAATCCCAGACCTAAATAAAGTAGGGCCTGGAATGTTGGAAAGCTTTCAGAGATGGGAACATGTGTGAAGCTGCCAAATGGGTCATTGTTTCTAGAAATGATGTGTCCCAAGATGACAGCAAACTTCTTTTTCAGACAACTGGCATTCATTTCTGTGATTGCTCCGGGACGTCCTTCTTTCTTATTTGTCCAGAATATGTTCTGTCTGACAAGGCTGGAGAGAAATCCACATGTGTTGCCAAATTGAAGACTCTGACTGGGAGGTTTTGTATTTTACGAATATCATTTTCATTTGGTAAATGTTACTACAGTATTTAGAAAAGGAAGAAGAAATAGGTCAGGTTGAGCATTTTGTCCAGTCATCAGTTCAGAAACCTCAGAACACTGTAAATAGTTTCCTGTTAATGAGCTCTTTAAGTTCAAAGCACTAATTTATTATTTGTGTATTTTAGTTGTTTTTCACCCTGATTGTTTCTTAAAAGGAAGGTCTTTCCAGTTGTGTGTGTCTTTGATAAACATCTATTAGATTTGGTTTTTGTTCTCTTTTGATTCGTTGGCTTTATCAGTGGTAGTTGGAAATGGTTTGGTGTAGAGCTACTCGTTATTTTCCAAAGACTGGTCTCTGGAAAATGTACATGTTGTCTTCCCCTATGTCCTTGCAATCCCTTCACTCCTACACCTACCCCAGCCAGCTGTTTTCTGTGTCCCTGTCTTAATTAAAGGCTTTACCATTTACACAAAGCTGGGAGTCATCCTCTATCATATCTATCTTACCCCACATGTAATCAGTCACCCAGTCTTGACAGTTCTGCTGCAGAGATGTCTTAAAATCTGCTGCTTCTTCTTCTTTCTGGTTGTCTCTCTATGAGGCTCCCGAAATGACTTTTTAAAAAAAGTTTTTATTGGCATATAGTTGATTTACAATGTTGTGTTAGCTTCTGTGGTACAGCAAAGTGAGTCAGTTATACACACACATGTATGCCCTCTTTTTTAGATTCTATTCCCATATAGGCCATTACAGAGTACTGAGTAGAGTTCCCTGTGCAATACAGTAGGTTCTTATTAGTTATCTATTCTATGTATAGTAGTGTGTATATGTCCATGCATGCATTGGCGTGCATGTATCTGTTTGAATTATGGTTTTCTCTGGATATATGATCCAGCAATCCCACTCCTGGGCATATATTCCCGAGTATATCCTGAAATGCTTTTCTATAATTACCCCGCACTCCCTCTCGTCTTCCTCTCCCACTTTCCTCCCCCACTCCTTCTGGCCACTGTAGACAATACCTACAGGGTTGCTTCTCTGGTTAAGGCTTCCGTTTGTCCCCAGTTGCCTGCACGGTGAACTCCGCAGTCACTAGTAAGGCACCAATGCTACCTCTTATCCTCCCTCAGTTCATCGTTCCAGCCTCATCCCCTGCCACATCGTCCCATGCCCTCTGCTTCTAGCCACTGACCGTCTCACTATTCGCTAAAATTCTGTGCCTTTTACTATTCTGTATCTCCACACATGCAGACCTGGAGCCTTGAAAGCCCTTCCTCACTTTCTCTGCCAGACCAATTTTTACTACAACCCAGTCAGGTGTCTCTACCACTAGGCTTTTCCCTGAAATACCAGGTAGAGCATGCTACTCCTTGAAGTCTGTTGAAACCTGCATTATAGTCTGTGCCATGTTTTGTTGGAATCACCTGTCTACATGGCTGCCTCTGAATATTTTGAGAGCTCTGTAACAGCAGAAACTGTGTTTTATCCATCTTCTGATCCCTACTTCCAGGCACAGGAGCTGGTGCAAAGCAGGAGCTTGGAAAGTTTGTTTACCAAATGATTCTGTAAGGCAGGCATTTCAGACTGCTATAAGCTTTAAGAAGAGCAAGTTGTCTGTCAGCATTCTCTGAGAAAACCCTATACATGGGCAATGAATTTTAGCAGCAAGGAAGTTCTGCATGAAATCAACACATGGAGCTACAATAGCAAGGTCTTAAATGGGATCATACCCTGCTAACATTCGTCCATCCACCCATCCACCCATCCATTCATTCAACAAACATTTTTGAGTATCCATGCCAGGCGCTATACTAGATGCATCAGCTATAGCAGCTGTGGGGAAAGATTGAGTACCCTTTATAGGCATACCAGGAAACTCAGCTAATTCTCCCAGCACTGTTCTTTAGGAAAATGAGCGATAGATTATGTATGTGTGTATATTACACACACACACATATATATATGAAGTGATATTCAAAAATTTTTAACCATCAGCAGGGCACAGAACACTAACTAAGCAGGTGGATACATTTATTTTACCCTTGAAGCCCTTACCCACAGAAAAAATGTACTGGAATGGCCTGGAAAAAGGTAGGAGAAGGCACAATAAGATGATCTACCAACAAGCCTAGGACCCAAGGTGCAGCTTTGGAGAGAGATTTTAGTCTCTCCATCTGTATTTCTTCCCAGCCTCACAGGGAGAAAAAATCAGTAATGAATTAGAGATTGAAGCATCTTATTTTTTTATTTTTTGAGTAGCCACACACCATTGGTATCCATCTTCTAAATACTAATCTCAGTGCTGAGAAACATGACATTACTTTAAAAAACAAAGTGGCTTTTTATAAAAAGCAGGGCAGTGGTCAACCAAGAGAGATGATAAACCCAATCCTTACTGGCAGACCTAATAATGATCAGTCAGTTGCATGCTATTTCGCAGCTGATACCTCTTCCAACAGCAACCAAAAAAAAAAAAAAAGGAAAAAAATGATACTAATTGCAAAAGTTTCACAGATGTCTGCAGCAGTTGACCAGAGCTCCTGGGTTATTGCTTGTCAGACTATTAATGGGTTTGGCTAACCATGACAGTCATTACTTTTCCCCCTCCTGTGAGCTACTTTCTGTGTAATTTATGCATAGGTTTTGCCAAGATTTGACAACTTTCAGGATATTAACATAAAATTAGACTGTAGAGCTGAATAATGGGTGGCTTTAAAATTAGCTGTGGTGAAAACCAATCAAACAGAATTGGCTCTTCCTTTGCATTGCTGCTAAGTTTATTATTATTGTCTTTCTGCGTATAAGAGTTCATGTCAGCAATTCTGCACAGATTAGAGGAAAGAGGAGGGACTGAGAAGGGCATGATATCCTGTGACCTTGGAGAAAGGGTTCTTTGTAACCCAGGCAAGCTCCCACCAGATAGAACGCCTGACAAGGGCTTAAACGAACTTGTACAGCCACCATTCCTGAAATTCACCAAAGCACACCCACATTTTGAAGCTCATCCGAGAGGAGAACTTTTCCTTTGCCATCTCTCGGTTCCACACAGCTTGCTCCGTGAATGCCATTACAGAATGTGATGTGCGGTGTTAATAAGCCAGGACATCTGGTAACCAGCTTTTTTCTGATTCATTAACTGACTCTGCTTCTGTGGCCAGGGGGGATGAAAGGAGAAACTGGAAGGTTTTGCTTTCAGCAAATGGGCACTTGATGTGCGCCTTACTGCCCAGGACTTGCCTCAACTTTTAAACTTTACCCTAAGGTTAGCACTGAAATGCAGGCAACCTTTGGTGAACAGTATCTTGTCCCATATAGAAAAAAGATAGTATTTAAATCAGTCTGAGAATGCAGGAAGGAGGAAAGGAATCTGAGAAATCTTATAGCCCAAGTCCTATTTTAAAGCAGGAGATGAGGGAAGTGAAGAATTTGCTCAGGATCACACAGGTATAGTGGTGGCAAAGCAGGGGCCAGACTCCAGGTCTCTTGAACCCACTAACTTTTGCTTTTTTATTTGCCTTACTGTTGTTTTTGAGGTCACCAAGCATTGCTTTACTTTTCTTTTTTGACCTCCCATTCATATGCCTTTAGAATATTCCAGCAGATTACAGGTGCTGAATTCGTCCTCCTGCCTCCTCTAATAAGTGATTAGGGACCCATTCAAGTGTAGATAAAAGGTACTTAGGGATAGTTAATTTAAACTTCTGAAGAATGGACAACTTCAATCCAGGTTTTGAACAACCCTAGGGAATAGAATTAACTAACTAGAATACAATGAGAAAACTTTAATGGAAAATAGAACAAGGTTATGAGAACCTCCCAATGATCAAGGTATTTAAAATTTTTTAAAAACCACTATTATCCCATCAGAAAGTGTTTTTTGTTTTTTGGGTTTTTTTGTTAACCTTCTTATTGAGGTAAATCGGGTCCAAATGCTCGAGAGAGTGATAGAGTAAAGGAAGTCTGACCTGACGGTACATGTTGGGAGATGAAATGGACAATGAAGTTTCCATATGTTGTTTTTATGCAGTAATTAGAAACTGTCACACACCGTTTCATTCTTTCATTTCCTTGGGCTTATTTGCATGTTGGAACTTCCTTTGGAGCAGAATGGAGAGTGTCATACTGGCAAACTGGCACCCAGCTGAAACCACCTCTGAGGCAGGAAGGAAGCCAGAGGCAGGTAGCGTCAAGGCACAGAAGACAGCGAAGCTGCGAGCAGTGCAGCTGCCCTGGGCACCTTTCACATGGCACCTCATCCCGCCTGGCTCGAAGGCTGACCAAGCCCTCTAATGGATCTTCATGGAACACTTTGCTCCCCTAAGCTGATCTCCTTTTTAAAGCACTTTCATTTCATCGCAATTATCTTTCCTTTTCTATTGCCTGGGCAGACTTGAAGGCAGGTACCCTGTCTTTCCTATTGCTGGGCACAATATGGTTCCCATGGGTCTTTAGCAAATCTAAATAAATAAGCTTTGCATGTCTGTATCCTTATATTTTCTATCTTTTTTACAAATCTTTGGCATTGTAAAAAAAAAAATACAAAACCAGAATAGACTTAGCAGTTTTCATTTAATGAGGACTGTGGCTGGATGTGGACTCCAGAACTCTTTCGAATGTCAATTGTGTTCTAAAAATTTGCTGCTTTCTACTACCAAGCTGTTACTAGTGAACTGAGAAATTCCAGGAAGCTGGAGGTAGAAAGAAACTTCATTTGTCTGAGATGAATTATCTTTCTGGACAGCTCTCCAACTAACTTCTTAAATGACCTAGGACCATAAGAAGAATTGAAGTACATGGGCATGGTTTGACTTATGACACAGTAAAAGAATCTCTAAAAATCATATTGTTGTCAGAAAGCAATTCCTTGACAAGTTTAAAATGCCATCTTAATTAAATCCTTTAACTAAATCAGTTCTTTAAAAATAAGGCTAAGCATCAAGAAAAAATTAAAAAGAAACTCTAATTGATCCCACCTCCAGAGGCAAGCATTATTACTATTTTGCTATTTATCCTTTGGCTTTTTTGAGTATGACTATAGATATATTTTATATAAATTTTTCACAGAAAGATGACTAATTATGCAGCTAGTACTTTTCTGGCATAAAAGGCATCAAGAACATTTTTTCAGGACAAATATTTCTACTACATAATTTTAATGGCTATATAGGGTTGTAGCATATAGACATCACATATTTCATTTAGGCAGTCTCCTTTTCTTTAGACAGCTGGATTGTTTTAAATTTTTTCTTATTATAATCACTGTGATGATCATTACTGAATATTCATCTTAGGTACATCTTTATTTCCTTGGGATACATTTTCAGAAGTAGACATGCTTAGCGAAGGCTATGCCCATTTTTAAGGCTTTTGATACATATTGCCATTTGCCTTCCAGAAAAGTTGTATTAATTTAGAATCCCACCAGCAGAGCATGAGGCCCTTGTTTCCTTGCTCCCCTGCCAACACTCAGCATTATGGTTCTTTTTAATCTTTGCTAATCTGAATAGTGAAAAATGGTGTCTCTTTGTTGTTGTAATTAATTCATTCTTGAAACCAGCATTTCTGAAGATAGCATGGCACCTACTTGCTCCTGTACGTGGTTGACTACATCAGTAGTTATACCTAGAATTCATTATTACTTGTATTTGATAGTACTGTCATGGTTTTATAGCAGGTAAAACCAATCTGTTTAGACCACAAGGCTGTTTGATCTCCTGGAAAATACAGATTTATATAAATAAAGCATGGGGGCTGTCTTCTTCCTTTGTGTCTGGGAAAATACAAAAGGCAATAAAATTTAAAAGCCATACTTTGCTTGGTGCTGAGGGAGAAAGGAATGAGATGGTTGAAAGATGACGGTGTTATTGGTCAGCCCAGTGAATGGCATCCATTGGCTACAGCACAACTGCTAGAGGTGACTGTGTTGGTATCTGTAACATGTTGATGTGTGAAGTGAAAAAAATGAATCCCATTCCTCAGGAGAGTCCTGCATATGTCAAGTATATTGTCTCATTAAGCCAATCCATTTATCAACCCACTGAATGCCAATTAAATTGCACGGGATGGTGCAGGTATATGGTGGGCTATTGGTGCCAAACTTTACTGCAGCTGAGCTTTTCTGGCGCAGTATGTTCCACCCAGCAAAATGGCAGGCATGTCAAAGCCAAATTAAATGTTCTTGAAATAATGCCTTTAAAGAGGACGAAATGCCGCAACCTGGCAGAAGAGAATGTGGAATGTAATGTCAGTTCTTAGTGTACTTTTAGTTCCAATGAAGATGTCAAGGCTCAGATCCAGCCAGTGCCAAATGTCTTCACAGCGTGCAAATTAGATCAGTGTAATTTCATCAGGAGAATGATCAGACTCTGCTGTAGTTATGGCTGAATTCACTGCTTCTGCCGAGGGCTGGGCTGAGGACCATGGGGCCCAGCTGAGCTCGCACTGCCATCCTCAGAAAGAGAGAGAACCTGATTTAATGCAGTGTTCTCTTGATGCCACTGTTGAAAGTCAGTTCCACCTCTCAGACACATTACTAAATGAGCATCTAACAGAGATTACAATGATTTTGTTTGGAATTTTTAAAAAATCTGTTTAGTGAAAATTAAACCCCGAGTAAGTGAAATACTAAGCCAGCTGCCAGGAGGGTATTAGAAGCAGAAGAGCTTTATGTTTGTGATTAAACATGAAATTTGTATGAAAACATGTAGGTATTGGTATACTTAGAGTATTCACATTTCAGATATGTTTGGAAATATATAATATATATATAATTTAATTCATTGATATAATGATAAATATTCTTAAGAGGCACTAGAGATAAATAAATTGCTAATACAAAATAAAGATTACTGAAAATCTCTAACTAAAAAACAGATGCCCAATAAGAATGCTGTGACTAATTTTCAGTGTTAAGTATAGGAGAAATGGGTCAAGGTATATATCTTGGAAAGTAAACTGCAAGTGGTTTAACATTTGGAATAAATTGAAATAAACTGATTTTATCATGAGGTCACTTTTCACCATAGAATTGTTTCCTGTTTTGAAGTTTTGTACCAGAGCAATAGTATCAAGATTCCTCTTTGAATTTGTTGCCATATCCTCAGTAAAGAAAAAGAAATCCTGATGCTTGGGTGACATTCCCAAGAGCCTCTAGAGAGCTTACAGTGTTTCATGTTTAAAGAAGTTGTGGTTGATTTGCAGCCTTTTCAAGCCATATACATTCTGCTAATACAATAATGACACACTTTCTTTTATTTTTTTTTTTTAACATGAGGATCTTGAATCAGATGCATATGTTTGATTTATTTATTTATTTTTATTTTTGTCTGTGTTGGGTCTTCGTTTCTGTGCGAGGGCTTTCTCTAGTTGCGGCAAGCGGGGCCACTCTTCATCGCGGTACGCGGGCCTCTCACTATCGCGGCCTCTCTTTGCGGAGCACAGGCTCCAGACGCGCAGGCTCAGTAGTTGTGGCTCACGGGCCTAGTTGCTCCGCGGCATGTGGGATCTTCCCAGACCAGGGCTCGAACCCGTGTCCCCTGCACTGGCAGGCAGATTCTCAACCACTGCGCCACCAGGGAAGACCTAACACACTTTCTTTTAATTCCTATTTGCCTATTTTAAAATGTTCATTGTATAATCTTTAAAAATATATATTAACAGTACTAATTAATGAAGAAGAAAATGTAAAATACCCATAATTCACTATCCAGACATAACAATGCCAATACTTTTATATATTTGTTCTAGTCTTGAGTCAGTATACACCTGATTTTTTTTTCAAGTTGGGGTTCTATTGTTTATATAGTTTTGTCTTCTGCCTTTAATATATCATGAGCATTTTTCTATGCCAATTAAACAGTTTTAAACATGATTTTAATGCTACAGAATACTCTATTGTGTGTAACATCCCCAGTGATTGGATATTTGTATTATTATTTAGCTATTTACCTTCACAATGAACATCCTTACAAATACATCTTTGTCCATATCTGATTAGTTTCTTTGGACAGATTTCTAAGAAGTGGAATTACTGAGTTAAAGGTATGAGTTTTCAAAGTTCTTATTATTACCATGCTACTTCTCAGAATCTATCTATAAATCTACAATTTATAGCCCCAAGAAAAGCAGTACCTTTACAGAGTCAGATACCTAAAACAATTCATTTTTATATTCCAACAGCTGTATTATGACTTCTACATGTCAAACCTTAAATTTCATAGAAATGGGATGAAGAATAGTTCACAGCACTCTAAAACTACCTGAAATCTGAGAATAAGACTATGGCTGCCCTCCTTCTCTTATTATTCACACTGAAAGATATATGTGTACCCTCAGTTACTGGAAAATAATTTAATTGATTGGTACAATTAACTTAGAACATGCTTAAAGTCAACAAAAAATTATCCCAAGCCTTGAAACTATTTTGACATTCTCCCAGTATATTTAATTGGTATAGAAAAGCCAATAATTTACTAAAAGCTACTGTTAAACTTTGAATTACTTTTCATTCCTATATATATTTTCAGCATTATTTAGACTCTGTACTGTGGAACTTTCTTCCCTCTTTTATTTTAGCAATAGGCACAAGACCCAGGGCTATCTCTGGGGCTTGCCAAGACCCAGATGCCAAGCCTTGGCACATTCTAGTAGCAATATCTGTCCTTTTGGTGAGCTCCATGGGCAGTTGTGCACTCAGCTTGGTACTGCCTCTGAGGATGTTATACGGTCAAACAATCTACTGGTATTTGGGCTGGGTGCTCTCTGAGGAAACATTTGCCTTTCTGCTCACTTTGAATATGTAGCAGATAACATTAGAGCTATTAATTATGTAGAAAAATAATTTTCTACACAAAATCATTTGTTTTAAAATCTTACTTGTTTAATTGCTAGTGTCTCATTCCAACCTAGTTTCCAGCTGTTTGTGAATTTTTTCAGGAGTCAAGAGAGACACTGACTATTTCAGTTCTGGAAAAATTTTGAACAACTGCACCAAATTCATGGAAAGTGGCCAGATTTGCATTCAGGAGTGGCTCTTACTATCTATGATAGTTGAAAAAATTATTAATACCTCCAAGATGCTTCCTCAAAAGTGTTTCCTAATTTACTGTGTTCAGAGTATTTTCTAAATGGAAACAATACTCTGACCCACTATGATAATTGGTTTCCTGTCATTAGATGACTAAAGATCTGTTTTAATGTCTTTTTTAATCAAGAGATTGAAATCCATGTTCAAATAATACCAGTGATTTATTTAAAGTTATTATCAATTTAGCATAAAGAGTAATCCCAACTGTTTTCCTTTTTGAGTATGCAAGATTAGTCAGAAACAAGAAAAAATGCAATTAAATTAACATATTGCCTCCAACAATTTTTAATTTTTCAAGTGAAAAGATAAAAATGCATTTATGAATATTTTGCCTAGTATGTGGAAAATAAGATCTAATACCACATCAGAACACCTGGACTTCTTCAGATAAATCTTTATCCTATTATTTTTAGAAATTGCTAGATTTTAGCTCCTTAATAAACAGTTTATCATAAGTTTATGAAAATGTAGTTCATTTTCATTGATAATGAAGTATTCAAATTTTCACACTTCTTTAAAAGTGTATTTTCCATAAAAGTTTAAAATCAGAAATTTGTTTCCATTTATTTTGGGCTTTTTTAGTTTTTTTTTTTTTTAACATCTTTATTAGAGTATAATTGCTTTACAATGGTGTGTTAGTTTCTGCTTTATAACAAAATGAATCAGTTATACATATACATATGTCCCCATATCTCTTCCTTCTTGCATCTCCCTCCCTCCCACCCTCCCTATCCCACCCCTCTAGGTGGTCACAAAGCACCGAGCTGATCTCCCTGTGCTATGCGGCTGCTCCCCACTAGCTATCTTTTTTAGTATTTTTTTTAAAGAGAACGTTATTTATATAATATTTGAGTTAAAGTACTAAATGAGTGATTAACATTTTCTACCATAATTTCAAATTGTGCACATATAAATGTCTTTTTTCTGCAGTGAAATCAGAAGAACTTCCTATTAGGTATCAGTTGAATATTTACCCACCTTTCAAAAGAAGTAGGAAAAATCCCTGCTACAAAGACCATTTAAATGTGGTTTCCCTAATATCTAAATGATTAATTAAATTGAGGATCAGTTTGATAGAATGTGGATAGACAGTTCCCAGGTAAGCCCAGTGCAATGAGAATTGTTGATTGGGTAGCAAATGATCAGTTGAAGGCATTAGGTTTTGATATCTCTGCTTTATTATAAAGGGGATAATTTCTTTTTAACTATGGACTTTGGAAACAAGCCAAATTAGCCCAAGTGATTTGGGTTAATATATCCTGTTTTGCAAAACTATCAATTTGAATAAAACTATAACTAATTACCATATGAACCAGACAACTAAGAGAGGTCTTTTGGTTTGCATTTGGCACCAGGCTCAGACTCAACAATGATACAAAAACTACTGAACCACATTTAACTTTGCTCCTTTCTCTTCAAACCTATACTTTCTTTCACTTCTTAAATATGTACTCTCATTGGTTTCTTGTTCCTATGTACAGGGTCTAAAATCTTCCAGCCAAGACATCTTTCCATTAGAGAGAGGACTCAACACATAGTGATATCACTGGTCACAACTCTCTCTTGTCACTGGCTTCAGTGAGCAGTATGACATCAGGGCTAGATTAGCTTTGGTCTGCTTGTTCTTTCTGACTGATTCTAATGGTCACTCTGTTCTCCATGTAGTCTGAACAAACTGGGAAAAACTTTTATTCTGTCCCTATAGGGAAAAAAAAAATCTTTGGGCTGGAAATCAGCAACCCAGACGTGGGCAGGACAGTAATCTGTCTCTGCTTTGGCTCTTTCACAGATAATCCCTTAGGTCAGCGCTCCCCAATCCCCGGGCCGTGGACCAGTACCAGTCCGCAGCCTGTTAGGAAGTTGGCCGCACACCAGGAGGTGAGCGGCGGGCAAGCGAGCGAAGCTTCATCTGCCGTTCCCCATCGCTCCCCATCGCTCCCCATCACTCGCATTACCTCCTGAACCATCCCCCTGCCCCAGTCCATGGAAAAATTGTCTTCCGTGAAACCGGTCCCTGGTGCCAAAAAGGTTGGGGACTGCTGACTTAGGCCCATATTTTCCTCCTGCTTGAGGGCAGTGATGGCACCAGCACAGCAGTCTCCAGCCAGAGCCTGAGACTGAAGCAATAAGCTGCAGCGTGGGTGGGTGTGAGTAGGAGGAAGGATCAGGGTGGTAGAGATGTGGGCAGGAGGCTTGCCTAACTGGAACAGTGGGTACACTTTGAGAAACAGGGCACGGAAAAGTTGCAAGCTTTACATAGGGCAGAAATATTCAGGCCTTGAAATTCTGCGAGTAAGATTGGTATTAAGATGCAATTATAATTTTTTGTACAGAGAAGTGACATTCATGCAACTTCAAGCTGCTTGGAAGTTTCCAGTTTTGTCTTCCTTATATTTTCCTTTTCCTGTACCCTTCTTTATCCCTTTTCTCTTTCTGTTCTTCTCTTAAAAAGCTCTCATCAGGTGACATAAGCAAAAGTGCCAGAGTAAGAACTTCTGAAAATTCTCTCCTTCGTAAAAAGCAATGAGAAAACTGGCAAAAATGGTCAGAATCAATTTCTTGAAACTTTGAAAATTAACCAAAGAAGTTCAGCAATTCAGAAACTGTTCAGTCGAGAAAGATAGTTGAGCCATAGTAAGAACAGTAAGGTTTGTGGCATTTTAACTTGCCCTGTTCTCATCTGCACTTCCCAGCTCAGTGGTAGCCTTGAAAACTAACAGCCCATAATCATAGTGAAAACCAGCAGTCTGGCAGCCATTGGAAGGAGCAGAATATAGTTGGAACTCCTTAAAAGTTCTGTTCCCAGAGAACCGGCATTATTTGACTTATCTAGTGGTTCTCTAGAACACTCTACTTGCAAGGTTGTCTTTATTTGACCTTACTCAGAGCTCCTCCAGTGTGAAAAGTCTTTTCTTTGGGGTTTTTGTAGAAAACAATTACAGAAAATTGTTAACATTGTAGCTGCCTGAGTCATGGATAGCCATTGGAGCAAACAATAGACTAATCAAAAAGCTTAAAAGGAAAAGTTGGGAAATAAGATGTCCATAAGGGCTTTGGTAAACTCTGAGATATTCCTGGTAATCTAGAAAGCTGTCCAGGGCTGTGTGTCTTCTCAGGAAAGCCCTCCAAAGGCCTTAGGTTCTCACCCTTGGCTGATGTTGAGGTTCTGCACAAGCTGGAAGGGAAGGCTAAGGCAGTGTTATCAACTAACTGCCTGGCACAATGGTGGAGGCATATCCTAACATGCACTCAGAGCTCTTTGTCAAAGATAAGGAGACTCATTGGTTCTAGGCATTGGAAGAAATCTCTGCCTAATTATAAGATGACAACTAACCTAACTGAGCAGAGATTTCAGTGGCCAAAAATGACAAAGAATACAGACTTTATAGAATTAGTTCAGAAAAGTCACCAAACAACAAACAGCAGTAGTAACAAACTCTGGGGAGGGGGAGATTCTGATTTCCATAGTTCCCACATTACATTATTTAAAATGTCAATTTTTCAACAAGAATTTATGAAACATGCAAAGAAATAAGAAATTTGGCCTATAACATGAAAAAAAGCAATCAATAGAAAATGTCCCTTAGGAAGCTCAGATATTGGACAGATTAAACAAAGACTTCAAATCATCTATTTTAAATATGTTCAAAGAAGAAAACTAAACCAAGTTTAGTTTTGTCTTGTTTTGAAGGGTAGTTTTACTGGTTAGAGGATTCTTTGCTGGCATTCTTTTGCTTTCAGCATTTTCAATATGTCATCCCTCAGCTTTCTGGCTTTCATGCTTTCTGATAGAAATCAGCTGTTAATCATATTGAGAATTCCTTGTCTGAGAGGAGTTGCATCTCTTTTGCTGCCTTAAAGAATCCCTATTTGTTTTTGTCTTTCCAAAAATGTGATGTGTTGAGGTGTGGTTGTCCTTAATTTTATCCTACTTGGAGTTTGTTGAGCTCCTGGGATGTATAGATTAATGTTTTTCATTAGATTTGGGTACATTTCCATCATTAGTTCTTCAAATATTCTTTTTGCCTCTTTCTCTCCTCTTCTGCTGGAACTTTGTCTAGGCATACGTTATTTAATATGCTTGATGATATTTTACAGGTCTTTGGGATTATGTTCGTTTTTATTCTTTGTTTTTCTGTTCTTCAGACTGGTTAATCTCAATTGACCTATCTTCAAGTTTACTTATTCTTCTGCCTGCTCAAATCTGTTATTGAGCCCATTTAGTGAATTTTCCATTTAGTTATTGTGCTTTTTGATGCCTCTGTGTGTGTGTGTGTGTGTGTGTGTGTGTGCGTATGTGTGTGTGTGTGTTTTTATATATATATATATATATATATATATATATATATATACTATTTAAGTAATGTCTATCTCTATATTGGTATTCTCCACTCTACTTAGAGAAAGGATATAGAAAGTGTAAATATATCTGTAATGAGTGAAGATATTGAATTAGTCATAAAAAAACATCTCACAAAGAAAAGCCTAAGACCAGATTACTTCACTGATGAAAGCTACCAAACTATTAAAGAAGAATTAACACCAATACATTGCAAGTTCTTCCAAAAAAATAAAGATGAAAAAATACATCAAAACTCATTGTATGAGACCAATACTGCTATTATACCAAAATTAGACAAAGATAACACAAAAAAACTACAAGCCAATATTCTTTATAAATATAGATCCCTAAAATCATTAACAAAATACTATCAAACTGAATCCAGTAACATAGAGTATTAAACATCATGTCAAAGTGGAATTTATCCCAGAATGTAAGGTCAGTTTAACACATGAAAATCGATCAATGTAATGTACCATATTAATAGAATAAAAGGCAAAGCCATGTGATCATCTCAGTAGACACAGAAAAGTCATTGATAAAATTCAGTATACTTTACTGATAAAAATACCCAACAAACTAAACATAGGCTTTCTTTAGCCTGATAAAGCACACACAGGTGTCCCCCACTTTTCAAAACTTTGCTTTATAACACTTCACTTTTACTAAGGACTTACATTAGTAACTGTTTTCACTAACCAAAAGAAATATGAAGAGGATTTTTCCAGATCTATGCTTTATCTCAATTTACTTTGTGCATCCCTTAGCAAGATGTATCCTTAGCTAATTGCTTCTTTATTTTACACCATTTGAGCTTACAAAAGGTTTCATAGGAATGCTCTACTTTTGGATAGCAGGGAATCCTGTATACAGAAAAACCCACAACTAACATCATACTTAATGGTGAAAGACTGAAAACTTTCCTACTAAGATCAGAAACAAGATAAGGATGTATGTTCTTACCACTTCTCTTCAACATTGTACTGGAGGTTCTAGCCAGGGCAATTAGGCAAGAATGAGAAAGAAAAAACATTCTTTACGCTAAGTGAAATAAGTCAGACAGAGAAAGACAAATACCATATGATTTTATTCATATGTGGAATCTAAAAAACAAAACAAACAAGACAAAACAGAAACAGACACATAGACTTATAGATAGAGAACAAACTGGTGGTTGCCAGAGGGGAGGGCGGTGTGGGGACAGACTAAATAGATGAAGGGAATTAAGAGGTACAAGCTTCCAGCTATAAAATAAGTAAGTCACAGGGATATAATGTATACATAGAGAATATAGTCAATAATATTGTAGCAACTTTGTATGGCAATGGATGGTAACTGGACTTATTGTGGTGATTATTTTATAATGTATAGAAATGTTAAATCACTATGTTGTACACCTAAAACTAATGTAATATTGTACTTAATAACTTAATACAAATAAGTAAAAGATATCAAATATATATATATATTTTTTGAATTTTATTTTATTTTTTTATACAGCAGGTTCTTATTAGTTATCCATTTTATACATGTTAGTGTATATATGTCAATCCCAATCTCCCATTTCATCCTCCCCCGCCCACCCCGCGCTTTCCCCCTTGGCATCCACATGTTTGTTCTCTACATTTCTGTCTCTATTTCTGCCTTGCAAACCGCTTCATCTGTACCATTTTTCTAGGTTCCACATATATGTGTTAATATACGATATTTGTTTTTCTCTTTCTGACTTACTTCACTCTGTATGACAGTCTCTAGATCCATCCACGTCTCTAGGAATGACTCAATTTCGTTCCTTTTATGGCTGAGTAATATTCCATTGTATATATGTACCACATCATCTTTATCCATTCATCTGTTGATGGACACTTAGGTTGCTTCCATGTCCTGGCTATTATAAATAGTGCTGCAATGAACATTGGGGTGCATGTGTCTTTTTGAATAATGGTTTTCTCAGGGTATATGCCCAGTAGTGGGATAGCTGGGTCATACGGTAATTCTATTTTTAGTTTTTTAAGGAACCTCCATACTGTTCTCCATAGTGGCTGTATCAATTGACATTCCCACCAACAGTGCAAGAGGGTTCCCTTTTCTCCACACCCTCTCCAGCATTTGCTGTTTGTAGATTTTCTGATGATGCCTATTCTAACCAGTGTGAGGTGATACCTCATTGTAGTTTTGATTTGCATTTCTCTAATAATTAGTGATGTTGAGCAGCTTTTCATGTGCTTCTTGGCCATCTGTATGTCTTCTTTGGAGAAATGTCTATTTAGGTCTTCTGCCCATTTTTGGAATGGGTTGTTTTGTTTTTTTAATATTGAGCTGCATGAGCTGTTTATATATTTTGGAGATTAATCCTTTGTCCATTGATTCATTTGCAAATATTTTCTCCCATTCTGAGGTCAAATATATTTTTAAAAAGAAATAAAACCCATCCAGATTGGAAAGGAAAAGGCAAAACTCTCTCATTTGCAGATAATATGATCTTGTATATATAAAATACTAAGAAGTCCACTAAAAAAAAAAAAACTATTAGACTTAATAAACAAGTTCAGCAAGCTTGCAGGATACAAAGTCAATACATAAAAATTAATTATATGTCTCTATGCTTACAGTAAACAATCTGAAAATGAAAAAAACAATTCCTTTACAATAGCATCAAAAATAAAATACTTAGAAATAAATGTAACAAAAGAAGCAGTGCAAGACTTGTACACTGAAAACTACAGAACATCGTTAAGTGAAATTAAAGAAGACTTGAAATGGAAAGATTTCACATGTTCATGGATTGGAAGACTCCCCAAATTGAACTACAGATTTAATGCAAACCCTGTCAGAATCCCAGCTGTCTTTTTTGCAGAACTTGGCAAGATATTTAGTACTAAAATTCATATCAAAGTACAAGGGATGGAGAATAGTTGAAACAATTTTTTAAAAGAACAACAAAAAGGGAGGCCTCACATGTTCCCCATTCTAAAATTTAGTATAAAATGAAATTAATCTACACTGTGTGGTACTGGAATGAGTTTACAGATAAAGATATAGATATAGGTCAATGGAATAGAATTGAAAGTCCAGAAATAAAGCATATATTTATGGTCAGTTAATTTTTGAGAAGGACACCATGACAATTCAATGCAGAATAGTCTTTTAACAAAGTGCGCTGGAACAACTAGATATCCAGTAGCAAAAAAATTGGATTCCTTCTTCATATCATATACAAAAAGTAAGTCAAAATAAGTCATAAACCTAAATATAAATGCTAAAACTATGAGACTCTTAAAAGAAAACATAGGTATATATCTTCATGATGTTGGATAAGCTAATATTTTCTTAGATATGGCACCTAAACAATAAGCAACTACAGAATACATAGATAAATTGAAATTCAACATCGAAAATGTTTCTACTTCAAAGGACACTATCAAGAAATTGAAAAGACAACACAGACACTGGATGTGGTAATGACTTTTTAGATATAACACCAAAGGCACAAACCGTGAAAAAATGATTGATAAGCTGAACTTCCTTAAAGTTAAAAATTTCTCGTCTGTGAAAGACAGTGTTAAGAGAATAAGAAGGCAAAACCACAGACTGGGAGAAACTATTTGCAAAGGATAAAATATTTGATAAAGGACTGTTATTCAAAATATACGAGGAACTCTTACGATTCAATAATAAGAAAACAAGCAATCCAATGAAAAAATGAGACCAAGACCTTAACAGACACCTCACCAAAGAAGATATACAGATAGCAAATAAGCATATGAAGAGATGCTCCACATTATATGTCATCAGGGAAATGCAAATCAAAACAACAGTGAGATATTACTACACACCTATTAAAATGTCCAAAATCTGGAACACTGACAACACCAAATTCTGGTGAGGTTGTGGAGCAACAGGAACCCTCATTCTTTGCTGCTGAGCATGCAAAAATACTACATCCACTTCGGAAAACAGTTTGCTGCTTTCCTATGAAACTGCTGTATTTAAAATAGATACCCAACAAGGACCTATATATAACACAGGGAATCCTGCTCAATATTCTGTAATAACCTAAATGGGAAAAGAATTTGAAAAAGAATAGATACATGTGTATGTATAACTGAATCACTTTGCTGTACACCTGAAACTAACACAACACTGTTAATCAAGTATGCTCCAATATAAAATAAAAATTAAAAAAAAACACAACTAAACATACTCTAATACAATCCAGCAATTATGCTCCTTGGTATTTACCCAAAGGAGTTGTAAACTTTATGCCCACACAAAAGGCTGCATACAAATGTTTATATCAGCTTTATCCATGATTGTCAGAACCTAGAAGCAACCAAGATGTCCTTCAGTAGGTGAATGGATAAATAAACTGTGGTACATCAGGCAATAGAATATTATTCAACACTAAAAAGAAATGCACCATCAAGCCATGAAAAGACATGGAGGAACCTCAAATGCGTATTACTAAGTGCAAGAAGTCAAACTGAAAAGAAGTTAATCGTACATATGATATGAGTCCCACTATATGACATTCTGGAAAAGGTGAAACTATGGAGACTGGAAAAAGAGTGGCAGTTGCGGTGGACTGGGGAGAGGGAGAGATAAGCAGAGCACAGGGGATTCTTAGGACAGTGAAACATTTCTGCATGATATTATAATGGTTGATGCATGTCATTATACATTCCCCAAACCCATAGAATATACAACACCAAGAGTGAACCATAATAACTATAACTATAACCATAATAACCATAACTGTAGGCCTTGGGTGATTATGATATGTCAGTGTAGGTTCATTACTTGTAACTCTGGTGGGGGATGTTAATAGTAGGGGGAGTCTATGCATGTGTGAGGGCAGGGAGCATATGGGAAAAATCTCTACCTTCCTCTCAATTTTGCTGTGAACTTAAAACTGCTCTTAAAAAAGTCATATATATGACTTTTAAAAAAGACAACACACAGAATGGGAGAAAATATTTGCAAATCATCTATCTGATAAGAGTCTAGAATTCAGAATATAAAACCGTTACTACTCAAATATTTTTTAAAAACCAAAAAACGAATAAAAGGAGAAAGAATTTTTACAGACATTTCTCCAAAGAAGATATACATGGCCAAGGAACACATGAAAAGATGTCCAGTGTCATCTGGCATCAGGGACATCTAAATCAAAACTAAAATAAGATAACCCTTAACACCCAACAGCATGGCAGTAATCAAAAATTGAACAGAAGGATGTGGAGAAATTAGAACACTCATACATCGCTGATCGGTATGTAAAATGATGCAGCCACTTTGGAGAACAGTTAGGCAGTTAAGTTAAACATAGGGTTACCATTTGACCCAGCGATTCCATTCCTAGGGATATACCCAAGAGAATAAAAATATATATCTACAGGAAAAACTTGTACACAAACGTTCATAGCAACTTTATTTATAACAGCAAGATAGTAGAAACAACCCAAATATTCATCACTGACGATTTCATAAACAAAATGTGATATGTCTACACAATGGAATATTTTTCAGCCATAAAAATGAATGACATACTGAGTCATGCTACAACAAGGATGAACCTTGAAAACATTGTGCTAAGGGAAAGAAACCAGACACAAAAGGCCACATGTTATATGAATTGATTTATATGAAATATTTAGAATAGACAAATCTCTAGATACAGAAAATTAATTAGTAGTTGCCAAGGGCTAGAGGGGAAAATGGGAAGTAACTACTGTTGGCTTTGGGATTTCTTAGGGGGCTGATGAAAATATTTTGGGATTAGATAGCGACAGTGGGTACACAATCTTGTGAACATTTGAAAAATATAACTGCTACATTTTAAAATGGTAAATTCTATCATATCATTAGATCTTAATAAAAAAAGATTTCTCACCACCTGCATACACCTGCCCCCCACTGCCAATGATTATAGTCAAAGTTAACGGTAAAGGATGACTCACACTGTCACATTCACACTGACAGGGAAGGAACATTTTTAACTTCCTCTTCACCCATATCAAGTCTCTAGTTCGCCTATGAGCAGTGATCCTATTTTACCCTCTCCCAATCCTCCACACATCAACATTTTATGCAACCAAAACCATGTTATTAACACTGCAGATAAGGTAGAAAGAAAATAAATTTTAAAAGGGCAATAAAATATGTTGTACCTGAGAAGAAATGATCAGAACCTCCCCTAAAACTAGTCTGATGATATCACTCCTGCTTTGCAAACACCCACAGGCTCCCTATTACCTTCAGAAAAGAGTCTACGTTCCTTATTCTGACCTGCAAGGCCTCTGCAGCTCTAACCCAACTTCCTAGAATCAGACAAGCACTTTCTGAACTCTAGTCACATTGAATCTCTCACTGTTTTCTGAACATAATTTAAGAGTTTTCATGATTCAGAACCTTTAAACATAGTTTTACTTCAAACTGGAAAGTAGGATGTCTTTGGTTGATTTGCCCTAGAGTGGTTTTATAGCTTTCTTTTCTTAAAACACAAATTAATGGCTCAGTGGTTACTATTCATAACTCAACCAATGAACTGTAGGTGTATTTCCTTTGATAAACATGATCTGTCAGACATATAATACCATCATTTTAAATATTGTGTTAAGAAAAATTATCCAAAATTTAGGAATAAGACAACATAGAACTTCTTTCAATGTTATACTGGAGCATTGTTCATCTAGGGGAATGGAGCTTTGTTTATTTGACTATTAACTGTTGATTAAGGCCCAGACTCTGTGTTTCATGTTAATTATAGATTTTTTTTTAACATCTTTATTGGAGTATAATTGCTTTACAATGGTGTGTTAGTTTCTGCTTTATAACAAAGTGAATCAGTTATACTTATACATATGTTCCCATATCTCTTCCCTCTTGCATCTCCCTCCGTCCCACCCTCCCTATCCCACCCCTCTAGGTGGTCAGAAACCACCGAGCTGATCTCCCTGTGCTATGCGGCTGCTTCCCACTAGCTATCTATTTTATGTTTGGTAGTGTATATATGTCCATGCCACTCTCTCACTTTGTCACAGCTTACCCTTCCCCCTCCCCATATCCTCAAGTCCATTCTCTAGTAGGTCTGTGTCTTTATTCCCGTCTTACCCCTAGGTTCTTCATGACCTTTTTTTTTTTTTTCCTTAGATTCCATATATATGTGTTAGCATACTGTATTTGTTTTTCTCTTTCTGACTTACTTCACTCTGTATGACAGACTCTAGGTCCATCCACCTCACTACAGATAACTCAATTTCATTTCTTTTTATGGCTGAGTAATATTCCATTGTATATATGTGCCACATCTTCTTTATCCATTCATCTGTTGATGGACACTTAGGTTGCTTCCATGTCCTGGCTATTGTAAATAGAGCTGCAGTGAACATTTTGGTACATGACTCTTTTTGAATTATGGTTTTCTCAGGGTATATGCCCAGTAGTGGGATTGCTGGGTCATATGGTAATTCTATTTTTAGTTTTTTAAGGAACCTCTATACTGTTCTCCATAGTGGCTGTATCAATTGACATTCCCACCAACAGTGCAAGAGGGTTCCCTTTTCTCCACACCCTCTCCAGCATTTATTGTTTCTAGATTTTTTTTTATTTGGTAGAGATACAAATGAATTCTTCCTCATAGAAGAGTTAACCACAAATGCTATGGTTTTACTGACTATAGAATATTACATTGTTTTGTAGCTGACTCAGCAATCTTATTCTGATTTTCTTTCCTCATTTCCTATAAATACTCAGGTCCTCAAATACTCTTTGAACCAGTGTTATCAGCCTCCTGGTTTCCTTATTAGTGAGTTAAGTACATGCACTTATTCTATACTTGTAGAAGAAGTATGTTATTTCCTTTTATGTTTCACAGTTTTACATTAAGTACTAATCTGAGTTGTCCAGTTTTCAGAAATCTTTCCAAGACTTGTGTCATAATCAAATTTTTTAAAATAAATTTATTTATTTTATTTATTTATTTTTGGCTGCGTTGGGTCTTCGTTGCTGTGTGCAGGCTTTCTCTAGTTGCAGTGAGGTGGGGCTACTCTTCGTTGCGGTGTGCGGGCTTCTCATTGCGGTGGCTTCTCTTATTGCAGAGCATGGGCTCTAGGCCCAAGCACGGGCTTCAGTAGTTGTGGCTCGCGGGCTGTAGGGCGCAAGCTCAGTAGTTGTGGTGCACGGGCTTAGTTGCTCTGCAGCATGTGGGATCTTCCTGGATCACGGCTCAAACCTGTGTCCCCTGCATTGGCAGGCGGATTCTTAACCACTGTGCCACCAGGGAAGCCGATAATCAATTTTTTTTTAACTCCAAAAGTTTTTTTAAGAAAAAGTCCATATTTAAAGAAAAAAAATGAGCCTTGTACATTTCAAAACAACCTACTTTCTCCTAGCCCAATGCATTAAGTATGGGTGATGAGCAGAGAGCCTTGCAGGCGTATACCCCTTTCTGCATCTGTTTCTTCAGAGTAAATCCTATGTCCTATTCTCACCCACAGGCAGGTCCCTGAAGAGATATTATTTATGAAGTGGAGAAATAAAGGATTCCAAATGATGTAATAGCAAATCTGATTAATGGAATCCATGTGAAATTCTTGACATTCATTTGCCTTAATTGAATGCCTAATCATGACTCCCAGATGTTAGACTTTTTTTTTTTTTTAATGTGGGCATGTAATATATAAACTTTTTTCTTTCTTTTTCTTTTGGAGATTTAAATTATTATCCATTTGGGGATTCCCGTTAAATTGTGCTGTATCCTCAAACCACTTTTTACCCAACAAATGTTAACAGAAATGCTTTTGTATGAAGTTTATTCACTAATATTGAAAAATGCTAAAATAATAGAAGAAGAAAAATGCAGCTTGAATTTTGGTATATCCATTTATAATTATTACCCACAAAAGTTTAAAAAAAATTAATATGTAGCAAAAAAGAAAAAATCATGCTTAAAAAATTGTATATGCAAACTGATAGATGACAGACAAGACGTACGTGGGTTTTAAGAAAAATTATAGGGCAGGGTAGACTTAAATTCTTGATATTCTTGTCCTTGGCTTATTACCTTTGGTGCAGTAACTATAGACTTACTCCTGATAACACATTTATTGTTTAAATTCTTCTGTTTTATGAATTACCTGGGTTTTCAACATTTTGCTTTATATCGCACTTCTCTAAACACTAATAATATCATACTCTTTAAGTTTTCCTTTGAGTTTTTTAGGTTTGCTTGTTTTTTTGTATTTAAGCATAAAAATATGAATTAAATACACTTCAGATGGAAAGTTAAAATTCTTTATGGAAAGTAATTGCTACTTTTATGCCACAATATGAATAATAAGTCAAAGAATAATTCTATTTTAAGTGAATTCACATGGTTTTGATAACTTTTGGGGAAATGAATCTTTGGTTCCTGCTTTAATTTAGACAAGAAGCAAAGGATTTTATGTATAAAAGATTTTTCAATATGCTTAATTGCTACAAAGTTTCTTTTATTTCCCTAATGGATTACTTCCCTATTATGAAGAAATGACTCTCTAAAGGACAGTCATTTATTACACCTGAGCCTTCCTGGTCCCACTTGTACCACATGCTGCTTAATAATTTGCCATGATTTAGGAAGGTTGCCATGACCACTCAATTAAACAATAGCTTTGGATGCAGCCTATAGCATGAGGCACATCCTTAGCACACATTGAGAACTGTCTTGTTAATTTGACAGAATCCAGCAACAACCACAGTGTTATGAATATCCCACAGACAACAGACAACCTATCCCGGAGGACTAAAGGTAGTCACTCATTTTCTTTGATACAACTAGGCAGATGAGGTGTTGCCATAGAGTAGAAATGAAGCCATGGAGAGAAAGAAGTAGACTACGATCTAGGAAACTGGATTTCTAATTCTGGCTCTAATACTCTTTATTTAGCTTTTGACCCTTGGGTAATGGTATTCTGAGCTTCGGTTTCCTCCTCAGTATAGAATGTGAGCTATAGCTGATAATTTCTTTGACATTTCCCTAATCAATGGCACACTTCTATGTAAGTTATGTTAAAGGTAGAAAATATTTTGCAAAATATTACCAGGGTATTTATGAAAAGTCTCACTGGCTTATTTCCATGCTGCATCCTGAAGCAATGTGATTAAAAATCAAACATTATAAGACAGGATAACTAATTTAAAACTGTAATTGTTAAAAATTTTGTTTACTTCTGGGCCAGTGATATAGAATTGCCAGACAATATACTTTAACAGTAGTTTTATGGCAGAGCTTCCCGTGGGGAAAACAGACACATGTCCTTATGTCTAGATAATGAAATCTGAAGGATAAAGGAAATATGAATGAGTTATGAAGATAAATTTTACTGAATTCACAATTATGCCTTGGACCAGTCCTGCATTACTAAGGTTTAAAATAATCCCCATCTGGTAAATTTTTTAGACTGTGGAAAATAGGTAGAATGTATTCAATAAATGGTATAGGTATAGTCCTCGAAATAAATGAATTCTCTTGGTACATAATTAAAACAGATTTAAAACTAACACTTTAACTTTTAACTTCTTTTTTTTTACTATATCATTTCAATAATAATCTATTTGTGAAATTCAACGTGTAATTTTATTTTTTACCTTCATAGGTCTGCTTAAAGTAAATGAGTATTAATTTACATGGGCTATAATATCTAGGGCAGTATGACTGTGGAGTTCTCTTTGCATGATACCTAGAATTAGTACAGTAGAAATGTGAAACACTTTGCAGTGCTTCCTAGTACAGTGCAAAGGTCATAAATTTGGGGCTGGCATATCTAGTTTCTTTTCAAATCATTTCTGACTGATAACGGACAAGCCAGTTAGAGTTTCTGAGACGTTTTCCCCATTTATAAAAATAGGCATAATAATATTATCCAGGATCTTTCCAATGTGTAAACAATAACATAAAACAATGACATTTATTTTCAGGGTAGTATCTGTGCACATTCATTCAAGTAAATTATTTTTCCCATCTCGCTAGACGTTAAGAGCAAGAGAAGCGCTTGGCGGTTTGATCAGGAATAGGAAAGGAGATGGAGGAGTGCAAGGACAAGGACAGCATTTTACAGGTTTTCAGAATATGACATGTGCAGCTCGGCTCTTTAAAAAAAAGCACTACTAACGCCTATCCCACGGCACCTGTGAGCATTAATTGAGACAATGTCTTAAATGCTTTGAGGTTTTCTATTTATAATTTCTAAAATAGAAATAGCTTGTTTTACTTGATATAAAGGATATATGCCATTATAATTTTGATGCATATCTTTAAAGGCTTTCTATACCTAAATAAAGAGAAAAAATTCCCCAAAGAATGGGATTCTATATGTACAATATTTTGAAATCTGATTTTTTCCCTAATAATATCAATTGAAGAACTCCTATGTCAAATACAGATTTACTACATATTTTGAATGGTTGAATAGCATGCCATTATATGGATATATTACAATTTATTTAAGCAATTCCAAATTGTTTGACATTATCTTGCTTATAGGAGTGAAAAACTGGAAGCTGTAATCAACTTTGCTGTACGTAAATACTTGTGCACTTGTCTGAGTGCTTCTTCAAGATAAATTAGTCAACAGATATGCCCTGTATTCAGACTTGACCTACGGTGCTGAAAGCCAGTGTACTACTTACCTATTATTGCATTTAAAAACTCACCCCCCAAAGTTAGTGGCTTGAATAACAATAATCATTTATTATTACCTATGGTTTCCATTGGTGAGAAATTCAGACACGCTAGGGTTGGCTTGGCTGTACTTTGCGATATCTGGATCTCAGCTGGAAGACTAGAAGTCTAAGGGCTGCAGTCATATGAAGGCTTGGTCATTCACTCATATTTCTATGTGTCTGGTGGTTGATGTTAAACTCTGGCTGAGTGCCTACCTTCTTCACATGGTGGTGGCTGGGTTTCAGGAGAAAGCATCTAGAGAAAGAGAGAGCACTAGGTAAAACCATATTGCATTTTATGCCTTGGAAGTCACACAGTATCACTTCGCCACATTCTGTCAGTTGAAGCAGTTACAAAGGTCACTGAGGTTGGGACTTCCCTGGTGGTGCAGTGGTTAAGAATCCGCCTGCCAATGCAGGGGATGTGGAGTCGATCCCTGGTTCGGGAAGATCCCACATGCTGTGGAGCAACTAAACCTGTGCGCCACAACTACTGAGCCTGCGCTCTAGCCCACAAACCACAGCTACTGAGCCTGTGTGCTGCAACTACTGAAGCCCGTGCGCCTAGAGCCGGTGCTCTGCAGCAAGAGAAGTCACCACAATGAGAAGCCCGCATACCGCAATGAAAAGTAGCCCCTGCTCACCACAACTAGAGAAGGCCCTTGTGCAGTAACGAAGACCCAGTGCAGCCAAAAATAAATTAATTAATTTACAAAAAAAGAAAAAGTCACTGAGGTTCAAGGGGAGGGGACATAGACCCCATTGCTCAGTGGAGGAGAGTTGATGTTGCATTTATAAGAAAAACATGACATGGATTATATATTGCTACTGCTCTCTTTGGAAAACAGTATCTGCCCTAGCCAGTATTAGGACTTTTGATGTATATTTTGAGTAATATCTTTGCCTATCCAATAATATGAAAAATAGTATTTCACTATCATTTTAGTTTGTTTTTATGATTAAATATCCCAAACATTGTTTTACAAGTTATTTACCGTTCATATTTTTCATGATTTTTTTGTTGTTGTTGTTTGACATAACCTCTATGTTTCTATGGATGGATGTATTTAGTTGTTTAATAGTGATTTATAAAACATCTTCATGATTGGGAGATTTGGATTGACATGTATACACTGATGTGTATAAAATGGGTGACTAATAAGAAAAAAAAATCTTCATATACTATATTGAGAAAATAATTCTTTGTCAGTTTTGTTGAAAACGTTTTTTCTAGTGTGTCATTTTTTTAATTGCTTTATTGCATTATTCATTCTTTGTAAACTTTTAAATCTGTTTCTATCTTATATGCCATGCTTAGGTATACCTTCCTTACCCTAGAATTACAAAAACAATTTTTTTACTTGTATTTGTTTGTAAGTTACAACAAAATAAATTCCATATAGATTAATGACAGGATCTAACATTTTTCCAGGTTTTTAAGCTATTCATTTTTCTTTGTTGAAATCATCAAAATAGCAAAACATTTTTAAAAATAGTAATATCCAAAGAAAAATAGAGAAGAAATCCAATGCTGATTATGTTCTGTTGAATAATCTATGCCTGTTCTACATATGGAAATGTTACATTTGTCATGTATTAACTCCCATATAAGCTTGAGTCTCTGGACTTTTTATTATTGATCTCTATTGTAATTCAATATCACATTGCTTTAATCATTACAGTTTAAAAAATACATTTTAATATCTGGAAAGCTCCCTTTCTCTAATGTAATCCATGAAGAGCTGTTAAAATACTAGGTCTCTAACTCTGCTTCCTCCCTGGTGATATTATTCAGGCTCATGGCTTTAAGCACTTTCTATGATGACAACTTCCCTTTTCATATCTGCAGTCCAGGCCTCTTCTGTGAATGCCAAACCCAGTTACTCCCTAGGAAGTTGAACAGGCCCCTTTGTTTAAACAAGTCAGAGCTAAACCCTTGAATTTTCTTCTTCTCTGTAGATCTTCCCAGTCTTCTCCATCCCAATAAATAGCATTATACCAGCTACTCAGGTAATGTGAAAGGCAGATTTAGGGTTGTGGTAGCCAATCGTCAGTCATTATATCAGCGTAGAAATGGTTGAATTCTTCTAACATATCCATTAAAATAGGAAATGTGACTTTAGGGGGACAAGTTAAATCTACACTGAATCTGGAGTGTCAAAATTTGTGCCTCATTTAGCAGGTGAACATGGGGTGCTAAAATGGTGAGTCAAGGACCCTTGGTCTTGCAGAGTATGTTAGGAGTTTATTTTTGTGTCAATAGAAGGGGAGTTGGTGTCTTCAGCCTCTCAGGCCATTGTGGTTTCTTGCTAGTTTCTGAGGACTAAACAGTGTTAATAAGTTTGCCCATAAGCAAGGAATGTACTAATACACTTCTGCATTTCTCATAAAGAATATTTTTTAAATACTTGTATCTTCTTATATGCTTTAAATAATTAAAGTAAATATGTAGTTTGAAAAAGTGAAGGTCAAAATAATCCTGAAGAACATACCAAGTGAAGAATTATAGACTTCAATAGGAAGTAAAGGTTAACATTGAAAATCATACGTTAAAACAAGAGTAAGTTCCATTTTCACTATCGTTAGATGAATAATTTAAAATATAGCAACTCTAATAAGAATATAAAATCAGTGGAACAATATAAGATGATTTTGAGGAAAATTAAAAAAAAACACACATGAAACAAATGATGGTGAATGAATTGTATACATTATTATTTGGTGATAGATAATAATTTTGCATCTGGTGACCATCCTTTTATTATTTAGTAAAAATAGTCATATACAGTAACAAGTTTTATAAATAGTAATATCTACAGAAAACAAGGAGTCCTGTGCTGTTTGTCCTCCATTTGTCCTTTAGGTGTGTATTCTCTGCTCTTTTCCATGGTGATCTAGCCTCCAGCAGGCTGACTTCTACCGACTGCATCATCTTAACTCCCTCACCCTTTTAATTTCTCTTGGGTTCATCCAATGGGAGGGACCAGTTAGGTATCAGAGAGCAGAAGAGAAGGGGAAGGGAGGAGGGGAAGGAAATAGAAAGCCAAAGAGAGAGCCATAGGGAAAGAGCTAGAATGTGTTTTGGTTGCGAATATGTTCCTTTACTTGTAGTTGGTCCATTTCCCACTACTTAGCTCTCATCAGACTCAGTATCACCACCATGCTTTGGCCCCTTCAGGCTTTGGGGTGGTAATGGCTTTCCAAGGTTGCTGCCCTTGGAGTACTTTACCATTCTTTGTTGGTCCTTAACCCTGCCACACTTCTTTTCGTTAAAATCTCTCTAATCATCTCTTTGAGAGAGCCTTCTGTTTCCTGCCTGGACCTTGACTGATGAAAGTTCCAACTTTGGTTCTTTAGCCGTATTCACAAAAGGAAAAAGTATAGCTTGTGAACCCTACAGTGATCATCCTTACAAAGCTATTATGATCACTTACTACTCTTATATCAATTCAGTCCAACTTAAACTTCTTTTGGGTGGCTTTGCATAAGCCAGGTACCAAGCAATAGCATGATGATAAAAAGAAAGATAAGACAGAATGCCTGTCCCTCAAGAAGCTTGGCTTATTCAGCAGACAATTTATAAACACTTGAAAAAGTTTAACAAGATTATGTTATGACAGCATGTGAAAAAGTGACATTAATAGAAAGTAAATATAATTGAAAGCAGAGAAGAAAATGATGATTTGGTCTAGCGGGAAAGGCTTCGCTGAGGTGGTGGGACTTTAACCAGACCTTGGAAGATGTAAATATGCTCCTGTATGACTCCACCACTAAGTGTTTCCTGTCTGTTGCATCACACAAACAGTATTTTTTTTTTTCATTTGGATTCCTCTTTCAATATCCTAGAGTCATTATGTACAGCCCAAGGTAGTATCTACACATGACTACTAGATTGGTTTCTTGCCTGACCTACCCTGTGCCAGAATATGCTTTGAATGACATAATGATTCTTTGCTCATCTGTTTGATGCACATTATGCCAACACTGTGTCAGGCACTCAGGAAGGTTTACATGAGGAGAGATTCAGAGAATTTCTAGACGATTACATAGGAAGGATTTGCTAAAAGTGAACCCAAAAGACTCCTTAGGGCAAGAAATGGCCCAGCTCTAGAGTCATCAGATCTGTTTTTAATTCCCAGCTCCTCCATCTGCTAGTCATATGATCTTAAACAAATAAGTTTATGTTGTCCCAGTTCCCTCTTCTGTAGAACTGTGGCTTTCATATCTTCTCAAGGGGTTCATGTTGAGTTCTAAATGAAATAATATTTAAAGGGTTTATTACTCACTCACCTCATCTTAAGTAATTTCTTATAAATGGCATCTATTTGTATTCTACGACCTTACTCTTCCTATTGTTCTTGCTATTCCTAATTATTAGATTATTATTATTTTACAGTGAGTAGTATACACATACCTTGCAAGAAATCTTAAGGTATAATAGCAAAATTACATCCACGTTAGAATGTGGTAAAGAGCAAGATTGATGACACTCTCAAAATTGAATTCCTGATGTGGAGATCAAAAAATGTGAGGAAGGAGGTGAGATATACATGAAACAAATAAAGATTTAACCATAGAATCATGTGTTCCTTAGGAGAAAACATGAACTGTTAGAAAAGGAACATCTAAAGATGTAACTTAAAAACTTACTTCAGAGGAAAAAGAAAAAGAAATGACCTGACTGTGCTGGTCAAAAGGGTCACCACATTCTAGGCAAAATCACTGAAAAAAGAGATTCACACCTGGACTAAGTGTAACACAAATTTTAGTCATAAAAATAAAAAGAAAGCCCAGAAATTAAAAAAACAAGAGATCTACAATGTAGTAAAAATGAAGCAGTCCTCAGATTTCTCCTCTACAATGTATGTCAGAAGAAAATGAGAAAATGAAACATCTACAGATTTGAGGAGGAAATTGTAATCCCAAATATTTATACACAGCCAAGTTGTCTTTCATGTATGAGGACAACAGAACTACATTCACAGATGTGCAAACCTTAATCAAAGTTTTACAGAATGTATTGCCCACATACCTGTAAAAAAAAAAATCCTAGAAAAGGTATTCCAACCAAGCTAGAGATTGCTGAAAATTAATAGCTCAAGAATGAAAAGCATAGGATATAAAATCACTTACAAATCTTTCTACCCAACTTTCACCACAAACTTCAATTTCTACAGTCTGCTTTTCTTTACTTAAAATTTGTCCTGAGAGATTTTTAATTATGATTTTTCATTCATTTCTTTTCACAGAGATATTTTTCATTCTTTTGTATGGCTTTTTTTTTTTATAGCTCCATAGTATTCCATTTTATGGATACACCATAACTTATTAAACCAGTCTGCCATTGATGGACATTGAGATTGTTTTCAATATTTTGCTATTTCAAAGAATGATGGAACTCTATTTGTAGGATAAATTTCCAGATTTGGTATTACTGGGTCCAAAAGTATATGCATTTGTGATTTTGATATTCACTATCAACTTGTACCACATAGTACTTGTACAGTTTTTTACTTCTGTCTTTAATGTGTGGGAGTACTCATTTCCCCAAAGTATCATTAACGCAGTGTATTATCAAATTTGAATTTTTATCAGTCTTCTAGGTAAAAAATGATACCTCAGTGTAGTTTGAATTTATCATAAGTGAATTGGAGTACTTTTTCATGTGTGTTAAGAACCATTTTTTCCCTTTACATGGACTGAGTGTTCATACCCTTTGTCTATTTTTATAATGAGTTGTTACTCTTCCTATTAATTTCTAGCAGCTCTGTATATATTAGGGAGATTGGCTTTTTGTCTGTGATATGAGTTGCAAATGTTTTCTGGTTTGCCATTTTTCTTTTGACTTTTCCTAAGTTTTAGATATTTAGGTATTTGTTTTAACATGCATGCATTTTAATATATATGCAATATACATATTTTATAACTCGATTTTGAGTCATAGTTTAAGTCTTTCCTTCCCTAAGATTATAAAGGAATTTTCCCATTTTTATTCTATGACTTTTTTTTTACATTTATATCTTTCATTTAACCGAAATATATCTTGGTGTACATGGTGAGGTATGAATCCCATATATTTCTTTTGGTTTATTCAACATTGTTTATTAAATAGTTCATCTTTTACCTACTGATTGCATTGCCATTTGTATCAATTATTAAATCCCAATGTGTATTTTGGTCCAACTAGTGTTCTCTAAGGAATGAGATTCTGGGTAGTTCTTATTTTTTCTTTTAATTTTTTTTTATGTTTAAAATTTACTACAACAAACATATGACTTTTATAATTAGGAAAAAATAAATTTTAAGTTTTCTTCTCAAAGCTAACATATAAAAGTATGTGCATTCTATAGAACCTTAATTATGTTTTTAAAAATGTAGAAACAGCACAAATAAAATACTCTAAAATATTAACAGTGATTCTCTCCTCATAGTTTCACTATGGCTTACTTTTTCCTTCTTTTTTTTTTCTGTTGCTTTTACAGTTTTATACACTAGTGTATGAAAAATCTCTAAGTTAAAAAATTAAGTTTTTGTGGTAAATGAAATATGTCTTGTGTCACAGAGGAATTTGAGGTTATCTTATGTATTTAAAGTATTATGTGGAAATTAAATATGTTACTTTCTGTCACTGACTTTCATTAACATTACTTAGATTTTCAGATCACATTAATTCAACTCCAAATTCCTCTCACATTCATCAAAAAAGCATGTTGACTGCCAACTCCATTCAATCAAATATCTATATACTTTTTTCTATGAAGTACTAGAAGAAACATTAAAATATATTCCTAAACTTCTGCTTGTAATAATTTCTGAACTAAAATTTTAGTTACAGAAATAGAAACACTAATAGTGCCACTGTACTGATAGCAGTGTCATAATTTGTGACTTATATGTGCTTATTATGGAATAACGAACCTCAAAACATCCTCACTTTGACATAGCAGTTTTGTAAATTAGACACTTCAGAATAATTATTTTTCTTTTTATGGAAAAACAAAATTCTCTGACATAATTTTTCGGTGAGTCATATCTTTAAATTTTAGGTTTATATAAAAGGAATACAAATAATTGAGCTTTTGTCAATCCTTTTAATCTTTTACATTTGTATCCCCTTGCATAATGGTCTCAAGGGACTTTTTAATTAATAAATAAGCAGTGAGGTTTCAAAACACCAGGCAAATACACAGACATAATTTATCACTGAACTTGGAAGAGTTCATTCTTTGTTTTAAACCGAATGACAAAGCAGAACAAGTCCTTAAGCCCTGAATTTTAAGTTTTCAAAATTTCATTTATATTCCCTCCCTTTCATTTAATATTTCTTCTCAGAAACAGCACCTACTTAAAAAACAAAGTCAGCTTTAGATTCGTAAATTCTGTATTTATAGAACTCAAATTAATGTGGGATTTCCATAACCTAAGATGACACAGTTATTAAGAATAGCACCCCTAAGATTTTTACCTTGTGTCTGACCACAGAAAGAGATGTAAAGTACAATTATAGTCAGGATTCTCCAACCCAAATGTGCTTGTTAAGTTTGTTTATCCAGTCAAACCACATGCCACACAGCTGCGAACTATTTAGAGAAGGTTTACTAGACACTCCTCTGTCTAGGAATGTTTTCTTTCTTTTTGATTTTCTGCCTCATATCACACTGGGGACTACTTAATGTGACTACATTAAATATTTTCTGAACCACTGCTATTTCTAAATAGTTCTGATGTCTTTGGGGGCATACTTCCCTCAAAAGCCAGATTTCCTTGGAAGGGATTCTGGTTCAATTAATTAATTTAGCATATTGAGTATGTAGGTTGACACAAACAACCACAATTATTGTTTTGTCTAACAATGGCCTAGGTGCTGGGGCTGAAGCAGGGAATAGGGCACACAGATGGCTATTTTTATGGAGAGTACATCCTGGTGGGGGAGACCTAAAATCAATAAACAACCAAATAATGAAAAGAGAACATTCCAGAAAGAACTGATATGCACATAAAGAATAACTGGGTGACAAGTTTCCTGAAAGGCCTTTTTCAGGTCTATTTTCTAAAGAATCTAGAAGAGCATAATTCACATCAAGAGGCAGCAAATCTCTATCATGTTCCCTTTCCCTCATTGAGACTTTAGAGGGAGAAATAAAGATGGGGAACCCAAAACCAAATCCAATGAAACCAAACCCCCCCAAAAAAAAATATATATGGTTGGCGGGGACAGAGCAAAGAAAAGGTATAGGCAGAACTGCTGGCAGTAAAATAGCCAGCGAGCATGAACACCAAGACCAAGTGGCTGGGGGAACATGTACCCACAGTAAGTGTGGGCATCTTGAGCTGCCGTCAGTGTTACAGAGGCTCTAGGCCTGTAGAACTGGAAGTGACCTTTGGTCATTTATTCCAACCTTCCTGTCTTACAAATGTCATGGCTGGCACCTGAAGAGTGATGAGACTCACCCATGTCATGGCTAGAAATTTAGAACCAGAACTAGAAGTTAGCCTTCCTGGTAAATTTAGTTTACATCACTAGCAATATTTGCTTTCATCTGGGTTATTTGTGATGTGGGTACTAAAAAACATGGTTCCTGAGCTAGAATCAAGAAGTGATAGTGTGAGATTTAGGTAGTCACAAAAGTAGGTATTCAATAAGTTTATTATATGGTAAATAATGTATCTGTGCATCAGAACATCCTGCAAATTATTAGTGAAACTGGCTCGTGGATCCTCTTCTGTTGGGGTTATGGAGAAACACAAGCCCTGTTCCTTTTCCCCAAAATGATGAACCAAAAGCAGCTTGAAAATTGAAAAGCTAAAGGAACTTGTGTTGAAGAGAAGTACTTAAAAAGGCCCAAACTAGAGACCAAAAAAAAAAAAGAGGATGATTAGCTCTTTAGTTATTTGGAAGGAATTCTAGTGAAGATTAAAAAACACTGTGATCTGGTCTGTGGTTAAATCCCATGACATATAATTTTAGCAATCATCTGGGAGACAGCCAGTGGTGGGGTGTAATTGTGGAAATGCTGACATAGCAGAACACAGTGGAAACCAAATTAATTTTCAACATGCGTACCCAAGACCTAATAAGAAACTTCCGTGGGTGATGAGAAAATCATTGAGAAATAAAAAAGTGAGAATATGTGAGTAAATATAGAAAATGAACTGAATTCTCCCTCCCATCTCTATGATCTTTCCACTAGCCCTTTGTGCCCTAATCTGAGGGAATAGCAGCGCCTTGGAAATCTTCCCAACAAATCCTCTGAGTGAAGGTAAGAAGCTGGATTAATGTTTCAAGGAACTTTTTAAAGCAACCTGCTTCTACTGACATGAGGAGAAAGTTAATTAAAAAGAAGAATACCTAAACTGTATTTTTGATGTTGTTACTTAAAAAAAAAAGCATTAGATAACAACTATAACAATAACTGTGAATTTACCATGGACTCAATTAGGGGCCCAGGAAAACTATAAAATCTCACATGAAGGTAGAGTTTAGAGATGGCAGCTGCTTTGAGACCCTTTTAGAAACAGAAGGGGAACAAGAGAAACAGTAGGTCATCTAACATATGGAATTCAGAACTTCACATCACATATTCTCAAACCAGCCTGCCGTTGGAAGGTACTAAATTTCTCTTGGCTACAGAGTCTGCTTTCGTTAAAAGCCTATAACCCTTTCATTGTCTGGAGTAAGTGATAATAAACACTTTGTCAGATAGGGGGTACCATGGGTGGGCTCAGTAAAAAGCAGAAGCAAGAGGTATACTTTTTGTTAGATTTCAGTTCAGTTCCATGTAACAGAAGTTTCAGACAAGAGAAGAGAAAGCATAGCTATACCTGAGCAATGGTAAATGGGATTCCCTATTAAGGATGGCTTGATCATGGTATTCTTTATCTTCTGTTAGTTATCTAATGCTGCATAACAAAGTGCCCCCAAATTTAGCATCTTAAAACAGCAATAAGCATGTATTGTCTCACACAGTTTCTGTGGGTCAGCAATTCAAGAATGGCTTATATGAGGTGGTTCTGGCCCCAGGTGCCTTATGAGGTGATGGTCAAGGTGTCGGGGCATTCACGCGGCTGTAGGCAAGAGGACTCAGTTCCTTGCTGGCTTTTAGCAGGAGGCCTCAGTTATTCAGCACGGGGGACTCTCCACAGGGCTGCTTTTCATGGCATGGCAGTTGACTCCCCTCAGAATGAATAATCAAAGGTCAAAGTGAAGCCTTAATGACTTTTGCCCTAGCCTTGCAAGTTACACTCCTTCATTTCCACAATAGCCTATTGGTTATATGAGCTTACTGGTTACATGTCAGCCCTACTCAGTGTGTTGGGGGGATTATACAAGGGCATGAATACCAGGCGTTGAGACCCATGGAGCCATCTTGAAGACCACCTACCACAGTCATTTACACACCAACATGAAAATTTTTTGCCTTTTCTACCACATACCACTTACACTCTTATTTATTTAATATTTTTCTTTATGTGAACTTTTTAAACAAACCCATCTCAGGCAACAATAGCCATGAAATCATAGATTTGCTGTGGTCTTTATTTTCATATACTAATCTCCACATAAAAATATAACTATCAAAACAAAATGTGATTTTTCTTGTATCTCCTAATAGCAACTCAGGCATCACCAGTGTTATAGGTACTACCCTTTGCAAAACGCCACTGGCCACAAACTTGAGTGGATCATGCCTGAAGGAGATTCTTACAAGTCTAGTGTAAGTCAGGAGGCATTTGTTTCATTTGACACCTTCACTTACACTAAATTCCCTAGAAGTCTAAGATAATAGTGCTCAGGGGTAGACTTCAACACTGCCACATAGTGCATTTGCTGCAGTGGTTATAACTGTCACTTGCCAGCTATTTTTTGCAATTATTTAAATCGGAAACAGTTTAAAGAATTGAACGGTAAGGGTAAAGCAGATTGTTCTCAGGACATAAAACTAAACTCACCTTATTATGTATTGTTACCCTGCTGTCCACTCTCATTACCAAAGGCCATAAAGCAATTTTAAGTGTTCCCTGGAATGTCACCAGCAATAAACGTTTTTGCTTTACTGTTCTGTTGAGTTGAATGTTAACAGTTATATTTTAGAACTCTTACAGCTGGGAAATCTAAAAATGCCGTATGGTCTTTAAGAATTCATTAAAATATTTGCTTTGGGTAACCTTTGTATTACCTTAAGTATGGTTGGGGAAATAATGTCATAATCACTGAATTTTATTAGCTACCAGCCCTTTTTATCATAAAATGCAGTGTTATGAAACCTAGAGCCTGTTCTGTCCCATGCTAGTGACTTTACCTCTTCTATCTATCTATCTATCTATCTATCTATCTATCTATCTATCTATCTATCTATCTATCTATCTATCTATCTATCTATCTATTTATGGCTGTGTTGGGTCTTCGTTTCTGTGCAAGGGCTTTCTCCAGTTGCGGCAAGCGGGGGCCACTCTTCATCACGGTGCGCGGGCCTCTCACTATCGCGGCCTCTCGTTGCGGAGCACAGGCTCCAGACGCGCAGGCTCAGTAATTGTGGCTCACGGGCCCAGCTGCTCCGCGGCATGTGGGATCTTCCCAGACCAGGGCTCGAACCCATGTCCCCTGCATTGGCAGGCAGATTCTCAACCACTGCGCCACCAGGGAAGCCCTACCTCTTCTCTTGATGGTATGTCCATGAACCCTGACTGTGCTTTCCTGAGAGTACTGTATTTATTGCTGTCCTTCATGGCCAAAGGTGACAATACAGATGATGTTAGTGTGGCTGATGGGAAGAATCTCTGTGCCGAGTACCCAGAGCATCTCCCGTACTTCAGCCTGAAAAGCCTACGACCATTTGCAGGGTTGAGATTCTGTGATTTTATCATATACCTGTCAGGTTTACATTTTTACTTCATTTGAGAAGAAAATAATCCCTTTTACTTTAGTTCTAAATTCATGTCTGAATTAATATAACTATTGCATTTTTAATTAGGTTTTCTTCACCATTCTGTTTCATAAAATGAGGGAATTGTGGGGAACCTCAAAGCAGTACGTGCCTCCGCCATGCCGACGCCGTTATTTCCAGAGTATTTCCTCTTCCTTCGTCAGTTTCCTCTTATTAGAAAATATAACTTCTAAAATTTGCAACTTAAAACTATATTTGTGGGACTCCCCTGGTGGTCCGGTGGTTAAGACTCCGCGCTTCCACTGCAGGAGGCGTGGGTTCGATCCCTGGTCCGGGGAACTGAGATCCTGCATGCTGCATGGCGCGGCCAAAAAATAAACAAACAAACAAAAACCTATATTTGCCCAGCCTCTGCTTCAGTAAGACAAGGGAGAGAAAGATCAGCCTAGAGTATGCTTGACACAGTTAATACCCGGTCTCTTTTATACTATGTGTGACTTGGACATTTTTTAAAGGTGATTGATGCAATTATTTTTCTGTTCCTTTACAATCAAGTAGGAAGTGTGGTGCATCTTCATAATAAAAAACTCACTGAGCTAAATTAGATAAAAAGAGATGTACTGTTAGGCTATAAAGGACCACTGCACATGTATCTAAGAAAAAGAGTCCAAGTAGATCTGGAGCTAAAAGTGGATCTGAAGGTCATGCTCAGGGGTTGTTCTTTCTGTCTGTCTCAAGCACCTTGTGTTTTCTGTCATCCTTGTTTTTCTCTTTGCTTCTTCACTCTGAAACAGCTTCCTCTTCTTGCCACTGGCCCCCCAGCCCTTATACCACATGACTATTTCAGTGCCAACCACCATTTAATAAATATCTGTGTGTCTCCAATCAAGTTAGAGAAAAAGAAAGAGATCTGAATGTTAATTATATTTTCCCTGTATAGATTCTAAGGGAGATGATATTAATGATAGTCCCTCGTTTATGGAATGGGATGAGGACTATGGTCATACAAGATTACATAAGGGGGCTTCCCTGGTGGCGCAGTGGTTGAGAATCTGCCTGCCAATGAAGGGGACGTGGGTTCGAGCCCTGGTCTGGGAGGATCCCACATGCTGCAGAGCAACTAAGCCCGTGAGCCACAACTACTGAGCCTGCGCGTCTGGAGCCTGTGCTCCGCAACAAGAGAGGCCGTGACAGTGAGAGGCCCCCACTCGCCGCAACTGGAGAAAGCCCTCGCACAGAAACGAAGACCCAACACAGCCAAAAATAAATAAATAAATAAATAAATTTTTAAAAATAAAATAACATAAAAATGGATACCATTAAAAAAAAAAAGATTACATAAGAAGAGAGATTTTTAATTGGTCTGAGAGAGAGAAGAAGTTAAAAGAGAGATAAACTGTCTTGGTAGCCAGTAAGAAACTTGGTGAGTCATTGAAAAGGATGTAAATGTTTAATCAGGACTTCTGTTAAGTTTTGTTGTGTATTGTGTGATGTAATTCTCTTTTTTAAATTTCCCCATCATATCTTCTCTAATATCTATCCTTTGCTAACTTTTGTACGGTTAAGCTTGCCTTCTGGCGACTGTGATTAAGTGTTAAGTCAAAGTGAGTAGGGTTGAGAGCTGAGAGGCTCCACTCAGCAGTGCCCTCATACCGGTGGGAAGGAAAAGGATCCAGACTCACTTTTCCATGACTTAGCATATACCTTCTTTCCCAGCTTTATTCCCCAGAGGCCATCCTCACATAACCAAAGTCTGAGCTAGGATGAACAGGCTTCTAGATTCTCCTTGTCTTTTCATAATTCTATCACTTTGTTCATGTTATGCTACCTCCTCATCAAAAATCCATTTCAGCAATTTCCACAACTACATCAAGACCAAACCCCAATGCTACTTTCTCCAGGCAAAACTAACCTCTCCTTCCTCTCAACTCTTATGGCACTTGGTTTAGTACTTATATTACCTCTGTCACATTATGCCTTGCACTAAACTGACTGTATCATCTGCCCTCTTGGAGTGTAAGAAATATCTTATTCGCCTCTCAGATTACTCACATATGAGGCCAAGCACAGTGCATGGCACATTTGAGCGCTCAGTAAATGTTTTTTGAATTGAATGAAAAGATAAGTAACGCAGGGACCTATGTGGTTTGCATAGGGTGTGTTCTATCCAGATTTTTACAGTATAGTACTAGAAAACAGTAGGCTGAAGCATGTGCACCTAAGTATGTGCATTTCCATGATGAAGATATGTTGGTCTCTTGCTGATAAAGTAATGAACTTTCACCTACCTGCCACATAGTCTGTCCTGAAGATAAATGGGAGTGTGAACGTGTAAACACTTTGGAAAGTAAAAACATGCTTGATAAATAAAAGCCATTGTTTATTTCTGTATACTATATAGAGTAGGATCCCTATAATTCAGTGTCTCTCCGGACTATGGGTGATCATGATAGTTTTGGTTAATCTGAACCCTCCAGGTCAGTGCTACTCAAGTTGTGAACCATGGACCACTGCCAATCCAAAAACTGTTACTGGTGTATAATGAGATAAATGGAAACATTTGGAGTCAGCATTTAAAAACCTCTGAAGCAACTTGACAGAACAATATAACTAAGTAATTTAATAATAAAAATGTGACTTATGTCTCTACACTTTTGTTGTATTAATTTCATTTTGCCAGTAATTCATTTCCATTGCTGTGTGATAGGATTCACAGTAGATTGAGAACGAAAACAAAACATCAAAAAAGCTGGTCCTTCAGTGTAGATAGTTTGAGAAGCACTGCTTTAGGTAATTCTTTCCAGAATGGAAGATACCCACATTGTGTACATGGGAGTGTTGGGAAAAAAGATAAAAATAAACCGGTAGACATTATGAAATACTAGTATCAACAAAACTCAGTGAAAGTTGATATAATTATCAACAAAAGTTGGTGTAAAGGAACAATATAGTGAATGATAGTGAGAAAAAGCATCTGAAATGTAACAGTTCTGATTCATAGTGTTCATTTTGAGCAGTCTTCCCAAAATGTTCTGTGCATCTTTAACAATCCTTTATGCAATCTCTTCTCGCTAGTAACTAAGCTTACATTCTGGAACTTTTAGAGAAAATAACATGCTCCCCTGTTGTTAAATGAGTTTGGGTGTTGTGCTTGCTTGAAGAAAACATCTATGCACCCATTTAATTAACGTGAACAAGAATCCTCCAGTCATCTGTAAGTCTTCTCTATGAAAAATCCCTTCAGGAAGTCAATAATTCAGTGTCTTTAAAATACAACTGAGCTTTGGTTATCCTTTGCTTTTTTTGCCAGTTTGACACTGAATTTTTATGGAAAGTCTTCTTAACCTGGGTCAGGATGATATTTTGAGTAAACAGTATGTGGTTCTAATTGTCGGAGCATCTTGTTTTTCCAGATTACCAAGATAATACATTTCACAGGGGTCTTAAAAATGTTCTACAGATTTCTGATACTGTAGAAAGTAATATTTGCCAGTGTCTTAAAATTTAGTGTTCATGAATCATGTTACAGACTTTGATTTGAGGACTCAGGGATTTATTATGTAGATCACAAAATCAGAGGGTAGGGACTGGATTCAGTGTCAGGTTTTGTGCTGTGCCTGATGGGGTGGGATTGCTCAGAAATGGTTCTTAATGCTTAGGAGACAGAGTCCTTGATATTGCATCAGGACTTGATATTGCATTCTAAGCAAAACAGGAGGATGTTTTGATCCGTTTATAATGTAATTTTAACTTTCCTATGTTCCATTTCACTTTTCTTTCCTTCCCCTGGCAGGCAGATCTGGCCTCAGGCTGCCCAGGACCTGTTTGAACTGAAATTGGAAACCTGGACAAGCCTGGGGTTATGGTCCTCTAGGGTACATGCTCCATGTCTACCCCTTTCCTCCTACTTTTCAGACTCAGATTATCTTGACTCATTTTGCAAAGTAGCCTGTATTTCCTCCAGAGTCTTTTAAAAAAGAAATTAGAATGTTTCATAAGGCTAAAGATGCTCCATTAAAGAGAAAGTCTGTTTGCTGCTCGCCAAATTGTTTCCTATAATGCATTAATATCCAAGTCTGCTCTAAATGTGTATTTTAAATTACCCCTTCTATAATTGTTTGTGGGGAGGTAAAGAAAATCTAGATTACACCCACTAGAAGTTTTGAAGGCTTTGCTAACTTTTTAAATTCTTTGTAGTTCAGTAAGCATAAATTTAAATCCAAGGATATAATTTTTTTTTAAATGAGATGGCTTCTTGATTTTTCACCTTATCTTTGCCTCTTGATCTTGCTGTCTTAGGAATTCTTTTTTTTTTTTTTTTTTTTTTTTTTTTTTTTTTTTTTTTAAATTTTATTTATTTATTTATTTATGGCTGTGTTGGGTCTTCGTTTCTGTGCGAGGGCTTCCTCCAGTTGCGGCAAGCGGGGGCCACTCCTCATCGCGGTGCGCGGGCCCCTCACTATCGCGGCCTCTCTTGTTGCGGAGCACAGGCTCCAGACGCGCAGGCTCAGTAATTGTGGCTCACGGGCCTAGTCGCTCCGCGGCATGTGGGATCCTCCCAGACCAGGGCTCGAACCCGTGTGCCCTGCATTGGCAGGCAGCTTCTCAACCACTGCGCCACCAGGGAAGCCCTGTCTTAGGAATTCTTGATGGCTCTTTCCTGACTGTCTTTCCGGTCTGACTTTTCTCAAGACAAATCCCAAACCATGATATACCCATAATGAACTTTCTTCAGCCATGGGTTTAGCTACAGCTGTTCCAGAACACTCCCTCCACCTTCCCTTGGCCCTGAAGACATTTCTAGGCTCCCTAATCCATCAGGCCATCCCTCACCAGCTCTCCCATTCTGCTGCCTGTGCTCTTCCTCCCAATGACAGATCCATCACTTCTGATCCTAGATTTTTCTCTCCACCTGCAGCTTAGACATGATGTTTTGATCTTCCCTTATCTCTCTTCCTGTCCTTATTGAACATTCCGCCTCCCTAGACGCACAGTAGTTAGTTCCAGTTCCACTATCACCCAGTTCCCCCTTTTCTTTTAAATTCCTCTCCACTCCTAAACCCAGTTCTGGCTTCAAGTGCCTGGGAGAGAAATCCAGAGATCTCAAAATTATCAGCCATCTTGATAACAACGGAGAGCCTCACAGTGATAATTTCAACAGTGGCCAACCTTCCTCTGGCTCCTTCCTATAGTTCTCTCTTGTCCTTGGTTGCATTGCGAATCCTATTTTGCTAAATGTAGTTGTATTCATGGCATTGCTTTACCTATACCTGACTACATACTAGAACTTAAATAATCCTGAAAACTCATGCCCCAGTGGAAGCAAGCAGAGAGTCAGGCAAGCCTGATATGTCTTGTTACTTGTTGACAAAGTGCTTAACAGAAAAATTCCATCATCTGTGCTTCTCTACTCTTGACTTTTAAAAAAGGTACCCATTCAACCTTGAGGGTATTATGCTAAGTGAAATAAGTTTCTCTACTCTTGACTTTTACAAAAGGTACCCATTCAACCTTGAGGGTATTATGCCAAGTGAAATAAGCCATAGAGAGAAAGACAAATACTGTATGATCTCTCTTATATGTGGAATCTGAAAAACAAACGAACAACAAACAAAACCAAGCTCATAGATAGGTGAGAACAGATAGGTGGCTGCCAGAGGTAGGGGGTGGGTAAAGGTGGTCAAAATGGGTGAAGGGAGTCGAAAGGCACAAACTTCCAGGTATAAAATCAATGTCCTGATGATGTAATGTGCAGCATGGTGACTATAGGTAATAATACTGTAGTGCCTATTTGAAAGGTGCTAAGAGAGTAGATCTTAAAAGTTCTCATCACAAGAAAAAAGATTCTGTAGCTATATAGAGTGACAGTGGTAACTAGACTTATTTTAATATCTGTAAATATCGAATCATCATGTTGTACCCCTGATACTAATGTATATCACTTCTACCTCAATTTTAAAAATAATAATAAAATTAAAATAAATTAAGAAAGGTATCCGTTCAGAAACATGAAATAGCATTTCCCACTGTGCTTACCAGTTTCTGCCCCCCGAGTCTGTACCCTGCCCTGAATCACACTCTGCCTGTTGGTATCCCATGTGAGTATTTCACGTGGCACTAACCAGCAGCTGCTCCCCATAGCAAAGCAGCTGTGAAAGCTGATCAGCCAGGATTTTTCACTTGAATCAGTTTAAACTGAGCCCACAAAGATGTGGCAGACACAACTTAGCTATTTCTTTCAAATTTACCATCTTAGCCTTATGCTTGGAGCAGCATGTTTGGTCTGTGCCTCGGGTATTAGGAAGAGTACTAAAGCCTCCTGTCACTAATAACACCCTTTCCCACATTAACCCTTCAAATCTCAATGAATTCTTTGAGAACAGATAGAACTGACTTCCCCAGGGTCTGGTTTCTCTCTCAGTGGGTGACACTATAACACAGTTCATCTTTCTGAAGTGAGCAATCTGTCAGTTTCAACACATCATTTCTCTTTTCCTCCCATATTTACATCTGTAGCCAAAACTGATTCATTTCACTTATCAGTAGCTCTTAAAAGAATTAGATCTTTGATCTAGCTATCTACCCACTTATCTATTTACTTATTTGGTATAGTCACTGCCTTAGCATCTGCATTTTGAATGATTTCATACCCTTTCTCTTCTCCTTACCCTGAACCTGCCCATTTGACTCTTCTTTCTTTCAGCCTGTGGCTCCTCTCCTGCTTGCTTTCACCAGGCTATCTAAGACCGTCTCGCTTTGTAGTTCCTTCTCTTTTCTGTCTGTCCCTGTGCTCCTAGGTTAACATAATCCTATTTGAGCCTTTCATTTTATCATCCATTACCATGTGTGAGCCTCATTTCTGATTGCATTCCATCTCAGAAATGCTAGTTCTATATAGATCATCTACACAGGTCACCTGTATGGATTGCCTATACTGATAACACCTGTCAAAGAAAACGGAACTGGATCCTGTCCACCAGTCTCATTTTTGCAAGTTTACCTGGGGAAACCACCTCGGTATGATCCCAAGAGTCCCTAATTACCTATGTTTAATCCTGTTCACGCAGTGCGGGCCATGTTCTAAATGCTCCATACACACGCACTCATTGAATGCTTGCAGTGCTGGGAAATCTGGAGCATTATCATTCCCATTCATAGGTTAAGAAATTGAGGCACAGAGAGATGAATGACTTGCTGGTCACGCAACTTCTTAGAGAGAAAATAGGCTTAACCCAGGCGATTTAACTCTAGAGCCCATGCTGTTAACCACCATGCCCCAAAACAGTGTTTCAGCATCTAATATTTCTGCTTTCCATCTCTTCTCCAGGTCCCATGAACTTCCCAGATTCCTCCTTTGGCCACTTTCTGACAAACTAGGAGAAAAAAAAGATTCTCTCTTGAACTCATGAAATCTTATGACTTCTTTACTCATCACACTTTCATTTCTTAGTGCAAATTTAACTCAATTCCTTTATCTCCATGGCTTTCCTCCATAACCTTGCCTTCAGCTCACATTACTGAATATAGATAGACATTCATAATCCTCTTAGTGACATTTTCTGTCATGATGTGCAGCTTTGGAGAAAGCATAGCTCCTCCGAGAATGCTCACAGCCCGCATCTGAGCTCCCAACTCTTGAGAGTCTAGAGTGAAATTCCTTATTTTCCTCTTTGAGTCATTTGTTGCCTGTTACACAATTTTAGGTCATTTTAAAGCACAGAGGACTCTGTAACCCCTTACATTCTGAATCAAGGCTGAAATTCAAGCAGATAATAAGGCAGACCCTTAACCAGAACAGCTGTTATGGTGGCAAAGGAAGGAGCCCAGGAAATGGCATGAATTTAAACCCTTTAAATGACTGAATAAAATGTTTAATTTTCAAAAAGTGAACATTTGGGACTTCCCTGGTGGCGCAGTGGTTAGGAATCTGCCTGCCAAGGCAGGGGACACGGGTTCGAGCCCTGGTCCGGGAGGATCCCACATGCCGCGGAGCAACTAAGCCCGTGTGCCACAACTAGAGCCCCTGAGCCACAACTGCTGAAGCCTGCGCGCCTAGAGCCCGTGGTCCACAACACGAGAAGCCAGTGCAATGAGAAGCCTGCGCACCGCAACGAAGAGTAGCCCCCGCTCGCCGCAACTAGAGAAAGCCCGCATGCAGCAACGAAGACCCAACGCAGCCAAAAATAAATAAACTAATTAATTAAAATAAAAAGAGAGCAGATTGCTCCATCTCCTATTTAAAAAAAAAAGAGGGAAGTTTAAAAACAAAAAAAAAGTGAACATTTGAACCTGATAATCCAGTAGCCATAAGTTGTGCAAAAGTTTACTAGCATGAACTGAAAAGTCTTAGCCTGATGTCAAGCTACATGACTCCTTTTCATAAAAGGGCAGAACCTTGCTTTTCTACTTTTCCTTTGTTTCTATGACTAGCTGGACTCACTTGGTGATATTGAGGAGTTAGCTTTGATTCCTCTTTTTCTCCCCCTTCCAATCCATCAACTAAAAAACCTTCTTTCTCTGGTTTACGGAGCGCGGAAGTCCTGGCCCCTGACCTCTTCTCTGACTTCATCTCTCCCCCTCACCCACACGCTCCACCCGTGCTCGCCGGCTGTCTGTTCTGTGATCATTCTCAAGCCATTTTTTCCTGCTTTAGGATCTTCCTCACCAGCTCTTTTCTCTGTTCAAAATGCTATCTCTTCCCTGATATTTTCATGGCTCATCCTTTTCTGTCAGAAGCCTTCCTGAACCATCCACTCTGAAGGAGCTGTCCACTGATTCTATCACATAACTTTATTTTAACTAAAATAATAATAAATAAAATTTTGAATTTTAACTAAAATAATAGTAAAGTTAACTTTATTAACTGTAATTAGTGCAGTGCACTAATTATAGTTACCAGACCTTAAACTGGGACTCTTTACCTAAGTTTTAAATGAGTTCAAAAAGGAGAAGTGAAAAATACTTCAGTATTCTGAAGTGAGGTGCTAGGCTACCTACACAGGACTTTTCAAGGGAGTTGACAACTTGGTCTTGCAACTCTTGGTTAACCACCAACTTACAGTCTATAAAATTGTTTGGAGGAGGCAAAAGAGATATTGGAGATTAAAAATTATTTTTTCAGAGAGAATTGCTGGTGTGCTGCTCCCCAAAAATCTCTACAGTAAAGAGGAAAGGGGGGGTATATCCCCTATTTTTTGCCTGCTGCAGAGACTTTGGTAAGACTACTCAGTGATCTTGACCTATGTCCCCTTAAACTGTGGGATACAGACTCACACCCAGAAATGTCTAAAGGAAGAAGACTGGCTGCTCTAACAGACAAGCAGGAAGAAGACGCTGAGTTGAAAACAGCCTAGACTCCCAGAATTTACCATGACAAAGGACACACGAGTGCTACCCCTTGACCAGATGATGGACACAAGGGAAAGCCCCAGCAAAGAGCCCTTTTAAATCCTACCAGAGAGGGCTATGCATAGGGGAAAAGTGATCCTAAGGGGAGTTGAGCTTCTAGATTCTTAGTAACTGAGAGAGAACATTTAAGTGGCCACCTAGAGGAATATAGATCACCCACATTATGACTAGAGCAACAGAATTCATTCATTCATTCAATATAATGGTTACATCACTACTGGATTTTCACCTAGTTTATTTCCTTACTTCTATAGTGCCCATCTCCTTTGACTAGAATGTACATTTAACAAGAGTAAGGACCTTTTCTATCTTTTCATGGTTGGCTAGAGCAGTACTTGGCATATAGTTGGTATATTTGTAAATGAATATTTACTAAATGTTGATTGATTGACTGAAATAGGTGAAGACTAGGAAAATGTAACTTCCACTGCCTTCCCACAGTGATGCGCAGCTTCTAGTACTGTGAATGTCCACTAAGCTAACACAGTTGGAACTATAAGCATTAACAAGTAGAAGCCTCAGAAGCAAAGGCTGATTAAAAAAAAATAGCTGATTAGAAATCTAACAACTGCTTCATCACTTTCTCCTAAATTATTTTTTGTTTGGTTTTGCTTTTTTAAACAGAGCACCTCATGATAAATCATATTCTGTTATCAATATAACCCTTGTCGTACTATGCTGTAAGTTTCAACCTATTTATACAAGTTAAATAATCTTATTTTATTAGTCTATTATATTCTTATTTTAAAATGTATTTTTATATATACAAAATAATATATGTAATGTAAATTGAGGCATAATAATATCGGTAAATAACATTTTATCACATTATAAGTAATTGTAGAAAATTATCCAAAGTGGTGTGACATTTTAGAGAGAAAATAAAGTGTTAATTCTTAGCCCTAAAATAAATTTCAATTTTAATATATGTAATGTAAATTGAGGCATAATAATATCAGTAAATAACATTTTATCACATTATAAGTAATTGTAGAAAATTATCCAAAGTGGTGTGACATTTTAGAGAGAAAATAAAATGTTAATTATTAGCCCTAAAATAAATTTCAATTTTAATGAACTTGATGCAAATATCTACTTTTCCGAAGTACACACATATACAGAACTGTCTAGGGCTATATACACACTCATTTTTATACAAACTTCATATATAGGTTTATATACATTATAATTGTAATATATAAAGCTAGTATGTATGTGTGTTTATATTCAACTTATGTAATGTGAAATATACACTGCCTTCCCAAAATGAAGGTGGAGAATTCATAGAATTTTAAACTAATTTAAATAATAGCACCAATTTCCTGAGCCTTTTTGTATACCAGGCCCCTCCTGAGCAGTTTAATAAACAATATCTAATTAAATTTTCAGAAAATCCTCAGGAATTAAGTAATATCCCCATTTTACAAATTAGGAAACTGAGGCTTAAGAAAATTAAGCTTCTTCCCAAGATGACGGCAGAAAATCAGTAGTGATAAAACAAAAAACTTTCTGACTCCAAAATCTACGTTCTCAGACCTTTTAGTCATTCACCATGTTCCTCCCTAATCGCATAGGTGCCGCTAAATCTGTGTAGGGCCAAGATTATTTTCAGTGTAATCTTTTGAAATCATATACTAATATTTTGTGTGTCTATTTATTAATTTATGTTACTGTTTCCTCTCTCACATTGAACAAATAAGCCTCAAATCACTATAGAGACTTCTAAAAAGAAGCTAGATCCAAAGTGTCTAGGAGAGCTTTAAGATTCAGCTTAATAGAGGTATTATATTTGGCCACAATTTTTTTTTTTTTTAAATCTCTGTTTTTTTTTTTTTTTTTAATTTTTTTTTATATTTATTTTTGGCTGTGTTGGGTCTTCATTTCTGTGCGAGGGCTTTCCCCAGTTGCGGCAAGCGGGGGCCACTCTTCATCGCGGTGCGCGGGCCTCTCACTATCGTGGCCTCTCTTGTTGCGGAGCACAGGCTCCACACACGCAGGCTCAGTAGTTGTGGCTCACGGGCCTAGTTGCTCCGCGGCATGTGGGATCTTCCCAGACCAGGGCTCGAACCCGTGTCCCCTGCATTGGCAGGCAGATTCTCAACCACTGCGCCACCAGGGAAGCCCCTGTTTGTTTACTTTGTTTACTTCTTTTGCCTCAATCAGGTTCTGTAGGAGATTTGAAAGCATTATCAAGTGTCATCTTATGCTTATTAGTAATATTAAGGTAGGGAGTAAAGATAGTAGAAAAATGTTTTTTACTTAACTCAATGAAAACACTTTGTTCAATCAGTCAAGACTATTTCGTTAACTAACAAATAATTATTGAACTTCTTCAATATGATTAACCAAAGGGAATTCAGACGTTACAGTCCCTTTGGGAGTTGAGAGATTCTTCTGAGTGTTAATTAAGGGTATCAAATATTTGACCAACATAGCGTGCAAAACAACATGTGTTTTGCATTGTAGTTAGGGTGCACCAACTACCACAAATAGTTGCCTGTTCCCCTCTCCCTCTCTCAGGTGTGCTCATGTTGTTACAACAGTGAAGGGCACATATGCGATGCAAGTTCACACTGAGAAAAACTTGTCTATTCCACTGATAATTGGCTCCTCTTCTTTGGCTGAGAGGAGCTGGTCTTCGGGGCCTTATGAGTATGAGTCATAAACAACCAGGTGAAAGGTTTAAAGGGGTTACTTGGCTATAGTAGACAAAAACATCCTGTTATAGAAATCTCCTAAACCAGTATCTGTATGAGTAGATTTCTTTTTCTTTGCAACTAACTGTATTCTAGCTATCATATATTTCTCATTTTTTTAACCTCTATCATTCAGCCTAAAAATATAACTACTTAGGTATTCTGACACTTCAGTTGGATGTCAGTGATCACTTCGTTTTGAACAACCATCAAATCGAAGACTGAGTTTCCTTGGAGGTCACTCTAGGATCAACATAGCCATTGGAAGAACAATAAAAATTTCAGATTTTTATTTTGGTATCAAACTACAGATACTTTTGTTGCTCAAGGAAGGTTGAAATCACTTGACATCAACCTTTAAAAATTAAACTCCATCTTTAACAACAATAGCTAACCCCTAAAAATAGTGCCAATTATTTCCATGTAAACACCAGATGGGGAGATTCCCCTAGACCTGTGTTTCATCCATTCAGTCAAGAAACAGTTATTAAGCCATTTCTACAAGGTGCCAGACCATGTACAAGTCCTGAGAGCAGAGAATGGAATAACCTAAAGTTCCTGCTCTCACCCAGACAAAGCTCCTTTCTGACAGCCATGGCGTCTGTGAAAATAATAATTAGAACATTTGATAGTGCAGTTTTCCAGATTTGCCTGATAATAAGATTCACCTAGGTGCCTTGTCAAAAATGCAGATTCCTGGGCTTGGAGATTGATGACATGTGGAGTGAGTCCTATAAATCCATAATTTTACACGTTGCTCAGATGTGTTGTATCAGGCAATTGTGGGAAGCATTTGGTAGAGAAGCCCAGGGTAAGAGTGGACTAGAGAAGCCAATGAGGAGGTGGTGTTTGAGTCAAGGTCTGAATGATGAGAAAATATAGAGGCAGTGGATTCCAAGCAGAGGGAATTGCAAGGGCAGAGGCCCTGAGCACAGTATGAGGTTGCTGGCTTTCAGGAACAGAGCAAGCCAGTAAAATCGGGTTCACCAATTAGGACAAGCTTGGCCAAAGGAGGTTAAAGAAGAAGGCAGAGGCTATGCTAAGGAGTTTGGAAATTTTTAAACTCAGCAGGCAGCTGTTGGATGGTCTTAAGTAGAAGAATGATGATCTGATAAACATTTCAAAAGATCTACTCAAAAAGACTACTCATCAAAAGGAGACTTGAGAATGTGCTTCAAAATCTCCTGGGATGATTTTTTTTTAAATGCAGTTTCCTAGTCCATATCCCATATCTTCTGAACTAAGGCCCAGACATCTGTACTTCTAACAAGCACCCAAGGCTGAGTGATACAGCCTCAGACTAGAAGCTCCATGAGTGTCTGGACTCTATTTACTTACCACTGTACACCCAGTGGCTAGCATTGAAGTAGTAGGGATATTAGTTAATTTTTGAGGATGTTGTAAAATGTTTTTAATGAATATGTAAATGAATAACCAAATCTTTGGTATTTAAAATCAATGTGATTAGCATTTAAAAAATCAAGTATTTAACTAACTAGCATAATAAATAAGATTATTGGCAGTCTTTACATATTTCAAATATTTCCTAAACAAATAAACTATAAGTTAGTGCTTTAATCATTGTCATTAATATATAAATATTATATTCTGGCTCCTCAAATGTACCTGGATATGGTCAGAAAATCTGTCATTGCAGAAGATTATTGATGAGTAGAGGATTGTTATAGGTTTTGAAAGGTAACAAAGCAGTAATCATGCTTGAACAGTTTTAGTTACTTAATACTCAGTGTTTGGTCACATCTGTAGCATCTGTAGTCTGTAATGGTTGAGGGGAAACAAATTTATGAATCAAAGCAAAACCCCATAGTTGGAATATCCACATTTTTCTTCTAATTCTTCTAAAATTCAGCTTATATACATAGACATGGAGAGTTTTTACATTTATATCTTAGTATTTGTTGGTGATTACAAATATTTTTTTCCTAGGATCAAAAGAAATGCTATGAAATACAATAATAATCTGTAAAACTTTGAAGAAAATATAAATAATCAATAAAATATGCTCTGGGTCATAAAAAGGACAACATAGAGAGACATAGTTTTCATAAAGTAAATAGGAGTGATGTATGAGAATCAGTGTAATTTATAACTAAAAACTACTAAAATTTTTAAAAATTCTTGGCATACATTGGTTTATAAAAAACATTTCCAGGGTGAATATATATCTTTTCCACAGATAAAACACAAGACATTAAATAAACTAGATCAGTTACAAACCCAGTCCATATTAGGCAAATCCCGTATCTTACTTACTTTATCTTCAGGGATTAACACAGAGTGGACCTCCAATAAATGTTTCATGAATGACTGAATGGTTGTCACAGTGATTTATATCATGAAGTTAATGAGACCAAGTTCATGTTCGTTCAATTGAACATATCTGTTTTCTTGGCACCAAGACACACTGTATCTTTATTTCCAGCCAGAAACCCACTGTATCCTTATTCCATCACCCAAGTTACTCTTTGGTCACATAATAAACTGAATAAGAGGATGCTTCCAGTTTAAAATGACCATCACAACTTTTTATCCAATGTAATAGTGTCACTTTCTTACACCAAGATCAGAATAAGTATATAATAAGTATATATCTATATCTAGATATAGATATATATCTAGATCTAGAGCTAAATTGAAAGATAGACACACACATATATGTATATAGACAAACTTATACACAGGTCCATATATATGAATATGTGCATATGTCTATGAATTTCAAAGATGTGAATATTATCATTATTATATGCTATCTTATTATTTCAAAGAGAAAAAAGTTAAGGCCCATTATCATAGGTCTGATACACAGTATTGGATTTTGAGTGTGTATTCCAAAGAGATTCCACTAAAGAGCTAAATATATTTAAAGCTAACAAAAATGAAAGGTTTTTTGAAAAAAATTATGTTGAAGCTCTTTGTGCAACCACTTTATTCCACTTTCTGTCAGAGCTTATGTGTTTCCAAGGGAGTACAGTAATTTGTGCATTTTCTATTTTTAAATCATTCATTGTTCTAGTTAAATATTATGAGTGTATGGCAATTCCTAAAAGAGTCATGCAGAGATAGTAGGTGCAATTGTGTTGTACTCAAAATAAATTCATGGTTAAAGCAAATATTTAACAACTGTCAAATACTGGATTGCATGTAGAAAAACTAATCCTGTATAGCTCTGGTAAATTAAAACTTCAAACCAAACCTTCCTTCTGTGCTTTATAATTAGAAAACCAAATGAGGAACTTTTCTGGGCAGCCTGGTTTAAGAAACCCACCTGTTTTCTCTTTTTAAAAAGATATTTTTGAAGTTAATATGTTTAAGTAAAGGATTTAAATGACGCAGAAAACTGGAATTGTAAAGAATAACCCTCACATTTAAATATTACTATGTATATTTGTGATTTACAGCAATTTGATAAATGGCGTATGAGGCATTAATTATAAATAATATGCTTGAAATAGAAATAATATGCTTGGAAAACAATCAAGTCAGGTTATGCAAAGAAGACATTACCTGAGGAATGGCAACCATCTATCCCATGGATCACCCATCAACCCTAATGTCCAAGGACCTTTATATTTTCTCCACATCAGCCATCATCCAGGACCTTGTCAGTATTCAGAAGGGCTCTACTGAAATATTAAATTCAAGCATCAGCTCTATGATCACCAGTCCCACTCTATTAGCCCCACCATGTCTGTCTTCAGTCTCTCTGGGACATTTAGTCTCTTGACTAGACCCTTCTCTCTTTCACTACCTTCTCTATCCAAATTAAATTCTATGCTCCATTATTTCAAATGCTTGCTTCCTAATCCCTCTACCCTCTTCTCCGATTGTCCTTCAGTCTGAGTATATGGAAAAACCCAGCCTTGGCCCAGTCTAATTCTTCGCCTTTTCTGAAAGAACCCACACTGCTCAGTGCCTCCAGAGAAATTTCAAACAAACTTACATGTTGGTGCGAGCCTAAATGTATGATTTTCAGACTCAACTGATTTCTCAAAGAGTTCTGATAATCCTATTTTTTCAAAATATTTAGAACTTCTCTTTTTTTTTTTAATTTTATTTATTTATTTATTTATTTATTTATTTATTTTTGGCTGTGTTGGGTCTTCATTTCTGTGCGAAGGCTTTCTCCAGTTGCGGCGAGTGGGGGGCCACTCTTCATTGCGGTGCGTGGGCCTCTCACTGTCGTGGCCTCTCCTTGCGGAGCACAGGCTCCAGACGTGCAGGCTCAGTAGTTGTGGCTCACGGGCCCACTTGCTCCGCAGCATGGGGGATCCTCCCAGACCAGGGCTCGAACCCATGTCCCCTGCATTGGCAGGCATACTCTCAACCACTGCACCACCAGGGAAGCCCCTAGAACTTCTCTTTTCTTTTTAAATCTGCAACCTCATCACTCTCACTTTCATCAGGTACCTTACTTTCAACTTCACAAGGAAAAGAGAAGCCATCAGGTAGAATAGCCTCAATCTCCCATTCATAGTACAGACTCTCCTGTGTGCCAGCCATATGTGCCTCCCTCCCTTCTGCCTCAGACTCACCCTTCTACTGGCGGGGGTCATATTACTTCTTAGGGGACCATGCTCCAGTGATTCTTTCTTTCACTGTATCCTCAACGTCTCTTCCTATACTGACTTATTCTCACAAATAATTTGGTGATCACGTCAAGAAAAAATACATAAAACCTCTCTGGATGTTTCTCTGTGGTCCCTATCCCTTCTATGTGCACCCTTTAATAGCTGATCTTTTAGAAAGACTGCTCTCCTTACCATTTCCTTTTCCTCGCCTCCCACTTACACTCTGATCCATCCGTAATTTGGCCTCTGCCTCCACCACACCACAGAAAGGCCTCCCAGCAAAGTCTCAAATGACCATTGTGTCAATCAAGTTTCCAAAAGAAAAGAGGTGGGACATTCAAGCTGGGATAATTTGAAGAGAATGTAATTTTTAAAAAAAAAGTCAGAGACTTCCCTGGTGGCTCAGTGGTTAAGAATCCGCCTACCAATGCAGGGGACACGGGTTCGAGCCCTGGTCTGGGAAGATCCCACATGCCGCGGAGCAACTAAGCCCGTGCGCCACAACTACTGAGCCTGCGCCCTAGAGCCTGCGAGCCACAGCTACTGAAGCCTGCGAGCCACAACTACTGAGCCCATGCGCCTAGAGCCCGTGCTCCGCGACAAGAAAAGCCACTGCGATGAGAAGCCCACACACTGCAACGAAGAGTAGCCCCCTCTTGCTGCAACTAGAGAAAAGCCCGCGTGCAGCAATGAAGACCCAATGCAGCCAAAAATAAATAAATAAATTAATTAATTTTTTTAAAAAGACAATAAAAATCCATCAGTAGAGTACAGTGACCCCTCAAGGGATAGCCTGATACTCCAGAGCTAATAAATCCCAACCTACCCCAAGAGGGGTGAGCAGAGAACTGCCTGACAGGAACTGTGACCTTAGGTCAAGGATGCAAATCCACAAAGAAGAAGCTGAGGGGAAAATATCCTCTCCTCCCTTCTTCCCTCCTTCTTATCTTCTACCAGTGCCCACCATTGGTCTAACTTCAACAGAAGATAGGATAGAGTTAATGGGGGCCATCCACACTGGGCAGACTCCTGGGCATGGAGCAAGATGAAGAAGGCTGGGGACACAGAGATGACAGCCAGCACAACCTTAGTGCCAAACCTACTGTGCAGCTTTGCAGCTTTATCTTACTTAGGCTCTTAATGGCACTGGAAAACGTTGGCCTCTTCTGAAAACTCTCCTTTTTGTGGCCCTTTGATGCCACTGCAATCTGTTTGTCTTCTTCCTCGACTTCTTTTGCACCTTCTGTGCCTTTTTAAAATGCTGGTGCTCTTCAGGGCTGTGGCTCTTCAAAGGCTGCTTTTCCTCTCATTGCCCTTCGGTGGCCTCATCTATTCCTATTGCTTTCGTCACCATCTTCATGATTCCTAAGACTATATTTTGGCCCCAGATCTTTCTCCTGAGCTTCATGCCCACTTCCTTGTCTGTCTATAGTGCTGCTTCACTTAGAAGTCTCATAGACACCTCCAGATCAACTTGTCAAAAATTAAACCAGCCTCTCTAATCGCAAATCCATTCTATTTATGTTTCCTGTTTTAGTAAATGAGACCATCATTCTTGCAATTGCCCAAAAAAGAAATCTGGTTTTCAACCTGACTTACCATTTTCACAGCTAATAAGAACCCCTATCATATTTATCTCAAGCACTTTCTAATTTCAGTGGTTTACATTCATCCTCACTGCCACTACTCAAGTCTAGGCTACCATAAACTCACATTTGAGTTCTAGAAGTGGCTTCTTCCCTGGTCCTCTGCATCCCTTCTTGGCCCATTCTGCACCTTCAGCCAGAGTGTAATTTCTTTGATAAATCTGCTCATTATATTTTCCTTCTTTAAAAATTTCCAATAGCTCCACATTTTTCTTAGAATAAAGTCTACATGTTTTATCTTGGCTTTCCAAATTTATTCTCTTCTTTCTTAGGCACCACTATATTAAATTCCAACAGAGCAGAGTTTCTTTCAGTTACTTGAACAGGCCATGCTCAGTCTCACCTCTGGACCTTCACACAGTCTTTGCCTTTTCTTGGGGCACTGCTTGCCCACTCTCTACCTGGGTAATTGCTGCTTTGCCTTCAAGCCACAGTGTAAATGTCACTTCCTTTGAGAAGCCTTCTCTGATAATCCACGCCTGGATATCATGCGCCTCTCTTATCCAATAGTATATTGTACTTCCCAGGGTGAAACTTGTTTTCTTGTGTGCATGTCCCTCTAGACTCCAGTGATGTGTGCTCCAGGACTGGGTCTTTCGTTTTCATTGATGCATCCCCAGCACCTAGCAGAATTGCAAGCATTTTTTAATGAATGAATGAAATTGCCTTTGAGGACATGAAGGCATTTTACAGAGTGGGAGTGAAGTATATAATTGACGAGGTGAAGAGAGGCGGCATCATAGATGATGCTATAATTTTGCCCAAAATTTTATGTTTATTCCGAGGGCAGTGGTAAGCCACAGAATGTTCTTAAACAACAGAGTGATAGAAGTTGTGTTTTAGCGAGAGTAATTTTCCTGCTGTGAGTGGGATAAACCAGAAGAGGGGAGAACTGGAAGTTGAAAAAAGCAATTTTGAAGACCGAACAAATTGAGGCAACAGGTGACACTTTATAAGACTGCAGAGAAAGGTATAGCTGTGGGAGGTGTTTGGAAAATATAAAGAGGGATGCTTGGACATTAAGGGCAAAGTAGAAGAAGAAGTAAAACATGACTATGATTTTGATACTGGTCACTAAGGAAAATAGTTCTGTCATTTACCGGAATGGGGAAGTTGAAAAGGGGAATTTGAGGGAGACATATGAAAGAACTTAGAGGCTACAGTGAGGTCATAACACTTGAAGAGGAATGTTTTAAGAAAAGGGTTTATAGGATGGGACTGAAATGTGTCTGTGGCTTCTCAAGGGAGAACACCCTTTTCTTTTTTTCTTTAATAGATTTATTTATTTATTTATTTATTTATTTATTTATTTATTTATTTTTGGCTGCGTTGGGTCTTCGCTGCTGCCCGTGGGCCCTCTCCAGTTGCGGCGAGCTGGGGCCGCTCCCCGCCACGGTGCGCGGGCCTTTCACCGCGGTGGCCTCTCCTGTTGCGGAGCACGGGCTCCAGGCATGCGGGCTTCAATAGTTGTGGTGCGTGGGCTCAGTAGTTGTGGCTCGTGGACTCAGCAGTTGTGGCACACGGGCCCAGCCGCTCCGCGGCACGCAGTATCCTCCCCGACCAGGGCCCGAACCCGTGTCCCCTGCACTGGCAGACGGACTCCCAACCACTGCGCCACCAGGGAAGCCCAGAACACCCTTTTCTGACCCTACAGAATGTGTTCTGGCACAAAGAGAAGCACCCTAAGGCCTGAGGATTTTTTTGTTTTTGTTTTTTTGTGTGTGTGTGAGCTGTTGCCTAAATTCTGAGTCCTAGTAAAGACTATAAGGACAGAGGACAGAGAGGTAGAAACTGCATTATGTATGTGTGTCCCCTCTCTGATCAGAGGCATATATTTGAAGAGCAGTCAAGAAGATTCCAAGTCCTTGCTTATGGTAAATCACCACCTAGCTGAAACACAGATTTCCAACTATTGCACTAGTTTTCTGCACACTGCCTATAATAGATGCTTGTTAATTAATAGAAAGGATGCTTGAAATGCACAGAGAAGTGTTCTGTAGTGTTCAGATGTTGGGAGTGTGTGTACGTGTGTGTGATGCATAGGACACAGCATTTTGTAAGGACCTCCATAGGCCCTCTCCACCTGACAAAAGAATGCCCACTACACGTCAGGAGATTTGAGTCGTTTTTTTTTAAACAAAGTAAAACTTATATTTACAAATCACAGAAGAGCTTTATTCTTTTTTTTTCTCCCAGCCATTCAAAGCTGTTTTGTGGGCCTAGCTCTTTCCCTCCCCATGAAATGTCCATGACTTTGCAATTCTCTGCATTTGGCAGGTGTTTAAAGTGACTCTTTTCTCTTATGGATATTTTCTTGGGTTCTTCTGAGATCCCACATCACTAGAGACGTCTCATTTACATTCCACAACTTCTTAGTCTCTGGAAGTCACATCCAGGCTCTTTGTGATGAGGCCTCCTTGACCCTCCAAAGCCTTGTTGGGAAGAACCCCCCAAACAACTCAGACAGCACTTGTACGTGGCCCCCGTGTGGGCCTCTGTCTGTGGGCCACGCAGTTACTTCCAAGAGCAGTGCTTTCCTCCGTCACTGTGGGTCACTTCAGCTAGACACCTGTCCTCCTGAGGCTTTCGGGCATGACTGCAGTCTACCATGCTTCCATAGTTCCAGGGGGTACCTATGAAAAGACTCTGTGTGGCCTTGAAACTCCTCTCACTTGAGGAAACAAAGATACACCTCTCGACCCTCTCTCACCAGAAAGAACCACAAGTACTCTGATGCCTCTCTCTCTCTCAAGAATCCTCTCGGAAACCCCTTCTTCTCTCCTGAGCTTTTCAAGCTTTATATGCTGGAATCGGATGGGTAGCTGACGGGAGCAAGAGCCCCTCCTGTACAAGTCCAGCTAGAGTCGGTTAGCACCTCAACTGTGAGGTGGCAGCACACTTGTCGCCTCTGGTTTGGGTCTCAGCTAAAACCCAAACAGGAAGAGCCCTGCTTAACATCCTGTTACCACTGAGATGTAGATACGTATTAGACACTTATCAAAACCATAAAATTAATATTTGACCGTAAGACAAATCTGGGTAGATAAAGCCTTACTCAGAGAAAGTGAATGAGGGAAGCTCTGACCAGTAGGGTGACAGAGCTCAAGAGCACAGGACGTGTAGAACTCATCTAACCCCTCAGGCAAGTATTCATTTCCAGAGAAACTGCACTTTCAACCCTGTATCACACTTCAAAGGGGAAAGTAAACTCTTCTCTACATCTATGGAGCGTAATTAAAAGAGAAAGAAATGAGTCATAGGATTTCGTTTCCAAATATTTGCATATGTGTTTTGTATGAAAAACGAGAGAACAAACGAGGGATGTTTTTTCCAATAAACATGAAGTATGTGCCACAAAATTATTCAGATATTGAAAGAATAGAGAAAGACTACAAATTTCTCTTTTAGTTTTTTTTTTTAGTTTCTGTATGTGCAGGAGAAACTACGTGATCTAAGAAGAGACCTGACCTCTAAAAAAAACCTCGTTTCAACCTCGACATGTGACCTCAGAGGGACTCATTTGCCCTTTGGAAAGTTTTTAAGCTTTGTAACAGAGACACAGGCACAGAGAAGATTAGAGAGCTCAGGGGAAGGAAGCTGGGGATTTTCTTCCATAGCAGATGGTGGGCTGTCAGCAGCTTGTCTCCTCCATTGGGAAAATCCTCCAATGGTGTAGCTGTCCATCAGCGGGAGCTCCCTCTTTCTCCCGGTCCCAGTAACTGCTTCCTCACCTTGGCCTTCAGGTCTAGTGAGTGGTGATACTGGCGCTCTGCCACTTTTTACCTACCTGTAACCCTGACCTCACACTGTTAAGTAGTCCCTTGATTAAATATTCTTCATTTACACTATTGGTGTGCCACCCCTTTCCTGATACACTGAGGCCAGTCTTTGCATAGAAAATTTCTGTTTGCCAAATTCCTCCTTGGGCTGGTCATTGGAGTTTCTTGAGTCCTTGAATACTTGGGACTCAGTCCAGTGTCAAATTGTTAAAGATGGCATTTTCTAGAGGGTAAATTGACTTTATGTGTACCTATTTATTTAGGAGGCCACAGAATATTTTCCACAGAATTATTACATACCACTGAGCTTACAGCTCATGGATATAGCACGGCCACTGTTCACATCTTACAAATAACAAGAAAACGATAATCCAAAAATTATCTTTCAAAGTTCAAAGGCAGCTTAAGGGATTTTTTTTTAAGGGATGGAAAAAAAAATCTGCAGTTTTGGAAATCCCTTCATGTACCCACCCATCTGACCCCCACCTGTTTTAATGATTCACTGGGTTGGGAGGCCAGTGCACTAAACCTGCTTGGTGCCTTGCGAAGGAGCCACAAGGCAAAGCAGTAAAACCACCTGTGATCCAGATTTACTAGGAGGAAAATGTCCTCTGAAAAAGGAGAAGGGTGTTAACTTCAAAACCAGCAGGGCCCAAGTGTTGCTCTCTAGAGATGCTGCTTTATTAAAGGAAGAAGCGATCTGTAGTTTTCCTATCTAAGGTCGAGCTGAGTAGGGGTGGCCTTTGTGTTGCAACTTCAGTGTTTGCAAACTTCTCAAGTGCTTCAAAACAGCGCTAAGCAGGGCATTCTTCATTTGCTTACCAAGCTACTCCCCTTCCTCCCTGCCTTTCCCTCTCCTCAGAGGATCATGCAAAAAAGATAAACTGCACTGTAGGCCAAAACTGAATAATCGCACGTTATATTTTATAGAAGCCTGAAAAATACTCGTTTTCTTTGCCCTTTTTATTTTTTGCATATTTTCAGATATTTCTCTGCTCACAGAAACTGTGTCTTAGCCCCAAATGATTTATTTTATGGTGAAATTTTAGTGGATACATAAAGCCTATAAATTATTTGAATACCATTTTCAACAGTATTATATAGGAAAAAGGTAAAGCAGTTTCATAAAGCTTTCAAATATACAATAATGAGCTCTTGATTGAAGTATTAAGAGCACCATATTAGAATAAAATTATAAGCTATTCTTAAGACATGAGCTTTGATATTTTATCTTTTTTTCATTTTTAAAGTTGATACTTTTGAGCAAATTAATGAGTTTACAGATTATTCTTAGAAGACTGATTTCTGATAAGCAGAATATTTAGAGTTGAAAAGAAACCATTTTTCAGAACAGTGTAAACATTTTCATCTGCTCATTGTTCAGTCATGTTTGTGCTTAAATTTTCTTTTCACTGTAGAATAGACAATGGTGCAGGTTATTAGTTAAGCTACTGGATATGATCATTCATAAGATAAACTAGTGTGTCAGTATTTCTAACTAAGGCAGTCAGGAATTTCTCCTTTCCCTTGATTTATGTTTTTGAGTGTATTGGCAAATATTTTATACATTTTAATATGTACAATAATTAAACAAATGCATCTAGCTCTAAGTATTTCATCTGGAATATAAATAATTCTATACATAAAAATCTAAAATCTAAATGTAGTACACAATTTACTTTAAGGTATTTGAGTTCTACCAAGTAATACTTTTTTGTAATTAGAATGAAAATGTTTCCCTAACATTATTACCTCAAAAGATAATCTGTAGCAGAACCTACAAATGAATTTGTGCATAAAGGGGACCAAGTTCCTTTTACTGCAGTAAATAATCCATCATCTACATTGTTCAGCTGTACGTTGCAGCTTTCTTGGTAAGGAACTGCATGGTACTGTGAGAAAGTACAACATAAGATTGTCCATGATTAAGGAAATTTAAAATTAGAGGCCATATGTTTATTCCATGTGTTTTATTCCATGTGTTTAATTCAGTTAGTAACCATAGATAAATATATATTGTGGGGTCATTTTTTTTTCTTTTCTGACATTATTCTTAGTAAACCAGAGCATTGTTGGGATTTGGAGATTGATTTTTATAGAATCAGAAAGAATTAAATAATTTTGCAAAAGGATGGCCCTGGAGCTGACTCTCTGGTACGTAAATATGTAGTTTACAATTCCATGGCACTGAAGCACTTTCAAGATCAAGTCAAGAGACTGCATTCAGTGACACTAAGGCCATAGGCAGGTGCCCATGAAGAGCAGCCATCCTGTTTCCAAAATGAGCTGATGCGCTGAATTAAGCCTTTGAAAAGGCTTTGTTTTTAAGAGTAAGAAATACAGTTTTGCATCATGACACAGTATACTAATACACACACACACACCCTCACATTTATATATAATTGAAACTAAATTTCACAAAACAGTACGTATCGGAATTATAGCTAAAGCACTATTTTACTCTTCCGTTCTTTTCATCCTATTTTTTGTATGTTGACCATGACCCAGTAAGTTATGTCATGTCCTGCTGAAGAGTAGCACCCAGGTTTTGAAAAGCACTGTAAAGTGTGTTATAAAGACTGTCGTGAAATGAGCATCTGTTATTCTCCAGTTTCCGGTAAAGGTGCCCAAGGGAACATGAACTTCCTTTGATCAGTGCTGTCTACAAATTCTTTCACTTTTAGCCTCACAAAGACTGATGAAGTTGGAGAATCTAAGAAACTTTGAATGTCTAATTCATTGAGACAAGTAAATGGACACCTCTAAAACCTAAATTGAGTCACACAATCTCATTGGTTAAGTCTGCTTAGAAATAGCAGGTAGTCAGTGATGTTTATGCAGTTCATGACCATGTGATATTATTAATTAAGCCTGTTTCTCAGATTAAAAATTGGGATCATCTCTTACTTCTAGCCACCTAGAGAAACAGTGGAAAAGAGATGAGATGAAGGGCCTGGCCTTCCATTCAACTCTCTTTCTGTCTTGAGAGGGGAGCCTGAGCTTGGCTGTAGCCTCAGAATCTGAGAGGCAAAGGTTCTTTCCTTTTCATGCACGAGGTGAGGTCTAGAGTTATAGAATTTAACTGGACAGACTCTGGAATGGTCTGTGGGCTTCTGCTTGAACTTCTGCCAAGAGAAAAAAAATCCTTCAATTTATATTAAGTCACAACTCTTAGGAAAAATAAGTACCTTTCAGAGAAGTAATGGCCTATAAGCTTCTAAAAATTGACTGAGTTTATCGGAGTTTTTTGAAAGTGTCAGCTGGCTAAAATAAATGCAACAGGACTCAGGTCTTAACATGCCAAACAAGCCAAGAGCATGAAGGAAAGAACCCAGAACAGAGCGCACGTACACGTAGCTTCTGAGAGTCTGGGTGAATGAAAAGGCATCATGAAGACAGAGCAGAACCTGAAAGAGGAATAGGCACCAAAGATGGCTTTGACCCCTGTATTATGTAGTGTAAAAGGCTAAGCTGCTCTAATGCTATCCCGGGGAGTCTTAACGATAGAAAGTCTTCAAAAATGACTTTTATTTCCTCTTCTCATATCAATCTGGGGCAAGTAGGCAGGCTGCTGTCCTGCTATCCTGGACATGCTTCAGATATCCAGGCTTCTTCCATCTTCTTCTCCAATTATCATCTGGGGTGTTTCCCCTACCCCATAAGGAATGTTTTCTAAGGAAGGTTGGAGTTTTTTTTCCAGCTTTCTGAGGGAGAAAATGCCTGAAGGATCATATGCACAATGTTTGAAGTCCCAGAACTGGAAGAGGCGTGCAGCACTTCCGGTGACTTTCCCCTGGTGAGAATGAAGTCACAGAGCCATGTTTAGAGGAAAGTCTTGGGGGAGGTGTGGCAGTGCTAGAAAAGATAGTCCCTGCTTTGTGGTCAGATCCCTAGCTTAGCTGTGTTACTTTAAGGGGAGAATGAACTGTGATGAACAGCCAGCAGTCCCTGTCATAGCTACGTCTTAGTCAGCCCTGGCTCATGCTACATTTCTGTGTCTACTGTCCAAGAGCAGACTGTGGTGTGCCCAGGATGCTGTGAATATGTAGAAAGCCTTCTTCATGGTGCAAATTTTACTTGAACATTTATCATCAGGTCATTGACATAACTCCAAAGCCTTTTGAAAAATAACCTCATATTCATTTTAATCCAATTTTTCTCTTAGCTTGGAATGCTTTACATTGCTAATATAAAATGTCTGGGACTAAGGCCATAAGTTAAAAATGAATGTCTTTAATCAGTTCCAGATTTCCAATCTAACTTCTAGTATAAATCTTGCTCCTTGAATTTAATATGTACTGTAAGAAACAAGGTATGATAGATAAGCCATAAGCTTTAAAAATTCTGGTGTGAACAGAAATCAGGCTTAGTATTAAGTTCTGACAACATCATCTATCTAACTCAAAATGTTCTTGCATATAAGGAAAATTAATTTGGTTTCTGTGTATGTGAAACAATGCACAGCCCAGATAAAATTGTCTGTTAAATTTATGAATAATCTAGACTTGAATTTTAAGGTCTTAGAAGATATTTTTTTAAGGAAGAGTTTTTTTTTAATTATAGTTTTTATTTCCTTTTTTATAATTTCCAGGTTTCTGCTGAAATTCTGATTCTTTAAAGTATAATTCTTGAAAGTCTAATTTCATTTAGGTATTAATCATGATTATTTTAAGATTCATGTCTAATAACCCTAGTATCTGTACACTCTATCACCTGTTTATTCAGCCGTGTGACTTTTTTTTTTTTAACCTACCTATTATTATTTTTTTAACATCTTTATTGGAATATAATTGCTTTACAATGGTGTGTTGGTTTGTGCTTTATAACAAAGTGAATCAGTTATACATATACATATACCCCCATACCCCCTCCCTCTTGCGTCTCCCTCCCACCCTCCCTATCCCACCCCTCTAGGTGGTCACAAAGCACGGAGCTGATCTCCCTGTGCTATGCGGCTGCTTCCCACTAGCTATCTGTTTTACATTTGGTAGTGTATATATGTTAAGGAAGAGTCTTGCAAATAGAATTTGAATGTAAGGGAAGGATTAGTTTTGGCTAAGTGGAAAATGAATTCAAAACCTAATATGTAGAAGACAGCTTAGATCCTGTCTAATTCAGAGGTGGGTTTTTGAGGGGGGGGTTGCTTTTTGGGTTTTTTTTTTTTTTGTCCATTTCAATCTGTGGTATTCTCTAAGAATCAGTGCTCCAATCTTAAATCTTTATAGGCAGCCCTCCCTTATACTGATGAGAAGTCTCTGGTTCCAACATCAACATGATAGTGTTGTAGATGCAAGAGGTGTCAGCAGAAGGCCCAGATGGGGGTTCAAATGGACTCAAAGACACAGAACTTCAAAATCAAGTTTTGCAAGTGCAATTTTTTAAATTTTATTGAAATATAGTTGATTTACAGTGTTGTGTTAATTTCTGCTGTACAGAAAAGTGATTCAGTTATACATATATATTATTTTTCTTATTCTTTTCCATTATAGTTTATCACAGGATACTGAATACAGTTCCCTGTTCTATACAATAGGACCTTGTTGTTTATCCATCCTATAAATACTACAAATGCAATTTTTTTAGCCTTGCTAACATTCAATGAATTTAGCCTCATCCCTGGGTTTAAAGAGATCAAAGATGTCAACAAGGACTTTGCTATTCAGAGTTTTCATTGTGATTTCCAAATGATTTCTATTACTCTGTAATGTTCTTTACAAACAACCCACGCTTTCTCTTTTAACTGGCTGTGATGGTTTTCTCTTTTAACTTTATGGATTTTATTCATGCATTCCACACATATTTTCAAGACACTATGTGATGCACTGTTCTAAGTGCTGAGCATACAGAGATATACAAGAGCAACTCATGTTTTCATATCCTAGTGGAGGCAGCAGAAAATAGACAAGTGTAAAAGTATCTGACAAAAAATATATATCAAAACAATAAAGCAGGTGTCTTAGAGAGCCTGATCAAGGAGGTTCTCCCTGAGGAGGTACCATAGCAGGGAATAAGGGAACAAGTCATGTGAAAAGCTGAAGAAAGAAATATATGGGCAGAAGATAGAAAGTACCAAGGACACAAGATTTAAAAAATAGGCTAGGGCTTCCCTGGTGGTGCAGTGGTTAAGAAATCCGCCTGCCAATGCAGGAGACACGGGTTCGAGCCCTGGTCCAGGAAGATCCCACATGCCGTGGAGCAACTAAGCCCGTGCACCACAACTACTGAGCCTGTGCCCTAGAGCCTGCGAGCCACAACTACTGAAGCCCGCGTGCCTAGAGCCCGTGCTCCGCAACAAGAGGAGCCACCGCAATGAGAAGCCCACACACCGCAATGAAGAGTAGCCCCCGCTCACTGCAACTAGAGAAAGCCCGTGCACAGCAACAAAGACCCAACGCAGCCAAAAATAAATAAATTTAAAAAAAAAAAAAAAAAAAGTCTAGCATTTCGGTGTAACTTGCAGCAAAAAGACCAGGACTCGAATGAACTGAACAAAGCATGAGGTGAGGTTATAGAAATTCACAAGGCCTGTTAGCCATGACCAAGGAGCTGTATTTCATTGTGCTAAATGAAATGGAAACCCATTGGAAGGGCTTGAGCAGGGAAGTAACATGACTTGATTTATGTTTTTAAATGATCACTCCAACAGTTATGTGGAGAATTGATGGTAAGGAGACAAGAGTGGAAGCACCAGTAAAAAGGCTTTTAAAGAAATGAGAAAAGATGGTGACTTGAACCAGAATGAAAAGGGTGGAGGTGGTAAACACATTTTTAAGAAAAATCTCCTCTAGGCTTTGCTAGTTGCCTTCCCAGAAGCCATCCTCACTTTCATTCCTTGCTCACAGCTCTCTGACATTCACCTGGTGTGCCAGCCAGGTGACGAATCAGGACAGGTCTAATTGTATCCTGACCACTCCATCCTCCCTTGGTAGACATCCCCTCGGCCAACACAGCTCAGAATGTCCTGGTTTTCCAAAAAGACTTCAGAGGAGGTCATCTGACTTTCTCTGAAGGCTTTCTTTTTTATTGATGAGAGAAGGAACGACATCCTGTCCAGGTCTTCCACAAGCCAAAAATGTAATCAATATGGAAAAAGATTGAAAATCGAAAGGGGAAACATTTCCCAAAGTGTACTCTGTGGACAAACAAATTTGAGAAAACACTGTGGTGGAGTACAACAGGTTGATTTTCAGAATTTTTCAAATATTTATGTGCTTTGTGGATGTCTAAGAGAGAGTTAAAGAATCCAGATTTTACCAAACTTATATAACCACAAAATTCCCCTTTGGGGAATAATAATGTGGTTCACAGAATTAGTCTTCTTCAGAACATCACTTATGGTAATATTGGACAAAGGGGTGAATTTTTAGAATCAACTATTCTTCAAAATCATGGTACATCATTGATATACTCAGCCCACAGCAGGCTGCAAACAACTAAATATTTAAGTGTTGAAGTTTTTCGGGATAAAAATAGACCAACTACTTGGTAGAATCTATCAATGTAGATGTCTGATGTTAAGATTTGGATTCTCAAAAATCATATTCATTCTCAAGAATTAGAAGACTCATTCAAATTAAAATTTCAATAAGGATCCAGTTAGAAAATTGCTTTCTGGATTTTCCCCCTTATTAAATAGACTCATTATGAACTTAAGTTATTATGGAAGCTACTACTCTCCTTTTAGGAAGGGAGGGAGGGAGAGAGGGAGAGAAGAAGGCAGGAAGGAAGGGAGGAAGAAAGGAAGGAAAGAAACAGCTAACAGTCTTCTGTACAAATTATTCTGTTAGTGTCAAAAAAGTATTTAAATAAAGAATCTGAACTACACTAGAAATTTTACCATGACAATTTACAGTTACATAGAGAGATGGGGTTTCTAACTATAATTCATTGACTCTGTTAGTAAAAGATAACAGGCTTCAAAATTTTATCTCATCATAAAAAAAGGATTAATATGGCTTATAACTAAATGTCAAAATAGATTTTCATTACATAGTCTAATTTTTCAACCACAAGATGTTGACAGAAAAGAGTGATTCACACTTAGCTGCTCAGTTCAGATTTTCTTTGCTGGCGTTACTGACAGTAGATTTTATACTTTACTGGTCTAACTGTGTAATGAAACTCAACCAAGAATATTCTCTTAAAACCTTACCTGCCTAGCAGCTATGGCATCACCTGGGAACCTGTTAGAAATGCAGAATCTTAGGCCCCCACCCCAGACCTGCTAAATCAGAATTTGCCTTTTAACAAGATTTCCAAGTGATTCAAAGGCACATTAAATTTTGAGAAGCTCTGTCTCAGAAGACATTCTCCAGGTGTTTTGCTATCATTGAGGATTGTTTTGCCACCACCTGGGGTGATCCGCAGGTTTCCCTAAGAACATGGCACTGCGATTACAGCCCAGCCCCTTCCCTGTGCACCCACTTAAAATGTGTGAGCGACAATAGACTGAGAATAATGTTTAGAGTGCAATATACATGCCACACTTTGTGCAGGTCTGATGTACAGATGTTGAATAGATAATTAATTCACATCTATCTAGTCTTCCTTTAGTAGGACACAAGGTTACAAACCTTTATGTGTGTGTCTGTGTGCATGTGTGTGTGCGTGTGTGTGTGTGTGAGAGAGAGAGAGAGAATGGAGAAATAGAGACAGAGAGAGAGCAGGGGATGCCTGAGTTCCAAGTTCATCCATTAGCAAAAATTCAAACAGCCAAGTCTTTAGCCACTGAGTTTCCAGAACAAAACCCCGACTTTATTGGAAGTCTATGACCTCATTGAAATCCTTCCACCCTAGATTCTGAACCAAATTTCTGAACCATGTTTCTCTAAAATCCCCAAGTTTATTCAAAACTCAGCCCACTCTCAAACACTTGGCCAAACTACCTGGGCGGCTGAGCTCACTTAAAATGTCAAGAACCTCTGATCTTCTCAGAGTCTGACCTCTGTGACCCAACAACAGAATTCCATGCCGATCACTCAGCCCAGCACAGGGGCAGTGCTACTGGGAAGATTTGGCATCTGACAACAGGGCCTGGTGTATTATGTTGAAGAACAACTATGTCCTTAGCTGCCTTCATTCTTCCCCTGCTGAGACCAAGACTTGGCCTTCCTGTGTATACCCTCTTGCTTCCCCCTCCTGTTCCAATACAGCTATGTTCTCCACGTGACGTTTGCAAGCACTAAGATTTATATGTCCATCATCTCCTTCAAAGAACCAACTCCTTCTAAATTTGAAGAGACTGAGGTAGCCAGAACTGGGGGCAGTGAAGTTGTTTGTAGGCAGTGGTCATCGTTAGTTGCCATCCTTAGAGGAACAGAGAGGGAACTAAAAGTTAGGACTAAGGCTGGTAGAGTCGAGACTTGAGTGAGGGCTTGCTATCTGGTATTGGGTTGGCCCAAAAGTTTGTTCGGGTTTTTCTGTAAGATGTTATGGAACCCAGCCCAATAGGAACCCGGGAGAAAGAAGATGAGGCCTATGCTGGTGGAAAAAGTGGGTAGGGAATTGAGGAAACCAGCCATATGGAAAAAGCAACATTCAGAGGGAGCCGTCCTCTTGGTCATCTGAGACGTGACATGTCCCTGGTTCTCTCACCCCTCTGATGATTCCTTCATAGACCTATTGTGGCTTGCTTTTCATCTGCGTGACCCCAGACTTTGGTATCCTTCAAGATTCTTTCAAAGCTCTGTTTTATTCTCTTTACACATGCTCTCCATTGCCCACCTTTATATTAATGATGCTACCAAAATAATATCTGTAGCATAAGTGTCTCTCCTGAGTCCCCAAATTGTCTATCTAGTTGTCTCTAGAACACAATCACTTGGATGTCTCTCAGAAAATTCAGATTCAGCACAACCACCCCTGCTGTGATTGTCTTCCCATCTGAAAGGCTCCCCTCCTTCACACTTCATCACAATGAATGGCAGCACCCGGTTACCCCAGAACTGTGACACCATGCTCAATTCCTCCCTTGCCCTCCCCTCCATTCCTTCCTCTTTAGCCTTTTAAGATTTAATTCAGGCTCTTGGCATTTCTCTCCTATTTTAATACATCAGTCGTTTAACTAAACTATCTGCATCTGATTTCCTATCACTCCAATCTCTCTAGGCATATTATGGTATTGCATAAAATATTTTTCTGAATGTAGTAAAAATTCATACTCCTTAACATGACCATGAGGTTTCCATGATCTAAACCCTGACTACCTCTTCTGCATCTTTTCCTACCACTCCCTGCTCTATGCCTCATGCCTAACATTCCCTAACTGTACATGTAATTTCATGCAGTCCTGTTGTGCCACCAACCTATCCAGTAAGCACCTAATCATATTGAAAGAGTCAACATAGATGTCCCCCTTCAGATAAAGCTTTTTCCAAGTCTCAGAACTGACTACTCCTTTCTTTGTTCCTACATGGAGTGAGTATTGCACTTGAAAAAATGTAGTTCTTTATTTGTTTCATGGTAATCTCATGTGTCTCTTCTGTAATTTCCTGGAGTGTGGCAACCTGTCTTAATTATGTTTATTTTTGTAGCTCTGAGCACAGTGCCTGACAGAGAGTAGGTGTCAGTAAATATTCACTGAGAGAGAGAATGAATATACAGGCATGGGATGAGTTCAGGGAAAACAGGGAACTTGTCTATAGTTTACTTGTTGATGCCTAAAGTTTATCGTGACCAATCCAGGTTTAAAATGAGACTGGACAGCATTCCAGCATGGACTGCTGAAGGAAGGGTATCAGAGTCATTCTTGTGACGGGGGAACCTGAGAGGAAGCAGATCTCCTAAGATATGGGCACTGACAAGTGGTCAGGGAGGTTCCAAAAGAAGAAGGCAGATTTTATCTGTGAACAGACATCTGAGTTACAAATACAGAGGAACATAAAAGAACAAGAAGGCTTACCCTCAGACAAATGTTTCTCTTTTCACTTCAATTCCCATTTAGGAGACCTTTTGATGTTGTTTACAAGCCACACTATCATCTCACTTCAAACAATATCCCTAGCCTGTGTACATCTCTTGTCTCTTTTAGCTGAGTTCTCTCTTGTGAAAAACAAGGAATTCCCCTAAATTCAATTGAAAAGCTGTTTGGAAGTCCTTTTTGTGAAAGACTATCTAATGAAGTTATGAAATCTGGGATTTTTTTTTTTAGAGACAGTTCTCCTGGCTTAAAAAAAAGACACGCAGGGCTTTGCCTGCGGCTTCCCATGTACTCAGGGTGTGAAATAAAGTTCATATTTTGTGGCAAGACAAGAAAAATTTAAACATGAACATTCTTCTCTGCCATTTGGCTGCCTGTCTATCCCCATCCATCGCGCATTGTGCATTGACCAGGCCTCTCCCATTGGCGGGAATGCATACTCAGCCATGAAGAGCAACATTCTCCCAGAAGCAGCAGGACAACTCCTTGGAAGATAGCATTCCTTCTTGATCTTGTAGGGGGTCACATGACCCACCATGATGGTGCTTCGATATGGATCATGTAAACTGTCAATAATACCTCATTGATGTATACAGCCCCCTGTCTCAAAAAACTTATATAAACTGTGTCTTGACTTCTAGCCGGCGGAACAGTTCTCAGAGCTTTCTGAGATGCTCTTCCCAGGTTATAATCCTCAAATTTGGCTCGAATAAAAATTTCCAATTCTTTCTTAAAAAAAAAATAGTCTGATGCTATTGATAGTGTGGTTTAGAATGAGAGTCTGTTATGAGGGCAGTGGAAAAGGTTTACCCTGCCCCACCCTCGTTCTGCTCTATTGTTTTTATTTTATAAACTGCCTGAAGGACTCAAAGTTGCTAAAATGTCCATTGGCAGCAACCGCTGTCAATATGGACATTGATCCCAAAGCAAGGACTCTTTTCAGTCAAGCCGTTAAAATTTCATTTGACTCAATGAAGATTTTTCAGTGGAGCTATGAAAGTGTTTCTGCCCATTTCCTAAACCGTTACTAGTTGGAAACTGAATTGGATTTCATAAAGATTTATGAACACTTCCTAAATCACTTAACGGCTGAAAGCCATGTAGTAACTTTTTCCATGTCTGAATAAAACGTGAGGCCTGTAGAAGTGACAGCTGTAGAAGAGCAATGTGATAAGATTTGGATCTTTTCCACCCAGACCTTGCTCTGTCTACTGCAGGGCCCATGTCCACTGCCCCTAATGAATTATGCAAGCTTGCTGAAGCTTTGGAGTGCAGTCTTTATACTATTAACTTATTGGAGTTCAATTAAATGTTAGTACAGCCCACCCCTAATTATTGGCAGTAACGATTACCCCGTTGTTACAAGTGATAATTATGTCTTAAGTGCCAATAACCTGAAAATTATTCTGAATGAAGGTTGAGATAGATTTAATTTTACATTTATACCTGAACATAGGTAGGTCAGGTACTCCAGGAATTATTTTTAATAAAGTCTCATTATTAAGATCTGACTTCCATGGATCTAGAAAATCATTCTCTTCAATTTCATTCCTTCAGCCTCATTTCCAATTCCTGACCCTTATTGTACATGAAAAGCACTAGGCTAGGCAGAGTGGCTTCTCAAAACTGCCTTGACAGAGAGAGTGGTTCAGAGCCTGCTTTCCTAAGGCTTCCTTAGTTTACAAGGAAAACAAGGGGAAAGTTGTGAATCTGAAATCAACTAAGCTAGGAATTAAACAAGTAGGTACTGCCAACATTTAAAGGCAAGGTTTCTTGGTGGAATCAGGGATGATTACTCAGAGTAGACTCTTTTTCAGATGTCTTCAGATACTGAGCTTCTCCTCTGTATACACAGATAGCATAGGCACTGGGGTATGTTGGAAAGAAATACTTTTAAAAAAATAGTACATTTGAATTGCAGACCAGTCCTTGAATTCTATCTCACTCACTTAATACTGTAACACCCTCCCCGGGCAATCTCCACATCTTTAAGATGTTAAAGCCAGTCGAGACAAGCCATAGATGCTTCCGCTCTGTTCACAGCAATTGCCCAGGACCATTTGGACCTGCTCCTGTTTTGTCAGTCTGCCTGTTTCCTGAACCTTAGTTCTGCTTTCTTTTTTCCCCACTTCTGTTCTTTGGTTAAATGGATTCATCTCGGTTTCTCTAACTCAGACTTTAAGAAGGTCTTTCTATTTTTTGCCCAGTTCTGTTCCCAGAGACCCAAACCCTGGCACCCATTCTGATAGCAGTCTTTCTAGATAAGCCAATCCAGTTTCCTTGTAAGGGAATATGAAAGGGTCAGGAATGTAGTCCCTCACCTTGAGCAAGCCCTTAACACTTTGGAAGCCATTGCCTCATCTCTAAATGAAATAAATCATCCTACCTAACAGTATTTTAAATGAAATAAATTATTCTAAAATGAAATAAATCATTCTACCTAACAGTATTTTCTTCTAAGGATCAATAAACTTAGAGTATGTAAACCTATAATATAAAGTATTTAAGTAGTCAGGAATAAGCCTTGGTAAAATAGCATTACCTCCTACCTAACTGGTGTGTATTCTAGGCAGCAGAGTAGTGACTGCAATTTTTTTTTTTTAATGTGATGATCCATTTATTTATTTATTTATTTATTCATTCATTCATTCATTCATTCATTTATTTATGGCTGTGTTGGGTCTTCGTTTCTGCGCGAGGGCTTTCTCCAGTTATGGCAAGTGGGGGCTACTCTTCATCGCGGTGCGCCAGCCTCTCACCATCGCGGCCTCTCTTGTTGCGGAGCACAAGCTCCAGACGCACAGGCTCAGTAATTGTGGCTCACGGGCCCAGCTGCTCCGCGGCATGTGGGATCCTCCTAGACCAGGGCTCGAACCCGTGTCCCCCGCATCGGCAGGCAGACTCTCAACCACTGTGCCACCAGGGAAGCCACCGTGACTGCAATTTTTAGTCAAGATGCTTTAGGTGTAATTAAAGCTGGTATCTCAGTACTTTGTACTAGTAATAAAACATCAACTGGGATTGACTAAACTCACAGAGTAATGTGAACTACGTGTGAGTTACAGTACTACTAATTTTTAAAAATCAGCTAGGTTAGACTTCACATAGTAATTTTCAATCTGTCCTCCCTGAAGAATCAGTAATAATCTTTACCCAGTTGTGGCCAAGAAAATTCTTGCTGGCATGGTCAATGCTGTTTCTTATCTGTTCTTTGACCTGGTTCCTGTACATCCTTTACGTCCATGCCCCAGTTTGTACTTGTATCACATTAATAGGACCTGAGGTGCACTTCCTTTTAGAAGACAGTTCGTTCTAGAACCTATTTACAAAACAGAAATTGAGTCACACATGTAGAAAACAAACTTATGGTTACCAAGGGGGAAAAGGGGGGAAGGGATAAATTGGGAGATTGGGATTGACATATACACACTACTATATATAAAATAGATAACTAATAAGAACCTACTGTATAGCACAGGGACCTCTATTCAGTACTCTGTAATAACCTATATGGGAATAGAATCTAAAAGAGAGGGGATATATGTGTATGTATAACTGACTCACTTTGCTGTACAGCAGAAACTAACACAATGTTGTAAATCAACTATACTCTAATAAAAAAAACTAATTAAAAAAAAGCCAGTTCATTCTAAATACAGAGACTTCTCAGTTTTTCACTCAAAGCCCAGTCTCTGTTAACAGAGGTTCCAGTGTTTTCCAATTACACTGCAAAATCATTTTAATCAGGTCTGTACTACTCCAGGAATGCTCTGTCTTTGCGGTTCTCCCTGTCCCTGAGGTCTGTCTGTGATCTGTCTAGACGATTTTTGACATTTCATTTCTGAGTTTTGCAATACTGATCTTACTTGCTCACTTACAGATGAGAAGAAGAAATTCCAGATTAAGCCTCTGATGAAAATCATGTCCCCATGGGGTTTTGTTTTTGGTTTTGGTTTTTAATTAAAAAATGTAGTCTTGACTACCATGTTGCATTTTGTATTATTTCCTTTTGCACCATACAAGCTTTACTGATAATTACTTCACATCTACTTTAGCACAGCTTGGAAAATGTACTTTGTAAATTGTAAAGACCCACACAAGCACAATTTACTTTTTGGTTATTTATCAGAAGACACATATATGAGTTAAACTTCTCTATTTGCATATACTTAACTAAGCCAGCATATGATAAGATAAATGATAAATAGATAAGATATCGAATTATAGACATTGACATATAGACATGTAGATGTTGACATTTATTCAAGATTCATATTTTTGTCCTTGCACTTGCTCATCTCACCTTCTTGAAGAGTTAGCAACTGAATCGAATGCCCTTCACCTGCCTATCTGTCTGTGTGTGCTTTTTGATTCCTACTGCAGGCTCTGTAAGAACAGGATTCTCTGGTTGTGAATGGTAACTTAAAACAATAACATTTGGAGAGTGGAAAACTTTAGTGGCAATCTAAGTGAACGCTTGCAGTTTAATAAATTAGCTAGCTCTAGTGGGAAGGAGCCACATAGCACAAGGAGATCAGCTCAGTGCTTTGTGACCACCTAGAGGGGTGGGATAGGGAGGGTGGGAGGGGAGGCTCAAGAGGGAGGGGATGTGGGGATATATGTATGCATATGGCTGATTCACTTTGTTGTACAACAGAAACTGACACAGCATTGTGAAGCAATTATACTCCAATAAAGATGTATTAAAAAAAAAAAGCTGTAAAAATATAAGGGCAGTTCCATTATCCGTTTCATGTCTCCTAACTCCCTGTATGGTTTCTAAAACTGGTTTTTAAAAAGCCTACTGATTTTTACGTGAAGCAATGAAAAGAATAAGAAGTAGCTCTACAATCCACCATATATATATATATATTATATATATATATATTATATATATATAATATATATATATAATATATATATATATATTATATATATATATATATAATTGTATTGAATTAGTATTACTATCCTTTGGCCAGTAATAAAAAATATGGGTCTGAGATTATTTTTTTTTCACTTTCATCTACAATTCTGATGAATTCCTTATGAACAACATGTGGTTTTAAAACCAAAATAGTTTTTTAAGTTTCTGTAAATAGAGGGAATTTACTTTATTGGGTCAATATACTGTGCAACTGTTATAAACAAAGCTTTTCAGTGTGCACCAAAAATAGAATATTCAAGCTGTCTGCTGACTTCCAATGCATAGATGTGAGATAGAGCTGAAATTATTTTTATATTTGTAGTATTATTCATTACGTTTTACTAATCCAAATTATAATTATTTTCCCAAAGTTTCTTTGGGATTTTAAGCAACTCAGGGAACTTTGGTGCATTAAATTATTTCTCTTATTTTGCACTATTGTCCTTACAAAGTGGTGTAGCCTCTTTCCACTGTTTACATTCCTCCTATTTACTGATGATATTTTAGTTTCTGATGTTTTCTTACCTCTTTTATCTAGTCTACAAAGACTAATCTCTGTGTTCCCCCAGTTTGCTCTGATTTAAGAAAAACAGAAAACAAAACAAAAGAAAGATAAAGGTAAGATTAAACTAAATTTATTTCTTTTAGTCCCCCAACGAAACCTTTTGCTATTCTGAAAGCATCACAATTGCATTATATAGCTTTTGCTATATTCACAACATATTTTGTAAGTTGCTTTGAAATTGTTTTCTGGTTTGAGGTCTGCATGTGTTGTCTATCTAAGTTAAATTGCCAGATTTATCTATCTATCTAGATTGCCAGCTATTCAAGAATAAGAGCACATCTTTAACTTCTTGTATCCGCAGAGTACTTGGAATATGTGTACATAAACGTTTGTTGTGTGATAAAACTTTACCCATGATTAACCAATTTTACACTGTTTATTTACCATGTCCTTTTCTAAAGTGCCTAGGAACTTGATTTTTCAAGATGAGGTCATGCGTATGAAAGCCTCCAGATAAGACGCTGTTGTATAGCCCTTTTACACAGACTCTAACCTCTGATAATAGAAGAGAGTGATGCTGTAAACTATCTGTGTGTCTTGTGAACCTTTGAGATCTTGCATGGACCAGTTGTTAAATCATTCCAGCGCACAAATCCCATCTTCCAGATCAGATTACTTATGAGATAGAATGTTGTCACATAATAACTATGTGCTCTGTGGGGAGAATGGTTTTATACCAGGTCCTTTATACACCATAACAAGAGGAGCAGTTGTTTCTTCTTCTGAACTGAAGCATGAAATAGGCTTAGTTTAAGAAGTTATAAAGTATCAGTAGTTTCAGGAGTTGTAAAAAAGACTGGTAGAAAGTGAAATTTCTCAAAATTGTCCTTCTATTCCAGAAAAATTGTCCCGAATAATCCAGCCAGAAGAAACTTGTCTGTTGAATTTCTCTGTTAGGCACCATTTTGTATGGTATTTGGTACCTACTGGCTCAAACAGTTATTTCTTGATCTGTTAATTTCCCAAACTAAAGGGAACATTTCCAGAGGGAAGGAAAAATAGGCTATGTTTGGGATGGGTTGAAAGAAAGTTAGTTTGAGGCCCAGCATGGAGGGTAGTAGGCCCCAGGCAAGAAATTCTAATTTAATTGGGTTGAGTTGGGGGAGGAGCCATTAAGGGTCTCTGAGAGGGAAATGACGTATTCATAGCTGTAGAAAAAAGCATCTGCTTATGTATGTCAATGTACTGAAAAGTGACAAGGGGATAAAAGTATCAAGAGGATAAGAATCCCAAATCTGTCTGCCATGTTATGCATAACATCTCTCAGTTATACATAATAGGTGTTCAATAAATATTTGTTGAATGAGTGAATAAATAAACAGAAGCAAATAGAGACAGAAAATGCCTTTTATTAACTTAAACTACCTTCCACATGAGTCATTGGCACTGAACTCAGATTTCTATACAGAGTTTATTTCTGTTGGTAGTTTATTTCTACACAAATTGCATCATTAACGATGATGATAAGAGAAGAAAAGGATGAAGGAGAAAGGGCTACTATTTTTTTCAGTATTGATTATGTGCTAAGTACTGCATTAAAGTGCATTATCCACATTTGCTCATTTTCCCCAGCCAACCAGAGAAAATTTAAGAGATTAAAAACCAAGCTTGAGTAACACTAACAAACCGTGTATGGTTTTGATTGGCAGCTGTGGCCAATGCTGTCGATGCCCCACCCCTTGGGCCACCTGAGCTCCCAGAGCTCCCCTGCCCAGTACACTTTCCAAAGGTTGGCAGCTTCCCTGCTCAGGTGCCTGTGTCCCTCATCTCCCACTGAGGACTCCTCTGGCACTTGGGAGCGTGCTTGCCTGCGAACAGGTGCAACCTGTAAGTGTGGCAAGGTTAGCCCTCCACCAGTAGAGGGTGAGTCCTTGGATAAATACCCCAGTCTCCAGGTCTTCCAGGGTTGGGGATTCTGAGGTATGTTTTACACAGTTTCTCAGCAGATTTCAGAACTCTTATAACGAGGAGAAGCATTATTTCGTTTTTTTTTAAAAAGGAACCTGGTCGTTGATATTCATATTCAAGCATCAGGAAATTTGGACTAATATTACCTATCAGGATAAAAGAGCTTTTTGTTTCATGTTGGGAACTTTACTACTGTGAAAAAAATTATCTCCTGTGTCGTAGCTCAGATCCTCCAAGAGCAGACCTTGAGACAAGCACTTGGGAGCAGTTGTTTTACTGGGGGAAAGGGAGCACTTTAGAAGGTTGGGTTAGAGGGAGGCAGGAAGAGATCGCAAACATATTCTTTATGCATCACTAATTGTTTTACATGTTACATGGTTTACTTTAGTAACTTAAAAATATCTATTAAAGAAAACATAAACAAACTTAAAAAAAATCTTAAAAATTACTTGCTAGACATGTCTATGGACGTTCCGCCAATATCTCAGACTCATCTCTAGAACCCAGCCAGCATTATCCAAACACATTCTCCTCTCCCTCCCTATTCCAACTTTTTTTTTTTCTGGTTGCTTTTTCTTTTCTTTTTCTCAAGGCATATCATATCTCTCCTTATAAATTATAAGCTGATTGAGAGTAAGACCCATGTTTTGTAGTACATCGTTGAATCTGCCAAAGGACACATCCATAATGAACATAGACTTGTAAATATCCAGATTTCTTTCAGTTTATGACATTAGTGATGTTAAAAGTCCAAATCATGCAAGGGCCATTCAAAAATACTGACTGCACACCTGCTGTTGGTCAGGCAGAATATCAGGTGCTGGAGATAGAGTGGTGAATAACGTAACAACACAACATGTGTTCTGCCCTTGTGCTCTAGAGAGGAAGACAAAATGAAAAGGTAAAGACATCTGTGATTATAAATTAAAGAGCTATGAAGAGAGTGAAAAGGATGGTTTGCAATATGGTGACCTATTTTAAGTGGATGAGCAGGAAAATCGTCTATGAGAAGAAGACCTTTCAACTGAGACTGAAGAAAGAGAGGAATCATGTGAGAAGTCAGAGGTTGTGCGCCCAGGCAGAGGGAACAATATGGGCAAGGGCACAGAGTGTGAAAAAAACCTTGATGCACTTAAGGAAAGCCAGTGTGAGCTGGCAATGTAGTCAGAGGCCAGATCAGAGAGGCCAGTCCTTGGAGGCCATGTTAAGTGTGGTTTGTACTAGAAGAGCATGGGAAACTATTTAAAGGATTTAAGCAGGGACTCCCTGGTGGTCCAGTAGTAAAGAATCCACCTTACAATGCAGGGGACGTGGGTTTGATCCCTGGTCAGGGAACTAAGATCCCACATACCGCAGGACAACTAAGCCTGCGAGGCACAACTACTGAGCTCATGCGCCTCAACTAGAGCCCATGTAAAACTACAGAGGCCATGGGCCCTGGAGCCTGTGCAACACAACTAGAGAGACGCCCACGCACCACAATGAAGAGCCTGCGTGCTGCAACGAAAGATCCCCCGTGCCACAACTAAGACGCAACACAGCCAAAATAAATAAATAAAAAAATAATAAATAAGTCTTAAAAAAACAAAAAAGGATTTAAGCAAGGGAGTAGCCTGCATGATTTGATTTAGAATTCTAAAAATTCACTTTAGCTTCTATGTAGAAAATCGATGATGTGGGGATGGGATGAACAGGGAGATCAGGTCTTGGATTACTGAACAGCTCAGATGAGATTATCGTACTTGGAAGAGGGTGGTAGCAGGGCAGAAGAAGCTCCTCAAACCGATGAGCTGGAGATATATTCTGAAGGTTGATCAATAGAACTTAATTACTGATGGATTAGATGTGGGGAATAGAGAGAGAGAGAGGGGATTCAGAATTACTTTCCAAGTTTCTGGTCTGCACAACCAGGCAGATGGAGTGCTGTTTTTGGGAAACAAAGATTGAGTGGAAGAATAGTTGAGATACGGGTCAGAATTCAGTGTTAGACATGTTGCGTGCGCCATGCCCAGTAGACATCCAAGTAGAGATGTCAGGTAGGCAGTAAAACATATGGGTCTGGAGCTGAGAAGAGAGGTCCAGGCTGGAGACACGAACTGGGGAATCATGGTGGTATTTAGTGAGATTATTTAGTTGGTATCTAAAGATACAGGAAATGGGTTAGAGCTCTTAAGAAGGAGAGAAAGAGAAGGAAAGAGGGCTTAGAATGGAGCCGTAGGCCTTTCCGACACTTAGGGTAGAGGGAAAGAAGCCAGCAAAGGAAACTCAGAGTGGCCAGATAGAAAGGAGGGACGGGCTCAAAAAGTGCCGTGAAAAGAGAGCCTTTCAAGGAGAAATGCTCATTCTTGATAACAGCTGAGAAACTGGGCGAACCCATATTAGAATCCTCTCTACTGGGGAGGACTGCTTACCAAGGATAGAAATCACTTATATTTTGTCTTTTATTTGAGACCTTAACGCATCTCCTAGCACACAGTGGGCACCTGAAACATATTAATCAAATGACACATTAATTGAATGACTGAATATTTCAGTTCAGTTGAGAGTGAGTGACAGGCATAAGAAGTTTTAAAAAGTCTTTCTGTTCTCCCGCCTACATGCTCTCCACCCCCCACCTGATTCTCACTCTTGCCTGCAAAAGTAATTGATTGGGGATATAGCAGTATCTTCAGGCTCTGTAATAGCAATGTTGAATACCCTTTATTTCTCCCGACTTAGGAAACATGGACTGTTCTCTAAGCCTTGGAGGAAGAAAACTCGGGGCTACCACAGTGTATGAGATCATAAAGGGTGGCTGTTTCTGCAAATGTAGTGAAATCATAACCATAACGACCATTACAGAAATTAGGTCCTGCCCTATCAAGGGCTCTACTGGCCACTACTCCTCTTAGTTATCCTGTGAACGAATTGTGTTGAGTGGATTTCATTGTATAAGATTTTAGTGAAAGGAGGGAAAGGAAGAGGTGGCGGTTCAGATCAGTGGCTCTGACACTGCCAGTGCCTGGAGGGTGTGTGAGGGCCTTTGATATACCTGCTTCTTGGGCCTCCACTGGAAATTCTGTGGCAGCAAGCTTATTTCAGAATGATGAGCTAGTTGTAGAACTGGATTGAAATGAGGATGTCGATCTACCCAGAAATGAATATGCCCTGAGCGGAAAATCAGAGCAGGACCATTCACCATGGGCCCTGATAGCTACTTTCTGGAAGCCGTTTCATTTCATGTTTACAATAGATTTATCACTTACCATTATTTGCCTTCTACCTTATTGAGAATAATAAGAGGATTACTACTCCCCTTGTTTTGTCTGTTGACAAAAGAGTAAAAATAATTGGGTTGGGTTTGGCTAGAATATCCTAACACTCTACAAGCATCTCAGACTCCACCTGTCTAAAATTTAATTCACCAACGCCCCCCCATCTGTACACACACACACGCGCGCACACACACACACACACACACACACATAACCTCATTCCTCCAGTGTTTTTCTCTGTGAATTAGCACCATATTCCCAGATCCCAGACTCGAAACTTGGGCATCATCCTGACTCCTTCATCTCAGCTCCACATGCGTCTTTACCAATGCTATCACCACGTTCTGTCGGGTTCTGACTCTCAGATATCTCTTGAATCTCTTGTTTCCTCTATCCCTCCTGCTCCTTCCTAGTTCAGGCCACCCTCATCTCACCACTCAGTACTGCAGGAGCCTGCAAAGTTAGGTTTTCTGTCTTCGGTTTTTTCTTCACACTTCTGAAACCCGCAGCTGATCCAGACCAGTCCTCCAACAGCCTCCTTTTAGCTCCAGCATAAACACTCCTAGCCTGGCTTAGGAGGTTCACAGTGTGTCCCTGCCTCCCTACTCAGCCTCATATTGTACGATCCTGTGTGGGAGCCGCTAACTGCTCTAGCCAAGACCACCTCTTCCGCTTCCTCTGCCTGGCCCTGCCGGCCCTGTCCCACATCCCTCCTCTCAAAGTGCTTAGCCTAACAACCCTCCTTGTCCTTCAACTCTAACTGTCCCTAAAGCATCCAGAACTTTCTCTAGTTAGTAAATGTTTGTCTGTCTACCACTTGGCTGAAAACTTTTCTGAAAGCTTGTCCTGCCTTGTTCACCATGGCATCCTGTGGACCTAGCAAAGTGCCTGCTCAATGAATATGCTGAGTAAATGAACAAGTATTTTAATTACGTGTCTGCCTTTACAGCTTCAGAGGTGCTATTTCAGTATGGTTTTAATGCACATGCGCATACACACACTACTTGATGAATGCTTTTTCTTTCTCTTTTTTTTCCCACACAATAATAATTAATAACTGTACCTGCATCTTCTGCAAATACCAGCCTAATTATCTATGGCTGTCTCTGGTTGCTCTAGAAAGAAACCTGAGGCACACCTGGATTAATTAGGACGAGAATCAAACCCAGTTCAGGTGTGTTGGGCTGTGGGTCCCCAGCGCATTTTCAGAGGCTCATTATGGTGTCTGACTCTTGACCTCAGCTGGGTCTGAGCCATGAGGGCAGGTGTATCCGGAGGAACCGAGTGGATGCGTGGAAAGGGGGAGCATCAAGAACCGGAGGGAGGAATCCATTGAAGTGAGGCAAGGCACAGTGCTTCCTTAACCCAGACTCGCCCTAGGACTCAGCAACAACCTAAACTGCCTGCCTATGCCTTTCAGCTCGAGCCACTGCTCCTCAAGCAAGCAGCCCGGACTTAAGAGGAAGTATGGGGAGGAAGGAAGTGGGCCTAGAAGGGTGCAGGGTTCTGAGTCTTGAAGTGATATACCATAACGTCTTTATCGGGCGCCTTCAGGGAGTGCGCTTTGTGTTTAATCTGTGGCTCCCTAGTGGTTGCTTATGCCCCCAAAATCAGGTATACCGCTTAACTATCAACGGAAGATCAGGACAGTTCCCCGCCGCAGTCCCTCCCGGCGCCCAGGTTTGTGGCCGGCCTTTGGGCCACGCCGGGCAGGCCGAGGAGCCTCTGCGTTCATAGCGGGGCGCGCGCGGGTCGGATTGGGGCCACGCCGCTAAGCATCTAGGCCTCAACCACGGATAAAAGGCGAAGCCCCGGACCCCTTCCGGCTCCACTCTTGCAGTCCCGGGAGCCCGGAGTCATCCCGTGCTCCGGGACTAGGAGGCCCCGGCCTGGACGCGCGTTCTGCGCAGCCAAGGTCCCCTAGCGCCCCCTACAGTCTCACGTGCGTGGAGACGGCACCGGGTCCTGTGGCTCCGCACTGCGCCCGGGACCCCACCCAGCGGCCCGCGCCCCGGGACCACGTGAGCACCGCACCTCCAGACTGCAGAAACGGGGCGTGGGGGCCGGCGGGCGCGCAGCATCCCCGGCCACCTCTGATCGCTCCGCCCGCCGCGGCCTGACTCCCCCTCCCTCCCTCCCCCTGTCCCTCCCCCCCCACCCCCGTCCCTCCCGCCCGCCCGCCCGCCCGCCGGCGCCGGACACGCTGAGCCTCTTCTCTTGGGGCGCTCTTCCCCTTGGCCGACCGTCTCATCCCGCGCAACTTGGGGACGGACAGTGGCCGTTTGGTGTTGAATGTTCCCCTCGGAGAGCGCATGGCTGCGGAAGCGAGGTGCGGGCCGGGCCCCCGAGGGGCCGCCGTATGGGAGGCGGTGGTGCTCCTGCTGTGCTTGGGGGTCCCGACCGGGCGCCCCTACAACGTGGACACCGAGAGCGCGCTGGTTTTCAAGGGCCCCCCCGACACCCTGTTCGGCTACTCGGTGGTGCTGCACAGCCACGGGGCGAACCGCTGGTGAGTGGGGTCGGAGGCGGCGCCCTCGGCATCTCAGAGCGGCGAGCGAAAGGCGCCTCGGGGATTCCCTGCCCGGTTCAAACTTTCCTCCCTCCGCGGGAGGCAGGAGGGGAACCCTGCGACGGCCAGCTCGCTAGAGGAGTGCTCGGGAAACTAACTTATCTTGGGGTGGCAGCACCCGGGCTGCGTTCTGGCGCCAGGCCCTGGAGTTTGGGGTGGCGGGTTGGGTGCGCGGAGTGGTGGGCGGAGGAGTCCGTGAAGACCCGGAGTTCAGTGGCCAGCACGGCTCACGTCTGCGCGCACGTGCCCATTGCTCACTTTAGGCTCGTAGTCGGGGCGCCCACGGCCAGCTGGCTCGCCAACACTTCAGTGGTCAATCCTGGGGCGATTTACAGATGCAGGATTGGAAAGAACCCAGAGCGGACGTGCGAACAGCTCCAGCTGGGTGAGTTGGACCTGGGGCCGGGAGCTCGTGACCCCCTCCCCCCAACACACACACACACACACACACACACACACACACACACACACTTGTGAGCCCCACGGTAGCAGAAGTCCTGGAAAAACTGGTGTTGCCTATTCTAGTTTAAAGCGAATGATTTTCACTATTAACTCTACGCCATCTTCCCTTCTAAACATAAACGTGGTCTCCTTTCTGTCAATATTGTGCTCCCTTTTGCTTATGACAATGATTGCAGTACTCTGACCAAACTATGTGGAGAAAAATTTCTTATAAAACTTTCTCCTCACCTCTCCCCTCCGCGCCCCCCCCCCCGCCCCCGCAAAGTGTAAAACACATCTTAAAGTCTCTCAGCACGTTAAGGACAGGATCCAGCTAAGCCAAGACTTGAGAATTTTATTTCTATCTTTGACCTATCAGCCTTGTTAAAGAACAGGCTAAGGGGCAGATCAGGAATAGCAGTTGGAATTGATCCCATACCCTGTCATTTAGCCCAAGGGCTTTCTGAAAAAGAAAATGATACAGTTTTACTTAGATATGAAATGTAAAAGGAGAGCACAAGAAAAAATTGGCATCTCCACTGTTAATATGATTAAAATGAAGTTTAACGTATAATAATTTTTCTTTCCAAAAACTCCGATGTTAAATGGTTACCTCTATTTGAAATCATTTCTTAGTGTCTCTTCTTAGATTTGTGACAGCTTGAAAAATGCGTTCTGATGGGGGAGAGCAGAAAGTTCATGTTTCAAAGCCAAAAGCAAATTTGCTTTGCATAGACACATGGGGGAGGAAAGGGGAACTAATATCAATTCAGACCCTATCTTGCTTCAAACATGGTTAGGAACTGCTATATATGTTGCTTGTTTTCCGCAAAACACCACTGGATCATGGTCGGCATTGTTCTTGCTTTACACGTGAGGGCTCTGTGACTCAGAGAGTTGCAAGGACTTTTTCTAAAGTTATTCAGCTAGTGAATGGAAGATGGGACCTCAAGTCAAAGTCAGGTCTGCTTGGGTCCAAAGTCCAAGCCCTTTTCTCTCATGTGTGCATCTTCAGTGAAAATAAAATTCAATGACGAGTCCGATATGTTGTCTGCTGCGCTGATGAGTCATCTGTGAATGGTGAATAAAAGGTCATAATTGGTACCTTTTTCCTATTTATCTTTGCTATCAATGGACTTTTGGGATAAGCTAGTTACTGAATCTTTAACACTCCCCTCCCCCCATTTTTGGTAGTAATCTTTGCTTTTTCTCAAACTGGGAAGCGGCTTCCTTTCATTGAGAATGAAGTCAAATAGAGTATGCACATAATGGAAGTTTATTTTTGACTCAGCATCCGTAAGAGTATAGTAGGAGTTGTCTGCAGTGTGTAGAATAGGCCCCAGCCTCTCATTAAGCATCTTCCATCCCCAAAGGCAGACTAGGAAAGCATAACATATTCACAGACCTATCCATTTGGAATAATTCTGCAAAGCATAATTTTCATTGCATGAGAGACTTGTAGGATGAAGAATTAGGGAGCGGAGCAGACAGCCTTGATCTGCCAGAGGATCTTGACAAGGTCTCAGGAGGGAATGTTTTATTTTTGTTGTCCTGTCATAGTTTCCTGATTCATGACATTATAACTACTGGTATTTAGCTCCTACTTCCTGCCTGGAAGGGCACTGAATCTATTTCTAGATGTCTGTAGTTAACTGGAAAGATCCTGTCATAATATTATATAAAATTCAAAATTTAAGATAATAATACCTGCCAAAATTGAAGGAAAATCTAAGTTGATTGGGCACGTGGAGCATAGGGGTTGACTACAGAAATATCCACAGAAAAATGTGCACATGGTAGATGTTCAACAAACATGAATTAAGTGAAGATGTACTGGATGGATAAATGAATAAAAGCAAAGTGAAAGTTTGATTGTCATCGACCTGATTGGTGAATAAGAGAATTAATTAGAAATGACAAGCCAAAGGGATATTTTTAACTTTTAAATTTTTGATCAATAAAAAGGTTTCTACTGAGATGAAAGGCAAAAAGGAAGACAAGATTTCTAGTCAGTCAACTGGTTGAAACACTAATAGCTGTAGTAATAGCTATGAACATTTGCAAAAGAGTTGACTGAAATTACTTCTCATGTAACATTTCAAACGATATATCTTCTCTTCCTTATATAAAGAAATCGTGTGTTTCAATTCAGCACAGACTCAGAAGTAACTTGAAGCTGTAAAATAAGGGATTGAGGATAATGTCTAGAAAGGAAACACTGAAAATGATACATCGGTAACTAAAGACATTTACAGATTCTCAGGTTTGTGGACTATGTAGTATTTTTTATGAAGAATTTTCAAGGAAAAAATACATACACAATCGTCTATATAAGGTGGCTTCAGTTTTTCTGTCTCAAATATGGGTGGCTATAACATATGCAAAATGCTTAGCTCAGTACCTGACATACAACTGACATTCAAAAAATATTTATTTTTTGTCTCTATTTTCTACTTAAATCTATATCTGCATGTTATCTGTTATAGTAGGCAGGTTGAGGTTATAAATAGGGACAGTTAATAGATGAAACCAAAAGTTAAATGTGTAAATGAAAAGGTAACAGTTGAAACACAATGAAAAATATTTTTTGTTGGCCCAACCGAAAAATCTTATAATAACTAAAGATTCAGCTATGACTGCCATGTCATAAAATGTTTTCTTTCATTCATGGCCTAATTTGCTATCAAAGAGATGAAGTTGAAAGATCTCTTAAAATGGTGCCAATCTCCTACACAATTCAAAGTGCTATCTACATGGACTAGTCTTTAGGTCTCAGAATTTCAGATCAAAGTTTGATTCAGACAGACTCCTTCCCTCAGAAGAGGAGTCAATACCCTTCCCCCCTATCTCCTAACCCCTCTTCCCTGCAGTGGCTAATGTTGTCCCATACTATGGTATATTCACTGTAGTCATAATCAGAAGTGAGCAGCAGATGCCTATTTATCTAGAATGTTCAGGGTATGAGATGTTGAGAATCAGATACCCCTTTTAGTGAAGTGAATTGACTGTAGAAGAGGTGCATTTCTTCCTGTGTGCAAACAGGCTTCTTCCACCTTCCTGCCTGACTAAGAAGTGTCTCTCCCCTCACTTCCTTGGTACTGCTCTCTGTGAACCAGAGGAAGGTAGTCTCTCCATCAGGAGGGTTTGAATCCAAACTTGTTCATGAAGACTCCGTGTCTGGGGAGGCCATAGTGATTTCCACAGGTTCAGTTGCTTTTCCACTCAGGTGCTTTGTATCCTTGCTAAGTTTTTTAAAAGGAAACTTTGATCACAGATGGTTGCTAAATTAAGGCATCACAAATAATGACTTCATTAATGTATTTATCCATTTCCAGTATTTGAACAATTAGAACATAATAAAATACATAAATGGCTAAAAAATTATACTAAAAAGATTACCTTTATTTGGTCATTCAAAAGGAATACTAGATCTTTCATTACTTTGAAGTTGCCACTAGTAGCATTATACGTGTGTGTTTGGGTGTGCATACGTGTGCACACACACACACACACACACACACACACTTGTCTGGGTAATAGAGGCTAAAATTATACAATTACACTGTCCAGTACAGTAGCCACTAACCACATGTGGCTATTGAGCACATGAAATGTGGCTAGTTTGTAGTGAGAAGTACTGTAGGGCAAATTACATTCTGGATTTTGAAAACTTAGTACCAAAAAAAAAAAAATACATACACACACACACACATACATATACGTAAAATCTCTTAATTTTTTTTTTTAAATTTTTTAATTTTATTTATGGCTGTGTTGGGTCTTCGTTTCTGTGCGAGGGCTTTCTCTAGTTGTGGCAAGCGGGGGCCACTCTTCATCGCGGTGCGTGGGCCTCACTATCGCGGCCTCTCTTGTTGCGGAGCACAGGCTCCAGACGCGCAGGCTCAGTAATTGTGGCTCACGGGCCTAGTTGCTCCACGGCATGTGGGATCTTCCCAGACCAGGGCTTGAACCCGTGTCCCCTGCATTGGCAGGCAGATTCTCAATCACTGCGCCACCAGGGAAGCCCCTCTTAATTTTTTAGATATGGATCACATGTTGAAATAAATGTTTTGAAACTAATATTGATTACATTTTTAAATGAAAATATTTTGGATGTATTAGGTTAAAGAAAATATATTATTAACATCAGTTTTACTTTTTAATGTGACTACTGTAAAATTATTTCATATGTGACTTGTATTATGTTTCTGTCGGACAGCACTGTTCTAGAGAAACATAACTTCCCTATGTAAAATAACACTAACTTTTTAGCAGGTGCCTTCCCAGTGTCTATGCATAAAATGATTGGAATTTTCACTTTTCTAGACCAATGTTGTATAGTTACTAGACCTTTAAGCTCTCTCCTTGTACCTCTTTTTCTTACTAGAAAGAACAGTGGTTTATTAAGTTAGTCATCATTATTCCCCTTCAGGTTTCTTTCTGGAAATTATATTGCCTTAGCCAGCCTCCTGGTTTATATTACATAACCTACTTGGAGGAGGTTCAGTTAATTAGCATTTGTGTCATTAAACTAATGATTACCTCACTCTCACTTCTGCCTGATTTGTAGGAATTATTAGCTTAACATTAAAAGGCAAACCTCTCACTGTTGAAACTTCAAATATGTCCTTGATTACTTTCCTTTTCTTTCTCATTTGTGATACTCTTTAAATTGTAGCTTATGAAGATGATGTTGATACAGACTGGTCATTTTGAAAAATCACCCCTGAACAGAGGTTGTTATGCTAATTATGCACAAAATTAAGACAGAGAGCTTCATGAATTAGCCATCATATTACAAGAATTGTTTCCTTATTTCCAGCAATTTCCCAAACTCCATCTCTAAAAGAATGGTTTCCACCTAATTTAAGAGATGAGATTTTCTAAAATGTATTTTAGTTTTTGCCTAAAGTTTACTTGACCACTGGGTGATATTTCTAATGACTAAAAAATCTCTCCCTTTGGCAGCAGTTCTTGGGCCAGATATGGTAATCCATTGTGCTTGTAGGTCATTTATTGAGGGATGTCAAAGGGTGAGAACCTGGGCATACAAAAGGAACATGGCCCTTGCCCCAAGGGGTTTACAGTCTATAGGTTAGGTTATTATAAGAAAGCATGGTGAGAAGATCTAATCTATTTAGGAGATTAAGGTGATGTCTTCCTAAGAAATTGATGTTCTAGTGGAAAACTGAAAAAAAACAACAACAACAACAAAAAAATCAAGAGTCAGCCAGAGGAAGAGGTTATGGGAAAGGGTGCCAGACAGAGCAAACAGTGTGTATGAAGACCCTGAGGTCTTTGAGAGGGCAGCGTCTTTGGACTGAAAGAAAAATGCATACAGTTGAACTGTGGAGTGTGAAGTGGTGATAGGTTGGAGAAGTAAGCAGGGATTATTTGTGTTACAGCTTGGTAAGCTCTCTGGCAGCTGAAGAAGCCCTGGCTGTCAGCATGCTCATGTGTGGTTTCACACTCTTCCTCGGCGTGTGCACAACGCAGTGGAGGCTGGTGCTGGGTGTGGGGCTGGGGGTAGCAGATGCACAGTTGGAGCTGTTGGCTGCAGATGGGCGTTGTGGTGCTGAGCAACAGAAGGCAGAGCCTGACTCAGGCCCACAGAAACTTACAGGGGCCCCGCTGTCCGTGTGCTCCCCCATGGCTGCACACTTTCCCCTGGGCGTGTGCACTGCAGTGAAGCTTGGTGACGGGCAGCGGGCTAGTGGCATGCAGATGCACAGCTGTAGGGCCGAACCCTGAGCCCGGGCGCAATGGTGGGGTCCGCCACAAGGGTCTAGGCTGGTGTCTTGCACTTGGGCTTTGGTGGGTACAGGGAGGGGCTCAAGCGGCTGGCTTCTTATACTAGGGTAGCCATAGAGGCCTGGGATGACTGGTGTTGTGGTTTCTGGGCTTTTCAGTGAGAGAAAAGGAAGTAGGGAGGAGCCCAGGCGTCAATTAACACTAACACCTGTGTGGCAAAAGCTGGCAAGATCTGCAGGGGGTCCACAGTGGCTGTACTGGCCTTTGGCTTAGCCAGTGCTGAAATCTGCTCTTTTCCTGCAGAGCAGGTCTCCGTGAACTGGACTTTGTAATTATTAAATGAGAGAGATGATAAAGAAGGTTTCAAAATGTTACCCGAGGTTCTGACTTGGGCTGTTGGATAGATGATGGTGCCATGTCCTGTGAGATGTAAAAGTAAATATCTGGAAATCAGTTCGATGTATGGGTCTGGAGGGCAGGGGAGGTCTGTAGGGGCAGTTCAGAGTTGAAGGTAATTGGCATAGAGACGGTAATCAAAGCCATGGAGGTTAATGAGTTTAACCTGGGAACTCTCTAGGCTGAATAGATCATCAGGCCCAGGAGAGATCCCAGAGGCTTCCTACAGCTTGAGAGGCGACTAGAACACTGTTGCTCAACTCTGGCTGCAAGCTAGATTCTCCTGCAGAGGTTTAAGAATACCAGTGCTGGTGGCCTCCTCCTGAACTAATAAAATCTCTGGGGGTGGGTCTAGGGTAGGATATTGTGATTTGTAATAAAAATATATTGGTATATTTGGTCTTCACCCTCATTTCTGGCACAGAGATCCTAAAAGCCTTGGAGTTTTCTAGAGTGATAAAAATATCTTTTGTTATGTCAGTGAGGTGACTTTAGGACCTAAGGATGTGGCTGGTTGCCAGTGGAACCAACCATATGATTAGATGGTTGGAACTTTCATTTCTATCCCCCTGACCTCCAGCAAGAGAAGAGGGGCTGGAGGTTGAACCAGTTGCCAATGGTCGATGGTTTAATCAATCATGCCTATGTAACGAAACCTCCATAAAAACCCACAAGGACAGGGTTGGTGAACACGTGGAGATTTAGGACTAGTGGTGCATTCAGAGAGGACCTGGAAGCTCCCTGCAAGTTCCTCATGCCTTGCCCCATGTGTCTCTTCCATCCGGCTGTTCCTGAGTTACCTCCTTTTATAATAAACTGGTAATCTAGTAAGTAAAATGCTTCTTTGAGTTCTGTGAGCCGCTCTAGCAAATTATTCAAACCAAAGGAAACTTCAATAGCTGGTGGACTTGAGATTGGCATCTGAAGTGTGTGTGGGGGGGGGGAGCAGGGGTATGGGAGGAAAGCAGTCTTTTTAAATTTTTCATCTATTTTAATCAGCTATTAAACAGATACACCTGGTGCATTTTTACCTTTCAGGTTTCTTTTAAAAGTTCTATTACCCATGAAGGAAGTTTTGTGTTAATTTATTAAAGTTGCCTAAATTTCCTAATACTATAGAAGATAGTCACAAATTACTCTATGATAGTAAGCTATTTTTTGGTGTTGCTCAGTAATGCACTGTATTTATTTATTTTTCTTTTTGTACCTTTTGACTCCCTTCACCCATTTCTCCCTCCCCACCCCCGCCTCTAGCAACTACATATCTGTTCTATCTACGAGCTTGTTTTTTTTTTTTTCTTTTTTTTTAGATTCCACATATAAGAGAGGTCATACAGTATTTGTCTTTCTCTATCTGACTTATTTCACTTAGCATAATGTCATTGGGGTTCAGTCATGTTGTTTCAAATGACAAGATTACATTCTTTTTTATGGCTGAATAATATCCCATTGCATATATGTACCACAATTTCTTCATCCACTCATCCTTCAGTGGACACTTAGGTTGTTTCCCATCTTGGCTATTATAAATAATACTGCAATAAATATGGGGGGTACATAATATGTTTTTGAGTTAGTATTTTCATTTTCTTCTGATAAATACCCAGAAGTGGAATTGTTGGATCATATGGTAGTTCTATCTTTTATTTTTTGAGGAACCTCCATACTGTTTCCATAGTGGCTGCACCAATTTACATTCCCACCAACAATGCACATCCTTTTTCTCCACATCCTCACTAACATTTGTTATCTCTTGTCTTTTTGATAATAGCCATTCTGATAGGTGTGAGGTAATAGCTCATTGTGGTTTTGATTTGCATTTCCCTGATGATTAGTGATGTCGAGCATGTTTTTATGTACTTCTGGTCCATCTGTATGTCTTCTTTGGAAAAATGTCTATTCAGGTCTTCCACTCAGATTGTTTGCTTGTTTTGCTATTGAGTTATATGAATTCTGTATATATTTTGGATATTAGCCCCTTATCAGATATGTAATTTGCAAATATTTTTTCTCATTCAGTATGTTGCCTTTTCTGTACAGAAGTTTTTTAGTATAATGTAGTCCCACTTATTTATTTTCGCTTTTGTTGCTTTTGCTTTTGGTGTCAGATTTAAAAAATCATCACTAAGACCTATGTCAAGGAGCATGTAGGACTGAACCCTTAACCTGTGGGATCTGACATTATCTCCAGGTTAGATAGTGTTACAATGGAGTTGAATTGCAGGACACCCACCTGGTATCAGAGAATTGCTTGTTGATGATGTGGAAAAACTTCACACACATACGTTGGAATTGGGTGCAGAACCCTTAGTAGTGCATCAGGAATTTCCAAAGGTCCCCAGATGATTCCAATATTCATCCATGGTTGAAAACCATTGGAGAAGAAAAAAGAGCCTGAAAAATAGATTGAGAAGGAAAAGCCAAAGAGGTAGCTAGGAAATCAGGTCAATGTGGCACTATGGAAGTAGAGGAATGAGAGATTCTATAAAGAGGTGAGTGGTTGGCATTATCAAAAGTTGCCAAGAGGTCAAGCTAGGTAAGAACTTAGGAGGTTTCGTTGGATTTGGAGAGAATTGGTTCATTAGTAACCTTGGTAAGACCAGTTTTAGTGGTGATACCAGACTTCAGAGGGTTGAGAAGTGAGGAGTGTGAAAATATTGTTGGCAGATGTCAACTCTTTTAACTGGGTTCTTCCTTTATTTATTAAATAAATTTTATCAATTACTTATGCTAGTACTGGGAATAGAAAGGTGGCTAAGATGGCTAAAGCCCTGAAAGAACTCAGTGACAGGGGAAACAGGGAAACAGATAATTACCTACAAGAAAATGTAACATGCATAATGATAGAGACACACAATGGGGAGAAGAAAATGTTTGGATGATGAGAGAAGTTTTCCTGGAAGAGTAATTGAGCCAGTTCTGACCAGTTTTGACGAGCATGTAGTAGAATCTCAGTGAATGTGAAATGGATGGGTGCATTTCTCAGATTTGGGTGGGATCCTCTGGGGTTTGCTGTATATTTCAATATTGTTCCAAAAGGTCTAGGCCAGCCTTGGGTTCCAGACTCTGCCTACTCATACCAGGCAATCTAAAGAATACACACTCCTGAGATAGGAAGCTTGGAACTGACTGTCTTTAAAACAAGGGGATTTTAATTTTGGGAAGAGCTGGAGATATCAAATTAAATATGGAAGTGGACTTGCAAGTGACAGAACTGGGCTCAGTAATGCAGTGTGTTGATTCTGATGCTCTCAGTTTATCCCCAAGAATTTTTTTTTAATGATTTGAAATCTTTTTCATATAATTTATATGAAATACTGTAATTCTCAATGAATATGTTCAGAAGTAGTAAGAGTATAGATTTAGTTATCAAATCTCTTTTGCAGGAAATATTTTGTGAAGTGGATTAGACATGTCCTTTTAAAATTATACCCTTTGCAGAAGTCTCTTGTCAATATCTACCCTCTGTGAAATCTTTCTAGGTCTACCTCACCCCAGCGTTATTCTCTGTTTTCTTGTGACCATTTTCTGGTATTTATTAGAATATCATTATTTTGTCTGCAAATCATTGTCTCTGCAACATCTTATCCCACCGTTTAAACTTTGAATGAAACGATGTCCTCTGTTATTGGTAACCCCTCATCTCAGTCGATCCTACATTCATTGGTACAGAATGATGCCATGGACTCCCTGACTGATTTTTACGTTTCTCACATATTTTTAACCTGACCTCCTCCTCCATCCTACCCTGTGAATTCCAAAACCAGGCTCAGAACTTCAATATTGACCACTGAGCATTAAGTGAGGGCAGGTTTCCCTGGAGTTTTTTTTCTGTTCACATTTTTGCATTATTCTTGTTTCAAAGACACTCAAAATGGTATCTATATATTAGTGATACTTTTTCAAATGAACGCTTAAGTCTAAGAGATTAGTTGAAAACCATGGAAGTAGAGAATTTTCTTTCCTTATTTTCTAATGTTGGAAGTTAATGTTATATAATAAGTTATTGTAGAAATAGAATTAGAATAGGATTATTAATAATGTTGATACTTGGATTCACTCCCTGATTAACAGTTAAAAGTACTAACAGCAAATCATTGTAAAGTGGTGTAGGGTGGTGGATAACAGTATGGGTTTGAATCCTTCCTTCCCCCCTTATAAGTAGTGTGACTTTGGGCAAGATGCTTAATCTCCCTTTGTATCAGCTTCTCCATCTGTGAAATTGGGATAATGATAATAATACCTGCCTCATAGGGATATAACGAAAATTAAATGACTTACTATACATGTTTACATGTATTAAAAGTGTGCCTGGCACATACAAAGCATATAATGTGTTCTTTATTATATAAATAATTATATAATTATTGTAAGACAACATTCCTTCTTTAAATTTTGCACAGCAAATATATCCGTTGCTGTACATTCTTCTGCTGTACTTAGTAAAAATACTTGTATAGGTTTTCTGTAGGAATTTAAAGAAGTTTGGGCCTAAGGCACCTGGAGGAAACCCCAATCTTAGGTTCAAGCTCACAAGCAGGATGGTTTTCTAGGGTTCTGAAGTCTAGTGATGTCTCAGGATCAACTCAGATTCATAAAATTGCAACCATCAAGCTTGCCTCTACTGCCAGAACTTGTTCACCTCTGTGTGGAACTCTCTTCCTAAATACAACACAGTAAAATAAATACAATTATTAAATAAAAAATGTAATTAAAATAAAATGAAATAGAGGACTTAAATAGCTGGCTTTTTCAGGCCTATGATTATAGGAGCTGTTTCTCACATACATTGAGCATGATTATCAGCCATTATCAGAGTTTTATTAGGAAGTCAGAGAATATGACACTTAAACATATTTTTCCAGAAAAAAAATACTTCGAGAATGGTTTCTAATTTTGATGTTTAATTTGATATTTTGACTCTTGTTTGCCCCTAGATGACTTGGAGGAAGTGGTCTTGGAAGTTTAGTACTTTCATGTCCCATATCTCCTGTAAAACTTGGGTGTTTTACTTTTCATTACTCCAAGTTATTGTTATTGCTGTTAAATTCATGAACATCACTGCTACCTTTCGGAAACATCTCTACCACATTTTATTAGATGTGTGGGAAAAGTACACAGTTTAATATAATAAAAATAATATGATGAATTTAATGGTAATTAGTGTTTGATAAGAAACAAAAACAAGGGGCCATTTGGCTTAAAGAGCTGAAGGCAGCCTGCTGACCCAACCTCACGACATTGTGAGCTCCCTCTGCTGGTGTGTCCACATCAATGCAATGTGGGTACCCTGGGGAGCAGAAGCATTTACCATTTAATGAACACCTACTAGGCGCCAGGCAGTCTTGTATGCACAGGCACAAACTTTGTGTAATTTTTATAACCCTCCAATGGTAGGCCTTGTAATCTGGTCATCTTTGAATTGGTTTATTTGCTTTTAATCCCATATATTTTTTTCTATATTCTGAATCTTGGTAAATGAAGGAATGGTATGATTATTTTCACTCGGTAATTATTGCTTCTACAAATAAAGATATCTTGCATGAATGAACATAGAATCTTCACAGAATCTTTATAGAATCTTTATAGAACATAGACTAGAACAAGGGTCATTTATTTTTCAGGATTACTTAAGAAAAATTTCTAGTGGAAGAGTTTGAAAATACAGGACTCATCTTTCAATGGAATAGAGCTTCACGTTAAAAAAAAAACTGGTGGAAGTAAGGTCTTTCACTATTTTTCTGAAACTTGAAAATTATGTCACATCTTTTGAAAGATCACATAAATGCATGTGTTGTCTTAGTAGCCAGAAGGCCAGTCTGAGAGCCCCGATCAAATGTCTGAACTGTTGAGGCCACAGCCCAGTGATGCAGGCAGATAAACCAAACTTGTCATTGCATCCAAAAGTCCCAGGCTCCCCTACCCACAAAGTGTGTCACTCAAGCTGTCGAAAGGTTACAGAAAGAAGACCTTTGAGTCTGGTCTTTCCCCTTGGTCCTTCCTCAGTAGAAATGCCAAAATATTGAGAACTGATCTCAGTTGAGGAAAAGGTCAGAGTAAGATAGGGACCAAGTAAGTAACATTTTTTGTGAACACTAGAAAGTTGACTGTATAGTCTGTGGGCAGACTTGTGATATTTTACACACTTTCAGCTGAAGAAAAGGTTTAGAAAGTAAAATTTATCCAGATAATTCATACGTCTGAAATATATGTACAGTTCTATTGTATATACTCCAGATTAGTGGAAAGTAACTACTTTTAGATCTTCAATTTCTAAAAGTTTTTGATTTCCTTTTTTTAAAAATTCTTTTCCATTATGGTTTATTACAAGATATTGAATATAATTCCCTGTGCTATACAGTAGGACCTTGTTGTTTATTTTATATGTAGTATTTTGTATCTGCTGATCCCAAACTCCTAGTTTAGCCCTCCCCGCCCTTTCCCCTTTCGTAACCATGAGTTTGTTTTCTGTGTCTGTGAGTCTGTTTCTGTTTTGTAAAAAGTTCATTTATATCATATTTTAGATTGCACATATAAGTGATATCATATGATATTTGTCTTTCTCTGTCTGGCTTACTTTACTTAGTATGATAATCTCTAGGTCCATCCATGTTGCTGCAAATGGCAGTATTTCATTCTAAAAGGTTTTGATTTTTGATTCTAGTCTTTTCTATTTACCAGCCCCATGGATTTGGGCAAATTACTTCTTTAAGATTCTATTTCCTCACCTGTAAAATGGGATTGATAACACTGTCCTCTGTAGCTACTGTGAGAAATAAATGAGTTAATGTGTATGGTAAGGGCTCGCTGACAGTGATATGCCACAAATATGTCATGGAGGAGGATATATACCATGACATATGCGCAGCTTAATCGTATCTTTAGCTTAATCCTTAAAATAATAATGTCAACATCAGCTAACGTTTGCTTGCTTTCTCTGCCAGGCTCTAGCCCGAGCCCTTCACATATACCTCATTTAGTCCTCAAAATCCTTGCAGAACCCCTCTGAGACAGGCACTTCCTGGAGGCCCAGCTAATTCTCAGTCCTAAATCATCCTACTCACATATCGCACTTTGTAAAGATCTTCAAACCTGCAAACGCTGTTTTCCTTCAGACCATCTGTTACTGTCTTAAAACTTAAGGGACTAATATTTTGGAAGTAGGAGAGAATAGTAGAGAAGGAAGAATTCTCCAAAGCTTAGCTCCCTGAGAGTTTGGTGAAAATTTTGTAGTAGTACCCTCTAGTAGAGGATTTTGTGGTGGTATAAGGGGTTTCAGAATTCCCTCCCTCAGCAAATATTTTGTTCCTGCCTACTGCATGTAAGGCCCTGTTCTGTGCTGTGGGAATGCCGCAGTTAACAAAATAGTCAGTCTGCCCCCATGGAGATGACAATCAAGAGCAAATATCTAGTCTTCCATAGTCTCTGTCACATTTTGGCACTTGGAAAAATGGCACTAAAACAGATGATGTGAATAAGAGCAAAAAAGACAAAGGGGGGGGGGGAAGTGGTAAAGAATGTACCTAATTGGCTTTGTACTAACATCCTTTGTATCCATCTATCAAAATTACTGCTTATTCACATTTATATACTCAGGTATGCACTGAAACAAAATCAGTAAGTGGAAATAAAAACTGAATAGTAAGCATACATCTTTATATTTTCTTTCCCAAATGAAAATCGAAAGAGAAAAAAAAGGAAAGAGAAAGATGGGCTTAATTTTTAGAATAAGGGGTATGGTTTTTATGTGCTTTATTTTTAATGTCTACTGGGAAAATGCGTTCAACTGTGCTAAGAATTAGTCATTCTAGTTATGTAAAAGCATGGAAAATTATCACACGTTAATTTCTTCTGACCTCTTTTATGTTAAACCATGTAAAGTACTTTTTTCAATTATGAGGCTGATTTGATTTTCTGAGTTTAGATCAGTAATGTATGAGCTGAATTGAAAACCAGATTATAAATCATTTCAGCATGACATTTGGATAAAATATAAAGATAATCTGCATTTATTTATGGTGTTCTGTCAGGGAAATTCATGAGAATTAGCTTTCTCATGACAGTTCTAATAATCATCATTTCTGACCTAATTAGAAATACTGTATTTCCACATGAAGAAAATTGGCTTAATATTTGATATCCTGTTACAATATTTAGGTGAAACCAAGGAGGGTAAAAAGGTATTACTACTATTTTTCTAAATGGAGTAGTTCCTTTCAAATATAACACAGGAAATGGCGTAACCATGTACATTGCAGAGCAGTTGCTCACAAGCCCAGCTGCGCACTACTGTTACTGAGGAGCTGTTTGAAAAATTCTGATGTCTGGCTCTCAACCCAGGCACGTCAAATCGGAGCCTCTGGGAGTGGGACCAGGTGTCAGTATTTGTTCCAAACTTTTCCCCCCCACCATCACCCCAGGTGATCCTCATGTCCAGTCAGGGCTGAGAACCACGAGAAAAGGCATGGCCTCCAGAGCAAGGAGGTTAAGGAAAAGCTCTGGAGGGGCCCTGAGCATAAGCTGGTGATGTGAAGGGCTGACCTCTATGCCAAGATTCTGCAGGCATTACAGAAGTAAAGGTGAAAAGTTGCTAGAAATGAAGACCCAGATCAGTAGTGGGGATTTATAGGCTGTTCTTTGAACTAATTTTGTCTGGTAACCAGTGCTGAAAGTACCTCAGGATTCTCTTTGCTGTTGGGTGCTACTCTGTGGCAGAAGCGGTATTAGGAAGTGGAAAGAAGAAACCTGTATAAGCGTGAGTCTGTATGTCCACAGACTAGAGTTATCTAAGTGTGTGACTCTAAGTGTGAGAATCTGAGTAGTGATGACATTGTGATGTCACCTGGTGAGGCTAAAACTAAAACAGAAAGGATGCAATGGGGAATAATCTGTGGACACAGAAAACAGTTTAATAACATAAGAGTTTCTCTAGTTTTCATTTTAAATTTTTATTTATTTATTTATTTAATTTTGGCTTTGTTAGGTCTTCGTTTCTGTGCGAGGGCTTTCTCTAGTTGTGGCAAGCGGGGGCCACTCTTCATCGCGGTGCGTGGGCCTCTCACTATCACGGCCTCTCTTGTTACGGAGCACAGGCTCCAGACGCGCAGGCTCAGTAATTGTGGCTCACGGGCCTAGTTGCTCCGCGGCATGTGGGATCTTCCCAGACCAGGGCTCGAACCCGTGTCCCCGGCATTGGCAGGCAGATTGTCAACCACTGCGCCACCAGGGAAGCCCTAGTTTTCATTTTAAAATCTACAAATAAGAGAGCTCAGCTAAGAAACAGATGACAATTCACAGTTTTTGTGCATAAGAACTTTTGGGCCATTTTCTTCAGCAATTTACGTGGTACTTTTTGGTTCCAAACTGTTGTATGTTTACTACGTACATATTATTAGATGTTTTTAGACATTGGGGTGGCATCTCTAGAACAGTAAATTTGTTTCTAAATATTGGCCGTAATCTTAATGAAACTGTCCATTAAATATACCACATTTTAACAGAGATAATGTGTTATTTGTGAACTCTGTCCTCTCCTGTCCTTAATTTTCCTCCTGCACAATTGCTTAGTTAACTGAGTGTTGACTATAATTTTAGAAAGACTTTGGTATTTTCCGAGAAGATACTTTGTTGAAGTATCTATTGGGATAAGTAATAACTTCACCTTCAGGTAGACGAATCTACCATTTATCATCTACTTTTTTTTTTTTTTTTTATCATCTACTTTTGACATTAGTAAAAAAAAAAAAAAGTAGCTGGCAATTTTAGTAAAAAGTCAAACTGAAATTTGCATCACAATGAAAATTAAAATTTGTTTGTCATTCTTTCACTTTCTTTCAATTACGTTGGCATTGTGTAGCCACAGTAACAACTTTCTATGTTAGACCTTACCCATTCAGTACTACAATATAATTGTCTTTCCCTTCCTTCTCCCTTATTCCTTCCTTTCTTTATTAACTTGAATATAGAAACCTAATGCTTCCACCTGGGCCATCCTTGATCAAGGTTTGGGCTGCAGCAATCTCCCCTTCCCATTCCAAGTAGACATTGTTAATCAACCCCAGCATTCTTTTTCCAGACAGATCCTTAGTCGTATTCCTCTGTCTCATGCTCTTGGCGGGCACTACCAATAGGTGGGAGTTGACATTACTATTCTCCAAGAAAATTGGCCAAAAAAAGATTATCCATATACCATCATAACAATGTTCCAGATCATGAGAATCACCTGGGGTAATCAGGGCCTCACCTGGACCAACTAAATCAATCTCCAGAGATGGGGCTGGGAAACTTTCTTCAGTTTAGCTGTGTTGAAGGGTTGGTTTGTCCTGAACAACATTTTAAGAGAATGAACAAATGTTCATAAAATGTATGCACAAATATCTTTCCACACTCCTTAAAATCTCTCTTACCCAGGAGACTTACTGCAAATAATTTCACTTTCTAATACTAACCTCATCTATGAAGGTATTCTGAGTTTGCCCAGGAAGCATTATCTAGGGGTCAAGGTTATAAGTGCTTGATGATTTAGAGTGTGGTCCCTATCAGTGTATGAAAACTTGGTACCAAAATTAAGTTAAAAAAAAAAAAGTTCCATGTCCTTATCCAGTCAAATTGATGCAAATGTATTTATCTGCCTTTGGCATGGAACTGTCATGTGGCAATTGAAGTGGGTGGAAATAGCGAAAGGAATCTCAATATACTGCATCTTATTCTCCCCCAAAATCACTTACTTGAAATCACATTTAACACAGGATCCCAGCTACAAAGCAAATAAGTCACTTTAACAAAAACAAAATTACTGGGATGATCACTTTTTCTTGCACAGTTTAGAAGTATTACCCGTGTGTAATATTTTATTTTTGGCTTTCTGGCTATTCATGCCTTTGTGAAAGTCCCTATTGAAGTTTTCTCTTTACTAAAATAATCCAGTTTTTCAAAGTCTTTTTTTCTTTGTTGAAAACGTCACAATCCACTAAATGTAAACCATAGGGCAGTTTGTTTTAAATGCTGGCATTATTAGTATGTTAATTATACACAGCTGCTTTCCACATGCTCAATCATCACCTCCAGCTTCAACAAACTGTGACTTAAATGCTGAGGACCATATTGTAGTCCTTCTATTCGTAATGTCTCTGTACAAGAAACGTTTAAGAAAAGTTGTCTGGAAATGTTGCTTACATTGCTAGATAAATGATCAAAACAAAGATGACATTCTTTGCCAAGTATTACACAATGCAGTTGGACTTGCACAGCCAATGTTGTTTTAAACTGGTTTCCCCTCTCTTAGTCATGTTGGTCAGCTATCTCCTATATCAAGGCCATCTCTTCCTGGTGTTACCAGTCAGAGGGCATTCCTACAAACAAAAATCACCTGTGAGAGAACAATTATGTTGGCACAGATTAACTGACGGTTACCCCAACAATGTGCACCAAATATATGATGACAGGGAAGCAGGGAAAGGGGGTATTCCACAGAGCGCTGAAGGAAAAAACACTGGGAATAAGCATGCGTGTTTGTTTGCTCTTGTAGAATAATACTGTTTTCAAGATAACTGATGATAAAATTATTTTCAAATGCTGTAGGTAGCCCTAATGGAGAACCTTGTGGAAAGACTTGTTTGGAAGAAAGAGACAATCAATGGTTGGGGGTCACGCTTTCCAGACAGCCAGGAGAAAATGGCTCCATCGTGGTAGGTTATTGAAATTAGTCCACTGATCACATCGTGAAATCAGATACCCTGGGTGTGACTTTCACATCATGTGGTCTACTTTTATGTTTTATTCAGACTTGTGGGCATAGATGGAAAAATATATTTTACATAAAGAATGAAAATAAGCTCCCCACGGGTGTTTGCTATGGAATGCCCTCTGATTTACGAACAGAGCTGAGTAAAAGAATAGCTCCATGCTATCAAGGTAAGGCATGATTTTGATATTAACTGGATCAAGAGAAATAAGTGAATGCCTTTAAAAATGTTTCTTCAGTTTTCAATTTTGGATGTTTGGTTTGGGGTGGGAGGATCTTTGAAATAGCTATGTTTCCTTTAACTACTCAAGAGTATTATTTCCTTTTTTACCCAATTGCAGTTGTTTTAATTTTCAAAAATGTACTGTGTTTTTAGGACTAGGAATTCTACAATTTAATTTGAATAATTCTAGCATCTAGTTTAGCATTCCCACTTTAGCATTAAGTATATTTTCTATTCAGTATAAGTGAGTCTAATGCCCAGCAAGTGCAGGACACTTAAAATCATGAAATAGATTGAAAAATATGAGCAGAAGCAAGAAAATTGTTTAAGTTTCTTGCTTTACCTTTAGCTTCCAGCAAGATTTAGAAAGATTCAAAGTATAAATGTAAGCAGATCTTTCCCACTCACTGTCTTTTTTATTTCCTCAAATTTACTTGTTTTCCTTGAAATTGCAAGGGATTGGTATCTTAAGTTTGAAAGGTCTTTCCCATAAAAATTTTAGCTCATGGTTAGTGCATGCAGAGCTAGGACATAAACTGAAATGAGCAAAGTTAGAGGTAAATGTCAACAGAGTATTGAAAAAATGATACCTGCAACAGAACTAAAATTCTGAAAATGTGTCTTTGGAAAGAATAAAATATATATGAATGCCAAGTTCCAGTTTTTCTGACCAAAATGATTATCCCAGTGTCCAAAGGAAATTTCTATTACTTGACAAAACTTGGAGCAAGTATGCAAATTGAGTTGGTTTTATTAATATTGGAGTCTTTCCTCCCTGGAATTTGATATAATAGAAAAGATTATATCGTCTATATTCCTAATTTGCCTTTGAATGCCAAGAAGAAAAAAGGTGAATTTTAACTTCTCCATTGCAGTAAAACTTACTCTGGCTATTATCCTCTTTTTCATAATAGTTTATGGTTTACACTTTAAAACATTTCACAGTAGAGGCCTCTCTCCCTGGCTGTAGCGGCCTTCATGGTCATTTGGGGTCTTGCAGTCTCTCCATAATGCAAACCTGACCAGCCTGAGTCATAATCTCCAGTTCAGATGAGGCCTTTTCCCTTGTGAACTTGGTTCCCTTTAAAATCAAGTGTGCAAGTGTTCGACAATAGGAATTAGCTGTATAGGCTGAAGGAAACCTGTCAAAAGACAGTCTAGTAGAGATGCAAGCTAAAGACACCCCTCAACTGCAGCACCCCTTCCCACCTAGCTGGCCCCATGTCTGGGGCTTTTAATTGCCCCAGCAACCACTTCTGACTATTCTACTGGTGTGAAGTGATGCATTTCACCACTTAATGTCCTGCAACTCTTGTCCTGCTGCTGGCTGGTCCCTTCACAAAATGCTGGTGCCTCCCTGGGTGTAGATTTCAGTCCTGTACATTTTCTCATGTGTTCTCTGGGTGACTTTTTACATGGACATCCAATGTCCATGGATGACAATGTGCACCACCCCCAAATAAATATATATATATATACATATATATGTATGTATGAATATATATATATAAATAAATATATGTATAAATATATACCTAGCCACATTCTATGAAAAAAAAACATGATGGCAGAAACCTAAGACACCTAAAATTATGGTAGTATTTTTTAAATTAAAAAATGTGTATAGGACCAGAGAAGATATGAAAAAGAATGAAAAAGCATGACAGGGAGTGGTCATTATAAATGACTTAGCAATTTATTTAACATTTCTGGTTAGCAAAGCCAAAACGAAGATGTGGTCCTGTATCTTCATAGAGGTTTACTTATGTCAGTTCTTCAGGAAAAGCAAGTTTTGTGCCCTTAGTGAGTTTCACAAAGCAACCATTCATGGGGGCTTTGTAAGAAGAGATCCTCCATCTCCATGCAGATCTTGACTCTGTTATTTTCAGCCAGGCAAAAATCTAGGAAGCCTATTTTAAATGGAAACCTGAACTGGAAGCCACAAATCCTACCTCTGTCTTAGATACTCACCTGACAACTTTTTGAGTGTATGCTGCATGTTCTTCCCATGGAAAAGAGGCTGGGTAGATTTTTCTATTGCTATTTCACAAGGATATTTTGAAGATCAACATGGAAGAGATTTGTGACCTTAAATTTTGCCACTTACTATTTTTTTAAATAATACTGTAAAAGAGCTCTTGAAAGGTATACTTATAAGGATTTATAAATAAACAAAATTATGCAGATTTTGTCAGTTTTAAAATGAAATCTTGAATTGTTTTTCTACTTTATTTTAGATTATGTGAGGAAATTTGGAGAAAATTTTGCATCATGTCAAGCTGGAATATCTAGTTTTTACACAGAGGTAATTGTCCCAAAATAGCTGCTATGGATGTTTACATATAGAATTTTAATTTGACTTAGAAGATTGATACTGTGCGTTGAAGAAAAAATTGTATAATACCCAAATAGTATGTCTCTTAAATTTGAGTGTAATACAACTTAATTTTCACCACTCAATATTCGACATGTGTATTGATAAAATATTAATATTTAGATGGCTGTGTCACGCAAGACCAACTAAAAGTCTATACTAAAGAAGGTTACTTTTATGAAGAATTTAATAGAAATCAAAAGTAGCTGTAGTTATTTGTTAATTTAAGCATTGAAAATATCTAGGTATGTTATATATAGTTATTAAATTGGGGGGGAGGAAGCGTATGAGTTAACACTTTTCATTAGAAGTGTGAGAACTGGGAGATTTAAGAACTTAATAATATCCTCTTAAATGAGATATGGTCCCAAACTCTATTATTCTTTTTCTAACACTATCACATACACAGTGAAAGATCACAATTGTACTCAACTCCTAAATCTCCCAGTTTCTCTCAACAACCCATTATGAAGTTATGAATGTTTTCTAAATCTTTGTAGACAGGTTGTATCAAGCCTTGGGTTAACAATTTCCATAAGTATTGCCTAGTATGGAAAAATAATAATGTTTGCTTACTTTATATTTAAATTGACTTTTTTTTTTTTCAAAGTTTGGATTGTTTAGGAAATTTAGAAATGTTACATAGCTTTAACTGCTGAAAAGTTTTCATATTTCACCAGACAAGTGTCTGCTCATTCCAATCTTCCCTCTCTTGCCTTTCTTCTAAATTCCTACGTTTATCATCAAGTATGCCCCAATTTCATTTGAGTTGTTTTTTTTCCAAGCTAACATTATTAAGGAACCTATTCATTAGCTTTTTGCAAATTGAAATAAATTAAGTCCATTTTTTACTCTTTGGCAGCACACAGTTATCTCTGTAATGAGCACTAATGAGTTACCCAGATAGGGTTTACTTTAATAGAAATCCACATTGCCTTTCTCCCCAAAACTTACTCTAGAGTTCAGTGATTCTACCTTTGATTTTAAAGTCCGCTGATGAGCATGAAGTGAGAGTTTCAGCGTTTCTTCTCTGAAATTCTCATTTTAGCTGAAAATTCATTAGCTAGCTTCTCTGGCTTTCTTTGATGTGCTTTTAAACTCATAAAACGCTTACATTTCGGAAATTTATAAAAATGTATTTTTGTCACTATTTACTTAAAGCATGTATCTGGAGGAGGTTTCGGGTGGTGAGATTAAACTTTTAAATGATGATAAATTTTTTTTTCTTACAGGACTTAATTGTGATGGGAGCTCCAGGATCCTCCTATTGGACCGGCTCTCTTTTCGTCTACAATATAACTACAAATAAATACAAAGCTTTTTTAGACAAACACAATCAAGTGAAATTCGGAAGTTATTTAGGTACTATAAAAATGGACAAACTCGAATTATCTCTGCCTTACAGATAAGTAGTAATTATAAATAAGGGAAATTGTATCTTCAAAAGATCAAAATGGCCAGTAGTAATTAAAAAGCCTTTTCAGAAACTCCCTTTTTGAGGATATAGTCTCTGAAACTTCAGTTAACTTAATATTTTACGTATGTAACTATTATCATCAGTATATAATTCTTAGATTGGAACTCCTGGTTTAGCTTCCTCTTTTGCAGTAAATCACTTGTAAGCTTATATCTTTATGCAGTCAACTTGTTATTATAAAGATAGCATCTATTGAGTGCCTGTCATCTCCTAGGAACTTTTGTAAGCACTCTACATGAATTAACTCATTTAATCATGCATGGATGAGTAAGTATAGTTTCTTCAAGGACCAACTGAAAGTCAGTGGGACTGCGGACAGCATTCTAGACAATGGGTAACATTATGAAGAATATGGGTCTAAAAACAGCCCGTTAACCTTTGCCCCATAAGTTCTTAGAATATTTCCCAGAGCATAACTATTTTTATCATTCTTATTGTAATTATTTCTGAGTATAGGCTGTTCACATTTGAAGTGAACCCCCCCCCCATTCATACAGAAGGAATTTATTTTAAAATGGAGGGAATTCATTTACAGTTCAGCATTTACTTGTTTATGGTTGAAGGATATCTTGAAACATTATTTTAAAAATGTAACATAGTATTATGCCTTTTATCACATAATAAAATAAGAATATTTTACCTTTTGTGTAATCATACAGTTTTATCACAATAGGAAGGTTTCAGGGCAAGAAAAGTTGAAGTTTAAGAAGACTTTTTTTTTTTTTACTTAAAGTTCAAAATGTTATATTTTATATATACTAAAATATTTCTGTTGTAATCGTAGAAACTACCACGTCCTAATATACAGAGACTAACAAACCACATGTAAAGGTGCTATCTTTAGTTTCTAAGACTTAAACATATAAGCCACATTAACACACAGATTAATAATTGCTTAAAGCATATAATAACCAATTTTGAGTATTGCTATTCTAAATATTCTTAAAACTCTATTTACTGTAGTCATTTTGAATTCAGTCTCATTTAATTATGAATGGATTTATGATCCATTCTATAAGTGGATTTATGATAATGAATTTTACCCATTGCGAATGATGATTCTCATACTTGTCTCCATTTTCTTGAAGGATACTCAGTTGGAGCCGGTCATTTTCGGAGTCGGCACACTACCGAAGTAGTTGGAGGAGCCCCTCAACATGAACAGATTGGTAAAGTAAGAGTTACATTTTTATATTTATTTCTTCAAAAAGGTTCATATAGATTGCATGAGAGGATACGATATTACAGGAGGAACTGCCAACATTCTAAGCAATGAAGCTGGAAATGATGAGCAGTGTGCCGCGTTTAGTGGTAAAACGGGTGAAAGTCGTATGGCTTTTAGATAAAATTGAGCACGAAAGCTTTCAGGAAGACTATGTAAGTCAAATGAGGCTCTTCTTTCCTATGAGTAATTGTTTCTGAGATAGAATTGTCTCAAGATGTCCAAGGAATACATTTATTGGTTAATAAGTTTATAGCTGAAGGCAAATCAAGGCAGCTACATTCCTGGTACAATTGTGTTAAGACTAGAAAGAACAAAATGTTATTTCTCGTTCTAGTTTTTGTTACATTGCTGCATGAACATTACTTTGAAGATTGAGACAAACAACGTTTTCTTTTTTTTTCTTTTAACTGGAGTATAATTGCTTTACAATGTTGTGTTAGTTTCTGCTGTACAAGGAAGTGAAGCAGCTATATGAATTTTCTGTGCTCTCTAAGGAAACAGTAAGATTGTTCCTGAGAAGGTAGTTTTTCAAGGAAGGCATCTTAATGTGAACTTGGTTCCCTAAACCTTTTGTATCACTCTGAAAAGGATTTTTCAAAAATATATTTGAGCAATTACAAGTTATGAAAATTAATGTTTTGATTGACTGAAACATTTTTAATGTGATAGCAGTCTGACCTTTCCGAATTCTTTTCCCCATTGCAGGCATACATATTCAGCATTGATGCAAAAGAACTAAATATCTTACATGAAATGAAAGGTAAAAAGGTAATATGTCTCTACCTTTGGTATCACTGAGGGCTTTGGTGAGTAATTCTGCTTTTTTCTCAATGACTGGATCTGGTTTGCCTTGGAGCAGCTTGGGTCTTATTTCGGAGCTTCTATCTGTGCCGTGGACCTCAACGCAGATGGCTTCTCAGACCTACTTGTGGGAGCTCCCGTGCAGAGCACCGTCAGGGAGGAAGGAAGAGTGTTTGTGTACATCAACTCTGGCTCTGTAAGTCTGGTTGGCCGCAAATTGGAAGCCATGTATGGGATTTTGATCGAAACTGATGCTTTTCTTATTCCAAAGTTCTGAGACTATAGATTTTAAGGCTTATTTTACTGATGAAAGTAAAAATTGTGGTATTGTACTGATGCTTTAAAAATGAAATGGAATATGGTGATGAATGGGCCACTGTCCCATTCTGATATCTCGCAAGTATGAGATCAATTGTCTGGAGTTTCTCTATGCACAGCTTGTATGTGTTTACTCAAGTAGTTGCAGTTTCTTCCAGTTTTATTATGATGCAACTCTAATTTGAAAGAATGATTTTTATACAGCCCTAAAAATGTGAATGTCCTATTGGTTTGATGGTGAATGTCCCAGTGTAATTTGGTAATTATAAAACACTACTAGAAGTAGAAGATAAAGTATGAAATGTTTTTAATTTCTTGATTTGAAAACAATTGGAAACAAGATATGCTTTGATAAGATGTTAATTTGCACAATTTATATAGATTATATTCCTGGTAAGAATGTAAAATTGACATAGTTTATTCCAAAATAGATATAGTAGTTGTAGAAATAGGTGTTTACTTGCTTATGGTTGAGTTTTCAGTTCTGGGGGGTGTTTTGGAATAGAAACTGACCACTTGACAATTCAATTTAAAGAGTTCTGCTGGGGCTTCCCTGGTGGCGCAGTGGTTGAGAATCTGCCTGCCAATGCAGGGGACACGGGTTCGAGCCCTGGTCTGGGAAGATCCCACATGCCGCGGAGCAACTAAGCCCATGAGCCACAACTACTGAGCCTGCGCGTCTGGAGCCTGTGCTCCGCAACGGGAGAGGCCGCGATAGTGAGAGGCCCGCACACCGCGATGAAGAGTGGCCCCCACTTGCCTCAACTAGAGAAAGCCCTCGCACAGAAACGAAGACCCAACACAGCCAAAATAAATAAATAAATAAATAAATAAATAAATAAATAAATAAATAAATAAACCCTACAGAAATCTTCTGTATTAAAAAAAAAAAAAAGAGTTCTGCTGGCCTTATCTTGACAGTCTATCTTCCTGGCATCAAATCAAAAGAAATAATTGATAGGGCCTTAATGGGGTCTTGTTGGCCTGTTTCTTTGATTTAAGAGCAAGAACAGGTTTGTGAGACCATTGGTTCATTTCTTAAGTCGTAGCATTTTCATTCGGGATTTAACAAAGTAAAATCTGTTTCCAGAAGGTATTTTTTTAAATCAGTTGTTTCAGAGCATTTAGTAAGTATTTACATTAAGCACCAGGCTAAACTCTTTACAATTTAAGAGAGAAAATACTCAGTCTTACAAAGCTGAGAGATTCTTAATGTTCCAAATATAGAGCAGGAAAGTTATTTTCGTGCTGGGATTTCCTAGACTGTTTAAACCTTAATTTTAATAGTAAAAGCATATCATCTATGAAGTGATCATTCATATCTCATTAGTAGTGAAATCAGGCATTACTTTTTCTTATATAGATATTTCACATTTTCCTATCCATAAATGGTCTTCCTTATGCTAGCTGCATACTTTTCTTTCTCTTTAAAGTTTTTGAGAACAGTTTAAACAGTAGCATATATGCCTAAAGTAAGGCAATAATAGAACGGTTTTTCCCCTTGAAATCTTAAGCAATCCCAATATGAAAAACAGATAAAAGTGAATTGCCTTTGCTTAAAGGGCAAGGGAGGAGATCTACCCATTAGACTATCCTCTTGTTCGCCCCTCACTTCTACATCACTCAAGAGAGGGCATCGCTGTTGAATACTGGGGTTAATTTTATAATTGATTTCAGCTTTTAAAACCTCTTGCATAAGTTATTCTTCTTTTGTTGCCTTCCATCTTCCTGTTTCTTAACTTTAAAAAGACACTAACCACTACCTGACATTGTATTATATATTTATTGGTTTGGTTTGCTGTTGTCTCTCGGTTCTTCCATTGGAGTGTAGACAACGTGTGGAGAGGAATCATCTGTTTTATTTACTACTGTTTCCTCAGGGCTCGAAAGAGCCCTGGACAAGTTGGTGCTCAGTAATTGTTTTTGAATGAACTCAAGAAAGAATGATACTTGAATGAATCTGGCTTCCACCTACTTCTGCTAAAATAGCTCTCAGGGGTCCCCAGTGGACTCTTGGTCACCATTCTGTGCCTGGAGAATACTTGAAGAATAGTGATCACCACTTCTTGAAACTCTCCCCCTGGAACTTCAGTGCCTTTGTGTTGTCTTAGGTCTGCACCTTCGTCCTTGCCTCTTCTGCTTTCTGCTCTTTAAATTAGGCATTTCTCTAGGAGCAAAGCAAGTATAGGAATTTTTTAGTTGGAGAATAAAAGGCGAAGGGCACTTCACAAGGGGAAGAACGTGTGTGCTATGGGAATGAACAGACTTGTTTAAGAAGAGGGAAGGATCTGTGATGGGTAGTGCATGGGGTTTGTTTTTGTTTTTGTTTTTAATACAAGGGAGTGACATGATTAGAGTTTGGAAAGAGGTCTGGCAGCTGTTACTGCAACAGCTCCTGTTGAAACATTATTGAGTGTCTAATTGTAATAACTCATCTTCCAACTTCAGAGACAACAGTTGACCAATCCATGCTTCAGTGCTACTGGAAAAAGATCACCAAGGCCAGCTTCAGTCGTGTCACTCCTCAACTCAGAAACCTTCAGTGGCTCTGTCTTGTTTTCTAAATTGAGAGTAAATTTCTCCCAGCCTTCAAAGTCCCACCCCATAAGACTCTAGTCTGACTTTTTTCTGTCTCATTCATCGCACATACTGTTGATTTTAGCCAAATTCTTTGCAATTTGTGTTTTGCTGTTTATTTTCTCTGTATATCAAAACTTTGCCCATCCTTCAGTAGCCACCTTGACCACCACCTCCTTTCTTGAAATCTCTGCTGGCTCTCACAATTAGATATGCTCTCCTTGCTTGTCAATATTGCAAAGCAGTCTGTACTTCTAAGTCATGTACATGCTTGTACTATGCCTTTCCTGTAACTGGGGGCTTCTTCTGGAAAGGGAGCGTCTTATACACACACTGCCTTGTCCCCTTTCACCCATTCAGTCTTTGCACAGTGCATTGCCTTTACTAGGAACTCACTAAATATTTGCTAAATTGAATTATCAAAATGATTTATTGGATTTTCAAAGCTAGGGATCACGAGTTGGACAATTTTTTTTTGTCCTCTGAGCTCTAATCATACTATTATATGTGTTGACATACTTGGTAAATATTTATTGAATTGAACTGAGATGTGTGTACTAAAGCTCAGGCTATAGTTTGTCCAACCTGTTTGAAGCATTAAGAAAAAAATCCATACCCAATTACAACAGTAAATCATGTGTAAAGTTGTGTGATAATGACACCTTTCTCCCCCTTTCTATCTAGGGAGCAGTAATGAACGAAATGGAAATAGAGCTCATTGGAAGTGACAAATATGCTGCAAGATTTGGGGAATCCATAGTCAATCTTGGCGACATTGATAATGATGGCTTTGAAGGTAATTAAAAGTATCCAATTTGGTACGTGATTTCCACTTTTAAAGTGGCACATGGAAAAGAATATAATTGGAGTTTTATGTTGTTTGCCTTTCTATAGAAAATGGAGGCAGACTGGCATGCTAAGTTTTTTTTCTTTAGTGTTATCCCTGATTTCTTCTCAGTCGTCAGCTATTGATTCTTACTACTGTTAATAAAGAATGACATTCAACATACCTTATTTCATTGATTCTAAGGCACCATTGATTATAAGTTGTTTTATTATAAGTCATTATTTTATGTGCCCCTGAAAAAATGGTGCCTCTTAAACTGCGACTCACTATTTTTCTATTTAAAGAAGGACCCTGATTTCAGGAATATGAAAATGGGGGGGAAAAAACGTGCATCATAGACTCACTGGATAACAGTATTTAACTATCAGTGTAGTAAAGACACTGACAAAACCCAACAGGCTGGCCACAGAGCTGGAGCCGGGCTCTGAAAGCCCCCCTGCTGTGCCAGGCTTTCCTTGTTCAGCTGCCCTGTTGTGGGAAGATTTGGGGATCCCAGGAGAGAGTCCTGAGCGGTGGTAAGGGGGCAACTGGCAGACTTAAGGACAGTGGATATTTACCACTCGATAGGGGTGCGTTTCAATAATGGAATAGATGGTCTCATCAGAACTGTGACTGTTGCCTAGATATCAGTCCTGCTGTTGAAGTATCTGTCTCTACCAGCCTTCCCTCTTAAAATTTGCTTTTTTTCCCAATCTAGTTCTAAGTGGTAACTAAGTCTATTAAAACTGTGTCTAAAATGATGAATGGGTTTGAAGGGAGAGTGTGTAATTCCTCGAGTTCAGCAAATAAGTATTTGATATTTTCAGGACTCAGAATTGTCTTCTAGATATGGTCATTGGCAATTGGTATATGGTAGAAGTAGGTCAAAACTTACTTGGATACTGGACATAAGTGAGGGAGTACTGTAAATTCTCACTTTCTTAATATCTTCTTATGCCTAAATGCTTCATTCTACTTTAAATGTATAAAACATGTTATTCTACAAGGAGAAAGCTAGTTGGTTATTGAATATATGCTTCCAGTGAGCCCTCTTGAATGTAAGATAGTGTAATTTGGTATACAAATATTACCATTTCTGGATTTATTTTACTATTTTTAAAACAAAAGGAGATAAAAAGTATACATATATATTTCTATGGTTATGATTACACATAAAATTTTACATTAAAATATTTTAAAAATGTTATTATGATGTTACATTTCACAAGTAATCAGCAATTCTGTGATCTTTATTGAGGACTTATTTTTTTGTCAGTTGTACCATGCCAGGTATAGAGTATGTGCCATAATGAATGTAAATGTAGGAAATAGTGGCACTCCTTTTTATAGTTTTACAATCAAATGGAATATAAGATTAACACATGAAAAAATAAACATTATGTAAGTGGTAAATTTAGACCCAACCTAATAAATATCTGTGAAAAAAACATGTTTTTTGCACCTTGATATTTCATATACATTATATAAAGTAGTAAAATTCTTTCTTTTAAAAACAAAATCATCATTTAGTAAAATACTTATTTTGTTTACTTATGATTCCTTCCACATCCTCTTTTAATTGACACATCCGGGGAAGAGTATTCACTATTTTGAATGTATTAAAATATTTGAGAATGATTTTTCCATTTCTCATGTGCACATACACAGATGGTTGTTGCATATGACAGGATTTCCTTCTTTTTTATGGCTGAATAGCATTTCTGCTTTGCCCATGGCTATGTGTTTTCTACATTTTAGATATTAGCCAAGACCATGCTGATTTGGAAGTAGGCTCAGTGTGTCCTAGCTCTTTACTGAGGTCTTTAATTCCACCGTCTCACTCTGTCTGCCTGGGTGAGCCAGCAGGGCATCTATGTTTAATTTTTCATTATGTGATTCCCTATTCTTTTTCCCCATCTTCTAACTTAGTTTGTTTTTCTGGGATATGAGTGCAGTTACTTCACGTTCATGTCAGAGTGTGTGGGATTGTGTAGAAAAGAGATGAAAAACCCACCTGTTCTTTTTCCTTCCTTCTCCAGTCTTAGATGCAAATCAGACTTAATGTCCTTTTACTATGCACAGCTTTGTGGTGTTTTGCATAGTAGACCTCAGTAATTTTGGCATTCATGACATCATTTTTTTATTGTTCTTCAAAAGAAAAAAATTAGAATATATTTCCTGTGTCCTTAGAAAAGCAAAACAAGCCATTTTCTAAGACGATAACCAATCAATTTGGCAAGAGTCCAGCATAAAAATTTCATCAAAAGTATGAGAAAGTTAAATAGGTAATAGACAAACCTATTCAACCAATGTGACCAGACAGACAGATGATAGCATTTTAGCCATAAAATGCTTTCGGCAAGACCACTTATTTTTGGTGTAGGTTTTTTATGTTGAGCCCTGTCATCTGACTTCTGGACTATATGTTTGAATATTTTTTTGAGCAGAACCATAATAAAGTTCTGCAACTGTAAACTATATGCTGTATTATTTTATGTGCTCCTGAAATGCTTATATATTATCAAATCATATATTGAGCACTTCTTTCACACAGAAGAGGAACAGGTGCTAGGAGGGGAGAATGTTGGTCATAACTTTATTGTTGATGATTTTATAGAACATGGTGATGGAGAGCACAGGTTGTGGAGCCAGACCGCGGGGTTTAAATCCCAACTCTACCACATCCTGGCTCTGCGACCTTGAGTGAGTTACATTCTGTGCCTCAGTTTCCTCATCTATAAAAAGTGAGGATCAAAAAGAATTTGATAGAGCTGTTGTGAGAGTTACACGGGTTACAGTGGGTTATGTGAGAATAACATGAGTTACGTATGTAAAGCCTCTAGCGCAATGCCTGCATTGTAAACAGTATATAAATGCTAGCTGATGTTAAGATTATTATGATCATACTAATGATAATTGTTATGGTTTATACTAACAGTGAAATAAATGTTCAAATGGAAAGTAAAAACAGTTGTCAAATATCTCTGTTTATTCTCTATGTTTTGTCCCAATGGTGTTGCATAGGCATGGAAAAACATTATTATTAATAACATGTATTCTCCTTATTTCTATAATGATAGCTAGAACTTTAGGATATTATATAATAGATCCAAGTGTCATCTTAGGAAGTAAGAGTTTGGATCTATATATAAGATAGCCAAAGACCGAATATACTTCAATGTCTTCTGCTTGGAATTAAATTGATCTGGGCCTTCTTAATAGTTCAGTACTATATGTACTTTGTATTTATAGCACTTAAGCAACCATGTTATTCATAGTTTCTATTTTCTCTTGGTTTTCTTATGTGAAAACATACCCTTAACAGATACTTTAATTACTTTCATTGGAACAGGAATTAATTCAGAAGTCATTTTGCAAATAAAGTAAAACCTAGAGCTCAAAATAACGGTTCTTGTGGTTATAGTATTTATAGATGATAATAACTTATTATGTGCTACACACTGCTCTAAGCACTTCACATGAGTTACATCTTTCTATGCCGAGGATGAGTTCTCTTACAATCCTGTGCTGAGGTGAGGGAACTGAGATACAGAGAGGTTAAGAAATGGGCCCAGCATAGCACAGCTGGGCACGAGGGCAGTGCTGGGGTCAGGCCTGGCCATCTGGCTGTAGGACCTGTGTCCTTAACCATTCTGTTAGCCTGCCTCTAAGACCCTAAGACTCTAAGCTTCTTCCACACACAGACTTATCTGTACAATCCACTACATTGTTATGACAGTAACAGTATTTTATAATTTTTTTCTGTCCAGTGAGAAAAGTGTTTTTTGATAAGGAGTTTTCTTATGTGATATTAATTAAAGAGCATGAAGGTTAGTTTTCAGAGTTGCATTCTTTGCATTAAGAATTTATTTTCTGTCATTTACATTCTTGAATAGATGTTGCTATTGGAGCTCCACAGGAAGATGACTTGCGAGGTGCTATTTATATTTACAATGGCCGAGCAGATGGGATCTCGTCAGCCTTCTCACAGGTAGGATAATACTATTCTATTAATACTTTCAAAAGAAGCATTGGTAATAAAATCCTTCTTAAAACTTCCAGCGTTAATGTGGACTTATTTTTTTTAATTTGGTCTTTCAAATACTTAATACTGTTTCACCATTTTCTTACAATAACAGTAGATGGCCTCATTTTTAGGGTCATTAATAACTCTTTGAAACCATTTTTTTTCATAAATAAGAGTTCTGGTTCACTTCCATTCTAGCTTGTATTTAACCTATTAAAGACATTCTCTCTGCATTTCATCAAATTTATGTTCTGAGGTAATACCCATACTATTCCAAATAAGCCCATTTGGATTTGATTAACTGTGTCTTGCCCTATGGCTAAAGCCCCATGTTCCATGGAGATTGCACAGGGAGAGCAAAGACTCATATGATACTCTGTGTTCCTTTTAGTGCAGAGCAGTAAGATGAGAGCACTTTAATAAAGTTCCCTGACCTAACTCTGACTTTACTTTCACATGTTGAAAAATCAGGGCATGTCATTGCGTAGAAAAAACTACATACACATGCAGAGAAGAGAAGTTTTTCCAAAGGTACTCTTACGGAAACATTAGCTAATACTGTTATCTTTGATTAGGCAAAAATAGGTAAATTGTTCTCTAGATAACACGAAAGATATATACTTGTCTAGTAAAGAATACTGATTCTCTTAGAATGGACAACCCTGATACTTGTAAATCAGTATCTGGACATGAAATTAAACACATGGGATAGGAAGCACATATCAGACTTGAGTTGTCCTTGTCAAATACTAGGAAGCAATCTGGCTAAATGAGGTGGTTATTATAAACCTAAGTAGTAGGCTCCACTAAGTGACCATAGATGTCTTATTTCCTTATTATTTGTTTGGTTACTCATGTTGCTCAGGGAAATAATCACAGAGCCTGAAAAAAGACTGAGGAGAGAGTGTCAGGACTGTTTTAGGAGATCTTTACTACATAATTTTCCCTTTGCTCACAAAGTAAAGAAAGTGATTTTTTTTCTTGTCACAAAATAGATGTCAACTTCCCACTTCAAGCTGGAAACTACTCTTTCTCTTAGACACGTGTATTTGACTTAACTACGATGCATTTGTTAATAATGTGCCAGGGCATGTACCAGGACTCATTATTTAACTAAATCATTGTTTCTCTGGGATATTAGGTGTTCAAATCCTGTTTCCCACTCCACTTTACTATTTTTCAGAGAATTGAAGGGCTTCAAATCAGCAAATCATTAAGTATGTTTGGACAGTCTATATCTGGACAAATTGATGCAGATAATAATGGATATGTAGGTGAGTATAAAATTTACCATATTTTATAAATTGAAATAAACTCTGTTGTGGATGCTGCTTTATTGTGAAGTACATAAAACTGGTAGAGAAAAGTTCTAATTGACTAATGAGTTTTTTCCTTCATTTTTAAAGCTCTTTTGAATTCAAGGATGGGTCAGAAATAATCAAGTAATTCCTGAGCTTCAAACTGTTAGTTACTTAACACTTTATTCCTTGTTCCTGAAAACATTAAAAGCATTCATGAAAATAAATCAAACACACAATGATGAAAAAGAAAGAGGGGTTTTTTGGTAATTTAAAAGGAGATTTCTGGGTGAATGTTTATAGTCCAAAAACTGAATCTTGTTTCAGTAAGGCTGTCTTTATAGCATATGTTTATATCCTAATGTTTATATTTCTACTATAAAGGGATGAATGTCATTGTAAATGAGCAGATTCAGACATATGTGAAATGAATCTTAAGATGTAAGCATACCTCTTCTAATTAATTTTCTGTAAATAGTGTTTTGATATAGTCGAAAGGTGATATGTAGTTAAGTATTTATGGCTGAAAGTAATTCTCTTTGACTAATGATGATCATTAATCTGTACTGTTTTTTATCCTCCAGATGTAGCAGTTGGTGCTTTTCGGTCTGATTCTGCTGTGCTGCTAAGGTAAGGTTGATACATTTCACTGCTTAATGACAGTTGGGCTTAATTTAAATGATGGGAGGCAGTTTTTAAAATCAGCAGGGTGGTGACCTCATAACACTCCTTTTGATACTCTGAAATTTAATTATTGAACTTTAGGATATTTTTCCCACCTTACCTAGATATATACATAAATCATCAAAGTCAATATTTTTAGAAATTTAAATGAAAATTTTTTTTGATTCATACATGGAAATGTAATTGGGTATATATACACTTATTATTAAAGAGTTTCGTGAAATTACTTGATCACTGGAAACTGACAAAACAAATGTAATTGTCATCTTAAGGAAAAATAATTCTGCAATTAATATTGCTAATTTTATTTCCTTCTTAGGACGAGACCTGTAGTGATTGTCGAAGCCTCTTTAAACCATCCTGAGTCAGTAAATAGAACACATTTTAACTGTATTGAAAATGAATTGCCTTCTGTGTGCATGGATCTAACACTCTGTTTCTCATATAAGGGCAAAGAGGTTCCAGGTTATATCGGTAAGGGTGCCCTTACGAGTTAATGCCTGATAGAATGCGCACTTCCCTCATAAATCTCTTGGTCATCTTTCGAGCTCTCTCTGTATCTCACCATGGAGGGGTTTTTAGGGCAGGAGAGAGCAGCCACCTGATAGCCTTTCCTCTTCATCTTCCGGATTCTCGCTTTGTTCTAACCAATGAGCTGGACCCATTAAGGCTTTAGTTGTTTAGAGATTATGGCAGGAAGTAGAGCAGGAGTATCACTTGCCATCTTATTTAAGGTAAACTAATTGAGCTTAATCTGTAAGATCTCTTTAGAATAAAAAGAACATCACCACAGTTCCTCCTGTTTTACTAGGCTCGCTGAAGTCTTGAGCTGGCTTAAGTTGGAGGCCTGAGAGGGGGAAGATTCTTTTTTTCTTATTCTCTTCTCTTTGAGTAATTGAAGAAGCTTATCTGGAGTCTAGACCCTGATTCTAATTTCCATAAATAACACACATCTCTTAAGGATTTACTATGACTATCGGCTCCTAAGAGCCATGCCCATTTGCCTGTACACAGGCAACTCTCAGTGATCTGCTCTGGAGAAAGTATCTTTGATATGGCTTATCCAACATTGTGGTTAATCTCAAATAACGTATAGGTGACTTCGTAATCATTACATTTTTTTCTAGCAGGTTAATGTTCCTAATTATGTTATATTTAAGCTAATATTAGAATAACTACTAATGAAACTAGCTCATGGTAGAAGAGAAGCATAATGGAGCTTACCATTTGGAGATTAATAATTCATATATTTCCTGAGCTCCACAGGCCTATCAAGAGTTGTTTGTTCCCATGACCCTGCAGGGTGTCATCTAAACATCATGAAGGGTAGCAGATACTTACTGAACCAAGCTATAGATATGTAGCAGAGGCCTCAGGCTGAATTAGCCTGTAATAAGAAGTGCAGAATGAGCCTGGTATTTCTATTTTAGATCAGATTCATTTTTTTTTTAATTTTAATTTTATTGGAGTATAGTTGATTTACAATGTTGTATTAGTTTCAGGTGTACAGCAAAGTGATTCAGTTATACACATATGTATATTCATTCTTTTTTAGATTCTTTTCTTACAGATACAGATAAGATTCATTTTTAATGGTATTCTGCAGAAGTCCTCATTAAAGATGCAGTGATAGGCCAGTGGGCAAAACCTCCATCCGGTTATTGATTGAAGAAGTAGCAGTTGGAGAGCATGACCCTAGTAACACAGTGACACAGACAAGCTGATGATTATCTGAGAGGCACACGTTAAACAGAGAGAATTATTTCCCTTTATGGAAAATCAGTATTTGTCGTACTACCGATTTCATTGTGACCAAATATTTCTTTAAATGATTGAAAACAAATATATGAAAATCATAAATAATCATAGCATTGTTACAAAACATGCTTTATAGTTGTCATAAAATGACTCCTTGGGAGAAATAATTCACATAGTAAGCATATTTAATAAAACCAGGACATTTTGCCACTTAACTGTGAACGGATTTTTATTTCCCTTGTTTCATGTGCTCTTGTCTGAGCTCAGGGTGATGAATTTGTAGATAGCTGTTTCAGTTGCAACTCTATCTCTGAGGCATTGAACCTCAGTTATAGTAATTTTGAAGCCAATTGATTTGGACTTAATTTTCTAAATAAAAGGAAGGTTGAAAGTTTTATTTGACGTTTGTAGGAGTGATGTAGGTTTTATACTTATGTTTCCTTGAAGTAGATAAAATCCTTCCAGAAGAGTAAGATACTCCTAAAATGTAAATGAACACTTGAGGAATAATATAAATTATTTTAAATATCACTTATGAATTATTTCTCCTATATAATGAATGACCTCTCAGTGGACTACTAGATGTAGCTTGTTTTGCAAAGAAGGTTTTTATTTTTCAATTTTTTAAATTGAGGTATAACTGACAAACAACATTATATTAGTTTCAGGTATAAAACATGAGATGATTCAATATTTGTGTATATTGTGAAATAATCACCAAAATAAGTCTAGTTAACATCCATCATCATATGTAGTTGTAAATATTTTTTTCTTGTGATAAGAAATTTTAAGATCTACTCTCTTAGCACCCTTCAAGTGTGCAATACAGTATGATTAACTGTAGTCACCATGCTGTACGTTACATCCCCATGACTTTTTTTGTAGCTAGAACTTTGTACCTTTTGATCCCGTCACCCATCCCCCACCCCTCACCTCTGACAACCACCAGTCTGACAAAGAACCCTTTTAGATTCAAGAAATAGCTCTTTCTTTCTTGGTAAGATCGGTCCTGGAATTTTTTTTGGTTGTTGTAAATTTTCCTTAATTTTTTGGTTTTTGAAGATCTTCTTTAGCACATCATTTACCATGTCAGATTTGAAATAAGTTCTTACCAAACTGCCAGAATATTTATTGAGAGAATGTCTGTATATATTTGTTTATTTTTACATAAATCAACACTGGAAGATCCAACCAGAAACCAGTAAAAACAGGAAGAGAAATAATCAGGGTCTAGGGCTGGAAAGGAGATGTCTGTGAGTCAGCTGTTTATGTAGGTTTGACTTTTAAACCATGTGTTCACTTCACGTTAAGAAAAAAAAAATCAAAAGAAAAATAGCAACCCCTCAAATTGGAAACAAATAGAAATAAATGAACCCAACCATATATGAAATTAGTTCTGTAACCACACAAGATAAAATTATTCCAAGTGACATTTGGGTGCCTGTACTTCCTCAGTCAGACGTTCTACGGACAAAAGGACTCGAAGAAATCTGAAACTTTACTCAAGACTTTGATTATTAGTAACAACTTTGGTAGTGTAGCTGTGAAATGTTGATATGTAGGAGGATTAAGCAAACAACTAAAAATGTTAATTTTAAAAGTAGAAACCTAGAGAAAAGTTTATAATTCTTTTTTTAAAATTTATAAAAATAATTTTTGAAATGTGTATTTTAAGTTGTTCCCTCTTTCATATTTCAGGTTAGTTTTTAGAAAGTTATTTAATGAAGAGAATTAATATATTTCCAGTATTCTATATAACTTTGACTATTATCACTTTAAAAATAACAAAACAAATGCCTTTAGATAATTATACTAATTACAATTCTCTCTACATTTTTGCAGTTTTGTTTTATAACATGAGCCTGGATGTGAACCGAAAGGCTGAGTCTCCATCGAGATTTTACTTTTCTTCCAATGGAACTTCTGATGTGATTACAGGAAGCATAAAAGTATCAAGCAGAGTGGCTAACTGTAAAACACATCAAGCATTTATGCGGGTAATGTAAACTTGTTTCTTTTTGTTGTTTTTTTTTTTTTTTTACAGTGCAGTGGTTTTTTTTTTTTTTAACATCTTTATTGGAGTATAATTGCTTTACAATGGTGTGTTAGTTTCTGCTTTATAACAAAGTGAATCAGTTATACATATACATATGTTCCCATATCTCTTCCCTCTTGCATCTCCCTCCCTCCCGCCCTCCCCACCGCACACCTCTAGGTGGTCACAGAGCACAGAGCTGATCTCCCTGTGCTATGCGGTTGCTTCCCACTAGCTATCTATTTTACATTTGGTAGTGTATATATGTCCATGCCACTCTCTCACCCTGTCACATCTTACCCTTCCCCCTCCCCATATCCTCAAGTCCATTCTCTAGTAGGCCTGTGTCTTTATTCCCGTCTTGCCACTAGGTTCTTCATGGCTTTTTTTTTTCCTTAGATTCCATATATATGTGTTAGCATACTGTATTTGTATTTCTCTTTCTGACTTACTTCACTCTGTATGACAGACTCTAACTCCATCCACCTCACTACAAATAACTCAATATCGTTTCTTTTTATGGCTGAGTAATAGTCCATTGTATATATGTGCCACATCTTTATCCATTCATCTGATGATGGACACTTAGGTTGCTTCCATGTCTTGGCTATTGTAAATAGAGCTGCAATGAACATTTTGGTACATGACTCTTTTTGAATTATGGTTTTCTCAGGGTATATGCCAAGTAGTGGGATTGTTGGGTCGTATGGTAGTTCTATTTTTAGGTAGACTTGTTTTTATTAACAGATACATAAACTTCAATATTATCAATACGTTTAAATCTTATTGCATTGGTGTCTTTTATAAAACATAGTGAAAAGCAAGTGTTACTTGAACTAGCTGATCTGTTGTTCCAGAGTCAAAATATCAGATGATCCTGTGACAGACCTAGATAATTCAAACTCTACTTTTTGCCCCTTCCTTATTTCACATTTATCACATTTTACCGCGTCACTGTTTTTAAAGATTTGCCTTTCCCTCTTCACAGTTGCTGTTGTCCCTCTCTGTTTATGCACTTGCCTAAAAATGTAAATGTCGAGTAGCTCTGCTGAGCCCCAGATCTATTCCTGGTAGATATTGGAGGGTGGGGGGAGGCAGGGCAGTTGGTTTATTTTTCATGTGACTTTAAGAAGCAGAATCCAACGTGACTGCTTTTGGATCGTGCCTTTGTCTCCATGCCAGCATTGTCGGTGATGTCAGTGGGAACTTGCACAGTTGTAGCGTGATGGGGATCATCTGTGGGCCAGGATGATAACCTCTCATGATGGTTTGGGGTATATCCTGCCAAAGCACAGCCAATTTCATGTTTCTTTTATTAAACCACTCATTCCCAAACTGATCATCACGTTCCTTGCATTGATCACATTTTATCGTATGAAGCAGTGCCAGGTCTTTTTCATTAGGGAATGGTGTACTTCATCAGAAAAACTACTGTCACAAAAAAGCCAAACTATTCCCAGGAGCCTTTTCTGGGATTTCAAATAGTAGCCTCAGTTTAGAACTTAATTTTTCCTTAGATACTTATTCCAAGCAAATGCAAACAAGCATCAGGACTATTAAATGCTAACAGCAATAGTCCCTATGCTATTTCCTTATTTCCCTTAACAGTTTTTATTGTTGTACTAGAGTAAAGCTATTAGATGGTTGAGAGCCAAAAGTATAGGATGATATTAGTGCAACCATCATTGATGTAGTGGGGATTAAAGAGGGTTTTTTTTTTAATTCTGCATAGTTGATTTTACTCAGGTTAATCAATTTTAGAGACTAACATTGAGACCATTTTAAAGGGCAATAAAAGGACCAACATCAGGCATTGACAGACATATTGTGTTGAATTTGTATAAATGGCAGCACATTGATCTGATTTATTTAGTCCCGTTTCTTGACATTGTTCCTATGACTACGGGTTCATCAAAATTGTGCACTTTCTTCAGAATAGATTTGTACCAGAAATGACAATTTAGCAGAGATTTCTGTGTTAGTTGCATGTATACTTGTCACTACCATGGTAACACAACAACAGCAGGTTACAGCCATGACTTTGGGCCATACTGTCAATGTCAAAAAAAAAGCACTTAGTTCTGGGATTGGTACATAGAGGGACTGTTTTTGAAAAAGTGATTGTTTCTTGCAATATTTTTTTTCCTTCCTAACTTCCCTTGCTTTTGTTTGGGACGTTTTAAAACTCATACATAGAAAGGCAAAAGGCTACTCCAACACTCGCCCTTGCAACAAATCCAAAGGCAGGTGTAAGAACCACAGAAACAGCTGCCCTAACCTTGAGTTTTGTCAAGGACCCGGAGCTGTTATTTAGGAGGAGATGAAAATATAATGAGTGCATTTCCCACCCCCACCAGCATGGTACCCGAGGCTTTCAGAAACATTTACTGGATCGTTCCTTTGTTCTGTAAAGCGTGTCCGGTGTCAGGAGTGTTAATATACATTTGCGTCCTACCTCAGCGCCCCTTACAGTGAAATAAGATGACACTTGTTAATTATGTGCTCAGGGCCACAGCCCCCACCTCTCAGAGGACTCCCTGCCTGCTAGCTGGGCGTGCTTTCTTTGCATAGCTCCCGTTGGCTGTACCAATTAAGCTCCACTTCTTCCAATTAATAGATATTGAGTACCTATGTAGTGTCAGGTTCTGTTTGAGACATTTATATAGGTCAGTGACTGAAACAAAAAGATTACCACCCTCATAGAGCTTATAGTCTAGTGTGGTGAGACAATGGCACAAAATGTAACAATACACAATAGTAACAAATAATAACACAATAGCACAATAGTAACAAAAGGTAAATTTTATAGTATTTTAGAGCAGCAGACCCCAACCTTTTTGGCACCAGGAACTGGTTTCATGGAAGACAGTTTTTTCCACTGGGGTTGGGGGGGGGATGGTTCAGGAGGTAGTGTGAGTGATGGGGAGCGATGGGGAGCGGCAGGTGAAGCTTCTCTCGCTCGCCCGCTGCTCACCTGCTGTGCGGCCCACTTCCTAACAGGCTGCAGACCGGTACTGGTCCATGGCCCGGGGATTGGGAACCCCTGTTTTAGAGGATTATATGGGTGATGGAAAAAGGAAAGGAGAGCAGAGCACAGGAAATTATAGAGTGCTGGGGAAGGAGTGAAGAATGCAATTTTAAATAGGGTGGGCAGAGTGGGCCTCATTCAGAAGGTGACATCTGAGCAAAGACTTGAAGGAAGCAAAGAAGTTGCCATGTAGATGTCTGGGGCAGTGGTCCGCAACTTCAGCATGCAACAGCATTGCCTGGGGGGCTTGTTGAAACACAGATTGCTGGGCCCCACCTGGAGTTCTTGATTCAGTAGGTCTTCAACAAGGCCTGAGAATTTGCTTTTCTACAAAGTCCCCAGGTGATGCTGCTGCTGCCAGCTTGAGAGCTGTACTTTGAGAACCCCTGATCCAGGAGAAGAACATTACTGAAAGAAGAGCTAGGTAAAAAAAAGCATCAGGAAAAGAATGAGCCTGGTTGTTTCAGAAAACCATGAGGAGGCAAGGATGGCTGGAAGAGTGAGCAAGGGAGAGAGCAGTAGAAAAAGAGTCAAATCACATAAGACCCCGTGACTTTTTCTCCAGGTGACATGGGGATCTATTGTAGAGTTTGGGGCAGATAATTGACATGATCTGACTGAGTAATAAAAAGGAATACTCTAACTGCTATGTTGAGACTACACAGTAGGCGACCACAGGTTGACGCAGGAAGAAGAGGACACTGCAATAAGCTTGGTGAGAGATGATGGCTCCAGTGAAGGTGGTAGCAGTGGATATGGTGAGAAGTAGTAGAAGACAGATTCTACAAAATTTACTGACAGATTGGATGTCTAGCATTTGAGAAAGAAAGGCTCCAAGACGACTCCAAAGTCATTAGCCCAAGCAACTAGAAGAATACAGTTTTCATCAGTAGGGCAAGGGAAACAACTTTTGGGTGTAAAATGTTGGAGTTCAGTTGTGGACCTGCTGAGCTGGAGAGACCTATTTTACTTTTAAGTGTAAACAGCAATTAATCATTTGTATTGTATATACTCATCTGGAGTTGGAGAGGGGCATGGAACTGGAAATATAACAATGCGTCTTTGGCATATGAATGGGTTTGAAAGTCATATGAGATGGTTGAGGTCATCACAGGAGGAGAAAAGAGCTAAGGTCTGCACTCTGGACCCTACAACATGAAGTGGTTAGAGAGAAGAGAAGGCTTACAAAGGAGATGAGAAGGACTAATCAGTAAGGAAGAAAAACAGGAGCTTGTGGCATCCCGGAAGTGAAGTGAATAAAGCAGGACAAGGAGAAAGGCATGACAGTGTTTTCAGTGCTTTCCTCTTAGTTGAAGAAGATGAGGGCTAAGAACTCACCATTGGGTTTATCAATGTAGAAGCTGTTGGTGATCATATGACAACAGCAGTTCAGAGGAATAGTGGAGGAAAAGGAGGAGAGGAATTGGAGACGGAGTGTAGCTTATTCTTTCACAGATTTTTGCTCCAAGGGGAGCTAAAGAAAAGGGGTGGGGAGTCAGTAGCTGACAAGAGAAGTGAAGAGACTTTTTTTTTTCTTTTAAGATGGGAGGAATAGCATGCTTTTGTGCTGATGGGTGTGTTCCAATAGAGTAAATGAGATAGATAAGAGGAAAGAATCGTTGGCGCAAAGGGGGCAAAAAGGGTGAGATTAATTGTACAAATGAAAGGATTGATTCTAGATAGGCACATGCATAGTTCATTTGTTTATGTGCTTGCAGATGCTGGGCAGATGTGGTTGAGAGGACTGGAAGTTCTCTTCTGATTGCTTTAATATTATCAGCGAAGTAAGAAGCAAGGGCATTAGCTTCCATCGGAATGGGAGAAGTGGTGTTTAGAGTTCGGGAAGAAGATGTGAAGTAGTCTTCTAGGAGAGTGGGAGAGTGAGAAAGTACAGTATGGTCCTGAGATGGAGTTAGGCTCTAAGTTGCATCAGAAAGTGAGACGAGTCAGTATGGTGGTGGTTTTTTCCAGTCATGTTCAACCTTACAGGTGGGAGTAGATGAAGAGTTACAATCAACCATGGTTGTGGTCTGCCAATAGAGTGAAGCAAAGAAGGAACGCACGAGAGAGCAGAGGAGTATGCAAGGGAGTGGTTATATTTTTGGCCATGAAGATTAAGCAGGGTAAGGAGAGGAGAGAGGACAGCAAGAGGGTGTGTGAGGGACAGGGGAACAAAGTTGAATTGGAGGTCCCAGTGGGAGCAGCACATTGTTGGACTTGAGTATTAAAGAGAATGAGCCAGAAAGATTTCATCAGTGTGACAACATGTTAGAGCCATTGGGGACCTGAAAGTGAGGAAAAGAATTGAATTTTATTTTTATTCTTGCTCACAATCCCTTGATGATCTCACATAAATGAAAGTCTTTAAACCTACTTATATTTAAAAAACCCATCACAGTCTTTGATAGTCGAGAATTTGGCTATTTTAGAAAATCCAAATCTTCCCATAAAACTTGGCTTTTATTACGTCCTTCTCTTTTAATCACACATTCTCTAGTTTCATGTATTGGATCTTCTTGGAATATAGGAGACATTGTTAGCAATCTAATAAGTATCACATCACTAGCATATACATTTGCTGGTATGTTATTTTTCTGAGACTATATGGTCATTTATCTGGTTGGTAAGCACATCAGTTTTCTCAAGTCTACTTCATCCACTCATAATTAAAACAGGTATTACGTAAGATTGTTTTATGTGAATGGTCAAAATGTATTCCTCAGAAAATAAGAAGGCAGAAATTATTTTTTTCCTTATAGAACTCCATTTTTTGGTTGTTTATAATTATGCCAAGCTTTAATTTTTACTGTTAGAGCCTTAAAATTATTAGATGTTATGAAAGGAGAATCTAGAATTTAGAGTTGGGAGTTAATAAAAGGTTTCTATGATAGAAGGCAAATGGTTAATTTTTTATGCCTTATAGTGTTTTATCTATTGAAATTCTGTTCTCTTGGACCTCGCTTTTCCCTTTATGAAAATGTTTCCCCATCCATGTAAGCATATGAAAATGAATCTTTGTTATCTTCAAAGGTACAACTTGATTAGGTCTTACAGATTTCTTAGGACAAGATTTTAGGACAAAGGATAATTTTGAGGCTGTTTTGATTTAGAGAAATCCATTCAACAATTGGCAACAATTTTTAGAAATGTTGGAGCAGCCATGGTAGTGAGACTTACCTTCAGGTTTTTAGAGATATTTCTTGATTGATCTTGATGGAATCCCTGTATCAAAATACTCTCTGATGTTTGAGAAGAAAACAAATATTCCCTTCCTGTCTACAGCATTCCATAAAATCTAGAAATATTTAGCTTAGTCATTGGAACAGGAATGCCTGTCTCTACTGGTATCTGAGATCCAGTGAGTTCAGTGGCCTTAGTATGTTGTATAATAATCGTGAAATCAACCTGCCTATGTATTTAGTAGATTAGTTTATTCTTTCTTTCCTTTGGTTTCTCTAAATTCTGGATTTTGGATTTTTGAAATAAAGGAATTTTATTTTGTTATCTAAGTCTTTAGGTGACTTATAAAACCCATCATTTTCAGTAATAACTTCAAACAATGAACACGTATTTGATTACTAAATATATGTATTTGTATTTTATTTGCTTATATTTTTAAGCTATACAAACACATAGTTTAATGAAGTACCATTTGCTCCAAAGTAGTTATATTTTAACCACTGTGGACCAATCCATATATGCATGCATTTCTGCTGAAAATCTAAATGCAGACAAACTATATAACTATACTGATATTATGGTATCCTAGAAGACGATTGATTATTCCAACATATATTAATTCTTTGTTAGATTACAAGGTCTTTGAAGACAGGATGTTATCTTTTCCATGTTTGTATTCTTCTTAGAGCTAGCACAACTCATTACATAAGGCCCCCAATCAATCCATATTTAATAAATTTATAGATGATGTGTTCTCAGAGCTTTTTAAAGAATTCTGTGAGGGAAAATCTGTAATGTTCTATTCGTGTAGTGGTGAGGGCACCTGTCTTGGGGGTGTTGTCTTTTCTCAGGAAGTTGTAGTCCCAGATGTTTGACAGTTCACCCTCTGAAACATACTTACTAGATAAAGTGGTTATAATTACATGGGGCCTTGCTGGCTCAGATTCCAGTCTGTGCCTCAGTCTTACCTTCTCCCACCCCAACCCATTCCCCACATTGGCGCCAGAGAGGCATTTCAAAAACACAAATCTGATCACATTCCTTGCTTAAAATTCTTCTATGTAAGAATTTTCCCACACCCTTTCGAGTGTAGGTTAGGTGGCCCTCCCTCTTCTGTACTTGTGTCTGCATGTATCAGAATGCTCATCCCTCCACCACATGTGTGGATTTATGGCTTTTAAAGTGTAATGTAGGCACCGGCTTTCAGTTTTGTATCCCTAGATCCTGCCTTCTACAGAGTAGACCCATGAATAGATATTTTCACATGTTTATTTATACCTCAACATCATTGTTCATTAAGTAATATTTTATAAATATTTCTGGCTCCACCCTTTAAATAAATTCCCTCACTACATAAACACAATAGGATGACGTGGGCCTACAGCTCAGTTCTCAAGTTGGCCATAATAAAAATTTCTGTGAAAGTCAGACAAGAAGGCAGACTTTGTGTAATTTCAGGCATGTGCTAGTTTGCATGCTGTGGGTGCCCTGTTTTATGTAATTGTCCATAAAAATGTGGCATGGAATCTTCATTATTTTTAATATAGATAGCACATGCCCATCCAAATTAAAAATTTTAAGCAAATCTACTTTTTCCTCCTGTATATTAATTAGTCACTTTAAGAATTTTTGATATTATAGTTTTTGTCCTTAGGTGGAGATGTTAAGGTTAAGTAAGTGTGAATATCTGTCAAATACAGTTCTTGCGAGAGTGCACGTACATTTTATATATTGTGAGAAAGGCATAATTAATAGCTAATTAGGATAATGAAAGTAATATACACCAGATGTAGAGAAGACCTTGTGGAAAATTAGTATGAATTAGATAACATGTGATGTGGTCAAAGCAAGCTTGTTGAGAAGAATTAAAGCAGTGGACATGTGGAGGGACAGTCAGTGGCTGTCTAGCTCCTATACCTAGTGAATAATTTAATCGAGTTTGCTATTGTAATACTCAGGGCTTCAAGCTGTTCCATTTTCACAAGTTGATAACTTGGGATTTGGACCTTGATTTGCAGCATTCCTATATGGTCAAGGTTTCGAGTTGAGATGATCACTTACCAAGTAATCTAATAAAAACATCTCCATGTGTGAGAATGGAAAAGCCCTGAGAGATCTTGAGTACTCTGAGTCATGCTACACATCTTCCAGGTACCACTTAATTAATACAAGTCTAATAGTTGTATTAGTAGAAAACATAGCTCATTTTCTATTTAGTGTTCACTGGTTGGCAATAGATTAATTTTCTTTTTTCTTATTCCTTCCAAATAGTCACCAGAATTTATTATAAGAAATTGAAATTCTGTAATTCCTTGGTTGGCTTATATAGCTACATTTTGCAGTAATATACACATAATAATTATAATATTTAACATCTATTGAGACCTTAATACGTACCAGGCATTGTACTAAGTGTTTTACATATGTTATGTCATTGAATCCTCACAATAAGGTATAGGTGTCATAATCATCATTTTCATTATCATTATTACCAACCATTTTCAGATGAAGTAATTGTTCCATAGACAGATTATGTAAATTGCCCAAGGTTACATATAGATAACAAGTGAAGGACCGGAGGTTTGAACCCCCGTACTCTACCTTCAGACCACTTGCTTTTAACCAATTTATGAATATATATATTTATATTTATATAATTTATATATAATATTGTAAATGATGAGAAGAAACAATTACATCCTTTTTTATAATTACATAAAAAACATAGAATAGGTGTAGTCTTATGTGAAATGTCATCTTTATTAACTTCATTGATTTTTATCAAAAGTTACTATAAGCATAAATAGCATAGCAGTAATCTGTATGATAGGTATTTTTTTCTATTCAGTAGGGATTGTTAATTTATGAGCTTTGGAAATCTGCTTTTAGGCAGAAATGTTTAAGCTATATTCCAACTCTGAATTGTCTAGATAAATAGAATTCCACTGACATTATTCAATAGGAGGTCTGTCAATTACAGTGTCATGGATCTACTAAGGAACTCACTAAGTGTAAATATAAACCTCATAAATATAAAACTCAATTATGGTTAAAATCAATATGTCTAGTCCCAATGAAAACATTTGAGTTTCTTTAGTGGGACTTTGATGAATCTATTTTTTTAAAATGAGAAGAAATGTAGATTGAAACGGGCATATGAAAAGTAGAGTCAAGCCAAGCTTTACGTTTAAATTGTTAGTGTGAAAGACGAAGTGTGTGACCAATCCTTTGAATATCTTCTGTGTATAGTAACAATTATAATACCAAAAAAAAAAAAGAAAGAAAAAAACTGCATAGTTCCTGTGTAGGTGGACTATATCTGCTGATTGTGAGCTTCTGTCTCAAATCCTGAGATAATATCTACTTTTAACTTTTGGTGTGCATAAGCTACTTGTTCTATATAGATTTGCCATCAACATGTCTTATTTCATGCAGTTTAAATTGTCAACTGAATTCTGTTATAAATTCTCATGGATTACTTTATAGTAGAATCTTATTTGCCCATCCTCTTAGATAGGGAGAGCAATAAATGAGTCTGCTTTGTTCAGTATATTTTGAAAATCTCATATCTGTCTAGGCAGGGCTGCTCTGAGAAGCACTTTCTAAGAGATGCCATGTTTTTTAATCTTACTTGACTTCCATATTTTTTTTTTTTCACAGACTTGTGATTCTAGAACACCTTTACTATTTAAGGAAGTGTTTCCTTAATTGAATGCCAAACTATTTCAAAGTTATTTTCTTGTCAGTTATTTTAGTGTTTGTGCATGTTTATGTTAGCAAATAATTTTGATAGTAATGTTGTATATTCCCATTTAATGAGGGGGCTATTGAATAATCGAATGAAAAGATGAAATAAATTTTAAGTTCATGGGAAAATGTTTTTAAAAGAGAGAAAAATAATGCCTGCATGTAGAAATAAAGATTAAAATATATGAATTGACAACCAGTGTAATAAACTCAAGAGTCGTTTCTTGGGGGACAGAAGACAATAAATTTTAAAAATCTAATTAAAGACTTTTTGACTACATATAAAGAAGATTAAGAATAATAAATGCTATGTAAAAAATTAGTAAGATATTAAACTTAAAAGAGTGTCATACAGAGCAGAATGGATTCCAAATGGGTTACAATTCCTGTATCATTGATAAAAATTCCAGGAACTCTTTCTTTGTAAAGTGTAAAAGCACAATAAATGTAGAAAAACTGTAACAACTAATAAGAAAATTGTATGCATAGAAAATAGCATTGAAGAAAATATGCCAAAATGTAGACCTCCATAACTATTATTGGATAGTTATGTTTTTTCATTTTTAATACCTTTTGTCTTTTTCCTAATAAATGTGATTGCTTTTGTAATGTGTGAAAATAGTTCAATTTTTTAACAATTTAGCTTAAAAGGGAAGGATTTTCTTTGACTTCTATATATTGTGTTTGACCTTATGCAGGAAAGGAGGGACTTTATATATTTTTTTTATTTAGATGCTTATTTTTGTTATTAATTCATGTGGTTTTCAATTTCGTTAGAAAGATGTACAGGACATCCTCACCCCAATTCAGATTGAAGCCGCTTACCACCTGGGGCATCATGTCATCAGTAAACGAAGTACAGAGGAATTCCCACCACTTCAGCCAATTCTTCAGCAGAAGAAAGAAAAAGACATCATTGCAAAAACAGTAGGAATTTTTTCCTTTATTTGAAACATCATGTGACATATAACTGATGAAATTTTTTTGAAATACTACATAGTTCTGAGGAAATGAACTCTCTCTGAATTTTTTTTATATTTTAATGAATTTTTTTTATAAAAAAGATTTATGGTATGTCTTGTTTTCCATTTTTCTTTATTTTTTATATTCCCTTTAGGATATTGAACTGAATACTTTTAAATATGCATTTAGTCATAACAGTGGTTTCCCATATACATAAAATGTTAATTTTCTCTCCTCAATGCCTTGCCAGTGAAGAAAATATATTTCCAGAGAGCACTCCTAATGGAAGTGAGTTGCATTCATGAGTTATTCAGCATCGTCATGTGTGTTCAGCTTATCTTTCTCATTTTCTGTCTCCTTCTTTTTCAGTTTGTCTCCCTCTCACTCACCCTACCTACAGATTCACTCATGTCTTGTTAGTCAGATTTTACTCATTTATAAACATGTATTTATATTACACAACAGTTTCTCTTTTTAACTTAAATGGTGTGTGCATTTTGAGATGGATCCTGCATTCTAACCAGTGAACTGCTTTTTAAAATGTATCCCTAAAGTGATGAAAGGGAAAAACCTACAACCAAGATTACTCTACCCAGCAAGGATCTCATTCAGATTCGATGGAGAAATTAAAAACTTTACAGACAAGCAAAGGCTAAGAGAATTCAGCACCACCAAACCAGCTTTACAACAAATGCTAAAGGGACTTCTCTAGGCAGGAAACACAACAGAAGGAAAAGACCTACAATAACAAACCCAAAACAATTAAGAAAATGGTAATAGGAACATACATATCAATAATTACCTTAAATGTAAATGGATTAAATGCTCCAACCAAAAGACAGAGACTGGCCGAATAGATACAAAAAAAAGCCCCGTATATAGGCTGTCTACAAGAGACCCACCTCACATACAGGGACACATACAGACTGAAAGTGAGGGGATGGAAAAAGATATTCCATGCAAATGGAAATCAAAAGAAAGCTGGAGTAGCAATTCTCATATCAGGCAAAATAGACTTTAAAATAAAGACTATTACAAGAGACAAAGAAGGACACTACACAATGATCAAGGGATCAATCCAAGAAGAAGATATAACAATTGTAAATATTTATGCACCCAACATAGGAGCACCTCAATACATAAGGCAAATACTAACAGCCATAAAAGGGGAAATCGACAGTAACACAATCATAGTAGGGGACTTTAACACCCCACTTTCACCAATGGACAGATCATCCAAAATGAAAATAAATAAGAAAACACAAGCTTTAAATGATACATTAAACAAGATGGACTTAATTGATATTTATAGGACATTCCACCCAAAAACAACAGAATACACTTTCTTCTCAAGTGCTCGTGGAACATTCTCCAGGATAGATCATATCTTGGGTCACAAATCAAGCCTTGGTAAATTTAAGAAAATTGAAATCGTATCAGGTATCTTTTCTGACCACAACACTATGAGACTAGATACAAATTACAGGAAAAAATCTGTAAAAATTACAAACACATGGAGGCTAAACAATACACTACTTAATAATCAAGAGGTCACTGAAGAAATCAAAGAGGAAATCAAAAAATACCTAGAAACAAATGCCAATGAAAATGACACGAAGACCCAAAACCTATGGGATGCAGCAAAAGCAATTCTAAGAGGGGAGTTTATAGCAATACAAAATCCTACCTCAAGAAACAAGAAACATCTCAAATAAACAACCTAACCTTACACCTAAAGCAATTAGAGAAAGAAGAACAAAAAAACCCAAAGTTAGCAGAAGGAAAGATATCATAAAGATGAGATCAGAAATGAATGAAAAAGAAATGAAGGAAACAATAACAAAGATCAGTAAAACTAAAGGCTGGTTCTTTGACAACATAAGCAAAATTGATAAACCATTAGCCAGACTCATCAAGAAAAAAAGGGAGAAGACTCAGATTAATAGAATTAGAAATGAAAAAGGAGAAGTAACAACTGAGACTGCAGAAATACAAAGGATCATGAGAGATTACTACAAGCAACTATATGCCAATAAAATGGACAACCTGGAAGAAATGGACAAATTCTTAGAAAAGCAGAACCTTCCGAGACTGACCCAGGAAGAAATAGAAAATATAAACAGACCAATCACAAGCAGTGAAATTGAAACTGTGATTAAAAATCTTCTAACAAACAAGAGCCCAGGACCAGACGGCTTCACAGGCAAATTCTATCAAATATTTATAGAAGAGCTAACACCTATACTTCTCAAACTCTTCCAAAATATAGCAGAGGAAGGAACACTCCCAAACTCATTCTATGAGGCCACCCTGATACCAAAACCAGACAAAGATGTCACAGAGAAGGAAAACTACAGGCCAATATCACTGATGAACATAGATGCAAAAAACCTCAACAAAATACTAGCAAACAGAATCCAACGGCACATTAAAAGGATCATACACCATGATCAAGTGGGGTTTATCCCAGGAATGCAAGGATTCTTCAATATATGCAAATCAATCAATGTGATACACCATATTAACAAATTGAAGGAGAAAAACCATACGATCATCTCAGTAGATGCAGAAAAAGCTTTTGACAAAATTCAGCACACATTTAAGATAAAAACCCTCCAGAAAGTAGGCATAGAAAGAACTTACCTCAACATAATAAAGGCCATATATGACAAACCCACAGCCAACGTCATTCTCAATGGTGAAAAACTGAAAGCATTTCCTCTAAGATCAGGAACAAGACAAGGTTGCCCACTCTCACCACTGTTATTCAACATAGTTTTGGAAGTTTTAGCCACAGCAATCAGAGAAGAAAAAGAAATTAAAGGAATCCAAATCGGAAAAGAAGATGTAAAACTGTCACTTTTTGCAGATGACATGATACTATACGTAGAGAATCCTAAAGACGCTACCAAAACTACTAGAGCTAATCAATGAATTTGGTAAAGTAGCAGGATACAAAATTAATGCACAGAAATCTCTTGCATTCCTGTACACTAATGATGAAAAATCTGAAAAAGAAATTAAGGAAACACTCCCATTTACCATTGCAACAAAAGAATAAAATACCTAGGAATAAACCTACCTAAGTAGACAAAAGACCTGTATGCAGAAAATTATAAGACACTGATGAAAGAAATTAAAGATGATACAAACAGATGGAGAGATATACCATGTTCTTGGACTGGAAGAATCAACATTGTGAAAATGACTCTACTACCCAAAGCAATCTACAGATTCAATGCATTCCCTATCAAACTACCAATGGCATTTTTCACAGAACTAGAACAAAAAATTTCACAATTTGTATGCAAACACAAAAGACTCTGATTAGCCAAAGCAATCTTGAGAAAGAAAAATGGAGCTGGAGGAATCAGGCTCCCAGACTTCAGACTATACTACAAAGCTACAGTAATCAAGACAGTATGGTACTGGCACAAAAACAGAAGTATAGATCAATGGAACAGGATAGAAAGCCCAAAGATAAACCCATGCACATATGGTCACCTTATTTTTGATAAAAGAGGCAAGAATATACAGTGGAGAAAAGACAGCCTCTTCAATAAGTGGTGCTGGGAAGACTGGATAGCTACATGTAAAAGAATGAAATTAGAACACTCCCTAACACTATACACAAAAATAAACTCAAAATGGATTAAAGACCTAAATGTAAGACCAGACACTATCAAACTCTTAGAGGAAAACATAGGCAGAACACTCTATGACATAAATCACAGCAAGATCCTTTTTGACCCACCTCCTAGAGAAATGGAAATAAAAACAAAAATAAACAAATGGGACCTAATGAAACTTAAAAGCTTTTGCACAGCAAAGGAAATCATAAGCAAGGCGAAAACACAGCCCTCAGTATGGGAGAAAATATTTGCAAATGAAGAAACTGACAAAGGATTAATCTCCAAAATTTACAAGCAACTCATGCAGCTCAATATCAAAAAAGGAAACAACCCAATCCAAGAATGGGCAGAAGACCTAAATAGACATTTCTCCAAAGAAGATATATGGATTGCCAACAAACACATGAAAAAATGCTCAACATCACTAATCATTAGAGAAATTCAAATCAAAACTACAATCAGGTATCACCTCACACCAGTCAGAATGGCCATCATCAAAAAATCTACAAACAACAAATGCTGGAGAGGGTTTGGAGAAAAGGGAACCCTCTTGCACTGTTGGTGGGAATGTAAATTGATACAGCCACTATGGAGAACAGTATGGAGGTTCCTTAAAAAACTAAAAATAGAACTACCATACGACTCAGCAATCTCACTACTGGGCATATACCCTGAGAAAACCATAATTCAAAAAGAGTCATGTACCACAATGTTCATTGCAGCTCTATTTACAATAGCCAGGACATGGAAGCAACCTAAGTGTCCAACGACAGATGAATGGATAAAGAGGATGTGACATATATATACAATGGAATATTACTCAGCCATAAAAAGAAACGAAATTGAGTTATTTGTGGTGAGGTGAATGGACCTAGAGTCTGTCATATAGAGAGAAGTAATTCAGAAAGAGAAAAACAAATACCATATGCTAACACATACATATGGAATCTAAAAAAAAAGGTTATGAAGAACCTAGGGGCAGGGCAGAAATAAAGATGCAGACGTAGAGAATGGGCTTGAGGATACAGGGAAGGAGAAGGGTAAGCTGGGATGAAGTGAGAAAGTGGCATGGACATATATACACTACCAAATGTAAAATAGATAGCTACTGGGAAGCAGCCACATAGCACAGGGAGATCAGCTCGGTGCTTTGTGACCACCTAGAGAGGTGGGATAGGGAGGGTGGGAGGGAGACACAGGAGGGAGGAGATATGGGGATATATGTATATGTATAGCTGATTCACTTTGTTATAAAGCACAGACTAACACACCATTGTAAAGCAATTATACTCCCATAAAGATGTTTAAAAAAAATTTAAATAAAATAAAATGTATCCCAAAATATATCAGTTTCACTCACTGTGTGTTTATTCCCAGGAGTCCAGTTGTTCAGACTTTTACTGTCCAACAACACAAAGACAGAGTCAACAGGATGTTTGGGGCCATGGTTAAAGCATTCATTAAAACCTTCAGTAATGGCACACAGAATGCAAAAGATGAAAGGGACATTTAAAGGTCTAGTTAATATCCTGTCCAGATAAAATTGCCCCTAAGTCGTTTTAAGATATTTGAGCTTACAATCAGCAGTGTCTGGTCTACAATACTAGATCAAATGAAGATAATAAATTAAGAGCAAAGTCTCTCTATAGCCTTGTATGAAAATATTTATGGAAGTCAGTTTTTTTTCACTCTTCTGTTGAACTTCAGTTTTCAATATCAACTACTTTTAAATGTGTTTAATAATGAACATCTCAATATTGTAAGTACATAAGCCCAAACCTTAGCAATTTGTAGTTATATTAGAATGAGCTACAAATGAGCTACATTTTGATTCTTCAAACAACCTGCTTTACGAATAAGAGAAGTAGAAAAAATTATATTAATTATTTAGAGAACGATTTACACTTTCCCTCTGCTCCCGCTGGTATAGGCAGTCTCTGGTCTGACGTGCCATTTGACAACGCTGTACCCACTTCACATTTCATGTGCCTGCCTCCTTCTCTGACTTTCTAGATTTCTTTCTTTTCTGCATCTCTTCTTCTCTCACCTGTTCCTCTCAGCTGCCTTTCTTTTTATATCTCTCTATTTTTCCTTTGTCCAGCTTATACCTCAGGGCTTCCTGTGTACCTTACAGTATCTCTGGGTCCTATTAAAATGCTCAGAATTAAATAAATTCTGGAACCTGTTGATAAACTATCATTTATTTTTATTCACTGTATCCTCAAAGTAAAGTTTCTACATTTTATTATTTTCAACAAGTATAAAATCACTGTTCTGCCATCTGTGAAAATTGTCATGCGTATGCATAATAAGCAGGATCAAACGGCAGCACCAGAAAATCGAGAGGGACTCAACGAAGAAAATCTTGGCAGCGCAGGTTCTAAACACTTACAGAGGTTACTACCACAGTCTGATTAAACTTCTTTTTATACAACTGTTATGAAAGAAAGAAATTATTTCTTTCACTTAACAAACTCAGGCTTTAAATTTACCTATTGAAAGAACGTGGTTCCTTTAGCCCTGGAATTGTCATCTGAACCTACTAATACTCAAATTGAACTCTTCAAAAGGTAGAAAGGAGTTATCAATTTGCTATATTAATTTTATTTTTTCATGTATCGTAGATATTTTATCCTTTAAAAAACATAGAAATATACCTACTGATTTGAACTAAGATAAAAAAATACTGTCATATTTTATTTCCAGATAAACTTTGCAAGATTTTGTGCCCATGAAAACTGTTCTGCTGATTTACAGGTTTCTGCAAAAATTGGATTTTTGAAGTAAGTGTAGTTGGCTCTCTGCTTATTTATCAGGATGGGGTAATTGGTGTGTGCATGTGGGTTCTAAAGAGTAAAGGACTAAGAACTAATCCTTGGGGGTTAGCAGCATTTAAAGACCTGGAAAAGAACAGCAGTCTCATTCTGCTGAAAGAGACTAAGTGTTCTGTACAGCAGTCACATAAGTATACACTCAAAGATTACCACTCTTCAAAAGAATGAGAATGTGTGAGCACCATGGTTTTATCAAGCATGATTTTAACCTTTTACTGATAACTCGGAAGATATTTCAGGATTTAAATGTGCTTTGGGTTATCGTTATCATAATTGTAGTTATTTTTCAGACATTTGTAAGTGCCTGTTAATAGAGTTTTGGTTCAAAATGAGCTAACCTTTACTACATCATGCTTAGTGTTTTATCATCCAGAAACTGGTTACATAATTCAGATTGATGTACAAAACAAAGATATCCCTAAATATATGTGTGACCCATTTGAAAGGGAATAAATCATCTTCGTCTTCTAAATTCATAGAAGGGAAACAGGAAAAAGAAAATACATGTAAACGTGCTTAGAATAGTGCACACAGTGCAAACTGGATAACTGTTGATTGCTGTTATTGTTTATGTTGGGAAATAAGCCATTGTAATTCTATATCATGTCTATATCGCCTCTGTTGAAATTGTTCTGCATGTCGGAGGGAAGATGTGAAAATGAGGACCAGAGAGATAGAACCCACACTTCAGGTTAAGAGCTGGTTGTGTATGGAGAGTGAAAGAGGGCAAGGAGGCATCACTGACAGGGCAGGAATATGGGAGACTGTTTGGGGGAGGTAGGGATATAGAGGAAGCAGGTTTAAATTGGGGTGTGTTGAATTTGATGAGACTTCTATATGTAGCTCTGCAGTGGAAAATCTAGTTCAGGATTATGTTTGGAGGTCCTCTTCACATTAGTTATGAGAATGCCTGCGATGGAAATGTGAATTTCACAGAGAACTAAGGATCAAATCTTGAGAGGGGTGGGTAAATTTTATTTAAAGAGCTTAAAAAGAATAAGGACTTACTCCAGGAGACTGAAAAATTATCTTCATAGAACTAAGAGGAAAACCAACTCCACGGTGAAATAGCCAATGGAGAATGTAAAAAGAGGGACTTAATACTGTGATTTTGTAGCAGTCAGAGAGCATAATGACTGAGGAAAGGTCATGGAAGTTGGCACTTAAAATGTGACTGGTGGGGGAGAAAAAGGATGTCGCTGGCAAATTTTAACAGGAATTTCTGTGCAGTCATAGCTAAATGACAGCATCAGTGATTAAGGGAAGGAGAATTTATTAGGAACAAGTAGGTTCAACTGAATTTTTATGTATTTATCAAATGTTATTTAATTATGGGAAGATACAAACAAGTATGAGGATCAAAGGCAGGGAAAAGAATAAATTGCACAAAGAAATAGTCTACTGAAATCCAGGGGACACTTCAGATATTACTTGAACTGTCCTGTGAAGAATTTGACAGCTGTTCACTTCCTTTTTTCCAATGTCTTTTGCTTTAATTTCCAGGATGCCATCCTACTCCCTTTTAGATGCCATCCATCTCCTTTTACTTCTCTAGTCCCTCCTTCTCAGTTGTGTTTGGAGGACCACTGAATTTGGCTCTTTTGGCTCTCTTAATAGCCCTCCCTCACTCCTTCTCACACTCCCATATTTTCCCTTGATAATCTTGCCCACAACCATAACCTCACCTGGTCTGCCTCCACTGCTGATGCCCAAATCAGTGTCTCTGAGTTCCACGCCCCCCCATCCAGTTGGCTATCAGACATGCAGTCTTGGGTGCCCAGTCACTTTGCACCAGTGACAACCATTAGTTAGTTACCAAAGCCAACAACCTGGAGCTCAACCTGCATTCTTGTCTCTTTCTTATCCCTGACATCAAATAAATTACCAAGTCTTATGATACTACCAACCCAGATGGGTTTTTTTTTTCCTTAAATTTTTTATTTATTTATTTATGTATTTATGGCTGTGTTGGGTCTTCATTTCTGTGCGAGGGCTTTCTCTAGTTGCAGCAAGCGGGGGCCACTCTTCATCGCGGTGCGCGGGCCTCTCACTATCACAGCCTCTCTTGTTGCGGAGCACAGGCTCCAGACGCGCAGGCTCAGTAACTGTGGCTCACGGGCCCAGTTGCTCCGCGGCATGTGGGATATTCCCGGACCAGGGCTCGAACCTGTGTCCCCTGCATTGGCAGGCAGATTCTCAACCACTGCGCCACCAGGGAAGCCCCAGATGTATTTTTTATCCATCATACTTCTCCATCTCTACTACTATTGCTCCAAATCAGTCACTCAATATCCTACTGAGCTTTACCACTTTCTGGGCTACTGGCCTCTGATTTTTACATTATTCAAATTCCTCTACCAAGATGTTTCCAGAGTGGGCTTTCTAACTTACACTTCTGATAGCAGGGCTTCAGTAGCTCATTAACATCTAAAGTCCTTAGTGCTCTTCCTCAGCAATTCCACAGGACTTTTTTCCATTGATTGCAGAATAGTTGTGTGGCCATGCCGTGCTCTCCTGAGCCTCTGTATCTTTTCACTTTGACTTATCTATCTGATTAATGCTTATTTATCTTATAAATCTCAGCTGTTTCCTAGGTAAATCCCCCCCCCCCCCACTTTGTCTCCAGCTACATAAACCCAGTCCTCCTGTGGCCCTGGTCCCATTGCACCTGTGCTCAGAACTATTATTGTCTGTCTCCACACTATCCTGTACACTGCTTCAAGGTGGGTTCCTGTCTTTTCATCTTTGCGTTCCCAATAGGTAACACAGTGCCTGGAACACTGTAGGTGACAAGTGGATGTTTGCTGAGGATGGAACAGGGTCCTAAAGGAAACAGCATGTACCTGGGATCAGACTCAGGTGGAAGGGTTAGCCTTAGAAAGAAGTTAAGATTCCCCTTATCTTAAGCTAAGAAGCTGTGAATAGATGCTGGCATTGATTAAGAAATTTTAATGTGGAAGGAAGGGAAATAGAATTAATGGATGGCCAGAATAAAAAGTGTGTTTGTATATGGAAGATGAGGGCTCTGAGGTTGGGTTTGGGACCTTGTGAAGGGAATGGGAAAAGATTCAAAATAGCTGTTAAGATAAATGGGATAGGGAACCAACCAGGAATGAGTAAAAAGGTTGACAAACAGCACTGAGTACCCTGCTGGGCTGGGATCACATATGGCAGAGAATAAATTAATTCTTTTCACCTAGGCAATGCCAGGATAGCCTTGAGCATCCACAGTTGAGGGCCAAGAAGCCCTAACCTATTTGACTGATAATTGGACTTTATACTTAAATCATCCAGATTGGCTGGTTAGATAGTCCAAAAACAGCAACCGCTAACTGCTTTGTAATCCAGCATGTAATTGTGGTGCCTTTGTTGAATTGTTAGACGAATAATTTATAACCTTCCCATTCACGTATTTATTTTCTTTCTAAAATGCTTAGTCTTCCTGGTGCTTTTGCTCTCATGGGCCTTTGATAAGAAGAAGTATTTTGTGTGGGAAAAATTATCTAAGCTACAAATAAGTGGTGTTTTCATCTTCTCAAATCAGACACTTCCATGGTCACCTTGTCATCTTTCACTGCAATCCCTCTGGCCCGTGAAAAAATTGAGATGTTGAAATTTATATGGAAATATTACTGAGAATGCTTATCTCCTGAAGAATGAAACTATATCTTACTGAATTAAGATATTAAATCATTAATGTAATTGAATTATCAGTTTTTCTTCATTACATATTTCTCACGAGAAATTACATTACCTACATTGCATTTTTAATTTGAAGTGATAATGTTTCCTGTAGTCGAAATATCAAGTCCATTATGATTTTATATGGCAGCCAACAGAAGATAAGGCAGTTTTTCTCAAGGTGTGGTCTTTGAGTCACCTTCATGAGAATCACCTGGGATGCTTGGTCGAAATGCAGGCTCCTAGGCCCCTGACCATCCAAATCAGAATCCATGGGGACCAGGCCAGAAATGTTCATTATTAAGAAGGCTGTCAGTGGTTCTTATCAAGCTGAAATCTGAGAACCAGTGTTGTGGTGGTTTAGAGTTTAGATTTGAAGTCAGACTAACCTGGTTCAAGTCTGTGTACCATTTACTAGCTGAATGACCTTTTCAGAGAAGCCTTTCAACCTCTGTAAACTTCCTTCCTCATTGGCAAGAAGGTAAAATAGTACTCTGTAAGGTTGTTTTAAAAATAAAATGCAATAATGCAGGCCAGTGCATTGCATAGCACAAAGCCTGGTACATATGAAGATTTGAGAAAAGTTGTTAGTTTTGATAAATTGTGGTTGGAATAGTTATAGACCACGATGAAAATGTTTTCATTTGGATAAAAAAATTAAATATTGCCAGTGAATTCTAAACATTTTCTGCACGTGTACTGGTTATTTGTCCAGAGTTTATTGTTTCTTTATGTCCCGAGAAAGTTGCTGACTGTGCCTGGGTCAGTTGTTTTCAGTTCTGTGAGGTTTGTAGTGGCCTAAAGGCCAGTGTAAAGTATAAGCCCCACATGTTTTGCATCAATTAGGAAGATTACAGGCTATTTCCGTTAGGTAAATGACAACTTATTTGAAGAGTTTTCAAATGAAAACTCTTCGAATTAATTTTTAGGCCCACGGGTGAAGGGTTCTGACAAACTACTTTGCATTTTAATAAATGATACTCTCTCAGAGAAGAATTTGCCTCTCCCGCAAAGGAGTCCTCTCTGCCTTCTCAGTCGTGGTAGGCAAATTGCAACCATATGTTCTATGCCTTCTCCCGACTGTAACTCCGCTGGCACTAATGGTATTTCTGTGTCTCAGAGCTACATACCTGCTTCAGGTAAATGTAGTTACTCCATCAAAAACATGAGTTTCTGATGACTGCACTAATAGACTGCCGACAGCAAACTAAATAGTGTTGATGCACTCCATCTCATGTTTTCGTTAAGTGAAGGCTTCCTCCTGAATCTCTAAATTCTCAGGACAGTAAACCACATTCAAATGGACTTACAGTGCGAAATGAAAATGAACAAATATGACTTTATCTAAAAGATTACAAATAGAAGAGCAGGTATTAACCATCACCTAGGCAATTTAAAATCGAGTCTTTCACAGAGATGACTGATCTAAATGACACTACTTCTCTTCTGTGCCTCCGTCATGCTTCCAGGGTAAGTGATGGAGGCTTTTCCTGAACAAAAGTGCTTTCATATCAGTGAGGAATGCTTTTAACTGTGAGTAACAGAGTACGGGACTAATAGTAACTTAAACAAAGGTGTTTAATTATTTTGCGTCATAAGCAGTCTGGAGAAGGTGGTTGCAGGTTTAGTGAGAAGTTACCAAAATCTGGGCCTTCATGATTGGTTCATGGTTATCTTTCCAGTTCTCTTGGCTTTTCCCTTGTGGCTGCTGAGGCACCAACGTTCCCAGTAAACCGGAAGGGGCAGGAGCAAAATGCTGTGTCCTCTTGAGGCTGCCTTTCAAGGAAGGGAAGTGTCTGGGCAGACGCCTTATTCTGATTAACCAGAGTGGTGTCGCATGCTCCCCCAGAACGTATCCTGGTTGAAAGAGGATGGAGTCGTCATGATCATAGTAGATCAATCATAATTCACTCCCTGAAGCTGAGCTGGGGGCTTAGCTTCTGCAGTATCAAGGGGATACTGCTGACTGCCTGGCTAATCCAGGGTTGTGTCAGCAGCTAAGAAGGGACCTCACTGTTGGGTAGACAGTGAGCGGTGTGTAACCGCACTGTGCTGTTACCCCCAAAAGAGTGAGTGTAACAAAACTGTCCATTTTTAAAATGCAGATAGTAGGAATATATGCCTCACTGATGTCACAGAGTTTGGGGAAGAGGAATTGTATGCTTCCATACACTGAACATTCTAATTCCTAGTTCTGTCTTCCAATCCATGTTCTTCTGCTATCCTCCTTGGGATCTTAGTGAATTTGTCTTTATTCAGTAAAATCTTCTTAAATGTCAGGTATCTGATATTTCCCAGTAGATGAGAATTTTCCACTATTTTATTTTTTTCCCCAAAGTCAGTAATAAAAAAAGAGGACAAATTTTTACTTGGGCCTGAGGCCACTTTGCCGCAGGCTAGTCTTTTGTCAAATAAATGACTCGTGTTACCTTGACGTGGGTACATATCAATTTCTGTTATATTTTGTTCTAGCATCTTGATTAAAACCATGTTAGCTATGAAGCAGTCATTCATCTTATCAAGGCAAAATGCATTCATTATGTGAAGACTTAGGGAGCATTTCTCACAAAATAGAACAGTAGCGTTCATTCAGGAAAAACATAGAGCCTGGTGCTGAAATACATCATTTTTCTGTTTTTCCTTTCACTTATTAAGTTATGATCCTGTATGTACACAGTATCTTGATTTGTTTAAATTACGTGGCTTCTAGGCTGCTTTGTAAATTTCAAGTCTGCATTATGCATGTTTTAATAAAGAATGAACTGCGATTCCCGGGGAAAGCTCTGGTTCGGCCTTGTCACACTTCCACATGTGCACCTGGTCCTTTATTATGTCTCATGTAAAAAGCTAGTGGGTATCTTTCTGACAGCACCTTGTTAATGAATCGAGATACAGTCAGATGTATACATATATATATATATATATATATATATATATACACACACACATAAAGAGTAGAATTGTAATTATGGTAATGTGGCAAAACAGCTTAAAAATGGAAAACAGACCAGGAGCCTCGCTGTTGAAATGTGAATACTGTGTTTCTCTTCCATTTGCTGTTGTCTTGGAACCTAGCTGTTTATGCAGTGCTTTCACCTTCTGTTGCTTGTCTAAGTGCCAACTTCTTTCCCAAAGGTGTTCAGTGACTAATGCTTTGGTTACAAGCCAGAATATTTTATAAATGTCTATTTCTAGGCAGCTCTTCTACAAGTCTTAATTAAACTTTAATGTCAAGCTGAAGTTTACTTTTAGAACCTCTTAGTTTCCTTTAGTTGTGACATGGTTCTAGAGAAGTAGAGGGGATGTGGGGCAGCTGTGCACCCGCACGTCTTCCCTCTGCCCTTTAACCCAGGGCCACCAAGCAGATGCGTGCTTGTGTAACGCAAAGGTTTACAACACAAGAATGAGTAAGTCACAGCCATCCCCTCAAACGCTGGGAGGAATAGCACGTTACGACTGAGTCAGATTCTTCCACCCTGAAATGATAGCCATGATTCAGAAGAGTTACTGCCTTGTTACTTATCATACATCCTTCCAGAAATATCCAACTTCTCAAACCCGGAGATCAGAGCTAGAAATGCTACAAAGGGACATTTTCTTCATTCCTTTCTCCTCGATGTCTTTAGTACCAGGCAAGGAATTATGAGGTCTGGGGGATCGTTTCCTCTAAGGCAGCATCGGGTGCCATCTGAAATAATGAAGCTTCTGTTATTGTCAGAATAATACAGATTTTAAATATAGTAATATGATGTGGTATGCTTATTTTGAAACTAAGTATGCTCCTCAGTCAGATTGCTCAATGGCAGAGCCAGCAAACTTTTTCCTTGAAGGGACAGACTGTAAATATTTTAGGCTTTGTGGGACAGAGATGTCTCAACTGCTCAACTCTGCTGTCATAGTGCAAAAGTGGCCACAGATGAAAGAGCGTGGCTGTGTTCCAGTAAACCTTTATTTACAAGACCAGGCAGGGTCCCAATTTGGCCTTCAGGCAGCAGTTTTTGAACCCCTACTCTCTGGTATGCTTGCTTTTATATGATAATCCTGTAGGACATTTTTATTTTTTATTATTTAAATACAGTTCCTTATAGTATATTTTATTTTTTAAATGTAATTTGTTAGTAAAATTTAAGCTGGTTGCCAAAATTAGCCAGATTTAGAGGTTTTTTTCGGGAATTGGTCCTGGGTTAATAAACCATAAGGGCCTGCTCATAGATAGACAAACAGACTGACACAACAGAATTACATATATATGTTTACTGAAAAACTATAAAGGCTCCAAACTGTAATTGCCAAAATTCCCAATGATAGTTGAAAGGATAAATAAAATGTGGCATATTTACAAAAATTAGTATACACACCAATGAGAAGAAACGATTTACAACTCCATGCATCAATATAGATTAAACTTAAAAACAAAATTTTGAGTAAAGAATGTCGGATACTCCAAGATTACATGCTCAGTGATTCCATTTATATGAAATATAAAACTGGGCAAAGCCAGTCTATACTAGTAAAAGCAAGAGCGTGGGTAGGGGCAAGAATTGGAAGGGGGCACAAGGGTATTTCTTTGGTGCTGGCAATATGTTTTTCTTGATCTGGGTGCTGGTTTCACACATGTATTCAGTTTATAAAAATTTGCTGAGCTCTACACTTAGGTTGTGTGCATTTTTCTATATGTATGTCCTACCTTGATAAGAAGGTTTCAAGTGGAAAAACAATTAGGATAAGAAGGGAAGAACTTTAGGTATTAAGTGAAATGTCCAATTTCTCATAGATATATTATTAGAGGTATCAAAGTGGGGGGAAGTGTTCAAAATTATAATAATTTTGTTTGTACATTCTGAGGTTCATAATAATTTGCTTCTCAAATTCAAACTCAAACAGTATCCATGTTGCCATTAATTTATTGGTCAACTCAATGGTTGTATTGCCACTAAAACATTAGGTTGTATGGGCGGGGTATAGATCACATGAATGTGGTAGTAGTAGATGTTTACTTTATCTTAATGAAACATTTGGAATTTGCATACCATCACAGAACAGATAAGCATGGCTCTAATTTCATAGAATGTATAATGAGTTCATGAACTTTGAACAGTCACTTATCCAGTAATTTCCTCAATCTTTCAGACTTTTTTTTTTAGTGTTATCCAGCCCTTTTTAATGTTTGATACACTTAGGTACCACACATATATTTTGAACACTGTGTTGCTAGCCTCTGAGAAAACAGTGATATTCATGACCCAGCGCCTTTTCTCCAAGAGGACTTATTCTAGTGGTGAGAAAAGCCAGACGGTGTGAACATATCGCATTAGAGGGTTGCCCAGTGTGTGGGAAAGTGGCAGAGAGAGAAGCCATTTCTGTTAGGGAGGGGCAATGCTGGGTGAAGGGGCTTAGCAATAAGTATCAGCTGGAAGAACTTCTGAGGACTCTTAACATTGACACTCAAGCTGAGTCTTGAAGTGTAAGTTAACCAGATAACATGAAGAGGGAAGAGGTTGAAGGCAGAGGGATGGCTTGAAGTAAGACACAAAACACAGGTGTTTGGACCCCTGTTTGTAGGTGAGCATGGCTAAAGGGAAGGAAAGGGTTGTGCAGTGGAAAGTAAGGCACGGCCAGCTCTCTCAGGCTGCGTCTGCTGCACTAATCAGAACTCTATCTTGAAAGCACTGGAGGAAAGGAAGCAGACACGTGACATTATCAAGTTTGCTTTCTGCAAAGTGACCACCACCCGCCCCCAGTAGTGTGAAAATTGGAAGAGGACTTGACAAATCAATTAAGAGTATAATCCAAGTTAATGCCGGTTCAATCATGAAATTTTCAGATCTTCTTTATTTAAAAAAAGAAATGTTAATCTTCATTCAGCTCACCCTAAATAACTAGAATAGTACAAAAGCAAGAAGCAACATGCCTTTGCTACTCCCAGGCGAAATGGGTTCCCTGCCCTGGTCCCAGAGCCCTTCAGTCGTAAGTCTTTTCAAGTATTTCTAATATCTGTTTACATCTGTTTATAAATCTGCCCTTTATAAGCTCTACAAAGCTGGGAATTTGTTACATTATTTTTGTATGTGGGAGTAATAGACGTAACGATTATTATACAGGGGCTTTCAATTAAAATCATTCTTCATCTTCAAGTAATGCTTAAAAGCATCAATCTTGAAACTTGTTCTTTAACTCTGTCCTTAAACATTCTGTCTTAAATCAACTCACAAATAACTACGAAATGCCTACTATGTGTTTAACATTTCCATAAATAGTTTATTCAAACACAAATACAGATGTTGATTAGAATGATACAATGTAAGCATTATTTTTTTTAACATCTTTATTGTAGTATAATTGCTTTACAATGGTGTGTTAGTTTCTGCTTTATAACAAAGTGAATCAGTTATACATATACATATGTTCTCATATCTCTTCCCTCTTGCATCTCCCTCCCTCCCGCCCTCCCTATCCCACCCCTCTAGGTGGTCACAAAGCACAGAGCTGATCTCCCTGTGCTATGCGGTTGCTTCCCACTAGCTATCTATTTTATATTTGGTAGTGTATATATGTCCATGCCACTCTCTCACCCTGTCACATCTTACCCCTCCCCCTCCCCATATCCTCAAGTCCATTCTCTAGTAGGTCTGTGTCTGTAAGCATTATTGAAGAAACTTTTTCTAAACTCTAGTTGCTAGGTGAATGTACCTTTCTTATTGTTATGATTATCCTCATCTGATATTTTGCTTTGGGTCATATTCTTCTCTGGTTGAACTAATTTTTTTTTTAATTTAAATACTTTGATATCTAAGAATGTCTGTTTTTGAGGACAGCTTACAGAACCATGACATTCTGTAGCAGGTTCTGAGCTCTTCTAACCATCTAATCAGTGAAGGGAATGGGTTGCCTTGAGACTTCAGAACATTCTAGCTGTGGTACCTTGAATACATTTCTTAAACCTCAGGTTCCTTGGGGTTTCATGGAATGTGCATGAGCCAAATCTTCACTGAACAGTAGTTATTATTACAGATGGGGTGACTGAGTCTTTAAAATGCTAAGTGACCTCTCCCCGAGAAGAACGGGGGCCAGAGCCAGAACTTGAACTCACTTATGTGTTTGCATTTGCAGCAGTGTTCTCTTTCCAGTTCACAGGATGGTGAAACGCTTCTGCAGTTCTATCTTAAATTTGGTCTAGTTATTGGTAGAGGTGACCAGCCTGCCTTAAGAAATTAATTCTAGTTCAGCAGATTTTAGTGGCACCCACATGCTGGCCATAGCAGTCTTTTCCCATACCGTGCTCACTTCCACCAAAGCATTCTCTATTTTGGTGGAAATAGTCTATTCTCCTTTTCTCCCAGTTTCCCCCAGTTCCCCCTTTGGCTTTGGCAGCAGCTAGTTCAATGTCTGCTCAAGGATGAAGAAAGAAAAAAAAAAATCTTTTAGGAAAATATTTTGAAATAATGAGAAAAATATGCTAAAATAATAGAAGCAAGAAGTTAAACAGAAAAACAGAAAGTAGACTAGTTTAATTATAACTAAATTAAAAAACTTTTCCTGTGTAATGACTAACTGAATTTATCTGAAACCTGGGAAACTGAGTTCTTTTTAAAATGGATTTACATCACTTGCATGGGGTCATCTCCTATGGTTGTGTTTCCAAATTAGTATTTTATGTTCAGGATACATAAATGAAGAGATGGGATTTTTAGTTCCAAACGAAAACTAAATCGTACTTAATTTTTAGGCCACATGAAAATAAAACCTATCTTGCTGTTGGAAGTATGAAGACATTAATGCTGAATGTGTCCTTATTTAATGCCGGAGATGATGCATATGAGACAACTCTGCATATCAGACTACCCACTGGTCTTTACTTCATCAAGATTTTAGATCTGGTAAGGATCGAAAACTACAGTAGCATGATATTACATGATATTTTACTTAAATTTTAAAGAATGTAAATGTATAAGTCACTTTATCATTTGAGGTATAAATATTTGGTGTATGAGTCTTAATATTCAGACTTATCACTCGGGCTTCCAGTGATTTTTTCCTCTGTGCCCCTAATCAAAATGGCAAGTTCCTTGGGATCTGACTGAGATCAAGAGAGTCAGCTTCCTGCTTACAAATGCTACTGTGACACAGAAGCAATTGTCCAGTTATCCAAGCAAGCTGCCTGGGTGTCATTGCTTTTCGCACTGGTACAACCTCATCTGGTGCTGTGATGGTGCTCTCCTCATGGTTGGGGTCTCTACATGGGCAATATTGGTCCTTCATGCTGGGCTCCCAGAGTTACTGCTCTGCATTTTAAGTTCACATACACTGTCTCGATCCCAAAGGACCTCCAAAATGCTAGAACCAGCGTCAAATTCCAAAATCCTGCTGTCAACCAGATTGTAGGCAACTTTCCCCTTTCCTGCAAGAGTTTGGAGCATCTGGAGACCTTTTCCTTTTTTTTTCCTTTTTACCACTGTGCCTCAGTCATGAGCACTTAAATCCATCAGTGAGGTATTAATAATGTTGAATTTGAAAGAGAAAAGTCTCAATCACTTTCTCCTTGGATGCTCCTCCGCCTCTTAGAAAATTTACCCATCTCTTATCCAGAGACCATTTCTTCACACTAAGGCCATTTAGAAAGGCCTTTGACCTCTTGTAAATATCTACTACCCACTTTCTTTAGAGCTTTGGGAGCCTGTTTGCAATGGTAAGAGGGAAAACTCAGATATTCAGGGAAATATACATCTGTGAGATGTATATAAATGTATATTTCCCTGAATATTTGAATATATATATATAATTGTGATTACAGTTATAATTAAATACCTTTATCACATTCTCACAACCCAGACAGAAGGCAGCCAATGAAATATAGACCTTATGAATTCCTTGCTTCATGATTTTTCAAGGAACCTTAGGGAACACAGAAACATGGTTGAAAGCTACAAGTCCAGGAATTATTCTGTGGAGAATTTATGTGAATATTAGAATAAATCTATATTTGTACACACATATTTATGTAGTGTATTTATATTCCTATTGATTTATCCCCAAAGTAAACAGAAAATAGTCTTCCAAGAAAGTAAAGTCTTCAGGGATGATTTTCTTTTCAAAAACCATCCTTAAACATATACTATGAACTTCTCATTCCCTACCTACTTAAACCAGTTATTTCATTTTCCTTTTAGGAAGAGAAACAAATAAACTGTGAAGTAACAGACAGCTCTGGCATAGTAAAACTTGACTGCAGGGTTGGTTATATATATGTAGATCACCTATCAAGGGTAAGCATTTAGCATTTATAGTTTTTGTTACTGACATGAATATAAAGTATTTTGTTTCCCTATGTTTGTGCTGCATACAAATAATTTGTTGTTGTCGTTTTTATTATTTACTAAGAGTAAGTAGCTAAATGAAATAAAACCCAAACCAACTGGGCTTGAGATCTTTGAGATTGTGTTTATATTCTTGGCAATGTTCACTGTTTAAGAAAAAGAAAAAGAAGGGGGCACCTGTTTGTGTCAGGACGGGCATGTGAGTGTGTCAGTCACAATTCTGCTCCCAGCCTCACCCTTCCCCAACACTCCCCCGACTCCACCCCGGTTGGTGTCCTAGCTGCCAGGCATGTTACCTCTGCTCTGCTAAAAGGTGTTTCTGGCAAGAGTGCTCACTCAAGTTGTTAAAGCATCTCTAATTTTGTCAGTCTGGACCTGCCTATCTTTACATTCAGAGGAGGCTTTGTCTCTGAACGTCACTCGTGGAAAAGCTGCTGCTTTAAAATTGCCGCAGACCCGACAGCTTCCCCGTAGTTCTCTGAGTGAGGGTTAGCCTATGCTTCTAGGACATCATTTCATATCTGTATTTCACGGAACATAAATAATGAGAAAAAGTAAAATTCAGATTGTAAAAACAAACTTTAGATTATTTTAAAAATGGGCGTTCCCTGTGTTTTTCAGACAGATGTTAGCTTTCTTCTGGATGCCAGCTCACTCAGCAGAGCAGAAGAGGATCTCAACTTCACAGTGCATGCCGCCTGGTATATTTCGTTATGAAAAAACAATTGTGTTAAAGGAAATGAACCCCTGACTTTTGAGGGGAGAAAGGGGGGTGACCTTAGGGGAACCGTGGAGCTGTGTTCCATTGTCTGCAGGAGAAAACTTCCTTTATGTGATATGTTAAACAAACAAAAAAACCTTCTAACATAGAGTTTTATAGCATAGAAGCAAATAGTGTAAATAATGAGAGGAAATTTCTGCCAACTCTGATATAAACATTTCTTACTACCGCGTCTACTTTTATCCCTGCTCCTCAAAAAGCATTTTTTAAACCAACCTCCAAGTACATTAGGTATACATGGGGCGTAATTAGTTCCCTCTGAAGAGAATCTTTGTGCTGACTGGATTCTAAGAGGGTGTTTTCTGTTTGCTTCTGTAGTGAAAATGAAGGAGAAACAGGCAACGTGAAGCGTAACAAAGTGACTTTAACGGTACCTCTCAAGTATGAAGTCATGCTAACTGTTCATGGGTGAGTAGATATGGAGGACTCCTGTAAAATTCTGAGCTGATTTTGAATTCTGTTGCTTCTTAAACTACTGGTCAAAAGCATATTTGAAGTTTTTTATGAAAAGATCATGTGCTGTTTCTCTCTCTTAACAATTACCTCGGTGTTGTAGCCCATTGCTTAGGTGTTCGTTATTTTAACCCACTCTGTAGTCATCACTGAGACACCTCAAACTAATGCCCCAGTGGAGGAGATTTCTTACTGGAAGAGCCCAATAGGAGGCCATGCCCAACTATTCAGCGGTACACCGTGCGGGCCAGGGCCCCAGAGTGCCAGCGTGCACTTTGTGTGGTCAGGCTCAGTGGCCAGGGCAAGTGTGAAGTTCAGAGAAGTGGAAGGTTGGCCAAATCGCCCTTGTCCAGATCTACCTGTGTGGCAAATGAATTGAGATACAAGAGAGCCGGCTCTCTTGTCCCCTCTTTATATCTGTGAATTACAGAGTTCCTTACCCACAGCCCCACAGCCAGCAGTCACTGATTCCTCACAATTTTAGTACTTGTTTGAATGGACCCTCCTATGACTTAGGAAGGAGATGTGAAGAGAAAGAATTAAAGAGTATCATGAAAACTTTTCATGATTTTACTGGAAATTATTGAGCCTACTAATCTTTGTTTAAAACCACATTTTTAAAGCAATAGACAGTATGAGACACAGAACAAATAGATGAGCTTTTCTAGTTGCCCTGACTATAAAGCATCCCTAGTCATTTGTAACCACCCATAAAGGTGGCATATAGTTATATAAAAATAGTGTCCGAAACTGATGGAACTGATTCTCCAGTTTGTGAGATAAAACCAGCGGAGGAAAAAGGAAGCCATGCAAGGGCGAGTAGTGGGGAGCAAAGAGAAGTCAATTGCACGTTTCCCGGGTTTGAATGCTTACCTCGCCTCGCCTCCTTGATTTTGTTATAAGTGTGTCCTCTTGCTTTTCCATTATCCACATCTTATTTTGAGCAAGGGATGCTCTGCCACTATTAAGCTGCCTAAATCTACGACATTTGAATATTTCTCATTTCTTTCCTTTGTAAAAGAGTCTCTAACATATTACCTCATATTAGCCGCCAAATATTAGCAACTTGGGGAGTTGGAATTTTCCTAGAAAAATATTTCTTAAAGTTCATTACTGACCGTGCATATGTCTCAACTCAGGTAAAGGAATGACAACCTTGTATTCTAACAAAAATTTGCCCTACTTATTGATGTTTGAATTGTTCCCCAGACTTGGGGTTCATTACAAATAGCCAGCAGGAATTGGGTGTGGTAAGAAATAACTCAAAAATCTGTCAGATAGATTGAAATACAGGAGGATATTGGAACCCTAGGGAAAAGCTAAGAATTTATCTCATATTTGTCAAGTTTGCATGAATCATTTGAGGGCTGAGAGAGAAGGAATGGTCACTAGAGTGAGCCAGGCAGTATTGGGAAGGCAAGCAAAGGATATTGGCGGGAAGAGAAATTGTCACCCCAGTCAAAGCACGTGGCTCTCTAATTTCATTACATTTTCACTAAAATTCTTATCTTTACAAGAAACCAAAAGTATTCCATGGTACTTAGAGGCAACTGTAGTCTGAATTATGGCATATTTAAGAGAGATTTAAGAGATATGCTATATTTAGACTATAGAGAAAGACTGTTTCTAATACCTCATCAAATAAGACAGTTAAATTAAATCTGAATTCATTTCTGGCAGGTTTGTAAACCCAACTTCGTTTGTGTATGGACCAAAGGAGGAAAATGAGCCTGAAACGTGCATGGCAGAGAAAATGAACTTCACTTTCCACGTAAGAAAAGTTGATTGTGCTGATATTTGTAACAGACTGAAAGAATGTTACCGATGCATTGCTCCAGAGGACATCATGTATGTGTGGTGTCCCTTCAGCTTTGGGCCACCTCAGCTGGCTGAGGGCGAGAAGGGAGCTGCAGCAGGGCTCATGCCCTTGCCTGGTGGCCTCCTGCGCCTTCTCTCCCATTCATCTTGTCCCTGTTACTGAGCCCACTCTCCTTATAGTACCTCTCCTTATAGTAAGTACCTCCTGGGAACACAGGTAATGCCTGAAATAGGCAAAGCTATGGGAGGAACTGAATCTGCTAAAGATGCATGCAGAAATCAGAATAGGTCAAGAAAAGGCATCTTTGGGTGCAAATCAGTGAAACCTCTTCGTGGTCCAAGCTTCATACAAGTCCTAACCTTACCAAGTAAAGGAAGCTTTTACCTCCACATCTCCATTTAAGGTCTGCTTGGTCAGCCTTTCAAGCCATTGGTATATGACCCATGACAAGTGATGCATCATTTATTAAATAATCTTTTTTAAAAAGGAAAGAGTATTGTCATCATCCAGAAGTATTAACAGACTAATATAAAGCTAAAAATTCATTAAACACTTATTACTGTTAAACTGAAATCTTTGTTACAGCATGGATGTTGATGATGAGCAAATAATTGGAGATAATGTCCACAAAAACATTTTTTGAACCAAAAGCACTGCTCACACATTCTCAAGCGCTATATAACAATCTACAGACTGTGAGTGAATCTGCATTAGGTACATTATGATATTTTGTAAGGCAAGGCTTTTCAAAATGTGTATCAGAATCACTTGAGGTGCTTATCCAAAATGCAAACTCCTGGGCCACTGCCCCAATCTGTGGAAGAAGAATGACCTCCACAGATGACCTTTGAGTCCATACTCAAGTTGTTGTTATGCTAGTATACCCTAGTGTTGGAAGAATGTAGCCCTCGACTTTGACGTCCCACAAAATGCTCCTCTCACAGTCCAGTGGGGGTTTGTACTCCTGACAAACAGAAACTGAGTTGGACTCTAGAAGGCCTATTTATTAATTTACAAATAATAGTTAACAAGTATTGTCTAGTTAAATTACAATGGAGTGACGGGGCATGGAGATTCTTTCAGTCTGTAGGCTTGGTGACTTGTCCGAGTATGAAGATGTTCTGGGAGGTCTAAATGTTATTAGGCAAACACGGATAAAGAATATTGTAAGTGAGCTTGGTTATTTGCTGGCGTCAGGAAGACCTTGTCTAAAGGTCTGGGCAGTGCTGGGTCCCCATTGCTGACATTGCCTTTTGCAACTGCCCTGTGCTTCCAAGGCCTGGCAGTTACCACCTGTCCCAAAGCCCAGGGATACTCTCTCTTTATCTACGTCGTATGCATTCAGAAGATTATTGCACGTCTTTGAGTCACGCTATTTCATTTAGATATTGTAGCACATCTTTTTTCTGACTTACTGTATTGGTTTTATAGTTCTCAGGAGGCAATATTTTGGCCCAATTTCCTTCTTCAGGGTTCTGCAAACCCCAGATTTATCAACAATAATGAAATATCTTTCCCTTATGCATTATTAAAAACCTGTTTTTTTTTTTCTAAAACCCAATAACCTACCCTTTTCTGATTTTCTGAGTGCATCAGCATTATAATTTTCCTGAATTTAAAATATTTTTATTCACTTAACTGCTGCTGATTATCCTCTCAGCACAGAGTGACTCTGTGAAAACAACATAGAATTTAGAAGTAGAATACCTGGGTTTTGGCCCCACTTCTTGTCACTTTTTAACTTTCATCTTGATTACAACATTTACACCTCAGCATTTTCCTGAGATGGAAAATAATAAAATGTCAGCCCACCTCATGGGATAGTTATAAGGACAACTGATCATGGTTTTTTTGTTTTGTTTTGTTTTTAATTTTTATTTTATTTTATTTATTTTTGGCTGCGCTTGGTCTTCGTTGCTGCGCGCAGGCTTTCTTTAGTTGCGGTGAGCGGGGGCTACTCTTCGTTGCGGTGCGCGGGCTTCTCACCACGGTGGCTTCTTTTTTGTTGTGGAGCACAGGCTCTAGGCGTGTGGGCTTCAGTAGTTGTGGCATGCAGGCTCAGTAGTTGTGGCTCGTGGGCTCTAGAGGGCAGGCTCAGTAGTTGTGGCACACAGGCTTAGTCATTCTGCGGCATGTGGGATCTTCCCAGACCAGGGCTCGAACCCGTGTCCCCTGCATTGGCAGGCAGATGCTTAACCACTGCGCCACCAGGGAAGTCCCTGATCATGGTTTTTTTAGATCTATAATGTGCCATACCAAGGTACAGCTGGCCCTTGAACAACACAGGTTTAAACTGCATGGGTCCACTTATATGTGGATTTTTTTCAATAGTAAATACTATAGTACTACACAATCCACGGTTGGTTGAATCTGTGAATACAGAGAAACCACGTATACAGGGGGCCGACTATACATTATATTCGGAGTTTCAACTGTGCTGAGGGTCAGTGACCCTAATCCCCCTGAGTTGTTCAGGGGTCAACTGTATATTATTGATGTCTTTTTCCTCAGACTATTTCTGCAGTAAACCATCAGTGTAGACAGTTTGGTCTCATCGGCACCAAAAGGAGAGGTCTAGGAATAATGACTAGTTATATTATTAACAAACGTTTTAAAGTTCTGACTATGGATATTCTGTCTCCTTTTGCCGTGCAGCTGCCAACTACAAACGTCCACCATTATAAATGTTGCATGAAATATATGGGTTCACCTGAAAAGTTCATTGGTATCTGTACTTTTATAAAAAGTATTTTTTGAGTGTTTAAATTTTCTTTCTTCTTATCAGGTGATCAACACTGGCCAAAGCATGGCTCCAAATATTAGTGTGGAAATAATGATACCAAATTCTTTTATTCCCCAAACTGATAAACTGTTCAACATTTTGGATGTCCAGGTAAAAATGTGTTCCTTCCTTTATTCTAAGTAATATTGCTAAAATGGAGATTTCTGTTACTTCAGTCACACTTAGTCTAAACTGTGAATGCACCATGCATTTATTGTGTACACTCTGAATATTGCATTAGAATGGCAGGATTACAGTGGAACCTCTACATGTGACTTAACACAATAACAGAACTATGCTCTACCATCTTTGGTAGATTTTCTTTGTGATAGGGACCTGTGGAAGTAATTTAATTGGTGGAATTCTCCATAAAGCTTGAGACCACTGTTGAAAAAGCAATACTTCAGCCTTTTATTAATATTCAAATAACTACTTAAGAATCAATATTCTTGTGTTGATGATTCTATCAGAATTGGTTTTACCTTCCCAGTTTTAAGACAGTCGACAAAGAAACCTACTCAGTAGATTTGAGATATAATCCTTAAAAATCTTACTTGAATTCCAGATTTAGATGGTAGGGCATGCTGTTAGAACACTTTGTTGTATGTCTAAAGCCAAAGAAATGTTCAATATCATGCTAATGTTCAAATGTCCATTTTTCATACTGCCCTAATTTCTGTAAGGTTAAGGCCATTTGATCAATTTAGGACCTATATCCAACCCTCTAAAATTTTTCTGGGTTTTTGTTGCGTTTTTTGCCACAGAGATTTAATCTCTCCCAAATAAATCTATCAAAAAATATTTTCACACAATTTTAGAAGTACTTGATATATTTCAGGAAAGGTAAGCTTTAAAAGGTAAGTTTTAAAGCCATGTAGCTGTTGTTCTTTCCAATATTGGATAAGATTTTTCTTTCTTTCTTTGTAGACTACTGCTGGAGAATGCCATTTTAAGAATTACCAAAGAAAGTGTGCATTAGAGCAGAAAAAAGGCACAATGGAGACCCTGAAAGATATATTCAAATTTTTGTCAAAGACTGATAAGAGGCTACTGGTAAGTTTCAATTTTTCAGGTTGTAGTTTTTGCTTTCCAACCTACAGAACTGAAACACTTAAACCCATGAACCAAGGGGTTTTGAACTGTCAGTTGAGTATAGGAGAGAAGCCAGTTCAGGTAATGTTCTTGTGTGTGAGAAACAGGCATGATTGGAGAGTTGAGAGACACCCTGGGTTAAATATATACTATATACTTTCATTATTTATGCAACAAGTGCCCAATTTATGCCAACCAGACGTGTGTCAGACCCTTTGCGGGTCAAGATGCTGTCCTCAGCTGAACGACCTTCATGGCATGAAATTAATTTTCACTATTTTCATTTTAGTGAATATATGGGAAAAAAAACCCAAGAAAGCCCTTCAAATGATCCAAGTTTTACAATGAACGTAGAACATGTAACTTAGCAAGACTCTGATTAGGTGTCTTACTTTTTCTATCCCAGAAGATTAAGTTCATAAGAACAATGAAACCATGTGATCTAGTTCGAATACTTTGTTTTTGTTAATTTACTAAACATTTGTGTTTTGTTTAAAACAAGATAATTTTTTAAGTGCCACTAATGAAAGCATATCTTTAATTCCATGTTTATATCAAGATAAATTTTTGCAAAATGCCACTAAGTGGAGCAGATCTTGAATTCCACGTATATTTAGCCATCTAAATATTTAGCCATCTAAATATTTTAGCCATCTTTTTAAAAAATGTTGAAATTTTAACATAGCTCTTTTGTATTCTTTTCAAGTACTGCATGAAAGCTGATCCACATTGTTTAAATTTCTCATGCAATTTTGGGAAAATGGACAGTGGAAAAGAAGCCAGTGTTCACATTCAGTTGGAAGGTCGGCCATCCGTTTTAGAAATGGTAAGTCTATGATACAGTGACAACTTTGTGGATAAGATTTCATATAGAATCTACAAATGCGACCATCTTATACAGGTAGGATGGTATGTAAGGAGGCATTCAACAAATTAAGAAGGTATGAATGAATGTAAAATCTGGAGTGAAACTCCAAAACTGTTTGCATTTATCACTACAAAATACATTGTCTAAATGACATGGCTTTAGTAATTAAACAGATAACTAAGACTGTAAAATAGACTATAATTAAGAGATTTTAGAAAGCATGTCCAACTATTTATGAACCTTGATCAAATTAGCTGCTTTAACATTTCATATATCCTTAAAGTTCTTTCCAAATTACTTTATGCTTAAAAACCTATTGTATATCATATACATTTATTAATATATATTTACTAAAAATTAAGACTTCCAGAAAATCAAACTAAAACATCAAAATTTATCAACAACAGTAAAACACAAACACGCTTTAAAGAAGATGAACTTTGAAAGGTTGAATTAATAATTAACTAAATACATGTTGGACTTCTTCCTAAAAAGCAGTATGCATATTTATGAGAAGTACTTTGAGATCGTTGGTTTTATCTGGAGTTCTGTTCTTCAGTTTCCTTATCAGATTAATATGGGTAATGTCTCTCTTTCAGGGTTGCTGCAGAGTAGATGATTTTCATAAAGCACTTAGTAATAGTGCACAGCACATAATAAGCCAAAGGAAATGAGAGCTATTATGTTTTGTTAAGAGGAGTAGTTGAAATTACCACAAGGTGGTCAAGAGGAAGACTCACCAGACAGGGAAATAAGAGCTGTCTGTTTTAGTTGCAAGTTATTTAAACTTTTGCAGCCTGCCTTCATACTCTTGAGGTCCAGGTTTCTCAACAGTGGGCACTAGTAGCATTTTGGACCAAATACTTCTTTGTTGTCAGGGGCTGTCCTGTGCATTGTAGGATATTTATCAGCATAGCTGGCTTCTCCCCACCAAATGGCAGTACACCCCCTCCCAAGTCCTGCCAGCCAGAAATGTCTCCAGACATAGCTGACTCTCCTCCAGGGTACAGAATCATCCCTGTTGAAAAACACTGCTCCAGATAAAGTATATAATTTATTTTTAGCCCTAAAATTCTACATGTTCTCTCCAAAATGTTAAATAACCTTTACACAGTAGTTTTAACTTTTGTTGGCCATAGTCCTCTTTAAGAATTTGACAAAAGAATATATTCTCATCTACCCTAATGAACGCACATATGAAAAATACAAAAATCTCAATTTTGAATACAACTTCAAAGATCCTTCGAGTCCACAGATGCCCAAGCTCTGGATTCTGGGTGATAAAGCCCTCTGTTTGCTAGACAGTAAAGCTCTGAGTTCATCCACTGATTTTATTTTTAAATGCTATAAATATTTGTACCAGATTTTTTTCATTACGATATTTGGTACACTAATCTGTATTTGATCAGAGCAGAAAGATGACAACACTATTAAGAAAAACAAGCCCAAATAAAATTAATTTGAGGAACTGTTTAATCAGACAAAGTCTTCTTTGGGAATAAAAATTCAATAGTTAAGGTAAAAATACACTGGTAATTATCAAATAGTATTTAAATATTAAATATTATAAGCATTTAAATCAAGTTCTCTGCAAAGCAGCCATGTTTAATAAAAGGATTTCAACAAAATGATGCCATATAAATTAATAACAAGGACGTGCCTTTGGAACCAAAGGAAGCATTGCATTGCAATTAACTACAAATGGTGAAACTGGAGAAGATAACTTGTGAAAACCTTTAGAATAGAAGTAGTTTCTCATGATTCTTACCTGCTCTGTGTTTTCATGAAACGAAACGATGTTATCAGGCTACCGTGATCTTTTTTTTTTTTATTTATTAAACAGGATGAGACTAGAGCCCTGAAGTTTGAAATAAGAGCAACAGCTTTTCCAGAGCCAAATCCAAAAGTTATTGAACTAAACAAGGATGAGAATGTTGCACATGTAAGAAAGATTTTACCTTTTTAACCAAAACATAAACATTGTGGGAAAAAATATTGCTAGTGTTTGGCCAGGAAAATCATGACGAGCCGAAAATACTTTACTGGGGATTGGTATTTTCCACAACTGCCAGGAAGGCATGACATAGCTCTTTCAGGAGGTGATTTTGGTAGGATGGATGGAGGAAGAACCACAGATATGGCCCATTACACTCCCTGTTTCTGCTAAACAATTACCAATGTTTCCTATGGTTTGTGTTAGACCAGCAAGAGAATGGGATGGGTTATTCTGAATACTATTGGGGATCGTGGAGGGGTTTCAAATGAAATAGAGGCAAGTTTTTAAAGTGGTGTTTCTTTATTTTGGTTAATTTATGTAGGTTCTACTCGAAGGACTACATCATCAAAGACCCAAACGCCATTTCACTATAGCAATTATTTTAAGTAGCTTGCTACTTGGACTTCTTTTACTTTTATTGATTTCATATGTTATGTGGAAGGTAAGCCTTTAATAATTACCATTGTTAAACCACTCAAGATGCCATTCTTGATCTTCTCAAAGCCAACTTGTGACTCCCACGTTACTAGATTTAAGCATTTCAGTATTTTTAATGTTAATTCTTATACTGATTGATTGCATATTTCTCTTAACTTTAGTACCACAGTCTTTCTAGAAAAATACGCCTTCTTAAAGCTTATCTTCAACAAATGTTCAAACTATAACAACAGTTTTGAAAGATGTTCTTTCTAACTAAGCATTTGGCAAACACTGCACGTTACATGTTGAATTTGTTTTGGAGAGCGTGCATGCATCGCTGAGAAATCCTGCAGTAACAACAAAACAATGCTCTTTAACCCAGTATTTCCCAAACTAATTTTTACTGACTACATTTACTGACTACAATTGGCATTGACTGTTTTATTATACTCATATCAAATATCTAATGTTCATGACTGACTATAGTGATTATGTAATGCTATTTTCAGGCTGGCTTCTTCAAAAGACAGTACAAGTCTATCCTACAAGCAGAAAACAGAAGAGACAGTTGGAGTTACATTAACAGTAAAAGCGATAAAGATGATTGAAGACTTCTTTCAAATTGAGAGAATAACAGACTCAGGTTACAGTATACTAAAAAATTTTAGACATTGTTTACAAGAAACCGTGAATTTTGCTCAGACTTCTTCTATGTACTTCTTTTAGTCATGACCTTGTGACATGTTATGTCTTAATGCAGATGAAAAATCCAAGCAATGATTATTCTGAGAGAAAATAACTCCAAAAGTAACATTTTAATATATCCAAAAAGATAATCTTTCAGCTCTTAAATGGATAGAAAAACACTAAAGCATCAGCTTATCCAAGATAAGTAATCCCTGGACAATACCTTGAAATGAGTACATCTGCATTAAAATTATGTTTGTTGAGGAAGTAAACAACTCGACTGGAGAAAACTTGGACTTTGAAGTATCATTCCTTTAAGAGGAATACTATTTACCATATGTGCTGGCTTTGGTAAAATTAATTCCTCCAAATAATAGGTAATGACTCATTTCTAATAGATCTTTGAGACTTGTTTGGAATATGTTCTCTCTCTAGAAATATTTAGCAGAATTTTTGAAAGCGCTGTTCCCAAATTTTCTAATGAATAGAAGCAGAACATTATCATTTTAAAGCATATTTTATCTTTAAAGACCTTGATTTGTAATATATTTCCTATAAGCTTTGATCAACAACCATTTATTCAGCAGTCTGTCTGTCTATGAATAATACTATGGCCTGATGAGCAAACTTCAGACTGAAGTTATACACTGGTTTGAGCTTAATGGGATAATTATTGTTTATACAGCTATGGATTTTTTTCTTTCTGTACATATATAAAGTTTTTAAGAGAAAATATATGTTTATATAGGTATAAATCCAGTAAGTCCTTCTATAACAATTTTATCAAGGGAAAGGTACTGAAGAGTAAATTGTAAAAATCCATCTTTAATCAAATTTTTTGTTTATAAAAACAACAGTACTTACTTAGAATTCTAATTTATATTCTAAAACAGAGCGAATGTTGCACTTTAGCTGATATATGTAAAATATGAAAACTGTACCTCACTAATTTTTAAAAATCAAAGCTCTGCAAAGACCATATTGGGGACCAGTATTTCATACAAATTAGATGCTGTTTAAAATGTTAACTATCAATCAATCAAATTCAGCAAATAAACAAAAATTCTTGTTTGGATGTTACTCCTTTCTCCTCAAATGTAAGTATGAAATGTGTTTTCACCAGTACTATAAGAGCATTCTCTTCTTCATGGAAATAGAGAAGCAAATTTAACTGTAAAATTGAAGAATATAGATTTAGCTTATATCAGGTGAAAATGTGACATCAAAATTTCCATGTTTTAGTGATGACTGAAGTATTTTAAGTTTTTTGTTGGTGTTTGTTAGACTTTTTTTAATAATGAAGTAGTTTCTTTCTGCGTCTAAAATAATTTATCTTTAAATACCTCTTCACTTGCAAATACAATCACTTTTTGTAATATTTATTCATGCATATGAACTAAATGCTGATAAACACAGAATATAATTTCATCTGATTTGTCCCTACATCTGTCTTGATATGAAGGTTGTGGCCAAATTTTCAAAATCTGTTATGGGAAGTGATAGGTTAGAGGGCAGTCTTTACCACTATGGAAAAGGATTTCTTCATACGAGGTCACTGCCAACAGCTGTCTTCCTCAGACTACTTAATTCCTGTAAGTTATCTGTTCACAAATTGGTGGCTGGAGAATGAAAAATGCACAGAAATTTGTGAAAGACATTTTAGCAGTGGGACCCAATGAGCACGAAACCTCCTGAACTCGGGGGTGTACCAATAGAAATTAATTCAATTTTAAAGAACCCTTTGAGCAAAAGATGATACTATGTTTTTTTATTATTTAAAAAACAAGTAGTTCTTTCAAGAAGATGTCTAGGCTCATTGGTGGAAAAGCAAATCCAAATTTAGAATTGCTTTTCAAGGATGATCCCTGAGGAAATTTAAATTTCAGGTAGCACTGAGTACACTGAAAACGATGTGCTATTATTGTCAGATAAAATGAGGTTTAAGAGCAAGAGGAACACAGCTCCCTATTGGGCCAGATTCTAACCAGTTAGCTATTTTGCATAGTTTATGTGTATTATGGATTTCAAAACCCTACCACTTTGAGTTTTCAACTTTCAGAGACTATTCACAAGAATGGTACTATAACAACTTTTAAAAAAAATCCATCTTTTTTCTTTTTGGCAAGTACTCTAGGTATTAGAGAGCTTTTGAAAAAATAGTACTATTTCTGGTTATATCATTTCCTAGCTGTGTAATTTAATATCGCTGGATTACGTACCTCATCAAGAAATCAGGACAGTCTTTCTTACATGAACTCTGTGGTCTGTTGGCATCAGGCTATAGGAAATTTAACATCGAAATTGATGGACTCAAATCCAGGAAAAAAGAAAAGAATCCAAATTATTTCACTTTGGAATTAATCTAGGTTAAATATTGATATATCATGTGTAAATTTCAAGTATATGAAATATTTACTTTCCATTCCAATAAATACTTTCAAAAAACCAGAATTTAAATTGTTTTGTATATATTTCATGTCTTATTTTTTAAAGCCTAAAAGCTAATTTTCAGTAACATCAAAAATAGCAATTTTAATTTCTTTTAAAAATAGTTTTTTCCTTACTAAAATATCTGTTTAAAACATGACAATATCCCTTCATATTAAAATTCTAATTCGCACATTCCTCTTATAAACAACTACATGTTACTTTGGAATCATTCATTTCTTCCATGCTTTTTCCATAAAGATTGATAAGTCTTGGGTGTACTCTGTAAAGAATATAAGAATATGCATGATTATTTCATCAACCTATCAATCATTCTGTTATTTTTCACACATAACCCCTATCAAATGTGATAATGATAGCCAACGAACATACATTCATGGCAGAGCTGCCATCTAGGAAAAAATGCGGGGCCTAATAAATCAGCAGCAGTAAAGCCCAGTCAGTCACCCGTGCGTGTAGAAAGCTCACATCTAGCAGGCTACTCAGGGAGCCCTGCACACTTCTTCTACCAACTGAGTCATAATGCTTACCAACAATGAGTTTGCATGTTCCCAAGCCTGTTTATAACCCATTGCTCTTGTTAATAAATAATATGTAAAATTGTTCTTATGTAAAGTATGCTTTGGAAAGACGATAAAAGCAAACTGCTGAACACAAAGTGTTACAGTATTTGTTGTGGGTAAAAGGAAATTTTAAACGACTGGGGGATTAAATTGTAACCATCTGCTCTTCAGATGGCATCACAAGGTTTGAGATCTTAATCCATTTTTAAAAATTCAAAATGGAAATTGTAGACGTACATTATCTGTATAGTTTGTGAAGAATGGTAATTCAGAATGCCAACGTAGAGACTCATAACCAAAGAAAATGCTTTGGTTCTACATAACAATTAGTGAATAAATACAAAGTTACACTTTTTTATTTATTAAAATTGTACATGTGTCTTTTTATGCTTCCCTGACTTACGAATTTAAAAAATAATTTATCTAGCCAACTGCCTGTTTTGATAGTTATAAGAAGGCAGCTTCCATTTATATGTCTATCAGACACAAAACTGATAGTATAAGATGGTGAACTAATTAGATTTACCTAACATGGACCTCTGATGCAACTTCCATTAAATCACCATCTACATTCCAAGGGAAACTGCTTCCTGTAGCAGTTTCATGTGGTCCATCTTCTTCCTCTGGATTGTGTCCACTGCTGTTACTCCTTGGGTGAACTTTTACTTCTTCAACAGTGTAAGTCTCAACAAATGGAAAATTGAACTAAAAACAAAAAACAAAAAATAAATGCAAATAATCTTGGTACTTGCTTTATCCCTAACTGTAATGCAAACTAGGAAAGTTCACTGTGCTCTCACTTGCAAGTAAATATCAATGTGCATGCTGATGTTTTTATAGCTTTGAAACTCTAATTAGTTCCAATTTCTTTGGAAGAAGGAGCCCCTTTTCTGAAGCTTTCCTAGCTCATTTAGATCTAGAAGCTGGCAAACTTGTTTTATGACAAATAGTATATGTCTATGAAATTGTATACAATAATTTCCAATAAAAACTAAATCTTTAATATTGGTCTATTGTTATAGAGGATTTATATAATCCACTGACTTGATTATTGTCAACTAGTTTAACTGATGTAGAGCAAACTCTAGAATAAGTTTCACATTTGGAATTTAATTAGGAAGAACTAAATTTATGAAGGTAAAAAGAAAGTCCATCCTGTGTGATTTTTACAGGTGTTTGCCTGCCTCATCCTCACTTTATCATGCAGCTTGTGTCCATCTTTAATTATGGTTGCTTACTGACCACTCTAGCATGATACAAAGTCAGCTTCATATTTCAGTCTTTCTTGGCCATGCTACCCAAAGCAACCTACAGATTTAATGTGATCCTTATCAAACTACCCATGACATTTTTCACAGATATAGAACAAATAATCCTAAAATTCATATGGAACCATAAAAGACCCAGAATTGCCAAAGCAACCCTGAGGAAAAAGAACAAAGCAGGAGGCATAACCCTCCCAGACTTCAGACAATACTACAAAGCTACAATAATCAAAACAGTGTGGTACTGGCACAAAAACAGACACATAGATCAATGGAACAGAATAGAGAGCCCAGAAATAAGCCCACACACCTATGGACAATTTAATCTTTGACAAAGGAGGCAAGAATATACAATGGGGAAAAGACAGTCTCTTCAGCAAGTGGTGTTGGGAAAATTGGACAGCCGCATGCAGATCAATGAAGTTAGAACATTCCCTCACATCATGAACAAAAACAAACTCAAAATGGCTTAAAGACTTACATATAAGACATGACACCATAAAACTCCTAGAAGAGAATATAGGCAAAACATTCTCTGACATAAATCATACCAATGTTTTCTTAGGTTAGTCTCCCAAGGCAATAGAAATAAAAGCAAAATTAAACAAATGGGACCTAATCACACTTATAAGCTTTTGCACAGCAAAGGAAACCATAATCAAAATTAAAAGACAACCTAAGGAATGGAAGAAAATTTTTCCAAATGATGTGACTGACAAGGGCTTAATTTCAAAAATATACAAACAACTCATACAATTTAAAAACAAAAAAAAACCCAATCGAAAAATGGGCAGAATACCTAAATAGACACTTCTCCGGAGAAGACATACAGATGGCCCATAGGCACATGTAAAGATGCTCATCATTGCTAATCATTAGAGAAATGCAAATCAAAACTACAATGAGGTGCGCCACCTCACACTGGTCAGAATGGCCCTCATTAAAAAGTACAAATAACAAATGCTGGAGAGGGTGTGGAGAAAAGGGAACCCTCCTACACTGTTGGTGGGAATGTAAATTGGTGCAGCCACTATGGAAAAGAGTATGAAGGTTCCTCAAAAAACTAAAAATAGAGTTTCCATATGTTCCAGCAATCCCATTCCTGGGCATATACCCAGACAAAACCTTAATTCGAAAAGATACATGCACCCAGTGTTCAAAACAGTGCTATTTATAATAGCCAAGACATGGAAACAACCTAAATGCCCATCGACAGATGAATGGATAAAGAAGATGTGGTACATATATACAATGGAATATTACTCAGCCATAAAAAGAATGAAATAATGCCATTTGCAGCAACATGGATGAACCTAGACATTATCATACTAAGTGAAGTAAGCCAGACAGAGAAAGACAAATACCATATGGTATCACTTATTTGTGGAATCTAAAATACAACACAAATGAACTTATCTATGAAACAGAAACAGACTCACAGAGAACAGACCTGTGGTTGCCAAAGTGCAGGCAGGGGAAGGAAGGATTGGGAGTTTGGGATTAGCAGATGCCACCTATTATATATAGGATGGATAAACAGCAAGGTCCTACTGTATAGCATAGGGAACTATATTCAATATCCTGCAATAAACCATAATGGAAAAAAATATGAAAACAATTATATATATATATGTATAACTGAATCACTTTGCTGTAAGCAGAAATTAACACAACATTGTAAATCAACTATACTTCAGTAAAAATTTTTTTAAAAATTGAAATTTTTCTTACTTGCCTAAGGAAACTATAGTGAAAAAATCTGTATTCTCTGAAATAACTAAGATAGCCAAGTAACTTTTTAGTAGAAATGCACAACTACTCATTTATTTCAGTTTTCAGATAAATGGCATGAGGGTTATCACAAATATATTATCTACATGTTTTTTCCCTTCTTTCACATATAAACCTCGATGAAGCACAGAATTTTAAAAGTTGCCAGAAAACTATTTCCCCCAACACCCTTATTTTGCTATATGTGGAAACATCAAGGTCCAGCAGATCTTACAGTTTATACTGAATAATGCATGGGTTACATGGTGGATAATACTGGGTTACATGATGGCAACAGTTGTTCTATTTGAAGTACGGGGTTAGCAGCCCCCAAGCAACTCTCTGTTGGAAAAAGCAAGGCTCTCTCTAAAACTGCCTAACAGTCACTGCATTAGACTTCCCATCTCAGGTGTAAGGTTTGGGGCCACCCTTCACACTGAACTTGTAAACTGTTCTACATTTTTCATTCACTGTAAAAATAATGTGTTTTAGTTGTTTTTTAAAACATTTTAAAAAATTTTATTTATTTGGTTGTGCCGGGTCTTAGTTGCGGCAGGCAGTTTCCTTAGTTGTGGCATGTGAATTCTCAGTTGCAGCATGCATGTGGGATCTAGTTCCCTGACCAGGGATCGAACCCGGCCCCCCTGCTTTGGGAGCACGGAGTCTTAACCACTGCGCCACCAGGGAAGTCCCAAAATAATGTGTTTTAAATGAGTCAGTGATCACTGGCCATTATGGGTTAAACTGTGTCCCCCGTAAAGATATCTAGAAGTCCTAACTCTTAGTACATGTGACTGTCACCTTATTTGGAAATAGGGTCTTTGCAAATGTAATCAAGTTAAGATAAGGTCATTTGGGTGGCCCTAATCCAATATGACTGATGTCCTGGTTAAGAGAGGAGAATGCCATGTGAAGATAGACACTCAGGGAGAATGCCATGTGATGAAGGGGTCAGAGACTTGAGCCATGCAGCTAAAGCCAAGGAGTGTCAGGAACTGATGGCCATCACCAGTAATTCTATTGTCTTACATCATCAGTTTTCATGTGCACACTTCACAAAATGAAGCTCCATTCATCCATGCATGCACATTTATTACCTAGGAAGCCACAGACATTGTTAGATGGGACTTAGGGAAGCCAAGAGTGTGATATCACGTGTGAGGGTGTGTTTGGGGCATGAGGAAGGGAAGTTAACAAAGTTGTGATATATATAAGTGCCATAATGGTATAAGCACAGAGAAATGAGAAGAGGCAAACAGGCTCAGGATATTGGGTGAATTGCCCTCTTGAGCTGAGTCTTAACACAGAAGAATTAGCCTGGAGGTGAAGAGAAGCTCTGGAGAGAGGAAACCACGTTTGCAAAAATACAGAGATATGCCATGATCAAGCATAGTGTGATACTGATGGCAACACTGGTATTTTGGCATTTATTTTTCAGAGTATGTTAATGCCTATATTTGATTTTAAAACATAGACACATATGGTGTTATGGGCTGAATTGTGTTCCCCCCCTCCCCAATTTATATGTTGAAGTCCTAACTCCCTGTACCTCAGAATGTAACCATATTTGGAGATAAGGTCTTTAAAAGGTGATTAAGTTAAATGAATCTTTTAGGGTAGGCCCTAATCCAATATGACTGGTGTCCTTATAAAAGGAGGAAATTGGGACACACAGAGAGACCCCAGGAATGTTCATGCACAGAGAAAAGACCAAGTGAGGACACAGCCAGAAGGCAGCCATCTGTAAGCCAAGGAGACAGGTCTTGGGAGAAACCAAACCTACCCAGTCTGTGGTATTTGTTATGGCAGCCCTAGAAAACGAATTCAATGACCAAAGCATGAGAAATCTGGTAGAGGATGGCAAGAAGCGAGGCTGTGACATAGGCAAGGGCTAGAATACAAGGGGCCATGTATTCCACACTGAGGAAATTTGATGTCATCTTGATGACAATAACACTTTGAAGAATTAGGCAGGAGATAAATCAGATACGTATTTTAGAAAAATCCCTCTAGAATGCAGTGTGGAAGATAAGACCAGAGAAAAGAAAGATCAGAAGGAGGCTATTGGAAGCAAGAAGGGATTAAGGTTTGAATTAATTGGTGGATTGGTTGTGAGGAATGAGGGAGAGGGATCCAGAGTAACTCCAGGATGGGTAGAGAGTGGTGCCATTGCCCTTTGTAGGGAAACACGGAAGGAGCACCATCAGGGAAGAGGACAATAAGGTAAGTAGTGGACATGCTGGACTCAAGATGCCTGTGAGTTTTATAACCTTCTCAGCACACAGGAAGGCACAGTGGTCCTGCAAATCAGAAAGGAAGAGAGAACCCTTGGTAGTGTGCAAAGTTCAGATAGTGGTTCAAGCAATGGGAAGCAGTGAGATCACCCAGGAAAAGGTATCATGAGAAGAAGGTTACAAACAAATCCCTGGGGAATAACAAGGGTTTTTAAACCCCCTAAACAAAAATGATGGTCAAAGCAAACATAGAAATGTTTTCCATATGAACAGAGAAAACAAAGGCCAGCTACAGGATGGAGCTGAAAGGACTTGAAGAGTAATTTTTACCTCTATCTATTTCACACAGAGATGGGAAACGCAAGACGTGTCACCTACAAATGATGGTTTTCAGTACATTCTACAATTGTTCAGATACATGAACATTCAGTTCAACCTGGAAAGATGGTTCAGAGACCTAGACGGTTGCTCTCCTTAGGCTGAAGTGCCGCATTTCCCTTCCTGGATACCAGAACTGCTACTAATTGACAGTGGATTATATAATCTTATATTTATCTGGTCTTTATAATATTACATAATTTATATAAATTTATATTTTTGAACATGTCACCATGAAGGAAAGAGACTACATACACATGTATATGTGTATATGTATGTCTGTGATTTTTTAACAAATGTATCAGATTAACATTGCTTGAAAGCAGTCACCTTGGGAATCAATCCAATTATTCTTACTATATACCATTATGCAAAACATTTTAGAATTTCTTTGCAAAAAATTACAGAGCAGTAGCATGGACTTGAATTTTTGGAAAGAGCTGAGCCAATCAGTTAAGCCTAATGAACACCACACACACACACACACACACAGGCAATAGTTTTTTTGTATCAAAAGCAAGATATGACTGGTTGAGTACCTGAGAAAAATGGTTATGTCTTCCATAACATGGTCTCCTTTTGAAAAAAATTACTTTCCTATAGATACAGAATTACATTCACTACTATATCTTTGTCTTTATTTTTTATAGTAAGCATCTATTACTTTTAAAGTCAGAAGAAAGCTACTTTAGTAATGAAAAAAGGATGTCTACAAAAATTACCTAAGACATTTGCCCCTTAGGCAATTCCAAAAGAGAACTTCTGTAAGTAATCTGTGCAATCGTGCCTCCCTAAAATAAATATACAGCTTCTCAGGGTAAGTACCTTGAGGTTATTACTCCTTTAAGTTCTCATATTTATTTAATAGAAAAAGAATAGGAAAAGTTTATACCAAGGTAATGGCACTCATTATCTCTTGGAATATAGAATTTCGAGAGCTTTTTATATATATTGTTATCTTGTTTCTATTTTCTGACTTACAAAAAACTAATGAACATGTATTGCTTTGGATTAAGAAAAATAATAAAGTTGCAAACAAAATTAGCAACATCTGAAAAGGCATACATTCCTTTAAAAATCAATAAATCACTGTATTTTCCCAAACACATATACATAAAGTTATTAGTTAGGCTTACAACCTACATTATATCTGCTTTTGTTCACTTTGTCTCCTTAGAGATTTATATTTAAAGAAAATAGGACTGTATATAATTTTATGACATAATTTCCTAAACATTTCATTCAATTGGTTGCTCAATAAACATTGATCAAATAATGTAGTAGGCAGAGGAGAACTGAAACTTCATGAAGCCTGCCTGAGAAAGTTGAAAATTATAAAGAAGCAAAAATGAGAGCCTTGCAGTGGCTACCTATGTAAGCAAGATTCAGCTGCTCGTCACCGGCTGGATTTACTCTCCTCCTCCCATCTGTTCTCCCCCAACTACATCCAGGTACAATTTTATACCTGTAAGAAGGTGTGAGACTGTAGGGTTTTACATGCATACTACGTACTTCAAGATTCATAATTTCAGAAATTCACGTATTTCTGGATCAGTTTCCTAATAACTGGCTCAAAATGTCTGCCAAAAGAATATGGCTTATAATAGTTATTGCTTCTCTTTAAAACAAATCCCTTAAGAATGGAAATCCAGCTTTATCTATCTCTACAAATAGCACCACACTTCCTAAGTTGAGAATAAAATAAATAACATCTATATAAAAGTAGCGTATTTTAAAATATATTTCTGCAAACCTATTTCAATCAATGTAAGTAGGCTGATCTTAAACAAACAATAGGAAAATCCAAAGGTCATAACTTTAGAGGGAGTCTGCTGCCATAAAATCAAGAAGGCTAAAAATCTCAGATTTCACTGATCTTCATTCTGAAGAACAGCTGAGTATGTCATTTTATCCTTAATTTACTTCACATTTCAATATAACACTACCTTTTCTATTTTCTCTTTGCACACACACACATAAATGTATATAACCACCAACCCACAATTCAAAAAAGGCCAATCCATATTAATATGGGTGGATACTTTTCAGAATTTGAAGAAAGAACAAATTGAAAAAAAAAAAAAAAAGGTTAATGCATTCAGAAGAAAATAAAGCCTTCTTACAAGGCAGGACTCGGTGTCAACTCCGGCAGCATCTCTCTCCCCATGATTAATTGCTTTGCACACAGGTAATCCAAATGGTTTACTGTACCTGGTTTTTAACACTTGCATATCTTTTCAGGTGTTTTATAAATTCTGGTCGAGAAGTGTTTCGTGCAATTATAAGAGCCATGCTTCCATTATTTAATCTGAAATTAAATATTTGTATTTGACATTAAAATATTTATTAAGAGAGTACATCAGAAATTACTCTGTATCATTCCTCCTAACAAATAATGTTTACTAGAAGTTGTAGGCAAGCTAGATAAATCACCATCACATTAAATTTACCTAAAATTATTAAATCATATCTTGCTGTGTTGTCTTTTAAATGAAACAGCCTTTCAAATTAGTTTTATTAAACAACTGACTGATTTCCTTCTCACCAAGCACTTACACCAAGCACTTTTTAAAAAATGAATCATCATGCATCCTATTCACATATCAAGACATAATTTGAAATCCAATGTACTTACTTAGGGATTCGAAGTGTGAAACCGTGTATTTTTTTTAAAGATGTGTTGTACGATAGTTAATAAATACAAATGGTCTAACGACTAGTTCAACACTTTTTAAAATCTAAAGTGTGATTTAAATATTTATTTATGGGCAGGTCTAAGTGACATAGGAAACCAAATAAATCAGAGGCTCTTGGATGGATGAACTGGAGTGAACAAATGCTACCACACATGTTCAGTTAAATGACTGAACATTTTAATCTTGCATAACTCTTCAGTTCAATATAAGAGGCTGCAAATTTAGAGGTGTGATTTAGTGCCAAAAAGCCACTCACAGATGCATCTAGCTTTAGAAGGCAGTTTGCAGAAATATGTGCAAATGACTTCTAGGCTCAATTTCAGTGCAAATATAAAGTTATTCCAAGAATAACAATGACGACATAAAAAAGAGCTCTTTAAATCTTACGGAACCTCAGGTTAGAGCTGTAAGGGACCTTGGAGATTTTTCAGTCATTCACTCAGTTTATGTAGAAGGAAAAGAAGCCCCGAAGTTTAAGTGATTGTTTCAAAGACAGAGAAAAACAAAATAATCACTGGAACTAGAGCACTTAATCCAGGGGCCACCATTCCTTTTACCCATTACATCACCTCTTCCCAACTGGAAATAAATAGTACCAAAACATTAGTGTTTTGTGCATTCTTGATTTTTTTTTTAATTACTTAGTTTTTACTGGTAAACATGAAAAGCATTTCATGTGTCTACCTTTCAATACTTATTAGTAATTGAAACACATGCTATGTGCCTGGCACTGTTCTAAATATTTTCCATACATTAATGCATTTAATCTTAGAAAAATTCGAATATAAAAAAATTAGTTCTGGGCTTCCCTGGTGGCGCAGTGGTTGAGAATCTGCCTGCCAGTGCAGGGGACACGGGTTCGAGCCCTGGTCTGGGGAGATCCCATGTGCCGCGGAGCAACTAGGCCCGTGAGCCACAATTACTGAGCCTGCGCGTCTGGAGCCTGTGCTCCGCAACAAGAGAGGCCGCGACAGTGAGAGGCCCGCGCACCTCGATGAAGAGTGGCCCCCGCTTGCCACAACTAGAGAAAGCCCTCGCACAGAAACGAAGACCCAGCACAGCCATAAATAAATAAACCTAAAGTTTAAAAAGAAAAAAAATTAGTTCCTATCAGCAACTTGCACTGAGGTATTTTGAAGTAAATTATACTTTCTTGTGAAAAAATAAATAAAGCTGGAAGTTGAAACTCCTTTGCAATTTCCCTGAATCGTTCAGAAGCTGAATTTTTTAATACCTTGGTCAGCCGAGGCTCTGATGTAAAGGCCTTTAAAGAAATGGCACGTTTGCTTACAATCCACAGAAGACATCTCTAACTAGTGATCCTCCTCTGAAAAATTCATCAATGCAGATTGAACCTGGAGGGTAAGCAGTGGAATTCCAGGCCAGCTGGAAAAGGACTGGAGCAGCTTGGAAGGAGGCATGAATCTACTGCTCCCAGGAGAGTGGGACTACTTCCCATGAAGGTCCTTGAGCAAACACGAGAGTCAGAGACGGCGTAGGGTTAGAGCAGCATTGTGTCAAGTTCTGGAGCTCTTGTCAGCCAGCCAGATCTTCACTTTTCGTGGGGGAAGCTACATTAGGGAGGTGCACAGCTATCTAGGGTTTCTGAGGGAATGGGGAGGAAACAATCAGCCTCAATTTCTAAACCACACAAGCTTCAGCACTAGAGATAATTAATGAGACTCTGACATCTGATTTTTAAAATAGTTTCTCTTCTTGTCTAACTTTGGATATTTCCCTCTTTCTTACCTTCCTATCAATTGCCAAGGAAAACATTTTAAATCAATCCCTTTACCAATTGTTAATCCTTCAGGTTAAATATTTTGCAGGGAAGTTGAAACTAATCATTAAAATGATGTTATGAATTGCCAAAGTACATACATAAGTCATTCTTTTATCCCACTTCTGGGGAAAATCTAGAGGTGACGATATTATGCAACATTCATCACCCTTTCTTCTATGCTCTACAGGAACACAAGAGAAATATTTTCAGACCAATGATGGAGAACTACATGAAAAGGATGTGCAAGAGATGGAACAGCTATAGCTTGTAGATAAAATGATATATAAAATGTCTCATGAAAATGTGGGCAGTAGATTCAGATGTACCACAATTCACACTAAATATAACTAAAATGTTTCCTTTGAATAAAAGTATCATACACACATATATGCTATTCCTGCTAAGGATGTATACGTCTGCTCTAAAATCGAAAGGCAGAGATGTGCACAAGGAATACCAGAATTAAATATAATATTCTCAATGACTGGGAAATAAATAAATAAAGCAAAGTAGACATAAAATAACACAATAAGATCAGGTCAATAAAGCCCAAGGAATATTATTTTAGCCTCAGTGATATTAAAAAAATCAGAGTAAATGATCATTTTTCCAGTATAACAGTTACTCTCAGCCTACTCTGAAGACAAATCCCTTAAAATCAACTCAAAAATGACTACCTCTTGATAATGTTCTAGTTAGCCAAGAGTTAGCAGGGTATTCTGAAAGATAAATGTGGTTTATAGAAAAGTTTCAATGGGGCTTCCCTGGTGGCACAGTGGTTAAGAATCCGCCTATCAATGCAGGGGACACGGGTTTGAGCCCTGGCCCGGGAAGATCCCACATGCCGCGGAGCAACTAAACCCGTGCACCACAACTACTAAGACTGCACTCTAGAGCCCATGAGACACAACTGCTGAAGCCCGCGTACAAGAGAAGCCACCACAATGAGAAGCCCGCCCACCCCAACGAAGAGTAGCCTCTGCTCACCGCAACTAGAGAAAGCCCGCGCGCAGCAACAAAGGCCGAAGTCAGCCAAAAATAAATAAATAAATGAATGAATGAATGAAAAGTATCAATGATTCAATAAAAACGCTTACTAACCTGGTATTAGGTGCCAAGCCTCTAGGTGCCACTGAACACAGGCACGGAATTGCCATAATGCTGACATTCAAGAACTGACCCTGGATCATTTGCCACTGATCATTACAGTCTAAAGGTAATGGAAGGGATTGGTTACTTTCCCCCACCAGAGCAAAATGTCAATACAGCCCTGCTCAGTTCTCAAGGAGGTAACTTCATACTCACCAGATTTCGGAGATCCCTGTGCCCTCCTAAAAGTAAGAAAACAAGACAAAGAAACATCACATCACACACAAAAAAATAGCATCTATTAAACATGAGATGATTAGAGAACCCAACATTATATATATTAAATTCAGCAGTAAGTGAAAATATGTGAACAATTCTGTCACTGCATTAGTCATTGATTCATTGATTCATCAGTAATGATGATTTTCAAAATTTCTTTTAAGACTAGAGCACTTCCTTTGTGTGGCTTTGAGTAATATTTTTATTCCACATTAGAAATTCTCATGAGGGCAGAAACTATGAATTTTGTTTGTTTGTTTGTAGGTGTATTGTATCCAAGGTGTCTGGCATACAGCAGGTACTTAATAAACAGCTATTGAATGGATGGATGGATGGATGGATGGATGGATGGATGGATGGATGGATGGATGGATTGAGTGAATAGTTGTTTCTGAAGACAGGTGCCAAACTACACGGCCTAATAGAATCTGTAGGACCCCATGATTCTATATTCTTCACTAATATGATAGAATAACAACCAAAGATCACAAGTCTAATAAATTGTTTATATCAAACTGTTTTATGCTTCAAAGAAAGATATAGACTCCTGTATTACTTTGAGCTTTTCACGTACCTTTCTTCTAAATCCTGAGGGTCGTTAAATGGTAAAAATGATATTTCACATTCCTCTGGCCTAAAATATAATGAAATTTGTTATTAGCACTCATTGACTCTGGGATATGAAATTTGGGGTTTAAGAAAAAAAGACTTACCTAAGTTTTGCCAGTGCCTTAATGACAGCAAAATCCATACGTTGGTTAGGAGACATCCATCGATGTTTTTCTGCCAGAGCCAAAGCTCTTCCACCAAAGCCAAACATGGCTGAGAACCCAAAGCGAAGAAACTTGCCATTGGTGCTGAAGGTACAGACATCGACCGGTTGTATGTGCCCTTGAATGTTATATTGAATATTAGTCAGTCAGCAAGTAAGTAGAGCCAGGTGTCAAAATGGCAAACATAGGAGAGCATATTTATTTACTCAGAGAAGAAGAAGAAAATGTCAGGCTACTTTATACCATAATATCCTATTTTCTCTTCCACTCTCACTACCTACAACTACTGCAATTGCCATTTATAACTTTTTCAGTTACCAAGGGAAGAGACACAAAGTGGTAAATTTTGCAGCTTACTGCTATTTTAAACAAAACATGGCTAAGGAAGTGAAGTTGAAGTACATGTGCAGAGTAAACTCAGATTTAACAGATTTGCATTTATTAGAGTTTACATGTTTTACATCAGTTGAGATAATAAAAGGTCTAGTGGAAGTACACTGGCTAAAAATTTTTTTCTTGTGCTTTTTTTTTCTTTTAATAACTAGTCCTAGAGTTTTGGTAGTCAAACAACAGTACCTGATATATTTAATCAGTATGCATGGATTTTCTTGACCTGGTTATAAAATTGTGGTCTTGAACATTATTGTATTATTTTCTATCAAGATTATAATAAAACTTCACTTACTACTCTTCATAGCACCTGTATTCTGAAAAGATCAGCAGTCAAAATAGTGAAGCTTTGCCTAACTGACTTTTGGTTTTTAGTCAAACATTTCTCTGCTTTGAGAGATAAAGAATCTGTCTTAGACAAGCCTGACGGATATAAAATAGCCTTCCTTATATAAATAGAAACTGCCTTATAAAACATAAACTTCTTTGGAAGAATTCTTACCCATTATAATGTGCAAAGTTGCAGTTACCACATGAGAAATTCCATGAAGAGAATGTGCCAATACATTAGTAGATCCTGCCAAATCAAATTTAAAACATGTATGATCAGTATAGCAAACATTTTAAATTAACCATTTGCTCTTACTTTATAGAGATGTCACTATGTAACGTTCAAATGAAAAATTAAATGGAAGTTTGTAAGTTTTTGTTCACATCATAGATGCTCATTGAATGGCTACTGAATTATTATTTAATCTTTAAATAACTTAAAAATTAGGAAACAAGTTATAGTATCTAATTGCTCACAGCTTCTTCCATCATGAATGCCTATTTTCTACCTGAAAAAGTGCTAGTTATATCAAAGTCTGCTCCATTCAACTTTAATAAACAGGCTTCTAACTTCTTTACCAAAATGAGTGCCAACAGCAGAAGGATGGCTCTGGAAAGCAGAGACAAATGCATAAACACAAAAAAGCCAAATAATAACTAAGAAAAAAGTATAAAATCACTATAAAATACAAAAGATATGCTTTAAATACATTTTAAAGCTCTCAACCAAATGGAGATCCCTTCTACTATCTGAAAAATGGTACCCTAGATGAAGAAAACTCTTCATCCCATGGTATTTGCCATAGTATGAGAATCTGTATTGAGACATTATAGGTTTCTGATTTCCATAATCACTAAGATAATTTAAGATCCACATGAATTTTTCCCACCAGCCTACAGAGAAAAAGAGCTTTCTCAAGTCAGGCCCCTATGACATTTGTGTGTGTCTGAGATCTTGGGGTAAAGGCCTGGTTTCGAAGGGGAAAATACCAGCTAGCCCCTGCCATTCCCAGGAGGTAAAAAGCATTTAAAATTGAGAAGCTACATTTTTCTTGATTTAAGTCCAGTAATAGCCAAGAACTGTGAAAGTATGGATGTACTGTGTACAATAGCTATCAAAGCAAAGGCCAGCTAATCAGGAACTTTCCTGTGTGGTCATATGTAATCCCATCGATTTGTGTCACTTCGAGCGGATGTATTATGCTTGGGCTGCTCAGTTGGAGAAGCTGAGGCAATGAAGCCATTATCAAGCAAGACTGTCATTAAAACAATAGTAATCGTGAGGTACCTATCTAAGCATTCATGATTTCCAGACCTCTAGTGAAACCAATGCAAAGAAACGTCCCCCTTAACCAATTGGTAAACTGGTTTTAACTGATTCATCAAACGGTAGTTTATGTTCTGACCCTTGTTACTCAGAATATGTCCCACAGTCCAGCAGCAATGGCCACACCTCCGTGTTTATTACACTGTTGATTCTCAGGCCCCACTCCAGACCTAACGAGGCATAGTCTGCATTTTGTAAGATCCTCAGGTTATGTATATGGAGAGGGCCTCCTCCAGAACGTATGGGTCAAGGGTCAGCAGCATCAACATTACTTGGGAGCTTGTTAAGAAGAGAAATTTCTGGGTTCCACCTCCAACCAGTGGAAAGGGAGTAGCTGGGAGTGGGGCCCAGGTGCCCATGTCTTAGCAAGTCCTCCAGGTGATTTGTATGTACCCTAAGGTCTGAGAAAAAGTGATCCAGAAACCTGTTCCTCAGTGGATCTTTACCAGGAGTCAATTACCTAGGCTTTTCCAATTATTCTTTGACCCTCTACAGCCTGCCCTTTGGCCGTCTAATACTAATTAACTTGGAATCGGTGGGGGGAAAAAAGCAAAAACAAATCAATTTTGCTTCCCAATCAGATTTATGGTAAAGGTTTTGGAGGAGGCCATGTAATTAGAGTGAGATATTTAAGATTATCGATGGATTACAGTACTCCATGAAACACATTTCCTCCATTACCATGGTTAATTAAGAGTAGACCATAAAAGCATTCCTCTAGAAAGACTATTAAAAAACAAAATGTAATGTTGTCATGTGCAATAGAGAATGACACATATCATGACTCAAGAAAATAAAGACCATTTATTCCCTGTGAGTTTGAAGTATGCTAAGTATGCCAAAGCACAAATCCTCTTAGAATGCTAGACATTGCTTTTTTATTTCTACGTCTTCTCAGGCTTTGCAACTTTGCCACTTTTCTTTAATTCCACTGAACTTGGCAGTGATGACAGACATGACCAGAAATCAGAAAATCATTTTAGTCATCTTCTACTCTGCTTGACCTGTACCTTAATCCTTAAGAACGTTTTTAACACTCTGAATTTAAAAGGAAAGTTCATGAAGAAAGTAGATGTAAAATTATAAAACTATAGATTGCTCCATATTTTTGTTTGAATAATTTAAAAGAGTACAATTTCCAGAAACAAAATGGGATCCATCCAAAAAGATATCTACATGCCAAAAGAACATGCTGTTCACATAAATAAAAACTATGTAATTTTAGCATTCTCACAAAAGCTATAAATGTTCTACCTCAAGGTAAACATTTTAATTAGCCTGAAAAGTTATTTTTCTTAACACTACCAGCAACTTTGCTCACCACCGCCTCCCCAAACCTGCTAAAATGTGCCACATCCAATGAGTAAGGACAGAAGTAGCAGCTCATGTAAAGCATGACTGATAGAAGAACCAGGCAGAAACTACAGAGGCAAAAAGAAAAAAAAATTGTCCTTGGAAGTGCAAGCACTTCTGCAGAACAATTAACTTAATTAACCAGACATCATGAATATTCATAAGGCCATTAATGTCTCCCACATCCAAACAGATAAATGTGATGTAATGACTTCCTAGTCAAGCATATCTAAAATTCTCATGAAAACTGCACCTACACTTTGGTTCTTTGCCTGAAATATGATAGAAATTAACAGTCCTTTGGCAATATTTTATTCTCCTCAAATTAATTGGAAAGCATGAATTTATTTATGTGAATTCTATAGAAATATATGGTTCCCAGTCATCAGTATGTGGATTGAGCCTTGTTTTACAACAATTGGATTGCTTTTTTATTTTTATGTCCTCTCTGGCTTTTTTCTCTATCCTCCCCCTCATCCCTTTAATCGGAATCTCTCTGTATAGTTCCTTAGCACCAGTTCCCATAGCAACAAACACCGTTGCTAATGGCCAGCAGTTCAAATACAGGCTTCCCCACATCTGATCCATCTGAGTCTGACCATAATTCAGCAGCTTAGTCTGTTGGCTCAGTGGAGTAATTTACTAAACACTCTCCCTCTGGGTGTCTCTCTCCAGGAGGCAAATGGTTTCAAAGGCAGACTCTCTTCTGCGTTAGCTTAGAAACTTCCTGCCTAGCTCTTGTTCCCATTCATTATCAAAGCCCTGACCAGACATAGAGTCCTCATATTAAATACATCCTGCACTAGACTTCCTCCTCTTATTAGATGGAATCCACAAGCTAGAACTCTATACAACCACTAAAGTTTTGGTAACAGGCTGTATCTTCTAAACAAAAAGTATTCCAATGGCATTTCTACATATCCACTGTATCTAGAAAATGCTTTCAAACTCAGAAATATGCTTAAAAAGTATAATGCTAATAAAACTCACTGCTGTTCCTTTAAAACATCGGAGTTACATATTAAAATGTAAGCATAACCACCAATTTTTCTAGCTAGCTATTCACTTTATGTCAAATGAAGATCCGTGGGGACACCCATCTTTCCACTTTTGATGCAGAGCAGCGAATGAGTGACTTCAGGGGTGTAAGTACTAAGGAAGAGAAACAGTGACCTAAGCACATCCACTCTGTACAGAGGGAAATGTTGGGAAATTTCCACCATTACAGATGGCACTTCTAAAGTGACACAGAAAGGTCAAAGTGCAGCCCAAATGCATCTTTTTGAGTTGATGCATTTTGTTCTCTTCTACCTAAGGGGGTCTTTCTCACAGATTTTTCTTAACAGGTTTTACAATCATCAGGATATATCCCAATATCCCTCTCCTTTTAAATTCTTGTTTTTATGAAAGACTTTTTTCTCTAGAAGGGCATTGGTATGTCTTTTGCTCTTTGTCAATTAACAATACTAAATATACTGAAATCCATACTAAATGACTCTGGTCATCAAATGGATAGAATGTTGCTTTTTTTTCAACCATGTGCAACCATGTGTCTTCTATTTTCATAGGAAAGAATACAGTTGACCCTTGAACAACACGGGTTTGAACTGAATGGGTCCACTTAGACGTGGATATTTTTCAGTTGTAATTACTATAGTACTTCATGGTCCCCGGATGGTTGAATTCGAGGATGCAGAGGAAACGAGGGCCGACTGTAAATTGTTCAAGGGTCAACTGTAATTGTTTCCGCTTTTCTTGTAGAGATAATAACGTGATGTTTTAAAACGAAAAAAAAGTCACTTTCCTTCACTATTGTTTGTTTCAATAATAATTTGAGAGGAGGGACTCATATAATAAACCTGCAAAAGATACTTTCGTCTTTTCTGGATCCCAGTGTTGCTCTGGCGGCTCTCCCTGGCTCTGATCTCCACTTCCTTTTCCTCCCTTCCCCTAATCAGGAATCTTTCTAGAACAGGCTCCCAGCAGGTTGCTCCCTTGCTCTAAACCTCCCATTGTTCGCTACTGTTCATCAACTGCAACTCAGACTCCTTCCTGTGGCATCCAGGAGCCACCATGATTTGGACCTATTTTGACACCAGTACTACCAAACAAATGGCCTGTTTTCTATTCCTCAACATCCCTGGATTTTTTATTATTTATTATTTTTATTTATTATTTTTATTATTTATTATTTATTATTTTATTATTTATTTATTATTTTTATTATTTATTATTATTATTATTTTTGTAGCCAAGAAAATAACTCATTCCCATCTTTCAGGCCAGAAAAAAATTGTCCTACCTATTTTTAAGTGCAATTCAAGTGGTACTTGCTCTATAATGTCTTCTTTCCATTTATTCACTTAAACTTTAGTGAGTGTTCACTGTATGACATTCTGTTCTAGCTGCTGGAGATACAGCAGTCAGGATGAAACCTTTTGGCATATCCAAGCTTATCTGTTTACACTTCAACTATGGGAACTGAGTTACCACATTTTACCCCCCAAGAAATTATAAGCAGCTTGACTGGAATGGCCCTGTTTCAAAATTTCACATCTGGGACTGTGTGATCATTAGACCTTTATATGGGAAGGTAGAATAACGGTCCCATTTATTGTTTGCTTAACTATGTATTAAACCCTGCACGTATACTATCTAATTTAATACTATAATAACCTTGTAGTAAGGTGAGTGCCATGTGTGTTATCTCTCTTTTATGAATTAGAAAAATAAGGCTCAAAGAAATTAAATAACTTGGCCAGAGTCTCACACGTGCTAGTGGAGATGCCAAGCGTGGGTCTTTCAAACTCAAAGTCTGTGCGTTTAACTCTGTGTGACACTGCCTAGGTTAGGAAGTAAACCAGGGGAAGATGGGCGAAGGGTTCCATTTGGCAAATCCATGGCCCCTCCCTTGCCTGCTGGTATCACACCAAGTGGAAGCTGGGCTTGGACAGGAGTCAGGATGCTGTCTGTTTCCACCCCGGCATTCTTCTGGGCACTAAGAAGCAAAGCATGGGCTACTTCACTGGCAGTTCCATCTCCACCAACACAGACCACACTAGAAAAGAAGAAATTAAGTCAAAGAACGAACAACATCAAAACAAATGGTGATAATTCATGAAATTTTGACTTTAAAATATTGGGTTGGCCAAAAAGTTTTCGTAACATCTTATGGAAAAACCCGAATGAACTTTTTGGCCAATCCAATATTAATTTTATATATTCTGTGTGTGTGATTACTCACACCTTCAAACATTTCAACATGTGTCGATGGATAAGAAGACACTAGCACTGCTCTGATAAAGTTTACTTCACAAATATCACACCTAGATGATACCCCATAGGCAAAATATTTTTAAATGGGTTAAGAGGCATTAAACACTTGAACGTGGTAATTCACATCTGACCTGAATTTTGCTCTGTTAATATCCCAAAGCATATTATCCTCATCTTGTTTATGTTAATAATAGTCGTTGCAATTCATTTAACTAACACAAGCCAAAGTCATAAAATCCTGCTAATTTTCAATATAGCTCTGAAAAGACAGACAGCAATAAAAATCATGTAAAATATGAGGCTTTAATTTAAGGAACTGCTAATTATCATTAGTATGTAAATGTTAATTGCAAACCTGAACTAGTTTTCATCTCTTGGACATTACTGCGATATGGCACTTTTAAAATTAGTGTTACTACCCTTTGACCCTAGGTAGTACTACTAATATTTTTTTAAGACCTCACCATATGTACACTACAGGAGTGATGGGGTGGGAATCCATGAAAGTCATACAAGATATCAGAAGTTTTGTCATAATCATTTGTGTTTAAAAGATGCAAAATAATCTTAAGTATCGAAATCACATCAATTTACCCAAAAGGAAAAGATTTTGTGTTACTGAGAGCAGGTGTCACACCCCAAGGCCTCCAAGGCCCAGCAGGAGCAGAGAGTCTGCTCAGTCTAAAGAAGAGGCAGCTTCTCAGCACCAGCCCACTCCCATTATCCAGGAGGCAGGCTTTAGAGGACCACATCTTCTGATTTTTCTAGGGAAGCCACGGGTCCTGATTTTGGGGAGAGTCTCCTAATTTATAAACACTCACAACTAGCATTCAATATATTTAAAAATTGTATGTGCCAAACAAAACAGCCTATGGGCCATAATCAACAGGGGGTCCTGGTTCCCTAAGTTTAGGAAGCTCCAGAAGTTGGTGAATCCAGAGGCTGAGAATACTTTTTGCATCAATTCCCTCTACCTCTCAGCCTTCCAGCCCCGGCACCTAGGTGGGGTTCAGCGCTAGGGCTGCACATAGCCTGGGTGATCCAGGTCCATCCTAATTAGAAGAAACTCCAGGATATGAGATATGACCCAGGTCATTTTTGGCTGGGGGTATTATTTTGTCTGAACTGATTCCAGGGGCCATCAGTGTGGTCACTGATTCAGAGAAAAGTGATTATACGTACTGAGGACCAACTTCACATCAGGTAATACATTGGCTCTTTTCTGTTAAATTCCCAGAATTCTGTAAAGTAAGCATTAGCCTCTTCCTTATATATGGGGAAGCCAAGGTTTCATTTGAACCTTATCTGTATGATTTCAAAGACCTCTATGAGCAGATTTCCAAACATTCTGTGAATTTAATTATAACTCCCAGTTCCATGCCTGTCTACCAACCGAGGTGTGTGTGGCCTAAAAGGGAACCGTAAAGTCTTCCAACACAGCATCTAACTTAGTACAAAGAACTTGTCTCTTCCATATAGTATGTCAACACGTGAACCCTGGAATCGTGCATCCAGTTATAGCACATGTTAACTCATTGCTAGAGTTAGTAGAAATGGCCTTTCTATGAACATGCTCTGCTACAAAAACCTTTGCAATTTTGTCATAACACATTCTGTGTTAAATATTTTGAAACTATAACTAGTGATAATTACAACAATAAAGTAACATTTAGTGAACAATTACTATGTACCAGACACTGTTGTCAGCACTCTCCATGTATTAGCTTCTTAAATTTGAACAATAACTGTATGCAATAGATACTTTTACTCCCAATTTACAGATTAGGAAACTAAGACGTAAAAAGATTAAGCAACTTTTCCAAGGTCATACTATAGTAAGTTATGGAATGAGACAATTTGGCCTTAGAAACTACACTACACTACTATTTGATATATTAGACTCCTTTCTTATATATAAAACCTAATGAAAATAGCCTTATGAGAGTTTTATTATTTTGGAAATCAGTTTACCAGTTGAATCACTGTGGAATTAAATAAGTGAGAAAGGAATATATTTATTTATCTTGACTACTACTAGATCACTAAGATCATCTCAAGATATAGTTACTCAACCTAGGGAATATGCTTATACAAACATATCGCAAGAGTCTAGATATTACAAGAAAAGGCAAAAAATAAACTTTTTATAATGAGTTAATTTAACCACACTTAAGAGCTACCCTAAAACATAAACCTTTACAAGTGGTACACCTTGTGTTTTCAGAATAAGTAAACTCTTTCTTGCCATGACCCAAAGTAGAGCTTTTCTGTCTAGAAAAGTACAACTGGGGGCTAATATCTTACTTCTCTTTTTTAAAAACTGACAGGAAAATTTTTAAATGTTTGTGTATTTGTCTATCAACCCATATCATTATTGAAATGTTTATTATTGCATTTTTGACTTAAAAATTTTTTTGAAAAGAGATACTTTTTTTAAACCTTATTTAGTAATACAGATATCATGGTGGTGATAAAATGTTAGTGCAAGCCAAATAATGTCTAGATTCTCATGAAATTAAAAGACAGAAAAAACTATAATTCAACAAATTAAAATTTAAAAATGCTGTGAAATAAAACAGGAAAGTATTAGTATATGTATAATTACATAAGAGCTACATATTAGCTTAACCGTTTTCACATTCATAAATCCAACTGTTATCGCTTCAAGTCTATACACCCAATACTACACTTTTCTTTGCCTTTACAAAACTTTCTATTCATGCCCAGTGTAAAGAGGGGTCAATATGGAAATGGACGCTCCTGCAAGCTCTAGCAGTGAATCTGAGAGTATTTGCTAGAACACACTGGAGCTGCACACAAGCTGTCATGAGAACTGATACACTGTTCCTGTTGGCATTAGGAATATATCACAATGTGTCTTCATAGAAACATATGCAACTCATTAAAAAAACTCCAAAAACTTAACAAATAATCTTCTTAAACATTATTTACTAATCATTTTGCTTTACTGAATAATATATATAGAATTTCTCTTGGATCTTAAAACTCTCTGTCTGGTCTGTGTCTAGAAAGCTTTAGATGATTTCCTAGTCACTCCCTACCAACAGCTCCACTAGAGTCGGGCAGAGATGCTTCAGGCTCAAGTTGAGCTCCTCTTTCATCAAAATACCATAGAATCCTGGGGTTACCTTATCCCGTCCTTGAGTCTTTTGTATCAATTTCTCAAAAAGTCCTCCTATAGCCACTCTTTGAACAGATTCAGGAACAGGGAACTCATGAATATAGTGTCTTCCACTTTCAAACAATTCTACTTGTTAGAGAATTGTTCTTTAGACGTGCCTACAGAAACTGTTTCCGTTGTTCTCCTCATATGTATACTTCTCTATGTAATTCTAAGTAGAGTGACTTAAAATTACTATTTTATTAAGATAGTTATCCCAACCACCACTTCGTCTCCTAACTGGAAAGGCTGGGCTCAAATAAATAAATAAATAAGCTATTTAAAGGATCTTAGAAATATTAGACAACTTGCAATAGAAATTTTAAATTATTATAAGTTCTAATTAATTCAACATGCTGTAGAGCAGTGGTCCCCAACCTTTCTGGCACCAGGGACCTGTTTTGTGGAAGACAGCTTTTCCACGGACGGGGGCCGGTGGAGGTGGGACGTGTTCAGGTGGTAATGCAAACGATGGCGGGGATGGAGAGCGGCAGACGAAGCTGCGCTCACTTGCCCGCTGCTCACCTCTTGCCGTGTGGCCCAGTTCCTAACAGGCTGCGGACTGGTACCGGTCCTCAGCCCGGGGGCTTGGGGACCCCTGCTATAGAGTTTAGAAACAGTGAACTCACTGGAACTCAATTCACATAATGGTTAGGCCAAACTACTTGGTTTAAAAAAATGTAGGTAATAACTAAAGGATCTATATAACTTGCACTGCCACACTGCAAACTAACAGCACCTGCCGTGTGGAATAAACAAGAAGTAAGTATGTTCAGGTAAAGAGAAAAACATTACTTGTTGTGCCTAAGCTAGAGTCTTTCATCATTCTGCAAAGTTCTTCTTGATCCTTGTATAGTTAATTGCCAATGGAACTTATTTATAGACACCACATTTATCAAAACATTTCATAATGTTGACAGGCAAGACCAGGTCTAATACCTACAATACCTGTTATTCTTATTATTTATATAATCACGTTTTGAAGCAAGGACTTATTTGCAATGCAGCATCTCTTATATGCTCACAAGCTGTGCTTCAGGACTATGCAGCATATTAAGGTAGGTAGCTGGTAGGCATGATTCCCCCACTTACTTTTCTTAAATTGTCTACTTGCAAGACAATTTCCTAAATGTAGCCTATTAATCACTCTGTCTAGCTCTAAGTATAAAGCTCTGAAGTAATCTCCTACCTCATATTCTTCATGTTCAGTATTTATACAACGTTGCCATCTAGATTTGCTCTCCTCAATTAAATTCAAATGCTCGAGAGGGTGTGGAGAAAAGGGAACCCTCTTGCACTGTTGGTGGGAATGTAAATTGATACAGCCACTACGGAGAACAGTACGAAGGTTCCTTAAAAAACTAAAAATAGAATTACCATATGACCCAGCAATCCCACTACTGGGCATATACCCAGAGAAAACCATAATTCAAGAAGACACATGCACCCCAATGTTCATTGCAGCACTATTTACAATAGCCAGGACATGGAAGCAACCTAAATGCCCATCGACAGATGAATGGATAAGGAAGATATGGTACATACACACAATGGAATATTACTCAGCCATAAAAAGGAACGAAATTGGGTCATTTGTAGAGACGTGGATGGATCTAGAGACTGTCATACAGAGTGAAGTAAGTCAGAAGGAGAAAAACAAATATCATATATTAAAGCATATATGTGGAACCTAGAAAAATGGTACAGATGAACCGGTTTGCAGGGCAGAAATAGAGACACAGATGTAGAGAACAAACGTATGGACACCAAGGGGGGAAAGCCGCAGGAGGGTGGGGATGGTGGTGTGATGAATTGGGCGATTGCGATTGACATGTATACATTGATGTGTATAAAATGGATGACTAATAAGAACCTGCTGTATAAAAAAATAAAATAAAATTCAAAAATTCCAAAAAAATAAATAAATTCCTTTTTGAAAAATTATGTTTTACTTACCAAACTTTCTTCTTCATCCAATAATACTTTTCTCACCAACAAATATTAAGCATTTCTGAAAAACAACCCTACTAATTCTGATTGCATCACTTTCCTCTCTAACACATTCTAATAATTTTTCAGGAAGAGCAAGGCCTTTCATTTCAGTTGAAAAACCCAAATGCCCTTCCTGATATTGTGAGTCTATTGTTGCCCCCCTGCCCATTACCATGTTACACAAATAATTCACATACCTGCCACCTTTTAAAACTCTGAAATATCCACCCTTGCAAAAAAAAATCTTCCCTAAAAGAATATGATTTTAGTCTTGTACATCAATCCAGCACTTTAGCAAATTGATTCACCTAAATTTTAAAAATGTCAATTAAAGTATATGTCACTTGCCTTGTTTCTAATGTTTGCATGCCAGTGAACAATTTCTACACACTCCAGCAATGTATTGCAAACAACAGTTTCTAATGCCTACTGTGAATAACATACTTATTTGGTAGCTACTAAATTATAGAAGATAAGTAAAATTAGCATATTTTTCATCCTGAAAAAAATATATTTGTTTTTACAGAATATTTACACTCAGTCAATCATATCCAAATTAACCAGTGGGTAGCTATTAACACTATCAATAAATTTGCAAAAAAGGATCATAGTATAGTTATATCACACAATCAATATAATATCTTCCATCAATGCTTTTCTATATACTCACAGGGTTAAAGCCAAGAATTAAGGACTACAGAGGCAAATGTATACACATTAGGTAAGAATAAGGTGATACACTGTGATTTCTCAGTACTTATATTTATATCCCTCCTTTTGCTTTCCTATGCCCGATCCTGCGAGGTGGGTGACTATGCCATAGTACATTATTAGCATTAATTGTTATTACACAGATACAAATGAACTAGAGCCTAATTACATACATCACAAACATTTAAAAATTGTAAGTCTCAAATATGTGGCTAAAAACTAATGAAAACATTTAATAACATAAGCCATATGACATATATAGATTAATAATACAACCTACCCATCAAATCCCTGTAGTTCACATTCTTTTAGCAGTGACACAGCATGCCCTTCATATTCTGTTACTATATTAAAAAAAAAAAAACAGAAAAAGATGAAAGTTTTAAACAAATGATCTACACTTTTTAACTTGGTTTGGCAAAATAATATGCTAAACATATGGTCAGGTCGTAAAACAACATTTATTCTTGAATATTTATATTTTAATCATGGGAAAGAGGATTAAGTGTCACTTGCCTGTTGTGTTTTACAGCTTTATGTAAAAGAGGGTCATATATTTGTTCCAACTACATAAGTCATTTGGGGATATCCCATTAGATAATTTATCTTGGTGCCTGTCTGTTTAGTGTTCCCTAAATAAGACACATTTCCTTTAAATCAGAAGCCTAGGAGCAGCAGTATTTTGAAAATAAGGCATATTAGCTGGCACCAAATAGTCAATGTTAAATCACTTTGGCAACCTTACATGAATAAATTAGTTGAAAGGTTAGTGTAAGATTTACATACTAGAAGAATGTGTGTCTGGAACTGCTAGACTAAAAAGAGGAGGAGTTGGATGTGAAAATGTGAAGCAAAGCCAACACCAAGGATAACAGACCCAACGCCAAGGAGGGTGGCACACAGGCCCACCAGAGCCCAGATTCTCTGAGGAAATGAATCTGTCACTCCCTATTGCTGCCTCTACAGTCATGATGCCCTCTGCAGTGTTGCAAATGCCAGAGAAGACAGGATAAACTGGCACACTGCAGATGGCACCAAGCATCCCAACCACATTTAGCATTTTCTAGGGCAGCTTTGCCAGAAGAGACAGCCCAGCTGTACCCACCCATCAAAGATTTCTGCTGACTGACATGACACTGCAGATGGATGTTTTTGTGTAAGAATGTGCATCATTATATGCAAGATTACATTAATCTTTCATGCCTGTCTGTCCCTGGTGCCAGCATGGTTCAAGCTTTCCCTACAATGTTTTTAGATATTGTTAAAAATTATCAGTCTTGGTGTCTAAAAGAATCATTCTGTATCCAGCAGCATTACATTGTAATTCTCCCACAGCTTATTCAAATGCTGTTAACATTCACATAAATAAAACCTCTCTCTATTAAATTCTATTCAGAAGAAAGCTACAAGAAAATGAAATATAAAATATTAATATTAATAAATTTAGGTTATCATAAATGATTGCGTGCTGATCATTCATCTATAACTTCAGCAAGTAGTTGCAACCTTAAAAAGCAAAAATAATAAAATGTCTTACAAACACACATTAAAAATAATTAAGGATATTAGGAAGAAATATTTATGCTGAGAATCAGTTTATCAAGTCTCGCTTTTATTCCAAAGCTTACTTTCGTAAAGCTTTTCGAATCCAAAACAAAATTAGCCTTAAAATTATCTTGTAGCTGAATGCTATTTTTACTTAGGAGAAATTTTGAAACAATAGTCTATTTCTTCCTTTCATGTTGCAGGTGAAATGTGACTATACACTGATGCAAATTATCCAAGAACAGTAATTTTTTTAAGTGACATTGTAAAAGTTAAATAAGGTGACTGATCCAGAAAAACAGACGGAAAAGATGACTGAAACCTGACCACAATATACTAGGACAATGAACAAAGTTTATCAAGTCCTTGGCCTCAGGGAGGTTACATTCTGGAGACAGAGGATATGCACTAATTTTTTTCAATGAATGTACAATATAAAGTAGTATTAAGTGATTATAAAGAAAAATAATATAGGAGAAAGATAGAGAGTAATCTGAACTACTACTTGGAAGGAGTAGAAGAAATCAAAATATGTGTTTAGACAGTGTATTATGGGCTCTGGAAGCAGAAAGAACCAGATTCAGATCACTCCACTTCACATAGACATCAACAGTGGGCTACTGGGCAGCTGCAGTTTCAAAAGAAAGTTACTAGCCTCTTCTTTTAACTACTTTCCTTTGCCAATGAGACTGACACCCCTCTAACATAGGAAATTTGGAGTTTTCATCGCTTACAACTCTTTGAACACACAGTTCTCACTGCTGGGATCCCCCATGCACCCCAACCTTCAGTTTAAATATTACTACCTTCCTCCAATATTGTCTTTCTGAGGAAATGTCTTGAGGTTGATACTGAATGTTGAGGAGACAGGCTGAAGTCAAATCAGATGAGTTCTGATTTGAACATAAGGCAACATTTCTTGGTCTGGTGATAAAATTCTATAATGGGATAAGGTACTGAGATGTCATTTTCTTTCCTGTCCCTTAGGTACTTCAAACTTCGTAAGTTCAAAATAGAATCCATCATTTCCACCTTCAAATATACTGCCTTTCAGTTACACTGTTCTTTTTTGTGTTCCATCATCCACTCCCCATTACCCAAGATAAGAAAATGTCTTCTTTCTAGAGTATCCCTTTCTTTTACTCGCCAAAACCCCTCCATGCCCAAAGCCAGTGGTTTCTGTCTTTTAGTTTATGCGACTGCATCCAACATTCCTCAGGCCAATGCCCTAGACCTAGTCACCACCATCTTTAATATGCAAACTACATCAGCCTCTCCTCCAGTCTCCCTCTAACATTTACCCCACTCTAGCCAGAATGACACTTCTCAAGCACATGTTTAACCACATCTCTTCCCTACATAAACACCACTGATGACTATTCATCGTCCCCAGGGATAAAGCTCCAACTCCCTAACTGAGATCCTATTATTAGAAATGGGATTGGTCATATATATACATAATTATCCTAGGGATAATAAAAAGAACTTTTCACCCATAATTCTCTCCCTCTCTAGCTGGATCTGATTCGTGGAACATTTACGATCCAGACTTTTATTAAAATGTAGGTAAAACTGGAAGTGAGTAATGCCTCCGCGTACTAGCATCTTTTGTAACAGTTTTATCAGATTACCTAGCTTTCTGCTCTGTGAGATCAGGAACAATTAGAGGCATCTCCATGGAAGGGAGGGCTTCAAGTAGAGACATAAAGAGCCAAAGAGAAAGAATTCAAAGAGAAGACTTGGTAGAAGTGTCAAAAGTTAAACACATGGTTCTAGAAGGAGGAAAAAAAGTGAAAATAAACCCCACTCTTCTGAAAACTCTGCCCAGGGTCAGAAAGGAGGTAAAATTATCTGGTGACTAGGCACTCCCACGGGCCCTGAGCTGGCAGAGATCAAGGCTACATTCAGAGAAGTGTCTCTGACCACGATAATGATAATCAGCATGATAAGGTCTAGCAGCTTTGTTACTACCAAGATTGACTGAAGGAGGTGGAATTGCCTGTCTTGAACAAGAGAGATCACAGGCAGACATGAAATCTGTTTTCAAATACCTCAAAGCTCATGGAAAACATATTTCATTTATTTTGTATCACTACTAAAGATAACATCAACACTGAAAGTCACAAGGTGGCAAACGTCAGCTCACAAGTTCCCCTTGCAGTTTATGCCTTGCACAAAGGCATTTGGCAAAGGGTCAGGTAGGTTTGCAATCCAGCCAGTACTCCTACTCAGCATGCGAGGTGACCTTGGGCTACATCAGCCCAGAAGAAAGACCACCTTTTTGTAAGTTAGCACAAAGGAGGTGCTCTTTTCTAATATGACCCTGAATTCCAGTTGAGAATATCCATCAGTATCGTCCAGTAACGGCACACACTGACTCCATCACAGGGCGCCCAGGCCGAGGCTGGGTGTTCTTCCACCAAGAGTGCCACGTGACTACACTCCACTGTACGAGGAAAAATGAACTAGATGGCCTCCAAAGTTGTTTCCAGTTTAATTTCTCTGCTGCCTTGACTTTTTCACTTTATCGTTCTACGAATTATCGTATGAATCTATGATGTCCAAAATTCCTCTCACACCTTTAATAGTGTAATTCCGAAAGTCTGCTCTGAGAGGAAGAGAAAGAAATGGTATCATATGCCATTTGATTCACATACCAAGTTATTAGGAATAAATAACTCTCTTTTTTTTAGGTTCTTCCAGTTCTTCTGACACCCTGCCCCCCCAACCTCTGGAAATCTGTTCTCTGTATCTACATGTTCTGGTTTCTTTGGGGGAATTTTTAAAAAATATTCCACATATAAGTGAGATCATATGACATTCGTCTTTCTCTGACTCATTTCACATAGCATAATGTCCTCAAGGTCCATTTATGTTGTCCCAAATGGCAGGATTTCCTTCCTTTTTATGGTTGAAGAGTATTCTGTGGTATGGCATGCAAATATATATATATATATGTATGTATACACACACACACACACACACACACACACCACATCTTCTGTATCCATTCATCAACTGATGGACACTTAGGTTGATTCCATGTCTTGACTGTTGTAAATAATGCTGCAATCAATATGGGGCACAGATATCTGTTTTGAGTTAGTGTTTTTGTTTCCTCTGGATAAATACCCAGAAGTGTGGAATTGCTGGATCATATGGTAGCTCTATTTTTAATTTTTTGAGGGGCCTCCATAGTGGCTGCACCAATTTACATTCCCACCAACAATGCACAAGGGTTCCCTTTTCTCCACATCCTCACCGACACTTGTTATTTCTGGCCTTTTTGAAAATACCCATTCTGACAGGTGTGAGGTGATACCTCATTGTGATTTGATTTGCATTTCCCTGATGATTAGTAATGCTGAGCACCTTTTTATGTACCAGTTGGCTATAGGCATATCTTATTTGGAAAAATGTCTACTCAGATTATCTGTGCACTTTTTAACCAGATTCTTTTGTGGGGGGTTTTGCTATTCATTTTTTTAAGAATGTATAGAAAAATTCTTTATAATGTATTCATCTAGCTATAGTTTTTACATCATGCCTCATTTATACAGCACTTTCTTAATGAATTCATCATCATACAGAATTTATTACATAATTCATATTCCATTTGGACTCGGCAGTGCACAGAAGATATGTTAAAACAATGGTCATACTGGACATGCAGAAAATATGTACTCTTTCTGCTTTACTCTTTCATAGAAAATACTTTTTCAAAGTTTCAGTTGAATCTTACTGTTACATAATTTATGAAACTGAAATCAACTGCATTATGACCATGTTTCTATAGTACTTTATAGTACACAAGGTAGTTTTAAATATACTACCTTATTCAAACTATAAAACTATACTGTGAGATAAGCAGGAAGATTCTAAAACTTTTCAGATACACACATGTTTATTCAGTCCTTCACATAAAACAGAAGACATTTTTAATATAAATATTTAGCCAATATACATATCAAAATGGTTTTATAAGCAAAAGATGCAATTTCATAATTTTGCCTGTAGGAGGAGTGTTAGGCAGCTAATAATTAGCCATGCTGCACAAATATATAAATTCTATATTTGCATTTATGTAATATTCTAATTTTATCTTAAACTAAATATAATAAGCAAAAATATCTAAAATTCAGGGGGAAAAAAGTCCTAGAACATAACATTCTTCTCTCCAATATACTTGTTTTAAGAAGGAAAGCACATTCCTATCATTTCCTCTACCTTAGTTCAGGCCTCATAGGCTGGTTTCCTTTCCTGCAGTCTCTCCCTCTTCTCTTCCAATATTTATTCTGATGACATAATCATCTTTGCTAAACTAGATTGCAACACTATGATAAAAAATGTACACCACCTCCAAATCAATGCACGATGAGTAAACTCCTGAGCGTAGCATAAAGATTCATCCTTAATCTGGACTCAGACTTCCTCCTGTGCACTTTGTTGGGAGCCTTCCCAACTTCAGTTCAGGTGTCCTCAGCCTTTAGGAGAAGGGGGTCCCACCCTCATCCCATGGGAAGGGTCTTGATGCTTAAGAGAGTAAGTGCTCCAGCTGGGGTATATGTACTACATTAGGATAGTCAAACTGATAGGAAAAAAATTTTAATCCTTGTTCAGGATTAAAACATGTTGAATCTCTTGCATATACACACCTCTCCCCATCTCACTAGATTTGAATAAAGAAGAATTGAATTCATTGGCACCATTTTATGATGATGCAAAGGACCATATTTAAGATAAAGCCAACGTTATGAAAGAACTACCAAAACACTATGGGTACAGCGCACACAGCCACACCCACTTGTATGTGCTGCTAGCGTGCCTGCCTTCTCTCACTTTTCTTTTCTGCTATATATATATAGTAAATATGTATATTTACTATAACAGTAAACCATTATTTGCCTTCTCTGACTTTCTAAAACTGTCCAGTTCAAATTCTTTTCTTGGGTCTTCTGATCAAAATAAATAAGACCCCTGAGACACCATAATTCCTTTATGTATATCCCAATTATATCTACTTTAAATATCTATTTTAACCCCGAATAAATTAACGGTCACTCAAGAGCAGGTAGTAGAACTTATCCATCTTGCATTGTGCATAGTGTTGAACACAAAGCATTCAACAAGAGTTTCTTGAACTGAATGATATGTAGTAATATCCATGTAAAACTGTTTTGGATACTAAATCAATGAAACAACAATTAAATGTTATTGGGTTCACCAATAAGTTTATTCAGCTTTTAATTGGCTCATCCTAATATGAATTTCAAACTTTCCCTTCTTCTAATCCTTGAAAATCTTCAGGGAAAGCAAAAATAGATCTGAATCGTTTCTTTTTCTTATAAATCACCTCCAAGTAAGACAAAAGCCACAAAGATGAAAGATTAACTCCTTCACTACAATTTTATTTTAATTCAGAAACTCCTCTTGAGTTTTTCATGGTAGAGTCTCCCCAAACTTCATTGTAGTAGATGCCTTTTGGGGTGGATGACCTTCTCACAAAGATTATTGTTGCTGCTTTTTTTTAGAGGAATTTCCTTCTACCCTATCCATCAAGTCATGAGATGTAGGTTTATAAACCTTATTTACATTGTGAGACCCATCTCCCCTGGTGACAGCTGAGCAAAGCCAGGTCACTCTGAATCCCTTCCCTAGGAACTTATAATTGGGACTAGGAGAGTCCAAGTACATTCGGGCCTTGTATCCTGAGTAGGCTTATTATGTAATATTCTTCATCAATTAAAATTTACTACAAATTTACACTGTGTGTTAATGAAGCTACACAGAAATAAAACCAGAAGAACTGAGGGTGTGATTCACTATAACATCAACCCTCCTCACCCCACCCCCGTGGGAAAAATAAGAGTCTCAAGGAAACAAAGGAATCTGGTCACCAAATTTTAAAAGCTGAAAAGAATTTTACTAATCTTCTTTATATGAACTTTAGCATTAGCAAATTTCTGTCTTCCTGGGCACAAACCTAAGCACCCTTCTTATTTTAGACAATGAATTTAAGCTTCTGGCTTCTCTAAATTCATCTAAAATCAGCAGTTAAGTGCTTAGTTTTGACCTAACCAGCAGGGGTCAGAGTCAGAACAAAAACTACCTAATGAAGGATTCCATGGAAAGACATCAAACATTTAAGTGAACAAAAATCAATTGCTGCTGAACTGCAGAGATAATGTTTAAATAGCCAACATCTCAATGAAGGTATCAAAACGTGTGCAGCCCCCTTAAAAATGATACCTAATAATTTTTAAAGTCTGAAAAAAGGTTTAAAGAGAAAATACTGATATTCTAATAAAAATAACACAATTAAAAGAAAACAAAATAATTGAATTATAATCCTGGAGCTGGCTGCAGTAAGTTATCGAAGCACATAAACAAGCTTTAGATATTACAAGTAGCTTCCTAAATTTGACTCAAGAACAAACTCAAGGTTATTTTGCTTCCTCAAGTATGATTTTTTTAGAGGTGAAATTATATTCTGAAAATACTTAACCTGTTACATCCGTCTTTATTCCCGCAATCTTCAACAATGGTTCAACCTTCTCATAATAGACCTGAGTAGCTTCTTTTTTGTGGCTTTGGGGGTTAAGGACTATTTTTAATGACTTCGGTCTGTCTGAAAAACCTAAGAGGAAAATATAAAGACAAAAATTATAGTCTCTGTCAGCATTTATTTTTTCTTTCCCTTTAAAACCATACACTAAGGCCAGTTAGAATGTTATACACCTATTTAATTAGTATTTGCTATTTTTATTTGAAATTCTTCCAAGAGTTTTCCTGAATATGGCATTATTTTAAACCATTTCACAGTTCCTAGCAGTGAAATAAGAATATCCCTCTTAAAGGAAGTCATGAGTTATAACAAAGCATTTAATTTATGAAGGAAGGTGTGAATGAAAGCGACTTCATGACTATTAGGCAATGATTAAGTATATTTACCAAATCACCGATAATATATCCAATGTTCCTTTAGCATTTGTTTCTGGGGAAGAAAGCAATGGACTATAACAGATTAAAAAGTCCGGTTCCTCTCCTTGGATAAATATGCTCATTATTGGAATTGGGCATTCCAGTAACCCCAGGGCTACCCAGGGCTGACCTGCTGATGAGCCCAGAGTGGAGTGGAGGATGCAAGGCCAGGTCAGGGCCAGCACCCAGAGCAATGCACGCTGGAAGCTAAAAAGAGGGCTTAGGTCGGAGTTCAAGCCTGAAAAGGGGCCAAGGGAGAAAGAACTCTTCCCTGGGGAATTGGGAAAGCAACGCCTCTCAACGGGGATTCAGGAATATAGTGCTGCCTCACAGTTGGGGCTGAGATTTGATACTACAATTTTCTGGGCTTGCAAGATGCTTATCACTTAGAGCCCAGTTGGAGCAGGTGCAAAGCAAATTTTCCATTGTTAGGAAGGGGCAGGAGGGGACAGAGGAGCCAGAAGAAAGCTGACGACTATTTCTTTCATGGTAAGCTCTTCTCACAGGGCCATGCTTCAAGGTTAGAAAAGCAGTTACTAGCATCCGTTTTTAATGAAACCGTTACTAAAGCCAAAAGAAAAATGTCCATTACACCCACGTCAGTTTTTGTGCCTCAAGTAGAGACAATATCTTATTTCTTACCATATTTGAAATAATAAACATTTTTCAACAACACATATTGTTTGAATTCAGGGAGTGTCTTGGTTGAGGACCAGACAGGACGATGCTGAACTCCTTACCTCTTCTGTACTTGGCCCTGGGATCCCATTTTGGTGAGAGACTTCTGCCAGTCTCCTAATCACCCAGTCTTGAAACCTCAAAGCCATACTCAATTCCCTTTTTTTCTTTCAATTCCAACATTCAAATGAGTGCCCAGATTCGTGAGGTGATAACTATTTCCTTCCACGTCTCTGCCCTTCCTGGCTGTCTCACTCTGGCTCGGCGTTCCCCAGGACCACTCACGGGTACCTTGCAGCCCCCCCTTCCACCATATCCTCAGACATCACAGCTCCCAGCGGCCCTGCACTGGTCCAAAGCACCGGGGCTCATCACTGCCTGTGGCGCAAGCCCAACCCCTGAAAATGACATGCAGAGCCTCCCCCAACCAACTCCAACCTATCCTCTCTCCTCCCTCTCACACATATTCAAGAAATACTTATTGAGAATTTGCACTGAGTACTGGGAAGAGGTAGAAAGTGATTAACATGTATTCATGCTTTACAGGGGGAAGACGTATCCACAAATAGAACCAGTACAAGACAGAACAGATTTGTTAACATGAAGGCACAAAGTGCCCTGGGAGTGGATGTGGGGAGGATGGTTAATTCTTATTAGGGATCCGGAAAAGGCTTCCCAGAGAAGGGAGCATGTGAGCACGGCTTTGGGCTCTGGCTGTTTTCACTACTTGCAATTCCCTCCTGCCTCACACTTCATCTTCCCCTTAGTGAAACAGCAGGGGTAGGGTCAGGGAGGAAACACCAAGCAGTGAGACCAGCACAGAAGATGCTCGAAGCAAACTCAGTGCAGAGGGTTTTCTGTTCCATTTCCACTTCCCCTTCACGACCCAGACCCACTGTATCACTTGCCGAATACCAGCTGCTAGGTCTTCCTCTGTTCAGACAGTTCACTGTTTCCACTCTGCCTCATCTCCAATCCTGTAAAAATCTGACCACTTTTTCAAAGCTCACCTCAAATACCACTTCCTCACTGATCACTTCCTGAGCACCAGCAGAATTCACCTCTCTGGCTTCTTGCTCCTATGTTACTCTCTGTACCTCTATTATCTATTTTTTATATCATTTATACAGAAAACTCTGATAAAGGATTCAGTGTCTCAGGACTCCCACTGGCCAAACCTGGGACAACACAAAATGGAATAAGGACAGTAACATATCATACATACTAGAGTGACTTTTTAAAAAACCCAGCTCCGGGAGTCAAACCGACACTAAATACACATAGAAATAAAGGAGGAAAAGGAAAAACGTCATCTTAGAGTAACAATTAATAAATACGGGAAAATTACAGAGTTAGAAAATCACTATTTTCAACCATCATAATAATGATGGATTTAGGCAAGAATCAGCAATGGATGCTAAAACCATCGGTGACAGTCAGTTGGGGAACAAAATATTTCCTTATTCTTAAACTCTGTCCTTCCCTATTACTCTATTTACAGAAAGTAAAAAGGAATATTTACAGTAGGGAAGTCAGGCAGACACGTCCTCAGTCAAGTGATCAAAGTTAACAACACTCTGAGTGATACAAACTGACACATGTGCCTCATGTACAAGATACACAGCACTAAGGACCCACAACTTCTGTGGGATTCCTGCCCCAAGTGCATACATAATGTGGACCTAACAAGATGAAACACTCAGACAAACCCAAGTTGAGGGGCATTCTCAAAATACCTGCCTTAAACTTTTCAAAAATGTCAAGGCCATGAAAGACAAAGAAAAGCTGAGGAACTATTCCAGATTAAAGGAGACTAAAGAGTAACAACTAAATGCAGTATGTGACTCTGGATCAGGTCAAAACAAAACAAAACTGCCACGAAGGACAGTATTAGTGTCCTTTAACCAGGATGGACGAAGCAGATTAATCTAGGACTCACTTTTATTAAAACACGAAAAGGACCAGAAACTTGTTCTAAACCCCAGAGTCCAGACAAAAGATCCGTTTAAGTTTCCCTTCCCTGGTAAATTTGTTGGAATACCCTCATTTCTCCAGCAGGGACAGACCCAGTAAGGAAGGTGTCTAGCCACCAAATTGCAGTCCACAAATGCTGTCATACAAACCAACTTTTATTTCCCCCTTTTCCTGTATCATGACTGTGGAGGAACAGATGTTTGTGGAAATGAGAAACAGTCATTTGGGGTTTGTGTGGATAAGCACATTGCAGTCGAAGGCTTGTAGACCTTAAACATATGTATAAAAGTGCACGCTATACGTCCCACCCAATCTTTGTGACACAATCTTCTTAAAATGGCAGGAAAGGGGCTAAAATTATTATTATTATTATTATTTTTTTTAAATTTATTTATTTATTTTATTTATGGCTGTGTTGGGTCTTCGTTTCTGTGCGAGGGTTTTCTCTAGTTGTGGCAAGCGGGGGCCACTCTTCATCGCAGTGCGCGGGCCTCTCACTGTCGCGGCCTCTCTTGTTGCGGAGCACAGGCTCCAGACGCGCAGGCTCAGCAGTTGTGGCTCACAGGCCCAGTTGCTCCACGGCATGTGGGATCTTCCCAGACCAGGGCTCGAACCCGTGTCCCCTGCATTGGCAGGCAGATTCTCAACCACTGCACCACCAGGGAAGCCCTCCTAAAATTATTTTTAAAGACTTTCTAAAAGGATTTAAGTAAAATAATTTTATTTTTAAGCCTCAGTTAACAAAAACAGCAATGAAAACTAAATTAATCAGAAAGTCCCATTCCTTAGACATTCTGGTCAATCAAGGGGTTTTTAAATACAAGTCAACAAAGCCAATTTTTTTTTTCTTTACCAGAGCATGTATTCATTTCCTCATTTCTCTTTTTCTTTTAGATGCATCTAATATGATGACTATGAAGATAGCGTCTAAGTATACATGAATTAGGTAGCAATTTGAAATCAATTTAGAGATCAGGATGGAGATCTCTACCGAATAAAGTAGGATTTTTTAAACGTTCTTAATTAAGTGGAATAAAGAGACATAACAAATCTCCATCCCTCTCTCCTTCCATGCTCCCTCCTCAAGCCTCCTCCTATGCCATTCAGTTTCTTGAACTCCTATGTTCCCTCCACCACAGGGTCCTTGCACCTGCTCTCCCCACTAGCTGCCCACCTACACCAGCTGCCACCATAGCCACTTTGCCCAATTAACCCCTTCTTCTCTTTGTCTTGATCTTACTTCAGTCATTGTTTCTAGGGAAAGCCTACCATGGCTTCCTTGGCTTTGTGACTTCAGCTAGGTCATTTCCCCCTTATCATTTGTTCTCACAAGTCCATACACTTCCCAATCTTGATTCTTACACTGCTGTTATTTTATATCTATTTATTAATTATTCTTCCATATTAGACTGGAAACTCTCTGGGTTTTTCTCCACATTCTATTTCCTTAGTGCAGGGCACATAATAGATGATCAAATACTTGATGAGTGAATAAAAGGGCAGTGTTAGCTTTGGGTCATCTAGATAACAATAACATCCATTCATTTATTCACAAATAACTACATGCCTGTTATTTGCCAGGCAGGGCTCTAGAAGCTGAGGTTCTATCAGTGAACAAGAAAAGCCTCTGTCCTCATGAAGCTTCCATTCCAATGGTAGGAGATAGAAATAAACAAGAGAATTCAGAGCATGCTAAGTGTTAAAAAGTTCTAAGGATAAAAGTGAAGCTCAGGATCTAATGAAACTTAAAAGCTTTTGCACAGCAAAGGAAACCATAAACAAGACAAAAGACAACCCTCAGAATGGGAGAAAGTATTTGCAAATGAAGCAACTGACAAAGGATTAATCTCCAAAATTTACAAGCAGCTCATGCAGCTCAATATCAAAAAAAAACAAACGACCCAATCCAAAAATGGGCAGAACACCTAAATAGATATTTCTCCAAAGAAGATATACAGATTGCCAACAAACACATGAAAGAATGCTCAACATCATTAATCATTAGAGAAATGAAAATCAAAACTACAATGAGATATCATCTCACACCAGTCAGAATGGCCATCATCAAAAAATCTACAAACAATAAATGCTGGAGAGGGTGTGGAGAAAAGGGAACCCTCTTGCACTGTTGGTGGGAATGTAAATTGATACAGCCACTATGGAGAACAGTATGGAGGTTCCTTAAAAAACTAAAAATAGAACTACCATACGACCCAGCAATCCCACTACTGGGCATATACCCTGAGAAAACCATAATTCAAAAAGAGTCATGTACCACAATGTTCATTGCAGCTCTATTTACAATAGCCAGGACATGGAAGAAACCTAAGTGTCCATCAACAGAGGAATGGATAAAGAAGATGTGGCACATATATACAATGGAACATTACTCAGCCATAAAAAGAAACGAAATTGAGTTATTTGTAGTGAGGTGGATGGACCTAGAGTCTGTCATACAGAGTGAAATAAGTCAGAAAGAGAAAAACAAATACCGTATGTTAACACATATATATGAAATCTAAAAAAAAAAAAAAAAAAAAAAAAAGTCATGAAGAACCTAGGGGCAGGACAGGAATAAAGACGCAGACCTACTAGAGAATGGACTTGAGGACACGGGGAGGGGGAAGGGTAAGCTGGGACAAAGTGAGAGAGTGGCATGGACATATATACACTACCAAATGTAAAACAGACAGCTAGTGGGAAGCAGCCGCATAGCACAGGGAGATCAGTTTGGTGCTTTGTGACCACCTAGAGGGGTGGGATAGGGAGGGTGGGAGGGAGGGAGACGCAAGAGATATGGAGATATATGTATAGCTGATTCACTTTGTTATAAAGCAGAAACTAGCACACCATATAGTTTATGGTGTATACAAAGCGATTATACTCCAATAAAGATGTTAAAAAAAAAAAAAGTGAAGCTCAGTTGTGGGAGAGAAGGAGGGCAAAGGTAGAAGAAATGACTTGCTGGCCAGGGAAGGTCAGATCACCCAGAGCTTTGTAGGCATTTACAAGGATTTTAGCTTGGGTTCTGAGTGAGAGAAGAAGCATGGAGAATTTTGAGTAGTGTTTACAGCAACGTAGCCTTAGGTGTTAAAAGGATCACTTCAGCTGCCATATGGAAAGTAGACACAGAGTAAGGACTCACAAAGTAAAGAACACTAGCAATATTCTAACACTGTGTGCTTAGACACAGTGGTTGAAGTGGACATTATAAGAAAAGTCAGATTCTAGATATACCTCCTCATTGAAGTATAATTGACATACACATTATACTAGTTTTGGGTGTACAATACAATGATTCAACATTCGTATCCATTGGGAAATAATCACCACAATAATTCTAGTTACCATCTGTCACCACAGAGTTACAAAAAAATTTTTTTCTTGTGATGAGAACTTTTAAGATTTACTTTCTTAGCAACTTTCGAATGTATTTTGAACATATTTAGATATATTTTGAAGGGAGAATGGACAAGATTTGTTTCCTATTTTGATGTGGTATATGAAAGAAAACAAAGAGTTGTCACATGTGTGGCTGAAAAAGGGGAAAGTAAGGACATAAGAGGGCTAAGGACTAGTGAAAAGTGGCAAAAACAGTAAATTGTGGTCTCAGCGGGGCTGAAGGATTTTAAGGGTTGGGAGAATTGATCTGGTGAACTAGGAAGACAGAAGGCAGTAGCCACATGGAGGGTAGGATGATTAAATTTGAGACAGAGAGTTATTGCTAATGACAATAACAAGATGTGATGAACTTCCACATTCAACAGAATCACAAAAAGGAGCTTCTTAAAACAGAGATTTCTGGGTCCCAGCCCCAGAGTTCTGAACTCAGTAGTCTCAGGTGGGGTCTGAGAATTTATATTTATAACTAGTTCCCAGGTGACGCTGATGATGTTGGTCCAGGGGGCCACACTTTGAGAACTACTGTACTAGAAATATGATTATGGGAGAAAATGGAGAAAGTGAAATACAGGTCAAGATCTCTGAAGGAGAAGAGGTAAAAACTGAGAGAAATGTACAAAAAAACACATAGAATTATGACAGCAGTAGTATTGGAGGGAGTGACAGTGAGGCAGTAGCTAAAGTCTTCAAGGACCGGCAGAAGGACGCAGTAGGCTGTACAGGACTGCGGGTAATGCTAGCAGGTGGTGTCTGACGGACTGAGCTTTGATGCTGAGGATTTTTAAGAGAGTACGCTGAGAAAATGGTCCCCAAATATCAGTGAGATGCAAGGAAGACTTCAAGATGTCAATAGCATCTCCAGCACCAGTTGTATGAAAGGCATGGCAGAGAAAACAGCTACCACTCAAGAGGACTGCAGGGGACGCTATAAGCTCCTGGAAGAGCTGTGTCTCTCTACTAAAGCAAAAGGGGGATATTTGGACAAGTGGTTGACAATATAGATTTTGCTAATGATGAATCATTCGTTCCACAGGGCAAAAATAAAATGGTGCCTGGAGTTGAGGAGAGTAGGGGATGGTGTCAGGTTAGGCGGTACAAAGAGAGGGCCTTAGAGGGAAGAGAGTCTAGGTGATGAAAGGCCTCAGGCAGCAACACAGTGTGTGTAAGAGATAAAACTTGTGTGCAGCAGTTGGGATTGGAGAGTGGGGTGGTGATGAGTCTTACCCCAAGCACAGAGAGCTCTATGGATTCTGTCTTCCCTCTGGTCAATATCCAAGTTAGGGAAGAAGCAAAGTTGCCCGGAACTACAGTTGTTCCAAAGCCCCTTTCCCCTCTGGTAACCATCCAGTGTTGGAGTCTGAACCCACGTCTGTCTATGGCACTTGGTTACACTCTTCCCCAAGTGACCACAATGCAAATGTCTCTATATTTGAGAACCATATACACAATTATTTTCTGTACAAATTAAAATACACACATTGTACAGAATTCAAAAATCTCATTATTCAGCTCATTCCCTGGTATCTAGTTCCCTTCCTGAGGGACAACCATTGGCATCATGTCAAGAATCTGTTCTCTGCATATACAAAAATGTAGGTATACGTTCTGTGACTTTTTACATAGATGGTAGCATCCTAACCCACTATTCTGTGCCTTGCTTTTCCTTTTACAATATTTTGGAGATAATTCCATATCACTACATAGAGTGCTATCTTACTTTATTTAAAGCTGCCTAGTTTTCTTTGGATGAACCTCAATTTAATTAACTAGTTCCCTGGGGATGGGTATTTAGGTTGTTTCCAATCTTCCTTTACTGCAAACACTGCTGCAATGAATGTCATTTTGCATCTATTTACATAAAACTGCAGGACAAACTTCTAGAAGTAGAAACACTGTGTCAAAGGGTATGTACCCTTGAGAGTGTATATTGCCAAATTACTTGCCATAGAAATTTAGTTGTGACTAAAAAAAAGTAAATGCTAGAGTAAAAGTAATTGATCTTAAATCTTAGCTCTTCCATTTGCCAACTGTGTGACTTTGGGTTATTGTTTAACTTCTCTGTTCTTCAGTTTCCTCATCTGTAATATGGGGATAATAAGAGTGCCTCTCACAAATTGTGATGATTAAATAAGTGTAAAGTATTTAGAAAAGTGCACGGCACATAGTCAGTAGTCAGTTTACCTATTATTTTTACTACCAATTTATAAGGGTGTTTTCTTACACCCTTGTAAACCTTGTAAATTTTCAAATTTTTTTGATCTTTGACAATCTGAGGGGTGAAAAACCACATATCACTCTAATTTCAATTTACATTTCTCTTATTATGAGAGAAGCTGAGAAACTTTGCAAATGTTTAAGAGCTACTTTTATTTTTCCATGAACTGTGAGTTTATATCATTAGCCAATTCTTTCTTTGTACTGTGTTTGTCACATTAATTGTAGCAGTGCTCCATACGGTATCAACCTTTTACTTGTTGTGTGAGTTACAAATATTTTTCCCAGTGTGTCATTTAGTGCTTTTAATTTTATTTATGCTGTTTTCTCTATGTCAAACGTTTTCATTTTTATGTGCCTATGGTTGAATTTATCACTTCTTTTATGGTTTCTGGGTTTCGCATCATATTTAAAAGCTCCCTTTGTGACAAAAAAAAAAATCCCCTGTATTTTTCTAATAATTTTATGGTCTCAATTTCATATTTTATTTAATACTATCTGAAATTTATTTTGATAGATGATACAAAATTGGGAGTTGACTTTACTTTTTTCCAGGTAGCTATCTATCTGTCCCAACATAATTCATGGCATAATCAGTCTTTCTCCTACAGATTTCAAATGCCACCTTTAGATACACTAAATTTCTGGATGTGTTTGAATCTCTTCTTAAGTGTCTAGTCTGAGATCTATTGATTTATTCATATGCCAGTATCATAATGTTTTAAATGTTATAGTTTCATAACATGACTTAGTAGCTGATAGAGTTCCTTACTACTTTTAAGAATTTCCATGTCTATTTTCACACATGATCTTTAAAATCAGTTTGTCTAGTGTGAAAAAATTCTCCTGGTATTTTATTCGGATTACATTAAATATATATTATCTTAAGGGCTGTAACACTTTTATGAGATTCAGTCTTTCTTTACAGAAACATGGTATGCTTTTCCATTTTAAGTCTCCTGTGTCCCTAAGTACCATGGTAAACATTTTTCAGATAAATGCTGAATAAGTCTAGGTTTTTCACCTTTTTTTGCTGCTACTGTCAATATGTTTCTAACTCCATCTCCCAACTGACTCTTGACGCCATATATCAAAACCATTGATTTCTACACCTAGCACTTAATTTTCTCATTGTTCATCATAGATTTTCCCTTTATTCTCTTGGATTTTCCAGTCTAATAGTTATTTCATCTTCAAATAATAGTAATTTCACTTTCCTCTTTCCAACTGTCACACAAATTCATGTTCTTCTCTAGTCTACTTGCATTGGTGGGTTTCACCAGAAGAATGTGACCAACAGGGCTGATGAAGGATACTGTTGTCAGTTCCAAAATTTAATGGGACTCCCTCACATGTTTCTCCTATTATAGGCTTTAAAATGAGATATATATTTATCATGTTGATAACACAGCCATCTATTCTTATTTTATTAAGGGTTGTTTGACACTCATAAGTAAAATCAATCTATACTTTTCCTTCTTTGGACTTCATTGTCAGATGTTGGTATTAATTTCATGCAAGCTCTAGAAATAAAATCTGGGAGTTTTCCATATTTTCCTATGCTCCAGAATAATTCAAATAGTATTGAAGTTTTCCTGTTCCTTAAAGGTATGGTGCATATCCCTGTGAAAATATCAGAGTTGGTGCTTTTTTTTAGGAGTACCAAAAAGATTTCTGCTTCTTTGGTGATAGCTGGTCTTGAACATTATCTATGTCTTCTGGAGTCAGTTTGGCCATTTTTATTTTCCTAGACAATGTGTTCATTCATTTCATCCTGCTCCTAAGAGGCAGCCCAGGTTGCCTGCTGGGTTCTAGATATCATCCTCCTATTGAGTAGTAGTAGCAACACTATTTCCCACTGATAATCAGAACTGATTACCTTTGCCAGCAGAGCAACTTCATTATTATTTTTTCATTTGCTGGTTCAATGATATGGTTCAATAATGTGGCCAAGTAGTTTTCAATGTCCAATTCAATTGAACCACTGTCATGTTGCCGTATGAAAGTATTCTTTTAAACTAAAAGCTCTAAATCAGCAGAGTTCAAAGTTGTAGAGGCCGGAAGCAAAAATATTATGAGTGGGTCACAAAAGGTGGAGATAAGAAATGACACTTCTACCTTAACTCATCATTAGTCCATAGACCCATGTATTCTGTTTATGGAACTAAAAACTACTTTAATATCACAAGATTTAGTCTCCCAGGTGGAAGACAATATTATAAAATAGGAAAAATGGTAAGACTAGTGAATCCCATACTTGTCAGCCAACTGTTTCACTATTTTTGATGTGAATGAGTCCCTTGATCAAAAGCAGTATTGTACAGGATGCAAATTCACTGAACACAGCATTTAGTAGGGCCACCAATGGTAGTGTTGGCAGAAACATGGTGGACAAGAAATGCAAATCCATACCAGAAGTAAGCATTCATAGCAATGAGGCCAAGCCACTGACCTTTCACAAAGGACAGGATTCAATGTATCAACCTGCCACCAAGTGGTGGACTGGTTGCCCTGGGATATGGGGTGTATCCAGGGCTCAAGGCTGATCTGCTTGCAGGCAGAGTACTCAGCAATGGTGGTAGTCAAATCAGCCTTGGTGAGCAGACGTGCTTATTGCTAAATCCCTGTATTTTTCTCCTTCCTGCTTTAAGGCCACTTTGTTTATATGTTCATTGTGCAAGCCCTGGGTTTGCTCTGAAAAGATGCAGACAAACATCTATAGAATGGAGCATCTTACATACCTGGTTATTTCCTGGTTATTTCTAGAGAATAAATTTTCTTTGGTGAGCATTTACATAAAACACAAATCTCACATTCTGTTCTTATTCTGTGAAAGTCATCCATATACTTTTGCTTTATACATCTTTGCCACCAACCCTCCAAATTTTGGCTTCCAACTATTTGGCCAAGCTCTTCACCACTGTTCACGCATTGAGATACGTCAATCCCTGTGGCCATCACTCCTTAACAACTAGTATCAACTGTTTGAAGTTCTGACTACCAGAAGGATCTCCCTTCCCTACTATCTTTTAGGAACACCTTGAGCAGGGCTGTAATGCTTCAGGAACTCACTTCTATTATACCAGGCAGAGCTGTCTCTGAACTAGGCCCCATTTAGTTCCCTTAGGCCACTGGTCAGAGAAAATGTCTCATGAGGCCATATATGTGGGGTGAGGGGGAAAAAAGCAATCAGCAACAGTTGTAGGCCGCCAGCACATTCGATGCCCTAGAACCTTCTCCTCCAGCACTTTAATAATATTATCAGTATAAAACAGCTTTCTATTTAAAATAGCTAGAGTATTTTATGTTTTATATCAACTGAACTTTGATCAATACAAATGTTTAATAGACATCTCAAATTTAGCATATTCAAAACTGAAATTCTGCTTTTCCCCACTAAACCTGGTCTGTCTACCCACCATCTTCCCCTTCTCACTAAATGACAACTTTATCCTTCCACTCACTCCAGTCAGAAACTTCACTTTACTTTGAACAACTACTTAGGCATTTATCCTGCCTTTCTAATATGCACTATACTTCTAGCTAACCAAACAGTACCAGTTACAGAAGAAACATCATTTTTTAAAAAAAGAATAGCACTCATTTAGGAAGAATGGTTGAATTAGAAAATCTCCATGATCTACCCCTAGTTAAATAATCAGTTCAGGCAAGGATAATCAATGCATGTTAAAACCATTAGATGAAATATTTACTGAGGACTAGACATTCCCTTGGTCCCTGAGTACCACCCAACAAATTATCTGCTAGTTTCAAATAGAGACATTACAACGGAGGGATCAAGCTTTTTCACCTCCTTGATTCAGGGATCAGTCTTAGCCTTGGGGAAGTCATCTTGGCCTCATTAACAGTAGGGAAGTCAGACATTCATTATGTACCACCTGAGATGATAAAAAATGAAGTACACATACCACTTATGAAGTATCCTTGCCCAAAATTTATAACATAAATCTAATTAAGTCTTTAGACTGAAAATCCAGTTTATAGTAAATACAGAGAATAGAAGAACAAGCTAAATGATGCCCCCAGGAAGCAATCAGATAGGGGCATAGCAGTACTGCTCAAAGTCTGTGGTCTCCACAATGACACCCCAGTATCACGCAGCAGCTCATTAGAAAGGCCCATACCAGATCCACTGGATCAAAATTTCTGGGAGTAAGGACCAATAATCTATATTTAAATGGGCTAAATGTTTCTTATGAACACTAAAATGTCTACAGGACAAATAATCCAGTCTCTTCCATAAATCAATGTCCGAGAGAATATAAAAGATGAGGAAGGGCATGTTGTAGTGTTGTAGTTTAAATGCATTTAATTGACTGGACACTGATGGCTACAAATCAGCTATAAAAGACATTCTGGAAAACAGGGGGGAAATTTCAGTGTGGACCAGGTATTAGATGATAATAAATAACTATAGTTCATTCATTTTGTAGGATAATGATATTTTGTTATTTGTAAAATTTCTGTTTTTAGAGATGCATGCTGAAATATTTCTGGGAAAAATATAACGATGTTTATAATTTACCTTAAAACACATTGACAGAATAAAATGTTTGAAGTCACTATGGAAAAATGTTAAGAACTGTAGAATCTAGGTAACAGAAATACAGAAAATATAAAAACATTATAATGGGCACCTAGATGTTTGATCATTTTTCATAATAGAGTAAAAAATATCTTGGTGTCATCCTTGAATTTTTTTTTTAATATCCCCCATATCCACTAAGTCAATAAATCCAGCCAGCTCTATCTTCAAAAACAAATGCAAAGACAAACCACTTCATACCATGTCTCCCGCTCCTACCCTGATTTAAGCCACCATCTCTTGGCCAGACTATACTAATTTCATTTAACCGGTCTCCTGCTGCACCCACTCACCCACTCGCAAAATCTACTCTCTACTTGGCAGCCAGAATAACCATTTTGAAAGTAAGTCAGATCATGTCGCTCCTCTGCTTAAAAGTCCCCAATTAGCCCCCATTCTTCTCAGGATAAAAGTAAAAAATCATACAAATCTTGCAAGATCCTTCATGGCTACTCCCAGCCACCTCTGTGACGTCATTTCCAATTATTTGGCTCCCTGTTGACTCTACTCTGCACATGACTTTCTTGCTCAAGCTTTTGCACTTACTGTTCCCTCTGCTTGGAACATTTCCATATCCAAATGGCTCCCTGTTACTTTCAGCTCTTTTCTAACACTTCACAGCCCATGAAGTCTTCCTTAACCACCTGTGTACACTTCACATCATAGAAATATCTTTGACTTTTTTTTCAATTCCCTCTTCTTAGGAATTAAGTATTTGTGCCCCGCCCCCAAATTTATATGTTGACATCCTAATCCCCAATGTGAGGTATTAGGAGGTGGGGCCTTTGGGAGGTAATTAGGTGATGAGGGTTGAGCCCTTATGAATGGGATTAGTGCTTTTATGAAAGAGACCCCAGAGGGCTCTAGCTTTCTTTCTGCCATGTGAAGACACAAGAAGAGGGCTCTCACCAGAACCTGACCATGCTGGCACCCTGAGCTCAGACTTCAAGCCTCCAGGACTGTGAGAAGTAAATTTCTGTTATTTATAAAGCCACCTTCTCTACGGTACTTTGTTATACCATCCCAAACAGACTAAGACACCCCACTACCACTAGAATATAAGCTACCTGAGGTCAAAGACTTTGTGGTTCTGCTCTCTGCTATATTACTAGCCCCTGGAATAGTATGTGGCACACAATAGAAGCCATATGTGTGTGTGTGTGTGTGTATTCTTTTTAAAAATAAACCAAAAAGTAAAGAAAAAATAAATTATAAAACTGTAATTCCAATTGCATTAAAGAAAACAAAAGATCAACACTGCAAAAACAATCATTTAAGCAAAAAGCCTTCCTTTTAAAATTGCTGTGATATAAAATAAGTCCAGAAACATAACCACTTACATCAATTCCTAAAGTAAAACAAAAAGACTAAGGCAAATACTTCACAAAGAACCAAAGATTCATCAACAGTAGGTTTTGCAATAGACATTTATATCCTTTGAAAGAAACATTTAGCATGAAAAATCAAACAACCTCTTATTGCTGCCAAGTTAAGCTTTTAAAAAATAAAAAATAATTCAATCACTAACTCATATTTACTTCCTATATATACAAACTTATGACCAGTAGAAGAATTCTTTAAGAGCTGGGGAAATCTTTTCTAAATTAAATTTACAGCAACAATGAAAATAAATACTAACCCTTTTGCTCAGAATTTAAAATAAATCAGTTTGCCTTCTAAAAAAAATCATCAGTTATTAAAAAATCAGAAAGTGGGCCAGAAAGAAACTGCCTTTAGTGCACAGGGTACTAGTTGGTTCTGAAAAACAACCTCAGTTGTCCCATCTTAGGCTTGGACTGGGAGTGCTGTCCTTCAGCCCCATCAGGGCACTTGTGTGCCATCATCTCACATGAAAAAGGACAATGCAGAGAAGCAGGTAGCCAAAGGGATGGCACCACTGTGTAAAGATGATGACATACAGATGGCCAACAAACACATGAAAAGATGCTCAACATCACTAATTATTAGAGAAATGCAAATCAAAACTACAATGAGATATCACCTCACACCAGTCAGAATGGCCATCATCAAAAAGTCTACAAACAATAACTGCCAGAGAGGGCATGGAGAAAAGGGAACTCTCCTACATGTGTGGTGGGAATGTAAATTGATACAGCCACTATCAATTTACATTGAGGAAAACAGTATGAAGGTTCCTTAAAAAACTAAAAATAGAACTACCATATGATCCAGCAATCCCACTCCTGGCCATATATCCAGAGAAAACCACAATTCAAAAAAACACATGCACCCCAATGTTCAAAGCAGCACTATTTACAATAGCCAGGACATGGAAGCAACCTACATGTCTCAACAGAGGAATGGATAAAGAAGATGTGGTACATATATACAATGGAATATTACTCAGCCATAAAAAGAAATGAAATTGGGTCATTTGTAGAGGCATGGATGGACCTAGAGAGTGTCATACAGAGTAAAGTAAGTCAGAAAGAGAAAAGCAAATATCGTATAAAAATGCATAAATGTGGAATCTAGAAAAATGGTATAGATGATCTATACCAAGACAAAATTCACCAGGTGAGACTGTCAAATAAACCGATAAACCTATCTTCCACAAAAATAACTGTAACAGTTAAGAAAAGAATTTGGAGACTTTGAAAACTAGGTTAGGAAAGTAAAAGAGAGGAGGAAGTTCTCTAAGTTTTATGAAATTTAATTTATTTATTTATTGATAAAGAAAAAGGAGACAGTTTAATTTCGCTTGTGGGAAAATAGACATGCATCCTAGATCTCTTGCCCAAACAATAAACATTCTCATGTACTACAGAAATATAGTTCACTGTAAAGATTTATGTAAATTACTAGCTACAAAGAACTCTACGGAAGACATTTTTAGAATGAGATGATGTGAAGCATCAGGCAGTCACAACCTTGCTCTTCTCTCGTCCAATTACGACAAACTGTTTAATATGAAAGCTGTATAGAGACACATAAATCCCCTGAACTCTTTGAAAAAATGAATCTGAAAGTGATAATTATCATTTATTCATAATTTTACAATAGTATAAGCATACCCCCAAAAGATAATCCAAGATTAAACTATAGATATGATTCAACATTAATATGCAGCTGACTTGGTTCTCAGTCTTTTGGTAGCCTCTCAATTCAGACTCTGGAGTATAGACCTTTTTAGCACGCCAGTTTGCAATGAACAAGCAATGTAAAACAGAATGGCCAACTGTTCCTCCGTTAGTAACAAATGTGCTAATATGTACTAGTTTAAACTTGATCTATCAGTGAGTCAATGAACCATGAAGGGTGGGGGTTAATCAGGGTGTTCTCCAAACAAAGGCTCATGAGAGCAGTGGGGACGCCACTCCCAGACTCACATCTGTGCTGTTTTGAGTGCAGCATGATGGAAATGGCATGGTATTCATCAAAATTAAGAGCCCAGAACCTTGTCATAGTCTTGCATATAGTCACAACCATTTTATACAGAAAAGCAACCAAATTGTTGCAAATCAAAAATCCATACACAGGAAATAAAGACCTCAGTTAGCCACAATTCTCAGGAACTATTAATATTAAACTATGCCCAGTTAATGTGTAACAGTGATGGTAAAAACCTTTCACACATAAGATTTGACAACTTCCCAGCAGCACTCAGAGTTGGAAGTATTTTATATTACACGATATATATTGAAGTGCATCAATTTCACTTTATTATTAGCAAAAGCTTATTGATGTGCATCTTTACACATACCAATGAAAACAATCTAAATGCTATATAGTCTACTTAAAGTAACAAACAAGCTCAATAACTTCTGAATGCACATGCAGCCCACCAATGTGACATATCTCTATTTCTAAGAGCTGAAATGGACTGAGCAGCAATTAGTAGAAAGAATCACCTGCTGCCAGGAATAATCACCTCAATACTTCAGTATTTAAATAATAAGGGAGTTAAGACTATGTAGACAGAGCCAGAACAAACAGAAAGAAGAGAAAAAGAAAGAAAAGTTAATAAAATATATCATCCATTTATTTTTACCAGATTTTTGTAATAATCTTGATAAAATAAATTTTTATTTATTTTGTTCACTATATCACTTTCCCCAATACAAAACCCAGACTGAAAAGAAATACATGTTACTGGCTTCAGGAAAGTTTTTTTATTCCCTTGCTCTGCTTAGAAGTTGACCACAGAATTAGTTAAAATAATTAGCATTTAAATATGACTAACTTTATGAAAATCCGATATGATGAAATAATTGTACATTTAATCCTTCACAAGCCATGAAATTATGAAAATATTAGAGAATAATATTATAAACTTTTTAATTTTTTCATTGAATTATAACTGACATACAATCTTATTACTTTCATGTGTACAACACAGATATGAGACATTTGTATATACTGCAAAATATTCACTGCAATGAGTCTAGTTATCATATTCAACATAGAGTTAATAAAATATCACTGAATGTATTCTCCATGCTGCACATTATATCCCCATGACATATTTATTTTATAGTTGAAAGTTTGTACTTCCTGCTCCCCTATACTCATTTCACCTTACGCCTTATACCCCTCCCCTCTGGCAATCATCAATCTGTTCTCCATATCTATGAGTCTGGGTTTTGTTTTGTCTGATTTTTTAGATTCCACATATAAGTAAATCACATAGTATTTGTCTTACTAGGACTTATTTCGCTTAGCATAATACCCTCAAGGTCCATCCATGTTTTCGCAAATGGCTAGATTTCATTCTGTTTTTATGACTGAGTAGTATTCTGTTGTATATATGTACCACATCTTCTTTACCCATTCATTCATCAGTGGACACAGGATCTTTCCAAATCTTAACTATTGTAAATAATGCCATAATGAACACAGGGGGGCATATACATTTTCAAATTACTGTTTTTGTTTTCTTTGGATAGATATCCAAAAGTGGAATTGCTGGATCACGTCACAGTTCCATTCTCAATTTTTGAGGTACCTTCATATTGTTTTCCATAGTGGTTGCAACATTTACATTCCCACTAACAGTGCATGAGGGTTCCCTTTTCTCCACATCCTTGCCAACATTTTTTGTCTTTTTGATAATAGCGATTCTGATGGGTGTGAGGTGATTATCTCATTGTGGTTTTGATTTGCATTTTCCTGATTATTAATGATGTTGAGCATCTTTTCATATGTCTGTTGGCCATCTGTATGTCTTCTTTTAAAAAAAAGTCTATTCAGATACTCTGCTCATTTTTTAATCAGAGTGCTTGTTTTTTTGTTACAGTGTGAGTTCCTCATAAATATATTTTGGATATTAACCCTTTATTGGATATAGGATTTGCAAATATCTTCTCCTATTCAGTAGGCTGCCTTTGTATTTGTTGATGGTTTCCTTCACTGTGCAGAAACTTTTTAGTTTGATGTAGTCCCATTTGCTATCTTTGTTTTTCTTGCCCTTGCCTTTGTATTCAGATCAAAAAGAAAAAAAAATATCGCTAAGACCAATGTCCATGAGCTTACTGCATATGTTTTCTTCTAGGATATTTATAGTTTCACGTCTTACATCCAAATCTTTATTCTATTTTGAGTAAATATTTGTATATGGTATAAACAGTGGTCCAGTTTCATTCTTTTGCATGTAGCTGTCCAAGTTTCCAAACAACATTTATTAAAGAGACTGTCCTTTCTCCATTTCATATTCTTGCCTCCTTTGTCATAAATTAATTGACCATATAATGCATAGGTTTATTCCTGGGCTCTCTATTCTGTTCCATTGATCTATGTGTCTGTTTTTACGCCAACAATAGACTGTTTTAATTACTATAGCTTTGTAGTATACCCTTCTAACCTGCAAAGTTTACGCTGAAAAATTTGCTGATAGCCTTATGGGGTTTCCCTTGTATGTTACCAGTTGTTTTCTTCTTGCTGCTTTTAAGATTCTCTCTTAACTTTTGAAATTTTAATTATACTGTGTCTTACTGTGGATCTCTTTAGGTTCATCTTATTTGTAACTCTCCAGGCTTCCTGGACCTTGATGTCTGTTTTCTTCCCTAGATTAGGAATGTTTTTAGCCATATTTCTTCATATAAGTTTTCTGCTCCTTTCTCTCTCTTCTCCTTCTAGGACCCCTATAATGCAAATGTTATTCCACTTGATGTTGGCCCAAAGGGTGTGTGTGTGTGTGTGTGTGTGTGTGTGTGTGTGTGTGTGTGTATACATGCTCTTTCTGGGTGAGTTCCATTGCTTTGTCTTCCAGCTTGCTGATCTTTTCTTATGCTTCATCCAGTCTGCTGTTGAACCTCTGTAGTGTATGTTTTCAGTTCAGATATTGTATTCTTTAATTCTGTCATTTCTGTTTGGTACTTTCTTGTGGTATTTTCTTATGTTTTCTACCTCTTTATTGAAGTTCTCACTGTGTTCATCTATTCTTTTCTTGAGTTCAGTGAGTATCTTTACAACCATTACTTTGAACTCTTTATCAGGTAGATTCCTGATATCTCCATTTCATTAACATCTTTTTCTGAGGTTTTGTCTTGTTCTTTCATTTGGAACATATTGCTCTGTCTCCTCATTTTTGCCTGACTCCTCTCTGTGTTTGTTTCTATGCATTAGGCAAAACAGCTACTTCTCCCAGTCTTGAAGGAGTGGCTTTTTGTAGGATAAAATCTCTGGGGCCCAGAAGTACAACCGCACCCCCATTGGCCACCAGAGCCAGGTGTTCAAGGGGCATCCCCTGTGTGGGTTGCATGAGCTGTGACACAACTGTGGTGGAGAGAGTCCTGGCAGATTCCTGCCTCTCCAGTAGATGCTTTAAGATTAGTATTCACATGTGGTTTATGCACTTTTCAGACTGATGCTTTTGCATTGGAGTCCCTGAGTCTACATGCAAGCCCTTCAAGAACAGGTTCTCCATTCCCTACAGTTCTATGGTTCTCCTGGACATATTTCCCATTGTTTTCTAAGGCCAGATGTTTTGGTGGCCCATCTCTCCAGTGCTGTGCCCCTGATGTGGGGCACAAACTGCTTGCTCCTCGGGGAAAAGTTCCATAGTTTTGAGATCCCTCCCAAATGTGGGTTGCTGTACCTGGGTTGGGATTTTGGCAAGACTGCCTCTGCCTCTTCTGTCTCAATGTAGCCCTTTTACCCTTTGTTGTGGAACTGCTATTCATCTAGCTTTCAGGGTGTTTTCAGAGAAAATTATTCCATATGTAGTTGTAGACTTTTTTTGTCCAGAAGAAGAGGCAAGTTCAAGATCTTCTTATGCCACCATCTTGAACTGCCTTCTCATGAACATTTTTTAATTCAATGATTTTATAAGTTAGAAGGCTTTTACAAAGTATCACCTCTGGATCACATATAAGTAAATAGGTATGACTTTTAAGAGAGTTTTTAGTTATCTGCAGGGCTCCAAAAAATCACATAGTCTTTAACACAGTCCTTGACTTACAATGGTTTGACTTATTATTTTTGTCTTTATGATGGTGTGACAGTGATATACATTCAACAGAAACTGTACTTTGAGTTTTGAATTTTTATCTTTTCCCAGGCTACCAATATGTGGTAAAATATGCTCTCATGATGCTGGGCAGTAGCAGCTCTCAGTCAGCCACATGATTACTAGGGTGAACAATGACACACTTACAACCATTCTGTTTTTTACCTTCTGTACAATATTAAATGAATTACATGAATTATTCAACACTTTAACACCTTGTGTTAGATAATTTTGCCCGACTCTAGGCTAATGTAAGCGTTCTGAGCATGTTTAAGGTAGGCTAGGCTAAGCTATGATGTTTAGTAGGTTAGATGTATTAAATGCATTTCTGACTTAAAGATATTTTCAACTTGTGATGGATTTAGGACACATCCCCATCATAAATCCAGGAAGATCTGTATTCCAAGACCATATGTTCCATTGTAAAATGAAGGTTCCTGAAAAAGTTTATGTGCTATAATATATGTTGTCAAAGAAAAACCTGAGCTGAATGGTAGTGGAAGTGGTAAAAACAGATTTTATTCAGAACTATTGCAATAGGAGGAAAGAGACCTCAGTACAGGACAAGTCTTATTTCATTATACAGCATGAGAAACTGGGAGTTCACATCCAAAGAGCAAGATAGGGGTCAGTGGATAGAAAATTACTAAGAGGAAATATCAGAGGTAAAGGGTATTCTGGCTAAACCAACCTAACAGGATTCTTTGCTGAAGACAGGCCAGGATGATCAGATATTACCAGGAAGACGGCAGAGAATGAGAAACCTGATCAGTTACTGTGGGTGATCAGATATGGAGGGTGGGGGGTCCTAGATTAACTGACTTAGCAGGGTCTTGCTAAGAGTGGATTTTACGAGGAAGTGCACAGATGGGCCTAGGAAAAGGTTCAGGAACCTGATACTTACATAAAATTAGCCCTGCATTATAAATGATAATCATAATGTGTTTCCAAAAGCTTAACATTTCAGTATAAGAAAACTGAGAAAGAATTCTGAGGGATACTCTCCATCAAAATGATACTGCTTTGGGATTACCATTTTGGAACACTATAGCAGCTGCCTGAAACCGAATTTTGCTGCACGAGTTCTGGCCCAAGATGTCAGTTCTTCCTCAGTTTATTTATAAATGTAATGTGCTCTCAATAAAAATATCAATTTTTTTCTAGATCTAGATAAGTTGATACTAAAATATATATCTAAAATTAACTTTCAAAAATAGGTAGGAAACACTGAAAAAAAAAAAAAAAAGATCTAAGAGAGAAACTAGTCCCACCAAATACTGAAACATACTATTTACAAAGCCTCTTTAAATAAACCACTGGCATATGAATAGACAGACCAACCAATGGAATAGAATAGAAAGCCCAGAAATACACCTGGGTTCATATGGGAATTTAGTGTATGATAAAGGTGTTAACTCAAAACTCTGGGACAAAAATAGACTTTTTAGTAAATGGTATTGGGACAACTGAATAACTATTTAGAAAAAAAGGTCCATTTTATACCACACAAAAATTAACCCCAAATAGATTAGAGATCTAAAATTAAACTATGCAAGTACTAGAAGAAAACAGTGATGATTTTCTCTATAACCTGTGTATAAAGAAAGGCTTCCTACTATGATTCAAATACCATATGCAATAAAGGAAAAGAATGGCAAATTTAGCTACATAAAAATTTTAAAATAAAAACTTTGAATCACAAAATCACTATAAGAAAAAGTCAGGAGAAAAATATTTGCAACATATATAACAGCAAAGGGCTAATGTCCCTAATATATAAAGAACATTTACAAATTGAGGGGGAAAAAGACCAAAAGTATTATAGAAAAATGGGCAAATAATATAAACACAATTCACAAGATATTAAAATGGCCATTAGACATATGAAAAGGTACTCAACTTTACTCATAATTTTTTAAAAATGCAAATCAAGACTATATTGACACAACATATCTCACCTATCACACTGGAAAATTTCCAAAGCATGAAAGTACAGTTTGTTGGTGAGGCTGTATGGAAACAGACACTTTCATACATTGCTGGTAAACATGAAAAATGGCCCAAATCCTATGGAAGGGAACTTGGCAATATCTAACAAATCTACAAATCTACCCTTTAATCCAGAAATCTGCTCAAGATACAATATGTACAAAACTATTTATTGCAGCATTATTTGTGATTACAAATATTAGAAACAATCAAAATGCATAAGTATGTAAAAGTATTGAATAAAATATAGTACACACCACACAACAGAGTTTTATACAGATTTTAAAAAAATAATGAAGCTCTCTATGAGGCAACATGGAGTGATTTTCAGCCTATGTAGTTAAGGTGAAAAAAGTAAAGTGCAGAAGACTTCATATTGTATGTTACTTTTTGTGTAACAAAGAATATTTTAAAATATACATACAGGTCCAGAAACAAGATGGTGGAGTAGAAGAATGTGAACTCACCTCTTCTTACACAAACACCAAAATCACAACTAACTGCTGAACAACCTTCGACAAAAAAACTCTGGAAACAGCTGCTGCTGCCAGGATGCTCCTCGGCCGGTCATGCCAGCCCAAGGGCTGGTAAGGTCCCCAGGTCTGGCCCGCCACACCCACCCATGGGAGCTGCTGCCACCACCACTCAGGGCCGGCTGTCAGCCCTCAGCCCTGTGGAGTTCCAGGTTCCCTTGTCAGCTGCACCGCCCCACACTGCCCTGCCCCAATCTGCAGCGCCTGGCTGGCATGCACTCTACCTCCCCTGGTTGAGCCCCCCACTGCCACAGGACCAGAGTGGATGTACAAGGTACTAGGACTAGATGGTAGAGTAGAAGGACATGAGTTCACCTCTTCTTACGAAAACACCAAAATTGTAACTAATTGCTGAAAAACCATCGATAGAAAAATGCAGGAACCTACCAAAAAAGATATCCTACACCCGAAGACAAAGAAGAAGCCACAACAAGACAGTAGAAGGGGCACAGTCACGATAAAATCAAATCCCATACCTGCTGGGTGGCAACCCACAAACTGGAAAATAATTATATCACAGAGGCTCAACCACAGTAGTGAAAGTTCTGAGCCCTATGTCAGGCTCCCCAGCCTGGGGGTCTGGCAAAGGAGGAGGAGCCCCCAAAGAACCTGTCTTTGAAGGCCAGGGAGGTTTGACTGCAGGAATTCCACAGGACTGGGGGAAACAGAAACTCATAATTTTGAAGGGTGCAGACAAGATCTCGCAAGCACCAGGAACCAGGGAGAAAAGCAGTGACCTCATAAGAGCCTGGGCTACACATACCTGCTGATATTGGAGGGTCTCCTGCAGAGGCAGTGGGTGGCTGTGGCTCTCTGGGGGGACAAACACATTGGTGGCGGTAGTTCAGGGGATTACTGATCGGCATGAGCCCTCCTGGAGGCCACCATTTTCTCACCAATACCTAGCTCCACACAACATCCTGTAAGCCTCCAGGGCTGGGATGCCTCAGGCCAAACAACCAACAGGGTGAGAACACAGCCCCACCCATCAGCACACAGACTGCTTAAAGTCTTCCTGAGCACACAACTTCCCGTTAAACACACGGCCTGGAAAAGCCCTGCCCACCAGAGGGACAAGACTTCACTCACCAGGGGGCAGGAACCAGTTGCTCTCACCAGGAAGCCTGCACAGCCTCTTAGACAGACTCATCCACCAGAGGGCAGACAGCAGAAGCAAGAAGAACTACAACCCTGGAGTCTGCGCAACAGAAACCACAATCACAGAAAGTTAGGCAAAAATTAGACAGCAGAGGAATATGGCCCAGATGAAGGAACAAGATAAAACCCCAGAAGAACAACTAAGTGAAGTGGAGATGGGCAATCTACCTGAAAAAGAATTCACAGTAATAATAATAAAGATGATCCAAGATCTCAGAAAAAGAATGGAGGCACAGATTGAGAGATACAAGAAATCTTTAACAAAGACCTAGAAGAACTAAAGAACAAACAAACAGAGATGAACAAGATGACAAGTGAAATGAGAAATACACTAGAAGGAATCAATAGCATGTTAACTGAGGCAGAAGAATGGATAAGTGAGCTGGAAGACAAAATGGCAGAAATCACTGCCACAGAACAGAATAAAGAAAAAAGATTGAAAATAAATGAAGACAGTCTAAGAGACCTCTGGAACAACATTAAACATACCAAAGTGTGCATTATAGAGGTCCCAGAAGGAGAAGAGAGAGAGAAAGGATGTGAGAAAACATTTGAAATGATAATAGATGAAAACTTCCATAACATGGGAACATAAACAGTCACCCAAGTGCAGGAAGGGCAGAGAGTCTGAGGCAGGATAAACCCAAGGAGGAACACACCGAGACACATAGTAATCAAATTGACAAAAATTAAAAACAAAGAAAAAATATTAAGAGCAACAAGGGAAAAGCAACAAATAACATACAATGGAACTCACATAGATTATCAGCTGATTTCTAAGCAGAAAATCTGCAGGCCAGAAGGAAGTGGCATGATACATTTAAAGTGATGAAAGGGAAGGACCTACAATGAAGAACACTCTACCCAGTAGGGCTCTTATTCTGATTCGATGGAGTAATCAAAAGCTTTAGAGACAAGCAAAAGCTAAGAGAATCCAGCACCACTAGACCAGCTTTGCAACTAATGCTAAAGAAAACTTTCTAGGTGGAAAAGACAAAGCCACAATCAAAAACTAGAAAATTATGTATGGAAAAGCTCACAGGTAAAGGCAAAAATACAGTAAAGGTAGGAAATCAACCACACACAAATATGATTATCACAACTAGCAATCAGGAGAAGAGGAGAGTACAAATGCAGAATATTGGAAATGCATGTGAAATTAAAAGAATATCAACTTGAAACAACCTTGTCTCTATATACACTGCTGAATCAAAATCTCACGGTAACCACAAACTGAATATCTACAACAGAAATACACACACAAAAGAAAAACGAATCCAAACAAAACACTAAAGTTAGTCATCACATCACAAGAGAACAAAAGAGGAAGGGAAGAAAAAAGACCTACAAAAACAAATCCAGAGCAGAAGCAAGAAGAACTACAATCCTGCAGACTGTGGAACAGAAACCACATTCACAGAAAGATAGACAAGATGAAAAGGCAGAGGGCTATGTACCAGGTGAAGGAACAAGATAAAATCCCAGAAAAACAACTAAATGTAGCGGAGATAGGCAACCTTCCAGAAAAAGAATTCAGAATAATGATAGTGAAGATGATCCAGGACCTTGGAAAAAGAATGGAGGCAAAGATCGAGAAGATGCAAGAAATGATTAACAAAGACCTAGAAGAATTAAAGAACAAACAAACAGAGATGAACAATGCAATAACTGAAATGAAAACTACACTACAAGGAATCATTAGCAGAATAACTGAGGCAGAAGAACGGATAAGTGAACTGGAAGACAGAATGGTGGAATTCACTGCTGCGGAACAGAATAAAGAAAACAGAATGAAAAGAAATGAAGACAGCCTAAGAGACCTCTGGGACAACATTAAACACAACAACATTCGCATTATAGGGGTCCCAGAAGGAGAAGAGAGAGAGAAAGGACCAGAGAAAATATTTGAAGAGATTATAGTCGAAAACTTCCCTAACATGGGAAAGGAAATAGCCACCCAAGCCCAGGAAGCACAGAGAATCCCATACAGGATAAACCCAAGGAGAAACACGCCGAGACACATAGTAATCAAAATGGCAAAAATTAAAGACAAAGACAAAGTATTGAAAGCAGCAAGGGAAAAACGACAAATAACATACAAGGGAACTCCCATAAGGTTAACAGCTGATTTCTCAGCAGAAACTCTACAAGGCAGAAGGAAGTCGCATGATATACTTAAAGTGACGAAAGGGAAGAACCTACAACCAAGATTACTCTACCCGGCAAGGATCTCATTCAGATTCAGTGGAGAAATCAAAAGCTTTACAGACAAGCAAAAGCTAAGAGAATTCAGCACCACCAAACCTGCTCTACAACAAATGCTAAAGGAACTTCTCTAAGTGGGAAACACAAGAGAAGAAAAGGACCTACAAAAACAAACCCAAAACAATTAAGAAAATGGTCATAGGAACATACATATCGATAATTACCTTAAACGTGAATGGATTAAATGCCCCAACCAAAAGACACAGGCTTGCTGAATGGATACAAAAACAAGACCCATATACATGCTGTCTACAAGAGACTCACTTTAGACCTAGGGACACATACAGACTGAAAGCGAGGGGATGGAAAAAGATATTCCATGCCAATGGAAATCAAAAGAAAGCTGGAGTAGCTATACTCATATCAGATAAAATAGACTTTAAAATAAAGAATGTTACAAGAGACAAGGAAGGACACTACACAATGATCCAGGGATCAATCCAAGAAGAAGATATAACAATTATAAATATATACGCACCCAACATAGGAGCACCTCAATACATAAGGCAATTGTTAACAGCTATAAAAAAGGAAATGGACAGTAACACAATAATAGTGGGGGACTTTAACACCTCACTTACACCAATGGACAGATCATCCAAAATGAAAATAAATAAGGAAACAGAAGCTTTAAATGACACAATAGACCAGATAGATTTAATTGATATATATAGGGCATTCCATCCAAAAACAGCAGATTACACATTCTTCTCAAGTGCACACGGAACATTCTCCAGGATAGATCACATCTTGGGTCACAAATCAAGCCTCAGTAAATTTAAGAAAATTGAAATTATATCAAGCATCTTTTCTGACCACAACGCTATGAGATTAGAAATGAATTACAGGGAAAAAAACATAAAAAAGACAAACACATGGAGGCTAAACAATACGTTACTAAATAACCAAGAGATCACTGAAGAAATCAAAGAGGAAATAAAAAAATACCGAGAGACAAATGACAATGAAAACACAACGACCCAAAACCTATGGGATGCAGCAAAAGCAGTTCTAAGAGGGAAGTTTATAGCTATACAAGCCTACCTAAAGAAACAAGAAAAATCTCAAGTAAACAATCTAACCTTACACCTAAAGAAACTAGAGAAAGAAGAACAAACAAAACCCAAAGTTAGCAGAAGGAAAGAAATCATAAAGATCAGAGCAGAAATAAATGAAATAGAAACAAAGAAAACAATAGCAAGATCAATAAAACTAAAAGTTGGTTCTTTGAGAAGATAAACAAAATTGATAAGCCATTAGCCAGACTCATCAAGAAAAAGAGGGAGAGGACTCAAATCAATAAAATCAGAAATGAAAAAGGAGAAGTTACAACAGACACCGCAGAAATACAAAGCATCCTAAGAGACTACTACAAGCAACTTTATGCCAATAAAATGGACAACCTGGAAGAAATGGACAAATTCTTAGAAAGGTATAACCTTCCAAGACTGAACCAGGAAGAAACAGAAAATATGAACAGACCAATCACAAGTAATGAAATTGAAACTGTGATTAAAAATCTTCCAACAAACAAAAGTCCAGGACCAGATGGTTTCACAGGTGAATTCTATCAAACATTTAGAGAAGAGCTAACACCCATCCTTCTCAAACTCTTCCAAAAAATTGCAGAGGAAGGAACACTCCCAAACTCATTCTATGAGGCCACCATCACCCTGATACCAAAACCAGACAAAGATACTACAAAAAAAGAAAATTAAAAACCAATATCACTTATGAATATAGATGCAAAAATCCTCAACAAAATACTAGCAAACAGAATCCAACAACACATTAAAAGGCTCATACACCATGATCAAGTGGGATTTATCCCAGGGATGCAAGGATTCTTCAATATACACAAATCAATCAATGTGATACACCATATTAACAAATTGAAGAATAAAAACCATATGATCATCTCAATAGATGCAGAAAAAGCGTTTGACAAAATTCAACACCAATTTATGATAAAAAGTCTCCAGAAAATGGGCATAGAGGGAACCAACCTCAACATAATAAAGGCCATATACAACAAACCCACAGCAAACATCATTCTCAATGGTGAAAAACTGAAAGCATTTCCTCTACGATCAGGAGGAAGACAAGGATGTCCACTCTCACCACTATTATTCAACATAGTTTTGGAAGTCCTAGCCACGGCAATCAGAGAAGAAAAAGAAATAAAAGGAATCCAAATTGGAAAAGAAGAAGTAAAACTGTCACTGTTTGCAGATGACATGATACTATACATAGAGAATCCTAAAGATGCCACCAGAAAACTACTAGAGCTAATCAATGAATTTGGTAAAGTTGCAGGATACAAAATGAATGCACAGAAATCTCTTGCATTCCTATACACTAAGGATGAAAGATCTGAAAGAGAAATTAAGGAAACACTCCCATTTACCATTGCATCAAAAAGAATAAAATACCTAGGAATAAACCTACCTAAGCAGACGAAAGACCTGTATGCAGAAAACTATAAGACACTGATGAAAGAAATTAAAGATGATACCAACAGATGGAGAGATATACCATGTTCTTGGATTGGAAGAATCAATATTGTGAAAACGACTGTAAGACCCAAAGCAATCTACAGATTCAGTGCAATCCCCATCAAATTACCAATGGCATTTTTTACGGAACTGGAACAAAAAATCTTAAAATTTGTATGGAGACACAAGAGACCCTGAATAGGCAAAGCAGTCTTGAGGGAAAAAAACGGAGCTGGAGGAATCAGACTCCCTGACTTCAGACTATACTACAAAGCTACAGTAATCAAGACAATATGGTACTGGCACAAAAACAGAAACACAGGTCAATGGAACAAGATAGAAAGCCCAGAGATAAACCCACGCACCTAAGGTCAACTAATCTATGACAAAGGAGGCAAGGATATACAATGGAGAAAAGACAGTCTCTTCAATAAGTGGTGCTGGGAAAACTGGACAGCTACATGTAAAAGAATGAAATTAGAACACTCCCTAACACCATACAGAAAAATAAACTCAAAATGGATTTGAGACCTAAATGTAAGACCGGACACTATAAAACTCTTAGAGGAAAACATAGGAAGAACACTCTTTGACATAAATCACAGCAAGATCTTTTTTGATCCACCTCCTAGAGTAATGGAAATAAAAACAAAAATAAACAAATGGGAACTAATGAAACTTAAAAGCTTTTGCACAGCAAAAGAAACCATAAACAAGACGAAAAGACACCCTTCAGAATGGGAGAAAATATTTGCAAACAAATCAACGGACAAAGGATTAATCTCCAAAGTATATAAACAGCTCATGCAGTTCAATATTAAAAAAACAAACAACCCAATCCAAAAATGGGCAGGAGACCTAAATAGACATTTCTCCAAAGAAGACATACAGATGGCCAAGGAGCACATGAAAAGCTGCTCAACATCACTAATTATTAGAGAACTGCAAATCAAAACATTGAGGTATCACCTCACACCGTTTAGAATGGGCATCATCAGAAAATCTACAAACAACAAATGCTGGAGAGGGTGTGGAGAAAAGGGAACCCTCTTGCACTGTTGGTGGGGATGTCAATTGATACAGCCACTATGGAGAACAGTATGAAGGTTCCTTGAAAAACTAAAAATAGAATTACCATATGATCCAGCAATCCCACTACTGGTCATATACCCAGAGAAAACCATAATTCAAAAAGACACATGCACCCCAATGTTCATTGTAGCACTATTTACAATAGCCAGGTCATAGAAGCAACCTAAATGCCCATCGACAGATGAATGGATAAAGAGGATGTGGTACATATATACAATGGAATATTACTCAGGCAGAAAAAGGAACGAAATTGGGTCATTTGTTGAGACGTGGATGGACTTAGAGACTGTCATACAGAGTGAAGTAAGTCAGAAAGAGAAAAACAAATATTGTATATTAACGCATATATGTGGAACCTAGAAAAATGGTACAGATGAACCAGTTTGCAGGGCAGAAATTGAGGCACAGATGTAGAGAACAAACGTATGGACACCAAGGGGGGATAGCCGTGGGGGCGTGGGTGTGGGGGTGGTGGTGTGATGAATTGGACGACTGGGATTGACATGTATACACTGATGTCTATAAAATTGATGACTAGTAAGAACCTGCTCTATAAAAAAATAAAGTTAAATTATTTAAAAAAACCAAAAAAACAACAAAAAAAAACCCAAATCCTAAACAAGTGAGAAAATGGCAACAGGAACATACATTTCAATAATTACCTTAAACATAAATGGATTAAATGCTTCAACCAAAACACATAGACTGGATGAATGCATACAAAAACAAAACCTGTGTATATGCTGTCTACAAGAGACCCAATTTAGATCTAGTGACACATACAGACTGAATGTGAGGGGATGGAAAAAGTTATTACATGCAAATGGAAATCAAAAGAAAGCTGGAGTAGCAATACTCATATCACACAAAATAGACTTTAAAATAAAGACCGGTACAAGAGACAAAGAATGACACTACATAATGATCAAGTGATCAATCCAAGAAGAAGATATAACAATTATATACCCAACACAGAAGCACCTCAATATATAAGGGAAATGCTAACAATAAAAGGAGAAATCGACAGTGACACAAAAATAGTGGGGGGCTGTAACACCTCACTTTCATCAATGGACAGATCATCCAGACAGAATATCAATAAGGAAACACAGGCCTTCAATGATACATTAAACCAGATGGACTTAATTAATATTTATAGAGCATCCCATCCAAAAGCAGCAGAATACACATTCTTCTCAAGTACACATGAAACATTCTCCAGGATTGATAACATGCTGGGCCACAAAGGGAGCATTTGGTAAATTTAAGAAAACTGGAATCATATCAAGCATCTTTTCCAACCACAACGCTATGAGATTAGAAATCTACTACAAGAAAAACACTGTAAAAACCAAAAACACGTAGAGGCTAAGCAATATGCTACTACACAACCAATGGGTCACTGAAGAAATCAAACAGGAAATCAAAAAATACCTAGAGAAAAATGACTACTAAAACACAATGATCCAAAACCTATGGGATGCAGCAAAATCAGTTCTAAGAGGGAAGTTTATAGCAATACAATCTTACCTCAGGAAACAAGAAAAATCTCAAACAACCTAACGTTACACCTAAAGCAACTAGAGAAAGAAGAACAAACAAAACCCAAAAGTTAGCAGAAGGAAAGAAATCATAAAGATCAGAACAGAAATAAATGAAATAGGGGCTAAAAAAATAATAGAAAAGATCAACAAAACTAAAAGCTGGTTCTTTGAAAAGATAAACAAAATTGATAAACCTTGAGCCAGACTCATCAAGAAAAAAAGGAAGAGGGCTCAAATCTATAAAATTATAAATGAAAAAGGAGAAGTTACAATGGACACCATAGAAATACAAAGAATCATAAGAGACTACTACAAGCAACTATATGCCAATAAAATGGACAACCTAGAAGAAACGGACAAACCCTTAGAAAGGTACAATCTCCCAAGACTGAACCAGGAAGAAACAAAAAATATGAACAGACCAATAACAAGAACTGAAATTGAAACTGTTATTAAAAACTCCCAACAAACAAAAGTCCAGGACCAGATGGCCTCACAGGCGAATTCTACCAAACATTTACTCAAGAGTTAACACCAGACAGAGAACCAAGATGGCGGAGTAGAAGGACGTGCTCTCACTCCCTCTTGCGAGAGCACCAGAATCACAACTGGCTGCTGGACAATCATTGACAGGAAGACCCTGGACTTCACCAAGGAGGATACCCCACGTCCAAGGACAGAAGAGAAGCCACAGTGAGACGGTAGGAGGGGCGCAATCACAGTAAAATCAAATCCCATAACTGCTGGGTGGGTGACTCACAGACTGGCGAACACTTATACCACAGAAGTCCACCCACTGGAGTGAAGGTTCTGAGCCCCACGTCAGGCTTCCCAACCTGGGGGTCAGGCAACGGGAGGAGGAATTCCTAGAGAATCAGACTTTGAAGCCTAGTGGGAATTGATTGCAGGACTTTGACAGGACTGGGGGAAACAGAGACCCCACTCTTGGAGGGCACACACAAAGTAATGTGTGCATCGGGACCCAGGGGAAGGAGCAGTGACCCTGGGGGAGACTGAACCAGACCTACCTGCTGGTGTTGGGGGGTCTCCTGCAGAGGCGGGTGGTGGCTCTGTTTCACCGTGGGGATAAGGACACTGGCAGCAGAGGTTCTGGGAAGTTCTCCTTGGCGTGAGCCCTCCCAGAGTCTGCCATTAACCCCACCAAAGAGCACGGGTAGGCTCCAGTGTTGGGTTGCCTCAGGCAAAACAACCAACAGGGAGGGAACCCAGCCCCACCCATCAACAGTCAAGTGGATTAAGGTTTTACTGAGCTCTGACTGCCACAGCAACAGTCAGCTCTACCCACCACCAGAGCCTCCCATCAAGCCTCTTAGATAGCCTCAACCACCAGAGGGCAGACAGCAGAAGCAAGAAAAACTACAATCCTGCAGCCTGTGGACCAAAAACCACAGTTACAGAAAGATAGACAAGATGGAAAGGCAGAGGGCTGTGTTCCAGATGAAATGTTCATTGCAGCACTATTTACAATAGCCAGGTCATGGAAGCAACCTAAATGCCCATCGACAGATGAATGGATAAAGAAGATGTGGTACATATATACAATGGAATATTACTCAGCCATAAAAAGGAACGAAATTGAGTCATTTGTTGAGACGTGGATGGATCTAGAGACTGTCATACAGAGTGAAGTAAGTCAGAAAGAGAAGAACAAATATCGTATATTAATGCATGTATGTGGAACCTAGAAAAATGGTACAGATGAGCCAGTTTGCAGGGCAGAAGTTGAGACACAGATGTAGAGAATGGACATATGGACACCAAGGGGGAAAACTGCAGTGAGGTGGGGATGGTGGTGTGCTGAATTGGGCGATTGGGATTGACATGTATACACTGATGTGTATAAAATTGATGCCTAATAAGAACCTGCAGTATAAAAAAACAAACAAAACAACTAATACTAAGCTTTCATTGGGTTATTTGTATGGAAATATGTTAATATAAATGTTTCAGACATTACATGACATTTCTAAAAATCTTATATTTGTATTTGTATGGAAATATGTATGGAAATATGTTAATATAAATGTTTCAGACATTACATGAAATTTCTAAAAATCTTATATGTTCTGGTATAATGTTATAAGTAATAATCCTAGTTATTACTTTAAAATGTATATCTCAGAAATAACTAATTTTCTTGTCAACTGCATTATTATGAACTTTCATCAAATCTTTAACCGTGGTCATTTTTAAGTCTTTTGTCATTTACAGACAGTTCTGGGTGTACTCTGATGATTTTGCAAATATGTTCCTATAAAAGGGTTTCATCTTTAAGAAATTCATGGAAAAGACTCTGACAAGTACAGGTTTCTGGTAACTGGCTGTACTGCTTAACTGAATGAATAAGCATTTTCAGAACTCTAATGAAAAACTGATGAACTCATAAAAGTGCTAACAAAAGATCAAGATGAAAAAAAAAATTAATTACATGGGACTGAGTGAACTGATGAGGATGAGTATAATTTTTGTGACTTTCTGTCTGAATTAAAAAAAAAAAATCCCACAAGGACTCAGAGGCAAAGAATATACAAATCAATTTTCACTGCAAAGTAAAGGAGCTGTTACAGTGGAGGATTACTGGACTGAATGTCAATATTAGGACATAGTATGAGTGTGTTTCATGTGTGGTAATGGCAATCATTGTTGCTTTTGTTGTGGTCATCCATGTACAATGCTTGGTGTCAGTCTATTTATCTCTTGTAAAAATAAAATACAGTGTGTGTGTGTGAAAAAAAAAAAAAAAGAGTTAACACCAATCCTCATGAAACTATTCCAAAAAAATGCAGAGGAAGGAACACTATTAAACTTATTCTACAAGGCCACCCTCACCCTGATACCAAAACCAGAAATATATACCACAAAAAGGAAAATTATAGGCCAATATCACTGATAAATAGGTACAAAAATCCTCAACAAAATACTAGCAAGCCAAATCCAACAATACATTAAAAGGATCATACACCATGATCAAGTGGGATTTGCCCCAGGGATGCAGGATTTCTTAATACCCACAAATCAAGCAGTGTGATACACCACACTAACAAATGGAAGAATTAAAAACCATATGATCATCTCAATAGATGCAGAAAACGCTTTTGATGAAATTCAACATCCATTTATGATAAAAACTCTCCAGAAAGGGGGCACAGAGGGAACATACCTCAACATAATAAAGGCCATATATGACAAACCTACAGCTAACATCATACTCAATGTTGAAAAGCTAAAAGCATTTCCTCTAAGATGAGGAACAAGACAAGAATGTCCACCTCTGCCACTTTTTCAACATAATACTGGAAGTCCCAGCCACAGCAAACAGAGAACAAAAAGAAATAAAAGGAATCCAAATTGGAAAAGAAGCAGTAAAACTGTCACTGTTTGTAGATGACAGGATACTATACATAGAAAATCCTAAAGATGCTACCAGAAAACTACTAGACCTCATCAATGAATTTGGTAAAGTTGAGTTACAGGATACAAAATTAATACACAGAAATCTGTTGCATTTCTATACACTAACAACAAAAGATCAGAAGGAGAAATTAAAGAAACTATCCCATTTACCATCACATCAAAAAGAATAAAATACCTAGGAATAAACCCACCTGGGGAGGAAAAGACCTGTACTCTGAAAACTATACGATGCTGATGAAAGAAATTGAAGATGACACAAACAGATGGAAAGATATACCATTTCTTGGATTGGAAGAATCAATATTGTCAAAATGACTGTACTACCCAAGGCAATCTACAGATTCAGTGCAACCCCTATCAAATTACCAATTTCATTTTTCACAGAACTAAAACAAAAAAAATTTAAATTTGTATGGAAACACAAAAGACCCTGAATGTCCAAAGCAATCTTGAGAAAGAGAAACAGAGCTGGAAGCATCAGGCTCCCTGACTTCAGACTATACTACAAAGCTACAGTCAACAAAACAGTATGGTACTGGCACAAAAACAGAAATATAGATCAATGGAACAGGATAGAGAGCCCAGAAATAAACCCATGCACATATGGTCAATTAATCTACAACAAAGGAGGCAAGACTATACAATGGAGAAAACAGAGTCTCTTCAATAAATGGTGATGGGAAAACTAGACATCTACTTGTAAAAGAATGAAATTAGAACATTCTTTAACACCATACACAAGAATACACTCAAAATGGATTAAAGACCTAAATGTAAGACCTGATACTATAAAATTCTCAGAGGAAAACATAGGAAAAACACTCTTTGATATAAATTGCAGCAAGGTCTTTTTTGATCTGACTCCTAGAGTAATGGAAATAAAAATGAAAATAAACAAAAGGGATCTAATTAAACTCCAAGGCTTTTGCACAGCAAAGGAAACCATAAACAAAATAAAAAGACAACCCAGTGAATGGATGAAAATTTTGCAAATGACATGACCGACAAGGGATTAATCTCCAAAATCTATAAACAGCTCATGCAGTTCAATATCAAAAAAACAAACGACCCAATCAAAAAATGGGCAGGAGACCTAAATAGACATTTCTCTAAAGAAGACATACAGATGGCCAATAGGCACATGAAAAGATGATCAACATCACTAATTATTAGAGAAATGCAAATCAAAACTACAATGAGGTATCACCTCACACCAGTCAGAATGGCCATCATCAAAAAGTCTACAAACAATAAATCCTGGAGAGGGTGTGTGGAAAAGGGAACCCTCCTACACTGTTGGTGGGAATGTACATTGGTATAGCCACAATGGAGAACAGTATGCAGGTTTCTTAAAAAACTAAAAATAGAGCTACCCTATGATCCAGCAATCCCACTCTTAGGCATATATCTGGAGAAAACCATGGTTTGAAAGGATACATGAACCCCAATGTTCATTGCAGTGCTGTTTACAATAGCCAAGGCATGGAAGCAATATAAATGTCCATCAACAGATCAATGGGTAAAGAAGATGTTGTACATATATACAATGCAATTTTACTCAGCCATTAAAATAATGAAATAATGCCATTTGCAGCACATGGATGGATCTGGAGATTATTATCCTAAGTGAAGTAAGTAAGACAAAGAAAGACAAATATCATACGATAATGCTTATATGTGGAATCTAAAAAAAAAAATGATAGAAATGAACTTATTTACAAAACAGAAACAGACTCACAGTCTTAGAGAAACAAACTTATGGTTACCAAAGGGGAAAGTTGGGGGGGTCAGTAGGGATAAATTGGAAGTTTGGGATTGACATATACACACTACTATATTTAAAATAGATAACCAACAAGGACCTACTGTATAGCACAGGGAACTCTGCTCAATATTCTTTAATAACCTAAATGGGAAAAGAATTTGAAAAAGAATAGATACATGCATATGTATAACTGAATCACTTTGCTGTGCACCTGAAACTAACACAACATTGTTAATCAACTATACTCCAATATAAAACTTTTTAAAAGCCAAAAACAAAAACAAAAACATACATATATCTGGCAGTTTTGAAAAAAGAAATATAAGTAATACAAACCAGAAATCAAACCTATAAGATGGATGCGGAGTGTTTTTTTTCTTTTAGAAACATGTTTATATTCTACACATTAAAATATATATGTAATTAAATCAATAAAGATGGAGGGGAAAAACGCAAACTGAATACAAACAGGAACAAACAAAGCCAACTGTATTTCAAATTAATAACATATCTATCATAAAGGGGGAAAAGCTAATCCACGTAACTTTTGAACAGAGTACTTGAAATATATACCTTCAATCTAGGGGTCAAAAAAGGAACTGCCAACAAATCCTGAACTCATTTTAGTAGGTTTCCTGTTCATAGTGGTGTGGTTGCAGCTATTCTGAAACTATTTTTTGTATGTTATATGATGGAGCAATGGGAAAATGTGTTGCTGCCATTGGGAGTCAGAATTCTTCCTACGGAAGAAGCAAGATGCAGATATAAAAAGGAGAGAACCAAGGAATTAGCCTATAGGATTGGATTAAAGTTATCAATATAAAGTCCTGATTTCTGATCAATGTTTCCTAGCTCTGTCTACTGCAAGAGCCTATATATTATGACATCCTAAGAGCAATGTGTACACCTAGCACCCAGATTTTGGTTTCTCAATACCATTCCCTACCAAAAGGAACCACAACTCCTTGGAGAAGTGGGTCATTCCATGGCTGGGGCAAGGAAGTTATAGTTAAGCCTGGAATATCCTATTGTGCCAAGAAGTGAAGAAATGCTCCAAAATTGATGGAAGAAGTTTGAAAGAATTTTAAGGGGCTCCTTAACATGTCTTCACCTCTGTACCTCAAAGGAAACTCAATTTGTATGAAAGGAAATTCCTTATCCTTCTCCCTAAACCTGCTCCTTTATTTCAGTTCCAGGCACTCAACTCCACCAACGCAAGAAATCAGAGTCATTTCTTTTTCTCTCTTTCACACACGTGAAGGATTCAGCTGATATCATGACAAAAACATTTACATTTTTTTCTCTTACCTCCTGGGCCTGATAGATCTAAAATCACCAGATCAATTTCAAGCTTTACTTACAGATATACTAGTCAACAAGAAGAAATAATAACAATTGCATAACATTAATATGACCAGAGCTTACTGCTTTAACTAAAGTCCAAATATTATGTGGTATTTTAGAACCAACCAGCCCTCAAACATATAGAACACAGATAACATATGTCAACTATAAACAACTATTGGACTGGCCAAAAGATTCACTTGTTTTTTTCTGTAAGATGGCCCTAGTGACACTTAGTTTTCTTTAACTTCATTTGAAACAATTTTGTTAGATTGTATGTGACAGCTATCATATCATCATTCATTTTAAAAAATTACTCATCAAAATTGGTGAATTTTTGTGTAGCCATTTTAATACTGAAGATGGAAGAAAAAAAGCAACATTTTCAGCATATTATGCTTTATTATCTCAAGAAAGGTAAAAACGCAACTGAAACAAAAAAAAAGATTTGTGCAGTGTATGGAGAAGGTGCTGTGACCGATTGAACATGTCAAAAGTGGTTTGCGAAGTTCTATGCTAAAGATTTCTTGTTGGACAATGCTGGTCTCAGGTAAACCAGCTGAAGTTGATAGCAATCAAATCGAAACAATAATTGAGAACAATCAACATTATATCATGCGGGAGACAGCTGCCATACTCAAAATATCTGAATCAAGCACTGAAAATCATTTACACCAGCCTGGTTATGTGAATCACTTTGATGTTTGAGTTCCACATAAGTTAAGCAAAAAAAAACCTTCTAGACTGTATTTCTGCATGCGATTCTCTACTTAAATGTAATGAAAACGTTCCGTTTTTAAAACAAATTGTGACGGGCGATGAAAAGTGGATACTGTTCAATAATGTGGAATGGAAGAGATCGTGGGGCAAGCAAAATGAACCACCACCAACCACACCAAAGGCTGACCTTCATCCAAAGAAGGTGATGTGTATATGGTGGGATTGGAAGGGAGTCCTCTATTATGAGCTCCTCTGGAAAACCAAATGATTAATTCCAACAAGTACTGCTCCCAACTAGACCAACTGAAAGCAGCACTCGACGAAAAGCGTCCGGAATTAGTCAAGAGAAAATGCATAATCTTCCATCAGGATAACGCAAGATCGCATGTATCTTTGATGACCAGGCAAAAACTGTTACAGCTTAGCTGGGAAATTCTGATTCATCTGCCATATTCACCAGACATTGCACCTTTGGATTTCCATTTATTTTGGTCTTTACAAGATTCTCTTAATGGAAAAAATTTCAATTCCCTGGAAGACTGTAAAAGGCACCTGGAACAGTTCTTAGCTCAAAAAGATAAAAAGTTTTGGGAAGATGGAATTGTGAAGTTGCCTGAAAAATGGCAGAGGTAGTGGAACAAAAGGGTGAATACGTCGTTCAAGAAAGTTCTTGGTGAAAATGAAAAGTGTCTTTTACTTTTACTTAAAAACCGAAAGAACTTTTTGGCCAATCAATATTTTGTTGGCATCCATCAGTTTTTGAGTTTTTATATATTTGAGGCCAAATTACACATGCAACCAGGAAAGGAGTTATTAGAATAGCAGATCTGACAAATATACCAAAAATAGCAGCTAATAGACATTACCAGGTTAAAATTAGATTCTCTATGAATCAACATTACAGACTACGGAATATGCCTTCTAAATTAGAGTGTTGAGGTAATACGGTGGGCTAAGAACATAAGCTGCGTATATTTTGCCCAAGTTTGAATCCCCGTTCCACAACTTTACTTATGTGACCATGTGCAAATTCTTTACCCCTCTATCTCCTTTTCCCCAATTGAAAAATGATAGTAATGATAATAGTACCTGTCTCAGGAATGTTGGGAAAATTAACATCAATTGGTATACGTGAAACACTTGGTACACTCCCTGGCACACCAAGAAATCATGGTGATGATGGTGATAAAGATGAATTCTATTAGTATATATTCTATTAGGGAATTGACAGTTCCCCTCACTCTCCCCTCTGCAAAGATGATGCTTAAATGTAGTATTGAAGGGCTAAAGGGTTTGGAACTGTGAATTCTCAAGAAGTGCAACACTATTTACAATAGCCAAAACATGGAAGCACCTAAATGTCGATCGATAGATGAATGGATAGAGAAGATGTGGTACATGTACATAGTGGAATATTACTCAGCCACAAAAAAGAATTTAATACCATTTGCAGCAATATGGATGAACCAAGAAATTATCATACTAAGTGAAGTAAGTCAGAGAAGACAAATATATGATATCACTTATATGTGGAATCTAAAAAAAATGATACAAATGAACTTATTTACAGAACAGAAATAGAAAACAAACTTATGGTTACCAAAGAGGAAGGTGGGGAAAGATAAATTAGGATCTTGAGATTAACATATACACACTACTGTATATAAAATAGATAACCAACAAGGTCCTACTGTATAGCACAGGAACTATACTCAGTATCTTGTGATAATCAATTATGGAAAAGAATCTTAAAAAAAGAATATATATATCCATATATATAGATATATATGGATATATATATGGTGGGCCAAAAAGTGCCTTCGGTTTTTTAAGTAAAAATAAAAGACACATTTTTCATTTTCAAGAACTTTCTTGAACAACGTATTCATCCTTTCGTACCACTACCTTCTGCCATTTTTCAGGCAACTTCACAATTCCATCTTCCCAAAACTTTTTATCTTTTCGAGCTAAGAACTGTTCCAGGTGCCTTTTACAGTCTTCCAGGGAATTGAAATTTTTTCCATTAAGAGAATTTTGTAAAAACCGAAATAAATGGAAATCCGAAGGTGCACTGTCTGGTGAATATGGCAGTTGAATCAGAATTTCCCAGCTAAGCTGTAACAGGTTTTGCCTGGTCATCAAAGAAACATGTGATCTTGCATTATCCTGATGGAAGATTATGCATTTTCTCTTGACTAATTCCGGACACTTTTCGTCGAGTGCTGCTTTCAATTGGTCTAGTTGGGAGCAGTACTTGTTGGAATTAATCATTTGGTTTTCCAGAGGAGCTCATAATAGAGGACTCCCTTCCAATCCCACCATATACACATCACCTTCTTTGGATGAAGGTCAGCCTTTGGTGTGGTTGGTGGTGGTTCATTTCGCTTGCCCCACAATCTCTTCTGTTCCACATTGTTGTACAGTATCCACTTTTCATCGCCCGTCACAATTTGTTTTAAAAACGGAATGTTTTCATTACATTTAAGTAAAGAATTGCGTGCGGAAATACAGTCAAGGAGGCTTTTTTCACTAAACTTATGTGGAACCCCTGGACTTCCCTGGTGGCCCAGTGGTTAAGAATACACCTGCCAATGCAGGGGACACAGGTTCGATCCCTGGTCCAGGAAGATCCCACATGCTGTGGAGCAACTAAGCCCATGCACCACAACTACTGAGCCTGCATGCCACAACTATTGAAGCCTGCACACCTAGAGCCCTTGCTCTGAAACCAGAGAAGTCACTGCAATGAGAAGCCTGCACACCACAACAAAGAGTAGACCCCACTCGCTGCAACTAGAGAAAGCCTACACACAGCAACAAAGACCCAACACAGCCAAAAATAAATTTAAAAAATAAAATAAAATAAATAAAAATAAAAAATAAACTTATGTGGAACCCAAACATCAAAGCAATTCACATAACCAAGCTGGTGCAAATGATTTTCAATGCTTGATTTGGATATTTTGAGTATGTCAGCTATCTCACGCATGGTATAACATTGATTGTTCTCAATTATCGTTTCAATTTGATTGTTATCAACTTCAACTGGTCTACCTGACCGTGGAGCATCGTCCAGCGAGAAATCTCCAGCACGAAACTTCACAAACCACTTTTGACACGTTCGATTAGTCACAGCAACTTCTCCATATGCTGCACAAATCTTTTTTTGCATTTCAGTTGCATTTTTACCTTTCTTGAAATAATAAAGCATAATGTGCTGAAAATGTTGCTTTCTTTCTTCCATCTTTAATATTAAAATGGCTACACAAAAATTTACCAATTTTGATAAGTCCTTTTTTAAATTTATTTATTTATTTTTAATTAATTAATTAATTATTTTTTGGCTGTGTTGGGTCTTCGTTGCTGTGCGTGGGCTTTCTCTAGTTGCAGTGAGCAGAGGTACTCTTCGTTGCGGTGCGCGGGCTTCTCATTGTCGTGGCTTCTCTTGTTGTGGAGCACGGGCTCTAGGCATGCAGGCTTCAGTAGTTGTGGCACGTGGGTTCAGTAGTTGTGGCTTGCAGGCTCTAGAGCTCAGGCTCAGTTGTTGTGGCGCACAGGCTTAGTTGATCCGTAGCATGTGGGATCTTCCCAGGCCAGGGCTCGAACCCGTGTCCCTTGCATTGGCAGGCAAATTCTTAACCACTGAGCCACCAGGGAAGCCCTAATTTATTTTTTCTAAGTTTTTTTGATGTGGAACATTTTTAAAGTCTTTATTGAATTTGTTACAATATTACTTCTGCTCTATGTTTTTGGTTCCTTGGCCACAAGGCATGCGGAATCCTAGTTCCCTGACCAGGTATCAAACCCACACCCCCTGCATTGGAAGGCAAAGTCCCAACCACTGGACCACCAGGGAAGTACTTTGATAAGTCCTTTTTTAAATGCACGTTGATATGACTGCTGTCACATACAATCTACCAAAATTGTTTCGAATGAAGTTAAAGATAACTAAGTGCTACTAGAGCTTGCAGAAACAAACCAACCAACCTTTTGGCCCACTCAATATATATAACTGAATCACCTTGCTATACACCTGAAAGTAACACAACATTGTAAATCAACTATACTGCAATAAAAATTTTTTAAAAATAAAAAAATTTAAGAAGTGCAACACTAACTTGGAGAGCTATGTGATAGTAAGAAAAGCTACCCTTTATTGAGTGCCTGCTGTTTGATACACATTACATATTTAAGTGTCACAATAATCTTGCAAGATTGGTATCACTGACTTCATTTTACAGATAGAAAGCCAAAGGCTCAGAGAAGACATGAAGATAAGGTACATAGCTAAGTAAGTAGCAAAACTAGGAAACAAATCCAGATTATCCAAATTAAAAACTCCACGGGTCTTAATAACTCATCCATAAATCCAGCAACGATGGATTTTCCATTCAAGTAAAAGGAGAATAAAAAGAATTGAACCCAGCCATGCTACCCTAGGGTGATGATCCTTTCCACCCTTCTTGGGGGTTAGGACTAAGTCACCTTGTTTCTGACAGATTTAATGGTATCTGTGGTGAGCTGTTTAGGACGTTTCAAAACAATAATATGTGGTGTTTGAACTTGTAAGTCTTTTGATTCTTTATGTATTACAAAATGGAAATTTTTATTTTTGATAGGACATTCAGACAAATCAGAAGTTTCTAAAGAATGACACTTTCCTCTCCTTCTAGATAGAAAACCACTGGTAAAAGTTGGGCACGCATCCTGTCAGACTATTTTGAGCCTTCCACTCTTGAAGGTCCAAACTTGGGGAACAGGAAAGCCTTGTCCTGTAAGATCTCAAAGGGACCCTGCCTTTTGCCAATATCAAGTTTCAGTACAAGCTGCTTTGCTGGATCACTGATTTCATCAGTGTCTCATCTTCTAGAAATTCTTCAACCACATGGCCCAGTGATGTTATCCTTTCCAGTGCTGCCACAGATTTTTTTTCAATATACTTGATAATAATATATTTAGTTCTAAATACATAACATAGTCAGTTATACTCTGCCTTTTAAGAAACTAATACCACTCTTTAAAAATAGATAGATAGATAGATAGATAGATAGATAGATAGATGATAGATAGATAGATAGATATAAAGTTTTCAAACCTTTCTGTCAGGAGGCAGTATGGCTTAGGAAAAAACAGATGGATTTTTGAGTTAGAAAAGCCTGGGCTTGAACCTCATTCCACCACTATTTTTTAACTGCATGACCCAGGAGTCAATCCATCTCTCAGAGTTCTATTTCCATAGCTATTTGTGAAGATTAAAAAAAAATCTTGACCACAATAAAAGTGTTGTGATTAAGATTCAGTGAGTTGGGGCTTCCCTGGTGGCACTGTGGTTAAGAATCCACCCGCCAATGCAGGGGACACGGGTTCAAGCCCTGGTCCAGGAAGATCCCACATGCTGCGGAGCAGCTAAGCCCGTGCTCCACAACTACTGCGGCTGCACTCTAGAGCCTGCAAGCCACAACTACTGAGCCCGTGTGCCACAACTACTGAAGCCCGCACGCCACAACTACTGAAGCCCGTGCGCCGCAACTACTGAAGTCTGCGCGCCTAGAGCCCATGCCCCGCAACAAGAGAAGCCACCGCAATGGGAAGCCTGCACACTGCAATGAAGAGTAGCCCCCACTCACCGCAACTAGAGAAAGCCCGTGCACAGCAACAAAGACCCAACACAGCCAAAAATAAAATAAATAAATTTATTAAAAAAAAAAGATTCAGTGAGTTGGTTTATATTAAAAGCAGCAAAGACAATGCCTAACACATACTAGATAATAGATTCAGTTCACTTCACCAACATTGACTGAGCTATGTACTGTTAGAAATAAAAAATAATAATAACAAACATTTATAGAGTACTTACTATACTTGAAACTCTACGTGCTTTAAAAAAAATCTCTGTGCTCAAGAGAGCTCTCAGTCTAATAAGGTATCATCTATATAAGCCAACAATTAGAATGTAAGCGACTGTGTGTTTTATCAGAGGTATAAGAAGTGCTACAAAAACCTAAAAGAGGAAGTGCCTGGTTTTGCTATGTCAGTTGGCTTTGCAGAGAATTTGGTGGTTACATCAGGCCTTGAACTGCAAAATGGACCTCACTGTGCCAACAGGACATGAGGAGCAGTCCAAACAGATGGCAGTTCCTAGCTTTGCCACTTACTTTGCACATGGGCAGGCAATGAGGGATGAGAGAACAGGGCCCAGCGTTAGATGCTGCAGAGAGCCCAGGAACCCAGCCATGCAAGCAGCTTCATCTTTGCCCATCTCTTCTCTTTTCATTAAAAAAACAACTAAAGTGTATAACTAGTAGAAACAGAAAATATGCTTTACCAAGTTACATAATGTTGCACTTAAGGTATTTTTTTCAAAGAATAAAATTTTTAAAATAGATGTTTTCTCTTTAACAATGACAAATAAGGAGAAAAAAAATGGTTGATCTGAAAAATGTTATCTCAACGCTTCAGCATGTAGTCATTGCAAACATCCACCTACCTGTCTCAAATAGTTAATATATTCATATAAGTTTATAATAAAATTCCTGGAGTTACATATAATATCTATATAAATACCACAGAATTTCATTACCACTAATGGTAGTCTAATGAATACCAGGGGGCTTAATAATAATTTGTCACAATATGAAATATTATGTATTTACTAGTTATGCATACTGTGAGAATGCTGCTTTATTACTTTTTACTTCATTTCTTTCCAGTGAAAAAGTTGTTAAATGACAATCCATTATACTCTCATCTAAGGATTGATCCAAATTTTAATATCTCCTGTAGGCTAATAGCATTTGTGATTTGCTTAGGGAACTCTGATAAACATAGAGCCTGGAAATCAGTCGCAAACCAGTGTGTTTATATGTGTTTTTAAAATTCCTTTAGGCTAATAGAAATAACTCTTTGCCATCTTTTTCATAGTGCATTCCTAATCCATTCCAAGTCATTTGAGAAATCTCAATTAATAATGGTGACAGTCATGAGGAGGAATTTTTTTAAGGACCGAGAAATGCATTAGTGCATTACTGCTCACCCTGAATGCAGAGGGTTACCTTTAGAACTCAAAGAATCCAGAGTTCTGGATCATCATTTTTGGAAAAGAAGTCTAGAAAGGAATAATCTTCAAACAAGATAATGTAGTTCCTTCCTAACAAGAAAAGTGTTTGAAGTCCTTTTTTCAGGATAGAGTCTAAACTATATAATGAATATAATATACTTTAAGAATTGTAGAGTATGTATATGACAGACCAGGTAGGCAATAGCACATCAGTCAAAGGTTCATGTTCCAGATTCAGGCAGTTATGAATTTGTTTCCAGATCCTCCACCACACAGTAGGTGTGTAACTTCAGACTAGCCAATTTTTAAACTATTTAAACCTTAGTTTTCTAATGTATAAACTAAGATGAAGAGTATATTAACAAAAATAATTTACTTAATTCTACTATTTGCTAAGTCATGGATTATTTTAACTCAAACCTCGCAACAAAACTCATAAAATAAGCAATATCATTCCCCTTTTCACATGAGAATATATTTATATTTCTTGATGCTATTATTACAAGGATTTAATGAGATAATAAAAATTATTTACAAGAGTGGCACATAGTAAATGCTTAATAAATGTTAGCTATTATCATTAAGATTTAAATTTTTTATCATTAAGATTTAAATAATGATTTCTCTATAATTCAGTAAAGGGAGAAATATTAACTAATTCATTTAACAGCATGAAAACTTAATTCAATATTTTACTGGAAATATTTAGAAAAGTTCTTATTTAGTCTTTGATATCATCACATGATAAAATGTGACAAAGCATACCTAATTTTTTTCTCCAGAGAAGAAATTTATTTACACAAAAGACATAGTCAAAAGAACTTTTATACAGCAAAAGAATTAAAAATATATTAGAAATAACTTGAGAATAAATATATCTCCTAATTTCTTTTCTCAAGGTAGTCTGTAATGACTGAAGCAGGAATATAATTTTCTTCTATAAGGCATCAACAACTTGTTTTTAAACATAATTATCATCAATTATATGCAAAATATATCCCGCTCGTAGGATAAAAATGTTACAGAGGCCTGTGAGAAACCCTTGGGAAGGTGGACTTTTGTCACTCATCTCAAGTATAAACAGCATCAATAGTTTCTAAAGAACTAATGCTAGCTTGCCTTCAGCTGAAGGAGTCATGGCTATGAGTTAGAGCTGATGTTAATAAGAAAAGAAACTGGAAGGAACAAGAGAAACTTGGCATGCCTCTGTCGGTCTTTTCCGGGCTCTTGTGAACCGGGCCCAAGGTAATGGTCTTGGAAAATAAGTGATAACCTTACATGACTCAGGAATGGGTATTGGCTAACCTGTAGGAATACTTAACATAACAACAAGAATATAAACTATACCTATAATTAGTCATTGCAGAGATACCTTTGGTAAGTGTGGAGTGCAGAGTTTTACAGATGTTCATCAAATTAAAATTATGTTGTTCAAATCTCCAACATTTGTGGTTCTTGGCCCTGGCAACACATCAGAATCATTGAAGAAACTTCTCAAGGAAGCTCATGCCTGGGTCCATCCAGACCCATTTAATCAAAACCTCTGAATTCTCAGGCTCAGGAACAGCAAGTCCTGGGGAGGATGAAGTTTTTAAAGTAACATTCATACATACATATGTCATAGCAAAAATGTTATCCTTTTTTATTATACCCTATTCTTTTATATTTTCAATTTCTCTTTTTGTTTGATAATTTTCAATTTATTTATTTCATATCCTCTGCTTGTTCTATTATGTGCAGTTCTTGGGGATCTACTGCTATAGTGTATGTCTGCAGACTCTTATTCATGGTGATTTCTCACACTGTTAATTTCTGGAATGGAAATGGCTTGAAATGTTAAGCTGGTACTCTCCAGGTTCAAGATAAATAGTATTTTTTCCTTCTCTTTATTAGCAAATTTTGCAAGATAATGATTTTTCCATATATTTATATTTTCAGTTACAAATTTCAGGAAATGGGAGGTTTGGCTTTTAAAAGTTTTATGTACTATCCTTTGAAAAGCTAAGCAGTGTTATTAGTCATTAAGAATTTAATAAAAATTAGTTTACTATCACAGTTTTCCTCTGAATGTCCAGATTAGAAAGCAACAGAAAGTTCAAGGAAGAGAAAAAAGCCAAATCTTTGAAATAATTTATTTTTTGACTCAATTTCAATCTTTGATAACATAATTTTTCTTATTTGCAAATTGATTTGTATTCAATAATTTACAGTTATAGAAACGGAAAATACAAAATACATTTAAATATATATTTAATAAGTAACTTCTATTGAAAACAACAAAATTACATGGACACTCAGTTCAAAATATGTGGCTGCCACAGTGACTGTATATTTGGAAGCTTTCTTTAAACAAAGCTTTACTCAGTACTACTGAATATAAAATGTATCAATTAGGAGCTACACTCACTCAAGAGTGAGTGACAGATATGGATTCTGCACAGTGAGGCAACTCCTGGGGGATAGGGTGGTGATAATCTACAGAGCCCAGTTGGAAACCACTACAGGAGGCATACATCACATCATCTTTGTTGGACACAGTGTTTCAAATGGGATTGGACTTTAATATTTATATGTAAATAAGGTAATATATATTTAATCAGTTTCTACATTATTTCAATATATATTGATAGTAAAAATACATTCAACAGTGACACGCATGGTAGAAGGTGGAAGCTCTCAGTGGAGCAGCCGTCCCCCACCGCCTACTCATGCCCACTTCCTCCATGCTGCTCTGCCCCATCCCTGGCATCCCCATCTCCCTCCACAAGTGACTGAGCGTAGAGTGGCCCTAACACCATCCCAGCATGAAGCCTGGGTCCCTGCAGAGGCTGAACTCAGCGTCTCTTCCCTCCACCATCACTGAGCTGCCCCAGAAACCAAGGAGAAAATAGCACGACCACCAACCCCACCCACGACCATAATGCGGTTATACTCATGAGGGACCCCACTGGCTGAAGCCCCATCTGCCCTCAGGCCCGTGCACCAGGAGAGAAGATAAGATGGCAGAGTAGAAGACCTTGAGCTCACTTCCTCCCACGAGAACACCAAAAACACAACTAACTGCTGAACAACCATCAATGAAAAAGACTGGAACCTACCAAAAAGAGATATTCTACATCCAAAGACAAAAAAGAAATCACAACAAGATGGTAGGAGGGGCACACTCATGATATAATCAAACCCCATAACCCCCAGGGGTGGGCAACTCACAAACTGGAGAACAATTATATCACTGAAGTTCTCCCATGGGACTGAGAGTTCTGAGCCCTACATCAGGCTCCCAAGTCTGGGGGGTCTGGATGAAGAACCCCAAGGGCATTTGTCTTTGAAGTCCAGTGGGTGTTGATCACAGGAGCTCCACAGGAATGGGGGAAACAGAGACACCACTCTTGGAGGACACACACAAGGTCTTATGCACAACAGGACCCAGGGCAAAAACAGTGACATCATATGAGCCTGGGCCAGACCTGCCTGCTGGTCTTGGATGGTCTCCTGGGTTGAAGGGAGGTTGGCTCTGGCTCTCTCTTGGGACATAAAAGCTGGTGACAAACATATCTGGAGTATTCATCTGAAGGCTGACACCTTGCTTGGGATATTAGCACCAAGACCTGGCCCCACCCAACAGCCTGTAGGCTCCAGTGCTTGGATCGCTCAGGCCAAACAACAAACAGGGTGGAACACAGTCCCACTCATCAACAGACAGGCTGCCTAAAGACCTCCTGAGCTCAGAGCCACCTGTAGACATGCCCATTTACATGGCCCTGCCCACCAGAGGACCAAGACCCAACTCCACCTACCAGTGGGCAGGTACTGGTCCCTCCCACCAGGAAGTCTATAAAATCCTCTAGACTAGCCTCACCTACCAGGGGGCAGAAACCAGAAGTAAGAAATATACAGTCCCACAGCTTGTGGAATTGAGTCTACAAACACATCAGAACCTACCCTGGGACCAGCTGGTACCTGAAGATTGGGTGATGAGAGGGGGGTGTACTGCTTGAACACATAGGACATCCCCCACAGAGGGACACTTCTGCCAGGTCAAGAAACATAACTAACCTTCCACATACATAAAAATACAAATAGAAGTTCAGACAAAATGAGATGGCAGAGGAATATGTTCCAGACAAAGGAACAAGATAAAACCCCAGAAGAACAACCAGTGACATGGAGATAGGCAGTCTACCTGAGAAAGAGTTCACAGTAATGACCGTAAAGATGATTCAATAATTCAGGAAAAGAATGGATGCACAGAGCAAGAAGTTATAAGAAGTTTTTAACAAAGAATTATAAAAAATAAAGAAAAACCAATCAGAGTTGAAGAATACAATAACTGCAATGAAAAATACACTAGAAAGAATTAATAGCAGAATAAATGAGGCAGAAAAACAGATAAGTGAGATGAAGACAGAATGGTGGAAATAACTGCCTTGGAACAGAATAAAGAATGAAAAGAAATGAGGAAATCTAAGAGACCTTTGGTAAAACATCAAATGCACCAGCATTTGCATTATAGGGATCCCAGAAGGAAGAGAGACAGAGGGCCTGAGAAGATATTTCAATAGATAATAGCTGAAAACTTCCCTAACATGGGAAAGGAAGCAGTCACCCAAGTCTAAGAAGTGCAGAGAGTACCATTCAGGATCAACCCAAGGAGTAACATGCTAAGACACACTGTAATCAAACTGACAAAAATTAAAGACAAAGAAAAAAATATTAAAAGCATTGAGAGTAAAGCAACAGAACATACAAAGGAACCCCCATAATGTTATCAGCTGATTTTTCAGCAGAAACTCTGCAGACCAGAAGGGAGTGGCATGATATGCTTAAAGTGATTAAAGGGAAAAACCTACAACCAAGAACACTCAGCAAGGCTCTCGTTCAGATTTGACAGAGAAATCAAAAGCTTTACAGACAAGAAAAAGCTAAGAGAATTCAGCAACACCAAACCAGCTTTATAACAAATGCTAAGGAACTTCCCTAGGCATAAAAGAAAAGGCCACAACTAGAAACAAGAAAATTATGAATGGGAAAGCTCACTGATAAAGGAAAAACATCCAGTAAAGGTAGGAAATCATCCACACACATATATGATATCTAAATCAATAATCATGAGAATAGGAGAGTACAAATGCAGGATACTGGAAATGCATTTGAAATTAAGAGATCAGCAACTTAAACCAATTATGTATATATATAGATTGCTATATCAAAACCTCATGGTAACCATAAAACAAAATATAGATATACACACAAATAAGAAAAAGGAATCCAAACACAAAACTAAAAATAGTCATCAAATCACAAGAGAAGAGAGCAAAAGAGTAAAGGCAGAAAAAAAGACCTACAAAAACAAATTCAAAACAGTTAACAAAATGGCAGTAAGAACATACATATCAATAATTACCTAAAACATAAATGGACTAAATGCTCCAACCAAAAGACGTAGACTGGCTTCAGGGATACAAAAACAAGACCCGTATGTATGCTGTCTACAAGAGACCCACTTCAGACCTAGGGACACATACAGACTGAAAGTGAGGGAATGGAAAAAGTTATTCCATGCCAATGGAAATCAAAAGAAAGCTGGAGTAGCAATACTCATATCAGACAAAATAGACTTTAAAATAAAGACTGTTACAAGAGACAAGGAAGGACACTACATAATGATCAAGTGATCAATCCAAGAAGGTATAACAATTACATATGCACCCAACATAGGAGCACCTCAATACATAAGGCAAATACTAACAATCATAAAAAGGGAAATCAACAGTAACACAATCATAGTAGGGGACTTTAACACCCCACTGTCACCAATGGACAGGTCATACAAAATGAAAATAAATAAGGAAACACAAGCTTTAAATGATACATTAAACAAGATGGACTTAATTGATATTTATAGGACATTCCATCCAAAAACAACAGAATACACTTTCTTCTCAAGTGCTCATGGAACATTCTCCAGGATAGATCATATCTTGGGTCACAAATCAAGCCTTGGTAAATTTAAGAAAATTGAAATTGTATCAAGTATCTTTTCTGACCACAACGCTATGAGACTAGATATTAATTACAGGAAAAAATCTGTAAAGAATACAAACACATGGAGGCTAAACAATACACTGCTTAATAACCAAGAGATCACTGAAGAAATCAAAGAGTAAATCAAAAAATACCTAGAAACAAATGACAATGAAAACACGACAACACAAAGCCTATGGGATGCAGCAAAAGCAGTTCTAAGAGGGCAGTTTATAGCAATACAATCCTATCTTAAGAAACAAGAAACATCTCAAATAAACAACCTAACCTTACACCTAAATCAATTAGAGAAAGAAGAACAAAAAAACCCCAAAGTTACCAGAAGGAAAGAAATCATAAAGATCAGACCAGAATGAAAAAGAAATGAAGGAAATGATAGCAAAGATCAATAAAACTAAAGGCTGGTTCTTTGAGCAGATAAACAAAATTGATAAACCATTAGCCAGACTCATCAAGAAAAAAAGGGAGAAGACTCAAATCAATAGAATTAGGAATGAAAAAGGAGAAGTAACAACTGACACTGCAGAAATACAAAGGATCATGAGAGATTACTACAAGCAACTCTATGCCAATAAAATGGACAACCTGGAAGAAATGGACAAATTCTTAGAAATGCACAACCTTCCGAGACTGAACCAGGAAGAAATAGAAAATATGAAGAGACCAATCACAAGCACTGAAATTGAAACTGTGATTAAAATCTTCCAACAAACAAAAGCCCAGGAACAGATGGCTTCACAGGCGAATTCTATCAAACATTTAGAGAAGAGCTAACACCGATCCTTCTCAAACTCTTCCAAAATATAGCAGAGGGAGGAACACTCCCAAACTCATTCTATGAGGCCACCATCACCCTGATATGAAAACCAGACAAAGATGTCACAAAAAAAGAAAACTACAGACCAATATCACTGATGAACATAGATGCAAAAATCCTCAACAAAATACTAGCAAACAGAATCCAACAGCATATTAAAAGGATCATACACCATGATCAAGTGGGGTTTACCCCAGGAATGCAAGGATTCTTCAATATATGCAATCAATGTGATACACCATATTAACAAATTGAAGGAGAAAAACCATATGATCATCTCAACAGATGCAGAGAACGCTTTTGACAAAATTCAACATCCATTTATGATAAAAAACCATCCAGAAAGTAGGCATAGAGGGAACTTACCTCAACATAATAAAGGCCATATATGACAAACTCACAGTCAACATCGTCCTCAATGGTGAAACACTGAAACCATTTCCACTAAGATCAGGAACAAGACAAGATGGCCCACTCTCACCACTATCATTCAACATAGTTTTGGAAGTTTTAGCCACAGCAATCAGAGAAGAAGAAGAAATAAAAGGAATCCAAATTGGTGAAGAAGAAGTAAAACTCTCACTGTTTGCAGATGACATGATACTATACATAGAGAATCCTAAAGATGCTACCAGAAAACTACTAGAGCTAATCAATGTATTTGGTAAAGTAGCAGGATACAAAATAAATGCACAGAAATCTCTTGCATTCCTATACACTAATGATGAAAAATCTGAAAGTGAAATTAAGAAAACACTCCCATTTACCATTGCAGCAAAAAGAATAAAATACCTAGGAATAAACCTACTTAAGGAGACAAAAGACCTGTATGCAGAACATTATAAGACACTGATGAAAGAAATTAAAGATGATACCAACAGATGGAGAGATATACCATGTTCTTGGATTGGAAGAATCAACATTGTGAAAATAAGTATACTACCCAAAGCAATCTACAGATTCAATGCAATCCCTTTCAAACTACCACTGGCATTTTTCACAGAACTAGGACAAAAAAATTCACAATTTGTATGGAAACACGAAAGACTCTGAATAGCTAGAGCAATCTTGAGAAAGAAAAACGGAGCTGGAGGAATCAGGCTCCCAGATTTCAGACTATACTACAAAGCTACAGTAATCAAGACAGTATGGTACTGGCACAAAAACAGAAATACAGATCAATGGAACAGGATAGAAAGCCCAGAGATAAACCCCTGCACATATGGTCACCTTATCTTTGATAAAGGAGCCAAGAATATACAATGGAGAAAAGACAGACTCTTCAATAAGTGGTGCTGGGAAAACTGGACAGCTACATGTAAAAGAATGAAATTAGAACACTCCCTAACACCATACACAAAAATAAACTCAAAATGGATTAAGGGCCTAAATGTAAGGCAGACACTATCAAACTCTAAGAGGAAAACATAGGCAGACACTCTATGACATAAATCACAGCAAGATCCTTTTTGACCCACCTCCTAGAGAAATAGAAATAAAAACAAAAATAAACAAATGGGACCTAATGAAACGTAAAAGCTTTTTCACAGCAAAGGAAACCATAAACAAGATGAAAAGACAACCCTCAGAATGGGAGAAAATATTTGCAAATGAAGTAACTGACAAAGGATTAATCTCCAAAATTTACAAGCAGCTCATGCAGCTCAATATCAAAAAAACAAACAACCCAATCCAAAAATGGGCAGAAGACCTAAGTAGACATTTCTCCAAAGAAGCTATACAGCTTGCCAACAAACACATGAAAGAATGCTCAACATCATTAATCATTAGAGAAATGCAAATCAAAACTATAATGAGGTATCATCTCACACCAGTCAGAATGGCCATCATCAAAAAATCTACAAACAATAAATGCTGGAGAGGGTGTGGAGAAAAGGGAACCCTCCTACACTGTTGGTGGGAATGTAAATTGATACAGCCACTATGGAGAAAAGTATGGAGGTTCCTTAAAAAACTAAAAATAGAACTACCATATGACCCAGCTATCCCACTACTGGGCATATACCCTGAGAAGACCATAATTCAAAAAGAGTCATGTACCACAATGTTCATTGCAGCTCTATTTACAACAGCCAGGACATGGAAGCAACCTAAGTGTCCATTGACAGATGAATGGATAAAGAGGATGTGGCACATATATACAATGGAATATTACTCAGCCATAAAAGAAACGAAATTGAGTTATTTGTAGTGAGGTGGATGGACCTATAGTCTGTCATACATAGTGAAGTAAGTCAGAAAGAGAAAAACAAATACCGCATGCTAACACATATATATGGAATCTAAAAAAAAAAAAAAAATTGGTCATGAAGAACCTAGGGTCAAGATGGGAATAAAGATGCAGACCTACTAGAAAATGGACTTGAGGACATGGGGAGGGCGAAGGGTATGCTGGGACAAAGTGAGAGAGTGGTGGTGTATATATGGACATATATACACTACCAAAGGTAAAATAGATAGCTAGTGGGAAGCAGTCACATAACACAGGGAGATCAGCTCGGTGCTTTGTGATCACCTAGAAGGGTGGGATTGGGAGGGTGGGAGGGAGGGATATGCAAGAGGGAAGATGTGGGGATATATGTATATGTATAACTGATTCACTTTGTTATAAAAACAGAAACTAACACACCATTGTAAAGCAATTATATTCCAATAAAAATGTTAAAAAAAAAATTAAGGTAAAGAACAAGGTATTTAAAAAAAAAAAAAAGACACATGCACCCCAATGTTCATTGCAGCACTATTTACAAGAGCCAGGTGTTGGAAGCAACCTAAATGACCATCGACAGATGAATGGATAAAGAAGATGTGGTACATATATACAATGGAATATTACTCAGCCATAAAAAGGAACGAAGTTGGGTCATTTGTAGAGATGTGGATGCATCTAGAAACTGTCTACAGAGTGAATTTTGTCAGAAAGAGAAAAACAAATATCGTATATTAACGCATATATGTGGAACCTAGAAAATGGTACAGATGAACCGGTTTGCAGAGCAGAAATTGAGACACAGAAGTAGAGAACAAACGTATGGACACCAAGGGGGGAAAGCAGCGGGGGGGTGAGGGTGGTGGTGGTGGGATGAATTGGGAGATTGCGATTGACATGTATACACTGATGTGTATAAAATGGATAACTAATAAGAAAATAAATAAATAAATAAACTTTTTTTTTTTTTAAGTCTATAAACAATAAATCCTGGAGAGGGTGTGGAGAAAAAGGAACCCTCATACACTGTTGGTGCGAATGTAAACTACTATGGAGAACAGTATGGAGGTTCTTGAAAAAACTAAAAACAGAGCTACCATATGATCCTCCAATTTCACTCCTGGGCATATATCTGGAGAAATCCATAATTTGAAAAGATACATGCACCCCAATGTTCATAGCAGTGCTATTTACAATAGCCAAGACATGGAAGCAACCTCAATGTCCATCAACAGATGAATGGATAAAGAAGAAGTGGTATATATATATACAATGGAATATTACTCAGCCATAAAAAAGAATGAAATAATGCTCTTTGCGGCAATATGGATGGACCTAGAGATTATCATACTCAGTGAAATAAGCCAGGCAGAAAAAGACAAATATCATGATATCGCTTATTCATGGAATCTAAAAAAATACATACAAATCAACTTATTCACAAAACATAAATAGACTTACAGACATAGAAAACAAACTTATGGTTACTAAAGGGGGGGGGTAAATTAGGATTTGGGGATTAAAATATGCACACTACTATATATAAAATAGATAACCAACAAGGACCTACTGTATTACACAGGGAACTATACTAAATATCTTGTAATAACCTGTAATGTAAGAGAAATTTTAAAAAGAATATATATAAAACTGAACTGCTTTGCTGTATACCTGAACCTAACACAACATTGTAAATTTACCGTATTTCAATAAAAATTTTTTAATTAAAAAATGTTAAAAAATTCTTTAAAATGTTTAAGTGACATTCATAATTTTAACGTCCAACTCAACTGCTCATAAACCAAAGTCTTAAATCATTTTTTTGGTGCTTCAAAAGAAAAACTATCCATACTTCAGACAAAATGTCCTTGCAGAAAATAATTTGTCCCTAGGGAGACAGGTGTTGCTAACTCAAATATTGTACAACGAAATGTCTGAAGCTATCATACTTTTGATATATAACAAACGCTCATCTTAAGATAACCATTATACTGTTGATTTCCAGTTTATTTATCCTTATAAGTACATCATTTGGCAGCATATCCTAGTAAAACTTCACATCATTATGTTCTCCTCCTAAGAAAAATTCTACCTGGTTCATGATAATATAAATCACGATACAGTTTGGATTTTTAAAAACCCCAGAACATATTTCATCATGAATTTCTTACACAAGACAACATGAATATTAAACAAAATATTGTTTAGAAGCCCTGGTTTTTACTACTGAGGAAAGGATCCTATGAAAACCATCATTATTATCACATGGAAAACAGATTTGATGTCTTTGGGAAACTAGGAAAACTTGCTCTTCTTAGGAATAAAAGCCAAATATTTATTTAAGTAATTTTTCTATTTTCTTTGTTTTTCATAACTGAAAACCTGGAGGCTGTTGAACTAGAAGCTAAGAGCAAATTATATTACAAGGACAAAGTGTATTTAATCAAAATGGTTTGTGAAGTTAGCATTTAAAAATGAAACAGAAAAATATGATAACAGAACTAACTCAACCAAATATGAGCTAAAAATACCTTTGTCAATTGTCTCTGGGTAACAATTAAATATTACAAATAAATTAGAAAAACCAAAATATAATCACAAAATTCAATGCTCTTATGATAAAAGGGTTCTTCATTTTTTTTTTTTCTTTTTACCATTCCTTCTATTTTACTTCTGGCTTTTGTCTCCTCTGCCTATTTTAATATATGAGTATCCCCCAAGATTCTGTATATAGCCCTTTGCTTTTTTTTTTTTTTAACTCTATACTACTTCCCTGCAGTCTTTCATCTATTTCCATCACATCAGCTCTTCTTCCCCTCTTCATGCACTCCTCTCAAACTGCCAGCCTGCTGAACATCTCCAACAGATGTTATACATGCCAAATGTGTCTGCAACAGAACATCTTTCCTTCAAAGCAACCAGTGTCCGGATTTCACTCTGTTTATGACTTTACCATTCTCCAAGTTACTTGGGCATAAGGCTTTAGATTTTTTTAAAATCTTTTTCTTCATTTCCACACCATTCTCATAAGTCCTCCACTGAAGATCAACCAATTCAACTCCTGAAAATCTTTCAGTTTTGAGTGGTCTTAAATGTCACCTTAGGGATACTTTGTTTTGTCCCCCTATATGGGATACCTGTCAGAAAGCCTATGAATATGCTTTAAAGTATAGATAATAGTACCTAGAGAAAAGGTTGGTTCAGGGTCCAGAGAAGCTTGCAATTCACCATTTCCAGGAAACTCAAATATGCAGACTGGATCACACCCTAATTGAATAAAAATTAATGTATCTAGTGTACACACATGCTATAGTTAAAGGTTGTGCGTGTTTATCTTTGCATCACAGGTATAAAAAAAAAGCAGAAAAGACTATGTTAAGTGACTTTCACCACAATGACTACATATTAGGCTTATCAGTGACAACATTTCAGCCTCAATTTTTTAAGATTTAAATTTCCTATTCAATGATCAATGGTTATGTTCCCTACTAAATTTTTCATATCTTCATTGTGGCCCTTAACACATTTATAATACGAGTTTTCTTGTCTGTCTCCTAGGGCAAGAGTGTTCTATACAGGATTACATTTCATTCTTTTTTGTATTTCCAGCACTTAACACAGTGCCTGATCCAAAATGTGTGTTGGATGAATTAACTTATATTGACTATTAGCCAATAAAGTTATGGTGACTTTTCTATTACTAAGAATAAAAAGATACTGTGCTCAACTGTGTTATTAAAAATTGGAATGTAAAAGGAGTTAACTTTTTTCCAAATAAAAATAGAAACAGTTCTAAGACTCCTTTTTTATATTTATAAACCCTTTTTAATCTGGCCACTCTTTGTCAATGTCTTAAAACTTCAAGTATCAATATTTGAGAGTTGGCTTCAGCCTCCTTTTAGTACTGCCAATTTGTTCTTTCCTCAAAAATTCATCAAATCTTATTCATTGCTCCAGTTCAAAATATAAATGTGCATATTTGAAATTAACATTTAATATCCAAATATTCTAAAATTATAATTGTTAGACTAATCTCACTAAAAGACCAACTAGTTGAGGTTTTCAATACCTTCTTCATGTTTGTCTTAATAGAAGAATAAAGGAGAAAAAGATGTAAAAGCTTACAGGAAAAAAATCCATTTGTTGATTAAAAACAATATTCAAAATCAATGAAAATATATATTTTTTAAAAATTCACTGTTTTGCTACAGAACCAGTTAAAGCAAGATCTTTGGACTTAAAATAGTAATGTCTAAAATTCAAATGTAGGGCATTTATATTTTTGTGATGTAAACTTCTTTCATCCCCTGAACTTAGGTCTATTTCAAACACAAATTCCTTGGTTGGGGACTTTTAAAGTATTTTTTTGGAAACCAGCAATCACTATCTGCCAAACCTGATGCAGTATATATGGTACAGAATAGGGACAATGAATGTGAGATACAAAGATAATCCACAAATAGACCCAACTCTGCGGAAATAAGAACAAAAGAGGACCAGGAAGAAGTAAACAATCAACCTCATCCCAAAAAGACTGGGAAAGACACAGGCCACCTCCATTTACGGAAGGAGCCTCGAGCCAATTGTATTTGACTCTCAGACAATAGGCATTTTAATAAACACCTGGATTACCTAGCTTTGAAAGTAAAAGAATTATGAACAAAAACGCTCTAAGATTACAAACTTAAAAAAGGAAGTGTCAGTATTATGCAGCATTTGGCAGAGATCTTTGGAGGCTTGAGTGTGCATTTGTGTATGATGAAACTGACCCAGAACTGTCTTTGTGAGGCATGGGGATGAGGAGTTGGCTGCTCCTGTAGGACCTACTGAGTCAGTCTACTGAGAGGCAGAAATGGAACAGCCATTCATTCAGACCATCCTGCTTCGGTTCCTTCATCTTTATTAGATGATTGCTAACCTGTTTTGTTTGTTTGCATTGGTTGATTTCAAAAGTCAATCTATTTGCTTTTAATCAGCAAAATTACTCTGTCCTCCAGGACCATGGCAGAGAATATGACCTCATATATTTCACTACTTCCAACTGTTATCAAAATCAAAGGTACAAAAAGTAACATTCCCAAAGGATGATAGCCTAAAAAATATGTAGTTTATTCATCTCTGTAATTTGCCTAGATTTTAATCCTGGATCAAACCAAAACATCATTCATTAAGCTGAAAAAATATGTGGACAGTATTTTTGTGGTGTGTGTGTGTTTGGACAAGTTGCTCTACTCCAATAAAATTGCTTTTACTGAATTGGGCTGTGTTGTGATGCCCTCTGCTTACTCGCTTTTGGTTTTATGGGTGAGATATATTGCGGAAGTTGTCTCTCACATCACTCAGCCAGCCCTTCATAAGCCCCAAGGGAGATTTCCTCAGACCCTCAGTGCAAGGAAGAGCTCTGCCTCTCCTAATCAAATGACACATTCTTATTTTATAGACCATTCAAGTCCCATGAGTACCTGCCCATGTAAGGAAATTTATTCAATTAAGTTTTCATTTTAACTTCTTTTATCTCTTCTCAAATGAATTTAAAATAAGAACACTGTAAAAGACTCACCATTAAAGTGGAATGCTTTTAGTTAAATATATATATGTATATATATTCTGTATGTTTCCAGAGAGATGAACCAAACTACGGCCTCTGTAGTTTCCTGCCTTCTTAAAACAATCAGGTCTCCTTGAAGGGACCACTTTGTAACAGTTCTCCTAGTTCTAATATTTCACTTCACCTCATCTTTTGTGCATAAAATCGTATCAGTTGGCTGCCCTTGACCAACTTGGGTCCTCAGTCTTCTTTTTTTTTTTTTTTTTTTTTTTTTTTTTATAGCTACTTTATTTATTTATTTATTTATTTTTTTTTGGCTGTGTTGGGTCTTCGGTTCGTGCGAGGAGGGCTTTCTCTAGTTACGGCAAGTGGGGGCCACTCTTCATCGCGGTGCGGGGACCGCTCTTCATCGCGGTGCGCGGGCCTTTCACTATCGCGGCCCCTCCCGTTGCGGGGCACAGGCTCCAGACGCGCAGGCTCAGTAGTTGTGGCTCACGGGCCCAGCTGCTCCGTGGCATGTGGGATCTTCCCAGACCAGGGCTCGAACCCGTGTCCCCTGCATTGGCAGGCAGACTCTCAACCACTGCGCCACCAGGGAAGCCCCCTCAGTCTTCTTGATCAATGATTCCTGGCCTGAAAATTTCTAACATCGCCATGTGCCTGCTCTTTGTCTGGCACCCATCTCTGTCCTGAGTCATCTTACCCCAAGCTGTGCATCAACTACACCAGCTGCCTCTACCTTGATCAATCTGGCAAACAGGAAGAAATGGCCAAAACAAAAAACAAAAAAAAAAAAAAGCAAGACTTACAAGTTTATGAGAAAAAAAAGTCCTAAAACTCAGTTTGATTATACTTTACCTAAATACCTTTAGAAATCCAATTTGCTTTATATGTGTATTCATGCACTTTATTTAAAATGTAAAATATAAATGCCATTCAGAAATTTTAGATACAAATGAATTCATAAGGAGATAATATTCTAGTAAATGCTCTCTTTTCTCTGGATATTACCTTCAGAAAAATCTACCCTGAAATATAGACAATTTAAATATTATCTTCAAAAAACTGTTATCCTCACTGGACAGCCATGTGTAAATCAATGAAGTTAGAACACTCCCTCACACCATACACAAAATATAAACTCAAAATGGCTTAAAGACTTAAATATGAGACATGACACCATAAAACTCCTAGACGAGAACATAGGCAAAACATTCTCTGACATAAATAGCACTGATGTTTTCTTAGGTCAGTCTCCCAAGGCAATATAAAGAAAAGCAAAAATAAACAAGTGGGACCTAATCAAACTTATAAGCTTTTGTACAGCAAAGGAAACCATAAACAAACAAAAAAAGACAACCTATAGACTGAGAGAGAATTGCAAATGATGTGACTGACAAGGGCTTAATTTCCAAAATATACAAACAGTTCATACAACTCAATTTCAAAAAACAAACAACATAATCCAAAAATGGACAGAAGACCTAAATAGACATTTCTCCAAAGAAGACATGCAGATGGACAACAGGCACATGAAAAGATGCTCACCATCACTAATTATTAGAGAAATGCAAATCAAAACTACAGTGAGGTATCACCTCACACCAGTTAGAATGGGCATCATCAAAAAGTCTACAAATAATAAATGCTGGAGAGGATGTGGAGAAAAGGGAACCCTCTTGCACTGTTGGTGGGAATGTAAATTGGTGCAGCCACTATGGAGAACAGTGTGGAGGTTCCTGAAAAAACTAAAAATAGTTACTGTCTGATCCAGCAATGCCACTCCTGAGCATATATCTGGAAAAGATGAAAACTTTAATTCGAAAAGATACATGCACCCCAATATTCATGGAGGCACTTTTTACAATAGCCAGGACATGGAAGCACCCTAAGTGTCCATCCACAGATGAATGGATAAAGAAGATGTGATACACACACACACACACACACACACACACACAATGGAATATTAGTCAGCCATAAAAAAAGAATGAAATAATGCCATTTTCAGCAACATGTATGTAGAGATTATCATACTAAGTGAAGTAATTCAGACAGAGAAAGATAAATATTATGATATCACTTTTATGTGGAATCTAAAAAATAATACAGATGAACTTATTTAAAAAACCCAAACTCACAGACATAGAAAACAAACTTATGGTTACCAAAGGGGAAGTGGGGGAGGGATAAATTGGGAGTATGGGATTAACAGATGCACACTACCATATATAAAACAGATAAACAACAAGAATTTACTGTATAACACAGGGAACTATATTCAATATCTTGTAATAAACTGTAACAGAAAAGAATAGAAAAAAGCAATATACATATATACACATATACACACATATATATATATGTATAACCAAATCACATTGCTGTACACCTGAAACTAACACAATATTGTAAATCAACTATACTCCAATTTAAAAAAAAACTGTTATTCTCAAGCCACCCAGTACATAGATGCACTTGCCATCAATGTGTAGGTGGAAGAGAAGCAAATTCTAATATAAGCTCAAAAGAAACATTAATAGAAAAATAACAAGTGAAAAAAAAATATTTAAGAACTGTTTTATTTCAGATTATCAAAGTTTCTTTAAGGAAGCGGCCATTCAACAGTTACTTCCTAAGTCATTCTATAAGGTTAGCATCACCTTGATAGCAAAGTCAGAAAAAAGATAATAAAAGCAGAAGAAACAACTACACACAAATATCTCTCACAAATATCAATGTTAAAATCCTCAACAAAATACTAGCAAACCAAATTCAGTAAAATATTAAAAGAATTATATACCATGACCATGTAGGATTTATTCCTGGAATGCAAGGATGGTTCAACAAATGAAAATCAATCAGTGTAATACACCACATTAATAGAATGAAAGGAAACAGCCATATGATCATTTCAATTGATGTAGAAAAAGCATGTGACCAAATTCAACACCTTTCATGATAAAGACACTTAACAAACTAGCAATAGAAGCAAATGACCTCAACATAATCAAGGGTTACTGTACTGATAAATACAGTGTCCTGTTTAGATTAGTAATCTACGTCAAGGAAACTAGACTCATTAAAAATCTCCACGAGGAGTACTTACCTGCCAAAATTTTCTTGAACTGTCTAAACCATACGTCACAGTGGTCTTCACTTAAATTAATAAGATCAAGTGTAGAATCCTTTAATTTATTTTGTTCCTTTTTCAAACATACGAAGAGTGTGATTCCTAATAAAGTACCACTTCTCTGCTGTTTAACTGAATAACGCCGTTTCAGTTTGACAGAGAATATGTCTTTGAGTTCAATGAATTCTTCTTTATGTAGAAAATTATACTTGGAATCACCTGAAAAGAAATTAAATTTTCCAATCAAAACCACTGTGTCTATATCTTATATGTATGAATAATAAATAGTGAAAACCCAGAAAATCTTTATCATCTGTTATTTTACTGATTATGCTTTATGTCAAGTCCTGTATGAGATGGGGAGGGGAAAAAAAAAAAAGGAAAATTGGGTCAATTTTCCCATAAACAGAAAAAATGGAAGGGAGTCCCTGCCACACAAGGCCTAGGACATTCAGAATCTGAGAATATTCAATGCATGAAGAATTCCAGGAACATAAACAAAGAAACATTTCAATAATAATAAATTAGTATCATGCAAGAGGCTTCCTGGTACTTACAAGGACAGAGTAAAGTAATGGAAAGAAGAGAATTCACTAACAGAAGTGAGTTTATAACAGGTTGTTGAAGGCAACATGTAAAGGAAAGAAAATTTACTTTCTAGGTAAAGTAACACATGTGCAAAAAGGAAACAGAGTAAGATTACTGTGAGTAGAAAGCATTATGAATTCCTGCTATTCTGAAAAGAAAGATCCACCTGAATCTTACTATAGTCAGACTTTATTTTATAGTGGCATGAAATTGTACTGGTTATGTTTAAACACAGGTCAGAAAATACTTGTTGTGATAACGGACTATTTCAACTGACTCTCAAAGTAGAAGTGTTTTATACTTTAAAAAAAGTACTTTCAAAACTTCCACTCTGGCCAACATGGAATCACAGGGAATGCTTTTACCTTCTGCCTGAAACAACTAAAAGAGCACACCAGAGAAAGGAAACATCAGTTTCAGACATGGGACATTAGGTAGCACAGGACAGTGATCCCTGAGAGAGGGAAAACAAAGAAGCCATATGATTACAAGCCGACTGTCCCAGGCCACAGGTAGGGGAACCCTGCTGGAGCCTGGTTGTCTCCCTGAGTTGAGGAGGATTGAGGAGCCAGGAAAGCCAAGATGACTTAGAGTTCACTTGGAAAATTATTATAAAAAAGAGAGCTGCACAGAAAGAGAACTCTGTAGATCTGCCTCCTGAATCTTCAGCTGAGCATGGATCAGTATATGTGTGAGGCCAGGGAAAGAATCACCCAAAGGATTAGAGAGAACAACACTCAGAGATCACACAGGTGTTTCTACCAGCCAAAGTGGAAAAATAATGAAATTCGTGGGACTTTGGGGAGAGTACTTAAAGAAGTATTGTCTCGTTAGTGAGCTGACCAAAGGCTGCTCTGATTCCACCTAACAAAGCTTAAGAGCAAGCCTCAAAAGGATTCAAGTGTTTCCAAGTAACTTAACATCCTAGAACAAAGCTCAAGAGTATTTACAGGAGCTGCAATGAACATTGTGGTACATGACTCTTTTTGAATTATGGTTTTCTGAGGGTATATGCCCAGTAGTGGGATTGCTGGGTCGTATGGTAGTTCTATTTTTAGTTTCTTAAGGAACCTCCATACTGTTCTCCATAGTGGCTGTATCAATTTACATTCTCACCAACAGTGCAAGAGGGTTCCCTTTTCTCCACACCCTCTCCAGCATTTATTGTTTGTAGATTTTTTGATGATGGCCATTCTGACTGGTGTGAGATGATATCTCATTGTAGTTTTGATTTGCATTTCTCTAATGATTAATGATGTTGAGCATTCTTTCATGTGTTTGTTGGCAATCTGTATATCTTCTTTGGAGAAATGTCTATTTAGGTCTTCTGCCCATTTTTGGATTGGGTTGTTTGTTTTTTTGATATTGAGCTGCATGAGTTGCTTGTATGTTTTGGAGATTAATCCTTTGTCAGTTGCAGGACATGGAAGCAACCTAAGTGTCCATCAACAGATGAATGGATAAAGAAGATGTGGCACATATATACAATGGAATATTACTCAGCCATAAAAAGGAACAAAACTGAGTTATTTGTAGTGAGGTGGATGGACCTAGAGACTGTCATACAGAGTGAGGTAAGTCAGAAAGAGAAAAACAAATACTGTATGCTAACACATATATATGGAATCTAAAAAAAAAAAAAAAGAAAAGAAAGAAAATGGTCAGAAGACCTGAGCGGCAAGATGGGAATAAAGATGCAGACCTACTAGAGAATGGACTTGAGGATACGGGGAGGGGGAAGGGTAAGCTGGGACAAAGTGAGAGAGTGGCATGGACATATATACACTACCAAACGTAAAACAGATAGCTAGTGGGAAGCAGCCGCATAGCACAGGGAGATCAGCTCGGTGCTTTGTGACCACCTAGAGGGGTGGGATAGGGAGGGTGGGAGGGAGGGAGATGCAAGAGGGAAGAGATATGGGGACATATGTATATGTATAACTGATTCACTTTGCTATAAAGCAGAAACTGACACACCATTGTAAAGCAATTATACTCTAATAAAGATGTTAAAAAAGGAAAAGAAAAAAAAGAGTATTTACAGGAATATGAAAATATTTAGCAACTCTAAATGGTAAAATTCACAATTGCTCTCATTCAATCAAAAATCACTACACATGTAAAAAGGCAGAAAAATACCAGCCATGACAAGAGACAAAGAAATCAATAGAAACAGATGTAGAAATGGTACCAGCGCTAAAATAGCCCCAGGAAGCAGAGGCCCTCTCTCAGCTTTCTTAGCCCTTAAGCAGGCATAAAGGTATTCTCAGACTGGAGCAAAAATTTTCAGGTGCTTTAAGAAGTTCTTTCTCTGCATTCTCAGGGAGTTTGGGGGCCTTTCCCAACCATTCTGCAAACAACAGCCCAATTGCTCACAAAGCACATGTACCACTGAAAAAGAAACAAAGACAAGTTCTTCTCTCAGTGTTTATGGCAGTGGGATAGGGTGAACCCAAGGGCATATTTTCAGGCCTGTCATTTCCTCAGAAAGCTCAAGCTTCAGGTCTGCGTATTGTCTACTTCTATTGTCACCCAGTGACCTAAGAATCAATACCCTCAAAGTATCACTTCAGTGGGAAACATTTATATATTCTAGAAAATAAAACAGTCATCACTATTACTACAATCATCACTTAATCAACAGAGTGAAAATAATGTATCATCAGAAGCCAAAATATCCCACGTGCCTTCATGAACAGAGTGAGTCAACCCACCCACTTTTCTGTAAGTACTAATGGATTAACCCATGTTGGTAAGATTGACTTTTCTCTAGTTCAATGGCCCTCAATCTCTTTGGTCTCGGAGCCCATTTACATTCTTAAAGACTGAGGGCCCCAAATAGCTTTTGTTTATGTAGGTTATATCTATTGATATTTACTATATTAGACATTAAAACGGAGACTTTTTTAAACACAAGAATACAAAACACACACAGCATTAGCCATCAGGGCAAAGATGTCACCACATATCTCAGCCTCTGGAAAACTCAACTGTACCCTTGAGAGAGAAGAAGAGTGAAAATAACAAGTTCTTAATAAAATTATGAAAATAGCTTTGAACTCACAAACTCCCTGAGAGGGTCCTAGAACACACTTTGAAAATGCAGCTTTAGCATATTTTAGATTGTTTGTTCCCTTTGATCATATAATAAAGTTAGGACCTTTTACAGACTCAACTTTTCAATTAACTAAAATTCTTGTTTCCACTTGAATACTCCAAATTGGTACAGAATGACCAGTGAGAGTTCCTCCAATCTGCCTCCTTTGTTACAATATCCCAATAGCTTTGAAAACAACCTTCCTTTCTTATAACAGCATAGTGTTTCAAGCTCATCTGGTTTCCTCAAGGAGCCCTGGTTCCTTCTCAGGAAGAATATCTTAGAAACTAAAAGCTGGACACTATGTGTTATATACGAGGGAAACCAAGCTCTTTCACAGTAAATCATCATTAAGATATCTGCAGCTGGTGGGCTTAGTACAGGTTATTTGCACTTGTTGAGCAGCTAGGCATATGGCCAGGGTCTCTAGAACAGTTGGGAGGGGCCAGGGATATCTTACATCCTTCCTCTACCTTCAAGAATGAAATGAAGCAGCCTTTCAAAGGTCCCAGACAAATCCTCACCCTGTGGAATGCACTGTCTGTATGGCAAATGATACCTTGTGAAGTGTAAAGAAACTGGCCTCCCATATATGGGTGCTGCTGGGTGTCTGCTTCATACAGCTAAATGTTATAGATAGGTCATATCACTTACCTACCCTAAAGGAATTTATATTCTTGATTATATCTGTGAGTACTTTTCCAAAAATCAGTTAAACAATTAATAAAGTTGAACATCTTTTATTTTTCATTTGTATTTCTTAAAAGAGTTGCCTCTACAAATGCATTTCCCTATTTCTGTTTGGTTGCTTGTCTATGTCTTACTAATTTGTAGGAGTCCTTCAAATATTCTTGAAATTAATCCTTTATTATATATGCATGATATATGTTACAAATAATTTCTTCTAGCCTAATCTTATAATATTCGTTACAACCTTGTGTCTCATATCAATTTGATTATCTACATAGTCAAACATACAGCAAATAAGAGCTCCAAAGGAGGGAAGTAGAAAGGGAGGGAAGGACCACTGAGAGAAAAAAAAAGAGGGATGAAATATATACTTTTCACTCGAAGTCCTATATTAGTCTGAATTCCTTGCCGTGTGTGCTTTACTTTGGCAGTAAACAATTCAATGACTATTCCTAGTTAAAATCTCTTGTAAACTGCAAATTTAAAGATACTAAACCAACAGCCAAGATCCAACTTAGTAGTAAAAACTAGAAAAATTTATGGAAACAGGGCAAGAATACCTATTATCATTCTTACTATTCTCAATTATTCTGGACATTCTGGTCACTATCATACATAAGGAAAATGAAATAAAAACAACTGATGGTGAAAGGGGTAGAGGGAGAGCTGAAACTATAACTCTTTATAGATAGTATCACAATATATTCACAAAACTCAAAAGAATCAACTTAAAACCATTAGAACTAATAAGAATAGCCAGTAAGGAAGCTGGTTACAAATATATCAATACCTAGCAAGAAAGCATAATGGAGATAAAGAGATCCTATGCAAATTATTATCCAGGAACAAATTTAGCAAAATGATCCTGGACTTGCTTCGGTGGAAAAGGCCATTCAAAATAAACTGAGAGACAAAGAATTGAATAAGTGAAGGCATACCAGGTTCGAAGATTACATATTTTTATGCCAGTATTCTCATTATTAATAACTACTTTAATGCAATTCCAGTCAAAATCTCAATGGTATTTTTTTTTTTTTTGATGTAAGGGGCAAGGAACCTAATCAAATGGTTTGCAAATTTTCTTGGAATAAATATATTAATGAAGAAAATGTTTTAACAGTAATGAGGGGGAGTACATACCCAGTCAGATAAAATACTATTTTTTAAGGCTATAATAATTTAAACATCTAGGAATAGATAAATGAATGGTCCAAAGAAATACTTGTAAATATTTTAAAACTCACTAATGTGATAATGGTAGTATCCAAGTTCAGTGGGAAATATTCACTAAAAGGTGATTTAGAACTGGTTCATCTTTAAAAAAGAAAAGAAAAACTAGATCTCTATTTCATAATATACACCAATATTCCTAGATTAGAAAGAACTTTATATAACCATAAATTAGTAAAGCCATAGCATGGCAATAAAGGCAGACATTACAGAGACTGAGATACTCAACATAAAAGTTATTTAATGCCAATAAAGTCCTAAAGACCCATAAGCAGAAGTCACAAACAAAGGCCAACTGGGCAGAAATATTTGCAACATATGACAGTTAAATAATCTATTTAATCAAGAAAAGAAACACTTTAGTGGAAAAGTACATAAAAGACCCAGGCAGGCATTTCGCAAAAGAAGAAATGCAAATTGACCAATAAACATATGAGAAAGTTCAATCTAATTAGTAATCAAAGAAATGCAAATTAAAACAACAAGATACCATTTTTTGCCGTTTAGATTGGCACAAGATCAAAAATAATGCTCAGTGATGATGTCGGTAAAGGGAACCAGTCCCAGCACTGGTGGGAATGCAAAAATGGTAACTGCTGGAGAACAAGTTGGGAATACGTATCAAAAGATTTCAAAATGTTAATTGCAGCATTTATAATAGCAAAAATATTTGAAGCAATATTCATGTTCTTCAATAGGAGAATAGTTTTATCATAATCTTCAACTCACAAATGAGCAAATTAGATCTTTGTGTTCTAATCTGGAAAGACACTCGTGTTAAGAGGTATGAATAATAAGTGGAATAAAAGCAAGTGACAAAATAATCTGAGAGATTTGATCTCACTTTCTTTAAAAGGAGAAAAAACCGAAGGGGAAAATAAACAGTGGTTACCCATGAAAAGAGAGATATGAGGGAGTATAAGATTAATTTTTTCTTAAAAACCTCCCTCTCTGTAGTCAGCATTACATTTTATATTTTTTTAAAATGGAGAGAAGGGAAAATGCTTTAAAATATGCATATTTTTGATCCAGCAATTTACTTCCAGGAATTTACCCTAAGGGGATAAGTAACATGCACAATTTAGCTAAAAGAATGCTTACCCAAGCATTATTTGAGTGAAACTTGGAAACAACCTAAATATGAAATAACAGAGTATTGGTTCTGATAAATGAAGTACAGTCATATACCAGAATGCAGTTCAGTCATTAAAATGTAGAAATCTGACTAGAAAAGTGTCTAAAACAGTGCACCACATTTCCATTACTGTTTTGTATATATTTACTGAACACATAATGCATGTGGAATATATTTCCATATGCACATATGTATGAAGATGCATATGAAAACCTGGAAGGAGAATGAGTTTGCGATTTAGTTTGCGTATATGAATTTCTAATTTTCCTACAATGAAAGTATTTCTGTAATTAATTGAAAAAGATGATTTCCTTTGCTCATCCTAAAATAGTTCCTGCTCATAGTTTTAATTGTTAAAATCCCATTTTCTAAAATGTAAGGGTAGCTAATATTTAATGAGCATGTGCTATATCATTGCTATAAGCACTTTACATCTATTATCTCATTTAATCCTTAACCTGTGGATCTACTAACCTGAGGTAGATGCTTTTTCCTAAAAGAGAAGGAATTCAGGCCAGAGTGTTTACATAACTTGTCCACAGTCATACATCTATTAGGGGCCAGATCCAAGCAATTTGGCTGGTCTTTACCAACATTGCACATTAGTAAGGACCTTCTTCAAGTAAACACACACTGGTCTAACTCTGGATCTGTTTTTTATTCTAGTCAAACTTAAAACAGTAGGCAAACCATTGTTCTGTCTCTAACTAGTCTGTAGGAAAACAGCAAACCACCAAGGTGTCTTTTTTATTTATTTTTTAAAATAAATTTATTTATTTATTTTTGGCTGCATTGGGTCTTCATTGCTGTGCATGGGCTTCTCATTGCGGTGGCTTCACTTGTTGCAGAGCACGGGCTCTAGGTGCACGGGCTTCAGTAGTTGTGGTGCATGGGCTTAGTTGCTCTGTGGCATGTGGGATCTTCCCAGACCAGGGCTCGAACCTGTGTCCCCTGCATTGGCAGGAGGATTCTTAATCACTGCACCACCAGGGAAGCCCCACCAATGTGTCTTAACTGAGTAGTAGAGTTGATCCTTAAACAACTCAGGGCTTAGGGGTGCACCCTCAGTGCTGTCAAAAATCCGCATATAATTTATAGCCGTCCCTCCATATCCACAGTTCCCCCCATTTGTGGTTCCACACCCAAGGATGCAAACAACCACCCACTATTTACTATTAAAAAAAAAATCTGCATATATATGGACGCATGCAGTTCAGACCCATGTTGTTCAAGGGTCAACTGTATTTCATATGAAGCTTCAGGGTAACCTTCAAGGAAATGGAAAGTTAGGTTGTAGCAACCAGGAGCTGACAGAAGTGAAAATTCTGAAAATCCCTGTAACTCTCTGAGTGGTATTTCCTGCTTTCCCTGCTCAGGCTTCTAATCTCTTCCCACATTTGCCCACGGATTCAAATTTGGGGTTTTCACGTGACTGGTCTGTTTACCAGGGTGACAACTGGAAACTAAGAGGAAGAACTACAGATTTAGAACATTTTGTTTTTATTTGAAATGAAAATAAAGATAATTGATCTGTGAATAAAATAGTTTTTGTTTGTTTTACAAACTTCTAACAATATGCAAATGTTCTTCAGCACCCTCTTTTTCTCAGCAGCTATAGAGATCTCTCAGGTGCCAATTTCCTACATAGTAATTCTGGTCTATTATTCATTTCTCCAATGTTAATCATTTACATGACATGAGTAAATCTGCCCAGTTCTCTCTAATCACAGGATACACCTGATTTTGAATAAAACTGTTTCCTAACATGTGTGAAGATGTGTATACTAGTTTTATAGAAAATTATTTTCTTCTTCTGAATATGGTCTTTAGGATTAAAACTTGTTAGAATTCTGTGAACTTGAATTTAAAATGGTTTTATTTAATGGCTTGGAACTGTCTAAATATTGTTTAATCTATCATCAGATTAGATGGTGCTTGTCTATGTCTTTGTTTTTCGAAGTTCTTACAGCTGTCTCTGAGGGGCAACAGGACATTGGTTTCCAAGACTTGAAAGAGAGCTAAGGCCAAAGGGTCCTCAGGTTTCTAGGTGGAAAGCCCTCAGGCTAACCCCCAGTGAAGGCTGCAGGTTCTAGAGATCATCTGATAGGCTAAGCTAAAAATCTAAGAAGGTCATTGTCTCTGCTCAACCCCCATACCAAAACACTTCCCCTTTGGGACACATTTAGAAAATACAAATATTTATGAGAAACATGATTAAAGAGAAAACAAAGAAAATAAACCATATTCAGAGTGAAGACTACTGTTTTGGGGTCTATAAAAACTGACCACTTATCTATATCCCTTTACAAGCAATACCTTAAGAATGACTCAGACTCTCTTTATTCTCTACGTGAATCAGAAAAATACTGCTCTTGATTTATAATCTATTTTATTTGTAAATTTATAAATGCTGAAACATATTTAGGTCTTTTATCTCTGCTTACTTTTTCATCTGCAAGATAGCTGCTTCGATCCCCATACCAGCCACCTCTGTTGTAGTATACAACCAGTTTCTGCCATGTATAAAAGCAAATGTTTTCATAATGTGGCAAAAGCCACATTTCCACGCACAACCTAACACATGCAGACAGTATGTAAAAGAGGAGTTAAAAAAATTTTTTTTAATTAAAAAAAAACATACTTTGGGGGGATGTAGTTTAAATATAACTTTAATTTTACCTTAATGTTAAAACATAGCTTTATTGGTGAAAAATATGGTCAAACTTTATCCATAAAATGATATTTGATAATAGTAGATAAAAATATAAGAATCATTTATAGACACTTTCTTAGATTATGAGAATTAAAACCTTACAGATGATATATATTTATATATGTTTTTCTTTGTGGCAAGTGGTTTATTATTTGAAATCCATTGGTTCATTAGGATCATATTGGTGATAGCTAGTTGTTTCAGAACATTAACTGTCCTCTCACATTACTTACATAGATGCTGGGGACCATCTGTTCCAGCACGGGATTTAAGTATACGTCTATTGGATATCATGCTATTTATTTAATTCAGCACCCACTTCCTATTGTTGTATTTTCTTGGGGGGAAAAGTCAATTTAATTACAAGGAATAAAGATAACCTCTCCTGGCAGGTTACCCTGTCACCATGAGAGCAAAGCAGGACCTGCTTAAAGTAGGTTACGGTGGTTAACAAGAAGAGTGAAACTAACAACACAAGAATATTTAGCAAAGGTTTAACAGAAATAGAACAGTGAATGGCACTTTTAAAAATATTACTGTAAGCCCAGGGCTTGTCTAAATCAATCTTGGCACATCTGTCTGATGCAGACCGTAAACAGGATTAGAGATGGATTTATCTGCTTGGCGCTAATTGCGCTCACAGCTCCTGCACATGTCCACTCCTTAAAATACTGCCTGAAAAACAAGCCTGCCTGATAGATGGCTCCCACAACAGAGTGTAGACACACACTTATGGTATATTAGATGGTTAAGCAATGTGATGTCTAACAATTTTTTTTCCAGCTCTTCAGAATTACTTATCTAATCCCCTAATTAAAAATACAAAATTCTGTTTGAATACACCACATACTGAGATAAATCTGTGAAGCAAGGGACCAATAAATTTGAATACACTTTAACTGTAAGAAGAAAACACAATTTAATTGTTAATAATCAGGTTAAAGCAGGGTTTAAACAAATAGGGCTGCGCCAGTAATTTACTGAAAAACCATCACAATGCATTACTATCCTCAAGAATTATGACTTAACAGGTTAGCATAAAAGTTTAAGTTCCTAAGTACATACACTTATCAAGAGTGACAAGAAATAGAATTATCTAGTAAAAGAATTATAGAGGAAATTCTAAACTTATCACTTACTGAGAGATAAATGCCAATCCCATACCAAAAAGTCACATTTTTGTCATACCAAATAAAAAATTAATGCTCAATTTCTTATCTGCAATTTTTTTCCCACTTAGTTATTTCCATCATGTGTAAACAGCTTAGGTACTTCTCTTAAGAACTAAGCACCTGGAGATACATAGATACTTTTGCATGAAGTCCAAAATGAACTAATCAGGCAAAAAATTAAATATTATTTTTGTTTTGATTATTTGAAATACAGACAATAAATATGTAATTCTTTATTCAAAACAACATTTAATGCCTATGATACAGAGTGACATTAACAATGTTAAATTACATAGTCTCTGTTTAATCACGAATACCACATAAAATCAGTATTTTAAAAATTAGTGTAATTGAAAATTTAGGTTGACTTCCAATCATAGACAATCTTCTGTTCTAAAGCTCTTTTCTTGATGCATAATTTACTCATGTTCCATATAGCTTAGCGAGCTCTTAGAAATCAGGTTTTTTTTCCTATATCTACCATTAACAAAAGTATATCTATACTTACACTGTTGTTTTATACAGACAAATAATGGAGAAATTGGCAAATTAAGTCAATCAATTAGATATTCTCAATGTGTAGTCTCAGAAGGTATATAGGGTCAAAATGATTTTTATAATAATACTAGAGATGTTATTTGCCTTTTTCACTGTGCTGACATTTGCACGGATGGTGAAAAGGCAAAAGTGGTTAAAACTCCTGGTGTCACCATGAATCAAGGCAGTGACACTAAATTCCATTAATAATCGTTGCATCCTTCATCACCTCAAACTCACAGTTTAAAAAAAAAAAAGTTTCACTTAACTGTCCTTGATGAAGCAGTAACACTTTAATTTTTTTAAAAAAATCTCTGCTCTTTAGTATATTTCTTTTTAATATTATGTGTGGTGAAACAGGAAATGTGCAAACAGCATTTCTGCTACAAATGAAAGTGATGGCTCTCTCCAGGAAAAGCACTTATACCCTTCGCATTATGACTAGCTGGATTTTGTGGAAGACCATTTTTGCTTGAAAGATGGACTAACAGACTATGGTATTCAGACATGAGTATTTGGTAAATGTGTTCTGGGAATTGAGCAAAGTGAGCCAGTCACTCAAGCAAAACAACTGAGAATATTTGTTGTCACTGATAAAATTCCAGCCTTCAAGCAAAAATTAGAATTTTGTAAAACTTGTATCTGCCACGGTGAGCTTGACAGCTTCTCAATATTTAAAGAATCTTATGATGAGATTGGCAGTGCTGTTAATGTATCTGATATTTTAAACATATTACATAAAATGTGTCAACATTTGGAAGCTCTATATAACTCAGTAGACCAAATTTTCCAAAAAGTCAATGCAGGATATTATAAAATCATGCATAATGAAAGATTCATTCAAAGTGCAAGACGGACCAATAAATTTTCAAATAGCAGACTACAAAAGGTTAATTGATGTCTTCAGATCCTGCTCTATAACTAACATTTAAGAAATTAGCACTTACCAAGTTTTACTGTAGTATCAAAGAAGGATATCCACAATTACCTGAAAACATTATTAAAATACTTCTCCTTTTCTAAGCAAACATCTGTGTGAAACTGGATTTTCCTTATACACTTTAACAAAAACAAGATATTCAACAAACTGAGTGCAGAAGCAATCTTGAGAATTCAGCTGTCTTTTATTAAGCCTTCTATTAAAGAAGTCTGTATCTTCTATAAAAGAGATTTGCAAACTGTAAAGCAGTCAAGAAAGTGGCATTGATTTTTTATTGTTTTGGAAAATAGTTATTTTTAGTCAAAATATTATTTATGTTAAAATGCAATGGACTTATTACTGTTATTTTTAATGAATTAATATTTTGAATGTTTAATCTTTAATGTGATAAATACCAGTGGGTATAACTTATATAAACAAAAGCTCTTTGTGGTTTTCAATAATTTAAGAGTGTAAAGGGGTCCCAAGACCAAAAAGCTCAAGAACCCCTGGTCTATCTATAATGTTGTAAAGATAGGCCTAACCTTAAGAAAATGCAGCCTAAAGATGTCATGATTCACACATTTTATATTTCATGATCTTGTATCAAACAACTAAGATTATATCATTAATTTTTTTAGACTGTCTATGCAACAAGTCCCTATTACATATGAAACCTAGTGAAATAAAAGAAAAATTCAAAATTTCATATTCTGTATTTCATATTCTATAGCATGACTTTATCACGCAGTTGATTGGGTTTTGTCATTTTCACTTCAGCAAGAGCACTCACGTGCATCTATTGGGACTATGTATTACTCAATTTTACTATCTACTTATATATTTACCCCTGTCATTTTATACCTCTACTTCCATTTCTATTCCTTAGGAAAAACATTTATAAATGGGGAGTCTCTGAGAACGGCACCAACAGAAAATGACATTAATTGAGTCATCTTAATCTTATAATGTAGTCTTTTTTGGCATTATCAGTTCAGTTATGTATATCAATTCACAGGATTTACAGTTCATATATATCCTACTAGATGACCTTTGCAGATTCCCCATGAACCTCAGAAGTACAGTAATCGGTCTTCCTTTTTCTAGTTTCTCAGTAATTCACTTCAACAATATCTTTACCGTCCTCCTCATCTCTAATCTCTGTATCCCAGCATCTAGCTCAATGCTTCAAACACAGGCTAGGTTTCCAATAAAAGTTTGTTATTGACTGTATTTACCATCAATCAGATAATATCTTAATGATAGTGTATGCATTTCAACCTCTGAACCTTTGCTCCTTCATTACCCAGCAAATGGAAGGCCTTCTTGACTCTAGTCTTTTCAAACATTAACCATCTGTCAAAGCACATTGAGCACCTCCTCCGATAAACATCCTTCATTTTCCAGTCTCTCTGAACTCCTATGGCCCAGTACTACTCAGTTGAAATGCAGTCACATATCAGAAGTTCCTAACTTCAGAGAGGTGAAGGCACAAAGATCCTTCAAAGCCTTTTAAGAACTTATCGGTAAGTTACATATATATTTTTTCCCACACTAGTTAAATGGTGGTTTTAAAAAACAGCAATGGGGGAGGGATTAGAGAAAGATCAGACTGTAATAGTTTAGGATAAATCCAAAAGCTTATTTCTTCAACATGTCTGAACACCTAACATTCCAGGCACCTCTGTGTGGATATAAAAATGCTAATATTAACATAGCAATCTCCATGGACAACTGTTTCTAAGAGAACAAAGGTTAAGGAGTTCTTCATCTTTCATGGCCTGGAACTTGCTGGACTGTGGAAATAGGACCAAATCTAAGCTACAACGATGGCTTCTATTGCCAGCATCTAAGGACAATGCCTGCATATGGGCTTCCTGCCTGGTAAAGGCCCTTACATCTCACAGTCCAAGCTGGCTCACTGATACTCTTTTTTCTGAGGACCTCAAAGACAGTCACAATGACTTTGTTTTCACCTCTGCCATTACTAGCAATCAATGCCCTACCTATGCAGGTCCCACCCCCCCATCACCTCATGGTAGTCACAGTGAAGTTACCACACAGCCCTCCAGATTTTCTAAAGGGTTTTGCTACTGAGAGACACTAAAAGGTTCACTTTTATACCACTCCCATTCAGTTTTACCTTCAAGACTGTCATTATTTGCTCCTAAGAAGCCAAAAACGTATTCAGAATAACTACTGTAAATCCGGGGTATCTGAAATTAGCACATGCAGATCCGTGTTGCTGGTAGGAAACAGAACCATTACATGAGAGACTAAAGGAAGTAATAATTTTCACTTGATGAAGATTGATCTTAGTACCAGGAAGGGAAAAGTTCAGCTGAGGAGCCAAGACAGCTAGGAAGAGAATGCCACCATCCTGACCATCCAGAAATGAACTGGAAGAAATTCACCTATCAGCCTCCAGGACACCTGAACTTATCATTAGTCCACCTTCCAGATGCCAGAAATGGCACATCTGTGGTCAAGGAACCACTGTGTGTGTGAAGGAAGCAAGGGGGGAGAATAAAGAGAAATTGCCAGAAGCTACTTTTATACTGAACATACAAAAGTAAACTTAAATACAAACATATTCACAATAGCCAAAATATGGAAACAACCGAAGTGTCCATTGATGGATAAATGGATATAGAAAATGTCACACACACTCACACACAAACACAGTGGAATATTATTCAACCATAAAAAGAATGAAATCTTGCCTTTGGGATAACATGGATGGAACATTGAGGGCATTATGCTAAGTGAAATGTCAAAGAAAGACAAATACTGTATGATCTCACTTGTATATGGCATCTTAGAAAACAAAAACCACAAGCTCATAGACAGAAAATGGACTGATGGTTGCCACAGGCAAGGGGTAGGGGGTAGGCAAAATGGGTGAGGAAGGTCAAAAGGTAAGAACGTCCAGCTTTAAAATAAGTCATGGGGATGATGATACAGTCATTCAGCATGGTGACTGTAGCTAATAATATTGTACTGCATATTTGAAAGCTGCTAGTAGAGTAGAGTAGATCTTAAAAGTTCTTATCACAAAAATTAAAATTTTGTGACTATGGTGATGGATGTTAACTAGACATTGTGGTAATCATTTCAAAATATAAACAAATATTGAATCATCATGTTGTACATCTAAAACTAATATATGTTACAGGTCAATTACACCTCAAAAAATACACATTTGAGATATCCTAAAAATATTTGTAAATCCTTATTAATTTGATGAGGATTTGTAGGCCTAGACTTAGTGGAGACAAAGGAAAAGTGATAAACAATTTTAATGTAGCTGATCATGGTTTTACTAAAAATTCCAACTTAATAACTTTCAAGACAAAGTTCATGTTTATTTTTAATATGCTAGGCACATGGGCGATGTAGGCCTTTATTTCATTTCCACCATTAAAAGCGTACAGTTGACAAACATGTTTAGTTTCTGTTTTGTTTTTGGCATTCAAAAACTCTAGATAAGTAAATCCAGTGACAATTGATTCACTAAGAAAGAAATATTAAAATGAAGTTACCAATAAAATGTAGTCAAATATCCTAACTTTTAAATTTATTTTCAGTTGGACTTAGGCAAAATGTAAAAAAAAAAAAAATTACATCTTAATAAACACACATACAGAAACTATAAATTATGCTAGTCAGTTGATACCATTTAGGCTCCTCTTCACACAAAATATGACCTTCTACCTACCTATTTGAAATGAAATTTTAAAAGCCACTTTGGAGTAGAAATTAGAAGTTAATTTTTTTTCTGAAAAAGCCTTAAATTGATTCAAAGAGTCTGATATGAAAATAAGCTCAATGTTTGACCTTGATGTTCTACATATATGGTATTTATTCAGTTATGTTCCCAATTAAAGAGTTTTAAAGTAATAGTTTCTTCTCCATGCCTTTCATTATAATATAATTTTTACCACATAATTAGTACTATGATAAAAGGCCAAAATTAAAGGTAAAGGTAAGAAAGTATTACTTTGATAATGTGAAAATTTTAGAGAAAATTTGAACATTTTAGATCAGGTATATATTTAGTTACACCGTATAGCATGTAAGCATGTAATCGAAGCAAAATAGCTTGTAGGATTACAGCAAGCCATCTTCTCCACTGTGCTGTAATACTACTGTCAGTAATTTTTTTAGAAAGATAAATTTGATATCAATACGATGTGACACAACTGCATCAAACCTTAATTTCACTCACAGTAAGAAGTCACAGGATTAAATAACACTGTGCAGTCTTTTAGAAAAGTTTATTGCTTCCAGATGGATTCAAGTTTCCTTTCAGCCCCGATTACATCTAATATGCACAGGGTGCCAACATTATAAAGGACAGAGTCAAAAATATCATTTATATAGATAGCAAGGGGCAGGGCGGAGGAACACTGGCTTCTAAGTAGGTTGTGCTGATCAGGTTTTGACTATTTTTGAGAAATTATAAGAAACATTTAAAAAAAAACAAACGTCATACTATGTAAATGTCTTGAATGATGGTTGTTCCACAGAAAAACACAAATCTACAGCGAAGTATCCGTAAGATGACTCCTAGCTCAAGCTGCATGCTCTCTGCCCCCATGTTGGGTTGTGCCATGTGTCACACCGCATGAGGCTTACCACCAAGATGTCCACCTGTGCCTCTGTGGCAGAAGAGGCAACTATGTTTATTTCATTTAATAGCACTGTTGAATATAAGCCATGGTGATCACATACAAAGACCTTCAAAAATACTGACTACTTAAAGGCACGTTTGATAAGTTAAAGGATGCAAGTAAGTCAGTACTTATATTTAAAATAGTATTTTCTTAAGCAACTGAAGTATCAGTACCATAATAAATAAAATCCTTTCCATAAAACCGAAACAAAGAAAGCTCTCCCTGTCATGTGGATTAAAAAATAAAATCACATCTGCTCTATCTAGTCTATGAGAGAAAAGCAATAAAAATTCATGATTGAAGAAGGATTTCAGTCCGTACATCAGGAGCCAACTTTTTAAAATACAGTAAAATTCTAGTAACACTCCCATTTTCTTAAATTTAATTTTTCAAATGTTCTGAAAGTGCTATATAAATTAGGAATTTGATTAAATATAAATGTTAAGCAATTTATTATGTATTCTTCAAAACAGATTAGAAATTTAAATACAATTATGGTCTCACAGATCGAAAGAAGAGAAAACTGATTAATTTCTGGAAGGACATAAAATTTTTCTTGTTGGAGAACCACTGGGAAAAGTGGTACTACAATAATTCCTACTCATGCCTAACTTTCTCCAGCGGATACTCAACCAAAACTAAGACAAAAACCATTATAGCCCTTTACTACTCACATTTTCTTTAGAGAGAAATAAGTTCATTTATATAAGGGTTATAAATGAATGTTAAGATTTTGGGTGATTTTAATGCAAGTTCTGCACTTTTATTTTCTATTAATTTTATACATGATACTTTAAATGTACATGAGAATTTAAATTTTAAATTTTACTTACATTCAAATAGTGACAATATATCCTTGATCAACTGCATGAAAATGCTCTAAGACACAGGGTGATCAAAAAAGGATGAAATTTTACTAAAATTTCGACTTAAAGTTACATGCCAAATAACAGATCAATGAAACAGAATCCAACCGATTAGGCTACCAGGCACTAAAGTAGATAATGGGTTTTGTGTCAGCAGATGATTCAGCCATTAAGTATTTCTGATATTTCAAATACTAATATGTGTTTGAGTTAACTATCACTTATCAAAGAGTACTTTGTTTTTGATAATGGTTAACTGTTCTTAAACTGGTCACACTGTCTCCTAAATAACACATATTTGAGTGAAAAATGATTTGAGCTTCATTCCTTCTTTCAATAATTGTTAACTAGACACTTTCCACATGCCAGACTTGCTCTACAAGAGAAAAGCCTTTTAGATAGAGATCTACCCTGACTACCCAATGATCATTGAATAAAGATTGGAAAAAAAAAAAATAAGGGAGCAAGCCATGTAGTTACAGGTCCAAAATCTCTCATCTGCAATTCTAAAATCCCCAAAGCTCTGAAAATTGTTTATTTTTTCTTAAATCATTTGGCAACAAAACCTGAGCTGACCTCATTTTGCCCCAAAATTGGACCTGAACTGACCATGAAATGTTAAGTCTTTATTTATGCCACTTATCATAGATATTCTTAATGTTTCATTCAGAAATATTAATGTTTGAATATGCAATGCTACCTGAGGCTAGTTGTGAGTTTTACATACGCAAAAACATATGCCCCGTATTAGCTTTCTAAAATCAGTAAATAGCTGAATTTTCACACAGCTGGTTCCAAGGGTTTCTGAACAAAGGGAACAGTAAGTATAAAGGCCCCATGGCAAGAGCATACTTGGTATATTCCAGAAACAGCAAGAGGTGGCTGGAGTTAGTGAGAAAGCGGGGAGGGTAAAACATGAGAATACAAAGGTCGAAAGCAGGCAGACTTTGGATTTTAGCCTGAAAAAGATGTGAAGTCACTGGAAGTTTTGGAGCAGAAGATGTAATCTGACATACAGTTTAAAAGTATCAATAACATTCTATCTGATACATAGAGAATAGACTGACAGGAGACATGGTTAGAGACAGAGAAACTAGTAAGGAAGCTTATACAATACTCCAAGGGAGAAATGATGGTGTCTCATACTAAGATGGTGGCAGCAATCCTGTTCAATTTTGAATATATTTCAAAGAAAGAGGCAACAGGATTTGTTAGTGGATTGGACGTAGAGTGAAACAGAGAGTGGAATCTAGCAGATCTCCAGTGTTTTTGGCTTGGGCAATCAGAAGGATGAAGTCTCCATGTACTGAGATCTGAAAATCTATAGGAAGTACATAGTTGGAGGTTGCAGCAGAGAATGTGGAGTTTATTTTAGAACAAAAAAAGTTTGAGAAATCTGTTAGATCTCTAAGTTGAAATTTAAGTAGGCAGTTAGGTTTATAAATCAGGAATTCTAAGGAGAGGTCTGGACTAGAGATATACATTTGATGGTCATGGGTATTTAGATAATATTTGAAGCCAGAAACTAGAGGAGGTTAAACCAGAGAGAGAATGGAAACAGGCAATGGGGTCAGAAGACACTCATGGAAAAATGAGGATAGCCAAGAGATTAGTCGGAGAAGGAGCAGGCCAGTGGGGTGGGAGGAGAACCCAAAGAGTGACATCCTAGGAGACACGAAAGTTGTATCAAGGAGCACAGTGTGATTTAGCTGTCAAACCCTGTTCATAGGTGAAGTCAGATGAGGGCTGACCTTGACAAGTGAGCTGTGGAGTGATGGGACTCAAAAGCCTGATCATAGAAGATTCAAGAAAGAATGAGAAACAAGGTAAGACTGTGAATGTAAAGTAAGTCTAACTAGACTAAAAAGTTGGTGGTGGGGAGGGCCAAAGAAATGGGACCAAGCACTCTACATGGATTACCTCAATTCATCCTCGTCATAGTTCTACAAGGTAGAAATTTTCTCACTTTACAGATGAGGATGTGGAAGATAAGCAGTGTGCCAATGATTTTAATAAGAAGGCTAGAATTTTATCCAAGCATGTCTGATTATCAAAGCACATCCTCTTATAGTACTATACAGCTTCCTATGAATTTATCATATAAAATAAATATTGAGAAAATGACATCATCTTCTCAGAAAGGACACTGGTGTGGGAGTTAGGAGACCTTTGTTTCAGCTCTAGCTCTGTCACCAATCTTGAGGCAAATGCCGTTAACTTTTGAGCTTGATAGCTCATTCCTAAAATAAGGGAATTGGAATAGATTCATTCACTCAGTCAGTCAGTCAACAAATATGTATTGAGTACTAATTTGCTGGACACAACTCTAGTTGTGAAAGAAACAGTGGTGAAGAAAGCAGGAACTTACCCTTTATTGAGGAAGATGACAAATATTCAATACAAAAGTTTCTTTCAACTCTAAAATGCTACGATAGCTGTTAAATAAATATTAATAATAGACAAAAATTCCATTCCAGACTAGTGCAAAGAAGTTGAGATTTATTATATCACTGAAAACTCACAGCACTGTAAGCTGGGCACTATTACTATATCCCATTTTACAGGCTGGTGGGGGGCAAGGAGAGACGAGCTTAGAGCTTAAATAGCTTGCCCCACAGTTACATAGGAAGTGGCAAAGCCCAAATTCTAACATATAGTATGGCTCCAAAGACCCATCTTTCAATCACTCTCAATAGTAAGTTACTACTATAATATCTCATTTTACTGGTGTTTTACGCTCCTCTCCTGTTGTTTTTCTTGATTGGTCTTTGAATGTTCAAAATGGGAAAGAGTGAGGAGTAAGAGAGAAAAAAGAAAAACAGTGAAAGAGAAACTGCAGAACTAGAAGTGAATATTGATATAAAGACAAAAATCAAGAAAACCAAAGCAGTGAAGTAACATGAACAAAAAAGAGGTTTGCGAAGCACATGAAGGAAAGAGAACAGCAGCCCTTGGGGTCCTGCATCAGGTCAGTGACCCACCAGGTGCCACATGCCTAACTGTACAGGACAACGGACAGGCCTGGTGAACCGGGGCTCCTCCGAGGGGCCTGGCCTCTCCCATTCTATCAAACTCGCTGCCTGCTTATCAACCCTACTGAGAATCGACACTTCTAATGAGCCTAACAGAGTAAATACGCTCTGTAAAATATTTCAGAAAGGAGCTCTGGATACTTTCTCATATTTTTTGGTACAACCATGTTGAAAAGGAAAGCAGTTCTTGAGGGTTCAGAGGTGAAATCCTTACAGAAATCCGAGAAGGACAAAGGAGGCAGAGATGAGTCGCCTGGTCTTAGGACCACTGAGGTCACCCTCTGATTTTCAGCAGACAGCTAGTATCTGGCTCCGCTCTTTGCATGGGGGATGTCCAGCCAGGACCAGGTGCCAGGGACCCTCACAGGCTGGGAGCCATTTTTTCTTCCCGAGATTTCCACATAGAATGGTGATATTAGAATAACTGGATTTTTCACTTTGAGGAACTATTCTTATAGCTGGCATTTTCCCTTAGTATTCTGAAGATTATTTGGAGATCATCTTGCTTTATAAATTGTGGAGACAAGAAATGTGTCTCCCATTAATAATCTATCTGGTTCCAAAATTTAAGTGCCTACTATATTAAGGTGTTTTCTGACCTCAATATTGCAGATTTAAGGATGATTAGATATGGTCTTTCCCTCTAGTGGTTCAGTATATTGGGGAATGGAAGCACAGTGGGTACTACCCATCTTGTGGAACTTCACCAGATTCGTATTTCCAAATTATTCCTTCACAAAAGGATACTGGAACCCATCAGAGATTTTAAGAAACAACTACCCAATCTGTTTCGTCTTTCTGGTTTCTACCCAGAGCGCCTTCTCAACACAGATTCAGATTCATTCAGATGTATCAATACTATAGGCCTCTTTTAAAAAATAGTCCTGCATTAAAAGGCGAAATTAGAACTAAATTTCCCTCTGAAAAGTGTGCTTTTGTTTATATTTTCTTTTACATACTCTTCTATATTAGCTAAATTTCTACTAGTACAATTTATATGTATAATCAGGAAAATAAAAACATTTTAAAGCTGTAGTTTTTACTTGCCTGAAATTACGTTCTCTATTCCAACTGTTTCCCTTCCTTCATTAACTTCTATTAAGCATCTAAGAATGACTGACTAAAGAGGAAAATATTGTGTTCAGAAGCTCAGCTCCTTCCCAAGTTATCAGTAGGTATAAAGCTAATACTAAGTAGTAAAGCTTTTCTTTACGTATTTGCCAAATTACCTTACTATACATATATTCCATTAATGGAATGAAAATAGGTTTCCCATGTATTCCTGGCAAGGAAGCAGTCAGTTTTTTTACTGTAAATGGCACGGCACAGAAACACAGGCAATTGAAAGCCGGATGACATGCCTGCCGAGCTAGGCACTAAATCAGATACTCCGTCTCATTTAATCATAAATTATCTTCAGGTTATGGTGACAATGAAAGGAGATAGCATCCCTGTTTCTTGATTTTAGAGAAGACCAAACAGATCCTCAGAGAGGTGAAGGGGCTTATCAATGACAGATGTCAATGGCAGAGCGTAAGACTGAACTTTAAAGCTCATACTCTTTTCCCCTGTTCTACAGACTAGAAGGACTTGCAAAGAACCACCTTGTTATTACAACAATAGTATTATGTGCTTTATAATTAGGCTTTGAGAAGATACGGTTCATTCCATAGCATGGGTTCACACTTCAGCATATCTTCTGCTGTCTTTCTGAAACTCCAAGTTTCAGAAGCAGCACTTCAGGTTTTGTTAAGAAAAAGGTCCCAAAGAGAAGCAGCAGAGATAAGTGATTAAAAGCTATGGCTTCTTATATAAAATAGATAACTAAGGAGAACCTACTGTATAGCTCAGGGAACTCTACTCAATGCTCTGTGGTGACCTAAATGGGAAGGAAATCCAAAAAAGAGGGGATATAGATATACGTATAGCTGATTCACTTTGCTGTACAGGCAGAAACTAACACAACATTGTAACTCCATTGAAACACAACACTGTATACTCCAATAAAAATTTTTAAAAAAAGAATTTGGTATCATCCAACCAAAAAAAAAAAAAAAAAAAGGTATGGCCTCTTAGAAAAGGGGCTGGAATCTAGGCTCTGCCTCTTACTACCTGTGTGACCTTGGAGAAGTTACTTAAACTCTTTTTTTGCAGTTTTCTCATCTAGAAAATGGGGATTATAATAGCCCTTACCTCTGAGGATTGTTGTGAAGATTTAATGAGTTAATATGTAAGATTCTGGTAACAGTTCCTGGCACGTACAATGTGCTATATAAGTGTTCACCACTATTATTATTACTACCTGAACTAATTCAACAAATCTTGCAGTCACCACACCAGTAGCTGAACTAGATAAACCATGAAAGTAGCATGTGTGACAGAATGGTACTAGGCAGGAATGATTAGAGGAGACCTCTTCCGTACACTTAGAATACAAAAATGCTCCGGGCTTGTTTTGAATTTATAAAGGTAGCTCCTAATATTAGGGGGGCATCTGATTGTCTTCCCTAAAGCAGACTTGGAAACGCCTCCCTTGTTACAAAGGGTCTACTAAGAAATTTATGGAATAGATTAGGAGGAGAAAAGTAGGAATTGAGAGAATATAGACAATATAAGGAAGATAAATTAGAAATAATAGTAAGACTTATGTAGACTTTCATCACATAATCAAGACAGAACATCTTTTAATTGGTTCATTATGTATCCACAGTGGTCTCAAATGAAATGCTCAATTTATAGTGGCTTTATCCCATGAGAAATAAGATTGTTGTTCCTATTAGTTGACTTAAAAGTCTTTCAAATTAAGCGAAAAGAAAGGGGAAAAAAAAAGAAATAATAACAAAAGGAGAAAATTTCCAGAAGTTGACTCACATGTCACTACTACTCTGATTCTAGCTAGGCACAAATATTTTCCCAAATATTTTGGGAAATATATCAAGTTCAGTTCGTATTCATTCTGAAAGGGTTTATGTGCCCCACTCACAATGCAAGTTCTTCATCAATTCCACCCCAGGATGGGACAACAATGTTTCTGACAAACACTGATGATGATGTAGTGTGGAACAGAAATTTGATCACAATCACCTGGTTTCATCACCGCGTGATATTTTCTTTGGATCCTGGATTTTGTTATGGAAATGCACAGACTGTGCTGAGGAGGAAAATCTTAGCACACTCTATTACTGGCAGGAAAGGCTGTACACATCACTGCCCCGAGTACTGAAACACTAGATGGTGTGAGAACACACCAGCTCCGAACGTTACATTCTCCTTATTCACCATTTCAGTTCCTCAACAGATTTGAAAACTATGCCACAGCAACAGTTTACGGGTGAAGGAGTTGCTAAGAATTTTAGACTAAGTGATGACCTATCTGTAAGCACATCTACGGCAACAAAAACACAGGCTAATAACCTAAGATACAGAAAATAAAACCCATAGCATAATTATTCCAGAATATTCTCAAACTATAATGTCTTGTCCTGAAGGCTTCATTTGTGTTCAAAATCTTTTTGGGAAAAAAAATGTAAACAACCCTACATTTAGATGATCTTGGTGATAACTTGCTGTTTAGACCGTGACTATCAACAAACTCTTATTTAAAAACTTCAGACTCCAAAAACTGACACCATCAACTTCAGAAATTTCTGTAAGAACTTCCACAACTTTGTAGCTCCCTATTTAAGCAATGGTTTATACACTGCTTCTCAAACTGACCTCTAGATGATTCTAGACCTTCTATGACACGAACCTAATGAGCTCTGCTTTGTTTTATCTGTTGGGGAGGGAAGAGAAGGTGTTTTAAGATGCCCTTGGAATGAAGAGATCAAAATTACAGAAACCACTGCTTTAGTACGGTTGTTGGTTCAAGTAACTGTGCTCTCACAGTGCCCAGTGTATTCAGAGATACTAGGATGCTTGAAGATCAGGGATCCATCCATTTGTTTAAAAGGCTCTATTTTCAGTGGACACTATATTAAAAAAACAAAGGCAGTAACCTACAGAGACATGCTCAAAAGCCTTAGTATATTAGGATTTGGACTCTTCGAAACATTTTCCAAAAAGTTGTTGAAAGAACTTTCTAAAAAATAAAAGTGAGGTCTTCTTCTGCTCTTTAAGGGGATAGATGAGCTAAAATTGACACAAGTTCAATTTCCTTGTAATGTATTTTACAATTACATTATTTTTCCAATACATGCATGCAGTTACTACCTATATAAGATTATTATAATCTATCCCAGGTAATTAGTGCTGAGATCAGCAGTTTAATGCCCTTTGTTTGCCAAATTTTTGTTTTCCCAAGGACCAATCCCACTCTATAAAGATGTGTTTCCAGGATACATATAATTACGCTGGGTATAACATCTGTTGCTTTGCATGTTCAGAGGCTTACCAAACCAAGGTAAGGACACGCTTCTATACCTATTTTAGGAGAATGGCTGAAGTATTAAAAGCTTAAAGATTCAGCAGAAAAATTTTTTTAAAAGGCAGTATTTATCAAAAGTAAAAGCTAATTCTAATTTAAATATTTCCAAATAGAATTAACTCATTTCAGCCCTCATTTAGCTAAATGTTAACATGGTTATTATATCATTTTTCAATTTATGTTTCCTATGATTTCATATAGGAATCCTAGTGAAGTTTCTACTTCAGATATCTTTCAGAAGCAGACCATCTAACCAAAAACAAACCCCCTTACTCCAGGACAACAGAGAAAATAATAATGGTGACCTCTTTTTTGTATTTCACCCTTTCATAGCACAGTGGATTTAGATAACAGAACAGCATTGCACTTTCAAATGTAGGTCAGTACTCTGATTGTACCACAAAAGTGAATTGTTCAGACTTAAATAAAGCAGAGTAATATCGACCCAAATCACTTCTCTGCGTGGCCTTTTAAGGTTGCCCAATAATATGATAGTCCTAAGAACTTCCAAATATGCAAATATTTATTGGCAAGATTTACCAGGAAGGTACAAAATGAACACTAATTTCAGTACTGAAACCTGAAATAAGCCCTTAATAAACGGGGGAAAAAAATCCGACACAGTCATCTCTCACCAAACATTTGCAGTCATAGACAAAAATATTGAAGTTATGAGTTCATCATGTTTTCAGAAAATTTTAGGACAAGCAAACTCATGAGTATCAGTGTATTCAGATGTATTTTACAATCTTTGAGATGTGCGCTTACTATTATATAACTAAGATTGCTATTTGGCCTGCATTTAGACCGATTAGATATGCCAAGTTCATACAGATTTAGAGTTGAGGAAACCTACTTAAAATGTTAAAAAAAAAATTTTTTCCAAATCATTTTAATATGTTTTAGCTCACTTGACTCTTCTAACAATTCTTATTTCCTAGCGTTATATACAATTTGATGTAATCAACCATACATTAACTATTATATTAAAAATCAAAAAGAAACAAACCAAAAAAACCTCACCTGTTAACAGGAATTTGGGGGGAGGGGGTAAAACCCACTTTCAGGATTGGAAAAGATTTAGCTAAAGGAGTACTACAGTAAATCCACTTGTTTTGGACTGAACTGTGTCTCTCCAAAATTCATATGCTGAACTCTAACCCCCAGGGTGACTATATTTGGGCCTTTAAGGACTAATTAAGTTTAAATTAGGTCATAAGGGTGGTCCCTAGTCTGATAGGACTGGTGTCCTTATAAGAAAAGGAAGAAACACCAGAGATCTCTGTCTCCATGTGTGCACAGAAGAAAGGCCGTGTGAGGGCACAGTGAGAAGGTGGCCGTCCATAAGCTAAGGAAGCGAGGCCTCACCAGAAGTCAACTCTGACAGCACCTTAATCTTGGACTTCTAGCCTCCAGAACTGTGAGAAAAAAGTAAATTTCTGCTGTTTAAGCCACCTCATCTGTGGTATTTTGTTATGTCAGCCCTAGTAGACTAATATACCTTCCTTCTTTAACTTGTCCTAAGTTTTCATTTCCTCTATAGAATCTAAATTTTCTACACTGGGTGGTGACCTTTTGTCTTATCACAACATCAAGCAAAGTATGGCAAACAGAGAAATGAATCATTTTCCTTTTTTCCCTTCCAGGTTTCAATATTTCCAAATGTGAACACTGAAGACTATTGAATGCCAAATGGAGGAAAAACTTTAAATAATTACTTAGGTTATCATTAATTAGAATGCTAGAGTTATATTAGGAGGACACTAAATTATTTTAGGTGGGAATTAATCAGAATAGCAAGGGACGCAGTGCAGCCCAGAAACGACAGATGAGGGTAACTGAGAAACTTGTGTAAGATTTGAAAGTGCCATTTACAATATTTTTCATTTTGCCTTCATACGGGATCAAATACAAAATCTCTCAAGAGTCCTTGACATTTTTGCTCCCACTGGTTCTTTAAAAGTCTGTACTGGAACTAGAAACACTTCCTCCCTGAGCTTCAAAACTTAGGAGGACCCAGCATGGCTACACCTGAAAAGTTAAGGGTCAAGACTGACTCAGGATTAAGTGGAGAAACAGGTCAGTTTGAAAAGGTTCACCAAAGTCCAAAAGTGACCAACTAGAAAAATGGCCCTTCATCTACCACCACACCTCCCCACCCCTACCCCCACCCCATCCCCAGTCTCCTGCTAATGCTGCTCCTAACACAGCTCTTGCCTGGGAGCTCAAGTTCTGATTTAAGGGGCTGAGGGAGGGCTTTACGAAGGTCCCATATGGAAGAAAAGTTTGCCCCAAGCAAAATGCTCCCCCTTCTTACCACTCACCCTAATGCTTGTCCTCTCCTGCACTCACACATGATTTAAGAGTCTCAGAAAAGGGCTCTGGAGTATGGAAATCAAAAAGGGAAGAGAAAGAAAGGGGGACAGAGCTTATTCTGGGAATTTTTCTAAAAGTGACAACTAGACATTTACATTTTGCTTTTCTCCTATATCATTTTAACCCTAACCATTTTTAAGCTAAACCATCTTCAGGGCATTAAAATACCATTTCATGAAAGCATTTGTCTGAAATTAAACATACGTGGTACTGAATTTAGTATTTTGATGGCAGAGTTAAATAAAATTATACAAATAGTTTGTCTATATTTTTAATAATTTATTGTGAATATCAATATATCATCATTTAAAGAGAAAGTTTCCACAGCTTCTGTTGTTCTTAATTAGTTTCTGTATCTTTGCCTTTCCCAAATCTAAAATAAGTTCCTGATATTACGTTGGTTTCTATATTATCATCTGTAAACTTTGAGATGCATTATTAAAATTCAGTGGTTAACAGAACTATTTAATTTGGAAATATGTATTAGCCGAAGACACCATTAGATTTATTCTCATATACAGGGATCAGGCAAACAAAGGAAAGAAATCCAATTATTTAAAACAGTAATCCCTTAACACTGGGATTTTGTTTTAATTATAAAGAGTGTGTCTTATTAGAAACAAAACAAAGCCTTGTCCTTTAAGGGAGAAACCCCGTGTTTCTCTAGTGAACATGCATGCAAGATTTCCTAAAGAATGCTTCAACAAATTAATTTTTCTATTCTTCAATTTCCCATGATATAATTGACTTCTTAAAAAGAGCATCAAGTAAACAATTATGAGCCCACCTGTTCATGATATCATACCAGACACCATACGAAGTTAATGAAAATAGATTTCACTTTGTTTCCCGCTCCACTCCACCATTGATAGTATGACAAAATTCTCTGTACTAAAAACTAACAACAAAAAGTATAGGCAGTGATAAGTATTAAAATGATAATTGCTAAATAGTCTTTATCCTTCAAATAGGACTCCAGATATACCCAGTACCTGAAAACACTTTTCATGAATGTCTTCCCCCATCCCCATGCTTCCTCCAGAGCCTTGCATAGGGTAGAGGTGTCAGAGGGGTAAGAAGCCATGACTTAAAGTAAATGGCCTGCCCTACAAGAGGCAAGAAAAGTCATTAGGGACTTCCCTTAGTTGGTTCTACTCCCATGATACACAGAGCAAAACTAAAACACTATTTGAGGAAATTACACCCCCTTTGGGTCCAGCCCACTAACCCACTTAAATGGTTCAGTGTTGAGCCCAGAAGGCTGAGGGAAATCTTTCTTTCTCAAGGGACATTGAGGCTCCTGGTTCTCCTATTTCAGACCTAAGAGAAAGCTATTTAGGTACTCAATACAGCCTCATTTGGGCTTTATCACTGAAACTAAAGCTTTCAGTCATCCTGTCACCCCTCACAGAATTGAGTTTTGGCATGGAAGGCACACAGACATCACCAAGGCCAAAGCTGAACCCCAGCAGGTCCAGCACCTAAGGTACCTGGCAGGGGCATCAGCTCAGTTTCAGCCAAGAGATGGTAAGCAGGAGACAGAAGGTTGTCCTAATGACATAAGTTACCCAAGGGAGAAAGAGAGAATAAGAGCAGCAAGGGCTACTGAATGAGCATGGAGATATAAATGATGACACGCTTAGAGTCTGAAGGAGTGCAACAGCTGATACATAGAAAGCAGATGAGTAGAAAATAAAACTGAGTGTTCTATTATCTTAATAACATAGGCAAGATTAAGGACTATACCTCATGTATATTTACTTTATTGGGTTGAGAGTTGGTATCAAGTATGTAGGTAATACAAAATTTTATAGACAATGTCCTCTGATACAATAAAAGGAGTTGGAAAAATCTATTTATATATTTTCCATTGGAAAACATGGACGGATATTGCTATTCAAAGTCCTGTTTTTCATTTTGTTGATGTTCCAGGTTTGTTTACGTACCATGAGTACATGGTCATATTGCTTTCTTTGAGTAAGTAGCTATGACTTAAGAAAGACATTTGAGGAAACAGAGAGGAAAGCAGGAAAGAAAATGCCAGACAATGGCAATCTGTGACCATTGCTTCTTAGTCAAGGTCATACCAAAGCAAGTAAAAGAAAGGATCCCACCCGTAACATAATCATTGCCTTATGTTCTCTAAAGTTTTTCCGATCTCCTAGAGGAAAGATTTCACAACTTTATTGAAAGTTCATTTCCTTTTCCTTTGTCTGCCCTTACACATCCATTGAAGATTAGCAATTAGCAAAGGATATGAACTGACCAATGATACACCACAACTACTGCACACTTTTGTAAAATTGAAAGAATAATTTCAGAACCATTAGAAAGCAATTTGGGACCTAAAATTTTGGATGCTAAAGGATCCATTAAAAGGGCACTTTTCTATTTTAAAGTATCAGTGACACAATCATGAAAAGAGATTTTTAAAATAATGTGCACAGGCAGTTCAATTACTTTCTGAATTATGTCATAAAGCTGAGTCAAAATGTTATTAATTAATATCAGTAATAAAAAAAACAGAAAGTGAGCTTATTCTAATGAAATACTGTAGATTTCACATTAAAAAGTGACTGACAGGTCAAATTCTAAAAAAGAAACTGTAGATATCACCACAAAACTAGCAGATGTTTCTTGGGGTCATTTGTACAAAAACATAAGCATATGTTAAAGAAATCTGACACTATCATGGAATCAGTTGGTGTCTAAAATAATAGCAGCTCCTTATGGCAATATGGTAATATCCGTATCAAATGCACAACACATTATGTTGCAACAGTATGTGCAGACAAAAGAGCATCAGTGGCAGCAATAATGACCAGTGCTTTCATTAAGGTGAAAAAATAAAATTAGAAGGTTATATCCAGGGCATAATTTTATTTAACAGTAAACTGAACGTGATAGACAGTATGTTGAATTTTCCGAGTCTCCATTTAACTGATTTTATTGAGATTCTCATAAAGGCAGAACATTAACCAAATAAGAATACTAAAGTTTTTCTACGGGCCTCCAACACGGGTTTTCCTCAGTCTACACTAGAATACTGAAGATAGTTGTTATTTTCAAAGCTAATGATAATACTTGGTTAGTTTAGAATATGACCAAGAATTCTTCACTTCAAAATCAATGGTTTCAACCTGGTGTCCTATACTCAGTAAAGAAATAGGTAACTGCTGAATCTTTTTAATGTAAAGCAGCACATAATTTAGTAAGTGTATTATCAGCTTCAATCTCAGAAGTCTAAGATCCTCTAGAATATTCCTTGTTACTAGTCATATCACCCCGAAGTATACAATGTACACAACGAACGGATGCTAATTAAGTGTTAATGAACGAAGGTCTTTGAAAAGTCAAAATGAAAAGGCATTTCATAGCTTTACATTGTTGGGACTCATGTTGCGCTCTAGGAAATTTAGATTTGAAAAAGCACTTAGAATTTCAATGTACATTATCTTCCCATGCAGATGAATTGGATGCAAAGTGAGTCTGTATGCACCTAACAAAGTATTCAAGTACCAAGAAGATTTGAGTAAAAGAGGTTCCCCCATAAGATGTTTCCATGGCATGAAGCTCAATAACAGAGTAGGTTTGGTCCCCGTGTAAAACATTCAAACAGTATGGAAAATGATACATTTGTCTTCCATTCAGAAGCTAGGATATCAAGATATTTTTCCCCAAAATATGAAAAATGCTAATTCAAAGAAATGGAAATAATGATTTTTAGAGAAGGATGTATTTTTACCTTTTAAATGAGTGTATTATAAATAAATCTCATGACAAAAATGTATCCACATTATTTAGTTTAAATATTTAAATATTATCTAAAATAAGTGGGCTATGAATGGGACTTCAAAAATGCGTTATATTCACCAAGATTTCAACTGTAACAAGTTTTCATCTGCATAATGAAAACCACAACAAAACATACTATCTAGACTTTACACTTTCAGTACATGAAAACATGCCTAAAATATAAGGAAACCAGTACACTCTAACAGTTGTTCAATTTTATTGATCCTATTCTTCCTGCACAGATGGTCACTAGAAAATACTTTGAATTATGTGTTTGTAACATTTTGCTAAGCTTGAAAGTTTAATTTGGAACAAATATTATTTGCATTAGACAAAAAGATTTCATGAAATAAATGAATTTTTTTTAGTTTAAAATGATATAGAAACAGTTTTTATACATATAAAAATTGACATTTAAAATTATTTCACTTTTTTTTTATATTTCAATAATACCTAAACATTATGGTTGTACAAAGATCATAACTTTATTTACCAATTTTTAATGAATAGTGTTTTCTGAAAATAGCTTTAAACTCTTTTTTCCAAAGTAGCCCCAACCTAGTAAGAAAGGGCACAGAAGGAGAGCCCGAGGCTAATGGAAAACATAGATCTTAAACTTGATAGGGTTCAACTTATAATCCTTCAAGAGCAATTTCTCAAGCTTATGCATTTTTCAAGCTTTCCATTTCCCTTCTGTTTGGACATTTTGCTAGTCCTTGGCATATCTGATTCTTGGTAGAATACATTTTGAGTGAGATAATTCTTAGATTGGCAAAATAGGAAGCAATTTTAGCTGTGTCCACTATCCATTCCATTGTCCAAGCTAAAAATCTCAGCTTCACCATTGTTTCTTCCCTTTCCCTCAAACCCCACATCCTCCAGGTTCTATCTTTGACAATATCCCTTTGCACCTGGCCTCACCTCTCCTCTCCATTCTCCCTGCCAAATACACACCACCTCCTGGATCTTCTGGGGTACTGGCCACTGAAATTGACTCCATTTATAATCCATCCTACTCCCATGGTTGTCTTTCTAAAACCCAAACTCACTTACTTTAAAAAACAAAAACTTGATATCCTCTGACACTCGGACTTTGCCACCCTTTAGTCAACCATCAGTTTAAGATACCAACTTCCTGGCATGATATTCAAGGCCCTATGCAAACTACTGACTTACACAAAGGACTGTCATCTCCTCCCATTAACATACACTCTCCCCACAGGCTATGGTCTTATTTTCCACAAAGGTCAAACCATTCTTTCCTGATTTTTCCAAAATATTACTTTCTTATAATGGTTTCCTTATTCTTTTGTGCTGCCAACTCCTAATCATGCTTCAAGGCCCACATTCAAGTTTCCCCTCACACCCCTCTGCAGCTTTCCCTCACCTCCCCCCAGCCCACTCAGACAAAGTGATTTTCTCCTTTAACTACATTTCCTTGGTTCTTTATAATGCCTTGTAAGTAATACCACAATTGCACATAAAATAGACTACCTAGTTATTTTGCTGATAAGTCTCCCTGCAGATTGTGAATACTTTGAAGCAGAAATTGTGTCAAATTGATTGTAGCATCCCTGAAACCTATCAGATACCCTAGCACATAATAGTTGCTCCCTAATATTAGGAGGAATAAGCTAAAAAAGTGAATTATTTAAAGAGGAAAATACAAGTTAAAATTATGCCGAGATATCATTTCTTATCTCAGATCGGTTTTTTAAAACAAGGTCTGAAAATATACTCTTTTGAAGAAACTGCACAGAAACAGGTACCCTCATACAATGACAAAAGAAAAGCAAAACAGCACAATCCTTTTGAGGGAACTTGGAAATATTTAGCAAAATTATATAGGCAGAAAGTAGATGGGAAACCTCTGTACCTTTCACTCAATTTTGCTGTGAACCTAAAACTGCTCTAATAAGTAAGTCTATTTAAAAATTATATAGATATTTATTCTTTGCGTCAACAATCCCACTTCTAGGATTTTAGTAGTTTATTCCAAAATAAATTTTAGTAATTTATTCCAAAAATATACTTAAAAAAATACATGACAAGGTTTTTTTTGTTCACCACTATTTGCAATAGCAAAAATGACTGGAAACAACCCAAGTCTTCCTATAGAAAGATGGTTCAATAAACTATAGTACACAATAGATTACTGTGCAGATATGAAAAGAAATGATGACTCTCGCTATATACCTCTATCAAGTGATATACCAGGTATACTGTTAATTCAAAAAGAAATCAAAGCGCAAAAAGCATATATGGTACACTACCAAGCACTTAAGAAGATGGGTAGGGGTGAGGTAAGGATAATAATATATGTACATGTTCGCTATATAAGAATAAACCAAAAAAATTTAAAAGGCTTACCAATAATAGGAAGGAAGAAAAAGGGTAGAAGGGGCACAGATAAAAATTATACTTCCCAGAATATAGCTTGTTTAGCGGATTTGATTTTGGAACCATATAAATATTTTACATAATTACAAAACAAAATTGGATTAAAAAGAGCAATGCCCAAAAATAAAAGCAAAAATGAAACAAATAATTCTGCATATTGAGTTGGAGGCATAACATCACAGATAGGAATGATTCCAAGTGTCTTTAAGACATAGTAATTTGACTACACATAGCATATACTCTAAGTGGTATGCCCCTAAGAGCTACAGCAAAATATTACAGAATGATCTTAAATGGCTCTGATTAATTATATTATTGATGGTGGCATTGGTGTTGGTATTCTGTGATGTACATTTATTGCAGGATAAGGCAAATCAGTAATGATACTGTTGCAGTCAGAACACAGGATTTTAAGGGTAGGAGCAAGAAGACGAGGTAAAAACCTTTCAGTCTTGAACTTTTACTGGAAATAACAGCATGATTCCATGGTGCATTTTTTTCTTTAGGAACAAAAATACATACTTCCTAGCTCTGCTTTCAGAAAAACCTAGGAAACAGGACCATATAAGGGAAGTTCTAGCAATGAGCACACAGGTGCTCAAATTGTGGTCTCTAAATACCATTAGTCAATTTAAAAAATTAGGCTTCCTGGATGATAGGCATAAAATGTCCAAGATGAGCCTGGAATATCTTGCCATTCCAGAAAGCAAAGAAGCTAATAGAGACAGCTGAGAGAATGTCAAAAGGTCTCAGAAGTCAGCCTGAAGGGGTTCCCATTGGTCCAAAAATCCAGAATTGGGGCAGTTTGAGAATTAGTAAGAACAGTCATTGCTGTGAATTGAAATATATTTAATATATTTAAATAACTGAGCTCATAATGATAATAATAAACGTTATTGGTCACTGTGGCTGCTGTGATTTCCCCCTTGGAGAACTTGCTTTTCTGCTGCAATGAATGCAGTTGGCTGACAGCCTCCAGCTACTGGTGCCTTTAGGATCCACCTCAACTTCACTCTTCCCAGGCAGCCCCCAGTCTATGACTGAACACAACTAGATTTGGCCATTTCTGCCTAAGACAGGACTCCTAATGAGCAATCTTTTCTCCCAAGCTCTCACCATAGGTAAGCAAAGACTATCAGATAAGCACCATAGACTGAGGTTCTCCCTGACCCTGCCTGCTTCATCCCCTCTTTACAGGTGTCAGACTGGCATCACAGTCTGAAGGTTATCCCTCCCAACCTGCTTCCTGCCCCTTTTATCTTTCACAGACATTCGCCCCCAACAAACCTTTCATTTTCCTATGAAAAACTACAGTCCAGACAACCCAGTTTGTTCAGAAAATAAGTTATAAGGAAAAAATAAAAAACGGAGAGGAATCTGTGGATTCGAAGATATAAAAGACAGAGCAACCAACTGCAATATGGACCTTATTTAAACGTTGATTTATATAAAAAAGAGAAAGAAACAATCAGGAGACAATGAACACTAACTGAATACTTAAGGATACAGAGGATTATTTTAAATTGGAATAGCGGTATAGTGACTATACTGGGTATCAGATTGTGTACTCTATTTTTTTAATCCTTATCTCCTAGAGATACATGTAAGATGTTTATAGGTGCCATTATATGATGTCTAGGAATTGCTCCCAATTATTCCAGATAGAGGGAACTGGGTAGGGCATAGATGGAATAAGACTGGTCTTGAAAACTGTTTAAACTCAGCGTGTCACATAGAGCCTCACCACTCATTGGGTTGAACATGGAAGCTTATTATATTATTCTTTCTACATTTGGGTATGTTTGGTGTTTCCCACAATAAAAATATTGGGTTTAAAAAACTTTGTCTGTCCCATTTGGTCATTTACTCAGGAAGCAGAAGTGGCAAGAGAAGTGGAACACGCTCTCTACAGTGGAACTGTCATGAAGGCCTGAAAGAAGTCAGGTGATTTTGTTGTATTAAGGTTTATTATCTTGATTTACCCCTTAAATTATCATTTCTCATGTCAAATTTCATGTGCTATTTCTAGAGCAATATTAATAGTGGAGATGGTAGGCATTACTATCTAATTCTTATTCTAGATATGAAAATAAAACTTTTAATGTTTTACCATTAAAAAAAAAAAAGGTTTATTGTTTTGGTTTGGACCATGATGCTACACCGTCAGTAACTCGGACATCACACAGACTCTTGAAGGCATTAGGGAGAACTCTTTCTTACTGGACTGAGGAAACAGCATAACCTCCTGGGTACAGCGTAGACTCTGGAGTCAAGCTGCTTGTCTTGGAATCCCAGCAACTCCATTACTAGCATGACCTCGGACAAGGAAGGTCACCTCTGGGCCCTAGGAATAAAAATCCTATCTGGACTACATAGTCTTGTTGGGAAGATTAAACAAGATAAGACACTTAGCATAGGACCTGGCAGGGTAAATATCAATAAACGTTCACTATTTTCAGCCAAACACCGGACACCAATGCATAGCAGCAGCAGTAGTTTCCAGAACACTGTTTCCGATGAAAATCTTGGAATGTACATAGGAATTCCCCGATGCCAGCTGGTACATTATTTTAGACTTATCTGTAGGCTTACCATAAGTCCCTAGCACTACGCCAAATGTTTTTTAATGTACGCATACCTGCCCGCCTGCCTGTCTCTGGATTCTGGCATCCATTATACTAAGGGTCCTCGACTTCTGGTTCACATGCCAAAAGTCAGCAGAAGGTTTAATTTCCTTCAAACTTCCATTTCCCTCTCTACTTTCCCTTTTAACTCATCACTTACTGATCTTGGAAAACACAAGAGCATATAAAAAGCCATGGCTACCAAGAGTTTCTTCCCTTTGCCCACCACATACACGATCAGAACTCACTTGCTCAGCATACACTACCCCCATCACTGGCATAGTACTTCTAAAACTCGGGCAGGAATACAGTCATATGGAAGGAATTAGAGAGGCCTATGCTGAGGACTTTGATGATGTTTGTAGATTTGTCAATATTTGAAATGTAATCTAATAACCTAGTCAACTAATGGACTAGGCAGGATTAGCAATAAGGTTCAAAATGAGCATTCCAGTACTGAGATCACGATGAATTCTATATTCTATATCCCTGGCCCTTTAAACAAGGATGTAATTTCCCAAGTTACAGAGGGCACAAAAATGTCCAGTCTAGGCAATAGCATCCTCCTGTGTACCCAACCTATCTGTCGATCCCTATTATCTACTGCCGTGGCTCTTTGGTTTTTAGCTCCATCATGTTCAGACTTCCGCAGTTCACTTCAGGTCCTCCTGCTATGGCGGATCCCATCTGGATCAGCCTCTACCGACCTTGATCCAGTTTATCTGATTTGCAGTTTGTACGGCCCTTGCCTTCAATGCAAGTACCATTCCCCACTTCTAGGAGGATATTTTTGTGCCAGTTGCAGCCTCAAATACCCCCACGTGGAGGAGACCGAGAGGAAGGGGACACAAAAGTAGACCAGTTTTTAAAAGTGTTTGTCTTCAGATGGTGCCACATGGCTGTGGTATATTTATCAACAACACTGGGATGCAGACTTTCATGGGGTCAAGGTACGCAGGCTAGGACAGTTATTTCAAATTTACTATCCCTATAGTAAGAAACAGATTTTTTTGCCAAATTTTAGTTTAAATAAATCATGACCGTGAGGAATAAGGCTATGGTTTTAACAGACAAGACTTCAATTTTACTGTCAGCCAATTAATTCACAATAATAAGAGCATGTTTTTGTACTCACAAAGTATGTTAAAGGGTTCTGCCACTTGGGCATCTCTGGACTCAGTTGTTTTATCTTTAAATCGGCAGCTCTGATTATACGGTCATATCAGTTCTAAGTTGAGATTAATTACTGAAAACTGTACCTTACTATAACGATGCAAACCCATGCCTGGGAATAAAGGGAATAAACATTTTCAACGCTTCATGTGTCTATGCATTAGAGCTACGTTGTCCAACGCGATCGCCACTAGCTGCATATGGCTATTAAATTTATTAAAATTAAATAAAATTTAAAATTCAGTTCCTCGGTCACACTAGCCATATTTCAGGTCCTCAGGTGCCCCAAGTGGCTGGTGGCAACTGTATTGGACAGAGCGGATACAGAGCATTCCATTAGTGCAGAGAGTTTAAACAGCCATGCTTAGAGATTCATTCTATATTTTGTTTTCCTGTGTGGACCAATTTAAGAAAAAGCTAATTTTTATACAATATGAGCTTTATACAGTATTTATACAGTAGGATAACAGACCTGTCAAAGCATTTAAAAACTTTATAAACATTACATGCAGTTGCTTGGTAAGCTTGATTTTTTGTACCCAGCTTTTAAAAATTCCTTCAAATTTGACAGCTTAGGAATACACTAATAATTTTTTTAAAGAAGTATTTTTCTTCTTCATATGTAGACTGGTGAATCAAAGCATCATGTTTTACTGAGTAAGTAGTCCTTCAATAATTCACATGAGTAATGGGTCATTTTGGGATTTAACCCCTGCTTCCATTATTTCTGACCAACGGTTTACCGACAGATGTCTCACTTTGGATATACACAACAGAAGCCTGGGATCTGTTTCACGTACATCTGTTCCCAAACAGCTTAGGCAGATTAATACTTAGAATGCACCCAGCTCTGCTAAGTCCCATGTAATCACTAACTCTTGTTGTTTTAAAATTGATTGGTTTTTTTCTCATTTTCACATTTTTCCACATTACCTTTCACGTTGCAAAGTCTCCAGCAAATGAATGTCTATATAAACTTAAAGGACAAGAAAATCATGAACTCCCTTATAAAAGAAACACTTTCAAGACCTTATTTTGAAGCCCAGCTTTTTCAGATTTTTCTGGTTACTGCTCTAATTAAGCTGAGCTCAAAGTCGTGGTAGGAATAACCCTTTGAAAAAAACACAACATGAAATGGTGTAACCTGAGGTAGTGAGTCTAAGGATAATAAGAGAATTGTAAACCATAACTAAGACTTGAAACCTTCACCGTATTTTAAAAAATATTTAAAACATAACATTCTCATGCTAATCAAACATATTGTAAGATCCTTGCCCTGAAATTTAATAAGAGGGTACAGGAAATGAAATTGAAGAAAGGATAAGCTAGTCCTTTTGTCCATCATGAAAAATCTGCTCATGACTAGCCTTATCCCACTATTTTCTATCAGAAAGTGGTTTCTTCCTTTCCAATGACAGAACCTGTGCTGAGGTGACTGCCCACCTCTCATTATTGTGTCTTGAAGCTAGGGAAGGGAAGCAAGAAACTTGGCCCGTAATTCCCATGCGGTTCTTCTAATTAGAAATTCATTAGGGCTGTGAAGCTTTGGTGTAAAATACAAGTCTTCCACACACACCTGGCAGCTGATCATTAAAACTTTACTCAGGTTTATTATGATGTCCTAACACCAAAAGTCTATAAAAATAGGTATTTTCTTTAAAATGCAACTTCACAGAGTTGATGGTTCTTAGAGATCATATAATGATCTATAAATGCCTCATTTTGCAGAGAATAAACTGTCACTCAGAGCAGTTAAATGACTTGCCTTAAGTCAGTTACACCCGTTAGTTGTAGACAAGACCTCAGGCCCCTTGGTGCCCACTCCTGAAACCCTTCCTACACCAGATGGGAGATTACAGACAGCTGGAGCGGGGAGCCTGTAAAGGATCCTGTAGTGCTTTTCATACTTCAAGGTGCTATTCATTAGTAAATGATAAAGGTGCCCAGTGTGAGATAACAGAGATTTGTGGGCACTTGGCATTCCAGTCATAGAGATCCCTATATTAATCATTCTTAAGTGTACTAAAATATGAGCTTAACATAGACTAATGCTATGCATTACTGACTCTCCTTTTCCTTTATGGGAAAATCTCATAACCAGGCCTCACAGTACAGTAAGCAGATTCTGCATTGGGGATACACAAAAATGCTTGTACCTTCTGCTTCCATCTAACGTTTCAAATAGAAGTTTACCACTGGGTAAGCGCACGTTCCTAGAAGTCTGTCCTCGGTTGAGATTTAGAACAATGCCAACAGGCCATCAGTGATAATTTTGAAAATGTTGAACTCTGAAAATATCTGATCCAGTAACAAGCTAAGGGCTAAATGACAAAATACACATATTGGTCTATGGCATCTGCCCATACCCCCCTTTCTGAGTCTCTTCTCAATTTTTGACACCTTACGCCTGGTCCCAGGCACCATGTAGGGGGCTAACAACACTGTGGCCTGCTCTGCCTAGACAGGGTCCCAGGACCCAGACGTGCCTGACCTTTCTCATTTGGCCTTAAAATCCTCATCTGACCCCTCTCCTATTTCTTCACGGTTTTGCTCTTTCCTAGAGCACAGAGAGCTAACTTGGTAATTAACATGAATAAACTCATACGATTCCACAAGTAAAATGACTGTAATTTGAGATTCCAATAGAAAGATCATTAGGCACCATAGCAGGCAATAATGAAGATATTTTCTGAATGGATGATGCCCTTTTGTGTATACAGTTTGCTTACAGATGTGACATACTGGTCAATCTATGCCCTGGTCATAGATTGTTTTCTTTTTCCATCTTTACAGCTGAGCAAGAAAGAACCTTCTCACCACGATGCTAACAACGGAGAAGTAGGCCAACATTAGCTGAAGAATGTTTTGTAGAAAGAGTTCTAATGCTTTAACAAAAGGGGAGGGGGATACTCTTACAGGTGATGAGAAGTCACTATTAAGTAGCAGTGTAGTAATCAGATTATAATGCCAAGGACAAAACTAAAGTTCATGAGACCAGTTAACAAATTCATTCATGTAACAAATGTTTATGTCAGGCACTCTTCAAAGCGCTGAGAGTAAACAAAACAGATGTCCTGAACATCTTCCCTCTTCTCATGTAGATCCCGTCTCTGGGAGCTACACCATCAGTTCCCCCCAGTTCTCAAGCCTTCAGATTTGGTCTGAATTATACAACCAGCTTTCCTGGTTCTTCACTTTGCAGATGGCATAGAGTAGCATATCTCAGCCTCCATAATCCCATCATCTCCAATTCCCATAATAAATCTCCTCAAATATATATTGTACTGTGTATTTTTCTCAAGGTTCTATTTCTCTGGAGAATCCTACTACATGTCATTATAAATAAGCCAAAACCCATAGAATGCAGAACACCAAGAGTGAACCCTAATGTAAACTATGGACTCCGGATGATAATGATGTGTCAATGTTCATCAGTTTTAACAAAGGTACCACCTTGGTGGGAAATATTTATAATGGGGGAGGCTATGCATGTGTGGGGAGCAGAGGGTATGTGCACTTTCTGCTTAATTTTGCTGTGAACCTAAAACTGCTCTAAAAATAAAGCCTATTTAAAAAAAAAAAAAAACAGCTACTAAGGCACTATGAGGTTTAAAAACTGAGTGGTCTTGGAAACATCTCATATGATCTAATAATGCCCAGCAATCCGACCCCACCCCTACCCTTTCCTGGAAGATCCAGGCACTGGCCAAGGAGTAACAGACGTGGTCTCCTCCACTACATCCTCCCACACCACGTCCTCCCAAGTATGGCAACCTTAATGTAGTTTTTCCTCCATTTTCTGGACCAATTTCATTTGTCTTTCACCACACACATCCAAGCTAATTCCACATCAGAGAGTATTTCTCACATTTAAACATCTCTCTCAATATCTCCTTTTCTTTTCCCACTCTTATTATTCTACTAAGTAAAACATCTCTTGGTTTCTTCTACAAATAGAAGTGCTTACTAAGGTGCTAGGCTTCTGGACCTCCAATTTTCGGGGCCCAAAGTGGTTTGCATACTAGGTGTTAGTTACAAAGAAAGGGTGGTATATCTAAATGAAGGAAAAGAAAACCAAAGTGTTTTAGGTCAAAATTAAAGATCAACACTTGCAACCTTTAGAGTTATAACTGTCGGGATGTCTTTTTAAACTCTACAGCCAGGAATGCTAATTAAGCCTATTTTTCCTCCATCACCGCTCAGTATATAAAAGAGCATTTCTTGTTTTCATGCCATTATTTGACTTTTCGTGTACCAGTATTGCAACACTGATTTGAATACCTCTCGTTGCACAATGTCTCATTTTATTCCTATAGTATTTCAGCTTCATTGTAGGTTAAATCGACTCTTGCAGGCCAATTTAAACTCTAATGGTAAACTTCTATGTCCCCAAATTCAAACAGACTTAAAAACTAAACAGAATAACTCTATGTCCATATCCCTAGCTTTTAACTCAAAGGTTCTAGAAAATACTCCACACCTTGGTTTTCAACACACCTGAAAACATTTTTAATTAAAGTCAAAGGCAGTTTTAGTTAAGTGGGCCAGCAGGACACCTGCAGCAGAAGCAGAATTCCCACTCAGAACCAGCACTGGGTCCCTGACTAGTCTGTTTTGCTAGATTTTTGTACACGAAACTTGAAAACAGTGACATTTTTCTATTCTTTAAGGTAAACAGCGCATTGTGTCTTGTTTTCCAACAGGGGAAGGCATTTTTAAAAATTTCATAAGTTAGCATTTAGAGGGGACGTGTACCACATCCCAAGGTTTTCCCCTTAATCATCTCTAAGACTTGAAATAGTTCTATTGTACAGAATCATAACACTTTCTAAATAAAGGTTTAGGTCAAAAGGCAAATGCACGTAAACAACAAGATGATTCTAAAGTCATTATTAAACACCAAAAGTTTCTAGACTGACTTTTAGACTTGATTCTAGACAATGGCAAGGAATGTGAGGGATGGAAAAGTCCAGAGAGACCAAAAGTTGGGGTGAAACTTTCAGAAGTCAGTAAAATGAGAGTTGGATTCGGAACCCACGTGTAGGTATAGTCGGTAAAATGCTTATACTTTCAGCGTTACCGTCAGAAGTTGACGGAGTAAAACTTCAACTTGGAGGGGAGGAGTAAGTGACCTTCCCGCATCTGGAAAACACCTCCCCTTGCGGGGCTCAATTCTTTTTTCGGAGTCACAGAGCAGAAGCGGAGTGTGACGCAGGTCCCGGGATGGCACCCCAGGCGGAAAGCCAGCTGGGAGGGGACAGGTAGCGGGAGGCCCCTGGGGGCGGCTCGGGTTCTCCCCCCCTGTCGGGAGGGAGGAGGCGGCGGCTTCTGGACGCGGTAGCCCGCTGTGGCAGAGGCGGAGCTTGCGGAGGGCGGAGGGACGGCGCCGGGAGGAGGGTGTGGGGCCGGGGGAGCGAGGAGGCGCAGCGGGGGGCGGGGCGCGAAGGCGCCGCGGGGGGGCGGGCGAAGGCGCCGCGGGGGGCGAAGGCGCCAGGACCTTCTAATTGGGACCACTCACCTGTGGGGCGCTCGGGCTGGATGGGCTGCCACCTCAGGGCCCGCTCGCTCAGCACCACGTCGCAGCTGTCCCTCCCGATCTCGAAGATGCCCCGGAGCAGAATCAGCTCGGCCGCCGCCTCCGGCTGCTGCCCGGACGCCCACAGCACCGAGGGCACGGCGTCCGCCGCCGGGGGCGCCTCCTCCTCCCGGCAGCCCTCCAGGGCGCTCACCCGGCCGCCGCGCCTCCCCCGGGGCATGGTGGAGCCACCGGCTGGGGCTGAGCCAGGGGTCCGGGGAGGCCTTTGGGGGAGGAGGTGGAGACCGCGTCAGCCGCGGCTCTGGCTGCGTCCGGCGCTGCCGCAGCAACCGCACGCGGGGCAGAGACCCAAGAGAGAGGCGGGGCGCGCAGGCGGAGCCGCCCTGACCTAGTCCAGCACCTTGGCCCGCCAGCCTCCTGCCTCTGCCACTCACTACAAAAAGACCCCAGTCCAGGAAGAGGAATAAGTGGCTCTCTCCACCTAGTCCCTACAGTGGCTTGAGATTCTGCGCACTGCGTTACCCGCCAAAATATAGGCCAGCGCTTCTCAAACACTGACTTGCATACTCACCCCTGGGCATCTTGTTAGAATGCAGATTCTCATTGAACAAATCTGGGGTGAGGCCCCCGACACTTGTTTCTAGGAAGCTCCCAGGTAATGCCGCTGATCCTCAGAACGCACTTTGATTTGCAAGGGTATAACCCTCTGTTTTTCCACTTCTTTCCAGCGGGCTTTCCTGGAGCGCAGAGGTCGTGCTTTATAACCTTGCTTGCGTGCCCCCAACAGTTAGCTGATCTATATGCAGCTGGTAATAGAGAACTCAGTTCCCAAAAGCTCTGAGAGGAAGCCAAAGACTAGTCCCTGGTTTACATAGACAAATTTTCGTTCTGACAAATTTAATGTTAAAGGAAGGTGCCTCCATGCTGTAAGTATTAAGGGTCCTACTTTCCCCCAAGATATCTCCTCTGCAGTCTTGTCTCTACCTGGATCTGACCTTCCCTGGAGAGAGATCACAAGAAGCAAGGCTTGTTCTCCTTAAGGCTAATGCAGCGTTACCTGGAAATGGAGAGAGCCCGGGCTGGGGCGGGCGTGGTGGGGGGGGGGGGTGGTCAATCCTTCACTTTCTCGCGATAGCTGAGATTCATGAAATTAGCTGTTAATTTGGAAAGCACAGAGTCTGGAGGCCAATGGTTCTCAATCCCATTAGAGTTACCTGGGGAGTTTGTTTATAAGCCAGATGCCCAGGCTACACTCAAAGACAATGCAATTGGAATCTCTGGGGGATGGGACCAGACTTCAGGAGTTTTTAAAGCTCTCCAGGTGATTGCAATGTTCAGCCAGAACCGAGTGTCGCTGCTTTAAGCAGTGTATTAACAGGGAGCTGACAAGTTGTGAAAGTGAGTTCTCTGGAGGAGGAGCCAGAGTGGGAAGTAAATCAGCAGGCTTATTTTTTATATACATAAGGCCAGAATAATTGTATTGAGAAAAAGTTAGGGAGAGGAAATAAAATTCATAGAGTTGTGAATCGAGTTCCACTATGCTAGTGCCTAACCAGTGACTTCTGATAGGTAACCACTTCTCTTTCTGTCCTCACCCCTCGTCACACTGCAAAGTCAGACAGAAGAGCTAATGGTAGCAGGAGCATCTCAAGGGTCTCTGCTCAAACTTAGATTTCAAAAAACCGAGGAAGGAGACCACAGACCTAGCCAAATCCCTTTCAGACATAAAGCGCCTGTGTGCCAGTTAAGCTAGGACTCTTACTGTTTAATGCTCTGAAAACAAATACCCAAGCTTCCAGGTGAAGTGGGGAAGAGCCTCAGTGTGATCTGATTGCAGCGAGCTGTTTCTTGGAGCAGAAGTGCAGCTGCTGTTAAACCCCACACAGGCTTCAGGTGGCTCAGCTCAGCAGTCATTAGAGGGGAAGGCTGGTGCCCTCCGCAGAATGAGTTGCAGTTCTGGAGTCAGCATCTTGTATTCACAGCTGTCAGGCAATCAACACAATTAGAGCTCGTTGGCATTTTAAAAGCTCACTGAAAGCCAGGGCAGATAGGCCAAGGCAGTGGCTACTTCTTAGGACCTTTGCAAGGGGCAAGTTGCCATTTTTCAAGCTTCAGTCAAGCCAGGCAGCCAAAAACATTGGCTTTGGCTTTCTTGAAGATGAAAGTACTGGCTATGTTCCATTCTTTCCCTTTGATGATCTGTTCTCTTCCAGGGCTCTAAAGGTTGCAGTGCCCTGGAGCTCTAGCCACAGGATCCATCTACACGAGCATCAGTGCCATGGCTTTACATACTATTCAGGGCTCCTCCGGTGATGTCATCAGCCCCAATCAGTCCCCTGAACTTCAGACACTATGTCCAGCTGCCCCCCTGACATTGCTAGTTGGCTGTCCAACAATCATCCGAAACATAACATCTAAAACCAAACTCGGGATTTTCTATCGCAAACCTGTTCCTCCCAGAATGTTGCAAATCTCAGCAAATAGTGTCATCAAAATCCTTGACATCATCCTCATTTCCTTTCTCTGTAATGAGAAAAAAGAAAAATTCATGACATATTTAATGTCTGCATGTCAATCTATATTTTGGGTGAAGTGAGCTTAAGTTGCATCCATCTCTCAGTCATTTCTGATGCTAAATGAGCACATTGTCAAGCGGTCTGCTTCCCTCTCATGCTGAATGGAGATTTTGTCAGAATGTTCCTGCAACTCGGGCTCCTACTGCCTAAAAGGTAGAGGGTCATATATCCCTACAAGAATTACAGAGAAGAGAGAAAAAATTGTAGAATCCCACCAAGTCAGAATATGACATCTTCTTCATATGCCAGTTTTTTGCACTCACATTGAAACTCTGTTTAAAATGAATTGCTCAGCTGTGTTTTAGGACACATCTCAAAGGATTATGGGATGACAATGACCATGTAACCTCTAGCTTCTCAATAAACAATAACAATAAGTAACAGAGGAAAGAAGAATAGGCACTTCTTTCCTTTCCCTCAAGTTTTTAAAGCCCCATTTACAGGTAGGTACTGATATTCATCAACTTGGAGCAATTTGAAATGTATTTCAACCAAATAGAGAGCTTGAAACATTCTCACAGTATCTGCTAGCAACACTGTAGTGCAGAATCTTAAGTTAGGTATAACCAGATACGCAAATAAAACAGACAATTTAAATCAGAAACATATTCTCATTTTCTAGAGCTCGCACTATTATAACTGTGAAAAAGGCATTATACCGAGGAGGCAACATCTCTTCCCACTGTTGAAAACAGCCCACTGCTTTCAGACCTCTTACCCACAGGCACCAAAGAGTTTGGCACTGGGTTCAGTCTTTGATTATTACATCATTTTCTGTCACCATTTTGGGCATGTCAGTGTCCTAGTCCCAAATTTGCATGACAGCCTCACCCCAACAATCTATGGTGTCCTCTGTTGCAGGCTTCCATTCTTAGGACATCCTCTGGACCTTGTAGAACTTCTTGAATGCTTAAACTCAAAAAGCACTCTTTCAGAACGCAGACTCTTGTTCTTTTCAAACTTGGATATGCTTAAGAATCTTTAGTTTGTTTTAAATGTAAATTCCCAGTCTTTACCCCCCCACTGATGCTCTGAGATTTTGAATCTGTAACTGAACTCTTCCTAGAAATATGTGTTTTAAACAGGTACAACAGGTCATTCTGTATGTTTTTGACAACATGCACAACACTTTGACAATCAGTGAGCAGATCCTTCCTCTTTGTCCTGCTCTTGTCCCCTGCCGTTTTACCACAAGGCTTGTCCATGTGTCTATCATTTATAAGTAATGGAATATCCAGCTAAAAGTGTTTCAAAATACAATTTTATTTCTCATGTAAACAGAGTTCTGGAGTCAGGCTGTTCTGGGTTGGCCTTTAAGAAATTGAGGGCTTTTTAACAAATGGGACCTAAGCGAACTTATAAACTTTTGCACAGCAAAGGAAACCATAAGCAAAACAGAAGGACAACCCACAGAATGGGAGAAAATATTTGTAAACAATGCAGTGGATAAGGGCTTAATCTCCAAAATATACAAACAGCTCATACAGCTCAATATCAAAAAAACAAACAACCCAATCCAAAAATGGGCAGAAGACCTAAATAGACATTCCTCCGAAGAGGACACACATATGGCTACAGGCACATGAAAAGATGTTCAACATAGCTAATTATTAGAGAAATGCAAATCAAAACTACAATGAGCTATCTATCACCTCACACCAGTCAGAATGGCCATCATCAAAAAGTCTACAAATAATAAATGCTAGAAGCGGTGTGGAGAAAAGGGAACCTTCCTACACTGTTGGTGGGAATGTAACTTGGTGCAGCCACTATGGAAAACAGTATGGAGGTTCCTTAAAAAACTAAAAATAAGAGTTGCCATAGATTCCCACAATCCCACTCCTGGGCATATATCCAGAAAAGACAAAAACTCTAATTTGAAAAGATACATGCACCCCAACATTCATAGCGGCACTATTTACAATAGCCAAGACATGGAAGCAACCTAAATGTCCATGGACAGATGAATGGATAAAGAAGATGTGACATATACATACAATGGAATATTAGCCATAAAAAAAATGAAAAAACGCCATTTGCAGCAATATGGATGGACCTAGAGATTACCTTACTAGTGAAGTAAGTCAGACAGAGAAAGACAAATATGATATCACTTATGTGTGGAATCTAAAAAAAAATACAAACAAACTTATTTACAAAACAGAAACAGACTCACAGACATAGAAAACAAACTTATGGTTACCAAAGAGGAAAGGGGGTGGGGAGGGATAAATTAGGAGTTTGGGATTAACAGATGTACACTACTATATATAAAATAGATAAATAACAAAGATTTACTGTATAGTACGGGAACTGTATTCAATATCTTGTAATAACCTATCATGGAAAAGAATCTGAAAAGGCTTACTTTGTTGTACACCTGAAACTAACACAATATTATAAATTGTTTTTTTAAATTGAAACTATATTTCAATTTTAAAAAACAACAAAAAAGAAATCAGGGGCTTTTCAACTTTCTATTTTGCTATCCCCAGTTATCAACAAGGACCCCACTGGTGTCTCCCAGATGGCTGCATGGTCCCTAATCATATATCATCTCCCCAAAATGTCCAAAAGCAAGTACAGAAGTGGCAAGGGCAGTTTCTATCTGTGCACTTCTATTTCTATCAGGGAAGACCATGTTTTCCAAAATTCCACCCAACAGATTTTCCTCTCAGGTCCCATTGACTAGAATCGGGCAATATGCCTGTGCTCTAGCTTCCAGGGAGCCTCAGGACAGTGTCTTCAGCCTGGAAGAAGTTGTGGATGACTATTGGTTAAGCAACTAACAGTGTCATATCTTCCTTTTCTTCCAGGCTATATCATTTATGCCTAACAAGACACACACCCCCAACTTATTGACTTAAAGCAATGATTATTTTTTCTTGTGATTCTGCGAGTTGGCTGAGCTCAGCTGGGTAGGTCTTCTCCTCCATGGAGTATCAACTGGATGCACCTGCATTTAGCTGGAAGCTCAGCTGGGGCTGAAACATCCAAGATGGCTTCAGTCACGTGTCTGACATCTCAAGCTGAGATGGCTGGAATGGCTGGAGCCTAGCCGGGCCTATCTCTTTACATTTGGCTTCTCATTATTTGATTGTGTTGCCTGAGCTTTTTAAAATGGGGGTGAATCCCACAAAAGCAAAAGCGGAAGCGTCCAGGTCTTTTAAAGCCTAGACCTGGAACTGACATAGCATCACTTTTGCCACTTGCTATCAGTCAAAGCCAGTCACAAAGAGAAAGGGAAATAGAGTACGCCACTTGGTGAGAGGAGCAGCAGTCACATTGAAAAGGGTACATATATGGGGGCAGAAGTCACCTTAGCTGATAGCCCAACATAGTCCTCCCTCTGGCCACAATGGTTAACATCCCTCCCATATATAAAATACACTCACTCCCTTTCAAGACTGCTCAAAATCTCACCTTAGTACAAAATCAAAGTCCAGAATCTCATATATGAGGTTCTTTGGGTGTGCTTCTCTTATTCTAGGAAACTGTGAACTAAGAATATGTTATCTCCCCACACACATCAACATACAATGATGAGACAGGCAGAGGATAACCACAATAGATGCTCAAAAAGTGGGAGGGGGGAACCAGAAAACACATCACCGTCACTGGTCCATAGCAATTCTGAAATCCAAGCAGATGTGTGTTACTAGTTCCCCATACTCTGAGAAAGAGAATGTTCCTTATCTTTCACCCAGTTCTGCTCCTTAGGAGTGGTCCCCTAATTAATTGTTCTCAGCAGCTCTTAGCTCCAGCCTCCGGGCTTTTGGTTCTGCCCTCCATACCATCTTTCTTTTCAGTAAGAAATGGTCTGTGATGGCACCTGAGTAATTTTTCAGCCTTTTTCTATCCATAAAAATTTGGAGGTCCAGAGGCTTATTTTAATTTGGACTGTTTCTGTGTCTTTTAGTCTAAGTGGATATAACTCCTTTAGTTATACTTTGACACAAAGTATTTCTTTTACACAAAGAAGACTTTGTGAACTTTATGTATTGATAGTTCACACATATATATATATATATATATATATATATATATATATATATGTAAAATCATATTAGGTCATATCATACAAAAGCCATTCCCACAAATCTCTTCAAGATTGGCCCCTCTGTATTTTGGACTCCAAGTCAGGGTATTAGGGCATAATGTTCCTAATGTTCTTAGAAGTACTTTTGTCCAGGTAAATTGTGTCTTCTAACTACATCCTTGATTAGGGCTTGACCTAAGAGCGTGTTTAACTGGAAGCAGCCTACATTTCATCTTTGCTTTGAGGCCATTTTTTGCTTTGGAATTGTTGTGTCTTTTTTTTTTGCCAGAGTATCTGTCTTGGGCCATCTTTAGTTCCTCTAAATTATGCTGGCTTATTACTCCTTTGTAAAACCCTAAAAGAAGCCAATCATCACTTACGATATTCTGCCAAAAATCTCCTTAGCCAGATTCACAAATTTATTTGGTGCTTTCTATCTAACAAGCCATTGCAAGATTGTTGGGGCCATCTTTGTGCATCTACCAGGTGGATTCACTCTTTGCTTCCCAGGCCCCATGGTGCACCACTTCAACTTCTCTCTTAACAGCACTCCCACTTCGTTTATCCAAATGCCATAAAATCCTGCAACTATCTTCTGTTTCCACTCTGAAGTGTGGGCTGTTGAGAGATTTCCACTGAAGCATGTGGGTTAAGGGCTACTACAAACTACTACAGTATTACAGTCTCCAAACTTTGCTTGGCTCTGAGTCCTGCTATGCTACTATTGATTAGTCTTGATGGAGCGTATTCTCCTTATTCCTGGAGAGGCTATTTTAAACCTTCAGTTTTCTCATTCAACTCCCTCTCACTTAGCGTGTCATCATGCCTCCATCTTCACATGAAAGAACCTGGTGAGAATAAACTCCCACTACTTTCTAATCCTTACTCCTGAAATTCTCTTTCTCTACCCTGACTCCTATCACTAGAAAGAAGTATCTCTCCTGTCCCAAGGAATTGCCTGTGTTCCAGATCTTCTACCCTCCACTCTGCCCAACAACTTCCTCTATCAAACATACCCATATCTCACATCTTACTGAATTTCACCTTCACTATATACACAGTTTTCTCCATCTTTCTGTATAAAAAAGACCAAGCAACAACAAAATCACAGTCTCTTTTGTATCAGGCGATTCTCCTTATGTGACAGAAAACCCAACTCAAACTGGCTTAAAAAAATGAAACCTAATTAGAGAGGTGGGGTAGCTTATGAAGAGAATAATACAAATAACACAGTGCAAGAACCAGTTCCTCTCCCCTTCCTCACTCTGCCTTCTGTAGTGTATCACTCTCTGCTTGACATGTACCCTTCTACTCCACTCTTCTCTTTCTTCCCAAGAGCCAAATGGCTGCCACATTCCAGACCTCTAATCCACGTACCACATTTGTCAGAAGAGGAGCCCATATCTCTGTTGCTACTTCCCACATAAACCAGGGAAGCCTCTCTCTTCCAGTCACAGTAAACTCTCCTTGCATGTCATTTTTTCTTAATAAGGTAACATCTTTATCAGTCAGCAGAGACAGAGTTCTGATGTGGTTTGAAAAAACTCAGTGACTTAAAACAATAAAAGTTTATTTCTTACTGATGTCTGCGTGAGTAACGGTGAGCAGGAAACTAAAACAAGAATAAGCACAAGAGACACGAGTACCAACTGTTCAAAAACAAAAAGAAAAAAAGTTAAAAACAAGATAGTGTCCCAAATCTACGTAAACTAAAACTTCTGATTAATTAAATACCTTCAGAAGAAACAATCACTAACTGGTATTTTGAGCAGTCAAAACAGTCAAATAATGAGATGTATAGCCCTATATAACTAAGGTTGGCATCTTAGCCCCTGGGTTTTAGGTTCACAGAAAGAGTCCTGGCTCAAGGCCCTATATAACCTAGAAGAGACAGAGCTTTTAGAAGTCATGGTACTTACATTCACTTGGATCACAATCATTTTTTTAATTATGTAATTTTACACATCATAAAATTGTGTGTTGAATGCGTGTTTGTGAAACCAAGGAAAATGCTATGTTTGTTTTTTCAGAGGTCTATTTATTAGTATACATATTGCGCCACATAGGGAATAAATATGGCATATTCACATGAAGAATTAATAACAGTCTATAGCCTACGCTTTTTGTGAATTCTATAATCAGGCTTTTAAACAAAATCACCCTTAGTTTATTGGCTGTGTCTATTCACACTTCACTAAATCTGGATGTCAGTTTAAGTTAATTCACAAGAATAAAAACCAATAAAATTTTACATAATTCAGATGCCTATTAAATAGCTATAATTTGTCAGCTTGTTTAAATATCAAACCTGGTACTAACTAAAATATGCTGGTAGTTATATACAACATTATGTCACTAAAACTTCATGGTAATATTTTTATAAGATTTTAAACGAACACTTTTATATTTACATGTATTTAACATATCTATTCATTGTCAACTTATGTATTAGTTTCTGAGGACCGCCATAACAAATCACAAACAGGGTGGCTTAAAACAACAGAAATGTATTGTTCACAGTTCTGGAGACCAGAAGTCCAAAATCAAGGTGTCTGCAGAGTTGGTTCCCTCTTGGGGTCTCAGAGGGAAAATCTGTTCCGTGCCTTTTTCATAGATTCTGGTGGTTGCTGGCAATTTTTACAGTCCCTTGGCATATAGACCTGTCACTCTGATCTCTGCCCACATCTTTATTCTCCCCTTGTGTTGTCTGCATGTGTGCACGTTCTGTCCTCTCCTTATAAGGACAACTCTAATCCCGTATGACCTCATCTTAATTTACATCTTACATCTTAAGATATATTATTTGGACACTATTCCAGGTAGGATCACATTCTGAGGTTCTGACTGGACATGAATTTTAGGGAGTGGGGGGAAGGCACTATTGAACTCAGTACAGCATATATATTTTTTTTCCTTGAAAATATATTTTAAGTAAGATAAATGCGTTGTTAGTTAATTAAACAAAAATGAAATTTTGGGAAGCAAAATATCTCTTAACATTTGTTATATGCTGATCAGAGTCAAGGAAACATTAAAATAGAGTTTCTTTATCCAAAAATCATATGTTGGGATTTAAAAATATCTAAATAAGTAGCCTTGCCCTGTGTTAACTAAGAAATCCTTTCAGAAAAAAAAAATTTAATAAATATCCCTACTTAGATTCTAGTTATAACTTACATGCAGTTTTTACTACTGTTTATTGTGTACTTAATCATTGGCTGAAATAAAGATTATTCAGTTATCTGGCAATGACAAGTGAGATTATCGCAAGTCTCCTTTTTAGAATTCTACTACTTTTTCTGCTCAATTCTTGGATAGGAACAATTCATGGACACACACTTGCAACCTACCGCAGATTATAAATTTATAATTCCCTGCTATGAGTAGACAAGCACTGCAATCAGTGGCACTGGGGGTAATGAATTAACAGTTCTCTTAATCATGGTCATATCCTTTCATGGATGTCATAACTGACATCATCCAGAGAGAACACTAAAGAAATCTTACTGATGTGCTAAGTTTATACAATGAACATTTTGAAGTAGATATTATAGTTAGGTAATTCAGCAACATTTATCTCAACCAATAACAAATTCTGTATATAAATATGATAACTTTAAAGAACACTAGTTATTCTTCAGTTTTCAGTGATTTTATACTAAATCACCTTCCAAGAATATTGATTCTTCCAATGTTTCTATTCCCTAAACAGCTCTCCTAACAATTCACGTGTAGGGCCAAAGTGAATACCTGATGTCACTAAAAATAGTAACTCTATGTTCTTCTTTATTTGTGCTGTATTGACAAGGAAGATCATATTCCCCGTAAACTTATCACATTTCTATTCTATTTGATGTGTTGGAGGAAGATGAATTTAACAACTGTTGTGACTATCAAGTACTCTCTTTCACATTGTGGATTTCTATTTCATTGCCATCATCTAGCTATATGTAGCCTATTTTTACCTTTTAATTTGTCAAATGCTACTCAAATTCTCAAACTTATTGCTGGAGTACATAGTCATGATGGATTAGATTCTGATCTGCTGTAATCTCAACTCCTCAAGGATGATAAGGAAGTTTGGTACAATTTTACATAACAAAACCAGAACTCTTGCTGAAAGAATGATGAACAGAAAGGGAAAAGGTAGCATGCTCTGAGTTCTTAATGAGTGTACAAAAAAAATGGCATGGTCTGGAAAGAGCCTATAACATTTTAGTTCTTCTCTTATTCAAATTCCAAATTATATCTAACCAATTGATATCAATAAAAAGAAAAGATGACTGGTAACACATGATTACTGATGCTCAGGGGTGCGGGGAGGGGAGTTTGGTACCATGGTGTCACAGGAAATTAATTTCGATTGTTGTCTTTTTATAGAATTAATGCTTATAACGTTCACTGGGCTGAGAATCATTTGTGGCCCTCTCCATTCTCCATACTTGACTTGTAGCATAGTGGTTAAGGAACAGGCTTTGGTATCAGATTAGTATGATTTGATTCCTTTAGAATATCCATACTTATTGAGGACCTGTAGGTCTTCTAAGCACCAGAGAAACAGCAACAAACAAAATAGATAAGGTTCCTGTTCTTGTGAAGCCCACATTCTACTGAGGGAGGTAGATAATTTAAAAATAAACAAAACAAATAAATAAGCAAGATAACGTCAGATAGATAAATGCTCTGAAAAACAGGAGGGAACGTATAATAATGATTCTGGTGAGGTTTAAGGTGGTCGCTACTTTAGATCGGAATCAGGAAAATCTTGAGGAACGTTGCTTTTGAATTAGAACCTGAATGAAGAAAGGAAACCAGTAATGAAGTATCTAGGTATCCCAGCTTCCTGAAGTTTCTCCATCTGTAAAATAAGGCACAGGGCTGCTCTGATGATAGAATGTGGGAATGAATGAAAAAAACTTAGCAATAACCTAGTAAGTGTGTGAAGCCTTCCTTGTGGCTGGCTGTCCTTATGACATCAAAGCATAGAGCAGGGTTTGTTTTAACCTTGTTAACAGCAAAGTAAGTTACCAAGTTACCTCAAGTATGTGAGGTTAAACTTATTCTCTCATCTCTAGATGTCATTTCACAATCCATCCCTCTGGATTAGTCCATACCTGGGGATCCATAAATATGGTTACTCTCACTATCCATCTACCTCTAAGTTAGCTGGGCAAATAGCACAATAATGTTTAGATGGCCAAATCCACATTTAATGCATCTTAAGATTTAGTCCAGGATTAACATAATACTCTGCATTTTAAGATATTTTAAGGTTAGCAATTTAAACAGAAGTCCCCAGAGGCTGTGGCCTTGTCTTGTTGATGCCACTAGTTTGGTTACACAGCTAATTCCATCAGAGCCATTGAACCAAGTGTTAGTGTGTGTGAAGAGAGTCCATGAGTCAATTGCCAGCACAGAATTCTTCCTGACATAGGAAGGCAGATGATCTCAACTTTTGAGTGTATACAGTGCAGATTTCTAGCTGAATGGTTCTTGACAATAGTGTCCTCTGTAACATAATGCCTGGCCAGGAGCCAGTGATTATGCCACCATACAAATCACCGTGCATCTGACGCCAGAACGCCTCTGTGCGTGGTAACAACAAGAGTTCTCAGTCCTGGTGTTCCACAAGATGTTGCATTGGCTCTTTTATTCTTTATCAGACCCTGGAATTAAAGATTTTATTTAGATGGTTTTCAGGAAACAAGTGATGGCAGTGGAAAAAGAAAAGAGGAGATTTTAGTGTAGTTTAAGAAATAGCTCCGCTATTATGCAATTCCCATTAGGATGAAATCAGCCTATGTTTTGAAACCTAGTTTTATTAATTGTTTAATTGATATTTTCACTTTAAATCTCTTGTTTAATTATAGAACAAAAACAGCTTGGTTCAAACTGTTAGCTAATGATCCATGTATCATTTTAGTAATTGCTAGCTTCTTTCAGAAATGCATTAATTTTGTAAGAATTATAGACTTTCAAATGTGAAAACAGATTTTTTAAGATCAATAAATTAGAACACATAATTCATTTCAAATGTTATTTTACTGTAACATATTATAAACCTAAAGTTAGTAGAACACTCAAGATATTATAATCCTCTAACTTAATTTACATTTAATTGTATTTTTTAGGATTAAAAGTAGATAGATCATACTGTATTTGTCATTGATGATGTAAATGAAATTTAAGTTACGCAGTGTTCTATTCAAAAGGAATTATGCACCAGTTAAAATATTTAAATATTTCATCTCCAGCTATGAAATTGTCTACTGATTTTAAATACCAGGGTATTCTGGAGATAACTCATCAGAGCACTTTCACATTAAATAAGTAGATCTAAACATCTTATTTGATAGCAACAGCAATTATTCAAGATGAGGGAACACACAGAACCCTAAATATTACTCGTAAGTGCGATATGTAACACAAATATTTTTCCCAATGAAGCTATAGTTGCCGATGTTTCTTCTTTTTGGTGGTTTTTCACTTAGTAACACATTTTCTTTTCTTATTAGCTAGATATAAGCATTGGCCAACTACGAAAACTCTAAGAGTCTCTTGGCCAGCAATTCCAAAAGAAAAGAAAAAGATAATTGAAAAGGTTTCTTGTGGTTTGAAAATGCCTTCCAAATATTCATTAAACATTTAAGTGAGTAAATTTGTAGAATATGTTTCTGACATTGGCACTGGTTCTGTGGTATTTCTCTGATCAGATGGAAGCGCTGTGTGTTATGCAGAGTGCATTCAGTTCATTCATGCATAAACAATATCATTTTCATAAATTAAAACCTCCCCTGCAGAAGGAACATCTGTGCCTGCCTTTGAATAAAAGATGGTGGCATGTGAGTTACTCCTTGACTGACTGAAAGAATCTTTATGTTTAGAATGAAGTTATACATGCAAAACGGGGGGAAGAAAATCAAAACTAACTTGCAGTCTTCATTCCTACCTTACGAAAAAAATCCACAGTTAGATTTCCCTGCCTGCTGTTTTAAAAGCTGAATTTCTTAAAATGTCATCCTCTCATTTCTTCTGTTCACTACAGCAACAGTTTTTAGTTTGCATGAAGATGTCTAATTTTAATTACAGGTGAAATTGAGCTGCTGAATAGATCACACCAGATCTGAATGTTCACTTCATGGTCTCCTAGGCTGGAAGGTTGTCAGTGTTCAGATATCATATCAGTATTATGTCTCTTAAAGAAAGAACAGTGAAAGCAATCTTGGATATAGGAAGCAACAGCTTGATTCCAAAATAACAACTCTGTTTCACTTGGAATGAGATTATTGCATTTTGGATAAAGTTGGGACTAACTTAAAAGTATTTCTGCCATGTGATGAAGGCTGATGGAAAACATGCTAAAATGATATATTTTAAATTGCACTCAAACATTTTTTTAATGTTGAAATATTCCTTGCTGCTACTGTCACAGCTTGACACAGCCCCACTGGCAATGTTATTAGTATGGTTAATCGTTCCTGTCCATTAGATTACTCACATTTTTCTGGAGCAGCTTGCTAAATGAGGTCAGCTTTCTGGAACCCCTAAATCACCAATGAGAAGGAGATTAAAGGAACAAGCTTGGGAAGGGAGGTAGTCATCCAATGTGGCATCCGAATCAGAGGGAGAACAATGGAGTTACTAATGACAGTAATCAGAGCACCACAGTAGAGCCAGGGCACAAGTGCCAAAATGTTATTCCCTAGAAATTGTTCCTGTCAGTCAATACATCAGAGGGAGAGAAATGCCAAACTTTTTTAGTGGCCTTACCAATGGACAGAATCATCTCTAAGTTTTTCCAGTGAATGAAACAACAGAATACTCCAAAGGGGGTGAGGAAACAATTACACCTTCCAGAAACATATCATAGTACAAATAGTATGTCTTGAGTACAAGTAGTTCATTACTATTTTTTCCTGAAAGAATTATTGAAATCACATTTATATTACAATGATAAAATGCCACTTCTTCGATTCTTTTAATTAAATCATTTCTCCCTGGCATATTCTAAAGGTATATCATTTTCTCTTTGGGATAGGACTGCTTTGCAATAGAGAACATTTCAGTTCAGGAAAAGGTACAGATAACAAAGCACCAAGAAAATGGTAAAAAAAATTTTTAATATGTTTTAAAATATGTAGACAAACTAAGCTAGGTTACTTGTGTCTTGCTTGCTAATAATTAACTAAAACCGTCTTTTGAAAAAAAATAGAAGAAAACACATAACATAATCATTTAAAGGAATGGAAACCAAAACCAAAACCAAACAAAAATACAACTGTTTGTCTCTCCACAACCCTTACTCCACCCAGCCTCATATTCCAAGTAATGAAATACCAGTGTGGTCCTTTCATTATCTACAAAGAGCTGGTGACTCCCTAAGCAAGATAAACAGACTAGACAGTTTGTGCTAAAGTAAACTTTTCTCTTTTATTTTATTCTACAAATAGAATTTAGTATTTTTTTTTTAACTCAGCAAGTAAAGCAACTATCCTGCTTAGGAATTATTTATACTTTTTAAAAAACCACTTTAAGAAGAAATGCAACAATTGCTCTGATTTTCAATACTATTTTATTGCAACCGGATGAGTGTTTTCTAAATTGTGCATTACACCATAATATACAGGATTACAAACAAGATTACAGTACAGATCGATTCCAGTGGTACCAGTATCACATCTCAAACAGCACTTATTCTGGACTGCATTTTACATGCAATAGCTATTGTTCTAATTATGAATTAAATGGTTTGAATTTATTTAAGCTACTGTACTAATTGACTACAATAGATATAAAATCCCAACATCAACAACCTGATTAGATTTAGGCTCAGATTCATTACATGAATATATGACAAACCACCATTTGTGTGACTATGTATAAAATCATGCATTTATATTTCCTGGAAACATCGATAGCTTCAGATTCTCTGTAAAATCATGGAATGCGAAGGAGTAAAAGACTAAAAAGAAACAGTGCAAATTGTATGTGATAGTCAAGCAGCTTTTGATTTAAAGAAGGGTATGTTGGCATTTGTTTATAATATGTATATACAAGCTTGTGCAAGTAATGTATTGAATTGATATGTTTTGATAGGGAATACATCTCTTGTTTTTATTCATCCTCTTAAGAATTATGGATCTGGTTATCATTTTAAGGAGAGGGAAAGACTTTAAAGTGAAATGAATTGCTCAAATTGTGCAATTTTTTTTAACAATTAGAGAAGAAAGAAGTGCTAAGGCAACACAATAACTTTCTAAGCACTTTTCTGCTGGTTTAAATTAGTTAAATTATTTTGTATAAATTAGATATAATTCTACTTTTCTGATATGTATAAAAATTGATGAAGCTGCATGGTTTTAAAATAGGAAATCCACATTATAAAAAGTCATTAAAAATTCTGTACAAAATCACAACAAAATAATTCAGCATGGGAAAGGTAACAAGTAGTAAAATGCTGGTTGAAAAATATATATTTATATATATTTTAATTGGCCCATTACTAGTTTAAAAATTGCATAGATCCTAATTATTGCTTGTGATTTTGTTATCCCGATCAGATAATTAATATGCTCTGAATACAGCTGCACCAAATTTGTGGTGCATTTTTTTTAACTTTACTGTATTTTTTTTAAAATAGAAGAGCTATAGAAAATAATACATAAAGTGAACAGGAACTTTGATCCCCTGTTTCTACCAAAGGCAGTAACGACAATAAATACATATATCACTTGAAGCTTGGAGTATTTGCACTTTGCAGCAGTAGTACCCAAAGGGCTGCCTTTTGTAAACACGACAGTCACTGTAAGCCAGTGGGGTTCGTTTCCCAGGGACGGTGAAACTGACGTGCCTCTAATCGTGAAAGATGGCATTGAGCTGGGCACTCATGACTCGCTCATGATGTGAATGGCTATCGAAGGACATAATATTGTCTATAGGGATCTCACAGCGAGGGGCAGCGGCGCCCGAGAAGATTGATCCGTGGCTTTGGGCCCCTGCCAGGGTCGCTGCAGGATAGTGCATGGTAAAGGCATAATTTTTCTCAAACTCGGCGGACGGTTCGTGTTTGAAAGAGAAGTTGCCATTGATGCTGAGCGGCGGGCTGAGGGGTCCGTCAAAGGAAGGGCTGGCGCAATCAGTCAGAGGGCTCTCAAAGAAGGGCTCGAGCGCGGCGCTGTAGGCATGCGGCGGCGGCTTGACGTGGAAGACATGGGAGCTGTCCATGGTGCCGTAGGGCGGGCTGGGCAGCCCCGGAGACTGGTAGGCGTAGGGGTGCACAGGGAAAGAAGCGCTGGCAGTCGGCAGGTGCGGAGGCATGTCCTGGTTCTGCTCAGGCAGGAAAGTCCGAGGATTGAGCTGCAGGCAGCCGGCAACCAGGTTGGTGGTGGGCTGGGATAAGCCCTTGCAGAGCGTCTGTACAAAGGAGACCAGGTCAGGGCTTTTGCCGGAACGCAGAATCTCCGACAGAGCCCAGATGTAGTTTTTGGCCAAGCGCAGTGTCTCGATTTTGGACAGCTTCTGCGTCTTGGAGTAGCAGGGCACTACCTTGCGCAGGTTGTCCAGCGCCGCGTTCAGCCCATGCATGCGGTTCCGCTCCCGGGCGTTAGCTTTCATGCGTCTCAGCTTAAAGCGCTCCAGGCGCGCCTTGGTCATCTTCTTCTTTTTGGGGCCGCGTCTCTTAGGCTTTTGATCATCGTCCTCCTCTTCCTCTTCTTCCTCCTCTTCCAGGTCCTCCTCTTCCTCCTCCTCCTCTCCCCCGTTCCTCAGCGAGTCCTCTTCCGCGTTCATGGCTTCGAGGTCGTCCTCCTTTTTGTCTGTCTCGTGCTCCTCGTCCTGAGAACTAAGACACTCGTCTGTCCAGCTCGGAGGACCCTGCGGCTGAGGCTCTCCCATCAGCCCACTCTCGCTGTACGATTTGGTCATGTTTAGCTTTCCTACATTCAACAGGGGAGAGGGGAAAACAGAAAAGGAGAAAAACGCTACATTCAAAAACTGCATATGCCCTCAGCTCCTATCCACTAACCCTGTGGAAATGCATGTGAAGAGAATTACCAGCTGATTACAAAATGGATGACCCTGAGGAAAAGTTAAATGCAGTTTTATAGTGGCCTGTGTGTGCCCTGCTGGTACGAAGGAGGCTGGACAGGGCTGGGAGGAGGGGAGACAGTATGTGTTATAAGTACACTTCCGGTGTATGTTTCCTTGTGATTAATTTAAGTGTGTTTATGGTGATTACCCGGTAGGATAATGTGTGTGAAAAGGAGTGTACATTTTGGCGACTTCATGTTTATTTGCATGAGTTCAAAGTCACTCACAACTCCACAAAAATGACGAGTTTGAAAATTGCAATCGTTTCCATCTCTGTTCTGGCCTCTGGGTACCCGGCGATTAAAGTTGAAGAGCCATTACGTAATTTACTAACGCTGGCAGTGATTTTTAAGAAGATTATACTGAGTGGGGATTGAAAAGCAAATGCATGGCGGAGGAAAAGTATTTTCCACCAAATTATTTCACCATCAACGAAACATGTGGTAACAAAAGTGGGCAGGGGTTTTCCATCCCACCCTTGCCTTTATTTTCTCGCCTCCCACCCCGCTGGCCCTCTGCTGAATTTCCACCTTGTATAAAAGCGCTTACTAGAGGGCCAGGGCTGGGGGCGCGGCGCAGAGCGCTCTTCCACGCGCCGGGGATCAGGTGCGGAAGGCTCCTCTCTAATAAACAGCCCATTGAAAGGGCCGCCCGCTCTTTATTGGGGCTTTTCAAAGTTCGCCTCAAACCTCCCTTTAAAAGATTGAGTAATTATAATGGTCAGCGATTGGCAATGGCGAAGTTGCCGCTTCTAATAAGGAAAATAAAAAGCCTTTAGTGAGACGACTGAATTTCTGGCACCTGCAGTGGTTGCTGGGGGCTTGGCCGACTCTGGAACAGTAACAGGTAGCAGAAGTGGGTCTCTCTCCCTTTCTCTACATTTTTTCCCCCTCTCACTTAAACTACCTCTCAACTCGGTTTATTTTCCAGGGTGTGTATATTCAAAGTATCAATGCCCCTTTCATTCACTGAAAAAATAAGTTGGCACTCCCAATGTGTATAAAATACACGTACACAAAATAAATCTTGGTAACGTGGGGGTTTTGCCCCCCTTACTGGAGGAAGTGAAATAGTTAAGTAGTTACTTGCTTTCAGAACTTTGAAATCACCACTAGCAAATAATCACAGAGTTAGTGGGCATTATATTTTTAAAAATCCAAAGACGCTCCTATACTTTCCCCCTTAAAAAAAAAAAAAGTAAAACAATTTTTTTTTTTAATTAGAAAGCCCGCAGTGGGTATTTGACCGATGCGAGGCAAACTGTATGCGTATTCGCCTGCAATTATGGAAAGGAATGCCTGTCTCAACACATACACGCGCTCACAAACGCACACGTACAGAATATGTGTACATCTTCAATTGCTGCTTTTATTCCCAGCAAAAATGAAAGGATTGTAATTACCTGTAGTTGTTAGTAAGTCCTGAGCAGTGATGGTCTCATAACCCTGGGGCCTCCAGACGCCGTGCCTTCTGCGTGGGGCGAATTCCTCGTGTCCAGGCGGCGCGGGCGCTCAGGTTATATAGCCGAGTTGGTGATGCTGAGCGCGGGCGGGGCCGGGAGCAGAGCGGCGAGCAGGTTCCTGCGCTCCGCGTCTGCGCACGCGTCTGGGCTTTGCGCTCCCTTCCCTTCCGCCCTCCTCCGCCTCCCCCGCCCCCGCCCCCTCCCCCTCAGCCTTGCTCCTCTCCCACCCTCCTCCGACCCAGCTCCCCACTCCCCCACCCCTACCCCCGCCCCATCTCCTTCCTCCCCGGCATGCGCCATATGGTCCTCCCAGTCCAGCCAAGAGCCGGGAACCACGTGACCTGCCCATTTGTATGCCGCGGAGCGCTCCATTCCGGCCCCTTTGTGGCCAGAAGAAAGTGGCCCATCTGTCGCCAGTTAGAGACTCCGCGGACCTGTTTTTACCCGCAGGAGAGATTAACCCTTTCAGGCGGCAGAAGGGGAGAAGGGGCGCGGGGGGAAGGGGGAAAGGGGAAGGAGTTTGAGAGAAGGGAGCGGGAAAGCTAACACTGACTGGGTTTAGATCAGACTTAGTGGCCGGCGCTGGCGCGGTAAGTAGGGCACAGGTGAAAGAGGCAGAAGCGGGAGACTTCTTTGGATTCCTCGCCCAGGCACTGGCTTCCCGGGCACTCCCTGCCCTCTCTGCGGTGTCCATCTCTTGGTTTCTCCCCCTTGGTAGACACTTTGCTCATTGGCGCCAAAGGGTGGCTTCTCCCAATCTCCATCAGCCCCTTAAGCTAACATACACTATTTATGATACGTATAAAGACGGCTTCATCTGTAAACGCATGCGTGAAAGTAGTCCCTAACCTTTTTAACTGGATCCCCCACGCCCGGCCCCAACAGTGTAGAAAATTTCGTAGCTGTCATTCTACTTCACCGTTACGTGGAACCCGGCGCGTCATGACCCTCAGCTACCCATATCCCTGGAGACTCGTCACTATGTCGGTACCCCTCTGGCCTGTGGTCCTTGTCCTCAGAGCGCGCTAGTCCTTGGCTTCTTTGGCCTCCGGAGCTCTCTTGCATGAAACCTAGAGGACCTCTCTGAAGCTCGGATTCTGCCTTTTAACCAAGGCCATTGGATCGATGTAAAGCGTGCCCTTACCCTGGTTCCCTAACACAGGCTGCCTTGCCCCCCTTAGTTCCCACTTTCAGACCTGTAAATAGAAACTTGGTTGAGACAAGACTTAAAGGGAGGGTGCAAAGGGCCTGTGCTAAAGGGGTCTTTTTCACTCTTCTTCCTAGAAAGGTCATTAGTACAACTCTGGGAAGGGCTGATGGCCACAACTTCTCCAGACCTCAAAGACTCTGATGTGACCTCCACCTTGCAGGTCAAGCAAAAACCACAGAGCTTCCTGACTAATTCTGAAGGAGCCATATTTGTGTTTAAATGGTGATCATTCACTCGTTCCCACCAAGGCATGTTTCAGAATGATACACTTTTTAAAGTTGGCTCTATCGCTTCCCTGCCCCCTTTTCTCCACCAGATTCGCCTCTAATCCTCCATTAACTAACCCCTTATCCCATCCCAGACCCGTGTCCCCTTACAATGAAAGCGTTGAACTAGAATTGCTTATTTAAAGGCAATTGCTCTAAAAGCCCCTTGAGTTTGAAAACAGTGTCAGGGTTGAGCGGTGCATCTGGGAACCAGAGGGGGGATACGGAACCGGAGGGGAAGAGAGTCCTAACGTGATAGCTGGTGTCTAGAAGGCTTCGATGCAGGCTTCCCGGTCCAGTGCAAATCTGAAAGAGGAATAAAGGGGTGTGAGACCCGACCCGTTGCCCAAAGTGTGGCATGAACCGTGCTGAGTTTCCAGGGCAGAACTGTACAGAGTTCTGGTTTTTGCGTTCACTCGTCGGTGTACAAACATCACAGAAGAGGATCAAAGAATTCACCCAGGAGCCTAGTCTCAGTATTTACCCCTGTACAGTATATATCTTAAATGAAGGGTTAAAACTCGAGGGGCATCGGAGTAACAGCCTGCAGAGGCCGGTCCACAACTCGGAAGTCCCAGGACACGAGGCGGGTGGACCAAGTGCTGCCACTCTCCCGGCAGCTGCCCCTACGGCCTATAGCCCACCGTGCCCACGGGGACGTAGAACTTGTGCCCTGGCTCTCATTTCTCAGTCTTAGGGGAGCTTCAGAGGAGATGTTGGGGGCAGGGTGGAAGAGGGTTCCAGCTGCCCCGAAGGCCTGGGGGGGCCTAGGGGATTCTCCCCCACCCCCAGAAGCGCAAACTTCCCCAGTTCGCGACACCCTGTGGAACACAGGAGATTCTTGGTGGAGCCAGATGTTCCTGGGCGGGGAAGGAGAGGAAACGCGGGGGTTTCGCCAGCCGAGATTCTAATGCGCAGAGTGCGGGAATTACGACCCTCGTTCCCTCCTTCTCCTCCTGATGAATTCACCCGTATCCCTCTGCTTATCGTTGGCCCAGGCCTGGGGATCTGTACAAAGAAAAGACCACTCCGGGTTGTCCCAGAGACCTAGCGAGGTTCGGTGTCACCCTGGCTCTCAGTGAGCTTCCGGGCCCTCAGCGCTCAGGTGGGGACCCGCCTGCGCGCCGGCAATGTCTACCTCCAGCGCCATCGTGGCTGAGATTGCCCGCGGGCCTCCCGGGAGGCTGCAGCCCGGCAGTCAGACCTGGAAGGGAAAAGCCCAGATTAGGCCTGGATTGAGATGCTTTTTGTTGCGAGGGGAAGGGGGCGAGGAATTGGGGCCAGAGGACGGTGGCAGCGGAAACGCCGGGAGTGGACGGACTGCCCGCACGGCGGGGCTCAGCACCGCGGATGGTCGCCACGGCACCACCCGGCCGCCTTATTTTCTTCTCCTTCTCTGCACTTTGTTTCGACGGTTGCACACTTTGCCCCTCCCGATTCCCTAAATTCTCTCCCTCTCCCTCTGTCCCCGCCGCCCTTGAGCGGTACACCTTCTCCAGCTCCGGTCCCCACTGGGCGCCGCAGGCTGCTGCGCGGCACGCGAACCGCACGCGCGGGCAACAAAAGCCGCTTTCATGACTCACTGCCCTCGAGCAATGGCCCAAATCTGTCGCCCCCCGGGTCCCCGCTTCGAGCGCGCGGCGCAGGCCGGGCGGTCCCGGCCGTTACAGCGGCTGCCAGAGCGCCGGCGGGAAGGGGGGCGGCAGGAGGCGAGTGGCCCGGGGTGGGGAGAGGGGAGTGTGGCCTGGGCGGGGAGGGGGGGGAGGGGGAAGAGGCGTGTGGCACCGCCGGTGGAGGGGAGGGGACGGGGGGGATGGAGGCGTGAGGCCGGGACTTAGGGGGTGGGAAGCGTGTAGCTGGCGGGGGAGGGTGGGTGGTGCGACGCATTCACAGGGCTAAGATAAAGAGCTGGGGCCGGGCCGGCGTCCCCGGCGGTGACCTGTTTCTCGGGGAAACAGATGCTCGCTCTTGCAAAGGGAGGTCTGCGTTCAGTGAAAGAATTAAGTATGGCCAGGGCGGCCCCACCGACCTCGAGCGGCGCCCGCGTCCTCTCTCCACCCCTCCCAGGAGAGGGGTATCCCGGCCTGGGCATGATCGAGGGGCGGGAGGTGGTGGGGGGCTGAGGGGCGAGCCAGCCCGTAGCGTGCTAGGTCCGCAGGAGGAGGAATGGGAGCTACGCGTTCCTCATAGGCCGGGTAGCTCAGAAGCCCGTGGGAGGCCGGAGGGGGAGGTTGCGGGTTCTGCCCAGACCGCGGGCTCAGCGCGGAGTTTGCGCCCACGCCTCCAGGGAGGCCACTGGGCGCCCGGATCCTGCCCAGAGGCTGGAGCTGCCCGGGCTCGACAGGCGGGCGGCGGGGGAGAGCCGGGAGCAAGAGACAAGCTATTAAAATGCCTCGCCGTCGCCCCGAGCGCAAAACCCGTCCTCCCCAAATCTCCTGGGCTTGCGGCATAATCTTAATTAAGATAATTGATTCATATTGCACCTGCGAGAACGGAAAAAAATTGATTCCAACCCCCAACCCCACAAATTGCTTAGAGCTATTGGATGGAGTACGACGCGGCTGTGATTTGGGGAGTGATTTAGCGCCGGGCTTCCCCAACTCGGCCTGCCTGGGCTCTTTTATTTATTATTTACGAGCTCCTAATCCCTCCGGGGCGTGGGTGGCTCCCCCCACGGCGCCTACAGACCTCGAGGGACTTCATCTCTGATTCCGGGTCAGAAGTGAGGGGCTTTCCTTAAACTATCCCATCCAACACTCGCATCAACAACGCAAAATCAACGCAGCTCCAAGCATTGGCAGGCGCGGGTCACTGACACGATTGTTCAAGGCCTCATAGCTTGGACATGAGCTGTGTGTGTGACTGTGTGAGTGTGCTTAAGTGTACAAGTGTGTGTGAATCTGTGAGTATACACGTGTATGAAAGATTGTGTATGAATGTATGAGCTCTATGAACGTGTGTGACTGTTAGTATGTGGATGTATAATTTGTGTCAGTGAGTGTGGATGTGTGTGTAATTTATGTGAGTGTAAGTGTGTGGGGTGTGAGTGTGCACGAGTGAGTATGTGTTTGTGGGCGTTCCTGCTCTCAGGTGAGGAGTGTAAACAGAGGGCTCACACCTGTTTCAGTTGGCTTGGGAAACAGCATGCGGTCTAAAGGGGACGGCAGCGCGCGTGGTAACTGACAAACGCCCGGTGTTTGCCAACATTTGCCTTAACAGAAATCAACAGGCCAACAAAAATCCCCGGTAGCTGTTGTTGCTGCTTGTGTGGAGAGCAGAGACACACCGACGGCACTTGAGCTTCTCCTGAACAATGGCTGCTGCAGTGGGTTGGGGGAGAAGATCGAGCAAGTTCCTAAAGGCGAGAAGCCTGGCAAGCCAGGTTTAGAGCCCCAGGCAGCTTGCAGGAGAAATGGCTTCCTCAAGGTATCAGCACCGTGGACAATTCCTACTGCCTTGGCCCTGGAATTTGCAGTATTAAGGTTCAGCAAAACGACTCCCCTTCCAGTGGCTTTCGCTTTTTCCTGTTTGCCTTCTTTCACAACACCACTGACTACCACATCCCGAACTTTTAATCAAAGAGCGCTGTTAATCTGCATTTAATTAGCCACCTTCTTTTCAGAATAGGTTTCCTGGAAAACTAGATATCCAGGTTTAGGGGTGGGGGAAAGCTTAAATTATAATTTGAGCTAGCGAGTCTGAAACAAAGAAATCGTATATTGAATAACTTTCAGAAAGATAGTCATTGTTCTAATATTTGTACTTATTTAGCACACAGCATCGAAACCAAAATGAACTCTTATTTGTTGTCCACAGAAAATAAAATACGTAAAAGTGATTTTGCTTTTGTTTTATTGAGCATACATTTTATTGGTAATAGAATTCTCTTTCCATCACCATCATCCTATCAACTTTCCAGTTATTTCATATTATAAACAATTTCTATTACAATTATGGGAAAATAAACCAACCAAAGTTAAATGGCATTATTTGCTCAGATTTGGTGAGCCACAGAATTATCTAAATCATACCAGATTTAGAATATTGCTTTACTACACGTGACATCCAAAATACTGGAAAAGTCCCACAGAGAAGAGCAAGTACCTTTGGTAATTTAAACATCTTAGAAATATACACTATACACCTCCCCCAATTATTGATGTAATTTTCAAATATTATCAGCAATAGGAATCCTTATTAAATATTATTCAGACTTTGCTGAAATGGAAAATATAATTATTTTTAATTCAAAAATTTACCCCTAGAGGCTCATCTTTTTAAAATAAAATGTTTTCTTTCCTCTTTAACAAATACATTTTCACATGAATTATATATTGATAATTTGACCTTTTCTGTCTTGAACTAATCAAAGGGTGAAAATTCCAAATGTAGATCTCAGAGTTTGGCCCTGGTGGGTCTTTCCGCTTGAGTAGGCACTGAGATTAAAGGAGTTGAACTTCCTCTTTCACTGCTCTCTCCTTGCACTAATTGCTTATGCAAAAAATGCAGATTTGTATTAATTAGTAACTCCACTGATTAGTTCTGTGGTATTTTCACATAATAAATCATGCTGCAGACATGAATTTTGGCACATCACCCAGTAGAGGCTCAGGCTGCAATACGGATTTCATATTAAAATAAAATCTCTAACTAAATCTACCTTTCTGATGCAGGTACCATGAGCAGCCACCTGCTGGGAGCACCTGCCATGGGAAATTACTTTCACTCAGTGACAAGCCATTTTGGGGCCCAAATAGGACAATCTGATTATGAGGTTAGGCTCTAATAATAAATAAACAAATAAACAGTTAAACACAAATGTGCCTAAGCTCTAGACGTTTTGCAGACAATGATGTTGAAACAGAGGATCTACTCATAATGGGACCAGATTTTAAAAACAACTTCCCAGGTTATGGATAAATACCTCAGTCTATTTTCCTCCTGTGAGGTGTTTGCTCCTTTGTGAGATGGCCTGATAGTCTGACACTCTTTCATCACTCACCCTCATTGACTCATCTTCTCCCTAGGCAGGCAAGCTAGTTCAGGAAGAAAAAGAGGGACCAGAAAAGCATCAGGGGGACAGGTATGAATGCCAAGAGCCTTCTCGAAGGGAACTGGCCACCCCTGAGATCCTAGCATATGGTAAGAAGCTGTGAGGTCAGACACCCACAGTTGCCTGATATGAGACAAATTCTCCACTCCCCATTGGTAACTGTATGAGCCTCTACACAACTTCTTTTCTGTTCCTTGAAAACTGTTTAATTTGATGAGGCAGATTACAGTCAATATTGCCAAGATTATAAATTAGACCCAGGTGTCTTCTGTGCTCCCCACCAACCCTTTACATTCCCTTGTTTTCTTGCCATTGGTGATACCTTTCCAAGTCCCCTCAGGTGTTCTTGGCACTTTTATGCTCTTTCCTGGTCCATGCCTACTGTGGAAAAATATCCATAAGTTCATGCTTCTTAAGAACTTAAAAGAGAGAGAAATGATTAATCTGATGCCCCTACCTGGAGGGCTTGCAAAGTCACAGGGCACAAAGAAAAAGGAATGAGTGCTTAATATTGGCATTCAGAGATGAATGAAGGCTAAGGGAGGTGTATTCTGGATGGAGGCTGGGGCAACATGCTCTGCTGCAGTTGTGCTATGCAGGTTGCAGCCTCTCTGCCTACCATCGTGACGGGTCCTGAGGCAGCAGCAGATGTGGCCGGGGGTGAGGAGGTTGCAGCCTCTAGGGAGACTGTCTCTCTAACCATCATTTATTGACCCTTTTGATGCTTTGTTGGTGAAAGAAAAGGTCTGCATTTTGTGATCTTTATTTATCTTAGATGTGAATAACTTTTTTTAAGGAACTAAAAAAAAAGTCAGGAGAGCAGATATAATTTAAAGCAGCCCTCTATTAAGTCAAATATACCTTTTTTCTCCTTTGAATTCACTCCTGAATCCCACTTCATATGGCTTGACATGGACAAGATTCATCATCTCTGATGGGAAAACAACCCTATACTTTTCACATTGGTCCACAATGCTGGGGTGTAGAGGCTATGTAGAGAGCCAGGGCTGGGCATAAGCAAAGGCTCTAAAGTTGTTTCTGTTTATTATTGGAGAGCTTGTCTCCTCATTCCCTTCCTTTCAGAAACTGCCTGCTTCATTGAGTAATAAATGTATTCATCAAATCTATATTGAGGGCTACTGTGTGCCAGGCACTGTGCTGCTGGTACCAGTCATACGGGGTAAATAGAAACAGACATTGGTCTCTGCTTTCTCAAAACTTTCTATCTAGTGAAAGAGAGAGACTTTAGTAAGATTCACTCACAAGTGAGTGTACACCCATCTGACTTGAGATAAGTACAGGAAAGGAAAACAAACCCCACCAATCCATAAAAGCTGAGGACAAAGGAACCTGGCAAAGACTGAGGTGGGAGGACTCCCAAGGAAGTGGAGTCCTAAGGTAATGAGAAGGGTGTTACCCAGTGAAGGGGGTTGACCTGGGTGAGAGTCTTCCAGGCAATGGGAAGAATATATGTAAAAGCTCTGAGCAAGAGAAGTGTGGAAAGTTTACGAACCTGAAAACAGCCAGCGTAGCACTAAGAAGAAGAAGGATAATGGTAAGAGGTGAGGTAACAAAAAGGAAGTCAGGATCCAGAACCTGCTTCCCATTGAGGAGCTTTCAGCTGTTGGGAGGAGTGCGAACAAGACATGAGTAAGATTTGTACTTTTAGAAGATTGTTTTAACCACAGTATAGGAATCTGATTGCAGAGTGGATGAGTTGGGTAAAGGAAGGCTGTTGCAGTTTTCCTAACAAGAGAAGATGGTGCTTGGATTAGGCTGGTTATAGAGGAGATGAACAAAGTTAGAGAACATAGTTCAAGATATTTAGAAAGACTGAAATTATAGCCTAGTTTCACACAAATTACCCAAAGGCCATCAAAAAGGCATGATTCTTTAAAACCTTGGATGAATGGTATTGATTTCCTCAGGAGTAACAGGAATTTAATTTAAATCAACAAGGACTTGTTAACCCATAAAATAACTACAATCTAAAAGTATTGTTGGGCTTCCCTGGTGGTGCAGTGGTTGAGAATCTGCCTGCCAACGCAGGGGACACGGGTTTGAGCCCTGGTCTGGGAAGATCCCACATGCCGCGGAGCAACTGGGCCCGTGAGCCACAACTACTGAGCCTGCGCGTCTGGAGCCTGTGCTCCGCAACAAGAGAGGCTGCGATAGTGAGAGGCCCGTGCACCGCGATGAAGAGTGGCCCCCGCTTGCCGCAACTAGAGAAAGCCCTCGCACAGAGGCGAAGACCCAACACAGCCAAAAATAAATATAAAAATAAATAAATAAAAAACATAAACAGCAAATTTTTTTTAAAAATAAAAAATAAAAGTATTGTCTACTTTGCAAAGCAGGTACTAGAACAATAGCACACATTTATTGAGCACTTAAGACATTCCAGGTGCACTGAGTTAACACCTATGATAATTCTCATTTGACAGTTGAGGGAAATTAGGCTTATGCAGGTCAGGTAATATGCCCAATGTCATCTAGCTAATTAATGGCAGAACTGGGACCCAAACTCAGGTCTACTTGACTCCGAAGCTTGAGCCTTTATACTATGTTGTACAGGAAAATGATATGATCAAGATTTGTTTATAAATTATGTTTTATAAAATCACACTTTAATTTTGTTTTAAAGGAATTGTTTAAAAGCTCAATGTTTAGTAGTTCAATTACTCGAAAAATAACATTAATAAATACAACTGTAATATAAATTGCTGAGTCTTTCTGGAAATAAGAATGGGAGAATGGTAACCAATAATTTAGTAAGTTAAATCCATCCGAGTTTTGCAGTAGACTAATTTAATTGATGAGAAGCAATCAGGTTGGAGGAAATAATGCAGATAAATTATTCTACATCATAGAAATAACCTTTCTTATAAAAAGCTCACTATTCAAGAATTACACTAAAGTGTGTTCTCCTTGAATGGTTCAAATTGTTTTGGCTCTGGACATATGTAGTTCAAAATAAGCAATCCTTATTGAGCATGATCCTACATTAGCCTTTGATAAAGAATTGAAGATTTTTGTTTTCATTTGGAAAAACTGTCATATTTAATTATAACTCAGCACTTATTCCTTGGCATATTCATTGCCTAAACATTTATAAAGGAGTGTATTTTCACATGGAGATGGGGAGAGGGCAAAGTGAAAGGTTGGCATCTCTTATTTATATAATTAAATTATTGCTGGGGGAGGGATGGATTGGAAGTTTGGGACTAGCAGATGCAAACTATTATATATAGAATGGATAAACAACAAAGTCCTTTTGTATAGCACAGGGAACTATATTCAATGTCCTGTAATAAACCATAATGGAAAAGAAAAAAAAATAAATTATTGCTGATCTTCTTAGCTTCTAAACATGGGGAGATTCCAATTGTCAACAATACATGCATTTAAATCTGGGTAATAAACAAGTAGATGCATCAACTGCATAATTTAAAAGCAAAAAAATAAAGTTTACTTTTCCTTCTCTGAAGAAAGTCATTGTCAGAGAGGAGACAACATGGCAGAGTAGAAGGATTTGAGCTCACCTCCTCTCACAAAAACACCAATCACAACTGACTGCTGAACAACTATTGACAAGAAAGACTGGAACCTGCCAAAAAAAGATATTCTACATCCAAAGACAAAAAAGAAGCCACAACAAGATGGTAGGGGGGCGCTTTCGCAATATAATAAAATCCCATACCCACTGGGTAGGCGACCCACAAACTGGAAAATAATTATATCACAGAGCTTCCCCCACAGGAGTGAGAGTTTGGAGTCCCACATCAGGCTCCCCAGCCTAGGGATCTGGCATTGGGAGGAGGAGCCCCCAGAGCCTTTGGCTTTGAAGGCCAGCGGGGCTTGAGTGCAGGAGCTCCACAGGACTGGAGGAAGGAGAGACTCCACTCTTGGAGGACATGCACAAGGTTTCACAATCTACCAGGGCAAAGCAATGACTCCATAGGAGCCTGGGCCAGACCCCCCTGTGGGTCTTGGAGGGTTTCCTGGGGAGGCAGGGGTTGGCTGTGGCTCACTGTGGGGCAAGGACACTGGTGGTGGAGGTCCAAGGGAATATCCATCAGTGTGAGCTCTCCCAGAGGTCACCATTTTGGCACTGAGACCTGGCCCCACCTGACAGCCTGCAGTCTCAAGTGCTGGGACACCTCAGGCCAAACAACCAACAGAGTGGGAACACAGCCCCACCCATTAGCAGACTGGCTGCCTAAAGTCATCCTGAGTGCACAGATGCCTCTAAACACACCCCTTGACACGGCCCTACCCACCAGAAGGACAAGACCCATCTCCACGCACCAGTGGGCAGGCACCAGTCCCTCCCACCACAAAGCCTGCACAAGCCCCTGGACCAACCTCACCCACCAGGGGGCAGACACCAGAAGCAAGAAGAACTACAAACCTGCAGCCTGACAAACAGAGACCACAGACACAGAAAGTCAGACAAAATGAGATGGCAGAGAAATATTTCCAGGTGAAGGAACAAGATAAAACCCCAGAAGAACAACTATGTGAAGTGGAGATAAGCAATCTACCTAAAAAAGAATTCAGAGTAATGATAGTAAAGATGATCCAAGATCTCGGAAAAAGAACGGATGCACAGACTGAGAAGATACAAGAAATATTTAACAAAGAGCTAGAAGATTTAAAGAACAAACAAACAGAGATGAACAATACAATAACTGAAATGAAAAATGCACTAGAAGGAATCAATAGCAGATTAAATGAGGCAGAAGAATGAATACGTGAGCTGGAATACACAATGGTGGAAATCACTGCTGCAGAACAGAATAAACAAAAAAGAATGGAAAGAAATAAGGACAGTCTAAGAGACCTCTGGTACAACATTAAATGCACCAACATTTGCATTATAGGGGTCCCACAAGGAGAAGAGTGAGAGAAAGGACCTGAGAAAATACTTGAAGAGATAATAGCCAAAAACTAACATGGGAAAGGAAATACTGACTCAAGTCCAGGAAGCACAGAGAGTCTCATACAAGAAAAACCCAAGGAGGAACATGCCAAGAAACATATTAATCAAATTGATAAAAATTAAAGACAAAGAGAAAATATTGAAAAGCAACAAATGGCATACAAGGGAATCCCATAAGGTTATCAGCTGATTTTTTTAGCAGAAACTCTGCAGGCCAGGAGGGAGTGGCATGATATATTTAAAATGATGAAAGGGAAAAACCTAAAACCAAGAATACTCTACCCAGCAAGGCTCTCATTCAGATTTGATGGAGAAATCAAAAGCTCTACAGGCAAGCAAAAGCTAAGAGAATTCAGCACCACCAAACCAGCTTTACAACAAGTGCTAAGGAAGTTCCCTAGGTGTAAAAGAAAAGGCCACAACTAGAAACAAGAAAATTATGAATGGGAAAGCTCACCGGTAAAGGCAAACATATAGTAAAGGTAGGAAATCATCCACACACAAATATGATATCACAACCAGCAATCATGAGAAGAGGAGAGTACAAATGCAGGATACTGGAAACACATTGGAAATTAAGAGACCAGCAACTTAAAACAATCTTGTATATATATAGACTGCTATATCAAAACCTCGTGGTTAACTGCAAACCAAAAATCTACAATAGATATGCAAAATAAATGAAGAAAATCATTGTCAGTTTTATGGAAACCATGTTGTAAAAGTTGTATATTTCAGAAAGCACACTGAATGTGGTCTTCAAGAATATATGGTACATTAAATGCCAGTATTCTTTAGTTCTACATGCACACATATAGGCCCCGTAATATCCTCTATCCACTAGCCTCCCCCCACACATATGTGTATGTCTTATCTTGTAATCTTTTTCCCACTTATCCACTGATCTGGTCAATAAAGGCTTGCCTTCCCTCAATTCAAGTATAACTTCTCTGGCTATTCTTGAGTGTTTGAATAAACCACAAGTTTAGAAAAAGTTTTGTCTATTTACAATACCTAGGCTATGGGAACTTACTGGTTGTTTTTTTGTTTTTTTTTTTTTTTACATTCATAATTGAACTGACAATCTTATTTCTGTTTCAATGCAATGAATGGAATTCTTTCATTGACAATAACCAGATATGTGACATGAATATTTTTCTATTTGAAGATTATAAACCCATGTTTATAAATATTTTAAAATGAGTTTTAACAATTGGATTTTGACAGTTGTGGCTTCTTTGATTTCTTATTTTTTATTATATGAGTATCTACAAACCACTGTACTAAACCATCAACATTAGTACACAGGAGAGTCCTAGAAACTACTAATTTTGAAGCATTGTGATCTGAGCTATACCAGAGACCATGAAAAAAGAGAGTCCTGACAAATCTAGCCCAGATCAGCAGAAGCATTCAGCTGACCCACAGAGACATGAGAAATAGTAAATGTTACTTTAACACACTAAATTTTGGAGTGGTTTCACATGCAGTAATAGCTAAACGATATACTGCTATGAAAAAACGCAATTTCCTCCAGGTTGCTTAGGGATTTAGACGTTGTAATTAACCAAAAAATACCTGTTCAAGTGAGATATCAATATCCTACACTTATAAGTGTTTCAAGAATTTTAAGACTGTAACTACACCTGCTAGTAAGCATTAAACCCGTGTTTATGTGCTAGGGATTGTGCTCAATAATATAGAAAAGTTCTATCATTTAATCATCAAAACAGCTCTATGAATATGCATTATTGTTTTCTTTATTATTGACATTCTATAGATGAGGAAAGAGAGAAGGTAAGTAACTTGTTCCAAATTACACATCCAGAAATGGGCGGAGTCTTTCACTTTTATTCATATTACCTGACTACCAATTTGATTAAGAATGAAGAATAGCAAATATTTGGGGAAACGCTGTGGCCCACCACGTTCTGGGTGCACTTTCCTTTTCAGCAAGATGATCCTCTCAATTCTGCACTGTTTTAGGCAGCCACGCACAATCATAATGCACTTTCTACCTGTAGCAGATACTATGGATTGCTTTACTCAGCACCCAACTCATTCCCTTCTTGCAAGCTTTTCTAGAGGGAAAAGGCTGGAAAGCTACCACAAGGAATAAATTTACAATGTTTTCTATATGCCCTAGATGTGGTACATGTTTTGCTAATCAGATGCATTAGGTTTTTATTTAGAACCAAGTTACAAGGAGGAGTCAGAAGACAGGGGACTTATTTGGCTGGCAAAAATTCTGGTACAAGATACTGAAGCCTGCAGATGTGGGGATAACTTTCTGATTTGTCAATTTCCTGACTCTAGAAAGGCAGTAGTTTTCTTAATAGCCTACCTCTATGATATAGTTTTTGATATCACACCTGGAATCTCGGGCTAGAGTCTGTTTCTTCAGGCCTCCTAACATTTCTGTGAGTTCTCTAAACCCATCATGAAATCCATTTGTACAGATTCCAGCTAGGGTTGATTATACTGTCTGTAATTAAGAACTCCTTCCTGTTTGGTAATTGGTACCAGAAGGGTTTGTGGGCAACAGAACATGAAGAAAATGGAAATAAGTGATCAGTTGATTTTTTAAAAAATATGATTGGGTTAAAGCTATTAAAGGAGGAGATGACAGTAATCCATGACACCCAGCAATGGATTAGTTGATTATAACCTATCACCTGTGGTCACCTGGAATGAAGTACCACACTGACTGGCTGCTGCAATGGACCATTATGGGAGCACAGAAATATAAGGGATGTAGAGGTGGGCTGTCTGCCATGACCTACACTGAGTAACTTCAAGAAAGAACATGACTTACACAAGACACAGTCAAGAAGCTAAGGAATTTCTGATATCTCTAAAAAAATTCCATCACTTATAACTACAGAATTGATATAGCCAGACATCACACAGAGGTTGCTAAATTACAAGGGAGTACAGTGGTGCTCAAAATGTGGTCCCTGGGTCAGCAGCAGCAGCAACAGCTGGGAACTTGCTGGAAAAGGAAATTCTTGGGCCTCATCCTAGAAATACAAAAACAGAAAACTGGGAATGGGGCCCGGAAATCTAAGAAGCCCTCCATGTGATTCTGATGCATAATAACTTTTGAGAACCATTAACGGTTCCCAATACTCCACCACAACCACCTGCAGAGCTCTTTTGTAAAGGAGCAAAACAGAATTATAATGGCAACATTTGGGAGAATTTAGATGGCTCCAAGTACTCTAAATACTCAAACTACACTGAGATCCTCCTTGGCCAACTTATGTCCAACTTATAGCACCTCCTCCTGCCATATCCAGCGAGGCTGGTCTGGGTTTACTTGAAGGTTTGCCTGAAGTACTCAACTTGCAACAAATGGAAATTCTCTTCATGCTCCATTCCTCCCACTTGTCACTGCTTCCAGCTATGACTGGTGTCAGACCCCAGCAGGGCTCCGTTGAGGCAAGAGCAATGCCATTCTCAGGAGAAGGCTAGTAAATAATTGCAAGGGTTTTGCTCATTAGTTCCCTAAATAAGGGGCAAATGCATAGAAATAAATTCTGAACATACTAGTCTAGGCAGGATAGAATATTACCTTAGATCAGGCTGGATTTATGATTACTGTTATAATTATTAATAATTTTCAATTCAAATTGCTGCTGAAGCCCCTGGGGACAGTTCTCATTGTTTGCTCTAAGGTTGACTAAAATGTACATTCAAAAATGATCTACATAGCATGAAGCTGAAATACACAAAAGTTCTTGATGTGATATAGAAAAATCAATCTCAAGTTTTAAGCAGAAAAAGAATGAATTCATTAGGTGCAACATTCTTGCTCATCTCCTGACTATGCCTACCTATGACTAACACGTGTGCATTGCTTTGGGATCAACAGCATCTTCAAAAAAATCTTCTTTCCAGGCTGGGAAGGAAGGAGGGGGGATGTTACTTTTGGAACTGAGATTCCTGACAATGTTTGTGATCATGGGTTTCTAGGGTGACAGGCCATGGAACATCATATAAGAATCAGAGGCAAAGTGGAACTTTTACCATAATGTAAAATTCTAGCAGCAGAGTTAGGGTGGTGATAGGGGTGATCTTTTAAATCTGGGGTAGTAGCTTAACCTTTCAGGGGATTCCAAGGAATGAGTTAGAGCGAAATGATAATAACACATGAGTGATAAAACCCAATGGTGGGGGCTTCCTTGGTGGCGCAGTGGTTGAGAATCTGCCTGCCAATGCAGGGGACACGGGTTCGGGCCCTGGTCTGGGAAGATCCCACATGCCACGGAGCAACTGGGCCCGTGAGCCACAACTACTGAGCCCGCGCGTCTGGAGCCTGTGCTCTGCAACAAGAGAGGCCGCGATAGTGAGAGGCCCGCGCACCGCGATGAAGAGTGGTCCCCACTTGCCGCAACTAGAGAAAGCCCTCGCACAGAAACGAAGACCCAACACAGCCAAAAATAAAAATAAAAATAATTAATTTTAAAAAAAATTAAAAAAAAAAACCCCAATGGTGGCATAACACAAGTCACAATGATGTCATCATGGCTGCTCACCCAATTCCCAAACTTGAGTCTGTCCTTAACGCACAGTTCTTTGTATATAGAGGAAGCCAGCCAACCTTGAAGAAAGACCTTGTGGTATCACAAGCATATCCCATAAATCTTTCTCTCAGCCTCCTTCAAGAGTAGCTTTGACTATTTACCAAGGTAACTGTGCAGCTGTAAAAGGGAAATAGCTGGATCTTTCAGGAATTATTGGCCCCTGACTCTAAAGTAACACAGTCCAGGATGTCACAATTATATACCCAGCAGAATAGGGACATATTAAAGCGAGATGACAATTGAATTTTGGGGTCTAATTCTGCTACAGTGGTACCCGTGGGTCTGCAAACCCATACTGTGGTTGTTTCCACATTTTCTGCTTATGGAGGTGACTGAATGTCCATGTTGTCTCCCTGATCCCCCGAATGAGAGTTATTATGCAACAAAGGGCTCAACAAATCATCTTGAGCTTCCTGTCCTTATCCAAAGTAAAGCTTCACGCTGGGGGAATTGCAGAGGCTAGTCCAGCATCACAGGTTTGAAATGTGTAAGGTGTTGTGGCAGTAGCTACCACTTGTCCCCCAGTGGCTGTGCTCCCCTTTTCTCTCATAGAAGTAATATCTTCAAATTTTAACTAGGAAAATAGCCACTCAGAAAAAAGTTTACATTTTCCTGCCATACATATTGTACCTAGGTACAATCTGACTAAGTTTGGGCCAATGGGATGTGAATGAGAATGATGAGAGCAATTTCTGGATCTTGCCTTTATAATGAAGTGATGTGTCTACCTACCCCTTCTCCTTTTCCCCTTTGTGCCAGCTGAAATACACACCAAGATACCACCTGAGTGACAGTGTAAGAACAAGATAGGAGTTAGGTCAGGGATAGTACCACTATGCCAGCTCTAGTCTGGTTATACCAGGACTTTCATTTAGTGAGAAATAAATTTTCATCTTGTTTGTGCCTGTATCATTCTGGATCTCTTTCCAGCAAACGAACTCATATGCTTACAAACACAGGTAGTGATTCCTGTCATATCCCCATAAAAAACAGCAGCAGCAACAACAACGAAACCTTTCTTTGGTTTGTGCAGATGACCGCTGGGTCTTGGAGAATGTCAGTGGATTACTGTAAATTTAAACAAGTGATGATTTTAAATGCAGGTGCTATTCAATATGATCTCTTTAGTTGAGTAAGTCAACACAACCCTGCTACCTGGTATTCAGCTTTGTTCTCACAAGTGTCTTGTTTTTTTCTTCACCCCAATAAACAGAGAGCACCCAAAGGAGCTTGCTTTGACACATTCTATTTCAGGTGTATGCAATAATTTAGCCTTCAAGGATTTGATCATCTCACCCTTCTACAGAACATCATGCTGGTCCACTACATCAATGGCGTCATGCTGATAGATGTTGAATGTAGGAAGTGACAGACTCTAGATGCATTGAAGAGATTTATGCATGCCAGAGGATAGGAAGTATATCCAAGAAAAATTTAGGAGCCTGACACCTCAGTGAACCTTCTGGGGGTCCAGTGAAGTGGAGAACACTAAGATACTTCTTTCAAAGTGAAACGCCATTTGCTTCACTTTGCACCACCTACCACAAGATTATTATGAAGATTGTTTATCCCAAAAGTATTGAACTGGATTAAATAAATTTAATTGAAGAGAAAGGGAAGGTAAATAAAGTCAGGGTTCTTATCCATATTAAATCAACTTTGGAAATGTTTTGGGTGGTTATAAACAGCTTGGACAAATATGTGAGAGACCTTATGCTCTGCATAGTTTAAATTAATTGCATACAGTATGGGATAAGAAAGCCATCAGTCACTTGCAGTATGAAGAAAATTTATTATTTGCCTAGTTAGAAGGTAACTTTATCAAATGTAGGATATGGAAGTCAAAGATGCAAGGAGGAAATGTGCTTGGTGAGATGAGAAACTAGACATGCAGAATGAGAAGAATATATAAGCCTTTTTTTAAAAAAGAACTGAAAGAACCCTCACACTTTGCTTGGAAGATAAAATGGTGGAAATGGTCTGGTGGTTTCTCAAGAAGTTAGAGTTACCATATGGCCCAGCAATTCTATTCCTAGGTATATCCCCAGGAAAATTGAAAACATATGTTCACACAAAAACTTTTACACAAATATTCGTCACAACATTACTCATAATACCCCAAAGGTAGAAACAACTCAAATTTCCATCACCTGATGAATGGATAAATAAATATGGTATGTTCACACAACAGAATATTATTCAACCACAAAAAGTAATAAGTACTGATAGATGCTACAACACGGAAAAACCTTGAAGATATTACGACAGAAATCAGATGCAAAAGGGCATATGCTGTATAATTCCACTTATATAAAATGTCCAGAATAGGTAAATCCATATAGACATAAAGTAGATCAGTAGTTTCCAGGGGTTGGAAAGAGGAGAGAATGGGTAGTGATTGCTAATGGGTATAGGATTTCTTTTTGGGGTGATCAGAATATTTAGGAATTAGATAATGATGATGGTTGCACAACTGTGTGAATATACTAAAAACTACTGAATTGTACACTTGAAAATGGTGAATTTTATGGGATGAAAGTTTTATCTCAATTTAAAGAAGTGGCAAATGTGATTGCAATCTCTTTTCTTGCCTTGTGTGATATCACGTGCTTCTGGTTTTCCTACTACTTCTTTGGCCACTCTTTATAAGTTATTGTACATGTTTCTCTTCTTTTGCCATCCATTAAATATTGGTTTTCCTCAGGATTCTCTCCTAGGCTTTCTTCCCTTCTTTTGTTTTCTCTTATACAATCTCTGTTGGGTAGTAAGGAAGTCATTGCTTTGAAGAGTTTTGACATGCACCAATGTCATTGACCACAATTTAGTTAGGTAACCTAGTCCCGCAATAACATGCTTCAGATTTCAGTTACACAGTATATTAACTGTAAGTAATTGCATAAAATATAAACTTCACGGCTAGCTCCACAAAGCCCCACGTAAATAACAGACATGCTTCATAATCAGTGACCAACCACATCACTTCTTTCAAAGTCTGTTGGTGATTGCCATGGTACATCAGTTATTCAGTTCATGCACAGACAGCAAAGCCTGTAGTTGGGTTGTCTCCTTGCCTCTCGGTGATAAACTCGTATGACATTTAACAAAAATGAATAATAGAAAAAAATGAAAGTTCAGCAAAGAAAATAAAAGTGATAATGCAGAAGTGAAATTGGATGTGATTAGATTTGAAAATGGAGACAGCAGAATAAAGCCAGGATGAGACCTGGGCTGCACGAAGCCACTGAAAGAACAATTTTGAAAAAGTCTGATAAATCAAAAACAAGGTAAAGTGGCTTCAATATTGTTTAGTTTAAGTTGCCTTCAGAACAAGAAGCCACTAATGGTGGAAATAGAGAATTTACTTCTACTTTGGATTGAAGACTGTAATGAAAAAATCCAATCAGTTTAACTAGCATTTAGGCCAAACATTAAAGTTGGGTGCTGCGTTGAAAAAGACAGTAATTACAAGAAGACTGAAGAAGAACCTTTTACTGACAGTAAAGGCTGATTTCATTGTTTCAGAAATTGACATGATTTTGCAGAATTCGAACTGAAAGCAAATGGAGTTACAAGAGAAATAGCTGACTGTGGGAATGTTGAGCCTGTCACTGTTCCAGGGGCTCTAGACATGCAGTCACAGAAATTTCATAAAGGGGACATATTAATATAAATGAGGAAAGTGGCTGTTGACAAAAAGAATGATGTCCCAGAGGAAGTGACACTGGCAAAAAAAAAAAAAAACCTTCATATTAAAGGAAGTCATGGAGATATTTCACAGCACTGAAAGTACAAAAGACAAAATATTGGAAGCTGATCCAAACTTAGTAAGGAGTATGATAATTTGCCAAGGCATAGAAAAGATGCTCACTCTGTATCTTTTTTAAAAATTAATTAATTAATTTATTTTTATTTTTGGCTGCGTTGGGTCTTCATTGCTGCACGTGGGCTTTCTCTAGTTGCGGCGAGTGGGGGCTACTCTTCGTTTGGGTGCGCGGGCTTCCCATTGTGGTGGCTTCTCTTGTTGTGGAGCACAGGCTCTAGGCACGCGGGCTTCAGTAGCTGCAGCACGCGGGCTCAGTAGTTGTGGCTCGTGGGCTCTAGAGCGCAGGCTCAGTAGTTGTGGCACAGGGGCTTAGTTGCTCCGTGGCATGTGAGATCTTCCAGGGCCAGGGATGGAACCCGTGTCCCCTGCACTGGCAGGTGGATTCTTAACCACTGCACCACCAGGGAAGTCCCTCACTCTGTATCTTAAGTTATATGATAAGAAGGCAAAGACTATTTAAACTCCTTTTGATAAGTTTTGTACAAAGAAATAAAACACTCCAATTCTCAATATTTCTAATGTTTTAAATTTTCATGTACTAAATATTATAAAACTAATTTTTTTCAATTCCCCCAAATAGAGTTTTTAATGTTTTTTTTTTATATATATATATTTTTTTTAGAAGGAGGGAGCTAGTATTTTTTTTTTTAATAAAGTCTCTTTATTCTTTTTTTTTTTTTTTTTTAATTAATTAATTAATTAATTTATGGTTGTGTTGGGTCGTCGTTTCTGTGCGAGGGCTTCCTCTAGTTGTGGCAAGTGGGGTCCACTCTTCATCACGGTGCGCGGGCCTCTCACTATCGTGGCCTCTCTTGTTGGGGAGCACAGGCTCCAGACACGCAGGCTCAGCAATTGTGGCTCACGGGCCTAGTTGCTCCACGGCATGTGGGATCTTCCCAGACCAGGGCTCGAACCCATGTGCCCTGCATTAGCAGGCAGATTCTCAACCACTGCGCCACCAGGGAAGCCCGAGTTTTTAATGTTTTGATTAAAACATTTTAAAGGTCATAGACCAATTGTAATTCTTCCTATTGATTATTAAGATCACTGCATGGTTTCAGCTTGCAAAGTCATTTTTATGGTCCTGAACTACCATGCAAAGTGAGGACTGCCTGTATTCATTATGACACAGGTACTGAAAACTCAACTCCATCTAGCTTAAGGGGAAAAAGGCATTTTTTTTTTAGGTCACATTTTGAAATGTCCAGAGTAGGTCTTATTTCAGACATGGCTGGATTCATGGCTGAAATGACATAAAAAGAACTCAGCTTTTCTTCACCTCAAATCTATGTGTTGGTTTTCTTCTCAGACTCTATGTGATGACCTCCAGTGACTGTCACTCTCATGGTAGCAAGATGGCTGCTAGCTCTAGTTTCTTATTTTTCCAGGTTCTAGTCCAATGGGATCAAACAGAATAGGCCTTCTTTATCAGTAGCTCCTGTACAAGTTTTTAGGTTCCCACTTATTGTACTAGCTTAGGCTGCCACTCCTATACCCCAATCACTGTGGCCAAGAGTATGAGATCTTCTACTTGACTTAGATCTGGGTCTCCTATTCTATCCTTGGGGCCAGAGAGGGACCCCTACTCAAATCACACAGACTGTTGGTGAGGAAGTGCAAAATACTCAAAAGAAAACCAAACGTGTTGGCAGACAACATAAACGTGCAGGGCATACTCCTTGGACATCATCCACTCCTACAGCTTTCATTATCCTCCATTTGAGAGTGGCTCGAAGATCTGTCTCCAGAAATTATGACCTATATTCCCAACTCCTTGCTAGACAGTTCCCCTTGGGTTCATTGCAAGCAACTGAAAATCCATGTATCTGAAGGTGAACCCATTTCTCCTCATCCCCAGCCCCAGCCAAATCTATGTCTCCTCTTGGTTTCCTGTCTCAGCCAGTATCATCACTCTCCACACCAGTTTTTCATGCTAGAAATCTGGGACATAGCTTGCCTCCTGACTCTCCCTTACACTTGATTAAAATCCATCACCAATAAATTCTTGTTAATTGTACCCCTAATATCCTTGAAATCAACCCACTTCTTTCTGTCCATATTTCTCTTACCCCATTTCAGCTCCCATCTTTATCTCTTGACTGCACCACAGTGTTACCATATTTTAACTTGATGTCCAGCCACTTTTTTATTGTGGTAAAATACACATAACATAAAATTTATCATCTTAATCTTTTTCAAGTGTTCAATCCAGTGACATTTAAGTACAATTTATATTGTTGTGCAACCATCACCACAATCAATCTCCAGAGCTCTTTTCATCTTGCAAAATTGAAATTCCACACACATTAAACAATACCTCTGTACTCTCCCCACCCTGCCCCTGGCAACCACCATTCTACTTTCTGTCTCTATGATTTTGACTACTCAAGATGCCTCCTGTGAGTGGAATCATATAGTATTTGTCTTTTTGTGATTGGTTTATTTCACTGAGCATAATGTCCTCAAGTTTCATCCATGCTGTAGCATGTGTTAGAATTTCCTTCGTTTTTAAGACCTAATAATATTCCACTGTAGCTCTATCACATTTTCCTTATCCACTCATCCATCAGTGAATGAGCAACTTGGGTTGCTTCCATATTTTAGCTTTTGTGAATAATGCTGCTATGAACATGAGTGCACAAATAGCTCTTCGAGAGCTGCTTTCCATACTTTGGGGTATATGCTTCTAATTTAATTTTTAATGAACTTCCATACTCTCTCCCATAGTGGTGGCACCAATTTACATTCCTACCAACAAAGCACAAGGGTGCAAACTTTTCCAACTCCTCACCAACACTTGTTATTTTCTGTTTTTTGATAGTAGCCGTCCTGATGGGCATGAGGTGCCAGCCATGGTTTCTGTCTTCTAAACTTTTTTCATACTGTAGCCAGAATGGCCTTTAATAAGCATATGGTGATCATGTCACTACCCTGTTTAAATCCTTCAGTGGCTCCTCCTTGCCTTCTGGGTAGTCTGGCCCCCTTCACATGTGTCACAAAACCTCTCATGATTTCCTCCCTTGCTTACTTGTCTAGCCTCCCTCTCAACTGCTCCCTTTTCCACATCTTCCCTTCTAACACATTTCCCACTTGTTACACACACATGTACACTCTGCATTTGTTGCTCTGAAACATGCTCAGGTCTGTGAAAATGCTACATTTCCCCTCATCCAGCACCATTTCTTCCGTCAGACGCTCTTTCCTCTTTATCATCTACTTGCTCCTTCTTATCCTTGAGATCTCAGAACAGACAGCATTTTCTCCAGGAAAATCCCCTTCATAAATTCCGCCTGCCCAAGCTATGTAAGCACCCCTACTATGTGCTCCCAGAGCACTCTATTCTTGTCCTAACGTAGCATTTCATCACATTCTATAATTGTCCGCTTACTCATATTTTTCTCTGGTCCTGTGCTGTCCAATATGTGGCTGTTAAACACTAAAAATAACTAGCGTGACTGAGGAAGTTAACTCCTAATTTTATTTAATTTTAATAAATTTAAATTTTAAAATGATTGGGTCATTGATTGAAAAATTATTAAGTATATTTAGAACAACTTGGATATGTGTCTACTTTTTCAACTGTAAGTTTATTCAATCTAAATACAGTTTCAGTAACAGATGAAAATTAAGCATGTGAATTGAGATGTGCTGTAAGTATAAAACAGTCTCTGGGTTTCAAAGACTTATACAAAATAAAAAAATGCAAAGTATCTCATTAATAACTTTAAGAAATTGATTACATGTTAAAATGATAATATTTTGATGTGTTAGTTTAAATAAATTCTTAAAATTAATTTAAATTGTAATCTAATCACTTTTAATCTGGCTACCAGAAAATTTTAAATTATATATGTGGCTCACCTTATATTTCTATTGGACAGCACTGACCTCTACTGTAAGTTCTGTGGGGACAGGAATCATGACTGTCTTATTTACTTATTTAAAAAACATTTGTAACATTTATCATGTGTCAGGTATTACTCTATGCATTACTTACAATTATAAGCATTAACTTTTAAAATTCTTATTACAGCCTTTTTAGTATTATCTACATTTTACGTATGAGGAAATTTGCACAAAGAGATTAACTTAGCTAGTTGAAGGTCACAGAGCTGACCTTGTGGAGATAGTCTGTAAGGATCCAGACTCCACGCTCCGTAATTTTGTTATGCTGTCTCTTGTTCATTCTTTTATTACAGGTGTCTACCCAATTAACAACAATATGCAAGTATTCTTCTTCAATTAATCAACCTGTTATTCAGTAAGCATTAACAGAATGCTTATGTGCCAGGTATCGTGCTGGGTGGTACGGACCCGGCTGTGAATGAAACAAAAGCTTTAATTTTAAAGAAACTCTATTCGGTAGCAATGACAACGATATGAGACAATGATAATACAGAATTGTATTAAACAGAACAATTATACAATACAAATACACTATTTGAGAACACATGAAGTTGCACCTACCTTAGCTGAGAGATGAGCGATGTGATGGGAAGAGTGAGAGAAAACCTTAAAGGATAATTAGGAATTAGCTACACGTGGGTAAGTGGGAGTGGTTGGTGAAGTGGTTGGTCCCCCCCCTACTACGCAGGGGGGACCAGATGAGCAGAGGAAAGAAATAGCCTGGTGTTTGCCGCTGAAGTGGTTTAAGCCAAATGAATAACAAGTTCAGATTTAACTCCATGAAAGATCACACTGGATAAAGTTGGAGAAGAAACTGGAAGGAAGAAACAGTATTATACAGCAGAGAAACAATGAAGAGTCTGATGGTCTGATCCTGAGCATAGATGATAGTAATTTAGGTTAAAGTGGGGGTAGTGATAAATGAGCCGCATTTTAGAGATATTTAAGGGATAGAGTAGACTTAACCTGATGTCTGATTGGAAGGAGGATGGTGTTTGTTGCAGATGTTGCAAATTACTTAATCAATATCTGTTTTCACTTTCTTCTTGGTTTTTTGAGGTGCCAATGTGCCCATCTCGAGTCAATGGATCTTGACGGGGTAATACAATCATAGTGATCCTGTTCCCCACTTTCTGATCTCCCCTGCAGCTGGGTCAGTCATCTGGCTTGTCTGACAAATGAGCCGTACAGAGAAGTCTGCTCGGAAGTTCTTCAGGGAAAGCTTTGTTTCCTGGTGGACTCATGGTTGCTGCTGCTTTTTCTGTTTTCCTGAAAGAGAAAATGATGCAGCTCTATCTTGATTCCATTGGGCAATGCCAAGTGAATTGCAAAAATATTGTTAGGCATTTTAAAGTTATTGAATCAACACCACAGCCGCCTACCTTGAATCTACATGTTATGTGAGAAACATAAAGCAATAGCACTTAAGCTGCTGTTAATAAAGGATGTGTAAACTGAGTTGTTTACTGCTTGTAGCTGAACACATGTCTCTTTGATAATGGGTTAAATGAGAGTTGTCAAGGCTTTTCCCTGGTTTCTGACTTAAGCAACTGGGTGCATCACTGGAAAGCCTGGGGGCAGAACAGGGTTAAAAGGAAATTTCTTGAGCTAAAGATTGCTTATGCTAAATGTGATGGGAGTGGGTATATCCAAGTGACAAGTAGGCCATTCAATATACATGTGCAAAAGTCGAGAGACAGAGACAGAGAGAGGGAACGAGCTCTGGCCTGGAGACACAGACTTACGAATCATTAACATATTAGTATAACAGGTCAATTTACCTAGGGAGATAAATATATAATAAAAGAAAAATATATTGCTAATGAGATCATACCTTTCTAGTATAAATATGACTTCTAATTCTCAGCCTTGCCCTAAAATGTTTAGGGATCCAGGATGCTGGAGCTGGGATGTTATCTGGCTGGTAGTTTGAACATAGAGTATGACATCACTTAAATATAGGATGAAACACATAAGAAAAGAATACTGACAGTGGCAGTATCTTGATTAAGGTTTCCCAAAAGCAGGCCCTGGGACAACAAACCAAGTAGTTCTTTGGGAGGTTATCCCAGAAAACATAAGTTAGCGGAATGGTGAAGTGATACAGGAAAATAAAGGAAGTGAATAAAGGATGTGTTATCAGGGAATTACCACTGTGGGTACCTGGAGCTTAAAACTGCCAGAGAAATCATGAAGCCACTGTAGAACATATACCTCAGAGTTATTCCACTGAGTGCGAGGGAGCTGGGAGCTGGGTATGTATACACCAATTTCCTTTCTTTTCCACTCAGCTTTACTGAGGTATCATAGACAGATAAAACCATAAGATAGATAAAGTTGTGTCCACCAATTTCTGTCAGCCATTGATGAGGGCTGCTCCCATGCACATGGGCAGAGTGGGCTCTACAATGAGATGCATGTGCTGGCAGCTGAAAGTCTGGTCAGCATGCGCTAATGGCAAGGTCCTAGGGGCTATGGGAAGGGTGTCAACAGCATCTAAGATGGAGCATAATTAAAGCCAAGAAGGCCATGGGATACAATGGAGGCAGCCAGAAAGGAGTAAGAAGAGTTGAAAGAGGAGACGAGACAGAACCTGATGGAATTTTCTGAGCTAAACAAGGTGTCTGCAGTCACTTGAGCATTCCAGCAACCTTGGGCACCAGCAAAAGGGGATATTAAAAGTGCTCACCAGCTCTAAACATAAGGGATGCTATGTTATAGAAGGGCCATTTTAGTGGCATTTGAAGAGCAACTCCTGCTTTTACTACTAACTCTTAATTCTGAGTAAACTAAAAATGCATTTTCCCCTCTTAACAAAAAATAACCCTTGGGACTTCCCTTGGTGGCGCAGTGGTTAAGAATCCGCCTGCCAACTCAGGGGACACAGGTTCGAGCCCTGGTCCGGGAAGATCCCACATGCCGCGGAGCAACTAAGCCCGTGTGCCACAACTACTGAAGCCCGTGCGCCTAGAGACCATGCTCCGCAACAAGAGAGGCCACTGCAATGGGAAGCCCGTGCACTGCAATGAAGAGTAGCCCCAGCTCGCCGCAACTAGAGAAAGCCCACCCAGCAACGAAGACCCAACGCAGCCAAAAATAAATAAGTTAATTTATTTATTTTAAAAGATTTAAAAAAATAACCCTTGAGAGAAAATGAAACAAAGCAACCAAAAAACTGCCCGCTGCTAAAATATTTTGCTCCATCTGTTTCAATGGAAGGAAAATTTTTTAATAAGAATTCTCTGGAGACTTTGAAAAGTGAACAGAAAATATTCATATTTTTTGGTGATAATTTGTCAGTGGGTGACTTCTTAGGTTCAATGACTATCTATTGATGATCTTGAATGTAAATGACCTTCCTAGGCCAGAAAATGCTGTGAAATCCCTGGAAGGACTAGTGCGTTGTGATGTGAATTATAAGGAGCCAAAGAGGGGTGTCCCATCTGTAATCAGAAATGAAAATATCCTGCAGGCAGTCTTGTTTTTCACAGTTTGCTTGGAAATGTTTTTTTTAAGAACCAGAGAGTCTATACGCAGTCATATTTATTTCTCATTGTGTTGGAGCTTTCACCATGTAGGAATCCAGAAGAGGATTATGTTAAAGGGCGGCTCATGTGCCCTGGGGATTTAGAATTCATCAGGCCCAAATGACCTTGCACTTTATACAATGTGTCCAGCGTCAGGGTCAAGCTTTCCTGCTCACTTCTCAGAGGCTTTCTATGAATGCAAATGACCCCTGAATATGACAGAGAACTGAGAGTTGGTTGATCCAAGAATATTTTCTTCCAGAGAGACTATATTCTGTTAGATCTGGTTATAAAACACAAAGAAATTTAATTGGCTGTTCTGGAACATTTTACATTTTTCTTGTAATAGCCCATCTGGCATGGTGATGTTTGAAATGCCATTGTAGGATAACATGGTACTGGTCCTTGAAGTAGCATAAAACCTGATGTATGTGGAACATGCTGTAAACACCACAGGGAAAGACTTTTTTTTCATGGAAAAGCTCAGTTTCCTGTAGCACAATGACCTGAGTGTCGAGGACACATAACCTTTTTTTTTTTTTAAGAAAGCAAATACAAAAACCCCTAGTTCATTCTCTCTGAATAACTTTCCCCAAATGGTGATGAGAACATAGCAAAATCATGTACAAGTTAAATAACTGTGATAGCAGCTTCTAGAAAGTTGTGACTCAAGTAAAAGCATTAGAATATGCATGGTTTTCAAGCAGAAACTGTTATAATTGAAAGAATGATTGAGCCATACTTACTATAAACCTCCCAGTTTCCTGCTTAAAAAAACAAAAACACGTAAAACAAACAAAACAACCACAGACACCAGACTAGCAAGACTGGCATTCAGCAGAGTCGGGAAGTGTAAGGATAAAGCCTTGGCTTCTGCTCATCCTGTTGCGGCCCCTTGAAAAATGTCCTCAAGGGATGAAGAGTTTGTTTTGAAAACATTTGCCCAATAGCCTGAAAGTTCCTCTCCTGTTCCGCTAAATGATGCTGACTCAAGCCTCATCTAAAAAAAACTAATATCCAGATTTTTACCTACTCATTTGGTGGGACTGCCAAATTTGCAGTTCAGAAGGAAAAAGAAGACATTTAAGAGAGAAGAAAGGGGCAAGATAAGCATTTCGGTAATTCATTTAAAACATAAATTCTGGCCCAAAGTACTATATTTGGGGAGAGGATGAGAGGAAAAAGGAGGACTCATCACTACAGTGCTTCTGTTTTGCCTCTTCTGCCCACACACGATTTTAATCCCAGGACCTTTCCAAACTCATAGCCCACCCTCCACTTCTCATCAGAGGCCAACTCCCTCTTCAAATCTCCTCCATGTTAAGGTATTAATCTAAGTTAAAGCATTAATATATTCATGTACCACACCTCCAGGTAATGTGTTTGCATTTTAATAGGAAACTTCCGGAAAAAATGCATTTTACCAATGGAATCATTCAGATGGTGGGAATTGTGGGTAGCATAGCAGGCCATTGAAAAAGATGCATCTGGGGTGGGGTGGTGGGCAAGTCTTCCTGCAGCCAAGGAATTCTCCTCTGAGCTTGGGGAATCTCCCTCTTCTCTAGCAAGTCTGCTCCTGTCCCAGAGGGAGACTTTACCTCCTTCCTCAAGGTTGCATGCTGCAAGTTGCTCACTGCAACCCAGCCATGACAAATGGGCCAGGAAAAGAGTGATCAGGGCCTGCATCCTGTACATATTTCACCAAGACCTGCATCAGTATTCTTAAAATAGGGTTTCCCAAGGTATGTGTTGCAAAATTATATAGGAGAATGAATTTACATGATCAAATAAGTTTGGGAAATGATTTGTACCATGCCATCTCCTTGGACGGTTGTCCTAAGAAATCCTATAGTAAGTGTCAGGGTCAGGGATTTTACCTCCCTTCCAACTAACAAGATAGCTTGTCCCCTTTTTATGGATGCTGGGGGAAGACATGAAACTCCTGGGTCAGAGACAAAGACCTTTATTACAGCAAGCAGCATGAGTAGCGTGTTTGCCTTTGTTCCCCTCGTCCCCCAAAGCCTGGAAGGAAATGCAGAGGGGACCCAGGGGATGCTGTGCATCAGTGGATTTGTGTTACAGCTGAGGAATTCACCTAAGAACTTGAGGAGTCTACCCCTTTTCTCAAGTCTGTTCCCAGAGGGAGACTTTACCTCCTTCCTTGAGGCTGCGTGCTGCAAAGCCTCTCACTGCAGTACAACCATGACAAATGGCCCAGGAAAGGAATGATCAGGGTCTTGCAATGTTGGCACAGCCAGCAAGAATGTACAGGGATGCCCAAGGACTAGAGCAGGTTGCTTCTCCTAATAGTAACTAAACTTGCTTAATTCTGTTAAACCCAGAAATTCCCAATGTGTATGACCAGACAACAGCATTCAGTGGAACATATTTTGAGACAGTTGATTTCTATTTGTTCACACTTTTGGACTCCACATGGCGGAGGTGGGTCAGAGTGTTTCATTTTAGGTTCCTTCATGGGTTTAAAACAATTTTTTTTTAATAGTATCAATATAAGGGAGAGGTTTTCCAATATGGGACCAGGCAGGTATTTTATTTTCAGGATTTACCATCTCCTTCCAATCAGTTTTCCTTTGAACCAAATCTGAGACTCACATACACTATTTTTTTCTGATCAAGATAACCACTTCCAAGACCAAATAGGAATGGCTGTAGATTTCTCTATTATTAATCATAGTCCTAGTTTTATCATTTAGGCTTCTGTTGAGCAGAATCTCCTCTGGAATTTTAAGGAACACTTCTTTTCCAGAAGGTCTATTCCATTATGTTTGGGCTTCATCTCTCTGTTAATTTGAAGAATCTTTGAAAATATAATCCCTTTAACAAATTTTGATGATCAGTCTTTTGGAAAGGAAGATACTTATATAGCTTAGTTTTTGTAACTTTATTCATTCCTTGGCCACTTTTTTTCATTCTTACGTGTGAATGCTGACCATGCCTCTGCTCTTCCACCCTTATCTCTCCCAATTACGGGGAATTCTCCTGGAAGTTATCTTTTCTTGTTCCACATCTCTCTCTCATTCTCCTCCATTTCTGCTGGTCTGGATGCCTATTTTAATTAAATTACCATGTAGACTTTTTCTTTTCTGCTGAACTTCACTCCAGGAACATGCAATTGATGACTGCTATTCTCTAGCTTCTTTCCTCAAACTTTATCTTGACCATTTACAGTCTAAGTGTCACCCAAATCCTCACAAAGGTGATTAAATAGCTTCTTCAGCCCCCTTTTCTCATTGTACCCACATGATTTCCTTTTTGCTGGCAAGTCTTTTGCTATTTTGTAATGGGAAGAAACATGAGCTGCTTTTTCAAATCTTGTGTTTATATTCTCAACCAAACATAGCACTAGACGTTCTCTTTCCTTTGGCTTTAATTAACTGGAATCTTTGTCTTCTGTCAAAAATTCAAATTTTGGTATAAGAGACTTTCTTTCACTCCTATTTTATATTATAAATGACCATTCTCAGTTTCCTCTGTAACAATATTTCACATGTTCATATAGAAACTGGGCTTAATTGCAGTTGCAATATGATATTCTCTTGAAATCAGAGGGTGGTAAGCATCTGTTTACTCATAACTCTGAAAATGGAAGCCGAATCAAACATCCGTGATAAATCATTAGCCATGAATCAGCCTAACATATTGTGAGAATGAATGCCTGGAGTTGCTGATCATTGCAAGGTGTTAAAATATTACAAAATGACTATGTACCCATATTGCAGTCATTTAACCTGATTCTTCTTTGCCATTTCCTGCTCAGGAAATTGGGCTCCATCTAACTGCACAGCTGGGTTGGCTTTAGAAACCTCACATTTCGACCCAAATGATCAGGCTGGTTGTACAGCTAGGCAAATCCATGGGTTTCAACATAAAAATCTTTAGCATGTGCCCCAGTGATGTGAGGGAATCAGAGTTTTTCTGAGTGTCTCGTCAATTAACAGAAAGATAAGGAACCACCACCCTAGGAGCTGTTCAGGAGGAGATGTTTTTAACAAGACTGGTAGATCTGGCCTCACACCGAATGTTCTCCTAGTTTTCAGGAAATTATTATTTGGAAACAACTGAAACTTAAAGGACATCAGTACATTTCTACTTTTATATTTTCATGGGAAGACATTTTTAGTTCTGATTTCTCTGACCCCCACCAAAAAGACATACTACTTCTGAAAGTAGGAAGCTAAAGGAATCAGGAAGAGGGGAGACTTTCGGGGTGAAGATAAAATTCCTCCCACCCATAAATTAGAATGACTTCGTACCAAAAAATATGAAAAAACTTAGTTTATGAAATCACGAGGGCAGGACTAGGATGAAGAGTTCCACTGACTACTTTGTGCTGGGCACAGCTCTAGGTGCTGGAGATTCAGTAAGGAAGCAGAGAGACAAAAGTCCCTGCCCTCACAGAGTTTACATCCTAGTGGAGGGAGGTGGATAATAAACCATGAAAGTATATTAGACAGTGACAGAGCTAAGGAGAACAATAAAGGCAGGAGAGGGACTGGAATGTTGGGGGGGGGGGCGGGGTGTGATACACTGGGTGGTCGGAGAAGACTCCACTGAGAATGTGGCCTTTGAATAAAAGTCTGAAGCAGGTTCGGGACAGAGCCACACACAGAACTGGAGCAAGTGCATCCTAGGTGGAGGGGGAGCAAGGCCTTGAGGCAGGATCGTGCCTCTAACATTAGAGGAGCAGCAGAGAGGCCAACCATGGGGAGCGGCAGAGAGGAACAAGCAAGGAGGTTGAAGCAAAGAAACGAGGCAGAACTGCAGGCAACTAGGGCAGGAGGTAAGGTGACAGAGGCGGATGGTGAAAGGCCTCAGCCGTCATTGTAAGGATGTTGCTTAGGGACAGACACTGCTCCTGCTTTCTCAGAATGTATCATCTGGCAGGGGAAAAATACATGGATGATGATGATAAAATGAGATGACTGTTTAAGGTAGGAAAGAACAGGGTGTTACGGAATCATAGTGTGCTGGGTCCTAATGTACTGGATGGGTCTCTCCCATGAGGAAAGTGTGTTTGTGCTGAGACCAACAGGATGAGCATGAGTTAGATGCCTGGAGGTGGTGATGGCTCTGGGTGTGAGCTGCAGCTGTTTCTGGGGCCACAAGCAGCAGCAGTGGGAAGAAAGAGCCCTGAAGCGAACACATCAGGAACCGAGAAGACATCTGTTAGGACGAAGGCCAAGGAACAAGCGGGACGGTGCTGCAAGATGAAGCTGGGGAAGGGGGGCCATGGCAGGAGGCAACTGGATTATAAAAAGGGTTTGGATTTTACCTGAGAGCACTAGGGAGCTGTGGAATATTGTGAACAGGGAGATTACGTGATTGGGTCTGTCTTTTGAAAGATCACTCTAGGTCGAGGGTAGAGAGCAGACTGAGAAGAGCAAGCTGTGAGAAAGGGGAAACAGCTAACATTCTCCTGCAGTGGCACACGGAGGAGGGGACTTGGGACTTTCGGACTTTGCTGGTGGTAGAAGGAATGGAGAGATGGGAAACACCTGAGAGACATTTACAGACTAGAATAGATAGGACTGGGTGATTGATTGGATGCGGCGTTGCTGGTGGGGAAGTTTAAAGTGGAGAGAAGGATCAAAGATGTCATTCAAGTTTCTGGCTCTGGCAACTTGAGAGATGGTGGCGCCACTGACTGCAAAGAGGGGACAAAAGAGAAGGAACAAGGTCAGAGATGGATTTTGGCTTTCGGAACGTGCCATTCGTGTAACCCAAACAGCATTTGCTGTATTCTTTCCTGTAACTCCTTTCCCTAACTGAAAATTTTAAAAAGATCTGTTCGGATTATTCCTTGAGTGACTTAGATTAATCTTTATGCTTTACTATAGGAACATCATTTCAAGGTAGCATTTCCTACAGATCTTTCTGTAAATCTGTATATCTATTAGGGACTTGGTTTCAGACGGAATCACACAATGATGCAGGTTGTAACATAGCTAAGCATGTGGCGCCATCTTCAGGACAGTTTATTAAAAAGTTATAAAACCAAACAGATTGAAAGGCAAGCCTCTGCCCCAGAATTCTTTTCTAGGGAGCGAGTATGACTCCATCTTGTTTGGTAATAAGAAGCTAAAAAAACGTTTCTTCCCAATCCAATTGTATGCCTAAATTCTTGTCTTCCTGAGAATTATAGTTCATCACAGGATATAGGAAAGACAGTGACCATATTTCCTTTGAAATCATTCCAGTTTGAAAGTGTCTGTGAGCTGGACAACTGAGCTTTGCTGTGGAAAAGCCTGGAGAGGGAAATTAAGGCAGCATCCCTTCAGGTTTTCTACCTTGGTGCCCAGATTCTCTGGGGCTTTTCCAATTTCATGTCATATATTTATGTTCTCCACTAGGTGCCTCATTAAATGTATAGCCAAGTGGAATTTAATTCTTATGCATTTGTAACAGTGACAGTTTGCATGAATATAAAAATTAGAAAAAAATTGTTACTCTTTGCACCTAAATTTTTTGGATAGGAAATGTAGTATCATAGAGTAATATAATCTACACTTTAAAAATATAAGGTTGTAAATAAAAATCAATATTGTACCATAGCTAAGCACAATGAGGAGGAATAATATAGTTCATGAGATGACTTTTATTTTTAAAAACCTCTCAGCCTTTACTTATTCTATTTGAAGAGGCTCCACCCTTTCTTTTTGCAGGGTTTGGTTATGAAAACATGCATATATGTGTTTATCAGAATGTATCTGCCACCTTTGTGTACAGGATATACTGTTTAACCTACACCGAGCATTTAGCACAGTCTCATGAATAACTGGGAGATAAACAGCTTGGCTTTTACGTGGAGGCAAGTGGTTTCTACCATCTTGTGGCACCCTGCTTGCAAATGGGCTTTCTTCCTAGACTGCTCTCATTAAAAATGCATATCAATTTACATTCCCACCAACAGTGTAAGAGGGTTCCCTTTTCACCACACCCTTTCCAGCATTTATTGTTTCTAGCTTTTTTGATAATGGCCATTCTGACCAGCGTGAGGTGATACCTCATTGTAGTTTTGATTTGCATTTCTCTAATAATTAGTGATGTTGAGCATCTTTTCATGTGCCTGCTGGCCATCTGTATGTCTTCCTTGGTGAAATGTCTATTTAGGTCTTCCACCCATTTGTTAACTGGATTGTTTGTTTTTTTTGATATTGAGCTCCATGAGCTGTTTGTATATTTTGGAGATTAATCCTTTGTCTGTTGTTTCATTTGCAAATATTTTACAACCACTATGGAAAACAGTATGGAGTTTCCTTAAAACTAAAAATAGAACTACCATATGACCCAGCAATCCCACTACTGGGCATATACCCTGAGAAAACCATAATTCAAAAAGAGTCATGTACCACAATGTTCATTGCAGCTCTGTTTACAATAGCCAGGACATGGAACCAACCTAAATGTCCATCAAAAGATGAATGGATAAAGAAGATGTGGCACATATATACAATGGAATATTACTCAGCCATAAAAAGAAATGAAATTGAATTATTTGTAGTGAGGTGGATGGACCTAGAATCTGTCATACAGAGTGAAGTAAGTCAGAAAGAGAAAAACAAATACCGTATGCCAACACATATATATGGAATCTAAAAAAAAAAATGGTACTGATGAACCTAGTTGCAGGGCAGGAATAAAGAGGTAGACATAGAGAACGGACTTGAGGACACGGGGTGGGAGGGTGAAGCTGGGCGAAGTGAGAGTAGCATCGACATATATACACTACCGAATGTAAAATAGTTGGCTGGTGGGAAGCAGCAGCATAGCACAGGGAGATTGGCTCGGTGCTTTGCAATGACCTAGGGGGATGGGTTAGGGAGGATGGGAGGGAGGCTCAAGAGGGAGGGGATATGGGAACACGTGTATGCATATCGCTGATTCGCTTTGTTGTGCAACAGAAACTAACACAGTATTGTGAAGCAATTATACTCCAATAAAGATCTATTTTTTAAAAAATGGGGCTTCCCTGGTGGCGCAGTGGTTGAGAATCTGCCTGCCAGTGCAGGGGACACGGGTTCGAGCCCTGGTCTGGGAAGATCCCACATGCCGCGGAGCAACTGGGCCCGTGAGCCACAACTACTGAGCCTGCGCGTCTGGAGCCTGTGCTCCGCAACAAGAGAGGCCGCGATAGTGAGAGGCCCGCGATAGTGAGAGGCCCGCGCACAGCGATGAAGAGTGGCCCCTGCTTGCCACAACTAGAGAAAGCCCTCGCACAGAAACGAAGACCCAACACAGCCAAAAATAAATTAAAAAAAAAAAAATGCATGTCTTTCCATTAAGGAATTGTGAGTCCCAGAGTTCCTGTTAATCTTGAAAGAGAACACATTAATCTAAATTCAATTTCTCGATAAATGGCAGCCCAGGCCACCCCATCAGTGACAGGTTTGGGTTTCTTGGGGTTCAAACTAGGCTTATAGCGGGGGAAGGGGAAGGGTGGGACATACAAAACATGTGTCCAATAATAGTATCTACTAGTATTTACGTGTTTACAATGTGCCGAGTGCTTTTATGTGGACTATCTCATTTAATCCTCATAACCTATGGATACTTTTTTTTATGAGTGGGTTCCTTTCATCATCACCTGTGTTCTACAGATCAGGATACTGAAACCGAGAGAGAATTTAAAATAATTTGCTCAAGGCTCACATTCAGTGTTTAGTAAAGCTAAGGCAATAAATTCTAATCTAGGCGTTCTTTCTCCAGAGCCAAGAAGCTTGACCAAAACCTCATACTACCCCTTAAAGGGAAAATATTTCACCAAAAGGAAAACAGCCCTAATCAAGAGCCATGCTAATAGTCTGAGCAAAACATTCAGAGAGCAGAAGGGCAGGGATTGAGGGCAAGGGCAGAATCTGGAGTGATGCTCTGAGGTACAGAAGTTCCTCTTCCCTTCTTGATTGTTCCAGAATCCTGGCACTGCCTGGGTAGGGGAGCCCTGGGCAGGATGCAATAACATAGGGCCTTGAGACTTCTGAGGGTGAGTCTGGGAGACACTGGGACTTGCAGAGATGAGAGGGTGGGGAGCCAAGGAATTCACTGTTGTCTTCTTTCCATTTTGTTTTAGGATCAAGGCTCGAGACAAAGGGCCACAGTCCCTGATAATAGAAGCTACTGCGTGAGGTTAGTAACACACACTTAGCCCACTGAAAAGGAGCAGAAATAAATAACATCTTCACCCTCTTCAGTCAGGCAGAGGTTGGTGCGCAGAGCACGGCGTGGGCATAGCTGAGGTCTGCTGAGAGGCCAGCAGGCAAGTCAATGGGACGATGATGACCCGCACAGCAGCGCCAGCTACAGGGATGAGAGCATAGGGCTTGGAGTCTAAAGCCCTGGTTCCAAGCTGAACACGGCCACTAACTGTGTGACTTTGGGCAATTCATTAAAATTATTTGATCTTTAATTTGCTCAGCTGAAAAACAGCAGCAAGAGCTACTGAATAGGATTGTTGGGATATCAAAGAAACAATGTATGAAACACTGTACGCTATAACACTACTGAGTGCCTTGTATGTGCTAGACAATGGGGATAGAAAATTAAGCTACAATCTTTGCTCTCAAGGAGTTCACAATCTAATGACATAAATATTGGTTATCTTTAGTATCTTGAACCCCTCCCTTCTTTCTAATTATCCCTTTTACCTCACCATTTGGATATTGTCTTAGTTTGGACAATGATTTGAGTGCAAAAGGTTTATTTGGAAGTGCAAGGAAACAGAGGAGAGGTGTGGAAAGTGATACAGGAGAGGAAAGATCCTCAGCACAGGGGGCCAGCTACCACCTTAAGCCACTCTGGAAAATGCTGCAAAACACACAGCTCAGAGGTTTCCCACCTAAGGAATGGGGGAGCCAGAGTAATTTAACACCAACTTTTAACAATTATTGGTTGAAGATTTCTTTTAGTGGGTGTTAATTTCTTGGCACCTGCCAGGGGTCCAGGCAGAGTGTCTCACAGCAGCTTCAGAAAAAGGCCTGGGGCAGAGAAATGGAGACACTGGCAGTTGGAAGATGGCTGGCGCACATTGAAGTCATCGAGCCAAAGATGTGGGCAGGGCACTGACAGCATCTGCAAAACGTGGTCCATGTCTGAGGGTGCCTGGGTGGGCTCCCTCTCTCCCAGGACCCAAGGCAAAACCAGGAGAGAGGACTCTTCCCAACACTTAGCACTGTAGATGAAGGGGAGAAGGAGGCTAAAGATATGCTAACACTTTCTAAAGGCAGAATTTACCCTTGAACTGTTGTACATTTGCAGAAATTTGGCACAGGTGTGCAGCTCAATAGAATAATTGCTCTGCTGTTGAACTTTCTGTGATGGTGGGAATATTCTATAGCTTCACTGTCCAGTGCAGTAGCCAACAGTCCCATGTGAATTGCTGAGCACCTGAAATGTGGTGGGTGTGACTGAGGAACTACATTTTTACTTTTATTTAATTTTAATTAATTTGAATAATCCCATGTGGCTAATGGTTACCATGTTAGACAACATAACTTTAGAGCAGTTTAATTATATTTTATTATTCATAAGAAATTGTTCAGAAATCATCCTAATCATTTTCTTCATTAAGGATAGAGGTAAATCAAAGATGTCATATGGCTAAGTGTTAAAATCAATATTAATTTTGCATTGAGCACAACTGAATGTCACCACCAACTTAATAGAAACTTCTGGGAAATGGGAATAAACGTGAAGTCTTACCAACATTTGTTAGAAAAATGTATTATAAAAAGTTTAGTGGTCAGATTTCTAAAGTTTGACACAACAGTCCAGAAACAATAGTATCTCAGCAGCTCTAGTGCATATGATGATTTTAAATGATGACTGTACTGAAGTTGGTGGAGAAGCAAGATATTTTGGGGTACATGATTTTTCTTTACATTTATTTCTTCATATATATAATTTTCATTAATTATACTTCATATTATTGTTTATATTTCTATAAGTATTTATGGACTCAAATTCCATATAACGTGCTTTACAAAATTAATTAGTTAATACATCCTCTAAGTCAGATTAATTATTATCTTTTTCCCTTTTTTTTTTTAAACTGTTTAAAAGTTTTTCCATCAACAGAGGAATGGATAAGGAAGATGTGGTACATATATACAGTGGAATATTACTCAGCCATAAAAAAGAATGAAATAATGCCATTTGCAACAACATGGATGGATCTAGAGATTGTCATACTAAGTGAAGTAAGTCAGCAGAGAAAGACAAATATCATATATCACTTATATGTGGAATCTTAAAAAAGGGTACAAATGAACTTATCTACAAAACAGAAATATAGTTACAGATGTAGAAAACAAACTTATGGTTACCAGGGGTAAGGGGGGGAGGGATAAATTGGGAGATAGGGATTGACATATACACACTCCTATATATATAAAATAGGTAACTAATAAGAACCTACTGTAGAGCACAGGGAACTCTACTCAATACTCTGTAATGGCCTATATGGGAAAAGAATCTAAAAAAGAGTGAATATATGTATATGTATAACTGATTCACTTTGCTGTACACCTGAAACTAACACAACACTGTAAATTAACTATACTCTAATAAAAATGTTTTTAATAATTGTTTTTGTACATAACCAATAGCTTCCAGAATCATCATTTTCATTGTTCTTGACAGTTTTTCTGCTTTAATGTATGTTCTGCAGTGTGACTCAGCTCCTGTGTAACTGGGATCGGGAATTGACATTAGCTTGGAGGTTGTGTTGGTTCACGTGTGATTTTTCCCCAGCATGTTAGTGCTTTGTACCACTGTGTAACAGCAGCTGAATGAAAAGTGCACTAGGACAGCTGAATGCAAAGTGCACTAGGACAGCTGAACATCTTGGGCTGGGCTGGGCTGTGCTGTGCCAGCTCATCCACTGTCCTCTTGGTGCCATCTGGTCTCCTGCTCTCCTGGAGGTGCTCATGGCATGGTGCTCCCTGACCTTTGTGCTCTTGGTCCTCATCTCCATTACTCAGCAGCCCCAGCTCTTCTATAAGCTACCTTTAGTTTTTTGTTTTTTATTTTTTTTATGTAAGTGTTTTTCTAACTTTTATGCAAGGACCTATTTATACAGTAGTATTTTTTAATTTATTAACTATGTAATAGTTTTTTTAAACTGTGCTGTATTTTTATTAGAAATACCATTCTTTTTGTTAGCTCATATTGTAAAGTTTTGTATGTTTTGAGTGGAAATTCCTTATGTTTTGAGTGGCTTGATGCTGATATTAATTTGCCAATAAACCCTATTATGTTTAGCGTGTGATTTTGCAGATTTGAGTAGGCTTTTCTTTTTTCAGGAATATACATGTTGTATTCAGGCAAAACCACCTGTACATTGATTTTGCAATTGAATGAGAGAATAGCCACAACAAAACAAACCCACAAAGAGATTCTGACTCCAAATTGCTTCTAGAATGATTAGCTATGTTTGGAAGTGAATATTCTCATATGAACAGTATTCCAAGCAATATGCGTTGTTGCTTTGTTTATATTACGGATTTTGCTAAACCAGTGATATATGATGGTAACTTTGTGACAATCACTGGTCATACACAAGTCCTGGGATGTCAGAAATGACAGTAAAGGTGGTTATTTGATCTTCCAAAGACCTAGGCCAAAGACAAAGGAAAGTATAGATTTTGGCTGAATAGCCAGACCAAAGATGAAGTTCCATGTCTATACTAGAAAGAAGACATGTACATTGACCTATATAAATCATATAATTAATTTCTTTGAGATTTTGGTGTGCGTGTTCTTCAGGTCCTAAAAAGCCTGAAGAACATGGCACACTGCTTTCTACCCTCATCTCTTCTTTGACCCAATATAATACTCCTTAGAATATACGTAGGAAAAGGGTTCATGAATGTCATGTCTATATTCTGGAGCTAGGCTACTTCTCTCTCATGTAAAAGAAGTCAGCTACCAAGTGGTACTTATGGAGAAGTTGTTCCTGATTGTGTGTTTGTAGAGAGGGAGTATAAAGAGCAATTCATATATACCCACCCCAGCTTAGTGCCCTTAAAGTATTTGTTTCTTAAAGAAAGCTATAATAAATTACATCTCTTAAAATATATGTGCATTCTATTTACAATAGCCAAAATATGGAAGCAACCTAAATGTCCATCAACAAAGGAATGCATAAAGAAGATGTGGTATATATATATACACACACAATGGAATATTAGCCATAAAAAAGAATGAAATAATGCCACTTGCAGCAACATGGATGGATCTAGAGATTATCATACTAAGTGAAGTACGTCAGACAGAGAAAGACAAATATCATATGATATCACTTACATACAGAATCTAAAAAATGATACAAATGAACTTTTTTGCAAAACTGAAACAGAGTCACAGACACAGAAAACAAACCTATGGTTACCAAAGGGGAAAGCAGGGGGAGGAATAAATTAGGAATTTGGGATTGACAGATACACACACTACTGAATATAAAATAGGTAAACAACAAGGTCCTACTATATAGGACAGGGAACTATATTCAATATCTTGTAATAACCTATAATGGAAAAGAACCTGAAAAAGAATAGATATATGTATTTGTATAACTGAATCACTGTTGTACACCTGAAACATTATAAATCAACTATACTTTAAGTAAAAAATACACTCTGGCTCTTAGATAGCTTCATCCACCAGAGGGCAGACAGCAGAAGCAAGAAGAACTACAATCTTGCAGCCAGTGGAACAAAAACCACATTCACAGAAAGATAGACAAAATGAAAAGGCAGAGGATTAAGTACCAGATGAAGGAACAAGGTAAAACCCCAGAAAAACAACTAAATGAAGTGGAGATAGGCAACCTTACAGAAAAATAATTCAGAATAATGATAGTGAAATTGATCCAGGACCTTGGAAAAAGAATGGAGGCAAAGATCAAGAAGATGCAAGAAATGGTTAACAAAGACCTAGAAGAACTAAAGAAAAAACACCTAGAAGAATTAAAGAAGAAACAAACAGATGAACAATACAATAACTGAAATGAAAAATACACTAGAAGCAATCAATAGCAGCATAACTGAGGCAGGAGAACGGATAAGTGACCTGGAAGACAGAATGGTGGAATTCACTGCCATGGAACAGAATAAAGAAAAAAGAATGAAAAGAAATGAACACAGCCCAAGAGACCTCTGGGACAACATTAAATGCACCAACATTTGCATTACAGGGGTCCCAGAAGGAGAAGAGAGAAAGAAAGGACCTGAGAAAATATTTGAAAAGATTATAGTCAAAAACATCCCTAACATGGGAAAGGAAATAGCCACCAAGGTCCAGGAAGGGCAGAGAGTCCCAGGCAGGATAAACCCAAGGAGAAAAATGCCGAGACACATAGTAATCAAATTGACAAAAATTAAAGAAAAAGAAATATTATTAAAAGCAACAAGGGAAAAACAACAAAAAACATACAAGGGAACTCCCATAAGGTTAAAAGCTGATCTCTCAGCCAAAACTCTCCAAGCCAGAAGGGAGTGGTACCATATATTTAAAGTGATGAAAGGGAGGAACCTACAACCAAGATTACTCTACGTGGCAAGGATCTCGTTCAGATTTGACGAAGAAATCAAAAGCTTTTCAGACAAGCAAAAGCTAAGAGAATTCAGCACCACCAAACCAGCTCTACAACAAATGCTAAAGGAACTTCTCTAAGTGGGAAACACAAGAGAAGAAAAGGACCTATAAAAACAAACCGAAAACAACTACGAAAATGGTAATAGGAACATACATATCGATAGTTACCTTAAATGTGAATGGATTAAATTCTCCAACCAAAAGACACAGGCTCGCTGAATGGATACAAAAATAAGACCCATATATATGCTGTCTACAAGAGACCCACTTTAGACCTAGGGACACATACAAACTGAAAGTGAGGGGATGGAAAAAGATATTCCACGCAAATGGAAATCAAAAGAAAGCTGGAGTAGCAATTCTCATATCAGACAAAATAGACTTTGAAATAAAGAATGTTACAAGAGACAAGGAAGGACACTACATAATGATCAAGGGATCAATCCAAAAAGAAGATATAACAAATATAAATATATATGCACCCAACACAGGAGCACCGCAATACATAAGGTAACTGCTAAGAGCTATAAAAGAGGAAATGGACAGTAATACAGTAATAGTGGGGGACTTTAACATCCCACTTACACCAATGGACAGATAATCCAAAATGAAAATTAACAAGAAAACACATGCTTTAAATGACACAATAGACTAGCTAGATTTAATTGATATTTATAGGACATTCCATCCAAAAACAGCAGATTACACTTTCTTCTCAAGTGCGCATGGAATGTTCTCCAAGATAGATTACATCTTGGGTCACAAATCAAGCCTCAGTAAATTTAAGAAAATTGAAATCATATCAAGCACCTTTTCTGACCACAACGCTATGAGATTAGAAATGAATTACAGGGGAAAAACGTAAAAAACACAAACACATGGAGGCTAAACAATACGTTACTAAATAACCAAGAGATCACTGAAGAAATCAAAGATGGAACCAAAAAATACCTAGAGACAAATGACAATGAAAACACAACGATCCAAAACCTATAGGATGCAGCAAAAGCAGTTCTAAGAGGGAAGTTTATAGCAATACAATCCCACATGAAGAAACAAGAAAGACCTCAAATAAATAATCTAACCTTACACCTAAAAGAACTAGTGAAAGAAGAGCAAAGAAAACCCAAAGTTAGTAGAAGGAGAGAAATCATAGAGATCTGAGCAGAAATAAATGAAATAGAAACAAAGAAAACAATAGCAAAGATCAATAAAACTAAAAGCTGGTTCTTTGAGAAGATAAACACAATTGGTAAACCATTAGCCAGACTCATCAAGAAAAAGAAGGAGAGGACTCCAATCAATAAAATTAGAAATGAAAAAGGAGAAGTTAAAACAGATACCACAGAAATACAAAGCATCCTAAGAGACTATGACAAGCAACTCTATGCCAATAAAATGGACAACCTGGAAGAAATGGACAAATTCTTAGAAAGGTATAACCTTCCAAGAATGAACCAGGAAGAAACAGAAGATATGAACAGACCAATCACAAGTAATGAAATTGAAACTGTGAGGAAAAATCTTCCAACAAACAAAAGTCCAGGACCAGATGGCTTCACAGGTGAATTCTATCAAACATTTAGAGAAGAGCTAACACCCATCCTTCTCAACCTCTTCCAAAAAATTGCAGAGGAAGACACACTCCTAAACTCATTCTATGATGCCACCATCACCCTGGTACCAAAACCAGATAAAGGTACTACAAAAAAAAGAAAATTACAGACCAATATCACTGATGAATATAGATGTTAAAATCCTCAACAAAAAACTAGCAAACAGAATCCAACAACACATTAAAAGGACCGTACACTATACCATGATCAAGTGGGATTTATCCCAGGGATGCAAGGATTCTTCAATATACTCAAATCAATCAATGTGATACACCATATTAACATATTGAAGAATAAAAACCATATGATCATCTCAATAGATGCAGAAAAAGCTTCTGGCAAAATTCAACACCCATTTATGATAAAAACTCTCCAGAAAGTGGGCATAGAGGGAACCTACCTCAACATAATAAAGGCCATATACGACAAACCCACAGGAAACATCATTCTCAATGGTGAAAAACTGAAAGCATTTCCTCTAAGATCAGGAACAAGACAAAGATGTCCACCCTTGCCACTTTTATTCAACATAGTTTTGGAAGTCCTAGCCATGGCAATCAGAGAAGAAAAAGAAATAAAAGGAATACAAATTGGAAAAGAAGAAGTAAATCTGTCACTGTTTGCAGATGACATGATACTATACATAGAGAATCCTAAAGATGTCACCAGAAAACTACTAGAGCTAATCAATGAATTTGGTAAAGTTGCAGGATACAAAATTAATGCACAGAAGTCTCTTGCATTCCTATACACTAACAACAAAAGATCAGAAAGATAAATTAAGGAAAGAATCCCATTCACCATTGCAACAAAAAGAATAAAATACCAAGGAATAAACCTACCTAAGGAGGTAAAAGACCTGTACTCAGAAAACTATAAGACACTGATGAAAGAAATCAAAGATGACACAGACAGATGGAGAGATATACCATGTTCTTGGATTGGAAGAATCAATATTGTGAAAATGACTATACTACCCAAAGCAATCTACAGATTAAATGCAATCCCTATCAAATTACCAATGGCATTTTTTACGGAACTAGAACAAAAAAATCTTAAAATTTGTATGGAGACACAAAAGACCCCGAATAGCCAAAGAAATCTTGAGGGAAAAAAAATGGAGCTGGAGGAATCAGACTCCCTGACTTCAGACTATACTAGAAAGCTACAGTAATCAAGACAATATGGTACTGGCACAAAAACAGAAATATAGATCAATGGAACAGGATAGAAAGCCCAGAGAGAAACCCACACACCTATGGTCAACTAATCTATGACAAAGGAGGCAAGGATATACAATGGAGAAAAGACGCCCTCTTCAATAAGTGGTGCTGGGAAAACTGGATAGCTACATGTAAAAGAATGGAAATAGAATACTCCCTGACACCATACACAAAAATAAACTCAAAATGGATTAAAGACCTAAAAGTAAGACCGGACACTTTAAAACTCTTAGAGGAATACACAGGAAGAACACTCTTTGACATAAATCACAGCAAGATCTTTTTTGATCCACCTCCTAGAGTAATGAAAATAAAAACAAAAATAAACAAATGGGACCTAATGAAACTTAAATGCTTTTGCACAGCAAAGGAAACCATAAACAAGATGAAAAGACAACCCTCAGAATGGGAGAAAATATTTGCAAACAAATCAATGGAGAAAGGATTAATCTCCAAAATATATAAACAGCTCATGCAGCTGAATATTAAAAAAACAAACAACCCAATCCAAAAATGGGCAGAAGACCTAAATAGACATCTCTCCAAAGAAGACATACAGATGGCCAAGAGGCACATGAAAAGCTGCTAAACATCACTAATTATTAGAGAACTGCAAATCAAAACATTGAGGTATCACCTCACACCGTTTAGTATGGGCATCATCAGAAAATCTACAAACAACAAATGCTGGAGAGGGTGTGGAGAAAAGGGAACCCTCTTGCACTGTTGGTGGGAATGTCAATTGATACAGCCACTATGGAGAACAGTATGGAGGTTCCTTAAAAAACTAAAAATAGAATTACCATATGACCCAGCAATCCCACTACTGGGCATATACCCAGGGAAAACGGTAATTCAAAGAGACACATGCACCCCAATGTTCATTGCAGCACTATTTACAATAGCCAGGTCATAGACGCAACCTAAATGCCCAATGACAGATGAATGGATAAAGAAGATGTGGTACATATATACAATGGAATATTACTCAGCCATAAAAAGGAACAAAATTGGGTCATTTGTAGAGATGTGGGTGGACCTAGAGACTGTCATACAGAGTGAAGTAAGTCAGAAAGAGAAAAACAAATATCGTATATTAATGCATATATGTGGAATCTAGAAAAATGGTACAAATGAACTGGTTTGCAAGGCAGAAATAGAGACGCAGATGTAGGGGGAAACTGGGGGTAGGGGGTGGTGGTGGTGGCATGAATTGGGAGATTGGGATTGACATGTATACACTAATATGTATAAAATAGATAACTAATAAGAAACTGCAGTATAAAAAAATTAAATTAAATTAAAAAAATAAAAAACATTCAGATTCAATAACTTTCAGGAATTAAAAATGAAATATGCAATGAAAACAATAAATTCTCCCTCAAAAATATATGTGCATTAATTTGAGTTATATGCTTTTCAATGCTTCCATCAAATTTGTGCTTTCTCACTGCCATTATAACCTAGGAGTGCTGGCCACTGACAAACAGAAGAGTCCAAGACACCCTCACAGCTTAATACAAAATGTTTTCCAGGTTGGCATCCACTGCCCCAGGTGCCAGCCACTCCAGGTGCCTCCTGCAGATCAGGTGTTTGGACATTGCACTCCGTGTTTTTGCATTGTTGGGAAGGCAGGCTCTGGTGCCAGACTCTAAGTTCAAAGCTGGCTTATATTACTTCCTTACTGTGTGCCCTTGGTAAATTACGTAGTGTCTTTGCTTCAGTTTTCTCATTTTTAAAAGTAGGGATAAAATAATTCCAAACATATGGGGTTACTGGAAGGATTAAATGTAATATATGTAATCAGTATAGTGCCTGGCACATAATAAGTGCTTGAAGCAAGTTAGCCTTCATGATGATGTTTTCTCAGTGGCTTTTGTTTCTAAATTATAAGTAAAATTATCACTGTAAAATAGCTAACATTGCAAGGAGGCTTCCAGCTGAAAAAGCAGAGACTGCTTTCGGCATTGGAGAATTGAGGTAATCAGTCACGCTGAAAAGGGCTAACTGATGACCAGAATGCGTTGGCTGCTTCTCCTTCTCTGAAGCAGAGTGTCTGTCTCTACAGACAAGAGGACGTTACACATTACCGAGTGAGAATCCTCATCAAAGAGAGCGTGGGAAATAATGCAACTAATGGCTGTAGGCTAATGTCTAATATGCAATTGGATATTGCCAGGGACTTTTCGTCTATCTCATGAACAAGCGCTTTTATATTCTTTTTTCCATAACCTATTTTCCATACACATCCATGCAGTACACCGTAAAAGAACATGGTGCCTATGACCAAATGCTGAGAAGCCATGGAGGTTATAATCAAGAGTACAGGCTCTAGCTTCATGTTTTCTGTCTCTTCCATAAACCAGCTCTGTGACTTTGGCAAGTTGCCAAATGCCCTGTGTGTTGGTTTTCTCATCTGTACAATGGAGATCATAACCATACCTACCAGACAGGTAGGCCAATACAATTTAATTGACATAAAATACTTACCTAGTGTCTTGTGTGTAAAATAAGTATTCACTAAATGATAGCTATTACTTACTCAAATTTTTTATTTATGTTTAACCATTTAAGAATAATCCACCATTTTACAGAAAAGTAAGCATCACCTATATCCAGAGACCCTGCTATGAGTAAAAAAGAATGGAAATGGCAATAAAGAAGGAGAGGAAAGGTAAGTTTCTATTTCCATTTAGTTGGAGGAAGCTCACTGGGGAAGAATCTCTGTAGCTCTTAAGGAGGGAAGGTATATAACTTGGTGGCTTTGGGGGAAACAAAGTAGAGAGAGAGAGAAGAATGCACAATTGAGAAGGGAAATAATGAATGAAATAAAAGGTGATTAGGTTTACTTTTGTGGAAAAGAAGGCTGGATAGTGGGGGGAGTGAAATAATAAGATAAATGATGCTGGACTATCACAAGAATACCATTAAAACTATTAGTTATGATAATAGTAGCTGCTATAATACAAAAATGCTGAACTACCAATGGTTTAACACAAAAGAAGTATTTCTAGCTCACGTCACAGCCCAGTAAAGTAGTTTCTGGTTGGGCAGCCCTCCTCTAGTGCTGTTTTGGGATCCAATCCCCTCCCATCTGCAGATCCACTATCTTTAACACATGGATCCCAAAGGTTACCCTGTGGGGACCTCTGTTCCAACCAACTGGAAGGTGAAATCATGTGGAATATTAGAGGTGGGAGGTTTTTATGGGCCAGGCCTAGAAGCAGTGCTTATTTTGGCCAACATCCCACTAGCCAGAATTAAGTCTCAGGGCCAAACCTACATCTAACTGTATGCTCAAGAGGAAAGGACATACATGGGTTTTGAAACCCATCACAGCCTCTGCCCCAGACACTTTCATGCAAAATGACCATGACACCTTTCCTAATACAAACAAATACAAGTTCATAACCTAACTGGGAACAAGATAAAACTGAACTGTACCTGGAGATTCAGGAACAAATGAAATGAACCTATCTCATGGCTACAAAATAAAAATCTATGAATTAATTTTTACACAAGTCAAAATCATCTTCTTCAGAAATCCCTTCCATGATTATTTTATAAGAACAATAGCCAGTACTGAGTCCTTAATTTGTATGAGGCACTGAGCTGCATTGTATTTACCTTTACCATACTATTGTGAAGTAGGAATGATCATTTCTATATTATAGATTGAGAAAGTGAATCCCAAGAAAGGTCCTGACTTACCAAAGATTGTAAAGATAGTAAGTGGTGGGGGTAGAGGTTCAAACATAGGTTTTACTACTAAAACTGTCAGACTCTACTGCCTCCTATGACTTCTCATTACTCCTTAATTCAGAATTCCTTGCATGTACTCGTTTTGTTGCTCTCACATGGCTCTCTGCAAATGTTGGCGTGTATGTTGATTTGTAAGTTGTATCAGTTAACTATTGCTGTGTAACAAATTCCACCACCCCCAGCCATATAGGGGTTTACAACACAAATAACTTGCTCTTTCTCACAATTCTGTAGGTTGACTAGATGGTTCCTTTGTTTCACTTGGTATTCACTGGAGTCACTCAGGAAGCTGCACCCAGCTGGTGGCTGGGGTGGCCAGAAGGTCCAGGAAGGCCTCTCTCACCTGCCTGGGGCCCTGGTGCTGTCAGCTGTGGTGCCCCACTTCTCCTTCATGTGGCCTCATTCTCAGTGGTTTTTCCTCCTCCAGGACCTCTCCACACGGTCTCTTTCTAAAGGGATAGACTGGACTTCCTTAGAGCATGGGAGCTGTCTTCCTAAAGGAAGAAAGCAGAGGCTCCCAGTCCTCTTAAGGGTTAGCCTAGAACTGGCTCAGCATCACTTCTGCCACATTCTGTTGGCAAAAGAAGCCACAAGACCTGCCCAGATTAAAGGAGTGAGGAGAGAGACTTCACTCCTTGGTGGGAGGAGCAACAAAGAATTTGTGGCCATTCACAATCCACCACACTGCATTCTTTTTGTCTGTCTGGCACTGTCATCCCAGCGAAACTCCTGAAGGCAAGATCTGGGTCTTCTTGATTTTGCAATTGGTTTTTAGCACCTAGGACTATGCTCTGCATACAATGGGTTTCAAAAATGTCAATTGACAGAGTGTAGAGAAATCATAACCTATAAAAGTTAGGTGGGAGAAAAAGCAACCTGGAACACAACAGAACACAGGCCCTCAGGGCATCTTAGGCTCCCCACTAGTGAAATTTGGTAACTCTTTCCAACCATTTTCTTACGAGAGAAACTCTGGCAATGCGCTGACATCTCTTTGCAAGCTCTCTGCTTCTGTGCTCACTTATTTTCAGATGCTTACCCACCTGTCTGAGCTGAAATATGGAGTCTTTATGCTGATTTGTATCTAAAAGCCATGACAAATGGTACATTTGGGATTCAGGGCAAATGATGATTTAACGTTGTTCAACAAATTAACAATTGTATAAAAAGATTCTGCCAAAATAAGATCTGTGTCCGTTTTTGGGGGGTGTGTTTTAGAAGATGAAATTGCCTCAGGCATACGTAAACAGTATCTTGGTTCTCATAACACGTTTTGCGAAGCATAGGTGCTATAGGTCTCACCCTAGGCATACACAGAGGCATCACCATGTACGTGTTCACTACTTTAGAAGAGGTTTTCGCTAGGTAAGGTGCATGTACACACGCACACACACGCCTGTACAAGCCAATAAACAAGATGAAAAATGAAAGATAAAATTGTACACGCATAAAAGAATGAGACTGATTAGAAATCAGCTGTTAGGTGATCTTATCAGTAGAATACAAGGATGGCTCTAGGGAAGGTGAAATAGCTCAGTTAAATTTACCCTGCCTTTCTTTGTAATAGATATCCTGAAACAGACACTCGTATTTGTTTACTGTACTAAAAGTAACATCTTTTTCTTCCATTCAGGCCTCTTTCTCTGCCAAGATCCCTCTAAGTAGGAAATGACAAAAATTTATGAGGGTTACATCCAAAAGCAAAGGCCTAGGGTATATTGTTGGAAAGATAAAGACTGTTCGTTTGGGAGTTCTCTGTTCCTTTATTATCTGAGAAAAGATGGAGTAGTAATTGACATGTGGTTCTTGACAGATGTTGACAAGGGAAAAACATGTAACTGAGCCCCTTGGAGTTTTTGCAAAGCATGATTATGATGCTTGTCTCCATGTTCTGTAACCTCAAGAGCACAATCAAATTTCCCCCCTTACCCTAAATGCCAAGCAGACATCCAGGCAGATGTTATAGGACTATATCAGCATCTGGCCAAAGAATAGAATTCTCTCATCTCACATCAAGGGCATGCACGATAGAGACCATTGAACGTGGAGTGAGTGCTTTGGTATATTCTATTGTTAATCTCTCTTGAAATAGATTGATTGCTGTGGAGAAAGAATTCACCAAAAAAATTTCCTTTTCAACTATCAGAGCTTGTATGTGGGCATGCACCATAACATTAAACAATTCTTGCTCCAAAACTGTATCCATATTTTATTTGATAACATAATAGGATGATAAGAATATTTACAAATATGCTTTTAGAGTAGCATTGCATAAGAATAAGAATTAGATTTAGAAAGGAAGTATTTTCTCTGTATTTGCCAAACATCCAGATGAAAAGTTGAAAGATTGTCAGTTGTGCAGATGTTCTATATATCCAGGTGTTATGTAGAGAAGATATTTGGCAACAAATGAAACTTTCTTTTATCATCCATATGTTTCATTCTAGTTTCATTTTGTATAAAATTGTAGAATAATGGAAATTACCAGCATATTTTAGTTTTTAAAAATAAAAGTAAAGCAAAATCTTAGAATACTGTTTCTATGTTTCTTTTAAGTACATCTACAGTAGTAAACTGAGAATTCCTAGAGCTTTAATGAAATAGAATTGCTCATGACAAGCAAAATATACACTGATCTGATTTCAGTACACCCTGCATTCTTTTCTCACTTGATATTACTCCATACTTTAAGAGTATGGCTACATAATAATTTGAGATTTGTTTGTTTTCCACTTATATTTTCCAGTCCTCCTGGTACATTCACTTCAGCAACAGTCTCTGTGGGTTGTTAGCAGAGAGGGGTGCATATCAGAGTAAAAAGCACAAATAGCCCTAAGGCTTCTTAAATTTGGTTTCCAAAAGCTTAAGCTTCAAGAAAGGAGTCCAGTTAATACACAGAAAATAAAGACACATGCTCTTTCTTGCACACCCAAGTTTGTGGACTGATACACACACTGAAGTTGAACGGTGCACTTAGACAATATGCTATTGTGATTGGATCAGTCAGCTTAGGTGGGCTCAGGTAGACTTTAGGAATAATCAAGTGCAAAATCTTTTTGCAACACCGAAGGGTTATTTCTCTTTCACATGGTATGTCTGCCATGGGTTCTCTTTACTGGATACCCAAGCTGAAGGAGAAGCCCCTATGTGGCACATTGGCTTTCTCAAGTCAAATGAGGAGAGCAATGGTGGATCACACAATGGTTCTTCAAGCTTCTTCCTAGAAGAGGCTTATGTCACTTCTACTAATATATCATTGGATAAAGCGAGCCTTGTGGCCAAGCCTGATATCTTTGGGTAGGAAATATAATCCTGTCACTGGGAGGGGCTTCACTGGGAAGACCCAACAGCGAGGGGCAGTAAATATTTTTACCTCAATACAACTTACCACAATTATCATTTAAGCATGTGTTATGGGCTTAATTGTGCAGATCACTGGGTTAGATGTGTGTCAAAATAATTATTCATTTGGGGTATTTTCTTTTTGAAAGATTATAAAACATGAGAGAAAACACCAATTCAGACAGAAAACAGAAGGAGAATAGTGAAGCAATTTTGGATGTTTCCAGATAGGTGGGCAGTATTGTGCTTATAATCATATAGAGAATGAGAGTAAATTCATGTTCTGAGTGGAAAACAAAGAATTGAGGAGATTGATCTCCATCTAGTCAAACTGGGAAAAGTTTGTGGTTTAGGATCTGTTTGAATGGGGAGGAAGTAATAAATAATGATGACTAATATTTCTGTGTCCTTTTATAATTTATAATTATAAATTATAATTATTATATATATAATTATAATTATAATTATTATATAAAATTATATAATTATAAGTTATAATTTATAATTATAACTTATAATTTATAAGTTATAATTTATAACTTAATACTTTTAACAACCACCTGATACTTTTAACCACCATAATTTATAAGTTATAATTTATAACTTAATACTTTTAACAACCACCTGATACTTTTAACCATCACTTCCATTTAGCAATAAGGACACTAGGCTCAGGTTAACTGAGTGGCCTATGTTTTCAGAATAAGTGTCAGAGCCAGGATTTAAGCAGTCTGCTCTAATTCTATACATTGTATGCCTTACATGTGGAAAAGAGCAAGTGAGGAACAGCACTGAGTACCTTGGGAGAGACTCCAAAATGAAGGGACAGACTGGATGCAGGTAGCCTGAGCGCAATGTAGGAATCTGTTGTCCTCCTATGGAAAATAAATGAAGGAAGTGCAGTCGCCTGGCACATGCCACCTCGAGTACTTTGAAGCCCTTAACCAATGATACGAGCAGAAGCACAAGAAATATTTATTGATGACCTACAAGCTGGATGATAGAAGAGGATGGACATTGCTGATACAGACTGTGGATATAAAAGAACTTACTTGGGCCTAAAAGTTAGATGTAAAACCAGCTTAACTATTTAATCATATCTTCCATCTCCCACACTGAACTCCCTTAGGCTAGGAGGATATTAAGTGGAAAATGGGTTCTTGGTTCTCTTTGGAGAAGGATCTATTGTTCCCATCATTGGTGGAAAGGGGCATTGTTGAAAAACATTGTGATGCAGCCCACTTTTGGTCAGAGATGACAGTGAGGGATACTGCAACGATTTTGGTTTCTATGTTAGTTCAGGTCTTCTGAGAAGCAGTCACCAAGGTGAGACTAGATAGGCAAGAGATTTATTCCCTGAAAAACCTATGAAGGATAAAGGGGAGGGAGCAGGAGAGGGTAGAGAGAGCATCAGACTATGATGCAGGTCTTCTACCTGTGAAGGATTGCGGGGAAGGAAGGAGGATTGGGTAGAAAGAGTCTCAGGTTGAAATATAGTTCTGATATCACTTATATGTAGAAACTAAAAAAAAGATATAAATGAACTTATTTACAAAACAGAAATAGACTCACAGACACAGAAAACAAACTTATGGTTACCAAAGAGGAAAAAGGGGGGATAAATTAGGAGTTTGGGATTAAAATATACACACTACTATATATAAAATAGGTAAACAACAAGAACCCACTGTATAGCACAGGGAACTATACTCAATGTCTTGTAATAACCTATAAGGGAAAAGTATCTAAAAAATAGCTGTACCCCTGAAACTAACACAACATTCTAAATCAACTGTATTTCAATAAAATTTTTTAAAATGTAGTTCTAGGAAAGTTTTAGCCTCGCTTGAGGACTTGGGGAATTTTCAGACTCAAATGGCCAGTCCTAGGAATTCTGTGTTTGGTAGGAATGGGCTGGGAATAGTCCCCTCATTGTCCTCAGCCATTGGCTGAGAGCACCCTGTGGAGTCTGGCCTTGGTGTGAACACTGTAATGGATCCAGAGGAGCAGGAACTGAAGGGACCACAGTCAACTCTGCTCCCCACAGCAGGAGATCTGTGCCACCACAGCCCACCCCTCGTACCACACAGATCTACTTCTCCATTCAGGTTTGGGCAAAGTTCCTCCATGGGTCCCAGGGGCCTCTCTTCATGAGGGGGAACTTACAGAGAAGCTAATGGGATGAATGAGAGTTCTTATCACCGCAGCTGATCTCAGGACCGGTACTCTCCATATGCATCCTAAATTCCCGTCACTCTCAACTACCACCTTGGAATGTCTAAGTGCCTTACCTAGTAGTGTTACCTGAATCTTTATTCCTTAAATGTCTCAGGCTTTGGCAATCACACGTTTTTCAGACCAGGTTGCTGCACACATCTGTTAACCATTACAGTGGAGCAAGGAGGTATCAGTTGGTGCCCAAATGGATCACCTGGGTTCCACACATATTCCTCTCTGACCCTATTATATACAAGCAGCTCTACCTCCTCCTGTTGATCAAGGTAAATTACCCTGCCGGGGACCTGCCATGGCCTTCTTCTGGCCTGCTGGTCCATGGTGCCCCGTTGGCAGCCATAGCTAATAGTTCAATGGGACCCTTTCATTGTTCCCTGAAAATAGTGTTCTCTCTCTGGGGACCAGTACCGCTAACCTTGCAGAGTTGATAGTTGTGGGAAGCACAAAATCCCCCAGTATGTCACTAGGAGGGATGAAAAGTCAGTCCTGCTTCCAGTCCTTTGTTCCCAGATCCAGGTATTCTTCCTATCAGGAACACAGCGCCATGCAGAAGGTTCTGATTCAATGCACTGACTGCATCCTGAAGGAGGGAACCCTCTCCTTGCAGAGGACTGCCTCTGAGCTGAAGTTTCAACTGTGCCTTGAGAAAGCTGTTCCAGCACTCTCTGAGGCTGGTTGCTTCTGGATGGTGTAGTAGATGATAAGAACAGTGAATCCCATGGTTATGTCCTGTACCTCCTTTGCTTTGAACTGGTTCCCCTGGTCAGATGCTATGTTGTTCAGAAACCATGCCTGTGGATCAAGGCACTTCGTAAGTCCCAAAATAGCAGCGCTGGCTGAGACTCTGCAGGCAGAAAAGGCAAACCTATACTTGGAACAGGTATCTATCTCAGTGATGACGAACCACTGACCTTTCTAGGCTAGAAGGGGCCCAATGTAGCCAACTTGCTATGAAGTGACCAGTTGGCCTCATTGAGAAATAGTATCATTCAGTGTTGAAATTCAGAGGCAGCAGCAGTTACCCATGCTGCTGGGCTCATATACAGTTTCCATGACAACCACTATAGCCACTCTACTCCAGTACCCACATGCTGGTTCTAAGGTGGCCAGTGACAAAGAACGGCTGACATCAATCAGGCAAGTCATTCTGTTGATTTGGTTGTTCAATGCCTCTTCAGGGGTAGATGTTTTCCAGTGGCCATTAACATGTAATACAAAAATGTCACACTTTTTCCCACTCCCTTATGTCCATCCACATGCTACTCCTCACACCTTCTTGCCTCTAATTTTCTAGTCCGTTTCCTTGCAAGCCCCTGACAATGGGCCACTGCCCACGAGTCTCTATCTATCTTCACCTCTGGTCATTTCCTGTTGCTCAATAAAAGGCTGGTCAAGTGCACTGCTCTCAGCTCTGCCCATTGGGAAGGTTTCTCCTCTCCACTATCTTTTAAGGCTACCCCTGCCATTTCCATTTTCAGTTTGCTCCCCCGTATCAAACTATGTCATACTTTGGCTCCAAGCTATATGGTTCCCTCAGTCTCGGGCCTATCTATACCATACGCCTTAACTATGAAAGAAGTGTTGAAAGCCATAAGTTATGCTTTATGAGAGCAACTCTTATCCTCATCTTTTACATTTATTTGATGCCTCAACAACTAGAATCATATATTCTAATCAATACACAGGACAAATACATGTCTTCTTCCAAGATGCCAAACATGGCAGCATTCAGGAATATCTTATTTGCATGCACATTTGCATTTGTTCTGAATTTTTTAAAAAGTAAATATATACAAGCCCAATCCTTGCTTGCATCAATATCTTTCTCATTAATTGTTTTCCAATAAACTACTTCCATCCATAAAAGCAGGTAACTGAAATCATATTCTCTGGTTAGTAAAGGGACATCATTGTTATGTTTTTCATTACACAACAAACCATGATTAGAAATCAACAATTTCTGTAATACAGGAATGTTTTTAAGAATTAGGGATGTTGAAGCATGGCAATCCAGTTACCTTCATATATTTCGAAGATTGTTGTTTGTATGAGCAATTAGACTTGTTCTAGGTTGTCCCAGGGTGCAGAAACAGGAAAGAGCAGAGGTTACAGGGAGGCAAATTTTGACAATAGAAATAAAAGTTTTATGAAAAAGCTATACAAAATTGGAATGGGTTCTATCTAAAGGTAGTGAGTATTCAATGGAGGGTTAAACACTGGTGTGTCTAACAAGAGGCTACTTGACTAAATTTAGGGATGTTTTAGAGAGAATTCATGGACTAGACGTGGAGAGATTACCTCTGAAATAATCTAAGAAAGCAGCACAACACAGTGAAAAGAACATAGGTTTAAACCAAAATCTGATAGCAATGTCAAATTTGTCAGATTACATAATTTTCTCCTCTATAAATAGGAGTAATAATACTACCTACCTTGCAGGGTTTTGTGAAGCCCTAACATAATAAAAATGTGTCTAATAGAATGTCTAGCACATAGCTGTGTTCAATGAAATTTCTTATTATGCTCTGATTTTATGTAGTTAAACCTTATGAAGTTGCCAACATTTTACCTTTATAATGTATAAAAATGGTAATTACATGTGATTTAAACTGATATGACTAACAAAATTAGATATAATTAAATCCCAATTCCTAAAATGTCTAAGATTATAAGATTCAGATTTAGGATCTGTTATTTACAAATTCTTTGATTTCTAAATATTACTTATTGCTTAATCAAAAAAAAAAGTATAGCATAATGATTTAGAGGTGAGAATTTGTTTTGTTTTGTTTTGGTTCCATGCAGTTCCAAATGACTAGGTTGACCTCTGATCTATGGTTCATACCTTGGGTGCAAAATTGCTGGATTAGATAGAATTCCAAAATCCATGTAGCCTGGAAGCCTGTCACAAATTTATGGGGTGGGGGAGCATGTATGGATTAACAAGTCATTATATCTTCCATACCTTACAGATATGCTCTGACAATTAAAGCAGATTACCAAGGAGACATTAGGCAGACATGTTAACTGGTGATGTTCTTATCAACTTGCTCTCTGGAAGCAGCTGAGAACAAGGAGGGGAATTAATTGACATTTCTATAAATCAGAGAATCTCTATAAGTTGTGTCATAATTTTAGCAAGTGTTAGAGCCTTAGTATTTCTACTTCACCATAGTTTAGAACTGCAATTTTCTATTATAAGTACTTTCTGCTACTGAAGTCACATGAGTCCTCTTCAGGCATATTCATAGGTATATTTTAAGGCAATCTATTTCCTGACATAAGTAAGCGTTTGGTACTTTAATTATAACTCATCAAGAAAGACCATCTATTTACCTGTCTGTTGATCAAAATTTCTAAATTATAGAGGGAGGAAAAATGTGAATGCCAGCTGTACTTAAAAGAAATAACAATAATTTACTTAGGCAAGAAAATTATAGAGTATACATAATAAGTTATGATGACTAATGCTGTAGTAAACCAATTAAACCAATTGGATATATCAGTTATATGATTATTCTAGAACCTATATTTCTAACCACTCATATTAAAACAAACCAAAAAATCCCACTACCACAATTCTTTGGAAAAAAAAAAAAAAGCATAATTAGTAAAAGAAAAAAAAAAACCCTTACCTGCAAAAGTGACTACTGTAATAATAACTAATAACTTACGGTTTAAATGATAATTTAAACTATATTACTTCAGCAGAGATATCACTGTTATTGTAATGATTCCTTTATATTTAGAATGGCAAAAGAAAAATAGGTTTCCACATGACAAATACTTAGGTACAGGTTTGAAAACTAGAAAAAGGTTTTGTCCCAGCAGAGCTGAGCAGATTAAGCCTGAAACAATTTTTTTAAATTATCCCCTAAATCAAAGCAAAGGTTAGGACAAAGTTCTACAAGTCAACATCAAGGTCATAGCCTAGGTCTAGGAGAGGAAAAAAAAAAAAAGCCAGGAAACCCAAAACAGTGCAGCCAGTTGTCAGTCTAGGAACAAGGCAGGTGGTTAAAGTCGGAAGTCACATAAGTAACTGAAAGAGCCAAGGTCCAAACCACAAGGCAGAAGTTATGAGAATAAGACAACTGGTCTCCGATCCCCACGCTGGGAATGGCAGCCAAGCAGAGGTGCCTAGTCACAGAACCCAAAGGGCAGTTGCTGAAACAACAGAGCTTTTATGTTTCCTGCCCTTTAAAAAAGGCAACAGAAGATAATTAATGTCTGTGCCTCTCTGGCATGGTCCGATTAGAGGCAAGTTTGGGCTGATTGAGAGTTTGCACCTGTCCAACAAGATCAGAAAACATTCTGATTCCCTGAAGGTCATTGTCACGGAGCATGAGGAGGCAGACAAGTCAGAGGAAATCAGACAGACTGAATGCTCTTGAACTAACTCACCTTGGCCAGGTGACTTTTTCTGCATTAGTTCCTTATTTCAGGACAGGAGAAAGAGAACCCGGAATTTGAACGGTTCTAACTAGCAAGCGTGACTTCTTTTAAACAACATCTCCTGTGTTATGTCTAGTTAATGGCATGAAGGACTGGAATTCAGTTGTCTCCTCAGAGAAGTAGAGTACTGGGCCTGTTTACCTCCTTGATTCAAACCAATGGGAGAGAAACAGCAAGTGAAGGGGGAGAAATGGTTTCATTGGGTAGTTTGCAATTTTGAAACACTCCATAATCTATGTCCACGTTACAGTAAGAACACACTTGCTTTTCCTTGACCCCTTCTTGTGGTGATTTTCCATTCCTATCCTTAGCATTGGCAGAGTGTAAATGAGAGGCTGAGAGGGGTCCAGCCCATTGTCCTCCTGGGGAACTAAAAATACACACCCCAGAGCTCCAGTCAGTGGGTTCCCAACAGAGCAACCAGTGGAAAGTCTAATGTTTTCCTTGAGTAATGGTATTAAGTTAATGATGTCCTCTGACAGGAAGCTTTCTTTCTGATACTGCTTAAATTTTCCTCTTCCTAACTCTACTTACTGCTCACTCCCATGGTTATCTCTATGTGTCCTGGAAAACAATACCAACCCCCTCATCAATGTTCTATTCTTAGGCCTGGTTTAGTCCCTCTATATAGGCAGATGGTTTATATTTAGCTCCTCTTAAGTTTCTCCCATTAGTCATTCAAACTCATCATTGTCTTAGTCATTTTTGTTTGATTGGCTGGCCTTCAGTTTAAGATGCTTGGCCTAAGAATGAAAACAGCATTTCCAGGGACAGCTCACATGGGTGGGGTCAGATACTTTAGTCTATAGATTGACTTTACATTATTTCTTGGAAACTGATCTAATTTTTCATTCTTTTACAACCCATGTCTCCTTTAGCCTCACACAGTTTTGAGTTCCTTCCATCATTGATACTCTCCCTACTGGGAGAATAGTTTCTAAGATATGCTGTTATCCCTAGAACTTAGTACCATGCCTGGCACATCACTGGAAATCAAGATACACTTAATATATGAATGAATGAATAAATGTTTTAAACATTACTTGTAAGAATTATTTCTAAATTAACTTTTTCTGGAGTTAGGAGATATTTCTATTTTTCATTTTTTTTGGTAATACCTCGGTGTTTTACTTCAATTTATAGATGTTATTAATTAGACCATTAGAGTACAATCCCATTCTATACAAGAATTTATATGCATATCTTTGCATAAAATTTGTTGAGCCACATACTTGGAAGTGATTCTTGCCACAGGATTTCTGGCCTGGTAAGTCACTTAGAAATCATCTAGTCCGATTCAAAAATTTTGTAGATGTGTAAACTGACCCCCAGAGAGGATAACAGACTTCTCAGATTATAGGAGACGAACTTTAAAAGTTCTGTACAATAATTTTCTCTTTTGTTCACACTTAATTCTTCATGCTGGGAGCTGACACCATCTTGTATGCAATGGTCAACTCTTTCCCATCACTCTAGCATACATTTTTTTTCTTACATTTGAAAATGGAACTCCTGTTTAAGGGACTAATCTCCATCTGTGATTCAAGTTCTGCAAACTGCAGGCCCTCTGGCAACCCACTGCTGATTTGTAGTGGTTTCCCAGCTGAACCTTGTAATTCGAGAGAGCTGGAAGTTGATTTCTTAGCGTTTTGAGACTCATTACAGGTCAATACCAGCATCTATCTGAGGTTTTTACTGTGGTCTCTTTTTTACGCATACCTATTTTCCTTGGTGTATTTGCACTTTTGCTTCTACATGGAATTTTGAGGTTGGCCACGTGGTGGCGCTGTAGTTAACAGCTTGATTTTCTTGTGTATTTTTCCGTTGCCTTTTTAGCTTTGTTTATAAATTGAAGTTATGTGAAATATGCACATCTTGTAAACTCTGCTGCAGGTGAAATGACTTAATGGCTCGTGACTTCTAGATTAATTTTAAACATTAGAAACATTGTAAAAACAGACTCTTGCTAATAATGATCATTATCTTAATGGCTTGAGGCATAATCGTTTACCAACATTGACCAAGTGATTAAAATGCATCATGAGTTTAATTTGAAAAGATTTAAGTTCCTTTGCAATAAATGGCCAATGCTATTAGCTTAATCTTTGTGAGGCCTAAATTTGTCATTATATGACTTAGTATTTCCACTGCTAGACAGAAAGGAAACCCACTCTTGTTAACACAGGCCACATTATGCCTACTGTTTACCAAGCACGTGGCATTCCCTATATTAGTACTGAATTGGGTCATGTGGTGCACCACGTACAGGCAATCGTCACTTTTTTATTGCCTTGCTATTTGATAATTTATTATTTGACAAGGCAAGTGACCTTAACAGATGTTAAGATTAATTTCCATGGTCAGTAAAACCTGTAAGGAAAGAGAAACTAGTTTCATCAAAACTAGGTATGATCTTTATAACAATCAGATCTCTTTTTGATATAATATTTTCATAACTTTGTATTAATGTCTTTAAAAAGTGTCTAATCCAAAATTTAGCAATAATCATCCAGAAATAGTCTGTCTCAACTGACAGAGAGAAGAAAAAAAAAAAGATTCAGCACCAAAATTTTTTCCACAAAGAACCTGCCTCTGGACTTTAAGTTTTGTCACCTCCTCATTATTTCTTTTGATGAGTCATGAACAAAATCTTGACCTGCTACCCAGCAGCTACCCCACGAGGATAATGATCTTACTTCCAAAACTCTGTAAGAAAATTAGAAGGAGAAAAAAAAAAACCCACAATAAACAACAATCCAAAAAAACAAACTTTGGTAACCTTGGAAGGAAAAAACCCATATTAATAATGGGTACTGTTTCATTTCCAGAAGCTTTCCCCAAAGGAAACAACCAAGTAAATAACTCTCACTGACTGATGTTAGAGATTAGCCTTCCACAGGCTTACTGATGAATTTTGATCTTTATGGCTTGTTAGCTGTTTCCTCCTCAAAATAGGTCAACATCGTTATTCCCAGTTTTCAAATATTCCCAGAGACCCAAGATGGAGAATTGACGTACCCAAGATGGAGAATTGACGTGCCCAAGATCCTTTAGTGAGTGGGTAGAAGGCATGTCTGCTGGGCAATAAAATACTAATATGAAAAGTAAATTTCTGCTTTCTAATTAGTTTCTTTCAACTGTTTCAAAACTCCATTTTTTTTTTTTTTTTTTTTTTTTTTTGAAATTTCATGTAATGTCTGAAACATTTATATTAACATATTTCCATACATATTTCCATACAAATACAAATATAAGATTTTTAGAAATTTCATGTAATGTCTGAAACATTTATATTAACATATTTCCATACAAATAACCCAATGAAAGTTTAGTATTAGTTGTTTTGTTTGTTTTTTTATACTGCAGGTTCTTATTAGGCATCAGTTTCATACACATCAGTGTATACATGTCAATCCCAATTGCCCAATCCAGCACACCACCATCCCCACCTCACCGCAGTTTTCCCCCCTTGGTGTCCATATGACCATTCTCTACATTTGTGTCTCAACTTCTGCCCTGCAAACTGGCTCATCTGTACCATTTTTCTAGGTTCCGCATACATGCATTAATATACGATATTTGTTTTTCTCTTTCTGACTTACTTCACTCTGTATGACAGTCTCTAGATCCATCCATGTCTCAACAAATGACTCAATTTCGTTCCTTTTTATGGCTGAGTAAAACTCCATTTCTTTAGAATGCTAGTCTGTGGGTAGGCCAGAAGGTTTGGATAGGTAAGGAGTTAAAAAATTTCCCAAGGAAAATCAGATAATTTAAAACTCATGCACAGAATTTGCTACAATATTTTAATGAAGTAAAAAATCACAGATTTTCAGTCAAATAATTGAAAGCTTCGGTAGCTTCACCAAGTTTAAACTATTCATTCATTCATTCACTCATTTATTTAAAATAGCTGTGGAGCACCTACTCTAGATAAGTTGCTGGCCATAAGGCATCCTAAAAAAAGTTAGTATCTCAGGATGAACCCTCTAATGATTCATAGTACTGCCATCCACCCCTGCCAAGTACATGTGTTACATCCTTAAATAACATGTCTTTTAGTTAAGAGTAAAGACAAACTATGAAATTTAGCATAGAATATTAAAATGGAAGCAACCATAAGAGAGAACCTAGATAAGGAAACAGAATCCCCAAAAGTAAAATTACTTATTCAAGATCTCATGGTTAGACAGTGGCAAAGAAGCTGAAAACAAGATTTTGGAGATCATGCCATTATAGGTTTTGCCTCTCAAAACCCTTTTAAACATCTCCTTTGTATACCCAAAATAGGAATTTTAATTCCCCAAACCTAAATACAATAACTGTGTGCTGAGATATGCGTGGTTTGGGTTTTTGTTTTTGTTTTTGTTTTGATATCTGAGAGATAACATAGTAGAATATAATAGTGATTTATGTTTGTATTTATGTCCATACCGACTATCCAGTGAAATTTTCTGACTTAAAGACATGAAAATTGTGCTCCCTAGGTTTTATGGAGATTCAATAATAATTCTAGTGCTTTTATGGACTGAATTTTTTCTCTTTTCAAATACAGAAAGGGGAGATAATACATCCTTCTACAAGAATTAATGGCTATAAATTTGTGCTGTAGTTTACAGATATATTATCCCTAATAATCCTTTTTTTTTTTTTTAAAGTGCTTTAGTTGTTGTTGCTATGGTTTGAAAATTCCTTGCTGTAGTTATTTAGCACCTTTTGGCCAATAAAAGTTTACAAGTTCCACATTTGAAGTTGTGTAATATTTCTCTCTCCTTGCTTGCTAAGCTGTTTTTAATAGTTATTTTAATATTTTATAATGATTTAAATATTTTAAAGTAATTAAAATAATATGTAATGATGATATGAAAATGGTACTAAGACAAAATCTAGAGTCTGTGCAGCAAAATAGAGGATCATGATACAGGAAGCTAGGTATCCAGCTGCCGGTCCATTAAAGCTTGCGTGTAATGGTCTGACCACTTATCTGCTTAATTTCCTGCTAGCTAGACATGATCACATCAATTTCCTTTACAAGCAACTATTACATAATTACAACTTTGAGGGGGAGCAAAGTCATTTTAGCCTTTCAACACACCAGGACCATGAGTTAATTGAGCCCCTTCATTGGGAAGAAATAATAACGCCTACCATGTTTAGAAAATTTAATTGTGAAAAGTGTGGGGCAAGCTACATGGTAGAAGGCACCTCATAAAAACCTCAGAAACCTCAAATTAAACCATGTCTTTTTGTCTTGTTTTGTTTTGGTATTTTATAGAGAGAAATTTTGCCAATGGAAGAGAATTTAAGAATTTTTTTTAATCCTCAAACAGAAAGGTCAGCCCTTGTCCTTATGGCCATACTATTGATACTTACCTCAGCCTGGGGTAACAATTACACTGTTATGTTCATTGTTATTTTTTATTTATTTATTTATTTATTTTTGAATTTTTAATTTATTTTTTTCTACAACAGGTCCTTATTAGTCATCCGTTTTATACACATCAGTGTATACATGTCAATCCCAATTGCCCAATTCATCACACCCCCACCCCCAACCCCCGCTGCTTTCCCCCCATGGTGTCCATACGTTTGTCCTCTACTTCTGTGTCTCTATTTCTGCCCTGCAAACCGGTTCATCTGTACCATTTTTCTAGGTTTCACATATATGCGTTAATATACGATATTTGTTTTTCTCTTTCTGACTTACTTCACTCTGTATGACAGTCTCTAGGTCCATCCATGTCTCTACAAATGACCCAATTTCGTTCCTTTTTATGGCTGAGTAATATTCCACTGTATATATGTACCACATCTTCTTTATCCATTCGTCTGTCAATGGGCATTTAGGTTGCTTCCATGACCTGGCTATTGTAAATAGTGCTGCAATGAACATTGGGGTGCATATGTCTCTTTGAATTATGGTTTTCTCTGGGTATATGCCCAGTAGTGGGATTGCTGGGTCATATGGTAATTCTATTTTTAGTTTTTTAAGGAACCTCCATACTGTTCTCCATAGTGGCTGTATCAATTGACATTCCCACCAACAGTGCCAGAGGGTTCCCTTTTCTCCACACCCTCTACAGCATTTGTTGTTTGTAGATTTTCTGATGATGCCCATTCTAACTGGTGTGAGGTGATACCTCATTGTAGTTTTGATTTGCATTCCTCTAATAATTAGTGATGTTGAGCAGCTTTTCATGTGCCTCTTGGCCACCTGTATGTCTTCTTTGGAGAAATGTCTATTTAGGTCTTCTGCCCATTTTTGGATTGGGTTGTTTGTTTTTTTAATATTGAGCTGCTTGAGCTGTTTATATATTTTGGAGATTAATCCTTTCTCCGTTGATTTGTTTGCAAATATCTTCTCCCATTCTGAGGGTTGTCTTTTCGTCTTGTTTATGGTTTCCTTTGCTGTGCAAAAGCATTTAAATTTCATTAGGTCCCAATTATTAATTTTGGTTTTTCTTTCCATTAATCTAAGAGGTAGATCAAAAAAGATCTTGCTGTGATTTATGTCAAAGAGTGATCTTCCTATGTTTTCCTCTAAGAGTCTTATAGTGTCCAGTCTTACATTTAGGTCTCTAATCCATTTTGAGTTTATTTTTGTGTATGGTGTTAGGGAATGTTCTAATTTCATTGTTTTACATGTAGTTGTCCAGTTTTCCCAGCACCACTTATTGAAGAGACTGTCTTTTCTCCACTGTGTATCCTTGCCTCCTTTGTCATAGATTAGTTGACCATAGGTGCGTGGGTTTATCTCTGGGCTTTCCATCTTGTTCCATTGATCTGTTTCTGTTTTTGTGCCAATACCATATTGTCTTGATTACTGTAACTTTGTACTGTAGTCTGAAGTCAGGGAGTCTGCTTCCTCCAGCTCCGTTTTTTTCCCTCAAGACTGCTTTGGCTATTCGGGGTCTTTTGTGTCTCCATACAAATTTTAAGATTTTTTGTTCTAGTTCCATAAAAAATGCCATTGGTAATTTTATAGGAATTGCATTGAATCTGTAGATTGCTTTGGGTAGTATACTCATTTTCACAATATTGATTCTACCAATCCAAGAATGTGGTATATCTCTCCATCTGTTGGTATCATCTTTAATTTCTTTCATCAGTGTCTTATAGTTTTCTGCATACAGGTCTTTTGTCTGGTTAGGTAGGTTTATTCGTAGGTATTTTATTTTTTTTGATGCAATGGTAAATGGGAGTGTTTCCTTAATTTCTCTTTCACATTTTTCATCATTAGTGTATAGGAATGCAAGAGATTTCTGTGCATTAATTTTGTATCCTGCTACTTTACCAAATTCATTGATTAGATCTAGTAGTTTTCTGGTGTCATCTTTAGGATTCTCTATGTATAGTATCATGTCATCTGCAAACAGTGACAGTTTACTTCTTCTTTTCCAATTTGTATTCCTTTTATTTCTGTTTCTTCTCTGATTGCCGTGGCTAGGACTTCCAAAACTATGTTGAATGATAGTGGTGAGAGTGGACATCCTTGTCTTCCTCCTGATCGTAGAGGAAATGCTTTCAGTTTTCACCATTGAGAATGATGTTTGCTGTGGGTTTGTCATATATGGCCTTGATTATGTTGAGGTAGGTTCCCTCTATGCCCACTTTCTGGTGAGTTTTTATCATAAATGGGTGTTGAATTTTGTCAAGATTTTTCTGCATCTATTGAGATGATCATATGGTTTTTATTCTTTAATTTGTTAATAAGGTTTATCACATTGATTGATTTACATATATTGAAGAATACTTGCATCCCTGGGATAAATCCCACTTGATCATGGTGTATGATCCTTTTAATGTGTTGTTGGATTCTCTTTGCTAGTTTTTTGTTGAGGATTTTTGCATCTATATTCATCAGTGATATTGGTCTGTAATTTTCTTTTTTTGTAGTATCTTTGTCTGGTTTTGGTATCAAGGTGATGGTGGCCTCATAGAATGAGTTTGGGGGTGTTCCTTCCTCTGCAATTTTTTGGAAGAGTTTGAGAGGGATGGGTGTTAGCTCTTCTCTAAATGTTTGATAGAATTCACCTGTGAAGCCATCTGGTCCTGGACTTTTGTTTGTTGGAAGATTTTTAATCACAGTTTCAGTTTCATTACTTGTGATTGGTCTGTTCATATTTTCTATTTCTTCCTGGTTCAGTCTTGGAAGGTTATACCTTTCTAAGAGTTTGTCCATTTCTTCCAGGTTATACATTTTATTGGCATAGAGTTGCTTGTAGCAGTCTCTTAGGATGCTTTGTATTTCTGCAGTGTCTGTTGTAACTTCTCCTTTTTCATTTCTAATTTTATTGATTGGAGTCCTCTCCCTCTTTTTCTTGATGAGTCTGGCTAATGGTTTATCAGTTTTGTTTATCTTCTCAAAGAACGAACTTTTAGTTTTATTGATCTTTGCTATTGTTTTCTTTGTTTCTATTTCATTTATTTCTGCTCTGATCTTTATGATTTCTTTCCTTTTGCTAACTTTGGGTTGTGTTTGTTCTTCTTTCTCTAGCTCCTTTAGGTGTAAGGTTAGATTGTTTATTTTAGATGTTTCTTGTTTCTTGAGGTAGGCTTGTATGGGTATAAACTTCCCTCTTAGAACTGCTTTTGCTGCATCGCATAGGTTTTGGATCATTGTGTTTTCATTGTCATTTGTCTCTAGGTATTTTTTGATTTCCTCTTTGATTTCTTCAGTGATCTCTTGGTTATTTAGTAACGTATTGTATAGCCTCCATGTGTTTGTGTTTTTTATGTTTTTTTCCCAGTAATTCATTTCTAATCTCATAGCGTTGTGGTCAGAAAAGATGCTTGATATGATTTCAATTTTGTTAAGTTTACCAAGGCTTGATTTTTGACCCAAGATGTGACCTATCCTGGAGAATGTTCCGTGCACACTTGGGAAGAAAGTGTTATCTGCTGATTTTGGATGGAATGTCCTATAAATATCAGTTAAATCTATCTGGTCTATTGTGTCATTTAAAGCTTGCATTTCCTTATTAATTTTCATTTTGGATGATCTGTCCATTGGTGTAAGTGAGGTTTTAAAGTCCCCCACTATTACTGTGTTACTGTCGATTTCCTCTTTTAGAGCTGTTAGTAGTTGCCTTATGTATTGAGGTGCTCCTATGTTGGGTGCATATATAACTGTTATATCTTCTTCTTGGATTGATCCCTTGATCATTATGCAGTGTCCTTCCTTGTCTCTTGTAACATTCCTTATTTTAAAGTCTATTTTATCTGATACGAGTATTGCCACTCCAGCTTTCTTTTGATTTCCATTTGCATGGAATATCTTTTTCCATTCCCTCATTCTCAGTCTGTATGTGTCCCTAGGTCTGAAGTGGGTCTCTTGTAGACAGCATATAGATGGGTCGTGTTTTTGTATCCATTCAGCAAGCTTGTGTCTTTTGGTTGGAGCATTTAATCCATTCACATTTAAGGTAACTATTGATAAGTATGTTCCTATGACCATTTTCTTAATTGTTTTGGGTTTGTTTTTGTAGGTCCCTTTCTTCTCTTGTGTTTCCCACTTAGAGAAGTTCCTTTAGCATTTGTTGTAGAGCTGGTTTGTGGTGCTGAATTCTCTTAGCTTTTGCTTGTCTGTAAAGCTTTTGATTTCTCCATCAAATCTGAATGAGATCCTTGCCGGGTAGAGTAATCTTGGTTGTAGGGTCTTCCCTTTCATAACTTTAAGTATATCATGCCACTCCCTTCTGGCTTGTAGAGTGTCTGCTGAGAAATCAGCTGTTAACCTTATGGGAGTTCCCTTGTATGTTATTTGTCATTTTTCCCTTGCTGCTTTCAATAATTTTTCTTTGTCTTTAATTTTTGCCAGTTTGATTATTATGTGTCTTGGCGTGTTTCTCCTTGGGTTTACCCTGTATGGGACTCTTTGCCCTTCCTGGACTTGGGTGGCTATTTCCTTTCCCATGTTAGGGAAGTTTTCGACCATAATCTCTTCAAATATTTTCTTGGGTCCTTTCTCTATCTCTTCTCCTTCTGGGACCCCTATAATGCGAATGTTGTTGCGTTTAATGTTGTCCCAGAGGTCTCTTAGGCTGTCTTCATTTCTTTTCATTCTGTTCTCTTTAGTCTTTTCCGCAGCAGTGATTTCCACCATTCTGTCTTCTGTCACTTATCCGTTCTTCTGCCTCAGTTATTCTGCTATTGATTCCTTCTAGTGTAGTTTTCGTTTCAGTTATTGTATTTTCATCTCTATTTGTTTGTTCATTAATTCTTCTAGGTCTTTGTTAAACATTTCTTGCATCTTCTCCATCTTTGCCTCCATTCTTTTTCCGAGGTCCTGGATCATCTTCGCTATCATTTTTCTGAATTCTTTTTCTGGAAGGTTGCCTATCTCCACTTCATTTAGTTGTTTTTCTGGGGCTTTATCTTGTTCCTTCATCTGGTACATAGCCCTCTGCCTTTTCAACTTGTCTTTCTGTGAATGTGGTTTTTGTTCCACAGGCTGCAGGATTGTAGTTCTTCTTGCTTCTGCTGTCTGCCCTCTGGTGGATGAAGCTATCTAAGAGGCTTGTGCAAGTTCCCTGATGGGAGGGACTTGTGGTGAGTAGAGCTGACTGTTGCTCTGGTGGGCAGAGCTCAGTAAAACTTTTATCCGCTTGTCTGCTGATGGGTGGGGCTGGGTTCCCTCCTTGTTGGTTGTTTGGCCTGAGGCGACCCAACACTGGAGCCTACCTGGGCTCTTTGGTGGGACTAATGGCGGACTCAGGGAAGGCTCACGCCAAGGAGTACTTCCCAGAACTTCTGCTGCCAGTGTCCTTGTCCACACAGTGAGCTACAGCCACCCCCCGCCTCTGCAGGAGACCCTCCAACACTAGCAGGTAGGTCTGGTTCAGTCTCCCCTGGGGTCACTGCTCCTTCCCCTGGGTCCTGATGCGCACACTACTTTGTGTGTGCCCTCCAAGAGTGGAGTCTCTGTTTCCCCCAGTCCTGTCGAAGTCCTGCAATCAAATCCCACTAGCCTTCAAAGTCTGATTCTCTAGGAATTCCCCCTCCCGTTGTCGGACCCCCAGGTTGGGAACCTGATGTGGGGCTCAGAACCTTCACTCCAGTGGGTGGACTTCTGTGGTATAAGTGTTTGCCAGTCTGTGAGTCACCCACCCAGCAGTTATGGGATTTGATTTTACTGTGATTGCGCCCCTCCTACCATCTCATTGTGGCTTCTCCTTTGTCTTTGGATGTGGGGTATCTTTTTTGGTGAGTTCCAGTGTCTTCCTGTCGATGACTGTCCAGCAGCTAGTTGTGATTCTGGTGTTCTCGCATGAGGGAGTGAGAGCACATCCTTCTACTCTGCCATCTTGGTTCCTAATAATCTGTTCATTTTTATTAACAGTTCATTGCTTTTCCTGATCACTTTGCTACATCTCTAGAGAAATTACTACTTCAGTTTGCCTGGATTTGAACACTATTTTAATAAATTCACACACTCTCTTCTGTGATTTCCTTCCTTCACTCAGCATTGTATTTCTAAGGTTCATCCAGGCTGACACATGAAGTATGGGTCTTCCCTTGCATTGTGGTACAGTATTGTTTTCCATTGTGTGACTCCAGTAAAATTCATTTTTCCCTTCTATGATTAATGTATATTTGAGTTGTTTCCAGCATTTTGTTGTTGTGGGAAAAACTTGTATATTGCATTCTTGTACATGTCTCTAGATATACATGTGCAACAGTTTTTCTAAGGTATATACCTAAGAGTGAAATTGTTGGGCCAGAGGTATTTTTTTCTAAAGTAGTTGTACCAGTTACCCACCCACAAGCAATGGATGAGAGCTCTGTTGCTCCAAACTTGCCAAGACTTGATGTTTTCCAACTTTAAAAAATTTTGGCCAAACTGAAAAGTAAAAAATAGTATTTCCTTGTGGTTTTAATACACATGTCTTTGATTTATAACAAGGTTATTTATTTATGGTTTTTTGCCCACTTTTGTATTGCCTTATTCATCTTTTTCTATTAATTATAGATTTTCTTTAAATATTTTGTATTCTAATCCTCTGTTGGTTATATATATATATATATATATATATATATATATATATAAATAAATATCTTCTGCCAGTTTGTGACTTGGACTTTTTCTTTTTTTTAAAGGTATACATTATGAATAGCTCTTAATTTTAATACAGTCAAAGTTACCAACCTGATCCTTTATAATTTGTACTTTTTCTGTCTTGTTTAAGAAATTTTTCCTTATCTGGAATTTTAAAATAAATTCTATTTTTTTTTTTTAATTCTAAATTTTCACTTTCACTTCCAAATCCTTAATCCATTTGGAATTTATTTTTTGGTACAATGTAAGGAAGAGATACATTTTAAAATTTATGTGGATAAGAAACTATCTGACTTTGTTCTACAGCTTTGTGTCTTTTTGATATTAAGGGAATAATGTGTAGGATGAGAGACTAAAAGAAATCTGATTTGTTGGGATTCAGCTCTTTCAATGCTAGGCAAATTTAGGAATAAGAGAAGCTGGGTAAAGGGAATAAAATTACTTTATTGAATAATTCATCCTTTCCCCACTAACCTGTATTGCCAACTTGGTCATATTTGAGATGTCCTTATACGTGTGAATCTGTGTCTGTGTATTCAAAACTATTGCATCCAATTACATTAAAATATATTGAATAATTATTATATAATAGGTGGCATTGTATACCCTGGGGATAAAGCAGTGAATAACAATAGGAAATCTCTGCTTTTGTGTAGTTTATGGGAGACAGATGATAAAGAGATACACAAGTTAAATATATAGTATGTCAAAGGGTTATAAGTTGCTGTGGAGAAACTAAAATAGAGAAGGAGAATAAGAAGGGGGCAGGGGTGGAGAGAGCAGACATTGCTAGTTTTCAAAGGAAGCTTCACTGTTAGGATGGCATTTGAGCATTGACCTGAGGGAGGTGAGGTGAGGTAGTGAGCTCTGTTGATAGACACTACACCAATGATATGCCATTTGCTATTGGTCTTCTTGTCTATTCCTGTGTGAATTCCTGTCTGAATTCCAATATCCTGACTTCTAATACCACGTGTTCTTGAAACTTACAAAAATGGAATCATATTGTATGTACTTTTTTTAATGTGAGCTTTTTTTTTTGCTCAATAAATGTAAGATTCATTTAAATTGTTGCTTGCAATTGTAGTTTATTCCTCATTACTGTACAGTATACATTTTATATATTCATTTTACTGTTGATCGGCATTTAGGTGGTTTCCAGTTTGGAGTTATAGCAAATAGTGCTGCTATGAATATTTATCTATATTTCCTTTAGTGAACATACATACTTATTTCTGTAGGTATATACCTAGGAGTAGAATAACTGGATCATAAGTTATATACATGATCAGCAGTGGTATATATTGCCAAAAGTGTTCCAAAGGATTTGCCTGGAAAACAGTTTTACTCCTTCTCAGAATTATAAAGAGAGTAACTCTCTAATGACAATTTCAGGTTCTATAACAGGCAGTTGGAGGTTGTTAGGGATGTGGTATATTTCTGAACAAGGGGCCTTTCCAACCTCAATCATACCTGTTCATAGAATCAGCCATGATTAAAGCTCTGCCATTTTTTGATATTGTTTTTGATCTTTACGTGGTAAATTACTGAAAAATAGGTGAACTATAAACAAATGGTAAGATCTTTATGAAAATTTACAGTCAATTCTATAATATGGGGTTTTTTTTATATTAAAGGAAGTAAACTATGCATATCAAACAAAAGTTTGATTTTTAAGATATTCCATTCTTCCAAGGCCAAGCAAATCTATATAGGAACAAGAGAAGATGGAAAAAGAAGAATTCATGAACTGGTTCTTGTCTATATCTGTAGTCTTATCTCACTTACCACTCCCCTGGTGCCCCCGACACTCCTGCAAATTCTGAACTCCTTTCATTTGCCCCAAAGTTGCCATGTCTCTTTTGCTTTTATGCCTTTGTACAGATTGCTTCGCCTCCACCTGTAATGCTCTCTTGTCCTCTTCCTCCTTCACCTAACTCAGACTCACCTTCCAGCCCTGGTTTCAGCCTCATCACCTTGGGGAAGCCATTCCTAACAAAGATACCTATTCTCTGTTGCCCCTAAATTCTAATTTTAGTCATTGCTCCAGCCTGTGCTATAACTGCCTTTTAAAAGTCTTTGGATTTTTTTATACACCCTGGTATCACTGTGATGATAACTATCGATTGCCAAGTTAAGAAGAGTTGTCCTGGAGCCCCAAGTACTCGGAGTTCTTGGGAGTTTTGCTCTTTCCATGCTGGACTCACTGGCACCTCTGAGGTTGCCACTCCTTAAAGCTTTTAGTATATTCTGCCAACTTCTGGTCAAATTATCATAGGGTGCCCCACCCTGTGCTCAGGAAGCTAAGGGTTAAAATAAGAAGAAATTCTGTATCCAGAGATGTGTGCTTCTGGAAATCTTGCTACATTTCTGAGACTCTGAAACCCATTCAGGCAGATGTGATGGATGGAAGTTTCCTTAATTAGGGAAGCTTTCATGGGTTATGTTTACTATCATACCTTATTGCTGATAAAGATGAGAATATCCTGAGTTTAAATTTTGTGCATTGTAGAATGACTGTGATAAAATAGTTTTCTTTTTTCCGCCGAGTCACATGGTAGAATTTGAAATTTCACTTCTTAGCATTTCTGCCTTATATTCAAGCAACACTCCCTCTCCAAACGATGCAGACACATTTTTGCTTGTCTTTGCAGGGAGCTAGTATAGTTTGCATAGTTTTCTCTGTTTCTTCCTGATCAGTAGCTGGCATCTGAATGCCTTCTTTGGACTCCTTATCACTGCTGCAATGCTTTCTTTCACCAGCATCTTGCAACTTTGATTTTTCTTGCCTCCCTAGAGTGTGTGATTTGGTGGAACCGTATCAGCAATGACATCACCACCACATTTGCTTTGGTGGTTGACGTCTTAGGTTATCAATGGAAGCATTGTGAAAAACCATATGGGGCAAGACCCATTTAGTTCAGAGAGTTTGTATAATACAAGGGTTGAGAATTCTCAAAGACCATGCTTCACTGGATGTAAAGAGAACCTCAAATATTATGTCCTTAAACTCAGTACTTAAGGCTCAGTGTTATTTCTCCTTGGGGGTTGGGGTTGAGAAGGAATTGATATAAAAACAAAGATAAATGATGGGATACATTCTCTTTAATGATGTGTTACATCAGATAAAACAACCTGAGAACTAATTGTTCTCAATCTTGGCAGGCCACTGAGTTTCAAATACACCTATTGAAACGATATGAATGAAACAGCCTTGAAAGTATTGGTAGCTGCTTTTGATGCAGTGGAATGTATTTGTTTCTTATACAGCTCTGCAAGGGTAAAATGGATATAATACTTTCAGACAAGGCTATCCTCAGAAACTGACTAGGGATCATAATTCTATAAAACCTCAGAGGTACCTTTTAATCTTAACTTTGATAAATCACTTTGTATCTTTATCAAATCTTTGTTCAGAGATTTTCCTCATGGCTTTGTAAAATACCAGACAATAAGTTTAATTATGAATGAGTAAGGAACTACTTAAACATTTACATATGGAAATGGATACAAGACCCACCTGCTTTGAAATACCTCCTTCATCATATGCTGAAAAGAGCCTGGAATTCCCAGCCTTTGAAACATTTCTTTGAGTTCAGATACAGTCTCTCAATGTTCCCACAAGAGGTTCCCCCTAAAGCACGCTGATAGAGAGGAGAAGACATCAGGCCTAGCCCTCTCACATCAAACTTATTAATAATCGGAATATGTCAATGTGTTGATTTTGGTTCAGTTTGGTTTGGTTTTAGTTTTATGTGTAATTTATTGGAATCACTAGTTGTTATCTTGGAAATCAGGGAAGAATACATGTAACAGAACAGATAAGGATGAGTTCTTCCACTGCTTAGAAACTTGTTCCACTTCTTAGGGTTGCACTAACACCAACAAAACAATATTGAAACAGGAAGATACCTGGTATCCACAGATTAGTACCCCAGATATGCCCTTATAAGGAAGCACATGAGGACACATGTGCTGGAAATGTGATCTAGAAGCCAACTGAAATCAACACTACAATCATTTGGGGAAAAGAAACCAAAGAGAAATAGCACATCCCTAAATTGGATTGTAGGACCTCAGACAAGACACTAAATTTGGTTTCTTTGTATTGTTGTTGAAATGGCTTCCATGACCCACCAACTTTAAGGTGAAACTTGAGCTCTTAGTATGCTGGATGTTGAGTACCTCCGCATTTTTCTGAGGAGGGTTTTTGTTGGTTCCACTGCCCCAGGCATTTTAAACAAATGTTTTAATTTTGAATTTAGGCTCTGATCAAGCATCTACCAATATTACAGCTATCTTTAAGACAACTATCGTTCCCTGTCTCTTTACTTTTATGTAAAAGTATTAATCAAACTTGCAAAGTCAGGCACAGAGGTGTGCTATACACCATGACCGTGAATTCAGATGCTAAGTCTATAAAGTGGGTTGCTGGAACTCTTCAAAGCCTTAACATTATCTCTGAGGTAGATCTTTACTTTTATATAGGCAGGAATATGTGTAGAGGCAAAAATGGGGTGTTTCCATCCAGAGTCTGTTATCTTGCTTCACCTCCTTGCTAGATACATTTCTAATCTGTTGACCATGGCATGGTTCATGTTTCATTTGAAGGAGTTGCTTTTTCCTGAGAGGGAGGGACAATCCTTTTTCCCTGGGCACAAGTTATAAATCTTGTTTTTTCTTGTTACATTTTGCAATTTTACTTGAATCTTTATACAAAGGGATTTTACAGTAGTACCAATTAAATCCACATAAGGAAAAAAGAAATCACATTTAACTCTATGACTCCTAAAAGATAAGAAGTATCTAGTTAACACAATTTTGCTTCTTTCAAATAAACATAGTCACAACTGCACCCTATTTCTTTGGGGTAAGCCACTGAGTAAATCCAATAAAGCTTAAAGTTCATAACCGTGTCCATTTTATGCATGGTTTGTAAAGCTTTAAATGTTTCTGATGGTCTGTTTGTTCCATACTTACAAATCAATCTCCCCCCATAAAAGAATCCCAAAACTAAGGTTAATTCATTCCAGGGGAAAAAGCAAGAAACCTAAATAAGACATTTGTGGTTAAAAAAAAAAAAAAAACATGTCAAATTTGATACATTCAAAGGGGAAAATTGCAATTGATAGACAGAGATTTCTGAAGTCTAATAGATACATGCATCCAATTAAAACAGCAACTAATTTTAGCAATACACTAAATTCCTAATTCTGTTTTTCTATGTATCTATGAACATAATTGTCTAGCGTAACCGAGTATGAAGAAGAAAACAGAAGCAAAAGATCAAGACCTCAACTAACTTCTTAAATACTGACTCTAGTGTTTTCTTGAAGACTGTACATAAGAAGTGCTGATTTAAAAAGTGATGATTGAAAAGTAAAAGGCATGCTGAGATCCTCCTCTAGCCTGGGGTGTTTGAATGCACATGTATATAAGAGAAAAACTTCACCACAGACCGCATGTGAAGATGCATCTACCTGTGGGAATGTCAACATGAAAGTGCTGTCATCTATGATTGCTGGCAGCTTAGGGGTCATGCCGTGATTCATTACATTGGTGTCCACTGCCATTTTGCAGTCATCCCTACATAACAGAATGAAGGCTTTTCTTGAGAAAATGTGGCCAAACAACCCATCAGTTATGACTTTCAGAGGTAGAAAGTGAAGCATGCACCATTTTGGCATGATGAGACAGGTCAAACGACTTCTACAAAGTAACGATGACAATAACTTAGATTATACACCTCAGCCTTTACCCTCTATCCTTTCACTATTCTATCTGAAGTCACATTTTCACTCTGTAACTCTGGACTCACAATATTTTGCATTTTTGGATAGATGCATAAAATGAAATGCCAGGGCTCTCTGTATTCCCAGAGCTGATAATAGGGTTCTGAAGAAAACGTAATTTATCATATGACCCTGAGAATGGCACAGCCATTGGTCAAAGAAGGTTAATTTAATATGATCTACCAGTCATAGCGTATCGGATCTCTTCTTAAATGATTCTCACTTCCAGTCTGTAAAACCCTGCGGGAGAGTTTGTTGTACAAGTTTACAATGTTATACCTCTTTTAGTTATATTAAGACTATCCCCTTCAGGCACCAGGGAAGACTCATTAGTCTCAAATTCCAGGACAGAATGAACAAGTCTATCTCAACCTGTTGTTATCCTTCTGAAATAATTTCAGAGATGTCAATGATCTCATGCTCCCTACTCCATGGAGACTTGAGTTGAACGCTCTTTCTTCTCCTCTCTGGCTCTCCATCAACCAGAGCACTGCACCAATGACCATTTAATCAGCCAAATCAGTTCAATGTATGCAAGACACAAAATACATACAATTTAGCTTTCTGCAAAAATTTTATAGGTATTCCTTCTTAGAAAGGGGTGCTGACAGTGGAATGGGAGGAAGATGGGAGGTAAAACATGAGAAGGGGAGAGGAAAAGGGGACTTGGAAAGCTGGTGGGAGAAGAGCAAGAACACAGATCTGGAGAGAGTGGAGAGCACGATCGGGTGTGCAGAGTAAAGAGAAAGGTACAGAAGGTCAAAACTAGGAAAGTAGGGAGTTGGAGGGCCAAGTTGTGTTCTTAAGGGCCTGGTGTGAAAGAAGAGAAAAAGCACAAACATTTTCAGTCATTCTTCTCTCGAGGGCTGCGTAGGTTTCAGAATATTGATTAGTGCCCCATCTCAGCTGAGTGCAGACATATTTGTCTCCAAAATGTGTCATGGAACTTCCTGGATGAAGGGAACTACAGCCCCTATCATGACAGCCTCTTGCTCTGAGCTTCCACTGGCATTTTACTTGGGACAGGGGAGGGAGGTATGTGTTCGGTGTCCACATTTTTAACTATTTGAGGACCATACAATGGAACGGGAACCGTCAGATTCTCCCACAAAACAACCTCCAGTGATAGATTTGATACAATGGGTTTGGATTATAATAGCTAATGTTTACTGAGCCCTATGAGCCGGGTACTATGCTTTCCTCTTCACAGAGAAGATCTCATTTAATTCTCAGACCTAGAGACGATGTACAGTTTTACAGCCCTCCATTCTACAGATCAGGAAACGAAGTCTTAGAGAGCTTAAGTAACATCTCCCAGCTAGCAACTGCTGAAGCCAGATTTTTCTCTCTTAAAATGTAGACTCGATAAAGCGTATGTATTTGATTTTCTAAGCCCTAGTACTGCATCAAGAACGAAGGCCCAGTCAACAAATGTTTAACAATTTTGTAATTAAATTGGCCATCTGTTCATTATTAGAAAGAGGTTTGGATTCTTTTTAATTATGCAGTGATCATGTCTACTGACACATTAACATTTTAATGAAACCAGTGGATTTCCTGACCCTTCTGAAGCAGTGTATGAACTATCTTTCAGAAGTCACTGGAGAATAAAAAAGCAGAGTGTCATCACTAACAAGGGCTTCTCTATAAAAGGGCCAGTTGAGACCCATATTTTCAGGCCTCCCTTGAATCCCTCGAGTCCTTCCTAATGTCATCATCTAAAGACAACTGAAAACTCCATTCTTCATTGTAGGACTGTCCCTTTTCTCACTCCGTTTCATGAAGCCTGGCCTGGCGTAGTGTTCCCATTGAATTCAAGAGAGGCTTAATGCTTAGATTATTCTAAAGGGTGCAGAGTAAGATTATGAGCTGACCATGATTCGATAAGCAGATAAACAGGAAGAGTTAGAGTCTTAATCGGAAAAGTCTGCCATATTCTTTCACACACAAACCTGTGCACAGCACTTGTACACTGAAAAAATATCCTATGGATGTTTTAATTCCATGATAGTAATACTGTGCTCAATCTTTGCAAATGAAAAAAGAAAATTTTAAAATGCCCAAATGTTTTGCCTTTAACAAACAACTTAAAGTGCCACTATGAGGGCATTATGCTAAGTGAAATACACCAGACAGAGAAAGACACATACTGCGTGGTGTCACTAATACCATGAGTTGAAAAGTGGTTGCCAGGGGACCTGGAGGGTGGTGGGGGAAATAAGGAGAGGTTGGTAAAAGGATACAGATGTTTAGCTATAAGATAAATAAAGTCTAAGAATCTAATGTAAAACATGGCAACTATAGTTGATAACACAGTATTGTATAATTGAAATTTGCTAAGAGGGTAGAAAATGTCCTCCAACAAAAAAAGATTAAATATGTGATGGATGTGTTAATTAACTAGGTGGTGGGAATCTTTTCACAGTGTACATGTATATCAAATCACTACAATGTATGCTTTAAATATCTTACAATTTTATATGTCAATTATGCCTCAATAAAGCTGAAAAAAGTAAAGTTCCACTATGTTAACGTTGTACTTTTTGGATCTGGATTTTATCATAATGTCTCTGTTGCTAGATGAAAATTTTCAAGATAACGCATATAAGAAACAATGCCCTTTCCTTTAGTGAAATCTTAACGTAAAGTCAATAGTAACTTGCATTTCAACTTTTCTGTATGTCTGGTCTCTGCTGAAACTGGTCACTACAGTTCTGAATATCTTATTAGTTTGAATTTTGCTCATGTTTTTTAAACACTTCCTATATGCCATTGTACTAAATGCTTTTGATTAATCCTTAGTCTTTCTTTAGTCTCCACACCAGTGCCATATGCTAAGAAGCACCTTCTCCCATATTTTGTAGGTGAGGAAACCACAGCTTACATGTCACAGCAGTTAGCACAGGGTGGGGGTGAGATCTGAGTCACCAGTCTGAGCCAGAGCCCATATTCTCACCCACCATGTGAGGTGATCTTCCTGGGTTAGCCACCTTATTAGATTTTTCAAGCCAAAGAGCACTGCAATCTTGCAAAGATCTGAGGAGCCCTGTACCATGCAGCCAACAGAGAGCCTGTGTTTGCTAGAGAATTAGGGAGGTAATATACTAAGTGATTTGTCATTATTCCTGGTATGGTGTCGTCACCTTCCCTAGAATATCTCATCACAAAATCATAATCAAGTTGGTAAAATTGTTATAAACTGAACCCAAAGGACTGCTTAATCCCAGTTCTCTCTCTAGAGTAGAACAGCTGACATGGAACAATTGGGGTGAGTTTTCCTTGGGTCTGAAAAACAGTATGATTTAAGGCAAGAACATTGAGCCACAGGGGATCAGGGTGTTAATGCCCATAAAGTAGATGTGTCAGGCCTCTTTACTTCTCTGGACCCAATTCTGTTCATCTCTGTACCAAAGGAATTATTCATTCATTCATTCAAGACAGATTTATTAAATGCTTATTATGAACCAAGCCCTGTGCTAGATGTTGGGGTATCCAGACTGTAAGAGACAGTCCTTCCCATCTAGAAGCTTGTAATTTAGTCAGGGGAAAAAAGACAAATTAGTAATTCTGGGTGATGAGTACAATGATGGAAGTATACAGAATGTTCTGTGGTTGACACCTATTAAAGGAACCCAGCCTAGGCCTGGGTGGGAGTGTTCAGGCATAGCTTCCTGGAGGAGATGAGTGAGAACCAACATGAGTCCTGGAAGGATGAGAACAAGTTATCCAGATACAGAGAGGAGGGAAGGAGTGGGTGAGAAGGAAGGGGCAAAGGCATTTTAGGAGGAAGGAACAATGTACAGAGCTTAGGGATGAGAAGGAGCCCATAGTGTACCTGCAGAACTGAAAGGAGATCAGAATGGCTGAAGCTTTGTGGGTGTGCAGGTTGTGGAGGTATGTACCTGTGTGTGCACGTGGGCTGGCAGGTGAGGGGGGTGGAGTGATCAGGGGAGGTGGGGAGAGCCGCAGAGCTAATTAGGGACCAGGGGGTGAAGAACTTTGAATACTATGAATATCCTGACCCAAGAGCGATGGGGAGTTGGGAAAGAGTTTTAAAGAAGGGGCTGGCATGATTGATGAGTATTTTTAAAGGACATTCTGGAGACAGTGTGGAGAATAATTTTTGGGAAGCAAGTCTAGAGATAAGCAGGTTGGATAGGAGGCTGCTGTACTGATCTAAGCCAGTGGTTCTCAACCTTGATTGGGCAATAGAATCACTTGAAGGGCTTGTTAAAATACAGATTGCAGGGCTCCAGCCCCAGAGTTTCTGAATAGGCAGGTCGTTAGTGTGTCCTGAGAATGTGCATTTCTAACAAGTTCCTAAGTGACGCTGATGTTTCTCATCCAGGGACCACACTTTGAGAACCACTGTTTGAAGCACTGTTGATTGCTAATTGTAAAATTCTGGGATTCTTCCTTACCAAAAAGAAGCTTTTCTTTCATGAATATATATTTTGTACAACACACTCATTCTATGCAAAAGCATTTTTCATTTTTCATAGACCTGATAAACCAAATTCATTATCATTGTCCTAGATATTCTCACTTGTTTCCATTTCATCTCTTCTATTTTCTCAAGTTGAATTTTATTTGATACAACAGAGAAAAATCTCATGGTACATCCAGTAATTTGCAACAGGATTAAAAAGCTGAAATGTCACTGCAGTTGACTAAATCCTTTGTCTGACCGAAATACAATAGACCAATTGAAGGCTGTAATATTTGGGCTCAAATTTTAGAAATGAAACCTTGTAGAGGAAAAAAAAGTCTTATCTGCTTTACATGGATTTAAAAACCCACTCCTCCTATTCTGAGACTGGGGGGAAAAAGAGGTTATAACTGCAAACTGCATACAAACCCATAATTACAAATTCCTTTTCTTATCAAGTATCTAGAAAGAACATTATATCAAGGAGAAACAATGCCTCTTCAGAAAGGAAAAAAAAAGGAGCTCTGTTACTTTAGAACAAGGCCTGCATGTCCTAAGAATCAGTATAATTGAAACAAAAAAGTTCTGTGTTAAAGTTTTTCATCTAAATGACAGTGAATCTGAAAAACTGTCAGGCAGCTGCGACTTAATGGTGGACTATTCATGCTGCAGAATTATTTTAGCAACACACTGAGTCTGTCAGTGTTGAAACATACACCCACGTCGTAAGAAAGATGTGGTCAAAATTGTCCACATGTAATGATTTACTGACACCATCTCTTAGGAGTTTACTTCCAGTGATTCTGCGTGGGCTCTCTTTCCTTCATTAAGATAACACCTGAGGTGCGACTTTACCAATTCTTTTATCTCTCAGTATCAGCTATTTTCTTCAGAAAGCCCTGCCTCATTATGCTTGTCCGGAGTGTCCCAGTTACAGTTTGGTATCATCAAAGTTGCCTTGAAAATGTAAGGATGCCTCCTTATTACTGAAGAATGTTAATCACCTGAATCTTAACAGAAGGCTAAGAACAGCCAGAATCACCACTAAAAGGGACAAATGAAGCTGATTCTATCAATTCAGGTATTCTCTCTTTGCTAAGTAACTCTGTGAACTCGCAATTGGTTTCACTAGAAAGGATTACAGCACCTCAAGCTGTGGGCCATAATTATAATTACAGGTGTGGCGCAGACTGCAGGAGCAGATGAGCTCATAAGAAACAAAGATTTGCTCTGCTGGATGATCTATCTTCACTCAAGAACAAAGAGCAGCAGCATAAATGAGTTACCATGTAAACAAATTGAGCAATCGCTAACAGACATCAGAGCGTGCATCTGTCAGCCGATATACACACCTCTGTTATGTTGAACCTCTCTCCACCACCTCCGTCCTTTTCCCTGTTGGAGGTGAGTTTTGCTTCTCTGTCCTTTCCAGACCGCCTATTGGTGGGCAGGGGCTGACTGGGTAACAGTAACCAAGCTTTGCTCCCTTCATCTTTCACCACCTGCCCCCAACCTCAGTCTATTCTGCTACCACCACAAGAGGACAACACAGCCAGTGACCCTGAATGAGAATATTAAGGCTTTATTTCTATCTCAGCTAGAAGGACAGTCAACCAAACTTTTCTTTAGGGATTGAATACTAAAGTGATAGGCACTGATTTTATCTGTCTTTACAAAGTCCTCTTTGGGTCCAACAGTGAATTAGGTTGGATTTACAGCTAATTGGAGCCACATGCTTTACTTCTTGACTTCCAGATTTATATGAAAGCAATTTACAGGGCTAGCAGCCAAGTCTCCACCGGCAAAGTGAATCAGAAGAGAACTGCAATTATGCAAATGAGCAAGAAAAGAAAAATAGAAAAGAGAAGAAGAGCTACAAGATCTAGTTTGCCTAATTGAGGTGAGGCAATTGTATCCCTTTTCCCTGCTTTGCTTGACTGTGCTCTCAAAGACTGGTCTAATCTGTGTGGGCTGGATGGCGAAGGGCAGTGTTGTGGCCCACAGGGATTAGGGTTTCAGTACGGCCTTTCAGAAGATCATGAAGTGGATTAAAAGCGTTTTCAGCCAATCAAGGATTTTAACTTGGTATTTATAAGCCAACATAGGGCAAGGTTGAGGGGTGTGGGCACTATTAAGGAAACTTAAGGGATGACATTTTAAAGTAAGAGTCTTTCATCTTTCCTCAACTATTTTTATTGTTGTATGTGAATCAAAGTCTTACAACAACTTTCTTCATATCAGAAGTTTGGCTTTGGATACAGAACTGCTAACCTGGAGGGTGACAGCTGGTAAAAGGGCGTGTGTGTGTGTGTGTATGTGGGGGGGGGGTGTCATTTGTTAAAGTAATGAAAACATTTTCAAATGATGGGCAGCACTTTCTTAGGACTGTGTAGGGTGGGGAGGATCCTGAAAACATGCATAGAACGAGACTATGTCTTTTTCTACGTAGACTGTAGAACATATGATAGTCTATTTCTATGTCTTTAGTGGCTAAAATTGCATGCCCTGTACTACTTTGCAGACATTGGTTTGGCAACGTGGGACTTCGGGGGCAGAGGAGAAAGTTCAGTGTGTACCGAGTATGGCTGGTCAAAAGCGGATGGCAGCAAGCTCGGTCTTGGCATTGTAACGAAAACAATCGCAGCATTTTCCCCTCAAGCCCGCGAGACAGAGACGAATGAGAGGGTCAAGCCCCTTAAACGTTATTAAAGTTTAGAGTCACTGACAGGCAAGCTCTTTTCAGTAGTGACCTCTGTTGTTTGCCAAGACTAGCCGTCCGGTTTTCTGATCACAGCCTGCTCAGGGGCCTGCAGAAAAGGGGCTGAGGTCGCGGGGCTGCGCCTGGAGCCCCGCACAAAGCCGGGTCTGATGTGCGTGTCACGTGAGGCGGAGGCCGGGCAACAGCGCGACACGTGCGGCGCGTCTCCCGGGAATGTCAAGGCTCCGGGTTCGGTTTCAGCCTCTGTGTGGGAGGAGAGGGCAGAGACAGGCCCCGCTCGGCACTTTGAAACCTTTATCCTTCCTAGCTGTTTGCTTGACTGCGAGGTGCTGTGAAAAGCAGGCGCCCTGTGGGTTCGCTGCCGGTCATTTAAGGGGGCGGTTGCGGGACGGAGGCGGGGGAAGGCGCGATCCCCACCCCATCCTTCCCCCCGCCCCCCGCCGACCAGCCTGGTCTGTGTGTCTCACGTATAATGCCACGCGGGGCCGTGGAGACGGTGTTTTGATGCCGGGTAGAAAATCAGATAAGGCATTCAGACATGGCAGCAAATGGTTCATCCAGATCTTCTGCAAGTGATGCCTGGGTGGGATTTTTGCCTAGCCCACGTTAGCTGGAGATGAATTACCAGGAATTACCAGGAAGTGTTTCTGAAAGGGCTATAATAGTATTGCCCTGTGGAAAGTATAAACTAGAAGCCAAAAGCACAGAAAGTCAGGGTTGCCCTTAATTTAACCGCTGGCACTAAATAAATAGCCGTGGTGAAGGTGGTTCCATATGCAATGTTTATTTCTAGTGCTTTGTTGACAGTGAGCAATAAAAGGCCTACGTAGGTGAGAATCATGGTATTTTTTCAGATACGTACACTTGTACAAGTATGGATTTGGGAGAACAGCCCTTTAAAAAGAGGCTTTCTTGATTTCTAGATAGGTATAACCTACAGTTCAGCATCAGGGTTAAGGAGGGAAGAGTTAATTTACGTGGCCATGAGAGTCCCTCTCACTTCTGAGATTCCTTGAGGCCAAGGATTAATGTGAATTTCATAAGGACCTATTTCTTTTCATTTTCAATGTTTTCCCTTTTGCATCTTTGTACTCCCTTTTCACTGGCCTTGGTGCCCTAAGCACTTCATAATCAAGGTTAGAATAAAGTAACTTTGCTGCACGGACATTACAAAACACAATACTTCTCAACAGCAGGTGGGTCCCCTCTTATCTACAATAACCAGTACTTACTATGTACTCATTAAACAGAGCACCATAAACATGAAATGAAACTACCTTTATTTATTGTCTTTAGTTATTGCTAATGGTTAACGTACCAAGTATTTATTTCTTTCATTTCTCACAACTCTGAGGTTCAATGCTATTATGAGTATCCACTTTAGAGATGAGGAAATGGAGGCAAGAAGAGGAGATAAAGCCATAGAATTAATAACGGGGGGAGGAGGGGTTAAGATTTGAAGCTAGCCAGATCTGTGAGTGTTATGACATAAGAAAATGCTTTCCCTTCCACAGAATTTTCCTCTCAAACTCACCCCTTCTCCCATCTACCACTTTCCCCTATTAAAAAAGTTTATATTTACTAGGAAGTGATATTTTAAACTAGAGTTAGTTTTACTTTCTAATTGTAGCCATAATGCCATCAGACCTTGTGTGAATAGCTTTACAGTATCTTTGGTGCAACATAAAGAATGCTGCAATTATACTGTTTACACGCTTGTGTTGCCCAAGATACTGGATCTGCTCCCTGAGCAATCTGCATGTGACCTCAAACTTCCAGAGGCAGCAACTATACAACACTTGGAGAATGAGTCACAACTTAATGGGAAGGGCGGGAATGAAGTGTTTTTATGTTGCCTTGATTTTACAACTAATTCCTCTCTTCTGATGTTTTCAAGGAAGTCAGGCCCACCCAAGAGGAGGAAGAAGTAAAGCCTTTTAGAAATGAGCCAGTAGGCTTTATGTCTCTAAAAGATATATCATGACACCTTTTCAATTGGTTATCTAACTGATTCTAAGTGTTTAGCAGAGGGAGAAGATATACATTTCTCTATTTAGGTGATGAGATAGTTAAGGATTAATAGAGTTAAATAACTTAAGTCCTATGAGGAGAAAAAAAAATGTCATTATCTATCCCTCTATCTATAGTTTCTAGGCAGCAACATAAAAATATCTTCCTATATTTCTGAAACCACTAGGTTTTCTTACCCCTCTAGAGACCGTGAAGTTTTGTGCTCAAAGTCTTTCAGTTTAAATGGACAATTATAAGATTGTTGCAGGCATCCTATTTCTTTAAGGCATCAAAGGCCTTCTTGTATTAAAAATTGCTTTATACAAATAGTAAATAATAGAGCACCAAGGGAAGCCATTGAAGGTCTTGGTTTTTATTCTTAAATCTCCTTCTACTTTACGTGTGGAAGAATATAGTAGTATTTCTCAAATAATAAAGAAGTTCTTTTTAAAATCCCTTCAATGTTGTGAGAGTCTGCACAGGTCTTTAATAATAGACATAGGTGGTTGATGGTAAGAGGCCTTTAGGCACATACCTAACAGGGCCTTCAGGCTTTCTCTGTTCCCTAATCTCATAGGATCTGTCCTGTTTTATTGGCTTCTCATTGGTTAGTCATTGTATGGTGTGGCACCATAGTGAAACTTCACATATTTGGAAACAATAGTGTGAACAAAGACCAGCTTTTTCTCTCTGTTATATGTCATTTAATTTGCTCTGAGTGCTTATAAAAACCCCTACATATTCAGCCAATTATATATTCTCTCCTATACTACTTCAGTCTTTTGATCAGGGAAATTATAATCATGACTTCTATTTGAGGGCTTCGGGGTGGGAGGAGAGGTGTCACTGAAGTCACGGGGGGAATAAGGCCGAGCTAGTAGCTTGGAGAAGAGAAGGGACAAGGGCGTTCATCAGAGGGAGCAGAAAACTGATTAGAATGATTTGGCAGGTCTATTATATGCTGTAGCTAGGTATGTGTGTGTGCTGCGTGTGGCATGGCCTAGTAATTCTTTAGCATGTAAGCTGTAGGCACTGGTGTATTGGTATAGGCAATGCGTTTAGCACAAAATAGAGCCTTAAAAAAAGTTAGGAATCCCAACTTAGATTGTTTTTAATATGAAATTTTCTCTTTTTTTTTTTTCTAGGTAGTCAGCTGAAGATTTATTCTTTCCTTCACTTCAAAGAAAGGACCATCATAAAAATGTTCCACTCTTCTTATACCTTCCCAAAGAAAACTTTCAAGAATAATGGTCTGTTGTTTTCTTTTCTTTTTTTTTTTTTTAATTTTAATTTTAATTTTTGGCTGCGTTGGGTTTTTGTTGCTGCGCATGGGCTTTCTTTAGTTGTGGCGAGCGGGGGCTACTCTTCACTGCAGTGCATGGGCTTCTCATTGCAGTGGCTTCTCTTGTCGTGGAGCACAGGCTCTAGGTGTGTGGGCTTCAGTAGTTGTGGCACACGGGCTCAGTAGTTGTGGCTCGTGGGCTCTAGAGCGCAGGCTCAGTAGTTGTGGCGCACGGGCTTAGTTGCTCTGTGGCATGTGGGATCTTCCCAGACCAGGGCTCGAACCCATGTCCCCTGCATTGGCAGGCGGATTCTTAACCACTGCGCCATCAGGGAAGTCCTTCTTTTTTTTTTTTAATGGTCTGCTGCTTTCTAGTTCTCTCTGACTTTAGGCAAGGACATTTCTATTTCAATTTTTTTTTAACATATTTATTGGAGTATAATTGCTTTACAATAGTTAGTTTCTGGTTTATAACAAAGTGAATCAGTTATACATATACATATGTCCCCATATCTCTTCCCTCTTGTGTCTCCCTCCCTCCCTATCCCACTCCTCTAGGTGGTCACAAAGCACCGAGCTGATCTCCCTGTGCTATGCGGCTGCTTCCCACTAGCTATCTATTTTACGTTTGGTAGTGTATATATGTCCATGCCACTCTCTCACTTTGTCCCAGCTTACCCTTCCCCCTCCCCATATCCTCAAGTCCATTCTCTAGTAGGTCTGTGTCTTTATTCCTGTCCTGCCCCTAGGTTCTTTATGACCATTTTTTTTTTTTTTTTTTAGATTCCATATATATGTGTTAGCATACGGTATTTGGTTTTCTCTTTCTGACTTACTTCACTCTGTATAACAGACTCTAGGTCCATCCACCTCACTACAAATAACTCAATTTCATTTCTTTTTATGGCTGAGTAATATTCCATTGTATATATGTGCCACATCTTCTTTATCCATTCATCTGATGATGGACACTTAGGTTGCTTCCATGTCCTGGCTATTGTAAATAGAGCTGCAATGAACATTGTGGTACATGACTCTTTTTGAATTATGGTTTCCTCAGGGTATATGCCCAGTAGTGGGGTTGCTGGGTCGTATGGTAGTTCTAGTTTTAGTTTTTTAAGGAAACTCCATACTGTTCTCCGTAGTGGCTGAATCAATTTACATTCCCACCAACAGTGCAAGAGGGTTCCCTTTTCTCCACACCCTCTCCAGCATTTATTGTCTGTAGATTTTTTGATGATTTAAAAATGTTTTAATTTAGCATCTACTATGTACCAAACAATGGAACAGAGAAAAATGTCCCCTGGTTTACAAAACTTGCCATCTCAGTACTGGACAAGATAGGGGTTTTTTTTAATTTTCTGATATTATAAATCATATTTAAAATTTAAGCTTAAGTGTTATAAATTTTAGATTTAATTCTTTTGTTATCTTGGACATATTATATAGGTTTCTAGAAAAGGGACAAATGAGGTCTGAGGAATCCAGCGCTCGTATTTTTTTATCGTGTCAATAAACAACTATAGTTATTGTATGTAATTATTTCTTCTTAGTTAATATTTGTTGATTAGTTTTTCCAGGCTATAAACAAAGATGAATGTGACTTGTTGTGAAACTCAGTGTTTTAGTTCCTTTGGTTTTTAACAAAGTAGCTCTAATGCTAAACATCAGAAGCTGCAGCGTCCTCCCAGAACTTAGAAACAGCAAACATTACATTCCCAGGGCTGATGTTTTGAAACCTTTAACAAGTGTCCAATGTTTCATTGAGCTATTCAGGATCTCAGCTACCATTGTCAGCTATGAAACTAGTGGCTCAGGACCCCAGGAGAGAAGGAGCTTCCATCTCAACTTAGAGTCTAGGAAGCAACTTGAATGTTTCTCAGCAGGTTCATCTGGAGGCTTTTCGTAGTTGCCTTGATGGTTTTGAGTAAAGAGAACTTGCTGATTTATACGTAAATCATGATTTCCTAGAAATCATGGCTAACTTCAGGCTATATTAGGGTGCCTAAATAGTAGCTGAGCAAGCTTTTGGGGGGAGGCACTAGGAAGGAGACAGGCACGCCTGGTGAAATTCCCTGATATACTTGGGTAGAAGTTTAATAGGTGAGGAAACTACAGAGAGGTTCATTATTGATGCTCATTGGTATGCATTTAGTGTAGGTCTTCTTCACTAGATCTAAATTCATTTTTACCACTGTCCATCTTTTGAACTATCTTTCAAAATCAAAGAAAAGATCTAAGTACTGCCACTCCCTTCTAGAAACCACCAGGAAAACAACATTTCTAGCCTTATATTGTATATTCTCTTCAGTTTGCTAATTGTATTTTGATTTGTAGCTGAATTTGTCACTGATCGATTTCTGTGTCCACAACTGAGCATTACTGGGTTTTTTAAAGTTTATGGATATTCTACCTTTCCCCCCAAAAGAATTTAAGGCAGCTTGTAAAAATAAATCCAATAAAAATTCTCTACTTCAAGGCTGTGTCCAAAATACAAGAAGTCCTTAGGGTTTATTTTTCAATTATTATGCAAAATGTGAAATAACCAATAAGCAGCAAAAGCGCATTTTACTTTCTGTGTTGATTTTGTCCCCATATTAGCATCGCAGTAATAATCAAGAGGAGCCTGCCACCTGAAACTAGGCAGAGCTCTTGGGCTTGCCAAAGTCAGTACAACATGCCCAGGAGTGTTCTCAGAACACCTTTGATTTCACCACCCCTGGGTCTTCACAGAGAAGGGATGACACTAAAAGGTATGCAGCCAAATGGTAATTGTTAGGTGTCATCTTCTGCTGAGAAATAAGATAATTAAGTAATTGCTTTCATGCCACCACTTACAGATACCACAGCCTCTCTCTGGAAAATAATAACCCTTTAAGTGGACCAAGCCCATACATTATAGCATATGACTTTTTCGGTTCTGCAGCGTTTAGCATTTGAGATTGTAGTTTGGATACATTTCAGAGGAGCACAGCCAACTTGGCATTACTCAGTGTCTGACCAGCCAACCTGGACCCCTTCAGGAGGTGATTTTCCAGTCTGAATTTTTCAGGGCCTTGTTTTCCCCCTCCTATTTCCTTCTCCATTATGTTGCTTGCATTCATGGCTTATTAGCAGTGCCAGCAGAAATGTTGGCTGCAAAAGTCAGGAAAAGTACAATCAGTCCAAATTGAAGGTCGCTAGGCATATAGATGAAAGATTTAGTGGGGAAGAAATATGGTTTTAAACGAATTTTTTGAATGCTTTCAGATTTTATTAATCTATCATATCTTTGATGTTACTTATCAAAGGAAATGGATCTTTCTGTGTTCCTCTCAATCTATGAATGTGCTCAAGTGAATCCCATTTATTTTCCTGGTTTTTTTGCTTTTTTTTTTTTTTTTTTACGACCAGTAGGCAAAAACCCACTTTCCTCTCAGTTTTCCTGTGGTACCATCATGGATTTATACCTCTCTGAAGAAGTTTCTCCACTTGCTTCCTCCCCATTGACTTCTCAGCCCTCTTCATCTGACATGCTCTTCCATCACTTTGATGCTTCTGCTCTCTGCAATGTCACCGATGTCTTACTGATTGCTACATCCAGTGGATGCTGTCAGTCCTTATCTTGCCGAGCCCCTACTACATTTGGTGCTGTGGGTCATTCTTTACTTCTTGAAGCTCTCTTCTCCTGTAAGATCCATGAGGCTATATCCCTCTAGCTATTCTTGTAACATTCTGACCATCCCCTTTCTGGCACCTCTTCCTCCATCCACACAACAAATGTTGCCATAGCCCTGGGTTATGTTCTTTGTAAGCTGCTTTTCTCACTCTATATGTTTCACCTGAGTAAAATTCCCCATTTTGATTGAACAGATACCTATTTGCTAATGACTCTATTTCTCTCTCTCTCCAGTCTCAACTCTCATTCAAGATTTGGATTTGCACATCCAGTTTCCTGTTTGTGGTTGCCACCTACATAGTTCATTGGCCTCTCAAACGGAATTGACTATGTTGAATTTTTGTCTTTCCTCTTTCATTGGCTCCTCTTAGTGTATTCTTTTTCCTTTAGTGTCTTCACCATTTACCCAAATTAGAAATCCAGAATTTCACTTTACATCCCTTACTCTATCAGTTGTCTAGACTGGCTAGATTTGCCTCCAAATACTTCTTGAATAAATCCCTTTTCTCCATTCCTATCTTGACCTTAGTTCTAGTCTTTGTCATCCCTTGCTTGGATTTTTTTTTTTAATTTATTTATTTTATTTGATTTTTGGCTGTGTTGGGTCTTTGTTGCTGCGCACAGGCTTTCTCTAATTGCGGCCAGCAGGGGCTACTCTTCGTTGTGGCATGCGGGCCTTTCATTGCAGTGGCTTCTCTTGCCACAGAGCACAGGCTCCAGGTACACGGGCTTCAGTAGTTGTGGCACGTGGGCTCAGTAGTTGTGGCTCACGGGCTCTAGAGCACAGGCTCAGCAGTTGTGGCATATGGGCTTAGTTGCTCCGCAGCACGTGGGATCCTCCCAGACCAGGGTTCGAACCCGTGTCCCCTGCATTGGCAGGCGGATTCTCAACCACTGCGCCACCAGGGAAGTCCTCTTGCTTGGATTAATGCAACAGTTATTCTAATTGTTCTTTCTCCCACTAATTGTTTCTCCTTCTCAAATCTATCCTCCACAATACTACCCGAAGTATAATAAATCTTATCTGAAGTAAAATGCAAATTTGATCCCTGTTACTCCCTTGCTTAAATCTCTTCAACTCTTCATTATCTACACTATCCTATAGGCCCTAAAGGTTTGCATTTAAGATTCTTAATTTATGAAAATATTTCCATTACTCTAGGAGATGTATCCAAAAAGATATTGCTATGATTTATGTCAAGGAGTGTTCTGCCTATGTTTTCCTCTAGAAGAGGAAATAAAAACAAAAATAAACAAATGGTCAATTAATCTACATCAAAGGAGGCAAGAATATGCAATGGAGAAAAGATAGTCTCTTCAATGAGCAGTGCTGGGAAGACTGGACAGCTACATGTAAAAAAATGAAACTGGAACATTCTCTAACAACATATATGAAAATAAACTCAAAATGGATTAAAGACCTAAATGTAAGACCAGATACTATAAAATTCCTAGAGGAAAACATAGGCAGAACACTCTTTGACATAAATCACAGAAATATTTTTTTGGATCCATCCCCTGGAGTAATGGAAACAAAAGCAAAAATAAACAAATGGGACCTAATTAAACTTAAAAGCTTTTGCACAACAAAGGAAACCATAAACAAAACAAAAAGACAACCTATGGAATGGGAGAAAATATTTGCAAACAAAACAATGAACAAGGGCTTAATTTCCAAAATATACAAATGGCTTTTATAGCTCAATATTTAAAAAAAAACAACCCAATCAAAAAATGGGCAGAAGATCTACAGAGAACATTTCTCCAAAGAAGACATACAGATGCCAACAGGCACATGAAAAGATGCTCAGCATTGTAATTATTAGAGAAATGCAAATCAAAACTACAATGACGTACCACTTCACACCGGTCAGAATGGCCATCAACAAAAAGTCTACAAATAATAAGTGCTGGAGAGGGTGTGGAGAAAAGGGAACCTTCCTATACTGTTGGTGGGAATGTAAATTGGTGCAGCCACTATGGAAATCAGTATGGAGGTTCCTGAAAAAAACTAAAAATAGAGCTGCCATATGATCTAGCAATCCCACTCCTGGGCGTATATCCAGAGAAAACCATAATTCGAAAAGACACATGCACCTCAATGTTCACTGCAGCACTATTCACAACAGCCGAGACATGGAATCAGCCTAAATGTCCATTGACAGATGAATGGATAAAAATGTGGTATGTATATGTATATACAATGGAATATTAGTCATAAAAAGAATGAAATAATGCCATTTGCAGCAACATGAATGGACCTAGAGATTATCATACTAAGTGAAGTAAGTCAGACAGAGAAAAACAAGTATCATATGATATTACTGATATGTGGAATCTAAAAAAAAAAAAAGACAAATGAACTTATATACAAAATGGAGACAGACCCACAGAAATAGAAAACAAACTTATGGTTACCAAAGGGGAAAGGGGCGGGGAGTGATAAATTAGGAGTTTGGGATTAACATATACACACTACTATATAAAAAATAGATAGCCAACAGATATACCTACTGTATAGCACAGAGAACTATACTCAATATTTTATAATAACTTATAAGGGTAAAGAATCTGAAAAATTATATATATATATATATATATATATATATATATATATATGAGCTATTTTGCTGTGCACCTGAAATTAACACAACATTGTAAATCAACTGTACTTCAATTTTAAAAAAAGATTCTTAATATGAAAATAATATCCTCCACAAATTGCATCCTGCTCTTCTTTCTCACCACCCTCTGCCATACTCTAAGCTTCTGTACTGACTAGTTTTTGTTCCCTGCACGTGCTGTATTTCACCTCTAAGACTTTTTCATATGGGCTCACATTCTTGGAATGACATTTCCTTCCTTTTTTACCAGTGGCTAACTCCTTTAAGACTCAGATCCAGTGTTATATCTACCAGGAATCCTTCTCCAATAACTCCCAAACAAGATTATGTACCCTCCCTTAGTGATCCTATAACACTAAGTCCACAAATGTGACTGTTTTACTGCATTACAAAATCATTAATCTTTAATGTGTCTGTGTCCACCGCTATAGACTCTAAAGACAGTTCCATACTAGTGTATTCCATGCGGCTTCTGTAGTACCTTGCACATAATAGCTACTTAGCAAATGTTGACTGCATGAAGGTTGTGTTGACTGGATATTGAAGTTTGCCTCACCTAAGACTCTTAGGTACCAGTATCTCTTGATTTATCATTGCTAGATCTTTCAGTTCTTTATGATTTCTTCCCAAGTGCTATGTATTTAAAATACCTTAACAATTACAGTTCCTTTAATGGAACTTTATAATAATAGTTCTTGGAAGATTTAACTCTTTCTTCTCACAAGGGCTTTAAGTTATACTTTTGTAAAAAGTTGTATGTTCTCTGCCAGCACCCTGGAAACCCCTGGGGTGGGAAGGGGGAACACAAGGAAAGCAAGCTCAACACACATCTCTAGTTCATGGACATGCCAAGTTCCTTCTGGGATGATAAAGTTGCCAAGCACCAAAGTACTGTAACTCGTCATCCTCAGTGAATGAGAGGAAGAGGTGGTGTGGAAAGAACATCCTGTTTTGCAGAACCTCAGTGACTAAAATGTTGTCATCTCACGTTATTTTCTTCTTTCTCATTAGTGCATCTGTTTAATCTTGTACAGCCCCCAATACTAACATGGTTGATTTAGGTCATTAAAGTCTAGTTTATGCAAAGAAGATAGAGAATAAGAAAAGCAGGACAGTGAATCCGTTGTTTCACAGCCCTAAGAGGTAACAGTAGCACAAAAGATTTCACAAGCACCGTCTTCTCGTTTCTGGAGATCTTTGAATGATGTGATGCCAATCATGATGACTTTTCATTAGCCCTCCTATCTGAATCATTGTATTACCAGAAGCAATTTGTTTCTATTTTATAAGGATACTTAGTTTGAAAACATCCACCAGTATAGTGAAGTTCTCATTAACAACAATATTGGGGTTATACAAGAAGAGAGTTCTACTATATCAAGAATGTAGTAAATGCTTTATGTATGTTCTCTTACTTAGCCTGCACAATTACATTCTGAAATAAGATCCATTATCTGATTTTTAATGTGTGGAAACTAAGTTCAGGGGGCATAAGTAACTGTCTTGAGGTTTTACAGTTGGTAAGTACCTGAACTTTGATGAAACATCAGTCTGTTTTTGTCTCAGTTTAGGTACTCTAAAAAACTCCTTGTTCTTTTTGCTAAAATATAGCTTGTTTAATTTGACTCTAACAGCTATTTTGGATGTTTTTAGCTTTAATAAGCTATGTATTGAAAGCAGTGGATGTGTCATTTCAAATTCTTGAGTGATGAGTACATTTATTACTATTGGAGGCTCAAATGCCAGAACTTGACAAATGTCAGCAATAATTGTTAGTATTTGTTACTTGTTATTTAAGATATGAGCTACAGCAGTATTTTTATTCACAAGGAAGGATGAGAAATATCTCTTGCTTTCATGGGTCACGTAACCTGTTCAGGTTAGTTAGTCCCTATGTTTGTGACGACAGCTTAACAAGTTGATAGCACTTGTCCTTATGGCTCTTCAGTCGAACTTGATTTTGATCTTTGAAATGAAAGGATTAGAGGAGTACTAACTTCACATTGCATGCTTACTCATGAAACATGATTTTATCAAACATATGAGGAAAACTACTTAAAAATGACATTTCTCTTTAAGACCATTTGAAAATTCTGTATAATTTTAAAGTCTGCAGGTTGCTTACCTCTTCAGAAAGTCACTCAGAGGAAGCAAGTCTTGAATTAGAGACAAATATTGCTAATTAGGAACTCCTACCTGAAGGTTCCAAATCCTTAAATCTTTCTACTAAAAGGAGATACACACTCTCAATATGAAATTCAATTGTTTTTCTTTTCTAGTAAGGGCAGAGATGGTTTTACCATGTTTGAGAAAGTATTTTGGATTTCATCACTTTAATTAAAACATCTGGCTAAATCCCTTCTTTGCCATTTTCTGAAGTTCATCTTTGGGTGTGTAAGATTATCTTCTAAAATGTTAGATTAAAATGTGATTAACTGCACTCTCCTACATATTATAATCTTTAAAAAAAAATCAGAGAAGAAGAGAAATGAGCTATGTCATTTCCCTTTTAAGAATAAAACATATGTTCTTTATTATGGGAAATACCATAGTGTCACACCCTTCTAGAATTGTGTCAGGATTATATTTCAGATTGCCAAGAAAATATCATATCAGCTTAATACTTAGATCCAATCAAGTAGGCAAATACAATTTTATGGGATAAAATAATAACAAGTTATACAGCTCAAGAACAGCTTTCGAATTCACGTACACCAAGCTGTGCTGTATAAAAGCCAAAGGAGGCAGTGAGAACTTAGCTGGGTTCAAACCCATAAAGCCAGCTCTCAGTAGCATGAGTCACTCAGAGATAAAGGCATCCAGTGATTTACTTGAATTATTCACTGCCAGCCTGGAAAAGATTTGGGAAATAAGCAGTGTACTCACTTTTTTGATGGCATGGCAAAAGAAAGGCTAATTCATAAAAAGGAGAAGCCCCTTTCATTTGACACTGGATTTCCTCCTAGCTCAAACACAAATGGCATTGCTAATAACAAAGCAATGTGCTGGGAGGCTAGATGGAGACTGTGGGACTTAAAGAACTGGCTGCCAGGCTTCCCTGGTGGCACAGTGGTTAAGAACCCGCCTGCCAATGCAGGGGACACAGGTTTGAACCCTGGTCCGGGAAGATCCCACATGCCACGGAGCAACTAAGCCCGTGTGCCACAACTGCTGAGCCTGCGCTCTAGAGCCCGCGAGTCGCAACTAATGAGCCCATGTGCTGCAACTACTGAAGCCTGCGCACCTAGAGCCCGTGCTCTGCAACAAGAGAAGCCACTGCAGTGAGAAGCCCACGCATTGCAACGAAGAGTAGCCCCCGCTCACAACTAGAGAAAGCCCGCACGCAGCAACGAAGACCCAACGCAGCCAAAAATAAATAAATAAATAAATAAATAAATAAAAATTTTTTAAAAAAGAATTGGCTACCATCTTTTGAGCATAATAAGGGCAACCTGGGTAATTTTCAGTCCACAAATGGTCTCATTTCACAGATTTATTTCTCCTTCTCCTTCTCCTCCTTATTCTTTGAACATCAATAAGAGTTCATTAATTTCCCAAGCAGCTGGGCTTTGTAATAAACTTGACAGTCGCCATTTTTACCCTGTGAATGATTTCTTGGCCTGGTTAGTATGATTCAGGTACATGCAGATTCTTTATGGAGCTTTAGGATGATGAAGTTTGCTTACAATGAGAAAGTACATTATCCACCATCTTTTCTCTTGGAAGATATTGACAGTCTGGTTATATAATCTGGCCCAGCTGAGAAATTGGGCCATGCTAAATTAACCACAAACTCATCATCATGACACTAGATGGTATTTGAGTCTCTTCCCCAGTGCTGGCATTGCCTCTTCTAAATTCAGGAAAGGGGTCAGGGCTCATGAGAACAGCGATCCGTGGTTCAGCCAGGCCCATACAGGGTGTCCTCGCCAGTAAAGGAATGACATAAATTGTTTGCTGGGAACTCCTTAGAGATGGAATAAAAGAAACAGGAAACGGTTTCTTAATACCAAGAAATTGTTTATCCCAGGCTTCAGGAAAGTCCAGAAGGTGATCAGTCATTTTCTGTAACCTGAATGCATGAATTTGTCAGGTTATATCTGTAATAGCTGCAGCCATGCTTTTTGGCTTCTTTGTCTGATTCCTTATTCAGAAAGCACAATCTTTCTGATAGCTGCTTTTGCCCGCCATGGTTGCTTCATGGCTGAAACTTGAATGTGTTTCACTGTGTCCTTAAAAGCAGCTTTTGCTTCTGTCTTCTAGCTGCCCACTTTCACAGCCTGGGCAGCAGTCGTTACCGCTCCTTCTCCATGTCCCTGCCCAAGGGACACTGATTCTCCAGGAGGACGATTCCAATTCTGGCTTTGGTTTCCCTCCCACATAAAGTGTCTCTGTTTAACTGGCATAGTCTCCTGATACTTGGATTGGAGGAAACTCATTTTACAACCTTGTTTCTGCTAGTGTTCTCATATCATTCCTAGTTTAATAATAAACCTTTTTTTGTTCTCGCTCTTAGCATAATTTGTAAATTACTTCCCAGAGCCGCCCTTACTAAATGTCTATGACCTTATTGTCCAGAAAGGCTTGACAGGCAGAAGCTGCTGCCTGGGGGCTGGAATGTACCACTTCCTGTTCTTTCTCTCCAAGCTGAAGCATTCTATCCAAACAAAAACTCAAGTCCCTGCACATGTGACCCAGAGTTAGTTTGAAACGAAACTCTCGGAAGATGAAAAACTTTACACATTAACTTCTGGTTTCACTCCATCTACTTAACAGTGCCTAAGACCACAAAGAGGGCCTTTTTAAAAGAACCAAAATAAACAAAAGGATGGCTCAAGCTGTGGACTAAGGCAAACTAGAAAGCAGCAGCCACAGATAGCATCAGATTAATTGCTGCTGAGTCCTGACAAAATGTAAGAATCCAGGACAATGGCGTTGTCGCCTTTGAGTCAATGACCCCACAGCCCTGCCAGGACACTACTCATTCCTCCTAGGGTATTTCAGTGTAAAGAAAATTAGTACTTGGACCCCAACCCAGGGTGTTTATGACCAGAAGGAGCAGAAGAATCCCACGTCTTACTACAAAAGAACCATGACAACAGTATGGCCCTTCTGTTATAAAAATCTGGGATTCATTTTTATGTGTTCCTTATAGCCATGTGCCCAGTGTTTCTATCAATAATTTACTTAAGGTACAATGTGAGCCCTACCAAAAGGGACATACAGCCAGATAGTGCACTGACGGCTGCTTTTTTTCTTTAGGAGATGAATTAACAATAGGTCATAACATGAATGGAGACGGGAAATCACCAGCCAATCACTGAGGTGCCTTCCCTTAAAAGGGCAGATGTAAAGGGAGAAAATTCATTTTATCAAAGAGGAGATGCCTTTGCAGGGCAGAAATAGAGACACAGATGTAGAGAACAAACGTATGGACACCCAAGGGGGGAAAATGGCGGGGGGGTGGGGTGGGGGGGGTGGCGTGATGAATTGGGAGATTGGGATTGACATGTATACACCGATGTGAATAAAATGGATAACTAATAAGAACCTGCTGTATAAAGAAATAAATTAAATAAAATTCAAAAATTCAAAATAAATAAATAAATAAATAAAAAAGAGGAGATGCCACCCAGGAGAGGGAAGCCATTGGGAAGAGGGCAGGAGTTGGAAAGATGGTGATTCTGGGTCTTGGAGGTGATAGTAAGTACCTAGCAGATGGCCGTGGGGAGAACTGAGAAGGCTGAGCACCAACCAGAGTTATACATGCTTTGGGTTCTGGACAGGCAGGGCATGAAGACTCATGAATGAGTGTGACAGCGGTGGGAGGCTGTCTTTCCCCTAAGGACCTCCATGGCAGGCTTCTGCTCCAGCTCTCGTGGTGGCCACAATGGACCTTGCTTCTGCCCGGTTCTGGGCCAAACTTTAGGATGGTGATTTTGTGGCATGGGCAGCACTTCTCCTTTCTTAAGCCCATGTCTCTCCCCTGGTGAGATCCCCAGCACCCACCATTCATGAGATGTCTGATGGCTAGTGAGCAGCGTAGCAGTGTCCAGCAGAACAAGTACAACACAGCCTTAATTTGTACTGCTTAACATCTCTGGGGTGACCAAGACTTGAAAGAGCTGTAACTCACAGGCCTGGCCTGCTCAACTGCAAGAATCCACTGGGATATCCCCACGTATCCCTGGGGGTGGGGAAGTCCCCATTCCTCACCCTGAATATTTGCTCCCACAGAGTAGGATGCCATCTTGGCCCCTCTGGTTGCTACAGAAGCCAGGGTTTGCTCTCAGATCATATCGTTTACTCACAACTCTCCAAGGCCACATTCTTAAGCCACTAGCATGACTCTCACTGTCAGGGCTTTGCAAGAGACAAAGCCAGGCAATATTCCCCCTCCCCTGACTCCACCATTTTCATGTGCATTAGGGAACCCTGCATATACAATCAGGAAGGAATGGGAGCCTTGGATGAGGCATGGAAAGGATTTTCTTGCAGGTGGAAGGAACATCAAGAACATTAGTTGTACGCTGGGGTGATTAACTAACTGAGGAGTCCTCAGGATATGGTACTTTTTGGTGCTAAGACTACGAAAGTCTCAGGCCAAAGAAGATAAAATAAATTGGTCACCCTATTGCCCACAAAACTGTATAGGGAATCACCTAATTTTCCCTTATATGACATAAAACTTTAATTTGGATTCTGTTAATTTGGAACTTGTTCCAAAAAAGGCTGAAAAATGCATGCTTGACAAATTATTATAATAGGCATATATGAACACAATCAATTTTAGAGCAATTTTTAAAAAAAGTCTTCTGCAAGCACTTACATATTGATATAGATCTGTCAACTTAACACTGTCCTTAAGTTGTACTTTAAAGTGAGATTCAAGGCCTTCAACTGGATATTGCTGTTAGAATAATGGTACTAATTATAACTAGGATTTATATAGTACTGTGTAATTTGGAAAAATTTTTAAATCCATTTTCGTGTTTGATCCCTGCACCAATTTTGAGACTGTTACTTTCATTCACATTTTTTTTTAACGCAGAAAGCGAGGCTTAGAGAAGTTCAAAGACTGGCAAAAGGCCACACAGCTCATAAACAGAATAGGATGTCAAATGCAGTACAAAGCCTGTGCTTTTAAGTTCTTAAGCAATATACCAGGCAAAGGGAATAGCATGTGTGAAGGCCCTGAGGTAGGTTAGAGAGAGATTGATACCGTCAAGGAACACAGCTTTGTAGAATGTGTGTAGTAAGAGATGAAGCTACAGAGTTTTGTGGGGTCCAGAAGGCAGTGTGCCATGAGGGCCTCGGTAAAGAGTTTAGCCTCTAAACTAAAGGAATGGGATGATACTGAAACAGATAAGTGAAATGATCAATCTTGCATTTAGAAAAGTTTCTGCTGTTGCTTTGTGAAAGATTTATCTGGGGAGGTCAGTTAGGAAACTATTGAGGTTGTTCAAGCAGACAAAGATGATGGCTTGGACTAGGGTTCTGGTAGTGAAGGTGGAGCGGAGTAGATGGATTGGAAAGATATGTAGAAGGTAGAATCAGTGGACTTGATTGGATGTAGGGTATGAGGGGGAAGGTGATGTCAAGGATGACCTTGGACCGACAAGGTTCCTGGGAAGACCAGCAGGACAGCTGTCAGAATGCTGATCTTTCAAACGCATTACAACTCCACTGGCTAACTTAGCAAACTATAAACACAGCCCACTATATACAGTGCTGAGGTATACAGTGCCCATGAGTGGAAAATGAAAAATAGAAATGCCTTCTCCTACTGCAGCCTCCTTCTGAACCTATTTTCAGAGCAGTCAGTTGAAAATTAGCCCTTAGATCCAGTTAAAATCTTTAAACCAACTAGGCCTAATGCTATTTACTGGAACATGTTGTTTGTTTGTTTGTTTAATTATAAGAATTTAAATATTTTGTCATCTACCAAAATAATAAATCATTAAGTTTGGAGCAAAGGAAAATAAAACAGCTGAGGAGAACTAAAACTGAAGAAACGTGAGAAGGGGGTTTTGTCATTTTCCCCCCAAAACATTTTCTTGCTTTGGCCAGTGGAAGTGAATTAACAAGTGAATATGTTCCTATCTATATTTTTTGAGTTATGAAATTTGTTCCTCTCCATTCCCCTGGTAGTAAGTTTCATAGTATTCCCAGAAATTCATGTCCATTCAGAACTTCAGAATGTGACCTTATTCAGAAACAGGGTTTTTGCAGATGTGATTAGTTAAGGATTTGGAGATGAAATCATCCTGGATTTAGAGTGGGCCCTAAATCCAATGACTGTGTTCTTATAAGAGACAAAAGGGAAGACCATGTGAAGACAGAGGCAGGACTAGTTATAGAGCCACAAGCCAAGGAATGCCTGGGGCCACCAGGAGCTGGAAGAGGTAGGAAGATGCAACTCAACCCATAACAACCTGAAGCTTTCAAAGGGAGGATGGCCTTGTTGACACCTTGATTTCAGACATCTCGCTTCCAGAACTATGAGAGAATAAATTTCTGTTGTTTTAAGCCACCAAGTTTGTGGTAATTTGTTATGGCGGCGCTAGGAGACTAATACACTCACTAAATAATGTTGAACAATTGATTTGCTGTTGTCTGTGTTTTGGTCCAATCTAGTTCCTTGGTTTCTGGCAGAAGCAACAAGGAGTATGTGATGCACTTTTCAAAAGGAAACACTGGCAGAAAGGAGGTTTAGCTGGGAAAATGAATTCAAACTCAGACATGTTGAGTTTCAGTTGTCTGTGCCTTTTCTAAGTGGAGATGTTAAACCATCAATTGGCTATATGGTTCCGGATTTCAGAATGGTGGTTTGGGCTGGGTTATATATGCTGGGAGTTATCTGTGCACAAGTGGTACATGACTAATAGGAGTGCTCGAGATTGCCGAGGATGTGAGTGTTGTGAAAGAGAAAAGAGGAATGCTTCAAACACTTCCCTGAGAACTTCCATCATTTAAACATGAGTAGAAAATAATAAATGCTGGAGAGGGTGTGGAGAAAAGGGAACCCTCCTACACTGTTTGTGGGAATGTAAATTGGTGCAGCCACTATGGAAAACAGTATGGAGGTTCCTGAAAAAACTAAAAGAAGTAGAGTTACCATATGATTCTGCAATCCCCCTCCTGGGCATATATCTGGAGAAAACTATAATTTGAAAAGATACATGCACCCCAATGTTCACTGCAGCACTATTTACAATAGCCAAGACATGGCAACAACCTAAATGTCCATCGACAGATGAATGGATAAAGAAGATGTGGTAAATATATACGATGGACTATTAGCCATAAGAAAGAATGAAATAATGCCATGTGCAGCAACATGGATGAACCTAGAGATTATCATACTAAGTGAAGTAAATCAGACAGGGAAAGATAAATATCTATGTTATCACTTATATGTGGAATCTGGAAAAAAAAGATACAAATGAACTTATTTACAAAATAGAAATAGACTCACAGACATAGAAAACAAAGGGGAAGGGGGGGATAAATTAGGAGTTTGGGATTAAAATATACACACTACGATATGTAAAAGAGATAAACAACAAGGACCTACTGTATAGCACAGGGAAATATACTCAAGTATCTTGTAATAACCTATAATGGAAAAGGATCTAAAAAATAATAGATATACAAATGTATGTATAACTGAATCACTCTGCTATATACCTGAAACTATAGTTGACTGTAAATCAACTATATTTCAATAAAAATTAAAAAAAATAAACATGAGTAGAGGAGCAAGAGATGAGAAGAGATGCTAAAGGAGACAGGGAGGGAAGAGTAGAGAAGATGGAAAAGAAACAGGAGAGGAGGGTGGCCTATCTGCCAGGGGAGGAGACTACCTGCCTGTGTTGGATACTGAGATGTCAGACAAGACACAGAGTGAACATGGCCATTGGATTAGCAACGCGAAGGTCATTGGTCACCTCAGCAAGAATATTTAGGCAGAGTGGGATTCAGATTGGAGCAGCTTGGGAAGCATGGACAGACTTGAAATATTCTAATACATTTTCTAAAAGGAAGCAAGTGAATGGGAAATGAGAAAATCAAGATAGCAGGGTTCACAAAGCTTGGCTGTGAAGGACAGTGGACTAAGAGAGTGCTCTGTGTGTGTGTGTTTTAAGATAAAAATGTCTTAGGCATAGTTAAACGCTGTTGAAAGGGAAAGCTGTGGGGGAGAATTGTTTGTAGGGAATGAGTTTGAGAATACGCAGTGGAGGGAGGAGATAATCACTAGTGCCAATTTCCACAGGAGGGGATTGGAGATGGGATTGGTAGGGCACGTGGAAGAAGTTGGCTTTAGATAGGAGGTGTGATCTTTCTTCTGTTGTGACAGCAGGGAAGGTGAGGACAGGTGGGCGGAGCTGTGGATGGGCAGGTATAGATGTTGTGGTGGGAAGCTCAGGTTGGGAGTTATCCTCTAATATATGTCTTTTCCCAGAAAGTTAAAAGTTCATGACTTAATTTTTTTCTAGTTCAGACGCTACTTTACACAGAGATCCTCTTCAATATCTACAATTAAGCCAAATAAGTGACATTTTGGGATTGTGGTTTCTCTAAAACTTTAGACCACATGACTCTGTATTTGGCTACAGGGTCAGGACACTGTACTGTTCTTATAAAGTCTTGCAATTATTTTTGGTTATTAACATCTCCAGAAAATGGCACACATATCCATAGAAATATAATGTTTTGTTACTTTCCTGAGAGAGACAAATTACAACAGTTTCCAAGAGGAAAGAAATATGGCATATTCATGAAAAAATTGCTTTGGATATTTCCTAATGGATTCAACAAAACCTTAAAAAATGTAAGCAGTCATATATATAATAGCATAACTGCTGTTTTGTCATTATTCTCAAAGGTAAAACTGACTAAATACTGGAATGTCATACATTTGTCATACATACAAATGCTCATACAACTACCCACAGTATACAGCAAGTGGATAGACAGACATGTAGAGAAGTGATTTGGTAGATGGGTTGGTAGTGAAACCACTTAACTATTCTACTTCTCCTGTTACCAGGCACATAATAATCTGAATTTAGCAGCTGGCTCTTAACTTTACCTTTGAGTTTTCTGGCTCTTGGCATGTAAGAATTCTAATATCATGCCTGAGCAACACTGAATAATAAACCAGATGCTACCTTGAAAATGTGTGTGGTCCTTTGCATATCCTTTTTTTTCCAATGAGCTGTTTTTCTTCTGAACTTAATCCTTTTGTCCCTTGTTAAATTCCTTATGGCATATTTACCCTTGGGAACGGCAAGAGGTACGGAGCATCCCCACTGTTTTCTCTGACGTAGCAATTATTGCCTGATAATGATGTGGTAGAAATAGCAGCATACTTGGAAATAAAGCCTGAACTACTAATGGATATTAATTCACTATTTAATCTAGTACATTGTTTAGTTGCTGTACATGTTAGCTTTCTGATCTATGGTTAATAAGCCACTCTAATCAAGCGTATTACTGTTGGAGGTAGGGGAATTGGCATTCCATCAGCAAAGTTAAGTACATCTTGCCACACTTTATGTCTTGCTTTATAGATCACGGCAGGTACCATAATTCATTCCATGAATGTATTCATAGGGCAATTATATGGCTATAAATATAATCGTAATAAAGGTTTTCTTTTAAAGCCTAAGAACTATTCATTTAAAAATATTCTAGATTTCATCAGTCTTCTAATTAACGCCTCCTTGGCCAGAAGTAACTTTCTTTTTTTTTTTTGGCTGCGTTGCGTCTTCATTGCTGTGCACGGGCTTTCTCTAGTTGCGGCGAGCGGGGGCTACTCTTCGTTGCGGTGCACGGGCTTCTCAATGCGGTGGCTTCTCTTGTTGTGGAGCACGGGCTCTAGGCATGCGGGCTTCAGTGGTTGCGGCTTGTGGGCTTCAGTAGTTGTGGTGCACGGGCTCAGTAGTTGTGGCTCAGGGGCTCTAGAGTGCAGGCTCAGTAGTTGTGGCGCACGGGTTTAGTTGCTCTGAGGCATTAGGATCTTCCCGGACCAGGGATCGAACTCGTGTCCCCTGCATTGGCAGGCGGATTCTTAACCACTGCACCACCAGGGAAGTCCCTCATCAGTCTTCTGATAATAGCAAAGTTACTTTTCATTTACTTGTGAAAAGTGATACTGCATTTGTATATATTTTTTTCAGTTTCTGAATTTTTAGTTGAGGACTTATAATTCAGTTTTTACACTGTTATTTAGAGAACATTGGGTTTCACTGTTGAGACAGAAAGGTTAAAAAATGGTGATACACAGCACATTATAAATTAAAATTTTCAGGATTGGCAAATTGGGTTCATACTATAGACCCCTAAAAATTTTGGTGAAGACAAACGAGCAAACAAAAACCAGAATAAGAATTTGGAAAACAAGTGTTTGGGGTTCTGTCCAGCTCAACTGCAAGGCCTTCAGCAAGTCACTTAATTCCTCTGAACTTCTGTTTCCTGATCATAAAATGAGAGTATCAGACTAGATGTTCTCTCCAATGTCTTTTTTAGCTCTAACAGTCCCAGGACAACCACATGTTATGGGTCAGAGTATAATAACTATAAATAATGATGTATTTCTTCTGGAAAAAAAAGCAGGCACACTAAATTACTGTATTACAAAATACGGGAAATAATACAGGCATAACAAAATGGACATGGAATGAATCAGACTGAGGGTCAGATCCTAGCTTCACCATCACTGGCCTTAAACAGTTCACTCAATGGTCTCTGCACGTTCCCTCACTTCTAAAATGGGAGTGATCGCTCTTCCTTGATGGGGCCATGACAACAAACAACCAGACAGATGTACAAAGCTTAGCACAGTGCCAGGCACAGTAAGTACTCAATAGAGGCTAGTTATTACTTTTGTTGTTTTTGTCACAGAGGATTGCTACAAGGAAAAAGGCGTCCAGTACAATAGGTGCTCAATAGGTAGTACCTATCCTTGACTCCTTTGAAAAAGTATCAGAATTTAGGCAGTAGTCATCTAGGGGTATAGACTAGTCATACCGTATGAGAAAAGAAGCATTAAAAATGGTCAGAAAAATTCCCGTCATGAGAAGGAAGCAAGGAGTTTCTCGGTAAAGTCAGTAATCCTATACTGGGGAAGTGGACTAATGATGTTGACTCAAAGTAGAAATTCATCATGGTTACCATTAAAAAATACACCAGTTTAGAAAATTAAGTAAGGGGAATCAAAAGGAAATAAAAACACCTCCGACAGCCAGGAAGCCAATTCACTCATCAGCAAAAATCAGTGAGGTGGGAAGACCTATTGAGGAAAAGCAATGAAGCGAGAATTCTTCCTTGCATCCGGGTTCCAGCAAGATGCTGTGCTGAGCTCTCATTAATACGCCCGCCCTGAACTTCCTTTACCTCCTCTGGCTGCTTCTCCTCAGTATATCTTGTCACAGAAGATGCTTGACTTGTAAACCGAATGCTCACTCTGCCGTGCTGTAGAAATGTGACTGTGGAAGCCTCTTAACCCCTTAGGAGTTTGTTTTCTCCTAGCTGGGGGATGCATTGTAATGCAAGAATTATGCAACGTAACCTGTTCCTATGTAATCTATCTCAAAAGATACACCCCTTTATTTCCAAATTATAATTTTACAGTTGAACCTTCCAATGGCTAATTTGCGTGAAATGAGCCCCTCTCAGTGTCACCCCACCTATTTCTGAGAGTTGCTCAGGGGTCTTGTGATCTCTGGCAGGATCCTTTTAGTTTTTTCTGTTCTGATCTCTCTCTCTCCCCTGCTCCTCCTCCCCCTCGCTCCCTTCCTCCCTCCCTTCTTTTCCTCTCTTTTTGGATCTCACTGTTGATCTTCCTGCTTCTAACGCATACAATGTTGCCATTTGGGAAAACTGTCATTTACTGGCATTCCTGCCCTTAGAACTGGGCAAGGCACCTGCTTTGACCTACCTCCAGCCATGCTCCACCCCATGGGGTTGGGGAATCCACTGGGCCGACCTACCCTTTTCTAGACCATGTTCTGGGTCCCAGGGACTCCAGAATCTCCTGCCCAGAGCAATTTCAGGCTGCAACCCTGGCCCTTCATCCTGAAGCCTGAACATGCAATGGGCACACCCTCTAGGCTCCAGGAGACCACTAAGGGTGGCTGTTTGCTGTGGGAGGGCGTATGGAGATTGGAAATGCGGCCTGGGATATCCAGCCATGGATGAGGAGGATGGGTCATATTCTGGACAGTTAGGTAGCTTGATTCATGATGTTTAAATATTCAGGCGTGGGTGTGCACGTTTCCTGTGCATTCCTGCCTGGCCCGAGGATGTTGGGGTAGGCCTGTCTGAGTGAGGTGATCCCACTGATACCTCTTCGTCAGCTCTAAGGAGGGCTCTGCCCTTGCTAACTCTACTCAGCACAAGTGATACCAGTCAGTGACTTTAACATCAATAAGATGTCACTTAAGTCTAATGCAGAGTAACCAACAGCTGCATTCAGTGCTGGTTATTTTTAGGACCCACAAACACAGTTGCACTGCAGGGTCCCTGACCAGCTCCCACAGCCTCTGGTATCATGGAGACCAGCTCAGTCCCACCAGTGAGAATCTCCAAGCACCTCCAAACTCCAGTCTAAGCCCAACTATTAGGTGTTTTTCTTGTTCTTGTTTTAAATGAAATCAGACTTGTTTTAGTGACGCCAGAATGATAGACAGTAACACTACCTGTTTCCTTGAGATAAGATCCCACCTACCCATCCAGCCCCCACTTATGTGTAATTGGACCACAATGGCCTGGAAGAGTTCATCACAATTGTTCCCTCTATTTCTCAAAATCCTGATTGCTCTGTCTTAGCCAGCACATGTTCGGGTTACCAATCGATCAGTCCAGGCAGCAGAGCATAAGCCCCAGGTCAACTTCCCATCACAGCTCAACCCGCACTAGGAGGAGGAGCAGGGTGGCGGAAGTGTGAGACTTGTAAGTCCCTCTGTCGTAACCTTGCCTCAGCTCCCAGAATCCTGTGAATAACTATCTAGACAAAAAAAAAAACAAAACACAAACCTTCTAAGAACAAGGCATTCTTGATTTTAAGGCAGTCTAAATCAAGACTGGGGGCAGAGTCCTGCTAATATTCCCAATTATAGGATTGGATTTATAGCATTATAGCATTCCCAAATATAGAATTATAGAATTAAATAGAACTCAACATATCAGTTGGAAGTAGCAGCATTTGGGTTAAATTTTTATAATCCAGGGATTTCTAAAAATATGGGTCTCCATCTATATCTGTATCTGCAAGATTTAAAAGGCTGACCAAAGTCAATTCTCCCAGAAGAAAGTGTAAACCACTTGCTACCCCCGACTTGGCAGTTTTCAATTTTCAAAATTATTAGAATCAAATCTCTAACAAACATTATCAAGTACGTTTACTACTAAACAGATTAGTGTTTACTACTAAAAATGAATAATAAATCTGTCCTATCTAAATCATGGACTATTGTGAAGACTGGAAGAGAAGAAGGACGGTGAGCTAGGGTAACACAGTAGCACCTTTAAACACCATGGAGTAGGAGTGGCTTGGTGGCATTACCGTTAGCTGCTCCACAAGCTATATGTATGTGTGGGTTTCAAAAGCAGACTGCAAAGCATAAAATTATAATCCAAAGGTTAGGTAATTCTGTTACCCTTCCCTTCATACTGAGGCTAGCTGTTCTGGTGAACATATTTAGATTCAATTCAATGTCTTATTGAGTGTCTTCTAAATATAAGCCAGTATGATAGGCACTGAAACTCAAACCACATTCTCTTGGCTCAAAGCAATATTTCAACTACTCAGCTGTGTTTATACCCACCCTAGAAAACCTGTAAGAGCTCCTCTGCTGCTGAAGACCAAGGATTTCTTTTGTTTTTCTCCACTTTCCTCCTTAATCATTTTACATGACCAGGGAGAGAGAATGTTAAGACCTACCTTCATCTAACAAGTGAATCACTGTGTTTTGTTTCATTAGCATGAACACAATGTGTAAGACACAACTATCACAGTGAAGACCAGATTCCAGAATCAGCAGACCTGCTTTTAAACTCTAAGTGGTAGAGTTATTTAACATGATCAAATCAGACTTTGATCATATGTCAAACTGGATTAAGAACAGTACCTACTTCACAGGAGTGTTGTGAGGATTAAAGGGGATAATGAATATAAAGCATTTAGCCTAGTAGACCCAAATGTTAATAATTTTAAAATAGTAATTATATTATTTCTGAACTTGGTGCTAAAGAGAATACACAGATTATAAATTGAGACCCCTAATGCCAAGCATAGAATCCTGACAAAGGCAATAAACTACTACACATCAATAATGTGGTTTACAATAAGAGACAGGACAGAACCCTTTGTTATCCAGAATTCCATCTATGCAAAATGTATCTGCGAATGGGAAGTAGAAAATGAACCCATTAGGTATCACAGCTAAATTAGGTATCACAAAGTACATATATACCCTGTACAATAATGAGCACAAAATAAATCATGAGCAGCTGGCAACAGATTGTTATTGTAATATTCTAGAATGGTAATCATGAATTTTCTCACAAAGCTCTATTCTATTATTGATCTTTCATACAGAGGGTTATATTTTCCATGTTCATGGGCAGTGGGAAAAGCTATTCCAACTTGATCCTATTCTAGAAGTTACATTTTAGAAGTTATTCCTGAGGTCAGCATGCAGTACATAATCAAAGAGATACACAGATTTCAAGGCCACACAAGCAGACCAGCCATTCCCAGACAATCACTAACTCCCTGCCCCCTTCAGTACAGAACATTGAAGGAAAGCAGACTCCTTCCTGAGAAGACAGCTTTTACAGTCTAACACTGAGCACTTGTAGACTGAGATAGAGAATGTCCTGGAAAATAGCAATAGAGGCCCTGATGAAAGAAACATGAGTTAATACACATAAGGAATTTAGAACAGTTCTGCAAATGTGGTATGTCCTTAAAGAAAGCTAGTTTGGGGACCTCCCTGGTGGTGCAGTGGTTGAGAATCTGCCTGCTAATGCAAGGGGACACGGGTTCGAGCCCTGGTCCGGGAGGATCCCACATGCGCGGAGCAACTAAGCCCGTGAGCCACAACTACTGAGCCTGCGCTCTAGAGCCCGTGAGCCACAACTACTGAGCCTGCGCTCTAGAGCCCGCGGGCCACAGCTACTGAGCCCGCATGCCACAACTACTGAAGCCCGCGCACCCGGAGCCTGTGCTCCACAACAAAGAGAGGCCACCGCAATGAGAAGCCCGTGCACCACAATGAAGGGTAGCCCCCACTCGCTGCACCTAGAGAAAGCCCGCATACAGCAACGAAGACCCAACGCAGCCAAAAATAAATATTTAAATAAATTAAAGAAAAAAAAAGTTAGTTTGTATTATTTTTTTGTCCAGGAAAAGAACAACTTGGACACACAAAAGAGTATCAGTAGAACCTAGACAGTTTGAAAATGTATAAAACAACTTAGAAATTTAGACCCCAAAAGCATATAAGGATGTTTTGTTTATTTGTTTAAAAGCATTAATTCCTTAGTAGGTAAGGGAACACATAATCCTATTGAAAACCTTTTGTAGTTGGTCTCATGTAAGTTAACTCTGTAGTAATCTACATATATATTTATTTCTGAGTTTTAAATTTGTCATATTCATAAAGTTCCAATCTAAAACCATGCCAAGGGACTTCCCTGGTGGTGCAGTGGTTAAGAATCCGCCTGCCGGGCTTCCCTGGTGGCGCAGTGGTTGAGAATCTGCCTGCCAATGCAGGGCACACGGGTTCAAGCCCTGGTCTGGGAAGATCCCACGTGCCGCGGAGCAACTAAGCCCGTGTGCCACAACTAATGAGCCTGCGTACTGCAACTACTGAAGCCTGCGTGCCTAGAGTCCGTGCTCTGCAACAAGAGAAGCCACTGCAATGAGAAGCCCGCGCACCACAACGAAGAGTAGCCCCCACTCACCGCAACTAGAGAAAGCCTGCGCGCAGTAACGAAGACCCAACGCAGCCAAAAATAAATAAATAAAATTTTAAAAATTGTTTAAAAAAAAATAAAACCATGCCAAGTATTATGACATCTGACAGTATCTGGACCTACTATAGCTGCTGGAGTTCTAGGGCCCACCCAGAGTAGGCAGATGAGATAAGCATGCCACCTCACATAAAGCCACCTTAAGATGTTTGTTGGGACATGCTTGTGGTATCAGTCATACATTTTACTCGAGGCTGAGACCTCCTACGCCCTTATTCAAAGCCTATGTACTTTTCTTTTTTTCTAATTCAATGGTAAACATGTACTGAATTTCATATATCCACAAGGCCATGAATACATGTCTGGACAGCCAGAGTAAGGTCAATTTCCTAGGGGATAAATTAAATGGCAAACGTGTTAGGGAGCACAGTGAACACCTTCAAGCCCCTGACTTGAGACCTGTGCTTCAAGATCTGTGCGAGAGTGAAAAAAACAGTACAGTTGCTCATTAGAGAAAGTTTTATTTTTCTGGTTTGGAATATACAATGCCTAGGTTTGTAAAGGAGGAAATGCTGCTTTCCTGTTACCTATCACTTGACTTACCTGAACTTACAAAAGCACTCACTCATATACATTCTCTGCTAGTAAACTGACTCTGAACGCACAGTCTCTGCTAGAACATTGATTTGATGACTCACAAGGCAATCTGTGTGACTTAAACACAATGGCAACCCATGCAGGTGATTGCTGTGTGTCACATACTGTTTCTACTGGGTATTTTTTTTCTAATTAGTCCTACATCCTGAAGCAGTTAAGGATGTCTGTGGGAAGAAATATGAGTTATACTAGCACTGCTCTTAGCCTGACCTATAGTGAACTTGAATGAGTAGAATACTCCTTGGAGAGAGAATTTCTCCCTGTATAAGGTAGGTGTATTTGTTTCTTTCAAGGCAACAGGATACATTTAGCAGCAAGGAAAAGAGAGTTTATCAAATATATCCTGAGTAAGACTGTTTGGTGGTTTGTTATTTTTCAGGCTCAATTTCTTGGCTTCTAAAATCTGTCCCTTATAAAGAGAGCAGTCCAAAAGCTGAAATTGATCAAGAACCCAAATTCTGTTCACGGAGTCTTCCCAGTGAAGGAATAAAAAGGAATTTAATTTAGATTTTAGTAAGCAGTCTAGGATAATTTTTACATAAACTATAAGGCCATCGACTTGTATTTAATTTGCCCTGATAAAATTTAATTACTCTCAAACAAAGCAAGTTCTTTCTAATTAGACTTGATATGAAAAAATGAAAACACAGCAAATTAACAAAGGAAAGTAATCTCCAGATAATAAAAGCCAACAAAATTACATGTTGTATTTAAGGAGTGGTCTGCAAAAGGTACTAACAACTAAACAGAGGAGCTTTAGTGTGGGAACAGTAGGAGGAAGGTAACCAAAGAAAAGAATACTGTGGCAATGAGACTCTGGTCAGTGCCTGACACTCTAGAGGGGAGTAAAGAATAAAACCAGACTGTTAAAAGAGACCCTTGGTTATCTACAATCAAGCCATTATACACAGATGAGGATGCTGAGGGCTCACATAGTAAAGTGACTTGTCCAAGGACACAGAACATGACTATGTGATAATTGGGGCAGATGTTGGTCCTCTCCTTCATTGTTAGGTAATATATACTGTTGGGCACTGTCTTCCTTCTTGGATGCAGAAAGAGGAAGTTTTTAATTGTACAAATATTTAAGATTATTATGTAGAGTGCCAATAAAATAACTTACTAAACATGCATAATAGTCATTTAAAATAGACTCCTTCTACAAATAATGTCAAAATTGGTAATGTATGGGGGATATATGTCTGTGTAATCCAAAGCCAGAAATTTTAGGAAATTTTCTTGGGTGAGAACATCTAATACATAAATTGAAAAACTAGATAATATTGTGATCCTACTTCAACAATCAAATTATCTAAGTATTTAAAAATGTATTGGGGGACAAGCATGTGAAAAGATACTCAACATCATTTTTCACTAAGTAATTAAAAATTAATCAATAATGAGTTTCTTCTACCCACCTATTAGAATGACTAAAATCCAAAAAACTGACAATACTAATTGCTGGTGAGGATGTAGAAAAAGGAGCTCTCATTGATTGCTGGTACAAATGCAAAATGGTTCAGCCATTTTGGAAGGCAATTTCTTACAAAGTTAAACATAGTTGTACCATATGATCCAGCAGTTATGCTCCACGGTATTTACTCAACTGATTTGAAAATGTACATCCACCTAAAAATCTACATGCAAATATTTGGAGAAGATTTACTCATAATTGACAAAAAATGGAACCAACCAAGACATTCTTCAATAGTTGAATGTATAAACAAACAGTATACTTCCAAAGAGTGCATGATAGAAAGGGGGGATAAAAGAATAACCTCACAGTGGAGACACCTGACAAACACCATCTCAGCCAGGTGATCCAGGTCAACATCAAGAGTGATTTCAGTGTACTGCTATGTTGATAGCATACACTCAATATGATGTGATGAAAATGGCACTTTATCTGGGTGGTCTTCCTCCTCACAATTATAACCCCAGTCTACTCATGAGAGGAACATCAGTCTAATCCCAATTGAGGACATTCTACAAAATACCTGACCAGTACTCCTCATAACTGTCAAGGTCATCAAAACAAGGAAAGTCTGAGAAACTGTCACAGCCAAGGGGAGCCTAAAGAAATATAATGACTAATTGAAATGTGGTATTTTGGATGGGACTCTGAAACAGAAAAAGGACATTAGGTAAAAACTAAGGAAATCTCAATAATGTATGGACTTTACTAGTTAATAATAATGTGTCCATATTAGTTCATTAATTGTAACAAGTGTACAATATTAATGTTAGATGCTAATAATAGGGGAAACTGAGTATGGGGTATATGGAAACTTTCTGTACCATCTTTGCAATTTTTCTTTAAAACTGTTCTAAAACAAACAAAATAAGTTTATTTTAAAAAATGTGTTGAGCAGAGTTTCAGAATGGTAGTGAATTTTGCATGTTTTTAGGAGAAATAATGAGATAGGTTTTCCACAATGTCCAGAATCACAGGGCTGATCATCTTGATCTTGCCAAAAGTTTTTAAGTAAGTTTTTAGAGGTGAAAGTGTAGGAATTGTTTCAATAGGAACACACAACGGTTTTTTTAAAAAAATGCAATGAATTGGGAAACACTGTTTATTTTACCTTAATTTTGGAAGATATTTATATCATAAAAAGTAACATTTTTAACACACGCTTTAAATTTTTTCAGGTTTCCACTTCACATTGATAACTAACTAGCTGGCAACCATGGAGCAGATTAAAGTAGAAGAATCTTGATGCTCTCTAAAATGCTAAATACTGAAGATAGGGTCTCTCTCTTTAGGGTTTTTCCACACTAAAACTCTATCTGAAATGCATATATTTTCAATGCATTCAATTGTTCAGGGTCAGATCATCCAGTTTGTAAATTCTTCATTTCTTTTGCTTCTCTCGCCCTCTTTCTCCCCGCCAATCTCTCAGTAGATGGAAAAAAAATTATTTTTATGGGGTGGAAAGAAAAAGTATAGAATATCAAAAGTATTGGTCAAAATGTGCCTTTTTGATTATCTGTAGATTTGATTTTTATATGATGCTTTGTCTCCTACTTAATGCAGTAACACCCAGCCATATTATATATTTCCAGAAATTCAGAACTGAGAAGAATAAAGATTGTTAGCAGCAAGTAGTCTTGGCAAGTAGACTGCATGGTCAGATGTCTCCTGTCCTGTGTTTCCTTCTGAGTCACAGGCTTGCTCGTGGCCTTGGGTTTGTCAGCATTCCCAAAGATCTGTCTTAGCTGTGTGCTCAGAACTGAGGCTGACTTCCAATGTGACCTGGTCACTGGGTTGCTGTATCCAATAAAGGATTTTATCACCTTAGAGGAGGATTAATCATCAGTACTATTTCCTCCCACACCTGAGTCCTGCTTAGACGCCTTGGCCCCAAACACTCCCTTTATAAGCTCTTGCAAGAGTGTGAGAATCAGCAGCAAAGCCTTGGGCCATTTATTGAATTTACAATGTATTTGAGAGCAAGAGAAACAAAGAGGTTTTTACAAAAGCTGGACCAATCTGAAAGAACAGTTCTGGTCAAATTGCAGCACACCTAAACTAGATGGCACACATACTAATTATCCTGTAGTTTTGATACTCTCAATCAACAAGGAACAGAGTTCCTGCTGAGTGCACAACAAAACAAAATTATCTTTTACTTTCTGTTCTCTCTGTATTTACTATGCATCTGATATATGTCAGTCTTACAAATACATTATTCTTCAAAGACGTGTGCTAGCCTGTTCACATATCACTTTCTCAGCATCTTCTAGACCACCAATTACACTCCCATGCACTGGAAAGTTTGCTATAGTGTTTGTATGTGTGTGTATTAAAAGGGGGCAGTTTATTTTATAAGTCAACATAAAGGAAAGGCTCTTATTTTTGTTGAGAGAATTTCAGCCCTTTTGGTTAAAGGTGGGGGCAGTTGCTAGGGTAAGGGGCCCATTCCCGTCTAAAATGAGAACCCTAACTTCCCAACTAAGTCAGAAAGGAAAAGTTATGATGAAGGGCTGGCTTATTATAGGCAGATAGCCAATGGGGCTCACCTGGAAGGCTGGCTATGCTTTCCCTCTGTAGAGGGCCTGAGCTGAGAAAGGCAGCAGTAGTTTTCTTGTGGAAATCATCTCTGTGCTATGATGACAAGGAGTCTGGGTATGTTGGAGGGTCAGAGGGTAAGGGCAGTGGAGTGAATGAGACGTGTCATGCTTCTTCTTCATGATTTTTCTTTACCTGGTCTGACATTCTTGTGACATTTGAAAAGGGGAGCAAAACTGAGAAGAGCAAAAAAACAAAAAAATTGATACCTATATTACTTCGCTAGGGCTTCCATAACAAAGCATCACAAATGAGGTGGCTTAGAACAAGAGAAGCTTATTGTCTCACAGTTCTGGAGACCAGATGTCTGAAATCAAAGTGTCAGTAGGGCCATGCTCCCCATGAAGGTGCTAGGGGAGAATCTGTTCCAGCCCTTTCTCCTACCTTCTAGTAGTTCCTTAGCTTATGGTTATATAACTCCGATCTTCACATGGTATTCCCCTACGTGCCTGCCTCTGTCCAACTTTCCTCTTTTTATAGGGGTACCAATCATATTGGATTTTTATAAAGACCAGTCATTTTAGGGGCCCACCCTACTCCAGTATGACTTCATCTTAACTAATTACACCTGCAACAACCCTATCTCCAAATAAGGTCACGTTCTGAAATACTAGTGATTAGGACTCCAATGTATGAATTTGGGGAGGGAACACAATTTGACTCATAACAACATGAAACTATATACAAGGATTTGGCAATTGTTATGAAAAGAGCTATTCTTGATGCGTCCTGTGCTGGGAGCTTTCCCTTTGATTTGTGAAATAATTCAACTGGTCTTCCAGCCTAGAACATGTTGAAATCATAACAATGGCATGGACTGGACTGCATTCATTACAAATATTTTCAGAGGTAGAATATTTATTAATAAATATTTTAATATTTCTTTTTAGAAATAACTCATTTGTTGATCAAAATGCTCATCTTATTTCAACGTGCCTGCCATTTCCTTTAGTGTACTTCCAATATGCTTTCTGTATAATTCTCCATCCTGGTTTTCCCTCTAACTTAGTAAAATCCTTGAGGAATGGTCAGTGGAAGAGACTAGGTACATGGTAATTTTAAAATCAGTAAAGGCATTTAGAATTATCTTTTTTTTTTTTGATGCTTTTATCTTTGTGGAATTCCTACATTTCTTAAAACATGAGTAAAAATAATAAGTTTAGTTGTGTGATATAAGACAGAGAACATTTCCGAATTAATCTTGGATTGAATTAGAAGTTCAAGAGATGCTACTACATGGGATAAACTCCAAATCTCTGATTCCATACAGGTTTTAATAGTACCAAGTTATTTTTATCCTGATAAATGAATCCATCAAAGATTTCCCCTAGTGAACATTCTTATTGTTAATTAACAATAGAATGTAGCACACAAAAAGGAAAGTAAGGGCTGGGAAAAAGCGTTCGACTGTTATTTTTTAAATAGAAGTGAATAACGTGTTTTAATTTTTAAACCTCACAATAAACCCAGGATTCTATACTTTACCTCACTGACAGAAGGAGTCTGAGAACCTTGATATTCTCCAGATCATATAACAGATGCAGTGAGAATTTTAAGCCTTAGACATCTGGCATAGTTGAGGTTTTATGACAAGGTATTCTGGCAGAAGAGAAGACCCTAATTAGCAAAATATCCTTGATAACCTTTTAAGTATTGTCCTTTTGGATCCCATGAGGTTTTTCTGATAGATGCATCAGTTGTTTAGATCATTTCAGTTCTATGACTTGACGTATTTCCAAAACTGCCTTCAAGGCCTTACTTATTTATCTTCCAAATGAGCCTAGCAGAGAAGAAACATAACTGCGTTATGGAAAGTCTTTTGTTGTTTGCAAACCTTCTCTGTGTTCCTTTCTATAAGAAACTACAGTCGTCCCTCCATATCCAGGGCAGTTTGGTTCCAGGATCCCCCACGGACACAAAAATCCACGGATTCTCAAGTTCCTTATATAAAATGGTGTAGTACAGGCCCTCCAAATCCAAGGATTCAACTAAGGGACTGACTACACGTAGTATCTAAGGTTTTTCTTTCCATAATATATCACTGTCCATCAATGCCACATTTCCTTTTGGAGGTTCTGAATATGGGGTGGCTGCGTGGAATAAGATGGTATCTGACCATGTGTCCTGGACTTGCCCTTTCCTGGTTTTTGCACAGTTGAGAGGCTGAGAGTTAAACAAAGGGAAGATGGCGATGAAGGCCTGGAGAGGGCTGGTTAAGTCTGGTCTGACCTTGGCTGCCCAAAGTTTTCAGGGCCTTCGTGTGACCTACTCCATTCCAGGTCTGAGGGGAGTCTGGCATCTACCTGCCTCAGATATAGACATCAGACATGGAGAGAAGAGGGCTTGAATTTGGCCAGGGCATTTGCCCAGAGTGTTCCCCTTACATTCTGAGATGAGATAAATGGAGGTCCTAGTCAACTCGAATCACAGTGGGTGCCAGAGGGAAAGCAAGGATTTGGTAGCTCTTAGGAGTTTCATTGTTACTATAAGGGAGCTGTTAAGCTCGGTGCCCTTACGCTTGGCAGTCAGGACTGAGCACTCTTTCCTCCTGTGGCCAGCTTGTCCAAGGAGGCCCTGAGCTGCAGACCACTAAGTAACAGTTTGCCAAATATACTAATTTCCTTTCAGCTATTTGTTCTCTAGGAGCTTGGCATTTCTGAAATCACTAAAACTTCACAATCTGGAAACTATTACATGCATTTTAAATTTTTGCCTCTTTCTTCATTACAGGGATAAGAAAGCACGTATACCGGGAGGGTTTTACCTCTGTGGCATTCGCGGCTCAGAGCCCATTATGTAGTAAAAGCAGAGAATATAGGCAGAAGGAAGTATCAAGAAAGAGAACAACAATATTATTAGGTATTAGCCTTTCCTGAAGGTTTCCTCTGTACCAGACACTGAGTTAAGCATTGTACAGGTATTATTTTATTTAGCTCTTATAATAGCCCGAGAAGGTAGGTTTGAGAGGTTAGGTGTCTATAAGGTCATACAGCTCTTTCGTTGTAGAATGGGATTCAGACCTAGGTCTGTCTAATTACAGAGTCAAGTTCATGAGAATTGTGCTACACTGGCTGCCATACTTTGCCTCCCCTATTCAGTTTAGGATGGAAATAGAAGTATGGGAAGAAAATGAATGATTACAAATCATCGAGGCAAGTAAAAAGTGGTTATAATGTGTATACCTTCTACTTATTGGCTGTAAACTGTTATTTGCTACAGTCCTAGTTTGTGACTGCTCACTACCATGGTTCATGAGTACACAACTACTAACACTGATAAATCTAGCCTGGAGAATGTAGCTTTCTTTTTTTTTTTCTGGTCCAACACTCATTTTATTAGTTATCTATTTTATACATATTAGTGTATATATGTCAATCCCAATCTCCCAATTCATCCCACCACCCCCACCCCACTTTCCCCCCTTGGTGTTCATACATTTGTTCTCTACATCTGTGTCTCTATTTCTGCCCTGCAAACTGGTTCACCTGTACCATTTTTCTAGATACCACACATATGTGTTAATATACGATATTTGTTTTTCTCTTTCTGACTTACTTCACTCTGTATGACAGTCTCTAGGTCCATCTGCATCTCTACAAATGACCTAATTTCATTCTTTTTTATGGCTGAGTAATATTCCATTGTATATATGTACCACATCTTCTTTATCCATTCGTCTCTTGATGGGCATTTAGGGAGAATGTAGCTTTTGATGAATGAAAATGTGTGAGACAGAGACCTCAGGCTGTTTTCCTGGCTCAAGACTCTTCCTGAGATATGCAACCTGAAACACTTGGTCAACTTCCCTCCTATGCATTTCCAGACTGAAGCCCACAGGACTCCTATGCAGAATGGGCTGGTTCATATTAGCATCTGCTCATGGCTGTAGGTTTGGGTGCTTATGCTCTGCCCTATAGCATCCACAACTGATTTTCTACCCTGAAGGCTGGGGTCCTGAAGACGTGAGTTGGTATTGAACTCAGGCAGTGAAATCTGACCCAATCTGGCTATAAGGACAAAAATAAATTTACAATTGGGGAAATGAATACTGTGCAATAGGATTGATTAGCCACTATATTACAAGTGGGAAATGAAACTTGGATGCCCTGAGATTATTTGGACCTCTGTATTGCCTCAAAGAAAAGGGATCTGTACATGTGCTTTATAGAAGTACACTTACCATTGCATCCAAAAAACAAAATACCTGGGAATAAACCTACCTAAGGTGCCAAAAGACCTGTACTCTGAAAACTATAAGACACTGATGAAAGAAACTGAAGACCACACAAACAGATGGAAGATATACCATGTTCTTGGATTAGAAGAATCAATACCATACTACCCCAGGTGATCTATAGATTTAATGCAATCCCTATCAAATTACCAATGGCATTTTTCACAGAACTAGAACAAAGATTTTTTCATTTTCATGGAAACACAAAAGAAGCCGAATAACCAAAACAATCTTGAGAAAGAAGAATGGAGCTGAAGGAATCATGCTCCCGGACTTCAGATTATACTACAAAGCTACAGTAATCAAAACAGTATGGTACTGACACAAAAACAGACATATGGATCAATGGAACAGGATAGAAAGCCCAGAAATAAACCCACGCACTTATGGTCAATTAATCTATGACAAAGGAGGCAAGAATATACAATGGAGAAAAGAAAGTCTCTTCAATAAGCGGTGCTGGGAAGACTGGACAGCTACATGTAAAAGAATGAAATTAGAACATTCTCTAACATCATATACAAAAATAAACTCAAAATAGATGAAAGACCTAAATGTAAGACCAGATACTATAAAACTCCTAGAGGAAAACACAGGCAGAACTCTTGACATAAATCACAGCAATGTTTTTTTGGATCCATCTCTTGGAGTAATGGAAACAAAAGCAAAAATAAATAAATGGGACCTAATTAAACTTAAAAGCTTCTGCACAACAAAGGAAACCATAAAGAAAACAAAAAGACAACCTACGGAATGGGAGAGAATATTTGCAAATGATTAAGCCCTGACAAGGGCTTAATTTCCAAAATGTACAAACAGCTTATATAGCTCAATATCAAAAAACAAACAATGCAATCAAAAAATGGGCAGAAGATCTAAATAGAACACTTCTCCAAAGAAGACATACAGATGGCCAACAGGCACATGAAAAGATGCTCAACATTGCTAATTATTAGAGAAATGGAAATCAAAACCACAATGAGGTAGCACCTCACACCAGTCAGAATGGCCATCATCAAAAAGTCTACAAATAGTAAATGCTAGAGAGGGTGTGGAGAAAAGGGAACCCTCCTACACTGTTGTTAGGAATGTAAATTGGTACAGCCACTATGGAGAACAGTATGGACGTTCCTTAAAAAACTAAAAATAGAGTTATCATATGATAACTGCAATCCCACGCCTGGGCATATATCCTGAGAAAAGTCTAACTCGAAAAGATACGTGTACCTCTATGTTCACTGCAGCACTATTTACAATAGCCAAGACATGGAAGCAACCTAAATGTCCATTGACAGATGAATGGATAAAGAAGATGTGGTGTGTATGTATATATATATATATATATATATATATATACACACACACACATATACACACAATGGAATATTACTCAGCCATAAGAAAGACTGAAATAATGCCATTTGCAGCAATATGAATGGACCTGGAGACTGTCACACTAAGTGAAGTAAGTCAGACAGAGAAAGACAAATATCATATCACTTATATGTGGAATCTAAAAAAAATGATACAAAAAGAACTTATTTACAAAACAGAAGTAGACTCACAGACATAGAAAACAAACTATGGTTACCAAAGGGGAAGGTGGGGAGGGATAAATTGGGAATTTGGAATTAACAGATAAACACTACTGTATATGAAACACATAAACAACAAGAACCTACTGTATAGCACAGGGAACAATATTCAGTATCTTGTAATAACCTATAAGGGAAAAGAATCTGAAAAAGAATATATATTTATGTATGTATATATATATGAATCACTTTGTTAAAACACTGTAAATCAACTATACTTAAAAAATAATAATAATAAAAGAAGTATACTTTTATTAGATAGTAACAAATATATGCTTTTAAAATACAGAATGAAAAAGACAAACCATAGTTCCCTTACCCAAAGGCAAACACTGCAACAGGTATATTAATATCTAGTCTTTTTTCTAATTTTACTGGAAAGTGGTGGGTATGTTTTTGTGCTTTATGTAAAAAAATTAATACTTGTGCCCCAAATAAATAAAATTAATAAATATTTGTTGAGTAAATTTAAAAATAACATTTAATTAGTTTCTGAGAGCTATTTTTTCAGAGGGCTTTTTTTTTTTTTTTTTTTTTAAATTTTTTATTTATTTATTTATTTATTTATGGCTGTGTTGGGTCTTCGTTTCTGTGCGAGGGCTCTCTCCAGTTGCGGCAAGTGGGGGCCACTCTTCATCATGGTGCGCAGGCCTCTCACCATCGCGGCCTCTCTTGTTGCGGAGCACAGGCTCCAGAAGCGCAGGCTCAGTAATTGTGGCTCACGGGCCCAGTTGCTCCGCGGCATGTGGGATCTTCCCAGACCAGGGCTCGAACCCGTGTCCCCTGCATTGGCAGGCAGATTCTCAACCACTGCGCCACCAGGGAAGCCCCAGAGGGCTTTTTAAATGAACAATTATAGTGTTATCCCCATAATGAGATATAAATTTATAATAAAATGATTGACTTTGAATCCAAATGCCATCATGAGAGTAATCTGGCATTGAAAACTCCACATTATTGAAAGAAAATTTATATGGTCAGTTCAGTCAGGTGTGGTTTGTTCCTTAGGACTTCTCTGATGTGGTGAATATTTGGCCTGTTGATGATAAGAATAATAATAATTGCTCACATTTACTGAATGCTTTGTATATGTCAGGAAAAAAGTTCTAATTGCTCTCCATTTTTTAATTCATTTAACACTCAACACAGCACTAGTATTATCGACATGTTACAGAGGAAGAAACTAAAGTATTTTTCCCTGGTCACACAGTTAATAAGTAGTGGAATTGGGTTATAAACCCAGGTCCAAAGACTTTGAGTTCGACTATTACACTTAACCAGGACAATCATTCAGTCTTAGTATACCATGACTTCCCTTTTTGAATTTTTCACTTTAATTAATCATAAGTCAACTTGAGCATACTTACAAGAAGATCTTTTCAACATGTATATGATTGGTATAAATTTACTAATCTATGTGTTACGTTTAATATATTTTGCCTGCAATTAACAGAAAATATGACAAACTGGCTTAAATCAGTGGTTCTCAAACTTTAGCCTGCATCAGAATCATCTGGGGGCTTCTTAAAGCACAGACTGCTGAGCCACACCCCAAGTTTCTGGTTCCACAGGTTCAGCATGGGGCTCTAGAATTTGCATTTCTAACAAGTTCCCAGGTGAGACTGATGCTCCTGGTCTTGGACCAAACCTGAGAAAAATTCATTGACCTTAGAAGTCAAGATTCAGGCCTTACATTGGCTTAATCCAACTTCTCCAGTTCTGCTTCTCTGTGTCTTTCTTAGTTATTATCTCCTCTGTGTATCTGCCTACTCTTCAAACAGTACCAAGATGACTGCAGCAGTTTTAAGCCTTGAATCTATGCACAAAAAATATCCAAGAGAACACAGCTCTTTCAGCAATTTTCATAAGAACAAGGAAATTTCTTTACCAAAGCTTCAGAAAATTTCTCTGAATCTTGACCAAAATTAGATCACCTCTTCATTCTTGACCAAGTTCTAATAAATAAGGGAGCACTGTTTGCAGATTGGCTTAGTTAGGCCTGTGCTCCTTAACCAGTCATAATCTTAGAGGCACGCTTCTTGATTCATCAAGAACTACTACGAAAGTGAAGGAACTGTAGTCTTTAGATGGAGGAAGAGAACTTTGCTTTGGTGTCTGCATTCCCACAAGGTGAAGAAAGGTTTAAATTTATTTTCTCGCTACCCCTTTCTCTCTCTCCCTGTCTTTGCATAGGAGAATGTCAGACTTTCTGAAATTACTGTTTCTGTTTTAAATTGAATTTTGTTTTTCTTTACACTGACTTTGAACTGAGTTCTTTTTGAAAGAATAACATAATAAAATGCAGGATCTTTGTATCAAAAAAAAAAAAGAAGGAAGAGAACTTTGTTATTTTACCTTCCTTTCCATTGTTTTGGCTCAAAGTACAAAATAAGATATTAAAAAAAGTCTTCTTTCAGGAGAAATCTTCAGAATCTATCTTTGGAAACTTGTAGACAATAAAATTTTACCTTCCCAACTCAACCTTAAAGCTACTACTTTAAATTTACATATTAATAACAATTTAACAATGTTTACAATGATAGAACAAGTGTACATATTTTTAAACAGTGCCTTAAACACATAATACTGGCCAAGATTTTTCTCCTAAATAGAAGTCTCATTGTAGTTATGAAGAGGATGTCATTAATTTATAGAGGGCCTGAGATATGCCAGAAGCTATATTTCACATGTATTATCTAATTTTATCTACTTGGCAGCCCTAATAATTAGGTAATATTATTATCTATGCTTTGCAGATAAGAATTAAACAGCATCTATACTATAGTTGTAAATAACAATATATGTTGTCTATTCCAGTTTAAGTGAGTATAATAATGTATTTTTGATAACTGTATAATGCATACCCCTGTATAATACATACTACTCATTTGTTTTGAGAAACTATCTCTACTTATCAAAAGTAATAACTAATTGTTAAGGAAGCCATGGTGATGTATGTGGTTATTTTCATGTCTGACTTAATTAAATTTAAGGGTATATTTAAGTGTTTATTATGTATAAGACATTATGCAAAAAAAAATACACATAGTGTATCCATATTTAGATATATATATAAATTATATACTTAGATATATCTATGTCTGTCTATATCTATCTATCTATATATAGAGAGAGAGAGAAATAAAGATAATTCTCATAAAGCTCTTAATATAATGCCTGGCTCATAGTAAGTACCCTATAATAATCTTAGCTTTTATTGGTATTTTTATTTAAACTCAATATAATAGATCTTTGTTGAGGAAGTATTAGCTGTGAAGCATTGTTCAAGGAAATGAGAACATTACTCACTTATACAGACATTAAACACCAACTCCTTTAACATAGGCTGCTCTTAATCTACTCATTACAGAGGTAATTTCTCAAGCAAATTAGTCAAGTAACTTGTTTCTTGATAACAGCACAGGGAATTACTAAGACTGCCAAAATCAACAGTGTATTTCAGAGGCTTCCAGGTTCTCTGTAACAAAGGCTGAGTAAGCCATGATTCATAATCGGGAAACTTCTATTTGAGGGCCTTATTATCTCTCTTCTTATCTAGGGTGTGGGAAAGACTGGTAGCAGTGGGCAGCAGGCAGGGGAGGAGTTCCCTTCCGTTTCCAGTGCCACAAAGTGAGTGAGAAGCACATAGAGAACGTTTCCCTGGAGTAGTATTTTCTTATTCAGTAGAGCCCCCAAGATGTGTATACAGGGCTCTGAAAATGTATTTGGGACAATGGAGCTGTGTTAGAATTTATGATCTAGGCCAGTGTCTGTGGTTGAGTCAGTCATGCTTCATCACCCAGGAGCAAACTAAACTCTGTCTTAATCTTGCCACTCTGGATTGCTTGCTGCTTCAGTCCGTGTGTTTTATTTATTTACTGTGGGTGGAGGGGAATATGATTTTAAGGCTCAATTTTGAACCTGCACATAATGTAACTGAAAGAGAAGGTGTTTTTCAATTGCCTAGAATATGTTTAAATTGTGGCTGTCGTGTACTGGTTGCGTGGCCATAAGCAATGCCTTAGTATTTCTACGCCATAATTTCCTGTCTTTTAGAAGAGTGATATCTACCTAGTGTCTTTGTTTTGAAAAATAAATTAGATTGCAAATGAAAAAGAGTCATCACAACTGGCACACAGTAGGCTTTCAAAAAGAAAAAAATGAAGAATTACCAAAAAAACCCACAAAACCTATCAAGTTGGTGTTATGCTAAATGCCCATTATTTTTAGGAAAACCACATAACATAATTTACATCCCAAAGACATTTTTGAGAGTGAAAGGGTCATTAATAATTAGCCCAGGACAGCAGGCCAAACAAGGACTATTCTCAGCAAATCTGAAGGTATGCATTCGAGTTATAATCATGTTGCTTTGTTGATGGGGCTCAAGGGAGAAGTCAGAGCTCCTTATCTCTTAATATCAATTTTGCAATCATTTAAATTTTTTATTGTTGTTGGCATGAAAGGCCAAGTTTCCTCTGAGACACTTCATGGTTATTTATCACTGAATCAAGCATATACAACACTGTCTGTGGTCAGTGGTAGAGTAGAACAAGGAAACTCTATGACCCCGTTTTCTTCTTCACCTATTCTACCCACTTTTCCCCCTAAGCTGAAGGAAACCAAGGTCTTCTTATCCAAGCAACCACTGCAATGCTTAGAAGCCACAAGAACGGCACCCACCCCACACATCACAGAACTGCCCTTGGGGTTAGTGGGTTAAGAGTAGGGAGGGGACTTTTCATAAATTTTGTTTTGGAATTCTGTAATTTAAATTTGTTATGATCTGGAAAGAATGTCCTCCTTTCTGTTCTTCTTTAATCCAATATATACTTTGATGATATACTTGATGGCATTCAAGACACTGACTAAATTTAGAGGCTGTGGAATGTGGTTATACACCCTGCTTTAAATTCCTAGTTGATAAGGAACAAATAATAGTCCTGTTATTCACCTAAGGAAAGATACTTTTTTAAACTGAGGATAAAAAGGAGAAATGTAACCATTTTAAATGCTTTATAAAATTCCAATTTGTAAACATGGAAGATGTGTAATGTATAACACATGCGTGAAAAGTCTGACATTGCCTATTTTTTATTTTGAAGACTAATTCTGAACTGTTTTAATGTTTGCTGTTAAATCTGGACTTTTCTAAGAAACCAAAGGCAGGCACTTTGAGCCCTGATCCAAGAAATTGTCTAGTTTCTACCATGTACATATTGGGAAAGAGGTCCAGAAGGAGTTAACTCCAGACCTTCAATGACAAAAGGCTGAGGGCTGCTTCACTGACAACTGGCAAGTTTCTTGCTCACAAAAGAGCATCTGGGCAGATTCTTTATTTGTTTATTTATTCATAAGAGTCTATTATGTTCCTACTAAGTGCCATGTTCAAGGCCAGATGCTGGGGATTCAAGCACTGTCACTGTTATCCCAGGCTTAAAGTCCAGTGAGGCAGATAGCATTGCTATACATAATTACTATAAATTGAAACAAGTATTAATGATAGAGGAAGCTCAAGGCACTATGGGAACCTATAGTGATCTAGAGGTCAGGGAAGCCTTTGTGGTTTGTTAAGCTGAGTAGGAATGGCCATGTTATAATGGAAATGATGTCCAAGGTAGGAGGGACAATCTGTGAAGGATGGGAAGAGAGAGCTTGGAGTGAGGGTCTGAAAATAGACTAGCATGGCTAAAATAAAGATAATTAGTCAATATTATGGAGGCTTTGTAAGTCATATTAGGAATTCAGACTTTATCTAGTACGTAGGTGGGAAGCCATTGAGAGGTTTTATGAAAAGGTTCACATGATGCATTTTATAGAGATAATTCTGGCTGCAGGAGACCAGTTAGAGAATGATATAATGGTCAAGATCAAAATAAATAGCATTTTCTACAAAGATGTTGGCAGTGGACATGGGGAAATTTAGGAAGGAGTATTAATAGAACTTGGTAATTAATTGGATATGGAGAGTGAAGTAAAAGATGCCTAGGTTTTTGGCTTAGGAACCTGAATGGATGGCGATGCCCTTAAATGGTTATGGGGAGTATTTAAGGAGAAAAAGGGGATTTGCAGGGTGGTGATATTGAGTTCCATTTTGGACAAGCTGAGTTTGAAATACCCTTGATATATTCAAGTAGAGATGTCAAACAGAAAGCTGACTGCATGAATCAGGAGCTCAGGAGGGAGCATGGTGAAACTTATTTAGAGATCTTTGGTTCATTAGCATATAACTGATCTTTGAAGCCCTGGGATGAGACGCCCTGAAGAAATTTGCTAGAATGACAGAAGAGGGGGTGGTCAAGGATAGGCTCCTAAGAAACATCATCTTATAAAGGAAGAGGAGGGCTGCTCTTAGATTTCTCTGGCAAGAAAATGAGGTTTCAACAGGCTTCAGGAAAAGGGCAGCATGTGACCACAATTTAACTTGTGATGATAAGATAAAGTGTATGGGTTAGAGTGTCAGTTGATATCTAAATATAGTTTTCAAGTCAGATTCCAACTCAAGAAAAACATCTCTTGAGCTTCTCTGGATGTGAAGAGCACTCACAGCCTATCTCACTAATGTTATTACAGTTTCTTTGCTTTTCCTTCCCTTCTTTGGTAGTGCTCTATCCAGGATATGCTTCCCTGGTAACATGCCAGGCAGGAGCAACTTGAAGACTGCCCTCACTTTATTCTTAGATAATATTCTCACTCATATTATAGAAAAAGGAAGTTTTATGATAGGGGTAGTTGGAAAATAAAGTATCTGCTTACTCTAGCCATAAGCTATAATTAGAAAGGCCAGAAATACCCTGAGTAGTAATTCAACACTCATTTTTCTCAAGAATCTCATAAAACTTAATCAAGGAATGCAAAGATCCTGATAAAAATTTTTAAATGTACACCGACAATGAAATAGATGCTCTTGTTTTCTTCTCTGTGTTTCCAGTCTGCATCACATCCACTTACACATGCTGTCTCTTCATTTTAAGAGATAAATCTTAGAATCATGGCATAGTAAATCTGAAATGATCTCAAAGAGAAGCCCTCTCTCCACCGGCCCCTTGCCCACTTTATAGATGAGGAAAGTGAGGTGCAGGATGAGGGCACTTAGAACTTACACGTGCATGTTGCTATATACTTAAATAACAATGTTTACATTCAAGAGAATATCAATTGATTACACTGGTTAAGATCCCAAGCTCTTGGAACTGACTGTCTGGGTTTGAATCCAGCTCCACACAAGCCTTGGGGCAATTTACTTAGTCTCTCACTTCCTTAGTTTCTTAGTTGATTATAGTTATCTACTTATGGGTGTTGGTAGACAGTTCTCCATAGGTTTCTCATGTTTCTGCCTATCTTTCAAGCAGAGACACTGACTACCTTTGTTCTGGACTATCTTTTCCAAGATGTTTGTGTAGATAACAGCCTTGAAAGACAGAGACAGTGTCTGCCTCCAGAGCAAAGGGCAGGTTTGCTTACTGTCCAGCAAAATAAAGACGATGTCTCCCTGTGGAGCAATGGTGACGTATGCTTACTGTCTAGGCTAAAAGATTTGGGTTCCCTAATCTCAGGATTCCTCTCTTGTAACACAACCTATATCATGTATAGGCACTACCTGGCTCTCAGAGAACTCCAAATGCTGATACTCTGAGTGTTAATATTGATGTGAGTATAAAGACCTTGGTCTCTGACCAAGGAGTCTCATATCTGCTGTAAACATCCATGCAATTGTGGCAGCCACATTTATTAGCCTCCAAGTAGGGTAAAATCTCAGACCCTTCACAGTTCTTAACAACAGATTTCTGTAAGAAGTGAGTAAAGCAGATAAACATAAAGAGCTTAAAAGAGTGTCTGGCACATAAAGACTAAAAACTGAGTAAATGTTGGTTGTTAATGTGATTATATAATTATACTTGCCAAATGTCTGTGGTTTATTAGTGGCAAAGCCAGGACTAGAATCTAGATCTATAAAAACTCAGTCGAATGTTCTTTTCACCTCTCCGTTCTATCAACATTATATTTTTTGCGTATTTAACTTACAAGTAACGTTTAAAATAATTATAATCTAAGAGAAATAACTAAAAATCTTATAGCAACTTATTTGGTGTATATTTTAAAAGTATTATGAGAAAGGCAATAAACCTGGTAGTCCCAGATCCATATATAAAGCATTAAAGTGTTATTTTAGGAGAAGAGTGGCCTAAATCATGGCAAGCTCTAACACACAGAAAAAAAATAATTTGCTCAGAAATACAATATGAGCAAAATATTATAAAGTTTGAAAATTACCCAATGATAATCAACATTTTAGTGTCTACTTTTATTTCTAAAAATCCACTACTGTTTTCTGATAAAGGCTCAAAGTAAATTTCTAAAATGTATATGTTACAGATAGAATCTCTGAAAAGAATGGTTCCCTAGTGCTAACTGTTGGATTTTGAAACATTTCACTAAGACATTTACTACAAGTCATAGTTTAAGATTTGGTACCTGTACTACCACAGGAATAAAAGCAACTAATATCAATCAAATACTGGATTTACAGTTGACCCACACTTAGTATTTTACATGTTTTCATTCACTGAATCCTTACAACAATCCTATGTGGTACAAATTATTAGTAACTTAGTTTATTGATGAAAAAATGATTCAAAGAGAAGTTATCCAAATTTACACAGCTAGTAAGATCTAGCAGACCAAAGTGAACTAAAGTCTGATGACTAGCGACCCTGCTTTATTAAATCCTAGTTATATGGCCATAAATCTATAGCTGGATTTACCAAGTATATGAATACGGTAAGATGAAACACTAAAATAAAGAAACTAGACTTTTCACTCCAACAGTAAAACAATTCAATAGTATTCATTATAGACCAATAATTGCAAATCACAAATCAGTCCTATCCCTTTAATAAGCTATTCATGGACAACCTCGTTCTAACTGTATGCTCTTGGATGGAATGTGAAGTTTTTGAATATGTATTTATTCATATTATTATCTAACTCAATATTAAAAGAAAAACAATTTTATAAATCAATCAGTCTTCTTCCAGAGATCCTTGAAGACTGCAATTTTACTGTAAATACAAATATTACATGAAAATAATCAACTTTTACAATTTTCTTTATTTCCCTCACTCAAACTCTCTCTGCTTCACTACTCACATACCCGAACATCGTTTCCAACTGTGAGAAGGTTAAGATCAGTGAGTAGTTTGACTAATGTTTGAGTTAGAATGTTTCCAAAAACTCAAAGTTTTCTCCAGCATTGTCAGTTCATTTTTAGTTACTTCTCTTTCTGATTCACTCAGTTCATGAGCTCTTTAAAAACACTGGGGTCTTTTTTTCTCTATGTGTCTTCTATGCTATTTCCGGAGTTCTGTTTTCTCTCCTTAAGTCTGTCAAACATAGCAGCTCCACTTTTTAAAAAAATAACATTTCACCTGTTCTTTTTCTTTTCTACAGTGCACTTTATACTTTTGAAAAGTAGCATGACCTTCTATATTCTGATCAACACTTGCTATAACAGCTTTCCCTGAAGCAAAAGGAAGTAACTAGTACAGACAACATGCTGAATGAGCGAAGTGGGGACTAAATCTAGCCTGATGCCCAGCTGGTGTACTTGGATACCTACGGTATGTAATTTTAGTTAATTTTTATTTAATTTTAGGGATTTCAAAATGATCTACATGTCTCCAGATCTTTTGAACACTGATTTGCCATGATCCTTGTTCACTGTAGTTTAGAGAGACAGGGCCTTGTCTTTGGTTGGCTGTTGGTAATACCCCGTAATTATGGTATCAACTTGGGCTCTGAGGACAGAGTATTTTACTATGTAGCAAGGAAAGAACATATCAGGGATGAAATCTCTAGAGAAGCCAAACACAGGAGGGGATCATGCTAGGGAAGTCTAGAGTTCTGCAGGGTATAGGAACTTGGAAGATGTATTTGTCTCCCTATGTGTCCATCATTGGGACAAGCACTGAGGGGATGATAAAAATGATAAGATGTAGACTCTGCTTTTAAAACACTTTCCATCTAAAGGGGAGATTAGGCCCACGCAACCTAAGTAGAACACTGTATATAATCACTATATTATGTTGTATAGATAAGAATGTTAAGAGTTCAAAGAAGGGACACATTAAATACTTCAGGATTATTAACAACATTCTTTAGAGATGATAATGATGAATTAAAGAGGAGAGGGAGAGCGAAGGGTAAGGAGAGTGGTCAAAGAAGGAAATAGCAGTGTATCGGCAGCACACTCCACTCACTGATAGAGGGGTTGCGTGGAAGCAGTTCTTAAAAGATTGGGCAAAACTATTTTTCAGCACAATGTGGCTCTGAGCTGGGGACATCTTAGAAGGGAGACTTGGAGTCCATGTGTGGCCATGATGCATACAAAGTATTCGATGTCTATATTTGTAAAAGCAAATTAAATGGAATTTGCTTATTTCCCTCCTAATTCATGATGTGTTTGGCTCCATTCAATTATAGCAGGTAGTATCTAAAAGTATATATTAAGTGTCAAAGTTAGCATGGCACTAAGGACTGAATTAAAAGAAACACATAAATGCTGTTCTTGCCCTGTAGATCATTATAATATTATGCTGTAATCTAAGGAAACACTGATAATGGGAATATCATCAGCACATTTGTTATAAGATAACTGAAAAGGAGTGGCTTAAGCTGAAACATTTGTGTTTTCAGTGACTTTTTTTTTGTCTCTTACCCTTCTCAAAGTTTTTATCTCTTCTCAAACTTCCTGAGCGAATCTTGGCAGAAAGTTTAGCAAGCTATATCTAAGAGGTGGTAAAAGAGTGGCATTTAGTGATGTGGGAAATCTTGAGTTTGGCTTTTTGGAATCCTAAAGAGATACTACTTTAAGGAGGAAAGGCCAACTCTATTCTTGGAAACATTTCACAGATAAATGCCAATGGCATTTATGTTACAACAGAACCAGAGTATTCAATATGGAATAACTCAATTGGTTAGAAGGAGTATTTCAAAAAGAATAAGAACTAAAGGATTTAGGGAATTTTGACCTTTTTCTCTCTTAGAGAAGTTACTGCCAACATTGCTATGTAGAGGAATCTACTCTTAATCAAAAAAAAATTTTAGCTTCGTATCACGGGTTGAAAAATTACAAGAACCAGAGCTGGCTCCTCTCAAATTTGACTTCTTATTTTGATGTTTAATGTAGAATTTTGGATAACCCCTGGATTCAGTGTAATGAAGAATCATCTGGTGTAGTGAAATCTAAGAGAACAAACTTGACTTGGAAATAACTTACTGGTTTATATGGAGTCATCTACAACTATAACTTTGGATGTAAATAAGGTATGATGTTATTGCTTGTTCTATTTGTTATCCCAGTTTTTTGTTAATGAAAACTGATGTTGAATAAGAATTCCTTTATCATGAAAGCTTTGGTATTATTAATATAATTGACTGGGACTTGGAATTTTATGAAAACACCCTTTCACCTACTCTTGCTTTGAATATGTGTATTCATTTAATGTTTAGTTGAGAAAATAGGATCTTGTTCACTATTGTTCTTTACGGTGCTTTGAAGAAAATTTCATTGTATGAATCCATGAAAGGTATTAACAACTAATATCTTGGCTGTTTTATGAATACTTATGTTTTATGAATATGCAAGGTTGTTTGAAATTTATTTTTTCCATTTTATTTTCTTAAGTAGAGATTTCTATATTGAAAAGTATAAGACTACAAAGATTAGAGAAACATATCAAGGGATAAGGATGTCCCAGTGACTCAGTAGATATTTTCTCTAGACATTAAAGAGATGATGTGCTAGACAGTTCCTGGAACATGGCTAGAGCTTTGACATATTATTTTCAGTTGATGACATGGATGTGAAACATAGGATGTGAAAAGTAAATAAAGTCTGAAAGAGCAGCTTGTGCTGTAGCATTTAATAGTCTTTCTCTGTCAGCACTGACCCAGCTTGTTTTCTAAAGGCCTACAGCATGGTGAAGCATCAGAAGGAGGGAATAATGGAGTGTCTGAGCATGGGAAAAGAGAAAAGAAAGATGAGATCTGAAGTGGGAGTGAGGCTCAGAGTTGGAAGCAAAAGTGTACTTTTGTCAGTTAACTACTTGGGGAAAGTGGTATAATCTGTGGGACTAAAAGAAAAAGATATAAAAAAAGAAGAGCTGGAATCTAGGGATTTGGATGCAAATTGTATATACCATTGGTTTCTCCAATATCAGCTCTGTGTTCCCAGCTCATGGCTGGGAAGAGGGCTGTGAGGGCATCTGATCATTACTTACTCACCTTGAAATAGCTGGGTCTCCGAGGATGAAAAGCAGTGACTGTCTCCTGATACTATATAACCCTACACTCTTTGCTTTTTTTTGGGGGGGGGGTGGGTTTCTGGTATGGTGGAGGGGCCATTTCTGTGGTATGGTTAGTTCTTCTAGGATTACTACAAATTGCTAATTATTGTTATAAACTATCATCAAAAGCTAATAAAGAATTCCTTTGGGCTGAGCTTTTGGAAAACCAGATTCTAATATCAATCTCATGACTAATGGGATATGTGAAATATTAGATAATAGCCTATGTACATCTCAATTGCCTCTTTTAGTAAATAAATCAATCTCTACTGATGTCCTGCTGTTAAGACTAAATGAGACCAAGTATACACAACACTTTGAGAGGAATAAGGCATACAATCTGTATCTGAGCTGTATAACTTATTTTATGCTAAGCATGGAAAGAGCCTCAGCCAAGGCACCTATGTGAAGCATATCCCAAGAGAAAAATAAATCTTAAGGCTTGGTGCCTATATTTATTTGTGGGTGCAAGGGAGGGAGGAGGAGTACAAAAAATGGGAACAGAACTAAGTGAAGTGAAATAATGGCAAAGAAGACCACAGACTCTTCTTATGTGAGTCTCTTAAACATTACCTTGGATTGTACTTCTGTTTTCTACATTAAAACAAAATGGATCCAGTCCTAACCACTGGACTTCCCTGGCAGTCCGGTGGTTAAGACTTTGCCTTCCAATGCAGGGGGTGAGGGTTCAATCCCTGGTCAGGGAGCTAAGATCCCACATGCCTTGCAGCCAAAAAACCAAAACATAAAAGGAAGCAATATTATAACAAATTCAATAAAGACTTTAAAAAAGGTCCACATTAAAAAAAAAAAAGACTAAATGCCTTTAATAAAAAAATAAAATGGATCTTTAAGGGGACCTTTCTTCCTTATGAAATAGATATTTATATCAATGTTTCTTCCCCCTTATTTACTTACAAACTCCTTGAGGGTAGAAGCCATGTCTCATATTTTCTACCTGTGTAATACACAGCATAGAGCTTTGCACACAAAGAAAAAAAAAAATCTAGTGAGCAGACACTATTTGTTGATTTTCCAACTGTTATATGGAGATGAAGCTCTGTTTACATGTTATTAATGACATGTGTCACAGCAGATAATAAAAGAGACTGGATAAGTAGTTCAGAGGGGTATGGCTTCCATTTCCAAAGAAGTGCTTTGAAAGGCAAAAAAGAAATAATAACTGCCTACAAATCCATTATTTATATTTGGCCATCAGCCAAGTTTCTGGGAATTAAAAAAAAAGTCATTCACAAAGTACATACTCCTTAAAAAGGAAGCCTAAGTTTCATCATCTGCAAGACACAGAATGCCAGTTTTTTAAAATGTTTTTGAAATACAGCCTGTGATATAATTATAGATGTAAAATTATATCTCCTAGCTCAAAGAGAACTGTTGAAAGAACAGCAGCTGCTTTGTTTGTCGAGAATGTCAGTATCACTATCTTTATGTGATGCTTTTAAGAAACACTAATTTGTGAAAGAAAAGCATCCCAGAAGGCAAATTTGACAGTTTAAATTCTAGCGCCTAAAGTGTTCCAAGGATCATCATTAATTGAAAGATAATGAAAGGCTGAATACAGCTTTGTTTAACTTCTTCAAAGAGTCAGTGAAGTGATTCGGGATTAAATTTTCAAAATCTGAAAGAAGAAAGTGTGCTATGCTTTAGACAGAAAAACACAAGCTGGTTGAGAGATTATGAAATGCTGATGGGCATCTAAACAGCATTCCAGTATAGTTTCAACTGGGTCTAGACTGTCAAAATAAGCAAAATCCCTTCCCACACTGATAAACACATACTTGTATATGGCATTCCATTTCTGAGGCAGACTTAAATAGTATGCTAGTTTATTATTGTCTGGAAAGTGAAGCCAAGGAAAAACTGCCAATTTGGCCCTTTTAAAAAAATCAACACCTAATCTTGTCTCAAAGTTAATCATTTTTGCTAGGTTTAATAACTAAACAAATTTGTGGACAAAACTTAAGAAATGGAACCTTTTACACTGTGGAGGAGTTTCAAGTAAAAAAAAGTGCAGCTGCAATTAAAATCAAGGAAGAACAGAGATAGCCTCATCCGCCAGAGGGCAGACAGCAGAAGCAAGAAGAACTACAATTCTGCAGCCTGTGGAACGAAAACCACATTCACAGAAAGACAGACAAAATGAAAAGGCAGGGAACTATGTACCAGATGAAGGAACAAGATAAAACCCCAGAAAAACAATTAAATGAAGTGGAGATCTGCAACTTTCCAGAAAAAGAATTCAGAATAATGATAGTGAAGATGATCCAGGACCTTGGAAAAAGAATGGAGGCAAAGAACGAGAAGATGTAACAAATGTTTAACAAAGACTTAGAAGAATTAAAGAACAAACACCTAGAAGAAGAAAGAACAAACAAACAGAGACGAACAATACAATAACTGAAATGAAAAATACACTAGAAGCAAACAATACCAGAATAACTGAGGCAGGAGAACGGATAAGGGACCTGGAAGACAGAATGGTGGAATTCACTGCTGCAGAACAGAATAAAGAAAAAAGAATGAAAACAAATGAAGACAGCCTAAGAGACCTCTGGGACAACATTAAATGCACAAACATTCACATTACAGGGGTCCCAGAAGGAGAAGAGAGAGAGAAAGGACCCGAGAAAATATCTGAAGAGATTACAGTCAAAAATTTCTCTAACATGGGAAAGGAAATAGCCACCCAAGTCCAGGAAGAGCAGAGAGTATCAGGAAGGATAAACCCAAGGAGAAACATGCTGAGACACATACTAACCAAATTTACAAAAATTAAAGACAAAGAAAAATTATTAAAAGCAACAAGGGAAACATGACAAATAACATACAAGGGAACTCCGTAAGGTTAACAGCTGACTTCTCAGCAAAAACTCTACAAGCCAGAAGGGAGTGGCTCGATATATTTAAAGTGATAAAAGGGAAGACCCTACAACCAAGATTACTCTACCTGGCAATGATCTGATTCAGATTTGATGGAGAAATCAAAAGCTTTTCAGACAAGCAAAAGCTAAGAGAATTCAGCACCACCAAACCAGCTCTACAACAAATGCTAAAGGAACTTCCCTAAGTGGGAAAGAAGAGAAGAAAAGGACCTACAAAAACAAACCTAAAACAAGTAAGAAAATGGTAATAGGAACATACATATTGATAATTACCTTAAACGTGAATGGATTAAGTGCTCCAACCAAAAGACACAGGCTTGCTGAATGGATACAAAAACAAGACCCATATATATGCTGTCCACAAGAGACCCACTTCAGACATAGGGACACATACAGACTGAAAGTGAGGGGATGGAAAAAGATGTTCCATGCAAATGGAAATCAAAAGAAAGCTAGAGTTGCAATACTCATATCAGATAAAATAGACTTTAAAATAAAGAATGTTACAAGAGACAAGGAAGGACACTACATAATGATCAAGGGATCAATCCAAGAAGAAGATATATCAATTATAAATATATATGCACCCAGCATAGGAGCACCTCAATACATAAGGCAACTGCTAACAGTGCTAAAAGAGGAAATCGACAGTGACCCAATAATAGTGGGGGACTTTAACTCCTCATTTACACCAATGGACAGATCATCCAAACAGAAAATTAATAAGGAAACATAAGCTTTAAATGACACAATACACCAGATAGATTTAATTGATATTTATAGGACATTCCATCCAAAAACAACAGATTACACTTTCTTCTCAAGTGTACGCGGAATATTCTCCAGGATAGATCACATCTTGGGTCACAAATCAACCCTTGGTAAATTTAAGAAAAATGAAATCATATCAAACATCTTTTCTGACCACAACACTATGAGATTAGGTATCAATTACAGGGAAAAAATGTAGAAAACACAAACACATGGAGGCTAAAAAATACGTTAGTAAATAACCAAGAGATCACTGAAGAAATCAAAGAGGAAATGAAAAAATACCTAGAGACAAATGACAACGAAAACACGATGATCCAAAACCTATGGGATGCAGCAAAAGCAGTTCTAAGAGGCAAGTTTATAGGAATACAATCCTACCTCAAAACAAGAAAAACCTCAAATAAATAATCTAACCTTACTCCTAAGGGAACTAGTGAAAGAAGAGCAAACAAAACCCAAAGTTAGTAGAAGGAAAGAAATCATAAAGATCAGAGCAGAAATAAATGAAATAGAAACAAAGAAAACAATAGCAAAGATCAATAAAACTAAAAGCTGGTTCTTTGACAAATTAACAAAATTGATAACACTTTAGACAGACTCGTCAAGAAAAAGAGGGCGAGGATTCAAATCAATAAAATTAGATATGAAAAAGGAGAAGTCAAAATGGACACCACAGAAATACAAAGCATCCTAAGAGACTACCACAAGCAACTCTATGCCAATAAAATGGACAACCTGGAAGAAATGGACATATCCTTAGAAAGGTATAACCTTCCAAGAATGAACCAGGAAGAAATAGAAAATATGAACAGACCAATCACAAGTAATGAAGTTGAAACTGTGATTAAAAACCTTCCAACAAACAAAAGTCCAGAGCCAGATGGCTACACAGGTGAATTCTATCAAACATGTAGAGAAGAGCTAACATCCATCCTTCTCAAACTCTTCCAAAAATTTGCAGAGGAAGGAACACTCCCAAACTCATTCTATGAGGCCAGCATCAGCCTGATGCCAAAACCAGACAAAGATACTACAAAAAATGAAAATTACAGACCAATATCACTCATGAATATAGATGTAAAAATCCTGAACAAAATAGTAGTAAACAGAATCCAACAACACATTAAAAGGATCATACACCATGATCAAGTGGGATTTATCCCAGGGATGCAAAGATTCTTCAATATACGCAAATCAATCAATGTGATACACCATATTAAACAACTGAAGAAGAAAAATCATATGATCATCTCAATAGAGGCAGAAAAAGCTTTTCACAAAATTCAACACCCATTTATGATAAAAACTCTCCAGAGAGTGGGCATAGAGGAACCTACCTCAACATAATAAAGGCCATATATGACAAACCCACAGCAAACATCACTCTCAATGGTGAAAAACTGAAAGCATTTCCTCTAAGATCAGGAACAAGACAAGGAAGTCCACTCCCACCACTATTACTAAACATAGTTTTGGAAGTCCTAGCCACGGCAATCAGAGAAGAAAAAGAAATAAAAGGAATCCAGATCAGAAAAGAAGAAGCTAAACTGTCACTCTCTGCAGATGACATGATACTATACAAACAGAAATCTAAAGATGCCACCAGAAAACTACTAGAGCTAATCAATGAATTTGGTAAAGTAGCAGGATACAAAATTAATGCACAGACATCTCTTGTATTCCTACACACTATCAACGAAAGATCAGAAAGAGTAATTAAATCCCATTCACCATTGCAACAGAAAGAATAAAATACCTAGGAATAAACCTACCTAAGGAGGTAAAGGCGTGTACTCAGAAAATTATAAGACACTGATGAAAGAAATCAAAGATGACACAAACAGAGGGAGAGATATACCATGTTCAATAAGTGGTGCTGGAAAAACTGGACAGCTACATGTAAAAGAATGAAATTAGAACACTCCCTAACACGATACACAAAAATAAACTCAAATGGATTAAAGATCTAAATGTGAGAACAGACACTATAAAACTCTTAGAGGAAAACACAGGAAGAACACAGTTTCACATAAATCACAGCAAGATCTTTTTTGACCCACCTCCTAGAGTAATGGAAATAAAAGCAAAAATAAACAAATGGGACCTAATGAAACTTAAAAGCTTTTGCACAGCAAAGGAAACTACACACAACACGAAAAGACAACCCTCAGAAAGGGAGAAAATATTTGCAAACAAATCAACAGACAAAGGATTAATCTCCAAAATATATAAACAACTCATGCAGCTCAATATTAAAAAAATAAACAACCCAATCCAAAAATGGGCAGAAGACCTAAATAGACATTTCTCCAAAGAAGACATACAGATGGCCAAGAAGCACATGAAAAGCTGCTCAACATCACTAATTATTAGAGAAATGCAAGTCAAAACTACAATGAGGTATCACCTCACACCAGTTAGAATGGGCATCATCAGAAAATCTACAAACAACAAATGCTGGAGAGGGTGTGGAGAAAAGGGAACCCTCTTGCACCGTTGGTGGGCATGTCAATTGATACAGCCACTATAGAGAACAGTATGAAGGTTCCTTCAAAAACTAAAATTAGAATTACCATACGACCCAGCAATCCCACTACTGGGCATATTCCCAGAGAAAACCACATTTCAAAAAGATACATGCACCCCAGTGTTCATTGCAGCACTATTTACAATAGCCAGGTCATGGAAGCAACCTAAATGCCTACTGACAGACGAATGGATAAAGAAGTAGTGGTACATATATAAATGGAATATTACTCAGCCATAAAAAGGAACAAAATTGGGTCATTTGTAGAGACGTGGATGGAAATAGAGACTGTCATACAGAATGAAGTAAGAAAGAGAAAAACAAATATCATATATTAATGCATATATGTGGAATCTAGAAAAATGGTACAGATGAACCGGTTTGCAAGGCAGAAACAGAGACACAGATGTACAGAACAAATGTATGGACACCAAGGGGGGAAAGTGGCAGCGGGGGTGGTGGTGGGATGTATTGGGAGATTGGGATTGACATATATACAGTAATATGTATAAAATAGATAACTAATAAGAACCTGCTGTGTAAAAAATAAATAAATAAATAAAATTCAAAAAAAATTTAACAAAACTAAGCCAACTGATTAAATATATCATTACAAGAAATGATTTTGGTGACTGAATGAACAATAAAGATGTAAAAAAAAAAATTAGGAAGAGTGGTAAACTTCAGAACCTAGATTCCATAATACTATCAGGATAATTTATCTTTGAGGGCTTTTTGCAGGGAAGGAGTATTGGGGTTTCACTCTTCTTTTGCTGTCATTGGCCCTTGCTTCTTACCCCACTGATGCCAGTAAAAAAGTGTAGTACTTTCTTGGAGACATTTAACTTGGGTGAGAAATTAAAGCTGAATTATCGGGGCTTCCCTGGTGGCGCAGTGGTTGAGAATCTGCCTGCCAATGCAGGGGACATGGGTTCGAGCCCTGGTCTGGGAAGATCCCACATGCCGTGGAGCAGCTGGGCCCGTGAGCCACAATTACTGAGCCTGCGCGTCTGGAGCCTGTGCTCCGCAACAAGAGAGGCCGTGATAGTGAGAGGCCCGCGCACCGCGATGAAGAGTGGCCCCCGCTTGCCACAACTAGAGAAAGCCCTCGCACAGAAACGAAGACCCAACACAGTCATAAATAAATAAACAAATACTTTAAAAAAAAAATTTTGAGAGTATGAATTATAAAAAAAAAAAAAAAAGCTGAATTATCTTATGTGGATAAAGGTGGAGGTAGGCAGAAAATTAGTAGTAGTAAAAATATTGTCAGTAGAAAATTATCAGGAGAAACCAGCTTGAATCTGAGAAATATCCCTGTGTGTAGGCTTTGCTAAAGCCATGGAACTATTTCCAGTGTTAGGAGGTGAGGAGGTCTAAAAGGCTACCACCTGACATGTTAGGCGGTGGGCACTGGGGTTGGGGGGAATGTCTTGGTATTTCACTTAGAGCTTCGGTGTGAGAGGATTTCATGAATCTGAGTATATTCTCCTGAAGGAAATTATCACCTATACATACCTAGTAGCTGGCAACAAAAGGTGATGGAAAATAATAAGTTCAGTGCATGAGTAGGTAATGAAGAGAGATATTCCATCCCCCCTCCATGAGAGTTCAATTCTTTTTTATTAAGACAATTTTATGTAGTCAATCTAGGTGTAGAATGTAATTTATATTTACTAACTTTCTATCTGTTCTCTAATATGGTCTGGGAATTAATTCATCCAGTATGGATAACATTGTAAAGGGAAACCATTTTGAGTTTTAAATAACTGATTTAAAATGGGATTTCATAAATATTAATAATTGTAATAACTGTCACTTGAATACTTACTAAGTCTCTTATGCTCTGCCATGCCTTGTACATGTGTCACCTCTTTTTGGGCTTACAAAGAACCAACAAGGTTACTATTAGCGTTCCCATTTTATACAGGAAACAGAGGCTCAGAATGTTAAATCACATGCTCATAATTACACAGCTAGTAAAAGGCAGAACCAGGAGTCATACTCAGTTTGATTCTAAGGCATACCTTCTTCACCTCTAAATTGTCTTATGAACAGCCAATGAACATTTTAAACTTTGAGACATAAAACACCTTTCAGAATATAGGTCTCCTCCTGAGACTAAATATAAATATGTACATTGACAGATAATTTCCAGGACATGTAGGCATACATGCTGCCAACCCCCATCCCCATTATTAATCCCATGTTTACTCATATAAATACTAGAATTGAGAAGCCAGAAAACTGGCCAAATCCTGTAGAGAATTAGGAAGAAATATGAAAGTTGCAATAAAAAGACTTCTAAGGGCTTATCACAAAAATAAGCAAGTATTAAAAGAAAAAAGGTGGGGTACTGAAGTTTTGAAAGTAATCATACATTCTGTAACAAGAAGTATGGAGTTCAATGCAACAAAACTTCAAATACAGTACCTATCATTAAACGTCACCAAAATTTTATTGTGAAAGATTTCTCTTCCCCTTAATCTTCTCCCCGTCCCACCTCACCCCATTCATCCCTTCCCTTGCCTCCTTCCTTTAGTGCCTCAAATACTTATTTAGTGCATACTATGTCCCCTGCACTGTTTTGGCTGTTTGTGATATACCAGGAAAAAAAAAAGAAACCAAAAAACAAAACACCAGGACAAAATGAAAATCACTGTCCTCAAGGAGCCTATATTTTAGTGGGAGGACACAGATGATAAAAATGATATAACAGAAAGTGATAAATGCTATTTAAAAAAATAGGGCAAGTATGGAGCTATGTGAATGACAGAGGCAGGTTGTCATTTTAAATGGGATGGTCAGGATAGCCCTCATTGAGAAAAGCATACTTAAGCAAAGCTTTAAAGGAGGTGAGGGAGTTAACCAAGTAGCTTTCAGAGGAAAGACTGTTCTAGACAGAGGAACAACCAGTGAATAGGCCCAAGACAGGAGTGTGCTTGATGAGCTTAAAGCAAGGAAGGAGACTGTGTGGCTGAATGGAGTGAGTGAGGGGGTAGAAACAGGAGATAAGGTCAAAGAGATAATGGAAGCCAAAACATATAGGGTCAAGTTGGCCTCATAAGGTCTTTGATGTTTACACTGAGAAAAATGGATAGCCAATGTAAGATTTTGAGAGTGACATGATCCGACAGGATTTTTTTTTTAACATCTTTCTTGGAATATAATTGCTTTACAATGGTGTGTTAGTTTCTGCTGTATAACAAAGTGAATCAGCTATACATATACATATATCCCAATATCTCCTCCCTCTTGTGTCTCCCTCCCACCCTCCTTATGCCACCCCTCTAGGTGGTGACAAAGCACCGAGCTGATCTCCCTGTGCTATGTGGCTGCTTCCCACTAGCTATCTACTTTACATTTGGTAGTGTATATATGTCCATGCCACTCTCTCACTTTGTCCCAGCTTACACTTCCCCCTCCCCGTGTCATCAAGTCCATTCTCTAGGTCTCCATCTTTATTCCTGTCCTGTACCTAAGTTCATCAGAACTTTTTTTTTTTTTTTTTTAGATTCCATATATATGTGTTAGCATACGGTATTTGTTTTTCTCTTTCTGACTCACTTCACTCTGTATGACAGACTCTAGGTCAATCCACCTTACTACAAATAGTTGAATTTCACTTCTTTTTATGGCTAATATTCCACTGTATTTATGTGCCACATCTTCTTTATCCATTCATCGGTCGATGGACACTTAGGTTGCTTCCATATCCTGGCTATTGTAAATAGTCCTGCAAAGAACACTGTGGTACATGACTCCTTTTGAATTATGGTTTTCTCAGGGTGTATACCCAGTAGTGGGATTGCTGGGTCATATGGTACTTCTATTTTTAGTTTTTTAAGGAACCTCCATACTGTTCTCCATAGTGGCTGTATCAATTTACATTCCCACCAACAGTGTAAGAGGGTTCCCTTTTCTCCACACCCTCTCCAGCATTTATTGTTTGTAGATTTTTAGAGGATGGCCATTCTGACGGGTGTGAGTGATACCTCATTGTAGTTTTGATTTGCATTTCTCTAATGATTAGTGATGTTGAGCATCCTTTCATGTGTTTGTTGGCAATCTCTATATCTTCTTTGGAGAAATGTCTATTTAGGTCTTCTGCCCATTTTTGGATTGGGTTGTTTTTCTTCTTGATATTGAGCTGCATGAGCTGCTTGTATATTTTGGAGATTAATCCTTTGTCAGTTGCTTTGTTTACAAATATTTTCTCCATATCTGAGGGTTGTCTTTTCGTCTTGTTTATGGGTTCATTTGCCGTGCAAAAGCTTTTAAGTTTCATTAGGTCCCATTTGTTTATTTTTGTTTTTATTTCCATTTCTCTAGGAGGTGGGTCAAAAAGGACCTTGTTGTGATTTATGTCATAGAGTGTTCTGCCTATGTTTTCCTCGAAGAGTTTTATAGTGTCTGCCCTTACATTTAGGTCTTTAATCCATTTTGAGTTTATTTTTGTGTATGGTGTTAAGGAGTGTTCTAATTTCATTCTTTTACATGTAGCAGTCCAGTCTTCCCAGCACCATTTATTGAAGAGACTGTCTTTTCTCCATTGTATATTCTTGCCTCCTTTATCAAAGATAAGGTGACCATATGTGCGTGGGTTTATCTCTGGTCCTCTATCCTGTTCCATTGATCTATATTTCTGTTTTTGTGCCAGTACCATACTCTCTTGATTACTATAGCTTTGTAGTATAGTCTTATGTCCAGGAGCCTGATTCCTCCAGCTCCATTTTTCTTTCTCAAGATTGCTTTGGCTGGGCTTCCCTGGTGGCACAGTGGTTAAGAATCTGCCTGCCAATGCAAGGGATACAGGTTCGAGCCCTGGCCCGGGAAGATCCCACATGCTGTGGAGCAACTAAGCCCGTGCACCACAGGCTGAGCTCTAGAGCCTGCAAGCCACAACTACTGAGCCCACATGCCACAACTACTGAAGCCTGCACACTTAGAGTCTGTGCTCTGCAACAAGCCACGACAATGAGAAGCCCGTGCACTGCCACAAAGAGTAGCCCCTGCTCACCACAACTAGAGAAAGCCTGCGCACAGTAACAAAGACACAACACAGCCAAATATACATAAATAAATAAATAAATAAATAAATTTACTAAAAAAAAAAAAAATGCTTTGGCTATTCAGGGTCTTTTGTGTTTCCATACAAATTGTGAATTTTGTTCCAGTTCTGTGAAAAATGCCATTGGTAGTTTCATAGGGATTGCACTGAATCTGTAGACTGCTTTGGGTAGTATAGTCATTTCCACAATGTTGATTCTTCCAATCCAAAAAAGTGGTATCTCTTTCCATCTGTTTGTATCATCTTTAATTTCTTTCATCAGTGTCTTATAGTTTTCTGCATACAGGTCTTTTGTCTCCCTAGGTAGGTTTATTCCTAGGTATTTTATTCTTTTTGTTGCAATGGTAAATGGGAGTGTTTCCTTAATTTCTCTTTCACATTTTTCATCATTAGTGTATAGGAATGGAAGAGACTTCTGTGCATTAATTTTGTATCCTGCTACTTTACCAAATTCATTGATCAGCTCTAGTAGTTTTCTGGTAGCATCTTTAGGATTCTCCATATATAGTTATCATGTCATCTCCAGAGTGACAGTTTTACTTCTTCTTTTCTGATTTGGATTCCTTTTATTTCTTTTTCTTTTCTGATTGTCGTGGCTAAAACTTCCCAAACTATGTTGAATAATAGCAGTGAGAGTGGGCAACCTTGTCTTGTTCCTGATCTTACAGGAAATGGTTTCAGTTTTTTACCATTGAGAACGATGTTGGCTGTAGGTTTGTCATATACGTCCTTTATTATGTTGAGGTAGGTGACCTGATAGGATTAAATGAATTACCCTTACTCTGGCTGCTCTGCTAAGACCATACTGCAGTGGACAAGGGTAGAAGCAAGGAAATAAGGTAGGAGGCTTTACAATAATCCAGGTGAGAAAGAGTGACAGATTGTAAGTAGAACTGAGAAATAGTTAAATTCTGAAAGTACTTTGTAATATAAGCATTTAATTCTATATATTTCCCTCTAAGCACTGCTTTAGCTGTATCCCATAAATTGATGTGCTGTGTATTGTTTTCATTGAATTCAAAACGATTGCTAATTTCCTCTGTGATTTCCTCTTTTGACCCATGGGTTATTTAGAAATAATTAGTTTTATTTTCTAATATTTAGGAACTTTCTAGATATCCTTCTGTTCATGATTTCTAGTTTAATTCTGTTAAAGTCCCAAACATATTTTATACAATTTCAGTTCAGTTAAATGTATTAAGGTTGTATGACCCAGAAGATGATCTATCTTGGAGATAGACTCATCCACCAGAGGGCAGACAGCAGATGCAATAAGAACTACAGTTCTACAGCCTGTGGAATGAAAACCACGTTCACAGAAAGACAGACAAAATGAAAAGGCAGAGGACTTTGTACCAGATGAAGGAACAAGATAAAACCCCAGAAAAACAACTAAATGAAGTGGAGACAGGCAACCTTCCAGAAAAAGGCAACCTTCCAGAAAAAGATTCAGAATAATGATAGTGAAGATGATCCAGGACATTGGAAAAAGAATGGAGGCAAAGATCTAGAAGATGTAAGAACTGTTTAACAAAGAACTAGAAGAATTAAAGAACAAACAAACAGAGATGAACAATACAGTAAGTGAAATGAAAACAACACTAGAAGGAATCAATAGCAGAATAACTGAGGCAGAAGAACGGATAAGTGACCTGGAAGACAGAATGGTGGAATTCACTGCCGCAGAACAGAATAAAGAAAAAAGAAAGAAAAGAAATGAAGACAGCCTAAGAGACCTCTGGGGCAACACTGAAAGCAACAACATACGCATTATAGGGGTCCCAGAAGGAGAAGAGAGAGAGAAAGGACCAGAGAAAATATTTGAAGAGATTATAGTCAAAAACTTCCCTAACATGGGAAAGGAAATAGCCACCCAAGTCCAGGAAGAGTAGAGAGTCTCAGGAAGGATAAACCAAAGGAGAAACACGCCGAGACACATAGTAATCAAATTTACAAAAATTAAAGACAAAGAAAAATTATTAAAAGCAACAAGGGAAACATGACAAATAACATACAAGGGAATTCCCACAAGGTTAACAGCTGATCTCTCAGCAGAAACTCTACAAGACAGAAGGGAGAGGCATGACATATTTAAAGTGATGAAAGGGAAGACCCTACAACAAGGATTACTCTATCTGGCAACGATCTGATTCAGATTTGATGGAGAAATCAAAAGCTTTTCAGACAAGCAAAAGCTAAGAGAATTCAGCACCACCAAACCAGCTCTACAACAAATGCGAAAGGAACTTCCCTAAGTGGGAAAGAAGAGAAGAAAAGGACCTACAAAAACAAACCTAAAACAAGTAAGAAAATGGTAATAGGAATGTACATATTGATAATTACCTTAAACGTGAATGGATTAAATGCTCCAACCAAAAGACACAGGCTTCCTGTATGGATACAAAAACAAGACCCATATATATGCTGTCTACAAGAGACCCACTTCAGACCTAGGGACACATACAGACTGAAAGTGAGGGGATGGAAAAAGATGATCCATGCAAATGGAAATCAAAAGAAAGCTGGAGTAGCAATACTCATATCAGATAAAATAGACTTTAAAATAAAGAATGTTACAAGAGACAAGGAAGGACACTACATAATGATCAAGGGATCAATCCAAGAAGAAGATATAACAATTATAAATATATATGCACCCAACATAGGAACACCTCAATACATAAGGCAACTGCTAACAGCTCTAAAAGAGGAAATCGACAGTAACACAACTATAGTGAGGGACTTTAACACCTCACTTACACCAATGGACAGATAACCCAAAATGAAAATTAATAAGGAAACACAAGCTTTAAATGACACAATACACCAGATAGATTTAATTGATATTTATAGGACATTCCATCCCAAAACAGCAGATTACACTTTCTTCCCAAGTGTGCACGGAACATTCTCCAGGATAGATCACATCTTGGGTCAAAAATCAAGCCTTGGTAAACTTAACAAAATTGAAATCATATCAAGCATCTTTTCTGACCACAACGCTATGAGATTAGAAACGAGTTACAGGGAAAAAAACGTAAAAAACACAAACACATGGAGGCTATACAGTACGTTACTAAATAACCAAGAGATCACTGAAGAAATCAAAGAGGAAATCAAAAAATACCTAGAGACAAATGACAATGAAAACACGACGATCCAAAACCTATGGGATGCAGTAAAAGCAGTTCTAAGAGGCAAGTCTATAGAAATACAAGCCAACCTCAAGAAAAAAAAAAACATCTCAAATAAACAATCTAACCTTCCAACTAAAGGAACTAGAGAAAGAAGAACAAACAAAACCCAAAGTTAGCAGAAGGAAAGAATCCATGAAGATCAGAGCAGAAATAAATGAAATAGAAACAAAGAAACAATAGCAAAGATCAATAAAACTAAAAGCTGGTTCTTTGAGAAGATAAACAAAATTGATAGACCATTAGCCAGACTCATCAAGAAAAAGAGAAGGAATCAAATCAATAAAATTAGAAATGTAAAAGAAGTTACAACAGACACCACAGAAATACAAAGCATGCTAAGAGACTACTACTAGTAACTCTATGCCAATAAAATGGACAACCTGGAAGAAATGGACATATCCTTAGAAAGGTATAACCTTCCAAGAATGAACCAGGAAGAAATAGAAAATATGAACAGACCAATCACAGGTAATGAAATTGAAACTGTGATTAAAAACCTTCCAACAAACGAAAGTCCAGAACCAGATGGCTTCACAGGTGAATTCTATCAAACATTTAGAGAAGAGCTAACACCCATCCTTCTCAAACTCTTCCAAAAATTTGCAGAGGAAGGAACACTCCCAAACTCATTCTATGAGGCCACCATCACCCTGATACCAAAACCAGACAAAGATACTTCAAAAAAAGAAAATTACAGACCAATATCACTCATGAATATAGATGCAAAAATCCTCAACAAAATACTAGCAAACAGAATCCAACAACACATTAAAAGGATCATACACCATGATCAAGTGGGATTTATCCCAGGGATGCAAGGATTCTTCAGTATAGTCAAATCAATCAATGTGATAAACCTTATTAACAAATTAAAGAATAAAAACCATATGATCATCTCAATAGATGCAGAAAAATCTTGACAAAATTCAACACCCATTTATGATAAAAACTCACCAGAAAGTGGGCATAGAGGGAACCTACCTCAACATAATCAAGGCCATATATGACAAACCCACAGCAAACATCATTCTCAATGGTGAAAAACTGAAAGGATTTCCTCTACGATCAGGAGGAAGACAAGGATGTCCACTCTCACCACTATTATTCAACATAGTTTTGGAAGTCCTAGCCATGGCAATTAGAGGAGAAACAGAAATAAAAGGAATACAGATTGGAATAGAAGAAGTAAAACTGTCAGTTTGCAGATGACATGATACTGTACATAGAGAATCCTAAAGGTGCCACCAGAAAAGTACTAGAGCTAATCATTGAATTTGGTAAAGTAGCAGGATACAAAATTAACGCACAGAAATCTCTTGCATTCCTAAACAGTAATGATGAAAAATGTGAAAGAGAAATTAAGGAAACACTCCCATTTACCACCGCAACAAAAAGAATAAAATACCTAGGAATAAATCTACCTAGGGAGACAAAAGACCTGTATGCAGAAAAGTATAAGACACTGACGAAAGAAATTAAAGATGATACAAACAATGGAGAGATATACCATGTTCTTGGATTGGAAGAATCAACATTGTGAAAATGATTATACTACACAAAGCAATCTACAGGTTCAATGCAATCCCTATCAAATTACCAATGGCATTTTTTACAGAACTAGAACAAAAATATCTTAAAATTTGTATGGAGACACAAAAGACCCCGAATAGCCGAACAGTCTTGAGGGAAAAAAACGGAGCTGGAGGAATCAGACTCCCTGACTTCAGACTATACTACAAAGCTACAGTCATCAAGACAGTATGGTACTGGCACAAAAACAGAAATATAGATCAATGGAACAGGATAGAAAGCCCAGAGATAAACCCACGCACCTATGGTCAACTAATCTATGACAAAGGAGGCAAGGATATACAATGGAGAAAAGACAGTCTCTTCAATAAGTGGTGCTGGGAAAACTGGACAGCTACATGTAAATAAAATTAGAACACTCCCTAACACCATACCCAAAAATAAACTCAAAATGGATTAGAGACCTAAATGTAAGACTGGACAGTATAAAACTCTTAGAGGAAAACATAGGAAGAACACTCTTTGACAGAAATCACAGCAAGATCTTTTTTGATCCACCTCCTAGAGTAACGGAAATAAAACCAAAAATAAACAAATGGGACCTAATGAAACTTAAAAGCTTTTGCAAAGCAAAGGAAACTACAAACAAGATGGAAAGACAACCCTCAGAATGGGAGAAAATATTTGCAAACAAATCAACGCACAAAGGAGTAATCTCTAAAATATATAAACAGCTCATGCAGCTCAATATTAAAAGAAAAAACAACCCAATCCAAAAATGGGCAGAAGACCTAAATAGACATTTCTCCAAAGAAGACATACAGATGGCCAAGAAGCACATGAAAAGCTGCTCAACATCACTAATTATTAGAGAAATGAAAATCAAAACTATAATGAGGTACCACCTCACAGTAGTTAGAATGGGCACCATCAGAAAACCTACAAACAAGAAATGCTGGAGAGGGTGTGGAGAAAAAGGAACCCTCTTGCACTGTTATTGGGAATGTAAATTGATACAGCCACTGTGGAGAACAGTATGGAAGTTCCTTAAAAAACTAAAAATAGAATTAGCATATGACCCAGCAATCCCACTACTGGGCATATACCCAGAGAAAACCATAATTCAAAAAGAGTCATGTACCACAATGTTCACTGCAGCACTATTTACAATAGCCAGGTCATGGAAGCAACCTAAATGTCCATCGACAGACGAATGGATAAGGAAGATGTGGTACATATATACAATGGAATATTAGCCATAAAAAGGAACGAAATTGGGTCATTTGTAGAGAGAGACGTGGATGAATCTAGAGACCGTCATACAGAGTGAAGTAAGTCAGAAAGAGAAAAACAAATATCGTATATTAACTCATATATGTGGAACCTAGAAAAATGGTACAGGTGAACCGGTTTGCAGGGTAGAAATTGAGACACTGATATAGAGAACAAACGTATGGACACCAAGGGGGGAAAGCAGCTGGGGTGGGGGTGGGGGTGTGGTGTGATGAATTGGGAGATTGGCATTGACGTGGATACACTAACATGTATAAAATGGATAACTAATAAGAAACTGCTGTATAAAAAAATAAATAAAATAAAATGCAAAAATTCAAAAAACCGAAAAAACAGTGGTAAAAAAGATGGTCTATCTTAGTGAATGTTCCTTTTGAACTGAAAAACAATGTCTATTCTACAGTTGTTGGGTGGAGTGTCCTATAATTACTAATTAAGTCAAGTTGTCAATAATGTTTAGGTCTTTTATATCCTGAACATACTTTCTATTTGCCCTATCAATTGCTGAGAGAGGAGTGTTGATCTCCAACCATAATTGTGATTTTTTTCCTTTCTTTCTATCAATTTTTACTTCATGTAGTTTGAAGGTCTGTTGCTAGATACATACACATGTAGGATTATAATGCTTTCCTGGAGAATTGACCCTTTTATCATTATGTAATGCTCCTCTTTATCTCTGGTAATATTTATTATTCTAAAGTCTACTTTGTCAGTTATAAACATAGCTACTCAGCTTTCTTTTGATTAATATTTTCATAGCATATATTTTCCCATCTCTTTACTTTTAACTTATCTGTGTTCTATATTTAAAATGGGTTTCTTGGAGACAGCGTATAGTTGAGTCTTGCTTTCTTAGCCAATCTGGTAATTCTGGGCTTTTAGATGGTGTGTTTATTTCATTTACATTTAATATAATTATTCCATGGTTAGATCAAACTCTTTCTTGCTAGCTGTTTTCTAATGTTTTATCCGTTCTTTGTTTCTTTTTTTCTGCCTTCTTTTGAATTCAGAGTGTTGTTTTTATTCTAGTTTATTTCTACTATGGGCTTTTACCTTTTTATAAAAAAGTCTGTCGTTGCTATATGTTTTAAAATATATGTTTAATTAATCACGTAATCACGATCTAGCTTAAAACCATATTACATCACTTCAAATGTAGTGTAAGGACCTTAAAATAGTATATGCCCAATATTTAAAAAAGAATATATACAATGTATATGTATAACTTAATCACTTTGCTGTACAGCAGAAATTAACACAACATTGTAAATCAACTATACTTCAATAAAAGTACTGAAAAAAATAGTATATGCCCAATTGCTCCCTCGCATCTGCTTTTGTCAGACTTATGTTTACATTTGCAATAAATATATAATACATTACTACTGTTTTTGCTTTAGATAGTTATCTCTTGAAGGAACTAAAATAAGAAAAATTAATTTTATATTACCTTGTTTTACTCCATTTCCCATACTCTTCATTTCTTGATGTAGATCCAGGTTTATGGTTGGTCTCATATTCCTTTTTGCCTGAGGAACTTCCTGAATTCTGACTATATTTTGAAGGTAGAGCCAATGAGGTTTCCAGACGTATTGGATATAGCCTTTGAGAGAAAGCAAAGTCAAGTATGACCTCAATGCTGATAAATCAAAATAACAGCACCAAATAATTTTTCAAAAATGCATTTAGGGGGACGTCCCTGGTGGTCCAGTGGGTAAGACTCCAAGCTCCCATTGCAGGGGTCCCGGGTTTGAACCCTGGTCGGGGAACTAGATCTCACATGCATGCCACAAGCTAAGAAGCCCACGTGCCACAACTAAGACATGGCGCAGCCTAGTATTTTTTAAAAATTAAAAAAAAACTTTAAAAAATGCATTTAGGAAGGGATACTAGTGTGAAAACAAATTCAACTCTAAAAGAATACAACTTGATACACCTAATGTATTTTATAATCTGATATCTGCCATGGATTTTTCTGCCTCTCAAAGTTCCAGTTTCAAAGACCTGTAGAAGCTCTGGTGAGGGGGAACCACAGATCCTGTCTGTGTGACTCCTGTATATATATATATGCCTACTTTCTTTCCTCCTTGTCAACCTGGATGCAAAACTCAATCCCTTCACCAGTTTCAACAAGAAATCTACTCCTCCCACATTTACCAGGTTTCCTCATCTTTCTTTCACTTTCTCATGTGGTCTTTGTTCCCTCTCTATGAAATTGCTTCCTGTGAATTTTGAATTCCTCTTATTTTGTGTAGAATATAAAGATCTCCTACACTCAGCATTATATACACGAAACTGCTCAGGGAGGTTATCAGAATAAAGGAGGCTTCAGGAGCTGCCTTTCTTAGAAATTTAGGTATATAAAAATAAATACACCATATTGTTCTAGGTAAAGTTCACCTGGAATGTGCATGCAGGAGGTTTATCAGAAGTGCTCTTGAAAACAGAAGTGCTCTTTGAAGGAGCAAGGGAAGCTAGATTGAGTAACGGTAGAATTTGAAATGAGATACAGTTGAAACAGTAGTCTCAGTGAATGCCACAGAGATCCCTCAAGAATGAGATGATCCTACAAAGATGTCCCACATTAAGGAATGTACCCCACAACAATCAATCATCAGATATGGCTGCCCCCAGGAACTAGAGCTGAGACTTGAGCATGGCAGTTTCCTTCAGCTGAGGGCAATTCCCAGAGTTGGATGCAACTGTATGTAATCAGTAGTCAAAACTCCCAGCATCTGGGACCATGAAGCCTTAATCAGGAAGGGGAATCTAGGAGGTCTCCAAATGCATCCACTACAATCCATCCCATGCCATTTAGTTCCACTTGCTTTGCACAGTATATTCCCTCCACAAGGAAACAACTCCTCCAGGATTATAATTCTCCTCCTTTCCTCGGAAAGCTTTTAGAGGAAGTTTAGTGGGACAAACTAGTGTTGGCCTCCTTCTCCCTTTCTCCTTCCTCCCCCACCCTCAGCGGCCCTCACCCCTCCAACTATTATCTAGGCTGCACCTGATATTTATAGTCTCCCTCATCTATTAACCTCATCTACTAGAGTTCACCCACCCTTGACAATCAATGGGTAGTTAGCTGGTCTCCAGCACTTACTTGGTGGATGACCTGGGCCCCTTTCCCTGAGGGGGTCTGGGCCCATAGTTGCTGTGCCCTTTTCAGGTTGTGGCTTCTGCACATGTCCATTTACCATTAAAACTGGTTAGAGCAGTACCAGGAACCCCCTTCCCTTCACCCTCTTCTCTAAGCAGATCACTTGTGTGCCAAGTGTATTATATTTAATGTGCCATTAAAAACCTACAGGATGTAGAGTTGTGGGGATGGGAAGAACAAGTTCCCCAAATGGGTCATTGGAAGTGATAATAAGCATAGTCCCTTCTCCTTGCAACCCTTAGTTCCCAGATCCACGTATTTTCCCTTGGGGAATACAGCAGCACATAATGGTTGATGATTTAGGGTGTGCTCTTGATTCCGTAGGATGAAGGTATATACCACATTCTTGCACAGTATAATTTCCAACTTTCCACCTTAGGCGTACACCTTCAAAAAGCCATTCCATCACTATCAGGCCAGCAGAATCAGGGTGGTAAAATGTGATAGGACCAGTGAATCTCATGGTCAGATGCCTACTGTCACACCTCATTTGACGTAAAGTGCATTGCTTGGGCCAATGAAATTTATGTAGGATCACATATTGGTAGATCAAACATTTTGTTTGCTCATGGATAATGGTGCAGCCTATGAGTCTAATGAGCAGGAAAGGCAATCATATAGAGAATACCACTCAAACTAAATTTCCGCCTCTCGAGATTTCACAGACACAGTGTCATCAACTTTGTCTAGTTGGTCCCCTCAAGGTACGGTGCCATATTAGAGGGCAGCATTAGTCTTGCTGCTGGTAGGTCAGATGATCGGCAGCAGCAGTATTAGGTCTGCTCTGGTGAGTCCACGTTGTTGGGCTCATGCCCAGCCTCCATCCTTGTCTCCATAGTTTCTCCTGTATAAACCCTTTGTGCAACACTGGAGTGACTTTCATCAAAGACTGGCTAAGTTATTCTACATGGTTATTTAGTGCCCCTTCAACAGATTCTCTCTGGTGGGCATTTTGATGTGAATCAAAGATATCCACACTTTATGCCCATGTTTATATGTCAATTCACATACCTCTTCTCAAAAACTCTCACTCTTCTTTCTCCTTCCAAGCCCCTGAACAATTAACCAAACCGTTTGTCACTGCTAATGAGTCCATGCATAATTTTATATCAACCTGCTTCTCTTCTGACACAAAATAATCATGCACACACCCAAACCTCCGCCAATGGTGAGAGACTGTCCCTCACTGCTGTCTTTCAAGGCTACCCTGAGTGAGGCTTTTGGGCGAAAGTCCAAATTGTGTATCAGTTGTCTACTGTTGTGTAACAAACTACCCCAAAACCAAGTGGTTTAAAACAACAGTTTATTATTTCTTAAAGTGAGATGACAAACACGGCCAAGGATGGAGACAAGTGAGTCATAAAATGAGGACGTCTAGTACAGTGATCGTGATACCACCATCAACAAACAATGGCATGACGGGGGATAGAGACTGAGCTAGACAATAAAGTTTTAAGTAAACATAGGAGATAAAGAAGAAATCTTTATGCTTCCTACTAAACAAAACCAGAATTCCTTACCTTTGTCTTCAGGCCTCTCCTCACTTTAGACTCTCTTTTCCTGTTAAATATTCTCCTCCGGTGCCAATTTTAAAAGACCCTATCAGAAACCATTGTGAGGAAACGGCCTTCTACCTACTGCCTTCATGTTATCCCTTCATCCTGGAGTTTCCCTCCTACTCCATCACACTCCAACCCTTTGTGAAATACTTAATTACTTTTTCTGATCCAACTCAAATTCTTTTTCCGAAGTAAGCCACGACATATGTAAACAAACAAATGGAGCCTCCATGAAGAAACTCCTGTCAAGAATAAACCTTCCCTCCCCTGAATCCACTGAAATCCTTAAAAGCAGCGTCTAACCCTTACTGACCTTTATTCTGCTGCACAAAGCACGTACAGGTGTTTACGGTTTAATGATTGAATGACTCAGCACCTTCATGCATAGGCCGTACAGCCTTGTATGATACTTTGGAGTCATTTATCATTTCTGTAAGTTAAAATCCCTTTGAAGTCAGAAACCAGGTCATAATTTTGATTTTCCTAGCATGTAGCAAAGTGTCGTGACACTTTGTATCAAAATGTTTAAGTTAATTTGTTATGGGAATTACTGCTAATCAAGGACACGTGAAAAGGGAAGGTGCTCTGTTATAAGAACAGCGTCAGTGGATTCCATGAATCCACTTTTGAAGGTGGAATGGCCCTTTAGAGATGTCTTGAGAATCAAGGTAAGGGGGACGAATCTTTGTATTCTGTATGACCCAGGCATTGAGTGTGTGCTGCATCCCAGGAAGAGGGCATAACTTTGAGTGAAGCCGCTTCCTTGAGCCAGGGGCAATTCCTGAAGAAGAACACAGCTGTGAGCTGTCAGCATCCAAAATTCCAGTCAACTTGGAGAGAACTTGGTTCTAGAAGGGGATGTGGGTGTGCACAACAGCATCAAATACAGCATCCTGAGGGGGAAATGGAGCCTCTCGCTCACCTTCTGTACAAATCCTCTTCTGAGGCATGCGTGAAAAAACAGGACTGAATTTACTTTTGGCACCTAAGCCTCAAACTCCTCTGTGAGCCCAAACAACTCTTTTTTTTTTCCTTTGAGGATTTGAATTGGCACCTGAGCGACTTATTTCTGACTCTGCCCTGTCACTTGGATACTGGGAAGGTTTTTCACACTCACCTACACAGTGCTAGTCACTTGTGCCAATACCGCTGCTGCCCCAGCCTAATCAGGCAGGGTCTTCCTGCATCAGCAGCCATCTCTGTGGCATATTGCTTTCTGGGTGTTATACAGTTGTCCCTAGCCTGAAGATCACAGCTTTAGAGAATATGGGCCTGAAAAAAAAATTCCCACCAGCGTCCTCTATCATCTTTTCCACTCTCAGAATCAAGGCTGACTTTTGGGTTAATGACTTCTACATAAAAGGAAGGAGCATCAGCTTCTGTTGTCTTCAGCCCTATACATGCATGATCTCTGCCTCCTACAAGAAGAGGAGCCAGAGTATCTATTGGGCAATTTTGCTTGCAGGGATTAGCTGTCTCCTTGGTTCCTCCTTGTTTTCTGCTCTTAGTTTCTGGATGGCTAAGGAAAGTCTCCCATAGCAAGTGTTGTTTGCTTAGAAATACCCATCTTTTCTATAACAACATTTTAAAAGGGGGGGGGGAGGAAGATACTTCCACCTGCCAACCTATGCATTAAAAATGTACCATATAAATGAGTAGCTCCTAAGTTAAAGGTGGATGGTCCCAGCTGTTCTCTCTGAGATCAGACTTCATACACTAAGTTAATGGACACAGTCTCTCACCAGGTTTTCTGAGTTTTAGACCCGAGCTGGAAGTTGGAAACAACTTCCTGGGACCTTACTTACAGGGAAGTTGATTTTACTGGGAAGGCTGTTAAACCAGCATCCTCGGCTGCAACTCCCCAAGTCTCTACTAAGGTCTCCAGTTCAAGTCTGCCATTTGGTTGGGTTCCATCAAGACAGCATCTGTCACCTTTCTCTCTCCTCTTCTTGAATAAATCTTTACTAACAAGGCGAATTTAGATCTCCCATTCTAAAGCTTCTCCAATAATGCCTTACTGTACGTCGCTCTTGTAATAACATGCTTTGACTGAATCTGATTTTCCAAACTGTTCAATAGCACCTTGTCATATGGCTCATTGCAAAAGACTCTCTAGCATTAACACATTTCCAGAGAACTTTTCTCCTTCCTGTTGGTGCATGGTAGGGGAGCAGATGTACCAGTCTCTGCAACTTTCAACATTATCAAGTACACCTGTCAATGCTGTCAAGTATTTCGTCACAGAGGTGAAGCTCTGGCAGGACTGAGAACACGTGTACCTCCTAATGCCAAGCCTGTAAATTTTCTTTTAATCTCCCTCACATCTCTGCCTCTGAAACCTGCCACTATTGCAACACAGCATGCTCTCTTCAAACTCACAATCCCGCTGTCTGTTCCCTAAAATTGGACTGCTTGAGAATGCAAGCTAGTGTATGGTTAACAAATTAGCAGCCTCTGCTGGGGATTCCAAAGCTTGCTGACAAATGATTCAACGGTAGATGTCCTACATCTGGGGGACTCTGTCTCAACAAATGGAGGTTGGTAGGGGACTTTGGTCAGGCAAACTCACAATGGCCATGTACACACTTCCTCTTCCAAATGGAATGTTATATTTTAGAGTCTGTTGAGGTAAACTTCAAAGAAAAAATCCTCATTTGAAACTTGGGTTGGTTTTGGCTTATGTAATGGTATGATAACTTGCTTTTTGCTTAAAATATTCAATCTTGTACAGTGTATCCCTATACAAAAACTGAAAATTTGACCTAAGAGCAGATCTCTACTTTGGGTTCCCTATGAGACTGTTTAAAATTCTCAGAAGGGCTGTTGCTCAACTGAAAATAGAGATGCCGTGAGGCACATCCTAAAAATCCATAGAAGGCTTTTGAAAGGGTCTCTGAGAAATCACCTTAAATCTTTCTATGTCTTAAGAAAGGATTTTACAGTTATACATTTTGCTTCATATTTACCCTAAGACCATGTTTCCTGACAGCACCCTGGATTTACTCTTTGCCCTGAGGCTCTTCTTTACTTTTGAGAGTCTTCTTCTGGGAGAGACTAGGGATGAGAATTGGTTTTATTTTTAAACCTAGCAAAGCAAGGGCCATTTGTACTTGTTCTACATTCTGCTTGAAAATGGAATAATTTCTATTTTAACTCGTATCTCTTTATCTTCATTTTATGATAGTAGCTAGAAAACCTTAATTGTCACTTTCAACATTTAGCCTAGAAATATCCTTATCCAGATCAATTAGTTCACTAGGTGCAGTTCTATATTCTGCAGTGATAGTTTTCATAAACTTCCCACCACTACATATCCAAGGTCTTCTATCTTCCAGCCCCCAATAACATTTCACTCACTCTCCTTCAAGCCTTCATTGACAGTCACTTTGATGCTCACTGGTCCTGGTAACACCCTACTTCCAGGTAACAAAATCTGTTACTTTTGCTACATAGCAAATCCACCTAAAACCTACTTATATAAAACATGCATTTCATTTTGCTCATGATTTTGTCTGACAGGAATTTTAGGAAGGGTTCAGCTGGGCAAATCCTGCCTGCAGTCTTTCATGCAGCTGTTGTCAAATGTTGGCCAGGGCTACAGTCATCTGAAGGCTCAGCTGGGCTGGATGTCCACGAAGGCTCCGTCTCACGGCTGGCAGTCGACACTAGCTGTCAACTGGGAGCTGAGCTCTGCTGTCCACTGAAGCACATACAGGTGGCCCCTACATCTGGCTTAGTTTCCTCACATCTTGGAAGCTTTGGGTAGTTGGAATTCTAACACAGCAACTCAGGGCTTCAAGTGTGAGTGTTCACTGAGGTTGGATGAGTCTCTGTAAATGCACTTTTTACATATCATACGAAGTTACAAACTGGAAAAAGGCCTTAAAAGCCTTCATTATTGTCCCTTAACACCCCTACCTAACAAGTTACCATATTTACAAGTAGAAATATCTTCTGAGAAATGTCAGGCATCTTGTTTGAATCCTCTGAAACAAAACAATTTCTGTGATGCGTGTAGAGTTATGCCAAGAAGTCCATCTGCCAGCCAGAATTTCATCCTTTAAATACCTTGTTATGGCAGCACAAAAGAACACAATGAGCTTTGTTTAGAGTGTCAGTCTTCCATCTCTGGGCTAAAAGGATTAGGTCTAAATTGCACATCATTACATAAGACCACATGAAAATGTTTGCTTCTTTTGTCCTTAAAAGTACTTCATGGTGTTTTATAAAAAGCCAAAAAAAATGTTAATTGAACTAAAGAAATCTATTCAGAAGGTCATAAGCAGTAGATTTGCCAGGCATTCTAATTTATGTTATTATTTGTTTAACACACAAAAGTCAGGGGAATTTTCAAATATAATCATTTGCTGGATATGGCAGGGGGTTGAGGAGAGCTCATATAGCGTGATGATTCAAAGTAAGCATTTTGGAGTCAGATCTGGTTTTAGCCTCTCTGGTTAAAAAGTATGACTAGAAAATTTACTTAACCTCTCTGTGGCTCATTTCCCTCACTTGTAACATGGAGATAAAAGTATTCACCTTCTAAGGTTGTTTTAAGGGTTAAATTAAATAACACATGTAATTTACTTACCAGGGCTTGGCACACAGTAGATATATAGTTAACAAGTCAGATAAGAGTGAGCATACACTTTCAATAGGTCGTGTGTGTGTGTTTGTGTGTGTGTGTGTGTGTGTGTATGAAAGAGAGAGAGGGAGAAGGGAGAAGTGGAGAAGGAGAGGGAGGCAGGAAGGCAGAGAAAGAGAATGAGGGAAATTGAGGGAGAGGGAGGGAGAATATTTTGGGAAGGGCATATAGATAACATTGTTGGAAATGCAGTATACATGTGATGGTTATTTGTTAATGCTAATTTACTTGTTGAAGAGATTTTGAATTTTGAAGATGTTGGAATGGAAAAGGAATGGAATGTCAGGAAGTATTTGGAGATTATCTGACTTTGAGAGAGTCACTTGTCTCCTGTACACAGGACAAAGCAGGAAGTTGGAAACATTTCTCACCTCCTCCTCCCCCTTCTGTTCTCATGTCAGTTCTAATTTTGTACCCAGCCCCTCTCCCAGCACTTCTATGCACCTGCAGTCAGAGGTTGTCCTTTGAACAAGACTCAGCTGTCCACTAGGTGAAACAGTTGGAAAGCCACTAGGCCATTACAATGTCACTGCAAATAACTTAGAGGTATTTTCATATTATTATGGGAGAAAAGCCCAGTCTAATATACAAACAAAAGCGAACTTTCCTAAGGAACAAGAGTTGCAGAAGGAGTGAAAGAAAGATTTTGAGGTAGGCAAGGCCTTGCCTCGCTTTTCAGATGAACTGGTGAGGTCATTCCTGTTTTAATCTGTTGAGTTAGGCCATTTGGAAGAAATGCACTCTGCAATATAATGCGGTAATCTTGCCATTATTAATTAGAATAATAAGTTCCATTGCTTAAGGCTTATTTCTATAGTGGTTTTGCTCAAAAAGTAATATTCAGGTTAGCCATGTAAGTAAAAAAAAGTAGGGTATCAGTGGCCAGTTTCCAGGTTTTTCAAAAAAAATAGAATTTTTATTTTACATTAATACAGGTCTGTTCAAAAGCAATTCTGTTAACACCCTTCAAATAACCTTTTAAAATATTACTTATGAATCTATGCACCTTGATAAAATGTTTCCTGTTTTTCATTTCCCCAAGGCTAAAGTGACACAATTATTAGCTTTTGATAGGGTTAAACAATAACTACCCATGCTTACCTCTGTGAAAGAATGGAAAATAAATATACCTTGAAGCGTTGTAATGGTTGAAAAGATTCCCATACTTCAGTTCCTTCTTATGTTTCTTTTTCCTAGAACAGCACAGGGAGATTTAAATGAATCTTTTAAATAATTTTCTCCTCTACTTCTCATGCTGAGTAAAGTCCTTTCTGTCTCTAAATGTTAACAATATCATCCTTTTTAATGGGGACCCTCTTTAATCCTGTGTAGTAGTAGTTATAGTGTACCAGGAACATTCTATCAATAGATGCTGGGGATATACCAGTAAACAAAACAGATAAAAATTCCTGCCATTATAGAGTCTATGGTCTAGTGGGGCAGGGGGGGGGTTGGGGAGACAGAAAATGAACACTATAAGTATTGAATGTGGTAATAAATGATAGAAAATTAAGGCAGGAAGGGAATAGGGAGTGTCAGTGGGGTTGGGCAGGGGTTGTGGTTTCAGATAGGGTGGTCAGAGAAGGGTTCTTGAGAAGATGACATTTAAGGAAAGATGTGAAGGAAGTAGAGGAGATGCTGTGTTTTAAAGAATAGTTGGCAGGCCAAGTAGAGTCAGTTAAGGGGAGAACAGTACGAAATGAGAGGTAAGAGGGGCCCAGTCTGGTAGTCTATTGTAAGGACTTTGACTTTTATTACATTAAATGTCGTTACAAGTAGGAAATGGGAAGCCATTACAGGTATGTCTACATCTTCTGCCTCTCAAGATTCATTCTTCACCCTGCTCTATCCTATTCTCTGGCTCAGGGAAGCTGAGTTGTATTTTCCTATTTTTCCTCAGGACCAATCACATTTCTCCCTTTCGGTTACCTTCCTCCTCTTTCAATTATCCAAGTGTTCCCTCTGTCAGAGAAGCAGAGACCCAACTACCTGTATTTCTCAACAGCAGCCCTAAGCCCACTGTTGCCAGTGACGGGAGCCTACCTAAAATACATATCTCTTGGCTTCCCTCAAGACGTTCAATCAGTATCTCTGGGATTGGGGTCCAAGAATCTGCATGTTTAACAAGTTTTCCAGGTCAGTTCTTTCTTACTGGAGGCTTAAAAACTAGAATCCTGGATTATGGAAACCTTACCCTTCTGATGGGAATTTGGGCAGTTCCTTATACTGTCCTCAATTTTTTTCTTAGCTCCAAAAATGAGAACTCAGAAATACTCAGTTTGACTGACTGTACTCTGCTAAACTTTTATTTCTATTTTTAGTCAATGCTTATAAAATACTTTATTTTGTAAAATATTTCATCATTACTGTCCATAAAAATTATTTTGCAGAGTCCTCATCAACCTGTGTCATATGAGATTTAGTGTCTTGCTTGCAAATTTATAAGCTGTAGAAGGATTACCTGTGACTTCTATATTTTTGTGTAAGAGCATTGATTTTATTTTTATTTACATTTTAGTATTTCCCATGATGAATCATTTTTCAACATTATATTGAATTAGAAATAAAGGTACTCGAAAGTTACTAATAAATGCTATGTATCATGCTATGTTTTGTGTTGTTTGAATTGGTAGCACTGAACTTTGAGGACTTTCTCAGAGTTACGGAAGGGAAATGACTCTATGACTTAGACTGTAATAGAATTTGTGATGAGGAATTCACACTTCCCAGTAGCTTATGCAGCACTGTTTTCACATTACATCCAATCTTCTGTGAAGAGAGACACTAGAATGATGTTTTCCAGAGTATTTCTGTTACTCTCCAGAGTTAGGTACTTTTAAACAAATATTGGCCTTTCAGTTTGTTTGCACATTTCATAGGTAATTTCCCCTGTGCCAGAATTTGCTATTTCAAGATACTGAGGCAAACAAGACTGCTAGAAATAAAAAACAAGGGAGGCACTTTCATGTACCAAGCATATGATGGTAAATATCTACTCGAGTAGCTGAATCCAATCCCTCCAAAGAAGGGTGGTTCATTTGGCCTCTTAGAATAATGTTGAACCTTTTCCTAGCAGAGATATGGTGTGGTATTCGATTGAGGAAGCTGCACAGTGCATTTGGCCAAGACCTAAGGTTAAGCCTGCCTTTTAAGCTGGAGAGGATCAGATGGAGTCTTTATGGCCACTCTGGATGGACTGTGTTTACAGCGAATACTGAAAAGCATGCATTTCCTCTCAAATACTAGGATCTGCAGCTGCTGGTTAAAAATACATCCAAATGGATGCCAAAAGCTGAAGCAATGGTCCATACATTTTAAGAATATAAGAAGAAAAGCTTGTGATTCTTTTATAATTGCATTGCACATAATAAAATGTCTTAGAAAAGATTCTTGCAGAATTTCTGCTTCTCTATGCATTTGGTTAAATTAAATCAATCTGTTTAACAGGAATGAATTTTTCAGAAAGATAAAGAGATTTTTAACTTTTCAAAATAATTGTGCATTTTTCTTTGTTAGTGAAAAAGGCATACAAAAGCTCTAAATATTAGACATATTAGACGATAAATGAGGTTTTATCTATAAAAAAAGGAAGAAGAGTAATTTTATATTATATGCCTCAAGAGCCTTTTTTTTACATTACTTTAGATTTTTATGTAAGGATTACATAGGATTTTGGAAATCCTAAATCTGAAAAGGACCTTGAAAGTTATTTAGTTCAGAAATGTTAACAACAACAACAATGATGTTAATAATATAGCTAACCTTTGAGCACTTACCGTTTGCTGGGCACTGTTTTAAGAAGCTTTACATATGTAATCTTAGTCAATCCTCAAAATAACCCTATGATGTAAATATTATTAACTTCATTTGACAGATAAGAGAACTGAGACACAAAATGTTTAAGAAATCTGCCTGAGGTCATGGAGATAGCAAGTGGAAGAGTCAGTTAGAAAGCTGAAGAAACACTTACAAAATTATCCCAGCCAGTTCTGTCCATGGAAAGTGTACACAGCTGTCAAGGAATGTGATCTGAAGGTGCCAGAAGGTCTACCCAAATACATCACCTTCAACAGTTTACGACACTGCCTGAAGTTCTCACCAACAGAGAAAGTGCTTCGTGTGAAGATAATCCCTCCAAAAGGTTATATTTTAAAAAATATTACCTAAGAAGAATTGCCCATAAATGATAGCACGACCAGATTGACACATTTTAGGGAGAATTGGATGATAAAAGGAAAAAAAAGAGCTGCTGAAAGTAAACACCATAACAGACACTCTTGGTCAATCTTGGCAAAATGGCGGGGGTGGGGGGAGGGAATGAAGACAAAATTCATCCAATTTGGCTTTAGTTGGATAGTTCGATATGGAAATTATCTATCTTAAAATGTCTTCTCATTGGGAGATAGTCATACTTGATAGTTAAAACTTTACCATTGGCACTGCTAAAGTTTGATTAACAGCAAAAATTATCTCTGTATAACATATTTTCCTTACCACTGCCTTTTTGAACAGAGATTCTTAAATAAGTGTCCCACATACAGACCCCTATTAATATATTAAATTTCAAGTATGTATGGAAGAATGCAAAGCACCCTAAGAAGATTATCCAAAGAGTTCATCAGATTCTCACAAGTACAGTTGGTCCTCCATATCTGTGGGTTCTGCATCCATAGATGCAACCAGCCACGGGTCAAAAATATTTGAAGAAAAAAATTCCAGAAAGTTCCAAAAAGCAAAACTTGAATTTGCTACATGCCTGGCAACTATTTACACAGCATTTACATTGTACTTCCAACTATTTCCATAGTATTTATATTGTATTAGGTATTATAAGTAATCTAGAGAAGATTTAAAGTATACGGAAAGATGTGCATAGGTTGTGTGCAAATACTATGCCATTTTAAGGGACTTAAGCATCCATGGAGTTTGTTATTCTCAGTGGGGGGTGGGGGATAGGGGGCTGGAACAAACCCCCCCAAGGACGACTGTATATATGAATCACCCAAAATAGTTAAATCAGCACAAAATTAACCTACCCCAGCGGCACTTCCTACCTATCACCTAAAATTAATGCCTGCTGGAGGTGGTCTTTAACAACGGAGAGACTATAGCATACAACTGTTTTGAATTAGGTATCCTAGTGAGCATCCAGGGCTACATTCAAGCTGATGTTTTAGAAAGCAACATATGGTATGCAAAATGGTAGGCAGGATAACATTACATACCACTGGTTTGCTAGAATTATCTTTCACCTTTTCACTAGGTTGCTGCAACAATAAATGCAACTCTTCAGGACTGGGGTTTTAGGTAAATAACGCAACAAGGAAGTGAGAAAGGTAGGTCAATGAAAGTTCTTAGCAAAGGGTTAGGCAAATAGAATGGGCAGTCAATTAATTAAAATGCTTTTCAAAATGAACAAACTGACCTGGCTTTCTTGGTGAGCTATTACCAGGTTCTTTTGAGTTCTTAAAACATTTTCTTTACTCTCTGTTTCACAACAAATGTGGGCCAATTGCTGTGAGTTAATTGAAAAGGATTGTTTCCTAGTTGCCAAGAAACGGCGCTTTCTTACATTATGCAGGCCATTATGTGCACAGATCAAGCTTCCTGATTTTTCTTTCAGGGTTTAAGAATATTGGCTGCTGTGATTTAGTTGTCCCTTGAGCAGAGGAGCGCAAGTCAAGAAGGATTTCAGGGGTATTGTTCCATTTCAATTTACCAGGTAAGATTTGGATTTATTTGAAAGTGCTATCTTCTCCCTTATGCTTAACTTTTCCTAAATCACTTAAATGCTTTTATGAGTGAATGGGTGAATATGAAATGATGATTTTACTTGGGATAGCTTCAAGTAAAATCGTGCTAAATTGATTTTCTTCCAGCTGAAGGTTCTGAGGGAAAAAAAATTTTTTTAAAGAGGTAGCCCTAATAATTGAGGTCTGGGAGACAGGCTCTAGAGTTTGTTTCTCATTGTTTTCAGAGTAGTAGATACAGGTAAACCAAGAAGTTGTGAGTGTATTTAGGGTTGAAATTCTAAAATCATTGCTATGGAAGCAAATATCATTATTTCTATTTGGAGAAAAGATTTCAAATCTGACTGGTTCCAGCTGAGACATGGACTTTATATTTGTTAACTTCAAAAGGAAGACTTGTTGATCTTATAACTTGGTTACCTGTCTCTCTTAAAAACAAAGCCTCTCTGTTGGCTATTTTCCTCATGTTTTTGTCTTAAAGATGAAGATAAAATCAAGGTCCTGTACTCAGTGTAGCTTACTAATACATATGATACAAACAAAAAATGCACGCTTCTTTCTCAGGAAGGAAAATATCATTTCTTGATTCAAGGTTAGTTGCTCCCAGGCAAAGTAGTGCTCACTGTGGGTAATAATGTGGGATAAGTGTTGGACAAGGACCCTGTGTATTGAGTTTGTTAAGTCAATTCATCCTCCCACTCTTAAAGAGTTCACACTTTCACCGGGTTAGGTTGAACTCTGTAATCCTGTGAACTTACACTCACAACATCACACAGTTTACACAGACTATACGTTGAAAATAAGTTTTGTCAAATTTGCAGGGAACCTAGCTGAGCGCTGTTATTGATCCTCTCTTTCAAAGTCATATTTTACCTCCTCTGCTGCATGGCTCTGGATTTCCTAGGAATATATTTCCTTTACAAGGACGATCACTGTAATGGATACAAGTCAGGTCAAATATTTGTTGTCTCATTAAGTAAGTTTCCATTTGTTCAGAGTTTGAAGACACCTGAGTATAAAGATGACCTGTGCAATATGAACCCTAGCTGATGCTGGAAAGAAAGCATTGCAGCATGCCTTTAATGATAATATGATTTGGGTTTTCCACCAGTGAACCAATACTCTGGTTAGGAAACTATTTTGTGCAATAATGTGAATCACTATCAATGAAGGGATAGTTGAATATGACATTCAAACCATCCATTTATTTTTAACTTGCCAAATTGGAGTCTCCTTTCTTGAATTTCTATACATTTTAAACTAAAATAACAAATCACAGTATCATCAGTTATCACAAATTCATTACACTGTATTTTTTATTTACATAATAGTAAAATTAAGCAGCCCATTTAAATAAATGCATGGTTTGTAGTTATGTATACTTGGTGTGACTTAGTACCATTTTTGGAACAGTGCATTTCTTTCCAGGTAAGATGTAATTAAACAATTCCATTCTAGCTTACATTCCCTTTTTTACCTTGTCAAAAAGTTCTCTTTGCCCTGACAATATACTTTTGATATTATTGGTATTATGGTGCTTAAAATATCTATGCTGGTAAAATTTTTGCCTAGTCATTTTGTATTTATTGGAGCAGGATGACAGATGAATATGTAGAATGGGTGGAGTAGAGCAGAAGTCAGACTGATAAAATATCTTACAGGCAGATTTCTTCCCACCTAGCTCACCTAGTTCTTCTCTGTCAGTATAACAGAGTGATTGTGACATTAACAAACTATTAAATATATTTATTAGTGTAACAATAAATCTTGTTTTTATTTCTGAGTGGTATTTTTTTAAATTAAATATTAACTGATATTGATTTGCTTCTCTGTGGATTAAGAATTTTACAAAAAGAGTGATGTCCACCTAGGATGGGATGGGAATCAGTCTATAAAATTTTTGTTCAACCTTAATTAAGAAGAGACTGAACTGCACTGATAATTTGTAGATCACAGTGACTGAAATACCATAAAATGATAGACTTCGAAAGGCACTTATTGATTATTGAGTCTAATGGCTTTGAAACTTTATTTTGAGGAGTCCTACATATTCCCAAAAAGCATTATAACAGGTGAGCCTATGAAGGTAGGAGGAATAGTTAGCTGGTGGTGTAGGGAAAACAAACTGTATTATCAATCAGCCCATGCTTTTCCAGTTTGTCTGCAAGAACACAGATAGCCTAAGGGTATTTCACAAACCCTTTGTGGAAATCAAGATACACTGCATTTATAGCATTACTCTGATCTACAGTTCAAGAAACTCAGTCAAATATGAGATTAATTTGACATATCTCATACCATGCACTCAAGATTTTTGACAGTCAATTCTTCTATTACAGGCACTCAGCATGTCTTTGATTGTTCTAGAATTATTTCAGGGATCCTTACTAAGTAGCTTATCAATTTTTTTTAACACCACCTATTTTTAAATTTTTCTGAAAATTGGGATTGTTTATTTTATGGTACAACTCAAAATAATTTCAAAGATTTCTAAAAACATTATTGTGCCTTTGATAATTTTCCCATACTCTTTTGATATGAAATTTACCTAACTTTAGAAATCCAGAATAATGTATAAAGTATTACAGTGCTTTCTTACTGTTACCTAAAAATGGTCTGTTTGTAATATTAGAAGATTATTTGTCTAAATGGAGAAGATTATGCAAAATATTTCAGTAATTTTAATGGTCCTATTGTTTATCTATACACAATCAGCACCAAACTTTATCTTGCTCCAATAAGCCAGAGGAGACATTTCTTTCTTTTGCTCTTAATTTTTTTTTTTTTAAACTGGGATTTTAAACTTCTCAACTGCAATGATATGATTTTTGAATCACTCTTATAAGTTCCTTTTTCCATGTTTGCTTTTAAGTATTTCTTTCTTTTTTTTTCATTCTTATCAATTTATTTGGCAGAGATTTAAAACAAAGTTTGACAAAACAAGCTATTTTTGTGGAAACTAAATTTCTATTAGGAGAGGAAAACAGAATAACCCCCGTGGAGAGCAATCAGTCAATGTCACAAAAATTACAAATGTCACTCCAGCAATTGCTACCTGTTTATAAAACTAAAGGATTGAAAACAATTTAAATGCCCATCAATAGAAAACTCATTATTTAAATTACGAAATATTTATATAATAAAATAGTATGCATCCCTATAAAGGAATGAAGAAACTCTATATGTGTAGTTGAAGAATCTTCAAGATATGCCGTTAAATGAAAAAAATCAAAGTGCAGAACAAGTGTGTGGTGTACAACCATTTATACTAAAAATATATTTTAAATATGTGATTTTATATTCATAAAGTACCTTTGATAGAACACACAAGAAACTGGTAATGGTGGTTGTCTCTGAGAAGGGGAACAGAATAGCTGGGTGTTCCAGTTATCTATAACCCAGAACTTAGCAGCACAAAACCACATCTATTTTATCACACTCACAGATTCTGTGGGTCAAGAATTTGGCTAGGGCACAGTGCAGGGGATGGGGGCAACTTATCTCTGGTCATTGATGTCTGGAGCTCCAGCTGTGAAGAACTGATTGGCAGCATGTGACTTGAATGGCCGGAGCCTGACACATCTGAAGACTCTTCACTCCCTGTCTGGCACCCAGGCTGCCGACTCAGCTGGCACTGTTAACCAGGGTGCCTACAAGCAATCTCTCCAAGTGACTGGAGCTCCCTCACAGCATGGTGGCCTCAGAGTAATTAGACCTCCTATGTGGCAACTCAGGGCTCCAAGAGCAAGTGTTCCAACAAGGAAGGCACACGCTGCATGGCCTTTATGACTAGCCTCCAAAATCATATCCACTGTCCTCTATTGGTTGAAGCAGTCACAAACCGTATTTGGTTTATCCATTCATCTCTCGGTGTGCTTATAAGTATTTCTAAAACCTGAGAATACTGTCTATCTTTTCTTCCTTCCTTTTGAGCAGTTATTCTCAATTTGGCAATGTCTGAAGATATTTTTTGGTTGCACAACAGAGGGGGTGTGGTACTCCCAACATCTAGTGGGTAGAGGCCAGGGTTGCTGCTAAACATCTCACAATGTACAGGATACTCCCTAGAACAAAGAGGTATCAGATTCCAAATGTCAATAATGCTGAGACTGAGACTGGCTAAATACATGATTATGGGTTAGAGTTTTTGTTTTCAAAAATCTGAAATCTCATGTGCCTTCATTCCTTTTATTTATAATATTGGCCTACAGGATCACACCTAATTTTTAATTGAACTTTCTGGAATCTGCCTATATAAAGTCTAGAAATCATGATCTAACTGGATTGTCCAGTTTTCCCTTCCTTGATTATTACCAGAATAAACATGACAATGGTCACATTATCTTTAAACTCATGTCACGTCCATATTACTAAATAGTGCTTTGTCTGAATGACTTGTACAATATTTCCCTCATTGCTTCTACTTGTGAATAAAGAAGGACTCATTAAGGCAAGACAATAATATCATCTGTTTAACTGTTGTGCTCCTGATTTCATGTCCAAAGTCACTCTTCAATAACCATTCATTCATTCTATAGATACTTATTGAGCACCTATCATGTTCCAGAAACTGTTTTAGTTGGGAATTCAGTAATGAATAAAATAAAAATCCCATTTTTGTTGTGATTACATTCTAGTGGAAATCAGAAGATCCAAAATCCCCCTTTCTTCAACCATTTTTGATCCTGGTCTATTACGTGTTCAAAACAAAATAACAGAATCTGATGCATTATAACTATATAAATAGTTGCAAAAGTTTGTTCATACTTTTTTTAAATTTTTTTTTTCATGTAAACTCTCTGCTTCTTGGGGACTGCCAAGAACCTTTTCATTCATTTTTGAATTTCACTTTCAGGCAGATGTCTCTATTTTCAACTTGCTTGATGTGTATTCTAGAGAAGACTGACTTTTGAAGTAAATTTTGAATGAAGGGAAATATAATGTTTGATGAGTTGAAATAATGTTAGTAAGAAAAGTCAATCTGGCATTTAGGAAAAAAAGACAAAAGTAAAGATGGAAAATTGTGAGTGGAAAGAGGTTAGTCATGCCTGAAATTTATTTTATTTGCTATGCCAAGAAAAAAGGGAAAAGAAAAGAAAAAAAAGGATAAAAGAAAAAGAGCTGTAATGTATCTTTCCAGTGTAACCATAACTCAGAGTAATTCATTTTCTTGGGTGGATATTTCTATCCCTGGTGAATTCTTCAGAATTTCTTACCTATGTCATAGTTTATTCCTCAGTAGCCACTGATGAAGTTATTGGTTTCTTCTTTGGATAAGGAATGAGAAACATAAATGAAGCAAGGTATTATAATTTTAATATTCTGATCCAGATATTTCTTTTGATTTTACTTTGTAGTTTCTTTCCTTCCCGAATGCTTTTTTTTCTTAGTGTATGCAGAATTGTTTTCTTAGTATATATAGGAGTTAAAAGTTCTGCTAATATGTTAAAATGTGAAAAAAGGGATTTGATGCTCTAAAATTCTCAGACTTTGTAAAGTTATCAGTTTTAAGTAATCATTTAGCTTATGGAAGTTCTGCTTACCAAAAGCTACGATTCTCACATTCTTCTGCTCTTCTATTTAAAAATAGAGATCATACCCAAGTAGGAGGTTATTAGTATAAAAAAATTCCAAAGAAACAATATAAATGTAGCTACAAAAAATGTTTAAAAATTAAGTGAGTATATTTTCTGGAGTTTACTGAAAATGAGAGAAATTCTAATATTATGCCTTACAACTAGTTTTCTAGCAATAAATTTGAAAAAAAAATTTTTATAAATTTTTATCTTAAAAGTCTTAGTGGTACTGACAGATTACAGCGAAATTACCTTTGTTGTGTGAGCGAAACAAAAAGGCATCTTTTCATCTTTGTCCAAGTCCAGGCTTTGCCATCTATAAGTGTGCTGAATGAGGGCAAGAACCTAGATTGTCTCAACCATAAACTCGGTAAAAACACTTATCTCGTAGTGTCATTATGGAAACTAAATGAGATATTACAGTTTAGTACTTGTCACAGAGGAATTATGTGGTAATACGATGTTCCCCTTTCTTTGCAACTCCTAGACTATCATAATTCAATTCATAGAAAAGATTCTTAAGGAACCTTAACAATCATCTAGTTTGTCACACATCTGATGCTTGAATTGTTTATGTTTTCCTGGTCACTGGCCTATGCTTTATTGTTCTATTAAAATAAGATTTACCTCCTAGGACAACAGACATTTATAAATATTGTGCTGAAACGTATAAAATTGTCACTTTTATAGGTCAAACAGTCTAATACTGGCAAATTTCTTATGTCCCAATCTAATACATATAATATAAAAAGCAAATTTTATTTCTCAAAATATAATTTTATATGATAAAGTCTGACATAACTTGATAATGCTAGAATGTAAATATAGTTCTATTAGCTGTTTTAAAAAAAATTATAAAAAGACACTACTAGAAAAATAGTCCTTAAGAGCTTTATGCACGGATCGACAAACTAGTCTGTGGGCCAAATCCAGACTGTCTTGTGGTTTTGTACAGCCCACGGGGTAAGAATTGTTTTTACATTTTGAAACAGTTGAAAAAAAATTCAAAGAAGGATAACACTTTGTGACACATGAAAACTATATGAAATTCAAATTTCAGGGTCCATAAATAAAGTTTTCTTGGAATAACCCATACTCACTCATTTACATGTTGTCTTAGGCTGCTATTGTTCTGCAAAGACAGAGTTGAGTAGTTGCAACATAGGTGTTATGGCTTGAAAAGCCTACAATATTTATTATCTGGCCCTTTACAGAAAAAGTTTGACTACCCCTGTCTTAGAGTCAAGCTGCCTACATTCGAATGCCATCGCCACCACTTCTTGGCTCTGTGATTTAGATAAGTTAATTAATCTTTGTGAGTCTTGGTTTCCACATTTTAAAATAGGCATCCTAACAGTACTTACCTCACAGGATAATTATGAGTACCTAGTACATCATAAGTACTCTCTAAATGTTAGTATAATTATTAATATTCTCCCAGGGTGTTATTGTAAATGATTGGGGGGGAAAAACTACAGAAGCTTGAAAGTGCAGGTAGGTGACAATTGTTGCATCACCACATCATGATATAACACCAGTTGTCAGCATTCTATGGACCTAATAGTAAAATGTAACCACTTGCTCATAGGAATGATTTTAATACTTACATCTCACTCATACCACATGGACCATTTCAAGTTAAAAATATTTAAGTTTCTAAATTTGCAAGTGCTAAGCTGCGAAGTAGGGGCTGCTTTCTCCCTGGGACAATGAACATCTGCTGAAACAATTTGTCCAACAGAGCTTTTGCCTCTGCCAGCCTTTTTTTTTTTTTTTTTTAAAGAAATGGAAAAAGGATCATTGTTTAACTTCAATTCTTCTCATCTTCTAAACCAAGAAACAATTTCTCTCAGGACTAGATGTTTCTAGGATTTGGAAAAGTAAAGGGGCCTCAGCTTTTTATTTATTTTTTCCTATTTTCAAGTAAGGGTAAGTAGAATTTTACTTAGAGCACCATATTATCTTTTCCTTCTTATTTGAGTATTGTTTGAAAGACCACAGGCTTTTCTAGATGATTTAAGATTTCTGTAGTGAATTGAGCTCCACAGCACTTTCTAAGTCTGAGAGAGACTGGGGGGTGGGGTAGTGGTTATCACACAGCAGAAAAGGGGTCAAGCTTTAAATTAGAAAGGCTTTTAAGAAGCTCATATCTATTACTTTTTGTATGCAAAGTCAGAGTGGTCTGAAGGGAAGATGATCCAAAATCTTGAAAATAAATTAAATGTTCCCAAAGCTAAAATCCAATAGCATCCTAGAGATAATGGATGGTTAAGTAGAACTGCTGATAAACTTCAAGTCTAAGACTTATCAGTCAGGTTACCTCTCCAGCTTTTCTGCATTGGTTTCCCCAGGGAAAGCTGGAGAGAGGACACTTCAAGCACTCAGCTTTATAATGCATACTTAAGAAGGCAGTGAATAATAACCATTAGAGTTCTCTGGGTAAACCAGGTTGAATTAAAGGTGCTTCTTTTGTTACTTACTTTAAAGTAGAGCTTCTGGTCCTTGGGGATTACACCAAGAGCAATGAGTCATATCTGAAATGAGGAAGGGAAAGTGTTGTCAAATTTCATGTTGATTCATAAGAATAAGCATGAAAGGTTGTTCACAGTATTTTGGTGGGGGCAGGGAGACACAAGGGGAGACCAGAGAATCAAATACTTGAGCACTGAAGAGTTTCTATTTGCTATAAAAGATTGAAGAACCTTGCTGTTTTCAAATAGAGGACTTCATCATATATAAGTTATTCCTGATTTTTTAAAAATTTATTTTATTCAAGTATAGTTGATTTACAATGTTGTGTTAATTTCCACTATACAGCTAAGTGATTCAGTTCTATATATATATATATATATATATATATACACACACACACACACACACACACACACATTCTTTTTCATATTCTTTTCCATTATGGTTTATCACAGGATATTGAATATAGTTCCCTATTCCTGATTTCTTATTGTTTTCTAATTATTATTGTTATTTATAAAATGGTCAAGTATGTAAAGAAAAAGAAAATGTTTTAGCTACCAAGTCAAAAATATTTTGCCACCTGCTATGTATTTTGCCAGCCAGTTAAAATCTTTAGCATTCTTTGGTACAAAGCCTTAAGATGATTGTGGGGTGGACAGAAATTTTCTTCTGTTAGAATCTTTTGGATGATAGTCAAACACTTCTGTAATTTCCTTCACCACTTTTAGCTCCTTGTGGCATCACTTATTTCAAGTATGCCTCTGGAATGTCAAGAAAATTGCCAGATACTATTTTGAATGTTGTATTTTAATATAATATCAGGCTAAAGTTGTTCCTAGAGACTTCAGAAATAAAGGTAGAGTGCTTCTTTCTTATCTTTTAGCAAAATGGAAAACTTTAATTAAGACCCCATGGAGCTTTTGGTCAGTCTCCTACCTGTGAAAGTAGATTAGAAAAGAATTTTTATCCTTTGGCAGTAACAGATTTACTTTGGGGGGATGAGGGGAGAAGGAATTGAGTAGAAGGAAAACCAGAAGCTAGACTTGTCACTTAAGTTATCAAATGGTCCAAATATTTGTTCCAAAGCCACTGATTTCACTGGAGTTGTTTTGTCCTGGATATTGGCATTTGAGCCCTCCTCAGTTAAACCTTTTAGAATAATGACTCTGGCAATACTTTGGAATAAACTTTCCATGGTTATTTCCTCAGTTGAATAAGTTTACAACTAGAAATTCTATCATTTCTGGCTACTCTAACTCCCGATACAAGTATGTGAGGTTTGTTGTCCTGGCACCAATAGGGAAAGAATGGTAGAGCAGGGAGAGACCTCATGGGATCATCTAATCCATACTAAAATCATTCAAAATAGATGGTTCTTTAGTCAAAAGTTTTCCAAGGAAATCGTTACACTGGCAATTGCAGGATGACTAGGCTCATAACAATAAAAGAGGCTTGCTTGCCTTTCTGATCAAGAATCATTGCAATATCAAACAAAGGGTGAATTCTTTCCTAAGAAGCTTATGAGTAATTCAGGTCTCTACAAGCATTCCAGGAACAAGATTCTTTTTGGTTACTAAGATTGTAAGTGTGATTTTAGCCCTAAGGCTTAAAACCAAAGCACATATGCTGTGTCTCACTTGTTCTGTGGACCACTTCCCTTTTCATTCCTCTAGATATTTTTTTTTTCTTCTATCTTTGTTATGTTGAGAAACAATAAGTATTTTTAGCAAGCTCACCTGAATTAATCTCTTACAGGGCTAACGTATTTGAACTAACAACCACAAAAAATAATTTACGGGGAAAACTCTTCCCTGCTCTATATTTTCTAGCTCTTATCCCATTATTTTTAGCTTTGTGACCTTGGGCAAGTCATTTAAATTCTCTGGGTCTCAGTTTCCTCTTCTGTATAAAATAAGAACGTGAATCTAGATGACTGAAAGAGTCTCTTTTAGCTCCAACAGTCTATAACCCAACCTATCATAAAGCAAAATTGTGACCTTTATCACGAAGAAAGGACAGTGGGAGGGAAACGCGTGAGGAATTTTTTCTCATTTCTCTCACTCCTACAAATGCTGCAGATGGCTGAAGTTGGAGACTCAAAACTTTATTAGGTACGTTAATTGTCTGGGTAAAGTTCTGCACAAAGTTTTAGAAGCTGAAGGGGTGAGAGATTTTAAGCTACAATCTTTTATTTTTCCCATTTTTGACTAATTTCAAGACTTGAAACCTGTTGTATTTTAGAATACTGAATAACATATCATGTGTTAGTTTCTTGGGAAATAACAGCTAACTGAATTTAATAGTTCACATTAGTATTGACATCTTCCTTCTAATTAACAAAATATAACTTTTTATTTTTCCCCCCAATTTTTGTGATAAATGTGCTTACTTCTGCAAATGGCCAATATTTCCTTCTAATACTCCTTTGCTGAAATCCTCCAAAAAAGTTCAAAATACTTATACTCCAGGGAGAAAATACTGCTAAAAATTTACTTTTAATGATTCCATTCCATACATGCAAATAGACTCTTTTAGAATCCAACTCTATCTATGGCACTGAGGGTCAGAGGGGAGAAGAATATGTTAATAAACCTCCTATTGCTCTTGAGATATCCTCAAATGGCAGAGAGAACTAAAACTATGAGAAAATTACTGGAGAGCTCTAACTAATAAAAATAATAAAATATCCAATTTTGGTTATGCAATTTAATTAACATACTGGGGAAAGGAGCTAAAATAAAAGGACTAGTTATGTTTCATTTCCTGAATTATTTCCAAAAACAGAAACATTTTGTCCACTTCCCAATTTGTGGAGCTATTGCAAAAATTTTCTGCCATCACAAATCTTAGAGACAGTGAATCTTACTTAAAGTTGTATGTGGACAGCCTACTGCCAAAGTGCCAAAGTAGACTTGGTTTCATGTGAAAGATCTAGGAGCATAGCTGTTCTATTAGATGATGTTAGGAACCAGCCTTGGTGACAAGTTAAATCTTTCAAAGATTAAAAAATACTTCATTTTAACTGTCACCTGCTTAGTATGTCAGGCTGATTAAGGTTAGGTTAGCTCAGTGACACCACTGAGCGTTACCAAACACTACAAATAATTGTGCATGGAGAGATAATAGCTGCAAGAAGAGCCGGTGACCAACTACAATGCTTATGTTTGTATTTTTCTATCACTGCTGAAAAAGTAAATAAATTTAATTTAAAAATTTCCACAGAATTTATAAAACCTGATTTATTCAAAGTTTAAAAATTGACCCATATTACAGAACCAAAATAATGTAAATAGTTTTATACCTTTTATTGGTAGAATATACAAACTCAGAGAACCAAGAACCTGCGACTTTCAACTTTAAAAAACCCTCATTTTCCAGTGTGTTTTCATGCTATATTCTATTAGATCTTCTTTGAAAATGAAAAGTACTCTACTACAGATTGCACTGATCTCAACAGGAGGAGAAAACAATCTATTTTTCATTAGAGTTCCTGATGGTAACAACAGAGAGAGCCAGTAATTTGTTAAGTGCAATAATGTCTCCATGAAAATCATGAATGAGGGACTTTCCTGGTGGAACAGTGGTTAAGAATCTGCCCGCCAACGCAGGGGACACGGGTTCGAGCCCTGTCCAGGAAGATCCCACATGCTGCAGAGCAACTAAGCCCGTGCACAACTACTGTGCCTACACTCTAACACCCACAGGCCACAACTACTGAGCCCGCGTGCCACAACTACTGAAGCCCACAGGCCTAGAGCCCGTGCTCTGCAAAGAAAATCCACCTCAATGAGAAGCCCACGCACCGCAATGAAGAGTAGCCCCCGCTCACTGCAACTAGAGAAGGCCCATGCACAGCAACGAAGACCCAACGCAGCCAAAAAAAAAAAAAAAAAAAAAAACCACAGGAAAAAAAAAGAAAAGAAAATCATGAATGAAGGACATGATTTTTAAAAGATTAACTCATGAGCATAATTCCCAGGTACATAATTTTTTTTCTAAGCTGCCTTGCTTCAAGGAGGCCTCTCCAGAGAATAATTGAAACAATAAGAAAATAAACTTTAAAACATTATATAACACATTCAATATATTTTTCTTCAAAATACATTTCACTGACTTAGTAGATATTCCAGGTAAGAAGGCACTAGTTTTATGCTGGAATTTAGACATTTTCATTGGTTCAGAAGTCTTCATTAAGAAAAACCTATATCTCGCTGAAGCGCTGAGTCATAAGATTAATAACTGTCCAATATTATTTTCTACTCCAGACAATATTATCTTTTGTGTTCCAACACTCAGCTCTTCCACCTAGTTGGTACGTCTCATATGTGATATAGATAACAGCTCTTTTAATACTCCGAACCATTAGTTGTGTGTCCAAGATAACCTACATTCACAAATAGAGAAGTACTTTCATTTTTGCATAGAAATGAAGAATGAGGAAATTTAGAAGTTAGATTTCTGAGAAGATAATTTAAAAGGTTCTCATTTAGCTATTTATCCATGTATCAGCAGCCTGGTGGCCCTAGTCACCCCCTTTGCTCAGAGTTGCCTACAAGGGCTGATTGGAAATGGCCCCGCTTTTGCCCCTTCCCTGGGTCTCACATATAGTGTGAACCATAATTTTCTTGTTTTTTTTTTTTTGCAGCCACCCCCGCTTCCCACCCTACTTCCCATTAGATGTGGTAAAGGTCAGGGGGTTCATCCTCCCCACTTTACTCTTTGTTTTCAGTTCCTACTAATGCTGAATTATCTCTTTCACATCCTTCCTCCTATGGCTATCCTCTTCTATCCATTTTGCATAAACACAAATGTAAAACATGTGTTTTCATTTATTTCCCTGAAACACAATCACACCAGGCAGTTGGGTTAAAGGTTTGGGTGGATATCTTGGGATACGAGGGCATTATATCACAGCACAGCATGGCAAATAATGTGAAACTGAACGTCAGACATCTCTGTTCATTGGCAGTGCTTGCCACTAACCAGCACCTTTTCTCAGGACCTAGCTCCTGATGTCTTGCAGCCATCTTCCCTACCTCCTATTATCCTCCACTACTTTTCCTGGTTTTGGAACACTTGCTTCATCCATCTCTGGCTAAAGCAAAACATAACATTCTTCTTACTTTATTATGCAGGTGATGTTTTCTTTGTCCAATTTTTAGCTCATTTTAGACAAGCCCCAAATGCAGGATCAAAGATGGCTCACCAAAATGCTTTTGCTAAATAAGACATTTTTCTCCATGAGGAATTCCTTTTGTTTTAAATACATTTATTTATTTTATGTATTTATTTTTGGCTGCGTTGGCTCTTCGTTGCTGCGTGCAGGTTTTCTCTAGCTGTGGTGAGCGGGGGCTACTCTTCGTTGCGGTGAGTGGGCTTCTCGTTGCAGTGGCTTCTCTTGTTGCGGAGCATGGGCTCTAGGCATGCGGGCTTCAGTAGTTGTGGCATGTGGGCTCAGCAGTTGTGGCTCACGGGCTCTAGAGAGCAGGCTCAGTAGTTGTGGCGCATGGGCTTAGCTGCTCTGCGGCATGTGGGATCTTCCCGGATCAGGGCTCAAACCCACGTCCCCTGCATTGGCAGGCGGATTCTTAACCACTGCGCCACCAGGGAAGTCTCCATGAGGAATTCTGTTACCTGCTTTTGAGCTGCCCACCCACCCACACGCACACAAGTTTTGTGGCATACTCTACATTTTAAAGGCCATTCAGCTAGCAAGGTATTAAGTTTTTGAAGGGCCCTGGGAAGAAACCTAGGGTTCATTCCCATGTTCTTCCTATTCCCTCCTGACCATAACCAAATCCCAAGCCCTGTTGATTCTGCTGGAAACATCTCTCTTCCTTCTACTGCTACCCTTATCCAACACAGCACTGTCTTTTCACCAGTATTAGTTAAACAGCCTCCTAACCCATTGTTGGGAGGAGAAACTTATCCTCTGCCAACTTAAGTCCAAGTGGTTGGGAGCCTACAAATTAATTGATGACAGATAGATTAACAGGAGAAAAGTTAATTTTCACATACAAGTGAGAGGACCCCTTATGAAGTGGCTCCCCAAACATTTAGGAGTAAGGGTTTATATACAAGCTTAATGAAGGGGGGTGGATGAGTTTAGGAATTCAAAGGATGGAAGGTTCTGATGAGGCTTGTGCATACAATTTTCTGGAATGTCCCAGTGCCTAAGGCCAGTCACCTTCCTGACTAGAGACTTCCCCAGAGACTGGGTCTGGGGCAGCTGACTCTCATAAAGCCCTGCTTTAGTCAGATAAGGGAAGTCCTGATAAGATTACTTTCTGCAGACGTTTTCATTTTGAAGTAATCCGCATACCATTTTGGTGGGTTGATGATCCCTACACTATCTCCCTACATCCAGTCTTGTTTCCACACATCTGTTCACATTGCAGTATTTAGTGCCATGCCACATTTTGCATCTATGTTTCTCAGATTTTACTTCTGAAATTCCTACTTGGGGCAGTGTGCCAGGTACCAAATCTTTTTCTCTTTCCTCCGATTTTGATTAACATTTAATTCCTTTAGGGCCTTACTGAAACGCCTGGCTAAGTTAGTTCATAAGCTTATTCTTATTAGTGTTAATAAGTTAATGTACTATGCATTTCCATATACAGTGTTTCTATTTTAATAAGGTCATTCATGACTTATACCACGGGATGACCTATAAAAGGCATTTCAGACCCTGAAGCAACAAGCTGAGGAGAAAATCTGAGCAAATGGGCTTTGAATACCTCTTAAACCCAAGGTTCTTGCTCTGCTTATGAATAGAACTGGCCCTGAAGGGAAGAATTCTATTGCCTTTGTATAATCTGTACCCCTCAGGAGAAGGGTTCATGCTACTCTGTATTACTCTATTATGTAGCACAACCTCAGTGTACCAAATGGGATATTTTGCTATCCAGCTGTGATTCCTACATACTTGAATTGTCCATATGTATTTTTTAATAGCTTTATTTAGATATAATTTACATGCCACAAAATTCATCCTTATTTAAAGTGTACAGTTGAGTAATTTTTAGTATATTCTTAGGGCTGTGCGACCAACACCACTATCTAATTTTCAAACATTCTCATCGTCCCCAAAAGAAACACTGTACACATCAGCCGTCATTCCCTATTCCCACCCCCATTACCTCAACCTAGCACTAGGTCACAATCTATTTTCTGGCTCTACAGATTTGTCTATTCTGGACTTTTTGTACAAATGGAATCATACATTATGTGACCTTTTGTGAATGGCATCCTTCACCTAGCATAATGTTTTCAAGATTCCTCCATGTTGTAGCATATATCAGTACTTCCTTCCTTTTTGTTGCCAAATAATATTCCATTATATGGATGTGCCACCATTGTTTATCCATTCATCAGTTGATGGACATTTGGGTTGTTCCCACTTTTTGTCTATTGTGAATAATGCTGCTATGAACATTAGTGTACACATTTTTGTGTGGGTATATGTTTTCAATTCTCTTGCTTGTATACCTTGCTGTAGAATTGTTGGTCATACGGTAATTCTCTGTTTAACATTTTGAGAAACTGCCAAACTATTTCCAAAGTGGCTACAGCAGTTTATATTCCCATCAGCAAGTATAAGCATTCCAATTTCTCTGCATCTTTGCCAACCCTTGTTATTGCCATCTGGTGGGTATGAAGTAGTATCTCATTATAGTTTTGATTTGCCTTTCCCTAAGGACTACTGATGTTGATCATCTTTTCATGAGCTTATTGGCCATTTGTATATCTTCCCTGGAGAGATGTCTATTCACATCCTTTGACCATTTTTTATTGTGTTATTTGTTTTTTTTTTTATTATTGAGTTGTAAGAGTTATTTATATATTCTAGATATAAATTGTTTGTCAGATATATGATTTACAAATATTTTCTCCCACTCTGTGGGTTGTCTCTTCACTTTTTTGTCAGCTTCTTTTGAAGCACAAAATTTTTAAATTTTGAGGAAGTCTAATTTGTCTATTTTGTCTTTTGTTGCTTATTCTTTTGGAATCATATCCAAGAAAATATTGCTTAAGCTAAGGTTACAAAGGTTTGCTTTTATGTTTTTTTTCTAAGAGTTTTATAATTTTAGCTTTTAACTTTAGGTCTAGGATCCATTTTTTTTTTTTTTTTTTAATTTATTTATTTATGGCTGTGTTGGGTCTTCGTTTCTGTGCGAGGGCTTTCTCTAGTTGTGGCAAGCGGGGGCCACTCTTCATCGCGGTGCGCGGGCCTCTCACTATCGCGGCCTCTCTTGTTTCGGAGCACAGGCTCCAGACGCGCAGACTCAGTAATTGTGGCTCACGGGCCCAGCTGCTCCGCGGCATGTGGGATCTTCCCAGACCAGGGCTCGAACCCGTGTCCCCTGCATTGGCAGGCAGATTCTCAACCACTGCGCCACCAGGGAAGCCCTAGGATCCATTTTTGATTAATGTTTGTATATGGTGTGAAGTGGGTATCTAACTTCATTCTTTTTCATGTAGGTATCCAGTTATCCCAGCACCATTTGTTGAAATTGCATATATTTTTAAACCATATACTAGGAAGCTGTTGAGTTAACAGTTCTGTTAGCCATCTGTTACTGAGTAACCTAGTAAGCAAATTCAACTCTGAGAGACTTCAGGTATCAGTATTTGGTTCTGTAGATTTGTATATACTGTATATCTCTTCTTGCTTTTGAGTATTTTGTGAGTTTTGTTCTGTTGAATATTTCAGGTATTTGGATGCATTTCTCTTCCCTAAAGTAAATATATGATTTACTATATTTAAATAGTGATTTACCATATTTAATAGTGGGAACTGCTACATGTAATTAATCTTGACCTGCAAAGACCTAGCAATTCATCCATTTATTTCCTCAAGAAAAGTTTGTTGAGTACCTATGTGCCATGGATATAATGCTGGGAATATAGTAATAAACAAAACATAGTCCTTGCCCTCAAAGAACATATTCTAGAGAGAAGAAGCAAACAAACAAACAGAAACCAAAAAAAAAAAAAATATGTGAGGTATGGATGTTGATACATGTTAAGAAGAAAATAACAGCCAGAGGAAGAGGGTAAAGAGTGATGCAAAAGTGTTGCTCGTTTGCATAGTCAGCGGTCTCTTTGATGAAGGCAACATTTAGTCAGAAACTGGAAGGCTGCATTGAACTATCTATGGCCGATATCCTAAGGATGAGTGTTCCATGCAGTGGTAAGAGCAAGTGCAGCGACCTGAGATGGGACATGCTTGGCTCAGCTCAAATTTTCTCCCTCCCTCTGTAATTCTAATGCCAACAGCATAATTTCTGTACACATCCCAATTTCACCATAGTTTCTCTTCTAAAAACATTTTGCCATAATTGATTACATATTGTACCATACCTAAGAAGATTCAGTTTGGATGTTTCAAAATTAGATAAATTTAAACAAAATAACAAAACAACAAAAAACCCCAAACCTTTTCCTGCATTACATTTTGCATCCTTGCTGAAGCACGATTTCTGATGTTGCAACTTCAGTCCAATTCAGCAAACTTAACTGAATGCCTACAGTGATATTTCCCAAATCGTAATTTGTGGACCGTATTTGTGGTTCAGAACTTTCACTAGGACTTGACAATGGTTTGAATAATTAAAATTAGGCCTCAGTAATTTATAACTATGCCTGTATGCTTGTTTTCTGACAATATGGAATGTAGTGAATGCCACCAGGGTGACAATTCCAAGGAGCTGTATGTTGAGGAATCTTATGACTTATGCATAGCCTACCTTGAGCGTCATCAGCTATGACACACCAGGTGTGTATCATGGGGTCAGTTCGTCACTTATGCCACATATGGCTGTAGTAATTTAATGACTCACTAGAGTTACTGTTAGAAAATCAGATGTTGTTGCCTGTACGCCACTGAATATCAATAACCAAAGAGAAGATACATTTGCCATGAAAATTTCAATGCATTTTACAGTACTTTTCTTAAAAAGTCATCATTTTTTGACAGTAATACCCTGAAAATCAATGCCCCACCTTTCTCTTTTCCTCCTTGCCTATGTTCGTGATCTCTGTTTCAGATTACTTTAGGCAGTTGGTAAATCTTAAGTGGCCTGGATATGTGAAAGCAAGGTGCTTTGATATTTTCAATATTTAAACTCAGAATATTCCAGAATGCCCTAAATTAAAATGCAATTATGAAATGCCCTTTTGCCTTTTCACCAAATACATTCAATTCCTACCCACTGACTAAGGGAAAATAATCCTTTCTGCCCCTTAACTCACATTAAAACTCTTTCCTCTTGCCTAGCATTTCTTTTTGTTTGTTTGTTTGTTTTCCAACTGGCAAATAACATGTACATTTTATTTTTAAAGAAAAATATGGCCTAATATAAAATAAAATTGGGATCAGTTTTTTTTTTTTTAAACATCTTTATTGGAGTATAATTGCTTTACAATGGTGTGTTAGTTTCTGCTTTATAACAAAGTTAATCAGCTATACATATACATATATCCCAATATCTCCTCCCTCTTGTGTCTTCCTCCCTCCCACCCTCCCTATCCCACCCCTCTAGGTGGTCATAAAGCACCGAGCTGATCTCCCTGTGCTATGCAGCTGCTTCCCACTAGCTATCGGTTTTACATTTGGTAGTGTATATATGTCCATGCCACTCTCTCACTTTGTCCCAGCTTATCCTTCTCCCTCCCCGTGTCCTCAAGTCCATTCTCTAGTAGGTCTGCGTGTTTATTCCCGTCTTGCCCCTAGGTTCTTCATGACCATTTTTTTTTTTTTTTAGATTCCATATATATGTGTTAGCATACAGTATTTCTTTTTCTCTTTCTGACTTACTTCACTCTGTATGACAGATTCTAGGTCCACCTGCCTCACTACAAATAACTCAATTTCGTTTCTTTTTATGGCTGAGTAATATACCATTGTATATATGTGCCACATTTTCTTTATCCATTCATCTGTCGATGGACACTTAGGTTGCTTCCATGTCCTGGCTATTGTAAATAGAGCTGCAATGAACATTGTGGTACATGACTCTTTGTGAATTACGGTTTTCTCAGGGTATATGCCCAGTAGTGGGATTGCTGGGTTGTATGGTAGTTCTATTTTTAGTTTTTTAAGGAATCTCCATACTGTTCTCCATAGTGGCTGTATCAATTTACATTCCCACCCACAGTGCAAGAGGGTTCTCTTTTCTCCACACCCTCTCCAGCATTTATTGTTTGTAGATTTTTTGATGATGGCCATTCTGACTGGTGTGAGATGACATCTCACTATAGTTTTGATTTGCATTTCTCTAATGATTAATGATGTTGAGCATTCTTTCATGTGTTTGTTGGCAATCTCTATATCTTCTTTGGAGAAATGTCTATTTAGGTCTTCTGCCCATTTTTGGATTGGGTTGTTTGTTTTTTTGTTATTGAGCTGCATGAGCTGCTTGTAAATTTTGGAGATTTAATCCTTTGTCAACTGCTTCATTTGCAAATATTTTCTCCCATTCTGAGGGTTGTCTTTTCATCTTGTTTATGGTTTCCTTTGCTGTGCAAAAGCTTTTAAGTTTCATTAGGTCCTTTGTTTATTTTTGTTTTTATTTCCATTTCTCTAGGAGGTGGGTCAAAAAGGATCTTGCTGTGATTTATGTCATAGAGTGTTCTGCCTATGTTTTCCTCGAAGAGTTTTATAGTGTCTGGCCTTACATTTAGGTCTTTAATCCATTTTGAGTTTATTTTTGTGTATGGTGTTAGAGAGCGTTCTAATTTCATTCTTTTACATGTAGCTGTCCAGTTTTCCCAGCACCAGTTATTGAAGATTGCCTAGCATTTCTTATGCCGTATTTTCCACACTGTGTTATACATACGTCCCTTGACTGCCATCACCTAGGAGCATACCCTAGGGCTGTAGAGGGTTCTCAGTAAATATTTACAAATGTGTTATTATTATGGCCTGGAAGTATTAGGGAGATAACTATCAGAATGATCCCATGGGGTTCAACTTTGTTTCTATTTTGGTTTCTTAGTTTTGTTTCTTTAATTTGAAAAGCTTTGATTTAAAAAAAAAAACAGGAGAGAATGAGTGGGAAGAAAATTTTAGAGTATGTCATTCCTTTAGGGATATTTTTTTTCATTGCTTCCACCTGCCCAGTGGTTAGATTTAGAATTCAAGTTAAAAAACAAAATGAAACAAATGTTGTATTGAGTCTTAATGGCTAGTTCCTTTGAATGTGGCTGGAATGATGGTCTTTAAAGGGTGTTACCAGATTACATCTTTGCCAAGTAAGGAAGGTGGAGCTGTGTGGGAATGACGCTTTGTTTAGTCAGGTTGTATAATGTTTTGCTGAGACATGTTGGGAAAAGCAATCCAAAGTAATGTGGACTCACTATGAAGTCACAGTCTGAAGCACACCATATAAAGTTTAGAGATTTTTTTGCGATCCTCTTGGAAATTTGCATACCAGAAATGTTAGAGAAAATTAACTCTAATATATGTGTGTGTATGTATATACAGTCCCTTTCCCTAACATTTGTGGGACTTGAAGAAGAGTACAAATAAAGGCCCATATACAACACATCAAGTTATAAATCATAGTATCTTCAAATAAAGTAAGTTATTTTCTCCCACCTTAAAAATATGTCTTCAGACAAAGTTAAAATTTAAAACTCTTCGATAACCTTGGAGCTTCATGTTTAAAAAGTGGAGATCCTGGAAGAGCCTGGTCTACAGCCCACAGCCCAGCTCCCCCACCCTTCTCTTCCCATCCTCAGCTCCATCCCACAAGGTGAGAGGTCTCAAGAGGATGCAGGTGGCCACATCTACTCAAACATCCATATCAGATCCACAGCAAACAGCTGCCTCTTGGGCCTAGGGGTGAGGAACAATCCATGCCTAGGGACTGGGGAAGAAGCTGAAGCAGGCTCAGGGCCTTTTGGGTGGAGAAGTCTGGAATTCCAGGTAACCAGAGAAGGCATAGGGGCATGGTTCAGGCTCTGGGTAGGCACAGTCGTTTAGTTCCTGGATTCTTTGTCTTGTGCAAAGGGCTGTAGTCAGAGGAAGGGCAGAGAGATTCTCTGAAACAGAAGGCACAGAACAGATGCCCTTCTTGCCTGAGTCAAAGAGCCATACTGTGTGTATATATATTTGTGTGTGTGTGTACGCCAAGCTCTGATGCCTATATATCTTTTAAAGATATAGAAAATTTGACATATACTCATGTATCGAGGGAGAGATATAACCTTATGGATGATCTGAAAGGATGAACAATACAACATACTTGTCATTGGGTACACTACAACAATTAATTGACTATGGACATCTAAATACTTCAAACAAATAATGATACGTTATAAAATAATGAGATTGAAGCCCCTTTCAGAAAGGCCTAGAAAGCTGTCATTTCTCTCACCCATGTACTGAAGGATCAAATTCATCTCACTCCCTACTGTACAGCTCTGCCCTAGGGAAAATGAGGATTATCTCTTGCTGAGCAGAGCCCAGCAGGGGACTAATGTGAGACGCCTCCTTCAGCTAGGCTCCCCTCATCCACCCCCCCCAACCTCCAACCCTTTTGGTATCTTCACAACCTCTTACCTTGAGCCCCCTTGCTCCTCTTTTATGCACTTTGGAAGGGATTTTCTTAAAATCTCACAGTGCTTTAACCTCATGAGCTGCTGAATATCTTAAGCAATAGAGAGAGTTGAAGCTCAATCTTTAGTCTTTTGAACAAAAAATACTGAAGCCCTAACTATATTTACTTTTGTGGTATGGGGATAGTGAAAGGAGATATTCAACAAAATGAAGCAGGTGAATAAGAAAAGATTACTTTTTGTATGTGAATGTGGCTTTTAATTTTTCTGAGAGGCAATTTTTCAGCTAGTGTCTGTATTTCAGAAATGGAGAAGTCAAAGACTTGCTTCTAGGTAATAGGAGAAGCCACCAAGGTATATAAAATGCAGTAAAGTAGTTCTTAATAAAATGAATCAGACGTTTGAGCAGATATTGCAAATACACATATATGAACCACTGAGGTTTAACACTGTATTTAATAGTCTTGGATAACTTGAAGTAGTGAATTTAATCTGCCATGATCTGATTTATCAGAATTTGAAATGAGACAAGGTATTTTTCTGATATTTTAAGTGATCTACACCGTGGATCATGACTATTTGTAGGTTTCTTTACTACCATGTTCTCAAATATGTTATTACTCTGCAAAGAAGAAAGTGGGTAATTGTCCTATGTAAATAAACAGAGGGAGGGGGCGAGCTTGCACGCTGACTGAGGACAAGGACATCTTGCTGGCTCACCACCCTTTCCAGAATTTAGAATCCAGATGGCCCATAGTAAGGTCCTTGTAAGTATCTGGTGGCTAACAAAAGAGTAACTGAATTAATGTAAGTAATTTATATCAAGTATTGACCATGGCCCAGAGATTAGTGTTTTAGTTTGATTAGTGTTTGGTATATCGTATGGCATTAAATCTTGCGTTGTAAGTAAAGAAAAAGAGAATCAACAAGGTTACATAACCTGCCCAAGACAACACAACTTGTGAAATGATGGACTCACCTACCAACTATACTGTGATTGCATTATTTTTATTTCCTCATAATATTTATACATATCACAGATTTAAATCTTGTTAGCTGTGATTGGCATATCAAGAATATGATAGTTATACAGAGTCAGTAACTTCCTTTCAAGGCTACCAGTATAGTTTGAAAGAGGGAAGCCAGTAATCTGTGGTCTAACATGGCAAAATTCTGTGCACTAAGTAATCCTGGCTCCTCTACCTCAGGGAGAGGCAGAATTCCTGAGCAGACTGCTGACCTCTTTCTAGTGGCAATCAATAATCAGGGACTTCTGATGGCCACACATAGCAGGAAGAACAAAGTATTACTTGTTCTCCAGAGCCTTTCTTTTCAACTTGCTCTGACTTCCTGGACTCTGGGTCTTGATTACCTAGAACCATGGCTCTTGCCATCTGTGCTTGGCCTTACCTGACTTCCCTGGACTCCAGCCTAATGTATAACAACCCTGTGCCCCTCCCAGCCTTGTGTCTACCTCCCCTGGCCTACCCGAAGCTCTCGAAGGATGGTATCTGCCAGAACCTACCTGGCTCCTCTGCATGTTCTCTTGGCCTGTGTAACCTCATAACCACCTAAGCAGTGAACTGCAGAAAATCTCAGGAGTCCTAAAAAATAACTGGAAAATAAATTAGCTCTTATTCTAAACTGTCTTCTTTGTTACTATAACACTTATGTGGGACTTCCCTCTGTTCAGATAGGCCTGAGAGATGAATCTTCGAGAATATAACGAGTATTGGGTGACTATTTTCTTCTATCTGCAGGTATCCAACATTTGCAAAAGGACTGTAGTGTGTGTGTGTGTGTGTGTGTGTGTGTGTGTGTGTGTGTGTGTTGTGGATATGTATTGGATCAAATTTGGGTTGTTTTGCTAAGATGTTGTTAAATGTTAGTTTGAACTGAAATGAAATGGTCTTGTGAAAAATAAAATGAAATCTAAACTGTAAATACTGATGAAAACCAAACCCATATCAGATAGTGTTCCTGCCATTAGCAGTAAGCATCTTTGTATGGGATGACTTAGTGGCTGCCACGGTTTACAGAGCAGTTAAAAAACTGTCACATGTTATGTCTTTAGGGAATTGTTTTACTTGTCAAGGACAAAGATGGAGAGGGAGACAGATAGAAAATGGTAATTGCCTTTCCCTAACAAGAACTTGAGCTAATGTTACCTATACTGTCTCACTGTAAAATGATGTGTATTAAAAAAATATTCATTCTTAAATGTGAATTGTATTAATCATTAAAGTCATTTCAAAGTCCTCATGGGAAAGGTAAAGTGTTTTCTAGTTTCTAACCCGTGAAACTGAACAACAGGCAGATAAAGTCTGGGAAGTTGTTCAACTGAACTAATTTGTTTTAAACACCTGATGTTAAATATTTGATTAAAATTTTCCTTACCAAGACTCAGTCTGGAATATAGAAAATGTTCATTTCAGAACTTCTCAGACACTAAAGGTACTTGCATGTTGTAACTAGATTGGTGTATACAGAAAAAAGGTATTTTTAGACTATGTCAGAGCTAAAACTGTTGGCAACTGGGAGTTTTGTGAATTCATGTGAAGGCGGCATGGCTTATAAAATGAGGGCACTGGGAAAAAGAATTACACTTGCTTTCTGGTTCTAGCTTTGCCAATAACTAGGTTTGGTGAGCTTGGGCAGGTCATTTGACTTCCTTTGGCGTTAAATTTTTCTCACTGTAAATGAAGGACTGGGCTCTGATTTCTAAGGTCAATTAAAGCTATGAAATCATGTGATTTTTTTAGAAGTTTCTTTCAAAATACACATTGCCTTTTTAAAAAAATATCTCTATTGGAGTATAATTGCTTTACAAGGGTGTGCTAGTTTCTGCTTTATAACAAAGTGAGTCAGCTATACATATACATATATCCCCATATCTCCTCCCTCTTGCGTCTCCCTCCCACCCTCCCTATCCCACCCCTCTAGGTGGACACAAAGCACCGAGCTGATCTCCCTGTGCTATGCGGCTGCTTCCCACTAGCTATCTATTTTACATTTGGTAGTGTATATAAGTCCATGCCACTCTCTCACTTCGTCCCAGCTTACGCTTCTCCCTCCCTGTGTCCTCAAGTCCATTCTCTACGTCTGCATCTTTATTCCTGTCCTGCCCCTAGGTTCTTGAGAACCATTTGTTTTTTTTAGATTCCATATATTTGTGTTAGCATACGGTATTTCTTTTTCTCTTTCTGACTTACTTCACTCTGTATGACAGTCTCTAGTTCCATCCACCTCATTACAAATAACTCAATTTCGTTTCCTTCTATGGCTGGGTAATATTCCATTGTATATATGTGCCACATCTTCTTTATCCATTCATCTGTCGATGGACACTTAGGTTGCTTCCATGTCCTGGCTACTGTAAATAGAGCAGCAATGAACATTGTGGTACATGACTCTTTTTGAATTATGGTTTTCTCAGGGTATATGCCCAGTAGTGGGATTGCTGGGTCATATGATAGTTCTATTTTTAGTTTTTTAAGGAACCTCCATGCTGTTCTCCATAGTGGCTGTATCAATTTATATTCCCACCAACAGTGCAAGAGGGTTCCCTTTTCTCCACACCCTCTCCAGCATTTATTGTTTGTAGATTTTTTGATGATGGCCATTCTGACTGGTGTGAGATGACGTCTCACTGTAGTTTTGATTTGCATTTCTCTAATGATTAATGATGTTGAGCATCCCTTCATGTGTTTGTTGGCATAAAATACACATTGCCTTTTTACTGGACCTATCCTAAAGGTATTACTGGACCTTATCCAATCATAGCTTCGGCAAACAATACGGCCACTGAAAAGCTACTTGCGTCACTTGATTTTATTTTTTCACACTCAAACAATACCTGGCAAATAAAGAAAGGTTCCTGAATTGTGATTGGCACAATGATACATGGTCAGCTGCACTGAGAATTTAAGCAAACTATATATATCATCAGGGTGCAGAATGAAGGTGAGGGCTGATCTGCAATTACCGGCATTTGTGAATCAAACCAACGTTGTAAATTGTGGGTGTGGAACAAATGCCAAAAGCCCAACTGTGTCACACACTTTCTTTATGCCTGTATCCAGTGTTGTTTTTAGCACAATTTCCATCCTCTCCTACTCACTGGCTTTTCCACTAGAATGCACACACAGCAATTTTTTCTAGCCCTCCTCCTCCCAGATCTTCTATCGCAGCGGTCCCCAACCTTTTTGGCACCAGGGACCAGTTTTATGGAAGACAATTTTTCCACGGACCGGTTGGGGCAGGGGATGGTTTCGGGGTGATTCAAGTGCATTACATTTATTGTGCATTTTATTTCTATTATTATGACATTGTAATATATAACGAAATAATTACACAACTCACCATAATGCAGAATCAGTGGGAGCCCTGAGCTTGTTTTCACTTGCCACTCACCGATAGGGTTTTGTTTTTTGTTTTTTTAATATTTATTTATTCGGTTGCTTGGGGTCTTAGTTGCAGCAGGCGGGCTCCTTAGTTGTGTCATGTGAACTCTTAGTTGCAGCATGCATGTGCGATCTAGTTCCCTGACCAGGGATCAAACCTGGGCCCCCTGCATTGGGAGCGTGGAGTCCACTGTGCCACCAGGGAAGTCCCCTCACTGATAGGGTTTTGATATGAGTCTGCAAGCAATGGATTTATTATGGTCTCTGTGCAGTTAAACCTCTCTTCTAATGATAATCTGTATTTGCAGCCGCTCCCCAGTGCTAGCATCACGGCCTCAGCTCCACTTCAAATCATCAGGCATTAGATTCTCATAAGGAGCGCACAACCTAGATCCCTCGCATGCACAGTTCACAATAGGGTTCACACTCCTATGAGAATCTGATGCCGCCGCTGATCTGACAGGAGGCAGAGCTCAGGCAGTAATGCGAGCAATGGGGAGCGGCTGTAAATACAGATGAAGCTTCACTCATTCACCCGTGCTCATCTCCTACTGTGCTGCCCATTTCCTAACAGGCCACGGACTGTTATCAGTCTCATTTCTGTGACACTACCCAACCTTCTTCCTTGGCTCTCACTCTTCTCTCTATACCTTAAATTTGGCTGTAATACAAGATATATTCCTAGACCCTGTGCTCTTCTGTATTGGTTCTCACTCCCTCAGAGTTTTTCTTGACTAATTGTCACTAATATGTGGATAGCTCCAAAGTTGACATCTTTATTTTTGGTCACCTTTATATAGTTTAAAAATAACTGCCCACTAGCTATATATTCTTATTCATTCATTCATTCATTCATTCACTAGGCAGAGAACATACTTTGAAAGGACTATTTCAAGGCAAATGGAGCATTTGAGGGATCATTTGTTAAACATGTCATTTCTAGAAAGAAGTGTTACGCTAAGTGTCTCAATATTTGCTGGATATTCAAAAAGCATTTTCAGTTTTCTTATATGACTAAATTAGATGTCCTAGTTTTAAAAAAATAACGACTCGTGTTTTTTATGATTTGGAAATTACTTAGGAGAAACAGAATTTAAGAATAAGACTTTCAGGGCGGGGGACTTCCCTGGAAGTCCAGTGGTTAAGACTTCGCCTTCCAATGCAGGGGGTGCAGGTTCGATCCTGGTCAGGGAACTAAGATCCCACATGCCTCACAGCCAAAACAAACACCAGAAGGTAAAACAGAAGCAATATTGTAACAAATTCAATAAAGACTTTAAAAAATGGTCCACATCAAAAAAAAAAAATTTCTTTGAAAAAAAAAAAGAATAAGACTTTGGGGTTTTTAGAATATATTAATTTTCAACTCAAAAAGAATCTTATATATAACATATAAGATGCATATGTAATGCCCTTACATGAAACAGTCTGTAGTTGAATTACTCATCCTCCTCCTCATCTCCTGTCTAGCACCCTAAACCACTTCCCATACCTGCTGCCCAAATCAGCTCTCCCCATCTCTGTTTATATCATCCTTTCTTTGGTTTTACAACAGAGAAACCCCTTGCTCTTCCTGTTCCCTCTTCCCCTGGATTCCTTTATCCTGTCAGACAGTGCATGGATTCTTGCCTCACATTCTTTTTCAAAAGCAGCCCTCTGTGTTCTCTCTGCCCCTCCCCAAGTGAGAACAAACTACATCTGCAATATTGCAACTATCTGTTCCTGTGCAGTCTCAATTCTCTTAACTCTCTTCTAAATCCCTCCTAAAACCTGCCAGCTAGATCTTCATAAAGCATTTTATACCATGCTTCTGTATCATCAGTAGCTTTCCAGTGACTACAGGATGAAGTCTAAACCCTGCACATTCAAGACCCACCACAACTCTCTGATCCCTTCAAGAAAAGTTAAATTGCTACGTTTTGAAATAGAAGAGGGACTGTTTAGAACTGAGAATTTTAATGTAAGAGGAGTTTTGATTCTTAGCAGAGTTTGTTTAATCTCTTATCTGTAGATCTGTTGGGAGATAATCTTTTTCTGCAAACAGAAATAAGAACAAACAACTCTGGACATAGATTTTTAGAGAAAATATATTGACGAAGGGAATAAAGAGGGCTGAAAGCAGAGGGATTTGGCTTCCTGTCTGAGTAAGGTTGGGGCCTCCTAGACACACTAGGATGCTTTTGAAGCCTAGGGAGGTAATATCTCACATGAGAGCATTTAGTACCAAAGTCAGACCAGAAGTGAAGCAAGAATTTGATATGTTTATGTATTAAGGCCTATAAGAAAGACAGGTTAAGGCAAGAATCTGTAATTATTCTAAATATTTAATATTGTTCTTTAAATTGGAATAACATACTTTGAAATCACATTTTAAGAAGGACTTGTCCTTATTACAATAGTTTTTGAATCTATACAATTTACTTTAAATATACTCTAAATAGAAAGCAGAAGTACTGCCTTGTGAGACTTTCTGAAAGCTGAAAATACATGCAGATGAAGATCTTCAAATACAACCCTTATGTTATCTAGTAGAATTGGCAACTCAATCCAGTTACTTGAACCACACTCCAGAAGTTATGAAAGAAAGTGAAATGCAGTACAGAGCTTATAAGTGTTCTGGAGTCAGACTGCCCAGGTTCAAATCCGGGCTATGCCCTCATTAGCCAGGTATTTGTGGGTAAGTTACTTAATCTTTCTATTGATATGTTTCAGTTTCCTTAACTATAGAACATGAATAATAACACTACCTACCTCATTGGGTTGTGCTGAGGAATAAATGAAATGATGCATGTAAAGTGCTTAAAAACGGCACCAAGTACATATTTGAGTACTTATTAAGAATGCTGCAAAGTAGACAGTATTATATGTTTTACAGATTATGAAACCAAGCCATAGAGAAATCTCTCTAAACTTGCCTAAAGTAACACTAATTCTAAACTCTACAGCCTCAACAACTCCAAAATCTTAGCTCTTCCTCCATGCTGCCTGCCTCCTTGCTTTTGTATTGCTGGAGGTATGATAATGAATCAGACACTGGTCCTGTCATCAAGAGTGACACTGTTAAAAGGGAGAAAAACAAGAAGTGAATGGACAGTTCTGCACAGGTTCTCCAGGAGCACTGATAAAAGGACACAACTCAGTCTGGAAGGGCTGCGGATGGCTTCTATAGCAGTTTCCAGCTAAATCAGGTCTTGAAGTGTGGACAGGAATTAGATCATGGGCTTCCATGGGTGGGAGACTGTCCTAAGGAGAGGAAACAGCAAACAAAGGAGTGGAGAGGACTCTCTGCAGGCAAAGGTACAAAAAGGCTATGAGAGAGGACACAAAACATTCAGTATTTACAATAGATCAGCTCAGCTGGAATGTGGAATTTGGGGTAGGGCTGCGGCCTGGTTTTAAGGGGAAGAAGTTGAAGCAGTTCTCTTCTACCAGCCATGAAAATACAAGTCAAGAAGAGGCAGCACAAATGCTTGTACACAATGCACAGGCCCCAAACAATAAGTACCCTTAGATGGACAGGCTGGTACTCATTTACTCTGAGGCATAAGTCAAAATACTTCTAAATATAATGTATGCCTCAGGCCTGGAGAGGTCCGACATGTCTATAGGTAGTGTATATTTTATACGGAAAATAACCACATTAACAATTGAGAGAAATCTCCACTTCCCTCTTCCAGGTATTCTTTCTTAAAGAAACTTATCTGCATTAGAATTATATGTTAAAACTCCTTTGTTTCTAAAGGAAAAACATCTTCATGGCTTCTTGTGTGAAAAATACTATCTTTGGTGTTTTAATCTAACCATTCTCACAGCAGTAGATCATCTATAGAACATCTTAATGCCCCATAGATGGGCTACAGAGAAGTGATGGTTTAAGGACCTTTTTAATTTTTTTTTTCTAGTTGTTACTTTTATATTTTCTTAACTCTGAAATTGAACATATTTACATATATTTATGGTATATTTTGAATTAAAAACTTAATATAAACATATTGATATCCTTTACCAATTTTTAGTTGTTTTGATATTCTTCTTAAGAGTTGTAGAACTTTATTTTTTTAATTTTTATTGAAGTATAGATGATTTACAATGTTGTATTAGTTTCAGGTGTATAGCGAAGTGAATCAGTATACACATACATATATCCACTCTTTTTTTTTTTAGATTCTTTTCCCATATACACCATTACAGAGTATTGAGTAGAGTTCCCTGCGCTATACGGCAAGTTCTTATTAGTTATCTATTTTATATATAATAGTGTGTATGTCAATCCTAATTTCCCAATTTATCCCTCCCCCCCTTATGTCCTGGTAACCATAAGTTTGTTTTCAACATCTGTGACTCTACTTCTGTTCTGTAAATAAGTTCATTTGTACCCTTTTTTTAGATTCCACATATAAGTGATATCATATATTTGTCTTTCTGTGTCTGATTTACTTCACTCAGTATGACAATTTCTAGGTCCATCCATGTTGCTGCAAATGGCATTATTTTGTCCTTTTTTATGGCTGAGTAATATTCCATTGTATAAATGTACCACATCTTCTTTATCCATTCCTCTGTTGGACATTTAAGTTTCTTCCATGTCCTGACTGTTGTAAATAGTGCTGCAGTGAATATTGGGGTGCATGTATCTTTTTGAATTATGGTTTTCTCTGGGTATATGCCCAGGAGTGGGATTGCTGGGTCACATGGTAGTTCTATTTTTAGTTTCTTAAGGAACCTCCATACTGTTCTCCATAGCAGCTGTACCAATTTATATTCTCACCAACAGTGTAAAAGGGTTTCCTTTTTTCCGCACACTCTCCAGCATCTCTACTGTTTGTAGATTTTTTGACGATGGCCATTCTGACCAGTGTGAGGTGATACCTCATTGTAGTTGATTTGCATTTCTCTGATAATTAGTGATGTTGAGCATCTTTTCATGTGCTTTTTGGCCATCTTATGTCTTCGTTGGAGAAATGTCTATTTAGATCTTCTGCCCATTTTTTAATTGGGTTGTTTGTTTTTTTGATATTGAGCTGCATGAGCTGTTTGTATATTTTGTAGATTAATCCTTTGTCGGTTGCTTCATTTGCAAATATTTTCTCCCATTCTGAGGGTTATCTTTTTGTTTTGCTTATGGTTTCCTTTGCTGTGCAAAAGCTTTTTAAGTTTCATTAGGTCCCATTTGTTTATTTTTGTTTTTATTTCCATTTCTCTAGGAGGTGGGTCAAAAAGGATCTTGCTGTGATTTATGTCATAGAGTGTTCTGCCTATGTTTTCCTCGAAGAGTTTTATAGTGTCTGGCCGTACATTTAGGTCTTTAATCCATTTTGAGTTTACTTTTGTGTATGGTGTTAGGGAGTGTTCTAATTGCATTCTTTTACATGTAGCTGTCCAGTTTTCCCAGCACCATTATTGAAGCGGCTGTCTTCACTCCACTGTATATTCTTGCCTCCTTTATCAAAGATAAGGTGACCATATGTGTGTGGGTTTATCTCTGGGCTTTCTATCTTGTTCCATTGATCTATATTTCTGTTTTTGTGCCAGTACCATACTGCCTTGATTACTGTAGCTTTGCAGTATAGTCTGAAGTCAGGGAGCCTGATTCCTCCAGCTCCATTTTTCTTTCTCAAGATTGCTTTGGCTATTCGGGGTCTTTTGTGTTTCCATACAAGTTGTGAAACTTTTTTTTCTAGTTTTGTGAAAAATGCCAGTGGTAGTTTGATAGGGATTGCATTGAATCTGTAGATTGCTTTGGATAGTAGAGTCATTTTCACAATGTTGATTCTTCCAATCCAAGAACATGGTATATCTCTCCATCTATTTGTATCATCTTTAATTTCTTTCATCAGTATCTTATAATTTTCTGCATACAGGCCTTTTGTCTCCCTAGGTAGGTTTATTCCTAGATATTTTATTCTTTTTGTTGCAATGGTAAATGGGAATGTTTTCTTAATTTCACTTTCAGATTTTTCATCATTAGTGTAGAGGAATGCAAGAGATTTCTGTGCCTTAATTTTGTATCCTGCTACTTTACCAAATTCATTGATTAGCTCTAGTAGTTTTCTGGTAGCATCTTTAGGATTCTCTATGTATAGTATCATGTCATCTGCAAACAGTGACAGCTTTACTTCTTCTCTTCCAATTTGGATTCTTTTATTTCTTTTTCTTCTCTGATTGCTGTGGCTAAAACTTCCAAAACTATGTTGAATAATAGTGGTGACAATGGGCAACCTTGTCTTATTCCTGATCTTAGTGGAAATGGTTTCAGTTTTTCACCACTGAGGACGATGTTGGCTGTGGATTTGTCATATATGGCCTTTATTATGTTGAGGAAAGTTCCCTCTATGCCTACTTTCTGGATGGTTTTTATCATAAATGGGTGTTGAATTTTGTCAAAAGCTTTCTCTGCATCTATTGAGATGATCACATGGTTTTTCTCCTTCAATTTGTTAATATGGTGTATCACATTGATTGATTTGAGTATATTGAAGAATCCTTGCATTCCTGGGATAAACCCCACTTGATCATAATGTATGATCCTTTTAATGTGCTGTTGGATTCTCTTTGCTAGTATTTTGTTGAGGAGTTTTGCATCTATGTTCATCAGTGATATTGGCCTGTAGTTTTCTTTGTTTGTGACATCTTTGTCTGGTTTTGGTATCAGAGTGATGGTGGCCTTGCCTTGTAGAATGAGTTTGGGAGTGTTCCTCTCTCTGCTATACTTTGGAAGAGTTTGAGAAGGATAGATGTTAGCTCTTCTCTAAATGTTTGATAGAATTCGCCTGTGAAGCCATCTGGTCCTGGGCTTTTGTTTGTTGGCAGATTTTTAATCACAGTTTCAATTTCAGTGCTTGTGATTGGTCTCTTCATATTTTCTATTTCTTCCTGGTTCAGTCTCGGAAGGTTGTGCATTGCTAAGAATTTGTCCATTTCTTCCAGGTTGTCCATTTTATTGGCATAGAGTTGCTTGTAGTACTCTCTCATGATCCTTTTTATTTCTGCAGTGTCAGTTGTTACTTCTCCTTTTAGATTTCTAATTCTATTGACTTGAGTCTCCTCCCTTTTTTTCTTGATAAGTCTGGCTAATGGTTTATCAATTTTGTTTATCTTCTCAAAGAACCAGCTTTTAGTTTTATTGATATTTGCTATCGTTTCCTTCATTTCTTTTTCTTTTATTTCTGATCTAATCTTTATGATTTCTTTCCTTCTGCTAACTTTGGGGTTTTTCTGTTCTTTCTCTAATTGCTTTAGGTGTAAGGTTAGGTTGTTTATTTGAGATGTTTCTTGTTTCTTGAGTTAGGCTTGTATAGCTATAAAGTTCCCTCTGAGAACTGCTTTTGCTGCATCCCATACGTTTTGGGTCATTGTGTTTTCATTGTCATTTGTTTCTAGGTATTTTTTGATTTCCTCTTTGATTTCTTCAGTGATCTCTTGGTTATTAAGTAATGTGTTGTTTAGCCTCCATGTGTTTGAATTTCTTACAGATTTTTCCTGTAATTGATTCTAGTCTCATAGTGTTGTGGTCGGAAAAGATACTTGATACGATTTCAATTTTCGTAAATTTACCAAGGCTTGATTTGTGACCCAAGATATGATCTATCCTGGAGAATGTTCCATGAGCACTTGAGAAGAATGTGTATTCTGTTGTTTTTGGATGGAATATCCTATAAATATCAATTAAGTCCATCTTGTTTAATGTATCATTTAAAGCTTGTGTTTCCTTTTTTATTTTCATTTTGGATGATCTGTCCATTGGTGAAAGTGGGGTGTTAAAGTCCCCTACTATGATTGTGTTACTGTCGATTTCCCCTTTTATGGCTGTTAGTATTTGCCTTATGTATTGAGGTGCTCCTATGTTGGGTGCATAAATATTTACAATTGTTATATCTTCTTCTTGGATTGATCCCTTGATCATTATGTAGTGTCCTTCTTTGTCTCTTGTAATAGTCTTTGTTTTAAAGTCTATTTTGTCTGATATGAGAATTGCTACTCCAGCTTCCTTTTGATTTCCATTTGCATGGAATATCTTTTTCCATCCCCTCACCTTCAGTCTGTCTGTGTCCCTAGGTCTGAAGTGGGTCTCTTGTAGATAGCATATATACGGGTCTTGTTTTTGTATCCATTCAGCCAGTCTATGTCTTTTGGTTGGAGCATTTAATCCATTTACATTTAAGGTAATTATCAATATGTATGTTCCTATTCCCATTTTCTTAAATGTTTTGGGTTTGTTATTGTAGGTCTTTTCCTTCTCTTGTGTTTCCTGCCTAGAGAAGTTCCTTTAGCATTTGTTGTAAAGCTGTTTTGGTGGTGCTGAATTCTCTTAGCTTTTGCTTGTCTGTAAAGTTTTAATTCCTCCATCAAATCTGAATCAGATCCTTGCTGGGTAGAGTAATCTTGGTTGTAGGTTTTTCTCTTTCATCACTTTAAATATGTCCTGCCACTTCCTTCTGGCTTGCAGAGTTTCTGCTGAAAGATCAGCTGTTAACCTTATGGGGATTCCCTTATGTGTTACTTGTTGTTTTTCCCTTGCTGCTTTTAATATTTTTTCTTTGTATTTAATTTTTGATAGTTTGATTAATATGTGTCTTGGTGTGTTTCTCCTTGGATTTATCCTGTATGGGACTCTCTGTGCTTCCTGGACTTGATTAACTATTTCCTTTCCCATATTAGGGAAGTTTTCAACTATAATCTCTTCAAATATTTTCTCAGTCCCTTTCTTTTTCTCTTCTTCTTCTGGGACCCTTATAATTCGAATGTTGGTGCGTTTAATGTAGTCCCAGAGGTCTCTGAGACTGTTCTCAATTCCTTTCATTCTTCTTTCTTTATTCTGCTCTGCAGTAGTTATTTCCACTGTTTTATCTTCCAGTTCACTTATCTGTTCTTCTGCCTCAATTATTTTGCTATTGATCCCTTCTAGAGAATTTTTAATTTCATTTATTGTGTTGTTCATCATTGTTTGTTTGCTCTTTAGTTCTTCTAGGTCCTTGTTAAACGTTTCTTGTATTTTGTCCATTCTATTTCCACGATTTTGGATCATCTTTACTATCATTATTTTGAATTCTTTTTCAGGTAGACTGCCTATTTCCTCTCCATTTGTTAGGTCTGTTGGGTTTTTGCCTTGCTCCTTTATCTGCTGTGTGTTTCTCTGTCTTCTCATTTTGCTTAACTTACTGTATTTGGGGGTCTCCTTTTCGCAGGCTGCAGGTTCGTAGTTTCTGTTGTTTTTGGTGTCTCTCCCCAGTGGCTAAGGTTGGTTCAGTGGGTTGTGTAGGCTTCCTGGTGGAGGGGACTAGTGCCTGTGTTCTGGTGGATGAGGCTGGACCTTGTCTTTCTGGTGGGCAGGTCCACATCTGGTGGTGTGTTTTGGGGTGTCTGTGGTCTTATTATGATTTTAGGCAGCCTCTGTGCTAATGGTTGGGGTTGTGTTCCTGTCTTGCTAGTTGTTTGGCATAGGGTGTCCAGCACTGTAGCTTGCTGGTCGTTGAGTGGAGCTGGGTCTTGGTGTTGAGATGGAGATCTCTGGGAGATTTTCACTGTTTGATATTATGTGGAGCTGGGAGGTCTCTTGTGGACCAGTGTCCTGAACTTGGCTCTCCCACCTCAGTGGCACAGCCCTGACACTTGGCTGGAGCACCAAGAGCCTGTCTTCCACACGGCTCAGAATAAAAGGGAGAAAAGAAAGAAAGAACGAAAGAAGAAGATAAAATAAAATAAAGTAAAATAAAATAAAGTTATTAAAATGAAAAGTAAAAAATAATTATTAAGAAAAGAAAATATTTTTAAGTAATAAAAAAAAAAAACAAAAATGGACAGACAGAACCCTAGGACAAATGGTAAAAGCAAAGCTACACAGACAAAATCACACACAGAAGCATACACATACACACTCACAAAAAGAGAAAAAGGGGAAACAAAACATATATCATTGCTCCTAAAGTCCACCTCCTCAATTTAGGATGATTCATTGTCTATTCAGGTATTCCACAGACGCAGGGTACATCAAGTTGATTATGGAGATTTAATCCGCTGCTCCTGAGGCTGCTGGGAGAGATTTCCCTTTCTCTTCTTTGTTGGCACAGCTCCAGGGGTTCAGCTTTGGATTTGGACCCGCCTCTGAGTGCAGGTCACCTGAGGGCGTCTGTTCTTCGCTCAGACAGGACGGGGTTAAAGGAGCAGCTGATACGGGGGCTCTGGCTCACTCAGGCCGGGGGGAGGGAGGGGTACGGATGCAGGTCAAGCCTGTGGTGGCAGAGGCCAGCATGACGTTTCACCAGCCTGAGGCGAGCCGTGAGTTCTCCCGGGGAAGTTGTCCCTGGATCATGGGACCCTGGCAGTGGCGGGCTGCATAGGCTCCCGGGAGGGGAGGTGTGGAGAGTGACTTGTGCTTGCACACAAGCTTCTTGGTGCCCGCAGCAGCACCCTTAGCATCCCACGCCCATCTATGGGGCCTGCGCTGATAGCTGTGGCTCGCGCCCGTCTCTGGAGCTCCTTTAAGTGGCGCTCTGAATCCCCTCTCCTCGCGCACCAGGAAACAAAGAGGGAAGAAAAAGTCTCTTGCGTCTTCGGCAGCTCCAGACTTTTTCTCGGACTCCCTCCCGGCTAGCTGTGGCGCACTAGCCCCTTCAGGCTGTGTTCACGCCGCCAACCCCAGTCCTCTCCCTGGGATCTGACCTCCGAAGCCGGGGCCTCAGCTCCCAGCCCCCGCCTGCCCCGGCAGGTGAGCAGACAAGCCTCTCGGGCTGGTGAGTGCTGGTCGGCACCGATCCTCTGTGCGGGAATCTCTCCGCTTTGCCCTCTGCACCCCTGTGGCTGCGCTCTCCTCCGTGGCTCCGAAGCTTCCCCCCTCTGCCACCCGCAATCTCTGCCCGCGAAGGGGCTTCCTAGTGTGTGGAAACCTTTCCTCCTTCACAGCTCCCTCCCACTGGTGCAGGTCCTGTCCCTATTCTTTGTCTCTGTTTTTCCTTTTCTTTTGCCCTACCCAAGTACGTGGGGAGTTTCTTGCCTTTTGGGAGGTCTGAGGTCTTCTGCTGGCGTTTAGTAGGTGTTCTGTAGGAGTTGTTCCACATGTAGATGTATTTCTGATGTATCTGTGGGGAGGAAGGTGATCTCCGCATCTTACTCTTCCGCCATCTTGAAGCTCCTCAAAACGTATTTCTCTAAAACTCTGAAGCAATTTTTTTGTTGCCTTTGAAGCAGAAATATTTTCATGTAATAAATCTGTGAGCTATTTGTCATGGTAATCTGAATTCTACAATCTATTATGGATAATTTATTATGGATAAATCATAATTTTTAATCTGAACAGTCTTCACATTAAAATAATTTAAAGGAATGTCTTTGTCTAGCCTGGGTCAGAACTTATATTTCCCTCTTTACATGGAGAATTTCAGATTTAATACTTCCTCTGCTTTTCCATGTGAGGGTGATATCAGCTTCCCTTGTCAACAGTGCTGTTACCGTTCTTTAGCTCATTTCTTTTTATCCTAATTTCCTCAACCCCAATAATCATATGGCAGTGATACCAATTTTAATATACTAATGGGATTTATATTTCATTTAAAAAAATTAGTGCCTTCCTATTTTTTAGGTGTAGAAGAAGAGAAAAGATATAGTGCTGGTTCCATGTATTTGAAATACAGTGCCCAAATATACCAAATTAGTTTCAAACAAAATTCCTATTTATTATAGAATTAACTATAATAGAGGATCATAAATAATAGATATTTCCAAATCTCCCCAACTGTTAGAAACATGAAATAATTCTTGCTGACTATATTAGAAAAGGTATCCTGATATGTTTGCAGGTAGATAATGCCCATTTAACATATGAATATTTGAACATTTCCAGTTTATAATCATAATGCGTTTCACTTATAGATGGAAATGCTTCTAGTTTTTTTTGTCACCCCCCAGATTTATTGAGATATAATTGACGTATAACATTGTATAAGTTTAAAGTGTACAACATGTTGATTTGGTACTTAGAGTATATTGCAAAATAATTACCACCCATAGTGTTAGCTAACACCTCTATCATGTCACATAGTTACCATTTTTTTGTGGTAAGTACATTTAAGATCTACTCAATTAGCAACTTGCAAATATATAGTACAGTATTATTAACTATAATCACCATTCCATATATTAGGTCCCCAGAACTTATTCATCTTTAACTAGACGTTTGTACCCTTTGATCAATACTTCTAGTTTTTAAAGTCCTTTCCCATGTGTTTGTTTGGTTCTCACAAATCTCAATATATATCGATATATATAACAATATATTATATATTAACTATATATATAAACTATAGAGAGTGAGAAGTGTGGTTCAGTTATCTTTGTTAAACAGAGAAAATGTAAAATGTTTATATGTTCTATAACAGTGGTCAGCAGACTATGGCTCAGAGGCCAAACCTGACCCACCACCTGCTTTTGAAAATAAAGTTTTATTGGAAGACAGCCCTGCTCATTCATTTATGTATTGCCTATGGCTGCTTTTGTGGTGCAATGGCAGAACTGAGTAGTGACAGAGACCATTAGGCTCATAAAGCTTTAAAACATTTACTATCTGGCCTCTTAATGAAAAAAAATTTCTAATCCTGTTCTACAGCAATTTTTCCTTAAGAACCATATTTAAATAACCAATTTAAAAGTTTTTCCAACTTTATGATATCAAAATTAATAGTGTCCAATACATGGCATATACATTTTCTATGGGAACTCTGCATACCACAAGCAGTGAAATACGGAATTTCACAGCATTTAATGCTACTATTTTATAATGTAGGAAGCAGCATATCAAGATATGCATGTTAATAATAAAATAATTAGGGGAATTTTGATTTATTGATATTGATGTGACTAGACTGAACCAGAGAAGTTCAGAAAAAGTCTCCTCTTAAAAGTGAAACTAATACAGTTCTAATTTAGTATGGTGTGCAAGTCCATTCCTATCAATATTTCAGCTTAGCTTGCGTGTAGCTAGCTCTTAACAGAAGCAATTATCAAATAATTCTTATAGTCTTAAAATAAACACTAAGGCTGATTTAACCTTACCTTTGAACATCATTTCCTACTATGGAGTTTTACACTTGAGCACAAATATCTGGCTCTTTCTTTAGAAACATCGTCTTCAGACAAGATGCGCTCTAATTCTATGATATGTAATGTAAAAACGTACCAATGATAATAGATTCTCACTAGTTGAACATACAAATGAACTAAATACAGATTCTCTGGAAGGCATACATAACTTCAAATTATCGCCTACCTCTTGTCTTTCTACTCTTAAGATATTTAACTTGGGAGAAATGGGAAAAACCAGACTCCCATTTATTACTGCTAGAAATTTGAGGGAAATTTATTTCGGAACATAAAATAAAGAACTGGTGTAGATAAATGAAACACAAATGTATAGTAAAGTTAGAAGTTGTTTTTAAAAATGAAACTACACATTTTAACTGTCAGAATGCTTTCCTTTGGGGTTTTATTTTGATGTATTTCAGCTATCGAAAAATAATGGGATCTTTCCCTTAAAGACCCAAAACTCAACATCTTTCTAAGAAGAAATATGCAACCAACTTTCAAGTGTCTTTTCACGGCTATACTGTACTTCTTGTGGGTCTTATCAGTAGCAGTTATATTCAAGTGCTTATGGGTGGCATCTATTCCAAAAACGTATTTCATAATATATCTTCTGAGCATTACCTTTATTTACCCATTTTCCATTGTAACTTATAGCTTAATTAAACCAAATTAAGGGACTTCCCTGGTGGTCCAGTGGTAAAGAATCTGCCTTACAATGCAGGGGACGTGGGTTTGATCCCTGGTCAGGGAACTAAGATCCCACATGCCACAGGGCAACTAAGCCCGCGCGCCACAACTACTGAGCTCGCATGCCTCAATGAGAGAGCCTGCATGCTGCAAACTACATAGCCCACATACCCTGGCGCCTGTGCACCACAGCTAGAGAAGAGAAAACCCGCACACCACAACTAGAGAGAAGCCCACACACCACGACGAAAAGCCCGTGCACCGCAAAAAAAAAAAAAATCCCACATGCTTCTACGAAGATCCTGCGTGCCACAACTAAGACCCGACGCAGCCAAAAAAAAACCAAACAAACAAATTAAAAACATTGATGATCTACTAAATTCAAGGAATGAATACAGTTTGAAAGAAAATCTTATTTAACATTCTCTATTAGTTTGGGGCTAGATACTCTTCCCTCAAGGACTGGTCAACTGCAACAAAGTTGAATAGAGCCAAGATAAAAAAATTCTATTCTGTTTGTTCATTTTCCATTCCTGCTTATATACCTCAGTGGTTTCAATAGCTTTCTAGCTGGTTTCTTTTAAGAAGAAACATAATGTCATAATAGACATAAAAGTTCAATTGCTAAGTACTCAGTGAATGTTCGTTCCCTTTCTTTCTTATCTTACTTCTTTACCCTTCCCCTCTCCATCAGGATTTCCCAAGTCAAAATCACTCTCCTCACCCTTGCCAGAAATTTTTTTCCTTTTTTAATAACAGTGTTTTTAAAGCTGGTTGATGTTGGTTCTACAGGAAAAGGGAAAGAAAGTGTGAACAGGAATCTCTCACTGCTTCTCCAGGCAAAAAAATTTCCCTTTGATTCATTTTCTGACCTTACTTGCTTTTCAACATTTTTTTTAAGTGACATTTTAAAGCACTTGCTTGTACCACTAAGATGATAATAACCTTATACTGAAGTTCCTCATTATGACCCTCATTAGTTTGCAAGTTTCTGAGTATCAGAAACTAAATCTTAGTACTTAATTCCTATCTGGGTCAAGTAAATCTCCTTGTACAAAAGCATGACACAACTATTAATTGAATTAAAAAAAGTGTACATGGATTGAATGATTCTTACTTTAAGTATATTTAAAATTTTATATAATTTGTCAGTAACAAGGGCACTCCAGTCAAAAAATTAAATTTGCAGTAAGTTTTATAAAGGTATTACTTTTATTTGCAAAGTTTAATTCACTAGAATAACTTTACTTAGCAATAAATATTTCTAAAATTATGTCTATTCATATATATATATATATATATATATACACACACACACACTCACACATGCACATAGATGAACTGGGTTTTTCACTGAGATTTTCACATTATAAATCAATTTTGTAAAATGAAGAGTTTTGGTAAAAAGATTAGTAGTATAAAAAGTTGTTTTGATCAAGCCAAATTGACAGCTAAGTCACTTTTATATTGATAGCTGAGTCAAGTTTGTCTGATGGAGAAACCAGGAATTCTAAAAAAATTATAGACTTTGGCAGTCACATTTAAGTACTTCGCAGTTAAAAGCAGCAACGGTTTATTTAACAGGTTGCTCGGAATCAAGTGGAACTTACTGTTTTGGTGTTTTGCCCGACTTTTTTTCCATTTACAAGTGAATCAATGCCCCGTAGAAATAGTTTTTTAAATACAGCCAAAATGAAATGGCTAATTTCACCAATATATTTTATTAACTGCAATGATAGTACTCTTTAATGGCATTTGTCTGACACCAGGTTTGTGTATTTCTTCACACATTCTGTTAAATGAACACCTGCCAAAGCAAATATCTGACTGATATTTATACCAGACTGTTTCTATGTAGGAACACTATGTTACACTGCTTGCTTCCTTGAAGGAATACAGAAGATTAGAAGTTGTGAATGTTGAATACAAACTTTGGTTTCTTTTTTTGAAATGCTAACTCAAAGTAGAATTTTCAAAACTGAAATTTACTGACAATAAAAGGTACTCACAAACCAGAATCTAAATAACTCCCCCCAAATTGTTCAAATCTTTAATCAATCCTCGATACTAATTTTTATCAAACATCAACCAATTTTTTTCATAAGAAAGTTTCTAAAAATATTGACTCAATACAACAATAGAACACCAAAATAGTCTAGGTGTGAATCTTTTTTGATTCACTTGAGTACTGCTTGCATTATGAGGCTTTGTAGTTTATACGAATGGTCTCTGATGATCAAATTCATTGTTTTTAAGGTTGAGGAGACTCAAGCGCAAGTCTGAACAGAGAAAAGAGAGCAGAGCCAAGGTCAGGTTTTCTCCTGTTTCTACACCGTGCCTCCAGAATTCCTCCAAGGAGCCCTAGGAGCTACTGGTGGGGCTGTGGAAGGGCCAAGCAGGCAGGACCCCTCACTTTCCCCTCACACACTGCACTCTCTTTAATAAGGGTTATTCTGCTGCACCTCTTTTACATATTTGAAATTCTAGGTAAGAATGAGTTTGAAAAAAAAAATCTGTCCCTAAAAAACAAATTTGAAAACCACTGTATTACCTTGTGCACCATAAGGAAGAGGGGGAATATCAGACCCAAATTTGAAATGACGTCCCTGTTGGTAGCCAGCATGAGAAACACTTAGAAATTGCATTCCAAAATAAGGGAAAAGGGATCCTGAATGTAGTTTTTTTGTACAAGTAAAGCCCTGTTTTATTATTATTTTTTCTTGTACATTGGTTGTTGACTTAGTGTTTCTAGAAATTTGAATTATACAAAAATGAACAATGAATAAACAAAGTTTGGTAGAGAAACTTCCAATGTGTTTCAGAATGCAAGAACAGGTGAAGCTTACAGAAAAGCATAAGAATAAACTAGTTAACAGAAATCAGAACAATGGAAAGTTAAATGACAGTAAGAGCACCATACGGACTAAAAGACTCAGGAAGAGCTTTCTGGAAAAGAGGCACTCAAGTCAGAGTAGAAGATAAGGGAGATGGCATTCCTGGTGGCAAGAACAACAGAGATGAAGGGGGGGAAAAATCATATTTATTGAAGAGAAAGAAGATACAACCAAACGGAGAGGACTGTTTGTGTCAGTGGGATATGAGCTTGAATTGGTAAAATGGGGTTTTATTGAAGAAGCACCTGGAAGGTAATTGAGGACTGTACATTTAAAGTATGCATAAGGACAATATGGTACTACCTTTGGTACTCAACAGAAGATGTGCTTTAGTGCTAGCAGGCTGGCAGTGCATTTTGAATATTCAAGGAAGTTTCTTTTATTGTGTTAAATTACTGGTGGTGGAAAAAATGTAGGTGGTACTTCAAAAGATGCTAGATTGTTTTTAGAGATTTAAAATCACATATGCAATAGTAGACACACAGGGACATTTTATACTGCTCTCACAACTGTGTTGTCTGGAAAAAAAAAAGCTTAGGAAGTGTACACCATGACCTAATTTATATCTTTCATGTCATATTTATGTAATATGAATAATTTAAAAATTTTATCATCCCTTTAAAATAATTTGTAAAATAAATTAAGAAATTTTGCTTAATGGTAAGCGCTACGTGTTTGAGAAATGATATTTGAAATAAACTTGTTTCTCGTAGAGTAGAAATACTATTGGATATAGTAGAAAAACAATGGCTATTACTAGATAATTAAAACTGAAGAAAGAACTTCCCTTAAAAAGATTTGAATTAAATGACCCTGGAGAAGTGTTCTTTTCCATTTATAGCTTTTATTTCTGTTTCTTCATTATGCAAGACATGGAGACAAAATTTTACCTAGCATAAATGAATAATATAAAGGAGGAATCAATGGACCAGAAATATCCTTCCAAGGTCAATTCAGTGAATGGTCCCTATATTGTATGACTATTAATTTTTAGGCGGAAGCAGATAAACCATCATTTTTTATAAGCAACACATCCTGTTATATAGGTTAAAATCAATCTCAAATGAAAATTATCCTACAAAAATATTTTTAACTTCTAAATATATTTCTTCAATCTCCAGTGTCTCTGGACCACCCAACTGAATGTTAAATGTTTCCATTCTTCTTTTCTTTTTCTTTTACCAAGTCCACTATGGAGGTGTGTGGCTATGCATGCATGTACCAAGGTTCTCCTTTGCTAAAGTCTGATATGGAGAAAATTATTTTTCTAAGGAGAAAAAAATTTCCCTTCTTGGGAATTACCTGGTTTTGCTGGATACTTTGATATTCTTATTGAGGGGTGTGCATGGGAAGTACATCAAAAGGTAGGTTTGAGTGAGAATAGTGGTAACTGGACAGTTTTCTAAAATGAATGGCTTCTATAATGCAGTGTTTTAGTTTTTAGTTTTTAGTTTTTAGAAGGCAAGCTTGGAAAGAGAGCAGAATTGCATTTAAATAAAACTGTGTTAAGAAAGGGAGGGGAGAAGAGTGATGAGATGGCTAGTTTCAGATAAGAGCATAATTTTGAAGAGTACTGATATGCCAGATAACAATGTTGATTATAATCTTCTCCTTGGTAGTCCCCCTCCATTTTCCAGCCCTGTAAATCTTAGTAGAATTGACTTCACCTGCTCTGGTATTGTGTGGGTGGACCTGCCTTGAGGATGGGCGTTGGGGAAAGAGCAGAGGCTTCTTGATGTAATAACCTCTGGATGGCTCACAAGCATAAGGACACATACACATTCACAGACATGCACACACGCAGACCTGTGCATACATGCACACAAATGTATATCGCCACGTAAAAAGCACCTGTCAGCTTAAGCCATTTGCACACTGACCGGGCGAGGTCAGTTCAGGTAAAACTTACACTGGTTTTGAATCACTGTGGTTGTACTCATGGTAGAAAATAGAACTTTAAGAGCATTCATAAACTAATTTGGCCCTTTGATAAATCTTTGGAAATGGACAGAAAATTCAGAACTTTTGGTACTTCCAGGGCCACACAGCCTGTGATTATAATCATTTAGACATTTTCCATCATTTATCTTGTTTTCTTTTGCTGGAGGTTATTTTGTACTTTGGGGATATTAAGAATCAAAACTATGCATTTATATGGATAAAGGACTTCATTCTAATTTGTATTCATAACTCAAGAAACTCCATGTCAGAGTTGTTGAATTACTGCTTTTCATCATGTCTCCCTCTGCACAGTTTAGCTGGATTGGATGTTCTCTAAGACCTATTCTAGTTCAGAAAATATTAGTTATTATAGGACCTCTTAGTATTATGTGTAGATGCTAATATCCAGTGGCATAAAAAGGATTCTGTTGGTAAGGAAGAAGATGGAGCAGTGATGGTTTGGCAGGTAACCAACAGTATAGGTCACCAAGGCAAATCTGAATTTTTGTTGACTAAAACATAATTTCCTCTAATATTAAGTAGTTAGTTCTATAACAGTATGTAATTTAGCCTGCCTTCTGATTCAGGGATAGGATTTTTTTTTCTATAAACATTTATTTTTTGTTTCTGAGGCTCTTAACATTGTTAGAACAGGGAAAGCACATACCAATGCATGTGAAATTACTAACATAATTTTTAATTGAGTATTCTGAACTAAGAGAAGGAGATAGCTCGTTTGCACATTTCCCCTTTTCTACATCATTCCTAGGGCACATGTTAGAGGTTCTCCATGTACATGGTTGCTGGCTCTTTCTCCTTTATATTAGTTGTTCACATTACCCATGGCCAAAACCTCAATTTCCTGTGTTCCCTTCCTCCTTCCACTTTCCCACATTTTAAAACATATCCATATCCTTGGGGCCCTATTTGTACTTACGTGATAATGGTTTTATATGGGCTAGATTAACTGTGCTAATATTTACTTTGCTAATGTGTTGGACCTCTAAGGTAATTTAAGGCTTTAATCATTTCAAAAGTTCAACCCCTTTAAAAAGCTCTTCAGGAATGCTGCCAGTTTACACATCTTGATGGAATGGCCATTTTGGCTTCCCTATCACACTCACAGAAGCAGGTGGCTACAAGAAAGGTTGGTTGGCCTGTATGACTCCACTGTCTGGAGTCTGTTCATTATGTCAGCCTGATCTCTCATCTTACGCCATCTCTCATTCCCTCATCAAACTCACATTGCAAATTGCTGGTTTCTGCACCATTTTCTCCACCCTGTTTCCTGTGTCATCTTGAGTGATTCATATGTGACTTCAATATTTATAGAGATGCCCCACCCAACACCCTGAACTCATTATTTCTTGACCTCCTCTGCTGCTCAGGCCTTTTAACTCCTTTGGACCTCAGTGATCTACTACCAGTGCTATACCCCAGTGCTACCTTGTCTTCCCCAGAAACTCCTCATCTCTCTTAATTACATTTCATAATCATACTGTCTTAATCTGAGCTCCTGCTTCTTCCAACTATCCCTCTTCCTTACTTCTAGCAAACTAACTCTTTGGTTTCATAAAGAATCTAAAACCTTAGGAAAACAGCAAAGATTCAAGTCTCTGAGCCCCTCTATGACCCTGCTTCTTTATCTTCTGCCCTACCTCTTCCATCCAGTCTGCATTCTGTGGTTTATCTCATCAACTAATCTCTCTACTATCATCACACTCAAGCTCTGAGCTCCTCTCCTGGAGGAATCTAAAATTTTGTCTCTTGAAATTCCACACCTATGTACCTAAGCCTGCCAAATAAAGTTATATCATTGCCATCAGCATTGTAAAGTGGTTAAGAGCATGGACTCTGGAGCCTGACCACGAAAACTCAGTTCCTGGCTCCTCCACTTACTAGCTGGGTGCCCTTAGCAAAACAGCGTGACCACTTTGTGCCTCACTTTCTTCATCTGTAAGAAGGGAATAATAACTGAACACATCTCATAGAGATGCTATGATGAATAAATAAGCTAATATTTATAAGGTGCTTAGAGAGGTATGTAACTGTTAAATAAACAAGTATTCTACTTCTCCCTTGTAGTTTTTATTCCATTTTTAATAACAGCTATTTCAAACCTTCACTCTCTTTAATTCTCCAAAAAGCTCACTCTCCATCACTTCAACAGATGATCTGGCCTCATTCTCAGAGTACATATAGGACAGTAGGTGTGAATTCCTTTAAATTATCTTACCCTGGAAATTTAACTACATTGGTGCATTTATATCTCTTTCCAATCTAAAAGAAAGAAATCACCTTCTAAAATTAAGTTTCCTCCCTTCAAATACCTAAGCTTTTCTGTGTATATTTAACCTTTCTCTGTCTACTTGTTCCTGTCTTTAACCAGTAAACATGTTTTAATTCCCATGCATTCCCCTCAAAAAATAACCAAAAATCCTTCAACTCTACATTTCCTTTTAGCTATTTTCCTATCTTCGTCTTTCTCTTCATCAGATGCCTACATTTCCTGTTTCTACCTTTACCTCTTTCATGACTATGTTACTCAGAAATGACAGTAATTGTAAGAAGGTCTAATATTAAAATCAAGTAGGAATAAACTGCAAGGGATCAAAACTTTAGAACTTGGCTTTTTCCCAACCTTAACCAGACATAGATATTCATGATCTTGAATGCTCGTATATTTATATAACGGCTTTCCTGCTCTTTTGTTCTATCATAACGAATTAATTGTTATCATTTGACTACCCCTGCTATTTCCTGTTTCCCTCTTCTAAAAGGAATTAGCCCTACAGACTCCCACTACAATCAAGGCTTCACTCTTCACCATTCCACCACAATTACTGTCAAGGTCAGCAATAACATCTCGATTTCCAAATCCAGAGGTCAATTCTCAGTGTTCATCTTAATCAACTTCTCAGGAAGTTGGTAGAATTTACCATTTCCTCTTCTTTAAAACCTTTTTTCTTCAGTTGCCTTCTGGATACCACTTTCAGTTCTCTTCCTACCTTGCTAGTTGATCTTTCTTAGCCTCCTCTGATGGATGCTTCTCAATTATCTGCCTCTAAAATGTGAAGTACCCCAAGACACTATCCTTAGATAGCTCATCTTAACATTCTTCACCAATTCCCCCATGGTGGCCCCAGCTAATTTTTTAGCTTTAGATACCACCTATATGCTGATGACTCCAAAACTTATGTTCTAGTCCAGATTTTCCCCTTGAACTCTACACTCATATATCCAAATGCCTACTCAATATATCCACTTAGATGTCCAACAGGCTTTTCAAACTTAACGCACTGAACAAACTTTTATTTCTCCTCCACCTTTAATCTTCCTCATTTCAGTCAGAGAGAGTGTATGAACTTAATAGTTTATACTGGTAAAAAAATGAAAGCTGGTGAAGGAGACTGGGAAGTAGTAAAATATGCAAATGTAAGATCAAGAAAGAAATGTGAGGCATAATCAATCCTGACAAGAGCTATAAAGATACCTATAAAATGAGGGCTGAAAGGATCCACTAGACTTGGCATTTTAGAAGTCATTGATGACTACTGCCTCAATAGGCTTAGAATAGCTTACTTGGGAAACAGGAAGAAGGCTGACCAGAATCATATAGAAAAAATGGCTGTCTGATGTTAATGATCACACACACACACACACACACACACACACACGCACGCTTATAATATTTAAGCCAAACTTTCATCCAGAGTTCCACCTTTGTACCGTAATTTCTCTTTTTTTTTTTTTGATGTGGACCATTTTTAAAGTCTTTATTGAATTTGTTACAATATTGCTTCTGTTTTACGTTTTGGTTTTTCGGCCATGAGGCGTGTGGGATCTTAGCTCCCCGACCGGGGATCGAACCCATACCCCCTGCATTGGAAGGCGAAGTCTTAACCACTGGACTGCCAGGGAAGTCCCTGTACTGTATTTCTGACTGCTTGGGGCTATATCTCTTATATGTATTATAAGTACCTCATATCTAATATGTCCAATAATGAACTCATTTCCTTTCTTCTCTGTTCTCCTTACTCTCAAATTAATGCCTAATCATTCTAAATTCTCTATCATGTTGAATGACACCAATATCTATCCATTAGCTAAAGTACAAAGCAAACTTGGGGATCATTCTATTTCTTCCTCCCCACCCACTTCTAATCTGTCAAATCTGATTGCAGCCCTTATCTCCACTGGTCTAACTCAAGTCTTTATAAACCTTGGTCCTCCAACCCCTGTCACCAAACTAATAAGCCTCCTAACTGGTTCCCTTGCCTGAGGCTTTCCCATGCACTCTTCTTTCAACTGTATAGTTACAGTTATCTTTCAGTAAAGCACTTTAGTTAAAAACTGAAAGCTGCTTCTAACTTCACACTGGCAGTAATACATTCCCTTAAAATAGCACACCAAGGCCTTGAAAATTTGGCTCTCACCTACCATTTCAACCTCAGTTTATGACAGTTCCTCACTTGCCTTAACATAATCAAACTGAAAAATACACTGCATGGGGTCAGACACATACTTCCCACACTTCTATCTCTGGAATACCTAGAGCTTTCAAAGTTCAAATAAGTTTTTATCCTTAAATTGTAAATACAATTTTAAAAAGTTTGAAAAATAAAAGAAAAAAAATTAGCCATAATATTGTAATTTAACAGAACATCTTTGTTTCCCTCCTAACGTTCCTCTCTGAATGTACATATTTGTATAGTAAACATATAATTTTGCTTAAGATTCTCACATATTTTGTTTAGCTATTCCTTGTTATGTTGCAGAAAAGAAACAACAAAAATTATAAAATTTATTTTGATAAAAAGAAATAAATGAGAGAAAAAAGAGAAAAAAAACAAGGGTGGGGACAGAATCGAGCCATGAATAAAGTTTAAGATGCATTCCATGATGACCTACTCATCTACCATGAGTGAGCCACACATTTGGCTCTCACTTTTCTAGCTGCCAATGTGAAAAGAGAAACTTTGTCAGTTATCTAACTCCCAGTGCCCGTGAGATTAACCAAAAATGTCCTGGTAATTTTAACTCTTCTTGGAACAAATATTGTAAAAAGATATTTCTCCTGAGGTTCTCCCAAAGGGAATACAGGGTGATATACTTAACAACCTCTGGGAAGATTCTTTATTGGAGATGGTACATCTCATTTCATGTCACTGCTCAAATCAAGAATCAATATAGGCAGATGCCATTGCACAAATCATAGAGTAATTCTGTAGAAACCATCTTCTTGGAAATCACTTGATACTATCAAGGCACCCAGCTCTTTGCTGGTCTGCTTTAAGTCATGAGTAAATATAATATATTGAAATACTGACATATCATATGTGTTAGTCACAGTAGTGACTGAAGTTTATCCTTTAGAAAAACTTTCTGAACATTGTTTCTCTTCAAGATAGAGTTTAAAATAGTTCTTAGGTGAAATCTTAAAAAGTCATGTCCCATACTGGGCAGTTGAAGCTTGCTTGGAAGACCAGATTTTAGGTTGAGAAGCAAAAACTCCCTCTTTTTGATCAGGAACATTGTTCCCTTTGAGAAAGTCCTCTGAGTGCAAGAATGTGGCTAGGCCAGGGGTGTTACAGTCTTGGGCTTTTGCATCTAATAGAGAACAGAATGTTATCCTAGAAGGACTCAAACATAACCTGAATAACATACTTGTTTGCAGAGATTCTCACTGTCTCCAACCTTGAGTCCTCTCCAGAAATATGGATAGGTGGAGCTACAGATTTTGGGCCATAAGTATCAACTTTACTTCTGTAATATTACATGCTAGTAAGAAACCTGAATATTCAAATCTTTGTTTTTACATTCTCTGAGTTTTTCAGAAGATTTGGTGAGATAAAAGCAATTTTTCTACCTTTGCCTTTGTGTTTGCAGGACTGTTGAGTTATGGATTCTCGTCCCTCAATAATTCTGTCACTAAGATGGCTGACCTTAGGCAGGCTTCTTAAAATTTCTGAGCTTAGTTTTCCTGCCTTGTGAAATGAGGGAGTCTTAGTAGGTAATCGCCTCCCTTGAATTCCCTCTGCCCATCAGCTGTAAGTGAAGAATCCCCTCAGCCCATCAGCTGTAAGTGAAGAATCCCCTCAGCCCATCAGCTGTAAGTGAAGAATCCCCTCAGCCCATCAGCTGTAAGTGAAGAATCCCCTCAGCCCATCAGCTGTAAGTGAAGAATCCCCTCAGTTTGATGACAGTAAGTGGTTGCTCATGTTTCTCTAACAGCGGACCTGGAGTATCTAAGACAGTCACACATCTTGGCTAAGAGCATGGGCTTTGCAGGGGAAAAGTCCTGGTTCCACTCTGCCCCTTACTAGTATGTGGCCTGGGGCAAGTATTAACCTCTCTGAAGCTCAGTTTCCCTATCTGTAAAGTGAAAGTAATATAAGCTCTTATAGAGTTGTATTAAATGAGACACTATAAATCCAGGTATAAATACTGTGTCTGGAACAAAGCAAGTGCTCAATCCAAACTATCCATTTTCAATATTATTTCCCTGGGTCCACTGAAATAATTGCTCTTCTAACAGCATTTCTCCAAGTTGAATATCAGCACTAGTGTAATTACAGTGTTTAAAGGTTTTAAGGTGCCAACTTGAGTTGACTTGTTTTAAAAAAAAATTGGAAAGACGTAGGCTCAGGGAAATTTTTAAAAATTAAGCAAAACAACCTGTGTGCTGACCTTTACCCTGTAGTTCTTTTATTTAATAACAATCTGTTAGCAAACACCACTTTAAGCTGTTTGATTAGTCCTAATGTAATCCAGGCCAAATATGCTACCTAACAGCAATAATAAACTTTTTTGCCTCAAAGAAATTTTAATGGCGTTTGCTTTACTTTTCTGTTTGTTTTGAAACAAGATTGTGAAGAAGTTCTTAGTTTGGGGTTCCCATCAATAGATGTTTAGTCCTTTTAACCTTTGATCGTATGTAGATTATATTTCAATATAACTAAGTATAATAAAATCATTTTTAGATAGCAGAGATAAGCTTTGAAGGCTAAGTACTTATTTTATAATTTTAAAGCAATTGTTTACCCACAAAAGAAAAGGAAAAAAATTCCCCCAAATGTGGGAAACCGGAGTTCTTTGCTGTGCTCTTAACTACAGCAGGAAATATGTGTTTGTTTATTATGACCCTAGTGCTTCCATAGCCAGATTAACATTCAAACACAGAGTTTTCATTCCTCTTAACCAACAATTGTCACCCTGACTGTGGAAACTGATAATTTGCAGGGAGTTTGAGAAGAATACTTGTATAATTACATCCACTAGAGCCTGGCTTGTACCCACAACTAGGCAATAAATTCTTTGTGAACAGGGAACACTTCTAAGAGTAGGTCCCCCTACAGGGTGTATTAATTAACACGCAGTAATATGCTGGGTCAATCTTTGTCAAACATGACTTTCAGGGACTATCAAATTTTATAGCAAAAGAGTTCAGAATTACCATTATATGTTAAGGAAGTCTCCTTGTTGATTCTAGGTTTTTCCTCATTCATGAGATGTGAGCCTCAACTGATTTGTAACCGGTTGTGAAACAGTAATCACTTGTATTGCTGCCAGAAAGTTCTCTGCAGGATAAAAGGTGAGTAATATGTTTTTGTTTTTGTTTTTTTAATAAATCTCAGCTAATTATTTTTTTTTTAATTATTAGCACTTTAATTATTATTTATTTATTTGGCTGTGTTGGGTCTTCGTTTCTGTGCGAGGGCTTCCTCTAGTTGCGGCAAGCGGGGGCCACTCTTCATCGTGGTGCGCGGGCCTCTCACTATCGTGGCCTTTCTTGTTGCGGAGCACAGGCTCCAGACGCGCAGGCTCAGTAGTTGTGGCTCACGGGCTTAGTTGCTCCGTGGCATGTGGGATCTTCCCAGACCAGGGCTCGAACCCGTGTCCCCTGCATTAGCAGGCAGATTCTCAACCACTGCGCCACCAGGGAAGCCCGAGTAATATGTTTTATAGATAGATAAATAAGACTCTATACTGATGCATAAGTCCTGAATACCTGCATGTTAAAACCCCAAATTTATCAAGCCATTGTAGAGACATATTAGTTCAATTTTAAAAGTTCTTAATAACTAGCTTATTATTTTCTGTCTCTATAGCTGTTATTTCCTTCAATATTTTATTATTGGATTAACTCTCATAGAACTTCACTTATTTTAAAAGCAATTTTAAAGGATTGCTTACTGAATTTATACACAACTTTCTTTTTTTTATACACAACTTTCTAAAAATTGCTTATAATCATTATTTATTTGCCAAAATGATTTAATCAGAGGAAAGAGATTATTAAGTGGATACATCTTATAGCTTCTGAATTAAGGGAGACACAAAGGGGGATTTAAAACTGTCACTAAGCTCTAAGGGATCTACTGGCCCTGCCCACCAATACAGTGCTGGTTGAAATTGAGTGTCCTTGTTTTGATGGCCTACCTGCTCAATCTTGTACTTTTTGGTTAGTGATGGTAAGGAAAGTTGGTGGAGCTGAATGTAAAGAATAGCCAAAAATGGTTTAGCAGAATTCTGTCTGAATCTGGCAGAAACCCCGCTTTCTCCCCATTTTGTCCACCCTCAAACTTGCCAAGCCTTGTTCACTTTGGCTTTATTTTAAAAATGCATTTCTGGTGAGTGAGGAAAGGTTTTGTACTGTGTTTTCAATGACTCACCCAAAATAACTCCATTCAACTTGTAAACGGTCCTGTTCTGAATGCAGATTGTGTTTGTTCTGTGATGGGCCTGAAGGGGCTGCAGAAGGGAGATTAGCGAGGGGAAATGTGGCGGGAGAGGCCAGTGCAGTTTATATTTATTCAGGTTCAGGAATACATCAGAATTACTTTTTTAAAAGACATTGTGTGTGTGTGTGTGTGTGTGTGTGTGTGGTGTGTTTTAAAAAAACATTTATGAGGTCTGTACCCTTTAAAGCTTTTAAAGATACATCGTCTTACATAGATACGTGGTTCATCTAGTTACCAACCTCTTTTTCTGATCCTCATAAAATGTGGAAGGGGAGATTTACATGCAAATATATAATTCCAAATACATGCATAGTGAAATTATTTTTTTAAAGTTCTAAATGCCTTCAAATAGGAAGAATCATATAGGTAACATAAGAGCTAGAAATTAATCTTAAATTAGGAAAAAAACGTGTATCAATAAATTGATCACACAAAAGTAGTGTTAAAACTAGAAAACGCAATAATGACTCCCTCCTGTTTTGTTGTGTACCGCAGAAAAATGTTTTATATCAAGTGGCATAGATTGAGCATCTGATATCAGTAAATATACCTTTTCCAACGCTTTTATGATTCAAAATATCAGAGACCTTTAAAAACAATATTTTAGGGCAGGACTGAAAAGAAAATGAAGAAAAGGACTGATCTAAACATGAGCATTAAAGCTTCACAGATGAATTAAAAACATTTTGGCTTTCCCATGTGTTACTATGTCCAGTTATGAGGATTTCAAAACCTCCTTTGAGTTGTTTCATGAATTTATGAAACAGACCAAATAAAGCTTATTCTGTTATATAATCTTGCTTCACTCCATTGTTGACGAAGAATAGATGAGCCATTCTTACCTGTTGCTCAGAAACACCAGAGAATTGAGCCACTGAAAAGAAAACAAGCAGTCTAACAAGGTTTTACCATGGAGAGGGTAAATTTAGTACTATGTGGCAAACTGAAGAAATTGTGATCTGGGAACGGTGAAATGAATGATAAACGACAAGTTTTAGCACGCACAAAATCAGAAAGTATATAAACTTACCCAGATTATGTAAATAATTTGCAAGGCAAAGTTCCAGTGGTATTAACACCTGCTTCTTCCGATGTGTACCTGGGAGAATGAAGGAAATCAAAATAGATTGTTTTGCTATGTTAATGCTTACTTATGAGGACAATGAACTACTATAATAAGAGTTTTTGCTACTGTGGAAAAACCCAAAGTATAGGTAATAGGTTTATAGACCTTAAATATTCAATTTTATTACTTTAAAATATACACAATAACCAGAAATACTTTAATGGTTAATAATGACAAAGAAATATGTCAAAAAATCAGTCTAAGTCAGACTAACCACCTTTCCTCATAGTTCAATTACATGATTTGTAAATAAACCTTTGAAAGTTTATGAAGAATTCATTCATTAACATTTTCCTTTTATCCTCTTTTATCCTATTGTAAATCATCCCACTGGTATCCCTGGAAATGTTAACAGTTATGTTGAGGGGGCCCAAAACATTACATGTTGACATGAATTTTAGAAATGCTGGGTTAAGCAAAGTTAAACAGTTTTATTTAGAAAAAAATAAATCTTGAAAACTTCGCAAGTCTTTAACATTCACTGCGGAGAGGGATGGGGCTGGGGGAGGCGAGAAAATGCAGAGTTTACCAAACTTACTTTATCCAGAATTCTTTCCTCCAGGCAATTCTATTATTAAGACAAAAGGGATCTCAGAGGTGTAAGGTAAATAGAATGGCAGATTAAATAAAAAGTGTAGCATTTTATATTTCAATTTGGTAAACTGCAGCACTATACCACTCTCTGATCAGATTCCTAATTACTAAGATTTTGATGCACAAAATAAAAATTTTAATTACGTAAATACTAAAGAAACAATACCTTAACTAGAACCAAAATGCCTTAGCTTACCTGGTAGTAAATCTCGTTTTGTAATTTGGAGGCATGTGTTAAGGCCTAGAAAAGCAAAAAATAAGTGATTAATTAAACTGAGCATAATGTTTCACTTCTGATACATGCTTTACCATTTAAAATTGCCTAATTTAACTAGAGTCTGTTTTCTGTCCTAGCCTGAATTTATGCCATTTAAAAAATTCAGCTGCATAAGCATGAAGATAGATGCCATTTACTATAAGAATAATCCCCCCATATGAAATTAACTGATTTTTGTCTGCTGCGATATAATAATGCCAAGAGCTATATTGAGCCACCACTTTATTTCATATAATCCTCACATCACCTTGGGAAGGTAGTTATCATGATTGCAACTTCACAGATGAGGAATGTGATGGCCAGAGATATTAGCTGTCTTACCCTAGGCCACACAACTAGAAAGAGACAGAAACAGATTTCAAACTTCAGTTTGACACCAAAGACCCTACTGTTCCCACTACATCATGCTGGATGGGATTATCCACATCTAACATAAATGTATTTCTTCCTCCACCTTGTAGGCTTTAGTAACTTAGACATTATTCTTTATGTAGAACTTCTGCAACGTTGATTGGCAGTAGGTCTACAATACAGTACTTGTTTGGAAAAAAAAAAATCCTTGAAGAAGCAAGCAAACAACTAGACTCTCCTCAGGTGTAGTATGGCATTCATTTCTGAATAAATTAAACACCTTGGGCAGTTTTTTAAAATCTCAAAGTTGAGAATACAATTAAAACCCCTTACTTTTCAAAACAGCTTGCTGTTTCAAGGATTTCCTTCTTTATTAGTTCTGTATCCTCAACGTTTTACATTAAAAATTATCATGTAGAAGAAAACATATGATTGTGCTATTGGTGATTCAAGAATTGCTGTACTCTATTCTAATGTTACCTGCTGGCAATTTTTCCCCCTTTCTTTATTATTTGACTTGGTGGTTTGGTTTTTAAATATAAAATTGTGGTTCATTATTCTCAAAAATTCTTTATTGTCTGAAAGTATTTAAACAACAAAACTAAGTAAAAGATAATAGGCCATAGAGAAACAACATAAAGCAAGTAAATATTTCATCCATTTGACTGTCCATTCTGAAGAATGTAAAGCATAGAAAATTTACCTCAAGAGAACTCAATGTTCCTTGTGGGATTAGCACTGTACTAAAAGTGTAAGGTGTGCAAGAAGAATACAGAATAATGTTCTTTAGTCTCCATTTACAGTCTGCCTAGGAAGTCAAACATACCCTCAGAAGCCAGTCATATTATTTACTGCACAGTTCAGCCCCAAAATAAATGAGACAGACATTCAGTTATATACCAGGGAATTGTGGAAAAGATGTGACCAGAGGTGGTGGAAAGATGTAGTCCAGGCAAAGTTCTGCATCAGCTGGATCTTGAAGATCATTAAGGTATTGGACAGAAAGAACAGGAATGAAATGAGAGGCTAGGATAGAGAGTCAGCAACAGCATGTGGAAATGATGGAACTGGATAGGGTGGGATCCATCAGGGCCCTGAATGAAACTGAAGACAGCATACTTTGTTTTCTGTGGCTTCTGACCAGCCCTTTCAGTGTCTTTTCTCCAGGTACCTCCCTCACTTGCTTTCCTGCTCACCTTTCCTACAGGCAGCTAGACTCTGGCCTATGTTGAAGGACCATTAAACTGTTAGCTGCATTTTGCTATAGGACTCTTGAAGGCTGGAAAGTTTTTCAGATTCAAAGAAAACATTTTTAAGACTCAAAGAAAAAATAGTGAAAATTCAAGGCAATGAGCTACCAGTATCCCTGTTCTAGCTCTCCCTCACATTTCACAGTATAAGGCCCAGAATGATATTATGATGGTTCTGGGAAGTTAGTCTGGATCTTGGATATGATGTTGAATAGGATTTTATAGTCTTTCTGCTAATAAGATTTTAAAAATAACAAAAGGGACTGCTCAAACTCATTTTTAAAATGTTCTAAACCTTGACATCATTTGTATCTTGTAGCACCAAAATCCAAGCAAATATTTCTACTTTTTCCCAGCTGTTCCCTGCTGTATTTTCCTTCACCTCCCTATGTCCAATTTCAATGTGGAATTTCCAAATTAAATCTTTCATACATAACACGACCACAATAAATAACTTTCTTAAGCGTGAAAGGAGCACTCCACGAAGCTTAGTCTTTTCCAGTTTTGATATTTTGACAAGAAATACCAATTACGCGCCTTTCTCCCATCTTTCTCCACCATTTCTTGGACAGAATTCTTTGGACTCCTCGAAGAATAACTTCCAGCGAGCCCAAGCAGACACTCGTTTGGACGCAGTGAAGAAGGGCGTTGAGTGAAACTTGGCCTTTCCACATTCCTTCTGTTTTGGGGTGAGAGGAGAAGTTAATAAGCAAAGATTACTAACCAACAAGCAACCAATTTTCTCCTGCTCCGCCGGCCGCGGCGGGGGACGGGGGACAGTGGGCGGGGGGCAGGGGGCGGGTCTTTCCACTTCGTGCTCGCCGCGCCCCGCCCCGCGCGCCCCCGGCCGGAAGGGGGCGTGGAACGCCGCTGAGGGAGGGGCGCGCTGACGCGCGGCTGCCGGCCAGGCCCCTGGCGCGTCAGGCTGAGGCGGGAGGCGGGGCGGGGGCCGCGGGGAGGGCGGGGCGGTGAGCCGGGACTGGGGCTGGCCGGCGCTCGGCTCCCAGCCGCGCTCGCTCGAGCCGCTCGCGCTCCCGCGCCGCGCCCGGCCGGCTTCATGTGAAACGCTGGCCCTCCGCCCCCTCCCTCCCCTTCCTTCCCTCCCTTCCTCCCTCCCGTCCCCTCCTCCTCCTCCTCCTCCTCCTCCCCCCGCGCCTGCTCCAGCTCCCCGGGGCCCCCAGCCCGGCCGGGCGCTGACCGCAGGGGCTGGGGTCCCAGCCGCCGCCGTGTCTCTCACAGGCTCCAGCTGGGGCTGCGGAGCCCCCGGTGCAGCCATGGACCAGCCCCTGGTGGCGTCGGCGGAGGCGGAGGAGGAACTGGAGTGGCAAGTGGCGAGTTGCAGGAGGAAGGCCTGGGCCAAGTGCCGCGGCTCCTGGCAGGCGTCGGAGACGGAGGACCTGTCCACAGAAGCGACGACGCAGGACGAGGACGAGGACGACGAGGAGGACCTCTCTGGAGCGAAGCTGCCGGCGGCCGCGGGGAGAGGTCCGTGCGCCCCGCGGGGCAGCGGCGGGCGGGGAGCTCGGGGAAGTTCGGGCGGGCGGGGAAAAGTCTCGTGCGCTTTGGGCGACTGCTGTGAGTTCTGGAAGATCGTCCTGGGCTCGAGAGGCCGAGGGGAGAGGGGACACTTCCGACCTTTAAACGTGCGTGCTTGGTAAGGCGTCTCCAGCGTCAACAGAGACCCCGGTGCTATCTTTTCCCTTCAGATGGTCTCTAAGCCGTGTTGCTTAGGCTGCATTTTGCCCCCAGTAGATTTTCCTACCTGGGGGTATCCAGGGTGACCCCGCAGTCGGAGTCCTCCTGGGGTCGGTAACGAGCTGTCCCCTCGCTCTGCCCCGCAGGAAACGTGCCCAACGAGAAGATCGCGATATGGCTCAAGGACTGCCGGTGAGTCCTCGGTTGCGCCGCTCGCGTCCCGGGGGAAGATCAGCGCTAATGGGACGCCTGGGCGGAGTGACTCGGGCCGCCGTCCTTGCGGGTCCCTTGGACCTCGTAAGCCATAAACCGGAAAGTGAGCCGGCGGATAGCTTCCTCCTTTAAGCGATTAGAAATGGAAGTGCTGTGACCGCCGATTATTTGGTGACCAACAGTTATTAGGACTTCAGCTCCGGTGCGTGATGTTAGCATCAGAGATCAGAAATCTGAAACAGATAATCATGCCATGTTATTATGCTTGCCCTGTTTTTCTTTGACAGGATTGTCACATTTCACACTATTTTATTTTGCTTTTGTTTTGACATGTGTATATCTGGCAGAAGAGTCATTTCCCTTTCAAATGTGTTTTAGATGAATGTAATTTACTTAAGTACACTAACCGGGCTTTATGTTGGTGCCTTAATTCTGTTTGGAGAGCTGTTAAAACTAGCTAACTACTTTGTTCTAGCTTACTTCTTGGACATGCATTTGTCAGATGGCCCTGGAATTCACAGAAGGGAAATAGAGCTTTGAAGACATTCAGGCTGCATAAATCTGTTTAATTACACGCTTTGGTAGCTGGTACAGAAATGTTTGATAAAGTACAGAGGAGATTAATCGTATCTTACTACAGTAAAATGTACTTGTTTCATATTTTAATTATTTTTTTCCAACTTATTTGCTACTTATAAAATCTCATATGAAGAATGTTGGCTTTTTAACTTTTGTTAAGGTGTTTGCTTCTGTACATATTTTTTGCCATCTCAATTTGGGCTTTTCTTAATCTTTTGTCCAAGTACCAGAGTTTGAGAAGTCTTTTCTGGTGGGGAGAGAGAAATGATTCTTATATATGCCAGTTTATTTTTCTTTCTTAAAGACATAAAATATTGGCCATTACTCTGTTGCTATCCTGTTTTGGTGAATTGCCTGGAGCCTTACTGAACACTCTTTATTATAGAACTCTTTAACCTTTATTGAGAATGTCGTAGACCTTTCTGAGATATGATGAAATATATGGACCTTTTCTCTAAAGATTCACAAAAAAATGTTTAAGAGCAAGAGAAGAATCATGTTATGTTTATTTTATGGTGTATGGGAGTTAAGATTATATAAGAGGTATATCAAGTAGACAGTAAATAGGTGCATCTTTTAAGATAAATGCAGTGGGCAAATGTTAACATTCACCAGGACACATGATCTTTGAAAATTCCAGGAGTTTTGTTGCTAATCTTGATTTATGTAGGCAGATTCTATAGTCTGTTGCGGATTTCCTACATAGGTTTCTTTCTTGTTCCCTGCAGTTTCACCTATTCTGTACAAAAGGGACATTCATTTATACTCTGGAGAGCTAGAACAAACAGTCTTTTATTGTTAGTTTTATTATCACAGATTTGACTGCTAGGATATATGCAAGTTTTTTTTTTTTCTATAACAGTTTAGGGTCCTTCCCAGAGTCAGGCATCTGTCTACTTTGTATGTTATGTACAATGATCTGAAGACAGCATCCCCCCCAACTCCCGTGATAAGTTCTCAAATATTCTTTGTTTTCTTATTGCTTTCCATATCCTGAATAAAGATACCATGTAGTTTTTCCTTAAAGGGAGTCTTTATTTTGGTAATTTTTTTTTTTTTTTTTTGTGGCTAAGCGGAAACAAATTGCTTGAATAAGTAGCATCTAAGAAGGGATAGAGTTTTTGATAAGATTTGTAAGAGGGCAATTATAAGAGTGAGAAGCTTGTTTTTGAAGGAGAATGCCAGTTATATTCTGCTCATTTGCCATTTTCTGTTGGTGCCCAGGCCAGTTGAGACATTTACAGAAGGAGTAATGCAATGTTTTGTCCTACAAAAGTAACCACCAGGGAAGAGGAATGACTTTTTTGAGGGCATAAAGTATAGTTTTATTAAAATATATGCAAAAACTTAGAGGTTTTATTATCTTTATGGTCATGGCTTATTCTTTTTCATTTCAAAAGCACTAATTTTTAAAGAACTGCCATTGCTTGTATATTTGTTTGTAGAAACTTTTAACGTTTAAGTGGCATTTTAGTAATATTTCTTTGAAACTGATATTTTTATGATTGATCCCATTTCTGATGTGAATTTATAACAGGTATAAATTGTTGCTGATGAAAGGCTTATAACACAAAGTAGAACTTTTATAATAAAACAACCTGTTTCTTTCTTAACTTAGTTTTGAGAAAGAAATGAAAAACATTTTGCATTAAAAAGATTTCTAAGTTATCTGTGTTTGAACAACAAGAACGTGAAAGAATTTTAGTAATGGCTAGTTCTTAGGGTTGATTCTCAAGCCAACTTTTTAGTAATTTTCTTTTCAGAGTTAAATGAAGAATACATGTATTTTTTTAGTTTAAAAGCCTAAAATAAATTCCAGATTTCTCCATTGTATCAGAAAAGATAATAGTTGGGGTAAGGGAGGCATTGAGTGGTGCTCTATAATGCTTGATGGGATTTGAGAAAACTGTTGAGCCTTATTTCTTACTATACTCTGACTTTTTAATTTTATTGAGATAAAGATTTGTTTTCTCTTAATTCTCTTTCCTGTTTCTAGGGAAGGGATTGAGGGGAGCAGACATTTTCTTAAGGCCTGTTGTCGTTCTCTTTTCTTTTTCTGTTTTTGTAAAGAAAATGCCAATTCATATCATTTGTAGTTGCCATTCTTGCTCTTAATTGCTGGCAGATCAGACGTGTGATTAAATCATTCCTGGTGAGCTGACTTGACGATAGGTATTTGCTTAGTAGGATATTACTTATGTAATTCACTTGCATTCCATGTGCGTTTGGGAGGAAAGTTCAACTGTAATTAGAAGCTTGCTTAGCTATAACCCTTTAAAGTGTAAGGCTGTGCAGTGACAGCTTTCCAGACAGCTTTTCAAGACTAAGGTTTATATGTTTATGTGGTTTCAGTACCCCTTTGGGAGCCTCACTGGATGAGCAAAGCAGTAGTACACTCAAGGGTAAGAGAAAGTTGCCTTTCTAAATCTGTTCTTTATGAGGGTCCTACTTTATATGTCCTCTGAGTGAAAGAGTGTGTGTGTGTGTATAAATTATAAAAGTGATGTTCATGTTTATAAAATACGGTGTTTTAAGATAAAAGCCTAAAGGGAGAAACCTTGTCATGAACCATAAAACAGTGATGAGTTTAAACAAATTACCAAACCTTTCCACAATGTGAAACTCATTTCTTTTTATTGTCCAGTTAGATATTATAAAGACTAATTAAATACAGAAATATGATATGTAAACGTAAGGAAAATATATATTGAGTGAATCAGGTCAGCTTTAGTGTAGCATTTCTTTGCTTACATTAACTGAGATTGCCACACCTGTGCAAGGCAAAATTCTGAAGTTCAAAGTACAACAAGAATGTGCAGGTAGTGGCAAGGCATATGAAAAACATTTATAGTATCAGGAAAATCTAGCTTGAGCTCCTGACTTAATATAAGGGGGTAAAACGAATGATTGCGCTGGGATCTGGTTTTCCATGAAACTGTTGGGTAAGATATGTTATCTCACTGAACATCTTAAAGGCTTATTAAGTATAAAATAGCCTGTAGATTGGGGCTTCTAATAACTTTACCTGGCTGCAAATCATGGTTTCCTTTACAATAAAGTGAAAACTTATATTTTCTTCCTGAAATTATATAATCAGAATAATCTGTGAGTACATTCAGGTCTGAAATGCTTTACTGTGTCTTATATTTTGCTTGGTCAGTTTGTTTTAATTAAAACAGTGATTTTCTCTGGGGGTCAGGAAGAACAGAATACCAGGATGAATCTTCTAATGTTTCTTTCAGGTGTGCTTGTGAGAAATGGAGGAAGTTTTGAGGATGATTTGTCCTTGGGAGCTGAAGGTATGTTTGGAAGAACTGTACCTTCATATAGTTTTTTTTTTTTTTTCTTTTTTTTTTTTCATATAGTTTTAAATTTAAAAAAAAAGAGAGAGAAAGTCACATGCCTTCATGTTTATGATCCTCAGAGCTAAATTTAAAGTTCTTGAAAGTGGCTCAGACACATTTTACAGAACCTTTTATGTGTTAATAATCTAGTAAGAGCCTATAGGAGACCTGTAGGAATGGCTCTGGAAAACCACTGTGCAATGTCCAAAGGTCTTCCTTGGACTTTAAAGGTTACAGGAACTATTTGGGGGCAAACAATGGTCATATAACTGAGGGAAGAATTGTCCCTCAAAAGGAAGGAAACTTAAATATTTATACGTGAGAAAACTAAAGTGAAGCTTATTTTAGTGTGAGGTAGCTTTATGTCAGACTTAACAGCTGCAGCTTGTCTTTCTCTTTGCATTCAAGTGCCTCCTGTCTTTCCCGCTTCCTCTTTTTCCAGATTTTTAGAAGATTAAAGGACAAAGACAAAATAGAGTTACGAGAAGTTAATTAGAATGCATTATGCTTATGTCTGTTCAAGGCTTCATTAGGATTTTACAAGTGTATTGTGCCATGTTTAAATTTTCAGATTATATAATCTTTTCCTGTGGATTCATAATAAAGCTTTCCACAATGTAAAATTAAGAATTTTTTATTGTTTTACTGGTATTTTAAAATTATTGGTAACTGTATAGCTGGGTTATTAATGTGTGCTTATTTTAAAAAAAATTAATTTATTTATTTTTGGCTGTGTTGGGTCTTCGTTGCTGCCTGTGGGCTTTCTCTAGTTGCGGTGAGCGGGGGCTACTCTTCGTTGTGGTGCGCAGGCTTCTCATCGCGGTGGCTTCTCTTGTTGTGGAGCACGGGCTCTAGGCGCGTGGGCTTCAGTAGTTGTGCACATGGGCTCAGTAGTTGTGGCTCGCGGGCTTTAGAGCGCAGGCTCTGTAGTTGTGGCACACGGGCTTAGTTGCTTCATGGCATGTGGGATCTTCCCAGACCAGGGCTCGAAGCCGTGTTCCCTGCAGTGGCAGGCAGGTTCTTTAACCACTGTGCCACCAGGGAAGTCCCAATGTATGCTATTTATAAAAAAAAAAGAATTAAGGATTTTATTAAATCTTTTTGAACTGTAAGTTGATGAATAGTGAATTTATCCACTGAATTTAATATCCTTGATCTTTTGCAGTTTGAAGTCAATCTGTATGATAAGATTACTTATTTAGAGCCTTCTAACATTGAACACTCTAGAATATGTGTATATGTTAGTTTTTATATTTCTGTTAATATGCTTTTAAGGAATAAACTCTATAAAATAAACTCAAACTTACTGCTTCCCAGTCAGGATAGTTGAACATACTGTTAACCCCTTATTACAATTCATTTTATTGTTATTGTAAATAGCACTTTTGATATCTGCCTTAGTAGTTTCACAATATAGAATTTTTTTTTAAAAACTTTATTTTTTTAGAGCAGTTTTGTTCACAGAAAAATTGAGGGGAAGGTACAGAGATTTCCCACATACTTTCTGCCCCACACGTGCACAGCCTCCCCCACTGTCAACATCTCCCACCAGAATAGTACATTTGTTACAATTGATGAACCTAGGATAAGGCATCATAGTTACCCAAGGTCCATAGTGTATGCTAGGGTTCACTCTTGGTCTTATACATTCTGTGGGTTTAGACAAATGTGTAATGACACGTATCCATCATTATGCTATCATATAGTGTATTTTCACTGCCCTAAATATCCTCCGTGCTCTGCCTGTTCATCCATAGTGAATGATTTTATTGGAAGCCAGACCCAAAAAGGAAGTCTCAGAGAAGAGTGGAGCTATTATGTTGTTTTACTGAAAATTGTTTCAAGATTATTTTCATTCATTCAGTAAATATTTATTGAATGCTATGTGTTAGACACCTTTCTGGTTGATAAGAAATTGCCATGGCTCTGCAGATCAGAAGTGAAAAAAGAAAAAAGTCTGGTGTGCTGAAAAAGATGTGTTTTTAATTAATTTCATTCTTTATGTTTGTCTATAAAATTTAAATGCAGTAAATTTAACTCACTGTAAACTTAACGTTAACAACATTTATTTGTTTAGAACTTGTAAATCTAGGATAAACTTGAAAGGCAACTTTTGAAAGAAAACTTATATTGAAATGAGTAGGAATTTTCAAAGTAGGTGCATGAAAAATTGGTTGTAACTGGAGTGAATTACCAGCCTTAAAAAAACCACATGTTAGGAATAGATATTGCCACACTTAAGTAATGCTAAATCATGTTTTTGCTTTTGAGGTATTCTTTATTAACAGTTTTTAAATTTACTAATTAGAAGCACATATACCACGTATCTTCTTACTACTTATTTCAAACTGTTAAATTTAATTGGTTATTTATACATCTTTTTATTTTAAACATTCAGTGGAGGTAGTTTTACATTGCTAACAAACAAAACCTAAAACACCCTCCAAAAGCTGCTGACTCTGTTCTTATCTATCTGTATATTACCTTTAATGGTGCAGATTTAATGAGCCAGGACAGGAGTTTGGCATATTAGGCATTTAGCTATAATAATGTGGTTAATTTGCTTTCTTGTTGATTGTATCATAGTAGTTATTGTCCTACTAACAGCTGTGCTTTGCATATATTCTTTTTACCTTTAGCCAACCACCTCCATGAAACTGATGCTCAAATTGAAAACTGGTACGTAGCTGTTTGTTTTTTTCCTTTCTAAAAATGAAGAACAGTTATGGAAATAAAGTTTTATATAATCTAATTTTGTTTATAGCAATAATATCTTGGCCAAAGAGAGAAGACTACAGTTTCATCAGAAGGGGAGAAGTATGAATTCCACTGGATCCGGGAAAAGTAGTGGAACAGTCTCAAGGTAACTTATTCTGAAGTTATACTGCAACTACACTGTGTTGTAGATGACCTACTCTTATCCCTTTTCAGCCTTGGATTTGACTTGGTAGTATGAAGTCAAAAGGAATCCACAGTGTTTTGTGGATCAGCATAACTGAGAGAAGTGTCTTCTTTTTTTTTTTAATTAAGATTAAATAAAAATTAACAGATATGTTAAAAATGCTGCTGGAATCCATTAATGAGTATTTTGAGTCCTATCAGCAGCTTGAAAGAGGAACTCCATAGTGGAATAATTTCTACTTCCCAAATTCTCCATTCTGCTAGGGTCTTGAGTTACTCTGACATAAAAATCAGAATAAACCTTTATAATTTAAAGCTTGATATTTAAGTGTAGATTTATCTTCATATAAAACCAAAGATCTTTAAACTATATATTAAAATAAGCAAATACGTGTGCATAATGAACCAGTTTAAACTATTATCCAAATTATTGTTTTGGAATTTGAACATTTTCTCTGAAACAAATTGAAATTTCCTTCTGCTCAAGTTCTGTCTCTAACATTCCTATTTTCCCCAGTGAGTCTCAGCTTGGATTATCACTGGTATGAGAGATAAGGGTTAATAAATGTTCAATGCACAATAGAATTAGAGCAAGAATTTACCTTTGTGTAACCCATACTCTCATTACTTTACTCCTCCTACTTCCTGAGTGCAAGTGGTTAGAGGGAAGTTGAAAGTAAGCTCCTCCTTCACTTTTCTGAGATCAGTTGTTACCTGTATTGCCTCTTCTAGGACAGCCAAAGATAGCAGAAAAACTCAAGCGCTGCAGAATGTCCCTTGGTACCAAAGTTGTACCAACTTCCTAGTGCATTTTCCCTTTTCATTTTTTCCTAATCTGTTTACTCCTTATTCTCCCTTATCTGTCCTCAAATTGTTTAGCTGCTTTACTGGAAATCTCTTTAAAATGACAAAGAAAATAAGGTGAGGAATCAGAGTTTCTTACTGAGGGTGTTCTTAGGGCTTAGCTCTTTTTCCCAAAACTAGCTTGAGAGAATGGACCCTTTTTAAGGGTTATTTATTGCATTTGGTACCCAACGTATAAAGATGCTGAAATAAATAATGGGTTAAACAGCAGAAGCTGTAGAAGACTTTTTCACAGGAAAGCAGAAATATGAATTCATTTATAATGTGATATGGACTATTATGAACTTATTTTACATCTTGCTGTTTCTTTTTTTTTTTTTTTCTTTTTAGTGTTTCAGAATTGTTGGAACTTTATGAGGAAGATCCTGAAGAAATCCTTTATAATCTTGGATTTGGACGAGATGAACCAGATATTGCTTCTAAAATTCCTTCCAGATTTTTTAATTCATCATCATTTGCCAGAGGAATAGATATTAAAGTATTTTTGAGTGCGCAAATGCAACGGATGGAAGTAGAAAATCCAAATTATGCTTTAACAAGTAAGGTTTTTAAATGTTAGCATATTATTTTTAAAATTATGGCATCTACAGCAAGATGGTCTTGTTTTTAAAGCCTTATTAATTTCTAGGAATAGCGGTGGCAATTTAATTATTGAGGTTAACACAATAGCTGTTTTGCATATTATAAATTTTTATTATTCTATTTATAGAAGTTAATTTACCTATTCCCCCACACCCCCACCCCATTCTCCACTTACTTAAGTGTTACATCCGTAGAATGTAACTTGTAGAACCTTATACTTATCTCCAGATTGCTTTTGTTCCAAAAGGAAAGAAGTAGAGGAGGGGCCTTGTTACTATTAGTTGAAGTCAGTCAATTTCAGATGCTTTCATGTAAATCTACAATGGAAAGGCTAATTTGATGATTTTTCAAGTTAAATCTTGCTTATTTTTCTCTGCTGACCAGAAATCCCCAAAATGGGATCCCTAGGTGGTCCTTGGATTAGCCTTAAGAGATCTATAAATCCAACCTCCCGCCCATTAGGTATAAAATATATACTTACATATACTTCACATTAGGAAGAGTTCAAGACCTAAAAACAGAGTCGCAACTATAGATCAATAGCTAGTCCTTTCTGTTTTATTCAGCGTTGTCATTATGCTTTGTCCTTGCTTTTGATTTTTTAAAATGTAAATTCTAGTGCTTAAGAGTGAAAAATCTTTCTCCCTCTCCACAGTAAATGTAGAGAAGTTTTAAGTGATAGATAAGGAAAAAAATCTGGTTTCATAATCTTTGTGATTTAAGTAGTTCAGTAATTGAAATTCTGAACAGTACTAATGGTTTAATTAATGTATGTGTGTGTATATGTGTGTATATACACATATAAATATAAATATATATAATTCATGTTTTTTTCCTTTTATAGGCCGTTTTCGTCAAATTGAAGTGCTTACTACTGTGGCCAATGCATTTTCTTCTTTATATTCCCAAGTCTCTGGGACTCCCCTGCAGAGAATTGGGAGTCTGTCCTCGGTGACCTCTAACAGGGAGGCAGACTCGCCTCCACCTTTAACCCGAAGTAACACTGCAAATCGTTTAATGAAAACACTATCAAAACTAAATTTATGTGTTGATAAAACAGAGAAAGGAGAAGGTAGTACTCCTTCCCCAGCAGTTGAGAAAGGAAAGACTCTAAATGTTTCAGTGATGGAAGAAATTGGCAATAAAAATGATCAAAAGTCTCAAAAAATTGTGAAGAAGAAAGATTCATCTTCTATGTTGGCTACAGTTAAAGAAGAAGTATCAGGTAGTTCAGCAGCTGTTATGGAGAATGCTGACATTGATAGACTTTCTGATGAAGCAAACAGTAATTTTAACGAAGAAACTGAAAGTGGACAAAGTAAAGAAACTCAAAGTCATGAGAATAAACTGGGTGAGGAAGCTGGTATTATAAAAACTCATTTAGATAGCGATTTCGACATGTCCAGCCACAGTGAGCTGGAAAATAGCAGGGAGCTGAAAAATGTCCCTTTGTCCACACCTGAAAAAGAGCCATGTGCACCGTTGACAATCCCATCCATAAGAAATATAATGGCACAGCAGAAGGACTCCTTTGAAATGGAAGAGGTAGGTAGAAAATTACTGAGAACTGTTTTAAACAGTGAGTTAGGGGAAAAAGTGCCAAAAAATGTTTTTAAAATGAAAGGTGGTGAATAGATTTATACTAGAAAAAAATCATCCTGATTTTGACTTTCCAGGTTTTTTGTTTTATGTTTCACAAACCAAGAAGTCCCAGGACTATGTGATGTCAAGATAATGGCCCCTCTAGATCTTCTGTAATCCATTGCTCATACTTGAACTTTAACCCCTTTTCTCTCTCAATTTAAGATTTTGATTCTCTGAGAAAGCCCTGAGAGAATATATCCAAACTCAGATCTATATTGCATAATAGTTAAAAATACAGGCTTTGAAATCAAACAGGTTTGAGTTCTGTTTGGGCCACTGAATTGCTGTGTGCCTTTGGGCAAGCTTTTCTTAATGTATCTCAGTGGAAGGGTAGGTGTGAAGAAGGCTTTGAGGGTAGGTCTGGGAACATGAACATGAAGATATTTCCTGAAGGGGAGGATAGGGAATCTTGAGGAAGAAGGTTTGAAAGGCCACTGAAAGGATTTCTGCAACCCCAGAAGACCAGTGTTTGGTTACTTTTTTTTTTTAACCTAGTGATAGTCTTACTAGTTTACATCAATTTCAAATTGGACAAGATAAAAATATTCGTTTTGATGAGGTTCACCTAAAACTGCTTTTGAATAGTCAGAGGGTAACCTATGCATTGGAGCTATATACCTTGGGGCAGGAAACTGAACATTATCAAGCACCTACCTTGTGGCAGTCACTGTACTAGGCCCTTGAAGTACTTTTCTCTCTTCAGTGTGTGAGGCCAGCAGTGCTGGTCTTATTTTACATCTGAGGAAACAGTCACATATGAACTGCTAACGATTTGTGGCTATAAATTATACAATGTGCAATTTTTCTTTTTAAAATTTATTACAGAATAGTTTTAGTAATAGCTCACAGCTGTTTTAGAATCACTCGCCATTGTTTTAGGGAACTAGGAAACAGGATAATTGATTCTGCCCATAAAATGTCCTCTTAGGTGCGTGTGTATCTCTCACATCAGTTAAGATTTTTCATTTATTGCAAAATTTCAATTGCTGATACAGCTTTTTTTGTGGTCTTTGAATGCACCTTTTAATACTTTAATTCTGACTAAAAAGTGAAATAAAAAGGGAGCAAGAGCAGCCCTTTGAAATATTTTACAATTTTTGTAAGCTTCTTTATTTCTCATTATAATGAGTTCAGAAAATGACAACTTTAATTAGAACCTTTTTGTTCCATTTCACTGTTCGATTCTTTTTTTGGCTTTGTTTTGGTCTAAACTTGTCCTAGCATTCATAATTAAAGTGTAACCTCTTGCCTTCCTTTAGGGCCCCTCTTCTGACAATTGGATAGAGTGCAGATACTTGTTAGACACTTGCAGACCTGATTTGGGGACTCAGCTGAGAAGACACTCATATTTTGCTTTTTAATTTCTAGAATTCCTGAATTCGAAGCCAGAGTTGTGTTTTTGTTTTTTAAATTACTGATGCCATACACGAAAGTTCTTTACAACATTTATAAAGTGCTAGATAGATGTACTTTGGCAGCAGGTGAACATTTAATAATAGGCTGGTTTTTGTTTTTTTTTATTTTTTTTGTTTTTTTTATTTTTGCTCCCTCTGCTGGCAAAAGCAGTTAATGAAGAAAGTAACAACACTGAAGTGAATATTTTTTTGAAGTACAAAATTATAGGCATTGGTGGTTTAAGGATAATGGAAGATTTTTGTTTTCAAAAAAAGAATATATGGTCAACCATAGCTACATTGTAAATAATAGGGAATTTTAAGGATAATCCTTATTCTTCAGACATATTTCAAATATGGATAAAAACCTCCTAGAATTGTGTTTTTAATCCCTTTGGGAACTTTAAAGAAAGCTTGTAGAACAATGGATAAAGAAAGGAAATAATGTGTTTCTTTAATTTCCTCTTCTCCCAAGCTTGTTGAATCATACTGACAAATGAAGAGAACAATCTTATTAAAGCAAACTTTTAGATCCCATTCAAAGTAGGTCATTACTATTTTTCTTTTGCACTCCTTTCCCTTGAGGTTTGATTCCTATTGGGAACTTTCTTCCTTTTGTAAAAATAGCAAATAAATATAAGCCAGAGCACGCACACGCTGTCAGTAAGCCAGTTTTTAAACAGATTAACTGAATGCCCACTGCTTTGGGTAACTAGGTAGGAGAAAATGTTGCAGATGCGGCTCTGTGCATGAAGCTGCCTAGTCCCTCTGAAGCAGAAGGTAAGATCTGACAGTCACCGGGAGCAGAGAGAACTATTTAAATGTAAAAAGAGTTAAATATATGACAAGACTGACCCAGGCCTTGGAGAGTGAAAGTGACTATCTCTTACGATAAGCAAAAAAGGCCAGACATTATTTTCGATTAAAAGTCAGTTTGCCATATAAAAAATATCTTGCAGACTGTTTTGGTGTATCTAAAAGTTGTAAAACCCCACTCTTGAGTTTTCTAATTCTTAGTGACTTGCTTGGATAATTCTTGGGTTCTTCTTGAAATGATTTATTTTGAATAAATACATCATGGTAACTCTCTAGAGCCATAAATTAGTAGCATGAATGATTCACAGTTAAACCAGAATGATTTTACTCAGTAAGCAATTGTTCATCTTTTAGGTGTAAAGGAAAATTTTCTCATGCTTAAACGCTAGAGGAAGGAGAACTTTTATCTGTGTGTTTCTGTAAATAGGTTGTCCTGTGTCTCTTACTCTATAAATAAATTTATATTTAAATAAAGATATTATTGGCAGCATATACAATTTTTTAAGCTACTGAAGTGTTAGTAAATGTTTCTAATCCTGTCTTCACACTGATTGTTGATTTAACTAATATACCTCATTACTTACTTTTAGCCATTAAGTTTCAGGATTCTTTTTATTCTATTTACTGGCCTGAGTTAAAGTAATCCCAAATCAGTCAAATACCTGACAGGTAGTTAAGTTGTTCTGTTGGCCTTTCAGAATGAGACTTGAATTTGAGTCTTTGTATAAACCTGCTCCTTTTGATTACACCATAAAACTTGGTATGGTCCGACTGGTCGATAGGGTCAGACATTGGACAAGAACTCAAGTCATCCCATGCCCAGCCCCCTGCCCCTTTTTGGAAAAATAATGCTTTCCTTTGAATTTTTTTGAGGTATCATTAAAAATTAGACAGAATTGTAATTTTTGAAGCTCCAGTTTTGGATTTCTGCTGTATAGGTCTCTTTAAACCTTAGAGGAAGGATGATTTGAGTTAGAACATTCTACGGTGTTGCTGCTCTATAAAACATAGTACAATAGTATCGTGCCTAGAAGATATGTCTTGGTCAAGATAAATGTGACAGATTTTGAAAAATCAAACTAGGTATCTGCGTGGTAGCAGGACATTGATTCAGAAAGATACAATCTTTGTTTGATTAAAATATTTTTAAAATGTAGTAACTCAAATGTGTGAATTATTCTAAAGCTGTTTTCCTACAGCTTTAAATCCCAAAACACTGAGACCAAGTGATTTTATCATTTTGGTTTACTGACTTGTTTTGTTTTGTTTTGTAATTTTTATTACGAAAAGTTTCAAACTTACCAGCGTTTAGAGAAAATAGTATAATGAACGCCCATTATCCATCACTCAATTCGGTTATCAATATTCAGCTATAGTTAATTTAATAAAAGACCAACTTGTAGCCAATGACCAGAATTCCACTGAGGATTTGAAACCATGGAATAGGAAAAACCCTGCCACATAAATCTAAGTTCTGTGTTTGCATTATAATTTTCTGTGGTGCTCCCCATCTTGAATTTGATGGCTTTCCTCTGCACAACTGTAGCCAATGATGAAACCTAATAAGCTATGAAATTCAACCATTAACACTAGCAAGTCTATTTCTGCCTTCAGCAAGTGATTGATGACTTTGCTGAGTAAGTAGGAGGAAGGATCCTAACTTCAGTAGCTTTATTAGTAAAATATGATCCTGTCAGCTCATTTTTAAGGGTCCTGTTCTTCTTTTCTTTCAGTTAATGATGGAGTTTGTAGTAGAGGGAGAGAGAGAGTTGTTTTTTTTTTTTTATTGTCCATGGAGTAGCAGCATCTTGAAGGATAGTATACTGAGGACACATATTCATCAAAGTCGTGTTACCTTGTGACTAATTTTATAAATCTAAAGGATAGAGTATGTGATACTTCTACATTTAAAAATGAGAGATCATAATCTTTTGCCTAAGCTGAGATTCCTAGAATAAAATTAAAGAGACATTTAGATTTCTGTTATACTTTTTCTGGTCTGTTTGATATTTGGTTTACAGAAAACTCTTTGAAGTAGGCTAGGCCTGAATAGAGGCTAATAATAGACCTCCTGTTGACTATAAAAAGAAAATGCATTTTGTTTCTTTGCACACAAAACAATGGTTTTCCTGTTGAACTTATGTCTGCTGCTTTGAAGAATACGATTTTTCAATAAAAACAAAGATAGTAGAAACCATTTTATATATGATTTATAGGTGATGGTTTTAAATGACCAGTATGCGTTCAGTTTTCAAAAGATACATAAACTTGGATTCATGTTCAACTATGTAGAACAAAGATATCACAAATCAGAGCAATTTCTAAATTGGGTAATAGTATCTTTAACCTTCAAAGTTTTTTTTCATGTTGGCTATTCCACTTTCACTCCTATGGAATTTTTCTTACTCTGGAATGGAGTCATAGCTCAGAACTGCGAGGGTTCTATCTAAAACCTGTTTGCTATTTGCTCTCCAGCTTGTTCAAGGCTGAAAGCCCAAATGTTTGGCTAATTTGCCCACTTTACTAGGAAGTTATTTATTATTTTAAGTACTAATCATTATAGGGTAAAGTGTGGGGCGTTAGTAGCATACCCCCGCAAATATTTACTCTTAGTATAGGGTTAGTTATGTTAGGGTAGATATAGTAAGAGTATTTGGGGAGTGAGTGTGATGAGTAAAGAATCTGGAAATTCCTAAATTATGTAGTTGTTTAGGTAGGGGAAAAAAAGACAGCATAAAAGGACAAATTCTGTGGGTTTGGTATCTTTTTGAGCATAATTTTCAGGGAGGATTTATGACTAAGATCTTTCAACATTTTAATCCTATAATGAAACCTGCTTTTCTACTTACAACTCCCAAGTTATGTCTTAAAAGAACATTTGTGTCAGGACAAAGCAGTCTTCCACATGAGTGGTTTTTGATACCTGAAAATTTGTGGACTTTTATAAGATTTTGCAGTGGGAGCATGATTGCCGTTTTTCAAGATACAAGATTTGTAATTGCTTCAAGTGTGTGCCAGTGTGCTGCAGTGAGTGTATTAGCATTTCTCCTGGGATTGACCTTACACTTTGAAGTTTAACATTTAGAGAAGAACTTTTAATTTTGGATCTGTTTTTCATTTAATGGTAACTTTTTTTAATGAAGTAGTTTACACATGTACTTATTTTTCGTTGCTAGCTATAAGCTTGCAGTCCTGTTGTTAACTGAAAAATAGATCGTAAAATTGAGATGTGGGACATTATAACGATTTTGAGATAGGATGCACTTTTTAAATATATAAAGCATTGGTACCTTCTTAGGTTGGTTGTTTAGTAAATGATTATTAAGAGGTGTTCTTCTTTGCCATAGGTTCTTAAGTTTTAACTACTTAAAACTCTTCTTTAGGTTCAAAGTACAGAGGGAGAAGCTCCTCATGTTCCAACCACTTACCAGCTAGGTCTTAACAAGTCAAAAAAAGGTAAGTAAACCAGTAGCCACTAGTTCCCGAGCACATTACCAAAGTGTCTTTGGGGGATTTGGAAAAGGTATTTTTTTTTATCTATCAGTATTTATAGTACCTGTAAGTGTAAAAAGAAGATTAAGAACACAGGTGTGCCTGCTTCATTATGGTTTGGCTATAGAATTTTTTGTATCTTCCTAAAGACTTTTGTGCTCATAAAGTAATTTTAGTTTGCTTATCTTGTAATGACCTCCTTACACAATTCTGTGTATTCTAAATATTTTTTCAGTTCTGCGCAAGGGCTAAATGGGAAGTGATAGAGCAACAGAGTCAGGCCTACTTCTTACATGGTTGGGATTGAAATATACACTTGTATTATCCACCTCTGGGTTTTTATTATTTAAATGCAACTCCTAGGTGGAATAAATGAATGTGCCTCTGGCAGAAAACACCAGTCAGTCTCTCAGCAGTAGGTAAAGCTAGTTAAATTCAAACTGTAAATCAAAGGTCAGTGGCTCAGACATTGTTCTTCTCTTGAATTATTAATTATTGACCAAAGAACCTTTGAATCCATTTCCTTCACTTTTAACTTACAACAGAAAAACATGTCTGATCATCTTTAAAGTCACAAAGCTTTTGAGATTTAGAGAAAAGGAGAGAGGAAGTTAAAATGACCACTGAAGGTAGGAGTGTTTATTTTTAAAACTTTACACATGCTGAACCACCCCTTTTTTTTTTAAGCAAAGATTCATATGTATGTTCCTAGAATAGGAAATTACATGTTTGTTCTCTTCTGATCTCTGAAGTGACTTCATATGAGACAATTTGCATATAATTTTTCTTTTATTGCAGTATGGTACTGAGAAACAAGAGCTCCACTCTCACTAGGTCATCACAGTTCTGGTCAGACACAAAATGAACTTTCCTGCTTAATTTTCTTCCCTTTGTGAGTCCATGAATTTATGTATGTGTTCCTGAGCTGTAAGGCAGAGTTCACAGCCATCCAGGAATCTTTGCTTTAGATAGGTAGACAAGGGATGCATTGGAAAAAGCAGCTTGCCCTGTGTCAAAAAGAGGATAAAAACAGCATGATTACTTTAAGATCTTTGAAGAGTAAGCTTCCTGTGGTGGGAAAGATGGAATGTGGTTTGTATTCACATCTGGGTTTCTTCCTCTTATCTATGGAGGAGCACTTATTTCTGGTGGCATAAGTAAAAATGGTAACATTTTTTTTGAATCACATCTTTATAAAGTAACAGTAAAATGGTTTTGTGTGTGTGCATGAGAGAGAGGGAGTGAGAACAGCACAGTGTTTTAGTCATTTTTTGAAGGTAGCCTACCAAATTTTGATAATGTGATATGCAGATATCTTAAATTAATCATAGTGGCAGAATTAGAATCACTGGTATAATATATTCATTTCACAAAGTTAGTAAAAATGCATACAGTGCATGTATAAAAATACTTCACACGTTAGTAATAGAATTTTTGAAGTTACAGTGATCTTAATCTCAAATCCAGTCCTGGGATTTACATACTGAAGAAGAGAGGTTTAGTGACTCAACTCGTGTCACAAGCTAACATTCAGTAGGTATATTAAGAGCAGTCCAACATTTTTCTAATTACTGAAGACGTTCAATATTCTCTTTAGTCTAGCAGAGTATATGGGTGTCCTGTTTACGTTTCTCTGCAATACTGGATAAATAGAATTTCCACATTTTGTTTTGTTCTCACTTTAATGTTTGCTCTAACTTTCTGGTTTTTAATTAGAAATAATGTCTTATCTCTTCAGTTAGGACAGAGGTCTATTTCTTTTTAGTTGTATCTTTTTCTTTGGTGAACTGTGTTTTTTGTAAAACTGAAACGTCTGACTAAAGAACCTCAGTTGTGATTTATAGTTTACAAAACAGTTTCACCTATGTTCTACTTAGTTTCTGAAGTAACCCTGTGAGGTAGAATGATTATCCCATTTTTTGGAGGAGAGAAGTTATTGCTTATGATGATAAAGCCGAAACTTGAACCCAGGCTTCCTTGTTCTTTTCCACTGCCTGACACCTGCTCTGAAGCCTGAGCAGTCTACACTTGACCTGATGTGTGTGAATTCAGGCAGGGCTCACCGCGGAGAGGTGCATTCGGCACAGGCTGTAGTACGCTGCGGATAAAACAGATCTTAGCAGAGAGAACCTGAACGGAGCTGGTCAGGGCTTCCTGGGCTCTTTTGCAACTGCCCTTTGCCCAAGCAGATGGGGCAGTTTCACTTCTAAATCCTTTAAGAAACTGTTTAATTCTGTTGTTGCTTTAAGGAGATAGTTATCGTTGATTCATTCAGCAAACATTTTTTATTGTTGGCTTGGTCTAGGTACTTGGGATACAAAGAAGAATAAATAAGGTTCCTGTCTTCAGAACGCTGACAATCTAGTTTTTTTTAGAAAAAAGACATGCAAACACATAATTATGGTGATGACTCCTATGACATGTTAATCATTTTCTCAAATAATAAAATGCATAATCAGTACTTATGGTAACAGCTTATTCCAATTCACTTTCACAATTATTACAATTTACCTAGATTTATCAAGGATATGGATCAATTCCATATATTTCATTATGCAGTTTTGTTAATTTCACAACAACCTTACAGAATTATTTTAAATTTTTAATGGGAAAAAAATTATTCTGTTTCATGTTGCTCCAGATTGAACCTAAGGTTATTATAATATTTTTCAAAGTCAGGCAACCTGTAATTAATTTTGGAATTTATTGAAACATATTATGAAGTACTTTCTATCATTCAAGTCTTAAATGAATGTGGACTTGGTAAACACACTTTATTTAGCCTGTTGCTTTTTAAGTTCTGTGGAACTTGACTATCTCATGAAGTGTCTCCCTCAGTAAATGTAATAGCTGTAAAGTCTCCGCCACTGTGGTACTTGTAGTGTGGTTGGGCGTGTGATCAGGCCAGCTGTGTTTAGTTGGTCTTTTTAGTTACTTTAAAAAAAAAATTTCTAGGTTATACTAACCAGGAATTAGAGTTTTGAGGCCAAAAAACAAACAAGTTTACTGTAAAATTAACAATATTACCTACTAGTTGAACCTATGTGATTGAGTTTCATTCAGTTGTTAAGAAATAATTGTTTCATAACTTACAAATGTTTGCATCATTTGAAACATCAGAGACATGTAAGTACTCTGTGTACAACTTATTTAATTTGTTGGCCTTAATTGTATGTTTATTTTCTTATTAGGAAGGTAATAGAAGTTTTTACACACTACATTTAAACTTCTGATTTCACCTACTATGTGTCTTCACATATTTACATAATGAAAATGGTTTACTTTGGGACTTTATTTTTATTAGAGCCATTTTTCATTTCAGCCTCTTGTCCTCCAAGGATAAGACATTAATTGGATTTACCAAAATACTTTATAATTAGAGCTTAATTAGCAACTGAACACTGAGGATTTCTGATCTGATTCAGTTTTGTTTGAATTCAAGTTACTTCCTGTGCTTTGAAGCCACAATTTTGCATAAGTGATGCATACTTTTCTAAGAAAGAATCACTGTTGTGTATCATATATCTTTTGGGAATCATATATCTGTAATACTGTACTCATTGAAGTCCTATTTAGCAGTTTTGTATAACTAAATTTCTTTTGGTAGATCAACTATTACGTACTGCAAGTCAGCACTCTGATAGCAGTGGTTTTGCTGAAGATTCGACAGACTGCCTCTCCCTTAATCATCTTCAGGTAAAATTTCCTATTGTAGTAGGCACTGTGATTAACTTCTGTATATTTAGGTGGTTTTTCACTGGCTGTATATTTCAAGACCATCTGTGTAATCTTTATTTTTCAAATGACAATAAGACTAAAATTCTAGGATGCAGATGTTATCTGAGCATTTGACTGCAAATTTTAGGTTTCACTAATTCTTCATTTCTCTCTGAGAAACAACAAAAAAAGCTTCTCCTTTATTTTTGCACCACCAGTAAAGAGAGTATTTTAATCCTTAACCTATTCTGTCTGTTATTTAAAAATTTTTTTTACCGTCATTGTATTTCAGTATTTTACAATAATTATTTAATAACTAACTAAAACTGTGGATCCATAGCTTGCTGAATATTATCTGACTGTTATGCTATAGTGTGTTAGATAACCCAGAAAATAGGCACATCTTTATCCCCAACGAGCTTACAGTTTATGTGTGCAGTACACAGAATGTACATGAAAAGTGTTTAAAACATCTGTAAGGAAATTTTAAAGAAAATTGGAATAAGAGAAAAAGAGAACCTAAAAAAACCCTTTAGAAACATAGCGTTTAAGGAGTAGACAGACAAGAAGTTTCTAAGGAAACTCAGAATAATCCAGCAGGCATAAAAATTGGGAGATGGAGGAGAAACTTTTAAAAGGAAAGCTATGGCCATTGGAGTGAAAAGATGAGAATTTGTTTATTCTGAAATTGAGTAGTTGAGCAAATAGTTCTGATGCATTAAATGATGCAAAAGCATGAATGGAGAGTAGATCAGTGATGAAGAGAAGATATGAATGTTAACTTTTTTCAAATAAGAATGATAGCTTAAGAGTTATAGGTCTTTTTGTCTTTTTCATACAGTAATGACTTAGGGAAATTGTTTGGCTAAGGGAAAGGGCTCTTAAGAGAAAGAGAGCTTGATGCAGAAAAATCTGGGATGAAACTGGAGAAATACCCTAGCCCTGGAGAGGATGTGATCAGAATACAGGTTGGAGGGATTAGCTTTGAAAAGAGATACAGTTTTCTTTCAGAATGGAGAGGAGGGAATGATGAGGAAAGGTATGGGGAAATTTGTAGGTGTTGGGAAAGAAGTTAAGAAATTTCTGTCCATTTTCTTTGTGTCAGTGTCATATGTTAGAAGAAAAGGAGATGGGTATTGAAAAGGGATTTAAGGAAAATAGTAAAGATCTGGAATAATCTTTGTGAGAAAGTGGAGGGGTTGTTGATCAGGGTCACTGAAAGCAGTTTAGAACAGCACCAGAGCCAAAACCAAGGTGGGAGACCCCAAAAGTATAGAAGCATTGTATCAATTTGGTATTTTGTTAATGCTACTACTTATTTGAATCCTCCATCCTTCTACCTGTTTTCTTTTCACAGGTTCACGAGTCCTTGCAAGCCATGGGGAGTAGTGCTGACAGTTGTGACAGTGAGACAACAGTCACATCATTTGGTGAAGACCTCGTCACACCAACAGCACAAGACCAGCCTTATTTTAATGAATCAGAAGAGGAGTCTCTTACCTGTCCTCAGATGGGAAGAGAGAAGGCAGCAACAATTGCTGACAAACGGTCAGATGGCCAGGATTTCCCCCAGTGTGAGACTGTTGAGAATACAGGACATCAACACTCCACCTGGAGTGCAGGGGATCACGTTACTGAAATTACTGAAAGGAAAGAGGATGTGTCTCCAGCACAGCCAGTGGGACTACTGAGGGAAGCAAGTGCTGAAAGTGATGTGGATAAAAGCAGTGAATGTGAATTTGCCCAGTATACCACCCACCATATTCTTAAATCATTGGCTTCTGTTGAAGCTAAATGCAATGAGAAGGGCGCTGAAAATACAACTGGGCCTCCCTCTTCTGTGGACAGAGTTAATACAGCTTTGCAAAGAGCGCAAATGAAGGTTTGCACTCTGTCTAATCAAAGAGTGGGGCGTAGCTTGATAAAGTCAAAAGATTTGTTAAAACAGAGGTACTTGTTTGCAAAAGCTGGCTATCCTCTAAGAAGGTCTCAGTCTTTACCAACCACCTTGCTGAGCCCAGTAAGGGTTGTGTCCTCTGTCAATGTCCGGTTATCCCCTGGAAAAGAGACCAGATGCAGTCCACCTTCCTTCACTTACAAGTACACACCAGAAGAGGAACAGAAATTAGAAAGAGAGGCGATTGAGCATGATGGTCAGTCTTTAGTTAAATCCACTATTTTCATCTCTCCATCATTCGTGAAGAAAGAAGCAGCCGCCCAGAGTGAGGTGAACCGGTTGGAGGAGTGCCATCAGCGAAGGACTCCGGCCTGTTCGCTGTATGCCCCGGCACCTGTATCTCAGTCCACCTGCGCCCTTCACTCTGTCCACTCCGAGTGGCAGGAAGGGCCCCTGTGTGAGCACATGAGAACTCTGAGCACTCACAGCATTCCCAACATACCAGGCACCGCCTGTAGTGCCTTCACTTCCCCTCTCGGGTGTCCTTACTCACACAGACACGCTGCCTACCCTTACCGAGTGTGCTCTCTGAACCCTCCTTCTGCCATCGAAATGCAGTTGCGAAGAGTGTTGCATGATATTAGAAACTCACTGCAGAATCTTTCACAGGTATGAGAAAAAGTTTATCTTTCTTACCTTTTTTTCTTTTATTGGTCTGAGTATCTCTTAATTTTCAGGGAAGCTGGGACCCATCAGGCATGAACCACCTCAGCCTTCATTTCCTACATGCCTAAACTTATCTGTACCTGCCCCCCTCCCAGCGTCTTCCCTCCTAGCTCAAGGGAAAAGCTGTAACTAATTCTGAACAAGGTGAATTTCTCTGCTCACAATCTCCCTCCTTTCTAGAGAAGAGATTTTGCTCATTAGGTCTCCTCCCTTCTTTAGCCTCTCTTGCACTGTCGTTGTCTTAGTCAAGTTGTCTCTGTTATTAAAAGAACTTCCCTCTCAAGTACTGTCTGTCCTTTTCTTTTCCATCTGACAGTGTTCACCATCTCTTCTTTCTAAGTTTTCCTCCCCTTGGCTTCTGTGTCGCCGTATATTCTCCTGGTTCCACTCGTTGCTCTCTGACTAAGCTTTCCCTTCATCTGCTGACTCCTGATGCTGGTCGCCTGGCACAGAATTAGTCTGCTTCCACTGAGTTAAAAGGCTGGGACCACCCCAGAAGAGAAAAAATCAGGTAAAGTGTGAATTTGAATAAAAACGGTCTATGTGTCTTGTCACTTTTAAAGTCATTGCTCTCAGATTTGTTAGTGGGCTGGAAATAATTTCCAAAATAAGCTTTGGAGAGAAGTAAATTGTCTCTTGGTTTGCCTTTCACGTTTCCTTTCTTTTTTAAAATAATTAATTAATTAATTTATTTATTTATTTATTTTTGGCTGCGTTGGGTCTGTTGCTGCGTGCAGGCTTTCTCTAGTTGGGGCAAGAGGGGGCTACTCTTTGTCGTAGTGCGCGGGCTTCTTGTGTTGCGGAGCACGGGTTCTAGGCGCTTGGGCTTCAGTAGTTGTGACGTGTGGGCTCAGTAATTGTGGCTCGTGGGCTCTAGAGTGCAGGCTCAGTAGTTGTGGCACACGGGCTTAATTGCTCTGCGGCATGTGGGATCTTCCTGGACCAGGGCTCGAACCCGTGTCCTCTGTATTGGCAGGCAGATTCTTAACCACTGCACCACCAGGGAAGCCCCACATTTCCTTTCTAAATCTCTTTCTAAACTACTTATATTTAGACAGTTGAGGAAATGAAGAAAATGACAGTGTAATGTAATGATCAGGTTATTCAGTTAAGAGTCGAGAGGCATAGAGTGTGTATGATAGATCCCTTATCATGGTGACATAGTAGACAGGCAGCCACTTTGACAGTAAAAATGAAAGTTGGAACTTCTCAAGCTATGTAGTAAAATACACCTTCTTTTAAGTATAGATTTTATCCTCATGATGATTGTCTCCTAATGATTTTCAATCTAACCAGAAAGTGGGTGTTTCTCCTTCCTCCTTACAAAATGAAGTTCTATCTACATGTGAGACATTTAACCTTTCAGCTGCAATTATATGAAGCTGGGGATTCCCAGGGTCCTGTCCACTTGCACTCTCAAGTGCACCTGTCTAGGCCAGCTTGTTCTGCTCTAAATGTGGTCTTCTCTTCAGTGTCCCATCAGTAACTCAGCTAATTAATTTCCCCACCCTCACCCCACCCCACCTCAGTAGACAGATGCTCTTCATGACCCGGCCTCTGCCTGTCTCTCCAGGCCCATTCCCTGTGTGTGTGCTCCAGCCACGCTGGACTGCACGCAAGCCTCTCCATAGGCGTGTGTCCCTAGGTGTCTGTTTCTTTACGCATTCTACTTTTTTTTTTAACCTGGAACACCCCGCTCTTGCTTTTCTTCACCTGACCAAGTCCCTTTTACTCTTAAGGCTCAGCTCGGGGGTCACCACTGTCAGGAACACGTACCTAATCTGGATTTTTGCTTGTTCCTATCATAGCACTCCCCATGCTGCCCCCAGCCAATATTATATATATGTTTTTTACTTCTGTTTGCTCTTTCTTCTTTTTTACACTGTGAGAACACTTGAAGGCTGGAAATGACTTTTACTTCCTTTTATCTTTTTCACTGCCTAAAATAGTGAAGCATAGTAGATACTCAGATGTCTAAGAATGAGTGTGATGATTGCTTGCTACTTTCTCCAGCCAAGTCAGTAGTTTCTGTAATCTCAGAATGATATTTGCTATTGCTTCTACATTTCTGAGTTTTGTTTTTATTTTTCTGCTTTCTCAAGGCAAGAGAGAGGTCCTGTAAGACACAGGTTTGAACTATTGTGTTCCTTTGCCTCTTTCCCGTTCCAATTACACTGACTTATACCTTAAACAGATAGGAGTAGTGGGTAACATTGGGGACTGATTTATTTGGTTCCTGTTTATAACATGAAGTGGTTTTTGTTTTTGTTTTTTGCCTCAAAGAGAAAAATATGTAGACCCCCAAATTCTGCCTTTTTAACACCTTAGATAATTTGGAAGTAGTCACTTTAACATTGATTTCTAATCATACTTTGCCTCTTTTGAAGCACCCTGTGATGAGAGGACCTGATCTTGCTGCTGTTCCCTGTAGTACTCAGAAATCATCTGTTCTACCTCTTTATGAAGTAAGTTCTTACTTAAATCTCTGTGTTACAAAATAATTTATGTGATTTAGAAGCTAATGCTGTTGTATTGTATTTTAGAATACTTTTCAGGAGCTCCAAGTAATGAGGCGGAGCCTGAATTTGTTTAGAACGCAAATGATGGATTTAGAACTGGCAGTGCTGCGTCAGCAAACCATGGTTTATCATCATATGACTGAGGACGAAAGGTAAAAGTTCATTTGACTCAAAATATTTTTCTTTCTAAAAAGCATTGTTAACTTGTTTTTTGAAGCTGGGTTTTATTTCTACTGTTGTGTACCCTTTATGTAGTCTGTGAACCAGTATAAATAAAATTGGGCATAGTGTTCTGCTAGGTAAACTTCTCTGCCTTTGGTGGACTGAGGAAGATAGTGGTTGCAATCTGTTTTTTATTGTTTGGGATATTTGTAATCGAGGATAGAGGAAGAAAAACCAATTCTCCCAGTGGTTACACCTATTGCAGTCGCTGTTGTGCTAATTTATAGAACTTGGAGTTCAGTACCTTCTGAAAGCTTGTGAGAGAGTTGTGAACATTGAATCTCCAAACTGCTTTTTTCAAACTTTGTGCCTACTGATAGATATGAAGTTGATCAGCTCCAGAGCTTGAGAAATTCAGTCCGAATGGAACTTCAGGACCTGGAGATGCAGCTGGAGGAGCGTCTGCTGGGGCTGGAGGAGCAGCTTCACGCTGTGAGTGTGCCTTCGCCCTTCCGCTCCTCAGCACTCATGGTACGCTACCTTGGGTTGTGCATAGGTTTTTCACTCAGGACTTGTTTATAATGTTCCACACAATTTAGGACAAATGCCTTAATTTAAAAACACTTATTTTAATGGCATTAGAGACATGCAGAGTTTTTAAGGAGCCTTTCCCACAAATCAGTGGAATGTGCAAGTTGTAATTATTTTCTTAAATGTTTAGTATATTTAGAAATACATTGAAAAATCATAATTTTTAATAATAGAAAATAAGGCGCAATACAAAAGTTTAGGGATTTTAAAGGGAAAATGATAGTGGGTTAACCTATGACTGATTTAGATGTTAATCATTGCATGTAACTGTGAAGAACACAGGTATATGTAATATATATATTTCACTTAGCCTTCTTTTCCCCCTTTCTTGCCTTTGAAAAAAAAACTATTTCCTTTAAACGTTTCCTTTATTCTGGATTCTTTTCCATTCTTTATGTTTTTTAAGGAATTAAATGAGATCTTTGTAAAAGCAGAAAAACATGTATACAACCAAGAGAATAGAAAGAAACACTGTTTCTCTTTATTTTGTACCACTATTCTTACTCCTAATGTTCCTTTCCGTGCAATTTGAACTCCAACAGTTGTATTCTTATTTTTGCCAAATCTTTCAGTTGTAGAATATACAGTTTTGAAATGTTGAAATACTGAATTTTCTCTTTGTTAATTGAACAACATACCTGATTTTGTTAAAAATAAATGCATGAATACACACACATATATATGCACACATATGGAGTAGAATAAGAATGTGTGTATACACATATATATGTATAGCACAGACTAAGAATATCCTGTGTTGTCAATGAATATCCTTTTCCATAAAAGGTTTTGATCCATTATTCTGAGAAATGTGTGTTGGTGAGAGCAAAGAATCAGAACATCTTCTATGCAAACTTCAGTCACAGTAACACATTTTATAGGATCCTGTGACAGTTTAGGCTGACCTTTGTGACATAAAGGACTGCTTCAGAGCAATAATTAGTTCATTATAAAACACTTGCAATTTGAAAAAATACACACACACACATATATTGTTCTTACTTTTTCAGGGAATGTGTGGCAGTAGAAGCGCTGATAACTTGTCATGCCCTTCTCCATTGAATGTAATGGAACCAGTAAGCCTCTTTCCTTTTAAATCACTGGGGAAGGGAATGATATAATATTTCATAAACACACAGTTTACCTAATGTAGATGAAATTTTTTTAAAATACAGAATTTGATAAGTTAGTTAGTTAAATTGATTAGAAGTGACTTGGGCACTTCTGAAAGTCCACTGCCATCTTTGGCCAGTAAAGAGCCAGTTAATTACAACAGTGATTTATCTTTGTGGCCTAAAGGAAATAATGCATCATAAAAAGTAATTCATACTCCAGGAAATGTGCTTTCACAGTCTGATTCCAGGTCCTTTTGGTAATTGGATCTGTAAGATGACTACTTTTTGAACAAAAGTATGATTTTTATTATTTTTTAAGCAAATCAGTTCATTTGGGGGGCATTATGAGTAGCTATTTTATTTTTTACAAGTTACTCTTCTTGATATGTAATTTGGACCCCTGTATGGGACCAAGTAAAATTTCATCCAGCTATAGTTTAGTTAGACATTTTATGGCTTGATCTCTGTGAATTTAAATTTTCCTTGCTATTTTTGCAAATGAAATTGAGTAGTAACTAAATGAATGCATTAGAATCATGTCTTTACAAGTTAAGTGATTTGGGGCAGTAATCACACCTAGGATTTTAATCTTCTTTTAACTACCAATCTTAATTTCAAGAGAGAAGAATTACAATTTTTCTCATCTCCAGGTCACTGAACTGATGCGGGAACAGTCATATCTGAGGTCTGAATTGGGCCTGGGCCTTGGAGAAATGGGATTTGAAGTTCCTCCTGGAGAAAGCTTAGAATCTGTTTTCTCCCAAGCAACCTCAGAGTCATCTTCTGTATGTTCTGGTCCCTCTCATGCCAATAGAACTGGAGTACCTTCTAGTGACTCAGTGGGCAGACCCAAAACCCATCTGGTACCAAGCAAGAAGGTATTCCGAGCGTCGGTGGCCTTAACACCAACTGCTCCTTCTAGAACAGGCTCTGTGCAGACACCTCCAGATATGGAAAGTTCTGAGGAAGTTGTTGCAGCTGAAGAAGGCTCAGAGGCTGTAGGACCTAAATCTGAAGTGGAGAAAGAGCATGGAAAAATCTCATTATCGCCAGCTGCTGAGGAAATGCATAAAAATGTGGAGCAAGATGAGTTACAGCAAGTCATAAGGGAGGTGAGTAAAACCTATGCTTAGTTTATTTGGAGTAGGTTTTGTTTGAACATTAATTATTTATAAGCTATTCCTTTGATTCACTGTACTCAGTAATTTTCCCATTGATCCAACTCGTGTCTATTAAGATATGTTTATAATGCCGTTTCTGCATATTTCATACTCCAGTGTGAAATAATTGCAATTCTCTATATATTCACTCTGGTGAAGAAGGCATATGTAGGGTTCAAATAAGTGAACACGTGACAAACTCTCTAGACCTCTGTTTCCACCTTTGTAAAATTAGGGATTATAATTTAGATCTCTTCCAGGATTAAAAGCTGTCATTTAATAATGTCAATTGACATAAAAAAATGGTGTTGAGATTTTTAAGAAGTAAAAAAAATTTGAGCTATTTGGCTTAGTGGGTGGAGAAATGTGGAAATTATATAAGTTGTTCAAAGATAGAAATACAAAATGAAAAGAAGGTTTACCCTGTGTGATTAGCAGTATGCAGACCTGAAATATTTAACCATAGTTCTAGGTTACCAAAAAGACTGCAGAAACTTAGGAAGATTAGTAATCAAGGGCAAAAATTAATTGAGAAAATTAGTAAAATAGTTGCTTTTGGCACTAGGATCAGGTAGTAAGGAATAATACGTATATCATTTAAAAAGGGAGACTGCTATAGATACATGTTTATGATGACTTTTTTTTCCTTTTCTTCTCAAATCACATTGTGTCTTTGGGTGCAAAATCCAATAGAGTGCATGGAATAAAAATTAGACATGTTGAATTTATTTTTTTCATTCTGTTCCCTGTATTAAGAGTAACTCTAAGGAAGAACCATAATTACTCATAATTCTTTCCAAATGAGATACTAAAATCCATGATAAAAAAGGATCATTCATTCTTTCCAATAGTTTAAAAAGAAGAATCTCCTATAAGTTAAAAAAAAAAAAAAGGTTTGTAAGTGTCTTAATGAGTACCTGCTCTGTAAGGATAAAAGAAAAATAGATATGAGACATGAATCCTTAAGCTTAAAGTCTAGTAGGAAGGTAAATAAGACTAACTCAGGAAACAACTGAAAAATCATACAGAAATCATTTGGTATAATGTATTGAGAACTAAGAATTTAGAACTGGAAAAAATCAAAATGAGCCAGAGAAATTAGTGTCAGTGACTCCCTCTTTTTAATCTGTGTAGTTCCAATAAATTCAGTAATGTGAACTTAACATAGTTTTAGAATTAACTCATGAGTAGCATAAAACAAATTTTTAGTGGTTATAGGTCAATAATGGTGGCAACAGACCAAAATGGTCCTTCAAATGGGCCATTGATCCTCTGGGTCCAAAGATTAGTTCATGTGTATTGGGTGCCACCATTTATAGCTGCATGATAGTAGCTTGAGAAGTATACTGAAAATAGTCAGTTTTGTTATCGTATGATATATCCATTCCTAAAAATCGTTGTGTTATGCAAATTTGTATAATAAAAACACAGAGCTTATGGGGAAAATAGTATTAGAAGCATAACACTCAAAACTTAGTGACATGTTTTTAAAAAGGTAAAAACCTAATAAAAACAGTAACACTATTTTATAAATGTTAAATGGTTAAGAAATACATAAATACTGCAATAATGTGACACTTTACCTTGAAAAAGACCTGAAATTTGCTTGTGGAATTGGACTTTGGAAGGGTTGCAGCTTGTGAGTTATTGTGAAGTGGTGGAGGAGGGTGACATGAAATTCAGCAGAAAGTTTTAATGCCAGATGCAGATAGGTGCGCTTCATAACACAGTGAACTGACATAGCTGGTAGGTGTTTAATGTTTGTACAGTTTGGGTACTCTGTTCCCAGGTTAAGCTGACATTCAGACAAATTCACATTTACAAAACAAGCATTCTAGCAGATGAGACTGCATGTATGTAATTTCTTTTCATGACATGAATTACCAACTTAAAGTTTAAAAGGTCTTAATTCTATAAATTTATTTGTCCTACAAATGTAATTACTTTTGTAGGTTGGTTGTGGCTGGCAGATATTTAGCAGGGTCTGTACATCTACCTTGCTCAGTTAGTTAGGTGTGACTGATTATAATCCATTCTTATTTATGTGTTTCACATCAGAGATCAATTTTTGAGTAGAATTGAGTTTTACTCAAAAAATTATTTTTCTCCACAATATATATGTTAACCGAGGAAATAAGTTTTAAGGTACTCTCCCCCCGCCCAGAAATGTGATATTTTGTTCCCTTTAGCTTGTTTTGGTTTGAAAATTTTCCTTGGAAACTGGACTTTTATGTACTCATTTAGCACAAATATTCCCTTAATGCACAGTTGAGTCCTCATTTTTAAAGTTGTTAACGGATGGCCTGATATGTGCTGTAAGTAATTTCCTGGGGGTAAAGCATCCCTAAGCCAGAACATTGATTTTTTGGCTGCTAGAACATAGCATACATGTAGAAAAGTTGGTTGTTCCCATCATAATGTGGTGGTGCTACAGAATTAATCGTTTATAAGAACCTCCCATCAAATATGGAAGATTTTATAATTTGAAAACTGATATGCAAGGCAAATGTTTGAAGAATTTTTCAGAATTTGTTATTAAACCTGTTAATTAGAAACTCCCTAATTCAGAATTTGGCATAGTTTGGACAAACTTTGGCTTAGTATTGACCCTTTTAACTGTCTACAAAGAAGGACTTAGCAAGCAAAATACGTAGTAGATCAAACAAGGCATAAGAAGGAATACTAAAAAAAAGAAAAAGAAAAAAGAAAACTACAGACCAATATCACTGATGAACAGAGATGCAAACATCCTCAACAAAATACTAGCAAACAGAATCCAACAGCACATTAAAAGGATCATACACCATGATCAAGTGGGGTTTACCCCAGGGATGCAAGGATTCTTCAATATACGCAAATCAATCATCAATGTGATACACCATATTAACGAATTGAAGGAGGAAAACCATATGATCATCTCCATAGATGCAGAGAAAGCTTTCGACAAAATTCAACACCCATTTATGATAAAAACCCTCCAGAAAGTAGGCAAAGAAGGAACTTACCTCAACATAATAAAGGCCATATATGACAAACCCAGAGCCAACACTGTCCTCAATGGTGAAAAACTGAAACCATTTCCACTAAGATCAGGAACAAGACAAGGTTGCCCACTCTCACCACTATTGTTCCACATAGTTTTGGAAGTTTTAGCCACAGCAAGCAGAGAAGAAAAAAGAAAGAAAAGGAATCCAAATTGGAAAAAAAGAAGTAAAGCTGTCACTTTTTGTAGATGACATGATACTACTATACATAGAGAATCCTAAAGATGCTACCAGAAAACTACTAGAGCTAATCAATGAATTTGGTAAAGTAGCAGGATACAAAATTAATGCACAGAAATCTCTTGCATTCCTATACACTAATGATGAAAAATCTGAAAGTGAAATTAAGGAAACACTCCCATTTACCATTGCAACAAAAAGAATAAAATACCTAGGAATAAACCTACCTAAGGAGACAAAAGACCTGTATGCAGAAAACTATAAGACACTGATGAAAGTAATTAAAGATGATACCAACAGATGGAGAGATATACCATGTTCTTGGATTGGAAGAATCAACATTGTGAAAATGACTATACTACCCAAAGCAATCTACAGATTCAATGCAATCCCTTTCAAACTACCACTGGCATTTTTCACAGAACTAGAACAGAAAATTTCACAATCTGTATGGAAACACAAAAGACCCCGACTAGCCAAAGCAATCTTGAGAACGAAAAATGGAGCTGGAGGAATCAGACATTTCTCCAAAGAAGATATACAGATTGCCAACAAACACATGAAAGAATGCTCAACATCATTAATCATTAGAGAAATGCAAATCAAAACTACAATGCCATATCATCTCACACCAGTCAGAATGGCCATCATCAAAAAATCTACAAACAATAAATGCTGGAGAGGGTGTGGAGAAAACGCAACCCTCATACACTGTTGGTGGGAATGTAAATTGATACAGCCAGTATGGAGAACAGTATGGAGGTTCCTTAAAAAACTAAAAATAGAACTAATAAGACCCAGCAATCCCACTACTGGGCATATACCCTGAGAAAACCATAATTCAAAAAGAGTCATGTACCACAATGTTCATTGCAGCTCTATTTACAATAGCCAGGACATGGAAGCAACCTAAGTGTCAATCAACAGATGAATGGATAAAGAAGATGTAGCACATATATACAATGGAATATTACTCAGCCATAAAAAGAAACGAAATTGAGTTATTTGTAGTGAGGTGGATGGACCTAGAGTCTGTCATACAGAGTGAAGTAAGTCAGAAAGAGAAAAACAAATACTGTATGCTAACACATATATATGGAATCTAAAAAAAAAAAAAAAAAAAAAAAAAAAATGGTCGTGGAGAACCTAGGGGCAAGACGGGAATAAAGACACAGACCTACTAGAGAATGGACTTGAGGACATGGGGAGGGGAAAGGGTAAGCTGGGACAAAGTGAGAGAGTGGTAGTGTATATGGACATATATACACTATCAAATGTAAAATAGGTTGCTAGTGGGAAGCAGTTGCCTAGCACAGCGAGATCAGCTCTGTGCTTTGTGACCAGCTAGAAGGGTTGGATAGGGAGGGTGGGAGGGAGGGAGACACAAGAGGGAGGAGATATGGGGATATATGTATATGTATAACTGATTCACTTTGTTATAAAGCAGAAACTAACACACCATTGTAAAGCAATTATACTCCAATAAAAATGTTTAGAAAAATAAATAAAGCATCAGAGAACCAGGTTTAAAAAAAAAAAAAAAAAAGAAGGAATACTGATGTCCTTAAGAAAATAAACTCTTCTGAAGCAGTTTAAAAGCATGTGTTAACAGATAAGTTAGTCTAATGCCATTTACAATTTAAACAAATAATTTGGGTTATTATCATCTTAGCTCAATTACAATGGTGTTCTGTTAAACTTTGTTTACAAAATATTTAAAATTCAGATTAGTCTTGATTCTGTTCATTTAAAATTGGTAATCTTTTTACTTAAATATATATGGTACTGAATTCCAATTTTTTTTTTTAAGCTTATTGTATCAGCTACCAAGAAAATTAGATTGTCTTCCCAGTAAATTATGGGTCTCTAACCCCATTAACAAAGCCACTATTCATGAAGGCAAGATTTAAGCTTGGGTTAAACAGTTTTGTAGGTGAGGATTAAACATGTTTGGCAGACACTTTCAGGGAAGTTTTCTTATTGCAGTCATGGGTGCGTGAAACAATTATGTCTATCAGGCCTTTGCTTCCATTATTTCACCATATGTGAACTTTTTTAAAAGAATGCTTTCATTATTTATAATGTGTTAATGCAGTAGAATTCTTTTGAAGGAAAACACTGGAAGTTCTTGCAAATATTCAATACACTCATTTAATAACTAAGCTTTTGTCAGATGAAAGATACCCCATTCCTGTGCAGATTGCATATGTTGTAGTGGGGACATGTACACACTCTTGGAATTTGCCCAGGTGGTCTGTGATGTATGTAATCAGTGGCCTGAGACTGTTTATAGTTACTTTAAAAAAAAAAATTAAGTAAGAAGGTTACTTAATAGAATAAATGAGCATCTGCCCACAGAAGCAAATGGAACAGAATTACATATCAAAGCATAAACACAGATTGCTCTGTGTAGAGAGTACTTTGTTTATTGAAGTTCCTAGGCTTGGTTCATGCCTTTTTGTATCTATTACATTTCATCTGGCAAGCTTTAACATGTATTTTGGTAAATACACAGCTTGCATGTGTTCTTATTACAGTTGTATTAGTGATCACTTGATATAATGGCTGCCACACAGGAAGCACTCAGTAACTCAGTAGATGCGTAATAAATGGACATGTTGCCCCACACTTCAGGCTTGCTGTCAGCCTGTTTATTTGCCAATGTGCATTCCTTCCTTAATCTCAAGTAGTCTGTCTTCAGCCTGTCTTACTTTTTGAAAGTTATAAAGGTGACTTCACCATCCATCCCACTGATTTTCTCACTACTAATCCTTCCCACCTCTCTGTAGCGTGGGAGACTTTGGAACTAATTTATTTGTTCATACGTTTATTACTTCAATAAATTATCAAAGGTGTTTTGTCATTTTCAGTGCAGTCTGTAGTCCTTTGTTTTTCTACTTTCTGTTCCTTTTTGTGTCTGATACTGTCTCTCTCAGGCATGTGCTGTCTCACTCTCTCATTGATGCATTTATTCAAACATTCATTGAGCACTTAACTGTGTGCCAGGATACATTGATTAATTTCCATTTGAGCTCCCCGTTTCTATTCTAATTCCCTTGTACTCTTTACCTAGTAGGAACTGTCTTGTTGGCTAGGCTTCTTTTTGCTGTGTCTCCAAGGTGCTCTTGCTACAGTTTTCATCCTCACTATTGTCTGAAATTTTCGTTTCTTTTTCATTACTATGTTAAAGACTGCTATTCTCTGAGAATTTATTTTTTTCCTCTTCTAGCCCATACTAGTCTCTCATTTTTAAAAATTTGTTCTTATGTCATTAATGAATTAATAAATAATTTTCTCCTTTCAATATTTCATGAAACAATATTCATTTTGTGCCCATCTAGATTATAACATCCTTGGTAGAGACTCTTTTATGCTTTACTCCAGTAATATCTGTACCCCACACCCCCCCCCAAATGTTGGCACACATTTTGGTTTGTAGAGAATACTTTCTAGCTAGTTTGTTTTTGAATGATGAAGTACGATGAGATGTGCATTGGACAACAGGACTGAAAGACTCTGCTACTCACTGTCTTTTGTAAATATAGATTTACAGAGGATCTGATTCAACACACTACATTTGCACTTGTATATTGTGGCAAAGAGATTCTGGTTTTCATAATATTTGTATCCAATACATATTTGTTTAAAAAATGAATCTGAAGTACTATGAACTTAAGAAACCTGATGTTTTGTTGTTTATAGCTTAGAAATATTGGTAGAAGGTAAGATGAGAAGCTTCTATTTATTTAAATATGTTTCAGTACAGATGGCTGGTAGCTAAGGAGCATTTGTTTCTCTGAATACTTATGTATAAATATGTATTGTGTACCAATTTTGCATGACATTAATACAGAGCCATTTTTGGAAAGACTTCAATTGAGATGTGTTCAGGATGTACTTAGGAACATTTAAGGAAACAGATCAGGCTGACAGGAAACTGGAAATGTAGAATTTTTAAAAGCTGGTTGAGAGTGTCTCAAGTGCTAATTCGGGAAGGTGTTATCAGCTTATTTCAGGAAATACACATTTAAAGCCTTCACAAAGGGCTATTTGGAGGTGATGCTATATCATTAGAGAGAAAAAGGCATAGATAGGCATGTGTAGTGTTTGGGCATCTGGAGAAGAAAATCTTGATGGAATTGTCATTGCCCCTAGGTCTGTTTGCCTTTTCCAACAATAAAATGACGTGTAAATCCTTGTCCGAAGCAAAATTTTCAGACAGGTGACAAATGTACCATACAACTAAATAAAAATTTATTTCTTTAGAGTTTATGGTTGATTAGAGGATTTGTTTTTCATGTTTTAAACTAAATTTTACTAAATGATCATTTCTTCTTTTCACTTAAAATGCACATGTTAGGTTAGAATAATATGTAACTTCTTTAGATACTTTGCTTTCAGTTAGTATAAACAGGCAATACACCTGTATATTATTTTGCCACTAATAGGTTTTCTTAACAATGAGAACACTTGAGTATCCTGCTGGTTACCAAACAAAGATAGACATTAACAAAAAACATAAAAGTGAACCTAACATTTAATCAGTTCTTTCAGGTTATTTTGTGTCATGGGGCAAATTATCTAATGAAGTTTTAAAATCTAACGTTTGTTAATGTTCTCAACTTGAGATTTGTGATATTTTATAATGGAGCTATCTGAGTTGTGCTAGATAAGACCTCAGAATGTGATCTGAGTTTGAGGATAGATGGATGTGATTCCCTACTTGCTCTCTGTATTTCATGAAGGGTTTACATGAAGGTTGTAGTTTTCTCTATAGTTTAGCTGACTGCAGGAATTAAATGCTATTTATTTATTTTTCTGAAAATAGAATAAAATGGATTATAGTCATATTGTTAAATTCTTATTTTCCTCTTCTTCCATTCTAGATTAAAGAGTCTATTGTTGGGGAAATCAGACGGGAAATTGTAAGTGGACTTCTGGCAGCAGTATCTTCAAGTAAAGCATCTAATTCTAAGCAAGATAGTCATTAAATGGAATTTATAGGTAAAATTTTCTGAATTTCTTTGTTTAGCTAAATGTAAATTAGTACTTAGTTTTTAATACTTTTTTTTTTTTTAGTATACAGGTCTGTTTCTCTAGCTAAATTTTGATTTATAGAAAGTATGTAATATGTTATACTGCAGTGTGAAAACCTCTTACAACCTCATTTGAAGTGTAAGCATGTCAAATCTCATAATCTCAAACCTCCAAGGGATTATTGATATTTTGTCATTTTATTGAAATTTCATTGTAGTAAATAAATTCTGGAATTGGGGAAATTGGGACCTTCAAACCTGAGTTTTATTTTGATAGCACTGGTTTTAATGTTATTTCAAATGTACAATTTATGGATCAAGATTTCAAGCCTTAATCATAAATTTTTAGTATCTTTGTCTTTTAAAGAAACATATCCCATAGGTCCCATATCTAATCATGTCATAATTTATAAAGGAGGATCATATATATATATATATATACATATATATATATATATATAAATACATATGTATTTATATATATATTTTTTTACAGAATATTCTCATCCTCCCTTTTAAAGACCTTTCAGTAGTAATTGAAAAATGTTTAATGTTCACTTCTCTTTCTTTTTTAAGATTGGCATGGGTCCTATTAGCTGTGTGATATTGGAGTTATCAATGATATACACTGGTGGAGGTGTCATTTGTGCTTCAGAAGATACTTGCTGCTGAGCTGGGCTACTGTATACAGTGTACAATGTTTATTTCTTCTGTGCATATCTTTTTAAAAAACATAGAAACTTAGGCACTTTGCTGACTTTCTTTTCTAAACTATCAAAACTGTAGCCATTTGAAAAGCCTAATATTTATTTGTATGTCAATATTTTCCAATTGATTCCCTAGGAAGAATTAATTTTAAAACTTGAAAACTTCCAGACTTAACCAACTTATAAATAACATATTTCTTCAGACTAGCTTCTTAAAACACTGACCTCTATGAGGTATTTACTGTGCAATAACTGATTCATTTTTTGAGAGCTTGAAACAACCAATGATTTTTCCCTCCACTGCTGTTAATTAGTGTCACTTCCAAGAAGAAAAATTGTTCTCTTGTAAAAATTGCTCTTAATTCTTGAGGAGGTTACTAATAGCAGTAGGATAGAATTTATATGTTACCTAAAACTACTTAATGTTCTTACACTGTAAAGCATTGTTACTTTACCCAAGACAATTGTAATTTTATTATAGCTTATGTAGTTTTTTTTTTTTTTTTTGGAAACATGCCTTAGGTTAAACACTATGTACTTATTGCATTGTCCAGACTTCTTTATTATAAGGAGATGTTTCTTCTTTTAGACTAAATAGTGGAGTATTGCCAAAATAATGGGGCCTGTGACTTGAATGGATAGAAATGAATAAGCTGGTTTTGTTTTTTCAAAATGGAAGTAATTTAGATTTGTTTTTCTCATAATAGATGGTTTTAATTCATTTTTAACCAGTGAGAACTGTTTGTTTTATGGGAAAAAAAGGAAGGTAGTTTCATATTTGGTTTTATATATGTTAAATAAATGTGTAAAGTAACAACCAAATGTTATTAGAATTATTCTTTAGCATTTATAATTTTCAACTCCTATCATATTTCTTTGTGTGAAATTTTAATCAAAAGTGGTTGAGATGTTAACAGTATACTTTGAAAGAATATCTAAAAGGTTTTTAAATGTTTGAATTATCACACAAAGGCTGATTTCTAAAAAAAAAACTTAATAAAGTATTTATTTTGCCTAACATGTTTTTAGTGATTTCTTTTCTTGAACCACAACATGAAGAATTTGGATTAGATTTGATGAGTAACAAATAAGGTCCAAAAGAATTGGAGCACATAACCTAACAGGCTAAAATTCTCTTTTCCTCAAGAGGCCTCTATGATGCTTTCAAAAATGGTTAAGACTAGACCACCCTGGAGGAAGAGTGCACACTGATGCCTCTTGGTCTCATCCAGTTCTGTGGTCCTAATGATTACCATCTGAGGCAAAATAAAACTTCCCTTTAAAATGCACTGTTAAACTACAAAGAACAGACATTAAAATATTACCTTAGTCTTTGGCCAAATTATTCAGCAATTTGACTACTTGATTCTCATAATTGCAATGATACATATAAGCCAAACACCCAACATTAATAGTTATACAGATATCAATGATTTTTAACTAATCAGCTTTGTAGCCACTTATAGTTCATTTCTGACAATACAAGATACCCAGAATTTGACAATCAAAATGAGAGGTAATACAACTGGAATAACAGCCTGAGTCAATGGGCAAATCCCTTACACAGTTTATAAGTCAAATAAAATGAACTTCATCTCCTCTTTCCATTCTAAATCTTTTGTGTACTTGAACATTTGAAAGCTACTATATTCATGCCACCATGCTAGCTGCTGAAATGAATGAGAGAGGGTCTAGATGGAAGGACAGGACATTTTTTTTTTCTTAATGGGTAAGTTTAAAGTATCAAATGAAAAATATGAAGATCATAAAAAGAATCTGCAAAAGTGTAGCCTGGGGTGGTTGGAGAAGTAAGTCTTCACTGAGAAGATTCGGTTTGTGTAAAGTCTTGAAGAATGGGAAGTGGAAAGGATAGGGTTTATTAAGAATATTAGCGAAGGTTATAAATCGAGTTTGAATTACTATATGATTGGTGAAGGCATGTTTTTAAAAGCCCAAGCTGTGTATAGCTTGTACCTATTGTGCTAAGAGCCTGAATGAAGAAGGCATAGAAGGAAAAAGGAACTTGAAATGGTGATATGGAAGTTGGGAGCCACTGTGAATGATGTACCATTGACAGAAATGGGCAGCTTCTCAGACTTGAAGTAAGTACTGTTCCTCTAAGAACATTAGGTTGAATTTCTGTAACATTTAAAATAATTGTCTTACACCAATTAAGACAATAATAAATTGTCTTACACTAATTAAGACAAGCTCAGCTGGATGTCTCACCTCTTTTTTTTTTTTTTTAAAGACATTATTTTTAGAGCAGTTTTAGGTTTACAACATTTAACTTGTTGTAGAGGAAAATAAGAATGCAGTAAAGTCCATGTAAAATAATGTAAAAAAAGTATGTTTTGGGGATTCCTGAAGAGATGGTGTACTGCCCATTCTCCTGACCTGTCCAAATGGGAGTGTAGTGCTAGTTGGGAGAATAAAGCAGAACTGAAGCACAGTTTCTTGTTTTTTTTTTTTTTTACCCTTTCCTGGAAAGGAAGCATTGATAGCACTTAGGAAGTGGGAAGACAAAACATTCTATCTTAAATTAAGGATCTAAGTTGTAGTAGGTTACGTATGGCTGTTAGAATCATTTATGAATATTGAAAGCATTTAGTTAACACTCTAGCTGCATTCTTAATGTACAAAGTTAAGATGTCTTACCTAATTAATAGCTCTCTCCTATACAGTTTTTTATTTCCATTTATTACTGTTAGGTCAGGCCCTTCACCTTTTTTTGTTCTCATTTTCACAACTGATGCTCTGTTTCTCCTAATGAATAAGTAACGGCTTGTGTACAGAATGTTCGTGTGCCCAGCAACAAGTCAGAAATGTACTCAAAGATAAACATGTCAAACAAATGCCAGGGGCCATTTCCTCCAGTAGGATATCCCAACGGAGGCTAAATCTTTTGTGTACAATGATTAACTAGTTTACGTGTTCACTCTGTTCACTCAAAAGGTTGCTGGATACCCACACTTTTTAAGGTTCTGAGTTTGGGAAAATGGAAATATAAAGAATGAGTTAAGAGCATGTTTTAAGGAAAGTTAAAAAGTACATTGTTTAGACCTTTGAAAGAATCAATACACTTAGGAATTATATTGTCTCTTTTTGTCCATTTTTTAAAAAAATCTAAAGCGTTCGTTAATGGATAGAAAAGCATATTAAGTGTAGGTAACATGAAGTTGGAATGAATAGGAAAGCAATTTGAAGAGCAGACTTCAGAATGACTTAGAAGTGGAACTGAGAAAAGAATGTTGCTTTATTTTAGAAATAAAAATATTTGAAGTGATGACAAAGTATCTTAAATAAACTGATTAACCTCTAGGCTTAGGAGAAAAAAATTGAAGGAAACTTGAGAAGTTACCTTATATATACTACTTAAGAGGAGATCACACAACTATAGATAAAACATGCATTTTGTAAATATTTCTATGTTCTTGTGGTTTTATAGAACCTACATTCTATACTTTTGATGCCCCTATTGATTTAGATTTACAAAAATGTCCCTTGAATCAGCCTTGATGTCATAAATACACTTTTATGGAATTAATAAAAGTAGTATTGAATGACAAGTGTACTCAATTTGAACATACAAATGATATGCAAGAATATAATATTTTAAAACAGAGATTCATGTTTTATACTAAATTATTTTTGGTTCTTGATTCTAATGTGCATAAATCTCTTAATTTTCCTAAGAGAGCAACTTGACAGTGTAATACACTTTACAAAATATACTTCTTTATAATTTTAAGGCTTTAAAAACATTGGGACTTTCCTGGTGGTGCAGTGGTTAAGAATCCAGCTGCCAATGCAGGGGACACGGGTTCAATCCCTGGTCCGAGAAGATCCCACATGCCACGGAGCAACTAAGCCCATGCGCCACAACTACTGAGCCTGTGCTCTAGAGCCTGCAAGCCACAACTACTGAGCCTACATGTCACAACTACTGACGCCTGCGCGCCTAGAGCTCGTGCTCCACGAGAAGCCACCGCACTGAGAAGCCCGCGCACCGCAACAAAGAGTAACCCCCACTCGCCGCAACTGGAGAAAGCCCACACCCAGCAACCAAGACCCAACATAGCCAAAAATAAATAAATAAATAAATAAATTTATAAAAAATATTATTAAATGTCATGTTTGGCTTCATGAAATATAGAAATGTAAATGCTACTTTTTGTTCATAAATACATGCACATTTTAATAGAGTACCTATTTTTTCCAGTGTAATTATGCTTATAGCTAGTCATAGTAGTGTTTTTGTTAAATACAAGTGGTTAAGTATCACTTTATTTCTACAGGTACTTTCTCAGAAAGCGATGTACTAGATCACTAGAAAGGGTAACAAAATATTTAAAGTAAGAGGGCTAGTATATATGAGATTCATGCAGTCATTGACTTGACAAGGTTGTTCATGTTTGTAGTGGTTAAGGCTCAAGCTGGGTTCAGATGTCTGCTATGTAGAACTGGGATGGTAATAATAGTACCTCTTTCATAGAGTTGTTAGTATGAATATAAATGCACTTGGCACAGCTCAGTAAGATTTGTGGTGGTGGTGGTAATGATGATGGGTAGACACAGGGTAACATGTAGATGAGGTATGGCAAATTAGGCATTATGTGGAAGATAGAACCTGAACTTCTAGATCCAGGTCTGAATCATTTGTCTTCATTGTGGTCTTTCAAGCAATAGAACTAGGGACTGGCAAAGGACCCTGACTCTCCTGTTACGTGAAAGGTGGACATTACTGAGTTCCAATTTTCAACAAAGAAATTTTGTTCTTTGGAACAAAAAAATTTTCTAATGGAATACCACTTAGAGTAATGCTTCTCAAACTTTAATATGCATAGAAATCAAATCACCTGAGATTTTGTGGAAATGAAGATTCTGATTGAGTAGGTCTGGGTCCTACTTTCTGGGGTCCAAATTTCTGCATTTCTAGAAGCACTCAGGTGAAGTTGATGTTTCTAGTCCATGAACTGTACTTTTAGTAGCAAGGATTTAGATTAGTAGGTCTTACTACCTGTCTGCCAGTTACTTCAAAGGGAGAAATTTGGTAAGCAGGAAAAGGAATTTTTATCACCAAGGAGATGTCATCTTGGAGGCCCCCTTCAGGAAACTTTTCATTACAGCCCAAAGTTAAAAATTAAGAACAAATGTATATGAAAACCAGAGAAAGATACTGCCAAAAAAGAAAATTACAGGCCAGTATCTTTGATGAATATAGATGCAGAAATTCTCAACAAAATATTAGCAAACCAAATCCAACAACACATAAAAAAGATCATACACCATGACCAAGTTGGATTCAACCCAGGATCACAAGGATGGTTCAACATACACAAATTAATGTGATGCACCACATCAACAAAAAAGACAAACACCACATGATCATCTCAATAGATAAGAAAAGGCATTTGATAAAATTCAATATCCATTCATGATAAAAACTTACCAAAGTGGGTATAGAGGGAACATATCTCAACATAATAAAAACGATTTATGACAAACACACAGCCAATATAATACTCAACGGTGAAAAGCTAAAAGCCTTCCTGCTAAAATCTGGAACAAGACAAGGCTGCCCACTCTCACCACTTCTATTCAGCATAGTATTAGAAGCCCTAACCATAGCAATCAGGCAAGAAAAAGAAATAAAAGGTATCCAAATTGGAAGGGAAGAGGTAAAATTGTCATTATATGCAGAAGACATGATACTCTCTATATAAAACTCTAAAGACTCCACACACAAACTACTAGAACTGATAAATGGATTCGGCAAAGTAGCAGGATACAAGATTAACATACAGAAATCTGTTGCATTTCTTTACACTAACAACGAAATTTCAGAAAGGGAATGAACAAAAACAACCCCTTTTTAAGTCACATCCAAAAAAAAAAATACTTAGGAATAAACCTGACCAAGGAGGTGAAAGACTTAATGCTGAGAACTATAAAACATTAAAAAGGAAACTGAAGATGATTCAAAGAAATGGAAAGATATCCCATGTTCTTGGATTGGAAGAATTAATGTTGTTAAAATGGCCATACTGCCCAAAGCAATCTACAGATTTAATGCAATCCCTATCAAATTACCCATGACATTTTTCACAGAAGTAGAACAAATAATCCTAAAATTCATATGGAACCATAAAAGACCCAGAATTGCCAAAGCAATCCTGAGGAAAAAGAACAAATCAGGAGGCATAACCCTCCCAGACTCCAGACAATACCACAAAGCTACAGTAATCACATCAGCATGGTACTGGCACAAAAACAGACATATGGATCAATGGAACAGAACAGAGAGCCCAGAAATAAACCCACACACCTACGGTCAATTAACCTTTGACAAAGGAGGCACGAATATACAACGGGAAAAAGACAGCCTCTTCAGCAAGTGGTGTTGGGAAAGTTGGACAGCCATATGTAAATCAGTGAAGTTAGAACACACTCTCGTACCATAAACAGAAATAAACTCAAAATGGCTTAAAGACATAAACATAAGACATGACATCATAAAACTCCTAGAAGAGATCATAGGCAAAACATTCTCTGACATAAATCATACAAATGTTTTCTTATGTCAGTCTCCCAAAGCAACAGAAATAAAAACAAAAATAAACAAATGGGGCCTAATCAAACTTAAAAGCTTTTGTACAGCAAAGGAAACCATAAACAAAAAGACAACTTACAGAATGGGAGAAAATATTTGCAAATGATGAGACAGACAAGGGCTTAATTTCCAAAATATAAAAACATCTCATACAGCTCAACCCCCAAAAATAAACAACTCAATTGAAAAATGGGCAGGGGCTTCCCTGGTGGCACAGTGGTTAAGAATCCATCTGCCAACGCAGGGGACACGGGTTCGAGCCCTGGTTTGGGAAGATCCCACATGCCATGGAGCAACTAAGCATGCGCGCCACAACTACTGAAGCATGCGCGCCACAACTACTGAAGCCTGCACGCCTAGAGCCCGTGCAACAAGAGAAGCCACGACAATGAGAAGCCTGCACACCACAACAAAGAATAGCCCCCGCTCACTGCAACTAGAGAAAGCCTGCGTGCAGCAAGAAAGACCCAATGCAGCCAAAAATAAAATAAATTAAAAAAAAAAAAGAAAAGAAAAATGGGCAGAAGACCTAAATAGACATTTCTCCGAAGAAGACATACAGATGGCCAACAGGCACAAGAAAAGATGCTCAACATCGCTAATTACTACAGAAATGCAAATCAAAATTACAATGAGGTACCACCTCACACCAGTCAGAATGGCCATCATTAAAAAAAATCTACAAATAACAAATGCTAGAGAGGGTGTGTAGAACAGGGAACCCTCCTACACTGTTGATGGGAATGCAAATTGGTACAGCCACTAAGGAACACAGTATGGAGGTTCCTCAGAAAACTAAAACTAGAATTACCATATGATCCAGCAATCCCACTTCTGGGCATATATCCAGACAAAACTATAATTCAAAAAGATACATGCACCCCTATGTTCGTAGCAGCACTATTCACAATAACCAAGACATGGAAACAACCTAAATGTCCATCAACAGATGAATGGATAAAGAAGATGTGGTGCATCTATACAATGTAATACTACTCAGCCATAAAAAGAATGAAATAATGCCATTTGCAGAAACATGGATGCAACTAGAGGTTATCATACTGAGTGAAGTAAGTCAGAAAGAGATAGACAAATACCACATGATATCACTTATATGTGGAATCTAAAATATGACACAAATGAAGCTATCTATGAAACAGAGACAGAATCACAGACAGAGAGAACAGACTGGTGGTTGCCAAGGGTTGAGGGAAGGATGGAGTGGGAAGTTGGGGTTAGCAGATGTAAGCATTTATGTATAGAATGGATAAACAACAAGATCCTACTCTATAGCACAGGGAACTATATTCAATATCCTATGATAAACCATAATGGAAAAGAATATAAAAAAGAATATATATATGAAACTGAATCACTTTGCTGTACAGCAGTAATTAACACAACATTGTAATTCAACTATATTTCAATACAATACATTTTTAAAAATTGAGAACAAATGTAAGCAGAGCACATAGGAAGGAAACCATGAGGGAACCCACCCAAGGACTCATAGAAATGTGCAATGTTCAAGAGAGTCTTATGTGGCAGCAATCACAGCATGAGCTAAGAGCTATTTTACTGTTAATGATAGCAGCTAATAAGTCTATATACTGTGTTGACTGTACAATGAGAAAACGCAAAGATAGTCTGAGTCCTTCTAGAGTCAACCAGTCAAGAAACAGAATGAGACTCAAAAAGGAAAGAACTAGCCCTGGAGATCCTGCAGAAAGAGGAGATGAGCTCTAGTGTGGAGTTTGTTCCAGTAATTGGTGTTTGGAGGAGTTTACCATTGCTTTTGGGAAGGGATTAGTGATTTAAAACAATTACACCTGTGTTGAACCATTGTAATATGTTGTGTTCTTGAATAAATTGTTTAATAAACCCAGCCACAGATGATTCATGGTTTTATTTTGGTATATGTCATATAACTCCTTTTATTATTTTTCCAGTCCCAAGGTTAAAAACCCCTGAGGTCTTGCAAAGTAGGTATTATGTGATGAGTTGATTCTGAAATACCTATCACACTCCTGTGCCTGGGCAGAAAAAAAAAAAAAAAAAAAAAAAAAAAAAAAAAAAAAATTTGTTTTTTTTTTTTTTGCTCTTGATTGAATCACAGGCTCATGAGATAAATCTCAGCTGTGAATGTTCTGTGTTTGGTCAGAAAGTATTCATACCATTTTTAACCTATTGAGATATGTAAAATAAACTTATTTATATAAGCATTTGAAGAAAAAATGTAATGTGTTTACCCGGGCCTCCTCAGACTGTGAGGACAAATAGGATTGCATTAATGGTGATAGACATTTTAAAAAGTCTTTTTTCCATCACCTGCTGAGGCATATCCTCTTCCAAATCTCGTTCATTTATACTGAGAGTCTGAAGAGTTATTCATATATCTTCACAACAGTCCTTATCAATCAATTCCAGCTGATTTCCTCTTCTCTTGCTTCCCTGCTCTTCCACTGGGGTCCTCAATAGGCCAAAGCTGTGATGGTATCATGCTGTTTGGAAGTGGAGAGAGAGCTTCTCGTGCCGTTATTACCACTTACTACATTGGCAGAAAAGCAGCACTTCTTAAAATCCAGCCTTCTCCCCCTTGTGAACACAACTTTGTTCCTTTATGCTTTTACTACCATCTCCTTGGGGCTTGGCCACGGGTGAAAAGCACTTGAGATAAACACTTTGCTGCCCTTCCCATCCCCTGTCCTCCAGTTCTGGCAAGTGCTCTTGCTCTCTGCCAAAACACCGTCCTGCAAATCAACTAATTCAAATCAACAGTGGCTGAATATTTATCAGGAGCACAGTGTAGGTACAAATTCGTTCCCTCTTACTCTTAGGAACAGACAAGCGTTTTAATGACAAATGTTAAGCATTCATATTTTTATTATTTTTTCACTCTGAAATATCATCATAATTAGATTCATCTAATACACAGCTAATGAATAACTGTTGAGTACAAAGCACTAATTACAAAGTTAATTTTCTGTGCTCTTATTTTACTATTGGCTAAAATGTTAATTTTGCTAGCATTTGGATCAAGTTTCTCAAGATTCACAAAAGAGAATTTTTATTTTGGTACAATTTATTATTGTTGTTGTCGTTATCTTTCAACTGCAGTACAAGAAGCCAAAAGCAGGGCTTCCCTGGTGGCGCAGTGGTTGAAAATCCACCTGGCGATGCAGGGGACATGGGTTCGAGCCCTGGTCCGGGAGGATCCCACATGCCGCAGAGCGACTGGGCCCGTGCGCCACAACTACTGAGCCTGTGCTCTGGAGCCTATGAGACACAACTACTGAAGCCCGCGTGCCTAGAGCCCATGCTCCACAACAAGAGAAGCCACCGCAATGAGGAAGCCTGCGCACCACAACGACGGGAAGCCCCCACTCGACGCAACTAGAGAGAGCCCGCGTGCAGCAGCGAAGACCCAACGCAGCCAAAAAGAAGAAGCTAAAAGCAGAATACAAATAACTTCACCAATTCTGTCAGGTATAATCCTAAACCATTTTTTAGAGAAGATATTAATTTCCTAGAAGAGTCTTTGCTTGGTCCATTCTGCCTGTAATGCCCATGATGGAAAGGGAAGGGAGTGAAACAGCTCACCTCTTGTGAGATGTTCTACTTCTTTAGACTCTAGATACACATTTGACAGAACTTATTTGTAAAAAGGCACAGTAGCAGTGAAGGAAACTTCATCCACGATCAGAAATTATGTGAGTATAGAACACAGCTGTACTTATCACTCCTGATTTTGGGGACAGTTCCCCAAAAACAGGCTTACCTTCCAAAGATTTTGGATTGTGTCTATTCTAGATAAATCATCATTTTTTAGAAATCCAAGTGACAGAATGCTTGGCTTTATAAGTAAAACCTGGAACTCAACATGGACTATCAGTGAAACTGATAACCGTTCATTTACAACATGTCTCGGTTTATGGATTAGCTGAATTATAGCAAAGTTGGCAGCAAACCAAATTCTTCAAAGTACTCTATACTTTCCAATTAATAACAAGAATAAGGAAGCACAGGAGGCAGTTGGGGCAATCAGTAATAGCCTGAACTTAAATTGTTTGGTGAGGAAATACTTCTATGACTGAAAAACCCTAACCACAGGTATCATAGAGTAATATGTATTTCTTTTATAGTGTGTTCTCAACTTCAGCATTTCCTTTCTGCTCTTTTCTTACCTCTTGCCCTTCAAGACCTAGAAATTACTTCCTCACCCAGGGATTTCTTTTTTTTTAAATTTATTTTATTTATTTATTTTTGGCTGCGTTGGGTCTTAGTTGCAGCACGTGGGATCTTCGTTGAGGCATGTGGGATCTTTCGTTGCGGCGCATGGGCTTCTCTCTAGTTGTGGTGTGTGGGTTTTCTCTCTCTAGTTGTGGTGCGCAGGCTCCAGGGCACGTGGGCTCTGTAGTTTGTGGCGTGTGGGCTCTAGTTGAGGCACGCGAGCTCAGAAGTTGTGGCACACGGGCTTAGTTGCCCCGCGGCATGTGGGATCTTAGTTCCCCAACCATGGATCGAACCCGCATCTCCTGCATTGTAAGGTGGATTCTTTACCACTGGACCACCAGGGAAGTCCCACCGAGGGATTTCTTGAACCTCACTTTTCTGCTCTGAGAACATTGTTTTCTTTTTCAAATCTGTGCATTAGCATATCTGGTTATGGATTTAAATATCATAACTGGATTAAAATATAACATTTTGCCAACAAATGTTCCTTTCAATGTCATTCTAGCCTGAACACTGAGTTTGAGACTTCAGGTTATGTAAAACAAATTAGTTCTTCATGTGATCTGGCCTACATGTTTGAGTCTGTACTGAGTTTGCTAAAAAAACAAAGACATCTATGTTCACTTTTCTTTTTTTTTTTTTAATTTTTTTTTTAATTTTATTTATATATATATATATATATATATATATATATTTTTTTTTTTGGCTGTGTTGGGTCTTCGTTTCTGTGTGAGGGCTTTCTCTAGTTGCAGCAAGCGGGGGCCACTCTTCATCGCGGTGCGCGGGCCTCTCACTGTTGCGGCCTCTCTTTTGTTGCGGAGCACAAGCTCCAGACGCGCAGGCTCAGTAGTTGTGGCTCACGGGCCCAGCTGCTCCGCGGCATATGGGATCTTCCCAGACCAGGGCTCGAACCCGTGTCCCCTGCATTGGCAGGCAGATTCTCAACCGCTGCGCCACCAGGGAAGCCCCACTTTTCTTTTTACAAGAAAATATTGTTGAAAATATATATAACTGAAGGGAGTAGCTGAATGTAAGCATTAAGAGGCCCAATCTAGAAGCAGATAGACCTCAGTTCCAGGCTTAGCTCTGCCACTTTCTTACTCAATCTCCTGGAAATAACAATAGCACCTTCCTCTTTGGTTTACTGGGAGAGATTAATAAGGTGTAATAACATAAGGACATTTAGGATACTGTCTAGCATATGATAAGAGCTCAATAAATATTAGCTATTAGCAAGAAGTAGTAATAACAACAGTAGAAGAGAAAGCAAAAATACACAGCATTGTATTAAATATCAAGATGATACACTGTATTGATTATCTGAGTCAAATATGAGTAAAAATACAGTTGACATTATCCTAATTTTATGTTAAATGAACCACAATCAAAATTGTGTGATTTGTCCTGCTTAACCTTTATTTAATTCAGGAAAAGCTCAACATTAGGTACATTTGTCAGAAGTTTATCTTTTCTGTTATTTATAATACACTTAATTGGCGCCACAGTAAATGATTTGGATAATTGCCAATAATGAGATGCTTTACTCTGTATCATTTATTCAAAGGCTTTGGGGTTTCAGAAAACTGGAATCCTTAGTTTTGGCTATTTGCAACCATTTATTGTTTTTTATAAGAATGCGCTTGACAACAACATTCTCTTAGCATAATCCTCCTGTTTCTTTTCTTTTTCTCATTTTAAAAAAAATGAATTAATGAACCACTGAGTTGAGCTTTTAAAAATCCTCTAAGCACAGAGATTCTCAGTTGGGCAAAGGCAATTATGAGGATACATGTTGTGTGTGTGAGTATGTGCACATGTGTGTGTGTTTATGCATATATGCATGGGTATGTTGTTTTTATTCAGTTTTATAATTTTATATTTGAAGAAATATTCCTTTGAAATACAAGTCTTTAAAACACAGCCTTTCAAAATCTCAACTGGTGAGGTGTGGGTTTTAAAAAGTTGAGAAAAACTAACAAATTAAGCCAATTTATTATCAACATAGAAACACTGCAAATAATATAGTACAAATAGTCTGTACTATATCCAGAGTGTTTACTTAATTGATATGTAACTGTCAAATGATTTTCAAGCTGATATAATTCTGAAAGACATACAATCTAAAGTTGAATAAATATTCAACTGGTAGAAATTGCAAATAATTTCAACAACAAATGTTTAAGTCACTACAGTGGAGCAGTCAGCATCTTCTCTCTAGAGGGAAGAATTTACAGCTCTGGGTGATGAAGTTTGCTAAGGGAGTAATACTTACCTAACCATGACTTCTATATCTTAGAGACTGAAAATCAAGAAGTGTGGACATCAGTCTTTCATGACCTTGACATCTCATTACAGGCAAGAAAAAAAGAGGCTCTTTTGAGAAGTGATGTTCACTGCCAACTTCCTGGTTTCTTCTTCAAACAAGGAACATTTAGACCTCTCCAAAGCCCTCTGGCACAATGCTAGAGAAACATCCCGTATCAGCAGGTGCTTCTGCCCAGTCCACCGATTTTTATGGTTGCTGGTACAAAACTTCACAGTTATTCTCAAACATTTGGGACTTCTAATTAATGATGACACTAATTTGCAAAAATGACTCTAAAAAGAACTTCCCAATATCTAAAATAAGCCTCTGGTTTAGTGGTTATGTAGTTATTAAAATATATATTTGACTTCTCCTTGAGGAGCATGTGTAAACAATTTTATATATTTGAGCCCACCTTTACAGATTCCAAGCATATAAAAATACATTTCTAGGCTGTGCCATATATCATTTCTTTCCCTTCAAGGGAATATTACAGGCAAAGATTATGTCATTTGAAGCATTAGCCATTTCAGATTACTTTTTACATTTTTCCCTCATTGAAATAGCAAATAAAAGCCCCACCAAATTCTGGTTTTGCTTAGCAAATATTGTCTTTTTTTGCTAGGTACCTTGCTTCTTTACAAGTCCTGAGAGTCTAACTCCTTCATATCTAATCATTTCCACTGCTAGTATCTTAGTTCAGACCCTCTTACTTCTTGCCTGAGTTATGGCACTATATACCACGTAGGCCATTCTGCTTATAGCAATTCATCTACAGTCCATATTTCTCCATATTGTTTGAGTTATTACTCTGAATGCAAATATGATCCCATTGCCTTTGTCCATTTGCTCAAAGCCTTCCAACGACTCTCCACTGTTCTGGAGTTAAAGTCCAAATGCATCCCTTTTTACATCTCCAAGCCTCATTCCTTGAAAGCCCTCAGCATGCTGCCATGCTTCAGCTACACTCAACCATGCTGCTCCACCCTTCCCTGTATTTGCATGTTCTATTCTCTCTGCTTGGAAGTCCTTTCCTTCTTCTCCAGTGCCACCCACTTTAAGCATATCTTCCTCCAAGAAGCCCTCTGGGATCCACCAAGTTGAGATCACCACTTTGCCTTTGACTCCACTTTACACAGTACATACTTTTATGTGTGTGTATCAGCTTTATTAAAATATAATTCACATACCATACAGTTTACCTATTTAATGTGTACAATTCCATGGTTTTTAGTAGATTCACAGAGTTGTGCAATCATCATCACAATTAACTTTAGAACATTTTCATTATGTCCCAAAATATCCAGTATCACTTAGCAGTCACTCTCCATTTCTCCCCAACCCACTCCCATCCTCTACAACTACTAATCCACTTTCTGTCTCTATAGATTTGCCTATTCTGGACATTTCAGATAAACAGAATAATACAATATATAAACTTGTGTGACTGGCTTCTTTCATTTAGTGTAATGTTTTCAAAGTTCATCCATGTGTATCATGTATCAATTCATCATTCCTTTTTATTGTTGAATAATATTCCATTGTATGGATATACCACATTTTGTTTATCCATCATTATTTGATGGACATCTGGACTGTTTTCACTTTTTGTCTATTAATAATGCTGCTAAGAACTTTCATGTGCAAGTTTTTGTGCAGACATATATTTTTATTTCTTTTGGGTAGATATCTAGAAGTGGATTTTATGTTTAACCTTTTGAAGAACTGCCAGACTGTTTTCCATAGTGGCTGGTTAGACAGAGTTATCAAAGGTTGAATAGAGTTACCTTGTGAACCATTTTACATTTCTACTAGCAGTGTGACGTAGAGGTCCAACTTCATTAATTTTCATGTGGATATAGTACATACCTTTAATATTTTTACATTTATCTTACTATGGTATAATTAACTAGTGTATACCTTTCAAACTACACAAAGAGAGGAACATGTCTTATTTACCATAGTATACCTAGCACAGTGCTTGGCATCTAATAGATGTTCAAAATATACTTGTTAAATGGAACTTAACTGGATTGTAAATATAGACCATTTTTTTCTTGTTACTAAAAAACAATAAGTTATTTTGATTGAAACATGCAGTATTACTTGATTTTTAGGATAGTTATATTTTATGAGGATATGTCCATTTTAGATGGGCATAAAAAGATTCCTAAACTGGGTTAGATCTATAATCCACCTAGACAGATTTTATTTACTTGCAAAGGAACAAGAGCTATATTATAAAGTGTTTAATTCTTCTTCATAGTTTTGGCATCAGTGATAAGAAATATACCCCCCAAATATTAATTTTTTATGCAAATTTTTTTAACTTAAGGTAGCAGATTATATTTTCTAAAGATGGGTCCAGGAATATCTCCTGTCCCACCCACATACTCTTCTAAAACCTTGCCACTTCCCCATCAAGAGCTGTAGTCTATATCCTTTCCCCTTGCAATTGGTTGAAACTTTATGACTGCTTCAAACAATAGAGTCTAGTAAAAACGATGATCGCTACTTTTAAGGCTAGAACATAAAAATGTTATGCATGTCATTCTGGTTGTTTTGGGATGCTTGGTTTTGGAACCCAGCCACCATTCTGTAAGGAAGGCCAAAACACCTTGGAAGAAGAGGTCTATGTGGAGAAAAACAGAAGCTTCTGGCTTTTGGCTTTGGCTGAACTCCCAGCCAATCGAGAGCACCAAATTGCCAAATATGTGAATGAGTTGTCATGAATGTGGATTCTCCAGTTGCCAGGAAACTCACCCCAGATGATGCCATGTAGAGATGAGACAAGTTGTCCCTGCTAAATCCTGCCCAAATTGCAGATTTATGAACGAAACAAATGATGGTTGTTGCTTTACACCACTAAGTTTGGGGGCTAGCTTGTATATCAATAGGTAACTACTGCTAATTTGGGTACCTAAAAAAGGGATGTTGTCATAACGAAATCTACTACATGTGGCATTGGCTTTGGAACTGGACTGTGGGGAGAAGTTGGAATGGTATTGAGGAGACTGTTAGTGAAATCAAAGGGGTCTTAAGTAGAGGGGTTGTGGAAGACCTACAAGGCTTTGAGAAAGCTGTCAGCAAAGCATTAAAAAAAGAGAGGAAAGTATTATTGGAAGCTGAAAGAAAGGGAACCTTTGTTAGGTGACGGCAGAGAGCTTGCCAACACAGTCATCTAGAATAATGTGGCAAGGAGAAAAATGTACCTAATAAACTCAATGATCTAGCTAAGGAGATTTCTAGGAATAATATTCAAAATGCCACCTGATTTTTTTTCTCACTGCCTAAGATGAAATGTGAGGAGAGAGAAACGAGCTAAAGAATAGACTATTAAATATAAAAGAGCTCAAACTTGCTGTGTTTGAAATAAAACCATTTTTCATACCCACATTCTGTAAAACAATTACTAAATTCTAAAAAATGGCTCTGGAAAAGATCAAATCCAAGATGAGTCTGTAAGATCTTTGTTAATACCTCAGAAGGATTTAAGACAGTTGTTCATAAAACATTTCAAGAGAGGAAAGGTCTTTTAGGAATCTTAATATCTACCTGGCCACATCATTTCAGTTAAATAATAGGACTTCTAAGATTTTTTTTTAAAATTAATTAATTTTATTTATTTATTTTTGGCTGTGTTGGGTCTTCATTGCTGCGCGCGGGCTTTCTCTAGTTGCGGCGAGCAGGGGCTACTCTTCGTTGCGGTGTGCGGGCTTCTCATTGAGGTGGCTTCTCTTGTTGCAGAGCACGGGCTCTAGGCATGCAGGCTTCAGTAGTTGTGGTACACGGGCTTAGCTGCTCCGTGGCATGTGGGATCTTCCTGGACCAGGGCTTGAACCCATGTCCCCTGCATTGGCAGGTGGATTCTTAACCACTTCGCCACCAAGGAAGCCCTAAGATTCTTAAAAGAATTCTCCCCCAGCAGTCTCAAAAGAATCCCAACTATACAAGTGTTTGTCTTCAAGAGTTTTGTGGATTTGGCTTTTGTTTAATGGAGTTGGTTATAAATTGATACACAAGAAACCCACAAGAATTTTTAACAAATTATATCTGTTTAGACTGAAAGCAGGAGATATAATATAAAATGAAGAGGACCCTGGATCCCCAGATTTTTAGAGGCAGGCCTTTTCAATTCACACTACATTTGTGCTAGATCAGATTATTTATTGCCTTGCTTGGGTGATGTATTTTACTTCATGTGTCTTAAATTTTCAGGTTTCTGTTTTTGAAGGGCATTTTCTTATTTCTAATATTACTGGAATTTTAAAAACAAGATGTTGTCCTCAATCTATTAATTTAGTAAGTTTTAGAGGCTTCAAATAAACTATCACACTGACTTTCAGATTGAGAAACACTAGAGTTGTTTTTTTTTTTTTTTCCTCTCAAAATGTAGTCTCCTCCCACCCACTACCCACCATCTACTTTCCTTCAATAGTTTATGATTTCCTTTTGTCTATTTCATGGATTTGCTCTTTCTTAAAGTCTATTGGCCAGAACTACACTAATATTTCAGGGCAGATATATGCAGTCTTTGTCAAAGATCAGGACAAGGTTATATCTTTTGTTTACTACAATACTTTTCTTGATGATCATGGAGATGATATTTGTCTTACTAGATTTAGTGTGATTGAAAAATTACTTAAATATCTTTAGCTATAAATCCCAGAGCAAGGAGATTACATTGTTAACTGCCTCTATTAGGAACAGTTCATGGATTACGGAAAAAAATGTAGGAAGCAAATATCACACCAAAATATTGTCAGTAGAAACATAAAATATTGGCAGGATCCTGTTTGAAAAGCAACAGAGGATTATTCCACGTGTTTCCTTTTCTTCATTCAATTATGTTAAGTTTAAGGGGGTGAATTGAAGTTAGGTATATGTAAAATACTTCCCTTTGCATTAGGCATTTGGGGAATGGAAATCAGTGTTACAGCAGGTACATATTTGGGATTGTCTCAGACCCGGTGTGAAGTATGTCTCTCCCTGAGCAGCCTGTACTGGCAGTATTAACAGTAACTAAGCAAGTACCAGCCGAGCTGCACTCCTTGTAAAACAATCCAGTTATGGTGAGCATGAAGACCTTAGCCCTGGTGATAATTTCCAGAATGAAATGTTCACAGGATGAAATGGAAAAACATCAGCAGCTCATCCTTTTCCCTGTCATCCTTGTTTATGGAAAGCTAAAAATGTGAAGGAGCTTCCCTTGTTTGTGTTTCCCAAGCTTCATAGAGACATATATGGAATTTGGCCTAATGAGTTAGCATTTCTAGGCAAGTTCTATACAAATGGTTTTCTACTGTTTGAACAACTAGTCACTTATTCTGGATTCAAAGTCATTTACTTAGAAAGAAATACACCAATTTAATCAAGTCATTAACTCAAGACAATGTTGAGTGATGGTAGAATCTCACTTTTTAGTTGTTTATCATTTGATTAGTCTAGTTTTGTATAGTTTAAAAGAGTCAATGTCTGTCAGGTCTTTATGCCTCATTTGCTCTGGCAGGATAGTTTTTTATATTAATTTATGCTTATTTCCTTAGTATTCTTCTCACTGCAATTAGAAGATACTAGTCAAGATTTATAATCCCTTGTTTCAGGATTGTGATGCAGGGCTGATTATCCAACACTAAAAAGAACCAGCTGCTCTCCTGGACCCCACCCTTGAGAGGGCTCCACTTTGGCCCTCATCTTTGGACTGTTTTGTGAGCAAACCCACCACCACCACAAGACAGCAACTACAACCTTTCCATGGCAGGATACCTGGAGAATGGGTATGGTGCAGACCAGGCACCCACAGTTCAACTCTGATGACTTATATAGAACATGGGCTAAGAAGAAGGACTTCTGTAGAACGAAGACCACATACCCTTTCTTTAGGATTATTTTCAGGAAGAGGAGGGACAACCTCTGTGAACTTCAAAGTTCATGTAAAAGTAAACAATCTGATAGAACTTCCTATCACTGGGTCAAAAGGAAATTAAGGACTCTGCAAAGGATGATGACTAAAAGAATTTGGAGGGTCTTAAATTTGTAGTTTTCCCAATGTTTTTTTAAGTTTTCATGTCCATCTGTTTTCCTAAAATGAACGTTAGTGACACACATAAAAGATTTGTGTACTTATCTGGAGGGTCAGCTAGTGAGATTGTGCCTAGTGCTTCGACATTCTTGGGAGATTAGCCTAAGGAATAGTGTGGGAAAAGGCTGATCTCTTGAAAATAGAAATTCCCATGCAGGTTGACTAATCCCATGACACAACTGAGGTGAGTTTTTAATTCATTCATTGTGAATTAAATGTACAGAAATGTAGATTTTTACTTTAAAGCTGAGTTTGTTCACCATTTGCATTTGACGCTCATCAAAACAAAATCTTCAAAAAAAAAAATTAAAAACACGACTCTGACAAATATAAAATCAGCAGTGTCAAAGATTAATTTAGTTAATTATTTAAGGGAACCAGAGGGATAATAAAGCTAATTTTAAAATGTGCTGATCTACAGATTTAATGTGATCCCTATCAAATAACCCATGACATTTTTCACAGAAGTAGAATAAATAATCCTAAAATTCATATGGAACCATAAAAGACCCAGAATTGCCAAAGCAATCCTGAGGAAAAAGAACAAAGCAAGAGGCATAACCCTCTCAGACTCCAGACAATTCTACAAAGCCACAGTAATCACATCAGCATGATACTGGCACAAAAACAGACATATGGATCAATGGAACAGAACAGAGAGCCCAGAAATAAACCCACACACCTACAGTCAATTAACCTTCGACAAAGGAGGCAAGGATATACAATGGGAAAAAGACAGTCTCTTCAGCAAGTGGTGTTGGGAAAATTGGACAACTACATATAAGTCAATGAAGTTATAACACACCCTCTCACTGTACACAAAATAAACTCAAAATGGCTTAAAGACTTAAACATAAGACATGACATCATAAAACTCCTAGAAGAGATCATAGGCAAACATTCTCTGACATAAATCATACCAATGTTTTCTTAGGTCAGTCTCCCAAAGCAATAGAAATAAAAACAATCAAACTTACAAGCTTTTGCAAAGCAAAGGAAACCATAAACAAAATGAAAAGACAAGCTATACAATGGGAGAAAATATTTGCAAATGATGTGACTGACAAGGGATTAATTTCCAAAATATAACAGCTCATATAACTCAATTAAAAAAACAAACAACCTAATCGAAAAATGGGCAGAAGACCTAAATAGACATTTCTCCAAATAAGACATATAGATGGCCAACAGATACATGAAAAGATGCTCAACAGTGCTAATTATTATAGAAATGCAAATCAAAATCACAATCAGGTACCACCTCACACCAGTCAGAATGGCCATCATTAAAAAGTCTACAAATGACAAATGCTGGAGAGGGTGTGGAGAAGAGGGAACCCTCCTACACTGTTGGTGGGAATGTAAATTGGTACAGCCACTAAGGAACACAGTATGGAGGTTCCTCAGAAAACCAAAACTAGAATTACCATATGATCCAGCAATCCCACTTCTGGGCATATATCCAGACAAAACTATAATTCAAAAAGATACATGCACCCCCATGTTCATAGCAGCACTACTCACCAGAGCCAAGACATGGAAGCAACCTAAATGTCCACTGACATGGACAGATGAATGGATAAAGAAGATGTGGTGCATCTATACAATGTAATACTACTCAGCCATAAAAAGAATGAAATAATGCCATGTGCACAAGCATGGATGCAACTAGAGATTATCATACTGAGTGAAGTAAGTCAGAAAGAGAAAGACAAATACCACATGATATCACTTATATGTGGAATCTAAAATATGACACAAATGAACCTATCCATGAAACAGAGACAGAATCACGGACATAGAGAAAGACTGGTGGTTGCCAAGGGTTGAGGGAGGGATGGAGTGGGAGGTTGGGGTTAGCAGATGTAAGCTATTACATATAGAATGGATAAACAACAAGGTCCTTCTGTATAGCACAGAGAACTATATTCAGTATCCTATGATAAACCATAATGGAAAAGAATATAGAAAAGAATATATATATATATGTACAACTGAATCACTTTGCTGTACAGCTGTGATCAACACAACATTGTAAATCAACTATACTTCAATTAAAAAATTGATTTAAAAATGTGCTGGACAGGCAGAAATATTATAATTTTTTAAAAAGCATACCAAATTAAGATTGTTAAATTTTAAAATCTTGTGTTTTAATCTTTTCTACTAGACAGAAACCATTTACATTTCTATAGGAAAAATTCATTTGCAATGCTATGGACAAAATAATTTGAATTGCTATCAGTTTTCTATAAGTTAACATTTACTTTCTTACAGTTGTAAGATACCCTAATTAATGGGAATATTAAGTCAAAACAAACTATATACCCTTAAAGAATCAATCCCACTTTGGGATTTTTCTTTTTACTGTCCTGATATAATTAATTATATTTTCCCTCAAAATGAGAAATACAGAGTGATTCCTCCTGAGCTGTGATTCTAATAAGGGAGTGAAATTATGACACAAATATTTCAATATTTATTTTATGTAAAACTAAAAACCAGTATTGATTTTTTAAAATTTTAAACGTGTTTTCAGAAGTCAAAACAAAATAGTTAATAAAACTAAATAAAAAATTTATGAAAAATTACAAATTGCAAAATAAATTTATAAAATATGTATCAAATATTTTGTCACTCTACTATAAATTAACATAAAATGTAAGGATAATAAAAATATTAAATCAGACTCATAAAATGCTGAAACTTTAATTAATCATAAAAAATACTATTCAATTTTTAATAACAATTAAGAAAAATAAAGCCCTTGAATACTGGTATAGTTAAGTGGCAAGGTTGCTTTTGTGTAAATTGTTACAGATACTGAAAAAGGTTTTTTGACTTTTAATTAGTCAGGGTAATGTGAAGCGTTAACTCCAAACTCAGGATTGCGGCAGTATAAAAGGATCCTTTCTAAATGAGGGCACCATTGCTTAATGCAAAATTTTAAAGGAGTATAATTACTCTCTGGGAATACATCAAGATATAAATGATACCAATTCTATTCCCTATCCCTCAGTGCTGGCTACTTTTAAGATTTTCTCTTTAATACTGGTTTGCAGCAATTTGATTACAATTTGCCTTGGTGTGGTTTGAGTTTCTTGGATGAAATTCTTAGATCTGTGGGTTTATACTTTCATCAAATTTGGAATTTTTTTAATCATTATTTCTTCAGGTTTTTTTTTTTTTTTTTTTCCTGTCCTCCCACCCCTCCTTTCCTTCTGCAACTCCAACTGCATGTATGTTAAACTTTTATATTGTTCCTCAGGTCACCGAGGATCTGTTCTTCCCCCTTAGCCCCCCCTCTTTCTCTCTGTTTCATTTTGAGTATTTCTATTTCTTGTTTTTTAAATTAATTTATTATTTTTTTTTAATTTTTGAATTTTATTTATTTTTTTATACAGCAGGTTCTTATTAGTCATCAATTTTATACACATCAGTGTATACATGTCAATCCCAATCTCCCAATTCATCACACCCCCACCCCCACCCCTCCACGGCTTTCCCCCCTTGGTGTCCATATGTTTGTTCTTTACATCTGTGTCTCAACTTCTGCACTGCAAACCGATTCATCTGTACCATTTTTATAGGTTCCACATACATGTGTTAATATACGATATTTGTTTTTCTCTTTCTGATTTTCACACTGTATGACAGTCTCTAGATCCGTCAACGTCTCAACAAATGACCCAATTTCGTTCCTTTTTATGGCTGAGTAATATTCCATTGTATATATGTACCACATCTTATTTATCCATTCGTCTGTCGATGGGCATTTAGGTTGCTTCCATGACCTGGCTATTGTAAATAGTGCTGCAATGAACATTGGGGTGCATGTGTCTTTTTGAATTATGGTTTTCCCTCGGTATATGCCCAGTAGTGGGATTGCTGGATCATATGCTAATTCTATTTTGTTTTTTAAGGAACATCAATACTGTTCTCCATAGTGGCTGTATCAATTTACATTCCCACCAACAATGCGAGAGGGTTACCTTTTCTCCACACCCTCTCCAGCATTTGTTGTTTGTAGATTTTCTGATGATGCCCATTCTAACTGGTGTGAGGTGATACCTCATGGTAGTTTTGATTTGCATTTCTCTAATAATTAGTGATGTTGAGCAGCTTTCATGTGCTTCTTGGCCATCTGTATGTCTTCTTTGGAGAAATGTCTATTTAGGTCTTCTGCCCATTTTTGGATTGGGTTGTTTGTTTTTTTAATATTGAGCTGCATGAGCTGTCTATATATTTTGGAGACTAATCCTTTGTCCGTTGATTTGCTTGCAAATATTTTCTCCCATTCTGAGGGTTGTCTTTTCGTCTTGTTTATGGTTTCCTTTGCTGTGCAAAAGCTTTGAAGGTTCATTAGGTGCCATTTGTTTATTTTTGTTTTTATTTCCATTACTCTAGGAGGTGGATCAAAAAAGATCTTGCTGTGACTTATGTCAAAGAGTGGTCTTCCTATGTTTTCCTCAAAGTGATTTATAGTGTCCGGTCTTACATTTAGGTCTCTAATCCATTTTGAGTTTATTTTTGTGTATGGTGCTAGGGAGTGTTCTAATTTCATTCTTTTACATGTAGCTGTCCAGTTTTCCCAGCATCACTTATTGAAGAGACTGTCTTTTCTCCATTGTATATCCTTGCCTCCTTTGTCATAGATTAGTTGACCATAGGTGCGTGGGTTTATCTCTGGGCTTTCTATCTTGTTCCATTGATCTGTTTCTGTTTTTGTGCCAGTACCATATTGTCTTGATTACTTTAGCTTTGTAGTATAGTCTGAAGTCAGGGAGTCTGATTCCTCCAGCTCTGTTTTTTTCCCTCAACTCTGCTTTGGCTATTCAGGGTCTTTTGTGTCTCCATACAAATTTTAACATCTTTTGTTCTAGTTCCATAAAAAATGCCATTGGTAATTTGATAGGGATTGCATTGAATTTGTAGATTGCTTTGGGTAGTATACTCATTTTCACAATATTGATTCTTCCAATCCAAGAACATGGTATATCTCTCCATCTGTTGGTATCATCTTTAATTTCTTTCCTCAGTGTCTTATAGTTTTCTGCATACAGGTCTTTTGTCTCCCTAGGTAGGTTTATTCCCAGGTATTTTATTCTTTTTGTTGCAATGATAAATGGGAGGGTTTCCTTAATTTCTGTTTCAGATTTTTCTTCATTAGTGTATAGGAATGCAAGAGATTTCTGTGCATTAATTTTGTATCCTGCAACTTTACCAAATTCATTGATTAGCTCTAGTAGTTTTCTGGTGACATCTTTAGGATTCTCTATGTATAGTATCATGTCATCTGCAAAAAGTGACAGTTTTACTTCTTCTTTTCCAATTTGTATTCCTTTTATTTCTTTTTCTTCTCTGATTGCCATGGCTAGGACTTCCAAAACTACGTTGAATAATAGTGGTGAGAGTGGACATCCTTGTCTTGTTCCTGATCTTAGAGGAAATGCCTTCAGTTTGTCACCATTGAGAAAGTTTGCTGTGGGTTTGTCGTATATGGCCTTTATTATGTTGAGGTAGGTTCCCTCTATGCTCACTTTCTGGAGAGTTCTTATCATAAATGTGTGTTGAATTTTGTCAAAAGCTTTTTCTGCATCTATTGAGATGATCATATAGTTTTTATTCTTCAATTTGTTAATATGGTGTATCACATTGATTGATTTGTGTATATTGAAGAATCCTTGCATCCCTGGGATAAATCCTACTTGATCATGGTGTATGATCCTTTTAATGTGTTATTGGATTCAATTCGCTAGTATTTTGCTGAGGATTTTTGCATCTATATTCATCAGTTATGTTGGTTGGTAATTTTCTTTGTTTGTAGCATCTTTGTCTAGTTTTGGTATCAGGGTGATGGTGGCCTCACAGAATGAGTTTGGGAGTGTTCCTTCCTCTGCAATTTTTTGGAAGAGTTTGAGAAGGATGGGTGTTAGCTCTTCTCTAAATGTTTGATAGAATTCACCTGTGAAGCCATCTGGTCCTGGACTTTTTGTTTGTTGGAAGATTTTTAATCAGTTTCAATTTCATTACTTGTGATTGGTCTGTTCATATTTTCTATTTCTTCCTGGTTCAGTCTTGGAAGTTATACCTTTCTCAGAATTTGTCCATATCTTCCAGGATGTCCATTTTATTGGTATAGAGTTGCTTGTAGTAGTCTCTTAGGATGCTTTGAATTTTGGCGGTGTCTGTTGTAACTTCTCCTTTTTCATTTCTAATTTTATTGATTTGAGTCCTCTCCCTCTTTTTCTTGATGAGTCTGGCTAATGGTTTATCAATTTTGTTTATCTTCTCAAAGAACCAGCTTTTAGTTTTATTGATCTTTTCTATTGTTTTCTCTGTTTGTATTTCATTTATTTCTGCTCTGATCTTTATGATTTCTTTCCTTCTACTAACTTTGGGTTTTGTTTGCTCTTCTTTCACTAGTTCCTTTAGGTGTAAGGTTAGATTCTTTATTTGAGATTTTTCTTGTTTTGAGGTAGGGTTGTATTGCTACAAACTTCACTCTTAGAACTGCTCTTGCTGCATCCCATAGGTTTTGGATCGTCGTGTTTTCATTGTCATTTGTCTCTAGGTATTTTTTGATTTCCTCTTTGATTTCTTCAGTGATCTCTTGGTTTTTTAGTAACATACTGTATAGCCTCCAAGTGTTTGTGTTTCTTACGTTTTTTCCCCTGTAATTCATTTCTAATCTCATAGCATTGTGGTCAGAAAAGATGCTTGATATGATTTCAATTTTCTTAAATTTACTGAGGCTTGATTTTTGACCCAAGATGTGATCTATCCTGGAGAATGTTCCCTGCGCACTTGAGAAGAAAGTGTAATCTGCTGTTTTGGGGTGGAATGTCCCATAAATATCAATTAAATCTGGCTGGTCTATTGTGTCATTTAAAGCTTCTGTTTTCTTATTTATTTTCATTTTGGATGATCTGTCCATTGGTATAAGTGAGGTGTTAAAGTCCCCCACTATTATTGTGTTACTGTCGATTTCCTCTTTTAGAGCTGTTAGCAGTTGCCTTATGTGTTGAGGTGCTCCTATGTTGGGTGCATATATATTTATAATTGTTATATCTTCTTCTTGGATTGATCCCTTGATAGTTATGTAGTGTCTTTCCTTGTCTCTTGTAACATTCTTTAAAGTCTATTTTATCTGATATGAGTATTGCTACTCCAGCTTTCTTTTGATTTCCATTTGCATGGAATATCTTTTTCTATCCCTTCACTTTCAGTCTATATGTGTCCCTAGGTCTGAAGTGGGTCTCTTGTAGACAGCATATAGATGGGTCTTGTTTTTGTATCCATTCAGCAAGCCTGTGTCTTTTGGTTGGAGCATTTAATTCATTCATTTTTAAGGTAATTATCGATATATATGTTCCTATGACCATTTTCTTAATTGTTTTGGGTTTGTTTTTGTAGGTCCTTTTCCTCTCTTGTGTTTCCCACTTAGAGAAGTTCCTTTAGCATTTGTTGTAGAGCTGGTTTGGTGGTGCTGAATTCTCTTAGCTTTTGCTTGTCTGTAAAGCTTTTGATTTCTCCATCAAATCTGAATGAGATCCTTGTTGGGTAGAGTAATCTTGGTTGTAGGTCTTCCCTTTCATCACTTTAAGTATATCATGCCACTCCCTTTTGGCTTGTAGAGTTTCTGCTGAGAAATCAGCTGTTAACCTTGTGAGAGTTCCCTTGTATGTTATTTGTCGTTTTTCCCTTGCTGCTTTCAATAATTTTTCTTTGTCTTTAATTTTTGCCAATTTGATTACTATGTGTCTCGGCGTTTCTCCTTGGGTTTATCCTGTATGTGACTCTCTGTGCTTCCTGTACTTGGGTAGCTATTTCCTTTCCCATGTTAGGGAAGTTTTCGAATATAATCTCTTCAAATATTTTCTCTGGTTCTTTCTCTCTCTCTTCTCCTTCTGGGACCTCTATAATGGGAATATTGTTGCGTTCAACGTTGTCCCAGAGGTCTCTTAGGCTGTCTTCATTTCTTTTCATTCTTTTTTCTTTATTCTGTTCCACAGAAGTGAATTCCACCATTCTGTCTTCCAGGTCACTTATCTGTTCTTCTGCCTCAGTTATTCCGCTATTGATCCCTTCTAGTGTAGTTTTCATTTCAATTATTGTATTGTTCATCTGTGTTTGTTTGTTCTTTAATTCTTCTAGGTCTTTGTTAAACGTTCCTTGCATCTTCTCGATCTTTGCCTCCATTCTTTTTCTGAGGTCCTGGATCATCTTTGCTATCATTATTCTGAATTCTTTTTCTGGAAGGTTGCCTATCTCCACTTCATTTAGTTGTTTTTCTGGGGTTTTATCTTGTTCCTTCATCTGGTACATAGCCCTCTGCCTTTTCATCTTGTCTGTCTTTCTGTGAATGTGGTTTTTGTTCCACAGGCTGCAGGATTGTAGTTCTTCTTGCTTCTGCTGTCTGCCCTCTGGTGGATGAGGCTATCTAAGAGGCTTGTGAGTATTTCTATGTCTTCAGGTTTATGGATTTTTTTCTTTAGTATTTAATATGCTGTTAATATCATTCAATGAAATCTTCAATTCCAATATTATTTTTTAGCTATAGAAATTTTATTTGGTTCTTTTTATATCTTCCATTTCTCTCTTCATTGTGTTTCTGCTTTTCTTAGAATCTTTTAACATATTTATAATAGCTGTTTTAAAGTGCCTGTTTGTTAATTCTATGTTTGTCATTTGGGGGACTCTTTCTATTAACTGAGTTATCTCTTGGTTATGAGGCATATTTCCTTGCTTATTCACATGACCAGTAATTTTTAAATTATATGCTGGACACTGTGATTTTGTGTCATTTAGTGCTGGATTTTGTGGTATTCCTTTAACAAGTTTTGGATATTGCTTTGGCAGGGTAAGCTGCTTGCAGATCAGCGTGATCCTTTCAAGGCTTGCCTTTCAGTTTTTCATATGGGTCTATAGTAGCCCTTAATCCCACAGCTCACCCTGAACCTTCTGGTTTCTCTAATGAAATGACAAGTATATTCAAGATTTTTCCACTCTGACTGATGTTAACTCAAATGATTCCCAGGTTCACATGAGTTCTGCGGATAGTTCAATTTACAGCTCCCTAGTAACTATCTTCTCTCAGCAGCTGTTATTTGTCTGGCCATGTTAAATTTCCCCTTACCCACCAAGGACCAAAGACCACCAAAGACCTCTATGCAGACTTCTAGAGCTCATTCTCTGCACAGCTCCCTCCTCTCTGGTAATCTTCCTTGCAAATTCTAGTTGCCTCAGCCTCCCTCATCAGCTCTGTCTTCTCAACTCTTTGCAACTGCTAGGGTCTGTTTGGGTTTGCCCCCCCTGTGCTGCAGTCCAGAAATTGCTGGGGCAAACACAGGGCTCATCTTGCTGAGTTTCCTTCTCTCAGAGAGTAGTTATTCAATGTATAAAAACAGCTGTTTCATCTATTTTGTCCAGTTTTCTAGTTGTTTGCAGTAGGAAGGTAAGTTCCACAAGCAATTGTGCTCTCATAGAAGGATGCATCAATTTAAAAATATTCTAGAATAAAAATACTATGCCAACAAAAATATTGTGTTTTCTTACCATGGTATATTGGAATACTAGAATGCCAACAAATGGTATAGCAGCCACTATGTCTGAAGAAAGTAGACCAACTTCCCAGAGTTGAATAGAGCCCACTTTGGCTCTTGCTAGTGTTTCGGATCTGATGAGATTTTTCTGGGATTCCCATTCAATGTCTGGCTTAGTGGACTCTTCCTTACAGCCCACTGCTAAGGGCTGCGGCAACTCCAAATTGAGCATGTGGAAATTTCTGCAGATGGAGATGAAGGGGCTGCACACAAGGTGCTATCACAGGTCTGCTTGGTCTGAATGTGCCCTATTGCTTTCCACTTTATGGCACCCATGCCAGTTTGGCATGAAACACTCTTAGAGGCTGCCTCCATTTAGAATTCCAGGCCCCAAACAAGTGAAAGTTCCTTTCTGCCCATAGAACTGAGCTACTTGAGAGTTTTCTGCCATCTAGTTTATTGTCCAACCCACCTTCTCTCCACAGGGGGAGGAGGCAGGGCAGGGCCCGGTTTGGAAACTCATCTATGATTCACTTACTTGCTGTACTACCTTCAGGATCCTTTCTACATGCTTTGGACTGAATTATGTACCCCCAAATTCATATGCTGAAGCCCTATCCCCCAGGGCAGCTGTGTTTGGAATAAGAAAGTAACTAACCAATTACAAGTACGGAAATTGAATCTGTGATTTAAAAACTCCCAACAAGCAAAAGTCCAGGACCATATGGCTTCACAGATGAATTATATTAAACATTTAGAGACTAGTTAACGCCTATCCTTCTGAAACTATTACCAAAAGTTGCAGAGGAACACTTCCAAACTCATTCTACAAGGCCACAATCATCCCGATACCAAGACCAGACAAAGATACCACAAAAAAAGAAAATTACATGCCAATATCACCAATGAACATAGATGCAAAAATCCTAAACAAAATACTAGCAAACTGAATCCAACAATATATTAAAAGGATCATACACCATGGACAGCTACATGTAAAAGAATGAAATTAGAACATTCTCTAACACCACGCACAAAAATAAAGATGGATAAAGATCTAAGTGTAAGACCAGATACTATAAAACTCCTAGAGGAAAACATAGGCAGGACACTCTTTGACATAAATCACAGCAATATGTTTTTGGATCTGTCTCCTAGAGTAATGGAAATAAGAACAAAAGTAAACAAATGGGACCTAATTAAACTGAAAATCTTTTGTACAACAAAGGAATCCATAAAGATGAAAAGACAACCCTCAGAATGGGAGAAAATATTTGTAAATGATGCAACTGACAGGGATTAATCTCCAAAATAAGGAAATAGCTCATACAGCTCAGTATCAAATAAAACAAACAACCCAATAAAAAAAATGGGCAGAAGATCTAAACAGACACTTCTCCAAAGAAGACATACAGATGGGCAACAGGCACATGAAAATGTGCTTAATATTGCTAATTATTAGAGAAATGCAAATCATAATCACAATGAGTTATCACCTCACACCTGTCAGAATGGCCATCATCAAAAAGTCTACAAATAATAAATGCTGCAGAGGGTATGGAGAAAAAGGAACCCTCCTACACCACTGGTGGGAATGTAAATTGGTACAACCACTATGGAAAACAGTATGGAGGTTCCCTAAAAAACTAAAAACAGAGTTACCATATGACCCTACAAGCCCACTTTGGGGCATATATCTGGAGAAAACCTTAATTCGAAAAGATACATGCACCCCAGTGTTCACTGCAGCACTATTTACAACAGCCAAGACATGGAAGCAACATAAATGTCCAACAGAGGAATGGATAAAGAAGATGTGGCATACACACACACACACAATTAATATTAGCCATAAAAAAGAATGAAATAATGTCATTTGCAGCAACATGAGTAGACCTAGAGATGATCATACTAAGTGAAGTAAGACAGAGAAAGACAAATATCGTATGATATCACTTATATGTGGAATATAAAAAAATGATACAAATGAACTTATTTACAAAACAGAAAGAGACTCACAGACATAGAAAACAAACTCATGGTTACCAAAGGGGAAAGGGGGGGTCAGGGAGAGATATATTAGGAGGTTGGGATTAACATATACACAGTACTATATAGAAAATAGATAACCAACAAGGACCTACTGTATAGCACTGGCAACTGTACACAATATTTTATAATAAGGGAAAAGAATCTTAAAAGGAATATAAATATATATTACTGAATCACTATGCTGTATACCTGAAACTAACATGATAGATATTCTAAATCAACTATACTTCAAAAAAAAAAAAAAAGAAAGAAAACCCAGGGGAAAAAAGTAACTAACATAAGAGTGGAGCCCTGATCTGATAAAATTAGCATATTTATAAGGAGACACCCATATCCTTGTTCTCTCTGCCACATGAGGACACAAAGAGAAGGCAACCACCTGCAAGCCAGGAGGGAAGGCCTCACCAAGAACTCAGTTAGTGGGCACCTTGATCTTGGACTTCCCAGCTCAGAACTATGAGAAATAAATTTCTGTTGTTTAGCCACCCGGTCTGTGGTATTTTGTTATAGCAACCCAAGCAGTCTAAGACACCACACCTAAGGAAAGCTTTGTTACTTTTTTGTTTCCTTTCTTTAGACTTGAAAACTGCCCTCCTGTCATCTCCTGTATCCTTCATATTTAAAGGTTTTTAGTAAAAATACTTTTCTCAGCTTTCTAGGCTTTTTTTCTTGACACTTAAAGGAGAGATTATGAAATTAAAAACAGAAACAAAACAAAGACAAAAACCTTCTCTATCTCAATCTCTTGCCAGCTCTTGAAATTGAAAACTAAATTCAAAACTGTCTTTACTGAAATTGATTTTAGGAACGTAATTTTGGAAGCCAAAAGCCAAACTCTGACTACTGACCCTTTTCTTTTTTAATTATATAATCTTAACCCTCCCAGAGGTAATGAAAGCTCTTGTTGAATAGGGGTAAGATTTTTTTTAAAAAATACAAAGAAGTGCTGAAAACTATAGTAATATATTTCAAAATATTATTTCACTACACAAATATAATACAAGATTTTCTAACCATGCATAAAAAAATAATAGAGAAGAACTAGATAACACCAAACAATAGTTTTTTTAAAAAAGTAGTATTCTGTTCTAAGCTACTTGTCCCCTCTCTCTCTAGCCCACTGATACTGCTAGACCTTAGATTACAAAATACTTTTCTTTCTTGGCAGAGTCTCTGGTATGGAGTTCTTATGGGCAGTACATGCTTGGCCTCCACACTGGTCTCAGGATTGCCGCCTGTCTGACATTTTCCATGTCTTACTTGGAAGTGTAAATGTTACACTAGGATTTGCCGAGGTCTCCACGTCTCCTCTTGGTCCTGGGTCCTGGTGTGCAGGGGCTCCTCTAGGTGAGTCTACTAATGGTGGTAGAAAGTCTATTCCCCCTCAACAGTATTATTATTTTATGTGGTGTCTAGTGAGAGTGGCCTTTATAGTTTTCTCAGGTCCTATTTGTAGCACCAGATGTTATATGCTTCTTGATATCCTCTTCAATTTCTTGAGAGAATCAGAACAATATCTTCCATGAGCAGTTTCGGGACAATCCATATGACATCCCATCGGGTCACCTGGAAATATCACCTTTTACTACAAGATTAGCCAGTTTCCTACAATTCAATTCAAGCATCTTCCTACTCCTTTCCCTAAGTTTTTTTTATATATCCACTATTTCCCTGAGAGATTCTAAGATTGCTTTTATCCTCTTCTTTGAGGAGAGATTTAATTCTTGATTCCTTTTTTTCTAGAGTCCGTGTACAACTTCCCCTCAGAGAACAACAGACTCTTTTGCAAATATACTTACTGTTTGTCCTGACATGTTAGAATTTTGGATGAACATGCAAATTAGGTCTTTAACAAGTTGGTTAAAATGACGGAGAGGATTCATCAGCTCACATAACTGGAAATTGACATATAAGTTGGCTTCAGGGTTGGTTTGATCAGCTTCTCAATCGTGTCTTCAAGGATTCAGTTTCCTTTTATCTCCTGTCTCTTGCAGGTTCAGCTTTTTCTTAAGCCTGGTTCTACTCTGTGGTCAAAAGATGGTTGTGTCAACTCCCATGGCAATGTGTTTCTCCATGCACATCTAAGGAAGACGAGGGGATCGTTTCCAAGAGTGCTCTCAGAAGAGGGAGGACACTTTTTCTACAGAAACCACCGGAAAGGCTCTCCTCTGATCTCCTCAGCCTGAGATCAGTCATCCTGGAACAAATAACTGTGACCAAGGAGGGGCATTAGGTTCATTAGTTGGGCTTCAGCCACTTGCTCCACGGCTAGTGTGAGATGCCCAGGGGAGGTGAAGATATCTGAATGAAAATTCGAGTAGTGACTAAGGAAAGGGAGAGTAATTTGGAGAGCTAACCACAATGTCTGCTCTAACTCCTCAGAAGAGAATAAATGTCTTGAAAGGGCAGAAAAACATGCTAAGTATTTACTTATGCCAGGCCTTGTGGCAGCAATATATGTATTTCTCACACTGTTGGGGAGCATCTACCTAGCCTATTACCTCCTTTCTTTGAGAATTTCCTTGGCCTCAGGGACGGGCTCTGATAGCCTGCTTGTTGAACAAAGGTCACTGGAGTAGGGAGAGACATTTGGTCTAGACCTGGACAATTGCCTTTTTTCTTTAGGAATTTTGAAATGAGATTCAAACTAGTTAGTCTCTGTGGCCTGTGGGAGCAAACATATAACATTGGAAGCTGTGGGGTAGCTGTTTTTTGTATGTACATAGAGAAACCAAGAAAGAGAGTTTGGACCGAGAAAGGAGAATGAAATAGATTATGAGCAGGGAGAAGCAGAGTTAAGGTAGTTGTTTGACTCTAAAGAGTGAAAGACAAAGAAAAGTCTCCTTGGTTCTTGAGGACTTTCACATTCATGGTTCAGTTACTCCTTAAGCCCATTATCTGTGGAACGGGTTGCTAAATGGAGCCCAAAGACTAATATAATAGATTCCAAAGAATAATTCCACCCCCACCCCACCCAATGATCCAGACACTGAAGTGAAGTGCTATGCATAATGCTAAGGGATAACAAGATGGTTCTGCCAGCTTGATCAGGTACCCCAGCTGGTATAAGGATGAAAAGTATGCAGAGTAGAGAGATTTCTCTGTGTGAGCTTTGTATTCTCTTCTCCATCCTCACAGACATAGAAAGATACTTTATTTTCACCTCAGGCCAATAAGCGAAGACAATGGGGAGATTTTGATATTTGTGTCCTGGATATTGAGGGAGACAGACTGGTGCTTGACTTAAGTCTGGGAAGTTAAAGTCAAGAGCTGTAAAGAGACTCCACTGTGATGGTATGCATTTCCACTCCAAATGGCTCATGGGGACAAAATGAGACCCCTTACAAAAGTGAGCTGACCTGGGTCATCTTAAAAAGGAATGTCTTCCAAAAGATCAGCCTCAGTGGGTTATGATACACGAAGAAATGGTGAGTTCCTGGATGCTCAAAACAGAACTATCCAGAGGAGAGCATTGCCAGCCATGGTCCCTTTCCTCTAGTCGCTCTTTTCCCAGGCTGACTTGGGAGAGGACAGAAACGTGGCTTACACTGTGGGAGAGGAGACAGAGGATGAGTTGCTTCCAAAGCTAACTTCGGAGGGCACCCCTCCCCTCCTTGCCTGGACCTCCTTTCTGGGACTGGGGAGAACTTGACACTGAATAAGATTTCAGATAATTTATTTCTTTACTGAACTGGACTTAATCTTTGCAATTATTAGACTAGACTGGAGCTTTTAATGCCAAAACATAATCTAAGAGTGAGTATAAAAGCTACGGACCTACTAAAGTTTGATCTTTAACAGTGAGAAATAATACATTTACTTTCTCTTTACATTTTATTACTGATGGAGGTGTCATAAGCATCATTTAAATGATGCTGCCAGGTAGACACGATTATCTCAGTAGGAATTCTTTTCTCCACTCTGTGATTGAGGAAACTGAGGCTCAAAGAGCCTCATGGGACGGGAGTGACTCATGAAATGGACTTTACAGGATGAATAGGTTTTCAGTAAGCAGAGTGGAGAGGAAGGGCACTGTAGGAGAGAAAAGAATGAAGAAGCTGAGGCTGGATAGGGTGTATCCCAGGAACTGTGGGAATCCAGTTTGGGTACAATATAAGGTCTGGGCAGGGGCAATGTAAGATAAGTCTGGAAACATTTTAGAGCAATAGAGCGGCAGTTCTTTAACCCCACTTTCCCTCCATCCCTCCTCTACAATTGCCTCCTTCTCATTCTCTGAAGAAAAATGAAAATATCCCTTCCATTTGATCTATGTGGGAATGTACAATTCGGAAAGTAGGGATTATGTGCTAGAATCCCATAAGGTATAGGGGAAAATTTCAAGAGCTTTTGAGATAGGTAGACCTAGTTTCAAATCCATTACGACTGTAAGAACACACTTTCTCTGAAACTGTTTTCTAGTCTGTAGAACACGGAAATTACCCTAGAGGACTACTGTGAGGGATAAATAAAATACAGTAAGATGAAAATGAGGCAGAGACATAAAATAACTGCGTGATCTTAAGTAAATCATAGATGTTGTAGGTCTCAGTCCCTCTGTTTGCCCATCCCATTGTGTTGTCAATAACACTTCATGTCAGTGTTTGAAGTACCTAACAGTCAAGATTGTTTTTTTTAGGCAAAGCAAGGTATTCATTTCTTGTAAATGTCAAGTCTAACTTTTTCTGTGTCCAAAATTAAACCTTTTGTTTTAGTTACATAAGAAAGGTCCTTTTGGGGATGGTAATAAGGACATTTAAACTGAAAGTTATATATATTGGGCCTGAAAATTTTTTAATGGCCTTATTTAAAATGAATGGAAAGGTACTTAAGGAAGGTAGCAATTGTAAGCTTTCTTTTCTTAGGAAATCAATACTCATAAAATTCAAGGTTGGAATTGAGAATTAAAACCCACAGTGAGTTTATTTTAAAACATGCAGTCTGTCATCTTTATTTTCCCTTTGGATAACATAGTGTTTAAACCCTGAGGTCTATTTACGTTACTGCAACTCTTTCCTTGACTTTGAAGTGAATTTCGTTTGGTGCTAGAATCAGAACCTTAGGGCTTAGAGATCATGTAGTCCAACCCCCTCATTTAAAAAGAGTAAATTGAGGTCAGAGAGGAAAGTGAATTGCCCAGACACCTCCTCCATTTCCTCTGAGTTGAGCTGTAAAATGGAACCTCCTGTTGTTCTTAACCACAAGGCCCAGCTCTGAAAGGGCAGGAATCGTCTTCCCCCTGCTCATTCCCCACCTCAGGACTTGATCTTCCATAAACCTAGACAGTGCCTGGCGCTTAGCAGGCACTCTGTCTACAGTTTGTAAAAAGAGGGATTGTATTTACCTATGAACAGAGCATTTCGTCTCAACCGAGCCTGATTAGGAACTCTCTGGCATTCTTGGTGTGACTTAGGAGAATCACTAATTACTGGTTAAAACAAACAAAAATCCCTGCTGCTCTTCTCCCAAATGCATGCTTCATGGAGTTGCCTGTGTGACAATCAGTTCCCGAGCCAATCAATGCCTGCAACTGAAAGCCCCCTACTCTTGAAACTTCTCATCTGCAGGTTCATTTAAAACCACCATCTCCTCTGTCCAGGGCATCTTAAAGCATCCAGCACCTCTCATCCAACTGGCAAGCACACAGATTTGTTATCACAACTCATTGTCAGGTCCGAAAACTGCCCAGTTCTTTGGGCTGTCCCTTCAGGGTTCCAGAAAACAAATTTCATTTATGCTTATATCTTAAATCTGGCTGTCCCAAACAAAGCTTCAGTATTTACAAGAAGTCTGTTTATTTCTTTTGGTGTGATTCAGATACAAACAGAGACTGATTTTATTTACATAGTTATTTTTAAGGTTACGTGGATTGTAGAATGAGTTATAGACAACGAAAAAGTAAAATGAGTAGAACCAACCAACTTAGAGGGTTTGTAATTGTGCAGGTTTTGTCTGAAGAGGAGATAGCTAAATCTGTGCTAGCAGTAGGCTTCCCGTGTGCTCTGTGTAGGAGAGACCCGCTGTTCCCCTCTTTACTAGGGTGGGCACGCTAGTCATCAGGCTTGAAAGGCAGCAATAGGCACTTTTACCTGGAGTTCCTATAATGAGAGAAAGATACCTCCATGGAGTCCCTTTTCAAATTCCCCCAAGGCCAGTTCTGCCCCTCTCGCCACCTCGTTCACAGATGGTCTAGAGCGGTGCGTCCCTAACTGAGTCCAGGTGCCCAGGAGTCCCCAGGGGAGAATGTTGTCGAGGAAAGCACAGCGCCGTCTGTTGGACATTACGCCAACTACTATTATTAGTTGTTCAGACCAAACTACTTAATAAATGGAACTCTCAGGTATTTCTTTTGCCTTAGGGGCCCAGTGAAAAATTTACTGAGACCTCAGGGAATCACGAACCAAGAAAGTTTGGGAACCTCTGAACAAAGGTTAAGAGATGTCAGGAAGATCACAACTGACAAAGGAGCTAGGGAAAAAAATCCCAAGCCTTCCACCTTTCTATTTATTGCTTACAGACTCCCCCATTTTGTTCTCAGCTACGTAAACAAAGGTAGATGTTCGCGGTCAGGAGCCAGGCTCCACCTTCAATGCCTGTTATCAATTTACTGCTACTTTACTGGTTATGAACCCTTTCTATGTATATCTTAGTATCTATATTTATAGGTAGATGATATTTATCTGTATGTGTGCATATATAGAGATTTTTTTCCTAGAGACGTCTCCTTAAAAATTATCTTTAAAAGTTAAAGACATGGGTTTCATGTTACAGAGTGTTCTACAGTTGAAGCTGTAGAGTTCTCAAACCCTAACTGAGGGCCATCACCGGGAGAGGTACTGATATAGAATCAATCTCATCCTAGGTGACTGTCAACTTTACAAGCTCTTTGATGACTTATTAGTCCATTTCTAAAGCAAAAAATATTGCAGGTGTTACTGAAGTTTTGTGTTTATAAAATATTCTAAGATGCTCAGATAAAAGGTGTGACTCACAGGAAATGCCAAGTAAGAAATAAACAGTCCCATGGGTTCACATCTGATCCCATTCAATGTGATGGAAACTTGTTAATTGAAAACTCCCTCGATAAGAATTCTGTTCTCATCAGCTATGCTTTTTCTCTGAAATTTGTTCCTGTTTTTTCTTTTACCATGCCTTGAAATTGGCTGGTATTTATAACCTGCAAGGGAGTCACTGAGCAGTTACTTAAGGGAGACCTGCACAAATATACTTTCCTTTCTACCAGGTAAAGGTCATGTGAGTGTGTTTACATGTGCTTATCCCCTCGCTTTTAGTATTTGTCCATCAAGGAAACAGATGCTAGGAAAATGGCTGATTGTTTAATCTCACCACTACCAACAAAAACAGTTCTATTTTGGTCTGCAATGCTCCCTTATTTTGGAATGTTTTCTAGGTAGTATATGGTAATTCAAAGAGATCAAAGCAAATCTCTCTACCTAATTCACACAAGCCTTCATAATAATGTGCTTTCATAGCATGCCTATGCCTAGGTGACAGTCACCTACTAAGCCTTTAGTTCAGGTAACTTTGAATTGGAGAGAGGACCTTACACATCATGTTTCTCATAAACAACACTTTTCCTGATGAAGAAAATAAAATGATCCTCAATCCTAGCAAACAGATAAACACTACTGAAATGTTGGCATGCTTCAGTCTAGGCTTTGTCTATGCATATTGTTGTTTATACATTTTTTGTTTTGTTCATTGCCTTTTGTCACAGGTTCTTTTGGTAACTTTAATTACCATTCACTCCAATTCAGTCAACACTTAATAATGAACACTTTTCTTTTTTGCACAAACTGTTTAAAAGGCCAATTTAAGATAATTTTAGATATAAGTAAATTGAAACTGTGAGAGTATAGATTTAAAATATTTTTGAAATTTCCATCTGATATGTTAGATAATTTTATGATTATTGACTCACTCGGTAATTAATTCTAAAGCTCATACCACCAGCTGTTCATATTGCTAAACCTTAAGATGGATTTTGGGCCAAATAAATTTTGATCAGCTGTTTGAGTTAGAATAATTAGAATTGATGTGTTTTTCCATTGGATAACTGTGCTCTTACCAAGCAAGCTCTTGAAATCTCAATTCATGAAGCCTTACTGGTTTCATCTGGGACAGGTAGTCATTTTCCCCATTCTCAACCACTTAAAAATATTATAAGTCCCCTGATTTATTAAATCACAACATGCATTCATACACAGAATTAATAAATATTAGTTCAGGGCTAGTCCTAGATGAAATTCATGAAGTTAGATTGTCTTCTGCTCAAAATTGTTTCTGTTTTGAGTCTTCCTTTCCTGTGCCCAGGTGACTGAAATCTAATATTGCTGCTTGTAGCCTGAGGAATGTCTCTCATGCCCCACTCAGCTCTCCTTTCCAGGCAAGGCTTGTGCTTTGGACCTTTTCTGAACATGATTCCTGGCACCCACAATCACCAGCCAGTGGTGGGTCTCCTACTGGCTGAGGGTCCTGTCAGATGACTGCATTGCTAATCTTATTGCATTTTGCTAAAATGCAAATCATTGATAAATGCTTCACGAGAAGTTGGCAGGCTAAGATGACATAGAAAGACCCTGAGCTCACCTCCTCTCACCAACACACCAAAATCACAACTATACGCAGAACAACCATCAATGAAAAAGACAGTATCTTTTACAACTAAAGACATAAAGAAGGAACCTCAATGAGATGAGTAGGAGGGGCACACCCGCGATATAATCAAATCCCATTACCCCTCCCCCATAGCGGGCAACCCACAAACTGGCGAATAATTATACTGCAGAGTTTCTCCCACAGGAGTGAGAGTTCCTGAGCCTCATGTCAGACTCCTCAGCCCGGGAGTTCGGCACAAGAGCATCTGGCTCTGAAGGCCAGTGGGACTTGATTGCAAGAGCCCCGCAAGACTGAGGGAAATAGAGACTTCACGCTTAAAGGACGCACACAAAATCTCACACGCACCCAGACCCAGGGCAAAAGCAGTAATCTGATAGGCGCCTGGGCCAGACCTACCTGCTGGTCTTGGAGAGTCTCCTGGAGAGGCGGGGGTGAGGCGTGGCTGCGGCTCACCCCGGGGACATAAACACTGGACAGCCAGCTGCTTGAATACTCCTGGTGGCTCTTCAGTGCCAAGACCTAGCACCATCCAACAGCCTGCAGACGCCAGTGCTGAGATGGCTCAGGCCGAACAACTAACTGGGCGGAGCCACAGCCTCACCATCAGCAGACAGGCTTCCTAAAGCCTAAGAGCCACAGCTGTCTCTGGACATGCCTTTAGACACATCCCAGCCCACCAGAGGGCCAAGACCCAGCTCCACCCACCAGGGGGCAGACACCAGAAGCAAGACACTGCAATGCAGGCTAGGCCCACCCCTGGGACCAGCGGGGCCCTGGCCCTGCTCACTAGCAGGCCAACGCAAGCTTTACCCTGGACCCTGTAACCAACTGTATCAGGAACCATGCCCCTGCCCCCTTAACGATCTGAACCAAGCTCTGGGATCCTGGCCCTGCAGTTTAGACTCCAGGAACCATCTCTGCCTGCAAGTAGTCTGTCACCAACCCCAGAATCTGGCTTCACCTGCCAGTGGTGGGGAGCAACAGCCCCGGAGCCTTTGGGACCCTGACTCCACCCACCAGTGAGCCAGCACTAGCCCAGGGCCCCCTAGGGTCCTACAGGCCCACCTCACGACCAGACCCTGCTAAACAGCAGCCAGCTGCATCCACACAGGCAGGGCCTGGCAATCAACCAGACTAGGAACCAACCAAGCCTACCAGACCACCCACGTAGTCAGTCCACCATGCAGCGCTCTTAGGAGGAATCCCTAGAGCATACACCTTGGGCGATAAGAGGGGAGTGCGCTGCTGGGATGCACAGGACGTCTCCTACAGAGGGCCACTTCTCCAAGGTCAGGAAACGTAAGTAACCTACCAAACATAAAAATACAAATAGCATCTTAAGACAAAATGAGGCAGCAGAGGAACATGTTTCAGACAAAGGAACAAGATAAAACCGCAGAAGAACTAAGTGAAGTGGAGACAGGCAATCTACCCAAGAAAGACTTCACAGCAATGATCGTAAAGATGATCCAAGAACTCGGGAGGAGAATGAATGCTTCATGAGTCATGCCTCCTGAATTAGTCTCCATTTAATTCATAGAAGCCTTTCAGGACCTTAATCCCTGAAACAGATTGTTTGGGGTATAAACTCTAGGCAATAAGGAAGAAAGTGTTAAGTATTTCGAAGGGGAATGGGGGAGAGAAAGCTATATTCATGTGATACTGGATTTCCAATATGGCTGTTTGGGGTCCAATTCTTAGAGGATGACCTTGACATGAGAATCTGTGGGCAAGAGATTTGTTAAGGCAGAACTCACAGGAGAAGCCAGTAGAGGTGTAGCAGAAGCTAGACAGGTAGGGGAAAGAAGCTAAGGAAGGAAGCAGTTTTAGGTCAAGTCACAGTCCTAGTCTAACCCTATAGGTAGTTGTGCAGAGAGTTTGTCTTGTCTTGAGGGAAAAGAGCTGGGCTTTCACTCTTCCACACCAGTCCGTCAGTGGCCACAGGCTGCCCTGTGGTGGATATAAGCTCCCTGGCGCTTCCTGCTCCATGCAGGTACAGCCAAAGGGGCTCCAGTAAGCAAAGGTCACCGATGTCTACGCAGCCAGGCCTTGGGCAGGCTCGTAGCCTTTGTCCCAGGGGTAGTCACAAACCACAACAAGATATGGAATAATACAAGCACCCTAGAATTATTCCTTGTGCCTCCTCCTAGTCAATAGATCCTTTAAAAAGATAACTTGTTCCCTGATTATAGTTTTGCTTGCTTTTTAGCCATATATAAATGAATTGTACAGTATGTATTCTTGTGTGTCAGACTTTTGTATTCAACTTATTGTGAGATTCATCCATGTCGTAGCATCTAACGGCAGTTCATTCTTTTTCATTGCTCTGGAGTATTCCATTATACAGCTGTTTCACAATTTATTTTGGCGCTGATGGGCAATTGGATTGTTTCCAGTTTGGGGCTATTATAAGTAATGCTATTTTACATTTCTTGTAAGTGTATTTTGAGGCCCAAATATCTGCATTTCTGGGAGGTATCTTGGATACATACCTGAGAGTAGAGTTGATTGCATAGACTATGCATATATTATACTTTTTTAGATATTGCCATATAAATAGTTTCCCAAAGTGATTATGACATTTTAGCTCACACCAGCTGTGTATGAGAATGTCAGTTGCTCTACATCCTGAAAAATACTTGGTAGTCTCAGTCTGTAATTTTTAGCCATTCTGGGTGTGTTGGTTGTTTTTTAAATGGTCATTAAATTGAAAATTCAAAACTAAAAATTTTGCAGAAACTTTCCTTGGATCTAGTAACCGCATTTTGAGAAATGTTGATATTGGTGAATAACTACTCTTCCCACACATAAAATAAATGCTAAATATTACTATTTATTTATTCAGCTGATAAACTTGTTTTTTAAATTTTTAAGTCATATGTATCTGAATCAACAAGATTTCTCTTATATTGTCCATTCCTATATCTGTTTGAATTTGCTCTATATAGAGCAAATTTAATGCTATCAACTGAACCCACATCTTTTACAAAAAATATTTTATGTTGGCTAGTCTTCAGCCTAGAATTTTCTAGCTCCAATTTAAGATAGAGGCACCTGGTAGAAGTATGTGGAGATATTTTGATATCTGTGTGAATGTAAAGAATTAGAAATGAGTTATTTTAGTGTCAAATGGGGGAAAAGAAACACATTATCAGTGAAGATGTATAAGACTATAAAAAAAGTTATATTTTTCTGTAGGCTGAACCTGATGGCGAGCAGGAGGGAGGTGGCTGCTATAATCTGAGAAGGCTTTGAGCAGTGCCCTTCCTCAAATATCAGTGTCGCTATGTATCATTTTACTGGTATGACTCTATCTTTTTAAATGTTTAGAACTTCTACAGTAGCCAATTAATTGCTTTTAATTTAGGTAATCATGCTATAGAATCAGAGGCCATTGTAGGTGGTGCCCCTAACCCACACGTTGTTCAACCATATGATCTGTATGTTAGCTTTTCTCCTTACAACTGAAAAAAAAATCTTGAAAAATAAAAAGATAATGCTTTTTATTAAGTGCTACCTCAAAAAATTGTATATAATTCTATAAAGCATCTTACCTCAGTCCTTATCAGCCAATACTTTTCTTATCAGAGATTTGTAGAATCAGCCAGAGTAAATCATTGGGAAATTGGTGTTTGAAAGAGAGAGAACCAAGGATAACAGTGGAGAATTGTTTGAAGGGAAAAGAGCGCTTCTCATAAACCACACAAAAAAGAATAATACAAAGAATAATTTCCTCACTATTTTATCAAAGTCTGGTCCTACTCATTTTAGGATGAGTGCAAACCATATGGCTTCTATCTGTAGGATGCTGTGAGAAGATCAGTGGTCTGGTAAGGTCTATTGATTTCCCATACCTAATTCACGGAACCACAAAGTGATTAAACAGGAAAAGCATCTTGGGCATCTTGTAGCCATGTTCTCTTTCCCAAATGGAAGAACTGGGGCTCAGAAAAGGGTCAAGAACAACCTCACTATCACACAAAAAATTTCCATCTCTCTCTCCTCACCAGTTTCTCTAGGTTTTTTTTCCACTAACAGAACAGTCAGAATTCTCTCTTCCATATAAGCCTTTCTGTTTTTCAATTTCTGTGCCCTTGTTCACACAGTCTCCCCACTTACAGACAACTGGGCTCACAATGGGGATTGCCAAGGTCACTTTCTAGTGGGGAGACTTATGTAAACAGAGAACAATTACTCTAGTGTACAATCAATATATTCATGAAAAGTATGAATCTAGCTCTAGCTCCCCGTCTGTGCCTTTTGGAATTGCAGGAATTCTATTGAAATACATAGAAATACATAGAAATGATTATCTATCTACTATAGTAGATAATAAATCCATTGTACACCCTAAGTAAAAAAGATGAACTCACAGACCAGCAATTTTGAGGGATTTTTTTGATGGTAAAGAGCAGGTAGGATGATCTTGCTGGAGACATCAGAAAAGAGAGAGCTGTAATGTAAGGGCTGTTGCTGGAGAAGGCAGGCTCTACATTGTCTTAGCACTTCCTGAAGAAGCTCGGAGAACCACCGTGCTCAGACTGAACAAATCAAAGAGAGGGAGGGACCCCTAGGAGCAGGTGGGGCAATTAATTAAAGACTTCATTTGGACAATCTGGGACAGCTGGCTTGCTCCTCCCTCCCATCCTCCACCCTCTGTACAAAAGCAGTTGGCAGCAGCAATATTTGCCCCAGGACGAAGCCTGCAAGACTGTTTCATATACAAAGTGAGTTACCTCCCTAGGGGAGTCCCTTGTATGAAGGATGGGGCTAAAGATGAAGGGAAGCAGAGCCTGAGCTAACTTGGAACTTCCAAATCCACAAAGAGGGAGAAGGAAGGAGAACCACTGATTCCTTTCACCCACAGGACAAATTTGGGGGTGGGGCACTCTGAAATGGGAGTTCTGACACAGGATACTCCCAGAGTGGGCAGTGTGTCAGATAACATACAACAACCAGCAGGGCTGGGGAGCCCCCAGACTCTAAATAAAAGTTATTTGTATACCTTGCAAATTTTCCCAGCCTGACCCTCCTCCCAAACATCTAAGGCATCTTCTATATTCAGAATTTAACATAAAACAATAAAAGAGGTTCTCATTTGATCTGATGAAATACACTCTAACAATCCTGTTTGATAAAGATGCTCAACTATAAATATAAATAGCAACACCAAAGTACAAACTAATTGAAGAAACAAACATGAACGTGCGTCATTCAAAATGTTGAAAGGATCCAAAAAGTTTCTGAGTAGCATGAATAGAAAAACACTACCCACATTTAGACACACCCTAATGTAACCTTAGGATGCCAAACATACACAAAATATCCTAAGAGTTTCTCAAGAGAAAAAGTCAGACAGCCTATGAGAGAGTCCTCTCCCGATTAAAATCAGTAACACTGGATACAAGTCGACAATGGAGAAATATTATCAGAGTTCTGAAAGAAAAAAAAAAATTAAACTGGAGTTCCTTACCCAGCCAAACTCACTCATGTGGGAGGGCAAAATAAACATTTGCATTTTTAGATATGCAAAGACTTAGAAAGTTTACTACCTATGAATCATTTCTAAAAAATTTACCGAAGAACACAGTTCAGCAAAACGGAATGAATCCAAGATGAAGTGGGATGTAAGAACAATGGTGGCGAAATAAAGCAGTAAAACGAAATAACATGTCATAATACAATGCGAAGGGAAAAATCCCTGAGATTAAGATAAAAGATTGTTTCACCATGTCAGGTGAGTAAAGTCTGGGGAAAGGGACATGGTGTCTTGTTTGAGGGCAGATACAGACAATGAATATTATTCATCTATGACACTAATTATTAGTATAATTAGTTTTTAATAGGGCAGAAAACAATGCCTGAACAAAACCTCTGAAAGCCCAGAGGATTCTGAGAAGATATTTCAGAGGAGGGGGCACCTGAACTCAGTCCTAAACGAAGAGGTATTTGTCAAGTAACAAAGGTGGGGTAAAAGGACATTCTGAGCAAGTGTCCTCGTGTACAAAGGGTGCAGTGTTGTGTAAGGGATTGGGTTATTCAAGATAGAAGAAGTTCAGTGGTGCTGGAGGGTGTGTGGCCTGAGATGTGCTTGGAAAATAAGATTTTTAAATTTCTTTCTTCTCTAAAGGGCCAGGTGATGATCTAAGCTGACTTCCTTATCATACTTTCTTAACTAACTACTCCTAATCATCCATTTTGCTCCATGACTCATCATTTGCACCGGAAAATAAGGCTTAGCACACAACAACCTGCTGAAATTTCATTCTTTCTGAATTAAGAATGATCTCTTTGCTTTCAGAATCATTGTGCATATCTTACACAAGCAGTGTGATGAGTCATATACTTTTAAAACTAGGTGGCTAGGGAATCATAAAAAAAAGGTTTATAATATTTTAAACTCTCAAGAAACACATACTATGGGACAGTACTGATGATCCCCATAACAGGTTGCTGTGAAATAAATGTGATCAATAGGCAACTCTGACTTACAGACCAGACCAGAGTCACTACAGACCAACATGACCAAGAAGCTATGGCAAACACCCTGAGAAATTCAATACAGGTTTCATGTTCTTACAAAGAGGTTTGCTTTTACTGGAAATGACTCATCTTAATCAGTAAATTATTCTAGTTTTTAATGTTCCATTATTTAAGATTATTTGTGGATATGAATAAGCCTAAGTTGCACATAGAAACTTGGGCAAACACTCAAGAATGGATCACATTCCTTTTTAGAGTCCACTTAGAACCAGAAGATTGCTAATTGCAACAACATGAAGCTGAAAGTTGCAGTCATCTCATAAAGAACCTATTTTTGCTTAAATGGAAGTTGGAACAAAAAGAACATATATAAAATACTAAATATGTAAATGCATTTTACACAGTAAGTGTGCAGGTGAGCAGGAGGTGAGCAGAAAAAGTAAAGAAGAGCATTTGTCAAGTTTTATAATGATGATAAAAAAGGCAAAATGATGAGTGTTAAAGTGCCAGTTTAAACTAATCATTCCTTGAGGTATAAGTCAGAAGAAAAGGGTTTTTTGGCAAAGCAGATCTTTTTCTGACATTGAGAGTATAGAAAATAATTGGCTTCCTTCTAGAGATGTTCTAATCAAATATATTTCTTGAAAAATTAAAAATACACTCAATTTGAATATAGTATTCATTCATATAATACCATAGTCTCACTGACATTTATATTGTATAAAACTTACAAATCACATGCATACTTCATTTAAAATCATACCCCGTTTTCTTTAAAAAAGATTTTGAGAAGCTTGTCAAATCAATTACTATGAGCACCAGCTTTCTGTTTCTGGGGATTGATGAATCAATTTGTGTCTTATGTAGACATTTGCCTCCGGTCTTCCCTGTATCTTGCCTTTTAAGCAATCTCCTAAATATTAGCATTTTACCAAAGGCAGGAAGATTTAGGGATAAGGGATGAAACAAATTAGTCAATTATGCCACCCTGTAGTATTTCTAATGCAAGGTTTATACATGCATGCATAGACAGTTTAAGGTAAAAAAAATAAAAAGTCATAAAGTTAAAAAAAAAAAAGGAACCGATCTCTAGAGTTGATTTAAGCGGTCATGTATGTACTGTTTGTCACCCTTTCCCATAGAAATCCAAGAGACTGGATTTCTGTGGGAAAGGGCTAATATTGGACAATCCAAGGTTGTCTAATATTAATTAAAATAACATACGTACCATTACACTCTGAGAATATTTCTTACTTGATATGACTCAGCTGTACACAGGTTCACCCCACCACCTGAAAGATCGCTTTTATACCACTCTGCTTTTCTTCAAGACCTACAATAGTATTATACATGTTTTCGATAACCAAAAGAAATCCAAAGAGGATTTTCGCTTCTACGAAAATAGGCAAAAAGTGAAATCAGAGTTCAACGTTGTTTTGCAGAGTACCATCACAGCAGCAGCGCGCACCCTGAGCAGAGAGAATGACGCCAAGCTCCCTCCCCAGGAACTACACTCAGCAACTCAGGATCAAGCCTCCGTAACTTTGAACTGTGTTTGAGCATCTGTGTTTTATCTCAATTTATTTTGTGCATCCCTTAGCAAAACATGTCCTAAGATATCACAAAAGCCTAAGGGAGCTCACAGGGGTGTTACGCTTAGCATAAAAATGGATGTAATTAAGCACTTCAATCATAGTGCATGAAATAAAATTTTTTATGTGTTATTTGGTATGATTTAATAGGTTATTTTGGGGGTCTGGGAATGCTCAAAAATGTTCTTATATAAATTGATGGTAATTGCTTCTTTACTTTAGATCATTTCAGCTTATGAAGACTTTCATAGGAACACTCTACTTTCCAATAGCGGGGGAAACAAGTATACATTTCAAATTGGATTACTCTCAGAATCTTTGCAGGTACAAATGAGTTGAGCAGAAGATGCTATTAAAACATTTCCCAGAACAACCAAACATTAAATGAAAAATCTTATCTGCTTTTCTACATCATCACAGAAGTTAGGTGAAAAAACAACTTTTATTTTTGTCACAAATTGTAATTGGAAAAGACTGTGGTCATAAAGATTTGCTGTCCACTCTGAGATGGGATTCTTCTAGAATTAAGATAAACCTGAAGCATCTCAATCACAACCTTACACACAGGGTGGCCCTTCCTGGAATTTCTCTGGGGAACTCATATTTTCTGTTTGTGCCCCAGGGTTGTAAGAAACTATCAGAGACAGCCCAAGCATGAAGGAGTGAGGGGGAGATAGACCAAAGCACCAAAAGAAGGTCAGTGTTGGGTTGGAAGAAGCCCCTAATCTGAGAACAATGAAACAGACTTCTCACTGGTCCCCAGGGGTCAGAATTAGGGTGGTGGCAGCAGCTGGCTGGGATCTACCTGGTAATCTTCCACTAGCTATGCCTGAGTACCCTTTAAAAGGTTACACGTGTTTTAAAGTAAAGTGCTTCATTGTAATAGGAGTGTAGTCTTTTCCTGTCTTCTTCAATCATTTAAAATAGTCTCTCAATAAGGTAGTACACAAAATGCTTTTCCTGATATCTGTAATATGGATGAAAGGGTTTAGGAGTCTACCAAAATTTTGATGACTATCAAATTGTGTCTGACATCAATTTTATAACATCACAAGTCACCAATCTTAGGTGACTCACCAAACCCTGTTTCGAAAAATTCTGTATCTAAAATCTTGGGGGTAACGGAGGTTGATTGCTCTCTATCTGGCATTTGATGACAGAGTTTAAAGAACTAAACTACAGTTGGGCTACTAGCTGGAGAGTTATTTGTTGCCTATTTTGTTTTCTTCAAAATGTGTTGTCTATTCAAGTTTCTTTTTTGAAAAACATCTAAAAAAGTAAGACTGGGAAGGACTTGGAAAGAACTTGCTCCTTCAAGTCTTATATCTGATTGACAAGTATTACCATAACCTACTTCATACTTTGCCTGATCACATTTTGTAGTACTTAATACCATTTATATTTTGAACCTTTCTTCTGAGTAAAAGACGTGAGGTTCCTTAAAGTTTAAGGAGCTTCATTTTCTGCCCTGTTAATTCCCTCTCTTTCTCTCACCTTCCTTTCATGCTGTTTTAATTATGTAACAGTAAAAGTAAGGCTATATTCCATTTGTCATCCATGGCTTAGAGAATCAATAAGGCTACCAAGAAAATAATAGCTGTTTTTCAAGGAAATTCCAAGAAAACAAAGATTCTCCTGATTTTTTCCAATTATTATTATAGCGTCTATGCATTATATTGTGTATATCAGCCAAGTATATTGAAAGGCCCTTTGTGTACCTGCAGTCTTTCCTGTAATATTGTTGTTATAGGTAAATATAAGAGTGTTACGTAGTGTTTTTTTGCATTTAATAGGTGAGGTAAATTCAATATTCTTATGAAAATAATGATCTCATCCAAAGAAGACTGTCTTAATTAAAAGATAAAACATGTTCTTTAAAAAACTATTCTATTTCAATCTCTCTAATTTAAGGGAGAGTGAAAACAATCTTTTTATGTGTGAAAATTAAGAACTTTTACAGAAAGTATTACCTAAAAAATTCTCTTTGTTATTCTGGAAGCTCCTTTTTTATTACAAACTGAACACCTGCCTGTTGTATAAAATAGAAAAGCGTAAAGAGTGAAGATGTGACATATAATCCTACCTCCCAGAGATAATCCCTAGCAACACCTCAGAACAGATTCTTCCAAACAGTTTTCTCACATCACGTACAAAAATATAAATGTCGACCAGAGCGCTTACATGTATCCTCCCTGCGGCTTTGGTTTCTTCACAGCGTGGTGGCTGGTGTCTAGGTGGAAGCGTTCCCAGATGGAGGCACAAGACAGTAAGTGTTGCAAGAGAACTAAGCAGAATTAGTACAGCCTTTTATGATCTCGACTGCGCAGTCATGTATCATCATGTCCTCTGTATTCTATTGGTTACAGACTCCAGAGTGTAAGAAATAATGTTTTTTGTTTATCAGACACCCAGTCTCTGGTATTTTGTTATAGCAGCCTGAATGGACTGAGGCAAGTGACAATTTTAAAAATGACTGTTGGTACTCATCAGACAAAAACTTTAAAACAGTTAATAAGTACTATGTATCTATGGAATTTGCAGCCAATTAAGATAGCAAGAAATATCAATAGCTTCAGATGGCATCTCTGTATATCACAGAGTACAACAACTGTTGTTTATATGAATGCTAAAAAGTAAGGAAAAAGGACAACTTATGTTTGATATATACTCCTTTAAAAGGCATGAAAATATGGAATACATTTTTAAGTGCCCCTTAAAATATTCAAATAAAAGCAAGGTGTAGTGCTTAAAAGAATGAGCTATAGACCAGGGAAAATTCAAATATATTGCAACACCTTGTTTCCTGACAATATGACAGATGAAGCCTAAGTGGAGTTATTTAGAAGCTACTAGATCCCCAACATCTTGCTTGTGTTGTTTATATTAAGAGAGGATACAAAAGGACTTGCTGTCTAGGAGGGGAGGCCAAAGGAACACAAAGGAAATTTGTAGAGAATAACATAAAACTACATATAATTAAATACCAGGAGAGGAAAAAAGGGAGTGATTCCTCTTGTCTGGAGAATTTGAGGGTGCCTTTTTAAGGAGGTGGAGTTAGAGTATGAATCAATTTGGATAAAAGGAGAGCTTCCCAGGAAGGCAGAGGAGGCCACAGAAAGGCTGGCTGTGGGGTAAAGTGTAGCCAAATGGGAGTCTTGAGGAGCTGTGGAAAATAGGGTCAGACAGATATTATAGCATAAAATTAGGAAGGCCTAATGGCCTATTGTCCTGATGTTTTACCTTCTCTACTCATAGTATCACTTATCTTGAAGAGAGACTGTAATTATCGCTTATTCTAGAAAGCTTTTTAAATCTTTAATGATAGCACCCATTACATTAAGAAAAAGAAAAGAAAAGCTGCCTTCTTTCAAGTCAGCTTGGTGACATAACATCGAACTCTAGATTCTCAATTCTATGTTGATTTATAATTTGAAATATAAGATCATGATTATTTGTATCCTATAATCATGCTACCTCCTTTCCTTTTATTCATATGTCATGTCATCTTAAGGTCTTTTACCATGGGACTCTTGCGGTTAGAACATCTAACCACTGTAGAGATTCTGGTGCCTTCCATGGACTTCTCTCTGGGCCCTTATATGATAGTAGCCATCATAATTAAAGCCCAGGCTTGATGCAAAATTGCCTGCATTTGAATGTCGGCTCTGCCACATGTTAGCTGGATGACGCTGGGCAAATTACCTAAATTCTCTGATTCTCAGTTTCTTCATTTCAAATTAGGGATGGCAGTAATACCTACCTCAAAGGGTTGTTATGAATACTGTATTCAAGAAGTTAATGCAGATAAAGCACTTAGAATTGTGCCTGGCACATAGTGTCATATAAGGGTTAATTATTACTATTATCTCTAACAGGGAGAAAAAATATACACCTAATATTTACCATAATTATACTCCCCGTATAAAAATGTTTAGATTATTTCAAATTCAAGTTACATTTTAAGTGATTCTCAGAATAACAATTTAGCTTTAAAAGAACCTCAGATGCCTTTAACACAATCTCTCCTCCAATGCCATAGCAAAAGGCCTGGCATGGAGTAGGTTGTAGTATCTTCTCAACAAACACTTGCTGTGTGAATGAGTGGCACTGAAAATGCTAAACAGTTAGAAGACAGACCGGTAGTTATTGCACTAAGTAGAGGTATTCTGGGTGCTTTGGGAACGCAGAAGAGGTGGCTCTAAACCCAACGTGGGTGGGAGGAGATCTGTGAAAGCTACCCAGAGGCAGTGACACTCAGCTGAGGCCTGAAGTATGCACAGGAGCTGGCCTGATGAAGAAACGGTCTAGACAGTCAATACTATTTACGATATTATTTCTCGCCAAACTATTCAAAACAGAGAATTAGTTAATGAGAATCATTTTATTGGCGTTTATACCATAATGCATATGTGGAATTTCACTTTATCACCTATTGTTCTAACTGGTATCCAATTATTCTAAATAGGTAGAGATTCCTTGTAAGCTGGATTAAAATTGTATTTTCAGCCTTTTGAAAAACCTAGCTATCTTTTACTTAGTGGTTATGATGTGCTGGCCTTGTAATGAGCTCTTTTAAAGAATTCATTTTAAATAAATTCATTTTAATTCATCTAAACTTCACAAGAAGGAACTTCTCTTACTGCTCACCTTCATAAACTAAGGAGCAGAGCCAGGATTTGAACCCAAGGCTGCAAAGTGCATGCTCTTAATTACTACACTAAATGAAGTTTTGGATTAATTGCTCACTAGAAGTGGTCTTGTTTTCCTTACATGTAATTTGAAGAAATATTTAGAGAAATAACTCCTTTAATGATACCAATTCAGATTTTCATTCTGAGAACTTCTATAAACTGTTACATGAAATGTAATTTATAAGTTTCCTTTTGACACTACAAAGATGAACCCATCACAAGATTTCTTGCTGGTCAGCACCGTGCTCCAACTGAAAGTGCTTTCACATCCACATTTTCATTTGCTTTTTCCCCAGAGGGTATAGAAAACTATTTGAATAATGCATATTACTTTCTATACTCTTTCAACAGAACGTTGCATACTTAAATCATTAAAATGGATTCTTGGGTATGGACTCAAAATTAAAAAAAAATAAGAAAGAAAACTTTATTTGTAAATACCTGGAACAGTAGTCAATGTCTAAATGTATTAGCTAAATCCAAAAATATATTAAAAAGTCTAGCATTCATCAAACACTATCTTTCAAATAAAGAAGTTCTTTCTCCTATTAAAGCAGCTTCATTTTCAGCCTTCCTTTGCAAAAGGAGTTGAATGCATGAAGCCATCTGGCTGTGCTATTGCTTCTCCTTAGATATTAACAGATGTGAAGAGCAGGCCAGTGGCCCCCTCTACCTTCACCACTAGCCAATATAACCATCATCCTCTATCATTCTGAAGATTTCCCCTTTTACACTTCTTTTCCCTAAGACCTTTTGTTTACATATATCCCCATTATTGGCAACAAATCACAATGCTGGATCCCATTAGGTTTCCACTAATGTCTTCTAGTCACTTCTGTATTCTTCCAAATCAGAGGATATAACTGGCTCCACCAGGAAACAAAATAGAGGTCATTGCAGCAGCCGTGACTTTCAAGCCATTTGCTAAATTTAGCTGTCCAATACTTTCCACTCTAATGAAAACTGTGGACTACAATTATAGAATGCTGGAACAGAACAGGAGCTTAAAGGTCACTAAGTCCAATCTCCTTGTTTGTCTGAGGAAGGTATGGCGGCCTAGATATAGCCTCTGATTTGCTTGAGGCCACAGAGCTTGTTAGTGGTAGGGATGGAACCTGAACTGAGATCTGCTCAGTCCTGAGGGCAATGTTGTCCTCACTCCACCACAGACGCTCTGCATCCCATGATCAGTCTTACCTAACCAGATCTCACAGCATAAATATAGCTGATATTATTGGTTGTGGCTTATCCTCCGTGGCAATCATCAATTTGGTAGCTGGATGTGAAATAACAAAGGTGTCTGATGGATTAGTTTCTCCAAGAGAAATGAAATGATCCTATATCCAAACCCTGCCCCCAACTCTAAAAACTTACAGCTTTATGTTCATCAATAATGAATGGCCCATCCCTGCAATACTCAGAGGGAGCTTACATTGCACTTTTGAGCAGCCGGTTAGTAATGTACAGTGGATAGAGCCTTTCTTTCAAATCCCGGGGCAGCAGGTCCTTCAAGGCTAGCATTACATTTTCAATTAGCTGCTGAGTGAATGCTTGGCATGTGTATATTAGTGAAGAGGCACACTATTAGCTTACAGTTCCTTTCTGTATTGTGCTGAGAGGATCTAAGGGATTGGTGGGGGAACAGGCAAGCCAGGCATCACTGTGGATGTTGAAGAAGGGAGTTACTCAGACCTCGGCATCTTCACTTGCTTTCTCTAGAATTACAGCTATTTATTACGAAGCACTCTGTGTAGCAGGGTGGAGTGCGCCTGAGGAAACACATCCCAGACACCACCTGGGGTTAGTCTTTCTGAGCCCTTCACATCTCTAATTCTCATCATTGTCATGGAGCCCAACAGTCCCAAAAAGATACAATTTGCTGTGCCTTTATTCCAGAGTCAGATTGCACCTGAAGCAGCTGAACAGGTAAGTGGAACCGGGTGGGGACCAGCTTCTTGTTATTAATTGAAAGCTTCTCCACCTCTTGAATTTGCCTAACTTTGTGACTTCCCAGGATATGTAAATGAGAAATAATTTCGTTTCCACATGCACTTGTATTTGAGTTGCATTGGGGGAACTACTGGCTAAAATGCAGCATTTCATGTGATACAAGTTAGCACCCATTAAGGAAAAATGGTTATATTAGCAGTTTAGATTTGGATCCAAAAATCTGTTTGCTTTTGCTTATTAAAATAACAGGTTCAACACTTAGAGAAACTTCAAATTTTTTTTTCAAAATTAGCAAGCTTTTATTTTATTATTTATAAAATCAAAAGATTCATTTAACAATGAAAGCATTAAACCTTGGAATAATTTCAGATTACAGGTTTAATGTTTTATTTTAATGTTTTCATTGTGTATCCAAAGCAGTAATTATATGTAATATAGGATCGTAGGTATATGTATCATTTAAAAAACATTTTATTCAGATATTAAAAATGGTATTTTAACACAACCTGGATTTTTTCCAAGTCTAATATGTCTATATATCTTTATTTCTATCTCTCTCTCTCTCTCATGTGAGATTGGTTTACTGTATCACCTTTCATATTCAGATTTACTTAGACTCTTGATTCAATGGAACCACTTAAAAGATCATTTGTGGTAAAATTACAACAGTGAGGAGGCAAAAACAAATTTATGGGGTCTTCTACCTAATTCATTAATTTCTTAAAACCTAAATTATTCCTGAATCCTCTTCCAAATATTATATACAAAGTCTTAAAAGTAATTATTGAATCTGAGACTCTCAACTTCCTAGGATGTTTTGATAATCTGAAGTAGATTCACCCAAACTCAAGCCAGATAAATACAACCTTGAACATGTATCTATGTTGAATGGAGCATTGGTTCTATCCTCGACAAGATATCACTGTTTAAAATTTATCCACTATCCTACTGATTTGGGAATTTACTTATATATTTAAAAGATCAAGGATACATTAGAAATTCTAATCATAAAATGTTCCTGTAACTCCTAAAATAAAGGAAAAAAACCCCACACCAAACCTATTAGTTTTAAGTGAATTATATACTTTTGCAAGATCCATATTCATTCTTTATGTGTTAATTTGTTCTAAATAATAATATAGAAAATAAGAAAAATTTATAATATTAATTGAAGTTAAGAACGTATGCTGTTAAATTTAACCTGCTGGAAATTTGAGTTTTCTAAGCTTCTCTTACCCTGTTTAGAAATAAGTGTAATGGATCTTGAAAGCTTCATCAATTTATGAGGCTCCAAGAGAGCCACTAAAATTAGCAAGTCATCCCTGTACCTTCACTGCATATTGGTATTCAGTGGTATCATTTGGTTACATACAACTATTTCTTTTCTGTGGAAATGTAGCTTTTTGATCAAAGAAGGTGATACTAATATCTGACAGTTCTACTGTCTGGCTTTCTATTATTCAAAATAAAATTAGTGAGCGCCTACCGTGTGCCCCCCAGAAATTTGCTCTTTATGTTAGGAAAAGATGAGGATGGGACAGACTTGCAAGCTGTAGAGTAACCTAGAACAGAGTCTGACAGTCTCTGACCTTAGCTGGGCCTTTGTTGTTCACAGATCAGGAAAAGAAGACCTACACCAGCATCACTTGTGATTCTCAATGAACATAACCCCCCAGGTAAAGAAGCATGATGTCTTATGTACTGATGTAACAGAACAGAATTGTTTGAGGAACATCAAAGAGCATGCCATTGCCAACAGGCTTCAATTCGGTATTTCAGTTAGCAATAATCTAATAAGCTAGTCTATACAATGGATCATAAACAAAATCAGAAATAGATATTATGAAAACTGTCTCAGCCAACTGCCTGCTTTTCCTCTAGAATGACTTACTGGTGACAATATGCTATGAAATGTTTTGTTAGCAATCACTGCCATGTGTTCAGGTGTTTGCATAGAATCTGGTTCAGTGCTTATTAATGAGCCTGGTAGAAAGTTGTTTAATTAGGTTTCATAGCTCAAATTGCAGCCCTGGAGATGCTGACATCTTTACAGAGTTGTTTTTTTGTCAAAGGTTATCATGGGGTGGGCAATGAGCCAGCACTGGCTACAGCTTTGATGCTGATGTAATCTCTGAATAATGCAATTGACAAGTAACCAGATCAATTTTCAGCACTGCCCATTTGAGAGCCATTCTAAAGAGTTGCATCCATTTGTTGAGGTTTTATTCTCCATTTCCCATAAAAAGTAAAGCTGCATTATTATTCCTGATAAAGGACTATGATCTGCAATACACAAACATTATGTACTTACTGAATGGGGGTGATTTTAATTTCACATTTAAGCTCTGTTTCTAGAAATACAAGTAGGACAGCAAAGGTCACGGCACTAATTTGTATCCAGGCAGGACTTGTTGGATTTTTTGCAGGTATAAACAATAAGGGTGGCTAAAAAGAGTTTAATGGAAACATAGTAAGTGTAATTACATATTGTAGTGAATGATTTGTTTTAAGAATACCCGGGCAAAACAGTCTTTGACTTTTTCAGATTCCTTTCTAATTAGAGAAACATACATAAGATAAGAAAGTAAAATTCTAATAGAATATTAGTCATGGAGCCCAAATACAGAAAGATGTTCAGTTGTTGGGAAACAAATAAGCAAATTTATTCCTGCTGAAAACAAAGAATTATAATTTGATCCTGTATCTTTAAAGTGCTATAGCATTTTAAAATCATTTTCAAATATATTATTTCACTTAATAAATATAACATATTTGGTTGAATAAGAGATGCAACTGGTAAGAGGTGCAAATAAATACAAGTAAATAAACATAATAATGAAATCTTTTCATATTGGAGGTAATTTTAGAGCAATTTTCCATCACAGCCTTTTGCTCATAGTGGCAGACCTCTCCACAGTGTCCTAGAACTTACCTCTCTATGCTAACCTTGAAAAGTGTTGCCCAAAGATATAACAAGAAGAACAGAATCTTCATAATTTCATCTGTACTAAATATTTCTTCCCTATCCAACAATTCTTTATGTTTCAAATATTATCTGAACATTCTCTATCAAACAAAACAAAACAAATAACAGCAACAACAAAAAAACTTAATTGTTAAATGACCTTGTTAAAGCAATTGTTGCTTTTAGCCCTCAAAAGCAATGTGTTCTTTGACAAATAAAAATCGGGTGCAGCTTTAAAACCTGGTAAATAAACAAATCTCTTCAATTTATTGAAATTGCCCAGGACACATATGAGTATTCTTGGAATCACCTATCATTAATGCTCTTTAAAATTCAAATCCCTGAAAATCTTTCTTGTCAATTAATGAAGCAAAGAAAATTAAATTTTCCATTACAGAGACATAATTAACAAACCTTTCCAATTCATATGATAAGATCGGTATAGTGTAATCATTGTTAAATGAATTAGACATGGCTTACTTTAAAAAAAAATCTTTTCAGGGGTTTGCAGAAATAGTCTGTTATAAAAGAATATTTGAAAGAATGATTTAATTTTAGATTAGAAATAAAGGAAATAGAAAGATATTTCAACATGTAAATCCAGACTGTTTGCTAGTTCATCTTTGCCTGTGTAAACATAGAGATGAGGTGAGCACCTGATTGGTAAGATTCCAGGGGCAACAAAATGTCACGTCAGTCCCTTTCTAACCAACAGCCTAGAATTCTCAGCAGTAGAAACGCTAGGGAAACAGTTACATAACCTGTTAAGGATATACCCTCCGGCATAGATTAATCAATTTAATTCAAAATAATGGGACACAAGACTAAAAATGTTAAATTGAAGGCATCATACCTGAAAAAATTTAAAAGCAAAGGGTGTGTCTTTATGGTGGAGAGGGCAGAAACTACGTTTGCTTCTTGGAATGACTCTAAACAGCCAACGGCAGTAAAAAGGTACTAGAAGCCGGAGATGCGGGGGTAGAGGTGCACCAAAGACAAATTTCATCTTTTTCAAATGTTTTCTAGGGCTACCAATTTTAGTGACCTTGTAGCAAACTGCTTATCTTTCAGAATTTTTAATCTTCTGAGTAAGTGCCTATTTATGATAACCTCTCTGAGGTTATACAGTAAGAGTCTCATTGTCTCGTCTTGTACTATTTGCTTTTACTCTTGTACAATATGTAGTTAACTGGTTTGGTTTCTATGTTTTTATTTAAAGGGATGACTATATATAAATCTTCTCTATTTAGAAGTAAATGGCAATGTCACTTTCTGCAATTTATTTCATCACATTTCTAGATTTACTTAAACGTTACTTGTATTTACAATAGTAGGCTTACGAGAAGACTGTATATTTATTTGGCTACCAGTATTAGAAACCTAGAATTGGGAAAGAACTTCAGAAAATACCTACTCTAACCACACTTCTTCATGAAAGATACAGAAATCGACCCAAGTCCCTGAGACTTGCTCCATTTTGTATATATCAGAGAAGAATCCATAGTTACAACTAGTTTTCAATATGAGATCAAATTATTTTACGAGTTAGAAAATACAGTTTCTTATGAAAAACGAGTGATGCCCCACTTTATTCTAACTCTTCATTTACTCTTGTCAATAAAAGTTCATTTACTCACCTTTTTAAAAAGTTATTTATTTATTTACTTACTTATTTATTCGGCTGCACTTGCGCGGCTTGTGGGATCTCAGTTCCCCAGGGACTGAACCCAGGCCACGGCAGTGAAGGCCCAGAATCCTAACCACTAGGTCACCAGGGAACTCCCTATTCACCTTTTTAAATACATAAGGCAATTCTTCATTACTTTCTTTTCTGGATTGAATATTCCCAGTACCCAATAAGGGCCTTAATGAGCTCTATCCAAATTCTCCTTGTCTCTAGGCCTTTGGAGCCTAAAGCTGGACAAAGTCTTCCAGTAAAAATCCAGATTAGAACAGACCTTCCGAATATTAAAGTTTGTGGCATCCATTCTTTTCCACTTACTGTTAAGCAGAGACAATATGGTTACAACTAAGTTTAATGGACCTGATGCCTATTAAACATGAGTGAACTGTAAGAGGCCAGGAGCTTACTGAAGATTTGGGTAAGTACACAGGAGTTTTGGCATCATTTAGAAGGTTGTTGTACATCTTATAAGTGGGACCAGACATATAATGTAAAATGGGGGATATTTATGGAACTTCCTATCACAGCCAAATTTGGGGGAGACTGACTTTCTCTTCGACACTTTTCGCTCCAAATATTCTTAGAAATGAGGAATAAAAACAAAGCATTTTCACACATGGGCCACGTTCCTAAAAATTACTTAATAATGAGACATATGAATTCAATATCTCACCATCTCCTTTCAACCTTGAGAGTAAGTCTAGTCAGTAAAGAGAACTGGGGTTTCCAATTGATTGGGCTATTTGGCTCCACACACTGAAAAAGAAGCCACAGTCCGTTCTGGAAGTAGCATGTGACTTTCTAAATGAGGCTTGCATTTTAGGAATTTGACAGTAAGTTGACTAATAAGATTTTCAAGGCTCTGTATTCAAAATCCTGAGACACTGGATGACAGAAAATATTGCTAGACTCAGACTGAGCTGTTCAAAGCAGAGAGGCTCCAGAAATTTTCAATGATGTGAGGTTTTGCAGGGTCATCAAGTTAAAGTGGACATTTATTTCTAGTGTTAGGGCATTCATATACAAACAGTCTCTCTTCATGGAGACCCTCTATTTTACAAAATGAGTGACTGGTAGGCAATGGGCACCCTGAGTACAAGTTCCAGGAATCTCACTGAGGATTTTCCTGGTATTCTTAAGGATGGGTAAGACATCATCAGCCCCACACCTGGAGGGGCTGTCACCCCCAGGGACCTCCAATCAAATGTGTTCAAGTAAAAGCTGTACTGGACCTATAGTCCGTACAGTTTTGTTTCATTCTTTTTCCTCATCTTCTTTGGGAATGTGGCTGTAATTCATTCTGATCCACAATTGTCGTTGATTGTTCAGCATTTATTTTGCCTTCTGAACATTAATGACAGTACAAAAGAAAGAAAGGTCCAGTGTTTGAAGACTCTTCAAGGTTTAACTGGTATTAATTTCTGTCAGAAAAGCCTATTTTTTTCTCCTCAGCATTTATTTCTATAAGTTATTGAATGCCAAACCATGCTGAATGAGTTAAAGATAAGTAATGCAGGGACTTTCCTGGCGGTCCAGTGGTTAAGACTCTGTGCTCCCAATGCAGGGGGCACAGATTCTATCCCTGGTCGGGGAACTAAGATCTCACATGCTGCGTGGTGCAGCCAAAAAATAAAAAATTCAAAGATAAGTGATGCATGTGGCTTTCAGAGATTCACGTACTGTACAACTGATTGACTTATTTTCCTATAACTATTCAGTCTGTGCAGCCAAATAGCCCGATCAATAGGAATAATTGTGAGCCAAAGATAAGGTTCCAGTTCTTAGTCATGCCAAAGTTTGCTATACTATAAGTGCTCAAAGGACTAGTGTCATCTTCAAATTGAATGGAAGAAAAATGAAAGGGCAAATTATAAAACTGTGAAACAGTGCTGTTTTATTTCAGCAAGATTACTACTTTTGTTCATTTTGAGCAATAGTATATACTGCTCACCTTCTACACTGATTTTAATAAGAAATAGCTTAGTGAAATATGACAGAATTATGGTAGGTTCAATTCACTTCCTTTTTCTTGGTCTCTGTTTTCCTACTTGTGGGTATTATAGCAGGTGAAAATAACCCTAAGGTACTTCTGCACGATGTAGAAAGGCAGCGTTTGTAGAAGGTAAAGCACTGCCTTTGGAGTAAGACTTGGGTTTGAATCCCAGCTTTGCCAGTTCCTGGTAGTGAGACATTGGGTGTGCAGTTGACCTCTGTGGGCTCAGTTTCCCCCTTTTTAAAAGAGGACATCGAGGTGTAAGAAAATGCATAGCACAGTGTCTGCAACCAAATAGACAGTGAAGACATGCGATCCCCCTGCGTCATTATATCCATGCTGAGAAAAGCTGAGTTCTCCTAAAACCTGCATTTCTTATCAGAAGATGGCCCAGCTCTTTTCCCATCCTGACTGCATTAGGCAGTGTCCCCATGAGGCATTGGTTCTTGATAAGAGAAAAGATGTACCATAACTCCTAATTCATCAGGATAAGAATACACAATTATGGAATTGTTATGGATCTTATACTGTGGTATTTGTTCAACTGACCATGTCTGGTTTACAAACATAATTGTCATGAAATATGAGTCCTTGGGAATATTTTAAAAATAAGCATGCTACTGATGTCTATAAAGTTATGAAAAAATATATTGCAAGCAAGAGATCTTTGTGAAAGATTGTATCCAATCAAAAATGCAATTCATGGGAATTCCTTGGTGGTTCAGTGATTAGGACTCTGTGCTTTCACTGCTGAGGGCCCGGGTTCGATGCCGGATCAGGGAACTGAGCTCCTGCAAACCACTTGGCGCAATCAAAAAAAAAAAAAATGCAATCATATCCTAATAGTATGTGGAAAGAAAGAAGATTGAATATGGAGTATAAAAATCCTTTAGTGATATCTATTAAACTCTCATTTGATTGCTCACATTTGATTCCACTCCATTTGCTCTCACTTCCTTCCATACACCATTCCTGTGCTATATTCTGGGTAAGCTTTCTTCCTTTGGTTCCTTTGCCAACTCTTAAGACAGCCTAGACTGACTCATTTGTGTAAATCACTCTCCATGTTTTCCAATTAATCTTATTTAAATTGCAGCCTGAGACTCATTTAAATCTCAAAACTTTCCCCTAACTAATCTGAGTCATTGTCTGGCTCTGTTATTCCAATACTCTCCTCTCACCTGCAACTCTTGAAGGTATTTATTGATTTATACATTCAATTCAATTAAGTATTTACTGAGTCCTTATTCTAAATCCTCGAGGAACATGTGGACTAGGTAACAGAGAATAATACATCTGGATGAACCAGGATACAATTGTAATAACAGAAATTCCAACAGCTCAGACCACAGTAAGATTAATTCTGGCCAAGACATAGAGGCATTTATTTATCATGCTCACTATTCTATGAAACATTTGTAAAACTTGTCTTGATCTTTTGGCTTTAAGCTTTTAAGAACTGGCATCAGAGCTAACATTTTACTATTTATTCCAAACTAGTAGCATAGATATAGCTACTCAAACTAGTCGTATATCTAGTAGATATTAGATGCCCATGGTCTATTCAATTTAAGTGGATAAAAAAATATATTCTCAAATCCAATGGCAATCTATCAAACTTTCTGGGCACTTATTCTGGCTAAGGCACAGTGTTAGCTGCTCTAGGGGATAAAATAGGTAAGTCACCATCCCTGACCTCATGGAGAAACCTACCTGAGGCATAATTTGACACACGTATATTGGTAGTAAGATCAACAACATGTAGCAAAATACGAAATATATTTCAATTCAGTACAGAAATGTTTACCATGGGATGTTTTGGGTGATTAGGTTATAATGTTGTAAAATACGGTACAGAGACTAGATGCTTGATAAATGGTAACTCTTATTTTGGAGAGGCCGGCATGTACTCTTTAGGAATAGAGGTGTTGGAATCACTCAGGCTTGAATCTGGCTCTCAGATGGCTGTTTACTGCCTGTGTTACCCCAAAAAAGTGGCTCATCCTTTTAAGGCCCATTAAAAGTGAGGAAGCTGGGTTCACGAGGCTCTGAAAAGCTTGGTTTTTTCCAACACTACCAAATTTTACTCAATATAAAATATATTCATTAGAAATAAGGCTATTCTGCATCCATTGAATAAACAGATGTGCATTTTTGTGTCTATGTAATAGTACACATGGACAACATTGTAATCAGCTGTTCTGGGGAGCTTAAGGGCACATTCAATTTCAAATTTAAGCTAGAAAAAGTTTCTAACAGCTCTTTCTAATTGTTTCTATTTCGTAATCATATTCAAGGAGAACAGTAAATTACCAAACCTCTAACAAAAAATCTAACCAAGCTATGTAGTTAACAGAGAAGGGTTATTTATGCATTTATTTTAGAATTGTTCTGGAGCAAGCTTTCAAGCTTTGGGATTTTCTATCCTTTCTCCCACCATTTTCTATTCATGACTTTGACCAAGTAGTGATCTGATACTGTTCCAGCAATACCAGACACAATTTGGTAGCAGAACTTACCAGGGGCTAAAGCTGAAATGCCCGCACAGGGTCCGGACAGGTGACATAGATGCCTGCCTGGGCTCCATGTAGGATGCTGTGAAGGGTACCGTGGTCTACTTGGAGGATGCAAGCTCCATTCAAGGCTGTCAAACTAAACAGATAAAACTACAAAGAAAGAAAAAAACACTGTAAGGGATGGAGGCACCTAAGTGGTAAGATTTTAGAGATGCTGGAAAATATCTCCCTAAATCCGTTTCCATACTACCTGAAATTCTACCTTTTGAAGTTGTTAATACTGTCACTATAATCTATCTTTTGAAACACGAGTACTCTGACCAGATGTAACATATTGTCCTGGCAAGTAGTCTACCTGGAGCTCAAAAAGCCTGAGGTGGAAAGAAAGGAAGGTCCTGGAGCAAACGTCTCAGCTGCAAGGATTAGGGCCCTCCGAATTCACCTCTTCCCTCCCAGTCTGTTTGCTCTTATTGCCTTCTCCATACTCGTCCCCCTTCATATCTTCCTTAGCATTTCAGGGGCCCCTGAACGTGCTGGGAAATTTAAAATCTATATCTATGAGTCTTTTCTGTGTTATGGATAGAAGATTATCTTTGAATTGAACTCAATGATTTTGTATCACTTAGGGTAATTTGATATAGTAATTATAGCGCTTAACAAGGCTATTTGTGAAATAAGTTGCCAAAACCTGCATCATCAAAGGGAGATATCTTGACAGTCTGGCTAGAATACAATTACAGTGCAACCTTGGCAATAATGCTGAGAAAAAAGTACTGTGAGAACTAAGAAAAGCTAGGAAATTTGTAATCTTTCTGGGCTTTTTGTTGCTGTTGTTTCATTCTCTGGGAGCAATTTTCCTTCATTATGGGAAACAATTTTCATAATCACACTCTTTACATATAAATACATATTGACCTGCTCATAAAAATAGAACTGAATGCACAAAATGGAAGAATGAGAACAGTTATTTTGGAATCCAATTTTTAGAATAATTTGCCTCGATGTAACATCAGTTTATGCTTTTTTTCCCTGTCTGTTGAAGAACAGACTATTAGAACACATACACACAATAGATATTTCCATGCACAAACACATGTACACATGCTTATATAAGCCAAATACACAACTGTGTGTAAAAATATCACAGGCTATTTATCCATGTAATAAAATCCACCTGCACTAGTGACCTGATTTTAAAAAGGCCAGCACCTACCAAAGTATCTAGAAAAGCTTCATGAATTCAGGTTACAAATGGAATAAAACTAATAGTTATTATTTAAATTTCTAACCCTTTGAACTTGAAACAAATAAATCAAAAACTAATCACATTTGAAAACCCATGAATAAAAAACATTGAAATTACTGGCATAGATTCAAATGGTGAGATTTGTTAAATTATTTTTTAAATCAGAAGAATATTTTAAAAAGTAAGTTACACTTATTGAATATTAGTTATTTTAAGACTAGTCTCTCATTTTGGAGGTTTCCTGTGCCCATTTTCATAATTCACGAATACAGGGAGAAGTATTTTAATTAGAAACAGAAAGTGAGCTCCTCTGACTAACACCTGAAAATCAATGTCTAGCTGAAATGTGTCCCCTAAATTGAAATCAACATTTAAACTTTTGACCTCAACATTTCTGTTAATGGTACCTCCATTCCTCTAATTGCTGAACCACACAACCTTGGAATCAGCTCTGACCCCTCTCTCTCTCCCTTGCCCCTTGAACCTATCAATGCTCTTCTGCTAATGCTTCTGTACAGGTTGAATCTATCTCACTATATTTTTATTTTCTCTGCTCAGTCTAGACACTTATGGCTTTATTCCAAAAGAATACAGTAACTTCCAAACTGCTTTTCCATGGCTTTAACACTGGGAGGTGGTTTTGTGTAGAGTTAAGAGCCCTAATTTCAGAATCAATGAACATGGCATGACTTAGAATCAAATCATGTCATGACTGAATATCTGAGTCTTAGTTTCCAATTCTATGAAGCACAGATCATGGCAACTCCAACACTGGTCGTGTTGCTGGAATCAAGCAAGATGACATATGCTAGCAACGCGACTGATGGGAGATTTATTCTTTCCCCATTCTGATTTGTGTGAAAGGGTTTTGGCAGAGAATTATACAATGGGTGATTGGCTAGGCCAGCTTTACTTTTCAAAATGAATTTGTTATGAGCTCTAATTTGTATACTACAATATAATTTACCTGTCCTAGTTTTTAATTAGCCATAGCTAAGAAGAAGAAGAGTAAGGCACGTAAAGTTGTCTTATGACGAGCTCATTATGTTTCAACATAATGTGCACATTATTCCTACTTCTTGCTTTAAGTAAGTCAGTCAATCGACAGATGAATGGATAAAGAAGATGTGGCACATATATACAAGGGAATATTACTCAGCCATAAAAAGAAATGAAATTGTGTTATTTGTAGTGAGATAGATGGACCTAGAGTCTCATACAGAGTGAAGTAAGTCAGAAAGATAAAAACAAATACTGTATGCTAACACATATATATGGAATCTAAAAAAAAAAAAAGGTTCTGAAGAACCTAGGGGTAGGGCAGGAATAAAGATGCAGATGTAGAGAATAGACTTGAGGACAGGGGGAGGGGGAAGGGTAAGCTGGGATGAAGTGAGAGAGTGGCATGGACATATATACACTACCAAATGTAAAATAGATAGCTAGTGGGAAGCAGCCCATAGCACAGGATCAGCTCGGTGCTTTGTGACCACCTAGAGGGGTGGGATAGGGAGGGTGGGAGGGAGGTGCAAGAGGGAGGGGATATGGGGATATATGTATATGTATAGCTGATTCACTTTGTTATAAAGCAGAAACTAACACACATTGTAAAGCAATTATACTCCAATAAAGATGTTAAAAAAAAAAAAATAAATAAATAAATAAGTCAGTCATTTCCACCATAGACTATGGAGTCTTTATTACACAATTTGCTGATAATTGTACTAAAGTTGAGATTTAAAAAATGAACAGAAGAAAGGAAAATAATTGTGTTAGATTATGGCTGGCACTGCAGCTTTATATCTATTTCCTTCTTTATTTTTGGTGGAGGGCTTGAAGGTTGAACAGGAACTTTGTCCATTTGCCATAAGTACCTTCCTATTGAAAATGGGCAGCGATTTCCGATTAAGCAGGACAGACTCAGACTCTATTTGCTTTTCAAAGCACTCTAAGGATTATCCACTTTCCCTTCATGGATCCTAAATACAGCCCACCTGCCCCCAACGATTAAAATGTTTTTAAGAAATAATGCCAGAGACCCACTCACCATCACATTTCAGTGAAGTAAAATGTCATGAATGATTGAACTAAAATGTCTCATCTCAAATTCTACCACAGGTCATTTTACTTTGTGAATAGCCCAGAATTCCTGCTTTACTTAGCCAATGAAGGGCACCTTTTTGCTCAAGGTCTTGGAGACAGCTGAAGATATTTTCATACCCTAATTCTGCGGTCCACTGACATCATTAGAATCAAAGCAAACAACAGCTGTAATGTTTATATGGACAGTTACAATATAAGGGGCATGTGTAAAATACATTTTGAAGTACATTTAGGACCTAAAAGACAAAATTACCTCTAAGCTACAAATAAAATAATTTTTAAAAACCATATAAGCTCAAAGGCAAATTTAAAGAGGTTGATAGTAATGTATCTCACCTTTGGTAGTTTTCTAATTTGCAAACCTATTTCACTTATATATATCCTCAACAACTCTGTGAGATGAATATTATAACCTCCATTTTAGAAAAAGGGTGATAGATGAGTTGCTCCATGTCAAAGAAGCTAGTACATTAGTGGGTCTGAAATTTAAACACACACTGTCTATCCAAGGTCAGTGTGATTTCCACTACATTAATAACACTTTTCTCTCTACAAATAAGCAACATCATACCCTTCCTATTTTATTTCTGTCTTCCTCATGGAAGCAATTATAAGCAAGTTCTTCATTGTAGCTTGGCTAAGTGAGATTCTGTTTGATATGACACCAGAATGTACTTCTTTCCATTCCAACGTGAGTTTGTTTTGGAGTGGTAATTCTACACCTTTTTTTTTCTTTTCTTGGATAATTTATTAGATAAGAGGACTTCAGAGTTGTTAATACTAGATTTTGTATTATATAAGCAAAAAATCAGATTACCAAACAGAAATATAAATCTTACCCATTATTCGATTCTTAGAGTTAGACCTTGTTATTTATGCATGTGTCCATTTGCCTATTTATCTGTACTTATTAAGAAAAATAATTGTCTTAACTTAAAACATTAGTTGGAGGGCCAACGGTTTACATTTGGATCCTAGTTGACCAAGAACATGACCAATTTGTACACATGCTGGGATGTCATCTTCCCTTCCCGTCAACTGTAGTTCTTATCCTCCTAGACTCAAATCAAACCCCCCTTCTTATATGAAACCTTCATTGACCACTCCAGCTGGAAGGCTTTATTCCAGGAGAAGTAACAAGTCACTGGATCCATTAACTCATTTGCTCCCTGCTCCCACTGATTGTTGATGACTTTCTGTCACCTAGTAATGCCCTGAAGAAATGAATTATAGAATTAATAAATTTTTTTTTTGGCTGTGTCGGGTCTTAGTTGTGGCAAGCAGGACCTTTTGTTGCAGTGCACGGGCTATTCGTTGCAGCACGCAGGCTTCTCTCTAGTTGTGGCACGTGGGCTCCAGAGTGTGTGGGCTCTGTAGTTGTAGCTCGGGGGCTCAGTAGTTGTGGCGCATGGGCTTAGTTGCCCCAAGGCATGTGGGATCTTAGTTCCCCGACCAGGGATCGAATCTGCGTCCCCTGCATTGGAAGGCAGATTCTTAACCACTGGACCACCAGGGAAGTCCCAGAATTAATAAATTTTGATGTGAGTCAGAAGAAAAAAGATTGGGTCACAAGACCCTTCCATGTGTATCAGACTTTAGTTAAGTACTCTCTGGGTATCAGGGCTGCAGAAAAGGGCTCTGAGGATCTGGGAGAATGACTGGAAAGATGCCTTACTATGGAAGGAAAATAGAGACCATTTAAAATTAACCTGATTATTTCACAAGGTTTATCCCCATCCTAACATCTCACAAGTACCTACAAATGATGACTCACTGGATCGTCATGAGTTCTTACATTAAACATTTATGGAAATAACTTAAAGTGGCCTTTGCTCTGTAACACACAGGATGACCAAATTTTTGGAATCATCTCAGCAAGGATACATTTTAGTAGAAGAGGACTTGAGCTAGTTGTGTTATTGTTTTTGTATAGACATGCTTTGAATTAAACAACACAGGCAACCGGTGACTGTGGATACATAGGCAATTTTGCATAATGATGACTTTGGGATTTCTTATGTTTTACAGGACAATTTAAAGCCTGAGTATGTTTTGCCTAATGACTAATTTTATTCTTTGGCTGTCTTTAAATTATTTGAACCTGATTTTAAAATGTCAGTAAAATGGTGATGGTGGAAAAGTGAATATATAATCAATTTGTCTGCTTTCTTAGAAAAATATAGGGGTTCAAGAGTTCAATTCAATACCATCAAACAGCAGCAGTCTTTATGCACTGAATGAATGGCCAGATACTTTCCTTCTATGGTAACATATGTGACCAGATAAATAGGGGCTAGGTCTTCTTTTCATTTTCTTTGAATAGTGAAATAAATATTTTACCTGGTAATTTTCCTTCAACTATTTTCTTTTCTTTAGCAATAAGCTATCAGGGAATAGTTAGTAACCTGCAGTCAATACTGGAAAGCAAACAGTTCATTACTTATCAAAAGCATCTAAAATTATACAGCTTCACTGAAAAATCCATTTGACTGGTTTGTAAGATTTGTACGTAAGTGAAACTTAATGACTGCACGAAAAATAATTTTAGAGTGGACCTTGTACCTTATTGTTCTTTTCCCTCACTTTTTACACAAAGAAACCATAGAAACAAATTACTTTTGGTCCCAGTGAATTATTTGCAAACGTATCTGTATTTAGCTTCACATTACAGCATTCCAGCTGCTTTATTATTTTCTGACTGAGTCAGATAAAATTTGTGTTTTACGTATTCCTGTTATCTGGATACGTATTAACATGTCTATCATTATGGACTACTGCTGGTACATCACGCCAAAATGAGCTCATTACAGGCATCAGCTCCATTTCCTCATTTCTAACTTAGTTTGACATTCTTCTTGGCAAATTTTCCAGACATACCACAATCCATTTTCTGTTGAGATTTTTTCTCTTTTAATATTAAATTTTTCTGTGTAGCAGCTAGAAAATGAGGAATCGACCTCATTTTTTTTTTAAGCTACAGACTTACATTTCACTGCAGTGAAAAATCTGAGAGGCTTTACATTCAAACTCCTTATGAGAAAACAGCTTTCTTAGATAATGAAGTAAACTTGAAACTTTGACACAAAATAAATCAAGAAGAAATAGAATATGATTTCCTACTCCAAATCTTACATGCTAAGGAAACAAAGACACAAATATGCAAACTGAAACAAAACAAGACAAAATAATAAACACTTAAAACATCATTTGTATGTAAGTCATCAGATTTATGTTTTTATTAATAATGTAATTATTATGTAAAAATTAATGATTCCTTGCTCTTAAAGTAGAGTACTTAGACTTTGCTTTTTATTAATAACTTCGGTTCAATGTTTTGATGAAGAAAAAAAGTTACTAAGACAAAAAAAGCACCAAAATGATATTTCAAAGAACTAAAGACTAAAATATTTGTTTTTTAACAGTTTATTAATGTGCTTCATGATCTAATCTGATTTACATGCTTTAAACACTCCAAATCCAAATTAAAAATATAGAAATATACTAATTGCCACCAAACATTTGGTAGCTGGAAGCATATATGAAAAATACTCTGTTTATAAGCTCACTCTGAGTATCTGTACATAACCCCAAAATATGCCATTAATCATCTTATTGGACAGGACTGACCTGTATTTTGTCCTATGGGACAAAAATAGTAAGGAGCTTCCTTTGGAGAGAAGGCTGGTGGTTAATAACATTGCAACAACTATCAACACATCAGAATTAAAAAGAAGTACCTAAATTGTCAACACTTTAAACTACTGTGATAAAGTCCTCTGTAATTTGTGCTTATATTTGAGATCTATGCTACATATTCTTGCCTCATCTTTTCCAAACAGTACTCTTGTATTTCACTGCATTTGCTCCTCTCTGCTCCTTATGGAATAACACTTAGATCCCTTAGCCTGATATACAAGATCCTTGACAGTCTGGATTGAACCAAATTCTCCAACTCTACTTTATTCCCAGGCCTGAACCTGTGTCTCTGACAAGACTGGCTACTTGTTCTCTAAAAATTTCCACCTTAAACCTTTGAATAGAAAATTTTTTCCTGGGCTTCCCTGGTGGCGCAGTGGTTAAGAATCCACCTGCCAATGCAGGGGACATGGGTTCGAGCCCTGGTCTGAAGATCCCACATGCTGCGGAGCAACTAAGCCCATGCGCCACAACTACTGAGCCTGCACTCTAGAGTTCGTGAGCCACAACTACTGAGCCCGTGTGCCACAACTACTGAAGCCCACATGCCTAGAGCTTGTGCTCTGCAACAAGAGAAGCCACTGCAATGAGAAGCCCGCACACCACAACGAAGAGTAGCCCCTGCTCACTGTAACTAGAGAAACCCCGCAAGCAGCAACAAAGACCCAACACAGCCAAAAATAAATAAATAAATATATTTAAAAAAAAAAAAGAAAATTTTTTCCTACTTAGAATGCCCTCACCACTATTTTATTTTACTAAATACTTACACTTTTTAAGATGCTCAGATCTATCTCATTTCATTCATTTCTGGACATGGACATTTATCAAAAATATAGCTTCTAGCAGCTCAGAGCTGAAAAAGAACTACTAAGTAGAGTTCAGTTAGGTAGTAGTTTAAATTCACAAGTTTCTTATATTCTGCTACAGCTGGACATTGATTCAGTCTGTGACATCTTCAACCTAATAAACTCAAGTCAACCTCTATGATTTTTGTTGAATTGCCACTTTTTTTTTTTCTGAAACTAAACCTTATCATTTGGACTTGATAAAAGAGTAATTAATCATTGAAAAAAGGAATGCTCAATAGCCACCCTAATTTCCACTGAAACCATCCTCTTCCATTAATTTTGTTTGAAAGGATTATTTTTGACAAGCAAAGGAAACATGCAGTAAAATGGGTAAAAGCCATGATATTGGTTCTATTTTGGTCTCAACTCTGCAGGATTACTTTCTCTAGGGATCCCAGCTGATGATTAGTCAGATTCCACTTGACCATTTCCAGTGATACGTTTAGCTCTTTTTGAAGCATCATGGTTATGATTGGACAGCTCTATTTGTTAGAAAGTTATGCCTTATATCTAGTTGGAATATCCTTCTTGAATCTTTCAACTACTGATCTTGATATGTTCTTCTAAAGGATTTCAGAAAAAGTGTAATACTTCTTCCAACTGAGGACACTTCATATGTTTGGGGACAGACATCTCGTTTACCCTCAGTTCTCTCTTGACTAAAATTTTCAGTTACATTTATCTTTTTTAAATTGAAATATAGTTGATTTACAATATTGTGTTAGTTTCAGGTGTACAGCAAAGTGATTCAGTTACATATATATATTTTTTCAGATTCTTTTCCATTATAGGTTATTACAAGATATTGAATATTGTCCCCTGTGCTATACAGTAAATCCTTATTGCTTATCTATTTTAGTATAGTAGTTTGTATCTGTTAATCCTATACTCACATTTATCTTTATGATTGTGATATGGTTTTCAGAAATCTCACCATTTTGCTCCCTAGTGATACTCATATTTTTTAGCATAGTACCCAAATTTCACTCATTTAACTGTTAGTTACTGAACATCTACTACAGGCCAGTGCCACATATATATCTAAAGAATGCGAGGATTCACAATGAAAGGTGATGGGGTTTGTGGTAGCAGAAATACAGGATACTTCAGAAGCACACAGAACACATAGCCCAGTCAGTAAAGGCTTAATGGAGGAAGGATGTTTGTGCTGAAGCCTGAAGGAAAAAGCAGGGGAGACTATTCAAGACAGAGGGGAAAACAGGGACAAAGTCTCAGAAGTAGGGCAAGGCACTGCAGATTCAAGGAAGTGAGGCGTCCAGTACGATGCAGCGTGGAGTGGCGTCGGGTAGGGGTGGAGATTAGGCAGGCACGACGTTGGGAGCATCATGAACATTTTAAAGGAGTTATGATTAGGACCCACCAAATGGTTTTAAGCAGGAGAGCTCACATGCTCAAATTTTATTCTGAAATGGTCCCTGTGGCTGCAGATAAATAATGGATAGGAGGCAGAAGGTCTGAGTGCATGGGAAGTCAGTGGACTTGATTAATTGGATGGCAGAGGGGGAGATGGTAATAACAAAGAAGTTTGAGTTAAGGCTATAGATGCTGGAGCGTTTCCTAAAAAGGCAGTGCACATTTGGAGGGGAGTGGGGAAAGGTGATGAGTTCAGAATGGAACACATTACTTTGGATACAGTGGATAAAAGAGACAGCTCTCATTCAAATTCCATATGAAATATTCGTAACATTCCTCGAAGTAATGCCTCAATAACGGAGCCACTAGTATTAAAAACCAATTTTCTAGAGCCTTTTAAGAGTAAACACAATGTTCTTGTAAAAAGGAAATGTTTACTTAGTAATTATTACCTTAATAATGTTGGCAATATATCTACTTTAGGCTCAGTATAACTACCTGAAAAACAATAATTGCTCTTAATCATTAAAGATCTCCAATTAAACACATACATTATTAGCCAAGCAATTCTGCTCAGCTACTCACATCTACTTACCTGCTGAGTCACTAACCTGCTGCCAGACAATCGGGGGCATGGGTGTTATCCGAGGTCTGACGACTGTTCCGTATAAATGGGCTCCAAGGAATAGCTAATCCTAAACTGTATGGCCTCAGTTCAACACATCTATTTAAATTCAAAGTCCAACTGGAGCAAAATCTTAAATTCTTCTTTGATGAATTATATATACTTCTCATTTTCAATATTTAGCAAAGTGAGCATGTGTGGCTGAACAAGTTATCTAAGTATGGACCTTGGAAGTTTTTAAGACTTACAAAGTTAGAAGCAGCAAATTGTTTCAATCTGTAAGTGTATTTGTTATTCGCCATATAACTACACGTAATTTCTGTCATTTCTGTTATTTATGCCATTATTTTCTTTTTTTTTAGAGGATTATTTTTTTGACTCTATTTATTTATTTATGGCTGCGTTGGGTCTGTTGCTGTGTGCAGGCTTTCTCTAGTTGCGGTGAGCAGGGGCTACTCTTCGTTGTGGTGCACTGGCTTTTCTTTGTTGCGGAGCATGGGTTCTAGGTGTGCGGGCTCTGTAGTTGTAGAACGTGGGCTCAGTAGTTGTGGCTCACGGGCTCTAGAGCACTGGCTCAGTAGTTGTGGCGCAGGGGCTTAGTTGCTCTGCGGCATGTGGGATCTTCAGACCAGGGCTCGAACCCGTGTGCCCTGCATTGGCAGGCAGATTCTTGAAACCACTGTGCCACCAGGGAAGTCCCTATGCCATTATTTTCAAGTCTCAAACAAATGCCTGACTATACTATCTACTTTGTCATTCTCTTGTTCTCAGTCCTTTCCACCTCAATCTTAGAAAAACTGTATTCTAGTAGTATGGTATAATCAAAAGGTATAACCTTTGGAACCAGAGAGACCTAGGCCTGAATCCCAACTCTGCCACTTATTAGTTCTGTGACTTTAAGCAAGTCACCCATCCTCTTTGAGCTTCAGTTTGCTCACATACAAAATGTAACTAATAGTATCTACTTCACTGAGTTGTTTTAAAGATGAAAATAATGGATGAAAATGTCTTACATTATATAGCATCTCAGAGCCAATAGCAGCAATAGTAAAATATTAATATTTTGGAAATTGTTGAAGCAAAGAGTATGTGCTCTTTTCCTTCCTCAACTGGAAATCTTGCCAATCTAGTCATTGCACTTATTGATTATGTCTGATGGTCATTTTATTGATTCGGGGAGGAAGTGTCCCCAAAGACCACTGGTTAAAATTAAGGTACTGGCAATTTAAAAATCATTGAAAGGAAATCTGGCCTAATATCTGCTTTATTACCTAAGATTTTACTAAACAAAATAAAAACAACGATATTTGGAAGTAAGGCTTTGGTTATGAAAGATTAAAGACATTTACTTTGATCTTCACTGGAACATTCTGAAGACTTAAAAAACATTGTCTTTTAATTTCTTAGCTAGAAAATAAGGATTAGATGAGAGAAACTAAAAGTGGATTTCAAGTTAATTAGATCTGTACAGATGGTCTAGAGCATTGCTGGAACAAGAAGACTTAAAATTAAAAAAAAAAAAAAAAGGTGGTGCTTTAGCCAGTTTGTCTACATCTGCTGGTGACGCCCATTGGTTTTCAGGACTGAAGGATAAATGTTATTGTTTAATGTGGTTACAGTTTTGAACAAAATTGCATGGACAAATTTTAAAATCATCTTTAAAATTTCCTGGCATTCTTTCTGTCTAATCTTTTCTTTTATTAACAGTGGCCTTGAGTTTTAAGTAGTTTCCTCTTATAAGGCAGATGTGTTGAAACAAGCACATGGAGCCATGTGCCATTATGAGTGAAACACAAAGAAGTTGAAACCCAACCCTACACTTGAGGCATTACTGAAATATTTGACGTATTACAATAAAGCAATAAGCTTAAAGTTTTGAGCAACGATCAAAGTGAAAACCATGGGCTGAAGAAACACTGCAATATCAGGATGTGAACTGCTTAACCTGGCTTCTCACTGCTGGTTAATGGTTTTCAGAGTACTTATCATGGTGGTCTTCCAAATGAGGAATTTCCTTGTCTACAAGGAATACTGGTTAGGTGATTGCCTATATTACTGTGTTCCATCTATAGAAATTGTTTGCTTTTTGTTACCTTATTTATGCGGTAGCAACATGGGAAAAATTAAAACAAACAAATAAACAAAAAAGCCCCACAATAACCTGTGTACTGGAAGTCAGGAAATCTGGATTTTAATTTCCAGCCTGCCATGATTTGGCTATATGGAAGGATTAATCACCTCATGTCTTTGAGTGTCATTTTCTGTATCTATGAAATGAAGAGATTTGATGAAATGACATCTTTAATCCTTTCCCTGTATTGAAATTTAACAATTTTTATAGTTATTATTGGATTTATACACACACACACACAGTCTATCTACATATATATTCTAACACAATGCATAATTGAATGCTCATGGTACTCCATTATCCTCTGACTGCATATTATGGCTTCTTTATTTTAGAAAATACCAGTACCAGTACTAATACTACTAATACCTTAGTTACATTTCCTTTAAAATCCAAATGTCATTTAATACCCAATTAAAATTCCACTCAAAGCCTGAATTTCACAGGAGAGACCACTTAACAAAGACCCCCAGATCTGCCTTGTACATAATGCTTTGTATAGAATTCTATGCTTTTGAAAAGAATGCCACATTGAGGCATATGATGATGGAAATAAAAGAACCCTAGGTAATAGGGGGTTTTGTCCTGACTTCCACTAACCAACTAACGTTGGTAAAGCATGTTTCCTTTCTTAGTGCCATTTTTTTCTCCATTAGTCAGTAAACACATATTGCCCTAGGACTATGAATTTTATCTGGACCTACTGAAAAATGTAGGGCTGAAAATTCTAAGTGGATTTAGTGTATTTATAAATATTTCAAAATATAAATCAATGTATTTGCATAAATGTCTATAAAATATAGTGTCAGCTAGTTATTTGCAACTCAAAGAATGTAGTTATAAACAAATCATATTTGATGTGAGCTGAGTGCATTATGATATGCTTGGTATATATTATGACATAGGATAGGCCCTCCAAGTCAATGCCTATGCCTTTGGTAAAGAGGGACAGACTCAATGTTTTCAAAGGACACTCTCATCTCTAACATTTTACAATTACATATGTTCACTGTTTTTAAAAAATGCTTTTATTAAATTCTTGATGGTTTTCAATCAAAAACAACTTAGAAAAGTACTTTTGTGATAAGTTTACCTTTGAAGTTAGTAGAGCAAAGCATAAGGGTTTTGGAGTAAGGTAGTTGTGGATTTGTATCTTAGCTTTACTACTCAACAGTTAAGGGATCCAACAAAAGTGACAATATTTTTCAAACCCAGTTTCTTCCTCTGGAAAATAGTACAGGGCTATTCATCTTATGTGAATATTAGATGAGGGTTAAATGAAATTATACAGTTATTGGGACATGGGAGTTTCTTAATGAAATGTTAGTTTCCTTTCCTTTTTTTGTTTTTTAAAATTTTTTTTATAAAAAAATGTTTTTAGATTTCACATATGAGAGAAATCATCCAGTATTTATCTTTCTCTGTCTGACTTATTTCACTTAGTATAATGTCTTCAAGGTCCATCCATGTTGTCCCAAATGGTAGGATTTCTCATTTTTTTAATAATAGAATAATAGTCCATTATGTATAATATAATATAAAAGATAATATATAATGGAATGAGATATATATATATATATCTCTCCCTCACAACTTCTTTATCCATTCATCCATCAGTGGACACTTGGCGTGTTTCCATGTCTTGGCTATTGTAAACAATGCTGCTATGAACATGGGGGTGCAGATGTCTTTTGGAGTTAATATTTTTATTACCTCTGGATATATTCCCAAAAGTGGGATTGTAGGATCATATGGTAGTCCTATTTTTAATTTTTTGAGGATCCTTCTTACTGTTTTTCATAGTGGCTGTACCAATTTACAATCCCACCAACAGTGCACAAAAGTTCCCTTTTCTCCACATCCATGCCAGCATTTGTTATCTCATATTTTTGATGATGGCCATTCTAACAGGTGTGATGTGATATCTCATTATGGTTTTAATTGACATTTCCTTAATGACCAGTGATATTGAGCATTTTTTTCTTGTACATGTTGGCCTTTTGTATCTTCTTTAGAGAAATGTCTATTCAGGTCCTTAGCCCATTTTTTAATTGGGTTATTTATCTTTTTGCTATTGAGTTGCATGAGTTCTTTACATGTTTTGGATATTAACTCCTTATCAGATATATGGTTTGCATTTTTCTTTTTATTTTAAACAAAATTTGATTGATTTGGCATTTTTAAGGAGATACATATACATATTTGAAGGAGAAACTGATTACTATTTTTACAGCTAAAACATGTTAACAGTCTAGCTTCTTTAACCATAGGCATCATTTAGTCAAAGTATCTAATTTTGTCTTTGTTTCTGATAACTAACTGTAAGAATCTGGGTTTCTGATTATATCATCAATTGCACTTCTCCTTTTATTAACTACTTAAAAGTAGTTAGACATCTCTTTAACTTTTGTGTCATTTAGTAGGCTGGGCCCTAAAATATTAAGTTTGTGTGATTCATAGCCAAATTTCCAATTATAAAACTAAAGTTTTAATCTCACTTTCATCCATGATCCAAAAAGAATCTTTGCTTGTCATCACAAATACATGATAGTATATAGCTCACCCATCTTTGAAGAGGTTTAGCCATCTTTGAAGTCTTTGCCAAATACCTGGTAGGCTAACAGATTTTATGTTTCCACTAAAGGTTGATGTTCCAAGTGGACTAACTTCATCTTTAGGTTATTTATTTATTTATTCATTTAGTATGAATTTAGCCATAAATTAATAAGCTGAGTAAGAAAGCTACATTTCTGGGAGCCATATATATACAAATATATGTACATATCATATACAAATATATATGTACATATACGTATATAAATATATGTAATCAAGATATGTCAACACATTCTGGAGTTAATATTTTACATTTTCTGAACAATACAATCAACAGAATTCTAGTCTATGTCTGTTTCCAATTTGCTGTGGTTCTTAACATGTTGATAAACATTTCTAGGCATTTGTTTGCTCATACATAAAATGAAGGAGTGTCCTATCTATCCTTGAGGAGATGAGACCAGCATGGGCTTTCAGAGTCAAGGCTAAGTACAAATCATGGTCTGGCTAGGGTTTAGATGCTAGGAGAGTATAAGGATGATACTGGAAGTTTGTTCAACAGAGCAGATTTGAGGTATGACCAACGTCGGAAGAGAAAAGCAAAACCTTTGTGAATGTTTGGAATCAAGGATAAAACGTTCAGATCTGTGTGTGTGCATGCATACATCATCATTCACATTCAGGGGAAGGGAGGATGGAAATGAAGAAATTTTATTTGTCAATTATACTTTAATAAAGCTGGGGGGGGGGAGAGAAAAAGGCAACTGAAAAAAAAGAAGAAAGCTGGGGGCCTGGGTGGAGGCTATCATAAGTCTTAGGTAGACCCCTAAAGTGGAAATTGCTCATTGTTTCATTGGAGCACTTCTTAGTGTTCTATTTGGCAAAATACATTCATTCACCTCCATGTATTTAATAGTAGTTTACTATGGAACACGTTTTCCTCGAAACTATCATACTGCAGTCCCTTTGTAGTCTCAAAATAGATGTGTGACACTAAAATTCTAAATTTCTGGGATGTCAACAGAGGAAGAAAAACCATGCTCTTTTGTTTTGCACTGTAAAACAATGTGCTATTTATGTTGATGAATGGTCATTATTCTAAATTGTCAGTAAAAGAACATGGTTATAGTTTAAGTTTTTTGAGAATTTATGTCCATTCAGACTAATCAATTGATTTCCCTCAAATTTTATCTTTGTGATCCTGTTTTCTTAAATAGTTAAAGAAAAAAGTGACAACGTGATAAAAGGACTTAACACTATACCTCTTGGCTATAATGATCTATCTAAATTAAGGTAAAATAAAAATATTGAGAATGTAATTACTGAGCCCAGGTTTTGTATTAGGTGTGCTACATAAAATAGATTGCAAAGATCTGATTTGTGAGCTTATAATCTAGTTTTCGGAAACAAGACAAGGAAATGAGAACCGTTAATAGAGGCAAGAAAAAACAGAAAGGAATTACAGTGAGACAGAAGATGATTCATTATTGAATGATGTCAGCAGTAAATGCTCTAAGAGTTCAGAGGAGTGAGAACTCTCAGAAGACTATGTTTGTAGAATTGACTTTATAGAGGAGTTGGAGTTTCATTACAGACATAGCTTGTGGAAAATCATGGAGGTAGAACATGTGAAGATGATCACTCAGGTCAATTGGATTGGAACTGATGGTTATAGGAGACCAATGAAAATTTAGGTATGTGGAAGCCAGTATGTGGAGGGGCGGGATGAGAAATTCTGAAGTTTACTGGCATTGTATGAGCTAGAGCATGATGTGATCAAATAAAGCTCAGTCCTGCAGTATGCAGTATGGAATGAGGAATGGCAGGAAGGTCAGCTGGGAGACCAATGGAAGAGTCTAGGAATAAGCGAGAAGGATCTAAACTGAAGGATGGTGAAGTAATGGACTATAAAAGACAAATGTAAGACATTGAGAAAAATGAATCAACTGCCTGAACTGATTGCCTGGATGGGTGTGAGATGATGAAACTAAGAGAGTAAAGCAGGACTCCAGGTGTGGGTAGTAGAGGGACTGGGAAATCTGGAGGAAGGAAATAATTTTGTGATCAAAACGAAGTTAGTCATAAATGTAAAAGTAATGGTTATGTAGCTACTTTATAATACGTTACACAAATTTATATAGTGTATGCAACATATACATTATTGATACATTGTTATTATATATTATAGTTATAACCATATTTATGCCATGATAATATGTTTATACACAAAAACCCAACTTCAAAAATAAAACCAAATGATAGACTATTTAAAAATGAGATTCCTTAATAGAGTACAGGTTTATACCATCTTAGATGCAACTTGTATTTTCCTAGGTCTTGCCAGCCTATGGCTATAGATATGATCTTATTTATAACAATTCTTAAATTCCCTTGTGTGGTAGCCATTATCTACTAATGTGGTCCCTCAAGCCCCATGCAAAGTGCTTTCCCCAATCAAATATTTCACCCTTGGGTGAAGCATCACATGTGTAGCACTTCTCATTATTTTTACTGCTCCACTGGGCACAGCTGCTACTACTCTGAGCTGTTTCAACCACCAGGCACATCTTTTTTCAGTTTGTAGTCACCCTCAGTCCCAAGCCTCTAGGTGATTCAACGGCACCATGCTTTGTTTAGTCAACATTGTCTCTCTCTCTTCTTGGTATTAACCTAATATTGGGCCTCCAAAATACTTGGGAGCAAGTTCATTACAGAGTATGGTAATGTGTCTCTTTCAGGTTTCAGTTACAGCTCCTTTCCCCATTTTTGGATGAGGAGATGAGTTCAGTGAGATTGAGCAATGTGGCAGATACCATATGACAAATCAATGGCAGACCTGGGATTCGAACTCAGATCAGACTACAAACCCTGTACTCTTAACTACAGAGTTTTTAATAATTATAAGTGTCATGCAGTCTCATCAAACAGCACTGAAATAAGCTCTGGGGATCAGATCCAGAGGTTTATCAAATCAACAAGATGGAAACAGAAATCCCTATACCAAAACCAAGCTTAGTAACTAATTTGGTAAAGTAGGCACTAATTTCAAAGTAGGCAGTGGCTTACAAGTACATCTCTATAACAGCAGCTTAGCAATATCAGATATATTAAACAATTGAGATGCTTAAGAAATTAGTTCCCTGAAAATATGAACATGCTGAAACTGGTTTAAACAAGTTAGATGTTTGTTTGACATTTAATAGTGAAGATTCATGAGAAACATAATTAGTTCTCAGATTGGAGCATATTACAGACAACTGAAGGAAAGATTAAAAGGACTACAATACCCTATATGTACTTAAATTAAAATATCATTATTTTTGATTTGATAAATTGTTTTAATGTATTTATGAATATTCATACAGTGAATCTTGATAGGAAAAATCTGAGGTAAGTAGATTATATGTTTTAATTTTCATATTATCATTGCACAGAATTAGAGGAAAGAAGAATATTTTAAGTAATAAAATATTACTGTATTCTAGGTTTGGGGATTAAGAATGAGAAAGACTATACAACCTTTACTTTTCTCTTTTTCTCCTCTGAGAATGACATGAGGGTTCTTCTTGACCGCAGGGGATCTAAGGGTAAAAGAAAATGTTTGAAGAAAGCTAAAGTAGAATGAGTGGTCCCTTGGGGTCCTTCCTGCCCTGAACACTATTTTGCATGTTTCCCTGACAGCTTCAGAAGAAATCACAACTCTTTTCAACATGTAGTTTCTCCTTCTATCCTTGGATTCTTTTCTTCTTTTTCCATTAAAATTCTTTCTCCCCATTCTCTCTGCTATCTTTATCTTTCTTGTTTCTGCCTTGTAACATGAATAGGAGTCTATATCTTAAGAAGAAAATTCTTGTCTTGACCTTTGCCAGCCCCTTTCTATATGCTACTTGATTCTCTCTGTTTATAACTCGACTTTTCAAGGGTTAGTCTGCCCTTGCTTTTAGAATCTCATTAGTCACACAACCCACTTTACTTTGGCTTTCACTAAATCTCCTCTCTCAAAGGTCACTTTATCCAAACACACTTGTCTATTTTCTGTTCTTACCTTTCTTGACCTCTCTGCTGCTTTTGAAACTGCTAACAACTCCCTTCTTGAAATTCTTTCCACCTTTGGCTCTTGTGATTCCATGTCCTTTTCTCTCACAGCCAGGGTGACTTCTCTTTCTCTGTTGACTGGTGGCTCTCTGTCCCCACTACCCTCAATAAAGGGTGATTTTCCCAGGGCTCAAATATTTACCCCTTACTCTGCTTCAGAATTGGTGCCACCAGCTGCTTGTCTGGCAGCTATCTCTTTATAGTTTATCCCCTGTACTTAGCATCTCTTCAGCATTTACTGACTTAAATAACAATTATCTTTCATATTGTAATACAAACAACTACACAAATATGTTTGTATATTTATTAAACTCGCTGCAATTCCCCAAGGTATTTTAATGCCTGTTTTGCAGATTTGTATACCGAATTTCAGAGGATAGTACAAGGTCTGTGAAATGAACTTAGGTTTATCTGACTCTACATCTTATACTGCTCTTGCTTTACCAAGATGTTTTTCTTTAATTTTCATTTGCATGCAAAACACTTCTATATGCATTTTCTCACTTGCTTCTTTTAACAGTGCTATCAGATAGATAAAACATATGTTCTTATAATTCGTTTTAAAGATAAGGAAACCTGTTCTTGGAGACCTAAATGAATTTCCTTATTGGTAGACACTAGAGTTGCTTCTCAAACCCAACTATTCTGATTCCAAATCAACTTTTCTTTCTGTTTATCACTCTGGGACACGGATATATTTTTTTATAATTTCCCATGAGTTGTTTCATGAAGGTGTGTTTTGTATACTCCAGTAAATAGATTTATAGGGTGAGATTGCTCTATATATGGCAGAGAGCTAATCAATGTTATTGACTGAATTTCCACTTTAAAATAATTTTAGTTATTGTGAAATCTGAATTTTCCAAACATATTATTCATTTAGAGTTTTGTAAATGGAAAGTTAAAATTCTAATTGTTTTTATCTAAAAATTTTCTGTGATATTTCTGTATGAGAGATATGCCTGAACTTGAATGGTGCCCCCGAACTCATAAATAGTCACAAAATATTTTTTTAAACTAATTAAAAACAAAACATAAACAACCTCCTAAATACATTTACATCATAGACATAACAGAACTGCATAACTACTTGGACAATTTTCCAACAGTGGCAGTAAAGATTTTGTTCTAATAAGACCACTACAATCTCTTAATTTTCCAATTGGTGAAAAAAAATGTCTTAAGGAAAGGGTGAAGTAGAAACTGGCAATGGCCCTGGAAAGAGAAAACAAACAAATAAAAAAAAAAAAGCTAAAGGGAGCTCTTCTAATAATCCCAAATACGTATAATTTATAATAGTGTAAGCAAAGTACATAATTTTGATGCAGACCAATATGGGTTGCGATTATAGGGACACATATTTTAATACAATTTAAAGCATTACACTATGACAATCAAAGTCACCACCATGGGAAAGATTAGCTGAAATATGAATAAATGAACCTTCTGCAACTCAGGCGGAATCTCTATGATAGTCTCTTCAGAGGTGTGGTAGAAGAGTCCTCCACTGTTCCAGGAGGAGGTGGGGAGTAGACTCTTGAAAGGTTTCTTCTAACTGTAAGAATCAATTAATATGGCCCAAGCCATCTAAGCCTTATTTATTGAATGAATGTTTGTTATTTTTCTAAAATTTTAGAATTTTTACTATAGGAAAGCAGATGTTAGTCATTTACCTTTGCTTGTTTTAAGCTTCTCTGGGGAAAAAGAACAGAGGGGAGCTAATGAGGTAAAAAGAAGGCAGATAGGGCTTCCCTGGTGGCGCAGTGGTTGAGAATCTGCCTGCCAATGCAGGGGACACGGGTTCAAGCCCTGGTCTGGGAAGATCCCACATACCGCGAAGCAACTAGGCCCGTGAGCCACAACTACTGAGCCTGCGTGTCTAGAGCCTGTGCTCCGCAACAAGAGAGGCCGCGACAGTGAGAGGCCCACGCACCGCGATGAAGAGTGACCCCCGCTCGCCGCAACTAGAGAAAGCCCTCACACAGAAACAAAGACCCAACACAGCCAAAAATAAAAAAATAACAACAACAACAAAAAAAAGGCAGATAAAAGGACAATTAGTAAAATAAACTCTAAAAAGTCTCAAGAAGGTGTTTACTCCTTCCCAGAAAAAACAGAAAGTGGTCATTGCAAAAAAATGGACCACTACCTTAGACATCAGAGCTACTCACCTGGCATACTGTAAGTGATCTTTAGTTACCTGTAAATGAGATGGTCAGAAACAGCAAGAGGAGAAGAGACCACAGTTGAAAAGCCATAAATTAATGGATTACAATCTGGGTTAGACGACAAGACAGATCCTACAATGGGTTGTCAATGAATAACTTGTAAGGAGATGTTTCTTTTAGTCTTGATCTAAATTGTATGTTCTTAAGAAATGTGTTTAATTTACGCTATTATTTAAAAGAAACAAATAATTTAATTAAGAAATCCCACCACATATTTTAGGAAACAAATTGATAAAAAAAAAATTTGGTTAATACAATCTTCACACTCAAGTTAATTTACATTTTCAATTAAATTCAAAAGGTATTTTGAACCACTGTGCTGGGCTCTAGGGGAAAATCAGAGATAAAGAAAGCATAACTCATAAATTTTGGTAAATACAATTTAATGGAGCTTCATTACAGACTCTCCCTCCTCAGTTCTTCATAAAACTTTTTTTAAAAAGTAAACCCAGCAAGAATATAATAAGATAAAAACATGCAAAACCCAAAAGAGCACAAGGGAAAAATCACGTCATGAACTTTATTTATTTTTTAATTAATTAATTAATTAATTTGTTTTTATTTTTGGCTGCGTTGGGTCTTCGTTGCTGTGTGCAGGCTTTCTCTAGTTGCGGCGAGCAGGGGCTACTCTTTGTTGAGGTGCGCAGGCTTCTCATTGCGGTGGCTTCTTGTTGCAGAGCACGGGCTCTAGGCACGGGGGCTTCAGTAGTTGTGGCTCACGGGCTGTAGAGCACAGGCTTGGTAGTTGTGGCGCGTGGGCTTAGTTGCTCCACAGCATGTGGGATCTTCCTGGACCAGAGCTTGAACCCGTGTCTCCTGCATTGGCAGGCAGATTCTTGTTTTTTTTTTTTTTTATTTTAATGATATACTTTAATTAATTAATTAATTAATTAATTATGGCTGTGTTGGGTCTTCGTTTCTGTGCGAGGGCTTTCTCTAGTTGTGGCAAGCGGGGGCCACTCTTCATCACGGTGTGCGGGCCTCTCACTATCGCGGCCTCTCTTGTTGCGGAGCACAGGCTCCAGACGCGCAGGCTCAGTAATTGTGGCTCACGGACCTAGTTGCTCCGTGGCATGTGGGATCTTCCCAGACCAGGGCTCGAACCCGTGTCCCCTGCATTGGCAGGCAGATTCTCAACCACTGCGCCACCAAGGAAGCCCCTGGCAGGCAGATTCTTAAGCACTGCACCACCAGGGAAGTCCATCATGAACTTTAAAATGTGTCAGCCAAGGAAATTACAATTCTGTCCCAACTCAGAAAAGCTCCTTAGTCCTCCCCTATCCTCACCCCCGCCCCCATAAGTTGTACAATATATCCTATGAATTTTTACTTAAAACCTTATGCTTGGAGAGACCTCTATTCAGGGGCATCCAATAAAAATCATGAAGGAGAAAATAAAACTGTGAAGTGTAGAAGCTGTCATCTACCAGTTTAAAATCTTAGGTTCTCAGTAGAAGCTTCGAAAACCCATTAGAGATCATCATACCCAGGCTTCCAAACTTAATGGGAAGAATAAGGGTATCCCTCTTATGAATAGTATACACTGCTAACTGGTGGAGCGAACCCTAATGTAGGGAATTTAATAAGATGTTGAAGAAATAGAAGAGCCAAGACCAATGGAGCTCTCCTTCCTCACTCCTCCCCTATTAAGTCCTTAGGTTATGCAAAAGTGGACACACACAATGAAAACCAGTCTTCAACTGTAACCGGACAAGAAAGTAAATAAGTCAAATATAAAGTGGTGATTGTATTAAGAAGAATTTTCCATAGCTTATCCTATGAAAAAAACTGAATGGCAATTTTGTAAATATAACACAAAGAAAAAAGAAAAACTATAATGCAGCTTGCTAAATACAGACCAAGAAGGCAGTATAGAACAAGCTATTCAAGAAACAGAAGAAAATTTACTCAACAGTACTTAATAATACAAAAAATGCTTATCATATCATAGTCTCATAGCTAAAATTTGAGATAAGAGAGAATGAAACAAAAGGCAGACTACAGACCAAAATGCCACCACTATAGGATCAATGAATACGTTACAAACAAAAATGAAACGTAATAGGCAAACTAAAACTGTAGTTTCTGATATAGAAGAAAAGCTTGAGATAATTAGGATTCATCCAAAGGGAAAAGACAGATTGAAACAATTAGAAAAAAAGAGAGGGCAAAGACAATCCAACTAAGGACAATTGGTGTCACCCCACCCCCACCAAAGGAAAGAAACCCAAAGTTATAGTATCAAATTTTTAATTATAATAATGAAAGAAATAACTGAAGACTGAAAGAGCATCTGATGATCCAATAAAACCTTGTGTAATGTAACCAAGATAAAATAATATTAGTATTAAATTATTAAAATCCAATAATAAATTATTTTTCAGATGTGCAGGCATAAAAAGAAAATTGTTCCTTCTCATAATACACTAGGTTACAGAAGATGATAGAGGCAGTAGCTACACAGCTCTAGAGGAAAGTGTAACCCAACATATTTACACCGACAAATTATCTTTGCATCTCAAAGTACAGATATCCTCAAACATGCAAGAATTCAGAAAAGAGTTTCTATTAGGCCCTCTGAAAAAAAAATTAATAGTGATATCCAGCTAATTGAAAGGGAAATTAAAACAAAAAGGATACAGGATGAAGAAATTGTGATACATTTGTAAGCATTCTCACAATTAAGATTAAACAACTATGTTTTAGAAGAGAATATAAATATTACAAGTCTTGAAATATAACAATAAGAACCAAAAAGTTCAGGACTTAGGGAAGAAGTTTGAGGAAAAATAAAAGTACAAATTTCTTCATTTTTCATAGGGTAGTCAATTAATAATAATTATATTTGAAATATTAGTTAAAAATAGTGTTCTCTATTACCTTTTTAAAAAATCATGATAAGAGTGATCTTTATCGAGCTGTTACCTCTTTGGTGAAGAAAAATTTATTTGAACTTTACCAATTTCTGAAATTTTACCTCAGTATTTTTTTCTCCCATTACATTACAGAAATATTATAGTACTCTTAACAACTAGACAACTGTCAATCATATACTGATGACTTCCAAATCAGTTACTTGAGCCTAAAATATTGCCTGATCTTTAAATATCTATGTTTAAAAGTTGTCTGGACATTTTATTTTGGGTGTCCCAGAGGTGTATCAAAATATGTCAAAAAATGAATTTATCATTTTCTTTCACTTGCCCAGATTTGCCCCTTCTCATGTATTCTTTAACATCCAACCAATCCCCAACTACTGCCAATTTTATCTTCTAAATATTTCCCAAATGTAGCCCACATCTTCATTGCTACCACTTCTTAACTCAGGCTCTTAACATCACTGTTCTTTTCCAATAACCTGCCTGACTCATTGTACCAACTTCAATTTTATCCTTCTCTTTTCCAACAGAGCGATATTCCTAAAATACACATCTGACCAGATGCATGCCCTACTTAAACACTTCTTAAAATACCCCCAAGAAATGTAGGAAAAGGTCCAAGTTCAGCTGCACGACATTAATGGCTCCCTATGACTTATCTTTTCATTATCATCCCTGCTCTAAATCATTCTAGGTACCAGGACACAGCATACTATTGTATAAATGTATCCTTTTATTCATGCTTTCTGTGTTCCTGCAAGGCTCTTCTGATCTTCTTCCAGTAGCTCACTCTTTCTTCTTTGTCAAGATTCAGATTTGGAATCAAGAAGCTTTTTTAAAACTCCAGGCTAGACTGTGTATATTTTTCAGGTTTCTTTGACTCTGTGTACACATCATTATATACTTTTAATCATTGATTTATTCTTTCAGTGAAACATTTTTGAGTGCCTACTATATGTCTAGGAAACTGTCCTACTTGGGATAGAGATAAAGTCCTTTTTCTTATAGTGTGTGCTATTTAGGAAGGGAACACAAATATTAAATAAATCAGTACACAAATGATTAATTTATTATAACATAATATATGCTATAAAGGAGGATTAACAGGTGACATCAGAATATATAAGAAGACAGATGCAGTCTAGTCTGTGAAGTCAAAGAGGCTTTCTTCATGGAATTAATATTTGAAGTGTAAAATGGGAGTGAGGTAAAGTGTAAAGTCTTTTAGATAGCAGGAAGAACATGTGCAAAGGCCCTCATTGTGACAAAGTGCTTTTGAGGAACCAGAAGGTCATTGAGGCTGAACAGCAGAGATTGTGCAGGAAAAGTGTCATGAGGTGAAGTGTTTACCATATTATATTGAAACTGTTTCTCCATAGACATTGAACTTCTTTTTCTAATTGAAGTATAGTTGATCTACAATATTGTGTTAGTTTCAGGTATACAGCACAGTGATTCAGTATTTTTGCAGATTATATTCCATTATAGGTTATTGCAAGATAATGGGTATAATTCCCAAGTATATCTTTGTTGCTTATCTATTTTATAAATAGCAGTTTGTATCTGTTAATCCCATACCACTAATTTGTCCCTCCTTCCTTCCCTCTCCCCTTTGGTAACCTCAGGTTTGTTTTCTATGTCTGTGAGTCTGTTTATGTCTTGTATATATATTCATTTGTATTATTTTTAGATTCTACATATTAAGTGATATAATATAGTATTTGTCTTTCTCTAACATTTCACTAAGCATAATATTCTCTAGATCCATCCATGTTGCTGCAAATGGCAGTATTTCATTCTTTTTTATGGCTGAGTAATATTCCATTGTATATATACACACCATATTTTCTTAATCCAGTCATCTGTTGATGGGGACTTGGGTTGCTTCCATGTCTTAGCTGTTGTAAACAGTGCTGCTATGAACATTGGAGTGCATGTATCTTTTTGAATTAGTGTTTTCATTTTTTTTTAATTAATTAATTAAGTTATTTATTTTTGTCTGTGTTGGGTCTTCGTTTCTGTGCGAGGGCTTTCTCTAGTTGTGGCAAGCGGGGGCCACTCTTCATCGCGGTGCGCGGGCCTCTCACTATCGCGGCCTCTCTTGCTGCGGAGCACAGGCTCCAGACGCGCAGGCTCAGTAGTTGTGGCTCACGGGCCTAGTTGCTCCACGGCATGTGGGATCTTCCCAGACCAGGGCTCGAACCCGTGTCCCCTGCATTGGCAGGCAGATTCTCAACCACTGCACCACCAGGGAAGCCCCGTCATTTTTTTCCAGATATACACCTAGGAGTGAGGGTAGGACTGGTCTGACTGATCTTTAAATTACTCATACCGATTAGAGTACTTTCATTTTAAGCAACAGAAACCAATTCAGGCCAATTTAAAGAAAAAGTTCAAGTTGGAAGGATACAAGGAAATCACAGACATGATGGGAATGCTGATAAAAGGGCTGGATTCAAGTAGATCCTGGGGTATAGAAGGCAATTGTCATCTCTCTGAATTATCCAAAGAGGAAAAACAGAATGCCTCAAAATTTATCATGTTGTTGTTGGGAAAGAAAATGAGATGCTTGGTCACCAGAATCAACACTAAACCATAGTCCCTGGCACATGTTAGGAGTGCAATGAAAGTTTATTGGATTGAACTGCATTTTCATGGCCCCTTACACCACTTTAACATACTAATTATAGCACTACACTGTCAGTTTTTGATCTGTGTCTTCTTGAGATAGGACTGTATCTGATTTCACTTTGTATTCCCAGTACCTAGCTCAGTGCCTGGAACCTAGTTGTTGCTCAGTAAATACTTGGAGAGGAAATGAGAGTGACCATACACCCATGTACATGTCTGTTAAATAGCTCAGCAGTCTGACTGAGAATCTGGGCTCTTCATCATGACATCACTGCTTGTTCCCATCCCTAGCATGGAGCAGAGTACCTGATTAACAGAGAAAGTTTATTGCATGAATGAGTGAGTGAGTAAATGAAGAAATGGTTGTTGTAATGCAAAACTAGGTTTTAAAATCAAATGCCTAAGTAAAATATTTTCACAATATTTCATTAGCTTTTAATAAATGCTCAACTTGTTTTTTGAAGAATAAGCCTCTAACTAGTCATGTAAGTGCCTTAGTTATAAAATTAATTGCCATGAGGAATTATGTATAATTTTTTTCTACACAGACTTTACTTCTTGGCATTCTTGCTGCCAACTGTAAATACGCTAGGGGAGAAAAAAGAAGCTTAATTTGTTTCTGACTAATCCAACAATGGTTTTACTATAGAGACCCACGCTGTACTTACTCATTTCATTGTGCTTTTAAACACCATTTTTTGCTTATTCTTGTACAAGGAGTGTGACTAGGTGGTGAAAGGGAAAAGAGATTCTCCAAAACAAGTCCTTTCAAGAAAAAGAGTTAGAAGGCTGGAACTACAAATTCAATGCAAATTGAGTTTACATTTATTTGGTAGCAGAAGAGCCTCTTATCCCCCTTACAGTCTGTGTAACAATCTCTCCTCTTAAGGACTCAGTGGGTCTGCTTAGACCTGGTTTCAAATCCCGATTTTACCATTCACTGTTTGATTTGTCTCCTTTTATTGCCTATAAATGGGGGAGAATAAAAACTATAAAATAGTGTTGTTGACAGGATTAAATAGAATAACATATGTTAAAAGTCTTAGCACAGTCCTGATACAAAGTAAGTACTCATTGAAGAGTAGTTATTGGATTATTAATATTATTTACTGCTCATTTTTATATGCATATTTAACTTCACAAACATTTTAAACATGAAATTGCTACCAAGTCTTTTAATACTTAATTCTGCTTCTCAGTATAAATATAATTTTTAATATTTGGACAACTGTAATAACTAGCTAGAACATATTCATCTAGAAAATGGTCCCTAAGATATTTCTATGCAGTGCACTATTCACTATCAACATTTCATTATTCTAAATTTATTGAGAACAAAGACAGTGTAATAATTACAACATACACTGCCTGACAAAGTTTTTGGCATAGTGTCATAACATACATTATCAAAACATTGTTTTAAAAAGATTATCATTATGTGTGTACATGTGTTTGTATATACTTAAAAGTTGCATTTTCAAGGTTAACTTACTAGAGGCCTGGATTTGTATCCTATCCTTCTGTTATATTAATGTGTTTTAATAAGAATAAAGTCTTACATGTTCAGTTTTCAGAAATAACACAAAGATGACAGAAGAAGCGTACAGCCACACATACATTTCAAAGAGTTTTGTGGATGTGTAAGAATTATATTACAGTGCTCAGTACCAGAACAAATTGAGCATTGAAAATAAACCACCTTAAAACATACACATAAAATAGCTTTTAGATCCTTTAGGAGCAAGAAGAACAAGGACATCCCCAGCTGTTTAAGATGCTGTAATCTAAGCTTAAAAACAAGAGCAAACAAACAAAAAGATAGAGGTCTTCAACTTTTATATTTCTTTCATCTTTTTCTACAAGGAGGATTCTCATCCAAGTGAGGATGTACTGTGAGCATTGTTAAAAGAGACTTGAACATAAGTTTAGTAACAAAATAAGGGAAGTAACAAAATAAGAGCTTAAGTTCAGGTTCCCAGGCTCAGAAAAAAGTATATAACAAGATACCAAAAGAATAGCAATTATGATCAAACAGCTATAGATATCAACATTTAAAGATGTAAAATAAGTTTCTTGAAATAAACATCTCATTTTGTCAAAAAAAAATTAAAAAAGATGTAAAATAAGTGAACTGCCAGAAGACTGTAGGGATTCCTGATGTTTATGGTGGGGGAAACATTTGAGTTTAGAAACTATAAACTGCTAATTTGACCTTAATTTGAAGGAAAATCTATTACAGACTTCTAAATAATCTAAAATGTTGATTCCTAGAAACACAAGTAGGTTCATTAGAAACAAATCATGTCCCCACAACTTTAGTTCTACTTTTTAAAATTAAATTACTACATTGATTGATCAAGGGAATGCTGAAGTTGCATGTATATTGATATTTGGCAAAATCTGATATTCATATATATAGGATAAAAATGATCTTGGATAATAATGCACTGAGACAATTCATAATTTTTTAACTAACCATACCTAAAGATCAGTAGATATATGTGGGACCTGGAGTAAACTATGTTAGTGATTTGCCTTTTCTTGAGCCGTTTTGTTTGATGTTTTTTATTAATGACTCTAAGTCTCACTAATGCTCCAAAGCTGGAAAGATATATGTAGGCATTGGATGGCAGAATCAAAGTGAAAGACATTCTGACAAGGTATTTAGATGGACTGAAAGCTTTCGAGATTAAATACATCAGGGAAGAATGTAAGATCCTGTATTTAACAATTTAAAGTTGATTATGTGAAGAAGAAAGAAAAAGAGTTTATTTGAATAAAATCCATGCATTTAAAGGGACAATAGGCTGTGTGAGCCTATTGTTTATGACAGCTGATACAGTCTTTTGCAGCCTTAAGAGAATAATGATGTACCCTCATTTGGAACACAGTGCTTAGTTCTGAAAATCATCTATTAAGAGGGTCACCAACTGACAAGAGTAATGAGGATGTGGGCTGAAGCTCCATGAAGGTAGATTTTAGCTCAGAACAGAAAATGATTCCCTAATAGTTTGGTTTTACAATGGATTACATAAAAATTCCTTAATTAATTCCTTTTTACTGAAATTGTTTAAACTGATGTTGAAGGACAGTGTGCTAGGACTCACAGAAAGGATTCTTGCTTTGAGTAGGATATTTTTCCCCCAGCTTTATTTAGATATAATTGATACATAACATTATGTCAGTTTAATACAACTGTGATGATTTGATACACATATATATTGCAAAATGATTACCACAAATCCATCAACTCACATAATTACCTTTGTGTGTATGTGTGTGTGTGGTGAGAACATATAGTATCTGCTCTCTTAGCAGCTTTACAGTATATAATATTGTAGTACAAGCCCTGACTTTGGGCTTGTTGGCTTTTCTTTTTGTAATGCAAGTGCCTAACTTAAGCTTTGACTGCCGATTGGCAAGGCATCTGCTTCAAAGAGGCATCCACTACCGGGATGGCTATCTCAAATTAACATATTGCTAGCCACGTGATTAAGTAAAGAACAAGGCTGTCCATCCCTTCCCCCAGCCATCCCACAGGCTCCTTTGGAGTTATTGGTTGATTTTGATAACGGACCATTTGAGCCACTTGTTTTTTCTTTTCCTACACTTTAAATTTCCACATTTATGTTTTAAATTCACCAATAAATAGTGACCCCTTGAAATCTTAGGTCCCCACCCTCAATCCCAATAAAAAGCAAAACCAAAAAAAAAAAAAAAAGAGAAAAAAAGCAAAACCCCAGGCTGGAGTGCGCTTGCTCTTTATCTCTACCTGCAACCTCGCTGTGTGAACTTGTAAGTATCAGTAATAAACCTTTTTTTTTTTTTTTTCAAAGTTTTTTTTCTGGTGGTTATTGCTGAAGGCCATCTTGCAATCATAATAAGAACCACAAGGGCCTGTCTAGCCACAACACTGGTTATCAATAGGCTGAGACAGCACAAAAAATATCATATCGTTAACTATAGTTACCGTACTGTACATTAGATTCCCCGAATTTATTCACCTTACCACCGGAAATTTGTATCCTTTGACAACATCTCCCCATTTCCCCCACCTCTAGCCCCTGACAACCACCATTCTACTCTCTGTTTCTATGAGTTCGGCTTTTTAAGATTCCACAGATAAGTGAGATGATACAGTATTTGTCATTCTCTGTCTGATTTATTTCACTTAAGCATAGCCCCTAAAGTTCTATCCATGTTGTCACAAATGGCAGAATGTCCTTCTTTTTATGGCTGAATTGTACCACTGTATCAAATGGTCCCCAACTTACAATGGTTCAACTTATAATTTTTCAACTTTATGATGGTGCTATAGCAATACTTATTCAGTAGAAACGTACTCTGAATTTTGATCTTTTCCTCAGCTGGCGATATTTGTTACCATACTCTACCGTGATGCTGGGCAGCAGCAGCTAGCTGCAGCTCCGAGTGAGCCATGTGATCATGAGGGTAAATACACTTACAACCATTCTGGTTTTCACTTTCAGTACAGTATTCAATAAATTACATGAGATATTCAATACTTTATCATAAACTAGTCTTTGTGTTAGATGATTTTGCCCAACTGTAGGCTAATACAAGTGTTCTGAGCACGTTCAAGGTAGGCTAGGCTAAACTGTGATGATCAGTAGGTTAGGTACATTAAATGCATTTTCAACTTACAGTATTTTCAGTTTATTATGGGATTATCAGGACATAACCCCAACATAAGTTAAGGAAGATCTGTATATATATCACATTTTCTTTATTCATTCATCCATTAATGGACAATTGGTTGTTTCCATTTCTTGGCTATTGTAAATGAGGCTTTAATGAATATAGGTGTTTTATTTTCTTTGGATAATTACCCAGACGCAGAATTGCTGGATCATAGGGTAGTTCTATTTTTAATTTTTTAAGAAACCTTCACACTGTTTTCCATAGTGGCTGGGTATTATATTCTTGCTTGGCAGGTTTTTTTTGTTTTTTGTTTTTTTTCTTTCAGCATTTTGAATATATCATTCTACTCTCTCCTGGACAGCAAGGTTTCTGCTGAGGAAACCAATCATAGTCTCATGGAAGTTCTCTTGTATGTGAGGATTTTTTTTCTCTTGCTGCTTTAAAAATTCTCCCTTTGTTCTTGACTTTAGACAGTTTTATTATAATGTGTCTTGGGAGAATATATTATTGAAATGAAATTTTTTGGAGATCTATAAACTTTATGTATTTGGATGCCCAAATCTCACCCCAGATTTAGGAAATTCTCATTTTTTAAAATAGTAAACTTTCTGTCCCCTTTTCCCTCTTCTCCTTCTGGGATGCATAGCTTGTTTCTTTTAATGGTTTCCTATAGTTCACTTAGGCTTTCTTCACTCTGTTTCATTCTTTATTTCTTGCTCTCCTCTGACTGGATGATTTCAAATGACCTGTTTTCTACTTTGCTGATTCTTTCTATCCCTTGATCAAGTCTGCTGTTGCTCTCTATTGCATTTTTCATTTCATTCATTGTATTATTCAGCTCCAGAATTTCTATTTGGTACATATACATGTATACACAGAAAGACAGTTCAACAAATCAGGTGTTTCTGATTTCTGATTTTTTTGAATTGTCTCTTGTTTGTTGAATTGTCTTTTGTTGAATCTTGTAGCTCACTGAGATTTCTTAAAACAACTGTTAAATTTTTTATGGGACAAACTGCAGATCTCCATTTCTGTGGGGTCAGGTACCAGAAAATTATTGTGTACCTTTGGTGTGTCATGTCTTTAATGTCTTGCATTGCTCTCTTCACATTTGAAGAAGCAGTTACCTAAACCAGTCTTTACTGACTGACTTCAGGAGAGAAATACCTCTGTCAGCCCTGTTAGGGATCCTGAGGCTTTCTCAACCCTTTTCTATGGATATGCCTGTTCCACACTTCTTGTTCCCTCTTGGGGGAATGGGATTCTTAAGATTGTATACATTCTCTAGATTCTGCAAAGCCAGGCTGAATGCTGACAGTCTCCCATTTGCTTTCCCTAGGGCAATGCCTGAATGCTCAAGTTTGTGTGCTTTCTTTCAGTCCCACAGAGTTGAGCCAGCTTTTGTGTTTGCTCACTAGTCTACTGCAAAAGCTTGCTCCCTCTGCCCTTGAGGGCAATGCAGGACCTAGCACAAAGTGGGAGTGTGTGTGGGTGACGTGTGCAGTGTTGGGGGTCAATCGGGAGGATCTGCAGGCAGGGGACCCCTGGTAGCTTGTGGGTGGGCTTCCTGATACAGTCTGTAACATGGTCTCTTTAATGCCCACTGAAAGCCTTGGCTGCTGGTCTGTCTCCCAGCACTTCAGTATTCTGGATAGGTTGAGAAAGAAGTGGGTCTCTTTAGCAGCATCCCACACAACTGGGGAAGCTGGGTACACACTCACAGGCTCTCTCCATTCCCTGTGGGAGAAACAGTGGGCAAATAAGGTCTCTCTTGGCACTGAGCTATGCTGCCTTGGGGGAGGAGTGATGTGGGTAAAGTGAAACTGTTCTTATGCCATTTAATGTGTACACTCTCAGAATTTTTTTTGCTCCAACAGTGTGCTGGAACTTCTACACTAGACTTCTGAACTTTCACAAAGGCACTCTCATCTGTGAGATTGTCAATATCAGTGTTCTTTAGGGGCAAGAGGGTGGAAAACTTCTATTTCACCATTTTGATGATGTAACTCTCCTTGAGTAAGAATTTGGAGTAGATATTAAGTTCTCCCACACAATTCTAAATTTCTATGTTTTTTATTTGTCCATAATATTGGAAAATTTCCTTTTCTATCTATACAAGTATTGATCTACTTTTCTATTGTTCCTATTGAGCAGAATAAATATTACCACTAGGATTAGAAACATGAACTAGTTACTAGCCTAGTTTGAAATCCTCTCTTATGTTGCTGTCTTACATTATTTCATCATAATTTTTGTTGAAAGTGTCTCAGAAGTGATCTTCAAATGGTCCTGCTCAAACTAGCCCTCTGTTAGAGATTTCTCATTTTTCCTGGATTGGCTATTTCAATCTTTCAGCAAATTAGAAGTCTTTGTCATATTTTGAAAAATTTAAAGCACATGTGCAATATTTAAATAGTAGTACAGTGATATACTAAAGATTTTTTAAAAAGAAAATAGCTACTCTTTACCTAAAGTTTTCCAAAATTTCTAAAAATAGAATGTCAATCATCAACATTAGAAAAAAACTTTATACAAAGCTCTTATCTTATTAAAAAGTTTTCCAAATGTAGCCATCAGTAGTAAATAAAGTGTATGAGCCAAGAAAATGTAATAAAAGATTAAAAAAAAGAAAAAAAATTCTCATAAGTAGACCAAATTGTTCATGTAACCTACATTCATTCATGTGTTAATCTAGTTACCCTCACCCTACAAAATCTGTTTTATTATTTGTTTCTTCCCTTAGATTGAGAATATACGAGTATGTTTATTTCTGTCTTTGGTAGTTTCACAGTGCTTACAATTTAATTTACAGCATATTTATCTACATTCCTTTGATATGATGTATAGTTATTTCATATGTGTTTGTATACCATTTTTCCAATTATTTTGTGAACTTCTGGTAGTCAGGGTCAGTGGTTACTTTTTTCTTTTCTATCTATGTAATTCTTTTCCATTTACATGTCAACATATACTGTAGTTAACACAAAATATTACTCATAATCAATTGGACTATGTAGTTTTATTCACTGAAAAGGAACTGCTGAACCAGAATAAAAAGTTATGACTCATTTTTTTGCCCTATACATTTGGTGAAAGCTCAATGAAAAAATAGGAAACAATGTTTCTTGATGTTTGTTCAATTAAGTCCAAGTATATACTATTCCATGTTGTAGGTAAAATGCTAAATATAAGCAACTTAGTTTGGATTCTCTGGAATGCAGAGTCTGAGAAAAGGATTGAGATGGAAGTACTTTAACTAGAATGTAATCTCAGAAAACAAGAATGAGTGAAACAAGGAAGAAGGAAAAAGGAAAAGACTCATTATCAAGGTCATTGCTGTGGAATGGAGGCTCGATTGTGTTGTGATCTCCTGAGAAGCACCTAGACAGCCTTTCAAGTGCTGCCCACCTGAAGAATAAGAAGCTGGAACTTCTATCCACTGTCTTCACTCCCCGCACTGGTTACAAACTGTCCCCCAGGAACACTAACTCCACCTGTGGTTAGTTCTCCTCTAGCCAGAGAATGGCTAGGGAGAAAGAGGAAAGATAAATGTGGCATTTCTCTTTTGAGGTGGTGAAAAGGATTTCCAGACCCAATTCCAGCATGGGTGTGTGGAGGCTTCCCCACACCAACACACAATTCTCAGGACACCAGCAGGGTGTCCAAGAATTCAACTCAATTCTAACACTATCTACCCAGAGATAGCATCAGGTTTCACAGGTTGAGGACTCAGTCCTACAAGACCATCCTCTGCTTCAGATGCTAGTTGCTAGCCCAGGTTGTTACCTGTGCTACTAACCCACTGGCTACAAACTGGAGGTTCTGATGACTCCCTCTTTGGGTCTGATTAATTTGCTAGAATGGCTCACAGAACTCAGGAAAAGCCATTCACCCCCTAGATTACCAGTTTATTATAAAAGGATTTTAAAGGATTTGAATCAACATCCAGATGAACAGATATACAGGGCAACGTCATATTCAATCTCAAACCCTTCTCCTTTTCCCTGGAAATCAGGAGGGGAGACAAAGTTCCAACCCTCTAATCACATAGTTGGTTCTCTTGGTAACCAGCCCTCACCCTTGGGTGGGATCCAAAAGTCACCTTCCCTGAAGTGTTTTTAAGAACTGAGGACAAGAGTCCAAATATTATCCCATTGCTCTTATCTCAGGAAATTCCAAGGGTTTGGGGAGCTGTAATCCAGGAATTGTGGATGAAGGCCAAATTCAGATAACCAAATATACATTTTTCCTATAAATCACAATATTGCAGGTGGGATGCAGAGAACAAAAGCATTATAGTCCTTTACTACAATGACACAATTATAATGTCTCGTGCCTTGATCTGGAGTCTTGTTTCAGTTCTGCACACCAGCTTTTAAGAGGGGGCATCACATGATAAGAACAAACAGGATAACATGGGTTATGGAAACCAAGTCACATGGAAAAGCACTGAAGAAGCTGGAGGTGGTAGCTTGAAGAGAAGATAGGAGAAAAAGATAGGTTCACCCAGCTAGAGGGGAATCTGAGCTTTTCTGGAGCTGTTTACTGCAGCTGTGACTGAAACCAGGATGGGCTGAGGGGATAAGACACAGGACATCTGAAGCATCTGTTACAATAAGTAATCTTTAAGAAAACTTTAACAAGAATATTTATTTTAAAATTCTTTTTAACCTTAAAATTGGGTATGCAACTCCAGTGAGGCACCAGAGAAATCAAAGAAAAACTGACTGGTAAAGGGTGATGGCTAAATATTAGAAGAGCAAGAGAAAACACAAATCAGCATTTTTTTCAATTCACTATTCATAGAGTTATATTTAGATGAGTACAAAATGCATTTGGTCAACCACTTCATATCCAAAATCATGTGTGTGGAAATAAATTTGATCCATCTGTTTCTGAATTATTTTTTAAACCACCAACATTTTCTTTTACAAGAACTGATTTCCAAGGAGTCTTATGATATCCCCAACCTCCTGCCAAGCCTGCTCAAAAAGTCTGAAATGTGGATGTTGTACTGAACCTCCTCAAATATACTGGTTTTTAAATCAAAATACGCAATAAACAAGCAAAAGAATATCTGATTTATCTGCTACAATGCCATTCGTGTTGAAATGAAGCATAAAAGAAGAGAGTAAAGAAGGAGAAAGTTCTATACAGTATCTATTTTTAGCACATATATGCTCAGATATGGTATAATGCAAATAATCAACCTACACAAGAAGTCATGTGTAAGCAGTTTACGTATGAGCCACTAGTTTAAATGTGGAATGGATGACCCAGGACAAATTTATGCTTACTCTGAAGAATGACTTAAGTCATATAGGTTACCAATGGAGTTTCCCCATCTACCCCTTGGTTACTCCCTTGCCTCCTTACAGGCTTCTCTGCCTCAGTCTATCCCTTAACTATCACTATTACTCAGGGTTTCCACCTAGGTCCTTTGCTTCTTTAGTTCACCATGCTCTTCCTGGGCAATGTAATCCTTTCTCAAGGCATCACTGACCATCTAGATGCTGATGACTTTCAGACCTGTATCTTCAGTTCGGCTTTCACTTTTGAGAAAGACTATTCCTGAAATCTTCCCACTTAGATAGTCAATAAGTACCTCAAAGCCAACAATTCCATAAGTATTCATTTTATAACCCAGAAACTGGATCTAATCTTTGACTCCCTTTTCCTTCTTTGTCACTCCCCTCCCACCTCCAGTCAGCCTCCAAGTCCAGTCCATTCTTTCTCTTAAACATCTCTCCTAATCTAGTTCAATCATCATTTCCCACCACCTCAATTACTGCAATACCTCCCTAACTGAACTAACTATACCCAGGATGGCTTCCTCCAAACCATTCTCCACATAACTGTCAGAAGGGTCTTTCTACAAGAGAAAACTGATCATGCCTCTTTCTGCTTAAAATCCTTTAGTGGTTTCCCATGACTTTTAGAATAAAGTCTAAACTTCTCAATGTAGTTACAAAGCCCTAAATTATCCAGCTTATTAAGTCTTCAACCTCTTCTCTCTGAATTCACCCCTGGCATTCTAGTGTCCAAATATTTGAGGGTTTTGTTTTTAATTTCTAAAAAATTGTCATGTTCTCTCACACATCAGGGACATTCAAACAAGCAGCTTCTTCTGATTAAAATCTGTTCTCCTCCCCAGTCCTATCCCATCCAACTTCCTTGTCTCATCAACTTTCCTGTCCCATCCACTTTCGCTGGACCATGCCAGCTTAAATGTCCTTTCTTCCAGGAAGCCTTTCTGGCTCTGCCAAGGCTGTTTGATGCCCCACCACACCTTGTGCTTCCTCTGTTACAGCCCTTATTTATCACATCGTACTGTAGCTGTTTCTTTGTTAGTCTGTTTCAATACAGTTTAAACTCTCTAGGAGGGTTAAACCCCACTTCCTAGCAGGACTCCCAATACATATTATACATGCAATAAATTATTGTTAAAATACAGGATGCATTTTAGATCCATGGTGACAGCCTTACATACGAAACAGACTATCATAGGTGCTAACTTACAAACTGCATGTAAGTATGTGTTTTCATTTAATTTTCCTCTTGTATCATCATTCATAGGAAAAATGTTTTAAGACTTATACAAATATAAAGCTTTTTTCCCTGTTGATGTGTATACACACACACACACACATACTTTTTTTTTCTGTTTTCGTATCTGACCTTGGTGCTAAACATATTAAATGAATATCCAATTACAGTACTTTGTCCTTTAATAGTTCTTTTATATACCTATTATAGTAATCATTTTTACTATCATTTTAATCATTTGGTACAGAAGCTCCAAAATTGTCAAATGTCCACTTATATTTGACTTTGTAAGAATACATTTAAACCTAATTTTCAGTGTAGCTTTGCTTCCCAGTTTTCTTGCATAAATTGTAGCCCCCAAAACTGGTCTTCAAAAATTATGAACTAACAATTCAAATTAGAAGTACACTGATCATACTTTCAGCTTGAACAATCGTGTGAAGTAATTAAATTTATGAGATATAAAGAAACATTTTAGAAATTTATCTTTATATTCCATTTTCTCTAATGGACTGGTGCAGGTTGTAAATCAGATTTAATAAGTCCCTGTCAATTTTAGCAGCCAATGAAAAAAGAGAAAGCATTCTATGGAGTGGAAAGAGTACTAAATATTCCAAATTTTGGTAAGCAGCTAACTCTATTCTCACACCAATGCCTTTCAGACCTATGTCTAAAGTAGGTTTTCTCAAAATTCCCTATCATCACCATTCTAATGATTTAACCTCTGAATAATTTTCTCATGCTCACATCAATCGTTTCCCCTACTCTTACTTATAAGGCACCTAGTTATGGGTCTTTATTTGGGGACTCTGCTAAGAATACCTTTGTGGTATCCTATGTGATAAAATAGTGAGGTTTTAGTGTTTTAAATTGGTTAAAACCTAAATTATTCATACCGTAACTATTAAAGGAAAGGTTGAGCTTCCCTGGTGGCGCAGTGGTTGAGAATCTGCCTGCCAATGCAGGGGACACGGGTTCGAGCCCTGGTCTGGGAGGATCCCACATGCCGCGGAGCAGCTGGGCCCGTGAGCCACAATTGCTGAGCCTGCGCGTCTGGAGCCTCTGCTCCGCAACAAGAGAGGCCGCGACAGTGAGAGGCCCGCGCACCGCGATGAAGAGTGGTCCCCACTTGCCGCAGCTAGAGAAAGCCCTCGCACAGAAACGAAGACTCAACACAGTCATAAGTAAATAAATAAATAAATAAATAAGACCGTGAATTTCTTTAAAAAAAGGAAAGGTTTATTAGGTCAAAATGACAGCACACTGCTAAGAAGATAATAAGTACTTGTTAAATAATTACTTAATTGGTAGTCCACATGACCTGAAACATCTGATAATTATTTTTTCAAAGATCTATAAAATTGATGTAAAAAGTATGATTTATAATCTGTTTTCCAGGTAATTCTATGAAAAGGAGATGGATTTTTTAAAAATTAGAATTACTGGAATGAGTGTGGCTGTTTAAACAGATGTCATCCCCCCAAAAAACCCATGCATTAAGTGAATCAATTTATTTTCCTGGAGCAAATGTGGGAAATCCAAACGCCAAAAAAGAAGAAAAACTTTACCAAAGATTGAAAATTACAACTGATAAGATGATGCAACAGTTCTTTGGCCTTCACATAAGCTGGTTCTGTGGTAGGATAAAAAATGTTTTATAAGAGAAACCAAGTTTATAAAAATCGAGAATACTAATGAAAAACAGACTTTTGAGGTTTTAAATGATCTGACTTTCTGTTCTTCTTTTACTGTGTTTGGAAGTAGCAGCAGAAATCATGAAATACAAGTATAAAGGTAGTTTGGAATATTTCTAACCTCTATCATAAGACAATTACTGGTTGAGAGTTCTTTCTTAGTAAACCAACATAATCCATCTTGTGTTTTCCTTGTCATCTCCTTCACTATTTCCACATAGAATACTTTGTACCTGGTTCTTATTGGCTGCCACTAAAATGAATCATTTTTGTGGGGGGCTCTGAGAGAGAAAAATCTATTTGGTAATGAGGTTATATCCCTACTTTCGTCAATTAAAAGTGGAAAGCTATAAATAATATAAAAAGAAAAACACAGCTGTGTGAATCTTGGCATAAGAGGGTGAAACTATCCCTACTGTTTGCTTCTTTTCCCCACATCCCCCTTTCCAGTGCATATAAATTCATTGCTCTGGTGGTTTCAATTTGGGCCCCAGTTTTCACTAAATCTAACAGCTGAAAGAAAAACACAGCTGAAACCACTGCCTGGTGGCTCAACTCACAGCCCCAAATGATAGGCCTCCAACAGAGCCCAGCAGGTTTTCAGCAAGAAGGCTCATGAATAGAGCTCATTTTGGAAAGTGAAGAGTTTGATAATAAGTCAAAAACAGAGGCTTTACCATAGCTGTCTTAGGAGATTTTACAAAGCCCTACTAGAAAGAAACAGGGCATATTCTAGTCACCTATTGTAAGAAATACCTGATAGAGTTCTCTGGCACTTTAAACTGACTGATTCTATGTTAGAATGCTAAAACCACAAGGAAATGACAAATTTACATGCAAAATGAAGAGCTGAGCTGTGCACAGCAATTTCTTTCATTTGTATTTGATTCATTCTCATTCAGTTCTGAAGGCTTGTGGGTCAGTGATCATTCCTGAACTAGTAAACCTAAAGCCTTTATGGAAATTTTGTCCTTGACTCTGCCCCTCCCTGTATGGCTCAACTGTAGATTATCTCGTCAATAGTTGTGATCCAAGGGTCTCTGAAAAAAATGTATTCAAACATAGTAGATACAAACATAGAAAATCAGCCAAAATGTGATAATTTAGATTTCGCTGCTGTTTTCAGAGATCTGATGGCAAATTCCTTCTGAGACTGTCAAAGATGGCACCAATGTCGTGATTAAATCTCTAGAGCAACTCAGAAAGAGGAGTAAATTGCTTTTCTATGTTGCTACTCCTCTGTGGAACAGAATTAATTTTTTTCCCACATAGTGCTAGAAAAAATTTAAAAGAATGCTGAGTGAATATATAATTATACTTAGGATAGTATCTCAGTTTTCTGCCGAAGTAGATAAGTCCATTTTTTTTTTTAATTTTATTTATTTATTTATTTATTTTTGGCTGTGTTGGGTCTTCGTTTCTGTGCGAGGGCTTTCTCGAGTTGCGGAGAGCGGGGGCCACTCTTCATCACGGTGCGCGGGCCTCTCACTGTCGCGGCCTCTCTTGTTGCGGAGCACAGGCTCCAGACGCGCAGGCTCAGTAGTTGTGGCTCAGGGGCCTAGTTGCTCTGCGGGATGTGGGATCTTCCCAGACCAGGGCTCGAACCCATGTCCCCTGCATTGGCAGGCAGATTCTCAACCACTGCGCCACCAGGGAAGCCCTGATAAGTCCATTTTTTAAACAGAGTGGAACATATAACTGAAAGATATGCTGAGCGTTCTTAATGGTGTTATGAAAATAAAGATATGACAAACTTTTCTTATTAGAAATATTTCAGGACCCATATCGCCATAACTACACTCAAAGGGAAATTAGAAAAATTTTTAATTTTCAATACCTTAAAATTAGAAATTACCCAAGGAGCTTTACTACTTCAGTTTTGACCCAAAGAAAGAAATATATTTTTTAAGAAAACCAAACCTGTGTCTTAGAGCAGGCATGATTTGATATCTCACCTTCACTGTGGAAGGATAATTTCACTGCATGTTAAATTCTGGGTTGACGTACTTTTAAATGTTACCATCTAATTCCACTGTTTTGTTGTTTTGGTCCACCTTATTGCTTTCTGAAGATTTTTTTTTTTACTTGGCTGCTTTTAAGATTTTCTCTTTTATCTTTGGCCGTCAAAAGTATTGCTATCATACGGCTATACACAATTTTCCTTTTTCTCCTTTTGCTTTTCCTGTTTCTGTTTGGGGTTTGTTAAGCTTCTTATATCAGTGTCATCTGGTGTTTTTTCTTTGTTTTTTAATTCTTGACCATTATCTCTCCCATTCTCTCCCTCTTCTACTTTTCGGACTCCAATTACCCTTATTTTACACATTTTTGACTGTGTCTCAAATGTTGGTTATTCTCTGTTCTGTTTTTTCCATTCTTTTTTTTTTTAATAAATTTATTTATCTATTTATTTTTGGCTTATTTATCTATTTATTTTTGGCTATGTTGGGTCTTCGTTGCTGCACGCGGGCTTTCTCTAGTTGCGGTGAGCGGGGGACTACTCTTCGTTGCAGTGTGCGGGCTTCTCACTGCTGTGGCTTCTCTTGTTGCGGAGCACGGGCTCTATGTGTGTGGACTTCAGTAGTTATGGCACACGGGCTCAGGAGTTGCGGCGCACTGGCTCTACAGCACAGGCTCAGTAGTTGTGGCGCACGGGCTTAGTTGCTCCGCAGCATGTGGCATCTTCCCGGACTGGGCCTCGAATTCCCTGTATTGGCAGGCGGATTCTTAACTACTGTGCTACCAGGGAAGTCCCTCATTTGTTTTTCTCTGTGTACTTCAGTTTGGATAATTCTACTGACCTGTCTCCTGGTTCATTAACTTATTTGTATCTTCTGCTAGATCCAAAATGCCCTTAAAACAATCCTTTGGACTCTTAAATTGAGATCTCCTCTGTGGAATAGAATTAATTTTTTTCCCCACAGAGTAGTGCTGACGTTCATGAAGTTGTTTCTTTTCATGGATTCTATTTCTGTGTTAAAATTATTTATCTTTAAATCTATTTTGCTCCCTTCTATTTTCATTGAATGTATTAATCATAGTCTTAGATTGTGAACTTCAATAGCTGAATCACCTGTCTTCTATATTCTCATTTTCTCTTAGTTATTATTCTCTTTTTTATCTAGTAATTTTTATTGAATGCTGGACATTTGTATTTTAGAGGCTCCAAGATGTTTAAAAAAATTTTTTTTAATGTTTAAAGGATTCACCTTTCTTCTTCTAGGCAGATAGAGTAGGGGACTGATCACTTAATCCAATCTAAACATAAACTAAGCTAAGGTGAGGCCAGATTTTAGTTTTGGTATGGCTCAGTTTACATATGTTTTGCGTTGGTTCTTGTCCTTTCAATTAAGAGCCTGCAGGTCTTTGTCTCTTTGGAATTTATGTTCTGTGTTTAAGAGTTTTTTGAATTACTTATTCACCTACCCTGTACAGCTTCAAAATATCTCAAATGTTTTAAGGGGAACAGATTGTACGTTTGAAGCCCCTCAAGTCTTCAATTTTGTTAGTCCCACATAGTTGCCAAAATCTCCTCTGGCTTTTCTGTTCTCCTGCAGTTGCACTCTGCCAGGGACCAAATATGACTTGTCAGCTTCTCACTCTGAAATGTCTCTGATCTCTATAGTTTTCTTTGCTTCTGCAGGTCTTGATGCCTTGCTTTTCTAATTTTGGTAAGTGAAATCATTGGTCTGCCATGAACTGGTTCATACTACCCCAAACAAAACCTCACATTTAATATTAAGGCAGTTCCCCCTCCTAACCCCCGCCTTGTTTCCTTTCCTAGCTCTGTAACTAGCCCATGTAATTTCTACCCAGTCAGTCTTTTAGTATCCATTTTCTCATGGCCCAGGCTCTCAGTGGCTATGTGCTTGGTCTTAATGTTTGGTTTCATGAAAGTTGATCTTCATCAACTAGTCATATGACCCTGTGGGCTTGTACTGTACCTTGAAATTCTAATTCTGGTCTTTAGGACTGAACTGCCTCTCAGAATCCCACTCTATCTGCTGACCATTGTTTCAGTTTGGTCTTCTGGATACAAAATTGCTGCCTCTACCACCCACTATTGACTCTACAAGTCTCTGCTTGTACATGTGTTGACTCTTAACAGCATTGTGGGACTACTTGCTCCAATGCCACCCTTACCTGGTTCTCTGATGTATCATACTCTGGCATTCATTGATCCCATAGTCAATTTAAATTATTTTATTCTTCTAGACCCTTGCCACAATAAATACTAGTATTGCTTCACTTAGTAATATCTGGCCACCTCTCATCCATAAACCAGTACTTGTATTTTTTCAATAAAGTGGAGTGTAAATCAACTGCAAAGCTGAGAGAAAATTTAAAAGAGAAACATTTTAATGTTGAAGACTTTTTTTCCACTTTATCAATTTGGGTATGCTTTACCTACCTTTCCTAGAGTATGGGTCCTAGGACACATTTGACTGCAATTTCAACCAACTTGTATTACAATAGTCAAACATGTTCTCCTGACTAACTTTAAAAAAAAGGGAATCAAAAACATTCTCTCTGAATGTCTCAGAGAAGCTTCCCATAGAGAAGGGAGTACATTTTGCTTTTAAACAAAACCAAAACTGTAGCTAAGCCTTTCATAATCCAGGAAAACACAAAGGTTAGATGTGAAAATAAAGTTATCTTCACCTGAATACTTTGAATTTTACTGAGGAAATTGATGGGGACAGATGCAGCATTTGTTTCAAGCACTAGCTCAACTGGATAGAAAAATAAATGGAGGAAGAATCTGTACATGATTGAGACTTATTCTGCAATGTTATTGATATTTTCTGTGCAGAATGTGTTAGTAGCATCTCCTGAAGGAAGAAAGAATAATTTAGATGCTGCCTAGTGTGTAAAGGCTGTGATATTGTAGTGTTTACTTTCTTGTTTGTAGATTAAGGGAAGTGAAGAGGTGAAGAATCAACCTCTAGTAATAGTAACGATGGCAACTGGAATATTGTGGTTTAATGAGGAACTTTTTCAGTGCATATGGGAAAGTGGTAATATTCGTAAGGGTTAGTCCTGGTCTTTCTTGATAACTAAATATCACAACCCAAGAGTTGCAATATTTCCATTGATGGACATTTAAAAAAATAAAAACCAGTCAATACATTGTCATTTTCTCATCATGCTTCATAAACTTACATGGCCTCTATTTTCCAATTCAAGCTTTGGTATGAAAGCATGTGGAATTCTTACAGCTATACCAGATGAGTCTCACTGCCTTAGAAAACGCCTTGGAAATATTTTTTATTCAAAAATTTGACTAGCTAACTAAATAATGATCTCTCCATATTTATTCCCACTCTTGGAATATATTTAAACCATTTGATTTTGGATATAAAGGTGGATATGAGATGTTTTAGGTTTAGTGGAGATGGATGGTTGATATTTTATAAAACTGTTTAAAAATGTGATAATACAGTAATTCACAATATATATTTTTCTTACATTTTTTAAAAGATTGCAAAGCATCAGTAGTAGACTGATGATTTTTTAATGCTAAATCTGGTAGAAAAGGTATTAAATGAAATAAACATTTTAGCAATATAAAAATTTTACCTTTTTTTTTCTTTTTAATTCAAGTAATTCAGGAAATTAGTCTGATCATTTTTCCAAGATTTGTCTTAAGGGATGGTTTTGAATAATTACAGTTTAAGTGTAAAGGTGTCAGTGTCCTCTGCTTTTGCAATCACTGCCTTGAGAAGGATCTGTCTGCAGAGGCACTGTCTTAGATTGCTTAATATGGGATGGATGCAATAATTTTTTCAGTTATTAATAAAAACATAAAAATTACGGAAAGTGCTTTAAGTTAATGTATTGAATGCTTAATTCCACACACAATAAAAAGCTTAATTGGCAGGAAATTAAAGAGCCTTGAATCAATTTTCACTCTGTTTTTTGTTAATTGTGGTACAAGTCAGTTTATCATATGAAGTGAGCCTACACAGCCAAGAGCCTGGTGGTGTCTTAGCATGTTGGTCAACTAGAATATAGGTGATCCATATACAAAATTTTCTTAGATTTTAGAATTTATTTCACTTGGTTTTCTTATTATTTCCTTAAGTAGGCTTTGATATGTACTATTATAGCATGAAGGAAGTGGGTGACCATCTCAAGTATTTCTATAAAGAGAGAATCCAATAGAGACCTTAATATGGATGGCAAAGAGGCATTTAAAAGAGGCCATTCCAGTGTTCATTCCTAAACTTTCCTATGGTCGTGATTAAATCATGGTTTTTATGACAACTACTGCAAGGAAGAAAAGTTATGCAAACTGAGTTGATCACACTGCAGTTAAATGATGGCATGGACAAGTAGGTTCAAATGAGTGCCACTGACCACAAAAGCAATCAAACAGGATATTTATAATAACATTTTGCATATGTTTTAGGTGACCAGAGTCTTGGATCCATGCTGAAGTGGTCAGAAAAAACAAGTATCAACTAAAACAAACCTATAGTCTCTGTCATAGAACGAAAAAAATATTGGGAAATCTCTTTCCTTCCTCTTGTTAGATCAGGCATACTTGGCACTCACCCTATCAGCTAGTAGTAACATTTAGACAATGCCAAAGGAATGCCTTGATAAATGAAATAATCTAGCTGGTTTCTTTTGTGTGACTTGTCATTACACACTATGATGGTAGTTTTGTGAAATTCAATCCTACTGAATCCAATTCTAGTGAATTCTGCCGAACTGGTTTATGATTGGCTGCACTACTTTCTCCTTTGACATTCCCCTCACAGTGACAAATGTGATATCACTGCAGCAACAAAGCAAGATGTTACTTTGCTGTTTCAACCTGCCATTCTGTAAATTGAGGAAAAGAAATTAGTCACTGCACATAGAGATCAGACTTGTGGTTGCCAAGGAGGAGAGGGAGAAAGAGAGGGATGGACTGGGAGTTTGGGGTTGGTAGATGCAAACTATTACATTTAGAATGGATAAACAACAAGGCCCTACTGTATATCACAGGAAACTATATCCAATCTCCTGGGATAAACCATAATGGAAAAGAATATAAAAAAAAAAAGAATGTATATATGTGTATAACTGAGTCACCTTGCTATACAGCAGAGACTGGCATAACATTGTAAATCAACTATACTTCAATTTAAAAAAATATGTACAAATAAAAAAAAGAAATTAGTCACTGCATTTGGGGATTAGTATTTGTTTGGTCTAACTGAAATCACAAAATATGAAGTTTTTCTTAATGAGTTCTAATATTTTCAGTAAAATAAAATGATTACATTATTATAAAACAAACACGTATGATTATAATTTGTTGACAGGTGACTAAAATAGACTAAATTCCTGTCAGCTAATTAGAACAGCTCCCAAATGAGTGAACTGGAAAAGTCATATGTTTGAATCCTAAATAAAATGTAACATGTTTCCTTTTTCTTTGGATACTTTCCAAACCTTCAGAATAGGGAAGAAATAGAAGTTATTTTGGAATCATACAAAGCAAGCTTCCCTTTACTCAGTTTCCCCCATCTTATGTAACTGTAGTACAATAATAAAATCATGAAATTGACATGGTTACAATCTGTGTTTATAGTTCTATGCCACTTTTCATGTGTAGATTCCTACCACTGCAGCTGAGAAACAGATTTATTCCATGACCATAAAGATCTCCCTCTTGCTAGAGCTTTATGGTGATACTCACCCCTTTCTCTCCCATGATCCCCAATCCCTAGCAACCACTAATCTGTTCTCCATCTCTACAACCGTCATTCAAGAATGTTATATAAATTGAATCATACAGTGCGTGACCTTTTGAAATTGATCTTTTTTCACTCCACATATTGCCCTTGTATATAATTAGGTCATTTCGATTTTTTATCCACTGTGCCAATCTTCATCTTTTAATTAGTATATTTAGGTCAAATTTAAATTTAACGTAGTTATTCATTAAGTTAGGGCTTGGTTTTTGTTTTCTGTTTTCTCTGTTTTTGGATTTTTTTTTTTATATCTCCCTCTAGTTTACTTGAACATTTTTTATAATTCCATTTTGATTTATCTACAGTGATTTCTGACTGTACACCTTTGTACAGATTTTTTAGTGATTGCTCTACTGTAAGTAAATAATTTATCACAGTCTCTTCAGTTTTAATGAAGAATACAAACTATTTCTCTTTAAGTCTCTACTTTCTCTCATTTAAAATATTTTCTTAAGTATTTTCTCTACATACACTGAGAACCATATCAGGTAATGTTAAAATTATTCTATCAATTGTCAAACGTAATGTAGAAAACTCAGAAGGAGAAATAAGGTGTCATTTCTCTCAGGCTGCCTCATTACAACTAGATGGTTGTGAAAGTGCCACCTTCTCATTTGGCTTTCTCAAACAGGAAGGAAGAAGAGCAGTTAATGCCTAAAAGTTTTCAGTATTTTAGAAAGTAGGTGTCCCTTTCCTGGTCCTTTGGTTAGAAAGTACGCTTTCTTGAGCGTTTTCTTTGTTTGTTTTTGTCTGTTACTATTAGCGTTTCTGGACTGCCAGCTTCTCCAGCATCTAACCCAGGATATGAGTCAAAAGGAGACCTAGGGAATTGCTGCTATGTTGTTCCTTAGGTTCGAAGCCCCTGGTTGGTCTGTTTTCTTCTCTCTGCCTTTTAGAGACTCCTTATGTTTGTTTTATATATAATGCCCAAGGTTTTTAAGTTATATTTAGCAGTCTAGAGATTTTCACCTTTATTGAGTTTATAATTTCCATGATTAAACTTATATTTCTAATTGTTTCTTTTTATATCCATCTGTTCTTGTTTCAATTTAGCCTAATCTTGTTTCAACATTTTTTGATGTTTAAGAAATAGATATTCTTTCTCTCTTTGTGGGTACCAAATATATTCATTTTAAAGACGTTTTCAAATTGCTCTGAAGTTTTCATTTCATCTGGAGGGAATTCATCTTCCAGTTGCTTTTTTGGCAGTCATTCTTAAATGTGTCTTTTCTTCTTGTGTTTTGAGATTTTAATTTTCAATTCATCATGAGTGAAAATTTCCCCCTCTCTGTGTTCACCTTTCCTTGTTAATGTTCTTGAGTCTTTCCCCACTGAACACTACAAATTTTTAATCTGGAATTAGGTCTTAATTTGGACCTTAAGACTCTTGTTCCATGGTGAAATTAGAAACAGAGCAGATAAAGTCACTGAGCCCACAGTGGCTTGTCCCAAATTGTCTGCTTTCTTGTTTCCCTGGATACACAGATCAGTGTTTTTTCTCAGCATAGGTGAGAGAGCCCTGCTTCTGGTTCCAATCAACAAGCCTAGCTTTTGTCCCTTCCTTCACATGAAGTCAATCTCTTTTCTCAAGGGTAAAGAACTCTGAGCTGTCTCTGCCTCCTCCTAGATCTAAAAAGTTTTTCAGGGCTTCCCTGGTGGTGTAGTGGATAAGAATCTGCCTGCCAATGCAGGGGAAACAGGTTCGATCCCTGGTCCGGGAAGATCCCACATGCCGTGGAGCAACTAAGCCCGTGTGCCACAACTACTGAGCCTGCATGCCACAACTACTGAAGAAAGCGTGCCTAGAGCCCGTGCTCTGCAACAAGAGAAGCCCGTGCAATGAGAAGCCCACGCACTGCAACAAAGAGTAGCCCCCACTCGCCAAAACTAAAGAAAGCCCGTGTGCAGCAACGAAGGCCCAACTCAGCAAAAAAAAAAATTAAAAAAAAAAAAAGTCTTTCAGGCCCATGGTTTCTTACCTGCTTGTTGCATTTTTCTATTCTTATATTTAGAGTCCATAGAGATGTTTGACTAATTCTGAACTGTGACTGCATCATTTTAGTTATCTCTTTTTATATTTAATCTGTCATTGTTATTGCTTTTGAGCCCAGAAGTCTTCAAAGCATAAACTTATAACACTCTTTTTATTGGAAGGACTCTTTAAACTGACTTTTCCCTTCACACCCTCTATTATCTAAATTCATCAAAAGTCTGTATCTTTTGGTTTTACTCTAAGAAATTTTATCTCTTTTTACCAAAGCATTCTATATATGGGTCAGTGCTCTTCTGCAGCCAATATCCTGAGTAAATTATGCATTTCCATAGTTTTAGTTATTGTCTGAGGCTGACATCTATAAAAGAACATATTAAATTTGACTTTATCTATCACCTAAAAAAATTTTCTCTTATGATATATATTATCCTTGACCTAGATATATATCTGTTGTCTTCTCAACCTCTAAAAACCAACAGAACAAAGACATATATCCTTGTTTTTCCTCCAAGATTCCCTTTTGGTTTTTTGTTTGTTTGGTTTTTAGTATATATGATCCCATTTTTTTTTACATTAATTTTTATTAGAGTGTAGTTGATTTACAATGTTGTGTTAGTTTCTGCTGCACAGCAAAGTGAATCAGTTATACATATACATATATCCACTCTTCTTTAGATTCTTTTCCCATATAGGTTATTACACAGTATTGAGTAGAGTTCCCTGTGCTATACAGTAGGTTCCTCTTAGTTATCTATTTTATATATAATACTATGTATATGTCAATCCCAATCTCCCAATTTATCTCTCCCCCACTTCCCCCTTGGAAACCATAGGTTTGTTTTCTACACCTGTGACTCTCTTTCTGTTTTGTAAATAAGTTCATTTGTACCATTTTTTTAGATTCCACATACAAGTGATATATATTTGTCTTTCTATGTCTGACTTACTTCACTCAGTATGACAATCTCTAGGTCAACAACTTAGGTGATATTTATAAGAATTTGAGTGTCTGTACCATTGTCTTAGTAATGACCTAATAAATTGATTTAAAGAAATAGAAGGTATGGCCTCTACCTTAACAAGTTTTCAAACCAAATACTTATTTGTTAAAACTATTTATTTAGCACCTAGTATGAGTAAGTAATTGTGCTACAATTTTATTTTGTATTTTATTTTGTAGACAAGCAGCAAACAGAGGGTCTGTTTTATAAAATGTAGGCACTAGGTATATTTATTTGACAAGCTGTTATGTGTCAGCCATGCTACTGTGCCAAGAGCTGTGGAAGAATCAAGCGTGGAGACTAATCTCCATTCCTTTATAGGTTATTTGAAGAGATAAAACACTAATGACCATAGTGTAAGGTATATAATGATGAATACAATGATACAGGTATAGAGGAAGTGCTGTGAGTACTGGGTGAAGGAGATGACTTCCAGTTGGGAATAGGGGAGGCATGAATTGGGAAAGATTTCCCAGAAGAGATACCATCTGAAGAGAACTTTGAGGGATGGCAGTATTTGGTCTGAGGGAAGGAGAATTCTGGATATGAGGAACAAACACACAAAAGCAGCAAACTGGGGGATATGTATAATCAAAAAGGTACTATCAGTATTTTTAAAATATATTTTGGTCCTTCTCTCTCCATATCTAATCAATAAATAAACCAAAGTAAAGAGCTGTTATTATCATTGGTCTTGTTTGAAAATCATTTCACTCCTCTTTATCTCCACTAACATATCCTAGCTTGCATCAGCTTTTAACAACTTTAACTGAAGTTTAAAATATTCTCTTCATTTCCTTAACCATACCTTTTTTCTCTGTATCTTTAATTAGCCCCATATAAAATATCTTAAATTATATTTTTTTCATGAACTTCTTTTTATAGTTACATTACTTACTTTCTAATAATGACTATCTGGTGTTCTTCAAATCACATACAGAATCCTGACAGTAATAACAAAAATATTTTCAGGGGGTAATTTTTGTTTGTGTTTAGTACTTTTACTTTTTATCCTTTTGTTTAAGTTTTTTTTTATTGATAGACAGTTTTTTAAGATGAGTTTTAGATTTATAGAAAAATTGAACAGAGGTCCCCTATTATTGTATTAACACCTTACATTAGTCATTGAAGTGCAACATTAGTACAATTAATGACCCAATATTGATATATTATTATTAACTGAAGTTCATAGTTTATTTAGATTGCCTTCATTTTTAACCCAATGCCCTTTCTCGGTTTTAGGTTCTCATCCAGGATACACCATTACATTTAGTTATCATGTCTCCTTAGGCTCTTCTTGGCTACGACAGTTTCTCAGACTTTCTTTTTTTGAAGATTATATTAGTCAGGGTTCTCCAGAGAAACAGAAACAATAAAATATATAAAAAGAGATTTACTATGAGGGGTTGGTTTATATGAGTACAGAGGCTGAGAAGTCCCATAATCTGTCATCTGCAAGCTAGAGTCCCAGAAAGCCAATGGTATAGCTTCAGTCCAAATCTGATGGCCTGAGAAATAGGGGGTGCAATGGTGTAAGTTCTGGCTCAAGTCCAAAGGCCCAATGGACTTGAACCACAACTTAGACCATTAGCCTCCCTGGTTCTCAGGTTTTCAGATTTGGATTTATTGTTCTTTTCCTTCTAGTTCTGTAAGTTGTAAAGTTAGGTTGCTGATTTGAAATCTTTCTTGACTTTTAATGTGAGCAGTTACAGCTATACATTTTTCTCTTAGCACTGCTATCACTGTGTCCCTTAAGTTTTGGTAAGTTGTGTTTATGACTTCTTCTTTGATTCATTGGTTGTTTAAGAGTGTGTTGTTTAATGTCCACAAATTTGTGAATTTCCCAGTTTTATCTGTATTCATTTCTAACTTCATCTCATTGTGGTTGGAGAAGTCACTTTAGGATACCTTTTAAAATCTATTAAGACTTAATTTGCAGGCAGCATGTCTAAAGGACAGCCTCTGGAGTGTGGAGTTCTGGAGTTTGGAGGTACCCAGTGTTCTGCCTATGCCTCTGGATGGTCTCAAGCTCAGCACTGCATCTCCTCATTCAGTTGTCTCACTATCCCCACTGGTGTTCAAGGGCCCACGCTGATTTCCACAGTGCAGTGTTAACCATGGCAAGATGTGGCTGAACTGGTCTGCTAATGACACCCTACCCTCATGTGTCAAGGTCCTGAATGCTCTGCCTGCTACCTTGTGCATTTGTGGATTCTCTGGAGATGTCTCATAGCTGCCGTATGGATGACAGGCTCTTGGTGCTCCAGCCAGCCATCAGGGCTGTGCCTCTGAGGTGGGAGAGCCAAGTCCAGGACAATGGTCTACCAGACACCTCCCAGCTCCACGTAATATCAAACGGCGAAACTCTCCCTGTGATCTCCATCTCAACGGCAAGACCCAGCTCCACTCAACGACCAGCAAGCTACAGTGCTGGACACCCTATGCTAACAACTAACAAACAGGTACACAACCCCACCCATTAGCACAGAGGCTGCCTAAAATCATAATAAAGTCACAGACACCCCAAAACACACCACCAGACGTGGACCTGCCCACCAGAAAGACAAGATCCAGCCTCATCCACCAGAACACAGGCACTAGTCCCCTCCACCAGGAAGCCTACACAACCCAAAGAACCAACCTTAACCACTGGGGGCAGACACCAAAAACAATGGGAACTATGAACCTACAGCCTGCGAAGAGGAAACCCCAAACACTGTAAGTTAAGCAAAATGAGAAGACAAAGAAACACACAGCAGATGAAGGAGCAAGGTAAAAACCTACCAGAGCTAACAAATGAAGAGGAAACAGGCAGTCTACTTGAAAAAGAATTCAGAATAATGATAGTAAAATTATCCAAATCTTGGAAATAGAATGGAGAAAATACAAGAAACTTTAACAAGGACTCAGAAGAACTAAAGAGCAAACAAACAATCATGACAACACAATAAATGAAATGAAAAAATTCTCTAGAAGGGACCAATAGCAGAATAACTGAGGCAGAAGAACGGATAATGACCCGGAAGATAAAATAGTGGACATAACTATTGCAGAGCAAATAAAGAAAAAAGAATGAAAAGAATTGAGGACAGTCCTCAGAGACATCTGGGACAATATTAAATGCACCAACATTCGAATTATAGGGTCCCAGAAGAAGAAGAGAAAAGAAAGGGACTGAGAAAATATTTGAAGAGATTATAGTTGAAAACTTCCCTAACATGGGAAAGGAAATAGCCACCCAAGTCAGGAAGCAAAGAGAGTCCCATACAGGATAAATCCAAGGAGAAACACACCAAGACACATATTAATCAAACTATCAAAAATTAAATACAAAGAAAAAATATTAAAAGCAGCAAGGGAAAAACAACAAATAACATACAAGGGAATCCCCATAAGGTTAACAGCTGATATTTCAGCAGAAACTCTGCAGGCCAGAAGGGAGTGGCAGGACGTATTTAAAGTGATGAAAGGGGAAAACCTACAACCAAGATTACTCTACCCAGCAAGGATCTGATTCAGATTAGACGGAGAAATTAAAACCTTTACAGACAAGCAAAAGCTAAGAGAATTCAGCACCACCAAAACAGCTTTACAACAAATGCTAAAGGAACTTCTCTAGGCAGGAAACACAAGGGAAGGAAAGACCTACAATAACAAACCCAAAACAATTAAGAAAATGGTAATAGGAACATACATATCGATAATTACCTTAAATGTAAATGGATTAAATGCTCCAACCAAAAGACATAGACTGGCTGAATGGATACAAAACAACAGACCCGTAATATATGCTGTCTACAAGAGACCCACTTCAGACCTAGGGACACAGACAGACTGAAAGTGAGGGGATGGAAAAAGATATTCTATGCAAATGGAAATCAAAAGAAAGCTGGAGTAGCAATACTCATATCAGACAAAATAGACTTTAAAACAAAGACTATTACAAGAGACAAAGAAGGACACTACATAATGATCAAGGGATCAATCCAAGAAGATATGACAATTGTAAATATTTATGCACCCAACATAGGAGCACCTCAATACATAAGGCAAATACTAACAGCCATAAAAGGAGAAATCGACAGTAACACAATCATAGTAAGGGACTTTAACACCCCACTTTCACCAATGGACAGATCATCCAAAATGGAAATAAATAAGGAAACACAAGCTTTGAATGATACATTAAACAAGATGGACTTAACTGAAAATTATAGGACATTCCATCCAAAAACAACAAAATATACTTTCTTCTCAAGTGCTCATGGAAGATTCTCCAGGATAGATCATATCTTGGGTCACAAATCAAGCCTTGGTAAATTTAAGAAAATTGAAATCGTATCAAGTATCTCTTCTGACCACAACGCTATGAGACTAGATATCAATTACAGGAAAAAATCTGTAAAAATTACAAACACATGGAGGCTAAACAATACACTAGTTAATAACCAAGAGATCACTGAAGAAATCAAAGAGGATATCAAAAAATACCTAGAAACAAATGACAATGAAAACATGACGACCCAAGACCTATGGGATGCAGCAAAAGCAGTTCTAAGAGGGAAGTTTACAGCAATGCAATCCTACCTTAAGAAACAAGAAAAATCTCAAATAAACAACCTAAGCTTACACCTAAAGCAATTAGAGAAAGAAGAAAAAAAAACCCCCAAAGTTAGCAGAAGGAAAGAAATCATAAAGATCAGATCAGAAATAAATGAAAAAGAAATGAAGGAAACAATAGCAAAGATCAATAAAACTAAAAGGTGGTTCTTTGAGAAGATAAACAAAATTGATAAACCATTAGCCAGACTCATCAAGAAAAAAAGGGAGAAGACTCAAGTCAATAGAATTAGGAATGAAAAAGGAACAGTAACAACTGACACTGCAGAAATACAAAGGATCATGAGAGATTACTACAAGCAACTATATGCCAATAAAATGGACAATCTGGAAGAAATGGACAAATTCTTAGAGATGCACAACCTTCCAAGATTGAACCAGGAAGAAATAGAAAATATGAACAGACAAATCACAAGCACTGAAATTGAAACTGTGATTAAAAATCTTCTGACAAACAGAAGCCCAGGACCAGATGGCTTCACAGGCGAATTCTATCAAACATTTAGAGAAGAGCTAACACCTATCCTTCTCAATCTCTTCCAAAATATAGCAGAGGGAGGAACACTCCCAAACTCATTCTACAAGGCCACCATCACCCTGACACCAAAACCAGACAAAGATGTCACAAAAAAAGAAAACTACAGACCAATATCACTGATGAACATAGATGCAAAAATCCTCAACAAAATACTAGCAAACAGAATCCAACAGCACATTAAAAGGATCATACACCATTATCAAGTGGGGTTTATCCCAGGAATGCAAGATTCTTCAATATATGCAAATCAATCAATGTGATACACCATATTAACTAACTGAAGGAGAAAAACCATATGATCATCTCAGTAGATGTAGGAAAAACTTTTGACAAAATTCAACACCCATTTATGATAAAAGCCCTCCAGAAAGTAGGCATAGAGGGAACTTTCCTCAACATAATAAAGGCCATATATGACAAACCCACTGCCAACATCGTCCTCAATGGTGAAAAACTGAAACCACTTCCACTAAGATCAGGAACAAGACAAGGTTGCCCATTGTCACCACTATCATTCAACATAGTTTTGGCAGTTTTAGCCACAGCAATCAGAGAAGAAGAAGAAATAAAAGGAATCCAAATCAGAAAAGAAGAAGTAAAGCTGTCACTGTTTGCAGATGACATGATACTATACATAGAGAATCCTAAAGATGCTGCCAGAAAACTACTAGATCTAATCAATGAATTTGGTAAAGTGGCAGGATACAAAATTAATGCACAGAAATCTCTTGCATTTCTACACACTAATGATGAAAAATCTGAAAGTAAAGTTAAGAAAACACCCCCATTTACCATTGCAAGAAAAAGAATAAAATACCTAGGAATAAACCTACCTAAGGAGACAAAAGACCTGCATGCAGAAAATTATAAGACACTGATGAAAGAAATTAAAGATGATACAAATAGATGGAGAGATATACCATGTTCTTGGATTGGAAGAATCAACATTGTGAAAATGACTCTACTACCCAAAGCAATCTACAGATTCAATGCAATCCCTATCAAACTACCACTGGCATTTTTCACAGAACTAGAACAAAAATTTCATTATTTGTATGGAAACATAAAAGACCCCGAATAGCCAAAGCAATCTGAGAAAGAAAAATGGATCTGGAGGAATCGGGCTCCCGGACTTCAGATTATACTACAAAGCTACAGTAATCAAGACAGTATGGTACTGGCACAAAACAGAATATAGATCAATGGAACAGATAGAAGGCCCAGAGATAAACCCACGCACATATGGTCCCCCTTATCTTTGATAAAGGAGGCAAGAATATACAATGGAGAAAAGACAGCCTCTTCAATAAGTGGTGCTGGGAAAACTGGACAGCTACATGTAAGAGAAAGAAATTAGAACACTCCCTAACACCATACACAAAAGTAAACTCAAAATGGATGAAAGACTTAAATGTAAGGCCAGACACTATCAAACTCTTAGAAGAAAACATAAGCAGAACACTCTATGACATAAATCACAGCAAGATCCTTTTTGACCCACCTCCTAGAGAAATGGAAATAAAACCAAAAATAAACAAATGGGACCTAATGAAAAAAGCTTTTGCACAGCAAAGGAAACCATAAACAAGACCAAAAGACAACCCTCAGAATGGGAGAAAATATTTGCAAATGAAGCAACTGACAAAGGATTAATCTCCAAAATTTACAAGCAGCTCAGGTAGCGCAATATCAAAAAAACAAACAACCCAATCCAAAAATGGGCAGAAGACCTAAATAGACATTTCTCCAAAGAAGATATACAGATTGCCAACAAACACATGAAAGGATGCTCAACATCATTAATCATTAGAGAAATGCAAATCAAAACTATAGTGAGATGTCATCTCACACCAGTCAGAATGGCCATCATCAAAAAATCTACAAACAATAAACGCTGGAGAGGGTGTGGAGAAAACGCAACCCTCATACACTGTTGGTGGGAATGTAAATTGATACAGCCACTATGGAGAACAGTATGGAGGTTCCTTAAAAAACTAAAAATAGAACTACCATAAGATCCAGCAATCCCACTACTGGGCATATACCCTGAGAAAACCATAATTCAAAAAGAGTCATGTATCACAATGTTCATTGCAGCCCTATTTACAATAGCCAGGACATGGAAGCAACCTAAGTGTCCATCAACAGATGAATGGATAAAGAAGATGTGGCATATATATACAATGGAATATTACTCAGCCATAAAAAGAAACGAAATTGAGTTATTTGTAGTGAGGTGGATGGACCTAGAGTCTGTCATACAGAGTGAAGTAAGTCAGAAAAACAAATACCGTATGCTAACACATATATATGGAATCTAAAAAAAAAAAAAAATGGTCGTGAAGAACCTAGGGGCAAGACGGGAATAAAGACACAGACCTACTAGAGAATGGACTTGAGGACACAGGGAGGGGAAAGGGTAAGCTGGGACAAAGTGAGACAGTGGTAGTGTATAAATGGACATATATACACTATCAAATGTAAAATAGATTGCTAGTGGGAAGCAGTTGCCTAGCACAGGGAGATCAGCTCTGTGCTTTGTGACCAGCTAGAAGGGTTGGATAGGGAGGGTGGGAGGGAGGGAGACGCAAGAGGGAGGAGATATGGGGATATATGTATATGTATAACTGATTCACTTTGTTATAAAGCAGAAACTAACACACCATTGTAAAGCAATTATACTCCAATAAAAATGTTAAAAAAAAAAAAAAAGACTTAATTTGTGTTCTTACATATGGTCTCTCCTGGAAAAAGTTCCCATGTACACTTGAGAAGACTATGCATGCGATTGTAATTGGTAGAATCTTTTATATATGTCTATTAGATATATTTGATTTATTAAGTTGTTTAAGTCTTCTGTTTCCCTACTTATCTTCTTTCTGGTTGCTCTACCCATTATTGAGAGTGGGGTATTGAAGTCTCCAACTATTACTGCAGAACAGTTTATTTCTCTGTTCAATTCTGTTAGTTTTGCCTCAGATACTTTGATAGTCTGTTGTTAGGTATAGAAATGTTTATAATTTTTGTATCTTCTTTCTGTATTGAAACTTTTCTTAATATATAATGTCTTCTTGCTTCATAACTTTTTTTGATTTGAAGTCTATTTTGTCTATTAGTATAGTCACCCTGCTCTCTTTTGGTTTCTATTTGCATAGAATTGTTTTTTCTATCCTTTGACTTTTACCCTATTTGTATATTTGGATCTAAAGTGAGTCTCTTGTAGGTAGTACATATTGGATCATACGTTCTTATCCATTTTGCTAATCTTGGTCTTTTGAAGATTTTAATCTGTTTACATTTAAAGTAACTGATAAGACTTCCTTCTGTCATTTTGCTATTTGTTTCCTATATGACTTATAGCTTTTTTGTCCCTCATTTCCTGAATTCCTGTCTTCCTTTATGCTTACTTTTTAAAAATATTTATTTATTTATTTTAATTTTGGCTGTGTCATGTCTTAGTTGTCACACACGGGATCTTTCATTGTGGCATGCAGGCTTCTCTCTAGTTGTGGTATGCGGGCTCTCTAGTTGTGGCTTGTGTGCTCAGTAATTGCGGTGCGCAGGCTTAGTTGCCCCATGGTATGTGGGATCTTAGTTCCCCGATCCGGGGTGTACCTGTATGCCCTGCATTGGAAGGCGGATTCTTCACCACTGGACCACCAGGGAAGCCCCATGTTTAGTTAATTTTTTATAGTGAATTGTTTAAATTTCTTTCTCATTTCCTTTTGTGTACATTCTATAGCTGTTTTCTTTGTAGTTACAATGGGGATTACATTTAAAACCCTAAGGTTATAACACTTTAATTTGAATTTATACTAGTTTAACTTCAATAACATACAAACACTCTTCTTTTACACCTCTGTCCCAACTCCTTATGGTTATTTATATCACAAAATTACATCCTTATACATTATGTATCCCAAAACATAAACTAATAATTCTTTAAATTCACTAGCCTCTTAAATTATGCAGAGAACAAAATGCAGAGTTACAAACCAAAGTTACAATTATACTCGCTTTTAGACATTCTTTGATGAATGTCTCGTTCAGTATTTAAACCACGGCATCAATCTCTCAGCTTTGGGACTAACCTAAAAGTGAGGAACGGTCAACTGGGTCTAGAAGCCAAGAGGCAGAATCCATGCAAAGTAGGTGAGGAGGTAGGAAAGAAGCCCAGCCCAGAATGTCCTCGCTCTGTGGAAGGGGAGTATGTGAGCACCTCTTCCTCCTCTCTCCCCTTCCTCACAACTGTTTTTTTACACAGACTATGTGGAAGTTGCCCTAGAAGTTCACAAGAAATATTTCTGACAACGTTACTGATTCTTTCCAGGGGCATATAGAAAAGAGGGTGCCTCTTTTAGAGTCAGTGGTTGGGCTGAGCGGAAAAGTAGGTTTGTTCTGCTTACTGGCAAACTTAAGGAAAATTGACAGAGGCTACAGTTAATAGACAGGGCTGCAAAATCCAAGAGGAGAGGAGGTTGTTTACGCCTTAGCACTGTGAGGTTGATGATGCCAACAGTTCTTCTAGGAGGCATTTCTCTGGTCCCCCTTCTGGACTGCTGGAAGGCAGGCAATTTGGAATTTCAGGAGGGATGCTTTTTTATTGCCTTTTTTAAACCTGTGGGAGAGGGTTATCTAAGAAGGAAACTATTTCTTTCTGCCTCCCCCTGCCCTCTCAGCCACTAGACTAAGCCATGGATATTGTATGAGCATAAGGCAATTATTAAATCATTCTGTTCCATGTTATTGAAAATTTAATGTGCATATGACAAGGAAAAATATCACCTTTCTAATAATTACACCTACTTCTCTTGCAGAAATAGATGACAAGAGAGTGACCAACACACAAGCAGAAGTAAGTTTTCTTATACTCTGTATAAATGTGTCCAACCAACTAAAAACACAACCAGTTTGATTTGATGTGATATAAAATATGATATGAATATAACTGTGCTATAAAAACTATTTAATTTGCTTTCCCTGACTGAACAAACAGTAAAATGGTGTCATTAAATCTCCACCTCTAGGTTACCCTTGATTCTCCACCTATGAAATACTAACCCCTGGAAAAACTTCTAAAATAAACTACTGATTTTAGAGGCAAGATATGGTATTGATAATTTCAATTTAGTGACTGGTTGTGTATGACCATCACAGGTTGGGACAGCCAATGTTGGAACCCTGGAACAAGAAGGTGGGGGACAGACACCTCTTAAGGGTCCTCTGGTGTGTGGAGCTAAGAGCAGATCCTGAGGCCAGTCTCCACATACACATGTAGGAGTTCAGATTGAAAATATGAACCAGGGACAGGGGGGCTAGGGGAGATGATAACATAGGATACACAGAATACAAGAAAATGAGCAAACTTGTGCCCAGAAATGGAACAAATATTGAGTAGGACTCATGCAGACTTGATACTCAATTCCCATGGCCACATGAGTAGGCATCTAGCAAAACTCAGTGGAAAATGTAGAAAGAACAAAATACCAGAAAGTATCTCTCAAGACTTTCCTAAAAATTTAATGAGATTGTAAATGTGAAATGCTTTGAAAACTAAACTCTTACATAAATATAGTTTTTATTAGTTAATAAGTTTTACCACTGTTACTAAACAAACCAACTTTTCTGTAGAATTAATTTTCTACTTAATCTTTGAATATGTATATGGAAATAAACATATAAGAAAACCTGGAAGTGAATGCTTCTTAAAATCAACCAAATGTGACAGAATACAGCAGAGGTACAACAGAAGGCTCAATCATCCACACATTTATACTAATGTAGAGTTGCCCTGCCTGCATCTGTGCATAATAGACTAGTATCAAAACACTCTATTTTGGAGAAATTTGCTTGTACCATTTGCTTTGGTTGATATGGATTTGGTAACTATTTGGTTGAATTTTTTACTTTTTAATAGGTTGTTTTTGCATCAGCTAAATACCAACATCTTGATGACTCCTTTGAGGGCAATTAAGCTTTAGTATGTATGAGTAAAGATGCCTCAAGCTCTATTTACAACTTCGTGAAACAGTTTCTAGTTTTCTTCAGACTCTGTACATTATGTTCTTTCTAATATGCATGGAAAGCCTAGAGCAATCCTCAAAAAGTATCTTGTAACTATTTATACTTGAACTTTTCAAAGCAAAAATAATTGCTCCAGACACTTAAACTCCTGCCTTTGACACACTGAAATATAAGTAGACACGCCATTAAAAAGGAGTCTTTGACATAATCTGATTGAGGTGTAGACCACATATATATATATATAATTTATTATAATAAGTAATGCCTTATACATAAATATCTATTTCTATCTAAACTTTAAATATTATTGTGGTTCTGACCCTGAAATATGTTCCTCTGTTCCAATTTGTATCATTTTTAGTGCAAAAATTTCTGCCTCAATAAACTAATTCTGATCCAGTGTGCTTAAGAGTGTTAAGCAGCAGTTTTGTTAGGAAAGAGCTTTTGAACATGTAAAAGAATATTACCTCAACATTGTAATTCCAAGTAAATGGAGCTATTAGATTGAACATCTCAATTCCATAGGGTTATAGACTGATATTACTTAGCAAGGACTCTCATTAACCCTCCAGAACCACTGACAATCCTATGAACCGATATAATTATACCATGGACATAGCTTTTGGAGTATATTTTGTCCTGGCACTTATGCTTTTCTCTAAAATGGAAAGGATTAGTACTATCTCTTTCTTTCTTTCTTTTTAAAATAAACTAATGTTACTAGGTGTTTATTTCCCTCAAAGGGCTGATGACATTGTACTTTTTGTCCAAATATCAGACTTATTACTTTTTTCTCTTTATCCAGTCACAGAATGCATCCCCTAAGCAAAGGAAGCAGAGCGTGTACACACCACCTGCCATGAAAGGTACTGTTCAGGTACTGTTTCCGGTTGTTGTGAGTGCTGAGTTCATGGATGGCAGGCAGGCTGTTCTCAGGCGCCTTATACCTGCTTATAAGCTAGATCTATCTTACTGAAAGTCACATTACTGACTTTCAGTAACATATGTTATTTGAAACCTAGTTTCACCAAGAGTGAAATAGGTGAAGAAGGGACAACTAGAGATGTCTCAAAATCTCAGTCTGGAAATTCAGATTTTCCAAAATAATGACAAAAGTTTTCTTTTACCTTTCCTCACATGTTCTCCCTGAAGAGATTTTTCTAGAATCCCTAATTACTCTTGCCAGTGTTGGCAGATGATTACTTTTCCTTGGCTTAAGCAAAGTATGTCTTGAATTTCAGACAGATACAGTGTAAAGTGTTGCTTCACTGCCCTGTGTCAGGAGCAGTTCTAAGAAACCCAGTCAAACAGCTATTAGCTGTACATGTTACAGCTGTTGAAATAACAACTAAGAATGCTAGCTCAGATTCTGGCGTTCTCCCAGAATTTCCACCCCTACCCGCCCCCCCCCCAAATTAGAACTGCTAAAAGAACATCTAAGTGTATCAGAATTTTGAGCAACATCAATCCCAGGGAAGGTTTCTTTTATTTCTCACACAACAGTATTCCTGACATGAGGCAGAGTGTGTCCAATCCAGTAGCTTGTGTTCCAGCCTGGCACTTGGGCTGTTGGCCCAGTGACTCATCATGCAGTCGTACAGCTCGGTTTCAACTACAGGAGAGGCCAGCTGAACAGCTTCCTCTGGAGTCTAGAGAGATGTCTAAATTGGGAGTGAAATTTTCCACTCTGTATTCTCTCTAGATTTGGGGCTTCTCTCTGAAAGAGAGGTGGGACATAAAGGGACACATTAATAGCTACTTTCCATAAACTTCCTTCCTGTGCAGCTATAAAATACAATGTTTGCTTGTTCATAAGACTGCAGTAAATAATGCAATCATCAGCATTGTAGTTAACTCCGGGGTAATTATTGAAGCTATCAGGCATCCCTTTCTCAAGATCAGTGTAATCATTTTTGAAGATATTTTCCCTATTGTAAGTCATCGTGTACTTTTAAGACACATCAGTTTTGGCATGAATGGGTCCCAAAGAAAGATATATATTCACTCATTTAATAATTTCCTCTGTTCTATTTCGGGTTAGCTTAACTAAAGACTGTTCTCATGTCCTTAGAGAATAACAGCATTATTTTTAAAGGAAAAATCTTAAAATCAAGGCCCCAAAGGCTCATGGTTTTTATATTTAGCTCTCAAATATCATAAGAATGTGGGATGCTAACGTTTAGGGAAGTTAGTCATATTGTACATTTTTACCCATAACCTTACTACTGTTGAGCCCTCTAAGATGGTCATTCAATGATAATCATTTTTGGTCATGAGTTAAAGGCTTGAGAAAGCACGGTATTTCTTTCATGAGGCTATTCGGGTATAATTACAAGCCACTTAGGTCCTCATTTATTACCTGTAAATACTTAGCAAAGTCTCCTGCTACTGATAAAAGAGAAGAGAGAGCTAAATCCACATATTTTATTCAGTCTACCTGTCCCTTAGAGCTAGAAATGAATATTTTGGGACAAAATTAAGCAATGGTAACATATGGTGCATTGTAAGCACATTAAGAAGCTTCCATCATAAAAAAGATGAATTAGAAAGGAAATGTTATTGAAATGCAAAATCAATAATAACAACTGCTCTGAAATGTATAATTCTTCAAACTGCAGTGGAACATGCAATTATTGAATGTAAAAAATGTTTGCTAGGAGAGCAGAGTAGCACCAGATATGATTAATAGTTCTGAAAGAAATCACTCTGACCAAATGGCCAACTAGGGCTTCATGAATGACCCAGTGAGTAGCTGATTAGTAAAACAAAACAAAACAAACTAGCTAGACTCCTTCCCTCTTCTCTTGTATTAGGTAGTGAGGAGTTACTGGATATAGAGGCCTAAGTGGCAGGAGAGAGATGCTACATTCTGCCTACGCCATTTCAATAAATGCCCAGACAGACTAGTCTCCCAGCTCCTACGTTCATTTATTTTTCCCTCTTTGTTACTATGGTATTTATGGCTCCACCAGGTCTCAGAAAACAGAGACATGTCCAGATCACCTCTTGTGATGAAGGCTTTATGAAGGTGCATGGGTAGGTAGGGGGTAAGAAACAGAGCAGAGGAAACCATTTTAACAGGCACACTGTCAGGACTGATATGCTGATGACCTCCAAATTCATATCTGGAGCCCTAACTTACCTCCTGAACCTCAGACTCCCATTTCTAACTAGCTACCAAATTTCTTCACCTGAATGAATGACAGTCATTGAAACTTCTCAAATTTAATATGTCCAAAACCAAACTCATTGGTTCCTTTTTGGTTTTTCCCCATCTCAATAAATCTTATCCAGCTCTTGAGAACAAAAATCTTTGCATAATCCTGCTCCCCCTTACCCAATCCATCATCTACTCTTTTTGGTGCTAATTTCAAGATGTACCCCTTCTCTATTTTCCGTATCTTCCACTGCTACTACCTTGTGCGACCACCATTGTTTCTTGCCTGGGCTGCTGAAGTAGCCTCCTTACTGCTCTCCTGCTTCTGCTCTTGACCCTCTACAACTGAGTCTCCACACACAAACCAGAGTAATTCCTCTAACGCACAAATGTGATCATGCCACCCCCTTGATCAAAATCCTCAAAAACTTCCTGTTGCATTCAGAATAAAATGAAAAATCCAATCACGGCTTACAAGTCCCTGAATGAGCTGCACTGTCCTTTCTCCTTGATCTTACCTCCTTTCACGCTGCCCCTTGTTCATCGGGGTTCAATGTCATGGACTTTTTCAGTTTATAAACATCTCAAACACACTTCTGTATCAGAGCATTTGTACTTTCCACTTTCTCTGCTTGAGAAGCTCTTTACCCAGTGGCCTCACAGGTGGCTCAGCTAATGTTCCCTCCTCAGAAAGGTCTTCATTTCCTGATAACTGCCCATCCTACCATCACTATCCATGTCCTTATAACACTGCCTTAATTTTTTCCATGGCACTCATCATTATGTACCTAGAATGAGGTGTCCATGACAACAGTTTTGTTCATTTGATATTCCCAGCACCTAGTACAGTTTCTGGCACACAATAGGTGCTCAATAAAAACTTGTTGAATAAATGAACTGTAATGAACTGGGGAATCCAGTCACACTGTCATCTGCTGGGAAGAGGATGTCCCTTAAACCTTGTTCTACTAATTGTCATACTTGTGACTCTGCTTCTGTTTCTCTTTGTTTCTCTCTCTGCTTGATCCCCCTTTAACTCTTACATTCTTACTTATCCGTACGCTTCTGTTTATCTAGTTTTACTTTTCCCCACTCCCTTCCCCTCTAGTCAAAGAGAAAATCTGATTTGGAAAATTAGTTACCATCCAGAATGATGCATCGATTTGGCTGGATTCTTAAGAAAGGTTATCTCATGGACTACTGGAACCATTAGGTGGCTGCCTCTGACTAGAGCCTGGTTCCTCCAACAATTAGTTTCTGGCCAAGATGGCAGCATCGTGGGAAACAAACTTAGCAATGTAAACAGGAGAATCTGGATATGGCTTTCTTCCTTCAGAGATGTTTCATGACTTGATCAGAACATTTACTCTTAGAAAGTAATAAGTAAAGTTAGTTCTTGGTCTTGCCATCTTTCTAGTCATAACATTATAGTCATTCAAAGTTGTCAAGTTTAAAGATTAACTAGTACAACTATCTAGTGATGCATCAAACATCACTTCCATTTTTTCCACTGTATCTAACCTCAGGGTATTAGATTGGCTATGTTCTCTTGAAGGTTCTAATATACTAGGCTTGGGCTGTAGCCAAATAATCAAAAGTTCCAGGTGATTCTGCTGTAGCAAGTCTAAAAATTGACCATACTCCAGATATCCAATCATCTATCTAACATGTCTTTCTTATGTCATAGGTTGAATAAATGAAATGAAATCTCATGGAAATCAAAGATCATGAGATCAAAATTAGCATGTTCAAAACTAACCTTCTGATCTCCACAGCAAATCAATTTGTCCTTCATGTTCCCCTTCTCAGGAAGGTGCTTATTCCTGAGTTCTGGGGGTCTCCAACGACTCTCCCTCTCTCCTTCACTCTCTTCATTAGTAGAGCATCAGGTCTTGTGGATTGCACCCCATTAGTACCTCTCCCACCTTCCCCTCTTCTATCTCCAATGTCACCATCACAAATCAAGTCACATTCATTTCTTTGCCAGGATATAAAAGGTTACTCTCCATTCAGTCTCTTTCCTCTACTTCCCATCTGTTTTCTATACTGTAGCCAAAGTGAACTTCTTAAAAACCAGATGTGATTATGTCACTTCCTTGGTTAAAACTCTTCAATAGCTCCTCACTGCCCTTAGATAAAATTCCTATTCCAGAGCAAAGTTTAGAAAGCTTACTGCCCTGTGGCTCCAATATGCCTCTCCTCTCCTTACCCACTAGGTCCCAGCCACACTGGCATTCTGTCAGCTTCTAAATGCACCAAGCTCTTTCCTCAAGAGTTTGCATACATTCTTCATCTAGAGTATTCTCCCTTGCCTCCTTCTTGTCCTCATTCTTTATTTGGTTAGTTCCTACTTATCATTCAAGCCCTGTCCTTAAAGGTCAGATCCTGAAAGGAGCTTTCCCTAACCCTCCATTCTAAATTATGTGTAGCTATGAACTATTAATAGTTACACATTCTCTATAGTTCTTTCATTGCAAGTAATCACAATATTCAATTATTTATTAAGTGTCTGTCTCTCCAACTACACCAGAAGTGACCTACATGGCAGCAGTGACAGTGCCTATTTTAGGTCTATTACCTTATCTGCAGGGCTTAACAAAATGCTTGAGACATAAGCAGTGCTTATACATATACTTTTAAATAATTTTTTTAAATGTACCCAACACTACTGTTGGTGAATGAATCATTTCCTTAGGGTGTTTACCTTCTCTCTGGTCTATTAGAAAGATCTTTACTCTATTGAAATTTATATTCATGGATTCTTTTCTATATCTTGTTGCTATTTGTGATAAATTTTAAAATGACAACTATCTGAATATTTCAAGACATCTATCAGGTCCTTGCCTCACCCCTAATTTCTCTCTTTCCAGGTTAAAACATTTCAATGTCAATTATGCCTGTCCTTTCACATTCACTCCTGATCTCCTAATAAGCTTCATTTTGCCTATATCACTCTAGAAGTACATCATTCAAAATCAACTTATATTTAAGGAGTGGTCTGACCAGAACAGAATGGAGACTTCAATTATGCCTGTCACCTCCTTCATTCCAGATAATTTAATTCCATTAATGCGACCCCAAATTGTATTAGCTTTTTCTGGCAGCCATATACATTGGTGACAAATAGTGAGCTTACCATAAATTCAAAACTTCCAAGCCTTTTTCATGTACTGCTTTAAAGCCATATTATTTATAATGTATAGCTCATTTAAAAATTACGTCTTTTCTTAACCAAAAAGACAGTGCTGTCATCCCAATTGACTTTCATCTTCTTAGAGTCAGACTGTCACATGAACATGTCATATTTCATATCATGATTCCATCATCTATTTTATTTTCCATTATCTCAATTGTTTGTCACCCATAGGTTATATAAATTTATCTCTGATATTTTTATCCACATCTGTAATAGACGTATCACACAGAACGGGGCCTGCAGCACACATATCTCCCTCTAGTTGACACTGGTCCCCCTGAAGGCCATCATTCAACCAGTTATAAAATAGACTTATTATGTCAAGATTACATCCCTTAAAACTAGAGGATATTATTAACTCTCATTAGATACATTATTATATTTCAGATATGGTGTGCTGACATTTTTTCATCTCTATAGATGAGTCATAAATTTGTAATGTATATTATGCATAAAAAATCACACGTTGAAGGTTGCATAGAAAACAGACTTACTTTTCCATTACCCTGTGTGATATAGTGCTTTATAATTATGTAAATAGAAAGTTCTGAAGATTATCAGAAAAATGATAGCCGACCACTGAATACCCATGTGATTTCTCTGGTGTTTATATGGTGGTCAGCCCTGTAATTTACAGAACAGCCAATTAAATTATTGTTGGATAGCTTGAATCATGTTTTCAGAAAAGCAAAGTAGGTTTGAATCTTGGGGCAGGAAATGGCTGACTCATTTCCACACCCATTTTGTGTGTGTGTGTGTTTTACTGGAAGGCAAATGCCTTCAACTGCAAAGCAAGGGCTATCGATTTAAAAGGAAATCTGAATATGAAACAAAGCAGCTGACTGAAAAACAGCTTTGTAGAGCAGGTCTATTAGTATTACATTACCATTCTTAATGTATCACAAGTCAGATTTTTCATGGACTTCTGAAAAACATCTTCCTCTCATTCTTCATAATTTCTTTAAAAGAAAAGCTTAGTTACTTCAGTGTCCAGAGATTGTTCTTCTGACATGCCCAGTAGGTCTTCTCTGAATGCTTACAGCATTGTAACTCCTACCTTTTTTTCCTCCAAGGATGGTGTGATCTTGATATTTTATCTCAATTTAGCCTCTTTTCATAATAAAGCAATAAATGCAAATAAGGAAGAGCCCAGGGAAGGAAATAAATCAAACTGGCCCAATAAAAAGTCTAACATGGATTTTGGAGGATGGTAGGTGACAGTGACAAAGATGTGCCATGTAATATTAACTGAAGGATAATCTTCAAATCAGGGAAAGCTGTTGATTGTAGTAATTTAATGGGACCCAGCAGGAAAAGACGTGGACATTGTGGGGGAAGCAATCAGTGTGCAAACCTCAGTGACACCACTTGTTAACCGTTCAACTTCAGCAAGTCAATGATTTTAACCTGTCTCTTCTCTCGTTAGTTAAATGGAGGTGATACCCACCACACAGGCCTGTTGTGGGGACAAAATGAAACAATCTGTGTAAAGAGCGTGCTTAGAAAAGGCACACAATATGTAAGATCTATTTTGAGTAATTATTTGAACCCTGGATTAAGAGGCAGGTACACCCCTCCTCGTTTCCCCTGAGCCTGCAGAAAGGAGGAATGAAGCCCTGGGGAGAGACCAAGGAGGGATGGAAGGTCTTGGAGATGAATAAAATCCCTGCCAGAGCTTTGCTCTCATCCCAGTAGGAACTGAAGAGTCAGGGCTAAAGGTGCCTGATCCTAATAAGCATGTGGACAACCAAACCCTGCAACACTCACTCCACTTTTATTTGTACCAATCTCAGGTAGATTTGTGGAGTTGATCTTTGACCTTTCACTTCCTTTGTAACAAAACCCTGCTTTGCTTCATTCACCTGCCTCCTCCTCTCAGACATCACGTCCCTCTTTTCCCAGCTAACTAACAGCCCTCTCAGAGGTACTGATATTTAAATTAATCAATCTCATATTTCAAAAAAGCCTAAGAACAAAGTGATGTTTAATGGTAAATTTGGGGGTGCTAAAGAAGATCATACAATAAACATTTCTAGCCAGAGGGATGTGTAGGAAATCATATAAATTCAGCCTATAATTAGGCAATGTAAATAGGTTAACAATGATTATATAGAACTATGATCAAATCACTCTTCCTGAGTTTGAAACCTCTTATAACTGTGCTGAAAAAAAAATTCTCAAAAGGAAGAGACTAGCCATAGTACCCTGTTTTCATCACCCCCTGCATGTTGAAAAGTCAGGGAGGGAAGGTAGCAAGATCTTTTAGCTTCGCATCAGGCCTCCTCTACATTGCATTCCTTTTTTTTTTATAACATTACTGTCCCTCTGTGGTTGTTCTTCAGGTATTCATCACATTTGCCTTTCTATATCTTGGCTTTTATGTTTGTGCTGGCCTGGTTTATTTACTGTGTAGGGTGGGGTTTATTTATGCAACTCAAGAAACATTTTAACAGATTTCTAGATAACAAAGAACATTCTAAATATATACAAGTCTTGCCTTAAAAAAAAAAAAAAAAAAAACCAACCAAATATGCTTCTATTTCCAGATCCACTTCCTTCACTTCTCTTCAATTTCTTTCACTAAGTTCTATGTTCATCTCTCCTCATATCTTTGAATTCAGAAGGTGGGGTCAGATTGGAGAACTGATCTGAGAATATATCTTTCTTTTTTTTTTTTGGATTGTATTGTATGTGCATTATATATATATAACATATATATATATATATTTACTAGATCTCCATTGGAGTATAATTGCTTCACAATACTCTGTTAGTTTCTGTCGTGCACCAAAGTGAATCAGCCACATGCATACACATGTCCCCATGTGGTGCCAATTAAACTTTGAAAAGGAGACCACTGTTCATCAATATGGTTCCATTCAGGTGTCTGTATATATTTACACCTATTTTAAGCTTAATCTTTTAAATGTATCAATACATTCCTCTGTTTAAATAACATACAACTTTTAAAATTGCTTCCTATCTTAGAAGTAGGGGAAGAGATGAACTTTTGTATTTGGTTGGAACAGATAAATCAAGACCCAGTGTTTCTCCCAAGTCTGCAAATGGTAAAACTCAGTTGCATAAGCACTAAAAATGTACTGCCACACATCACACATGAGCCTCCACTGTGTATCGAGCATGGCCTTAAAGTGGTGTGGCTGCAGAGATGAAAGGCAAAATCCGCACCTTCTGGGAGACCAGTCTGGAGGAAGCAGCACACAAGTGGACAGGTAGAGCACACCATGGTAAGTCCTTGTACAGGGATTTGAGCAGAGCTATCAGGGGACGTGAGGGAACCCACGCTGTCTGGGGGACCAGAAGGTAAGGCCTTTTAGATCACTGAAGGAAGAGTCATGTTTACACGTGTCTGCAGAGTTAAATGGACTGGGTCATGGGAAAGTGGAACACACATCTCACCATTTTCATTCCTCCTGCTCATACAAACTTCCAAAGCATTTAAGATGATACCATAATGTAGACAGGTAAATCCTACATGGGTCATCACCAAGTACTTCGCTGCCATGCAAAGTCTAAAAAGGCCCCACTAATGGGCTACATAGACATCACTTTCCAATGCATTTGGAAATCCTTGTGCATTTGATTCCATTTTTAAAAGTCTGATTCATGTCTTTGTCTTTCCTCTTAATAATATTACTTTTAACAGAGTAAGTTCCAACTCACATTATGCTATTTTAAAAATAAAATTTATATTTTAGAACAGTTTTAGATTTACAGGAAAATTGTGATAATACAGAGTTTCCATATACGCTATATCCAGTTTTTTCTATGATATATATCTTATATTAATATGGTACACTTGTTACTTACCAAACCAATATTGACCCATTATTGTTAAATAAAGTCCATGTTTTATTCATGTTTGTTTAGTTTTTGCCTAATGTCCTTTTTCTGATCTAGGAACACATCCAGGATACCACCTTACATTTAGTTATCACATTTCCTTAGGCTTCTCTTGCTTCTGACAGTTTCTCAGGCTTTCCTTGTTTTTGATGACCTTGACAGTTTTGAGGAGTACTGGTATTTTCTGGAATATCCCTCTATTGGGATTTGTCTGATGTTTTTCTCATGACTAGACTGGGGTTGTGGGTTCTGGGGAGAAAGACTATAGATATAAAGTGACCATTTCATCACATGGTATCAAGGGTACATGCTATCACCCTATCACTGTTGATGTTGACCTTGATCACCTGGTTGAGGGAGTGTTTGCCAGTTCTCCCCACTGCAGAGTTACTGTTTTTTTACCCCCTTTCCATATTTCATTCTCTGGGAGGAAATCACCATGTGTAGCTCACGCTCAAGGAGTGGGAAGTTATACTCCACCTCCTTGAAAAAAATGTATCTACATAAAATTATTTTGTAAATATATTATAAATTTTTTGGAATAAATTCCAATAAATAACTATTTGGAATTCATTTTGCACAGAACATTCGTCTCTGCTCCTCCATTTCTTTACATTTATTCAATCATTTATTTTTATCAGTATGGACTCATGGATATTTATTTAATACTCTGGGTTATAACTCAGTACTACTTTATTTTGTTGCTCACACCATTACTGTGGGGTTTTTTGTTTGTTTGTTTTAGCATATTCTTACTTTCTGGCGCTACAAGATACTCCAGGCTCATTTGTATATCTTCTACCCCAGTCTTACAGAATCAGACATTTCTCCAAGCAGCCCTCAAATTACAATTTTTATTTTTATTTGAGCCAGTAAACTGTAAAACGTATGTTTGCATCAGTATATAGTTACTAAAAATAGAGAAATCTATCACTTGCTCTGCTGAAATGTATGTGCATTATATCCATTAGTGTTTAGGAGGGTTATTGCCACACTATCGGCATACTAAGACGTACACACTCCACTCTTATGAACGCTAATGGGAGTCCCGGAAGAAAAAACAATGCCTATAAGTAGAATAGGCAGATGTTGTCTGTATGGGCTTGCCTTCCTTCATTTAATACCTAATACAGTGTTCCCTTATGTTTTCTGGGATGAGATATGTATTGCCTCTTTACAGATGCTGAATTGGGAATAGGTTTGCAGCCTTCTTGGAGATTGGCTATTTGCTTTACTTAAATTAAAGATTTTAAAAAGTAATGTGTAAACACCTTATATTTGTGTAGTGCTTCAACAGAAGCAATGTGTTTTTGTATAGCTAATTTGTTTTTTACAGGAAACTATGTAAGGTAAGCAGAATCTTTCATTTTAGAGGAAAGTGAGGCTCACAGAAGACAGCAGGGTTCCCATGTTTAATGTCATGCTCCTTTACAAGGCCAAATTGTGACATGAGCTTTTTTTGCTTTTCTGTTGGAATAGTCAGTATTTTTCCCATTTACCCATCTATCCTATTTGCCCTAATTAAAATCTAAAGATCCTTCAGCCTTATAACTTAATGAAGTTTTTACAAAATCTTTTATACAAAAGTTCCTACAAGATGCTTAGTACTCGTTTTTAATAATTTTTATATTTTGAACTCACATTATAGGTCCATATGTAATAACAATGGACTTAAACAATGGATTAAGTCTGCCTTAATCTTCTCTCTCTCCAATCCGCCTTTCCCCACCTCCGACAGCTGACCACACAAATCTGACCCTGTGACTTTTTGTTTACAACCCTTCAAATGTGCACCCATTCCTTTATGACAAGGCCCTGGAAATAATCTGCAGGGCTGTGTATGATCTGGCCCCTCCTACCTGTCTAGCCCCACCTCCTACCACAGCTTCCTTTAATCTCAGGCTGCAGCAATGCAGAGCTGCATTAAGTTCCTCAAAAACAATGCGTGGTTTCTTGCCTCCACATTTGTTCTGTAGCTTCATTTGCATAGATGTCCTCTCTCTGAGCCCTCTACTTCAAAATCCTTTGAGCTGTGCTCCTTTGAGACTCAGAATGCATTATACCTACCTATCTGTGTGTAGGGGTAATCCCTTCTAGCTAGACTGAATTCCTTGGAAACAGGGCCAATGTCTTATTTGTCTTTCAGGAGTATTCTTATGTCTTCCATTTGTATTGCTGAGGACTCTTAGTAAACACTGAATCAGTGACTGAATAACCTTCCTGATTTAAAAATGAATGTCAGTTTAACGGTTTAATTTTAGCCATACTGAAAAAAGTTACAAATTGCTGATGTGTATTTCAGTCACTCATTCATTTACTCACTCACCCTTACTCATTCATTCTACAAACATTTACAAAATGCTTACTATCTGCCAGGCAGGTCATGTATTAGGCTCTTTTGGTTGAGGATGAGCTAAACACAGTCCTCGTCCATAGGAAACAACGTAGTCAAATGGAAAAGAAAGCTGTGTAAAACAATAATAAGTTCTGTAAGATTGATGTGGACAATGTTATTTGAGCATGGAAGAGGAACCCACTAGCTCTCCCTGTCACACATAGCAAAGACTTCGCAGGAGAAATGAACTTCATCTGTTAGTTGAGGGATGAGTAAGATTTTCATAGAGAAGCCCGTGGCGTGGATTCCAGACAAAGGGTTGAGCAGCTGCAGAGGCACAGAAGCCAAAGCGCAGGTGAACCCGGAACACTGTGGCTGGGGGTGAAGCCTGTGGAGGGGGGAACATGGAGAGATGCTGGGGACTGGTCAGAGGTTCTGTGTGCCATGTGCTCAGGAGCTGAAATTCTGTCTTGAGAAAACAGAGCACTTTTGGACAATTTTTAAGATTACTTGGTATGTTACCTTGTTCTCTTGAGTGCTTTGAAAATATTAGGAAGAGGGAAAAGGATTAAGAAGTTGATTCACAGAGTTAATTTTTAAAAATTAGTCTACCCTAGATTTTATTTGCCTCAGTTCATCTGTCTGTTTCCACTGCTCTTATTTATAGAAGATGGCTAACAACTAGCACCAACTTCTTTTTCTCTTGCTTTAATCCAGTTTGACTTTCTAAATCATATTTATGAGCTGTGAGAAGTTGAAATACTCATCAGATTATCTTCCAAAATAAATTAATGGAAATCCAATTAGGAATGTGTTATAAAATAAAAATGTCAAGATAAATGGAAGAACTGGTTCTTAGTGGGGCAAATTTAAGGTAGGATTACATTGTTACAAACTTGTACTGGCTTATGAAACTTTTCTAAACATTCTCCCTTTTAAAATCTTATATTCTTGTCTGATCACAAGACAGCTTTAAGAACAGTTTCATTAATTCCTTTCTCAACAGGTCCTCATGACAAAATACCCCACGTTTCAGTTGTCAGAACAGGCTGCATTCTTTCTGTGGAGTGTGTATTTTTGGAACAGTAAAGATAACAGCATTGCTGCCAATCAGTATACAAATACTTATTAAACTTGAACTCTATGCAAAGCTCTGAGCCATGTGTTAAATAAATGAACTACCAAGTTTTAAAACACTCTAGGTCAAATTCTGAGAAATTTCAGTTTTTTCATTAAGAGACAAAAACACCAAATAGAAGTAAGAGTGTCCAAAGATTAGTTTCAGGAAATTACTAGGCCCACATGATAAAAATTACATGATAAGCACTGCATTAATGACCTGTGTTCTATATCTCTTTCTGGTGTAATTACCAACAGGAGCCATGTTGTGCTTTCCTTACCTTTGATAGGAAGCCGAAGCCACCTTTTTTTTTTTCTTGACAGAAATTTTATTCACTGCATTCTTGAGTAAGTTTGTAAGATTTTATTCTCAAGACCAAACTTAAAATGATCTTATTGACTTTCAACAAGCTATCTTAGAGCAAGGTTCTCATATGTTTCCCTCAATATAACAACAAGACAATCTCAGCTTTACATACAGATGGACTAGAACTGATAAAGGACTCTGGGAGTTGGAAATGGCATCATTTTGCCCCTTCTGGATCCGAGGCCATTGCTCAGTCTATTATTAAGTATTTAATTCTTAAAAGCATATTGGTCCTCCTAGGCCCTGGCAGTCTAGAGGCAAATAAAGGAAGTAAGCTGTAGAAGTAACAATTAAAATGATTGCCAGAGATGTGTGAGCTAGCTGTCTGAGGAGGGAAGAAGCAGAAACACTATAAATTTACACAGTTACATCACTGTGAAGGACAAGATGACCAAAACACTGACCTGGAATCACTCAGAAAAAATGTTGTACTATTTTTAATGTAACATGCATTTTAAAAGGCAGGAAACTGAAAGTATACAATGAAAGATTTTAAATTCCACCTTTTTTTTTTTTTTTAAGAGTTCCTACTCAGTGCAGTATGTACTTCACAGCGCATGAAAATACAAGTGTGAATGCCCTCTTGTTCTTTTTCTGAAGACTTTAAAAATTTTTTTTATTGGAGTATAGTTGCTTTACAATGTTGTGTCAGTTTCTACTGTACAGCAAAATGAATCAGCTATACGTATATATATATCCCCACTTTTTTGGATGTCCTTCACATTTAGGTCACCACAGAGCAATAAGTAAAGTTCCCTGTGCTCTACAGTAGGTTCTCATTAGTTATCTATTTTATACATAGTATCAATAGTGTTTATATGTCAATCCCAATCTCCCAGTTAATCCCACCTCCCTCCCTCCCCCACTGGTATCCAAATGTTTGTTCTCTACGTCTGTGTCTCTATTTCTACCTTGTAAATAAGATCGTTGATACCAGTTTTTTCAGATTCCACATATATGCGTTAATATACGATATTTGTTTTTCTCTTTCTGACTTACTTCACTCTGTATGACAGTCTCTGGGTCCATCCATGTATCTACAAATAACCCAATTTCATTCCTTTTTATAGCTGAGTAATATTCCATTGTATATATGTACTACATCTTCTTTATCCATTCCTCTGTTGATGGACATTTAGGTTTCTTCCATGACCTCGATATTGTAAATAGTGCTGCAATGAACACTGGGGTGCATGTGTCTTTTTGAATTATGGTTTTCTGAGGGTATATGCTCTGTAGTGGGATTGCTGGGTCACATGGTAGTTCTATTTTTAGTTTTTTAAGGAACCTCCATACTGTTCTCCATAGTGGCTGTATCATTTATATTCCCACCAACAGTGCAAGAGGGTTCCCTTTTCTCCACACCCTCTCCAGCATTTACTGTTTGTAGATTTTGTGGTGATGGCCACTCTGACCGGTGTGAGGTGATATCTCATTGTAGTTTTGATTTGCATTTCTCTAATAATTAGTGATGTTGAGCATTTTTTCATGTTTGTTGGCCATCTGTATGTCTTCTTTGGAGAAATGTCTATTTAGGTCTTCTGTCCATTTTTTGACTGGGTTGTTTGTTTTTTTGATATTGAGCTGCACGAGCTGTTTGTATACTTTGGCGATTAATCCTTTGTCAGTTGCTTCATTTGCAAATATTTTCTCCCATTCTGAGGGTTGTCTTTGCAAAAGCAATGATGTCCACTCTTACAATCTTCTACAGTGGCCAAAGGGTTAGGGAGGGTGTGAACGACGGGAAATGGGAAAAGGTCTCAAGCTCAGTGGCTCATAAACTGGTGTTCCAGTCATTCAAGAACATTAGGAAGGATGTGAAAACAAACTTGGCCTATTTAGCAGTTTTGCCTAAGTCAGTACCTTGCCTCCTAACATGTAGTGGAGATTTCCTTAAAAATCTTTCTCAGAAATCTAAAGATGAAGACTGGCTTCTGATTTCTTCCAGTCCCTACAAAACATTTCATCATGTTTGGAAAGTTGAAAGGATTATATTGAAACATTAAAAAGTATTTTGATTTTTCATTTTGGAATGGTGAACTCCTGAGCCAAATTACCAACACCATAGCGATTCATTGTCACAAATAACCACACTGAGGACTTCCCTGGTGACGCATCTGCCTGCCAGTGCAGGGGACATGGGTTCAATCCCTGGTTCAGGAAGATCCCACATGTTGCGGAGCAACTCAGCCCATGAGCCACAACTACTGAGCCTGCGCTCTACAGCCCATGAGCCACAACTACTGAGCCCACGTGCCACAACTACTGAAGCCCACGCACCTAGAGCCTGTGCTCCACAACAAGAGAAGCCACTGCAATGAGAAGCCCGCACACCGCAGTGAAGAGTACCCCCTGCTCACCGCAACTACAGAAAGCCCACACGCAGCAACAAAGACCCAATACAGCCATAAATAAATAAATAAATAAACAAATAAAATGTACTGGGAAAAATAAAAGGGGAAAATTCTTTAAAAAAAAAAACAAAACAAATAACCACACTGAAATGCTTTTCTTTGTGGACTATTCAGAAACTAATGAATAATTAGAGTAATAATAAATTATTCTTCCATACTATGATACTTGGAGAAATATTTCATCTAATTTAAAATTCTTGTTGACTCTTCACCCTATGTAAGACCCTATTGTCCATTTCATGTGAGACTATGAAGTCTAATGATCCTAGTTCAAATTCTGAAGAGAGCTTCCATTTTGAGTTCATTTGATGACCACCAGATTATCAGTTTTGCCTCTTAACCTCCAGTAGTTCAGTGAAAAATAAATATATTTCAGGTATTGAAAATTACCTATGGATGACTATTATTGAACAAGGGCTCATGTGCCTGTGCAGCAGAAAGCCAAACTCAGACAGTGGGTGTTTGCAGCAAAGTAAGGGTTTATTTGCAGGGCGCCAAGCAAGGAGATTGGACAGCTCATGCTTAAAAGACCCTAACTCCTTGACGGCTTTCAGGCAAGGGTTTTTAAAGACAGTGTTAGGGGGCTTCCCTGGTGGCGCAGTGGTTGAGAATCCCCCTGCCAATGCAGGGGACATGGGTTCGAGCCCTGGTCTGGGAAGATCCCACATGCCGCGGAGCAGCTGGGCCCGTGAGCCACAACTACTGAGCCTGCACATCTGGAGCCTGTGCTCCGCAACAAGAGAGGCCGCGATAGTGAGAGGCCCGCGCACCGCAATGAAGAGTGGCCCCCACTTGCTGCAACTAGAGAAAGCCCTCGCACAGAAACGGAGACCCAACACAGCCATAAAATAAATAAATTAATTAATTAATTAAAAAAAAAAAAAAGACAGTGTTAGGGTAGAGGGTCATGGGATGTGTGATCAGCTCGTGGACCTTTTGATTGGTTGGCGGTGAGGTAACAAAGTGATGTTTTGGGAATCTCAGCCTTCTGGTTCCAACCATTCTGAGTTCTATGTGCTTGTGATCAGCATGTAGCCACCATCCTCTACCTGGGTGGGGGGGGGTCTTAGTTTTGGTAGAATAATAATTCAAACATATGCATCAGACTGTTATCTATATCCCTTCAGGAGGAACTAGGAATCCTGTGTTTCTATTGTCTTAATCATTAACTGCTTGAACCTGCTTTTTGGAACTTAGGAAAGGCTTACAAGACTAAAGCCTTTTTTTCTACAAACAAGAAATGAAGGACATGGAGGGGCTTTTGTACCTGGGAAGGCCCCACAGGGTCCTGCTTGGTTTCAAAATCTCCTTTTCTTTGATACTCCTCAATCCTCAGGGGAACAGGAGCAGGATAAGAAAGAGAACAAAGTTTTACATAGGTTAATCATAAACTCAGCAGGGAACTTGGTTTCATGATCATGCTAACCTTATATAACTATAGATCTCAATATAAATTTTTATATGGCCAAAAAAAGTTTTTAAAAGTATTAAAAATACATTTTATTTTTAGGTGTGTATTTATAACAAGTGTTATTTTATATTTAGTTTTTAAATTTAGTTTCACTATTATTTTAATGTTTGCCTTGAACAAAACTATTCTATTATTGTGGGAATTAGTCTGGATCTTTCGGGACAGTTCTTAGTATCTCTAAAGGATTCTGAACTTCTAAAAGAATGGGGCAAGAAGGGAAGTCCTCTTCTTCCATCTGTTCAGGTAAAAGGTAACTGTCCCTACCTTTGATGTTATGGAAGGAATACTGGAGAATAGAAGGAAGAAGTATTGGATCTGAGATTTCCTACACTTTCCCCTTCCATGCTTTAAGCCCTGATGGTTAATGTAGTCAATCAGAGCTCTCCTAAATCTTCTAACCCTACTATTACTCCTTGACATAATTCCCCCTCTAAACAATAAATTAGCACTTGTGCGATAATTACTTCCAAAATATTTTTCTATTAATCTTTCCCAATTATGTATGCCTGTGGTATCTTGTTTATGCTGTTTTCTTTGACACTGCAATTTTTCTATTAAGTAACTCAACTGGATTTTAAATAACATACCTGTAAATCCTAGCATGGAGAAATATGGGAGAGAGATTCGTTTGCCAAAGATTCTTAGGCTATGTGATAATGTTGATCTCTACATACTCCTTTGTACTAATCTTACTCATCCTAAACTTTGTGAAAAACAATAATAGATTTAATTTTACTTTGGGCTTTCTTAGACAGTAGTAGGCAAAGTATCATTTTATTATTATTTAATTAACCTTTTATAATTACCTGGGCATACAAATGCATTCTAGAATTAATGAAAACAAACAAAAAAATCTAGTCTATTTTCAAATTTTTAAAGAAGTACAACATGAATACATGCTTCATAAAATGAAAACTAAAACTCTCCTTACCTCAAAGTAGCCCAAAGCATGGCAAAACACATTTCAAGTTTCATATAACTTAAACATTGCTACAATATGCTATTTGTTTTTTAATAACTTGAAATGTCATGAACTTAAATTCTTTTTTTTTTGGTTAAGTTACATTTTCTAAGAGCTGAACCAAGATAAACTGGAGAAACACCCGCATAGTCTTAATTTTAATGCAAATTAATTTTAATTAGCATATCAATTTATTGAAATTAGTGATGGAAAATATTCCAAAAGTAAATATCACAGGTCCCTGTTGTCAATGCCAAAGTCTTCTTTCATCTTATCATGATTAATTGTTGAATCACCACAGGTCCTCTGTTTTACCTGTAAAGCCAAAGCAAAGAATTCTTTGCATTTATATCAGCATCCTTTGTCTTCCAGACAGGCATTTTAATCCCTTCTGATCTCTGAGATAAATATATCTTTTCATGTAATTATATAATTACGTGGTAGGCCAGAACAGATCCCATGGAGCCACTCCAGTGTGTGCCATGTAAATAATGTTCTGTTCTACCCCTGATAATTGGCCAATAGATCTCCCTAGGAGTGTTTTGATCCCTTAAATAAACACTATGTGGGCAAAGGGGGTTGTATTTTCTCACTGGCAATGAAACCAGAAAGAAGAGCTTCACATTTGGTGCTTATTACATCATTTTAAAAAGAACTGCTTGTGACCCTACAGCTCCCTCTCCTGGTTCAGGAAGTTAAAAAAGGACAAGTGGAAAATAGTGTTCATGAACTAGAGCCTCTTAGGCGAAAGTGTTATTTTAGGTATGCAATGGGGTTAAACTAAAGAAATAAGCAACAGAAAGACTTCTCATTTTTATTTTTCTTAAGTTGTGAGCCACCCTCCTCACCATCTATCTTTATTTTACCATTTTGTGTGCCTGTACTATGTTACTTTTTGCAATAAAAAGCAAGCTCTAGAACAATGGTAATTTTTCTGAACAACTACAACCAAAGTAAGCTTCATGAGTCTATCAGTTCCACTTTAATAGTTCCATCCCTCCATTAGGCAGGCGGTTATTCATAAGAGCCTTAAGTTACCTCCATCTATGGGGGTGGCAAACAAAAGATGTAAAGAAATGAACCTCTTTTTCAAACTGAACAATTAAAATCCTGTGCATCTCATCTTTATGGTATTGGTGACCACCTTTACTTGGTACAGGCAAAATGTAGCTGAAAAAGAGAGAGGATGAGAATCGGAGAAACATGGGCTTGAATCTCAGCTCTGGTGATTAAAATCTGTGTGGTATTCTTCAAGTTATTTATCCTTTTTGCTCTCTCTTGTTCCCATCAATAATTTGGAGATAAAATTCTCAGAGTCCTTGTGAGGGATAAATAAAGTAATGCATATATGTATAGTGCCTGGCATGTAGCAGATGCATATTAATCGTAGTTAACATAATTCTAAGAAATATGGGGTTTTTGCCCCAATGATCCAGAGAGTGCAGAAGAGAACTTCCCTTCTAAAAATTCTGAAAGTACGGCCACAAAACGTGTTCAATCATACAAAACATAATTCTTATTGAAAGAAATCAATAGTTACAGAATCTACAATCCAAACCCATTCATTTTTTAATATGGAGACAAGATAAGAAATATAGTTGACCCTACAGAATCATGGGTCCCAGAAACCTATTAAATCAGGCTGTAAAAGAAGCTAGGTAAATAGCATATTCTGCTGAAGAGGATTTAGATAATCAGTTACAGATGTTGTCACAGATTATTACAAATAAATGCATGTCTTTGATAGCTCTCTTTTACTATATATATAGTAAATGTGTTTATTTTAGTATACTAGGTTTTGACAAGACAGTAAACAATGGTTTTATAATCAAATAGCTAGATAGGAAAACGTGGTTTAAGCCTAACATTTATCTATTCTGAGCGACTGTCTGCCTCCAGGGAATACTGTGCTATCTCTAGTTCTATGTACACAGGCTAGGTCACTCTTTACTATTAGGTAATAAAAAATAATAGAGGCAGTATAGGTAGTGGTTAAGTGCAAATGTCTGAAGCCAGAAAATCTGGGTTTGAATTCTAGCTCTGCTTGAAAGACCTTGAGAGAGTACATGGGATGCCTCATCTGTGCTTCACTTCCTTCACTTATAAAATTGTGGTATAAAAGTGTACACTTAGTATCAGTTTCCTAGGGCTGCCTTAATAAATTACCACACACTTAGTGGCTTAAAAGACCAGAAGTTTATTTTCTCACAGTTTGAGAGGCTGGAAGTCTGAAATCAAATTATCAGCAGGGCCATGTTCCCACCAAAGGCTCTAGGGAAGAATCCTTCCTTTTTGCTACCAGCTTCTGGTGGCCCCAGCTGTTCCTTAGCATATGGCAGCATAACTCCAATCCCTGTCTTTGTCTTCACGTGGCCTGCCCTCTGTGTGTCTGTCTGTCCTCTCCTCTTCTTATGAGGATGAACAACGCAATAACTGAAATTAAAAATACACTAGAAGGAATCTATAGCAGAATAACTGAGGCAGAAGAACGGACAACTGAGCTGGAAGATAGAATGGTGGAAATAACTGCCACAGGGCAGAATAAAGAAAAAAGAATGAAAAGAAATGAGGACAGTCTCAGAGATCTCTGGGACAACATTAAACGTACCAACATTCAAATTATAGGGGTCCCAGAAGAAGAAGAGAAAAAAAAAGGATCTGAGAAAATATCTGAAGAGATTATAGTTGAAAACTTCCCTAACATGGGAAAGGAAATAGCCACCCAAGTCCAGGAAGCAAAGAGAGTCCCATAGAGGATAAACCCAAGAAGAAACATGCAGAAACACATATTAATCAACTAACAAAAATTAAATACAAAGAAAAAACATTAAAAGCAACAAGGGAAAAGCAACAAAAAACCTACAAGGGAAGCCCCATAAGGTTATCAGCTGACTTTTCAGCAGAAACTCTGCAAGTCAGAAGGGAGTGGCAGCATATATTTAGTGAGGAAAGAGAAAAACCTACAACCAAGATAACTCACCCAGCAAGGATCTCACTCAAATTCAATGGAGAAATCAAAAGCTTTACAGATAAGCAAAAGCTAATAGAATTTAGCACCACCAAACTAGCTTTACAACAAATGCTAAAGGAATTTCTCTAGGCAGGAAACATAAGAGAAGGAAAAAACCTACAAAAACAAACCCAAAACAATTAAGAAAATGGTAATAGGAACATACATGTCAATAATCACCTTAAATGTGAATGGATTAAATGCTCCAACCAAAAGACACAGACTGGCTGAATGGATACAAAAACAAGAGCCGTATATATGCTGTCTACAAGAGACCCACTTCAAACCTAGGGACACATACAGACTGAAAGTGAGGGGATGGAAAAAGGTATTCTATGCAAATGGAAATCAAAAGAAAGCTGGAGTAGCAATCATCATATCAGACAAAATAGACTTTAAAATAAAGACTGTTAAAAGAGACAAGGAAGGACACTACATAATGATCAAGGGACCAATCCAAGAAGAAGATATAACAACTGTAAATATTTATGCACCCAACATAGGAGCACCTCAATACATAAGGCAAATGCTAACAGCCAGAAAAGGGAAAATCAACAATAACACAAAAATAGTGGGGGACTTTAACTCCCCACTTACAGCAATGGACAGATCATCCAGGCAGAAAATTAATAAGGAAACACAAGCCTTAAATGACACATTAGACCAGATAGACTTGATATTTATAGGACAGTCCATCTGAAAGCAGCAAATACACTTCCTTCTCAAGTGCACACAAAACATTCTCCAGGATAGGTCACATCTTGGGTCACAAATCAAGCCTCAGTCAATATAAGAAAACTGAAATTGTATCAAGCATCTCTTCCGGCCACAATGCTATGAGAATAGAAATCAGTTACAGGAAAAAACTAAAAAACACAAACACATGGAGGCTAAACAATATGCTAGTAAACAATTAAGAGATCACTGAGGAAATCAAAAATACCTACAGACAAATGACAACGAAAACACGATGACTCAAAACCTACGGAATGCAGCAAAAGCAGTTCTAAGAGAGAAGTTTATAGCAATACAATCCTACCTCAAGAAACAAGAAAAACCTCAAATAAACAACCTAAACTTACACCTAAAGCAGCTAGAGAAAGAAGAACAAAAAAACCCAAAGTTAGTAGAAGGAAAGAAATCATAAAGATCAGAGCAGAAATAAATGAAATAGAAATGAAGAAAACAATAGCAAAGATCAATAAAACTAAAAGCTGATTCTTTGAGAAGATAAACAAAACTGATAAACTTTTAGCCAGACTCATCAAGAAAAAAAGAGAGAGGACTCAAATCAATAAAATGAGAAATGAAAAAGGAGAAGTTACAACAGACACCACAGAAATGCAAAGCATCCCAAGAGACTACTACAAGTAACTCTATGCTAATAAGATGGACAACCTGGAAGAAATGGACAAGTACTTAGAAAGGTATAACCTTCCAAGAATGAACCAGGAAGAAATAGAAAATACAAAGACAAATCACAGCTAATGAAATTGAAACTGTGATTAAAAATTCTTCCAACAAACAAAAGTCCAGGACCAGATGGCTTCACAGGTGAATTCTATCAAACATTTCGAGAAGAACTAACACCCATCCTTCTCAAACTCTTCCAAAAAATTGCAGAGGAAGGAACACTCCCAAACTCATTCTATAGGCCACCATCACCCTGATACCAAAACCAGATAAAGATACTACAAAAAAAGAAAATTACAGACCAATATCACTCATGAATATAGATGCAATAATCGTCAACAAAATACTAGCAAGCAGAATCCAGCAGCACATTAAAAGGATCATACACCATGATCAAGTGGGATTTATCCCAGGGATGCAAGGATTCTTCAGTATACACATTATCAATCAATGTGATACACCATATTAACAAACTGAAGAAGAAAAACCATATGATCATCTCAACAGATGCAGAAAAAACGTTTTGACAAAATTCAACACCCATTTATGATAAAAACTCTCCAGAAAGTGGGCATAGAGGGAACCTACCTCAACATAATAAAGGCCATATATGACAAACCCACAGCAAACATCATTCTCAATGGTGAAAAACTGAAAGCATTTCCTCTAAGATCAGGAATAAGGCAAGGATGTCCCCTCTCACCACTATTATTCAACATAGTTTTGGAAGTCCTAGCCATGGCGATCAGAGAAGAAAAAGAAATACAAACTGGAAAAGAAGAAGTAACACTGTCACTGTTTGCAGATGACATGATACTATACATAGAGAATCCTAAAGATGCCACCAGAAAACTACTAGAGCTAATCAATGAATTTGGTAAAGTAGCAGGATACAAAATTAATGCACAGAAATCTCTTGCATTCCTATACACTAATGATGAAAAATCTGAAACAGAAATTAAGGAAACACTCCCATTTACCATTGCAACAAAAAGAATAAAATACCTAGGAATAAACCTACCTAGGGAGACAAAAGACCTCTACGCAGAAAACTATAAGACACTGATGAAAGAAATTAAAGATGAAACAAACAGATGGAAAGATATACCATGTTCCTGGATTGGAAGAATCAATATTGTGGAAATGACTATACTATCCAAAGCAATCTACAGATTCAACGCAATCTCTATCAAATTACCAATGGCATTTTTCACAGAACTAGAACAGAAAATGTCACAATTTGTATGGAAACACAAAAGACCCTGAATAGCCAAAGCAATCTTGAGAAAGAAAAACTGAGCTGGAGTACTCAAGCTCCCTTACTGCAGACTATACTACACAGCTACAGTAATCAAGACACTATGGTACTGGCACAAAAACAGAAATATACATCAATGGAACAGGATAGAAAGCCCAGAGATTAACCCAAGCACCTATGGTCACCTAATCTATGACAAAGGAGGCAAGAATATACAATGGAGGAAATACAGCCCCTTCAATAAGTGGTGTTGGGAAACTGGACAGCTACATGTAAAGGAATGAAATTAGAACACTCCCTAACACCATACACAAAAATAAACTCAAAATGGATTAAAGACCTGAATGTGAGGCCAGACACTATAAAACTCTTAGATGAAAACATACGAAGAACACTCTTTGACATAAATCACAGCAAGATCTTTTTTGAACCACCTCCTGAAGTAATGAAAGTAAAAAAAATTAACAAATGGGACCTAGTTAAACTTAAAATCTTTTGCACAGAAAAGGAAACCATAAACAAAACAAAAAGACAACCTTCAGAATGGGAGAAAATATTTGCAAATGAAGCAACTGACACAGGATTAATCTCCAAAATATACAAACAGCTCATGCAGCTCAATATTTTAAAAAAAATCCCCATCAAAAAATGGGCAGAAGACCTAAATAGACATTTCTCCAAAACAGACATATAGATGGTCAACAAACACATGAAAAGATGCTCAACATCACTAATTATTAGAGAAATGTAAATCAAAACTACAATGAGGTATCACCTCACACCGGTCAGAATGGCCATCATCACAAAATCTACAAACAATAAATGCTGGAGAGGGTGTGGAGAAAAGGGAACCCTCTTACGCTGCTGGTGGGAATGTAAGTTGGTATGCCCACTATGGAAAACATTATAGAGGTTCCTTAAAAAACTAAAAATAGAACTACCATGTGACCCAGAAATCCCACTACTGGGCATATACTCAGAAAAAAACATAATTGAAAAAGACACATGCACCCCAATGTTCACTGCAGCACTATTTACAATAGCCAGGTCATGGATGCAACCTAAATGTCCAACAATAGAGGAATGGATAAAGAAGATGTGGTACATATATACAATGGAATATTACTCAGCCATAAAAAGGAATGAAATTGGGTCGTTTGTAGAGACGTGGATGGACCTAGAGAATGTCATACAGAGTGAAGTAAGTCAGAAAGAGAAAAACAAATATCATATATTAACACATATATGTGGAATCTGAAAAAATTGGTATAAATGACCTTATTTACAAAGCAGAAATAGAGACACAGACGTAGAGAGCAAACGTATGGATACCAAGGGGGGCAAGGAGGGTTAGGATGAATTGGGTGATTGCGAGTGACATATAAACACCATTGATACTATGTATAAAATAGATAACTAATGAGAACCTACTGTATAGCTCAGGGAACTCTACTCAGTGTTCTTTGGTGACCTAAATGGGAAGGAAATCCAAAAAAGAGGGGATATATGTATTTGTATAGCTGATTCACTTTGCTGTACAGTAGAAACTAACACAACATTGTAAAGCAACTACACTCCCATAAAAATTAAAAAAATAAAAAATAAAATAAAATAAAATTGAACGTCTGGCTATTTAAAAAGAAAAAAAACCCAAAAGAACAAAAAAGATGATGCATTCCATTATGGTGCAGAGGTTATATAAGGTATCTGGACAGAAAGCATTAGAGCACTGTGATAGAAACTTGAAATTCTTACATTTCTAATGTTAGAATAATCAGCATATATTCAGCAACTATTGAATTTTGAGATTCTGAAGAGTGTTGGATCACATGAAAGTGGTCATTCAGTTAAGCCTTAATTCTGAGATACAACTTGCAGGGTTAATATAGTGGTGAGCTTTCATGACTTCCGAATGGCTTTCTGCTCTGTCTTTATTGGCCCATGTCTAAATCCTAGAAGAATATGGGCTCAATAAGTGCTGAATATATGCTGACTATGCTAGCTATAGAAACATTAGGGAGACTAAGAGAAACTAAGAGACTGAATGATTTGTTTTAGTAAAGGCACTGTAGGACATTGAAGGCCTAAGCAATATTACTAGGGAACTCCTCTAATCAACTGCAACAGGAGGGCAGAAAGCACATTCTATCCTGCTTTATCCCAGATCTCCCTCTGCCTTGGTGTTAGAAGGACCCTAGTTGACATACTTTACGGAGCAAAGCTGTACCAGATTGGAAACTGAAGCACTGAGTGGAGTCTGGTGACACCCAGTGGGAGACTACGGTACCTGGAGGAACAGAAACAAGACAGCCTGACTGGAATACATTCCTTTGTGAATACTGCTACATACTACATCCTAGCAAAGTCCTGAACACCTTGGGGCAGGCTCAGGGCAGAGTGGATTTTTAAAGAGGCCTGAAGTGGGTCCAAGAGTGAAAAGAGATTTGAAATATTACTGATTTTAAGATCTCATTAATTCCTCAGATTGCTAAAGTCTAGGAAAAATCAAATTATAAAAGTAAGATTGAATTTTCATATTTCCTACTGTTTGTTTTTGGTTTGAGCCTTCTAATTGACAGAGATGAATAATTAGAGGTAAAATTAATTTTTTCTTATCTATTTTATTTTGCAAGCTTTCTCTTATACACACTTTTCATCTCCATGCACACAAACACACACATCTCTTTCCAATAAAAATAACACATTCTGAATATTTATCCTTTAATTGTAGGAAACGGATAGCTACTAAATTGTTTCCTAAAATGTTCATCAGTATTTTATGTAGCTTTACCCTCCAGCCCCCATTGTAATATAAACATGAATATAGGTGCCAAAGATGATACTTCTAAGAGGTATTTAAATTCTGGTTTAATTCACTTCAGACAAAATGGGAAATGCCTTGTATTTTATTGCCTCTAGCTTCTCACACTAAAAACAATCCCTAAAGAATTTGCTGTGTGGAATGTTTTTGCTGCCTAAGGCAACTGTCTCCTTTGACTATATGACAGAATAGACCTCACTTATATTTGTTGAAGTTCAAATATTTGGTGCTTCTTCAATGAAAAACTACACTGCAACGTGCCTGAAGGGAAACTGTTCCAAAACAGAGAAGGGACAGATAAGAGAGCTGATCACATAACATGCATGTTTGGTCTACTTTGCCCTCCAGTATATTTTAGTGTTTTGGTCAAATGAACGTGTATTGATAAATACATCAAAAATAAACCCTAAAAATAAATAAATAAATAAAAATAAAATAAAATAAAATAAAATAAACCCTAGGTAGATCATAGAATAAAAAATTTAAATGATAGTGTAAAATGACCTAGAAAACAATGTGGATACATGCATTCGATGGATACATATGAAATATTGAGTCTGGAAATATAAATATATTTACAAAATACATCTAAGACATAAATGAAAAGTTAAGAAGTTACAAAGAAAAAAAAGTGAGAGAGTACTATAGAAATAAATTTTTAAAAAATTCTGAGAGCCAAGACATTATTGAAAGATAAACTGCAGACTGGAAAACATGGCAAACAAAATGTTATCATCATTATATCAAGAGCTCTCTAAATCAAGAAAAAATCATGCTAATACTTTAAAAGAAAAATAAATTAAAGATGTGAACAATTTGTAGAAAAATATTAGTGCCCCCAAAAAGCAAAGCTGTCTCTTCCATAATTGGAGAAAAGTAAAATAAAACCACCTATACATTTAAAATTCTCTCTGAAAAGATAATATTCACACTTTAGGAGAGTGTGGGAAAAGAAACATTTATACGTATCACTAAGACAGTCTCTTAAGAATGGTCTTTCATGACTTTAATCATATTTTTAATGATTTTTTTTGTCTTTCCCTTACTATGCTAAATCTTGTGATGGAATCTTGCCACACGATTTACTTGGCAGGATTTGACACAGTTGATCACTTTCTCCTCCATGGTGTACTTTCTCTCCTTGGCCCCTGTGCACCACACCTCCCAGGTTTCCTCCTACCTCACTGGTTGCTCCTTCTCTGTTCCTCTTGTTTTTTCATCCTCCTTGCTCAGACCTCTCAATAGTGGTGTGACCCAGGGATTAGTCTGGGTCCTCATCTCTAACCATATTCGCCTCCTTGGTAATTTCATCCAGTCTAGTGGTTCCACATACCTTTACGTACAAATGATTTCCAAATTTATAGCCTTTTAATTCCATATTCACATATCAAACTACCTTGGAAATATAAAGGATATTCCCTTGGGTATGTAACAGACATCTTGAACTTAACATGTCCCTTACAAAAACCATGATCGTCTCCTGTCCCCTACTAACTCCCTCACTAAAGGAAAAAAAAATGCTTCTCCTGCAATCTTCTTTCTCTCAGTTAAAGATACCTCCATTCTTCCAGTTGCTTAGACCAAAAACTTTAGTCTTCCTTGACTTCTTTTTAACTCTCACATTTGATACCCAATCTATCAGGGAATCCCATTGGTTCTGCTCTCAAAAGATATTTAACCACCTCTCACAACCCCTACTGTTATCACTCTTGTTTGAGCCATCAGTATTCTTCACCTGGATTACTGCAATTATCTCTTAATGGGTCTGCTTACTTTGTACACTACAGTATATTCTTAATACATCAACAAGAGTGACTCTTTATAGCCCTTATAAGGACTGCAAGGCTCAGAATCTGGATCCCTGTTACCTCTCTGATCTGTCTGCCTGCTACTCCCCCACTAGCTCATTATGTTTGAAGCACAATGGCTTCTTTTTTTGTTCCCTGAAAATGCCAGTCATCCCTTTGCCTTATGGCCTTTGTGCTTTCTGTTCCCGCTGCCCTAATACTTTCTTCCTCTAGATGTCTGCATGGCCAACTCCCTAGTTCCTTCAAGCCTTTTCTCAAATGTGTCAGCTTCTTAAGTGGACCACTGTATTTAAATTACCACCACTCAAACTGAACTCCTGCTCCCTTCCCCTGCTCTATACTTTCACATGATACTTTTATCTTCCTAGTATATTTTATCACTTACTTATTTATCATGTTTGGTGCTTATTATCTGGACTTTCCCACTAAGAAGAAGCTCCACAAGGTCAGGATTTTTTCTTTTTTGTTTACTTGCATATTCCATTACAGAAGAATGTCTGGCATACAGCAGCACTGAAGAAATATCTATTGAGTTAATTAATGAACTCAATAACTATAAACTTCATGAAACAGTGATCATATCTACGTTGGTCACTACTGGACCCCCAGAGCCTAGCAGACTATTTAGCACTTAGCATACTACATGAGTACTTGCTGGCTGAATGAATGAATGAGAATGAGAAGTGGATTTATCAATCATGGCACAATCTTTGGTCACAAGTCCATAGTTTACAATAGTAGATATTTTTCTTTGTTGCTCAAAATTAGAAATACTTACAATTTATAAGCTACACAAAGGTACTAAGTATTTAGTGAGCTCCCATAGGGATAACAATAGACTAGGAAATGGAACGATGGCAATCACCTGCTGCTGCAAACTTTGCCATTAAAATGACCTGGTCCAGATGCCAACACCATACTCAGGGAGCAGAGTGATCGCTTTTTGGCTATCTTTTAAGTAATAACATTATTTCTAGTAGTTCTCAGTAATTGTTTTTAACTTTGTGCAGGTTTCCCCCTAACTTTTATTTTGAAAATTTAAAAAGCAACATGCCTTCTCTGATTGTAAACTGACACAGCACAGAAGATTTATAAAACTTTACAGATAGATCTCTTAGGCAACTGCCTTGAACATTTACTCCGTGTGCTTTATTGGGATAACAATTAAAGTGGCATCAACAACCTCCCACTTTCTACTCAGGGATTTTACTATCAGTCGATTCTAACATGCTTTAGACTATTAAAAACAGATACTTCACACGTTTTGGGATTCATATATTGAGGGACTCAACATGGACTCAATACAAATTTTCTAGTCCACGTAAGTTTCAATAGACTTCTAAACTGGAAACCAGTTTGATGAAGTTTGGAGGAGGGTTACTGATATTCATCCATAGCAGCCCCGTGGTGGTGTTTTCTGCCTGCTTGGTCATCAGAGTTCATGGGTAGCAGTCAAGGTGACAGGGACACAGAGTGAGGCTCTAACCAAGGAACAAGTGATTTCCCATGACTACGCAGAGACTGACAATCAGGCAAGGCTGACTCAGCGTTTGGCAGTTTTCTTATCACTTGATTCCTCTTGCCCTGAAAAGTTTCATGGATATTTCAACTACACTGATTATTTCTTTGTCTCTGCTCCTCAGTAATGTGTTCTTTCCTTAGCTCTACATGTTTGGTTTAATGTAATCAAGACTAAGACAAACAATTTCACTAATAGAGTTTCTAGTAGCAAGAATGGGATAAACACGCTTGACCTAAATGAGTCAGAATCATTCTTTGGTGCACACAACATCTCTTATTTAAATTCATTTATACTACTTAACAAAATCCCACTAGGAACTAGACCTCTAGGCCTTTTTAATGGAGTGAGACAATCTCAAATGCTAGAGGAAAGGAAAGAACAAGCAGTTGGAGTTTCTTCTCTCTAGACAACCAAGTCAAACGAGCTCCGTGCAGGAACACCATTTATGTCTTGGTTTTGTAAACTAAATTCTGTGATTACAGTGAAAACCCAGCTCTGAACAAAAGGGTTTTTTTTTTTAAAGGCATGTCCAGCTGGAGCCAGACAATTCTGAAATAGATCCCAGCTGTTTACATTATCTCAACACAAGAACAACTAAATACTACCACAGAAAGGACTATCAGTAGTCAATTCTTGTTTAAAGTTGTAGGTAGATAGAAAGCCACATCCTTCAAGACCACTCCCACTCAGCAGTAGCTTAGAAAGGGTAGTAAAAGGAAGACGTTAATTCTCACTTGCAGTTTTAACTGGCCCAGCTATCAATACTATAAGTCTTTTGGTGTCTCAAATTGTTCCAAGCATAAGCATGAGCATTTGCTACAATGTGTATTTCCAAGTTGGAAAAGCTAGCCCTTTTCCAGGAACTTCAAAAATCTGCCAGTTTTGAGATAAATGTTTCATGTATTTCTTCCATAATCGTAATTGTTTGTGGATTGTGTATTTTGTCTCACATTTAGTTTTTTTGCCTTTTTATAAATGCAAGCAGGTATAGATATTTCTATAAAGTCTCATTTTCATTACACAGCACAAAGCAAGTACTATTTAAAGTATAAAAAAAGTACTCAAAGAGTAACATAACCAGATGGCAATTTCCTTTAACCTCAATAATCATCACTATATTGCTAATTAATTTGGTAGTATTCTTAATTATATGCTTTGTTACCAGTAAAATGAAAAATAGTACATATCTAAAATTTAGATTGAATAATGTTATTTTCTAGGTAAATAAATCTCCTGTTTTACTCTATGCCCAGCATTATCTTCCAAGAGCACATGTATTTTTAAACAATTTATATTTATATTCCATTTTACATGCTTATAGTATATTCTCTCTTAATACTCATATTTATAAATTATACATTTGAATTTGGTTTTCATTTCAACACCTGACCAAAAGCAAAACATTTCAAGTATAAATATTTAGTCTCTCAAGATGAATTGGATTCATTTTCCTTTAGTGTACGTGCATAGTATGTATGTTTTGTTTGGATATTCTTGTCTACGGAGACCTAACAAACCTATCCAATAATACTTTATATAAAGATAAACGCTAATTCTGATTGGGTAGCAGTTCAGAATCAAAGCCAAATTTCATTTTCTCACCTGATGTTATGTCAATGTACTGTTAAACAGTACTCTTGAACTATAAATTTGTGTGTGTGTGTGTATATGTGCATCTGTGATGAAGCTATGTAATTGAATATACTTTCTGAAAATAAGGCTGCAGGGAGTGAATTGGTGAAGGATGTCTTTCTCAACCTTACACAAGTAGTAAATTGGGTGACATTTGCTATTTATAACAGATGAAAACCAGATGAGAATTTTTTTCTGCCCTAACCTCTGATGATTAGATAAGCTCAGTTTCTTTAAATGCTGTGCTTAATATTTAAATTGAATTTTATTTAAAAAGATAGTCTAGGATGAACTGATAAAAACATTCCAGACGCAATCTTCCAGAAATGACAATATAAACTTAATTTCTTGAAGAATAAATTTAGGCAATATGCCAGATTTTGAAAGTCAAATGCTTTCAGATGATAACTAGTAAGTTTCTCTAACACATAATGTTTAATTTTTTATACCCAAATTCTCTATTCACACATGCAATCTTCACAGTTACATGAGAATATAAACCATTATTTTAAAAAATAAAAACTTTAAAATTTGAAAATAAAAATAAGCAACCTATTTCCCAGGGCAGATGAAGTGATCCAAAAGTTTTACCTTCTTTTTGCAGAAACAAATACTGAAAGCAGTTAACCAAGACCAGTTAACCAAGATTAAAAGAGAATAAATGAGTGTATAGTTTTGGATATGTTGAGGTTCTGATGCCTGTGTTAGTGAAGGAGTTCCTAGCCTTAAAGAAGTAATAATTACCTTGCGGGAATACTAACATTTAAGAAGGTAGTAAATACAGAAAAATAAAACACGAAGGAGACAGAAGAAGGAGTAATTAAATGCAGCAGGGAGGTCACTGGTAGAATGATATCTCAGAAGCCAAGAGAAGTTGAATCCTCAAGAAAGAGTAAACATTTAACAATGGCAAAGACTGAGGAACAGTGAAATAAGATTAAAGCTTAAGAAACACCAAGTTGGTGTTTGGATGAGGCCAATCAAAGGTCATCTATAAACAGTTTTGGTAAGGAGACTGGAGTGGAAGTCATATCAGAGTAGGCTGTTGAGTGAACAGGATGTGAGAAAGTGGGACCAGCAGTTTAGACAGCTCCTTTCTTAAAGGATGAGATACAAGCAAGAAGAATATGCATGGTTAAAGGAGTTTTTTATTTGTTTGTTTATTTTTAGGATAGAAGATACTTGACTACATTTGAGTACATTTATAAACTGAGGGGAAGAAGGCCCTAGAGAAAGGATAAAATGAAGTTCTAGATATGAGAGCAGAGGCAGATCCTAAGAATTCTGGAACTGGAGATGTGTGTGGAAATCCTTCTAAGACCATCAGCACTCCCAACGCCCCCCCCCCCCTGCTCTATTTCTCTCTTCTCCACAGCATCGAGACCTTCATAACACTATATAATTCACATTTTGTTACCTTTACCATTTGTCTTCTTCACCTCTCCACCTCAATCTCCTTTGTGACCTCTTCATTTCCTGCTATTCCCACTTATCGTTTAAATCTAAGTGTCCTCCCAGGACTATAAAGTTCACAGGGGCAGAGATCTTTATCTTTTGTTCATTCATATATTTCAAGCACCTACAACATGGTGGGCACTCAACAAATACTTGCTGAATGAAAAGATGTTGGAGTGTAGAAATTAAAATTTGCTGGGGTTAGCTTGAAAGATTTTATTCCTTTACCTGCAAAGTAGGAATAATTAAGCTGTAATTTATAAGGAAAGTAAGCTCAGGAGAGATTTCATATATACTGAAAGGTAAACATTCACTGTATAGATCAGAGGTTATTTATGGTAGTCCGAGAGCCCCATTTAAGTTCATGATTTGTCTATCCCACATACTGATTTATTTTTCCTTTTAATTAGCTACCATCGTTTAAACGTTAGATTTAATGCAGCAATTCAGATGTACTGCTTGTCTTGGAAAGCAGGAGGATGTGGCAATACTTGACTCATATTTCAGCATGACAACAATCACCTGGATCTGATTTGAGGCTGTCCCTTCACCACCACCACCCAGGACACAGGTTCACAAGATGAAGCATGTGATCTTCATTTGTCAAAGTCCTCATCATTCACTATGGTATCCTTAACCCCTAAGTCTACTGACAATTTCCATTTATTTTTGAACTTGAGCTAATGTTTTGTATAGTATGGTTGCTTCATCTCTCCTGGCCTTTTAGGCAAATGTGGCTGCAATCCATGACATTGATAGTATTCAACTAACAAGTAATTTGTGTTCCAATGGGGTTTTCTTTTATCCTTAGAAACAGATTAAACTCCTCACCGTGGCTAATTAGATCCTATATGACCTGGCTGCTCTAATCTACTGAACTCCCTTCACAACTCTCCACTTGGCTTCAAATGCACTCCTACTTTCTGTCCTCAATGGCCCTCTTCCTTTTTCTTAAATATATCAAGCTCCCTCCAGACTCTATGCCTTTATATTTTCAGTTTTACCACAATTTCTTTCCTTCAGACAATCAGCATGGCTGGCTTCTAATTCTGTCACACATGCAAATACTTGTTAACAAGCAGCCCCCTCCGTCAGAACTATACAAGTTGCTCTGAAATCTCAATGCAACTCAGCCCTCTGTCCTTTTAAGATCTCCAACAAGCGACTTGCATGAAAGGTTTACTCAAGGCAAAGGGGACAATTTTCTAGGGGCAGGGTTAATTTAAACTTCTAGTCAGAATCAAGTGACAAAGACCGCACACAGAACAGACTGGAATTCCAAAACTACGTTCCACTTTGAAGAATGTACACTATGAGGTTTACTAGATTCTTAAACCCTGTTCATGCAAATGCAATGAATGTATCCATTCAATGTATCTAGCCAGTAGAGGTATCTTGAACACCACTTATTTCCCTTTAGAAAAATTGTTTCTAACATATTATATGCTAATGTAAAACTTTCTGGTATTGATCGGAGTTACAAACGGTGCTCTTCTTATGTAAGTTTTCCATTAGTGTCCTTCAAATGCTAACTCACTCCCTGGAGTGTTAGTCTTCATTAGTGTACCTGAAATATTAATAAACCCTCCCTAAGGGTCGATAAAATTAACACATATTCATTCCTGTACATGTACACCACATACTCCATGACGTGTTTTAAAGTACATCATGAGAAACATAATAATTAGGAATCAATCACTCATACATAGAACAAATACTGAGAATCCTCTCCTCCCTTCCCCTCCCCACACCTTAAATCAATTTTGAGTGAACTGACAAGAAAATAAAAAGTTGGCTTACTGTGGGGCTATGAGTGAATGCTTTAATCCTTAATTCTTTCCATGGAACTGACGGGATTTGAAGAAATTGTTTCTGGCACCTCCCATTGTAACTTGAAATGTTTTTGGTCACGGAAACAACGCCAGTGTTGATCTGGCCCGTAAAAGGACGCTCCGCAGCCCGGAGAACAGGCCGAATACGGCGAACAAGGCGAACATGGCGCACGTGGCACGTGGTGCTGCGTACAGCGCGGCGCAGAGGGCGTGGCCCGAGGCCTGCATTCTATGCGCCTGCGCAGCGTCTCTGCGCTGGGGTCGGAGGCTGCAAGGTTGCCGTGTCGGCCCAGGGCTCTGGAGGCTGAGGGCTGGTGGCTGGTGCACGCGTTCCAGGCGCTGCGCACCGGCCGACCTCCGTTCTCCGAGCGTAAATTACACCCTTGAATGGGTAACAACAGAAAACACTGTTGGAACAGTGTGGGGATTGGCAATTTTGCACAGGAAGCTTTGGAGCTGTTTTTTACTGTAGTTTGCGTGAAGCTGGGACAAAATTGAACATACAAGGAATTCGGTGCTTTGGAAAGTGCGAAAGCTGCTAGTGAATGCTAGTCTCCTCTCTCAGGAGAAGTAACTGAAATGAATGCAGCTCTAGCAGAAAATCCAGGACTTGTCAACATATCTTGTTATGAAGATGCTTGGCTGATCAAGATGACACTCAGTAACGCTTCAGAACTAGATGAGTGAAGAAGCATTTGAGAGATACATAAAATGTATTGAGGAGTGAAGATGGAACCCCTAAATAAACTAGCTTGAAACAACTTAATCTAGCATAGTTGTCTTAAATTAGTGGTGGAGAGATTTTTTAAAAGCAACTTACAGCAAAAGGAACTACTTGCTACGTTACCTGAAGAAAATACCCCTTAACTTCCTAATGACTTCACGTAAACACTATGCATCTTTTTCACAGTACCCTATGATTTTTAGGATAGGCTCCAGTTATAATATTCAGAATTCCTGAAACTGTGGTAAAACTAGTTATAAAAATTATGTAATTCAAAGATAACATTGTTATCTTAAGCCTTATATAATATTGTAACTTGCTTACAGCCATCCCTGGATTTGGGTCAAAATACCTAATGATCTTCCCATTAGAAATAACTGGCGGGCTTCCCTGGTGGCGCAGTGGTTGAGAATCTGCCTGCCAATGCAGGGGACATGGGTTCGAGCCCTGGTCTGGGAAGATCCCACATGCTGCAGAGCAACTGGGCGCGTGAGCCACAATTACTGAGCCTGCGCGTCTGGAGCCTGTGCGTGTGGAGCCTGTGCTCCGCAACAAGAGAGGCCGAGATAGTGAGAGGCCCGCGCACCGCGATGAAGAGTGGCCCCCGCTTGCCGCAACTAGAGAAAGCCCTCGCACAGAAACGAAGACCCAACACAGCCATAAATTAATTAATTAATTAATTTAAAAAAAAAAAAAAGAAATAACTGGCAGTGGAGAAGAGTTTTTGTTAGTTATACAGTGTCAGATAAAGAACAATACTGTCTTAATTTTGCAATATACTGTGTTTGCTGGTGCTATTTTTATACACTGAAGCAACAATCTTGCAGGAAAATAAAGTTTAATAACATATTCAACTTCTTAATTAAAAAAAATGGAACCGTTGCTTCTGCATTTCTGTATCTTTATGGGTTAAATAGGCACTGAAGGCTTCCCTGAATAACTATCATGAAACCTGAACTATGTTCTTCCCATTTTTCTCTTCCTGCTTCTTGGAGTATATTTATTGCACACAGATGTAAACAGCAATGTAGAATTTACCAATAATTTCATAAGATAAAATGAGGGGAGGGTTTAATATCAGATACTCCAAAGTAAACTCTCTTAAAATCTTCGTGAGTGATCGCTCTTCTTTCAGGTCTGTCTTCCACGTCCCTCCTGCCTCTCTTGTGATCCAGCAGATGTCCTCTCTTCTCTCCCTTCCCTCAGATGCTGCCCAGCTCCTGCGGATTCCAAGCCTTCTCTTCCAAAAGCAAACGTGTTTCTTTTCTTTCACATGCATAATAACCTACCTTCTTTTTTTTAAATTTTTTTTCTGAATCCTTGGTGCCAGTGATGGCACAGGCCCCAAAGCCCAGCATCCACTGAATGAATGAATGCTTACCAAAACAGCAAATGTAGGTCCTCTGGAGGATTTGTATGTCAGCAGTCTTGAAAAATAAAACAAAATTCCCCACATTTTACATCTCTCTTTATAGAAGAATAGATTGAGTTCTAAACACCTTACAAGCATGTTTGTGGAACACAAGCTCTTCTTAATTTGTAGACTTCTTCATAAGTACAAGAAATAGAAAAAACAATGCTCATTAAGTTTGGATTTTCTTCAAGTATGATGGTTGTGGCTTCTTATGATGATATTTGGTATGTAGCAAAAAAGGTACAAGCTGTTCTGTCTCCACACACACCAATCTACACTTATTTGTGTACAGAGTATCAACCTAAGAACAAATATCTAAAAATAATTGGGCTATCATAATAAATGCCCTAAAATAACTTTGTTTAAAAAAAAACCTGAAAAATTTGATTCAGTAATTGACTCTTCAACAGATATAATCTGCCTTTCTACATTCTTTTGGCGATTACATTTTCTAGGAAAAAAAAAATCAGGGCTAAGTTCATTTGCAATTTTGCAGTAATATTGGTGCAGGAAGTAGTTCAGGAGGAGTAGGACATTTCCATAATTTATGGAAAAAGTACTTCAGAATATTTGAAATTAGTACAGTCATGGAAAAATATCTGCCTTATTCCTAAGTAGCATCAGCTCTACAAATAGAGAACAAGCAGCTGTCTAAATATTATGATGTAAGGAGAAATACAAAGTCCTAATTTTCTGAATCATCTCCATCTATTATTGTCTTTCTTGACACCTGGATTAAAATTGCCATCACTTGAAACTTTCTTCAGACTCTGAGAAAAGAAGCCATATTCTTCAGGAAAAAAAAATTGTTAAAATGTTTATCATATTATACTGCAAGGGAATGGAGGTAAATCTTCAACTAGGAGCACATTGTGACTAGAAGAATGAGATCTTGGCCCAACAGGAATGAGAAATTGGATGTCACAGTGGGAAAAGAACTACAGTTGACCATTGAACAACATAGGTTTGGACTGCTTAGTTCCACTTACACACGGATTTTTTTTCAGTAAATACGTACTACTGTTGTCAAACCCAAGTTTGTGTGCCTGACACATGGTGAGGCCAAACAAACCAAAACGCCGGCGTTTGGAGTGGAGAAAGGATTATTTATTGCAGGGCCATGCAAGGAGAACAGGATGGCTCATGCTCAAAAGACCTGAGCTCCCCGATGGGTTTCAGGGAAGAAGTTTTTATAGGCAAGATTTGGAGGGAGGTCTGCAGGGTGTGTGACTTTCCTCTGATTGGCTTGTGGTGAGGTAACAGTGTGGTGTTCCAGAAATCTCAACCATCAGCCTTCTGGTTCCAACCAGCCTGGGGTCCACATTCTTTGCTCAGCCTGAAGTTACCATCCTCAACCTGGGTGGGGGCCTTACTTCCTGTAGAAGAACTCAGAGATATGTGTCAAATTGATATGCACATCCCCCTAGGAGGAACCAGGATCAGGCCCCATGGCTGCACTGTTGTTTCTTTCTGCATTCCCTCACTCTCCTAATTAGGAACTGTTTGAATCTGACCTTTGGGACTCAGGGAAGGTCCAGGAGGCCGAAAGCCTTTACTTACAAACAAGAAATGGGGGACATGGAAAGGCTTTTATGCTTGGGAGGTCCCTATAGGGCCCTGCTCATTTTCACTAGTGTACTACACAATCTGTGGTTGGTTGAATCCGCAGGTGCAGAATTGCAAATATAGAGGGCTGACTGTAAAGTTATATGTGGATTTTTTACTCTGTGTATGTGTGTGTATGTGTGTGTGTGTGTGTGTGTGTGTGCTGGGGGTGGGGATGGGGGTTGGTGCCCTTAACCTCCGTGTTGCTCAAGGGTCAACTGTAGAGTCAAATTCAGGAATTTTGGGTTCTGATATTGACTTGCCAAGCCATCTTGGGCAACTCATTTAATTATTGGCAGACACAACTTTCCAGCTGTGAAATGGGAATAATAGCAGTAGCCCATTCCATGTTACAGTGTAATGTTGAGAATAGAATGATATATATATTTTTTGCCCTGAAAAATTGAAAAGTGCTGTAATAATATGTTATTACTATTATTACACATGATGATAGAATTAGAATCAGGAGAATAATAGGGGCAACAGAAGGGAGCCCCAGTGTAGTTTAGATAGTATTAATTATAAATATTGGTAATATAGGATAAAGGTGCAAAGGAAGGAAAGAGGATGAAACTTCCAAAGTAATCCTCCAGTCCAAGACAGATTGGATGCCCCACGAAGAGGTTGGGGTAAGTCATGCTTAAACTGAACCTCACTTTTATCTAGAATTAACTATGATCATAGTACAAGGATCAATTAGGTGAGTGGGAAAATATAGATGAACAAAAACAACAAAATAAATGGTATCAAGAATTATAGATTCTGTTTACTTGTATTTTCAAAACCAAATTGAAATAATGATGAGGAGGAGCTCAAGAGCTAATTTTTGGGGGAATTTTTAAAAAGTTTTTCTTTGCTTTGTTTTCCTAGAGTCTTCAGGAGATTGCTTTTAATGTGTTATGATATCATATGTGTCAATATCTGGTATGTCTTCTCCACAATTCACTGAAGTAAGTGTTTACTCTGAGAAAACTGACAAATTTTAAGCATTCTAAAACCTAGGTTGTGACAATTCTAGGCAAAATACTTCTTTTATAATCACTCAAATTCTGTCATCTGGTTATTTACAGATCCACACAATGAGAGCTGACCATGAATGCTCAAGGCTTTGTAGTAATAAAATTATTGCCTCAGGAACCAAAGAAAGCATGAAACCAGTTGTGATGATTTTGACCCCTGACCTGAAAGTCTGATATTCATTCTTCAAAAGATGCCTTGCCTGTGGGGAGACAATTACTGTCTTTGTAAAAAATGTCCTAAATGTTTTTTATTACTTTAGTTCCAATCATTAGTGTAAGGTTTAGATTTAACTTGAAGGTCACTCCTGAGACATAATGGAATATTTTCCATTTTTGTCTGGTTCTCAGCACATCATAAGTTGCATTCAAAGATGGAGGTATAGGGGGGAAAAAGGAATACCCCAGTTGCCTTTCATTTTCCTTTTCTGTCTTCCATCCCAGAAGGAGATCACAGGGAAGACATAAGAAAGAGAGAATAGACTATTTGGGACACTTTGGGTTTCACATGTCAAAACTCAAATCTAATTAGCTTAGGCAATAGGGAAATTTATTGAAAGATTACTTGGTTACTTTATGCTATTAAGGGAAAACAAACTACTAGGAAAGAAAGGAAAGGAAGCTGAGCCTCAGGAAACAAAGAGAATCAAAGTCTGCCATCTCTTCCATTTCCTTTATTTTACCTGTCAACTTCATCCTCCCTACGGTCCACTGCAGACCAGCTATCTCCTTAAGCAGGAAACCTGGCCATCAAGAGCAAACAAGTTTAACATTGTACACCATCCATAAATTAAAAACTCTCTTATAATGACTTGGTTTCCAACAGTAAGATCATGGGGGAAGGATCATACTTAACCCACCATGGGTCAGATACCCCTGGCTTTGGCACAGTGGCCAGAGGACAAGATAATATAAGAAACAGGCAGTGCTGATTGTTACCTGGTGTTTGGAGTGGGGAGAAGAGTGGTTCCTGAAGGAAAGTGAGTGGGGAGAATAGTCATTCCCTATAAGCAGGGGAGAGTAGAGAAAAGACTAAACAGTAGACACTCATTATAAAGAATAAATCAGGACTATCTGGGGGATAATGTTACTTGTTGAGAAGTAAATCTTTCTTAGAAACTTAGAAAATTATACCTCTTATTTCCACCCACTTCTAATTATATTCTGGTAGTACTGTTGGTGAATTTCCAGAACATGCAGCCTTCAATTATAAAAAAGGATTGTGCTCAGAAACTTGATTTGTAAGGGATTTGGAACTGAGAATACATAGAATCAATGCCATTTTTTATTTCAGGCCAATTTATAGAAACACGATCTATGATATTGCCTAAATTATTATACTAACAGTCCATTTCAATCTCACAAAACATCCATTAGAGAATCTTCCTAGAGCGTCCAGCTTCCACATACCATGGAAGACATTTTACCTCTTAGTGGTTTTGCATGGACATCAGGCAGCCAGGTTGTGGTTGGGTAAGAGAAGGCGGGAAGGGAAGTCCCCTGGGACTCCCAGGCACCAGCATTTTTGTCACTTCCTGTATCTGGTGTGGCACAAGGCAGAGAATACAGAATAAAAGTCCGAAAAACTGTGTTCTGGATTGAATGATAGCTCTTCACTGTGGGACTTCAGAAAACAGGCCTTGGTTCACATCTTAATATGATGGTGGTGGTGGTGGCAGTGTGTGTGTGTGTGTGTGTGTATGTGTGTGTGTATGTATATATGTTAAGAGGCAGTTGGACTGTCCTTTGAACTCAAGACTGCTTTTTAAAGTTCTTTCGACCCTGAAAGGTCATGCTTCTATGATTGAGAAAAAGCTCTTTTCTCAATCTAGGTCTCTAGGCTAATATAGTTTGTGGGGAGGAGACTAGAAGGGATTAGAACAGGGGCACAGGCTATTCTTCTTCCATGTCCATTGGTTTATATGGCTCCCTTACTAAAGCCTTCTGGAGGATAAAGGGGTCTGGTCATGCTCCTTTCTTGAGGTTCCCTATATTAACAAATGAAGAGATGCCAAAACAGGATTGCAAAAATGATGGAATTGTCAATATTTTCATTTGACAACAAAATTTACAATATGATATAATTGAACTACTCATAATTATAATATTTATAAAAAAAGAATAAGTCATGGTATGATCCAGGTAGTATGGTCCAGTAATCAGATGTATGTGCGAAGTTTTATGAGTGGTACTTTAAAAAAGTATTGTCAATAAACTTGTCAATAAATATGTCAATAACTATATCTGTTATTGTCTATATGAACATTTGGAGATAATATCAAAAGTCTAAATCATGGCCAGTTTTGCATAAGAGGCCCTAGCCAAATGGCCCTTCTGGTATCTTCTCTGAGAGGCCCAGCTACCTTGTGTTAGCAAATTGGACACTGTTTCTAGTTAGTGTATCAAGCCAGAAATAATAGTGCTGTTCATTCTCAATAATTTCATTTTATCTCTAAAAATCTGATGGTTACTCTCAGTTTTATATATATATTTATTTTATTTATATATTATATATTTATATTTATATATATATTTTTTCACTCAGAGTAGTGTCTATTATTTGAGGAAGAAATGAAATAAATATCTAAGAAAAGGTAAATAGACTAGATACACAGTAAGTTAAGGGAACAAACTGAAAAAATTTCAAATAATTTTGGATGTGCTAAGCCATAAACATACTTTAAGAGAATTTTGCCTCTGAAACAATGAAATTCAACAAGCGTTTTTGAAAAACCTTACATTAATTTTTATTAATAATTTTAGAATTTTTCTAATACAAAGGTGATTGTAAATTGAATGCAATGTATGTATACTAAAAGTAAGATTGTTTTTGCTTTCAAGAGAAGAATTTGGAAATTCAAAAGCCGTGGTTTTAGGGCAGTTAATTTATAATGTCTGAGCAGGGTTGGAGTGTTCTAATTTTGGTATTGAAAAAATTTCCCCTGGTAACTGATACTCATGTGTTGAGAAACAGTAGATTAGGTAAGTAAATACATAGTTTTCCTAATTATTACATTTGAATATTATAGAGCAGAAATAACAGAAAATTACCATTTTAAGCAAAAATGTTATTACTAATATTCCTTCTTCATGTAAACAATATAAAATTGCTACTCACTATAGAATTTGAGTATATAATTGCTCCTTTGCATCAAGTATTCTTAATAAAATCAAAATTTGAAAAGAAATAAAAAGAAATAAAAGAAGTGGTATCAGCTCATCCAAGGAGAGTTTGTTAAAGATCTATGTAAAAAGAAGAGAGACTGTGATTTTACACGTGGGAGACAAGTAAAATAGACCAACTGTAGGGCAGCAAATCAAAGAAGAAAGTAGGTCAGTGAGCCCCATGGTGATACAATGAATTGCTATTATTTAAAGGGATGGTCAGAGAGTAAAACTGCCTGTGCACAAGAATGCCTATGAGAACAATGGTAAATCTGAACAAAAAAAGCAGGGTCAGAGCAAGAGTTGCAAAGCTCAGCGTGTGAACTGCAAGTCCTTGGGTCAGGCGGAGGATAAAACAGAACAATCTCATCATTCAGAAGCTTCCAGGCAGCCAGGGCCAGCAAGCTGTGTAATGAGAAACAAACTGAGCTGAGGCCCTCCGCAGAGAAAAGGGAGGAAAACAGCCTCAGGATACGGAGAGAACTGAGCTGATTTTGAGACTGCATGTAACTATCAACTCATCAGGATTAGCACTTTCCCATAAAAGAAAATTTTAAGTAACAGGAGAATCACTGAGGAGACCAAAATACTTAATCAAATCCATTTACATTACTTATATTGTGAAAGCCATGTACCCAGTGGGATTAATTAACTGTGTTTGGTGATCAGAACAACATTATATACTGGGGAAAGTACCATTTCTCCTTTCCATCTTTGTTAAAATTTACTGCCTATTTTCTTGGACTAGGTGGAGTTTCAGAATCATAATTGCTAAGTGAGTCTAGATTGGTAATCTAAAATACTATAGGAGACAGAGAAGAACAAACTAACTCCAGGCCAAAAATAATCTACCTTTCTATTTATTATAGGAGATGTGACTTAAAGGGATTGGGCAGAAGTTCATTTATCTGAAAAAAAATTTGGCTACGTTAAAAAGTCTTTATATGTTGAATAGGGAATATTTTTAAAGAAAGTGAGATTGAAGTTAGTCATTTCTTTACTTAAAATGCACTGAGCATCTATAATGTTCAGGCATTGTTCTGGGCTCTGCTGATCAGTCAGCGACCAAAACAGAGTATTGACTCTGATTTCATGGTGCTGATATTCTAGCGGGAGGCATACCAGAACTCCATAAATAAAGACATATGACACCAGGGAGTGATTAATGCTCTAAAGGAAGGAAAAAATAAGATAAATCACCATAAGTGGACTGAAAGTAAAGGAAAGAAAGAGATGGGATGTTTTAGATGGGACGGTCAGTGGTCTTCTCTGAAATGATGACATCTCAGCAGAGACCTGATTGGCCAACTGTGGTGAAGAAAAAAAACATGTGGGTCCCTCAGAAGAAGAGAAGTCCAGTAAAGAGAGCAAGGAAGACAGGCCTGAGGCTGTTTGAGGTCTGTGTAAAATACCACTGTAGGCAAGCAAGTGAGGGAGGGTTGGAAGGAGATAAGTACAGAAGGAGACAGAACCTAATCATGAAGCATCTTAATGATTATAAGTTTATGGTGAGGCATTTGAATTTCATTCTTAAGATAATGAGAAGTCATCAAAGATTTTCATTGGAAGAAAAATGTAATTTTTTTAAAAGATTATTCTGTAAATTGTTTGGAGAATTAACTGTAGGGTAGAAGGAGAGAAAGTGGGGAAACAAGTTAGAAGGCTATTGAAGTCCTCTAGGTAGAGATTAGTGATGCATGGGACTAAGGTAGTAGTGCTGGAACTGATGAAAAATGATTAGACTTGGGATACAATTTTGCATGTAGAGACTTCAAAATTTGGTCATGCATTGGAAGAGGAGTATGAAAGGAACAAGAGGAGGCAAAGAATACACTGGGCCTGAGAATATTCTGTTAACTAAGATGGAAAAGATTTGGAAAAGAGAAGGTTGGTAGGGGCCAGGTGCTTGTTTCTCTTTGTTTGAAGATTGGGGACAGAATCAAGATCATGTTTTGGATATACTAACTTTGGAATGCCTATTAAACACTTAAAAGTCAGAATACAGTTAGGCTGTTGGTTTTATGAATCTGAACTCAGATGAGGGATTGGGACTGATAATATACAATTGGAAATCATCAATTTATACATTATATTTAAAGCAATAGTATTGGATGAGATCACCTAGGAAGTGAGTACAAATAGAGAAAACATTCAATAACCAAGTCCTGGAACTGTTTGGCATGTAGGGTGAGAGTGAGTAGGACTGTCTAGCTGAAAAGACCAAGAAGGAGTAGTCAATAAGGTAAGTGGAAAAACAGGTGTGTTTGGTCATCTTGAGGTCAAATTAGTGTTTCAACAAAAAGAAGTGACCAATTATGTTAAATGCTGCCAAGATTTTGTCTAAAATGGTGTGAAACTGACCACTGGATTTCCTCAGATGGAGTTTGTTGGGGAAACTTGACAAGGACTATTAATGGAGTGATGAACATAGAAGTCTGATTGGAGTATGTTAAGGAGAGGTTATAACGTGATGCAGTCTATTTATTATACTATAATGAGTTTTGATCTAAAGTTTTCTAAAGAAGAGAGAAGGGGCAGTGACTAGAGGTGGAGTGCAGTCAAGAGACAGTTTCTTGAAATGGAAGAAATTAAAACCTGTTTTTGTGGTTATGGGACTATTTTAGTAGAATGGAAGAAACTGATGATGCAAGAAAGAGAGGTTATAATTTTAGGAGAATTCTTTGAAAGGGTAAGAGATATTGTGAAAAAGAGGGGTGGAAAAAAATGAGACGTGAGGCTTATGAGAGGAGGCAGAGATATGGGCACTGATTCAAATATCTTGGTAGATTTGGCCATGCTGTTGTCAATTCATTAATGATTACTTCAATTATCCCTGAAAAAATCAGCTGAGTGTGAAGAGAGTATGGGGTTACTGGAGATTTGAGGAGTGAAAAATCTTACAATCTGACAATCTCTGATGCATTTAGACCAGTGATGTTCAAAGTGATTCTTGATACAGGTGGCTTAATTAATACCATAAGGCTGACTGCCCCCCCTGACAATCAGTGGGAAAGAGCTTTTATAGGTGGAGGGAAGGGGCTACATGCAGAAATAGCACAGTCATCTCTGACAGTCATCTTGAAATTGGCCGTGTGGTGGACTGATCAGTGTCATCTTGATTGTTTGAAGTACAGTTAGTCTTCAGTTCCAGGGTCGGTTTGTTCCCATTTCTTTGAGGCCAATTCTCAGAATTGTGGCAGCTTATGTCATGGCTACAGTCTGATTCATCATGTAGTTAACTTCTTCCACCTGGTGGGGGTTTCAGTATCTACAAGACAGCTCAAAGGATATGGCTCAGAATATTATCTATAGCCCTTGAGGAGAAACTAAAGGTCCTTGGCTTTGCTTGATGACTAAACTATTATCATTTGGTCTTCTTTGAGTGCCTTCCTTTACTTCTGCATTTTTTTCACTTCTCCGATTAAACTTATTCTTTGGCTAAAGTTTTTCTACAGACAAAATGCAGGCTGAGGACATGGGGGAAGGACCATAGGGTCCTGCTGCATTTCAAGGCTATGGTAGCCTATAGTGACCATTGTTGCTTCAATAGGAAGGTACTCTCCTTGGAAGACAGAGACTTCTAAAATGCCAGTACAGGACATCCTTCTGTGGATACACTTAAAAAACATAGGCATCATTTGTTCTGTGGCTTTAAATGCAACTCTCCTTTTGTTATTTTATTTTTAGTGCTTTCAAGGCTAACCACAGACTCCTGCTGATTGATGCATTCTTTATTTTAGATATGCTATTGTGTTCAATCAATGGCAGTCAAGAACGGCAGGTGAGGGAGCCATTCTGTCTCTTTCTAAAGTGAAATTGCCCAACACTGTTTAGCTCCATTATGTGTAGGCTTAAAAATTTAATTTTACTTCTGAGTTCATGGACTGCATTAGCTTTGAAGAGAAAGGGGGTATTAGAAGGGCACTTGGCTGTAGAGAGCAAAAGAGGCACTCGGTCTATCAAAGTGATTCTCACCCTAGGCTGAATAGCAGGATCCTTGCAAAATTAAAAAACATATTCTTGCCTGGCTCCAACCTCAGACTTACTGATAAAGATGTGGGCACTTTACATTTTGATAAGTGAGACTAGATTACTCTCCAAAATTATTCTTTGAATTCACACTTCTAATGATAGCAGGTAAGTATACCTCCTCCCCTATCTTCTCCTCAGCATTTCCTGCTAAATCTTTCACCTAGGTTTTACTCTTGGGCAACAGCTTTGGTAAAATATACGATAGGTAAAATATACATAAATATATAATACTTATGAATACATATGAATACCATATAAACATGCTGCCCCTATTCCCATGTATGATGAAGAGAGAAGCATATTACACATTTATTCTTCGGCAGAGAAATGCTTTTCTAAGTAATGGGTGGTTAAGTGAAATGATCCTGTGTTGATCTGCAGTTTATATTAACTGAACAGTCATCGTATTAGAGCAGAGATCAACTGTGCTGTTTATATGTAATTTACTCCAAATGAAGTAGAAAGGGATAGATTTAAGATGAGTTCAGGACATGATGTGTGTTTAGCTTTGGGATGAAATCAATATGTCACTCGATCTTTATGACCCTCAGTATATTAATGTATAGCTATTTATTATAAATGAATGACAAGAAGATTAAACAAAATACATGTGAAAGCATTTTGGGAAATGCAAAGCACATTTTCAATCAGAGATGGTGGGCCTTTACTGAGGAGACTTGATGTCCCATATTATAGCTTAAATTATATTCCTTGAGTATATCTAGCATGATTTTTTTGATAAGATTTGAAGGATCAATATACAAGCAACCATTAGAAAAATCATTCTTTTAGGGCCACTGAACTCACTCTTTTGTACATAGTAGGCCTTCAGAAAACTAATGCTTGTTAAATGTATTTTGCAAATAGTTTTCTCATACAGAAATCAGACTTGCTGCTTCCCTTAATCTAACCAGTGTATTGCTCAGTCAACAGCTGTCCAAATTACTATCTCCTGAGTTGGAGCTCTTCTTTCCCACATCAGAACTCTCCAAATGCTTTATTTCTACATGTCTTCATTAAATTAACTTCATTTATGTGCATGCCATCACCCCTGACCTACATCCCCATCTGATTTTTAGTTGTGCCTCTCTCCTGCTCAACACACAGTAGGAACTTTATTATATTTAACTCCTATTGCTTCTTTTCTAATAACGTGTACATTATTTGTAACTTGGTCCCATTCTGGGAATGTTGCTGGGCAAAGTTAAATTGTACATCTTCCTGTTTACGAACTCTATTAAAAACACTAACAGCAATGATGACAAAAAAGACTGAAAAGTTACGTCTAAATCTATCAGTTATAAGTTGAAAGAATTTGATAATGAAAAAAGCCTTATGATCTTGAGTCACCACATTTTCCTTCAGGTTTTAACTTTGGAAAAGATCAATAACAGTGGTGGAAGACTGAGTCCTGGTGGCCCAGGTGAAGAGCCCCCAGTAGGAATTAGGGGCCCAGGTTTGTGTCCCAGCCCAGCCTATGATTGCAGTGTGAATTTAAGCAAGTCATGTTGCCATCTGAAATTGTCCTTTCATCTTTAAAGTGAAGAGATTAGACTAGGATTCATATTCACAACTATTTGTGAGTCAGAGACCCCTCTGAGATTCTGCTGAAAACTATGGACCTTCTTCCCTGAAGAGGCACAGAAACAAGTATAAATAGAATTCCAAGAGGGTCAGAGGCTCTCAAAATACATCCACAAATTCCCCAGAGGACTTTAGAATGATTTCAAACTTCTAAAGTATGTGGTTGGAAAAGAAAATGAATCCATTTACATTTGCTACTCCTGATGTGAATTGTTTTAAAATGTGGATTTGGGCCACTTATGTCATTTAAAGTTAGAATTACTTTTTTGTAACTTATAGTACTCACAGCAAAGCAAAATTTTCAGTAGGAAAGCAGATCTCCTTTGTATATGAATAGCATCTCAGGGTTGGTGAGCTTGTTAGTCTTCCCTGCTACTCAATCCAGGGTTCCTTCTCGCCTGAGATGGAAATTTAGCTTTGACTTGAACACACACAGTGACGGGGAGCTCACTCACGTACTTATTGCTGGGCAAACATAAAGAGTTTAGAAATTTTCTTCTTTATATTGAGCCATACAATTGTCCCTGACTTAACAATGGTTTGATTTAAGATTTTTTGCCTTTACAATGGTGCAAAAGCAATATGCATTCAGAAGAAACCGTATTTCGAATTTTGAATTTTGATCTTTTCCTGGGCTAGTGACATGCAGTAGGACATGGTCTCGTGATGCTGGGCGGGGCAGTGAGCCCAGCTCCCAGGTAGCCACAGGGTAATGAGTGTAAACAACAAATACAGTACACTTACAACCATTCTGTACCCATACTACCATTCTGTTTTTCACTTTCAGTATGGTATCCAATAAATCACATGAGATATGCCACACTTTATTATAAAATAAGCTTTGTGTTAGATGATTTTGCCCAACCACAGGCTAACATAAGTGTTCTGAGCACGTTTAAGGTAGGCTAGGCTAAGCTATGATGTCCGGTAGGGTAGGTGTATTAAATGCATTTTCCACTTATGGTATCTTCAATGGGTTTGTTGGGATGTAACCCCATTGTAAATCTAGGAAGATCTGTACTCTGCCCTCACCACATGAATGTCAGCTATTGACACTATTTCTGCTCTCAGTCGCCACTTAGATATATTTTATTTCTTTTTCCAGGCTTTTAGGAATTCAATGGCAGCCTCTTTTGTCCTCTCTTAATTTTGCTAAACAGTGCAGTTTCATATCCAATTCTTCTGGAAAAGATTTCATAAAACTGCTTTTAATCTCAATTACTTCCTTCAATGGAACTCTTGAAATGCAGAATCCAGAATTGGGCAGCATAATCCAGAAAAGTCTGACCAACACATGGTTAGAGAGAAGTTTCCTCTCTTAAACTGCTGACTCTCTTGTTAGAAATGCCACCCACACTGCCAAGAGCTCTGTTCCTACAAACAGGTGACTCTGCTGGGTCATGTTGAAATTGTGGTCACCTGAATCCCTAACTATACTCAATCTAGGCTGCCCTCATTCTCTATCTTTTAGAACCAAAATAACCTTCCTAAAAACAAAACTCCCTTTGACCTCTCCCTTAATTGCTTAGGCCATCTTTCCAGCTCTTTGGAATACTAGTTTTTCATTCATCGTGTCATCTTTTCTTCCAAGTTTCATGTCATCTACAAATGTGATAAACCTGCCTTTTTCCCCTCTGAATTAATCGATAAACATACTGATGTGTGGTTTGCCAAATGTAAGCCTCCCTTTATGGGTTAATTATTCATAATTCTTCACTCAGTCACTTTACAACTTCATCCAACTCACATTTAACCTCCTGATCTACAGAATGGAGAAAAGCACGAGTAGAACGTTCTGTGCAGGGGCAACATTTCTTTCTTTTCCTTTCCTTCTTTTACTCAGTCTACTTTCTTTTCCTCAAACTCTATTTTCTTCACTCCTTCATGTATTCCTACTGCATATCCTTGTCTTATATATGGCTCCTTTTCTTGCATGTTCATTTTGTTACGGAGAAAAGAGCCTCTGTGCATTTTGGGGATCCCTCTGCCTTCTGCCCGAGTGCAGGGCTGGCTGTGTCTTTCTTGCTCCAGGAGGCCCTTTACCACATGCTGGGAATCAGTTCGTGTGCAGGTGAGGTGTTTTCCTGCGTGTTCATTAGCACTTGGCAGAAGAGGAAGGTCTGAAAATTTCACCAACACCTCCAGAGCAAGTTACTTTCCTCCACCTCCAGAATTACTCAAATATTGAACGAGACTTCAAAGAAAATTTAAATACAAAGCATATGTGTGTTTGGGGATAGGAGGAGGGGCGTGGGGAGAAAAATTATTAGACAGTTCTCACAGACTTCACACATTAATCTCAGCATTTATTGCATCTGTAACCAAACAAACAGTGCTGAAAGGAAAAAAGAAAAATTCAAAACAAATTAATCAACCATCCGTTATCCAGTGGAAAGATGACAGTGTAAACTGCTTTGGGAACCAAAGAATCTGTGGTTCTGTAGAGAGGTTCGGCGGAACAGCTCTGTGACGTCACCTACTCCTGCCTCATCAAAATCTTTCACCTGGCAATAGTTAATGCCGCACTCCAATAAGACCGAGAAAAGCCCGTTCCGAGGTTTGCTCAAGTGAGTGATTTTACTTTAAAGAAGGCTTTCTCGTATAACTTTGTGGCCATTATCATGATAAAATAAATAAGTGAGTAGACCTATAGTCAAGTATGGGAAGTGGATGATTAATGGTTTAATAAGTTGGACATTTGGTTACCATTTTTTTTAAATGTTTGACTCCCTCATATAGACAAATCATTGTTGGCATTAAGTTAACCCTAATTTAAGGAAAATTGTCTGAACACAACTTCATTACTCTGTAGTTACTTTGAGGATAAAAGGGATGAGCCCTGGAGGCAGTAGAACCTTTGCAAATCCTGGGAAGTGCAGACAATTTTAGCTCAGGAAAGAGTGGCAGGTGGCTGAATGATTACTGTGCTTTAATTCTTCAGAGGGAATGCCAAGATGGTTTGAACCAGGTTAGTAGGTACTGTAAACCTACAATAAATCCTAGAGATTGATAGATTAGCATCCAAAAAGCTAAAGGTGAAAATGAGTTGGGGTCTCCTGACAATGGAACTTTATGTTTCATTCACTCAGTCAGTGAGTCAGTGAGTCAGTGAGTCAGTCAGTGAGTCAGTCAGTCAGTATATATTGAGGGCCTATGATGTGTCAGAACTTCTTTTAGAACCACACTATCCTTGTAAACTTGAACAAATCATTTATCTTCTTGAAGTCTAGATTTCACCATCCAGGTATTTATCTCCTGGAGGTGTGAGGTTTAGTGACTCAGGTATGTAAGACTCCAGCTGTGTGACTGATTGGCTACTCATTGAACTCCCTTTCCTTCTTAGCATTTAGACCTCTTTTTCTCCTATGTAATCTACAGCATGATGAAATAAGTTCCATTTGTTAACAACAAATTTCTCTCTATGGTGATTGTGAGTGATCTGTGTTTGCAGATGAAATTACAGTATTTAAATATTATTACAACTTATCAAATATTTTTGCAAGATAATCAACCCAGCCCAGGGGTGTCATTCCTTGCCAAATGGCACTCTGAGGTTGCTGACTGCAATACAGGCAAATCCACTCTTTTTTTTTTTCCTTTTTTTAGTTTCTTTGTTTCATAGTAAACATGAGCAGTGACTTCCTTTCATTTATCAATTCTAACTGCAATGTTTTTCAGTAATATTTAGAAAAATCTCATAAACCAATTTACTAAAATATAAAAATCTATAAACTTTTCCATGTTACGCATCACTATATGCAGAGTGTCAGCTAGTAGGATGTTTTAACAGAATAGACCCAAGTGAAATGAAAGATAATTTTGTAATGATTGTAGTAGTCGCCTTATGATTTATACTCCAAATTTGAGTTAATTTTGAAAAAAATCTGAATATACATTATTGTGGAACTGCCAAAGACATATACCAAAGTGTCACCTCATTAATTCCATCAATCATTTATGCAATCAATATTAATGAGCACCTACTGTTTGCCAGGCTCTGTGCCTGGGATCCCAAAGTGAAACCCCATAATCCTGACATCAGCAAGTTTGTTCTCATGAGAAAAATATGTAAACAAATACAGTTCTATAAAGTAATTGATACAAGAGAAAGTGATCCAAGAGCAGGGGGAAATATGAGAAAGACCCAGCTAGGTCTGCTTGGGGAACTGGGGGAGCCTTCACAGAGGAGGCAAGCTGCTATCAGGATGAGTGGGAGGTTATCAGGTGGATGAGTAGGAAGAAGCTATTGGGCAGAGAGAATAGAATGAGAGAGACATGGAGGCTTGAGGGAGCCTGGAGTGACCTGTAACGTGGAAGGGCAGGTTAGTATTGTTAAAGCATAAATTACTGTGAAAGGGGGAAGCAGGAAAGGCTGGTGGAAATGAGGCCAGATAGGTAGGGAGAGGCCAGATCACATAGCCTATATATCAGGCAAAGGTGTGCCAACGGTTTTCCTCTGTGTAGGTTTTGGGGGAAGTGATTGAAGAATTTTTAATACAAAAGTTTCAGAATCAAATCTGTATGTTTTGATTCCTAAAGAAGACTAACAATATTCTGATTCTTTTGTTGTTTGAAAGTTACAGAAATGGCACACACACACCTCCTTGCTCCTGAGGAGGAACAGTAAGAGCCTGTGAGCAGATTTTTAGTTAACAGGTTTTTAATAGGCAGTGATGCAATTCTTAATGGAGAAGGTGTAATTACTATAAAAGACATTCTGTTTCGAATGGAAATTGGGCTGGGTGTGTTTTTATTCCTCAGTGAATTAAAAAGGTTTATATACGATTAGATTGTTGAGATTCTTGGAGAAAACACATATACACCAGTGAAAACGTTCCACTCATTTTCTTTACCTCTTGCAGCAAAGCAGTGAATCTGCCAGAAATAAATTGAGCATAATTTTTATAATTTCAGGGGTTAAGCATATGAAAGGCCAGAATGAATCAGCATTCCCTGAAGAAGAAGAAGGCGTGAACGAGAGAGAAGAGCAGTGGGACCATTAATAACGGGTCTGCAGCAAGAAGGCTTCTTGGGAATAACTGAACTATTAACTTTTCTGAATATCCCATGGAACACCACTGCTTGACTTCCATCTCTGCTCTCCACACTCACAAAGTAGTAATACACCTCCTGGGAAGCGCCCCTTGATGGAACTTTAGAACTACCTACAGATCGTTCCATATTACTTACAATTAAAAAATAAGTATTTATTTTACAACAGTGATTTTCTTTTTAACAACATAGAAATTTGCAAACATGTGAGTGTTCTAACTTTAATACTGCCCAGCTTAATCCCTGATGTCCTACTGATACGATTTGCCTTCTAATGTCAAATGTAAATAGCATCACTTTAAAAGTAAAAAATAAATATTAAATACATTTAGACATGAGTGTGTGTCTGGGTTTAACTTACAGAGGAATGTTTAATGAAACTTTTAAGATCTGCATTTATCCTGTTGCTGTATACGGAATGGTACATGGTATTTATTTCAGAATGATGGAGAAATGCCAGATTTCTTGATTCAAAAGATCAAAATGTATTACCCTTTAGATATTAAACATCTTTTTCCCACCAACAACACGTTAATGATTAAATAACCACAGATTTCTCTTCATTTTTTAAGCTGTGAGAGATGTATTTTCCATCATTTCCACTAGTTATTAAGAAAGAAAAATTATAAATCTAAAATAAAATATGCCAAATTTCTCCTGTCACTTATTTTTGGCTATTACTGGAAATATGGGGTGTTTCCTATTGCATTTTAATGAATCATTAGATTTTATAAATCTCCTATTATCATAAGAGAAGAAATTTCATTAATTCATGAATTTGTTAATTCAACAACTATTTTTTACGGGTTCATCTCTAGGAAGGCACTTTACTGGGTGTTATGAAAATAAAGGAGAGATAATTTCTCCCCTACAGAACTGGCAGAGAAGATAAGCATCAGTACAAAGCAAGGTTTTCCAAGACCATATGTATTTACTGAATATGGCTTTTGATAATTCAAAGTTCTGGCATCCTGAACAATTATTTATTGCATTTCAATGTAAAGTATCTACACCACATAATTTAGTGGAGGTGGAGGAATGCCCAATTTGCTTTCCACATTAATGATATTAGTGAAGTTCAAATGTTTCATGGATTAAAAAACTAAAGATGAAAAGATTTCTCAAAAGTCAATGAAGAGGTAAATTAAGATAGGAAGAAAATAATCAAATGCAAAATCCACTGTGGGATCGTAATATCAGGATTCAAAGAAGTAAAAGTACTGTTTTTAATTTTGACTGTGAGTTTTATAATATAGAGATTAAAAGAAATGCGTGAATCTATAAGCCAATACAATAGAGATAATGGTAATTTTCCTTAGTATATTTTCCCCAAGAAAATAAACGCAAAACTCATTGATAAGTAGTATCTCAAGTATGTATGAGTACTTGTTCTAAGTTTCCTTCTTTTTTCCTTTCTTCCTTCTTTGCTTCTTTCCTTCCTCTCATCCTCCCTGCCTTCCTTTCTCTTCTCCCTTCCTTGCCCTGGCCTTTTTTGTTTTGTTTTGTTTTTGTTAAACCAGTTTCACCAAAAATTTCTGGAGTTTCTAGACCACCTGCTGTGACTGTATATTTGATTTTCTAAGTTTCTCCCTACTTAAAATCTGATTAAGACACATATTTGTTTTAAGTGATTTTGAATTATTTGTGTTTGTAAAACATCCCGATACCCCTTGAGATTATTTGAGATACCCTGAGGCCCTAAAAAATAAAATTGCCCTTCCCTTCCCATGAACAGACATTTTTATAAATGTTTTTTCAAAAGGATTCAGACAAACAAAAGAAACAAAAGCTTTTGCTGATTTTGTAACAGCAAAAAACACATGGGGAAATAAACACAATGGCTTCTGGATTCTTCTATCCTGTTCTCCATTCTTAAAAATGAAAAGGGATGAAAATTAAAAGAATACGTTTTCCTTCAGAAATGTTGGTTTCTTTTATTCTGTTCTCCACTCTCAAAACACAGAGATCACAATTAAAAGCATAAGTTTTCCTTTGGAAAAGTGTTGACTTTCTCAGAAATTTGAAGGAAACCAGCTGAGATAATGGCTTTTCAGTTTCCTTTTCACACAATTACAGTTTACAACAAAATTTTTTTCATGATGACAACTTGGCTTCAGTTTGGCTGAATGGGCAAAGAGAGTTTCTGACCAAAACAAAACAAAACCAAACCTTTATCTTTTCCAGACAACATTTATAATATAATATTACAGTTAGTAGATGGGGTTTGAGGCACTCTGACTTGGGTTCAAATTCAACACCCACCAAATTTTTAGACTCAGTCTCTCAATTTGTAAAATGAGTACGATCATACCTACCCGTATTGCATTATTGTGAAAATTAAACAAGAAAAGACCTATAAAATGCTTAGCCCAGCATAATGAGCATTTAATAACTGGTGCAATTATTATTACTAGAATGAGAAAGGGCTTGAGACTATCTATCCAAACCTTCTCTAGTTCATGATCCTCTCCAACAGCACAGACAAGTGATTGATTGCTTCTCTAATTCTTGAATAGCTCCAGCTGAACCCCAAACCCAGCCAAGGAGCTCTAAGTGTTCTTTTGTGTGTTAAACTCTCTCTCCTCCTATACTTTACCTCCTTTCCTATGGCACAGCTGTTCAGATACTGAAGAACACTCTGATGTCATCTCCTAAGTGGTCTCCTCTCTGTGATAAAATATCACCAGTTCTTCCCAATCTTTTCTCATCATCCTGGCCACTCGCTCTTGGATCTCTTCAATTGTGTACACTGAATCTGAGAAAGATTAAGTCAGGTGGATAAGTTTGAGACAGGCTGGGACCTGGGACCCTTTGCTGCAGTGCTGCAATGCCTGCACCTGGACACACCTCTCCTCCAGCAACAAAATACAAAGAAACTGTATGGGACTAAAAACAACTGCATGTATGGGCAGTTGGGGCAAATTCTGGACAAAAGATACAAAGAGACCAAAAAACCCAACTGCCACTTTTGAAAAGCCTGGAGCAAAAGCGGGGTACTGCACATGCCCCCTGCACACAACACCACCTAAGGGGTGGGCAAAACACCTAAGCCACGCCTCTGGCCCGACCCCTGGACACACCCCTACCCTCATTCCATATAAGGAACAAGCCCGACCCCCTCCGTAGCCAGCAAGCAAGGGAACCTGTTGTTTGTTCTCGCTGCACCCTGCTGCAGCAGGTGGCCCAATAAAGCCTTGCCTGAATTTCTTGTCTGGCCTCTGATCAATTTCTATTGATGAAGGAGGCCAAGAATCCTGGTCAGTAACAAGCTGAGTGTTTTTTTTGTCCCCCTAAACATGAGAAACTGAAGCAGAGAGTGTAGAAGGGCAGAGCAGGATTCTAGGTCAGAGTTCTTTCTATTAAACAGTGATTTTGTAGCCCCAGAGTTGTGCAAGGTAAGCATCTTTATAAAAAACAAAATTCTCAAGACTATTTTCTGTTCTTAAAAAAGTTTACACCATCCATTTTAAATTTTAATTCAATTATACCAATGCTTTCTATATTGTGGAAACATTATTTTAGGTTAGCCACGGACAAATTGTTTTTATATTTATATTTTATTTTTATATTTATAAATACTATTATATATTAGAAAAGATACATAATCACCAACCCCTAAGCTATTGTTGCTTAGGATGAGACAAGCTTAAAGTGTTAGTGTATTTTAAATCAATTTTCAAAAAAATGTTAAATAACCATAGTAGAAGTGGTACCTCAAAATCACAAAAGTGATACACCATTGAGTGAAGTTTTGGAAACACTGGTATGGAGTATTGTCATAGCAAATAACTTAAGTGCCAAGTATTGCAGAGTTTATTTAGTCACAATATGGGTTTATGAATTCATAAATAAACCAGTTATATTGTATTGATTTAAAAATTCTGTTTCTTTACCCACATCTAAAAGCAAACAGTGTAAAGTGCAAACTGATAATAGAAAAGCATGTCTAACTACATTAAAGTGTTTATGCTTACATGTAATTTTGAGCATTTGATTTCTCTGAAGGAGGATGGGGAAGAAATGTCCTTAGTTTTCCAAGTCTTTGATTCCAAAAACCAGTTTTCAAAGCTCCAGCAGATATATTAATCATTAAAAATGTCTATGTTACTGAAATGTGAAATCTGTTAAAGAAATTAAATGATTAGATTTTATATGTTATTATCATAACATTCTGAAGAACTAAATTTCAGAGGAAGAAGAGCTTTAGGAAAATAATGGAGGGCATCTTTTCACTGCTGTGTGAATTAGAACAAGTCAGACATCCTAATTATTCTATACTATTTTTCATGGGATAATTTGGTGTAGTTTATAAAAGTGTACCTTGGAAACAAGAAACCAGTATTCTAGTTTATTATTCAATAAATATGTATGAATGCCTATAACATGCTAGACATTAAGTGTTGAGGACACAGGTGTTAACAAGATAGTTAAGGTCCTTAAATTCATGGATGAATATTCTAGTATTTGAAGACTGTCAATAGATATGTAAATTAATAAGTGAATTAGATCATTTCAGATAGTGATAAACTCCTAGAAGGAAATAGAAAGAGGTGATGTAGCAGAGCGTGTCATTTCCTCTTTGTCATAACTGTGTGACACTGGGAAAGTTCTTTAATTACTCTTGGACCCAGTTTCCTATTCAGTAAAATGTGGAGAATGATATGGGGGAGGGGTAACCAAATGATCATGTGAGGCTCCTTCTAAATCTAAGATCTTTGTTTCTCCCTCTGACTCTTTCAGGAACTGCAGGCAAGCAGCAAAGGAGAGAAGAAGAGGTGGGAACAGACAGAAAGCAGCAGCATTAAGGGAAGATGGAATCAGAAGAGAAAAGGTGTATCTTTGCATGCTTGTCTGACAGTCAACAGAACAAAACTGAGTTAGAAATACTCATACACGTATGTATGCATGTATAGCATGCATGTAGGTAACAACCTTAGCATTGTAACCAATTGTTTTCTTTTACAACTTATCCTTAGAAAATGATCTAAAAAATGGTGATCAGTTTTTTTTTGTTTTGTTTTTTTGTTTTTGTTTTAAGATTTAAAAGGAAAACTTTCCAGGAAAAATTTCCTGCTGCAAATGACTAATTGGATAATTTACTCTAAGCATACAAGTTTGTTGCCATTAAGTGATGCTGTAACAGATTTTTCCCTTTGCAGAAATTTACATGACATGGTATTAAATTCTCTGGAATGTTTCCACTGTGTTCTGAAGTAGTTAGTTATTTTCTTTTTCTCCTCCAGGTGAAAAATGAGTTGATAACAAACAGAAGCTGACTTGTCATTGCTGTGTTCCTACTTGAGCTTGGAAAAATACCAACACAAACAAATACCATCACCACCATCACCTCCAGCTCCATCATCATGTGTTATTTTCTTTCTCCAGGATTGCTTTCTGAAGCACTTTAGATATGTTATACATAAATATTGACATATTTTTCAGAAATTGTTCCTTCTTTTTTTTTTGCTAATCATTGATGCTGCACTATTTGCCAAATTCTTCCTTTTCATTTTAATTTATTTCTCTCTATAACCAAAAGTGTGATCTTGAATTTGAGTAAATTTTAAGTGATTCATTTTTAGTTTTTCTAGTTCTGGAATACAAGGTTTCTCTTACAATAAGGAGGCTTTTAAATATGTTTTCTTTCTTGCTTTTCAAATTCCATTGTATTTTTTTTATTCCTTTGTTTCTTTTTCAAATTCTATTGGTCTTGATTCAATTTAGTTCCACAAATACAAATATATAGATAGTCTACTACATACCAACTACTGATTCAAATGTTAGAGTTATAAAAACAAGAAGGCTAGTATTGTTGCCATCTTTCTAGTAACTCTTTGTTTAGTTCTTTACAATTAATAAAGTGGCCTCACCTATGTTTCGCAGCTAATAATCACATTAAATATGTATGACAAGTAGGATTCATTTCATGGATCAGGAAACTAGAGTCCAAAGAAAGTGGCCCTAAATGAACCCATAGTCCAACAAACTCTTCCACTAGCTTATGATTTGTTTGAGAAGTTGTAATAGTTTTTAGGATGAAAAAGCACATCCTCCTTAGGAACAATAGGGTTTTATGTTTTCTTATAGTGCTTTATAGATCCACTTAGAAGTAAGCTTTCTACATTTCATACACGAAGCACATGGGGATAATTTTGCTAATGAGGCTGGATGGGAAGAGGAATCTGAGTTTAATTCTTTGGCATCGACTTCAAACTAAAATGACCCATGGCCAATAAAAAATCCAATTTGAAACTCTTTTTGAAGTATTTGGCTCATTTAAAAATCTTTTCTATGTTTAAATCTATATTTAAAATAACCTTTAATATCTTAAAAAAAAAAAGAATTGCCAAATTTATGACAATCTTATGTATGATATCTTCTTAGAGAGCAAGACATCAATCTTTTTAAGTTGTTTCTTTTTCTTGATTTCTAATAAATTGTAAAATAAAAATAATTTCACAAATTGCTATTTTTTATTGTTACCTTTCATCTTCTCTGCACTCCCCAACCCCCAGAATTTGAGGAATGATAATTTTCATGTACCATCTCCCAGATTTTGTATTGCCGAGAAAGTAAAAATAATGTAAATGAGCATAATTACCTCAGACCTAAATGCTTAATTGCAGAATATACTATATATATCATGGTATTAAAAAAACAATATGCTGCTTAAGGAGGAACCAAAGAGAACATTCTAACTGATACTCTCCTCAAGCTAACTGAGGAATGAGTTTCCCTGGAATTTAAAAATCCTTTTTTCTCAAAAGTAGTGATGGGATTCAGGACACGCTACTCCAAAATATGGCACGTTGGCATAGTGAATATTTTAAGTTGGAGGAGTTTGAGAAAACAGAAGCGGGAGGCTCACTGTGACCTTCCCACTGTCCTTCTCCACTGAAACAGGCTATAAAACCCTCACATGAAAGGTGTCCTCCCTATACCAGGAGGAAAAGAGCATCTTTGTCTCTGAAGACAAAGGGACTGAGAAGAATCCAAACAAAGAGGACTTGCTAGGTTTCCCCCAGTTTACTATACTTACCTTATACTCCTTAACCTGTCATATTCCTCCACAGCTGTCCATACTTCATCAATACTAGCACAAAGACACTCAGATCTGTTTCTTCGGATCTTCATTTCCTTATGAAGATTCCTGTGTCATGTAAAACTTATATTAAATACATTTGCATACTTATTTCCTATTAATCTGCCTCTGTCAGTTTAATTTTTAGACCCAACCGGGAGCCCTAAGAGGTGAGAATAACTTTCCTCCGTCACAGTACAGCTACAGTAGCAAAGGTATAACATGGCTTTGTATGAATCAAAGCAGTGGAACAGTAAGAACTTCACAAAAATTACTTGGAGATGGTTGAACATCTCTTAAAGAATTATAGGAGAATATCTTCTCTCTCTTTTTTATATTTTAGAGGCTAGCACTTGCCAAGGCATTGCAGTAGATGGGTGGTTTCCCATTACATTTCCCCTGCAGAGTAAGTTCTGTGGATGTGTTTCCCTAATCGTACTAATTACGTTACCAGATGTTGCTCTCACTTTCTTCTTTTGCCCTAATGGGACGTAGATTTCCTATTTTGAAATTGTCACTTATTTGTTATATTTGTCCAGTGTTTTAAACATTATGTGGGTCCTTTATTTGCTTTTGAAAACACTCAACAGTCTAAAGATTAAAATTTGACATGAAGGCCAATTATGACTAAGATAGGAATTATATTACTCATTACACTACTACTAACCATGCTATACTAGTATAGTTACCCTGGACTTCTGTATGGTACTAACCTTGAGCTATCCATTTTCATTGTCAGTATAAATAAAGTTTTCATAGGAAGTAGTTTATTGGAACTGGTTGATATCTAAATGAAATTAAAAAAATAATTTTTCATAATATGGGCAGAGAAGTATTAAAAATTAGACATTATCATCATAAACCACCAAAAGCTGTATTGGTATAAAATAATTTAATGCAATATTTTGAGAAAAATACAATTGTCAAAATCAATAAATTTTTACTTAAATCATAAACATCTTTTTTTCATTGTGTAATGTGGAGTCAAAATTTTTTTCTATTGAGGTATATGTGTGTGGAGAATCTATATGTATGTATATAAAATACGTATATGTGTACAAATATATATGTACATATATATAATGTAACCACACTGAAATAAAAAGGAAAACTTTTTTTAAAGAGCGAGAAGAGATTTAACCCATTTGCTATTAAGCACAGAGAATTAAAACTTTTTAAAATAAATACATCCCTATGTTATCATTTCCATGTTATTTTCTATTAAGGGAAAGCTAGGTGGGAAAGCTAGAACAAACTAGACGAAAGGAAGAAAGAGAGGCTATCTCAACGGAAAGGTGAAGGGCTATGGTGCCAGGGGAGATGGAAAGAGAAAGGAGCCGGAGGGAGAGAGCCCCAGGAAAAGGCGAGGCCAGCTCCTTCTCTCTCCCCATCCCTGGCCACACAACTTGCTCTTAATGAGTTCCTGCCCACGGCTGCCAAGTCATCTCCATCTGAATGTGCCTTTTGCACCAGGGTTATTTCTAGCAGCCCTCTTGTCTCTGGTGGCTTGGAAGATTACGGTTTCAATGTCGACCCACTTGGCTTCTAGATGGCATCTGACTTACCACATTTAGTGGATGCATCTGCTCTTCTCACACGGTTTCCACATTATCAAAGTTCCTCTCTGTTTTTGTTTCTGCCAAAGAAAGGCTTTTTTATTTTGCTAATGAGGACTCCGTGAAATGTTGGGGTTTGCTGGGGTGTGTGCCTGCAGTTTTTGTTGTTGTTGTTGTTTTATTTATTTATTTTTTTTGAGAAACTGCTATTGTTGCTTCTAAGTGCACCTGGGTGGTCTAATCATGTGTTTTAACATGTCATCCAGGAAGTCTAGAGGTTATTGTTATTTTATCTTTATGCTAATATTTTTCTTTTAATATTTGCATTTCAAAAATTTCCCTAAAATCGAATGTCTACATGATATATATCAATATAGCTATCTGTCTCTCTCTATATATCATACATATCAATATGTATTTCAATATATCTATATCTATATGTAGTTTTGTCTTTCTAAAGCAAGAACGTAAATGCTGAAGTCAATGATATGATCTCTGTTATAAAACAGCTGGACTACTCTTTACATGGAACAACCTCCCCATCATGTGGACTTTAGGATATTGCTACCAAAGTCAAAACTGTGCAACAATAAGCATGAGTTAATTTTAAAGGAAGAAGGTGGAGCCCCTGGTAGATTCGTATTTTTATAGTTCATACTATTTCAGTTTTTCCAATGTGTCAGTCAATATTCTCAGCACCTTACATGGGCCATTTCATTTAATCATTCTAACAATCCTATAAAATAGGTACTCTTACTATCTCCATTTCATAGGTGAGAAAATTGAGGCTTGTCCAAGATCACAGAAACCATTACCAACAAAGTCTGAAACTGAACTAAGGGCCAAATTCAGTCCTTGGGTGAGATATTTCTTGCCTCCGGTCTTCCACAGAAGAACTCAACGAGAAATAACAGCATCTGGATAAATATAAAATATAAATATAAAATATAAAATAATATTGTTAACTTATGTTAACTGAGAACCAACAATGTGTCAAGTACTGTCTAGCTCCTTTAAATATTCTTCATTATTATTTTATCACTCTATCAGTCTTTGTGGTGAGAGGTTAGGTTAAGCTTAACAACTACCAACTACCAAGGACAACTGAGGTCATTGTTGCTCCAAAGCTTGTATGGTCCCCACTATTAATCATCAAGGCTATAGGAAATCAACCAGGAAATGTGAGCTTTTCTCCTTAGCAAAGTTGGTAAGGTAAGATTAGTTACAGTTAATATATCTCTGCACCAGCAGACCCATCTTCCAAGGGTAGACATGAGACAGATGGGGAGACCGTAATGTTTTTCTCATATAATTTAGGTTTGCTTTTAGCATGCTATTAAGAATTAATTAAGAATTGATGCACTCCCCATTTGTCTGCTCTGAGAAAAAACACAAATGGTTTCTTGGAATTATGTAGATCTAAAGTGCTTGAAAAGTGAGTCTCATTTTGACTAAATTAACTAGAGATGTTCTCTGAAAGGATTAACTCAATCATATATCAAACATTTAGGACAAACAAGAATAAACTTCCTTCCTGCCTTCATTTATTTATTCATATTTATTTATTCAAAATATTTACTGAATACCTACTATGTGTAAGGCTAAGTGCTTCTTTACCTTAAAATCTGGCAGCAAACGTATGACGTGGGGAGCTGCAAGGTTCCAGCATGGAGGGGTATGAGATGTGTTCATCCAGAAAAGAGGATCTGAGAGTTCTGACCAGAGTGATGTGAAGAGGCTTTCTGGGAGAGCTGGCATGTGCTCAGGTCCTTGGAGGAAGGGGGGACAGTGACAGATAAAGATGGCAAAGGGAGCAGCAAGATCCAAGCAGAGGAGGCGTCCTGTGCAGAGGCATAGCAGAGATCCAGGAGTAGTGAGTGGTGTAGTGAAAGCCATGGCAAAAAAGATAGCTGGGGTTAGACTGTGAAGGGCTTTGAGTATTATGCTAAAGGGTTTAAACCTTACTCACATGTAGGTCAGTGGTTCTCAAAGTGAGATCCCCAGTCCAATAGAATCAGCATCGCTTCAGGCTCTACCCCGGACTTATCGCATCAGAATCTCTGAGAGGTGGGGCTTAGCATCTGCAGTTTAACAGACCCTCCAAGTGATGTTGATGCCTGCTAAAGGTTGAGAACCAGTGCTGTAGTCAGCCTTGCTAAACTGCTCTGTGGGCAGTGAATGGGGGACAGGGGTACTGGAAGTCATCATCTCCCTTATCCTCAGGGTAGCTACACAGGCCCTGGGGAAGCTAGAGCTCCTAGCGATGATGGCCACTTGCACTAGCAACCTCTCTCTTTCATGCTAGGGTACAAACTCCTTGATCTGAAAAGGAAGCAGGTGTCGGGCCACGGGCCAAATCTGCCAGATGGCCTGTTTTTGTGTGCCACTCCCATCCCCCAAGTTAAGAATGGCTTTTACATTGTTTTTATGTTTGGCTTTTACATTTTTACAGAGTTGTAAAAAAAAGAAAAGAAGAAGAAAATGAAGAGGAAGAAGGAGGTGGACGAAAAGAAGGAGAGGAGAAAGAGTGATGCAATGTGGCCTGCAAAACCTCAAATATCTACTTCCTGATTCTTTATAGAAAAGGTTTACTGACCCCTGGTGTAGACAGGGAGAAACTGTTTTTGAGAAGAAGAGTGATAGGTCCAAAGAATGAATTAAGGATATTTAATATAATAACAGTATGCAGAAAAGAAAAAGTGAAAAGAGCTGGAAGCAGAGAAGCCAAATGTGGAACACAAGTGAGATGGTAAAGATCTAAACCATGCAATGCTCTTTGAGCAGAAAAAAGGAAATGGGTCTTTAATGCTTATAGAAACAATATAACTTAACTTTCAGTTGACCCAAGTGCTATGCCATAGCAAGGTTCTCAACAACTGGAGAAATCATAGACTGTGTCCAGTTCAGCAATTTCTTGGGGTTTGGTTTGGTTTAGTTTTGAGGGAGTAGGACAGTGTTGAAAGCATGAACTCTGGAGCTCTTGTCTAGTGTACAGGAAAAAACCTAATCTCTAAGTGCTTAGTGGGTGTTTCAGATTATCTCCATAATATTTAATTATTTCATAGAACAGTGATATGTATAGAAATCAACCAGTTATCTTCTTAAAAGGCCAATTCCAGTTCAAAAGTTCTGGATGGGGCCTGAGATTCTTCATTTCTAAGACGTTCCCAAGTAGGGACCACACTTTCAGTAGCAAAGTTCTAGACTGAACACCAGTGGTTATTTGAAAAGCAAACTTTTAAGGTCACATATTAAGCATGGGAAATAATTCCTCCATCCACAGAAATCCAAGGCACCTTTTCTGCCATAATACATGATTTAATTGGTCACCAAAGCACACCTGACCCTGCATTTGGTCACTGGAAATTCTGTCCTCTCAGAGTGGTAGTTTTTAGGGACAAGTGCCTGGATAGAGAATAAAGCGTAGGACGGAATAAAGGTTAGAAAAGGAAGATAATGGATACAGTGGGTGGGGAAGACAGGACTGATCCTCCCACAGTGGCCAGGGACAGTCTATCTAGTGGTTTGGGGAGCCACACTCCGACTTTGAATCCAGGGTCCTCAGCTTAATAGCTGTGTGATCTTACACAAATTATTTACCTTCTTCTGCCATGGTTTCTCATCTATAGATGGGGATAACAAATCTTCAAAGAGCAGTTAGTTACAGGGAGTAAAAGAGATAATGTCAGAAAATAATGTAATGCAGTAGTAAGACTGTAATAAGAACTAAATAACTGAATCTTTAATTATCAGAGATAAAAACGTATCAGCTTGAGATGCAAAGGAAGCTCTCCAACCATCACAACTGGTAAGGAAATAACCTAGAAATTTATTAATGTTACTAAAGGACAAATAGCCCCCAAAAGAGCTTTAAATATACATGTTGGTCCATACATGGGATTTGTATCTTAAGTATTTGGAACTCCCTCCAAAGAAATTGCATGTATGTAATGTGGGACATCATTAGGTGTTTGTTTTTTGACACTAAAATGTATGTTTTCATTGTAGTTTAAGGCTTGTACTAAAGGATGGATAAACTTTGTGATATTTAGGAAAGCAATTAAACAGAAGACACAAGGCTTAACGTAGCTTCCAAAGGAAATATGTGTTTTATATCTACGTTAAACAAAATTAAATTATTTTCAAAATTAAAATATGGCTTTTGAAAGCTTTTTGATATTAGGTGAAAACTTATCATGGAATCACATTTAAAGTAAAAAGTTCAGTTAAGTGTCATGTATCTGCTGACTAGATAAATTTTTACATTTTCATCAGATGCTTTAGCATCACAGAGACACAGCCTGAGAGGTGACACATATTGTGCCGATTACTCTTAATTCCATTAATTAAAACTCTCTAGGTCTTCACCTTGACTTGACACTCTTTGCTTCTTTATTATTCTCTGGTATTACCTTATTCACATTGTCCTTCTCCACAGAGCTGTCCTTTCGACTGCACTTCTGTCCCATTCTACACAGATGTAGTAGAAAGAAAAAGAGGTCTTTGGTGTCAGCGTTCTAGGACCAATTCCAGTCTGGAATCTGCTGCTTGAGACCCACATGGCTTTAGACGAGGCTCTTTCTCTGAGACTTCGTTTCCTTACTCATATTGATACCCACTTTGCTGGATTATTGAGGATTAGAGATAATATTTGTTAAGTGTTTACCTGGAGCCTGTACATAGAAAATAGGCAATGAATATGAGCTTTTGTTTATTATTTGTTACTGAAACATCAACTCATGTGCCATCCATTCCAAGAAGTCTTCTTGGAAGCCCTGAAGATGGAGGCAGGTTTGACCTCCTTTAATACCCGGAGGTGCATTTTACTTGCACCTGGTTACTTTCATATGTGGCATTTTAGTTATTCATGTGTATAGATTATCTCCTTTATAAAATAGGAAAGTTCTAGAGGAAAGATTCAGGTTTCCAGAATCCTATATGTGCCATGCATCTAGCCAGGAGTATGCAAATAATAGGTGCAATAATAAATGCTCAGTGAACATTTCTTTCATAGAGCAAAAATCACTTTCTGATTGAACTCATATCAACTTTCAAGATGGTGTACTTCTGGTTTTCCCTGATTTTGCCAACTTTTCAATGCCCCACCAAATTGAATTACATCAGGCACCAAATGGTTCATGATATTTTCCCTCAAGTATGATTTATTTAACAATCATATACAATAGGAAATACAGAGAATTACAGCAGAATAAAAACACAAGAATTGTAGCTCGTCATGTTAAAAATTAAATAAAAGAGATACCAGCTAAATAAAAAGGCATATGAAATTGTTAGATATATGTTGAGTAGCTGAGGATACAAATGCAAAGCAGGCCATTTAAGGCTCAGCAGCCAAATTCATCCATCCCTCTCTTTAGGATGGATTCAACATTGATGTTGGCAGAAGGGATGGGCACTGGTACCCTCTGCTCTGACTTCCCGCTAATTAACATGAGTTAGTGCCTGTCTTAGAGAGAGAGAGGAAGGAAGGAATAAGGATGATACAAAGGAGAGCAGGAGAGAAGGGAGGGGAAGGAGCAAAAGAGGGAGTGAGGGAGGGAGATTAGGGGAAAAAAAGTGCATCAATAGCGTGACAACTCTTCTGAAGAGATGGAGCGAGTTTTCTCCACTCCCCTGGAAGTTCTGTCACAGCGCTTTATAAATTACATAACCTGGAAAATTAGGTTAAACCCCATATACAGAAAATAATGACTTCATTATATTCCTCTATTTTTTTAGTAATAGTCTATATATCTTAAAGTATTAATAGGAACAAAGTGGACATGTTTCTTATGACAATTAAGAAGCAGTGTTTCAATTTATTTCTCTGTTGAGAGACTCTATAGCTTTACTGAGAGACACCTGGCTCAAATAGGAACAATAGTAATTAGACTTCCCTGACAGTCATATTCTAATCTTAAATGCAGAATATTTTCTAGCTTGTAAATAGCTACCTTAAAAAAGACATTAAAAGCAGTAGTTGTAGTTTCTCCATAAATAGAAATAAGAAATCCATTGTAGGACAAAAAGTCACCATGATGTACATATCTATAAATTTCCCCCAACACATCATTATAGATCAATCTTTACTGCTTACATTTAAAATATCAATTGCATTATAATGTCTATGATACAATTCAATTATTTAGCTGTGTTCTACATATGCTTCAGGTGAAACAAAATCTAAGGAACTTATTCACAGAACATTTAAAAGCATCTTATACACAGTCTATGCACAAATATATCTTAAATTAAAATGCATACCTAATATGCATATAGAATATGGCTTACACATGAAAAGAGATCTAAGTTGTGAGTTATAAAATCCCACTACTTAGACTTAAAAGCTTGTGATTGCATCCATTTCTAAAATATTGCTTAGCATTGTGGAACCCAGGGAAGAAGCATGTGCAACGGAAAACTCATTAGGATGGACAACCCACCTTCACTTTATTCTTTAATTGATGGCTACCCTCAATTTTTTCCACCCAATTCTACCATTCACAAAGACAAATTTGTTTAGTCTCACAATCATTGAAGAGTTTGTACAGTGAAAAGTTACAACACCTACTTGTGCTTGACCTTTCTTGTCAGCTAATAACAAATAAAGGTAGCTCTTCAGTTTGGAGCAAAGGCAAGGCTCTGCACATGCTCAGGCAAAACATGACAAGGAAGCAGAGTCTCCAAGGGTTGCAGTTTGTTTCTGTGTGGTAAAATTATAAACTCACGTCAAATAACATTATCTGTACAGAAAAGTGTGGGATTCCATTTTCATAGACATTTTTGAATACACACACAGACACGCACGCACACACACTTCTTGTCACTTATCCCTTGGCCTGTGATATATTTTGTTACATCCTGATGGGATCAACACCCCAGAAGGCAAATTCCATTCTCAGTTCTAGTGTCTGTCTCCAACAATGGCTGGAGGTTCCTGTCATCTTGGATCGTAGGTAGTGTGTGACTTGCATTGTGATGACACCCATGTAGGTGATGCATTAGTGCTTTGAAATCACAGGGATGGATGCAGGCTGGTCCACTGCTTTCAGGGGCAGGTTTCACTATGGTTTCCCAGCTTGAGAGTTACAATGAAGAGTTCATCAGGTCACAGAGCCAGGGCTCTGATGCTCCATTGTTGTCATAGGACTTCAACCACAGCTTCTGAGCGGCCCCGGCTCTCACTTTGTTCCCATGTATTTAAAATAACAAGGACAATCTAAATAGCCTCAGAGCTGCAAAAATATTTTTCTATAATTTTGTTTTTGCTTTCCTTTTACTTAACATCTTGAAAAATTTACTGTAGTTACACCACTCTGTATAAAACAAAGCAAGAAAGTAAAATTTTAAAATGCCTCATCTTCTGCACATATATTGCATAGTTGCCTATGCAATAACTGGGTTCAAACTGATGAAAAATTAAAACTGTCCAACTTCTGTCTTAAAAATTTCTCTGGCTTGATTGAAGAAGGCCAAATTGTGGAGGAAGAGCAATGGCAGAAGCACTGGCCAAAATCTCTGGTAGCAACTTTGAGTGTATTTATTTGGTTAGAATTACTAGTTCAGAATTTATGTTCTTCTCTTATATGAGTCCATAAAATGGCCTGTTTCCCAGTGTGTGTTGAAAGAGGAGAATATAGGTTTGTGGAAAATTGAGGATTTAGGATATTTTAGTGCTGTTCTCATTATCCTGAAATAAAATCCAAATGAAAATGAAGATCATGTTTTAGTCATATATAGGCATCAATCACTGAATGGCAATTTCATGTTGGACTTTATGTAGCTTGTGAAAATAAGGGATTTGTCAGTAGATAATAGATATTCTTTATATCAGTTGGGATTCTTCCTGTCTCTTCTGTGTGTGCGTGCGTGCGTGCATGTGTGTGTATATGTATCTTTAAAGTTTGGATGGAGGATATGCAGAAAAAATGCTGTAGCTAATATGAGACAATATCTTTAAATTGTTTAATACAGAGCTGGTTTTTAAAATTTCCATCAACTTTGTGGCCTGATTTCTATTTACAATTCCTATGTAAAATAGTAATCACAGTCACTAACTCTGGAATTGTTGATAGGACTAAATGAGATAATACGTATGAGATGTTCATCACAGTGCCTGACACTGATAGTTGCTATTAATGAAACTATTATTATCAATTAAAGAGTCTTACAACTAACTCAAGAATACTGAGAAATGAATCATCTTAAAAGCTAATCACATTTTAACTGTGTCATATCTAAAACAACATTTAAGGAGCTACTGATAGTATCTCAAAGGCTTGACGTGGTACCTGCAGCATTTTCTCTTGTCCCTACCATCAAGGGACAAGATAGCAGGACTCATTTTTATATTTTTTTTAAGGAGATACTAAGACATCTCTACTATAAGAAACACATTCCTCCCTTCTAACTCCCTTCTAACTGCCTGCACCTTCTCTGTTGGTCCAAGACAATGGTTCTCAAATTTAGTGTACAGAAATAGCAATAGACTGAATTATTAAAAATTCGATTCCTAAGGCATCACTCCCAGAGTTGGTAATTTGGTAGATCAAAGGTGAGCCCTAGAAGCTGAATTTTTTTTTTTAAACATCTTTATTGGAGTATAATTGCTTTACAATGGTGTATTAGCTTCTGCTGTATAACAAAATGAATCAGCTATACATATACATATATCCCCATATCTCCTCCCTCTTGGGTCTCCCTCCCACCCTCCCTATCCCACCCCTCTAGGTGGACACAGAGCACCGAGCTGATCTCCCTGTGCTATGCAGCTGCTTCCCACTAGCTATCTATTTTACATTTGGTAGTGTATATATGTCCATGCCTCTCTCTCACTTCGTCCCAGCTTACCCTTCCCCCTCCCCGTGTCCTCAAGTCCATTCTCTACGTCTGCGTCTTTATTCCTATCCTGCCCCTGGGTTCTTCAGAACATTTTTTTTTTTAAGATTCCATATATATGTGTTAGCATACGGTATTTGTTTTTCTCTTTCTGACTTACTTCACTCTGTATGACAATCTCTAGGTCCATCCACCTCACTACAAATAACTCAATTTCGTTTCTTTTTATGGCTGAGTTATATTCCATTGTATATATGTGCCACATCTTCTTTATCCATTCATCTGTTGATGGACACTTAGGTTGTAGAAGCTGAATTTTTAAAAAGGGAATCATTGATGCAAATGTCCACGGATTTTAGCAAATATTGATGTTGTTTCATAATATGTACTTGCTTTGTTATTATCACTCAGTGTAAACATTCATATTTCCTACATGATGTAGAAAAGGAAATTGGTATAAAACATTCATATTTCTTTTATGGAATAGTGGAAGAAACCAGGATTAAACCTCCCCATAGGATATAGCTTATTATTTTTAAAGGACAAAAAGGCCTCAGTAAATATAATTTTTATGGATGAATAAGTCAAGAATCCTTTGAAAAGGTAAATTTAAAAGTTAAATATTTAAAGCTTACCTGTTAATGTTTTGCTCCAGAAAATAGAGATTTAAAAGAAGAATCCAGGAGGACATTTAAGTAAGATAACTTTGTTTCTAATGATATTCTACAAACCACCCACTTCAGAAATAAATTTCTCAACTAAAAAATAAAATTACCTCTCATGTTTAAAATGACAGAAGCCTTTAAGTTGTTTCAAACCTATGAATGTGTCTCAGCATGTTTTTCTTCGGCACTTACTAGATCTTCTGAGTTCTTATGAAGATCAGGCTCACCTAAAAAATAAGCAAACAAATAACAAATAAACAAAAACAAAATAGGTCTGAGAAAAAAACCTAATAAGGTCAGGAAACTAAAGCAATTAGGAAAGTGTTGAAGACTGGATTTTACAATGGATCTGTGGCATATTTCTCCAAAGATACCAGACATTTTCTTTTCAGCCTGTGGATTTATAGAGTATAACAAATCATCTTCTGGTGGTTATACAAATTTGTAAAGTTGCAATTTAATCTGGGAATACAGAAAGGAAACAGATGAAACATGTTTAAATCTGCATTAAATCAAACATAAAAATTATGCATGTTTTCCCCAAATATTTTTAATTGAAACAAATTCTTTTAAACAAACCCTCTGATGTTCAGTGTCTTTTACCACACATTGCTTAGTTGCTATGAATTTAAAACAAATGAGCATAAGAGAATGTAATGTTTAAGATAAGACATCATCTGCCAAAACAAACTATTGGAATTTATAATCTTAGAATCATTCAGCTTCTATATAAACCTTGAAAAAAATTAGCATGGAAAATGTTCCAACATTTCTAGAGAGGTTGCAGAGAATCTAACAAAAATAGAAACGTGAAGCAAAATGTACAGATAAAAGAGTCTTATTATATAAGAAGGTTAAAAAATGAGCAGAAATTAATTTTTGAGTCAATTACTCAAAATACCTTGATATTTCAGAAAACAGTCATATATGATAGAATGTTCTCTCTATCTGAAATTTGATTGAAAATATACTAAAAATTAAACTTTGCAGTTTGATTTTGAGATCATTTCTCCAACAATTACATAATTATAAAATTAGTGAACATATAGAACTTAGGGAGTATTATCACAAAGCAAAATTATTTTGTCCCTTACTTTCTCTTTAAAATATATTCAGTGGGAGAAACTTATCTTCTGTCCCAAGTTCAATCTTTCAGAGAGTATCAGGACTTTTCCAATCATTCTTAGATAATAAAAACATCGTGTGATAACATTAAAATGCCGGTGTCTTAGGTCTGGTCACGTATAACACACATCAATCTTAAAACAAAGATAAAATTTCTTCCCAACCTTGGGTTTGTTGCAGAGCTTAGAAAGGGTGGTGATGGGGGGAGGGCATGATTGATGTTTCTTTCACTTCTTGTTTGCCCTCCCTCAACTGGCTACCTTGGACTCCTGAGCTGGAGCAAGGGAGAGAAGAAGACTAAGAATAGCAGCAAAGTTCCTCTTTGACTAGTACTACTGTAGGATGGCTTTGCACTCACTAGACCAGGCAGGTGTTTAGAGCTGACTCTATTCTGTGAGCACATTCATGGGCTCTCCAGGGACCTCCTGCCAAGACCATGGCTGGAGACTTCGCACACCCTTGGTATGGACATATGAAACTCTGGTTCCTTTACAAGGTCCACAGCCCCTGGAAATTTGTTGGTACATCTCCAGCTTCTGTTTCCTGAGGTCCCGTCATGCTTACAAATATAGGTAGGTTACACTTGGTTCACATAGAACATTCACTAGGCCTTTATTCCTATAAATTACTTGAGAAAAGGCTGAAACCTATACAGCTTCCTCTCCTTTGGCTTATCTGTCACCTTCTAACCTTTTAGACCTCTCACATAAGAACTAGATTCCATTCCCAATATCCCCCTAACTTCAAGCTCTCCAAGGGTGAAGCTATCTTCCTTTGATCTGAGGTGAAGAGGGAAGCATTTCTACATCTTTCCCAATAGCAGAGAACTCATTAAAGAAATCTTCCTCACAAATCCTATTCTAACCATCAACAACCTGGCCCTTTCAATTGTTTGCATTGGGCGAAGGTTACAAGCATCCTATTATTGACTTTTGGATCGTCTGTGAAATTTCTGCTTCCCAGGTCAATTTGTTTCTGACATTTATCATCTAGTCTTGGCTTAAACTTCTGATTTAATATCGTGTTACTTATAACTAGATTATAACAGAACAAAATAGACTAGAATAGAACAGAACAGAACAGAGTGGAAAAAAATAGATTCAATTAGAAAGAAAGGAATATAAGTAATTAATTCTCTGTTTCTCAAAATTTTTGAGAATCTTTTACAATGGACAAAGGACACTGAGCTTTACCAATAATCGAATGCTCTTACTTCTAGTGGATAAAGAACTCACCAATAACAAAACAGTGGAAGAGGAGCAAAATAGCAAATGGTTAAAATGCAGCAATTACAAAAAACAAATCCCTAAATGTTACGTAGACTACATCCAAGAGTAATTCCATACATGCAATTAGAGAAGTAGCAATTTAAAACTATGACCAACTCAAGACAAGATTTTTGTAGCACTGGAAAAAAAATATATTCTTTGAAACTGTAAAATTCCAGGTGTTTTCAGGGGCAGGTACACAACATTGCCAATCAATCGCATGGCAGCCAGAATGCTTAGGAAAATACTGAATTAGCAAATTCAAATTCAAATCACATTACTTTTAGTTAATAAATCTTTAGTTGTAGAAGCCTTTACAACTAACTTGGATTACTTGGAAGTAACCCTTAGGCTTTCATAAAAAAGGGTTACTTGGAAGGGTTACTTGAAAGTAACGCTTAGGCTTTAACAAAAAAAGAAAGCCATATCATTCTGATATATCATTCTGACAGAAAAGAAGAACGGATTTGCATTTTTCAATTCATTACAGATCATCTTAGATAATCTTCACGACCCAAGAGTGGTTTGTGTAAAAGACCTTCTTGAGAAGCATCCCTATAATCCAAGGTTCCAAACATTTTTGAATCAGAGTCCCCTCTTTTAGTCTGATGAAACCTATGACCTCCTTAAAGTAAAATTCATAAATAAATGAAATGAAATACATGGGATTACAAGGAACTTCATTTTTATTAAAATACAATTATCAACATCTTAAAGTAATCCTTAACATGTTAAACAGTAATATATGTGCTTCTTTATCAATGAGTTAAATAACAAGGTCTAGCTGCAGGTCTGTCAGCTGAGTAATTTTGAAATAATAATATCAAATAATACTTCAAGGTATCCCCATGAATTTAAATATGTTATGAAAATATTGATGATTTCTATTGGTGACAAACACAAATACCCCAAATGTTACTCTGTGTATTTTTGCCTGCACATGAAGGAAATCCTAAATTTTAGTTAAAGGTTAGTAAAAAAATCACTCTCCAAGTGTACAGGCTCTATCTATATAACCTGGGTTAAAACCTTTGATCTAGCCTAACTTTATTTTATGGGTAAGAAACAGGCCCAGAATAATCAAGTGATTTCCTTCAGTGTAGATCACAAATAGATAACCTGAAGTAAAAATGATTGGCTTTTAAGTCACTATTATTTCAACAAGACCCATAGTGACCTAGGAATTTCATTTTACTGAAGAGATTTGCAAGTTCCCATACATAGGAAGCTACACCTTAGGAATGAATGCAATGGGTTTGTTCAAAGCAGGTGCATAGAAGCTTGGTTGATAGCCAGGGAAAAGGCAGTGAAAGTAGGGAAACTTGGATAATTCTGTTCATCTCAAAGAGCTTTTAGGTGTTCATCTAAATGTTGAAATTTGAAAAAAGTAATTTGTAAAATGATGGAAATATGGTTTTTGCTTTATAAACACAGTGTAAAATCAGAGGGGTGCAAGGAGGGGATAGAGGTCATAGGAGGGGCAGATCTACACAAATAAACAGAAATCCTTTAAATTTAGCTAATCTAAATCTTAGCCTGCAATTTGAGCTCACTATTATTATATTAGAATCATAGTATGTTAGCTTTGTAGATGATATAAATAATACTTGCAGGGAATAATGTAAGGCACACGATCAGCTGGGTATTAGAGACTCCAGCTGTCCAATTATGGTCTTGTTGAACTAGTATTTAAAAAATAATCTGCTAGGATAAATTATTATACAATTGAAAATATATCAGTAATAACACTTTGTGAACAACTGCTAGGTGGCGGGCACCATTTTAAGTGCTTCACTTATCTTAATTACCTGAATCTTCATGGCAAAGTGTAGAAACTGATACGTAGGTTAAGTCATCTGCCCAAGGTTTCAAGGCTGTCTAGTGGCTGAATCTCTCTGACAAAGTCCAACCAGAATCTTGCCCTCTAGCTTCACCATTTCCCAAACTACAATTATTTGCATACCATCTTCACCATTTCTGCCATATCTATATGCCATTTATTCTATTAGTTACTAATATTTTTCTTCACACAACTTTAAATCTATTCTCTTTTCAAAGATTAGTTTTGTCCTAAATAGTAATATCCAAGATATACGATTTGATGCGCTTGTTGTGTTTTCCTAACATGTAGAATTCATAATTAACAAAAAGATAATTTCTTCTATAAACACAATAATTGATTTAATTTAATGGTTTATATTTGCCCTCATACATTTCTCACTTATCTGACCCAACAATCCCTGCATGGAGTAGTAAAACTATCACCATAATTTCCATTTTAGAAATGAGGAACACACGATCAGAAGGAATGACTGACTACTCCAAGGCACCATGGCCTGGGAGAGTTTGGGAGACAGACCCCCATATTATCCCTTAAAAAATACTCCAGTTAATTTTCCATATTTAGTAGAAGCAGCAAATAGTGTTTGAAAAATACTTGGCAAAAATTGGTTTGTGTAGTCTTTTCAGCAGAAATACTAGTTCTGAGTTATACTGCATTATCATTTCTTCATAAGAAAAACATTACCTTTGCTATGTATAGCAGTATTTCCTCACACAGGCAGATCTGTCTAGGTTGATTCAGTTCTATTTTTGGTCCATTTGTGTAGCTTATGTTGCCAATAACTAGAAAGAATTGATGATCTAGGATTGAAAGTTATAGTCACTGGAGAAACGTAATGTCGGATAAATTGGAGCTTCTGATTCTAAACGGTGTTTTGACATCTGTATAATATGATTTGCCTTGTAGGTTGGGAATAAGAAATCTTCACATCAGGAGAAAATACTCTTCATTTAAATGCCTCTCGAGAGGAATCTGTTGTGTATTTTCTGCCTGAGAATAAATTTTGCTGTGTGCATGAAGGTAACAGTAAGCAAAGGAAGGAGTGAACACTAAATACCAAGAGAGATGAGAAGAAAAAAAGAGGTGAGGCTGCTGAAGAAAAATTCCACCTCTTTCCAAATGTGCTAGTTTCAACCCTGTAAAGTTAGAGGAAGTCATGCCTTATTTCATAAAGTGTTATATAAGATACAAATCAAGAAATGGCCAGATTATTTTTTGGTCAACTAAAGCAGTACAAAACACACCGATTCACATTAGCAATGTGAATGAATCCCAATACACATGTATTAAGCACCTAAAGATGTGGTGAGTTCTGCACAGAGATGATCAAAGGTGATCTGTGGAAAATGAATGCACGATCTCTATGTATATTCATCTGCCATTCTGTAACATTTCACTCCACTTGGGGAGCAAATAGCACATTAAACAGCCAGAAGTCTTAAAGTTCCATAGAAACTAGAGTTTAAACAATGAAGAGAGGTAGTGAGATGTCTTCTTAAAAGAGTTCAGTGTAAAACTGGGTCTATAGGATGTATGTGTTTTGGTGGCATGAGGATAGGAATATTCTCCTGATGAGGGGAGTGAGGAGGTGAGATGGAAGAGCGGAATGGAATATGAGCAAAGGCAGCAGATTGGAAAGAAAAAGATGCGCCAAGGAGGAAGTGAAGCCCAGTTGCAAAAACTTGACTCAGAGTTCCTGCCCACTGACTAAAGTAATGGTTTCTCCTTCAGTGTCATTCTTTTAGAGGAAAGCTCTCACACCTATTGAAATGCTCTTATTCTCAGATGGAATTTGTCTGATTGAATCACAGATCTTTTTTTAAGCAGTCTCTGGTGGCAGGGAGATGGTAAGAAAGTAAGGGCATTGATTGTCTTTGAAGGTAGGGAAGTTGGGAGGGTAGCAATGGAGAAAGAAGGTCTAGGGTAGTGAAATGAAGGCCCCTCAAATCATACTTTGTCTGCTGTAAAGAGTGGTGGGAATGGTTGTGGAAATTTTAAGATTTGGTTCTTAGAACCAATTTAACGTGAGTGGCAGTATGGGTCTTCTCTACTTTCTCAATCAGGGAAAAGATGGGATGAAAATTGAATCTGAGAAGTGCAGCAAAAATTCACATTTTCTTTATCTTTTATAAGCAAAAAAATACATAAAGAGTACTAATTTTAGGTAATCTAAACTAGTTTTAAAAGTTAAAACTTGGAAAAAAATTGTAAAATGATAGAAACACTTTGGCTTTGCTTTTAGTATTCTAGTTAATTGGGTTTTGTATTTAAAGCTAGATTAAGAAAAAAAAAGATTTCAATTGCTTTCAGTAAAAATGTTTAAGTATGTCAATATGTAAACCTACTTTTGTGCCTAAATGGAGAATACTGAACATAACTGAACTTGTTTTAATGATAGATAATCCTGCAAAAAACCTGAGGGTTATTGTTCTAAACATAAGCCATTAATTCTCACTCTCCTATACATGTAGAATAGAGTATCATTCATGTTTAGTGGCTCTAGGTAACTACTAAAAAGATCAATTCTTGATTTTACTGCTTTGTCACCAATTCTACTCAATTTGAAAGTTAAAAAAATAGTTGAAAGTTCTACTTTCAACGTGAGATTTTATAACATAATGCTACTACTATCAGAAAATTATTTCTCAAATTGCTCAATTTTAATAATGTCAGAAAGAAAAATCAATGAGGCATGTACATGATATATCTTCCCACTTATCCACAATCTCTGGCCTACAATTTTCCATAAGGTTCTGAGCTCTTGTGTTTTAAAATGGGTCCAAACATGGACGTGAAGAAGGTGTGATCAGATTTTAGACTGTAGATCTTTACATAAAACCTTTAAAAAGGATACAATACATAAACAACTTTAAATTTCAAAATCTTATTATAATCTGTCTACATGTATTTTAACATGAATATGCTGTTACATATTGATTTATTAAATCATAAGTGATCTGTTAGAAAGAATATAGATTAATGAGTAAAAATTGCAAAGTTTATTACTATTAATAATATTAGCAGCAACAGCAAAAACAGTAGTTAATATTAAGGGAATAGTTACCATGTGCCAAGAACTATGCCAGGTGCTTCTTATATTTTATCATTTAATCCTGCCAACAATTTCTATTGCCCGAGATCACACACCATCTAAGGAGCAGAGCTGAGCCTTCAACCTCAATGTACTAACCTGAATAGTTTGGTCACCTAGTACTAACACCCTGACCCAAAGGGGCAAGTTTCTATTGGATCTGAAAGAGTGAATGCATTTTGTGTTGCCTGGAGAAATGCAATTGCAAAGATTCAAGTTGAAAAAACATGGCATTTTTAATCTTCCTGTTCTGACAAGCTACTAAAATTCAAAATTCAGTTTTTCAGAGAAGAATGAGTAGTTTGATAGTAAGCAGCCCTCCCTACAAAACAAAACTCACTTTTTACTATTACTTCCTGTAGTAACACCTGCAGTAGGAGACAGGCTAAGAAAGACTCAAATCCCAAGACCCACACAGGCCTATACTCAGGAGGATTTCAAAGTGAAGGGCTGCAAGAAGGACCCAGATGTTCTCTTGCCATGTTCTCATACCGTGGAGAAGAAATAATAGAAATTTCTGACTCCAGGAATAATGAGAAGTTATTCAATTTAAAATCCAGCATAAATATATGACTGAGGTAAACATCTATGCTTAAAAAAATCAAAAGGTGTAAATGTGAAAACTCCACCATCATTTTTGTCTCGATGATTTCTGACTAGCCATCCTGCAATTCCATAGCCAACCAACCACTCTAGATCTTAGGGATCGCAAACTGCACGCACTGTTTACCTTGCATATTCATGCATAGCAAGAGCAATGAATTGTTTCTAATCTAAGACAGCAAACATCACAAATTACTAATTTTTTAGTGCTTATGATCAAATTCTTCAGTGGAGAGAGCACTTTTTTTTGGTATGAGTTTCCATCTAGGGAAGGTGAGAGAAGAAAGAATCAGGAAAGTATGTCTCCTTTGAATTTGTTCATCATTTTCCCCTTGGAGACAAAAACCACTTAAAATCTTCATCAAGTTGAATACATAATTTTCAGCAAGTAGGTACTTACTACAGAAAAAAGATTCATAAAATATTGGGGGCATGCATAATCTAAAATTCTAGGAGGCTTTAGATGTCCCTGATGATATTCTATACATATTGTTTGACAAATGCATAAACTAAATTGACTTGGTGATACCAAATTCCCAAACAATTAATTGTTTTGTCCATCTTATTCAGCTTTAGTCACCAAATCTTAGAGGGCTTAGTTGGTAACTACATTAATTAAGGTCTAAGAATCAGCCAAAATAGAAATCAATCTCACATAATCATCTATCCTTTAACCTGGAATGAGAAAGACTAGTGTTCTTACAAAATGCCTTCCATGCTATTTTTTCTCTCCTTTGTACATGTTCCTGTCTGACTTACGCTGGTTATGCTGAGGGGCTATTTTGAAGAAAGGTGTGGAGAGAGCCTTATTTACTTATAGTTATTGAAGTTAGTAGTGGAATAAATTGCTTCTCTTGGTCATGTATGCAATACTTGTATTACAGTACTCCTTTATAAATTGTAAATCCATGCTTTAAAATAAAAGCACTTTAAGCAATTAGTCACAAAGCACTTTACTAATCTACAACATTTAGCCAGGGTTGTGGGAGCAGTGCTATCTCTAATCTATAATGGCTAATACAACAGGATTATTCTCATGATGAACTCATTTAAAATAAATTGTAGGTGCTCTACTACCTCTACATCGAAGAAAACATCAAAACTATTGCCTTATTTTTGTTGAACTTCTTTTATTTGATGAGATTTCTATTTCTTACTGATGACTCTGGGTTTTCTGTAACCAACAGACCTGCACAGAAGCTTAGTCCAGATGGAAGGGTGATATGGAAACATAGACCCCTTCTGAAAGAATCCCATGTCCAGAGTAATGAGATAATATTATTGTGTGGGTTCTTGTGCTGAACTTCTCTCTTAACCTTCACAAAAGTTTCCTGATACAAATCACAATTAGTCCAAGTCTTCAAAGATCATTCACTACAAGTTGTTTTGCTAAAAATTAGCCTATCTTGGGTTTTGAAGAATGATATAGAAATAAAGTTTGAGCATCAGATTCTTGAAGGTTTTCATCATTTTCCCTAGAGGGCTTATATACTAACCCTCACCTGAAGAGATTTCTTGGATCACTTTTCCTTTCCCCTTCATTTTTCATAATTTCTTCGGAGGAATTAAATATATCTAAGAAAGGTCAAAGACTTCAGCTATAAACATTTTTTGCATGATTTCTGGGAATTTCCTAGATTCCTATAGTTAACAAGGGAAAATTATGTTATGCAAAGTATGAACAACAGTCCTAGAAGGAGTAAACTCAGAACTGAAAAGTTTGGGCTGTATAGAAGGTCTAAATCTAGGCATACTTTAGGGGATAATAACTACGATGGTAAAATATTCTTTTGGGAAAGAAGTGAATTGCCACAAACCAAATTTGCTGGATTAGCTAAAATTTCTTCTTTTTGAGAGCATTTAGGTCTACAGAATACTCTTTTTTAGAATTGTTCTCTTTTCCTAAAGGGTTCTATGCCAAGAAAAAGTAAAGGCAAGTATCTTAAGTGGCAGAGTCCTCAACAGAAAGTATTTAGATAAAGGTGGTTTATTTCAGCTCTATAAATTGGGTAACTCTACCAGCTATCCAGAATAAGCCAATTCCATTCCTTCATTCACTCATGCAGAAAACTGTATGGATCTGAGAGATATTTGGGAGATATACTCTATAGGCTATCTTGATGGATTAAGCTAAGAATGAAAGTTGATAGAAGAGTTACGATCAACTTACCGTACAGCAATTCATTCAGTTGATTGATGGAATTGATCCACTGCATATTTTCTCATGAGCATAAACTCATATCAACATTTTTATGAGCAGGTAGTGTTTTTCCACAGTATATTTCTTTAAGGAAGCCTTCTATAAGATCTCCATATAGTTTGGAGGCATATATGTGAGCGCAGGAGAATAATAAGAATTATAGTAGAAAACACTAAATTCTAAAAACTTGACATGTATTTACTCATTTAATTCTCACAGCAGCTATTTTTATGATCCTCACTTTAGAAATCAGCAAACTGAAACAGATTAAATAACTTGTTTGATTACATAGCAAATAAGTGATGGGAACAGGATCAAATAAAGTAGTCCACTTCCAGGGTTCTATAATCTATACTATGCAGCCTTCTTAGGTGTAATTTAATACCTGCTATGTTTTTCTGTCTTTCCTCAGTATAATTAGCTGCCTTATCTTTGAAATTACATCTGATTGGTAAATGATAGCCTTTTTTTTTTCTTTTTTTTCCTGAAGGCAGAGCCAGAGAGTAAGAATAAATAAACTTTGTGAAAATACATTCTTCAATATTAGACACCGGCCAGTCTCAGCTAATTAGTTATTGGGGTGTTCCTACTAGTCTAGTACCATAACCATTAGGTCAACTATTAGGGGATCACAGTAAAGAAGGGGTAGAAGAACAATTCTCAAAAAAATAAACTTTTCAGGAGGAAAATACCTTGGCTAACCTTAAACTGAATTATACATTGGACAAGTCATTCTCAAATCTCACATAAAACAATATATTAAGCCATTTTTCCCCTGCTGTTCACACTTACTAAAATATAGACATTTTTTCAAAGATATCTGTCCCTTAAAACTTTTATAAATCATTTTTTAATGGCAGAAAATTATTAAAGAATTTGCTCAGCAAGACAAATGATAGAATTAATATAAAAGATAAATTAAGTTTATGAAAGTCACATTACCTTTTTGGTGTTTTGGAAAGGGGACATCCAAAGTGAAAATGTATGGATAAACTTTATTGCAGAAATGAAAAAATTAGGGATTAGCTGCTCAAAGAAAATTTATTGACACTCACCATGTTAGTAAAGAGAAATGCTACAAAATGCCACTTAAACAGGTATTTGAAAACATAAAGATGCTGATGTTGTCATAGCAGCTGAGCCAGGTCAACCAAGGATTTTGTAGCTGTTACTTATGTGGTTTGCGACACCAATTAAACAATCTGCAGAAATGGATCACCTTTCTCTCACAGGGCCCCATAGATTTCCGGCAAGTAGACTGAAATCTCCAGGTCTTTTGGTCAAATTAGAGCTGTTACCATGCATGAGGTTTTACTTAAAGATGTTTACTGATCAGTTAACATTTCTGTGAACTGGTTTTTGCTTCTGAAAAAAAAGGTACTTATTTTAACAATCTAGAGAATAGGCTATAAAAAAAAGTTGTGAAAAACTAAATTGTAATCAGCATTTATAATCAGCCATGTTTGTAGGAATTATTGTGGTAAAATTATCAAGATAAATATAGTTGATACATTTTTCTTAATTTTTAATATATTTTATTTTGTTCCTGAAAACTTTTGTGAATTTTTTTATTCATCAGTGGTGATCCTGAGATGATTCCTCTTTTTTCTAATTCAATTTATTTTTTTCTGCATTTGAATTGTTGCCTAAAAAGCCTGGATTCCCGGGGAGCTCAATTCTAGTTGATTTCAACTAAAGTAGACACTCTCAGAATCTAATAGGGTGTATTTTTTTAAGTGAGGTATAATTTACATATATATTAGTTTATATATTAGTTTCGGGTATGTAACATAATAATTCAATATGTGTATACACTGCAAAATGATCACCAAAATAAGATGGATGGAGAGGAGCAGTAGAATCTTCTGGAAATAACTTCTTATATCCTGACTACCTCCAACTATGAATAAAATCTCAAAGTTGCCCCAAGATAAGTCAGCTTCAGAGACCACCTTCACTTCCAAGTTGAGTAAGGACCACCTCTTCCTTCCACTCATCTTCTTACCAGCCCAGATTTCTGCTTGTTGCAGTCCTCCCACCCTCGGGGAAAACATTTCTTCATCATCACTGAGCCGACCAATAATCACTAGGGAAAGCAAGCCTGCCTCTTCACATTCTTCCCAAGCTTTATTGTCCATGCAAATATAGGTGAGGAATTCACACACACTGGAGAAATATCATTTAAAATGCCCCTAAGTTCTGCAATTGTTACAAGTTCATCAACAAACAGTTCCAGCAAGCCTTCTGCTCTGGGATAGTTTGGAAAATGTAAATAAACGAACCAGTCACAAATAACTTCTAGAAGATGGTCTAGAAACTATCCAGAAGGTTACTGGCTTTGAATTCACGCAAACTAGGCACAAATCCCAGCCTTTTCAAAGACTGATTGTGTGAATTTAGAACAATAATTTAGCTTCATTGAGCCTCAGTTTTATCAGACTACAATTCTTCCCTTGTAGATTTGCTATAATAAATGTTTGTATAAATGACCAATGGGCAAATCAATAAATGCTGTAAAATTTCACTCCCAAATTCATAAGTTTTCAACATTTTAAAAGAATAATGTCTATAAGATATAACTTGAATATTTGAAAGCTCATAGGATCAGTTATGTTGGGATTAGACAGAAGGTTTGATAAAGCAATTATGCTAGTCTTGAGTAAGGTTTCAAAGAAATTTTTTCCTCTTTATGGGTTTGCTCCTAGCATGTTGCTATTTTCAGTGTATTACATGAAACTGTGAAAAGAAATAAGAAAGATTCATTTGTAGCACATGTGCAAACCTTTGATTTGGGTGGCTTACTTACCTCCCCTAGACCTCAGTTTTCACAGTGGTAAATGGTGATAATACCTACATCATAAAGTTGTTTGGCTAATTAAATAGGATAATGACTGTGACAGAACCCAGCACATTGCCTGGCAAATAAATATGTACTTAGTGGAATATGAATTTGCATTCTGTTTAGCATTAATACCAACATAATTACAAAAATCACTTATTATACGTAATACACAATACTGCATTTTAAGATAGTTCAAATACAAATAACAACATATAAGATTTAATTAGTGAACTTATCACAATCTATTAAAATGTTATGCTAATTATAATGTAAATTTGATCTTTTAAAATTTTAATGCTTTTCATCAATTTTAAACGTTTCCTTTACTTCTGGTGGGAAAGACTTCCAGTTTAGTTTTTTTATTTTTGAAGCAGTGATACAAGACCTATTTTTAGAAAACTTTTGTTTCCTTTTGAGAAAATCTATAAGGTTTTCTATCGATAAATGATTTTAAATAAATCTGTTTGACTATATTATTATGTATTCAATAATTTCAAATAAATTATGTTAAAAATAAGAAAGCATCTATCTTATCAGTAACTCAGATGATGATTTTCTTATTACAAAGGTAGGTTGTAGGTTCAGTGATGAAGTTTTTAAAAAATATCCTGATGGTAGTAGAAAATTAAAATTTTTATAAGAATTTTAATGAAGGTGAAAATAATAACCAAACCATGATCATTCCAGAGATTCCAAAGCATGCTTGAACAACTGTAGATATCATTTTAGGCCAATTGTTAGGCTTTTGTTTTGTTGAATGGATTAAATTTGAGGCCAGAACTAAACTGCTCTGTGCAACTGAGGGGATTTTAGAGGCAGAGAGAGGAAAGAGAGGAGAGATCTGAAGTCAAGAGAAATGAAAGATTAGAGGTTTTGGAGCGAGAACAGAGGTGAGTGGTGACAAATGATGATTTAAATTTTGCTCTGCAGCATAATGTTAAGACAATAAATCTTCCAATGTACTTGGAACTGAGTTTATTATTGGGGGAAACTGACAAAGTCATGAACCTAGCTGAGTGTGAGCTATGTGAAGGACTCAGTCAAATTCTGGGTACAAAGTCTGGTTACACTTGCTGGAGGAGAGTAGGACCTGAGAGGGAGAACTGTCTCAAAGAGCTGTTCCCTACCTCATGCCCCAACTCTTCAGTCTTCCTCTGCCCCCATCATCTCTGCTCAACAGTGCAGCATTCTGTCCACAACTCGCTTCCCCATTGCCAGCTCCTCCACTCCTCAAATATCCACTGTCACACTCCTTACCCCAGAGTTTTCAGAGGCGACAAAAGTCCTGTGAGCTCTTATACTTATTTATTGCAGTTTATTGAAAAGTAGAATTAGAGCTAGGGACCAGGTTTTGGGTGCCTGAAAATGTAGCAAGTGCAGGCATTGAAGAAAGCGAGGAGCTTTGGGGGAATGTCCCCCCACATTTAGTTTTCTCTTTTGCCATTTATCTGTAGATTTATTTTAGATCTTTTAGCTAACAGAGAAAAATATGGTACAATATAGTGGCTAATACCATTTCATTTATATGAATTCACCATTAAAATGAGACTTCCCTAGAATCAAGTCAACTCTTCCCTACTCAACAGTGACAGAACTCTTACCCAGCCATGAGCAGGAACCATCAAAGATCTAAAGCTGAACATCCCATGAGTTCAGCTCTCAAAAAAATCTACAGGCATTTGTTTTGCACACAGTAGGCCTCTGTAAATATTTTTGGAATGACCTCATTAGTAGTTCTCAATATTTTGTCAGACTCTGTAGTTTTAGCATGTGTAGCACATTCTGATTGTAATATCTCATCATATGCAGTGGTTCTCATTGGGTGGAGGAGGGTGCACATCTCCAAAGGGAAATGTCAGAATCTTAAGGCATGTGTAATTGGAATCATATTCTAAATCTCCCCCAATCCCACTCCTATACCAACACTGATTTTGGTACACCCCTTGTGAATACATTTTTCTCTTCCCATTCTGGGACTTGCAAGGCAGAACGTAAGTATTCCAACTGCAGTACGAATAAGATGGCTATGCTTATTATGTAAGTGATAGGCTTCTTGGAGAAGGCATTTTAATGAAGTTTTGGAAGATAGGTAGGATTTTAGTAAGCAAAGTGCAGGAGGGGGTGCAAAAAGTGCATTCCATGAGGAGGAAAGAACAAGGATAAAGGTAGAGAGAAAGTCCACTGACTTTTCCAGGAGAAGGCAAATGTTCCAGGGTAGGAACATGTGACCCAACACAGATATTTTAAGGGACAGCATCATCAAGGTACGTACTTCTGTTTTCTGAGTACAGCTTGCCAGGGTGAAGCTGGCTCAGATCCTAATCTGTACTTGGCTTGTCTTGACCATGAGCTGATCAAATTTCCTGCTCTCCCTTTCATGTCCTCTGCATTCATTTAAATGCACAAAAGTGTTCTATTTTTGACCTACTTCTGTGAACTGGAGATAAGCCATGCAGAACTTTTAAAAAATAAAGTAGTCCCGATGATGCTAATATGCTGACAGGGTTGAAAACTATTGAGTAATACCTTTACAATAAATGAGCGAGTGAATGAATGAATAACACACAAGCACGTACTCATTGTGTGAACTGTCACTTAAGCTCTTCTAGGGTTAAGCGACTTTGGTGGATGCCACCTCTTAGAACTTTATAACTCTGATCTTCCAAATGTTCCATTCCATCAAATGCATATTTCTGCTCTACTGCACTAATAATATAATGTAGATTGCTAGCTGAAGAGATTAAATTAGAAATAGGAACAATACAATAAATATATAATAGAATATATAATTTAATTTACTAATAATTTAAAATATGATTTAAAAATTAGTATCAAGATCTCATTTAAACTGTTAAATTACATTTTTGAACCATAATTAGAAAATGAGTGAGCTCTAGTTTTTATCTCTGAAAGGCTTTGCTTCTCTGTTTGATTACTTGTCTCTTCTGAAATATAAAAGTATGCAAATATTTTCTCAAAAATATGCTTAAGATTCACAGTCCTGGGAGTTTAGGAGTTGTAACATAAAATGCATTATGTTTGGGGACTTCCCTGGTGGCACAGTGGTTAAGAGTCCACCTGCCAATGCAGGGGACATGGGTTCGATCCCTGTGCGGGAAGATCCCACATGCCACGGAGCAGCTGGGCCCATGCGCCACAACTACTGAGCCTGTGCTCTAGAGCCTGTGAGCCACGACTACTGAGCCCATGCGCCAGGACTACTGAAGCCCGCATGCCTGGAGCCCGTGCTCCACAACAGGAGAAGCCACGCAATGAGAAGCCTGCTCATGGCAACGAAGAGTGGCCCCTGCTTGCTGCAACTAGAGAGAGCCTGCGTGCAGCAACAAAAGAGCCAACACAACCAAAAAAATAAAAATAAATAAATAAATAAATGCATTATGTTTTATTAAAAGATAATGGAAAGGAGTAACTGAAATATTTTGTGAACAAATATTTATAAACATAACCTTTTAAAGTAATTCAATACAAAGTAACATGGCATGTTTTTGTTCTTTTCAAAAAATCTATTTTTATTTTCTCTAAGCAATAGACGTAAGAGTGAGGTGCACTATTAGGGACTAACAGGGATTGCTGCCAAATAAAGCAAAAAAAGTCTAGCAAAGCTCTAGGAGATCAGAGTGCAGAGTGATACAGGTCTGTGGGAGTGAAAGTACTGCTGTGTAACTGGTTTGGGTGTGATGCTTGGGCTAAAAATTTATTCTTCCCGAGCAGTTTATCATCTATCAGCTCTAAAGATGATTTACTGAGGAAGCCTCTCTAAGTGTCCTAAAGGTTTTGGGAATAGAGTCTGAAGCCCCTCAGCCTTGTTTCCTGATGACGCCCAAGGACACAGATCCAGGTTTCCCCCAGAGAAGCAAAGGAGGAAGAGAAGGGTGGCATTCAGATGGGATTACTCCTGATGGCTCCAGTGGTAACTCTCTCACACCATGTTGAAACCGAAAGGAAGAATCAGCCCGATTTAAATAGTGGAACTTTCAAAATGGACAGGACAATCTGTGGGAGTCAGTGTGTGTGTGTGTGTGTGTGTGTGTGTGTGACAACAGTTTCTTGCATTTGTCCCTAAAGTTCCCTAAGTTAAACATTGAGTGAAAATGAGAATAAATTGGCTGTTTGTTATAGCACTCAATTTTTAAAAGAGGCCTTTAGGATCCTGTAAGTATGTTCTTGGAAAAAAATAGTTTAACTGAATTCAAATTCCTAAACATGTCTTAAGATTGCCCTGGACCTTGGTAGAAAACAGAGAAGGTTGTCTCGGTTTTTTTTTATTTTTTGTTTTTAAAACAGATTTCTCTATGATCAAAAATGTCAGTTTCCCTCTGAAACATTTTTAAAAATATTAACCACGCTGAAAAACCTCAAAGAACTTAAAGTTATTTCAATTTGTATTACATGATTCAGTTAGTTTTAAATCATTCAAATTAAAAGAAAAATGAACTTCCAATCTTTTTTTTCTTGCAAAGTAGTGAAAAACACTTGATAAATGTTAATTGAGTAATATTGTTTTAAATAAAGTCAATTTAACAATCACACTTTATTTTTAATTTCTCTTCTGAAACAACTGCAAAAGCTGTTTGTCTTGTTGAGCTGATGCTGTGAACTGTTACCTTCTCTGGTTTTGTTCCCACTGGTCACCATGGTCCATGCCCATTCAGACAAGTAGACATAGATATTATTAGTGAAGTACCCAGAAACAATGCATACACTCTTAGTCTTCAGATTCATAAGCCACATCCATCAATGGGACAAAGTTTCTTGGAAAATACTTAGTCAAGTTCTATACTTCCCCTCTCATACCTCCAGAAGATATCTAGGTTTCCCATTTCCTGGATATGGACTGAGGTTTTTACCAAGAGTAGCAAGAAGGATAAGGGTAGCCTTCAGAATGGAGGTGGCAAAGGTCTGACTCATTGTTCCAGTGGCAATTTTTTCCATTCCTATGGAACCAGAGGAAGATGGGAGAGAGAAGAGAGTTGGAAGATACAAGAGAGCTAGAAACTTACAGCCTCTGAGACAGGACCCTGGGTTTAGCCAGATCTGTCACATTTTGGGTTATTTCTAAGTGGGAAAGTATGAAAGATTTTAGAGATAAATTCAGGGATCTAGGAGTAGAGGAGACCTTGTCTCCTCAGAATTCCCATATCTGGAATTCTGAAAGGTGGCAGCAAGGTAGGTGCTCTCAGGTAAGGACTAGAGTAGAGGTGGCTATATGGAAGGTCAGGGTAAAGAGCCTGGGAGAACCCTGCAGTCTTCAGTCATATGTAAGGAAGAGCAGCCTGTTCTCAGGCCCTGAGAAGCATCAAGAGGAAAGAAGAATGAGAGAGAGTAAGCAGGCTGGGGAGAGCAAAGGTTTGACAGCCTATAGTGGTAGAAACAAGGGGTCCCGTGTCAGAAGCAGAAGCTGATAATAGCCAGAAGCAGATGGGAGGGTATAGGTCTGGGAAGATGAGAGGGAGAGTGTCCAGAAGTCAAACAAGGACTGGTACTTATCCCAAATGCATAACACCTCATTAGTCCCTGGGGACTTTGATGTTGTCTAAAGAAGAAGGAAAAGGAGGTTAAAAAATCCTAATTTTTCCTCCCCAGTATCCTAAATTGACCAGGCTTACTCTGATTCAATTAAAACATTTGACTGATAAGCTTATGCTTTCTACAAACATGTAACAAAGGGGACTTCAGTTGGAAACTATGTTTGGTCGCAGAAAAATAATGGAAGTTACATTATCTGTGCACCTGATTTGTGGCCTAAGAAATAGTATAGTTATACACTACTTGAAAACTTAAATACTTAATAGTTTTTAAAAATCTACACAGTATTTGGATACATTTTCTTCTGTCTCATGTTTTCTGTCAGGATCCAAGAAAAAAATCTCTGCTGAAATAGACAACAGCTATTTAGGTCATCATGGATAATTCTCAAAAAACATGGCATTGAGTGGAAAGCTAAACATAAATGAATATATATGACATGATTCCATTTTCACCAAGTTTTAAAATAAGCAAAACTAAGCTATATATTGTTTAAGGTTATACAAAGGTATAATTATCACAAAATTCAGGGTAGTGATTAGACCATGAAAGGAAGAGAAGGAAAGAAATGATTAGAGAAGGACGTATAGAACTACTAAGGCATGGCACAATATTCTATTTCTTGGCCTAGATGGTAGGTTTCCTCCCTCCCTCCCTTTCTCTTTTGTTCCTTCTTCCTTTCCTCTGTTCCTCCCTCCTTCCCTCTCTCCCTCTCTCCCCCTCTGTCTCTCCTATTTTTTTTTTCAACATATAATTGTTTGAATTTCGAATTCGTGACAGTCACTGTTGTAGGAGCTTGGAATACATCAGTGATCAAAACAAACATCCTTGTTCTCATGAACCTTATTTTTAATGGGGTAAGAGAGACAATAAAAATTAAGGCTAATAAGGCAATTATTTATAGACTAGAGAGTGTTGTGTTATGGGGAAATAGTTGGTGGGGGTTATCGGGGGCAAGGGAGGAACATGGGTGGAATTTGAAAATTTTTTCCAGGGGAGGAGTCATTCATTGACAAGGTGACAGCTGAAGCTGACTTGAAAGCAGAGAGGGAGGCAGCTATGTTGTATTTGGGGGAGGGGCGTTTCTAACAATGATGCTGGTACAAAGCTCTTAAAGCAGAAAGGTATCTGACATGTTGTAAGACAGGAAACAAAAGAACAGTGTGGAGGTCAGTGTGTCTGGAGTAAGGCAAGAGGGTGAGGAGAAGAGAAATGCAAATTGACTCAGCAAGATAAGGGAGGTGAGGGTGGATCTCAGAAAGCTTTATGGGCAGCAGTATGTTGCACCAAGATCCAATTGTTACATTTCAGAAATTTTACAAACTATTTGTTAAAACTACTTCTTAAAAGTAAAATTATATAAACTTACAATTAAATAAACTGTATTCAAAACAAAGGTGATAAATACTCAGAACTCATCATTGCCTAATTATTTTGATACATTTTACTATTATCTATGTTGCAAGGTTATTTCTACCATATCTGTGTACTGCAAATATATAACATGCACCTTTTCCCAGCTCCATGTTTAGAGAAATTATATGGATAGCTTGAAACTGGCCATGGTGGGAATATTCACACCATGGATATCATCGAACTTTTTGAATCGGGGCTCAAATTATTGTTTTATTGCTGTCTAAAATGGTGGAGATAATGATAAAAATAGAGATTGAATTTAAAACTGTGTCATGTCTATAGCTGCTACATTATAAATAGCACAAAAATTGAGGGAATTTTCTTCCAGTATTCAAATGCCATTATCCAATTAAATGACCAAGAAATCATTTGCATCTTTGATGAACAAGTGAAGTTGATATATGCCTTCCATGTTTTCTAAGTTCTGACATATATTTCTGTACTTTCATCTTACTCCTTGATAGAAATGAAAATATCAGTCTGAATGACACCCATTTGTCTGTTGCAACCATAAGTCGACAATGGACACAAGAGTTTGTCAAAAATCAGTGAAAGCATTCTGTGATAATCAATTAGCTGTATAGAATTTATAATAGACTATTGTATATTTTATTATTACTTATAAATTATGTGCTACACATTCTTTATATTAATAAACCTGTATAATAATAATAAACCTGTATATATATGTACATATATATACATATATATGTGTGTGTATATATACATACTTTTTTTGAGCTAGTTGTTAAACTTTGCCAGCATACTACTGCTTGTAGGCCACTATAATGATTGTCTATTATAAGAATGTATACTTTGTTATTTACTTATAAATAGCGCGTATATGTTTTTATGTATTCCTTTTCAGTATGCTATATTTCACAATTAAAAAAAACCTAAAAAACTAAATAACTTTAAAAATCCTATGTAAACACTAAGGAAATTGAATCAGCAGATAAAAATTATCCCACAAATAAAACACTAGGCTTAATGGTTTTTAAAGGTAGTTCTACCAATTTCACATAAGCTCAAGAATTTTAAAACTCCAACTCATTTTATGAGGCTAGTATAACCTCAATACTAAAACTAGACAAGGTCAGTATGAGAAAGAAAAATAACAGTTAATCTCACCCACAAATATAAATTTTATAATGCCAGCCAAAGTAATATATACACTTTTACAAAGTTAATACCTAACAATTAAGTTGGGTTTATCCAAGGAATACAAGATAGTTCAACATTAGAAAATCTATTAATATAATTCACTGTATGAACGAATTAAAAAGAAAAATCATGTGAATTATTTTAAAAAGCTACAGAAAAGACATTTGTTAAAACTAAACATTTTATTTTAAATTTATTTTCTTAATATTGATGGGAATGTAATTAACTTCATAAAGAGCAGATCAAAGGAAGTAAGAAATATCACACTTATGCTGAAACATTAAGCATCTTCCCTTTAAATTCAGAGACAAGCTGAATGCCATTTTCACTTCCATTTCAGATCATTCTGGATAAACTTGCTAGTGCAGTTGACTCAAGAAAAACAATTATAAAAGATATACATCTGGGAAAGAAAAAAACTGTCATTATTTGCAGAAGATAAGTATTCAAAGGCAAATTGTATTTCTATACACCTGCAAGAAATACTCATTCACAAAATCAATGAAAAATATTAAATACTGATGGAAAATCCAACAAAATATATTCAGAAATTTAAAATATGGTTTTGTTGGGCTTCCCTGGTGGCGCAGTGGTTGAGAATCTGCCTGCCAATGCAGGGGACACGGGTTCGAGCCCTGGTCTGGGAAGATCCCACATGCCGCAGAGCAACTAGGCCCGTGAGCCACAACTACTGAGCCTGCGTGTCTGGAGCCTGTGCTCCGCAACAAGAGAGGCCGCGATAGTGAGAGGCCTGCGCACCGCGATGAAGAGTGGCCCCTGCTCGCCGCAACTAGAGAAAGCCCTCGCACAGAAACGAAGACCCAACACAGCCAAAAATAAGTAAATAAATTAATTAATTAAAAAAATATATATAGTTTTGTTAATTATAAATATTAAGTGATTACATAATATATTATATGCTTAGTATGGTGCCTAACATCTAATATCACTAACAAATATTTTCCATCATCATTACTATTGTTATTATTATCAAAGAAAAATGAGCTTTCTGAGAAACATGAAAGAAGACATAGTAATGATAAGATATATATGAATAAGATGACTCAATACCATAAAGATGACAATTCTCCCAAAACTGATATCAAAGAAATTCTAATCAAAATCCTATTTTTTTCCTTCTTTTTTGGTGGAACAGATGAGCTACTAAGCCAAAAGCAGGTCTCAAAATGCTCAAATGAATAATATTATATTGAACATATTCTATGACTCTCAAGCAATTATGTAGGAAGTAAGTCACAAAAAGAAACTAGAAAACACTGCTATGTTTGAGATTTTTAATACATATTCTAAAATGTCAAGCTTGCCTTAAGCTAGCTCTAGGTTTCCTTCTGGTTCTAAACAGCTGTGATTTGTGCACAGTGCAACTCCGGTAGCTTCTCAGTTCCCACGTTGCTTCCTTTTCTCACTTCTTAATCATCCTTGAGCCTAGTATTTTGGGGTTTGAATCAATATCAAATAAATCAGAAAATTACTCAGTACAGTTAAAAAACAGTGCATTCCATTCCAGACCGACCACCCAGATTTCATTCTGGGACATAACTAGTTTTCTCAAGTACACATTCTCTTTGGGAAGATGGAAAAGAAAACAGATCTGGGATTGATTTATGGGTTTTTTTCCAATCTAGGTGGATTTGGTGGACCTGGGTCAATTTGGAATTCTTGTGTCTAAAGAGGAACCAGTCTCTCAGGTGACTTACAAAAACAACTCTTCTGCTTCAAGGGAGAACAGATATTCGTGTTTGCCATTCAGGTACTGTTCTAAACAAAACCTAATCTACTCCAGCTCAGCTTCAGACCCAGGTGTTGCTCATGACGCAGGATGGCAGGCCACCAGTGAAAATGAGTTACTTTTATATGGCACTTTAAAATGTATACATTTCTTTCCTGTATAGGACTTCCTTGGTTGTTAATTGGGGGCATCTCTCACCCACTGGCCATCAGTATAGGCAAATGTACTCTTTTATTTTTTCTCATTTCCTTGGTGCCTTGTTCTCAAAGCTGCATCACAGACATTCAAAACTCTGGAGCATAAATGCAGATAGGTCAGAATTTATGGGAATGTCTGCTCCTTCATTAGGACAAATAGGATTTTCCCAATAATAACATGTATTGAGGGTAAGAAAAGTTATGTGATTTGCCTGAGACTCCATAGGTAGAAACAGAAAAGTGACTTTCCTCACCATTTCCCTCCACCTGCCTCATTAGAGGACAGTCACACACCCTCTTAAAATCTCCTGTTTGCTCTTAAGTAGTACAGAAAAACATAGAGACTGGGCAGAGACTTAAGATGCTGAGGAAAGCTGAATAGATAATGAAGGCATTTTCCTCACTCTAAATGGATAAATTTAACCAAAAACAGTTTGGGTTGGAGGAAAGAATTTTTTCCTTTTTGTGTTTGCCATTCACGGGCTTTACTTTTTGAAAACACACTGTATCAAAAAGGAATGCATTTACATACAACATTCTTAAACAGATTGTTCTCAGATCCTTAATAGAAGGCTTACTGAATGAAATGACTCTTTAAAAAAGTGTTTTGTTTTATTGATGACCTAGGAGCTACATACGTTGGGGCCTAAGCATCCATACCTTCTACTGCTCTAGGATTAGTGGGATGTTTTTGAGACAACTATGAAATATAGTTTCAGAGCTGGCATGATGATGACCAAACATCTGGGATTCTGCTCAGAACCTTGATGTTTAATTAAGCATCATATAACCTGCTTATTTTCATCTCAATGCAATAAGGAAAACTTCATCTTCAGTATATTTAAGACCAGAGGTGATGGCAATGGGAAATTACAATAGCAGTATCTGATACACACTGATTTTAAAACAGATGACTATTCTAGTTGATGTGCTTTCACAGCAGATCACATTTAAAAATTTTTTATTATGAAATATTCTATTCATAAAAAATGGATTATATTTACATCTATAAAGCATATATGTTAGGTATAACCATAATCACCAAATGAACATGTATGTCTAGAACCCAACCAAAGAAGTAAAATATTACTAACTCCTAAATAAATTCTCCATCCTTTCCCTAGAACCATTCTGAATATTTTCCCTTATCATTCTTTAGTTTTATCATATGTGTATTCTAAAACCTATTATTCAGTTTTTAGTTTTTTTAAACTTTCTATAAATGGTATCTTGCTATATTACAGCAGCTTGCATATTTTGCTTAATATTATTTGTGTCTTTCATCCCTGTTGATATTCACAGTGAAGGTTTATTTTTCTTAACAGCTGTATGCTGGTTCATAACATGAATCACAGCTTATGAATTCATTTTACCGTTGTTTGCAGGTTTTTTGCACTCATGAACAATGCTGCAATGAATGTTTTGTTCATGTCTTCTGATGCACATGAGCAAAAGTCTCTCTAAGGTAAAAATATAGAAGTGAGATTGTTGGGAAATATGGCACGTGCATCTTCAGCTTTGCTAGAGAATGCCAGTGTTCTGCAAAATGACTATAGAAATTTACACATACACAATTAATGTGTAAGAAAACTGAATCTGGCATTGTTCTTGACTCTTCTCTAGATTTCATATCTCACTTCTAATCTATTAACAAATTCTATCAGTTCTACTTTCAAAATATGTCCAGAATCCAATCTCTCTTTGCTATCCCTTCCTACTCGTGCTTACTTGGATCATGTATCCAGAATTTAGATACTCTCCCTCCACCACTACCACCTGATCTGAGCCCGCATCTTTGTTCTGGGTTATTAACAACAGCCTCTTCCTTGCCTCCTTTTTTTTTTTTTTCTTCCATTTTTGCCTACAAAACATAATATTTTCCATTCTGTAGTCAGAGTAATCCCTTTAAAATTTCAGTTCATTTCATTTTTATTTTTCTTCTTCAAAATCATAAATAAGGTTTTCCTCTCTCTCTTGGACCCAAACCAATGATGTGACATCATGTTACCCATCTAACACATTGCCTACATTATTCCCACTTGCCCAATTTCCCTGTTTCACTTGCCTCCTGTTATTTCTTGCATGTCAGCCAAGCTCCGCATCCCAGATATTGTGCTAGTCATTTCCTCTTTCTGAAAACTTATTCCCCCACCTCTTATGCCAGACCTCCCCATAAGTCTTTCTAACCTCCTTCATGTATTTATTTACATTATCACTTTCTCAGTAAAGCCTTTCCTAGCCACCTTATTTAAAACTTCAATCCTGCTCCTAACTCCCATTCTTTCATGAAGGTAGGTATTATTGTCTCTTTAGTTTTTTACTGTATCCCAGAAGCACAGTAAATAATAATTACAATAATAAAAGCCAACTCATGTAGTGGCTACTATTTTAGGTACTTGTAAGCAGATTACATAAATCAACTCATTTAATTCTCCCAAAAACTGATGTGGAGAGAGAGGACTTCCTGTTAGAGTGATATAAAGAGGCCGAGGGTTTTCTCTCCACAGAAAACAAGTATACAGTTGGAAAACATTAACAAAAACAACTATTCCATCACACCGGAAATCAATCAAGGCAACACAACACTCTGAGAAGCATTTATTCTTGAAAAATTTCTGGAGATTCAGGTAAGAACAAGAGGAATCTGTGACGTTCTTGCTTGGAGCTACTCCCAACCTCCTCCACCAACCCCAGCTTAAGAGTGGAAACCAGCTTTGCTTCCAGAGGAGGTAGACTCAGTTTGGGTTGGGACAAGAGGGAAACAAAACCCTGTTTTCTCCAACATAAAGTGGTGGATTTAGTTTAGAATAAATGGGGAAAACCCACACCTTTGCAAGCCTAAGATTGTGGTCCAAGTTTAGGGTAACTGGTAGACCAGCAGGATTTAACAGAAAAATCCTAGCAATCAAAGAGCCTTGGAAGGGCTGAGCTAGCTCTCCACTGATTATCTGAGGAACATCTCTGACTGCCTGAGGAAGAACCTTGAGAGGGTCTTCCTGCACTAGTTTGATTTTTCAAAACAGTGTTAAAAAGCAGTCTCATATTCTTGAATTTCAAGAAGATGTTTTAAATGTTAATTATTAAATATAAAGTCTGTATGTCTAAAACTTTTAAAAAATATCAGTTACAAAGTTTTCTAAGGCTTTTGTGTTATTTGGTGGAAAGGTAAAACTATTGGTTAACCTCTTTGTTATTTACTATTGATTATACATTTAAAATCTTCTAATTAATTATGAGAATAATAGGAATAGAGTGCAAATGTTTCAAACCATAAAGGAAATAAATTGGGATAGAACAAAAACTTAAGCAGTAAAAATGAAGGCAAGAAAAGTGGGAAAGAAAAATAGTAGATTAGGACTATCCCTCTGAATTTAAAAAATGGACGGATATTGAATTTTCTTGAATGCTCTTTCTGCATCTTTTGAGATGCATTTTTCACCTTTTATCATTAATATGATGAATTGCAGTAATAGAATTTTTAAATGTAAGACCAAATTTGCACTTCTGGCATAAACCCGATATGGTAATAAATTCAGTCTGCAAACCTATGACTTCAGTAGAGAGGTAAACAGGTACCCTCAGGAGAGATTCTGGCTCCAAAGTTTCCTTATTTCTCTGAATTTCTGTTTTATCTTTATTTGGACAGGTCCTAAGGGTGTCAATTTCTTTTCAACAATATTTCATCCAGCATTGTTAGTTGTTTTTACCATATTTCTTTAAGTTTATCTAGATCACCATTGCATTGGAAATAGAAACCAAGTGTACAATTTTATAAATAATGAAAATTGGACATTATTTGCTTTATTCATACTATGTGTACTCTACACAAGTACCCCTTGGAAATTATATTATCAAAATATTTTATAATTTTAATTTGCTTAAAGCCAGACTTCCTGTGCTCAAATCTTGGTTCTACATTTTCTAACTGCAGGACTGAGTTATTATTACTCAATTCCAGAAATGTAAGTTGAGAACTTTATGCAAATCTAAAATTTACCTCTGTGTGCAACACAACATTCAATAGAGCACAGTGCCAGAAAGTTTATTAGAAAGGGAGCAATTGTAGTCCTAATCCAATTTTGACACAGTGTTTTCTTTTATGACAAATAGGTTCCAGGTGATGGGTTGATATTTGGGGTTCACTGTTGTTCATTTTAGTTAAAACTTTCTTAGAGGAGAGTGTATCTTGGTCAATTGGATTCTTTGGATTCGTGGAAGATAAATATTTCAAGTCAATTTTCTCAAACTTTCTTGAAAGATATGGGACAGTAAAATAGGAGGGAGTGGGAAAAACCTTGGGGTAAAGAATCAGTTTTGACTCTAGTGCTTAGAAGCTGTGTGATCCTCAGTTTCCAAGCGTATAAAATGGGCATAATACTTTCTACTTCACAAGGTTGTAGGAGAAAATAGGACAATACGTCTAAAATACCTGGTACATAGGAGGGGTTTCAGAAATCTTGTTTCCCTCCTCTCTTCCCTTCATTGCTGAAAATCTAATATATTCATTCATTTTCCTTTCTGAATGAATATATTCAAAGTGAAGTTTAAGTATTCATTCATTCTTTCATTCAAAACCACATTTAGTAAATAATTTTACAGCACCTGTAGTATGCCAGGGACATGCCAGCTCTGAGAAAATAATGACAATACAATAGATATTGTTCCTGTTTTCAAACAGCTTATGGTCTAGCAATTTATATCTTATAGTGCTTCAGGGTCAATATCATGAGTATAATTTGTCCATATAGAGGGGAAATTCTAGTCACTTGAAGTCTCCAGTTAGATGGGTTTGACAATGTTTTAGTATGGTCATCTGGGTCTTGTATTGTGTGATGTTTTTTATTGAGTGACAATAATGTATCATTACAAAGACCCTTTGTAATGGCCAGGAATAGCTATATAATTGCAGGGCCCAGTGCCAAATAAAAATAAGGCCCCTGGCTCCAAATTTTTTAAGAATTTCAAGATGATGATACTAGAGTATTTAATTATGCATAGGGCCATTCTGAGTGGGGGGTGGGGGAGGAACTGTGTGATCACACAGGTTATACATCCAGGAAGTGGTCCTTGTAATGGCTATATAGAGCCACAAATGTTTGGGAAACTCTATTTCCTTTCAACTAAGATCAGACTTAAGTGGCTGGGAGAACATGAGTTACAGACTCAGATGAAGGCATTAGATTGGTATTTTTAAAAGTTTTCTAACAGCAGAGGTGGAGAAATAATGCAGCCCCATCCAGGATTAACTAACTATTTAATTAAACAAATATTTACTGAGTGCCTGTGATATGCCCAGCACTGTACCAGGAGCTGAGGACACCCTGGGAAACACAGTAGACCACGACCCGGCTTTTGAGGATTGTACGTTCCCATGTGGAAGACAGAGGATAAGGAAAGGAATAAATCAACATCATTGATTATGGACTAGTGATACCACTTTGAAATGACTAAACTGGGTTTGAATAGGGGAAACCAGGACAGAGGACGTTACTTTTAGTGGTCAAGGAGGGTCTCTTTGGTGGGTGGCCTAGCATGGGATTTTAGGGCACTGCATTTGCAGAGAAAGAATGAATTTCAGCTCCTTCACTTACTAGTTGTGGGATTTGAGGCCAGTCACATAACTGTCCTCTGCCTCAGTTTCCTTATCTGTAAAATGTGAATGATAACAGTAAGATCCATGTGAGAATTAAAAAAGTTATTAAGTACTGCGTTTTTCAAATTAAAAATAAAATACAGATTGCAGAGGGAGGAACACTCCAACCAAGGAATGAATCAGCCAGCCAAGAAGGAATCAGCCTTGCAAAAAGCTCCAAGAGGAGAATTCCTGGCTGAAGAAACAATCATTGCAAAGGCCCTGGGGTATTATAAGAACCTGCCAGAATGCCACTGTGCAGGGAGTATAAAGCGTGAGAGAGACAGGGCTATGGGATGCAGCGTGAAAGGAGACAGGGGCCAGATGTGGAATTTGAAAGCTAATTTCCTGCATGAAGGATAATGACTGATACTAACTCACATGCCTTGGAAATCAAATAGACTAATTAATCTGAATAAAAAACATGTCAGAAATAAATAGAGCTAGCTTCCCATTTGTTTTCTTTGGTAGTCGATTACAAACGATTCTCCCAACTCATGCATGAACCTGTCAGCCAAAGAAGTAACTTAGCAAAACTGAAAAAAACATATACTCAAATCTCTAACACTAAGTGTTGCATTCCTAATGCAACACAAAACTACTTGGAAAGCCTAACACAGGATCAAAAGCACCTCTGGAAATGAACAGGACGTTACTGTGCCACATAAAGTCTTGTCGCTCTTTTATTGTCCCATCCTTCACATCCACTTCACTGCCACCCATGTCAATACTTCTGCAGCCCACATGGCACAAACAGAGCAGAATATCTTTTTATTTAACAGACAAACCAATTTTCTTATGAGTAGTCAAAGGGTAGCCAAATTCTAAACACCTCCAAGGGCTTGCATATTTTATAAAAGAAGAAATCTAGGGGGAAAAAAATCCAACATCTCAGAGGAGGACTTAGGACAGAGAGAGATGGCAGTAAGCCGTCATAAACAACTGTACCTTGAGCAGCTAACTCTTTCCACCTCTCTTTGTTCTGCTGGATAATGTCCACCAGGTTGTTTTTGAAGCTCTTCAGGTCCACGCTTGCAAGGGAGTAGTCTGGGGAATAGGTTCCATCATTCACGGTGCCTTTCATATTTGATCGTCTAGAGGAATGAGCAAGATGTGATAACATACAGGTGCTTGAGCTAATAGTAACCACCAAAGAAAACAGGAAATACCAAGGGCAGGATATGGGATGAGGAAGCAAAGCCTGAAACACTTTACAAAACCAGCTACAGAAGCAGGAAGGCAGCTGCTCAGGCCCAGTTTTGAGCACCTGCCAGAGCCCACATGTATTATGAGGTGGGGGTGGGTGAGGCCTAATTAGAGCAGCAGAACCTTGAGATGAGCTGACTTAGTGGTGAGTCCACTGGCGAGCAGCACAGCGGCATCACCTTTCTGGAGCTAAAAGTGGGGTAATGGTCCCTGCCCTTCCGTCACCATTTAATCTCTAGGATAACGTGGATCTCTCTCAGGTAGAACATTCCCTCAGTTTCCTCATTAGGGCAACATTTAGGAAATGTTGGTATGTTATTTGGAAAAACTATGTGTTCAGATGGGCAAGAATTTAGCATAATTTTTCTGCAACTGGAAGTCCCTTAACACATTTATCATTGAAAAAAATCTAGATTGAAATATTTTAAGTTACATGTTATACAGATCCACTGTATTCATGTCATCTAAAAGGTTAACTTTGATGTAGGCATCTTTCTAGACCTACAAGTGGGCTGTGATTGATTTGTTAGCAAGCCAACACAATGCCCGTCTCCCAACTGCCCACCACTACCAGACATGCTACTATATCCAGGACATAATTCATACATTTCAATGAAAATTAAAATAATATTTATTCTCCTGAGTATTGAATACAATTCTGTTATACTCCTTAGTACTTTGATATTTTTTGTAGTGGACATCAAGTTCCTAATTTCAAAGGCAGATGCAATATATTGCAGAGCCATTAGGTGGCAATACTACCTAATAATTCTTCTAAGAATTTCCTGCCTAATGTAAGGAATAATAAAGATAATCATAAGTAAAAGGGAAAAGAGGCAAAAAAGAAAACATCAAACCTGCTTGCTCCATAGGAAGGAGTTTTGGTTTTTGAGTCTTCCTCTATAAGAGGAATAATAATTTTCTCTGTTGAGTCTGTCAGAAGAGAAAATGTTGGCTCTACTATGAAATCAATGAAACCTACAAAAGCAAAAACATAAATAAATATATTCGTGTTACAATTTCCTGAATTCTAAAATTAGTAATAATGCAGAAATTCTGATGCTCCTGATAACAAGTTTCAACTACAACATTGGTTCAGCTTACCCCTTGCAATTATTTCTAATCCAATAACACAATCTTTAGAGAGAGTTTAACTGTTCTACAAAATCATCTCTCAAGCAGTGGAAGTGATACAATTTAAGCTTGCTAACTCAAGTGTATTGGGTTTCCTACTTAATATTCAGCCTCATCTTATTGTTAACAATAATTTCAGATCAAACCAGAGTCAATCTATTTTCCTCTGTTAATGAGAGGGATCACTCTTCTTTCTGAAAGGTCTTCACTTGTTCGTTGAATTTTATTATTGACTAACAAGAAATAATATGTAAGCTCCAAAGAAACTAAATAATTGAAGTTTTTTTCTCAAGCCACAGGAAGGCAACCACTTTTTTTTTCTCACACTGTATCAGTCAGAGCTTTCTGCCAGTGTGTTAATATTTCAAATTGCTGTTTATTATTCTCAGGATGTAAAGCTTTAAGTTCGCAGCGTGTGGGCGTATTCTGTTAAATCAGAACAGAGAACAGCATTAATCCCACCACTTTGAGATGACAGGATTGAATAAAGAATTTAACATTGAAATCAAACTAGAAAATGACACACACAGAGAATGGGGCATGGTCCTTTAGGGAGCATTTACTACCTGTGTTTAGGTGGAGGAGGAGACAAGCTCTGTGTACATTCAACACCCGAGGTCCCAGGAGAGGTGTGGTGCTGGAAATCAAGCGCTTGTTGCCTTAAACACAACTGGGAGCAATAGCCTACCATCTGAATATAAGAGAACACTGCGGGGATGCTTTTTAAATGATAGTGTCCTGGGAAATATCTATATTTAAAAAGTATCCTATCCATCAGAAACTTGGATAAAGTAATTCACATTTCAAGTAATTGTATTCACCATAGCATACATTAAGATGCATTTTTAATTCAAAAAATTTCAATAGTTATGTGTTTGAATTGATGACTTCAAGTTGAGTCAATGTTAATTGACCACCAGGGTGTTCTTTCATGTTTTGTCTATGGTTTTAAAGGCCTGGGATCTAGAGACTATCAAATGAGTCACCTCTACTAACATGGCAGCAATTTATATTACAGCAATAAGCCTCAGACACTTCTATTCTTCTCAGCTTGCCCAAGGAGGTCCTTAACCTGACATATTCACAACTTCTAAACGATGAGAGTCACCTGTGTTATGGTAGCTAGGAAAACAGCTGTTGGAACATGGGTAGGAAGGGGAAAGGTGAGAGCAAGAAGCTTTCTGACAGCTGACCACCACTTTGTAGGAGGTGGTACCAGACCAACTAGAGAGGTAAGGCAGTCATCCTTATATTTATTGATCATATAGGTCAGTAATGAAGATGCTGGCCCAGGGAATAACTATTACAAATATATGAACCATGCAGCATAGCAATAATATGTTTTAATCATGGGCTGGACTTGAAGTCTCCAATATAAGCACAAATAAAAAGGATAAATATGGTTGGGAGCAATATCATTTTACAGATTTCCTGTTGTTGGCTTCCCTATTCATATCGTAAGAATTTTTTCCCAAAAGAATATGAGCTAGTATATTAAGAATATTATACAGTGATAACAGATATATTAATATTTTCATTGGATTGTCCTAAATACAAAGGATTAAATTACAGAAAATAACCAGCAACAAAACAACAAGAAATGCTGTCTCTTGCAAAAGAAGAAAGTCCTCTATTTTGTAAAAGGATTACAAAGAGAATAACAATTAGTTACTAATACTGCTTTATTGAGTTCATTTTGTGAGAATGTTTCAAAATTCTTCATTCACCACCGTATAGATCAGTCTAAAGATCAAATTTATCATGAATATGGAGTGAGGGTTTCATGGGTGAACAACATCGTGTATCCCTTTGAAAACTGACAGGCACACACCCGCTCTCCACAACCACCAATCCTCAGTATTACCTATTTGGGACTGGGCCACCATCGTTGACTTCCGATCACAAAGTGGGGAAAATGGAAGCCCTAATTCAGCTTCTTTATCTCCCTGCGGAAAGGAAAGCCCATTAGTACAGACTTGGTGTGGAGAAACTAAAAGCAGCTTAGATAAAAAGGCTTAAAAAGCTGCATCTTTTATTTCTTAATTAGCATTGTGTATTTATCACAAAACAAAAAGCTGTTGTTCAAGTTCATATAATTTTACTCATATGGTCTCCTTTTGGGGATATGTTGCATATGGCACACATTGCAGAAGTAAAAAAACATGAACATTTTCAGCACCTAGAGACTCCACATTGGTATTACAACCCCTTGATTATAAAGAGACACCTTTGCTCTTTGGAATTTTCTAAAGTCACCATAAAATAGTCATCTCAGTGTGTTATTTGGCATTTAATTAACAATCCAACTCATGGATTTTTCTGCTTCATTTTTCCATGCCAAATACATCAGCAGACCTTCAGTATCAAGAATTCATGATTGGATGGCTTTTTAAATTTAAAAGTGTATGAGCATTTTGAAACATCTTTATACTTATTAACCAAGTTTTACTGAATCTCCTACAGCAAGTAATGAGGAATATCTTCAACATTCTTACATTCTGTGTGCATAAATTTTATTTTAATGTATTCTTCTCAGAGAAAATTGAAATGTCAATGATTTTTTATTATTTGATCTTATCAATTGTAGATTAATTGAGCACAAAGGTTAAAGAATTCCATTTTTGTTTGGGTTTAACATCATAATTAGATTTTCATTTCCTGAAATAAAGGTGGCTGCTCTGGACAAAGCTTTATTATGATAAGGTTTATCAAACATTGGTTCTTTGTATTCAAGGAGATGTGCTCACAAAGAAAAAGGAGGTAGGATACTTCACTTGCCCCATTCACTTCAACTGCCCGGACATTTGAAAGAATGCTTTGGGCTCTATTTTCTCCTAATCTGTTGGTTGTATACCTTCATGGGGTACACTGGCCTTGCATAAGACCACAACTTAGAATATACGGTCTGGTTCTGAGATCAGGGGACAAAAGGGAGTGGCCTTTACTTTGTAGCAGAGCCCATATTACAAGGCAAACCTGTCTGAGAACTTCAGTTTCCTTTGCTTCCTCTAGCAGCTTTTCATCATGATCTTTACAACTTTATGTCAACATGTGGCTTTAAAGTTTTTATTGATGATGTTTTCTAGTGCATTTATGCTAAACTATGCCTCTGATTAGAAGGGACAGAAAGTTTGAAATGAGAATTGCTCGGAAAAATCTAGATACAGTCACCAAAGAAGTAGGCAAAGTAGCTACAAATAGGAATGTTTCACTATGTCATGACTTAGAGAAAATAGGGAAAGAATTTCTGTGACCTCTCCCAGCAAGCCTCACCATTCCCCAAGAGAATAACATCCATTCCATTTGGAATTAATATTTATACTTGACTTAAGGGACAGATGGGGGGGAGCAGAAATTATTGTGTCATTAGCCTTGGAGTCACAAGACACAGAGCTGAATGACTGCTGTTCAACGGGCTGTCTCTGTTACTTCAGACACATCACAGACTTTGCCGAAATGAATTCTCTGTTACCCAACTCGGCGATTCCGGTTGACTTGTTTTAAGAATAAGGATATAATAGTATCTACCTAATAGGGTTATCCTGAGGTTATCTAAGATAATTTATGTGAAGCCTAAGGACACTGCCTAATATATAGTCAACAGTCATTAAATGTTAGCTAATAAGAATCATAATTCATAATACTAGCTAAAACACAGAGCTGTGCAAATTAGAGGTATTTATGAAGTCTGATGCACATCTTGGATGGTATTAAACCACAAGGAAAAGGATTACTACTTAATTTACATGTAATGGAGAGGCATTGGCTTTTCCCCTTCTTTATTCTATATGGAATTGACATAAGAGGAATTCTACTTTTGAAATACTAATTTGTCGGCAGTGTGGGAGATGGCTTGGGGTAAGTTAAGGGTGAGCCTTGTGCTTCAAACCTGAATGAAAAGGAGACTTTGGGGCCACTAAAAGAAATAAGATGATCTGGATGAGGGCTTGATTTAAAGACTATTATGAATTTGATTTTAACATGTTGAGAATAAAGTGAAAGAATAATATTAATAACTTGCTAAAATATACATGATATTACTATTATTAAAGTAGAAATAAGGCTACTCATAGACTTCATGGGAAATGTGATATTGGGGATTCCTTTTATTTTAAATTTAATTAATTTATTTTTTTATACAGCAGGTTCTTATTAGTCATCTATTTTATACATATTAGTGTATACATGTCAATCCCAATCTCCCATTTCATCCCCCCCACCCCACCCCGCGCATTCCCCCTTGGCATCCATATGTTTGTTCTCTACATCTATGTCTCATTTCTGCCTTGCAAAACAGTTCATCTGCACCATTTTTCTAGATTCCACATATATGCGTTAGTATATGATATTTGTTTTTCTCTTTCTGACTTACTTCACTCTGTATGACAGTCTCTAGGTCCATCCACGTCTCTACAAATGACCCAATATCATTCCTTTTTATGGCTGAGTAATATTCCATTGTATACATGTACCATATCTTCTTTATCCATTCATCTGTCTATAGGCATTTAGGTTGCTTCCATGACCTGGCTATTGTAAATAGTGCTGCAGTGAACATTGGGGTTCATGTGTCTTTTTGGATTATAGTTTTCTCTGGGTATATGCCCAGTAGTGGGATTGCTGTGTTATATGGCAACTCTATTTTTAGTTTTTTAAGGAATCTCTATACTGTTCTCCATAGTGGCTGTATCAATTGACATTCCAAACAGTGCAAGAGGGTTCCCTTTTCTCCACACCCTCTCCAGCATTTGTTGTTTGTACATTTTCTGATGATGCCCATTCTAACTGGTGTGAGGTGATACCTCACTGGAGTTTTGATTTGGATTTCTCGAATAATTAGTGATGCTGAGCAGCTTTTCATGTGCCTCTTGGCCATCTGTATGTCTTCTTTGGAGAAATGTCTGTTAAGGTCTTCTGCCCATTTTTTGATTGGGTTGTTTGTTTTTTTAATATTGAGCTATATGAACTGTTTATATATTTTGGACATTAATCCTTTGTCCATTGATTCGGTTGCAAATATTTTCTCCCATTCTGAGAGTTGTCTTTTCGTCTTGTTTATAGTTTCCTTTGCTCTGCAAAAGCTTTTAAGTTTCATTAGGTCCCATTTGTTTATTTTTGTTTGTATTTCCATTACTCTAGGAGGTGGGTCAAAAAAAATCTTGTGTGATTTATGTCAGAGTGTTCTTCCTATGTTTTCCTCTAAGAGTTTTATAGTGTCCAGTCTTACATTTAGGTCTCTAAGCCATTTTGAGTTAATTTTTGTGTATGGTGTTAGGGAGTGTTCTAATTTCATTCTTTTACATGTAGCTGTTCACTTTTCCCAGCACCAGTTATTGAAGAGACTGTCTTTTCTCCATTGTATATCCTTGCCTCCTTTGTCATAGATTAATTGACCATAGGTGCATGGGTTTATCTCTGGGCTCTCTATCCTGTTGCATTGATCTATATTTCTCTTTTTGTGCCAGTACCATGTTGTCTAGGTTACTGTAGCTTTGTAGAATAGTCTGAAGTCAGGGAGTCTGATTCCTACAGCTCCGTTTTTTTTTTTTTTCTCTCAAGATTGCTTTGGCTATTTGAGGTCTTTTGTGTTTCCATACATATTTTAAGAGATTTTTGTTCTAGTTCTGTAAAAAATGCCATTGGTAATTTGATAGGGATTGCACTGAATCTGTAGATTGCTTTGGGTAGTATAGTCATTTTCACAATATTGATTCTTCCAATCTAAGAACATGGTATATCTCTCCATCTGTTTGTGTCATCGTTGATTTCTTTCATCTGTGTCTTATAGTTTTCTGAGTACAAGTCTTTACCTCCTTAGGTAGGTTTATTCCTAGGTATTTTATTCTTTTTGTTGCAATGGTGAATGGGAATATTTCCTTAATTTATCTTTCTGATCTTTTGTTGTTAGTTTATAGGAATGCGAGAGATTTCTGTGCATTTTGTTTCCTGCAACTTTACCAAATTCATTGATTAGCTCTAGTAGTTTTCTGGTGGCATCTTTAGATTTCTGTATGTATAGTATCATGTCATCTGCAAAGAGTGACAGTTTTACTTCTTCTTTTCTGATTTGGATTCCTTTTATTTCTTTTTCTTCTCTGATTGCCGTGGCTAGGACTTCCAGCACTATGTTGAATAAGAGTGGTGAGAGGGGACATCCTTGTCTTGTTCCTGATCTAGAGGAAATGCTTTCAGTTTTTCACCATTGAGAATGCTGTTTGCTGTGGATTTGTTGTATATGACCTTTATTATGTTGAGGTAGGTTCCCTCTATGCCCACTTTCTGGAGAGTTTTTATCATAAATGGGTGTTGAATTATGTCAAAAACTTTTTCTGTGTCTATTGAGATTGTCATATGGTTTTTATTCTTGAATTTGTTAATGTGGTGTATCACATTGATTGATTTGTGTATGCTGACGAATCCTTGCATCCCTGGGATAACTCCCACTTGATCATGGTGAATGATCCTTTTAATGTGTTGTTGGATTCTGTTTGCTAGTATTTGTTGAGGACTTTTGCATCTGTATTCATCAGTGATATTGGTCTGTAATTTTCTTTTTCTGTAGTACCTTTGTCTAGTTTTGGTATCAGGGTGATGGTGGCCTCGTAGAATGAGTTTGGGAGTGTTCCATCCTCTACAATTTTTTGGAAGAGTTTGAGAAGGATGGGTGTTAGCTCTTCTAAATATTTGATAGAATTCACCTGTGAAGCCATCTGGTCCTGGACTTTGTTTGTTGTAAGATTTTTAATCACAGTTTCAATTTCATTACTTGTGATTGGTCTGTTCATATTTTCTATTTCTTCCTGGTTCAGTCTTGGAAGCTTATACCTTTCTAAGAATTTGTCCATTTCTTCCAGGTTGTCCATTTTATTGGCACAGAGTTGCTTGTATTAGTCTCTTATGAGGCTGTGTATTTCTGAGGTGTCTGTTGTAACTTCTCCGTTTTCATTTCTAATTTTATTGATTTGAGTCCTCCTCTTTTTCTTGATGAGTCTGGCTAAAGGTTTATCAATTTTGCTTACCTTCGCAAAGAACCAGCTTTTAGTTTTATTGATCTTTGCTATTGTTTTCTTTGTATCTATTTCATTTATTTCTGCTCTGATCTTTATGATTTCTTCCCTTCTACTAACTTTGGGTTTTGTTTGTTGTTCTTTCTCTAGTTCCTTTAGGTGTAAAGTTAGATTGTTTGAGATTTTTTTTGTTTCTTGAGGTGAGATTGAATTGCTATAAACTTCCCTAGTAGAATTGCTTTTGCTACATCCCATAGGTTTTTGTTCGTCTTGTTTTCATTGTCATTTATCTCTAGGTATTTTTTGATTTCCTCTTTGATTTCTTCAGTGATCTCTTGGTTATTCAGTAATGTATTGTTTAGCCTTCATGTGTTTGTGTTTTTTATGTTTTTTTCCCTGTAATTGATTTCTAATCTCATAGCGTTGTGGTCAGAAAAGATGCTTGATATGGTTTCAATTTTCTTAAACTTACCGAGGCTTGATTTGTGACCCAAGATGTGATCTATCCTGGAGAATGTTCCATGTGCACTCGAGAAGAAAGTGTAATCTGCTCTTTGCAGATGGAATGTCCTATAAATATCAATTAAATCTATCTGGTCTATTGTGTCATTTAAAGTTTGTGTTTCCTTATTAATTTTCTGTCTGGATGATCTGTCCATTGGTATAAGTGAGGTGTTAAAGTCTCCCACTATTATTGTGTTACTGTCGATTTCCTCTTTTATAGTTGTTAGCATTTGCATTATGTATTGAGGTGGTCCTATGTTGGGTGCGTATATATTTATAATTGTTATGTCTTCTTCTTGGATCGATCCCTTGATCATTATGCAGTGTCCTTCCTTGTCTCTTGTTACATTCTTTATTTTTAAAGTCTAATTTATCTGATATGAGTACTGCTACTCCAGCTTTCTTTTGATTTCCATTTGCATGGAATAACTTTTTCCATCCCTTCACTTTCAGTCTGTAGGTGTCTCTAGGTCTGAAGTGGGTCTCTTGTAGACAGTATATATATGGGTCTTGTTTTTGTATCCATTCAGCAAGCCTGTGTCTTTTGGTTGGAGCATTTAATCCATTCACATTTAAGGTAATTATCGATATGTATGTTCCTATGACCATTTTCTTAATTGTTTTGGGTTTGTTTTTGTAGGTCCTTTTCTTCTTTTGTGTTTCCCACTTAGAGAAGTTCCTTTAGCATTTGTTGTAGAGCTGGTTTGGTGGTGCTGAGTTCTCTTAGCTTTTGCTTGTCTGTAAAGTTTTTGATTTCTCCATCGAATATGAATGAGATCCTTGCCAGGTAGAGTAATCTTAGTTGTAGGTTCTTTCCTTTCATCACTTAAAATATGTCGTGCCACTCCCTTCTAGCTTATAGAATTTCTGCTGAGAAATCAGCTGTTAACCTTACGGGAGTTCCCTTGTATGTTATTTGTCGGTTTTCCCTTGTTGCTTTTCATAATTTTTCTTTATCTTTAATTTTTGTCAATTTGATTACTATGTGTCTCAGCATGTTTCTCTTTGGATTTATCCTGCCTGGGACTCTCTGCACTTTCTGGACTTGGATGGCTATTTCCTTTCCCATGTTAGGGAAGCTTTTGACTACAATCTCTTCAAATATATTCTCGGGTCCTTTCTCTCTCTCTTCTCCTTCTGAGACCCCTATAATGCAAATGTTGGTGCATTTAACATTGTCCCAGAGGTCTCTTAGACTGTCTTCATTTCTTTTCATTCTCTTTTCTTTATTCTGTTCTGCAGCAGTGAATTCCGCCATTCTGTCTTCCAGGTCACTTATCCATTCTTCTGCCTCAGTTATTCTGCTATTGATTCCTTCTAGTATATTTTTCATTTCAGTTATTGTACTGTTCATCTCTGTTTGTTCTTTAATTCTTCCAGTTCTTTATTAAACATTTCTTTCATCTTCTCTATCTTTGCATCCATTCTTTTTCTGTGGTCCTGGATCATCTTCACTATCATTATTCTGAATTCTTTTTCTGGAAGGTTGCCTATCTCGCCTTCATTTAGTTGATTTTCTGGGGTTTTATCTTGTTCCTTCATCTGGTACATAGTCCTCTGCCTTTTCATTTTGTCTCTCTTTCTGTGAACGTGATTTTCATTCCATAGGTTGCAGGATTGTAGTTCTTCTTGCTTTTGCTGTCTGCCCTCTGGTGGATGAGGCTATCTAAGGGGCTTGTATAAGCTTCCTGATGGCAGGGACTGGTGGCAGGTAGAGCTGGGTGTTGCTCTGGTGGGCAGAGCTCAGTAAAACTTTAATCCACTTGTTTGCTGATGGGTGGGGCTGAGTTCCCTCCCGGTTCATTGTTTGGCCTGAGGCAACCCAGCACTGGAGCCTACAGGCTCTTTGGTGTGGCTAATGGTGAACTCTGGGAGGGCTCACACCAAGGAGTACTTCCCATAACTTCTGCTGTCAGTGTCTTTTCCCCCCAGTGAGCCACAATCGCCCCCCCCCCCCCCCGCAGGAGACTCTGCAACACTAGCAGATAGGTCTGGTTCAGTCTCCTAAGGGATCACTGCTCCATCCCTCTGGGTCCTGATGTGCAAACTACTTTGTATGGGCCCTCCAAGAGTGGAGTCTCTGTTTCCCGAAGTCCTGTCGAAGTCCTGCAATCAAATCCCGCTAGCCTTCAAAGTCTGATTCTCTGGGAATTCCTCCTCCCATTGCCGGACCCCCAGGTTGGGAAGCCTGACATGGGGCTCAGAACCTTCGCTCCAGTGGGTGGACTTCTGTGGTATAACTGTTCTCCAGTTTGTGAGTCACCTACCCAGCAGTTATGGGATTTGATTTTATTGTGATTGTGCCCCTCCTACCATCTCATTTTGGCTTTTCCTTTGTCTTTGGATGTGGGGTATCTTTTTTGGTGAGTTCCAGTGTCTTCCTGTTGATGATTGTTCAGCAGTTAGTTGTGATTCCGGTGCCCTCGAAAGAGGTAGTGAGCGCACATCCTTCTACTCTGCCATCTTGAACCACAATTTGTCTGAAGCAAAGTCCTGGAGTGACACCCCACTGTGTGCAGCAGATGGCAGGCAGGACACCAGGGCAAGACAGAGCAGCAGTCTTCAGTCAGGGATTCTTAATTGATGTATGCAAAGATGATCCATTGATTTTATTAGTTAAGGTGTTGGTGATATTTTAAAAGATGTAGTTTTATATCACTTAACTTCTTTGACCTGAAAATTATCATTTGGGCCTGAAAAAGGCATTGTGATGATTTACCTTCCATGAGCTAAATTTCATGGAATGCTGGATGGCAACATTTTTATATAGGACTTAGGCATATGACAGACATACGCAGGGTTGATCTTCCTACAGATGAAGTGGGAGATTCTATATTCTATTTGCTTCTTGTACTCCACAATTGATTTAGAATATTAAGTTTCCATTGCTAAGCACATTGAATGCTATAGTACAGTAATTATTTAACTTATTTATAAATATTTCAAAGTGTCATTTATTCTTTAGGGTGAATAAAGACCATGAGTGCAAGATTAGTAGGGGGCCCTGTAGCCAGACTATGAGGGAATCAGAAACCCAACAGGACAAGGGAGGTTCTCCTAAGGGAGGGGGAAAGATATGTAAAGGGAGAGTCAGGAAACCTGAATATAAGTTTGACAAACTTTACAATTTTCCTTACTCTCTCCCATTTACTTTTCATCAAGATGAAATCAGAGGTCAAAAGCAAGAGACATTGTGTACATCAACTAGTTTATATTTTTCTTGGAGGTTGTTCTTTCATTTGAGGGTGCTGCTCATAGGAGGTCAAAAATATACTTTTAAAAATCAATAACTTACTGAATACACATATGTTCTGGTGTATTGAATCGTACAAGTGGTTGGAGCAGAATTATAGGTTCCTAGGCCACTAAACTCAATTAATTAACCAACCACTTAATTATGCCCCTGGATCTCTGCATCTTTTCTTGGGGATATGCCTGCAGATAGAAAAGCAGAGAAAGTGGTTTCATCAACTTGGAAACACAAGATAGCCTGATGTGCTCAGGCCTGATAGTTTTTGCCCGTCTTAGCAATTCCCTTGGGACTTGTTGGGGTTTCTTATTTGAAAGGCCATAACAAAGAACTAGTACAGCATATCTTGGAGATTTTGTAGGTTTGGTTTCAGACCACCACAATAAAGCAAACATTGCAATAAAGTGAGTTATATGAGATTTTTGTTTCCTAGTGCATATAAAAGTTATGTTTACACTATACTGTAGTCTAATAAGTGTGCACTAGCATTGTGTCTAAAAAAGCAATGAACATATCTTAGTTAAAAAGATACTTTATTGCTAAAAAATACTAGCCATCATTTGAGCCTTCAGTGAGTTGTAATCTTTTTGCTGGTGGAGGGTTTTGCCTCAATGTTGATGGCTGCTTACTGATCAGGGTGGTGGTTGCTGAAGGTTGGGTGGCTGTGGCCATTTCTTAAGGTAAGACAACAATGAAGTTTGCCACATCAGTTGACTCTTCCTTTCATGAACAGTTTCTCTGTAACATGCAATGCTGTTTGACAGCATTTTACCCACAGTAGAATTCTTTCAAAATTGAAGTCAACCCTCTAGAACTCTGCTGCTCCTTTATCAACTAAGTTTATGTAATATTCTAAATCCTTTGCTGTCATTTCAACAATCTTCACAGAATCTTCACCATGAATAAATTTCATGTCAAGAAACCACTTTTTTTTTTTTTTTTGCTTATCCATAAGAAGAAATTCCTCATGAATTAAAGTTTTATTATGAGATTGCAGCAATTCAGTCACATTTTCAGGCTCCTCTTCTAATTCTAGTTCTCCTGCTATTTCCACATCTGCAGTTACTTCCTCCACTGAAATCCTGAACCCCTAAGTCATCCATGTGGGTTAGAATCAACTTTTACTAAACTCCTGTTATGTTGATATTTTGACTTCTTCCCGTGAATCACAAATGTTCTTAATGGCATCTGAAATGGTGAATCCTTTCCAGAAGGTTTCCAGAAGGTTGCTTTGCTCAGACCCATCAGAGGTATCACTATCTATGGCATGTATAGTCTTATAAAATGTATTTCTTACATAATAAGACTTGAAAGTTGAAATTACTCCTTGATCCATGGCTTCAGAATGGATGTTGTGATAGCAGGCATGAAAACAACATGAATCTTGTTGTTCATCTCCATCAGAGCTTTCAGGTGACCAGGTGCAATGTCAATGAGCAGTAATATTTTAAAAGGAATCTTTTTCTGAGCAATAGGTCTGAACAGTGGGCTTAAAATATTCAGTAGGACTTCCCTGGTGATGCAGTGGTTAAGAATCCACCAGCCAGTGCAGGGGACACGGGTTCGATCCCTGGTCCGGGAAGATCCCACATGCACCAGAGCAACTAAGCCCATGTTCCGCAACTACTGAGCCTGCGCTCTAGAGCCTGTGAGCCACAACTACTGAGCCCACGTGCACAACTACTGAGGCCAGCACGCCTAGAGCGCATGTTCCACCATAAGAGAAGCCACCACAATGAGAAGCCTGCACACCACAGCAAAGAGTAGCTCCTGCTCTCTGCAACTAGAGAAAGCCTGCACACACCAATGAAGACCCAATGCAGCCAAAAATAAATAAAATATTCAGTAAACCGTGTTGTCAACAGATGTGCAGTCATCCAGGCTTTATTGTTCCATTTATAGAGTACAGGTAGAGTGGATTTAGCGTATTTCTTAAGGGCCCTAGGATTTTCAGAATGGTAAATGAGCGCTGGCTTCAACTTTAAGTCACCAGTTGCATTAGTCCCTAACAAGTGAGTCAGCCTGTCCTTTGAAACCAGGTATTGACTTCTCCTCTCTATCTATGAAAGTCCTAGATGGTATCTTTTCCAATAGAAAGGCGTTTCCTTGCATTGAAAATCTGTTGTTTAGTGAAGCCACCTTCATTAATTATCTTAGTTAGAGCTTCTGGATAACTTGCTGCAGGTTCTACATCAGCACTTGCTTCTTCACCTTGCACTTTTAGGTTATGGTGATGGCTTCTTTCCTTAAATCTCATGAACCAACCTCTGCTAGCTTCAAAATTTCTTCTGCATCTTCCTCACCTCTCTCAGCCTTCATAGAATTAAAGAGAGTTAGGGCCTTGCTCTGGATTAGGCTTTGGCTTAAGGGAATGTTGTGGCTTTTTTTTTTTTTTTTAACTTTTTTTGGGTTTATTTATTTATTTATTTATTTATTTATTTATTTATGGCTAAGTTGGGTCTTCGTTTCTGTGCAAGGGCTTTCTCTAGTTGCTGCAAGTGGGGGCCACTCTTCATCGCGGTGCGCGGGCATCTCATTATCGCGGCCTCCCCTGTTGCGGAGCATAGGCTCCAGACGCGCAGGCTCAGTAATTGTGGCTCACGGGCCTAGTTGCTCCGCGGCATGTGGGATCTTCCCACATCAGGGCTCGAACCTGTGTCCCCTGCATTAGCAGGCAGACTCTCAACCACTGCGCCACCAGGGAAGCCCCTGTTGTGGCTTTTTTGATCTTCTAACTACACCACTAAAACTTTCTCCATATCAACAATAAGACTATTTTGCTTTCTTATTCATGTATTCACTGGAGTAGCACCTTTCATTTTCTTCAAGAACTTTTTCTTTGCATCCACAACTTGGCTAATTGGCAAAAGAGGCCTAGCTTTCAGCCTATCTCAGCTTTTGATGTGCTTTCTTCATTAAGCTTAATCATTTCTAGCTTTTGATTTAAACTGAGAGATGTGCAATTCTTCCTTTCACTTGAACACTTGGAGGCCATTAAAGGATTATTATTGGCCTAATTTCAATATTGTCCTGTCTCAGGGAATAGGGAGGCCTGAGGAGAAGGAGAGAGAGAGGGGAATGGCCAGCTGGTCAGTGAACGGTCAGAATACAAATAACATTTATCAGTGAAGTTCGCCTTCTTGTATAGGCGTGGTTTGTGGCACCCCAAAACAATTACAATAGTAACTTCAAAGATCACTGATCAGAGATCACTATAACAAATACATATAATAATAATGAAAAAGTGTGAAATATTGTGAGAATTACCAAAATGTGGCACAGAGACATGAAGTAAACAAATACGGTTGGAAAAATGGCACTGATAGACTTGCTTTATGCAGGATTGCCACAAACCTTCAATTTGTAAAAAACACAGTATCTGAGAAGCACAATAGAGTGAAGCACAATAAATGAGTTATGCCTGTAATTGTTTTTATGCTTTTCTAAATGGTGTAAAATACTCTGATAGCTGTCAACAAGGTGTCAAATCCAGTGATTTAGTGGCACATTTTTTTCTTTTTTCCTTTTTGCATTTTCTGTGAAGCCAAAACAATTTCTATAGCTTTACTTTTTGAATTTATATCCAGTCTTTAATTTTGCTCAAAACCCATTGAATGGACTTCAAGTCTAGTGCTATATTCTCCATAGCAAAAGAAAAATGCTTCTCTTAACTGGCTGCTTTTTAAGCTTCATGGTTGTATCGGGAATGTGTTTTAAAACCTGTGTTCAGTCAAAGGCTTTAAGTGACTGTCAAATAAAATATTTCATAGTCAATGGCTCTCTGATACTTGACCTTGGAAAAATATGGAACTTAACATAGACCTGGAGGATAACAAATAATACCAATTCCTCACATTTGTATCATGTCTATAATGTAAAAAGACCTCTCACATTCATTGTATCATTTTGTTTCTCATAGCCATCCTGGGGAGGAGACAGAATGGGTATTAATCCCTTATTATAGGTAAAAGGTGAAGGCTCATATCCACCACTGCTGGAAAGATAGAAAGCTAATGTTTACATTTGGGTTTTCTGAAGCCAAGTCCAATTATCACTTACTTGGCATTATTAGACTTCTTATGTTTGCCCAATGTATATCAAATACTTTCTTTAACAAGAAACATAAATGTTTACATTTTTACTGCAGCTGAGGGAAGCGATGAGTTCTGGACAGACCTTGTCTGATTTGCCTCAAATTCCCTAGAATAACCAGTAGATTGTGTGACATATTACATAATTTAGATTCTTAGTACATTCTAAAGGAATGAAGGAATATATTTTCAAATGTCTTTATAAACGTGATGTTTCAACTGAGATAAAAAACCTGTCATGGATAAACAATAAGGTCCTAGTGTATAGCACAGGGAACTATATTCAATATCCTGTGATAAACCATAATGGAAAAGAACATTTTAAAAAGGCTGTATATATATATAACTGAATCACTTTGCTGTACAGCAGAGATTAATACAACATTGTAAACCAGCTATACTTTAATTTAAAAAAACCCTGTTATCTTGGCTAGATCCATAGCAAGAAGTTATTTATTAGCACTGTGGGTTCTACAAAGTGATAGTTTCAGGTGGTTATGTGAGGATGAGCAAGAATAAGAAGAAGCATGGAAAAACCATTGCAGTCTTGTCAATTTCTAGGGCATCTGCATAGATACATAGATCCAGTTAAATAGCTTATGTCAAAAACATTCAGAGCAAAGCATAAACCAAGGGGTTTCAGATTCATTGCTGTATCTACCTCTAAAAGGCTAAAATATGTGGTATGGCTAAGATAATTAAGGGTACTGAGAGATTCATTTAGTTAGTTGAAAGCGTAAAAAATGGATTCCTGCTGGAATCAATGTCATATTTTAGTATGTCTCGTAAAAATAAACTTGTTTTGTTTGTAAAACATAATCGTTGTTAGTGCAAACTCACTTATTTTGACATTTAACTCTACATTCTCCTGTTTTGCTAAATATATTTCTGAAGGGGATTTAAAAGCCAATTGGATGAAGGTAATAAAAAGGTACAAACTTCCAGTTGTAAGACAAATAAGTACTAGGGATTTAATGTACAACATGTTAAATATGGTTAACACTTCTGTAAGTTATATATGAAAATTGTTAAGAGAGTAAATCCTAAGAGTTCTCATCACAAGAAAAAAAAATTTTTATTTCTTTAATTTTTGTATCTATATGAGATGATGGGTGTTTACTAAACTTACTTCGGTAATCATTTCATGATGTATGTAAGTCAAGTCATTATGGTGTACACCTTAAAATTATACAGTGCTGGATGTCAATTATATATATATATATCTCAATAAAACTGGAAGAAAAAGTCATTTACTTTTAAAAATCCAGAGAAAATCTAAGATTCCATTATTAAATATGATTCCATTTTAAAACTCAGTCCTATATTAATTTGTTATGATCTGAGAGGATTTTCACAGTTGAAGAGATGAGGCAATGCAAGCAGAGATGTTTTGATTTTATAATAGCCCATATTAACACATATACTTTCCTCTCCTTTGGGCTGTAAGTATCTTGCCTTAGTTGTTAAGGTCATTCAAGCAAAGACTGTCATTTCTGAATATTTTGGGGTTACATAAATGCCTATTATTGCCAAGAGTCCTATCAAAGAACAAAACAAAATGAAAACCTGACACCTCCTCACTCTAACACACTCTGAAAAATGAAGATCACAAAAACATTCCAAGCAGCATGATGCTATACCTATTCCAAGACTTGACCTTTTGTGTTGGATGTATTTTAATTTCTAGTAGTCAGATATCTGAGTCACTGTCTACCAGGCTCTGAGAATGACAGAGGAGCTAAGTAGCCTCACAAAACAAAGTGCCTCTACCCTGAAATTCAGATGTCAAAAATCACTGCATGCCAGGAGTTTCATTAACAGTTATCAGTCACCTTTCTAGAAAATTCAAGAATAAGGTAGTGAACTTCAAAAACATCAGGCCTCAATTTCATTGAATTCATGATAGTCTTTGGTTTTAAATCAATAAAAGACGGGTAATACAAGTCATGGTATTATTTGGAGATCTAACAGTAATTTTCAAGAGTTTCTGGGATTTATTAGAGTTTTGTTTTTTAGAGATTTTTGTTTAAGTCACTAGTGAAGCACCTTCATTCTGATATATTCCTTTTTTAAATTAAGGAAACATTTATGTACAAATCTTAACAGTATAAATCATGAACACACTTGTGTAACTAACACTCAATTAAGATAAAGAACACTTCCATCACCCCCAAAATGTTCCTTTACCCTCTTCTAGTGAATCCTACCCCATATAGGCAGGCCCCCATTGTTCAGATTTCAATCACCATGGATTAATTTTGCCAGTTTTTGAACTTCATATAAAGGGAATCATATAGTATCCATTTTTTTGAGGTTCACTGTGGTTCATATCATTGGTCCATTTCTTATTGTATGACATTCTTTTGTATGACTATACTATGATTTACTTATGCATTTCTATTTTTGATGCACATTTGGACTTTTTCTAATATCGGGCTATCGTAAGTAATACCATTACAACTACTCCTACATAAGACATTTGGTGAGCATAAGCACTAATTTATGTAGGTTATACATCTATGGGTGGACACGCTGGGTCATAGGGGATATTAAGTTTAACTTTAATAGATGCCAACCAGTAGTTTTCCAGATGGATTGTAATGATTTATACTCCCACCATCAATGCCTGAGACTTCCAGTGGCTCCACATCCTCAGTAACACTTAATATTGTCAGTCCTTTTAATTTTAGCCATTCTGGTGAGGACGTAGTGGTATCTCATTGTGCTTTTAATTCGCAATTCTTTGATAAGTAATGAAAATGAGCATACTTGTACGTACTTACTACCCATTTGTGTGTTTTCTTTTATGAGGTGTCTGATCAAATTGGGCTGCTTTTCTTTTTATTATTGATTTGTAGCAGTTCTTTATGCAATATGGTACAAGCCTGTAGCCAGATATTTGTAGTACAAATATTTTCTCTCAGTCTATGGCTTGCCTTTTCTTAATAGTATCTTTGGAAGAGCAGAAGTTTTGAATTTTGCTTTTGTCCACTTCACAAATTTTTTCTTTTATAGGTAGTGCTATATGTGTCTTCACTAAGAAATATTTGCTTACCCCTAAGATTAGAGAGACATTCTCTTGAGTTTTCCTGTAGTAACTTTATAGTTTTGTGTTAAGCCTGTGGTTAATCTTGAATTTAATTTTTATACATGGTACAGGTAGAGGACAGGTAGGTTCCTTTTCTTCCATACATATAATGTGTTGTTCCACTGCTATTTGTGGACTTCCCTTTCCCCATTTAGCTGTTTTGGTGCTTTTGTAGAAAATCAAATGATCGTCTAAGTATGGAACTATTTCTGGAATCACTATTCTATTTTATTGCCTATTTGTCTGTCCCTATGTCAGTAACACACTGCCTTGATTACTGTAGCTTTATACCAAGTTGTGTAATAAGGAAGTATAAGTCCTTCAACTCTTAGTCTTTTTCAAAATTATTTTGGCTATTTTAGATTCTTTTCCATGTAGATTTTAGGATCAGCTTTTCTTTCAGCTTCTATAAAGAAGACTATTGTAATATTTAATAAGGATTGTGTTAAATATATTAAACAATTTTGGAAGAATTGACATCTTGGCAATATTAGATCTTTCAATCCATTAACATAGTATATCGTTCCATTTATATAGGTCTTTAAAATTTTTTTCTCAACAATATTCTGTGGTTTTCTGTATCAAGGTTTTATATGCATTTAATTAATATATTCCCAAATAGTTTACTATTTTTATGCTATTATAAATAATATTGTTTTTAAATTTTCATTTTCAAATTTTTTGCTGCTAGCATACAGAAATACAATTGATTCAACAACCCTGATAAACTCATTTATCAGTTCAAGTAGCTTTTAACAGATTCTTTAAGATTTTCTGTGTAGATGCTCATGTTTCTGGAAATAAGACAGTTTTATTTATTTTTATCCAATCTACTCTTTATTTCCTTTTATTACCTTATTGCACTACCTAGAATTTCAAATGCAATGTTGAATGGAAGTGGTAAGAGTAGACATCCAAATCTTAGAATGAAAGTGTTCAATATTTCACCATGAAGTATTGTTAACTATAGGCACCTTTTGCCAGGTTGAGAGAGGTCTCCTATTTCTAGTTTGCTGAAAGTTTTTATAATAAATGTCTTTTGAATTTTGTCAAATGCTTTTTCTGCAAGTATTGAGATGATAATAGGATATTTCCCCCCCTTTTTTCCTCTTAATATGGTAAAGTACCTAAATGATTTTTGAGTACTAAGTCAATGGAGGTCATGATGTGTACCCTTTTACTATATTGCTGAGTTGGATTTGCTAATATTTTAAGGAATTTTACATCTAGGTTAATGACAGATATGGGTGTACAATTTTCTTAACTTGCAAAGGCTTTGTTAGTTTTTGTCAGGGGTTATATTGACAATTTTCCCTCTTCTTCCATGTCATGAAAGAATTTGTGTAAGACTGGAATTATTTTTTCCTGAAAAGTTTGAGAGAATTCACCCTCTCTCAGCTGAACTGAGAATTAAGAATTGAAATGAGAATTAAGAACTGAAGCCATTTAAGACTGGAATTTTCTTCATGGGAAGAGTTTAAACTACAGTGTTTAAAAACAGATACATGGATATTCAGATTACAATTTTTTTCTTGTGTCTGTTTTGGTAATTTGTATCTTTGAAATAATTTGGTAATTTCATCTGAGTCATTAAATTTATATTGTGTATAACATTCTTTATCCTTTTGATATATATAGATCTACAACGATATCTCTTCTTTCCTTTACAATTTATGCTTTTTTTTTCTCTTTTTGATCCTGCTAGTAATTTTATTTTATTTTTTTTAGAGAACCAACTGTTGCTTTTGTTAATTTTTGCTATTGTTTGTCTTGTTCTATTTCACCGATTTCTGCTTTTATATTTATTACCTCCTTCCATCAACTTATTTTGGTTTAATTTTCTTAACTTTTCTTAGCTTACTTAGTAAGGTAGAAACATAGATAATTGATTTATACGTTCTTTTCTAATATAAACATCTAAAGCCATAAAATTTTCTCTTAGCATTGCTTCAGCTGCATCCCACAAATTTTCATATGTGGTGTTTTCATGGTCATTCAATTAAAAATATTTTAATATTTCTTCTTAACCCAAGAAAAGTCATTTTATCTTTTCCTGGTTCTGCTTTTTTCATCTCTAATGTGAGAATGTTGTTATTAAAGATCTCTAAGTCTATTTTATATTTACCATTGTCTGATGATTGGTTGAGTAACTAAAATTATAATTTTCAATTGGCCATAGCATGCAGCTTGCCTTTAGAATAGAACAGATTTTAACATTTGGTCTTTTATTTTTAAGCACAAAATGTATTAAAATATTTTTTAAAGACATTTATAATGTGAAAATATTTGAATTTCGAAGATGTTACTTAGTAACTTTCTCTAGGACTATGCAACGTTATTTCAAAGTGAAACCATATACCTATTGACGATAGGAGATGAAAACCATAGTCATCTAACTACAGTAATGTATTTGGTCTTTATGTTTTCAGAATAAGTAAAACATTAAAAAATAAAGATTAAAAATAAAGAACAATGTTGAGAAATCAAATAATCTGAAAATACAGAAGTTAAAAAAGAGCTTCTCTAAACGGGACTGCGGCATCATAAATGATGTATCTGATCTTTGTTCCTAGTTCCTGGCACAAAGGTTCAAAAACCCATGAAATTTCCTGAGTGATAGGAGACTCTTTGTTATGCTAATTATGTGACTCATGGCATAAGACCCCTTAGATTGCTTCAGGATAGGGCTGCTCACCAGAGAGACCAATCACACGATTAGAGGGTTGGAATATTGGGGCAGTGTCATCTGGGAGGAAAGGAGGGCTGGAAGTTGAGTTCAATCATATGGGCAATTATTTAATCAGTCATGCCTATGTAATGAATCCCCATAAAAACTCCTGACACCAAAACTCAGTGGCACGTTTTGGTTGGTGAACACATTGATGTGCCAGGAAGGTGACACACCCTGACTTTATGGGGAGAGAGCGTGGAAGCTTCATGTCTGGGACCCTTCCAGACCTTGGCCTATGCACTTCTTCATTTGGCTGTTCCTGAGTTGTATTCTTTATAATAAAACTATAATTGTAAGTAGAGCACTTTCCTGAGTTACTTGGCTCATTTTACTGTAGTACCCCCAGTGGGAGTAGAAACAGAATAAGGACACCATAGAGAAAAAAAACATATACTTGTTGTAGAGAACACTGGTCATTCTCCATATTGATGAAATAAAAATTCACATTTTAAGGCAAGACAAGAAAAATTTAAACATAGTTTTTTGCTCTGCCCATCTGGGCCTCTTCCTTCCCCTCTAGTGTCCATTGTGCATCTGCATTATGCATTAACCAAACCTCCCCAATGGCAGAAATACCTGCTCAATCATAAAGATCAATTTTTTTCCTTCTGGCACCAGCCATGTAACTCCTTAGAAACTAACATTGTTTTTTGCAATCTTGTAAGGGGTCAAGAAGACCCACTGCTCACCTTGTATGTGCAGACATCTTTGGTGCACTTTATGTACAATGCCAATGCATCATTTCCCTTAAAGATAGCGATTGGTGCAAAACAGACTGGTCAGATGACCTGGAGAGATGCTGGGTCACACCTAATGGAAGTTCTTAACTTAAGTACTCAATTATGACCTTAGTACTTGTATTCTGCCTATTTTACAAGATTATTGTTTCTTGCATTACCAAATGTGTGACTGTGATAAAATTAATGATGATTAGGCAACTTGAAACAATTGACCAAATATACAGTTCTATAAGATCAATGATTATAATAGTGTAACTCTAGATATGGGAAGAAGTAACAAGAGGGAACCATTTCCTGAACCATAAGAGACTAGTTTGACAGGCGTTCCAGAGGTTTTTGGCCACTGTTAACAGGGTTTAGTCCAGTAATAGTACATTGAGTGGCCTAACAACGAAATTCTTGCCTAACCTGGGAATGAGTATTCCTAGCGCCATGGACCAAATTGGTCATGAAATGCCTCCCAAATCTTGGTCGAAATTAAGACCTAAAGGTAAGGGATTGTAAAATAAAGAATGTTGCCCACCATCCAGTTCTACAAGAATCAAGTCATTAGGCACTGAAGTTGCTGACTTACAATACACCCTGAAAGGAATTCAGGGTGAAGATCAGGATGTGGTGCTTTGTGCTGGGGGAAAACTGACAGAACTGGCCTCCAGATAGTTAGATATTTTCAGGAGAAATTTCTTGTGAACTTGGATTCTTGCATCTTCCCATACTTAGAAAAGCACTAAAACCATTAACTAAGATGTCTGTTCCTTGTGACTAGCAGCAACCTTCTACTGAGATGTGTACTTGATTGCATGCACCCCTTTTGCCGAAATCACATATATACTGGCCTCCCCCTTTACCTCTTCAGAACAGTTCTCAGAACTCTCTGAGAGACTGTCTCCCAGGTTATAATCTTTATTTTGGCTCAAATAAAATTTTCCATTTCTTTCTTAGATTGGCTATTGATTAATTTTTTGACAATATCCAGGCTTGCTTTTTCACATAACAATAGATTTTTGCAGTTAGGTACATGTTCACCCAGCTAAAAACTATATTTCTCAGCCATCCTTGCAACTATGCATGTATAACTAAATTCTAACCAGCAAGATGTATGCAAAGGTGTTATAAATCCTCCCTTTCTCTTTTTATGATGAAAGCTATTTGCTACCTCTGCAAACCCTAACCCTAACCCTAACCCTAGCATTTTACCTTTTAACAGCAGATAGCAACTCATTTGTTAATTTCTTTCTCTCCTGAGATTGGCATCTGAGATCCAAGACTTGACCCTCTTTAAAACATGTATTATACTGCATAGAATTATTTAATACATTTATTTGAAATAATAAATTCTGCCTGAAGTCCCAAGAATGTGTTGTGGCCAAGTTGGTAATAGCAAGTCACAAGGCCTGGATTCTTTACAGAGAAGATGTATGTCGATATGCACAGTCACTATTTCCAAAAACATTTGCATAGACACAGAACATGAAAGAGGCACCTGTAAGAAAAACTCCTCCATCAGGGCCATGGTCCATCGGTGGTGCAGCTGCCAGGATTTGGCTGGGTGACTGATGTCTGCTGCGTGGAGAATCAGGGACATGGTTTTGGCTTTGTCAAGCCTGTCAAAACAAGGACATGCTCAAATTATCAGAACAAAGTAACCAATTACAGTCTCCTCTGAGTCCAAGCCCACATACCTTTAACATGAAAAAAAAAAAAAAACCTACCCTTCAGGCTGCTGCAAACTGTTTCTTATATTTTTAATTTGCTGGAAGTGACCCGACATGTCTGTAGACAAAACCATTTCAATCACTAGGTTCCGAAGATCCCTGTGGAATCATCAAAAGCAGAAAGGTTTGTTTGGCCCCTTTTTGTTCTCAAGTGAAATATTTCCTTAATATTGAGAATTACATTTTATTTTTTCTAATGGTATGAGCACAAAAGATGCTACATTTTAAATATAAAAGAGCTTACAAGAGTTTGGCTTTAGGATGTTGCCAGGAGAGTGATTTGTGAATGATGCTGTGCAACATCTCCTTTTAAAGAACTGGATGCTTTCCCTCCCACACCTACATCCCTCCCCAACTCATGATTTCTAAATATTATTTTTAGAAATAATAATTAATATCAGAAAGAATCCTAACCAGTTTTAAAGAAAAAACTATTCTAAAGGTAGAATTTGTAATTAAGAAAACCACCACCATTTATTCAGTATTTATTCAATCAAGGCAGTGTTCTAGGTGCTTTTATGTGAGGGGGTACTATTATTTCCCACCAGAGGTGATTGAGCTGTTTGCTAAGTCACACAGCTAGTACATAGCAGAGATAAGATTCACCCCCAAGAGTTCCCACTAGCAAAGCTGACACTTGGATCACTCCACTGTACCAAGCTTCCATCATGAGAACTCCAGAGAAACCAAAGCTGTAAGTGAGCAGGAATTCTCTGTTTAAGCCCTGGGGACCCCGATCCTACATATCATAGACAGAGCTACTGGTACTGTTAAAATTTTAACCAAGACACTGCAAATACGGTGAACATATCACAAAGCCTATGAATGAATAACTCATTCTCACAGTAAGCAGGAGATGAGTAATGCCAGTAAAGGCTTGCATGTTCTACAATTCATTGCTTGCTCAGTACAGATAGGTAAAAAAGTCACTTATACTGGAAATATTTTATTTCATTCTGTGGCCAGTAGAGTAAGCTAAATTACAGGTGTATGGTAAACTTGAATTATGATCTTGTGTCAAAGATATTTTACCTAAAGATGGTATGATTGAATGATTTGTTTTTAAGAACAACCACATATTGGAGATTCTTGCTGAAAATTATGGGTGCTCAATTCAGTTGGATTTTTAGATAGGAGCAATGAGAAAACAATACTCTGATTACTGTTCATGATATTGGACAGCTTGCTTAGAATTCTTTTACCCAAATATTAAGGGAATGGAAGCTATCACAGATAGTTAATACATATTCTCAATTACATTTTTTCTTCTAAATTACGAGATACCCATGTTACAATACCAACTGTACCAAAATATTCATGTTAACTAGGAAAAATGAGACAAAAGTTTTATGAAATCTATAAAATTTAATAAATACTTTGTACTTTGCAGATGTGATGTTAAAAAAAGAGACAACAATAAAAAAAAAAAAAAAAAGAGACAACAGACCCAAAATGGAGTCCTTGTGCTAAGCCCACATCACCAAACCAAGACTTAATACCTCCCCCAGAATTGGAAACTTAAACCAATCAATGTGGAATTACCTAGTCAGCACTAGTGAGGTAATCCACCTTATAGACCCCTGTCATCCCCCAAAGGAAGATGACTTTGCCTGAAACAATCAGCTCCTTGATAGAATAACTTCCTTGTCTTCCTCTTTCTGCTTATAAAAGTCTGCCATTTTGTACAGTTATTTGGAGCTCCTTTTTATTTGCTAGATGGGATGCTGCCCAATTCATGAATTGGGTTGAATAAAGCCAATAAGATTTTTAAAATTTACTCAGTTGAACTTTGTTTTTTAACAGTAATCAATAAATGTTAGATATTATCAATAATCAACTAATATCAATAGGCAAACTAGTACACAAAGGAAATGTTACTTTATTTATACATTTTTCTTGCCAAAATTTAAAAATTACTGCATTTATAGTTACTAAAGTTACTTTAAAAAATAGATTTGCAAACAGAAAACCTACAAACCCTTAAAAAGCTACTCATATTTTATTTTATTTTTTTATTTTTAATTAATTAATTAATTTATTTATTTATTTTTGGCTGTGTTGGGTCTTTGTCACTGCGTGCAGGCTTTCTCTAATTGCAGTGAGCGGGGGCTACTCTTCGTTGCAGTGTGCAGGCTTCTCATTGCCGTGGCTCTTCTTGTTGTGGAGCATGGGCTCTAGACGCGTGGGCTTCAGTAGTTGCGGCACGTGGGCTCAGTAGTTGTGGCACACGGGCTTAGTTGCTCCGCCGCATGTGGGATCTTCCCAGACCAGGGCTTGAACCCCTGTCTCTTGAATTGGCAGGCGGAATCTTAATCACTGAGCCACCAGAGAAGTCCCGCTATCCATATTTTAATTCTTGGTAAAATAATATCAAGTTTATACTAGCAAATAAATCTTTTACAGCTTTTTGGAAACAGTGTTAAATCATATGATAAATCAAATCATAAATCATGTGATATTATAGTATGTCTTAAAAAAATTTGGGAATTCCCTGGCAGTCCAGTGGTTAGGACTTGGTGCTCTCACTGCTGGGGCCACGGGTTCTATCCCCGTTTGGGAAACTAAGATCCTGCAAGCCTTGTGGAGCGGCTGAAAAAAAAATTTTATAAAAACACTCAATTAGGGCTTCCCTGGTGGCGCACTGGTTGAGAATCTGCCTGCCAATGCAGGGGACACGGGTTCGAGCCCTGGTCTGGGAAGATCCCACGTGCTGCGGAGCAACTAGGCCCGTGAGCCACAACTACTGAGCCTGTGCGTCTGGAGCTTGTGCTCCGCAACAAGAGAGGCTGGGATAGTGAGAGGCCCACACTCCGCGATGAAGAGTGGCCCCCGCTCGTCACAACTAGAGAAAGCCCTCGCACAGAAACGAAGACCCAACACAGCCAAAAGTAAATAAATAAATTAATTAAATTTAAAAAAAACAACAACACTCAATTAGGATGTTTTGTACAGTAACTTCTTAGCTACTGTACAAAAATATAAAATATTAGAGGAGTAAATTATGAGAATAAATAATAAAGATGTTAAAGAACGAAGTGTAATAGAAAAAATATCACACTGAAATAGCAACAGAATAACTTCGAGAAGAAAAAAGTTAATTCAAAGGAATAATAAAATTAATAATACAAATGTTGCCTCTGGGAATGATAATCACTGATGAAGAAATAAATTAATACTCTAGATGTAAACAGTCAATCTCTCGGACCTTAGGAAACACCTCTGCACTTGTGTCCTTGCTTCTACCTTTGCCCTTCTATTTTCCACATACCCAGCAGTGGTGTCTTCACAATTAGATCCTGGCCTTCCTAGGTTGGTGACCCAACTGTGCTATTGCTTCCTGTGGTGTAAAATGAGAGGCCTGAATTGGGTTCCCAAAACAAAATGCCTCCTTCCCCTGACTTCAGAGCTTTTTCTACAGTTGCAAAAGTGAGCCCATATTTTTTCCAGCCTTGAAAATCCAGGAAGTTTTAATATTTGGAGAAGTCACCATGGGAAATTAGGGCTTGTTTTAAACCCTGAAATAAACTTTTATTTATTTATTTTAAGGCAGATCTTAATTCCAGGTTACTTCTTTGGACATTTCTTTTCACCTTGATTTAAAGAAAAAAACAAAAACAGAAACAAACCTAAACAACACTTTGATATTTGAATTTGAATAAGAATTTTTTCAGCCCATTAACTGACTTTTAACAAGATCTTAGTTAAAGATAAAGGCTTCCTGTTGTTTTTTTTTTTTCAGTGTAAGTAGGTCCCACAGAAAATTAGGGATATACTTACACTAAAAAATGTCTATGCTTATCTGAAATTTATATTTAACTGGATGTCCTTTATTTTTATTTGCTACATCTGGCAAGCCTATAGTCAAATGGAGGGGATGATGATGACCTGAGGATCAAGAAGAAAGGAGGGAATGTTATGCTGAGTAGTAGGGGTGCATCTTGTTATTTTTCCCTGCATGGCAATAAGCAATACCATTTCACGTAATTTTTTTTTTCTTTTTAAGAAGACAGATGCCTTGGAGAAACATGTAAGATTACCGTTTGCATCTAGGTCATTTTAGTATGTTATATTCATATTTTTTTCCCCAAATAGTGAGTCCTTTGTTTTTTAGAAAATCTAAACACATATAGAAAAGTAATATATGAAGGAATCAGTGTGATGCTAAAATTTTGAATTCATGTAGGACCACATATTGGCACAACTGAGCAGAGCTCCATTCCCGGGAGTATGTAGTTATGTATCTTAAGGTTTTTCTTATGTGGTACATAATCTTATGGATTGGCTATGATGCATATAGAGGTTGAATTGGCCTTGAAATAGTTCAGCTCCATGTAACAGAGTCTGGCTCCTGAACCGTCTTCTAGGCACTAATCATCCTCAGAATCATCCAGTCAAAGGGAACTGAGTTTGTTTTGTGAGTAAAGGATTGACTTTCATCAGTTTTCTTCAGTTTACATCACTTAACTTTTTCCCTAAAATTAAATTTCCTCTAGGTTTCCTCTGAAACTCACCTCCAGTCATCTTTGGATAAATTTACCAGGACATTCATTTCTTCTTCTTGCATAAGTCGATAAGCTGCACTCACATGGTGATTTTCAAGGACGGAGCGATCATTATACAAAATGGCAACATCTGACCTAAGAATTAAAAACAAAATGCCAAGTAGAGGATTTCTTTAGACCTCATGAGTGTCTTTGAAAACTACTCAAGTCATAAGACAAAATATCATCCGTAAAATCCTATAATTAAACATCTAGACTTATGGAAGTAGTTAGTTTCCTTTCTTTTTGTTTTTTACTGTATGATAATTAAAAAAAATAGCATTTATTTTTTAGAGCAGTTTTAGGTTCACAACAAAATTGAGCAGAAGGTACAGAGATTCACCATATACCCTCTGGTCCCCACACATGCATAGCCTCCCCCATTATTAACATCCCCAATCACAGTGGTACACTTGTTGAAATTGATGAATCTACATTGAACATCATTATCACCCAGAGTCCATAGTTTACCTTAAGGGTTTACTCTTAGTGGTGTACATTCTATGGGTTTGGACAAATGTATAACGACATACATCTACCATTGTTGTATCATACAGAGTATTTTCACTGCCCTAGAAATCCTTTGTGATCTGCCAATTCATCCTTCCCTTCCCATCCCCTGAACCCTTGGCAACCCCTGATCTTTTTATTGTTTTCACAGTTTTGCCATTTCCAGAATGTCATATGGTTGGACTCATACAGGATGTAGCCTTTTCAGATTGAATTCTTGAACCTTTTAGTATGCATGTGAGCTACCTTTATATCTTTTCATGGCTTGATAGCTCAATTCTTTTGAGCACTAAATAATATTACATTATCTGGATGTATCACAGTTTATTTATCCACTCACCTACTGAATGACATCTTGGTTGCTTTTAAGTTTTGGCAATTATGAATAAAGCTGCTATAAACACCTTTGTGCAGGTTTTCGTGTGGACATAAGTTTTCAGCTCTGTTGGGTAAATACCAAGGAGAGTGATTGCTGGCTCACATGGTAAGAGCATGCTTAGTTTTTTAAGAAACCACCAAACTGACTTCCAATACGGCTGTACCATTTTGCATTCTTTTTTTTTTTTTTTATTTGTTTATTTATTTATTTTTGGCTGTGTTGGGTCTTCGTTTCTGTGCGAGGGCTTTCTCTAGTTGTGGCGAGCGGGGGCCACTCTTCATCACGGTGCACGGGCCTCTCACTATCGCAGCCTCTCCTGTTGCGGAGCACAGGCTCCAGACGTGCAGGCTCAGTAGTTGTGGCTCACGGGCCCAGTTGCTCCGCAGCATGTGGGATCCTCCTAGACCAGGGCTCGAACCCGTGTCCTCTGCATTGGCAGGCAGATTTTCAACCGCTGTGCCACCAGGGAAGCCCCCATTTTGCATTCTTATCAGCAATGCATGAGAGTTCCTGTTGATCTACATCCTTACTAGCATTTGGTGTTGTCAATGTTCTGGATTTTGGCCTTTCTAAAAGATGTGTAGTGATATCTCGTTGTTTAATTTGCATTTCCCTGATGACATATAATATGGAGCATCTTTGCGTAAGCTAATTTGCCATCTGTATATCTTCTTTGGTGAGGTATCTGTTAAGGACCATTTTTAAATCAGTTTCTTTATTTTCTTATTGTTGAGTGTTAAGACTTCTTTATATATTTTGCACAATAGTCCTTTATCAGATGTATCTTTTGCAAATATTTTCTCCTACTCTTCGGTTGATCTTGTAATTCTCTTGATATTGCCTTTCATAAAGCATAAATTTTTAATTTTAATGAGGTCCAGCTTATCAGTTATTTCTTTCAAGAACTGTGCTTTGGTGTTGTATTGAAAAAGTCATTGCCACGCCTAAGATCATCTAGATTTTCTCCTATGTTACCGTCTAGAAGTTTTAGAGTTTTGCATTTTACATTTAGGTCTATCATACATTTTGAGTTAATTTTTATGAAGAGTGTAAGGTTTGTGTCCAGATTCATTTTTTTGCATGTGGATGTCTAGTTGTTCCAGCACCATTTGTTGAAGAGACTATCTTTGCTCCATTGTATGGCATTTGCTCATTTGTTAAAGATCAGTGGAATGTATTTATGTAAGTGCATTTCTGAGCTCTCTATTCTGCTCCATTGACCTATTTGTCTGTTCTTTTGCCAGTACCATACTGTCTTGTTTACTGTAGACTTATAGTAAATCTAGAAGTTGGATTGTGTCAATTCTCCAGCTTTGTTCTCTCCTTCAGTGTTGAGTTGGCTGTTCTGGGTCTTTTTGCCTCTCCATATAAACATTAAATCTGCTTGCTGATATACACAAAATAACTTGCTGGTATTTTTATTGGGATTGCATTAAGTCTATAGATCAAGTTGAGAAGAACTGACTTCTTGACAATATTGAGTTTTCCTATCCATGAACATGGAATATCTCTTCATTTATGTAGTTCTTCTTTGAATTCTTTCATCAGAGTTTTGTAGTTTGCCTTATATACATCTTGTATATTTTGTTAGATTTATACCCAAGTATTTCAATTTTTGGATGCTAATGTAAATGATATTTTACATTATTGAATTTTAGTTTTAAATTTTTTAAATAAAATTTTAATTAAATTTTGACTTCAAATTCCACTTGCTCACTGCCAGTATATATGAAAGTGACTGAGTTTTGTGTATTAACCTTGTATCATGAAAATTTGCTATTTGCTATAATTGCTTATTAGTTCTAGAAGTATTTTGGTTGAGTTTTTGGATTTTCTACATAGACCATCATGTCATCTATGAACAAAGACAGTTTTGTCTTCCTTCCCAACTTGTATAATATGATATTGAAAAGCAGTAGAGAGGGGGGACATCTTTGCCTTATTCCTGATCTTAGTGGGAAAGCTTCGAGTTTCTCACTGTTAAGTATGATGTTAACTGTAGGTTTTTTGTGATATTCTTTGTCAGGTTGAGGAAGTTTCTCTCTATTCCTAATTTACTGAATATTTTTATCATGAATAGCTATTGGATTATGGCCAGTGCTTTTTCTGCATCTTGATATGATTGTGTGTTTTTTTCTTTAGCCTATTGATATGATGGGTTACCTCAATTGAATTTTAAATGTCAAACCTAGGCATAAATCCCACTTGGTCATGTGCCTAGTCTCCTTGTATTATCATAATTTAAATGTATTTATGCCTTTTCATTTCAATTTATAATCCAGATGCCTGCAAGATCTAGATATGACAAAGAGAGAGAGAAAAAAATCACCTAACATCCTCATTTAATCAGTGAATGAACCGACCCTTTTGTACCTATTCTATATAGTTGATTACCACCCTTATTCCCTTGGACTAAAATTACTTTGGGTAGAAGGCAGAGGGGATGTTAAAAATCATTTGGTCTATTTATGATTCTGTTTTTTTCTCTTATTATGCTGTAATTCAATTTGAGTATTATAGGTCCTCTAGCATTAAACTGGGAAAACCATTTTGTAAAACAAAACTTAAACTGTATGTTTCACCACCAATTTATAATGGGCATTATATTTTAAAATGATGAATTCATCAAGGGAAGGCTTTTATTTCTCACCTGTTTGTATTTTCATATCATTTGATCATCAAATAAAGTACTTAAGTTGCACTATTGAAATTGGTATTCTAGCATAAAGTGTGAAATATTCCAAGTGTTCTCAAATCTGTATAATTGAGCCCTTGCTTTTTCTTCCTCTATCCCCTTAAGTTGCCAGATCATTTTGCAAGTGTGGAATGGAAGCAGAGCTACTATGTTCAGTGCAGTGTCCCATGCATATAAGTTGGCAACTTGCAGGTAGGCAGTAAAAATAGCACCAAAGGAAAGTCAAGGTGCAACCTGTAACAATTTTGCTACCACTTTCACCAACACCCAACACACTCCTCTCACTTTTCCTTCCTCCTGGTAGACACATATTCTGTCAGCACTAAAAATGTCTCACTAAGACTATTTCAGGCTTTTCAGTGGGTAGCGATCTAGCACTGACCTTAGCACTGAAAATTTACCAAAGAGTAGACAATGACAAATAAAAGAAAGAACTAAGAAATCTGGCTTCTGTAGCAAGCAACCTATTTGAGATCTGTATCTAATAGTCTGGTGGATAAACCTAGCTTGATTATTAATCCAACATAGGGGAAATGACCTATTAGGCAGTGGAATAATTACTTCCTCTTTTGTTCCTAGCACTATCATAAAAGTAGAATAACATATGTAGCTAGCTAATAGCGTATAACCCCAAAATAGATTTTCTTTTAATCATCCCAGCCTTGGCCTAAAAATTTTATTATCAATAATCATAGCTCGATACACAGAAAACTGAACTAGGAGAGCATATATGCAATCCTTGTTTGAGAGAAAATTAAATAGATCTTGTCCAAGTATCTCCAGAAATTTGCTGAGATCATGGGGAAAACTGTGATTTGCAAATCACATATTTTGTATCATACAATCTCAAATCTAGCCATGGCAGTTTTGCCAGGGTTATTGCATGATGTGGCTCTAAGTGTCACTATTTCTTCCTTTCAGCAACAAGCAAAGATGTGTTTTTTAACCAGATTTAATTGTAGCAAATTATGTGCGATTTTGTCTCATAAATCCAATAGGACGCTGAGAATACAGAATGGTCTTAATGTTTGAGATAATCTTTGACTGCTATGGAAAGAACAAGATTCTAAGCAATACCCAGTGTCCATGGTTACATGTAGCTTGGCATTTTCTTTTCACAAAGAGGAAATTATTCCTATTTATTTACACTTTCAAGGATTGTATGAATTATAATGTCTGTATTGAACTCAAATCTAGCCTTGCACTATGTTTTAAATTATTTTTCAGTCATTTTGCATTATCCAGTAAGTAGGTTTCCATATTAGAAAAGCAACTCTAAATCCAAGTAACAATGAATAATATAAAATATGATAGAATTATTGATATCAGTAACATAAAACCAATATATCCTTGGACAAAATGTGAAGCCAATAATTTCAAAAAGCACATCATATTGTTGCATTTGTGATCATTACAACTTTTTTGTTGATAAAATGTTCATGTTCTTGTAGAATTAATCCATTAAATAATTGATCCTGATAGACAATGTATAAGAAAATAAGTAAAACTAGACCTTCCCCCAGTTTTTATACAGAGCTTCTTAATATAAAATGGTAAAAAGTGTATTCTTCTTCATCCTCCTCCTCTCTCTCCTCTTTCTCCTCCTTCTTTTCTCCATCTCCTTTTCCTTCTCTGCAGTCTAAAGTATAAAGTAGATTAGGACTCTTCATCCAGTTGTAAATAAATGGTAAAAGGAGAAATCTAGAAGTGATAATTTAATATTGCTGCTGGAGGCCAGTCCATTGCCTTTACTTTTCAAAATAGAAAGAGCAAGAAATATTTATTGGAAGCAAATCACTTGCTCCCTTCTCCAATTCCTAAAACTGTGGTCCTACACTGGACCCAGCTCAGTAATGAGCTGTTTTTAATTAAAATCTCACTTATTATGAATTTGGTGGATATAGAAGAGCCTTTGCTAAGCAAAAATTATCTGCATAGTTTACCTTTCCTTTGATGTTTAACACAAATGAAAACAGGGCATTTCTATACTCTACAAATGTGTAGGTTAATAACATCCCTGCTGTACAACCAGACTTCAAGGTCTTCCTTTTCACTTTATGCTCTGTCAATCTGGGAGACTCTAGGAATAGACAGAATGCTTTCCCCAACATTTCATTGTTTGAATTTCAACTCTCCCTCTGTCTCTGCCAAGGGGCCATAATTTTCAAGTCCATCCATTTAAGGCTGTAAAAGATTGACTGTTATATGTCTGTCTCTGCCCATGGGAGCAGAGTTATGTAAATAGACTGGATTGAGAGTAAGTGTCCCTCATCTCAGCTTCTCAACCCTGCTATTGCCATCAGCTGACTATGTGCATATAGTTAGGTAATTTCACCTATTAAGATCTTTGTTTTCTTTTCTTAGACTGTGAGGCTTAGACCAGATGATCTATAATGTGGATCTCAGTCACTGTAGGATCCCTTGAAGCTCTAAAATGTTCAGTATTTTAATAAAATGTTCCACGCTCCCCACATCAAAACAACAAATTCCTATAGCTGGAAAATCAATTTTTAGAAATATTGCTCTTAAAATACAAATGAACAGACCACACAAAAACCTGCACATGAACATTTATGGCAGCTTTTTCATAAATGCCAAAATTTGGAGGAAACCAAGACATCCTTCAATAGTTGAATACGTGAACTCTGGTACATCCATGCAATGGAATATTATTCAGCAGTAAAAAGAAATGAGCTATCAAGTCATGAAAAGACATAGAGGAACCTTAAATGCATATTGTTAAGTGGAAGAAGCCAGTTTGAAAAGGCTTCATACTGCATGATTTCGAATACATGACATTTTGGAAAAGGCAAAACTAGATATCTTAACAAGATCAGTGATTGCCATGGGTAAAGGGGGAAGGAGGGAGGGAGGAATGAAAAGATGAAGCTCAGGGGACTTTTTAGGGCAGTGAAACTATTGCGGATGATACTATAATGGTGGATACATGGCATTATACATTTGTAAAGCCCATAAAATGTATAACACAAACAGTAAACCAAAATGCAGGCTATAGATTTTAGCTAATAATAATGTATCAATATTGGTTCATCGATTGTAACAAATGTACCACACCTGATGCAAGATGTTAACACTAGGTGAAACTGTGGGGTTGGGGAAGGAGTATGTGGAAACTCTGTACTTTCTGTTCAATTTTGTTTTATTTAATTTTATTTATTTATTTATTTATGGCTGTGTTGGGTCTTCGTTTCTATGCGAGGGCTTTTCTCTAGTTGCGGCAAGTGGGGGCCACTCTTCATCGCGGTGCGTGGGCCTCTCACTATCGCGGCCTCTCTTGTTGCGGAGCACAGGCTCCAGATGCGCAGGCTCAGTAATTGTGGCTCACGGGCCTAGTTGCTCCGCGGCATGTGGGATCTTCCCAGACTAGGGCTCGAACCCGTGTCCCCTGCATTGGCAGGCAGATTCTCAACCACTGTGCCACCAGGGAAGCCCTCTGTTCAATTTTTATGTAAACCTAAATCTACTCTAAGGAATAAAGTCTATTAATTTTAAAAAAATGAACAAACAAAAAATAACTGGGTTTAGTTTTCCCTCAACAAGAATAGAGAGCTCTACAGTAGTTCCAGAAAGAAACCAGTCTCTCGACTTACATCTCCATCTTAAGCATCTCTGACTAGTGAAAGACATAGAAATTCAGGATCCTATGTAAACAAGTGAATTGGATCCTGATGGGTCTTAAACCAAATTCTGTTTCCCGGGTACTGAAATCTCTTTGCAGCCAAAAAGAGCTTAGAGCCCCTTTCTATTATGGACTGAATCGTGTTCCCCAAAATTTATATGTTTATAGTCCTAACCCCAGTACCTTAGAATGTGACTGTATTTGGAGACAAGGCCTTTAAAGAGATAATTAATGTTAAAAGAGGTCAAAGGGTGGACCCTAATCCAATATGACTGATGTCTTATAAGAAGAGGAAGAGACCCTGAGGTATGTTCAAGCACAGAAAAAAGGTCATGTGAGGACACAGCAAAAAGTCAGCCATCTGCAAGCCAAGGGGAGAGACCTCAGAAGAAACCAAACTTGCTAACACTTTGATCTTGCATGTCCAGTCTTCAGAACTGTGAGAAAATGTCTGTTATTTAAACCACCCAATCTGTAGTATTATGTAATATTCCTAACAGACTAATACACCTCTACTCTGGTATTTTGATTCTAATAACTGCCATTATCACCATAATTAAAAATCCAATTTTCTAATTATTTTAAATTTAATATTGCATGCTAACCTGGAAATAAGATTTCTTTGATCTTTAGATTTTTTTTCAGAAGTGGAACTTCATTACTTTCAAATATATAATGACACCAGACTGATGCCGTGAACAATAATGTTGTAAGATTTGTCCCAGTGAATAAATGTCTGACTTGTGTGATAGTTTAGTGCAAGTTCTGGGCAAAGAAAAATTATCTTATACATTTTTATGTTCTTTAAATTGCTAAATATGCCACCAAAATACAAGATTCTTGATAAATAAGAATTGCTGATTGAGGTGTTTCAAGCTTAAGGCATTTTGTTAAAATCCATTCTTATTACACATCTTCATTATTATTTTGAAATCCTCTTAAAAATAAGTAATATTCAGAAAAATAAATTTCAAGTTTTAACTTAGAAAAGTTAATCCTTTACCTAACTTACCTTGTCTGAATATGAAAATTGTTTGTAGTTCCCGTATGCTCATAATCATGAATGGCAGCAGCAAAGACCATTGCTAAAATTTCCAGTTCAGTGAGCCAGTGCTATTAAATTAAACAAAGATTCCATCATATCAAAAAGCAGAGTCAATGTTGTCTTTCTACAAAATAAATATTTTCATTGTACACAGTATAAATCAATATATAAAATTGTTATATGAATTTTAAATAATTTTTTCCCTATTTTACCTCCATTAATTGTGCATAATGGATTCTTCATGAGGCTGATGATTGTTTCATGGCTTGTTAAGTTAAAAATTCAGACATTATAATTTTCCTTGCTAATTGGAAAAGAAGTAATTTTCTATGATTTAAAAGGTGAACTCTAAATGGATTTTGAATTTACAGCCTTACCAATTTGGGTTCTCATGAAATCATTTCAGTTTAGTGATTTTTAACATATTAACTCATACAACACTAAAATGTCTTTTAGCACAACTTTTGTAGAAGACCCTACTATTAGAAAATTTTCCATCTGTGAGTTGAAAATATTCACTTTGGTCATTAGAGAAACTGAACTTAGTTTTTATGTTTAGAGATTTAGAAGAGTTTCCAAGAATTTATCAAGTTTGTTCTTCATGATACATATATTCTATGACTATACAATTAAACTTAATAGCAATGAAAGAATAAATGCTTTCACATAAAATCCAGAGCACTGATTCATATACATTGAGTTTTTTGTTGTTGTTATCAAGTGGATGGTTTTAATAAAATTTCTCTACTGTTATAAGTCCATTTAGGTAATTTGATAGTTTATTCATTACTCACATTTTGCATAACACTTTAACTGCATTGTTCAATATGATAATCACATATGACTATTTAAATTAAAAATAAATAAAATTAAGTTCACTTTTTCAGTTGCAGTGGCCACATTTCAACTGCTCAATAGTGGCAAGTGGTTATCTTATAGAACAGTACAGATACAAAATATTTCCATCACCACAGGAAGTTCTGTTGGAGAGTGCTGTAAGTAGGTGGTACTTGATGGTAAGAATGGAGGATCCAAAGTGATGTGGAACTTGCTCTTAGTGGTTTTATGCCATACACTTGAAACAAAGACCTTGCACAAAGCAGCAGAAAAATATAAAGTACATGCATACTTGATGAAAACTCACAGAATAGAAGGGCAGATAGGACATCTATTTGGTGGCAGTGGATCTTGGAAGAAGGTGGACAAAGATTGGTAGCTAAATGCAAGGTTGGGAACACAGAGATTCTAAATAGAAAGAGTAAATATGGAATGATACTATAGAGGCCTGTACGGAAATTGAATTGCTAATAGTACAATTGTGTTGGAGAGTCAAGTTAAGTGAGATTGAAGGTGGAGTATGGGAAGGAATTGATAAGCTACCTTGATTAGAGCTGATGAATTAAGATTTTGAATAAAAGGCAACAGGAAGACACTGTAGGTCCATGGGTCTAACAGTGGAGGTGACACTGTTGAGTCTCATGGTTGCTAAAGGCACAGTCTTATGCATCTTTGCTCCTTTCATATAACCCATCATAGTATTTGGCACATAGTAGGAACTTGACATTTGTCTGTTGAATTGAATTTCACTAGTTTTGCATTTGGAGGAGGTAATAGGGAATAGTGGAAAGAGACTGTGGCATCAGAGAATCCTGATTTTAAGCCTTTGTTAATCCTCAGGCAATCAAGCTATTTACCCTCTTAGGCACAGTTTCCATGAAAATAGAATTAGTGATCATTCCCATGTGGACTTTAAAAGAAATTTAAAGTTGATGTATGTGCTGTGCCTATTACAAGTCTTAATATACAGTAAAATACAGAATAAATGGCATTTTACTGAACTTATTACTTTAAATACATTGTTTAAGGTATTGAATCTGGAAAATAATAATGAGTTAACATATCTTTAGTGATTGCAATTCAAGAATAAATGCCTCACAGTTGGATGACTGAAGCAGAAATGATTTTTAGAACTAAGGAGAGTTGATATAACTAGCTGCACTGTGTTTATAGGTGCATTTAATGGTGAGTCATTAAAAGGAAGGAAATTACCTCATTAAAGGCCTATATTACGGCTGAACTGGGACTGAGCCTCCAACGTCCCCACTGAGACTGTGGAATTAAACACCATGAACTGAATAGCAATTGAAGTTAAACCAGATTTTGTAACCCCAGAAATCCGTTGTTTTAATAAAGAAAATTGTTATTAGAAAAAAAATCACCTATTTTCTTAAGTATTTCCTATTGGTCATATTTAAGATTTACAGACTTACCTGTGATTTTTAAAAAGCAATATTCTATATCCACTACGATAATATAGAATATGAAGCTGCAATTGTAAAATAATTAAATTAGGAAATAAGAGATGAATTTTAATTATAGATTATCTCATAAGTATTTAAAATTATTATCTTCATAACTGTCAAAATTGATTATACATGTTTCCTGTTTTTAGTCTCATTAATCTCTGCCTCCTATAAATAGTACTTCCTTCATCAATTCATCTTAATTATTGTCACAGTATAGTCTTAACAATTAAGTTTACATTATAAACTAGTTTGGGAAGAGAGAAACATTGAACATTCACACTTAATTGAAAAATACATCTATTTCATATTAGTGAAAGTAGAATTGGGAGCTGATTTTTATGTCCTTAGTTGACAATTCATTTTACACTGGTGTTGAATGAGAATTCTAACTCAGAAAATGGTCGTTTAAATTCATGAATTTTGTAAATGACTCATGATGACAAGTCAGAGAGAATAAGTCTGAATCATATCATTCTTCCCAACTAGAACAGTGGTCAGTACATAACCTAAGATCTTCTGATTCCTAATGGGCAGAAATAAAGGGTTAAAATGAAGAGTCATGAGCAGTGTAGACATTGTGCTTCATCTAAACTGCATTTTGCCTAGAGAATTGCTCAGGTAGACTTACTGTAAAATGCGCAGTCCTCAAATTATACCAGAGAGAGGTATTGACTGCCATTAATAGCATGTACAATGTTGATGGAAAGAAAGGAGGAGGAACGAACATTAACTGGACTTTTTAGGTAGCTGGTTTCATTTAATTTTTATAATCACCCTATTTACCATTTACTAGGTAAATGTTTTAAATCTTATTTGGCAAATAACACAGCTGAATCCTAAAGAATTGAATCAACCTGCCAAAGGTCACATAGCTCTCAAGGGGCAGAGCAGGAATTCCAACTAAAATCTGTCTGATTCCAAAATTTCTGTTCTTTCCATAGATCACAATATTCCTTCCTTCTACGGATGACAATAGCCTTCATTATTCCAGGGTGGTAATATGCTGAATACATTCGTCCAAGATTTCAAAAGCAGAATTTCTAGATAATTTAACTAAATATACTGATAGGTAGAGAAGCTAACAAAGCTTTAAGACTTAGGATGTAATTTTCATATCTGAATTATTTAATGTGTGTGTGTGTGTGTGTGTACGATAGAGAATGTATATGTGTATATGTATAGGCCTGGGAGAATTTTAGGTCAGAAAATCACATTGACATATTAGCTCCTGGTGTGTCTAAAAGGGTGTTAATTAACAACCCCTTTAGCTTACATGATAGGTAGGGTTGGACCTTTTTTTCTCTATCCCTTTGAATAGACTGAGGTACTTTGCTATAACTCACTCAATATGGAAAGCGAGTATATTATAATAATATTAACATATAATACACATAAGTTAATATATAATATATAAATTAATAATAATTTTTCTAATAGCTATTATGCTTCAGGAACTAGGTTAGGATTACACATATGATATCGTTACTCCTCACTGTTGTACTACAAGGTAGTTAGTATTATTAACCACATTTTAGTGACAAGGGAACAGATATGGAGAGCAAGTGAGCTAGGAAGTGGGGAAGTAGGGTTTTAAATCTGTGTTTGCTTGCCTTGAAAGCCCACACTCTTCCTACTCTTCCAAACACTGTTGTATTGGAAGCCATTTACAAGAACAGAATTTCCATGTAGTTTGCAGAACAGAGACATAGTGGCGAATTTCTGTAGATTGGAGAAAAATTAAGTAATTTCAGAGTGTGAGGGGCTATTTCTGGGTGTAGTCAGTGGACTACAAGTTCCAAAGGAATAGTTTTCAAGTTATCTCTTTTTCTTCTACTCTCAGTATTAGAGGGAACACAGTGCCAGGAGCCCTCAAATACAAGTGTTCCCTTGCCAAGGCCGTCAGATGATTTCATATTCAAAGAGACATTTGGAAGTAGCTTGGCAGCATTCGGTGAAGCATTTGCTCTTTAGCAAATGGATCGAGCTACCACACCCCCCTATCACCGTGGCACTACACGTGGCTACAAATTAATTAAGTGACAAAAGGAGAGAGAGGGAGACAGAGGGTGTTCTAGCATCCTCTCTGCACTGCCTACTCCCAGGCCTGAGAGTGTCCCAATATGACATTAACAAACTGAAGGACGATCGCTTCATCCCAATCCCTTTCAGGCAATGGTCCTGCGAACATTTTGCAGGTGACAGGCTGCACTAGTCACCTGACAGTGCTGGGCTGCTACTGGAGTGCTCCATAAATGTCATGCTGATAAGACCATCTTGAAACAGCAGGAGATAGACTAAAACACTAAAGTAAGTGACCCTGTCTACTCCATATCAAATCCTAGGGGTTTCAGTTAAATGGATATTTCTGTAATGCTTTGTTTTTTGTTTCAAAGAACCAACACATTCATATGTATGAAAATTAACACTCTCCTACTACCATTTTTTTAATCCAAAGAAAAGCTTATTAAAATAACTTGCAAAAAACTCTCAAGCTGGCAATGTAACCTAGTTTTGACAAAATAGTCAATAAACTGAAAATTCATTTTGCCTTTCCTTTCATCATCAATCACAAAATTTCTCATTAGTTTAAATGTATTTTCCCGATCCTGGACAACACTGACAGTCTCCCACCTGACTATTTTTGTAATGGCCAAACTAAGGGATAAGTAAAGAGTCCATCGACACTTATTTTGGTAAAGGATGAATAAATTTAGAAATGTTTCTAAACCAAACCTGCTAAAGTAGAGTGAAGTTACATATCTCAAAAAGTGACTATGTGATCTTTACTAACAACTTTAACTTTCTAAGAGTCATGCCAGGCTGGGCCAGATTTCCCCAGTCTTCCAGAGAAGTTGGAATGGCTTGTTAGATCCTGGAACAAGTCTTCCTTGCAAGTCTGAGGGTAAATGCACATTGTAGATTTGCATTTCTCTATTTACCCACCAATATAACATCCCTCATCTGTTCAATGTCACCTTCAGAACAGAGGTTCTGAAGCTGAACTAGGAGTCTTTTATTTGGTTCCCTTTACACTTGTGGTACTTAAGCAAAAATGTATTTCAAAACAAAATCCTTGTTTCCTACCAGCCTGGAATGGCATATATCTTCTGGTTGTACTTCATAATTAAAGCAGAGATATTTTTTTATACCAAAGTAGGCATTATTTTTCCACTCCCTTTTGTTCTGAAGAAACTTAATTAGTTCAGTTTCTGTTTCAGACTAACACTTAAATATTTCATTTTTCAGTTAACTTTTCAAAGCCACGGAATTCAGGAAAGAGGAAATGCCAAACACTTGAAATGAAAACCACCTCACTATCAGATTTAATTCCAAGGCCTTAGAAAGGAAAAGCAAATCTAACCAGGAAGATGTTAAAGCAACTTTTTCAAGTGTTAACAGCATCTGCAGCTGTTTGTCAGGAGGCACTTTGTTTTTCACTCTAATTGCCATGTATATCAAACCAAATGAAAACATAGAGTTCAAGAAACAGCTTTGACAATGAAGACTTATTAAACCAACAGAGCTTTAAAATAATTTGTGTGTATGTGTGTGTGCACACGCACACATGCTAGAAAGAGAAACAGATAGAAAGTTACATATACTACTTTAAAAAATCTTACAATATTCCGAAGCTACATCTTTGAAAGTTTGAGTTTCTACTTATTATTGCTAAGTTCTACTTCCTCCCTTTAAATGTCAAATCAGACTCCTGGAATGAATGGTGAGTAAACTTCAACCAAGGACCAAGTTCAGCCATGACTGCATTTGACTTGGCTCGATGGGCACATTTATATCTTAACTGGGTGATACCCACATTTACATCTTAAAAAGAGAAAACAAAGGTATAAGGTTAACATCACATATAATTCAGCCTTCTAGAAGGTCACAAGAGAGTCATGCATCAGTGAAGGTTTTTGAGATTTTAACCTCCCCATAGTAGGCATTAACTCCAAAGCAGGTTATATTACTTAGTGATCCTGCCAATATAATGCATATTTCTATTGAATTGGCAGTGATATTCCAAGAAAATTCTTCATTAAAAGCCCAGCTGAGCTCCCAGCTATTAGCCATTATCAACTGCCAGCCATGTGAGTGAACTACTGTGGATGTCTTGCCCAGTGATGTCCTCAGATGTCTTTGACCATAGTTGCTAGCTGGTCACAATCACACAAGAGACCCCAAATGAGAACCATCTAGTTGGGACCCTTCTAACTACAGACACCCATGAGAAACAATGATAAATTATTGTTTTAAGCCACTGAGTTTAGAGTAGTTTGTTTTGGAGAAAACAGATAATTGGAACACGGGGCAGGAGTAGAATCTGAGCCCAAGGCATTGATGGATCTGCAACATCTTGGAGGCAAAAAAGACGGAGAAGTAAAATAGATAATTTCTTCATTCATCACGTGAGACACCTTTGGATGAATCATAGCAATGGGATCTTATGTGTAGTAAACCACACACTGGATTCTGGGGGAAAATGTATACAATTATCATCTGTATACAATAAACTTGGGAGAATCATGTACCTGCTACAAGTTTTCAAGATCTTCAGGACTCTACACTGTGGCCCTAAGGGCTTTGTGTGGGACCAGGTAAGGAACACAGTTTCTGGGGCAGAATGATGAGATATGGAGGAGTACTAGTTACACAGATCTGAATGCCAATGAGACTTACCAATAAAAAGAATGTGACTTTTGAAATCTAAACAGGTAGGCAATGTAAATTATGGGGTTTTGTGGACCATTCTACTTATATGCATTTTATGGTACTGCTTCAGCCTAGGTTGATACATGAGGAATCAAAAATGTACTCAGATTCTGGGGATCTCACATGGCTCATACCCTTTTGAACCCATCCCAGTTTGGAATCTTCAGAAGGAAGGACTTCCCGTCCCTTTTTATCTCTTGGAAGTAATCCTATGCTCTAAGACACTACAGAAATTCTAGGCAGTCCCAGACTTCCCAACATCTACTCATTTTTGTCCCAGAATTTGCACTGCTGAACCATTTATTCACTCATCAACTGATTCATTCAAATACAAAGAGGAGGAAGAAGAATTCGGAAAAATCCAAATGAATAATTTCCAAAAACCCCTATTAGGATTTGATTGTAATTAACAATGCAAACATGTAAAAGAAAAAAAGCTACTGAGGTCAGCTTGGGTGATGAAAGGAGGGGAGAGCACTACAACTAACTTTGATTCCAAAGACTTTTTCTCTAGGTTACTTTTCTGGGGGTTGATACCTATGGGAAAAGGAATTTACAAATGAAAAATGTTACACAGTCCAAATTTTGAAAAATTTGTGGTCTATTTTCATTTGCTTCTGGAGATCTTTTTTCACTGAGTTAAAATATTTTTTGAAAAATGAATATTATAAATAACTCATTAACCCTCAAAAATCCAGAAGATTATTACTTATAATACTTTTTTGAGTATTAAAGAGACAGTGAGAAGGGAACGGAATTTGATGTTGCAAACTAACAAACTTCAGTTACAAAGACTTTCTTACCATGATACCTGTATGAAGCATTATGTAATGCACAGTTTGAGTGACATCAGCTGCATGAATCAAATTGTGATACGGATTTTTGTACTTGCTGTAACCAACTTCTAAAGCTTCTGCAAAGGCAATTAGGCAAGAAACAGGAATCTGCAGAAAGTAACAATTATGATTATATTTTGACCAAAAGAGTGGCACTAAATCAACATGAGCACAAAGATGTTTGGGAATGGGATACATTAGTGAGTCAGATGTGGGCAGTAGTTTCTTGAAGTTAAATGTGGATTGTTCTGAAAAAACACTTCATTAACCTGTCAGTTTTCAATGCTGAGAAGGATTATAACCCCCAAGTGTTTAGTTAAGATAGATGAAATAACAGTCTTACCCATACAGCAGTCTTTAAATTTTGTATCTTCCGGAGTCAGATAAGAAGGCTAGTTCTTAAAGGGGTAAAATTTTCCAATTACAACTGTTGAAGTCTAGTTTTTCTATCGGTAATTCAAGGGGGTTAAAATAAATGACCTCCCAGTAAATTCTAACTCTAAAAATAAACACGATTCCATAGATACAGGCTCAGAAATCTGAATCAAATCTGTTGCTGAGATGGCTCTAAGTGAAGTTAATTAGAAACCCTTTCATTTCAATTTAAGAAAAGCTGCCAATAATGGTTCATTCTGCATTTTAGCAAAATCATATTTCTTTAAGACATAGATTCCAATCTTTACATGAGTGTTCTGTGAATAATTCAGGGGGATGTTTGTATCTTGTTGGAATGAGTCTATCATGGCCTTATGATACCCCAGTGGATATATAGAAATGTCAGTGATTTGTAGAGAATGGCTATATCAAGTGGTGAACTCGTCCCCTTAGTTCTGTGATCTGACAACCCAGAAACATTTTTAAATGAATTGATTAATGACCCAATGTTCTGCATTTTCATTCCTATTCAGATAACTCATTCTAAGAGCATTTTACTTTTGTTCCATGTTTCTGACCTTGAAACGGTTGATAAGATCATATCTGGTAAATAGTTCATAAATCATAAACTTCAGACTATGTTCTCCACTTGCTTCATTCAAGGCAAATACATCAAAAGACCATTTATCAACATCCTGTAGGAAAAAAAGTAAATATTTTAGTTGGCAATATCATATGATTCTGTTTCTTTCTATGAAAAAATTCTTGGAAAGCTCAGGCATTGTACATCCAGCAGGTCAGATTTCAATTCAGCACATCAAACTTCATTTTTACCAGTGTCTGATGTGACAGGGACACTTAGTATCTATGGATCCACAAAAGTGAGGTCAATAATGCTTAAGATCTTCCCCTTAATCCCAAGGTTATCCAATTTGATGCAGTAAACCTGATAACTCTATAACACTGCCCATATTCTTAGTGTCTCTCCAAATGCATGCCATAAATCATTTTCCCAGAGTGGGCCTCATTTCAAGGTGGAATTGCAGGTTATGTGGGTGATGTAATTGAGAGAGAGGGGGAAGATAGCCCCAGTTTATCTTTCCCACCCACCCACCTGCTACACTGCTTGAAATTCTACCATTTAAAAGTTACTAATTTGGTTTAAAGATTTGATATTTTATGTCTTTTTTTTTTTTTTAAGATGAAGATGCCCTAGAGAGACAGAGCTCTGTCTCTCGGTAGAGTACTACTCCCTTATTACTCACTCTAACAATGGCTGATTCATTTTTACTTTCTACCAGGGCCAGATTGTAAGATAAAGGAAGTGGGTCTCTTGATTGAGGGGGAGGTTAGGAATTTCGGCATTTCAGGCAATTCCCCGGGGAAGTGGTCAGGCCTGTAGGGAAATAGATACCCTAGGAAAGTACCCCCTAACTGTGGGAAAGAGGGCAATGAGCAGGTATATCCAACCACTCCAGCCACCTCAGGATTTTGATTCAGGTAATTCCAGGACAAAAACTTGCAGAGGGGTCCACAAAATGGACTTGTAGCAAGTGGTATCAGTACATTAAGGAGGTATTAAGTACATCAGTACATTAAGGTGAAGTTTGAGTTGTAATAGTAAATAAATCACTGAAACTTAAAAATCGACAGAAATACAGCAGAATCAGTTCTAATGATTATCATAAATTATTAGTAAAGAAGGTCTAGTGTTTGCATACACACAACAGGTTTAGTATTGAACAGTAATTGGACAACCTTAAAGCTATACATTAATTTTGAATTTGAGCAGGCCCTGTTTAGAACTTCATTCATTTAACACATTTCACAGAGGCCAACAGTACATGCTGTAACATGCTGAAACTAAACTGAAAATCTGATAAAAAGTATCCAAACCATCTCTTAAAACTATTTCTTTAGACAAATAGTAACAATAACATCAAACGTGTTTTTAATCATTTCAAAACACCAGTGAAATATTTTTTGGTTTCCTTGTGTACCTTTGTTAAATTCCTTGCATTTAGCCCTAATTTGATCCCGAAATACTTGCTTGATGGGTTTGTAAATTTAAAAATCTCTCAAAGTTCTGTTAGAAGGCATTTAGCATCAATAAAGCTCAAAGGAGACCAACAAATCTCATCAAATTCCAAAGCTAACACAGAAGAATTAGTTCAGACTGTTACAGGCTGCTATTTACAGTTCCCACTAGGGGTTTCCCACTGAGTAAAAGCTTTGCTCTCCATTTTGGGGGATTTTTTTAATCAACAAGGGTGATTTACATCTGTAAACTACTGCAGATGCTTGGCTTTTACTTTGTCAGATTGAGAACAAACAAGACAAGGAAGTATCTCAGGAAATTAGAATTATTAAAACATTCTTAACTTAGTGATAATTCTCTTCAAGCTGTTAGTTCATGTTTTCCCTACACTACATTTTAGAAAAATGTTTACATTCTCTCATACCACAATACTCTGTTAGCTGGTTTCTAAGAAAAATAAATAAAAATAAGTAATTTTCTTGCACACAGTTCAGGAAATAATGAGGAAATCAAAATCTCTCAAGAGCCAAGGAGTAATTAATATCTGATAATGTGACATTTCAGTTATATACTTGCCTCTATTATCGCTTTAGAAACATGAACATAAAAAAGTTTCTAAGAAAAACAAACTACCTTTTTAAATGAATAAGATTAAAATCTAATATGCAGCAGAGAAAAAACAAATGCAAAGGGGTTGCTTTAAAGGAAATTAAAGAAGAAAAGAAAGCAATATAGATTTAAACTAGGAAAGGAGTTTAATAAATCAAAAATAAAATAGCCCAATATATTCTGTTGCTAGTATTCTTTAAATCTGTGGTTAATACAGGAAAACCACCATAAAACTGTTAGAGGAGACAAAGTTGAATTTTCTACCCAAATTAAGTGATGGAATGAAATAAGGAATGTAGAATGATGAGCCTACAAAATGCCTCTTTAGTAATAAAGTCTAGGAATAGTGTGTGTATGCACACACACACACATGCAATGGGAACAAGCAAGTCAAAAACTTTCACCACTTCAGATTTTCAACTCTAGTTATTTCTAACACGTATAATAACTGCAATTGGACCTCAGACTAGGGCAGCCACAGGGAAAGCCAGAGACAAAAGATATGAATTTCTTTTTTGTTTCCTTTCTTAATTTTATCTTACTTTTTATATTTTCTTGGACCTAAAATTCTAAACAATTTTACTCCATATAAGTTTTGCCTTTAACCATAATTGACTGAAATATCTTTTTATTTATAAAGCATTCAACTCTTTCATAATATACAGTAACAAAATATGTGTATTCTGACAAGTGCTGGTGCCATCTCAAAATTGAATTCAAGATCCACCTAAATAAAGCATGAAGAGGAAGAAAACATCACAGACACGTGTGTGTGTGTGTGTGTGTGTGTGTGTGTGTGTGTGTATGTATGTATTGATATAGTTTGTTAGTGTAAATTGATCCTCATTTAAATCTACAATGAGTCATGACTTGAAACACATGACATTTTGTAAATGGTTAAAATATTTTTTACATTCCAACATGTAAGCTGCAGCAAAGACCTATTCTCATTTTCTCCTAGTCCTTTTAAGGAGATTAGAAAAAATGACTATTTGAAAAACTAAAATAATTGAAAAATTTTTTTACCTTTAATGTTACTATGACAGCTTCTGGATATGCCAACCCGACCATGTGATAGGATTTTCTGTACATTCTGAAAAAGAAAAATAAGTGTATATGTAAAAATCAATTACTCAAAGTTTTCAGCTATTTCTTAAGAACAAAGAAAAAATTATCTTTGATTTGTTTACCTTGTATCATGTTACAGTCTCCCTTTGTGGCAACAATGATAACTATTGTCACAGCTTATTAAGTATCTACAATGTGACAGATGCAAATAGTACATTTGCATCACAACCACGAAGTCAGTGTGATTTTAGATTCTACGTGAAGAGGTCTTTCCCTAAATGTCATCTTATTAAAAACAGAGACTGTCCTTTGCACGGGCAGCAACAACACCTTTCAGCATGCCACCACGTGCGTGACAGCACAGTAGTCTCATTTTGTGTCTATTTGTGTTCCAAAATTTTCAGTCTGGAAGCTGAATGTCATGGAAATGTTTCCTTTACAGGTGTTTTTTTTCCACAAAATAAAAATTACAGGAGGGAATATGCACCATCATCAGAATTTACAGAGCCTTTTTTTTTAAGTTAAAAATATTGGAGGAGAACATATTGACAAAAATTGCTTAAGTTTGTTCAAATTGTCATTTAATATTGTTTAATAAAGATTATCCAGAAAGAACAGGGTGTTTCTATTTTTATAATAGCATCAATAACAAAAATATTTTTTATTAATCAGTAATTTGTTGGAGTTTTCCAGCTTCCAATGGACAACCAAGATGACTTAAACCAAATATAAGAAACTCCTCCATTGATTCATGCAAAAATAGAATCAACATGATACCCTAATGGGTAGAAATAACAATAGGTTTCTAATCAGGACTGAAAGAAACATGGCTCCTCCACAAAGTCCTGTGAAGAAAGCATTTAACTGATTATTAATCATGTCCCTTAATTTTTATATTGTTAGTCCACAAGCAAGCTGCCTTCCTAGACTATACTGCAGTAAACTCTCTTCCCAAGATGCTTGGACAAAACCATAATTTAATGATTATATCTTTAATTTATATTGGGGGTCAATATAAGAAATATTAGAACATAAGAAAATATTCTGCATCTTTTATAAAACCACTATGGGAGATACTAACCTTTTGATTCAATGTACCTTATATTAAAAATCCTTAAGATATTACTCAGTTTCTATGTAAAAGCTATCATTTTTTTCAAGATAAGAAAAGCCAAGTAATTCTTCATGTTTTCCTTTTTAATCTTCACTTCTTGGAAGCTCAGAATTAAAATATTGTATTTACTTACATAGAGACTAGACTTCCTTGATAAAGTATCTTCCCATTTTATTACAGAGACCTTGTTACTTTATTTCCATGTCCCCATTTTATGTTTATCTTAAATGACCTTAAATAATTTTTAGGTGTGGCAATCAGTTATCATAAAAATTTATCCTTATCCTCTATCTCAATTGGAAGATTTCTTATAAGCAAAATACCTGTGTTAATTACTCCACTGAGATAGGTATAATTATTCTAATAATGCAGGGCAAGGAAACTATTTAATCACACTACAAAAGGCCCAGAAAATAATTGCTGTCAGTAATGATATTTAGTTCCTTTTTTTTTTTTAAGGAAACAAGTAGTCTTTTCTATCTATTTTTTGAATCATTACTAAAAAATGGAAGTATGGGGGAAATGGAAGGATGATGGGCAAGGAAATAAAAAGGTCAGGAATAAGGAACCTTAAAAATTAAGTAACTAAATCAGTGTGACTTCATGGCACAAAAGGCAGTATGATGGAGCAAAGAACACACATGCTTTGGATCGCAGGTTAGCCAATCACTAGTGTGACCTCTGGAAAGCTATTTAATGTCAGTCATCTGTAAAATGAGGATAATTACATGCTTTTTATGAAGAGTAAATGATATAAAGGCCTAGCATAATATTATAAGTACTTGATACAAGAAAGCTGTTATTATCAGTGTTACTGTTCTCATCAATACCATTGGCTCCAATTCTGACGTCCTTCAAGGCTCTTTGGACTCAGTGAGAACTTTGATGTTTCTTAGACTTGGATCAGGTTGAGAAATGAATATCCCTGTATATTCTCATTATATGCAATGTAAAGAAAGACAAGGAAGAAGGTTACTCATCCAAGGAGAAGGAGAAACTTCCCCATTATCATTTTCTAACCCTATAATTGGGAATAGCATATTAGGATGAAAACTTAGAAATAGAAAATTAGGATGGAAAATTAGGACTACTCATTCTGGAATCAAATGAATGTGGGAGAAACCTTAATACAGTGGCCTCACACTTGAGTAAATAGTCACTACATTACAAGTTGCTGAAAAAGAATAATGGATTTCCTGTTCTCCTACAGGTGGTTAAAGTCCAGCTGGAAATACGGTAGATTATTTTTGGAAGGTTTTTACTACAGTTACAAAATATAATTCAAAAACTTAAAAAAAAAAAACCCCACTATCTTATGCCAGACACAGTGCTAAGCAAGAGACTATTCAGTGAAGAACAAGATAAATACAAGTGCTGCTTTCATGGGGTTTATTCAGTGGCAAAGAGGGACAATAAATAAGAAATAATATATGATTAAAAACAGCACTAAATGCTATGAGGGAAACCACTGGTTGGGAGAGAGAAAGTGATGAACAGTATACAGAGTAACCAGGAAAGGCCTCTGGAAAGATAGAAAGGGCCAGCCAGAGTGAAGGGTGGGGAAAATCATTTCTGATAGAGGGAACAGCAGGATTACTGGTCCCAAGGGAAGCAAGAGTTTAGGGATATTCATGGAGTTGAGATCACACTAGTGTAGATATTCAGGTAAGGGTGAAGTAGCATGAGATGAGTCTAGAAGGTAAGGGGGCCTAGTCATGCAAAGCCATGATACAGAAGTTGCCTTTAATACCAAGTGTAATGGTGTATCAAGTGAAATGGTAAAAACAATCAGATGGTTTTAAGCTTAAGAATGACAGGAACTAAGTTATATTTTAAAAATCACTATAGAGTGACTTGTTTGGAGAGGGCAAGTGAGGAAGAGGGGAGCCTAGTTGAAAGCTATTGTCATATTTCTGATGGCAGGTGACAAAGGCTTAGTTTGGGGTTGCAGGAGTGGAGTTGAGAAAGTGAGTAGGCTCAGGATACACTGGGGTAGGCAAATTGCCTGGACTTGCTGAGGTATTGATTCTTGGGAGGGGCTGCTTGAGAGGACTCATAAAGACTTTCTAAGTTTCAAGATTGAAGATGATTGTTTTTGAAAATTCAACATAAACATACCTCACTCTGTTTACGCACTTACTAATGGGGATTCAAAAGTAATTTAAAAATTTCATTTCCATGTGTTTTTAGCACATTGATTTCTTCAAGACTGCTTGCTAATTTAGTTACCTTAGGTACGTTTTGATATTTCTGCGTAGCATATAAAAAAAATGAAAGTTTAACGTGTCAATATATTTCACAGAATTTGTCTTGATTTTTCTATTTAATGGGAATGGAAATTTAGTTGGTTTACTTTTATAATTTACACTTCTTTTCAGTTTGCCAAGTTCTGCAATATTTTCTTAAACAAAAAAGACAAAATATACATTCCTTCATTAAAGCAAACATGCTCTCTTTTTTCTCTGATTCTCTCACTGACTTTCTGAACTATGATTTAGATGTTTTCGAATTGATATTAAGGAAAATCAATAATGTCATACACTTGCCTAAGTTGTTTTAAAAAATAGGAACATAATTACAAAAATTATTTCTCTCCAGCCCTCTCTACCTCTCTGTTTCAGATTTCTGGTCCCACCTGGCAGAGTTGGGAGCAGTTTATGCACTAGGGGTGGGGGGGTTGTCATCTCACCTAACTCATCATGATTATTATGCTCATAATGCTTATTATGAGGGTTCTTTTATCAAAGCCAACTAGATATAGTCAAGAAATAGTCAAAATAATTTGAATAATCACTGAGTGGTTGTTATTTTGGGTAATATAGTCATAAACCAAGATCCTAGATGCTTCATGTCTTATGGTTATAATACATCTTTAAATCACATCGAATACTTCCTGCAATGCATTGTCATTTAGATTTTTAGAAACCCAAGAGTGCTTCTCATTGTTCTGTTAGCAGAAGAAAATGAAAGTTTATAAAGTTCATTAGAGGTAATGACTAGCGATGTCTGAAGATAAAAAATGATGTGGTCTCCCTTAAATTTAATTTTAGATGCATTGATAAAAAATTTCTCTGTTCCTCGATTTTATTTGTCTCAAAAATGTTAAAATAACCTTTTTATGTATAATTTAATGTAATGTAATTGTTTTTTAATCCAAGGGGTTTCTAAGAACTAGTTTTCAACATTGTCAGATATAAGATGTTATTTCAAGTCTTTTTGTAGTTTTAGTTCTGAAACATCTTGTTTCCAGACAGAAAAATAAGCTGTGTTCTTAAAGGCTAAAGAATGTAAAGTTGGGTCATATTAACATGTATTTCACTTTAGAAACTCTGGTGTTTCTAGGGGCCAGCAAGTGACAGAAATGCTTCAGTGACAGAAAGGTTGAAAAGCTCTTCAAGTAAAGTGGACATGAGAGAGCTTTCTTCCACAATGGTAAGAGAATGGTCTTTTCTTTTTAGTGCCAAGAAAAGGCCTGCTTGATTTTGGTATGTAGTACAGAACTTATTTTATTGGGAGTTACATTGTATTTGGGTAAAATTAGATGTAAAGCATATAAATGTATTATTAGGTGTAAAGCATATAAATGTGTTTATAAATGTATTATAAACAGTTATTCACAAAAGTTCATTTGAGGAGAATGGTCATTCAAAAGTCTTTGCTTTTAGTCTTTATGTCAATTTAAAAATAAATGAAAATAATAAATCCAGGACAAGATATTTTTGTTATAGGTAAATTCATCCTAAAGTCCTAAATCTGTTCATTCCAATTATACTTATGATTACAGTTTTCCTCAATAAATAAAATACAGGACTCTCATAACTTTGACATAGTAAGTATATTTGCTGCCTTTTAAATTTTGTCTTGAGATACCAACAACTTCACTTACCTTTCCACAAAAATTCCAGCTTGAACAGCATGCACAATGCTTCGAAATCTTGGTTTTTCCTCAGATTTCTTTTTCATCATCCCCATTTTCCGTGTAAAGGTGGAAGCCAACCAGTCCCGGACTTCCAATGGGACCGAATCCGACTGAATGTCACTGAGCTCATCATCAGTATCCAGCAGTCTTCTACAAAAATTTATAGTGGTTAAACTTTAGGAAAAAGTGAAGAAAAACTAATAACAAAACAAGCATGGCAATAGGATTTAAAGTGTAGCAAGTCACTCTCTGATCATCTTTTAATATGAACTGTCTTAAAAAATGATTGGGTTAATGTTTTGAAATCTCTGAATTTCTCAAATTGGTCATCTTCTGAGGGCAAAGACTAATGGACTTGAACATTTGAGCATTCCCAAACATTTAAGTACAATGATATCAGTCTGGAGATATCGATTGTATTAATATATTTATAATATATTAATATATAATAATATATTATTCCAATAATGAATGAAACTAAGATAAGAGAGGGAAGAGAGTTCATAAACAGAGGTCTATTAAAGGAAGCAATTGGAGTGGAAAGAAAAAGGGGAGTCGAAGCTATAAAATTTGTCTTATATTTAATAAGCTTGTGTATATTGAGTACAGAAAGTACATGCTATTTGAATAAGGCCTTGGAGTTTACAGAAGTCATTCACATGTGTTTTTTTATTTGATGGGTATCCCTAAATTTTAGGAAAATAATAACTTGAAAAACAAAGATGAAAACAAGTGGATTATTTTGAAAGCAAATTTTAAGTGATTTAGCCAGTGTCAGGTGGAAAAGTTAAAGCAAATGCTGTCTTGAGGGTGGAGATCTGATGGGCTTAGAACTGCTGGCTGAGGAAATCAGCTGTGTGAGGAGGAAGTGACCAGGAGCTGAAAGCACTGCCCTGCCACTCTCCAGTATAAGCTCCGGGTAGATGATGTGGACAGAACTGACCAGTAACAATAGCTGCATTAAGCCTGGGCAGCGCCAGTGATCCAGAACTTCCTACATGTCTGAACTGGCAAGATAGTGTGAAAGGCTCCCCACAAAATACAAAAGGGACTTTACAGAGCAATTGAGCTTTGCCTTCAGGAAGAATACAGGCCAGCTCTGCCCGTTGCTTGACTAGGTTTTTTCCTTGTTGGCACACCAATTTAATAACTCAGAGCTATTTTGGGCGCACTTTAGCTTTGACCTTTGGGTTCCATTCGCGCTGGTAAGTTTCTTTGCACAGAGTGAGGCCTAAGGATTATGAGCCGATGGAAGGAAGGTAGCCAGAGATGACAGCAAGCGCTACAGCCTTCAGAACAAGTCACACATCATCTCCAGAGAGCAAAAACTACCAAAAAGAGACTCAAAAGATAATATGATTTCCTCTATATGCTACTGTTTATAAGCATATAGATGTCAGTCATTTGCCAATATTTATTTTTCATAGTATTAAATAAGTGTGAATGCATTTATGAAATGCCTTATGAAAAAATATACACAACTTAAGTGCTAGAGTTATAAAATTATATGTATACATATGAAGATAAAAAAGACATAGTTGGAAGTTAATATTGAAGCTGGGACGAAGTGAGAGCGTAGCATGGACATATATACACTACCAAATGTAAAATAGATAGCTAGTGGGAAGCTGTTGCATAGCACAGGGAGATCAGCTCGGTGATTTATGTCCAACTAGAGGGGTGGGATAGGGAGGGTGGGAGGGAGACCCAGGAGGGAGGGGATATGGGGATATATGAATACATACAGCTGATTCACTTTGTTTGTTGTACAGCAGAAACTAACACAACATTGCAAAGCAATTATACTCCAATAAAGATATTAAAAAATATTGATTAATACTTACCCTAAATCATATTTAATTCTCATTCGGCTCTTACGTTTGGATGATTTTCGTTTATACTTAACACATCGTAATTCAAAGCAAGATATTTTTTTTCTCCTTTTGACCATTTAAAATTAGATTCCTTAGCCAATTACAGCAAATCACTGCACTACATGCTTTGAAAATTTCAGGACTTATGCCATTTCTATTATTATTGAATATGCCGTTTCTATTATTCCTTATGCAGTGATCAAATAAAACCACAGAGCAGGACAGATGGAATCATTGTGGTGTAATCCTGTGATGTCACCATGCTCCAGGAATTCTACTGCTGTCTTGTTTTATTAGCTACTCTAAGTAGAATGACAGACACATAGTAGTGGTTGCCAATTGCTCCTTTGCAAATCTGATGTGGATGACTTTAGGGCTATATGTCCTAAAATCATAAATTATCCATGACAGATCATCAAATATGACAAAATCAGCATATGGAAATGAGAGTTCATATAGGGATGTGGTACCCAGGAGTCTGGCAATCCCTTAGTCATGATGCATGATGTCATTTATTGAGAATGAAATAAGATATAGTTTCAGGGAAAAAAGAGTGATATAGATTAATGAGTGAATATAGAAATAAAGGAAGAGAGTACATAAAGAGAAAAGCATGAAATATTCTATTGTATAACTAAAAAAGGAAATCTTGAAGAAGCAAAAAATACCTCTGTGATGGTTAATTTTATATGTTCACATGGCTAGGTTATGATGCTCAGCTGTCTGGTCAAACACCAGTCTAGATGTTGCTGTGAAGGTATATTTTAGATGTGATTAACATTTAAATCAATAGACTGAGTAGAGCAGACTACCTTCCATAATGTGAGTGGGCCTGATCCAATCAATTAAACGCCTTAAGTGGTAAGGCAGAAGTCCCCCAAAGAAGAAGGAATCCTGCCTCCAGACTACTTTCAGACTCAAGACTGCAACATTTACTGCTGTCAGAATTTCCAGCCAGTGTCAGCCTCCTTTAAAGTATAAGTCAGACCATGTCAATGCCTAATTCATACAGCCCTATGTAGCTCACCACAAGCTATGTCTCTACCTTTATCTTTTAACAATTTCCACCTTATTCATTTTGCTTCAGCAATGCTGGCCTCCTTGGTATACTCAAACCTGCCAAGCTTGCTTCTGCTCAGGGTCTTTGCACTTGCCATTCCCTCTGCTTAGAATCTCTTTTTCAAGATGTGTGGATCATTTCCTCACTGCATTTAGGTAGAAAGGGCTTCCTTGACCCCCCTACTCAAATAGTAAACACTTTTATTCTCTTTATCCTTCTATAGACTTCTTAGCACTTACCACTGCTGATGTCATGCCATATGTTTATTAGTTTGTTCATTCATTTTATGATTTATCCACTAGACTGTAAAGACCTCGAGATCAGAGAGTCGGTCTGTTCTTGTGCACTGTTATATCACCAGCATGTACAACAGTGCATGGCACAGATTGGGGGGATCAACAACTAGAAATATTTACACTAAACTATTACAAGTGACTATCTTTGAGGAGTGGAGTGAGAATGGAGATGGTATAAGAAATTTTAGTCTTTTAGAGTCCCATATTATCTGATTGATAAGAGCAGCACCATCCTGGGAGTAGTTCACTATTGTCAATCATCTCTTCATTGCCTTTAGGTTAATTTGCCCTTGAACAATCTCTTTACAATTTTTGAGGCAAATTATAGGGAAATGTATATTTGACATGGAAAAGATATTAGACATTTTTCTGGATTAAAGACTTAAATGTAAGACTGGATACTATTAAACCCCTAGAGGAAAACACAGGCAGAACACTTCTTGACATAAATTGCAGCAATATCTTTTTGTCTCCATCTCCTAGAGTATGGAAATAAGAACACACACACACACACAAACAAATGGGACCTAATTAAACTTAAAAGTTTTGCACGGCAAAGGAAACCATAAACAAAACAAAAAGACAACCTACAGAATGGGAGAAAATATTTGCAAATGATGTAACTGACAAGGGATTAATCTCCAAGATATACAAACAGCACATACAGCTCAATAAAAAGCAAAACAAAACAAAACAAAACAATCAAAAACTGGGCAGAAGATCTAAATAGACATTTCCCCAAAGAAGGCATACGGATGGCCAAAAGGCACACGGATGGCCAAAAGGCACATGAAAAGATGCTCAACATTACTAATTATTAGAGAAATGCAAATCAAAACTACAGTGAGGTAACAGCTCACACCGGTCAGAATGGCCACCATCAAAAAGTCTGCAAATAATAAATGCTGGAGAGGATGTGGAGAAAAAGGAACCCTCCTACACTGTTGGTGGGAATGTAAATTGATGCAGCCACTATTCAGAACAGTATGGAGGTTTTTTAAAGAACTAAAACTAGAGCTACCATATGATCCTGCAATCCCACTCCTGGGCATATATCTGGAGAAAACTGTAATTTGAAAAGATACCTACACCCCAATGTTCATTACAGCACTGTTTACAACAGCCAAGACATGGAAACAACCCAAGTGTCCATCAGCAGATGAATGGATAAAAAAGATGTGGTATATTTATACAGTGGAATATTACTCAGCTATATAAAAGAACCTATAAGGGAAAAGAATCTGAAAAAAAAAGATATATATGTATGTATTACTGAATCACTTTGCTGTACATCTGAAACTAAAACAACATTGTGTATCAACTATACTTCAATAAAAAAATGTAAAAAAAGAAAAGATATTAAACATTTCTAATAGCATTTTGAATTAATGGCCCAGGAAAGAAACATTTTTAAAATTGTATGCACTGTTTACATGCCTTCAGCCAAGGACCTCAGTATCTCCGTTAAGTATCAGTTATCAGAACTAACTCTTTTAGGCTCATCTATCAAGTAGAGTATGGTAAGAAATTCCTAATAAAGACACAAATAATTTGTATCAAACTATTTAAGATAATTTTTCAAGTTTGGATAGAAGAAAGTTGAAAGGCAGGTAGGTAAAACTTAAATTTAAATGAATTTAAAAAATAAACCGACACACCTAATGGCACATATTTCTCCTCTCTCTCCCTTATTTATTTTCCCTTTCCCTGGCACCTGCCCTGTATACTGTTTCTTCTTCTGAGCACCACAAGGAGCTCTTCAGATTTCATTTGACCATGCTAGATAGGGCAGGAATGAAAACTATAGTATAATATCAAATAGTAATCCTGGGCTTTTGTTAGAGAATTATCAGAAACAATTTTTCTATACATTTATCTAAAATGTGAAGATATCTAAATACTTATATAAGATTATGTCACGTGTAAAACATATGACTACCTTCTGTCTTCATTTCATTTTTGACATAAATTTGTGCAAGTAGCTTGATAAAATGAGATCTCAAATACTATAATGAATCTTGCTTACAAAACATCCAACAGCTCAACTGCTCTTCATCCTAGGGCTGGATGGCAGGGTGAGCAGAATTGCTTACTCCATGAAGGCTCTTAAAAATGAAGACTTTGTGTTTAAGAAACTTACAACATGAAAAAAAAAATCATTGGTACATTTTCCTTGGGAATTCTTAAAATGCACTATACAGAAAAGAACGATAGGAGTATGTGTGTAAAATGTTAACACTATGGACCTCTGAAAAATGCTTCAACTGGTGTTTGATGCAACTCTTTTTTTTTAGTCCCAATGGAGTCAATAAAGCAGAAAGTGAGGGGTCCCTCAACATAAGCTGTGGGTTGATGGGGGGGCTGGCAAGCTGTGAAAACTGACCCTGCATCCAATCAGTGCTGTACTGATCTTTGGGAGCTATTTATACTCCAAATTTTCTCTTGAAATCAGATGACACAACTCCCAAAGGGCTTATATTTTGAACTAGAAAGTTTGTAGGAAAAGGGAATAAAGAAAGGCGGCCACGGAAGGAGAGGTCATGGGATTTTGACTCTTACAGTGATATCAGTGAGAATATTTCTGTCCACAGTAGACTCTTGGAAAATGGTTACACTCGTGTACCCATACAGTTATTTCCAGGCAATTGGTGCCCACATTTACACCTATTAAGTACTAAAATTCATCTGCCGGATGCATAATTGCCGGAAACTGGCTTCTCAAGTTTGAAATTTTCTTTTTCCTGATGTATTATTCTTATAAAGGAACACACTTCAACAAGAAACTAACTCATTCAACTCTGCCTCTAATATCTGCTGGGCTCAGGGTAGGAGCACATTTCTCCGAAATACCACATTAAATATTTAAAAGTTATATACCAAGTGAACAAACATGATATTTGTTCTATCCTTCTACCTTTTAATGTTTCATAAAAGTCTGACAAGTTGTGTTGGAAATGAGAATTCTCAGCTCTTCGTGTGACAGGGCTGGGCCAGTGGGCTATGGCTGGCTCTCCGCACCTGCCTGCCTCCTGCTCAGGCCCTCACTATATGAGTAGGTGGACGCCATGGCCCCAGTACAATCTCCATCAACCCATCCAGCCTTGAAAGCAGCTGCTTCTTGGCCACTCTTTAGGGGTGGAGGGGTGCACACACCAACAGTGTCCTGAGCCCCCTCAGGAGGAAAGACCTAAGGAGGAGACCCATTAAGACTTAGGAGACCTTTGGGTAGAGAGTGCCCAGGATATGGGATGCTTACCTACTACGAACCAGGCAAGGAGCCAAGGTTTACTTCATTTAATCTTCCAAGCTTTACTTCATTCCTTCCTCACTATGTGGAAGACACAATTATTATCAGTACCCCTATTTTACTGATGAATAAATTGAGGCACAGATACCCTAAGGGATTTGCTCAAATCATATAACTAGAAGTGGCCACGCCATTTTTTGAACTCAAGTCTCTCTGATTTCAGGGTCTGAGTTTTTAACTGCTGAGCTATCCCTCACCTCAAATGTGTGTTTTGCTTACTAAGTGCCCAGACTACCTTCACATTCAAACAATAAAAAATATCAGTAATCATTATTCTCCATCCCATCTCTACCTTGAAATTCAGGGTTAAAAATAATTGATGTTAAAGGAGTTTGGTCCACCAGAGTTTTGGTTGGAGGAAGCTTAAATTTATTTTCTATGATTGGTATGTTGAATCATTTTCTCAGGGAGAAATATATCTGGATGGTAGAATTTCACAGTACTTTGAAGTGCAATAAATTAAATGTCAGGATGGAAAGAGGTAATACATTTGAAAAGCCCTATCAACTTGTCTTGTAACCTACTTCCTGAGTACTAAATACATTTGAATTAATTTTTCCAGGCCACCACCCATGCATGTTTATTTATTTATTATTTATTATTTGCCTTGTTTCAAAAGAGACATAAAATGGCAGGCTCACAGATTTATTTCAACAGTTTTTTGTTTCTTTGTGTTTTTTTGGGGGGGGGCAGTTTTCTTTTTCTGTCTACCTGATAGCTTTTGTTCAATGTTTCCTTTGGTTTTATTAATCTTTTTCTTTTTAACTATGAGAAGATGAGTATTATATCTGAGTGACTGAAGACTGAACATTTGGGTAGATAAGTCAGTTATGCTGACCTTAGCTCAATTCCAAGAGGCAAATTTGGCCAAAATGAAGTTGACAAAGGAGAGTGTTAAAGTTAGATGTGGCTTTCTCCAAGCTAATGCCTACAGAGAGCTCTGCACCTCTTCTGTATCCAGCCGAGGAAGCAGAAGTCCAGCAGAGGAGGGTCGTCCCCCAAGACAGGCAGGAAGGTCCAAGAAATGTTGGGGGAGGGCTCTGTGAAGGGGTTAGGATCTCAGAAAGTTAGCATCAAGATTCTGGGAGTCAGTTCGGAGATGGAAGTGGAGGGAACGGGTGAAGCAGAAACTGCCCTAGGCCTCTCTGATGGTTCTTGGCTTCCCACCAGGAAGTCCTTTTGGCTCGAAAATATCTTTGAAAATATTCCTTTAGGCTCAAAGCCTGACATTCCACTAATTATCGATTTTTTTTTTTTTTGATTAGTAAGCATCCTCTGTGGTTAGGAGAACTGCCTCAGGATTTGGAATCCTGGCTTCATCACCTATTAGTTGTGTGGTCTTGGAAAAAAATACTTCATCTGTCTGAATCTGTTTCTTTGTTAATAAAATAGAGATGATAATAATAGTATCCCTAGTGGTGGGGTTGGAGGATGAAATGGGTAAATGCACAGAAAGCATTTAGAACAGTGTCTGACACAAAGCAAGCCCTCAGTAAACTCCCAGCCATTTACACATCCATATGAATTAGTCTAAGCAGATCTCCTATTTCTGAGGTGTAGTAAAAGGAACGTGTCTGGGGATGGAAGTGTTTCAGACATTACAGGAAGAAATTGGTCAAAGTGGACTTGGGGCAGCCAAAGAACAACTTACGCATTCTATGGGTTGTGAGGAGGCAGTGGGAGGAACCTCCAAAAATATTTTTTACCTACTTTAAAATTTTACTGAGTAGAATAGGAAAATTCATAGAGACAGAAAGTAGAATAGAGGTTACCAGGGGCTGAGGGGAGGCAGGGGACTGGGAGTTATTGTTTAATGGGTACAGAGTTTCTGTTTGGGATAATGAAAAGTTTGCGGAAATGGATAGTGGGATGGTTGTACAACACTGTAAATGTACTTAATTCCACTGAATTGTACACTGAAAATTGTTAAAATCGTACATTTATATTTTATGACAATACTATCAATACAATATCTACCATTTTCTCCCTGCCCTACTTTTCAGGAATGATAGTTTGCCTCTTCTAATCAAGGGAATGAGACATAGAGGAGGGTATTCCAGGCTCCACCTCAGTAAGTGTTGTTCCAAGGATCACTGAGTTGCAGGCTGAAGACAAAGGTTGGGGCTGCAGCCCAGAGATGAAGCCTAAGGGCTATGGTGTCCCAGGTCTGGGAGAGGTGACCGCGTCATGGACTAAAGGATAGGGCTCCCTCTTCTGTGCCCAAGAGTTGCTGCTTGAGACACTGCTAACCTCCAGCGCCCCTTGCTTATTGCTCCCTGTACGTGGTGAAGTTTCCTGACTCGGGGAGGCATTTCAGCTCCCAAGGTCATTTCATATACAACTTGGGGCAATATTTGGGCCACACTCCTTTGGTAAGACCTTAAAATTCTAACCATTAGGTTTCTAACATTCTCCGTACATCTCTCCTTTTGTAGCCTCATTTTGACATCCTCTATAAGTGTGGTCCCTGGACCGGCAGAATCAGAAACAACTGGGAACTTGATAGAACTGGAACTTCAAGGGCTCTACTCCAGACCTGTTGAATTAACAAGCCCTCCAGGAGATTCTTGTGAACACTTTGAGAACTGCTCTCATCCATTCATGACGTGTCAATTAATGGAAGAGCTCTGCCAAGAAAGTAAGGTTTAATCCTTTTCTATAATGTGGACTTAGCAGTACTGCTTATTTCCATTTGCCCGTTATTTCACTGTCAGAGATAGTGTTGGTGAACAATACAGGAAGGGATTGGCAGAAGAATCTCAGTAAAAGTATCTTAATTAGTGAATCTTTTATACTCATTTTATGAATAAGAATGATCTGTATGTTACTTAATTGAAAAATAGAAGAGTCAATTTCTCAATTTTTAAGATCTACTCTTAGCAACTCTTAAAAATGCGTTGTAGTATTATTAACTATAGTCACCATGCTATACAGAAGTGTCAAATTCTTGGGGTGGGGAGTAGAGAAGGGGTACTAAGAAGAACTGGGGTATATCTGAAGGACATGGGTGTGAGTGAAGACAAGGAATATATTTCTTTCTAAACCAATGAAGCTAAAAGAGTAGGGGCAATGACAAGAAGGAGTTAACAAGGGCCAAACAGAATAGCAAAATAATTATCAATGTATATAGTGTCCTTCATAAATATTTGTTGAATAAGTGAATAAATGTATAAAAACATAGGCACAGAGTCTCTGGTCTTAGAGGTTATAAAATATTAAGATATTTACAGTGGTTTGGTGAGGAATAAAGTCATTTTTAGTAAGGTCTGCTTCATGTGTGCAAAGATGATATCACAATTAAAAAAAAAATTCCTGTTACCCTGGCCCTTTGTCCGTATAGTCAGCCATGGCTCCATTCATTGACTCGTGTATGACACAGAATAACCTGGGGAAGGAAAAACTCCTGTTCCTGGATTTGAGTTTTAAAATCTAGGTCCCAGGGAAGGAGGAAAGGCCCAAGATAATGGAAGAGTATATGATGAGCCAGAGCAGAGTTTCCATTCCTATTATTATCCAAAGATGCCCTAGGTTAATCCAGAGGAGTCAGAAAGGAAGACAGAAGAGATTTTGAGAAGGGACACTGAGTCCAACCTGAAATTCTCCAAACCAAGACAAACACTGAGTGGGGAAATGGAACACCCCAGTACATTTCTAGGATCCTGGAGAAGAAGGATTCTGGATGCCCACTCCACCCTCTAACCCCACCCTTTTATTTAATAAGAAAAAACTTAAGTCTCTGACATCCAGTACCTGATACTTGCCCAAGAACCACCTATGCTGTTTAACTGTATCATGGGATCAATATGTTTTATGAGCTGCCTTGGAGACTCAATCAACCTCTTACCTTGTTTTATGGGAAAATAGATTCTAAGTAGCTATCTTAGATAACAAGCATTTGTGTTAGGATTTCTTATTAGGATAATGTGACTACCTACAAGGATTAGAAATTAAGAACATGGGCTTTGGAGCAAGGCAGACTTATGTGGCTAGAATGATGCTCTCAATAGCAAGTGACATCAAACCTAACCCAAAATGGCTTAAATAATAGAGGACTTTATTATTTTTCTTAACAAGACAGTTAAAGGTAGGTAGACTCCAGCAGGGATTTATGTTTTTTAAATCAGCAGGTCAACAGTATCATCAAGGACTCAGGTTTCCTCCATCTTTCTATGCTGCCAACTTTAGTGTTAGGTTTAGCTCTAAGCTTGTAGCCAGATGGTTGTATCATTTTCAAGCATGGTACCCAGATACAATCCCCAGACACACAGGACTCCTTTTCTATGGAGAGGAAATCTTTTGCAGAACCCCCATTAGTCTCATTGGCCAGAATTGTAACATATGTCCATATCCAAACTCATTGGTTAGGAAATTGGGAACTAATTACTGGTTTAGGTCAATTAGGATACACTCATTCTGAGCCTGGTGCTAGAACTGGTCTCCCCTGAATCACTTGGCTTTGCAGAGAAGAGTGAATAATTGAAAAAAAAAAAAAAGGGTTCTGTTGCCAAGGAAGAAAAGAATTGATGTTGGGTATGCTCCATCTCAGTTTGAACTTGTTTCTGATACTTAATGATTATATGATTCTAAGCAAGTGAATTATTTTCTTTATGTCTCAAATTTTTTAACTTTATATTGAAAATAATACATGTTTCTAATTCATAGAATTTTGGAGACTTACTTATAATCATATATGCAAATTGCATAATATGTTGCCTTGGATATAATTAACTGTCAAATAATCTTGTTATTAATATCATCGTTAGAAAAGAATAATATTAAAATTTTTATCTTTTTCAAATCCAGGACATATTCATTTATATTTTATTGATCCAAAATATCACAACAGTAAGATCTTACATAATATGTGGAGCTTTTTATGTCAGTTATCTCTCAAAAGATCTGGTCAGGTTATTTTTTCCCCCTTTCACTAGGGAGGCTGTGTTTGAAAGTTTGCAGAAAGTAACACACCACAGATGGCAGAAAATATGAAAATCAACCAAAATGTATTGCAACTTTTTCTAAGCCTCGTTTTCACACTCAATCTACAGGGTGAGAACAGCCTACAAACACAGCACTCCAAACAGCCACCCCTCCCTACAACTCACACCATAAAAATGGAATTCATAAAAATCATAATTTGCTTTTTAATGATTCACTGATCTCTAGCAATGTCTTAGCACATGCCCTTCAAATTGATTTCCTCAGGGACTCCTCCAAATGGAAACAACTCTAAAAAATACAGGAGCCCAAATTTATAAATGCTCCCCCACTAAGCATATGATAAGCAATAGGCTCTGCCACCCTCCTGGGGGCCAGGGTAGTTTAGGCATAAGCAAGTCTTTACAAGGGACTTTGGGACCGTGGATAAAACCACAGAATTCCAGAACAGGAAGGGACTGGTGACTTCATCTCTGTGTAAGAAAACTAATGACTAGAGAAAAAAAAATCTCTTGCCCATAGGCTTGTCATTAGTAGGAGCAAACCTAGGACAGGTGTTGTTCAACGTCCTGCACAGACCCTGTTCCAGGTCCCACTGCACGCGGTACTAACATAAACATTTTAGTTTTCACGCTAGAGAAGACATAGTTGTTGTTTAGGAAAGCACTCTCTTCCACTCAATTCTTAGGCATGTGATTTAAATAAAATTGACCTCCTACCTGTCTCATGAGATGCTTAACCAATGAACTTGCATATTCAGTTCTTCTGGGCATGATAGTTTGAGGGATAAGCATATGACCTAACTAGAGCCAATGAAACAGAAAAGTTGTGTTTGTTAGAGCCTCTGGGAAGGAAAGCCTCTCTTATTCCCACTGGATTTGAAGGTGTGAGGATGTAACGCTTGGATACACAGCCCGTCTTGTTTTGCTACCCTCAAAGCATCAGGAGGTCATTCCAGAGTAATCGAAACAGAGAGATTGATCCCTTGACATCATTTTTGTCCTGATTCACCTATGATTATAGTCAGCATAGCCATCAACGTTTCAGCAATGAGAGTTTAAGATGGTTTGGTTGGGCTTCCTGTCACTTACAACTGAAATGTTAATGAAAGGTGTTCATTAGTCCAGCTCTTTTCTTTTTTCCTTCTTCCCTACTCTTGCTCTAAATGTTTAAGGAGTACACGTGTGTCAGTGCCATCATGACTTGCCGGTTGTAGTGATTAACCACCCAGGGTTTACTCTCTACATCACATTGATCCATGAGTTTTAGAGCCCATGGTCTATATTTTGGTAAAAATTATTGTCACACTCTTACCCCTGCTGAGCAACTGAGTTTAAAATCAATGCTTACTAACCTTTTTGATTTTACAGTGCTACGCAAGTTTTGCTTATTTGAAGACCCTTAGCTGTGCTCTAGTTAGCTCCATCTTCACCCACATTTTCCATCTATGCTTGGCTATTTGTCTCTTTCCCTAGATAACTTAAGAATAACTTCTTTTTTATTGAAGTATAGTTGATTTACAATGTTGTGTTAATTACTGCTGTACAGCAAAGTGATTAAGTTATACATATATATATATTTTTATATTCTTTTCCATTATGGTTTATCATAGAATATTGAATATAATTCTCGGTACTGTACAGTAGGACCTTGTTGTTTATCCATTCTATATATAGTAGCTTACATCTGCTAACCCCAACCTCCCACTCTATCTCCCCCCTCAACTGCTTCCCCCTTGGTAACCAACAGTCTGTTCTCTATGTCCATGATTCTGTTTCTGTTTCCTAGATAGGTTCATTTGTGTCATATTTTAGATTCCACATATAAGTGATATCATATGGTATTTTTCTCTTTCTGACTTATTTCACTTAGTATGATAATCTCTAGTTGCATCCATGTTGCTGCAAATTATTTTGTTCTTTTTTATGGCTGAGTATTATTCCATTGTATATATGTACCACATCTTCTTTATCCATTCATCTGTCTATGGACATTTAGGTTGTTTCCATGCCTTGGCTATTGTGAATAGTGCTGCTATGAACATAGGGGTGCATGTATATTTTTGAATTATAGTTTTGTCTGGATACATGCCCAGGAGCGGGGATTGATGGATCATATGGTAATTCTAGTTTTAGTTTTCTGAGGAAACTTCATACTGTTTTCCACAGTGGCTGCACCAACTTACAAGGAATAATTTCTTGACCTAATCTTTCTATGGTTATTATTTCTCTTTAACCAGAATCTCTTTTTAAACTCTATCTCAAGGCTAACGGAAGGTTTCCACTCTAAAAAAAGTATGAAAAAAATATGTCCCCATTAATAGACTGTTCTATTGCTGCTCTTTCCTACTAGAAAATTCTTGAAAAATAGTCTACATTGCTTTCTTCCAGAGCCATTTCACTTCAGTTCCTCATACTTCCATAATCTGGCAGGTAGCTTTTTCTCTTTGTGAAACTCCACTTCAGAGGCATCAGGAATCTCCTAACTGCATCCAGTGGTTCTCCCTGTGGCATGTGATTTACAATATTTAGTAACCCCACTCTCTGCTGGCTTTTGCTACTCCATATTTTACAGATATGCCTCCAGCTTCTATGTCTATACTTCCTGAGCATCCTCTTCAGTAGCTCCATGCCTAACTTTAAATGCTGTGTTCCCACATCCCTCCCTAACCACCCTCTCACTCCACATCTCTGTTTGGCATTTTCATCCTCTCCCTTGACTTCAGTTACTAGGATAACATGTTGACCATTTTGAGATGGAACTCCAAGAGTTTTTGAAAACGTTAATAGTAGGAGGTGAGAAAAACTGACATTTGAAAAGTCAAAAAATAATTTGTTTTATTCTGCAGAGGCTTTATTTTACCTTCAGAGGCAGACTGCTCTTTTGTCTTATGAAAAAATCTTTTAAATAGGTCTTTAAATTACACAAAAATAAAGTGAAGTCTCAACTCTGGCACATAGAAGATGGAGACAATGTGACTGCAAGAGACTAGACAACTCTGAACAGTAATGTGCACAATTATCTTCATTGTGAGCACAGCTACATCACTGCAGATTCTGTGTCTTTTGGAAAAATGTCATTCTTTTTCTAAATATGGATTTAGACTGCATAGTCCTTGAGCATAGGTGTTGAGCCTGGAGATGAATGCACACCTTCACATTAATTTTGATAGCCCACTTCCTTTTTCTTGGCCTTGTAGCTGGAGATCCTGAATTCAGGGTAGGAAAACATGTTGAAAGACAGTTCCATAGGGGATGGTAAGGTGGCTTTACAAGATGGGTTTAGACCTTAGAGGATGCAGAGAAATGCCTGGTAGGGGACCTCTATGGAAGGGGTTGAGTTGTGGGTTCTGAGAGGTCTTGTAGCAGTTATAGTGAGCCTAGCTGATGCTAGCTTCAGTTTGGGGAGCTGGAGGAAGAGATTGAGCTCATGCTTGGGAGCAGTACCAGCCTGTGGATTGCTGGACTTGAGGGGGAAATAGGTGACCTGCAGAGGAACAAATCAGCAGTTTGAAGCCAGAGAGCTGGCTGTAGAGGAAAGTGACAGCCAGGACAAATTGGTTAAGTAAGTAAACATTCACTGGACATTCTTAAAAACTTTGCGCTGAGAAACATATTGAATTAGTATAGGAGCTCTGAATATTGAAATCGAAATAAAGCATTAAAAAAAAAAACCCTGAGACTCCTGGATTATAATCCCCAAATTCACATCTCTAATATGGCACCATATTTCTGAGCTCTAGGGCCCATATATCTAGCACATTCCAGACCTTTTTTTTTTTTTTTTTTAACCTTAAGTTCTTTTGTTAGAAGCCATGTCTTTGAGAATGGGCATAGGGAACTTTGCCAGGGAACTAAACTCTTTAACATTCAGCAAGTCCAACCATGTCTGGTTTGGAATCTTGACTCTACAGTTTTTATCCCATGTTATACCCATGTTCTGGTTATGATTTACTGAGGCTACTTAGTGTTTCCTCTTGTAATCTGTCAATGTGCTTGTGTTTCTCTCTCTAACGCCGAACATCCCTGTTTCTTGTTTGTGGTATTAGTCCTTGTTCCTCCATTTATCTTCCCAGCTCTTGACTCATTTCTAACCACCAGCTATCTGCACGGTTGTAGTCTGGATTCTGATGACCAGTGTGCCTGATATTCACTTCACATACTCAATAGATATTTGTGTCATGAGTGAATATTACTTAGTAAATTCAAGTACTTGATGATTTCAAGGGACTTAGACTTCAAGGTGCCCTGGATTTCACTCAGTTGCTAGCAGACTAACTTCTTGAAGTACTGACTGACATCCATACATTCTCACTCAAGACAACCTCTCAAAATTAAGGACCTTTAGACGTAGTAAGACATAGGAGTCAATTGAAGATTTTTTTTTTTTAATCAAGTTGTGTATATTATTAAGGTTTGTTTCCATCAGTTTGCACTTTGCTTTCACTTCCTGGTTAACTTGAGCCCACCTGACTTCATTTTTTCAGCATCAAAAATTTCTCTTAATAAATTATTTGATATTTTTCTGTAAATTATACATCTTTATTGTGTTATGTACCCAGAAGTATCTGCATTTTATTAGTACAACAAAAATTGGTTATTATTTAACTTTTACTCTGTCAGATATGGTGCTACATTTAATCCTCAAATCAACCTTGTGAGGTTAGCATGTCATTATTGTTAATTTACAGATGATAAAGCTAGAAAATAAGCGTTGTCATTATCGTTAATTTACAGATGATAAAGCTAGAAAGTATAGAAGTTGAGTCACTTGCTTAAAGAAAGAGAGTACTGAGTGGAGCATCCAGACTTTGAACACCTCATTCTTTCTGAATCCAGAGTCTGTGATCAAACTGTGGTAATCATAAGACTTAGATTGGTTCACATTAAGAAAATAAAGTTATAAATTGTGTTGTACGGTGGTATTAGTAAGCATAATATCCATCACTGAAAGTATACCTCCCAGTCAGCTGCCTATGCTCACGAATAGCAATTCATGAGGCCGAGGATGCTACTTTTCCTGGCATCATCCAAATCCAAATAAGGATGATCAAAAAGAATTTTTTTTTTAAAGTCACATGTTTCTGGATTATAACTGTGCTGCTTTGAAAAACAATAGCCTCTAGGGACACATCTGAAAGCAGAACTCATAAAATGTTGGCATTTGCATTTGAAAGTGTTTTCTCAAAAAACCAATAGTTATATTCATTAGGGAATTGTGCTATCATCCCTCAAAGAAGGTCAGAATTCAAATTCTATCAGAAATTCTTTTTTATTTTTCTTACTCATATCATATTTCAAGAGACATTTTGTGTTTTGATTTGTTTTCTTAATTGAAATCCTGCAGTCGCTAAGGCTTAGTGGGAAAAGATATATGTGTGTGTGTGTAGGGGGGGGGATTTAAACCAATTCATAATTTCTGTTTTATTCTGCTTTATTATGTTTTAACCTATTTTTTTGTAGTCCAGCTCCCCCCCCAAAAAAATGCCTCTCTTGAATACTTACTGAAACATTTTTTCTAAAAAGAGAATTTTCCATTAAAATATCTCAAAAGTCAGCAGTTTTTTAATTTAAAGTTTAAAAGAAACTAAATGCTTATTCATCCCTCCTCATTCTAAATTATCTCTGTTTTACTAATATTTCTAAGGCAAATGCAATTTTAATAATTATATATACATCTCAACAAAAATATCCTCAGTTTACTGCTGTGTTTTACTAAGTCTATAGGAAATCAAACCACATCAAGTAATTTTGCTTTAAAATTTCTTAAGCTGATATTTTAATCATAAAATCACAGTCTTAGAAGATATGTACAAGGTAATCTTGGGTCTAACCAGTGGCATGATGACAATATTTAATCACAGGCTCTCCAGAATAAAAACAAATCCTGATTTGTAGCATTTGCCAATTTCCATGGTATAAATACTCTCCCTATAGCCAATTTCAAGCTAATGATATGACATCACTGAAGGAAGAGCTGGGAAAAGATGTAACCACAGTCCACACACCACTGGGTCCCACAACCCTGACATCATGTGAGCTTTCATCAAAACCTCCAATAAGTCTCTGAAATCACCTTTTGGTCAGAAGTGGCTAAAGGGATGCAGATGAGAATTGTGCTTAAAAGCCAGGCTCTAGAGTCGGGCTGCCAAGACCCTAACTCCACTCTTTAAGTTACCCTCTGTGTTACCTTGCATAAGCCATCTAACTTTCCTGTGACTCTCTTTGCTCATATGTAAAATGGTAATAATAAAGTTTCTATCTCATTAGAATTGCTGTGATGATTAAATAAAATAATGCATTAAAATGCCTAGGAGAGTTCTTGGCACATAGCTATAATAATAGGCTATTAGTAATAAATGTTAGGGATTGTTTTTTTGAGAATTCACAATTCCACTTATCAGAATGTTTTACACATTGTCATCTAAATCTTTCAGAGGTCATTGAAACCCATCCTGTTTGATAGCAATACTCTGAGAGGAGCCAGTTATAGAGGGAAGAGCATTAAGAAGTCATACCTTAATAAAGAAGATGTGGTACATATATACAATGGAATATTACTCAGCCATAAAAAGAATTGAAATGGAGGTATTTGTAATGAGGTGGATGGAGTTAGAGTCTGTCATACAGAGTGAAGTAAGTCAGAAAGAGAAAAACAAATACAGTATGCTAACACATATATACGGAATCTAAGGGGAAAAAAAAAAAAAAAAGGCCATGAAGAACCTAGTGGCAAGATGGGAATAAAGACACAGACCTACTAGAGAATGGACTTGAGGATATGGGGAGGGGGTGGGGTGAGATGTGACAGGGTAAGAGAGTGTCATGGACATATATACACTACCAAATGTAAAATAGATAACTAGTGGGAAGCAGCCGCATAGCACAGGGAGATCAGCTCGGTGCTTTGTGACCACCTAGAGAGGTGGGATGGGGAGGGTGGGAGGGAGGGAGATGCAAGAGGGAAGAGAAATGGGAACATATTGTATATGTATAACTGATTCACTTTGTTATAAAGCAGAAGCTAACACACCATTGTAAGGCAATTATACTTCAATAAAGATGTTTAAAAAAAAAAAAAAAGAAACGAAATTGAGTTATTTGTAGTGAGGTGGATGGACCTAGAGACTATCATAGAGAGTGAAGTAAGTCAGAAAGAGAAAAACAAATACCGTATGCTAACACATATACATGGAATCTAAAAAAAAAAAAGATTCTGAAGAACCTAGGGGCAGGACAGGAATAAAGATGCAGACGTAGAGAATGGACTTGAGGACACAGGGAGGGGGAAGGGTAAGCTGGGATGAAGTAAGAGAGTGGCATGGACATATATACACTACCAAATGTAAAATAGATAGCTAGTGGGAAGCTAGTGGGAGATCAGCTCGGTGCTTTGTGACCACCTAGAGGGGTGGGGTAGGGAGGGTGGGAGGGAGATGCAAGAGGGAGGAGATATGGGGATATATGTATATGTATAGCTGATTCACTTTGTTATACAGCAGAAACTAACACACTAACTAATAAAGCAATTATACTCCAATAAAGATGTTAAAAAAAAAAAAAAAAGAAGTCATACCTTAGTTACTAGTCCCAGTTTTGCCAAAGTCTAGGTTTGCTACCTTTGCCAAACCAGTTTACTTCAAGAACTTTGGTTCTCTCATTAGTAAAATACAGAAAGTAATGACCACCCTGCCAACTGCACAGGATTGTGGTGAGATTAATATGAGATAATGAAGCTAAGAGCTCTTGGAAGATGGTACAAACGTGGGGTATTATCATTAATCCAATTTAAAATTCATGATGCCATGGAGGCATTAAAATAAAAGAGTGAAAAATTTTGTGTCATTTGAGTAAAAATTGGGAATGATGTGTTGTTAACAGCTGGGATGTTTTGCTGTAAAGAGGAAAAACCCCACATTATATCATGAAGCAGTTAAGCATTTTTTTCTTCCCACAAAAGAGCAAGTTTCAAAAGAAAAGGAACTATACTTTGAAATGTAACATATGTTTAAGTGAATTAGGGATCTTGGGAAACTAAGTTAAGAAATATCTATGAAATCATAATTTTCTGGAAAAGGAAATACAACAGAGAAATTAATAGATAAAGCATATAATAGTCTATCAAATGAAAGATGAGACACTTAAGCTAAATGGATAGTTCACATTATGTCATTATAAGATGTATAGTGTAAATCTCCAAATAATTATTAAAGGTAGAAGATCTTCAGTTTTATAAATAACTATAAAAAATGAAATGTCCAGGACAGATTGAAGAAATCTTAAATAAATTAAGTTCAGTCAACTTGTGAACAAGAAACAGCACACACAAAAATGAAGGCAAGGAAATTATAGGAAAAATATCTGATTTTTAAAAAATTTACACTTTGAATCTCTGTTCACATAGAAGAATCATATACACTTATATATATTCAGTGAAAGTTAACCAAAAAATCATTCTAAAAGTATACCTATGATTTTTTTTTCTTAAGTTATGACTTCATACTGTGCTTTAACAGAGGAGTTCTGTTCTGGGGACAAAGAATCACCTGTGCAACATGGTCCACACACTTTTCTGTCAGTTGCCAGTAAAAATTCTTATTGTCTAAAATTTAAATGTCAGTCCATGATATAGGAAGATCAAGTTTCCTTGTTGAGGGGGAAAAAAATCAGAATGAAAGTTATGAATAGTATGTTACCTTCTATGAAAGGCAGAGGGAAAATATGAAATAAAAATTTATAATAAATCACTGAAAATATACATAAGAAATTTATGACTTGGGGAACTTGAGTAGACTGGGAAAGAGGTGGAGACAAGACTTTCATAAGGTACCTTTTCACATTGTTTTGATTTTTGAGTCGTGAATTTTTAAACTATTAAATAAATTATTGTATGTGTGTGTGTCTGTAAGTCCAGTACACATTGATATATAAAAACCTGTCTCACATCTGACTTAACCTCTCTCACCTGCCCATGCTCAGGCCTGACACAGGCAGGGACACCTGTGGAAGAGAAGGGGCATGATGAATGTCTTCACTCTCCATGCCCCGTCCCCTGTCCCACCCACTTTGCTGCTTCTCCTTGCTCAGCAATGTGGAGGGGAGGCAGGGGTCAAAGGGTCTTACAAGACTGGTGGGTTTGTTGTCATCTGTGTGACAAATACCCAAATGTTGGTTATTTTTTTCTCCTGGGGAGCTTTTGTGCGTCCCTCAGAGACAGCTTACTACACCAAGAGGGTACTTTGTTCTCTGATATTTGGGCTGAAGTTTTACGATTCCTACCCTGGCTTCTATATCAACAATCACCCCATGAAGGCTGTTTTCCACCCTCTGAAGTCGGTATCTTTGGTCAATACCTTTAAAAGACCTCTCTACTCCACCTGCCTCATGACTTTGAAAAAACTCAGTACCTTTTCTGTGCTGAAGTCTGGAAGCGCATGTCTCTCCCTCCACAGGGCCCCTCTTACAGTCCTCCCTTTAGGCCAAGTTTTCTTAACCTCCATGCTATTGACATTTGGGGCTAGATAATTCTTTGTTGTGGGGGATTTTCCTGTGCATTTTAGGATGTTTAGTGGCATCCTTGGCCTCTACCCGTTATTTAACAGTAGCACGCCCCCATCAACCAAAACAAGAATGTCTCCAGAACTCGCCCGATGACCCCTGGAAGGCAAATGGCCTGGTTGAGAGCCACAGCACTAGGCTAACAACACTCCTCAAATGAATTGCCATTTCCTAATCTCCTTACCATTCTGCTAATTATCAGGCTGCGTGATGGGGTTTAGGTGATAATCAAATACACATTGGAGACTGCCCCTTAGCAAGCCCTGCACAGAGGGTCTGATAGATAAATATCATGAGAATATGTGGGCATGTGACACCCATTTTTTCAGAAGGAACTCTGCAATCTTGAGATAATAGGAAAATTCTTACATCAATGAAAATCAGTGTAAGCCTACACTGTCTCCCACATTTAAAAATCTGGGCCTAAGGACAGTGAGAGTAGGGGTAAAGGAGATTTTAATTTGTTTATTTTTTGATTTTATTATTGACTATTTTTTATTATTCAAGCATTTGGATTAAAATTTGTATTTTTTAAAGAAAGAATCATAATTCTTCCATAGCTACATGAAGAAGGACATTTTAAGTTTTTGTAAGATTTTGATTTTGGTTTCATGGCTAAGATATGAAAGGAGGGTCAAGAAAAAGGGAAAAAAAGAGAGAGGCAAAAAGTTAAAAGGGAGAGGAGGTTAAAACTTACCTTGTTTCATCGATATAAACTGCTTCCAGCACAGATGCTGCATATTCAATATTCTTCTTTAAGTCTACGATGTTAACATCACCTTTTTCCAGCTGCTTCACTAAGCATCTTAGTCTGTTTCCAAAAGTTAGCCAAAAAGAAAGAAAAATAAAAAGAGATTTATCATAACTGTATGGAAAATAGTCCAATATTAAATATACAAATCGGGTTAAACTTTCAGTATATCTTTCCAGGTCATTAAATAGAAATATTTTTAGGTATATTTGGGGTATAATTAAGATCAGTCTTTATCACTTAAATGACTCAGAAATTATATTCACCTCTTAATAATACTAGGGCTATAGGTTGCTAGTTTAGGTACCATATTTCAAACATAGTTTTTCTGAAAATTCAAAACAATATAGGTATTTTCATAAAAGTATTTCTAACAGTAGAATTTACTTTATGGCTGTTTTGCTTCTTCAGAGTTGGCACTAAGAGAATATTTAAAGTCTACTCTTTTGACTACCACTGTAGCAATTATTCACTGTATATAGCAGTAAAAACAAAAATAAAAGGCAAAAGATTCAAGAAAATATAATTAAGATGAGAAAAAAATATATGTATGCATGCTTAGTATTTTTACTGCAATGGTTTTTCACTTGAAGGAAAACTGTAAAATATTTTCTCTTGTTTTTGCCCATGGGATGATGTATCCCAATTGTTTGAGAAATTTTAAAACATGCCTGGACTTCTGACTCACAGAAACTGTGATGTAATTAATACTATTGTTTTAAGTCACTAAATTTTGGGATAATTTTTTATGCAGCAATAGATATCTCATGGAGTGAGATAATACAAATTACCTCAATAAGTTTCTAACACTTTAAAAAACTTCTATGCATTAATTATAAATCCAGTGTTTCTGAAGATACTGCCCTTTACTAGGCAGAAAAAGAGAATATATTCTTTAGTCAGTACACACTATAAATAAACATTGTGAAGACAATTTACCCATTTTCCTAAATCAGCAGACAGAATTTAATTCCATTCCTAAGAAAATGTATTTCAGAGAGAATGGAGTGTATCTACTTTTAGGCACTGTCTTAAAGATAGTGTAACGGATTTTCAGAAAATTCACTTTGGGTGATTTCCAATATCAAGGTTTAGGGTATAAAGGCAAGTTAAAAATTTCAGCAAGGGTATCTGACATTTCTCCATCCATAAGAAATACTTTATTTCTCCATGAAAGAAAGCCACACCTAGATTAAAACTTCTTATTCAGGAAGTTACAAAGAATTACTTTTTGTACCATATACTTTTGTATGATAAAATATTAGCAGACAACAACATTGCCAAATAAATTCCATGTATCAATAAACAAGTCTTATTTGTACAGAGTCAGCAAACTAAAACAAAACAAAAATAATAACTAAAACAGGTTACTTAGAAAGAAAAAATTAAGCCTGGCTTTGAGGTTTGTGTAAAACACCGAATGTGATGATAAAGGAGCAACACATAGAATTTTGAGGGATTTTTGTAATGCTTATGACCCAAGCACATTATACTTATATTTTATGTGGGAAGCAAAAGAAAAAGTGCCATACTTTGCAATGGCTTAAAAATATTCCACTCATGTATCCTTCTTGTGAAAAGTGTTTGGTATAGCTTGGCTGTACGGCTTTGCTGTATTTGGTTGTATGATGTGGTCTTAAAAACCATGTGAACTTCAGATGGTTGCCTTTCATTCTTTCTGAATAACTGAACTCTTTTATTATTTAAGTTAGCAATTTTCACTACTAAAAAACTACATTTTCCAGGTTGTCTCAAAGCTACGTATGGTCAAATGACTGCATTCTGGTTAAGGAGAATAAGAAGGTCATTGAGTAAGACTTTCAGAACAATTATTTTGAAGAGGGCTAACTCAGCTAGAAGGGATTCTCTTTTACCCTTGCCTGTTACTTACTGCCTGGAATGCAGTGGAACTGTCTGAAAGTCCAGGAGCTATATAGGATCATAAAGTGATCTGACTAAAGGAAGCTACCCACTAAGAATGGCAGAGAAGGAAGAAGGAATTGGTCTGGGTCCCAATGCTGTGAATCCACCTGAATGAAATCACCTACATCTGAACTTACTTCATGAGAGAACAAAAAAAAAAATGTTATGTTCAAGCCACTATTATTTTGAGATTTCTTTTTCTTTTTTCTTTTTAATTTTTGAATTTTATTTTATTTATTTTTTTATACAGCAGGTTCTTATTAGTCATCAATTTTATACACATCAGTGTATACATGTCAATCCCAATCTCCCAATTCATCACACCACCACACCCACCCCCCGCCGTTTTCCCCCCTTGGTGCCCATACATTTGTTCTCTACGTCTGTGTCTCAACTTCTTCCCTGCAAACCGGTTCATCTGTACCATTTTTCTAGGTTCCACATACATATATTAATATACGATATTTGTTTTTCTCTTTCTGACTTCCTTCCTTCCTCTGCAATTTTTTGGAAGTGTTTGAGAAGGATGGGTGTTAGCTCTTCTCTAAATGTTTGATAGAAATCACCTGTGAAGCCATCTGGTCCTGGACTTTTGTTTGTTGGAATATTTTTAATCACAGTTTCAATTTCATTACTTGTGATTGGTCTGTTCATATTTTCTATTTCTTCCTGGTTCAGTCTTGGAAGGTTATACCTTTCTAAGAATTTGTCCATTTCTTCCAGGTTGTCCATTTTATTGGCATAGAGTTGCTTGTAGTAATCTCTTAAGAGGCTTTGCATTTCTGCAGTGTCTGTTGTAACTTCTCCTTTTTCATTTCTAATTTTATTGATTTGAGTCCTCTCCCTTTTTTTCTTGATGAGTCTGGCTAATGGTTTATCAAATTTGTTTATCTTTTCAAAGAACCAGCTTTTAGTTTTATTGATCTTTGCTATTGTTTTCTTTGTATCTATTTCATTTATTTCTGCTCTGATCTTTATGATTTCTTCCCTTCTACTAACTTTGGGTTTTGTTTGTTCTTCTTTCTCTAGTTCCTTTAGGTGTAAGGTTAGATTGTTTATTTAAGATTTTTCTTGTTTCTTGAGGTAGGCTTGTATAGCTATAAACCTCCCTCTTAGAACTGCTTTTGCTGCATCCCATAGGTTTTGGATCATTGTGTTTTCATTGTCATTTGTCTCTAGGTATTTTTTGATTTCCTCTTTGATTTCTTCAGTGATCTCTTGGTTATTTAGTAACGTATTGTTTAGCCTCCATGTGTTTGTGTTTTTTACGTTTTTTTCCCCTGTAATTCATTTCTAACCTCAAAGCGTTGTGGTCAGAAAAAATGCTTGATATGATTTCAATTTTCTTAAATTTACTGAGGCTTGATTTGTGACCTAAGATGTTGTCTATCCTGGAGAATGTTCCGTGCACACTTGAGAAGAAAGTGTAATCTGCTGTTTTTGGATGGAATGTCCTATAAATATCAATTAAATCTATCTGGCCTATTGTGTCATTTAAAGCTTGTGTTTCCTTATTAATTTTCTGTCTGGATGATCTGTCCATTGGTGTAAGTGAGGTGTTAAAGTCCCCCACTATTATTGTGTTACTGTCGATTTTCTCTTTTATAGCTGTTAGCAGTTGCCTTATGTATTGAGGTGCTCCTATTTTGGGTGCATATATATTTATAATTGTTATATCATCTTCTGGTGTTGATCCTTTGATCATTATGTAGTGTCCTTCCTTGTCTCTTGTAACATTCTTTATTTTAAAGTCTATTTTATCTGATATGAGTATTGCTACTCCAGCTTTCTTTTGATTTCCCCTTGCATGGAATATCTTTTTCCATCCCCTCACTTTCAGTCTGTATGTGTCCCTAGGTCTGAAGTGGGTGTCTTGTAGACAGCATATAGATGGGTCTTGTTTTTGTATCCATTCAGCAAGCCTGTGTCTTTTGGTTGGAGCATTTAATCCATTCATTTTTAAGGTAATTATCGATATATATGTTCCTATGACCATTTTCTTAATTGTTTTGAGTTTGTTTTTGTAGGCCATTTTCTTCTCTTGTGTTTCCCACTTAGAGAAATTCCTTTAGCATTTGTTGTAGAACTGGTTTGGTGGTGCTGAATTCTCTTAGCTTTTGCTTGTCTGTAAAGCTTTTGATTTCTCCATCGAATCTGAATGAGATCCTTGCTGGGTAGAGTAATCTTGGTTGTAGTTTCTTCCCTTTCATCACTTTAAATATATCATGCCACTCCCTTCTGGTTTGTAGAGTTTCTGCTGAGAAATCAGCTGTTAACCTTATGGGAGTTCCCTTGTATGTTAGTTGTCGTTTTTCCCTTGCTGCTTTCAGTAATTTTTCTTTGTCTTTAATTTTTGCCAATTTGATTACTATGTGTCTTAGCATGTTTCTCCTTGGGTTTATCCCGTATGGGACTCTCTGTGCTTCCTGGACTGGGTGCTTATTTCCTTTCCCATGTTAGGGAAGTTTTCGACTATAATCTCTTCAAATATTTTCTTGGGTCCTTTCTCTCTCTCTTCTCCTTCTGGGACCCCTATAATGCGAATGTTTTTGCGTTTAATGTTGTCCCAGAGGTCTCTTAGAGTGCCTTCATTTCTTTTCATTCTTTTTTCTTTAGTCTGTTCCGCAGCAGTGAATTCCACCATTCTGTCTTCCAGGTCATTTATCCATTCTTCTGCCTCAGTTATTCTGCTATTGATTCCTTCTAGTGTAGTTTTCATTTCAGTTATTGTATTGTTCATCTCTGTTTGTTTGTTCTTTAATTCTTCTAGGTCTTTGTTAAACATTTCTTGCATCTTCTCGATCTTTGCCTCCATTCTTTTTCCGAGGTCCTGGATCATCTTCATTATCATTATTCTGAATTATTTTTCTGGAAGGTTGCCTATCTCCACTTCATTTAGTTGTTTTTCTGGGGTTTTATCTTATTCCTTCATCTGGTACATAGCCCTCTGCCTTTTCATTTGTCTATCTTTCTGTGAATGTCGTTTTTGTTCCACAGGCTGCAGGATTGTAGTTTTTCTTGCTTCTGCTGTCTGCCCTTTGGTGGATGAGGCTACCTAAGAGGCTTGTGCAAGTTTTCTGATGGGAGGGACTGGTCTTGAGATTTCTTTTAAATGCAGCTGAACCCAATCCTAACTGATAAATCAAATGAATAAGAAATGAATCTAATTATGGTCTTTTCTGGGTATATGCCCAGTAGTGGGATTGCTGGGTCATATGGTAGTTCTATTTTTAGTTTCTTAAGGAACCTCCATACTATTTTCCATAATACATTCACCCTAATGTTCCTAGCAGCACTATTTGCAATAGCCAGAACAAGGAAGCAACTTAATGTCCATCGACAGAGAAATGGATAAAGAAGAGGTGGTATATATATATACAATGGAATATTACTCAGCCATAAAAAGGAATGAAATCAGGTCATTTGTAGAGATGTGGATGAACCTAGAGCCTGTCATACAGAGTGAAGTAAATCAGAAAGAGAAAAACAAATATTGTATATTAATGCATATGTGTGGAACATAGAAAAATGGTATAGATCATCCTATTTGCAAAGCAGAAATAGAGACACAGACATAGAGAACAAATGTATAGAAACCAAGGGGGAAAGGGGGGTGGGTGGGAGGAATTAGGAGATTGGGATTGACACATATACACTATTGATACTATGTATAAAATAGATAACTAAGGAGAACATATTCTGTAGCACAGGGAAGTCTACTTAATGCACTGTGGTGACCTGAATGGGAAGGGGGTCCAAAAGGGAGGGGATATATGTATATGCATGGCTGATTCATTTTGCTGTACAGTAGAAACTAACACAACATTGTAAAGCAACTCTACTCCAATAAAAATTAATTTAAAAAAATGAATCAAAATAAGGAACTCAAGAATAGAGAAATTTTTATATAAAATGAGAGAGGACACTCCTGGTAAACTATACTCAGGTTCACTCCCTAACTAATGACAGCCTGCAGTTGTTCCCAGGGAGTCATCCATCAGCAGATCACATGTGATGAAACCTGGGACATCAAAAGGCTCTAATACTTACACAATGAACATGCTTTTTCACAGAGATATCTTGATGTAGTTTAAAACCAACAAACATTATAAATTGTTATATGTTAATAGGGGTAATAACCTGTAATCTGACACGAAAAATAGCTTTGAAAAATCTTAATAGGGGTATAAACCTAGAATCTAACACAAGAAATAGCTTTGAAAAAAATACTCCAAAAAAGTTTTACCACCCAACTAGAAAAACTAATTAGATATGGTTATAACTCTGTAAAACAATAGCCACCTATACACAGACACACACAGACACACACGCAGACACACACACACTCTCATACACACACCTCTAAACTCACTATGTCAACACCAAAAAACCAGAAATATATTTTGGAGGGTTACTAGGACTTCCTTTATCTCCTTTGCCAGTATGCACAAAATTTCCTTTAGTGAGTACACATTTCTATTTACATAAAAAGAAAAACCTTTGTATTGTAAAAAGATTATTTATAATTAAAACAGATGTTAAGGAAACAATTTATATATTTGTTATTTCAATTGTGAATTTGCTTTTGTAATCAATTTATGCATACAGTAATCCCCAACAATCTTATTTAGGCTTTAGTTTCCCTTTGTAGATAATACAAGGCCAAACATTATCATGAATCATTTTCAAATGATCATACATTCTAAACTGGTGGGTTCCAAAGCATTAAGGCTTTACTGAATATACCTGTACATATTTTTTATTTTTTTAAAGAAGATATAGACTATTTGCCTAATTCCTAAACTATCCTATGAGCAAATTCTCAGAACTGAAGAAGAAATCACAAAGTCATATGATAAAATAAATAAGTTCCCTAAATTTAGTAAAAACTCTTTTAAATAATGATTTGGTTTCTTTCATCAGAGTAAGCAAGCCGAGTGAAAAACAGTATAGTAATACCAGGACTAGGTATATTCTACTGGTTCCCGAAGCTTAAGATAAGTATATGTACTTTACGTTCTAACTTGAGCAGTTTCTGGCCCAGCCATTCAGCAATCTGTGGATAGAGACTCCACTGGCTACCCTGCACAGTAGCAAACAAGAGCTGTTCTATCAAACAGCATAGACCAGCTGTTTGTAAGCAGATAATATTGCCAAGAAGGTATTAAAACCCAAGTCTGTTAAATAAATAATTATTTAGTATTTATTACTGCACCTGGGGCTGTGTTAGAAAAATTGTGTATATGAACACATATAAGAATGCATATATATGGATACACACACGTAATGCACCACAGTACCTGTCTTCAAGATATGTGCAATCTCTGGGAATGGCATGACTTATGCAAATAATGTTGTGAAATGTTGGAATACATACACTTCCCATTACTTCTTTTCCCTAATTTCCAAGCAAACTGATTTATTCACCGTGCCTCAAACACTCTCACATCATCCTAGATTCAAGTTCTTATTTCTTACTGAAATCCCTCTCTCCCATATCCCATCTTTAACTGTCTGAATCATGTTTAATTACCAGGCATATCTGGGATGCTATCTATATCATAGGTACTTAGAAGATTTCTATCCACTGTGATCTCTCGACTTAGAAACTAAACCACACTTCATTTATCCCTCACTTATGAAATTGATATTTCTCTGGCTTTCACTATAATTTTAATAAACTAAACCACACTTCATTTATCCCTCACTTATGAAATTGATATTTCTCTGGCTTTCACTATAATTTTAATATTTTGTGCATGATGTTTTCCCAACTGATTTTTCAGCCAATAAAAAAATTGCAAGGCCTGCAAAGAAGGAACACTGATCCATAATGAGGATAAAAATCAGTCAGTCAAAACTGACCCAAAAACTACAAAGATGATAGAATAAGTAAGCAAGGATGTTAAAAGTTACAATTAAAACAATAACATACTACTCAATACTCTGTAATGGCCTGTATGGGAAAAGAACCTAAAAAAAAGAGTAGATACACACACACACACACATATATATATATATATATATATATGTATAACTGATTCACTTTGTTGTACACCTGAAACTAACAAAACATTGTAAATCAACTATACTCCAATAAAAGTTTTAAAAAAATAACATAAACAACATTATGCCAATAAATTCAACAACTCAGACAAAATAAACAATTTCCTTAAAAGATGCAAGCTACTAAATTTCAAAAAGAAATTAATAAACTGAATTTGTAGTTAAAAACTTTCACACAAAGAAAACTTCAGGCCCAAATGACTTCATTGGCGAATTCCTACGAACATTTAATGAAGTAATAATACCTATTCCCTACAGACTTTTCCAGAAAAAGAATCCCAACTCATTCTAGGAGTACAAAATTACCCTTATAACAAAACCAGATGAAAACATTAAAAGAAGAAAAAGCAGCAGCAGCAGTAACATATTAATGAATATGTCTCATGAACATAAATGTAAACATTTCTTAACATTTTAAGAAATCAAGTCCACCAGTACATAAAAGAATACTGCATCATAAAAGAGATTTATCTCAGGAATGAAAAGTTGTTATAAAATTGAAAAATTAATCAATGTAATTCACTATATTAAGAGACTAAGAAAAGCCATATGATCATCTTAATAAATACTCAAACAGTATTAGACAAAATCCAACATCAATTGCTGATTGAAACTCTTAGTATTTTAGGAATAGAGGGGAGCCTACAAAAATCTACAGCTAATGTCATAAATAATGTTAAATGACTGAATGCTTTCCTTCAAAAATCAGGAACAAGGCTCTAGTCTCACCACAGATATTCATAATTTCATCGGATCTTTCAGCCAAAGCTATAAGGCAAGAATAAAAGCTATCCAGACTGGAAAGAAAGAAATAAAGCTGTCTTTGTTCACAGACAACATGATTGTCTAAGTAGAAAATCTGATGAAATATAACAAAAAGTTACTAGAAGTAATAAAAAGTAATAAATGATTGTAACAAGTTTACAATATAAAAAAGATACAAAAATAATATCATTCTATATAATAATAATGAACAATCTGAAATTAAAATGAAAAGCAATACCATTTACAATAGTACTGAAATGTAAAATTCTTAGATATAAATCTGACAAAGTATGTGCAAGCCCTATACACTGAAAACTATAGAACATTGCTGAATGGAATAAAGGTAGACCTAAATAAATGAAGAGATGCACCATGTTTATGGATTGAAAGACCCAATATTGTTAACATGTCATTTCTCCACAAATTTATCTATAGATTCAATACAACACCAGTAAATATCCCAGCAGGCTTTTTGTTTTTGTATATATTGACATGCTGATTCTGAAATTCACATAGAATCAAGGAGCTAAAATAGTCAAAACAAATTTTACAAAAACAACAAAGTTGGGGGATTTACACTACTTCAAGACTTATAAGACTTCAAGACATTTTAAAGCTACAGTACTCAGTACAGTATAAATGGCATAATATAGTACATTATTAACAAAAAGATAGTACAACAGATCAATGGAACAGAATATAAAGTCTAAAAATAGACCCCCAATATATAGTCAATTTATTTCAGAAAAAGATGCAATGATAATCTAGAGGAAAAAGGATAACCTTTACAACAAATTGTGCTGGATCATTAAAAATGTCCATGTGTAAAAGGAACTTTGATCCATACATGCATCACAGATTTAAATGTATATCTTAAAACTATAAACCTAGAAGAAAACATAGGAGAAAATCTTTTTGATCTTGAGTCATTCAAAGATGTCTTAGGTACAACACCTACGAAAAAAAAATAAGTTGAACTTCACCAATATTAAGAACTTCTGTTCTTCAAAAACATTGTTTCAAGAATTAAAAGACAAGCCACAGACTGGGAGAAAATATTTGCAAACCACATATCTGATAAAGGATTTTCAGAAAGCATATAAAGAACTTGCAAAACTCAATAATAACAAGATAAGCAATCCAATACAAAATCTGCCAATGATTTTTTTCTATCACCAAAAAAGATATATTCATGGCAAACATGAAAAGATGACCAAAATTACTGGTCACCAGAAGAAATTCAACCTAAAATAAGTGAGATATAATCAAATACCTATTGGAATGACTAAAATTAAAATAACTGATCATACCAAATATTGGCAAAGATGTGAAGCAAGTTAAACTACATACACAGCTGTTGGGAATGTAAATAAGTACAATCACTTTGGAAAACAGTTTCTCAAAAAGTTACACATGTATCTACCATGCGACTCAACCACTCTATTCTTTGATGGAGAGAAAAAAAAATGTATGTCCTTACACATACTTGTACATAAACATCATAGCAGCTTTATTTGTAATAGCCCCAAACTGGAAACATCCCAAATGTTCATCCACAAGTAAATGGAAAAACAAATTGGGGCATATCCATCCAAAGAAGTTCTACTCAGCAATAAAAGGAATGAACTATTGATACACATAATGACAGGAGTGAATCTCAAATAATTATGCTGAGTGAAATACGATAGATGCATATGTATGATTCGATTTATATAAAATTTTTAAAATGTAAGCTATTCTTACAGTGACAGGAAGCAGATCAGAGGTTGCCTGGGAGTGAGGAGATGAAGGAGGAAAGGAGGGGAAGGGTTACAAAGGAGATGGAGGAAATTTTGAGGGTAATGGAAATGTTCATTTTCTTCATTGTGGTGATGGTTTCATAGGTGTACACAGATGTTCATACTTGTCAAATTATAAATTACACAGTGAAATATGTAATTTGAGATAGAAAAAGCATATATGCTAAATAGATGCTTCTGTTACATATCTTTATTTTTCATCAATTTTATTAAAATGCTTAAATTTTTAATATATACTATCATGAAAGGCATGATAAAAAAATCGAAAGTGGCATTAAACTGTTAATGATTTTTCTCCAAGGAGAATGACACTAATTTTGATAATTCATAAGGCTTTTTAAATCAGCCTGAATATTAGGTGCTGAACAGGCTTGGATGTTCGCAGCTTTTTGGTGGGACTTCCTTACCTTCTAATGATCAGAACATTTAAAAGAAGATAGAAATGAAAATAGAAACCATCTTTGAGAATAATTGATTGGATCTGTGATTCAATCAAGCAGTTGCAGAAGAAAAATAATTTCTACCTTTGAACAGAGTCCTGAGCTGTAGAAAATGATTATTTTTTTTATTCAAGTATAGAACCAACACTTTCTAAATGAAAAAATACTCAGTATAAAGGGATGTAGTTTTCAGAATCAAGCACTTCATATACTCTAAACTTACCTTCTGAGATTGCTACATGACCCTATCTTGCAAAAGGACCACCTACATGACTAAGAATATTATACTAAAAAATCCCGTGTGTCTATGCATGTCTTCATTAATTCTAGGATAAAAATGTCCAGGATATCCCTAATGCTGTAAAGCATGAATGATATGTACATTAATAATTTAAATTTAAAAGAGAGTTGATACTCATCATATTTCTGTCAATGTCCCCATTTTTGACCTAACTGAACAAAAGTGAGAAGGATATGGCTGTAAGAATGTCATCTTAAGAAGCAGAAAAGGTAAAGCTAAAAGAATATCTATAGTGATATTAACATTAACTTTAAATATGGCCATACTCAGGAGTGCACAGAAACGCAAATAGGTACTGCCAGAACTAGAAGCTGCTATGTCATTTTCTAAGTCCTGCATGCCTCTAATCCTAACATGATAAAAAATGATGATAAGAAGCCATTAAATAATGAAGTTGTGTTGTCTACTCTGTAGGTCAATGCTTAGGAAATTAAATTCTAACCTTAGTGTAAGAAGCAAGGCTTATAGATTTAAAGTCTTGTTAGTCTTTTTTCCCCCACAGAGGCCAATGTTATAATTGTAAAGCTCCTTGATACCTTTATTTTATAGAATAAATAATTCCCCCCAAAATTGGTATCATTGAAAAAAATGGGAACAATTGTATGGCAAACATTATTGCTCTTTAAAATATATTTACATTCTACATTTAAAGGAGCAAAATAACTCCACTGGAGAATATATAATGAAAAAGTATTTTTTTTAACATCTTTATTGGAGTATAGTTGCTTTACAATGTAAACAATGTAAACAACGTTTACCTCACTACAAATAACTCAATTTCATTTCTTTTTATGGCTGAGTAATATTCCATTGTATATAAGTGCCACATCTTCTTTATCCATTCATCTGTCGATGGACACTTAGGTTGCCTCTATGTCTTGGATATTGTAAATAGAGTTGCAATGAACATTGTGGTACATGACCCTTTTTAAAAATTTTTTAATTAATTAATTTATTTTTGGCTGCATTGGGTCTTCGTTGTTGCGCACGGGCTTTTCTCTAGTTGCGGTGAGCGGGGGCTACTCTTGTTTGCAGTGCACAGGCTTCTCATTGAAGTGGCTTCTCGTTGCAGAGCACGGGCTCTAGGCACACAGGTTTCTGTAGTTGTGGCACATGGGCTCAGTAGTTGTGGCTCGTGGGCTCTAGAGCACAGGCTCAGTAGCTGTGGCACATGGGCTCAGTTGCTCCACAGCATGTGGGATCTTCCCGGACCAGGGCTCGAAGCCATGTCTCCTGCACTGGCAGGCGGATTCTTAATCACTGCACCACCAGGGAAGTCCCACATGACCCTTTTTGAATTATGGTTTTCTCAGGGTATATGCCCAGTAGTGGGATTGCTGGGTCATATGGTAGTTCTATTTTTATTTTTTTAGGAACTTCCATACTGTTCTCCATAGTGGCTGTATCAATTTACATTCCCACCAACAGTGCAAGAGCGTTCCCTTTTCTCCACACCCTCTCCAGCATTTATTGTTTGTAGATTTTTTATGATGGCCATTCTGACCAGTGTGAGGTGATACCTCACTGTAGTTTTGATTTGCATTTCTCTAATGATTAGTGATGTTGAGCATCCTTTCATGTGTTTGTTGGCAATCTGTCTATCTTCTTTGGAGAAATGCCTATTTAGGTCTTCTGCCCATTTTTGGATTGGGTTGTTTGTTTTTTGATATTGAGCTGCATGAGCTGCTTATATATTTTGGAGATTAATCCTTTGTCCGTTGATTCGTTTGCAAATATTTTCTCCCATTCTGAGGGTTGTCTTTTCATCTTGTTTATGGTTTCCTTTGCTGTGCAAAAGCTTTGAAGTTTCATTAGGTCCCATTTGTTTATTTTTGTTTTTATTTCCATTTCTCTAGGAGGTGGGTCAAAAAGGATCTTGTTGTGATTTATATCATAGAGTGTTCTGACTATGTTTTCCTCTAAGAGTTTGACAGTGTCTAGCCTTACATTTAGGTCTTTAATCCATTTTGAGTTTATTTTTGTGTATGATGTTAGGAAGTGTTCTAATTTCATTCTTTTACATGTAGCTGTCCAGTTTTCCCAGCACCACTTATTGAAGAGGCTGTCTTTTCTCCACTGTATATTCTTGCCTCCTTCATCAAAGATAAGGTGACCGTATATGTCTGGGTTTATCTCTGGCCTTTCTATCCTGTTCCATTGATCTATATTTCTGTTTTTGTGCCAGCACCATACTGTCTTGATTACTTTAACTTTGTAATATAGTCTGAAGTCAGGGAGCCTGATTCCTCCAGCTCTGTTTTTCTTTCTCAGGATTACTTTGGCTATTTGGGGTCTTTTTGTTTCCATACAAATTGTGAAATTTTTTGTTCTAGTTCTGTGAACAATGCCATTGGTAATTTGATAGAGATTGCATTGAATCTGTAGATTGCTTTCGGTAATATAGTCATTTTCACAATGTTGATTCTTCCAATCCAGGAACATGGTATATCTCTCCATCTGTTTGTATCATCTTTAATTTCTTTCATCAGTGGCTTATAGTTTTCTGCATGCAGGTCTTTTGTCTCCTTAGGTAGGTTTATCCCTAGGTGGCCGTATCAATTTACATTCCCACCAACAGTGCAAAAGGGTTCCCTTGTCTCCACACCCTCTACAGCATTTATTGTTTGTAGATTTTTTGATGATGGCAATTCTGACCAGTGTGATGTGATACCTTATTGTAGTTTTGATTTGCATTTCTCTAATGATTAGCGATGTTGACCATCTGTATGTCTTCTTTGGTGAAATGTCTATTTAGGTCTTCTACCGCACTGTCTTTAGGCTCAAAACAAAAGGGTGAAAATCTTCTTAGAACTTTCAGATTACTTTCTCCACCCCAAGTAACAGGAGACTACCCTTTCCTATTCCTATAGCAAACCTGGAAAGGAGGAAGGACTGCCAGTTTGAAAACAGAGAGATTAAACAAAAGTCAGCATGTTGAGTGATGATACCCCAGGTTCCTTTCTCCCACCTGTTTACAGGATGAAGACTGAGGGATTCACTGCGGGAGAGACTGAAAAGACCCAGAGAAATGAAATTTTGGAAACAAACAGTTTGTACTTGCTGAAGCCCAGAAGGTGACAAGCACCAAGTATGACAAAGAGATTCTAATCACTTTTCAGAGCCACACTCTTTAATATTAATGGCCTGTCATCAATTTGCAAGCCTTGAAGGAAAACCTCAAACATGAAAGACATAGATATATTTAAACAAATAAAGAAACTTGAAGGAAACAGAAACAATACAGAGACCAAAGGAAAACATAAAAAAAAAAACAACCTGAGGGCTTCCCTGGTGGCGCAGTGGTTGAGAATCTGCCTGCCAATGCAGGGGACACGGGTTTGAGCCCTGGTCTGGGAGGATCCCACGTGCTGCGGGGCAACTGGGCCCGTGAGCCACAATTACTGAGCCTGCGTGTCTGGAGCCTGTGCTCCGCAACAAGAGAGGCCACGATAGTGAGAGGCCCGCGCACTGCGATGAGGAGTGGCCCCTGCTTGCCACAACTAAAGAAAGCCCTCGCACAGAAACAAAGACCCAACACAGCCAAAAAATAAATAAATTTAAAACAAACAAACAAACAAAAAAAAACAACCTGAATTGACCACAATGAGATATCACCTCACTCCTGTCAGAATGGCTGTCATCTGTTGGCAAGGATGTGGAGAAAGGGAACCCTAGTTCACTGATGGTGGGAATGTAAATTGGTACAGCCACTATGGAAAACAGTATGGAAGTTCCTGGGTATTTATCCAAAGAAAATGAAAACACGTATTTGAAAAGATATATGCACCTCAATGTTTATAGCAGCATTATTTATAATAGCCAAGATACGGAAGTTGCCTAAGTGCCCATCAACAGATGAATGGATAAAGAAGATGTGGTACATATATGCAATGGAATATTACTCAGCCATGAAAAAGAATGAAATTTTGTCATTTGCAACAACATGGATGGACCCGGAGGGTATTATGTTTAGTGAAATAAGTTGAACAGAGAAAGGCAAACACTGTGTTTTCATTTATATGTGGAATCTAAAAAATAAAACAGATGAATGAATATAACAAAACAGAAACAGACTCATAGATACAGAGAACTATTGGGTTGGCCAAAAAGTTCATTCGGAAAGCCCAAACGAACTTTTTGGCCAACCCAATATTTTATAATAACTTTAAATGGTGTATAATCTATAAAGATATTGAATCACTATGTGGTACACCTGAAACTAATATAACATTGTAAATTATACTTCAATTTAAAAAAACTGAGAAAAGTAAGGGAAGATTTATCCGTGAAACAAGAACATGATGGTACTTTTTAAAAATAGAATAAATGGTGATGAAAGAGTTCTTGGAAATTGAAACTGATGATTTATTACATACAAATGTCAACAGAAGGGGTAGAGGATAAAGTCTAATATGCCATAAAGTGGACAAAAAGACAACAAAATGAATAATAGAATAATAATGATAAGAAAATTAGAATGCTGGTTCAGGAGGTGTAATATCTAGCTAACTAAAGTTCTAGAAATCAGGAATGGAGGAAATTCTCAAAAAAAACCACCCAATTTTCTAGAACTAAGAATCTCCATTTTGAAAGAGCCTACTGGGGTCAGTCTCATGAGCATGAAACCTGATAGTCATAGAGGACCTTGAGCTTAGAAGGACCTCCCCACGCTTAGCTTAGTGCTCTGCTGTCATCATCCTGAAATTCTTAATAATTTTTGAACAAGAAGCCCTGCATTTTCATTTTGCACTGGGCCCTGGACATAATATAGCTGGTCCTGGGGTCAACCTACAATTCTATACTCAGCCAAACTATCAATCAAGTTTGAAGAAAGAATAAAGGCGTTTTCAGATACTCAATGAGTCTAAAAATTTGACTTTCTATGCATTCTATTTCAGAAAGCCACTGGGAGATACATTTGACCAAAACGAGAACATACACTAACTCTAATACAGATAAGTGAAGAAGGGAAGCCTCCAAAGGAGAGATATGTGCCCATCCTAGGAATTAACTAGTCTAGATTGAAGTAGGAGTACAGAGGAAAGGAAGTAGGGGGGAAGTCTCTGGGGGTGAAAATGGAACTGATGAACAATGGAACTGATGGGATGTTTGGAACTTTGTTTTGACAGATCAGTTGAGCATAAAATTATAAAAATACAATGATTATGAAATCAAGGAGAAAGAAAAATTTATACAAGATAGAAGTCATTTGATTGACACTATTTGATTGAGAAGTGAATAATATTTAGAAATTACACTGCTATAAACAGTAGTGACTTAAAAACAAAATAAGGTACAATAAAACTCTTTTGAGAAGATGAGGGTAGGGAAGTTGGTGAAATTAATGTACAAGAGCTATTCCTCTATTAACATTACAGATGTCAGTTGGTAAAGTTTGAAAATGATAAATCAAAAAATAGTAAAAGATATTATTTGGAAATATGTTAAAGAACAAATAACTAAACCGAACTAAACCATTGAGATTATTTAATTCTGGGAAATTGACTGCTGTTTTTTGATAATAATAAAAAGAGTTTTAATGAAATAATCCCCTATTAAAGTAGAATATTTGATATACTGCTCACAAAACAAGTGACAACTTAGAAGTCAGGTCCTATACTTGGTAATTTTGGAACCACTGACCATGACAAATTTAAAGGACTGAAAAATAACAAGATGTCAAAATTCATCTTGAATTGGAAGCAAAGCAAGACTTTAAAAGGGTACAAAATATTCCAATCATGAGTTGAGGGTTATGTTGAACTCTAGTCGTTCTAGCCTCTTTTGGATGCATAGTGAAGCCAAAGGAAAGAAGATTATACATGATAATTAAATATATACCTGTTCATCACATGTTCCAGGCTCATGGACTAAACTGACTGAAAACAGGCATGTATGTTTTAGATTTGAGGTAGACACAGAAAAGGAAATATATATGTGAAAAAAAGAAAGGGAGATATGGGGAAATATCAATAGTATAAAATATTAGAGCAGAGTGAACTATGATGGCTGAATTTATTACATATTTTTTGCAGAATCAGAGAAAGGGGAAAAGTATATTGAGCAGTGCTACAAAAATCAAATTAGAATGTAGTTTAAAAAGAATTAAAGTGAGTAGACAAGAGGTTGGGCATAAAAAGAGCATGATGAATCTGGGGTGCTCCTAAAGCAATAAGGGGCTAGAAACCAGAAAAGTCTATGATTGTATTGGCCGAGTAAAGCAACTTCAGCACCAGTTCCACCAAAAATAACAAAGGAATGTTCAAAAATGCGCTTGGGACATTTACTCCTAATTAATGCAGTACTTGTACCAACATGCTTCAAAAATACACTACCAGAGAAGGAAAATCATATTAAAATAGATTTTTAAAGAAATGTGCTTACAAAAATATAAAACTATGGAAAGAAAAGTCAACATGGAATTTTTCCAATTACAATAAATCATAAACATCAGAAAACCTAAGAAGCAGAAATATTTCCATGGCAAATACCATCAAAATCCTATCAGCGTGCAGAGAAGTAGAGAAGTCCTTCTGTCACTCTTGACACTCAGAGATAGAAAAATTGGGATCAATTAAAGAAGAGTGTCTTGAAAAAGCAATCCTTCTGTTGGGATGAAACTGGTGGCATAATAAGTGACCAAACTGACTTCTAATTAATTGATTGAGAAGATGGCTTTTATTGTGAAGGTTGCTGTATGTATTAGAAAAATTATTTTAGCCTTATTTGAATAATTCTCTCTCTCTCCTTCCCCCCCTTCTTCCCCTCCCCCTTTTCCTGTCCCTAACACTCTCCCTTTACCACCCTCCCTCCCTCCCAATCTCCCCCCCACCCATCTCTCTCCATGTTGTATATGAATACTCTGGATTTCAAGACACCACTAAAATTGGAGGACAAAAATTCATGTTTGATTTTGCTGAGTTTTCCTTGCCTCCATAGAAATGTAACTTTTATATACATGATCTCTCAGGATTGTTGGAAATAATTCTTTCCTTATGAGATCTTAGGAATGTTATATTGACATTGACAGAAGCAGTTCTGAGAATGCATCATCACTTGTATAAATTACTGAGTCTCAAATTTAGTATAGCTTAACAATAGGAATAAAAAAATAAACAAAAGACTCTCAAATGAATTAGTCACATTCTAACTAGGAAATAAAACAACTGTGAACATTTAAAACTGAGAATTCAGTTCTTGAAATTGATTACTGGGATGATGCAAGATGGTAAGACAACCAGGAGAATAGTGTAGGTCCCTCTAAATAAGCAACTACAGGAAGCTTTTGGAGGATCAAAGGAAAGAGGCAGTGTCCTCAGATCCTAGCACCTTTGGGGGTTCCTGCAGAAGAACGGAGCACCAGTGGTCCTGTCCAGAAGGGGCATCTGGAACCACAGAAGAGACACAGCTGATGCAAGAAGGTTTTCCTAAGTGCAGAGAGGGAGGGAGAAATGCACTGGCTTTTCTCTTCCTCCTCACTTATCCTGTAATCTCCTGGCAGTGTCTGCCTTTGGCCAAATCCAGCCAGATGCCAGTTGACACAGGAGGCTGGGAAATTCAGCTGTGATGATACAGAGCAGAGCAGGGATAAAACAAGGAATAAATCCAAGGGCAAAGAGGTCAAGAACCCAAATACACAGTAACCAGAAATTGTCAAAAATTTTTTCTGAGATTTGGAAATAAGGCAGAAAGGTGAGTGGCATGTCTTCTCTCTAACATTGGGACAAATCCAGTGAAGGGTTATCTAGAGGAATGTATGTAGGTCAGTTTGCTATTGATTAAAGGATCCAGATTTAATGAAACTATTTGTTCATTGTACTTGTAGATTTCTGTCTGGTAGAAATGATAAAACTTTTTATTCAGTGGAACAAACAACCTCACAGGTTTAAGACCTTGTTAGACATTAGCCAGTTGTGCATCTACCCCAGCAGTCTTATCAGAACATTGCTTATATACACCTAGCTTCTTAAATGCCTTTTGAGCAAGTCATAACTTGTCACTGATTTCCTCACTATGGATTTAAGCAAAAATTTGGTACATGTTTAATTTGTATTTGCATGACTCATGATCTTACCTTTTTGAAAAGTATATTTTAACAAAAGTACTAAAAATTTTTGTACAATTTGTACCAATACTCTGAACACATAAAACAATTAAAAATGCAGCTAAATCCAGAGCTGAAGGATGAATATAATAACAAGAAAATATTTCCTCTCTCCATTCCCTTCTCTCTGTTTCTTTCTTTTCTTCCTTCCTTCCTTCTTTTCCTTCCTTCCTTCCTTCCTTCCTTCCTTCCTTCCTTCCTTCCTTTCTTTCTTTCTCTTTCTTTCTTTCTTTCTTTCTTTCTTTCTTTCTTTCTTTCTTTCTTTCTTTCTTTCTTTCTTTCTTTCTTTTTTTCTTTCTTTCTTTCTTTCTTTCTTTCTCTTTCTTAACTAATAAAGACATGGCTCTCATGAGTTCCTAGAATGTAGGTGAAAAATTTTTTAAATTGGCCCTAGAAGAGATGCTCCAAATAGCAACTCTTTGAAGAAACCACACCTTCCTAGCAGATCCACACAGAGGTAGTGCTATGCTCACCTGTATGCATTTTTTGTTATTGAAAATACAGACCAAGCACTGATCCTGTCCCAGGAGACTACCATAGTCTCACTACACAGTCATAGATAGAAATCTCCACATAATTTTGCTTCTAAGGCCTTTGCTCCTAATTGAGGCAAACAAGGCAAGTAATTCAGCAAGACAGATTTCTGATTTTAAACATGAAACATATTTCTGATTTTAAACATGACATGCTAAACAATAAGAAACTGCCCTAGGTCAATTTTTCCCATGACTTGTTTTCAGGGAATTCTCAGTGGTCTGGATTTTCTTGCTAGAGAGTTGTTAGATGTTAGAGTCACACCTCACATTAGGTGCTTTTCTGCAAATTCCTCCAACACGATCGAGGTAAATGCAGCCCCATCTGTATTAAGATGCATTGCTCCGGAGTTTCAGCAGGCATTGCAAATAAAATTGAATGGCCCTGTGAGACAATAATGTGGTGTGAGACACTATCAGAAAGCTCTTCACCTGGAATGATTCACAAAATCAAAAAGGGTCCTTATCCAACTCTTTTGAATCCCTGCCATGACTAGGTTACAGTGAGTGCCTGGCAATTTTATATTGTTACACCCTTAGTTACAGTCTATTTAAGGTCAATCAGTCCACAGCACTAGACCTATGTCAAATCCATGTCCCCTGTGACATATATACCATATGTGTCTGGCCAAAAGGACATGATGACTTCTAGATCTTGATCTTTCTGGAAGATCATGATTTCTTCAGAAAACATCTTTAATATGGTGATTAAACAGGTCATTTTCTTGAGAAAATCTTGAATTCTTAGTCTTTTCTTTCATCCCCACAAAGATTCCAACTTGCATCAAGACAAAGGCTAATTAGGAAATGGGCCTGGTTAAAAATGTGATTTAATATGCTTAAATAATTAAGTCAAGCTTCTAATTTCAAAGTTTCTAGTGGTTATGCCACAAACACTCCACAATTTGCAGGGGCAAATAACCTAAGGCATAAAATTTTAGCATTGTTTTTTCCAGATCTTTAACCAGAAATGCTGACTCAAAGCCTTCAATTCTATGTTTTGGTAGCCTTAGACAGACAGAAGATTTAGTATTAGAATGGGGTCCTCAAAGAAGCAGTGATCAGTAAAATTGACAGTCATATCAGAGGGATTTATGAATCACTTTGATTCTTTAGCAGTTTTACACATTTTTGTCTGGGGTATATAGGTAAGTGGAGACATTGTTTATGCATTATGGGCAGTATTTCAAGATCATACAGATTCTTGTCAATACTCAAAATAAAAATGAAACAGTATTTCATGCAGATCCAAACGTAAGAGTCGGCTTAGAAGTCAATACCTGCTTGACTTTCCAGAAAGAGTCCTCACCCTGGTAAATGCAATCCCATTCTCTATAGTAGCTCAGCAATGGTTAATGTGTGGCGGGGGGAGAAAAATCTGGTAGAATTGACCAACCCAAGAAGGCTTGAAGTTCCTTTATTTTAATTTTAATTTTTTAAAGTAAGCCAAACGCAGTTTAAACAAATTTGCTCAGAATGGTAGGAACACAGCATTACGTGAAAGCTTAAGGTTGAAATTCCAAGGTTCAACTTCATTTCTTTATTTTTTTCTACTCAGACCCTTTGTATTGGCAAATAACAGAGACTTTCATAGTTTCTTAGAGATTCTTCATAAATTATCTTCTATTAAACAATAACTAGGGTATAATGAAAATAAGGTATCTAGGCAGTATTCTTAAAAAGTAGATTTTCATTTTTTTTAGCTTGGTTTTTTTAATATAAATCATATTTATTATATATATTATTATATAGGCAATGAATATTCACTGTCAATAGGCAGAGGACGAGCAGATTTTCAACACTTGCTTGTAGTAGGAGAAAAAACATCATCCTGTAATTCTTAGCAAGCACAACCTAAATCATTATAATCTATAGGAACTCACAAAGCATGCCACCACAACAGAACCAGAGGGCTCTCTAAGATATATAATAAGGTAAAAAGGTTATTCTCTCTTTGTTTCCTTATTTATTTAAGGTCCATGCCCCTTTGGGCTTAACAGCTATGCCTGTTTTTCAACTTCCAGAATAATCTCACAGTATAGAAATTGGGCCTGTCTTTTGTGTTCTCAGAGTTAGAAAGCAATAGCCAAATAGCAAAGATCAAAGCCCCATTTGCTTTCATTCTTCTTCAGGGTTGGTTTCATGGGGAGCCTATGACCAACCAAAACAAAGTAGTTTTGGTTGCAGGGGAAGAGTAACCTTCCTTATAGATTGTACATTCATGGATCTGACTTCTAGAAATCCTGCTTTCCTCTTCTTTCCATAGTGAATCAATCCTGGTTTCCTACCCTGTAGCTTTTGGGGCTTCAGATTTATAGCACTGACCTATTTTAAGGAGAAGATTTTTGTAAGATTTCAAATATGGAAGTTTTCCTTTTTTATTCTTTCTTGTTTTTTAGCCTTTACTTTTTACCAGAGTAAATCATGCACAAAATTAAATACATCTATTTAATTTTTAAATATATAACTAAATATTATATATTTGAAATCCTTTCCTAAAAATTAGCAGTTTCTTCACCCACCCAGCCTCACTCTATGCTCTGTTCACAGAAGACATCTACTTTAAAATATTTTGTCTGTTTCTTGTGGGATTTTTCTCCCTATTTTTTAATGGTATACTTATTTTTCTATTTCTTGATTTATCAATATTGGATGCTACCTATCAGTTTCCTGTTATGGTAGTTGAAGATTTAGGTGTTTTACATGTCTGACTGACCATTTTACCTTATTCTAAATTCCCAGTACTGCTCTATACAACTCTTAATCAATAATCAATGTCTACATTTTATGATTATGTACATAATGCTCATTACATGGCCAAATGGTGTATAATGATTACATTTCCATTCCTGGATTACTAAAAAACTTCCTGAATTATTAAGCACTTTATTTTTTACTAACATTTTTTTTTATGTCTATTCTAAATTCCCCCCACCCCTCAAATCCCATTTATATCTGCTAAATATCAATCAGCAATTCCCCCTTTTATTCTAGAGACGTCTGTCTTAGAGCTCTTTATCTTCTGGTTCAAATCTGGATGAGTTGTTTTCCAGATCTGAGACACAGCTGTCATTCTGAGACCTACTTTGGCCACACTCCCTCACTCTAAACAGGGTATAGAGCCCCTGTTTCTGGATTTTATGACTTCCTCATTTCTAAATTCTCCCATTTTGTTGGAAAGAGCACAGTCTCCAGTAGTTACCAAGAAAATGTATATGTGACATAAATCTTTGAATCTCTGCTAAAAATCTTTGTTCTTTCTTCTCATTTGATTGACAGCTTGACAGACTATTCTAGATTGATAAGCATTTTCTCTCAAAATTTGAAAATTTTGCTTCATTTCTTCTGCTAAAGGGTGTCATGTGCTTGGTCACTCTGTTCTGTTCTGACAGTCCTTCTGTTTCCATATTTCAAAAATTCATTAAAATATCCTACTCTCTAATGCCACCTTTTTTCTTCTCTTTGATTTTGTAAGTTTATAAAATTTTACTCTTCTAGTATCATTTTAGGGGAGGTCTCAAGTAGGAAAAAAATAGACACATGTGACCACCCACTATCTTTATTCAAAAGTAAGCATTTTCTTTTCTTGCTGCCTAACTAAATTAACAAAAAGAAGATGATAAGGTATAGCTAAGATGAAAACTAATTTTTGATGAAGTACCTCAATAATTAAAATATATTAATAATGAAGCAGGAAACAGAAGGCTGGTGCAAATGGGCATAACCCATTTGGTATAGAAAAAATTACAGAGTGTTTTTCACAAACAGGAGAAAATTTGTCTTTTCTGGGGCAGAAAAAATGACTGGAGAAACAAGGAATAGATCAGCTCGATGCTTTGTGATGACCTAGAGGGGTGGGATAGGGAGGATGGGAGGGAGGCTCAAGAGGGAGGGGATATGGGGATATATGTATACCTATAGTTGATTCACTTTGTTGTAAAACAGAAACTGACACAACATTGTAAAGAAATTATACTCCAATAAAGACAAAAAGAAAAAAGAAAGAATTATAGCTGAAAGTCCATTGGGATAGTAGGGAGAATCGAGTTTGTTATAGAAAAGAGAAACTCAGTATCTTGATTGGCATGCAATTCAATGGTTTTCCACTTTGTTACTCCCATCCACCCCCATGACTCTACAACTATAAAGGCTCAAGGAGACATATTCTAAGGGAGTCTGTGTACTCTAAAATGCATGAGTCATTTTCATTTGTTAATTTTAGCATTAATTTTCTGTCTTCAACAGTTACTTTAGAATTTTTATTTAAAGGTGTGATATGCTCTCAAGTTCTGTAACACATATGCTGGCTTTCTACTGCAATTTGGTTTTAAAATGTCCCATGAAAAAATCATGCTGAAGAATGTTATAATGAGTTCTTTGTCTTAGTGGTATTTAAAAGGACATTACTTTTCAAAGAAGCTACTTAAAACAAGCCTGCGGAACAAACAGTCATGCAGCTTTGAGATGATAGCGATAAAATAGCAAAGTAATGTCAGGAAACCTATCTGAATGCTAACCATACGGACTAGAAGACTTGATCTGAACTCCAGTAAACAACTGCCCCATGAAAGAGCCAGATGTTGAGCAAATGCTGCTGCTGCTGCTGCTGCTAAGAAAGGGAAAATAACTATTCACACTCAATGTACATTACATTCACCATGTGCTTTTACAACCAGAAGAGAACTGAAGAGAACAGAGGAGTGTGACAAATGTCAGTATGTTCAAGAAATGAGGTTGTAAACATGTTATTATTTTTTAAAGCTACCTCTCTCAATGGCTGCTTAGACTGTTGTACACTCAATCTGATTCAGCAAATGAGTATTGATTGAAAGGGGAAAATATTTTTTAATGCAGTGAACAAGCAAGTGGTTAATTCAGCTTCTACAGCCACATGTTTTTGAGTTTAATATTAAATGCAGTTAAGATATTTTAAAGAGATAAACCTTGGACTAAAATGTTGAAGATAAGAAAACAATACATTACCAATATAGTTTTGTATGCTTTTTTTATTGACCATCTAGATCATTCCACCAGTACCTATGACTTTCCATCATCTGAAACCATGTCACACTCAACACAGTGATGGTATTATTGCAGACAGGATGTTAGTACTATCTAGTTTAATCTTGAAATTGGAATAGACCCATCCAGTTAACTCTGATGACTCAACTCACTCACCCCATAGAGAAGATTTTTAACCATAATCTTAACCTCTCTACCACTCTTCCCCTCACTTGTCCTCATTATCTTCTTGCTTTTGAGCTCCCTCCTTTAATCATTCCCTGTTATGTAAACCTTCCTCTATTACCCATGCTCAACTAGGTCTTGGCTATTCCTCTACTCCCAGAGGAGATGGTCACTGTCAAGGGAAGTCACTGCATCCTTTTTTTAAAAAACACCATTACTGAGAAACATTTAACATATAAAAATTGTATATATGTAAGGTATGCAACTTGATGTTTTGATATCAGTATGCATTGTGAAAAGATCACAATTAAGCTAAATAACTTATCCATCATCTGTAGTTATTTGTGTGTCAGTGTGTGTGTCTGTGTGTGATAAGATTTACTTTAACAACTATCCTTTTAGCAAATTTCAAGTATAAAATACAGCATTGTTAACAGTCAACTTGATATACATTTTTCAAGTTGGTAACCCTTCCTCCAATCTCTAAGCTTGACTTTATCAATCGTTTTCCCTAAGAAAAGCTTTCTGTGTAGATGAAATTCACCCCTTTGAACTAATTAGGTTCATAAGTGTCCTTGTTACTGCTATACAGCCTCCAGCAACCTTAACTCAAGCATCTAAAAACTCAGCACAAAGGCATCACTTATCAAATTTCAACTCTCAGTTCCATTGCATACAACATACCCCAGGATCCAAGTACTGACATCCCCTTACACCCATATCATATCTCATATCTTAATACTGAAGTTTTGTGTTAGTTGTGTATGTGTATGTATTTATACATATACATAAGCTTCCAAATTGGCATTATTTCCCTACATATACCAATAATTTAATTGAATATTTTGAAATTATAAATGATTAATCCAATATATGAATATATAGTCTACATGTATGTGTCTTGTGGCATAATAAGTCTCTTAGTCCTAAATTACCATTGGCAGTCCTGTTTATTCAAAAAACGATTTAAAATCTACCTAAAGATCATAAAACATTTAATTCTCACAAAAACCTTAATGAATTATTCGCAATTTTAAAATGAGGGCACTGAGGCTCAGAGTTTTAACTAAACTGTTCACATCTACACAATTAAATAGTGGAAGAGGTAAATCTGAAACTAGTATATATTTCTCAAAAATCCATGCCTTTTCCTTCTATACCAAGCTAAATATAAGACTAAGATTATGTTTGGCAAATACCTGAAACAACCAAGCTAAATATAAGACTAAGATTATACTTAGCAAATACCTGAAATATTGATCAATGTCAATAAGCAATAGGGAAGAAATATTTTCTTCTCAAATCCTTACATTCTAAACTGTCAACTTTTGATGTAATCATTCCTAAGGATTGGTAAAAGTGATAGCAAAGTAAATAGTACTGGACATCTTTTGAGTGTCCACATACGTACAGCCAGGTAAGTCCTATAGTTAGTAGTAAATGGTCACCTATACGGCATAATTACAGTGGTTCTTATGGAATTTTTCAACCAACAAATCTTTCTGAGAATAACACAACACATTGCTTAAACTGTTCTCCTTTGAGGAGTCTACCTTATCAATATGGGAACATGGTTTTGGTATGAAGGGTACCTGAGTTTCACACACACACACACACACACACACACACACACACACACATCACATACACACTTTATAACTCAGTGGCAGCCTTCCTTAAATGCTGTACAATATAAACTCTTAGATTTGAGAAAATGATAAAACAATATGGGGATCTGTTTGGGTTTTTGATTTTATTTCTGAAGCTGTTTTTTTATTTAATCTTTTCAACTATTAACTCAGAACAAATTATGAGTGACCATTAGTTTAACAAGGAAAGACACATATCTGAAGATTTTCTGAAAGGAAACAAAAAAAACACTTCCTTTCAGAAGAAAATAAATCATTCTTAGGAACTGCAGTCCTGATCCCCAAACAGAAGACACAAAGGAGCATCACTCTAACTTGGCGTTTTTTGACACACATTTAAAGATTATAAAGTGAAAGCCAGACAAGGGAGAATGCTTTTGATTAAATTAGTGATTAGCTAGAACTCCATGGCAACACACCAACACTTGTGAAAAGCATTGTGTCTTAAAAATTGTACATTATCAAACTCCATTTTAACATCTTGTTCTAAGGATGGAGTAAAATGTCAACGACACCTGACACCTAACGGCATTTAGGATAACTGGGGCATTAGAAGCTCAAGGAGGCTGTTCTGTAATAGTAAAAGTTACTATTATCAAGTACATACCTTCTTTTTCTCCCAGGTACAACTGAATTAGGTCCCAGTTTTCAAGTAGCTAGTGACCTGACAGCCCTTACTTGTCCTATTGCAGGAAAGCATATATGAGTTTGGGAATTCAATAGGCAGTAAGGTAAGGAGATGGCCTATATGGAAGAACACAGGGATGTGCTACTGGCAAGAAGGGATAAGGCCCCACTGAAGCCACATTACCTATGATTTTAAATTCTAGTAAGGAGTCTGGACCTTACACTACATGAAGGAATTTAGGAAATGGTCATGATGAAAGCAGTTTTGTTTTTTTTTTTTTAACATCTTTATTGGAGTATAATTGCTTTACAATGGTGTGTTAGTTTCTGCTGTATAACAAAGTGAATCAGCTATACATATACATACATCCCCATATCTCCTCCCTCTTGCCTTTCCCTCCCACCCTCCCTATCCCACCCCTCTAGGTGGTCACAAAGCACCGAGCTGATCTCCCTGTGCTATGCAGCTGCTTCCCACTAGCTATCTATTTTACATTTGGTAGTGTATATATGTCCATGCCACTCTCTCGCTTTGTCCCAGCTTACCCTTCCCCCTCCCCATGTCCTCTGAAAGCAGTTTTTGATAGGTTTATCTGGCTTAGTTTTTAGCTAGAAAGAATCTTAAATCCAAAGTAATATTTATACTTATAGGTAAATAGCTGCATTAGAGGATTTTATCAACTGAGGTATCACCAAGAGTTTAATTAGATGACTAAGAATTATAATACAAAATTAGTGCACAAAATCAAATTGAGCAAACTCACAAACTTGAAGATTCATTGGCTAATTTTTTATTTTCACTATCTTTGCTACAGAGTAATAAAAATATATTTTGAATGGAAATGATTATAGATTGAATTTCATTATAATGTTATTAACTGTCAGATATGCAACAAATTGGTGTTGCTTTAAGGGACATGTTGGCTAAAATTATTCAGAAGAAAAAAAATCAGATTTCCTTCACCTAAGTCAATAGAAAATATAGATGAGTGGTGATTTTTAAAATAAAAACATAATATTAAATCCTCTCTTTCCTAGGTTTTTAATCATTCCTTTATACAAATTTCTGTCATCTGTATATAAACATGCTGAATATTTTCCCATAAAATAACTGCTAACACTTATTAAGCACTTACATTGTGTCAGAAACTCTTTTAAGTGCTTTACACTTATTAACTCATTTGATCTTACATCAATCCTGTTGGGTAATTTATGTTTATCTTGATTTTATAATGAAGAATCTGAGATAGCAGGATATTAAGTAGCTTGCCCTAGATCACACATAACTAGTAAGTAGTTTCTTAGATAGGTAGCCAGCCAGTCTTAAATATTACTCTAATTACCATGCTATCCTTAGTCCTTTCTAGCTACTATTCTTGTACTCTTTTGCCTTCCCTTCATTACCAAACTTCCCCCAAAATAGTCACATTCTTACCTCTGATTCACTCTTCAGGGCCCACCTTCCACCTCTGCCATGGCACTGAAACCAGTCTTGCCTATACGTATCATCATGATTTCTTCATGGTTACATCCAAGGATACTCCTTGGTCCTATGCTTCTCACTCTCTGCAGCATGTTTCACTTCTGAACATTTTTGGAATGTTTTTCTTTCTTGTTTTCTCTGGCATCATCTTATATTTATTTGGTGTGCTAAAGTTTTTTCTCAATTTTTCTTCTTTTTCTCTAATTGCCCTTGCAGTACAATAGAGTGAGTAGAGTATAACTCTCCCCTCCTAAACATTTGCTACATTGGTGGTGACCTTGACCATGTGAGTTGCTTTGACCAAGGCAATGTGTGTCTTGAAACAAATGGCAGTCTTGAATGTATTTGCAGTTCTGCTTGTTCTCTGGGATCCTGAGATCCACCAGGAGAAAAACATACACCAAATAGTAGCTGGCTAATGACAATGAGGAAACACATGGAGCAGACCTGAATCTAGCCTACAGCCTGGAGACAAGCTGAGATGATCCCAGATGAGTTAAGCAGAAAAACAGCAGACTTGCAGACCCATGAATAAGAAATCAAAGGTTTAAAATCAAATGTTGTAAACCATTGGGAAGTCATAGGTTCAGACACACTATCAAAGTGTGAGACTGCGATAAACGGCAAATAAGTTACCATACACGACTCTTAGTGTTTTCATTTGCAAAGTTGGGGAAAAAAAACCAGTGTATGCTTTGCTTGGGTTGTTGAGGAAATGAAGCATAAGAAATAATGCATGTGAAGTGCTTAGCACAGTGACTGAATAACTGACATATAATATGAGCCCAATTAATGCTTGATATTATTATTATTACACCAAAGAATGTTATCCTCATCTCTAGACTCAAATATGCTACTAAAAAGCTGCTCTGGGAGGTTACTTAGAGACCTTAAAATCTACAGGTGCCATCATGAGCTCATTGTATTCCTCCTCCTATGGTACCTAACACTGAAAATGACAATCAGTTTCACACAGCTCACAAGCAAGCAGACTAAGTGTCCCCTCTGCCTTCTCCTTCATTAACCCTTTTGTCCATTTTTTTTTCAATTTTACCTCCAATAAAAGTCATTTATTCATCTCCTCTCCTTACTGCTACCACCTTAATTCACTTATTTTACTGCATTAGTCCCTATTTTAGTTAAAGTATTGTTAACTATTATAAGAGATAAAACTCTAGCCTAGTAGCTTGACACAATCACAGTTTATTTCTCACTCATAAAAAGTTGTGAGTTTCTGGTTAATAAATGATTTAGGACCTAAGTTCTTTCCTTCATATGGTGCCACTATTTTCAATACATGGCTTCCATGATCACTGGACTCACGCATATCAAGCCAATGGAGTGGGAAAGAGCATAGATTGTTGCATGTAGAAGGCTTTATGTTGAGAGATCAAAGTGGTGCTCATAACTTCCATTCATCTTACACTGCGGAGAAATCAGTTACATGGTCACATCTCACTTTATGGGAGACTGGGAAGGGCAATTCAACTGTGTGCCAAGGAAAGAGAGTGATGGGTGTGATGGACAATTAGCCATATGTTGCCCCACTTCCCTTACTGGCCTCTGTGCTTCCAGCGCTGGTCCATTTCCTGGCAGGAGTCAGAGGGATTTTTTGGTTAAACAAAATTTTTACCTTTCTGAACTTGTCTCATGCCTATCTCTTCATCGTGCACTAGGATCTACTCACGTTGATTTTTTTTGGTTCCTTGACCATCCAAACAAATCCCTTCCTGGAGTATTTGTACTGGCCCTTCTCTCTTCCTAGAACACTCTTCTATAATCTTCACATGGCTGGCACCCTTCCTCTCACTAAGACTTCAGCTTAAATGACACCTCTTCAGAGAAGCCCTCCCTGACAACCCAATCTAAAATAGTCACCCAGTCACTTTCTAGCACATCCATCTATTGTAATGTTCTGCATAGAACTTATGACAATTTGATATGTTACTTTCCATCAGGAATCTACTTAGTATTTCTGTCTGTCTATCTATCTATCTATCTATCTATCTATCTATCTATCTATCTATCTATCTATCTATCTATCTATCTATCTATCTATCTACGTAACTATTCACTTACCTATCTATTCGTCCCACAGTCCCACAGTATAAGTAGGCAGAGATCCTTGTATGTTTTATGTACTACCCTACTACCCAGCATGCTAGCATTGTTTAATACATGGTTAGTGTTCAGTAAATTTGACTCATTAATGAAGTGTGTTGAAATTTCTACGCAATGAGCTAGGCACACTTTAATGCCCCAACCAACTCTACTGAGCTGAAAAAGGCAAAGCAAGTTTGTTGCTTAAATTAACATTGCAAAAGATAGCTGTAGCTGAAGGTTAAATTTACTAGGAAACAAACTGGTCAAATTATGCCTAAAGAAAGGCTTAGCTGACCAACTTGTGTTCTCTTCTCTTTCCACTGAGCCTAAAAGTCTGAGTGGAATATCTGGGGATAGAAAACATAATATGTTTTTCTCTACTTATTCAGGACTTTTTTCCCCAAATAAAATTTATTTTTACACGCAGTGAAACCACTAAACTTTAGAGTCTGGGACAGAATAGCTTCTTCAATTTAATGAATTAAATTATTCTCCCTGTTTACATCAGAAAATCTTAGTGTAAAGATAGAACAAACTTATAATGTGGTATTTAAAAGTTAAAAAGCACAGTAGAAAGCCAAATTCTTTTTTTTAAATTGGGGTGGAGTTGTTTTACAATGTTGTGTTAGTTTCTTCTGTACAGGGAAGTGGAGTTCCTGTGCTATACAGCAGGTTCTCATTAGTAATCTATTGTATACATATTAGTGTATATATGTCAATCCCAATCTCCCAATTCATCCCACACCCCCTTTCCCCCCTTGGTGTCCATAAGTTTGTTCTCTACATCTGTGTCTCTATTTCTTCCTGGCAAACCGGTTCATCTGTACCATTTTTCTAGTTTCCACATATATGTGTTAATATATGATATTTGTTTTTCTCTTTCTGACTTGCTTTACTCTGTATGACAGACTCTAAGTCCATCCACATCTCTACAAATGACCCAATTTCATTCCTTTTTATGGCTGAGTAATATTCCATTGTATACACATACCATATCTTCTTTATCCATTCATCTGTCTATGGGCATTTAGGTTGCTTCCATGACCTGGCTATTGTAAACAGAGCTGCAATGAACATTGGGGTGCATGTGCCTTTTTGAATTATGGTTTTCTCAGGGTATATGCCCAGTAGTGGGATTGCTGGGTCATATGGTAATTCTATTTTCATTTATTTATTTATTTATTTAAAAAAATTTTTTTTAAACATTTTTTATTTCTATTTTAATGTTGTATCTGTTTTATTTATTTATTTTTAGCTGCATTGGGTCTTCTTCGTGGCTTTCTCTAGTTGAGCCAAGTGGGGGCTACTCGTTGTGGTGTGTGGGCTTCTCATTGTGGTGGCTTCTCTTGTTGGGGAGCACGGGCTCTAGGCACGCAGGCTTCAGTAGTTGTGGCACATGGGCTCAGTAGTTGTGGCTTGTGGGCTCTAGAGCACAGGCTCAGTAGTTGTGGCACACAGGCTTAGTTGCTCTGTGGCATGTGGGATCTTCCCAGACCAGGGCTCAAACCCGTGTCCCCTGCATTGGCAGGTGGATTCTTAACCACTGTGCCACCAGGGAAGCCCAAATTTTTAGTTTTTTAAGGAACCTCCATACTGTTCTCCATAGTGACTGTATCAATTGACATTCCCACCAACAGTGCAAGAGGGTTGCCTTTGCTCCACACCCTCTCCAGCATTTGATGTTTGTAAATTTTCTGATGATGGCTATTCTGACCTGTGTGAGGTGATACCTCATTGTGGTTTTGATTTGCATTTCTCTAATCATTAGTGATGTTGGGCAGATTTTCATATGCCTCTTGGCCATCTGTATGTCTTCTTTGGAGAAATGTCTATTTAGGGCTTCTGCCCATTTTAGGATTGGATTGTTTGCTTTTTTAATGTTGAGCTGCAAGAGCTGTTTATATATTTTGGAGATTGATCCTTTGTCTGTTGATTAATTTGCAAATATTTTCTTCCATTCTGAGGGTTGCCTTTTTGTCTTGTTTGTAGTTTCCTTTGCTGTGCAAAAGCTTTTAAGTTTCATTAGGTCCCATTTTTTAATTTTTGTTTTTATTTCCATTACTGTAGGAGGTGGGTCTAAAAAGATCTTGCTGTGATTTATGTCAAAAAGTGTTCTTCCTATGTTTTCCTCTAAGAGTTTTATAGTGTCTGGCCTTACATTTAGGTATTTAATCCATTTTGAGTTTATTTTTGTGTATGGTGTTAGGGAGTGTTCTAATTTCATTCTTTTACATGTAGACGTCCAGTTTTCCCAGCACCACTTATTGAAGAGACTGTCTTTTCTCCATTGTATATCCTTGCCTCCTTTGTCATATATTAGTTGACTTGGGTAAGTTTATTCCTAGGTATTTTATTCTTTTTGTTGCAATGGTGAATGGGATTGTTTCCTTAATTTATCTTTCTGATCTTTTGTTGTTAGTTTATAGGAATGCAAGAGATTTCTGTTCATTAATTTTGTTTCCTGCAACTTTACCAAATTCACTGATTAGCTCTAGTAGTTTTCTGGTGGCATCTTTAGGATTCTCTATGTATAGTATCATGTCATCTGCAAACAGTGACAGTTTTACTTCTTCTTTTCCAATTTGTATTACTTTTATTTCTTTTTCTTCTCTGATTGCCATGGCTAGGACTTCCAAAACTATGTTGAATAATAGTGGCGAAAGTGGACATCCTTGTTTTGTTCCTGATCTTAGAGAAAATGCTTTCAATTTTTCACCATTGAGAATGATGTTTGCTGTGGGTTTGTCACATAAGGTCTTTATTATCTTGAGGTAGGTTCCCTCTATGCCCACTTTCAGGAGAGTTTTTATTATAAATGGGTGTTGAATTGTGTCAAAAGCTTTTTCTGCATTTATTGAGGTGATCATATGGTTTTTATTCTTCAGTGTATTAATATGGTTTATCACATTGACTGATTTGCGTATACTGAAGAATCATTGCATCCCTGGGATAAATCCCACTTGATCATGGTGTATGATCCTTTTAATGTGTTGTTGGATTCTGTTTGCTAGTATTTTGTTGAGGATTTTTGCCTCTATATTCATCAGTGTTATTGGTCTGTAATTTTCTTTTTTTGCAGTAATTTTGTCTGGTTTTGGTATCAGGGTGATGGTGGCCTCATAGAATGAATTTGAGAGTGTTCCTTCCTCTGCAATTTTTTGGAAGAGTTTGAGAAGGATGGGTGTTAGCTCTTCTAAATATTTGATAGAATTCACCTGTGAAGCCATCTGGTCCTGGACGTTTGTTTGCTGGAAGATTTTCATCACAGTTTCTATTTCATTACTTGTGATTGGTCTTTTCATATTTTCTATTTCTTCCTGGTTCCGTCTCAGAAGGTTTTACCTTTCTAAGAATTTGTCCATTTCTTCCAGGTTGTCTATTTTATTGGCATAGAGTTGCTTGTAGTAGTCTCTTAGGATGCTTTGTATTTCTGCGGTGTCTGTTGTAACTTCTTCTTTTTCATTTCTAATTTTATTGATTTGAGTCCTCTCCCTCTTTTTCTTGATGAGTCTGGCTAATGGTTTATCAATTTTGTTTATCTTCTCAAAGAACAAGCTTTTAGTTTTATTGATCTGTGTTATTGTTTTCTTTGTTTCTATTTCATTTATTTCTGCTCTGATCTTTATGATTTCTTTCCTTCTGCTAATTTTGGGTTTTGTTTGTTCTTCTTTCTCTAGTTCCTTTAGGTGTAAGTTTAGATGTTTGTATGAAATTTTCTTGTTTTTTGAGGTAGGATTGTATTGCTATAAACTTTTCTTTTAGAATTGCTTTTGCTGCATCCCATAGGTTTTGGATCATCGTGTTTTTGTTGTCATTTGTCTCTAGGTTCTTTCTGACTTCCTCTTGATTTCTTCAGTAATCTCTTGGTTATTTAGTAACATATTGTTTAGCCTCCATGTGTTTGTGTTTTTTACTTTTTTTTTCCCTGTAATTGATTTCTAATCTCATAGCTTTGTGGTAGGAAAAGATGCTTGATATGATTTCAATTTTCTTAATTTGCTGAGGCTTGATTTGTGACCCAAGATGTGATCTATCCTGGAGAATGTTCCATGTGCCTTTGAGAAGAAAGTGTAATCTGCTGTTTTTGGATGGAATGCCCTATAAATATCAATTAAATCTATCTGGTCTATTGTGTCATTTAAAGCTTGTGTTTCCTTATTAATTTTCTGTCTGGATGATCTGTCCATTGGTGTAAGTGAGATGTTAAAGTCCCCCACTATTATTGTGTTACTGTCGACTTCCTCTTTTATAAACTGTTAGTATTTGCCTTATGTACTGAGGTGCTCCTATGTTGGGTGCATATATATTTATAATTGTAATATCTTCTTCTTGTTTTGATCCCTGGATCATTATGTAGTGTCCTTCCTTGTCTCTTGTTACATTCTTTATTTTAAAGTCTATTTTATCTGATATGAGTATTGCTACTCCAGCTTTCTTTTGATTTCCATTTGCATGGAATATCTTTTTCCATCCCCTCACTTTCAGTTTGTATGTGTCCCTAGGTCTGAAGTGGGTCTCTTGTAGACAGCATATAGATGGGTCTTGTTTTTGCATCCATTCAGCAAGACTGTGTCTTTTGTTTGGAGCATTTAATCCATTCACATTTAAGTAATTATCAATATGTATGTTCCTATTACCATTTTCTTAATTGTTTTGGGTTTGTTTTTGTAGGTCCTTTTCTTCTTTTGTGGTTCCCACTTAAAGAAGTTCCTTTAGCATTTGTTGTAGAGCTGGTTTGGTGGTGTTGAATTCTCTTAGCCTTTGCTTGTCTGTAAAGCTTTTGATTTCCCCATCGAATATGAATGAGATCTTTGCCAGGTAGAGTAATCTTAGCTGTAGGTTCTTCCCTTTCAGCACTTTAAATATATCGTGCCACTCCCTTCTGGCTTGTAGAGTTTCTGCTGAGAAATCAGCTGTTAACCTTATGGGAGTTCCCTTGTATGTTATTTGTCATTTTTCCCTTGTTTTTTTTAGTAAATTTTGTCTTTAATTTTTGTCAATTTGATTACTCTGTGTCTCGGCATGTTTCTCCTTGGGTTTATCCTGCCTGGGACTCTCTATGCTTCCTGGACTTGGGTGGCTATTTCCTTTCCCATGTTAGGGAACTTTTCGACTATAATCTCTTCAAATATTTTCTCTGGTCCTTTCTCTCTCTCTTCTCCTTCTGAGACCCCTATAATGTGAATGTTGGTGCATTTAATGTTGTCCCAGAGGTCTCTTAGGCTGTCTTCTTTTCTTTTAATTCTTTTTTCTTTTTTCTGTTCTGCGGCAGTGAATACCACCATTCTGTCTTCCAGGTCACTTATCCATTCTTCTGCCTCATTTATTCTGCTGTTGATTCCTTCTAGTGTATTTTTCCTTTCAGTTATTGTATTGTTCATCTCTGTTTGTTTGTTCTTTAATTCTTCTAGGTGCTTTTTCTTTAATTCTTCTAGGTCTTTGTTAAACATTTCTTTCATCTTCTTGATCTTTGTCTCCATTCTTTTTCTGAGGTCCTGGATCTTCCTCAGTATCATTATTACAAATTCTTTTTCTGTAAGGTTGCCTATCTCCACTTTATTTAATTGTTTTTCTGGGGTTTTATCTTGTTCCTTCATCTGGTACATAGTCCTCTGCCTTTTCATTTTGTCTATCTTTCTGTGAATGTGGTTTTCGTTCCACAGGCTGCAGGGTTGTAGTTCTTCTTGCTTCTGTGTTTTTCTCTTTCTGATTTACCTCACTCTGTATGCCAGTCTCTAGGTCCATCCACATCTCTACGAATAACCTAATTTCGTTCCTTTTTATGGCTGAATAATATTCCATTTTACATAGGTACCACATCTTCTTTATCCATTTGTCTATCAGTGGACATTTAGGTTGCTTCCATTACCTGGCTATTGTAAATAGTGCTGCAATGAACATTGGGGTACATGTGTCTTTTGAATTATGGTTTTATCTGTGTATATGCCCAGTAGTGGGATTGCTGGGTCATATGGTAGTTCTATTTTTAGTTTTGTAAGGAACCTCCATACTATTCTCCATAGTGGCTGTATCAATTTACACTCCCACCAACAGGGCAAGAGGGTTCCTTTTTCTCCACACCCTCTCCAGTATTTATTGTTTGTAGATTTTCTGATGCTGCCATTCTAACTGGTGTGAGGTAATACCTCACTGTAGTTTTGATTTGCATTTCTCTAATAATTAGTGATGTTGAGCATCTTTTCATGTGCCTCTTGGCCATCTGTATGTCTTCTTTGGAGAAATGTCTATTTAGGTTTTCTGCCCATTTTTTGAATGGGCTCTTTGTTTTTTTGATATTGGGCTGCATGAGCTGTTTATATATTTTGGAGATTAATACTTTGTCCATTGCTTCATTTGCAAATATTTTCTCCCATTCTGAGGGTTGTCTTTTCTTCTTGTTTATGGTTTCCTTTGCTGAGCAAAAGCTTTTAAGTTTCATTAGGTCCCATTTTTTTGTTTGTTTGTTTTTATTTCCATTACTCTACGAGGTGGGTGACAAAAGATGTTGTGTGATTTATGTCAAAGAGTGTTCTTCCTATGTTTTCCTCTAAGAGTTTTATAGTGTCTGGCCTTATATTTAGGTCTGTAATCCATTTTGAGTTTGTTTTTGTGTATGGTGTTAGGGAGTGTTCTAATTTAATTCTTTTACATGTAGTTGTCCAGTTTTCCCGGCACCACTTACTGAAGAGACTGTCTTTTCTCCATTGTATATCCTTGCCTCCTTTGTCATAGATTAGTTGACCATAGGTACATGGGTTTATCCCTGGGCTCTCTATCCTGTTCCATTGATCTGTATTTCTGTTTTTGTGTCAGTAACATATTGTCTTGATTACTGTAGCTTTGTAGTATAGTCTGAAGTCAGGGAGTCTGATTCCTCCAGCTCCATTTTTTTTTTTCTTCTCAAGATTGCTTGGCTATTTGGGGTCTTTTGTGTCTCCATACAAATATTAAGATTTTTTGTTCTAGTTCTGTAAAAAATGCCATTGGTAATTTGATAGGGATTGCATTGAATTTGTGGATGGCCTTGGGTAGTATAGACATTTTCACAGTATTGATTCTTCCACTCCAAGAACATGATATATCTCTCCATCTGTTTTTGTCATCTTTGATTTCTTTCATCAGTCTTATAGTTTTCTAAATACAGGTCTTTTACCTCCTTAGGTAGGTTTATTCCTAGGTATTTTATTCTTTTTGTTGCAATGGTGAATGGGGTTGAGAAAGCCAAATTCTTGATGCTTAAAACAATGAAGGATATTTTTAATATTTAATAATTTTAACAATATAACTTAGTTTGATTAAATGTGAAATTAAGAGTTTTTATTTTGTTTCTTCTGAATAGAAAGTTTGTAGTGATAAATTCATAGCAGTTAATAGTTGCTGGGAACTTTTGATGTGCCAGTCAGTGAATATGCATACTTTATAAGAACTGTATGAGTTTGCAAAACTGAGGCAAAAGACGTTGTTACTTTCCTGAAATCAGAAAACTATTGAGAGTAACCACTATACACAGTGCAAGTAGGATTTGCAAATCTCAATGTAATAGCTATGTCCTGAACTACTAAAAAACTGCAGTCAGCGTGCTTTGCTGTGTTAACAGTCATGTTATCTGAATTTTGAATGTTAACACTTTACTAAAACGACCTTTTTTTCAGGACACTATCATGCAATACTTCTTGCCTAGATGTGAGGCATAGCAGATTCTGAGAAATCTACCCAGAATTTCCTTCATGGCCAGCAAGTCAATACATGCCCCCAAAGCTACCTGTAGTGTTAGTTTCTGCATTTATGAGACACATAGAGGGTAAATACACCTAGCTTGCAGGAAACTTGAAATCTAAAACAAAAGCACTGATGCAGTATAAATGCCATACCTGTTATCTACAAGGAGTGGCTAAATTTTGCTTCTAGCATTTCTGTGGACCACTAGGCTTGCTTTCCTTTCTGACTTTGCTACTTCACCACTTCCCCAACCCCATTCCTGCTTAAGCAATAGAATATTAGAACTGGATGCTACATTAAAAGTTAAAAAATCATCAAGTTTCAGAATTTCAGATATTGAAGGATGTTTTTATATTAATTTGGTTTAAAATCTTTATTTTGTCAATGAAACAAATCAGTTCAGAGAAGTCTGCCATTAGGGGCAGTGAGGACTGGAACTCCAGCCTCTGTTCCTGGATTCACTGTCCTTCTGCCATAGCACACTTCCTCCTCTTACTGTTTCTGGTTGTCCGTAGCTCCTTAGGGTTCCTTGGACCTCTGTAACTCCCAAAGACATTATTTTCCTAGCTAATTCCCAAAGACCACTATGCTTTCTTCCTTCTCTGATTTTGCTACTTTATTACTCTCTCACTCCCATTACAGCACCAATATTTTTCTATCCTATTACGCTTATTTTCTGTGCTCTCTATTTGCTTAGATATTAGAACAGTGGATAAATGTATCCTAATGCATATATTAATGGAGGCTAAAGCCTGAAATACTTCTTTCTCTTTCATAGCAAAAATTTTGTTTATTTAAAAACATACCTTCTGAAGTCTCCAATGTTTGGGATTTGGGGAAATTAAGCAGAACAAAACAAATGATATCTTATGCAGTTATTTTAGAGCCCCTTAAGTCACTTAGGGCATAGTGCCAGCTTCATATAGATGGATACAGAGGCAAAAGAGTAATGGTAACATAACAGCCAGAACAAATGAAATTAACATGTGTATAAATATTTAAACTGGGATAGACATCACTCCCTGGTTTTAATATTTTTATCTCTTCTCTAATCACAAACAATTCTTTGTTTAGTTTCTTTTCTGGTTTCAAGAGAAAGCAGATTTCAAGAGGGGCCATTTTAACATTTAACAATAAGGACATTTTCCACAGTTACTTTTTCAAATGTAACAGTTTGTTCAATTTCTTTTACTGGATTTCCAGACCTTAAATTTATTATTGCCTTTTGTCTACTAAAGGCAAATGTACTTAATTCTAAAATTCTTCCCTTCACCTTTGATTCTATTATTAGTTTTAATCTACATTAATGACAAAGCTCTAGGGAAAAAAAGTATATAGAATATGTATGTACTTGCATGTTTGTGTGCATCTTGTGGGTAAGTTGTTTTTTGGTGTTTTTTTTTAACAAAGTGAGTATCCAGCATAGCCAACATTCAAAACAAAATAAAATATTTTATAATCTCTAAATCCCTTGGTGGAAAGATTAGTTTAACTTAAAGTCACACAATTAAAATTGTTCAACTTAATGTTTACTTATTTCCCCAAAGCTGAAGACTGTTGTCTAGCAACACCAACTAGGAATAAAATGAGAGAAACAAGGGTAGAGTGAGCAGTAAGTTTGGTTTAATCTTAAAATATGTAAGAACTAATGGCAGATGAGTCTCTACCTTATATATAAAGAGTATAGACTCCAGTCTCCCTTGCCTGCTTTGATGAACCTCACCATGGTCTCGTCTTTGAAATTCTGTATTCCCATGGCTCCTGTGACACTCACTGACTTCTCAGTTTGCTCCAATCTGGTCCCACCTTATAGCCTCTTACTAGTTCCTTTCTCATCCTGCTGCTTAAATGTTAGTGTTGCCCAGCTTTATATACTTGCTTCTCGTCTCATTTTGGTCTACATGACCCCAAATTCTCCTGTCAACTACATGCTGACAGCATAAATCTATATTTCCTGCCCCTCCTCAAGGTTCCAACCTATATACAGCACTTCCTACCTGTGTTCATTTTTTAGATGTCCCCAGTGGCCTCAACCTCCCATAACCCCAGATTGGAGCTTACTAACCTTCCCCAAAACCTGCTCTTTCCTCTCTACACTGTATTTTAGATAATGGCACCACCATCCACCAAGTCCTGCAAGCTAGAAATGTGGTTATTAGCCTTATCTCAGACTTCACACTTAACATTAACCCATGATATTCAATTAGTCGTTAAAGGCCACTGATTCTCCATCATACCTCATATATTTAACCTCTCTTCTTTTCTACAGCCATGACTTTAGTTCAAATCCTGATCATCTCTTGCTTAGACTGTCAGTTCAGTCTAGTAACTGTTCTGCCTGCCTCTAGATCCTCCTACCCGTTTGCCCTAGACAATCCTTCATTTACACTACCACTGAGGTAATGTTAATAAACCACATATTCAAGCAAGGTAAAACTATTAAGGATCCCTATTGCCTTCAGAAATTCTGAAAGGAAATTTCTCAGCATACCTATGCCTAGAAGACGACAAACTACTGGTCAACCTACAAGAATTAAATAAAATGTTTTCTCCTTTGTGAGATTCTTCTTGACCTACTGAAGCAGAATTAACCAACTCCTTCTGCTAATGTTACTGTATATACTATGTATCTCTGTTTTTGTATTTACCACATTGTACTTTGATTATGTGTTTACATGACTATACTGCGTCTGGATTGTAAGTTCTTTGAGGCCTTGCATTGTGACTATTTATCTTTGTGGACAGTGAACATAAGTTTTCAGTAGAAAAATATACAAATTTTCTCTCGGAACGTTGAAGAATAAAAGAATTTTTAAATTTTGGATTATAACCCAACAACAATTTAGAGCATAAATTGGAATGGGTAGAAAATGGTGACCAGGAAAAAAGTAGAAAACTGGTTGCAATAGTACAAACACAGAAAAAATGACAAAGTCCTAAATAAAGACAGAGCTGGAGGTCTGCAGGAAAGGTACTGCTGAATTTGGAAGAAAACAATTATTTGTCTATTTACAGAACTTAAATTCTGACATTCAGAAGATTTTTCTTAAAATTTCTTTAGTTACATTTTTGTATGCAATCTGAAGTACAAATATATTCATTGTGTTCTCCCTTCTGCAAATCTTCTTTTGAATTACTACTATGTAAAACATGCTTGGGAACCCTGACTGTGTAACTTATAGTTTCAAAAATGACATATTTCTTGATTTTTAAAAATAAAACTAATACTAAAGTATGATCTATGAGAATGTATCAGTAATTTGGAAATAAATATCTGTACAGTAAAAGTGGGAATATTTTCTCTCTTTTTTTTTAATTCTTAAATTATCAGATATACTTTGTGTGTGTGAGTGGCTTCACAAATGTTATCCATATAAACTTCTGAATGACCAGAAGCTTTCTCTAATAATCCTATCATCAAGTAATACTGCAGATATTTTGGAGCGCTTTTCCCTTGGTTACTAGTATTGACCTGTATTTTATGCCTAACTTTTCAACAAATGAACATGAGAATCTCATGTCCAGATGCCTACAGATCTGTTGATGTTTCTATGATGATGTCTACAGATCTGATGATGTTTCTATGATGTTTACAAAGAATTATTTTACTAGCTCCTTATTTTTTCCTTAATGTTATATATTTATTAATTTTTAATTAAATATTTAACACTTTTAGCCCTAGTTTCTGTTTAAGTTGTCTGTGCCATAATTTTTATAAGGATGTCTTTTAAAAATATATATTCTATAATAGTAAGAATATTCAGTATTCATAGTATAGTCCCATCATACTATATTCAGAGTATATTCTCAACAACTCTGTATTACTGAATAATAATACAAAATGCAGTATTTTAATTTTAATTTTTTTTAATGCAGAAAACACACAAAGAAAGAAAATAGAAACCACACGTACTCTAACTATGTAATTTAGAAGAATATAAAGAGGTAAAACTTTTGTCCTTTTAAATTAAAAGCTTGATACTTCTCATTCCAAAATTTTCCCCATGGTTATAACAATATGCCTACCTACAGATATCTATCTATATACCTATATGGAAAAACTTTTTGTTATAAAAGTGAGATCATATTCTACATACTATTCTGTAATTAAAAAAAATTTATTCATGTTTCAGCACTGGGCTTTCAATTCACTATGTTGTACATATAGATAGAACTCTTTTAAACGTTTTAAAAAATAACGTATAATTTACTTACAGTGAAATACATAAATCTTAAGTGTACAGTTCAATGAATTTCAACAAATATATGCACGAGTGTACACGGATACTCCTCTCAAGATTTAGAATATATCCATCACTCCAGAAAGATCTCTTGCATCCCTTCCCATCAATTACTGTACCATCCACCTTCACCTCAGGCAACCACTGTTCTGATTTCTTGCACCGTAGATTAATTTTATCTTTTATAGGACTTTATATAAATATAATCGTACAGCATCATACCTCATTTCAAAAATATTTATTCTCATGTTAATAGATTGATAAGGTGTTTCAAGTTTTTTGCTTAAAATTACTTCATAAGTGTGTGTATTTAATTTTTAGATCTTTAATGACTCTAAACTTCATTTTTTTTGAAAGACAACCAGTTTTATTTGTTTAAATAAAATTTGAGGGCAAAAAGAACACTGAGAAGAACATGAACTGGAGAGGCGCACTGCTTGTGGAAGATGCTCTAATGAGAGTAATGAAAAAAAGGAGAGAGAAGAGTTTCTCAGTTCACATTTAACCCATATTATTTAAAATGGACACTGATCATTTTGAAATGTATAGGAATATTAGACCACTATGTTGTGTAACAGGAACTAACATAATGTTGTAGGTCAATTATACTTCAAAAACAAACAAACAAACAAACAAACTCATAGAAAAAGAGATCAGATTTGTGGTTACCAGAGACGGGGTGGCGGGGGTAATTGGATGAAGGCAGTCAAAAGGCACAAACTTCCAGATAAGATAAATAAGTACTCAGGATGTAATGTACAACATGATTAATATAATTAACACTGCTGTATGTTATATATGAAAGTTGTTAAGAGAGTTAATCTTAAGATGAACTTTATTTTTAATATGTTGTGAAATATGGCATAAATTAATTTTATTGCAAAATGATTACTGGTATCCCCAAATCATTTACATAATAGTCTATATTTCCCACATTAGTTTGAAAGCTCACATTTACCATGTATTAAAATCTCACATATACTAGTTAGATATATTTTTAACCTCTTTTTTTCTGATCTATTTTTCTATTCTTGTGATATAGTATTGCCTCTTAATTATAGCAGTATTACATTACATTTTATTTTCTGACAGAGAAACTATCTCCTCATTTTACTTGTTTCTCAAAACAACTTGGCTGAATTCCACTTATATATAAATATATAGAACAGTGTCTGACATGTTAAATACCCAGTAAATATTATCTATTACCATTTTATCTAAGAAATCTTCAGCTTCACCCTAAAAAAATAATATGTAAAAGAACATGTTCAAGAATACTTTTTAGTAGAACTCAAAGTTAGAAATCTTTTTTTAAATCTTCAATTTTTTTACCTCAATTCATATTACTAGCTTTGCCCCCTTACTTTATTCCTGTATGATTTTCAGTTTTTGCTTGTAAAACGTCAAAGCAGTAAATACACCTTCTTCCCCATAATATGAATTATGAGTGGAACACAAACCTCAGGAAGAGAAAGAGGAAATTTAGTCATTCTTTAGAGTACAGGAAAGCACAAGAATGGGTGTGTACTTATCTGCACCCATAGATGTCTGTTTCCTATTATTTGTTTTTGAAGGAATCCTTAGAATATAAGGTAAATCTGTGCTCTCAGCAGAATATCTATCCATCCATTTTTTTTTTTAACAACAAAAAATGATTTATTTGCAACACAGCCTAGTCCCCATCATTTCAATACAGCACAGGAGTAGAAAAAAGTCACACCGCAAGAATCATTTAGTCCAAGGGAGAGCTCCATTTGCTACTGAGGTATTTCTGAGCTTATAGGCCAGTAAGCACATTACCCCTTCTGCTCCATCCATTCACTGTATTAATCATGTATTATATTTCCAGGGAATCATCTTTATAAATGTCACTGTGCCAGGTGTTCAAGGAATTATGAAGAAGTCTAAGAACTTCTCATGTACTTAAGAAATGTGCTATTTATTTGGAAGGATCACATGCAATTTTTTGAATAGGCAAATGACAATGATTATCTATCTATTTATCTATCTATCATCTAACTACATATCATCTCTCCATATAAATAGACAGCTAAAGAACAAATAAGTAATAACTCAAATAAGTGTGCACTTCTTCTAGTTATAAAATCTTAACATATGCTTATTTGATCCTAAATCCATTCCATGTGGCAGACTTAATCATCAACCTGGCCATTTGTCCCTGCTCACTCACCTCAGTGTCCATGCTGAGAAGACAGATGGGATGGTGAGGGAAAAGATGGAGAGGGTATTCCAGGCTGAGTGCACAAGTTACTCAGTTTATAAGTATTCTTAAAATGTCAGTCTTTATCCAATATATACCATTTTCCCCTAAATTTCACACACTGCCTTAAAAATATTAATTCTAAATAGGTGGTAATAAAAAATGGGATAAATATAAAAAGATGAGCCATAGAAGTTGGATACATTGGGCAATCAAGTTTGTTAATGTCAGCTATTAAGGACATCTAACCATCTCCCCTGACTTGATAAGCTTCCATGACCCTCAAGACTCCTGATTACAATTTAGTTTCTCATGAATGTAGGGTGTGCTGGGACACACCACACTGATGAATAATACAAGGCTCCAGACCTCTTGATAATTATATTTCTTATTGGATTGTAATAAACTAGCTACCTGTTATTTTATTTTATTTTTTAATATATTTTTTCATGTTTCTTTTATTTATTTTTTTATACAGCAGGTTCTTATTAGTCATCCATTTTATACACATCAGTGTATACATGTCAATCCCAATCTCCCAATTCATCACACCACCCCCAACCCCCCCACCACTTTCCCCCCTTGGTGTCCATATATTTGTTCTCTACATCTGTGTCTCAATTCATGCCCTGCAAACTGCTTCATCTGTACCATTTTTCTAGGTTGCACAAATATGCATTAATATGTGATATTTGTTTTTCTCTTTCTGACTTACTTCACTCTGTATGACAGTCTCTAGATTCATCCACGTCACTACAAATGACCCAATTTCATTCCTTTTTATGGCTGAGTACTACTCCATTGTATATATGTACCACATCTTCTTTATCCATTCGTCTGTCGATGGGCATTTAGGTTGCTTCCATGACCTGGCTATTGTAAATAGAGCTGCAATGAACATTGTGGTGCATGCGTCTTTTTGAATTATGGTTTTCTCTGGGTATATGCCCATTAGTGGGATTGCTGGGTCATATGGTAATTCTATTTTTAGTTTTTTAAGGAACCTCCATACTGTTCTCCATAGTGGCTGTATGAATTGACATTCCCACCAACAGTGCAAGAGGGTTCCCTTTTCTCCACACCCTCTCCAGCATTTGTTGTTTGTACATATTTCTGATAATGCCCATTCTAACTGGTGTGAGGTGATACCTCACTGTAGTTTTGATTTGCATTCCTCTAATGATTAGTGATGTTGAGCAGCTTTTCATGTGCTTCTCGGCCACCTGTATGTCCTCTTTGGAGAAATGTCTATTTAGGTCGTCTGCCCATTTTTGGATTGGGTTGTTTGTTTTTTTAATATTGAGCTATATGAACAGTTTATATATTTTGGAGATTAATCCTTTGTCCTTTGATTCGTTGGCAAATATTTTCTCCCATTCTGAGGGTTGTCTTTTCATCTTGTTTGTAGTTTCCTTTGCTTTGAAAAAGCTTTTAAGTTTCATTAGGTCTCATTTGTTTAGTTTTGTTTTTATTTCCATTACTCTAGGAGGTGGATCAAAAAAGATCTTGCTGTGATTTAAAGAGTGTTCTTCCTATGTTTTACTCTAAGAGTGTTATAGTGTCCAGTCTTATATTTAGTTCTCTAATCCATTTTGAGTTTATTTTTGTGTATGGTGTTAGGGAGTGTTCTAATTTCATTCTTTTACATGTAGTTGTCCAATTTTCCCAGCACCACTTATTGAAGAGACTGTCTTTTCTCCATTGTATATCCTTGCCTCCTTTGTCATAGATTAGTTGACCATAGGTGCGTGGGTTTAACTTTGGGCTTTCTATCCTGTTCCATTGATCTGTATTTCTGGTTTTGTGCCAGTACCATATTGTCTTGATTACTGTAGCTTTGTAGAATAATCTGAAGTCAGGGAGTCTGATTCCTCCAGCTCTGTTTTTTTCCCTCAAGACTGCTTTGGCTATTTGGGGTCTTTTGTGTCTCCATACAAATTTTAAGATTTTTTGTTCTAGTTCTGTAAAAAATGCCATTGGTAATTTGATAGGGATTGCATTGAATCTGTAGATTGCTTTGGGTAGTATAGTCATTTTCACAATATTGATTCTTCAAATCCAAGAGCATGGCATATCTCTTCATCTGTTGGTATCATCTTTAATTTCTTTCAACAGTGTCTTATACTTTTCTGCATACAGGTCTTTTGTCTCCCTAGGTAGGTTTATTCCCAGGTATTTTATGCTTTTTGTTGCAATGGTAAATGGGAGTGTTTCCTTAATTTCTCTTTCACATTTTTCATCATTAGTGTATAGGAATGCAAGAGATTTCTGTGCATTAATTTTGTTTCCTGCAACTTTACCAAATTCATTGATTAGCTCTCATAGTTTTCTGGTAGCATCTTTAGGATTCTCTATGTAGAGTATCATGTCATCTGCAAACAGTGACAGTTTACTTCTTCTTTTCCAATTTGTATTCCTTTTATTTCTGTTTCTTCTCTGATTGCCGTGGCTAGGACTTCCAAAACTATGTTGAATAATAGTGATGAGAGAGGACATCCTTGTCTTGTTCCTGATCTTAGAGGAAATGCTTTCAGTTTTTCAACTTTGAGAATGATGTTTGTTGTAGGTTCGTATATGGCCTTTATTACGTTGAGGTAGCTTCCCTCTATGCCCACTTTCTGGAGAGTTTTGATCATAAATGGGTGTTCAATTTTGTCAAAAGCTTTTTCTGCACCTATTGAGATGATCATATGGTTTTTCTTCTTCAATTTGTTAATATGGTGTATCACATTGATTGATTTGCATATATTGAAGAATCCTTTCATCCCTGGGATAAATCCCACTTGATCCTGGTGTATGATCCTTTTAATGCATTGTTGGATTCTGTTTGCTAGTACTTTGTTGAGGATTTTTACATCTATATTCATCAGTGATATTGGTCTGTAAAATTCTTTTTTTGTAGTATCTTTGTCTGGTTTTGGTATCAGGGTGATGGTGGCCTCATAGAATGAGTTTGGGAGTGTTCCTTCCTCTGCAATATTTTGGAAGAGTATAGGAAGGATGGGTGTTAGCTCTTCTCTAAATGTTTGATAGAATTCACCTGTGAGGCCACCTGGTCCTGGATTTTTGTTTGTTGGAAGATTTTTAATCACAGTTTCAATTTCATTACTTGTGATTGGTCTGTTCTAATTTTCTATTTCTTCCTGGTTCAGCCTCGGAAGGTTATACATTTCTAAGAATTTGTCCATTTCTTCCAGGTTGTCCATTTTATTGGCATAGAGTTGCTTGTAGTAATCTCTTAGGATGCTTTGTATTTCTGTGGTGTCCATTGTAACTTCTCCTTTTTCATATCTAATTTTATTGATTTGAGTCCTCCCTGTCTTTTTCTTGATGAGTCTGGCTAATGGTTTATCAAATTTGTTTATCTTCTCAAAGAAGCAGCTTTTAGTTTTATTGATCTGTGTTATTGTTTTCTTTGTTTCTATTTCATTTATTTCTGCTCTGATCTTTATGATTTCTTTCCGTCTGCTAACTTTGGGTTTTGTTTGTTCTTCTTTCTCTAGTTCCTTTAGGTGTAAGGTTAGATTGTTTATATGAGATTTTTCTTGTTTCTTTAGGTAGGCTTATACAGCTATAAACCTCCCTCTTAGAACTGCTTTTGCTGCATCCCATAGGTTTTGGATCGTTGTGTTTTCATTATCATTTGTCTCTAGGTATTTTTCGATTTCCTCTTTGATTTCTTCAGTGATCTCTTGGTTATTTAGTAACGTATTGTTTAGCTTCCATGTGTTTGTGATTTTTACGTTTTTTTCCCTGTAATTCATTTCTAATCTCATAGCATTATGGTCAGAAAAGATGCTTGATATGATTTCAATTTTCTTAAATTTACTGAGGCTTGATTTGTGACCCAAGATGTGATCTATTGTGGAGAATGTTCCGTGCGCACTTGAGAAGAAAGTGTAATCTGCTGTTTTTGGATGGAATGTCCTATATATATCAATTAAATCTAACTGGTCTATTGTGTCATTTAAAGCTTCTGTTTCCTTGTTTATTTTCATTTTGGATGATCTGTCCATTGGTGTAAGTGAGGTGTTAAAGTCCCCCACTATTATTGTGTTACTGTCGATTTCCTCTTTTATAGCTGTTAGCAGTTGCCTTATGTATTGAGGTGCTCCTGTGTTGGGTGCATATATATTTATAATTGCTATATCTTCTTCTTGGATTGATCCCTGGATCATTATGTAGTGTCCTTCCTTGTTTCTTGTTACATTCTTTATTTTAATGTCTATTTTATCTGATATGAGTATTGCTACTCCAGCTTTCTTTTGATTTCCATTTGCATGGAATATCTTTTTCCATCCCCTCACTTTCGGTCTGTATGTGTCCCTAGGTCTGAAGTGGGTCTCTTTTAGACAGCATATAGATGGGTCTTGTTTTTGCATCCATTCAGCAAGCCTGTGTCTTTTGGTCTGAGCATTTAATGCATTCACGTTTAAGGTAATTATCTATATGCATGTTCCTATGACCATTTTCTTAATTGTTTTGGGTTTGTTTTTTCAGGTCCTTTTCTTCTCTTGTGATTCCCACTTAGAGAAGTTCCTTTAGCATTTGTTGTAGAGTTGGTTTGGTGGTGCTGAATTCTCTTAGCTTTTGCTTGTCTGTAAAGCTTTTGATTTCTCCATCGAATCTGAATGAGATCCTTGCCAGGTAGAGCAATCTTGGTTGTTGGTTCTTCCCTTTCAGCACTTTAAGTATATCATGCCACTCCCTTCTGGCTTGTAGAATTTCTGCTGAGAGAGCAGCTGTTAACCGTATGGGAGTTCCCTTGTATGTTACTTGTCATTTTTCCCTTGCTGCTTCCAATAATTTTTCTTTGTCTTAATTTTTGCCAGTTTGATTACTATGTGTCTCGGCATGTTTCTCACTGGGTTTATCCTGTATGGGATTCGTTGTGCTTCCTGGACTTGGGTGGCTATTTCCTTTCCCATGTTAGGGAACTTTTCGACTATAATCTCTTCAAATATTTTCTCGGGTCCTTTCGCTCTCTCTTCTCCTTCTGGGAGCCATATAATGCGAATGTTGTTGCATTTAATGTTGTCCCAGAGGTCTCTTAGGCTGTCTTCATTTCTTTTCATTTTTTTTTCTTTATTCTGTTCCACAGCAGTGAATTCCACCATTCTGTCTTCCAGGTCACTTATCCATTCTTTTGCCTCAGTTATTCTGCTATTGATTCCTTCTAGTTTAGTTTTCATTTCAGTTATTGTGTTGTTCATCTCTGTTTGTTCTTCAATTCTTCTAGATCTTATTAAACATTTCTTGCATCTTCTCGATCTTTGCCTCCATTCTTTTTCCGAGGTCCTGGATCATCTTCACTATCATTATTCTGAATTCTTTTTCTGGAAGGTTTCCTGTCTCCACTTCATTTAGTTGTTTTTCTGGGGTTTTATTTTATTCCTTCATCTGGTACATAGCTCTCTGCCTTTTCATCTTGTCTATCTTTCTGTGAATGTGGTTTTTGTTCCAGAGGCTGCAGAATTGTAGTTCTTTTTGCTTCTGCTGTCTGCCCTCTGGTGGATGAGGCTATCTAAGAGGTTTGTGCAAGTTTCCTGATGGGCGGGACTGGTGGTGGGTAGAGCTGGCTGTTGCTTTGGTGTGCAGAGTTCAATACAATTTCAATCCACTTGTCTGCTGGTGGGTCGGGCTAGGTTCCCTCCCTGCTGATTGTTTGGCCTGAGGCGACCCAACACTGTAGCCTACCAGGGCTCTTTACTGTGGCTAATGGCAGACTCTGGGAGGGCTTACGCCAAGGAGCACTTCCCAGAACTTCTGATGCTAGTGTCCTTGCCCTCACAGTGAGACACAGCTACCCCCCACCTCTGCAGGAGGCCCTCCAACTCTAGCAGGTAGGTCCGGTTCAGTCTCCTATGGGGTCACTGCTCCTTCCCCTGGGTCCCAGTGCACACACTACTTTGTGTGTGCCCTCCAAGAGTGGAGTCTCTGTTTCCCCCAGTCCTGTCAAAGTCCTGCATCAAATCCTGATAGACTTCAAAGTCTGATTCTCTAGGAATTCCTCCTCCTGTTGCCAGACCCCCAGATTGGGAAGCCTGACATGGGGCTCAGAACCTTCACTCCAGTGGGTGGACTTCTATGGTATAAGTGTTCTCCAGTTTGTGAGTCACCCACCGAGCAGTTATGGGATTTGATTTTATTGTGATTGCGCCCCTCCTACCATCTCATTGTGGCTTCTCCTTTGTCTTTGGATGTGGGGTATCTTTTTTGGTGAGTTCCTGTGTCTTCCTCTCGATGACTGTTCAGCAGTTAGTTGTGATTCTTGTGTTCTTGCAAGAGGGAGTGAAAGCATGTCCTTTTACGCCGCCATCTTGAACCGATCTCCTGTTATTTTAAATTTATACCCTAGAATGATAGTCATTAGATAGTCTTTTAAGAACTACTAATTAAGAGTTGAAGACTCTGGATCCTCTACAAAGCAAACTGCATCAAATCCCTCCTCTGAGGTTCAGAGATTTGAATGTAGGATAGAATTTGCTGACAACAAAGAAAGCTGGAGCTCTCATATCATTAATAAATGCCTTCAAGAAAACTTTCAGGATTTATTTTGACTAAATAAATATAAAATAAATTAGAGGAAAACTAGCATTTAGATTTAAAAAAATATATATCAACAAAGGATAGTGGTTCAACAACAACATTATTACTTTGAACATTTTAGTTACTTCAATATTAATGGCTTGTATTTTTTTCCTCTCACCTGGTACTAAAAGCGTTTATCTGCTAACATTTTTAAGCAAAACAAACAAACAAACAAAAAAGTTTTTAATGAAGTAATGATGACATACAACTTCCAAGTAAATTGTGAGTGTATGAATAATACAACATAAATAAACATGTGATAGATAAATGTTAATCAGAGAGCTGTTCATCTGGGTTCATTAATGTGAATTTTTTTAAAAAAACTTCAACTAACAAAGTATTTTTTCATTTACTTTTGGCTTTTATAGAACACATGTTTCCCTGCTGTAGTTATGTTTTTAATAATAATGGGATTAATAACACATATATGGTTAGAATTTTATAATTCACAAGGTACTTTCATCTACACGATCTCAATTAAGCATGATAACATCCTTGTGACATACATGTGGTAGGTAGATATCGACAATGTTGCTCACACATTCTGTTTTAAGGGTAGATCCTAAGTCTCTTCTACGGGATACACTTTAGGCAGTCATATTTAATATCACATCACTCTGTGCCTTTTGGCAATAATTAACTAGGCAAAAGGTGAGCACTGGTCCAAGGGCAGGCAGTTTACAGAGTATCTAGATGTAGCCTGGCACAAAAAGTTAAGCTGGAATCAATAGATTCTCTCTTAAAAATGCAAATTGGGAAACAAGAAGAAGCAAGCAGTGCTAGGTGAAGATGATTATCCTTTAAACTGCCTCCACATGAGCTTTGGGATTGCTTCAGAATGCATGTACAGGCTATCTGGCTGCTGTACACCAATCCCACCATGAAGATTTTCACTGCCTTTCTCTTAATTTTTTTACTTCACCACACTGTTATAGATACAGGAAGATGGAAGTGAGGTTATGTAACAGGGAAGAGCGAAATCTGACTACATGTTGGATCTGTTTCTTTTTCTTTAACCTTTGCTTTCAGCTGCTTTTGTTCACTAAAAGGATACTATCTATACATAATGGCCTGCCTCGGGGAACCCTCCCCCTCTGCCTGAATGTTGAACCAAAGTGCCTTTGTTCAGGGAAACATCCGGAACCTGTCCACCTGTGGATGGCTACAAGAAAGAAGAAATTAACACTTCCCTTCCTGAGGCTGGCCATTCCAGGTGATATTTGCAAAACTTACAGCCTTTTTACTTTACTTCCTCATCTCCTCCTCCTTTCTGTGCTGTAAAAGAAACTGGCATCTAAACCCCGATAAGATAGTTGTTTTGAGACTTTAGTCTGCCATCTTCTCTGTCTGCCGGCTTTCCGAATAAAGTCGTATTCCTTGCCTCAACGTCTCGTGTCCAATTCATTGGCCTGTCGTGCGGCAAGCAGAGAGAGCTTGGACTTGGTAAGAGTTAGGCACACATGTGCTTGCTTACTAACAGAGGTGCACTGAAGAAAGAGAGCACCTTTGGTTTTGCAAGCATGTGGATGTGTCAGTGTGTGCGTGGCTGCTCCTAGAACCCTTTCTATATCTCTCTGTTCTTTCCTTAAGGGTGTACAGTGGGTGGCCCTGGACCTCTTTCCCAAGAGAAATGAAGCCAAATAATGAAGAGGACACTCATCTTCAAGTAAGGAATACCCTGCAAAATTGTTTTTATAGGCTCTAAAATCTAACCTGCAAGCCAGTGGATATGTTAAGATTTATATTCTGCCACTGCCTTAGTTAACTATGAAGTAAATTTTGGCTATCCCTGGGTTACAAAAACTATTACCTATTGCATCAAGCGTCCAATGTCTTTTTTTTGTTTGTTTTGATCTCTTCCATTAGTGGAAAAAAATCTTACTTATCCTCTTCCTCTCTCCTCCTCCCACTGGCATAAGAGCATTGTCCTTGCTTAGTAAACTCCATTTCCTGAGCTCAGAGGAGAAAAGACAAGAGCTATTTTTCTCTTATCCTTGGGCTGACAACAAAGAGAAGATTTACTCATTAAATTTGATTGGGAGTCATTTTTATATACGCCACACTCAAGTACAAACTAGACAACATTCTTGGAATGTTGAAATGAATGTGAAAGAAACAGCTTAGTGTAGGTTCACCAGAACAGGAGTCTGAAAGCCCATGTTCTTGTTTCCATTCTACCGTGTATAGACTCTGAGATGTTAGGCCAGTCATTTACAGCAGATGCTACTTATTTAGGCTTTATTACTTTAATCCAGGCCTCCTACACTTCCAATATCAGCACCTACACATCTTTACCTGAGACTTTCTCTGGCTGCCACCGCGTACTCTGCCAGATCTGATTCTGGAAGTAGCCTCAACCAGTAACTAACAACAGCAATGGTTGCCATAATAATACCCCATCTCCCTCACCACTTGCATGGCATCACTCTGAGACATGTGTTCTACATTGCTTCCTAGAGTTCCCCAGTAAGTTCCAGTTTCCCACACTAGAAACTTGCTTGATAACACATTCTTCCATGTATCACTTCCCCACTTCCTTACCACTGTTTGCAGAGATCAACAGGTCAGCATTTGGGAGAGCATAAACAAAGACAGTGTTTTTCTATATTAAAAAGCAGATACACAAGCTAGTGGCATTGGATAACTTGCCAGCCAGATGGCAAGAAGAATCCCATTGCTGGTTGTAATTGCAATGGTGATAATCTGTGGTGTGCTCCAGCCCCACAGTTGCTAGCTCACTTGTGAAGAAATGGGATAAAAGACAGATGGAAGGAAGTACTTATGCATAGCATTCAAGAGCTGTGGGATCAATGGTAATTAAAGGAGCTATGGAATTGAATGGTTATTGTTAACTGTCATTGCAGTGCTTAAGGAAAGAAAATGACAGAGTTAGTTGAGCCCACTCTCAACTCAGGGGAAGGTGTGAGGGCCAGAAAGTCTTCATGGCAGCATTTAAATAGACACTTATACTCTATAACTAGAGGAATATGTTGTAAATCAGGCCCAAGACTTTATTGTGAGAAAGACTGAAACACAGAACTGAAAAGTCCCTTATGCTACAGTAAGGTCCTCTTAAGAAAGGAATGTGACCATAGGATGTGGAGTGGATGCACTTGGTAACACAATCTCCAAATTCCCTTGAACCCTAACAGAGGTGTATCACTCTTTTGTTAAAGTATAGCAGTCTTTTCTTTCCTGGAGTCTATGCAGATGGCTCAGAAACTGATCTTCCCTCACTTTACTTCACTACTTCCAGACCAACAGCTAGGGTCAAGTCTTAGCTTGACCTGGCTTGAGAAGTACAGTCCCTTTTATCAGAGGAGAGAGATTATTCACAGAGAACTGTAGGAGCTTGATATTACATACCAGCAAAAACTGAGAGAACATGTCTGAGAATTGATCTTAAGGGATACTGGAATATAAGGGCTGAAATACAAGGAGTGGACTCTAAGGTTGGTATGCATACGCACACACATGCACGCGCACATACACGTACACACTCAAAAAAATATTAATATCAGGTGAACAGAAGGTTGATATTTGCTGCCACAATGGAAATTTTAAAACTCTTAGCCAGTTTCCAGAGCAGAACTAGTTCTAGACTCAAAACCATCAATTAGGAAAACAGGGTCCCCTTGTGGAAGAAGCCTGCAACAGCACAACAAATATATTGAGTAAAAATTCCCTAATATTTCCCCCCAAATACCAGGGTTTCTGTGCACTGGAAAAAATACTCACATTTTTGAGGGGTGTTGGATACCAGGGGACCTTAACTACCATCATGGACAGGCTTCTTTAGAGTATATAGATGGCAGGTGATAAATGGAGTCCTGGCTCAGATCTATATCATGGTGGAACTATTGTGTCCATGGATCCATCCTATGATTATTTCCGCAGTCCCTGAATGCAGAATCTGGATAGATATACTTACCAACTGGCAAAATCTTTGAACTGATTTCCAAATCTTTACAGTAAGAAACATTATGGCAAGAAAGACCAAGTACAAGTCCTTAAAACTGCTTCTTCCCCTCTGGCAGGGAATGTAAATCAAATGCAATATGACATTCTGGGTGTAATGGCAGATATTAGCACACCATGGAAGACTTAAAGGTACAGAGATGGTCATTTCCATCATATCTCCAATTAATTCATCATTCTGGCCCTGCAAAACCAGGCTAGATCATGACAGATGATGGTCAACTAACCGCAAATGAATTAAATAATAGCTCCATTTGCAATTGCTGTACTAAATGTGTTATCATTTCTAGAGCAGATTAACAAAGCTTCTGTTACCTGATATGCAACTACTGAAGTGGAGAATGTTTTCTTTTCAATACCCATCAGAAAGGAGGATCAGAAGCAGTTTAGATTCATGTGGCTGGATAGCAGCACATGTTCATGATCATGTCCCAGGATTGTTAATCCTCCTGCTCTCTGACACAATACAGGGACCTTGATCATTTGGACATTCTGCAGAACATCACACTAATCTACTATATTAATGACAGCATGTTACTCAGACTTGAGCAGCAAGTGAAAAGGAAACCCATACTGTGACATATGTCTGATAGAGGGTAGGAGATAAATCCTATAATGATTCAAGGGTGATTCAAGCAACCTAAGGAGTCTGGTTGCTGGGAACATGATAGAATACATGCCACAAGGTAAAGAACAAGTTATTGTACTTTGCACCTCCAGCACTAAGAAACAAACACAGATTTTTGAAGACATTTAGTTTATAACACATTAGGAAATGTTATGTATGGGATGAAGCCTAATATACTGAGTATACTGAGAAAGTAAGTTTCAGGAAAAAGGTAGACTAGACTTCTGTGTTGCAGTGACACCTTTCTCTCAGCTCACTCCTATGGCTTCATGGGGGGATTCTGTTTAACCAGCTGATGGAGCTGGAGAAAAATCTGGGCTTGTTTCATTGATAACACATTGCAATAAACCACTGGGAGCTGAAAATGTCACACTACGTCCTCACTCAGTGACAGCCCTGAAAGACAATAGTATGGGGAAATCCTCCCAGTGGGCAGGGCTTTAAGTAGTGTATCTAGTCATCAACTGTGTGGATGGAGAATTGGCTCAAGGTAAGGATATGTATGGAATACTGAGCAGCAGTAAATGATTTGACTGTGTGGTTAAGAGCTTTGGAAAGACCAGGATTGGAAGACTGGAGACAATAGTGTCTAGAGAAGAAATAGTGGAAGGAATTATTGGAGGTAGTCACAAAGTGTGTAGAGCTTTGCTTCTTGTACAGCTTGCAGTATAAACACTGAACAACGAAATGAATAGAATTACCTGTCTTGTGGAACAAGTTTTCCCCTGTGGCTACTACACTTATTGTATAATGGCCCATTGGAGGAATAGTTATTGTGGTGCAGATGTAGACTATGCATGGGCTCTCTCTTCTGAGGCAGATCTAGCTATTGCCTCTGTTGAATGACTGACTCGTTGTAATAAAAAACCAACAATGATCACTTGGTATGATACAATCCCTTGAGGAAACCAACCAGTCATCTGGTTGCAAGCTGGTAATATCTAACCCTTTCCTTCATGGAAAGGGCAATGAATTGTCATTACTAGGATTGATAAATATTTTGGTATGGATTTGCCTTTTCTGCCCAAGTGTCTCATCCAGCAATATTATCTAAGGGCTCAGAGAATGAGAGATTTATTGTCATGGGATCCTGTATAACCCCTTTTTGAATGAAATAATAAAATGGCCCATATTACAGCAAAGGAAAGGTGACAAAAAGTACATGACTATGAGATATCACTCATTTTACTATATATTGCATTACCCCAAATCTGCTGACCTGATATAATGCTGGATTAGTCTCTTAGAGGCACAAGTAAACCACTAGTTTATGGGTGACACTGTTACTCTGTGGGATTGGGGTACTATCCTTTAAGAGACAGTGGCTATTGTGTGGTGCTATGTCTCTAAGTAGCTAGAACACATGGATCTGAGAACCAAGAGTCAAACTAGAAGTAGCCCCTTGTACTGTCTCTCCTAGTGACCCACTTGGGTGATTAGTGCTTTCCATACTCAACTTTCAATTCTGCTGTATAATAGATACTGTTCCCCAGGACATGGGGTAGGGGATGATTTACAAGGGGGTAGCTGTGTTCCAATAAAACTTCATTTACAAAAAGAGACTACTGGCCAGATTTAATCCATGGGTTGTAGTTTGCTTATCCTTGCTCTAAATTACTTCTAAGTTTCCTTCATGGTCTAAAGTTCTGTATGGTATGTCTCTATATACAAGAAACACTTTGGAAAGTCCTCCAAGTCACAAGAGATTACCAATATCTCTATGAAGAGATTATAAAGTTTATAAAAATCATACATAATATAAAATTATTGCCAAGATTTTATAATTCAAAATCAGTCCTCTTATAGTAAAAACAACGCATTCGTAATAGACCATCTTTAAAAGTGAACTTTTTTGAACATTTAGCATTAAGGCATTGACAGTTCTATTGAAAACATAATTTGAAAAATAATATCCACTGGGGAAATTATTCCTTTTTTCAGATGACAGGACTTGCTGACAATATTATTCTGAACAAGTTTAATAATTGTAGCCTAAATCAGAAAAGAATCATTTCCATGTTAGAGCACTCAGGAAGAAACACTGCATGTAACATATGTAATAATTTAGAAGCATGAAAATGTTGTTGTTTAAAGCATAATGCTATAATTAAATCAATTATGTAGTAATGTAAGAGAAATTTCTTGACTCCAGTAAAAATGAATGTGGTTTATGTAAATCATCACTTTTAAATTGCTAAAAATAAATTAGAGATTGAAGTGCTAAATAAAATACCTTGAAATAAATCTTTAATAAAGAACTTGAAATGTAAGTTCAAGTCATTGAGAACTTTAAAAAGCAAATCTCTGCATAATAAGCAACTGTAAATTAACTAAATTTATATGATATGTATATCATTTTACCTCCCCTTTTCTTTTCAAACAGGCAGAATACTTGAAAGGATGAAATAAAATAGAACAATTCAGAAATTAACAGAAATAGCTATGGAACAAATAAATAATTATAATATAAGAAGTAAACTTTGGCCAAGTACAGTTTTAAAACTTTAAACAATACTGATAATATAAATGTGACTAATTGGGGGGAAACATACATATTTGGAATCACTGCCTCCTCCCTCTTTACATCCATAAATTGTTCAACAGAAAATTTTCATTTTCATCCAATTGTACATCTATGTATTTTTTTTCAGATATAGCATGAGTTACATCATAAAGAATTAAAAATGTAAGAAACAACCCAACTAATTTCTTTTATTCAGTCAAAGGCAAAACGTATGTGGTTTTTTCTCTGTAGTTAAGAAGCGCAGTCTCTATCCCATAAAAGGCTATTAGAATTTATTAAAAACCAGCTTAGTGCTACCACTTATCCATGATCTGCCATGTTTGTTTTTCCTTTTTAGATTTAAATAGTATTTTCTTTGTCCTTACTTCTTATTTCTACTATTTGTCATAAATGCCACATAAACATCTGTTAGTAGGTTTATAAGGTAGGCCTTAATCTTGTTTTTAAAAAAAAAAAAGTGACAAAGAGGGCTTGCAAATTACTCTCTAAGAACTTCATGAAACCCAGGTTTTCCTTTCAGGTGAAAAATTGGATATGATTTTATGTTTATTTAAGAGACTCAATTTGCTATTAATTCTGAAGAGAGACAACCGATAAACTATATCTTTATTTAATATAAATAGATATGTTTTTACTTCAAATGTTATAAAATTAGATAAAGAAAAATCAGCATTTTATGTTTATATCGAGATTTTGTTGTGTAGAGTACAGAGTAATATTGACTATAATACTATTATTATAATTGCATAATTATGGGTAATCACAATGAAAGGTCACTTATTCCTCTTATGCCTAACTAAAACTTTAAAACATTTCCATTTCTAGTAATGAAATGTGGGGTCTAGAAAGAAGAAAAACAAATATGTACCCAGGGTGATAGGAGAAAGACAGAGGGCCCAGTGATGGAATCACAATTATCCTCTAAGATTATAAAGTGTTTGCTGTGTTCATGTTTGGTGGACTCTGATAAGAAAATATCAAAGATGAGAAAGGATAAATTACTCAATTTGAATATCAAATCAGTCATTTCAGTTAAAATCTCATTCAAAAAATGAGCAGTTGTTTGAAAGTTGAAGAGTGAATTGATAAAGAAAAACTTATTTTGCAGATATATGCAGCCAGATAAAAATATGCATGAAAATACAGTTGGGGAAAATATCAAAAGGACAATTTTAAGAGTGTTTGTTGCATAACAATACAGAGGTGAAATAACTACAAGTGATGGATGTGACTAGCTCAGGAATGGTGGGAAAATTGTCCTGTAACTCAGTAAAATAGTTAAAATTGGATTCAAAGGTATTGAGAAGGTAATTTAAAAAGAAAGGGAGAGAGAATGCCAATGTAATGAACAAAATTGGTTTTAGAAGTGATCAGTTGGCCCATAGCCCTAGGGAGAGAAGCAGACTTATCAGGGTAATTGAGGCAGGGCACAATGAACATACTAAAGATAAAAGAAAAATACAAATAATGCAAAAATGAAATCTGCAGAAAGAAGAAACAAAACAGGAACTTAATTTCATTTTTTGAAATAATAATTTATTATTCTGCATTTCAACATTATTTGTGCACATTATTGTTATTTTTTTTATAGATCTTTACTGGAGTATAATTGCTTCACAATACTGTGTTAGTTTCTGTCGTACAACAAAGTAAATCAGACATATGCATACATATGTCCCCATATCCCCTCCCTCTTGAGCCTCCCTCCCATCCTCCCTATCCTACCCCTCTAGGTCATCGCAAAGCACCGAGCTGATCTCCTTGTGCTATGCTGCTGCTTCCCACTAGCTAACTATTTTACATTTGGTAGTGTATATATGTCGCTGCTACTTTCACTTCGCCCCAGCATCCCCCTCCCCGCTGTGTCCTCAAGTCCATTCTCTATGTCTACGTCTTTATTCCTGCCCTTCCACTAGGTTCATCAGTACCATTCTTTTTTTTTTTTTTAAGATTCCATATATATGCGTTAGCATACGGTATTTGTTTTTCTCTTTCTGACTTACTTCACTCTGTATGACAGACACTAGGTCCATCCACCTCACTACAAATAACTCAATTTCGTTTCTTTTTATGGCTGAGTAATATTCCATTGTATATATGTGCCACATCTTCTTTAACCATTCATCTGTTGATGGACATTTAGGTTGCTTCCATGTCCTGGCTACTGTAAACAGTGCTTCAATGAACATTGTGGTACATGTCTCTTTTTGAATTATGGTTTTCTCAGGGTATATGCCCAGTAGTGGGATTGCTGGGTCATATGGTAGTTCTATTTTTAGTTTTTTAAGGAACCTCCATACTGTTCTCCATAGTTTTTGTATCAATTTACATTCCCACCAACAGTGCAGGAGGGTTCCCTTTTCACCACACCTTTTCCAGCATTTATTTTTTCTAGATTTTTTGATCATGGCCATTCTGACCAGGGTGAGGTGATACCTCATTGTAGTTTTGATTTGCATTTCTCTAATAAATAGTGATGTTGAGCATCTTTTCACGTGCCTCTTGGCCATCTGTATGTCTTCTTTAGTGAATTGTTTTTTGTTTGTTTGTTTTGTTTTGTTTTTTGTTTGTTTTTTTATTGTTATTTTTATTAGCACAGATGGTAATACTATATCCTTAGCCACAACACAACAGGATTGCAAAGAAGAGAAGTGTTCTAAGAAATCCTCTGGTTTCCTTTCCTTTACAGTTAATAATTTATTAATATCTTTTATTCAGAGAGGAATAAGATAGGCAAAGGAAATAATTATTCCTTTGGGGGGTATGGAGGGAATAATTAGCAAAGTTCAAAAGTTGCTGAAAAACTGCACTTTCCAGGGAAAGTCATTGAATATAGAAATTGTTTTGCAATTGTAGAAACTTAGAAGTAATACATAATATGTCATATGCTCATTCAGTGCTTTATAAACCTTGAAAGACAGCTTCAGTATATTATCTCCTTCCATCCTCAGTATGCCTTTGAGTGATAGGCAAATATCATCCTATTTTATTGATACAAAGACATCTTTGGCCAGTTACTGCCCCAAAGACAATATAAACTTCTTAATCTTGGTGTTCAGTGTACTCCTCTAGTTCCTCCCACATTCCCTTACAAATGTTACCAGCTTCCTAAATCTAAATGGATTCCTGAACACTCTATGACTGCACATCTCATTTTCGCTCATCCATACCTGTGGCAGAAACACTACTCTGTACTCACCAAACTTGTATCCTTTTCCTCCTAGGAACCCAGCTTAAACTACATTTCCCAATGTTTTTGCAGATAAATGAGGCCATGTGATCATATTCTGGCTAATGGAGTTCAGGAAGAAATGATATACACAACTTCCATGCCTGATTTCTAAAATCTCCCATACAGTTTGTCATGCAAGTGCTCTACTTCTTTATCTTCCTTCCCTGATACGGAAGATATAGTGGAAGATTCCAAGGACCTAGACCCTCTAGGACCCGGGTTCCTACATCACCCCTTGAAGACTGCCTCTTGAATATGGTGGACTACCATGTGAGCAGGAAATATACCATTACTATGTTACGCTATTAAGATTAGGGTTACTGTTACTGTAGTAAGTCTGCCCTAACTAATATTATAACTGCATTCTTTTCTTCACCCATTCAGATAGGAACTCTATTTTCCAACCAAGTTCAAGTTAACCTACTCCAGGAAAATGTTCCTGCCCACTCTGGCACTTCCTAATTTTCTCTACAAATTCATCAATGCTGTTTACTGTTTAGTGTGTGTATAACTCTATTTTGTAAGTCAGGTTTATTGACATATAACTTATGTAATTTAAAAAGTCATTCTTAGGTACACAGATCAATGAGTTTTAACAAATATATACAGCCATGCAACAATCACTACAATAAAGATCTAGAATATTTTCATCACCCCTAAAAGTTGCATCATTGCCCTTTTCCATCAATTCTCTTCTTACCACTAGTCCTTGGCAACATCTGATGTGTTTTTTTGTCCCTATAGTTCTTCTTTTCTAAAATATTATGTAAGTGGAAACATAAAGTCTATAGCTTTTTTGGCTGGCTTCTTTCACTAAACACAATTATTTCAAGACTCACTCAGGCTGTTGAATATATCAGAAGTATGTTTCTTTTTAAAGGAATAATATTCCACTGAATGGATAAGCCAAAATTTCTTTATCCATTCCCCAGCTGATGGACATTCACATGGAAGTCTCTGTACCGATGTATGATTTCACTTCTCTCATATCAATGCCTAGGAATGGAATGGTTGTATTATATACAGGTATAAGTTTAAATTTTTAAGAAACTGCTCAACTTTTTTCCAGAGTGACTGTACCATTTTGCATTCTCAAGAGCAGTGTATGAATTCCAGTACACCCACATCAAACAAATACTTTATCATCAAGCAAATACTTTATATAGTTATTCCTCATAATTTTAGCCATTTTGATAGTTATGTAGTGATATCTCATTGTGGTTTTAATTTGCATTTCACTAATGATGAATGCTTCTACTGCTATAAGTATCTTTTCATGTGCTTATTTGTCATTTGTGTATCTTTTTTGGTGAAGTGTTTTCAATTTTTTTCCCATTTTTTTAACCGGGTTATTTTTCTTTTCTTTTTTTAAATAAAGTTTTGAGAATTCCTTATATATTCTTGATATAAGTTTTTTTTCACATTGATGATTTGCAGATATTTTCTCCCTGTCCATGGCATCTTTTCATTCTCTTAACAGTGTCTTTCAAGAGCAGAAGTTTTTTTGTTTTTTTTTAAAGTTTTGATGATGTCCAATTTATCATTTTAAAAAATGCTCTGGATTATATACTTTGTGCCATATCTAAGAAATATTTGCCTAATTAAAATCACTAAGCTTTTCTGCTATGATATCTTTAAGACATTTTATAGTTTTAGGTTTTACATTTAGGTCTATGATCCATTTTAACTTATTTTACATATATTGTGAGGTACTGATGGGAGTTTCTTTTATTTTTGTATATAGATATCTAACTTTGGGGAGCATCATTTGTTGAAAAGCCTATTATTTCTCCACTGAATTGCCTTTGTAGCCTTGTTTCAAAAGTCAATTTTCCAGGGGCTTCCCTGGTGGTCCAGTGGTTAAGGCTCCATGCTCCTAATGCAAGGGGTACAGGTTTGATCCCTGGTTGGGGAACTAAGATCCCACATGCTGTGCGACAGAGCCAAAAAAATAAAATAAAAATAAAACAACAAAAAAGTCAATTTTCCACATACATGTGGGTCAATTTATAAACTCTATTCTATCGCATTTTTCTATTTTTCTACCTAACACTAATACATACCATACTGTCTTGATTACTGTGGTTTTTAATAACTCCTGAAAACAGGTAGTATTAGTCATCCAAATTTATTCTTCTTTCGAAAAGTTGTTTTAACTAGTTTAGGTTCTTCACATTTCCATATGAATTTTAAAATGAACTTTTTATATTCCACACACACAAAAGAAAGCCTGCTGGGATTATGATGGGAATTGTATTAAGTCTATCAGACAATTTTGAGTGAATTAACATCTTAACAGTTTTCTGATCCACAAACCTGATATACTTATAAACATGGCATGCCTCTCCAGTTATTAATGACTCCTTCAACTTCTCTCTGCTGTTTCATAGTTTTTAATGTATAAACCTTGCACGTTATCAGATTTATCCTAAGTATTTTGTAATTTTTTGTTGCTATCATAAATATTATGTATCCTACTGCATTACTAAACTTATTAGTTCTAGGAGTCTTTTAAAATAAGTTCCATCAGTTTCTACACAGATGACTATCTGTTCTGCTAATAACAGATTTGGTTCTTTCTTTTCAACCTAGATATATTTTATTTCTTTTTCTTGTCTTGCTGCATTTGCTAGAATTTCCAGTACCACATTGAATAGAAGCAGTGAGAGTAAACATCTTCATTTTGTTCCAGTTGGCAGTTTATTTTCTTTCCATATTTGGCTTCTTTTTGTACACTTTCATATCCCACCTTGATCTTCATTGATGGGCACATTGAGAATTGGTAGAAAGCATGAAGCTTCTACTGTTATGAGTATCTAATAGGGAATACTATATTGTTTACTGGTTGACTTATTATAGATCTACTTTAAATACAGGATAAAAGATTAGTAGATTGTGAAGAAGAGATATTATAAGCAGTCTCCTTAAGAAATCATTTTAATAATTATATAAATATTTAGTTAATCAAATATTAAGGGCTAACTTATCTAAAAAGACTAAGAAAACCTAGTGCTGGCAATGAGGTGGAATAACTTGAAACTCACATATTGTAGGAATACAAAATGATAGACTTAGTGTGGAAAACAGTTCAGCACTTTCCTATGAAGTGATGCTCTCCATGCCCAAATTCAAGGACTGATCCCATTAGAGAGAAAGATTACACAGCTGGGAAACTATTTTCATGAGGGTCTTTATGGGATAGACTCAGAGGCACAAGTAGGATGCCATAAGTGTTCAGGCAGTTAAGTATGACACAGAGTAGAGGAGAGAAGTTTATTCCCACAGTTTCAAGGACTACCATGTGGTTTCAGCAGAGAAGATTCTGGGAAATGCAGTGTTGGAAGAACCACAAGAGAGCACCTCCCAGCAAACACATTATCATTTCCACTGTGGATACTGGCAATAGGGCCTTGGCAAAGCTCTGCTCACAAGTGACTTCACAAGCAGTGAAAATTGACCAAGGAATCAATTTTTCAGAACCAGAAGAATCTGCAAGGTGTTTGTGAGTTCAGAGGGGACATCCTGATGTTTCCCAGCACTAATTGCATAAGGCTCTAAATGTGGCTGGAGGACCTATGCTAGGCAGGTGCATCTAAGACTCAATATTATACACAGGTTATCAAGAAATAAAGATGCAATGTCAGATTATCCTGATTCATCCTCATGAACAACAGGGTAACAGATTACCCTCATATAAAAATGAGGTAACGTATGTGGTCAAACTTTTTGAAAAAATGCATTATTTTTTTGAAGTTGCAATGCATTACTCATATTGATACATTAGTTTATATGCATTCAAAATTTTACAAACAGCTTTCATATATTTATATCATTTGAGTAAATAAATAAATTATTAAGTAAGCTAATAGGAATTATTGTTTCTATTTTACAAAGGAATGAACTAAGATTCAAAGGGGATGAGTGATTTGTCTAAGGCTACACATTTGGTAAGTGGCTCAGACAAGACTGGGTCTTCTGAATTCTAATCTAAAGTTCTTTACATTCTATTAAGCTCATCATGTTAAGAATAAATTTGCAATACCAACTTTAATATTAATAGCTAACAATATTTGGAAAAAGGTTGCTGGAGTCTTCACTTTGGATTGAAAAGAGGATATTCAGAGAATCAGGAATGCAGTTTATTTTTAAATTTTTATTCTCTTTTTAAACTGTATTTCAATAGATTATTACATACTGTACTTTTACTTCCAAATATGCATTACGTAGACTACACACTCTAAATACATTAAAACATTTCAGGGGCTTCCCTGGTGGCTCAGTGGTTAAGAATCTGCCTGCCAATGCAGGGGACACGGGTTCGAGCCCTGGTCTGGGAAGATCCCACATGCCGCGGAGCAACTAAGCCCGTGAGCCACAACTACTGAGCCTGCGCGTCTGGAGCCTGTGCTCCGCAACGGGAGAGGCTGCGACAGTGAGAGGCCCGCGCACCGCGATGAAGAGTGACCCCCGCTCGACGCAACTGGAGAAAGCCGTCGCACAGAAACGAAGACCCAACACAGCCATAGATAAATAAATAAATAAATAAATAAAACAAAAAAAACAAAAAAACATTTCAAAGTTATCCGAATTGGATATAATTGTTTAAAATCAGAGGTAAAAACATGGATGTTTCTTTCATCTCTGATACATGTTGGCTTAAAATTAAGTGAAGAAAATCTGCCAAGTTCCTGTTGGAATGCAGCAGTCATTAAAAAAAGTGAAAAATTACTTATATCCTTTTGCAAGACACTAAGAATGGACATGTTTTCATTGTTCTTCCTCTGACCAGGCTGTGTTTAGGTTTAAAAGGCTTATATTTTGGTTTCATTTTGCTTCCAAATAATAAATTTCTGGTTTGGAGTTTAGACTAGTTCAGTTATGCAATGCATTTTAATACCCACACTTAAACATATTTCCAGGCTAAGCAGATGTTAATACTCTCATGCATTTATGCCGTATGACACTTGTGGATCCAGAATTAAGTTTTAAATATTTGTGTTTAATTTTTTTTAAGAAAACAGATGATATTTGAACATTTATCACAAAATTTTTTTAAAATGTAAGATAAATAAATCATGGGGATGTAATGTACAGCATAGTGAATATAGTCAATAATATTGTAATAACTGTACGGTGACAGTTGGTAACTAGATTCATTGTGGTGATCATTTCATAATGTATAGAAATGTTGAATCACTATGTCATATGCCTGAAACTAATATAATATTGGAAGTCAACTATACATCAATAAAAAAAGAAAAAAAGTGTTATTTGATATAACCATGACTCACTGAGCTAAGACATCCTAAATAGTATCTTTCTTTCCACTCACAGTGCCATCATCATCCACCTAAAAGAACCATTAGTTCACAAGCCAATACATTAACAAACATGTATCAATTGAATACCTACTATGTGCTAGGTACTGTGCATGGTGTGGCAGAGTTTTAATTGAAAGGTGCTAGTCTCATTCTCACAGACTAGAAGTACACACAGACAAGTGCTCTGATGATCAGCACATAAGATGACTAATGCTGTGACAAAGGAAAGCACAGATTGTTATGAAACAAATAAACAAACCAAGTATGTGTATCTTTCAATCCAGATGATGTAGGAAGTTTCCTGAGGGGATCTTTGGGGTTTATCCTTGAAATAAGTACTGAAGCTATAGTATGAGTTTGTCAGGTGAAGGAGGAATCCCAGGCATAAAGAACATGTTCAAAGGTTTGAAGGCAGGTAAGAGTAGGAAGCCTGCAGTAAACTGCAAATCATTAAACACAAGGGATCTTAGGGCCCCTGTGTGAGGTGTGGCAGCTAAGGATCTTGGAAGGCAGGCAGGCGACATATGCACTATTAAGAGGTTTGGAACCTATTCAGAGGCTTATGGGGGAGCTAGCGACAAAATAGAGTAGGGAATACTACTCCTGACATATTACAGTATGATGGAGGACAAATCTAAGAGAGATGGGACTATGGCAGGGAAACTAAGGCTATTTTGTTACCCAAGTATAAAACACAAGAAGGCAGTGAGGGTGGAAAGGAGGAGCTTGATGACTGATGAGATGTGATGATGAAAGAGAGGGAGATGCTAGGATTTAGGAAACTGGGGGAGATTAGTGAGCATCTCCATGATAGTGGCCATGGCAGGTTAGGCTGAGAGTAATGAACAGTTCAGTTCTGAGCACCCCAAACATGTGGTGCTTATAGGACATCCAAGCAAAAATGCCCAGAAGGAGCAGGGCACTTAGTCTGGAACCAAGATCTCTCTGAGGTGGTGACATGCACTTGAAATTCATCAGAATGCAGGCAGAGGAGGGTCTGGTCGAGCCTCAGATTTTCACTTCTTCTAAGTGTTCATAAGTGATTCCAAAACACATTGTTCAGAGACTACATATGTAGTAATGAAGAGTAGTTGAAGTTACTGATATGAACAAACATCTCTAGAAGACTTTGTAAACAGAAGGAAAGGATATTAAAGATGGAATCATGAAAATGACAATATTTACATGATGGGCAAGAAAAGATGAACATTATAAGGAGAGATTGAAAAGAATTGGCAGTGAGGAAGCTGAGGGAGAAAACATCAAGGAAGTATGCATCAGAATAGTTATATTGTTGGTACTCCTGAAGTTATAACGTCGGTATAATATTGGTACTCCTGAAGATAAGGTCCAGAAAGAAAATCCTGAAAACTACTGATTAAATTTGGCAACTGAGGGAACTGGGGATGTTAATGGGACCAGTTATAGTGGACTGATGGAGATCAAAGTCAGTTGCAAAGGGTGGAGGCTCGACCAGACAGTGGGAAGGTGGAGACAGTGAATGTGGACCAAGAAGTGGTAATGTGAACGGAAGAAGAGAGCCAGAGTGTTAACAAGGTGGGGACCTCAGAACAACAGAAGTGGTACTCTTTTTACTTTTTCATTAGTTCTTGAGTATACTTATATGGTAGGTGGGAAAAAAATAGAGAGGGGAAAGCCAGAAAGACAGCAAGAGCAAATGTTAGAGGGAGAGGAAAACCGGCAGAGAGGGGGAGAGCCTGCATTACCATTTGGTTAGTCCATGTGCCAGGCACCATAAATAGTTTAACTTTTTTTAATATATAGATATGATTGTCTAACTCTATGTGTGGATATGATTATCTCCGATTTACAGATCTATGAAATGAGGCTCAGAGAGTAGATACAGATGCTCTAGGCCACACAACAAACAGGGCTGGGAATGCAGTACAGGATTTTCTGGCTACAATATGCATTTTCTTTTAATTACACCAGTTTCTCCAGCTTTTAAAACCTCCCTCTGCCTTTCACAAACATGAAAATCTCACCCCACACTTCCAGCTGATATAATATGTCCCCTCAATATAAATCACTATTATCTGTATATTTTTCACTAGCCAGGAATTTCAATCCCTCTGGTATATAATATAAATCTAGTAATATTTTTTTGTTTCCAAGTACAAAATTACAATGCCAACTATGTTCTTTTCAACCTACATGCACTCTCCTACCCCAGTTGTCCCCTACTGAAAATCACTAAACCACACCAAGCTATCCCCTGGCCTAACCCATCCTAATGTTGTTGCACGTGAAGAAATGAGCCCTGCCATTTGCCATTCTTAGTACACTCCGTTTTGAAAGACTGACAACATCATATACATAAATCTATATAATCAAGAAACAAGTTTTCACAGAAAGCATTGAAAGAGGTAGGAAGGCTCTTTCCCAGAAAATTCAGTGCTGCAGTAATAGCATGCTGGTTTCACACCCTCCCTGGCACTCACATCTTGATCCCATATGACAACCATGTAAATGAAAAGAACTTCACCCACAGGACCGAGGCTGCTGCCAAATGCTCACTTCAATGTCATAGAGACTCCACGGGGAAAGCAATACCTTTGTAACAACGTGATAATTCTGTGGCTTCTAAAATTTCGTAGAACACCAGTGGTCCTAATTTTCTCTGGAGCTACACCTAATTCCATTCCACATGATATGGGCTCTTCTGTATTCTGTTCATTTTTATAACCTTTAAGAAGATTCTGTTAAGCCCACATTAATTTCAATGTCTTAGCATTCTCAACATGAATTACTCATTATCCTATTTTCTTAGTCACTCTTCCCAAGTATATATAATGCGTTCAGAACTGCCTTTGAGATGAATATTTTCTTTTTACTCCATTGCTCCCTCTCTCATTTTACCCTTCATGCTTTTATGTCCTGAAAGTGCAAGGTTATTTCTCCTCATGTATTGATTTTCCTGCTTTGGTAATTTCTGGTTTTGCCAAAAAAAAATCATGCAATATGCTTCTTATCCAAGGATAAACTGATTTTTTTTTGGTTTTTGTAAGGAGATTTGCTGGCTCAAATCTCAACAGATTTATGTGGGGTTAGGAGAAAAACTAACACTTAATCTTTATATAACCTAAACATATTCTACCAAGTCTAATTGATATTATTAAAACAAACACTTATCTATGACATTGATGATGAAAGTCTTAGTTATTAAAGAAGATTATTTTTAAAGATTCTACAATAAATTAATCCTAATCCTAGTTTAACTTTTCTTTTCTGGCTTTAAATTAATCAACAAATTTAAAAATGCTCACTATGGTTTTGCCCTTAAATTTGCATTTTAAATCTGCTCATATTTAGCAGTAATGTATTTTTATTTACTCCAATACTTCTATATCAGAGCTCCTTTGCTTAAACAATTAGAATAAATGCATTAAAAGGGTGTATCATTATATGGACTTTATTTACTTCTGTGGTAACCAACCTAAGAGATAATTTTGCCTAGATAGATTTTCTGATGGCTCAAAGGAACAATATGAGAAGTGAGAAGTATGCATAAGCCCTCTGCCTTTTTCTCTTAGCTGAGTCATCCATATCTGTACAGCTGTTCTTTAGAAGCTGCCAGAATGACTTCAGCCCCTGCTGACAAGCACAGCAACCCATCAAGGAACACAAAAAGATGTAGTTCCTCTGAAAATTGGCATGACAAAGCAAAAAATGTGATGCACATTGTTTAATTGTCATACAATGGGATTATTTTCTTCAGTGTTAGACCATAAGATTCTGAATATTTATTCAGTCTCTAGTGGATTCTGAGGCTATGTCAAATCAGAAAGCAGCTTTCCACTTTCAAGTTTCTTTCTTCTGCAAAAGAATGCAAACTATGCCTGTGGTCTGCATCTCTTGGACTGAACAACTGGTAGGCTCTGTATTGCCTATCTTCAGTGACTGTCATTCACTAAGATCTATAAAATAAGGGCCAGCTGGAAGGTATACAAGTTGTCTTGGCTCATAGTGAAGACAGGAAAAATATAGTAATTGTTTAATTAATAAATATTCAAAGTCATGAATGAAGCTTGGTATGACACTGAAATTAATGACAAACAAGCTCAACAGGGGAGGCTCCTGCCTGTTTTCTTTGTTATTATATCCACAAAGCCAAGAATGTGCTAGGTTGGTTTAGTAAGTTGTCTGTGTGGATGAAAGCATGCAGATCATGGCACCTATGTGTTCATGTAGCAGGTACCTATTGTAATATGCCAGACCCTCTGCAAGGTGCTGGGATGCAAGGTTTCTGTTTTCATGCAGGCCACGTTGACCAGTAGGAAATTGGCAGAAGGAAACTTGAGAGAAAAATACAGATTTACACAGGCTTAAGAAATATTTTAAATAACTATTATGTTGTAAAGGTGTATTAGCTTAAGAAATATTTTAAATAACTATTATGTTGTAAAGGTGTATTATAAATCCAAATAAGAGAACAATATTTTCTAGAACTAAAGAAATGTATTTTTTTAAATTTATGTTTATCTTTGTTACCTCAATAAGTAGATATTATTAACCATAAGTAGGAATTTGTTTTGAATTTACTCTTTTGAGGACTCAGTAAAACTAGCTTTTTAAAAATTAACTGTTAATCTTCAGTATCAAATCACTTTTCCTATATTCTTAGCTAAGTTCAATTGAACAATTTGCAAATGGGTAACTTATTACAAAAGGCTCCTGTTAAATATAAAGTTACACATATTATTTGACAGAGTATCTTGAAGGTTCAGAATAGCAGATTCACTATTACTGATTTTGTGACTCCTTTGTCCCCGTGGGATCTGACCTCAAAGTTACTACCCTAAATGAGAAATATCCTGCCTGTAAAATATTACATATCTGCAAAATATTTTGTCCTATATCACTAGCAGGAATACAATTAATTAAATACCAATTTATCTTAATATTTACACATTAAATCTCTTTTAATGGGTGATAATAAAGTGTTTTGAGGAAAATAAATCTTGCTTCAATGAGAAGCAAAAAATACTATTTAGGGCAAATGACTGCTAATGACTTCTGTATGACTATTAATTTAAAGCAGATAGATGTTTTTCATGTTGAATGAGATATAAAACCAAAATGGTCATTAAAAACAGCAGTAATGGCATTTTCCACTAAGAACATTTACTGATGCCCTCTGACTGTATTCCAATTCATGACATCACAGCCAGAATTTCCCAGCTCTCCTGGAGTTCCAACTGACATATTTCTCCATTTCTTGCATATTTCTCTGTGAAGGGACATGGTGTCCCATTTTTAATAGTTCACAAGCTCTCCCCAAGGCAATATGTTAGAACAAGCCTGAAGATTTTAGTTATGGATCAACATGTGGCTATAAACATTACTTTTTTTCCCCCAAGTCTTAGCACACATACACACACACACACACACACACACACACACAAATATTTTTAAGAAAGTTATCTTGCACATTTATTCTTTAATTTATTTACACAAAAACGATGAGTTCCTCTTAGGTGCCAGGCACTCTGCTAGTAATGTGTTTCAGTGATTAAAAGAAGAAGAAAAAAAATGTGGTCAGTGCCCTGCCATATGGATCTGCAATGAGAAATAAGGCATAAAGAAGGGAGACTTTATTACTTTGAAAACGTTTCTTTCATTTTAACTATATTACTGAAAATTTGTTTTTTCATTTATGGAATGAAGACTCTTGGACTTTACAGTGGTCTTTCAAATTTCTCCCCTAGGACTTGATTCTGGGAAGATTCTTTGGGACCCCTCAGAAAGCACCTTGAACTGAGAATTGCACAAGGCTACCCTCTGCCCTTAATCTCTTTGATAGAGCTCTCTAAACATATTTGAGCTGCCAGTTAATTTTTTAGTTGCAGGAAGAGTTCCAAGGCTAAGAACCAATTTATAAGCCACTAGGCTAGATAATCTTTTAAGTTCTCTTCCAGCTTCACCATTCAAGGGTTCTAGGAAATGTTGTCTACTCTGGCTTTATGATTTCAAAGTAATTGTTTTTAGAATAAAAGTTTGTTGGTCTGTCACTAATCACTGGAAATGAGAGCCCCCAAATTACACTGGACTTTAAATCCCACCCTGCCACTTACCAGCTATGTGATCTTGGGCAAGTTAGGTTTTTTCCCTAGACTTCTTTTATAAAAGGAAATGAGAGTAGAATCTACATCCCCAGGATTAAATGCAATATTGTATTGGAAATTTCTTACTATTGTGTTGGGCAAATAATAAGCCAAAGAATCAATCCCAGACTTCACAGTTTCTTGGATATTAGAAGCTGAATTCATTTCTCATGATGCAGAATCTCTGCTACACAAGTAAAAGGTTATGTGGTTCACCAATATTTTTCATTTTCATCTTGATGGAATTTTCATTTGAGACATTCAGAATACTTTATGAAGTTTAGTGAAAACATTTGTAGACACTCCAGTGGAGTAAATAGGTAAAGCTATATTTTTTATTATTTTTTTTATTTTATAAAAGAAATAATAAAGTAGAGAAATTAAGTGGCTTCTCAGAAATGTATAAATTACTAGGCTTTAGACCCAGAAATAAAATCAGAGATGATGTTCCATGAAAATAATACTATAACTACATGAGTTAGTAAAATTTTAAACACATTTAGTTCCCACAAAATGAATTCTAGTTGAATGCCCAAGAGTACTCAATATTCTGAGTGTTATGTATAATACAACTATTTTACAAAAAATTGTGTCTTTTCTAATTTATTACAAAACAAAGCAAATATTATTTTACCTTGATGAGTTTTAACAAACATCTAAAATAAATGGCTTTGTAAGGACCTTTGTATTTGTAAACAAGTTAAAGCAGTGGGAAAAAAGGATATTCCAAGAAGATATATCCAAGTAAAGGACAGGAAAACACACCCAGTTTCTCTCTTCTTTGTTTAATAATTAAAAATATTCATTTATTGTCAATGCCGATAAACATATCTTATGATTTTAACAAGGGGGAAAAAACTCCGACTTTTCCTCCCCAAATAAGAAATTAGCTTTTCTTTGGTAGAGATTCAGTCACAAAAGTTACATAGAGAAGTTCTCTACTAGGGAAGTAATAACTAAAATAATGAACATTTTTCTAAGAAGAAAGATAGGGACAATTGGAAAATTGAACGCAGGCTGAAAGCAGACCAAAAAAGTTTTTTTTTTGGAAAACCTTTCTACTGCTGCCCTAATGTCTAGCAATTGGAGCTAAACATTTCCTTTAAGTCTATGAAAAGAAGGGGGAATTCTTTGGAAGACATTAGTGTCTGTCAGAGGAGAACTGGAAAAATTCATTTCCAGTGTAAGCCCTGCTTGTAGGGTCCTTGCCTGGGGAAGTAGGTCCAACTGTCATCAGTGAACAGAGCCAGGAAGTTCCCATGGGCCACAAGGAAGATGGTATAGAAAAGTACAGCAACTTAGGAGCTTTGAGAGCAGCCATCTGAGGGCCCTACTTCTTCCAGTAGTGAGAGGCTACATCAGTTTCAAGGGGCTTCTGACAGGAGCCTTATATCTGGCAGACTAGGCCAATGTGTATCCCCAACATCCTACACACAGCTACAGAGCCTGGCACTGAAGTGATGCTCTGCAGATTTCTAGAGCAACAAATAACTTTTTCAGGCACAGCACAGATTTTCTTAGTGAGCCAGGGAATCAGTCAGAGACTCACTACAGCCAGGAGAGAAGACATCCCTGTTTTGAGATACAGTAGGAGACTGGAAGATAGGGCCATAAATATTACTGGTGCTATTAATTTTTACTGTCCATTTTCTAGGCTAGTGCCTGGAAAAAATACTTATTACAAGTTTATATGCTTCATTTCATTTAAACCTCATGATAATACTGTGAGGGAGATAAGGTAAGAAATATTATTTCAGTTTTATTGAGGAGGGAATAAACTAAAATTTCTATGTCTCAGTGGTTAGGTAGCAGGGAGCAGAATCTATCCAACCTTAATTTCCTCACCAGATCTTGACTACCTTACATTAATCCTCTTTATTAAGCTCCATTTGGGGATCATTCATTTGGGGATCAATGTATACAATTTTAGGCGTATTTTTAAATTATAATATGCTAATTATAAAATGATATGCATAAAATATTTTAATGCCTAAATTTTGGGGATTTCAAAATATAACAACTTACTTTTCATAATTACCTGTATGTGAGAAAATTTAAAAGAGATGGAAATCAGAGAGCTCCCATGTGATCTTAAAAATTTAGACTTTCTACCCAATTCCAAGCACTTTAGACTTTCTACCTAATACCAAGCATTTTTCTATTTTAGAGGTCAAATTTGTTACTGCCATTACTTTTAGCTTGAAATTTTATATTTTGTCCCAAATCTATAAGGAAACAAAAGCACTGCTCTGTGGGTACCTATTGCAGCAAGCATGTTCACTCCACATCTACACTCCTCTGTGATATCCCTTGGCCCCTGTCCTTTTTAATTCCAGTGTGGGTGGCTTGTCCTCTCCACCCTCTGTCTACTGCATGGTTGACTGCCCTCGACACAAGTCAGCTGAAACTAGTCATTCAGAAAAAATTAGTCGTTCAGTGTTGGGCAATAGATTCAGCAAACATTAAAGTGTTTATTATGTGCCAGTGGCTTTAACAGAGGTTATCACAACAAACTCTGAGGTAGGTACTATTACTCCTGCAGCTCAGAAATGTTTAATGACTTGCTCAGGGTCATAGAAATAGTTATTGCTAGGATTTAATCCAAATTTTGGACTTCGAATTCATTGCTCTTTTTCCTACACAAGCAACACATCCGGCTAAAATCTTAGGGTATGAATGAACATTTGTTAACAGGAGCAAAAAGTGTAATAAAGGATGACCATGCTGAGAAATTAGAAATAGGAAGATATAAGTCTCAAGTATGATAATGATTGGCAAATATAGACTCTTTGGTTAGTAATTAATTTAGTGACACAAAGATATTGTCCCAACATATGACACCAAATGTGACTGAAAAGTATACATGTGCTCTTACCTTATACGCTATACAAAAACTAACTCAACAAGGATCACAGACGTAACATAAGAGCTTAAACTATAAAACTCTTAGAAGAAAATGGGAAAAGCTTCATGACACTGGATTTGTCAATGATTTCTTGGACATGACACCAAAAGCTCAGGCAACAAAAGAGAAAAGAGAAAAATTTGGCTTTCTCAAAATTAAAAACCTTGGTACATCAAAAGACACTATCAAAAAGAAAAGAAAAAAAAAAAAAAAAAGGCAACACACAGAAGGGAGAAAATATTCACAAATCATCTATCTGATAAGGAATTCATAACCAGAATTTACAAAGAACTTTTATAACTCAATAACAACAAAAACCCAAACAACCCAATTAAAAAATGGGCAAAGGACTTGAATAGACAGCTCTTCAAAGAAGACATACAAATGGCCAATAAGCACATGAAAAGATACTCAGCATCACTAATAGAAAAATGCAAATCAAAACCACAGTGAGATGTCAATTCACACCCATTAGAATGGTTAGCATAAAAACACAAAGAAACAGAAAATAAGCAGCATTGGCAAGGATGTGGAAAAACTGAAACCCTTGTGAATTGCTGATAGGAATATAAAATGGTGCAGCCATCGTGGAAAATAGTATGACAACTCCTCAAAAAAATTAAAGAGTTACCATATGATCCGGTAATTCCACTTCTAGGTATATACCGAAAAGAACTGAAAGCAGGAACTCAAACAGATAATTGTACACCAATGTTTATAGAATCATTATTCACGATAGCCAAAAGATAGAAATAATCCAAATGCCTATTGATGAATGAATGGATAAACAAAATGTGGCATATGCATATAATAGAATATAATTTACCTTTAAAAGAGGAGAAATTCTGGTATATGCTACAGCATGAATAAAATTTGAAAATGTTATGCTAAGTAATATAAACCAGTTGCAAAAAGACAAATATGCTATGATTCCACTTACATGAAGTACTTAGATTAGTCAGATTCATAGAAACAGAAAGTAGAACAGTAGTTACCAGGAATGGGGAATGGTTTAATGGGTATAAGGTTTCAGTTTGGGATGACGATGATCAGAAAGTTCTGGAGGTGGATAATAGTGATGATTGCACAGCAATGTGAATGTAATTAATGCCATGGAACTGTAGACTTAAAAATGGTTAAAATAGTAAATTTTAAGTTATGTGTATTTTACCACAATTTTAAAAAATATGCCTGCAGTTACTTGAGAAGGTGAGTACACAGCCCTTTAAAAACTGTGTATGTGTGAATTGGGGTCAAAGATTGAGGGGAGGCACGCAACATTACTTTTCTCTGAATATTGGCAATGCAGTTTTTTGTTTAATTTATTCAACATTTTACAATTGTATATTAAGGTTTTTATTCACTTATTTATAACATAAGCAAGTCATGGCTCCTGTCCTCGAAAAGTTCACAGGCTATTTTGAGTAAACAGTACATCACACACAAACCTGTTATGCTAAGTCAGTTCCTTATCTCTCATTCATTCAACAAATAATTATTGAATGTCTAGCACACGCCAAGAATTAGCCTAGGCTTCGGGGACACTATGGTGTATAAAACAAAGTTCCTGTCCTAATGTAGCTGACATATTTGAGGAGAGACAGACAATAAACAATTGAATAAATATGTAATGTTAGATGGTGATCAATACTGGGGGAAAATAAAGCAGTGTAAGGAGGAGAGGGAGGGACTGACTTGGTGAGAGCAGGGTGAGGGATATTTTATAAAGTGGCCAGTGGCCTGTCTGAAAAAAAAAAAAAAAAGAGATTAAAGTGATATTAGAGTAGAGAACTGAGTGAAAGGAAAAGTAAGCAATGCGGATTTCTGCAGGGAGAGCATTCTGGGCAGAGGAAAATTGAATTGCTGAAGCCCTGAGATAAGGACATGCTTAGGCATTCAAGGAGTACGGAGGTCAAAGTATTAAAAATACTCCAAATTTTAAAGGTGAGAAGATGAGAGAGAATCAACAAAGGTCACTGAGACGGAGTGGCCAACAGAGTGGTGGAACCAAGGGAAGAAATTATCTCAAGAAGGAGGGAGCATTTAGTTAACACAAGTGCTGCTGATAGTTCCCCTGAGCAGACAGAGATAGGACCACTGCGTTTAGCAACATGAGGTCACCGAAGACAAGAGCCATTTTAGTGGCGATGTGGGGACAAAGCCTGATTCATGTGAGTTTAAAAAATATGGAAAAAGAGGAAGTAGAGAAAGCACATACAGATAACACATTGGGATTTTGCTATAAATGGTAAAGAAGAATGGGGAGAAAGCTGGAGAAAAATGTGGGTTGAGGAAGGTTTTTTTCTAAGTGGAAAAAATAACAGTATGTTTTTATGCTGAAAGCACTGATCCAATAGGACAAATTGATGTGGGGTAAAGAGGGAGCAATGGATAAAGTCTTCAAGAAGGTGAGAAGGAATGCAATTTAAGGTATAAATAGAAGTGATGGCTTTCATGGGCAGGCTTATCTACATTTACAGGAGTGAAGGCAGAATATGTTAACATGGGTGCAGTTAGGTGGGTAGATGTGCTATCAATGTTGCCCAAGTACTGGTGCAATAGTTTGAAAGTTGAATTTAACAGTGTTGGGGTTTCACCAGAAGAATAATATAGAGAGTAATGGAACAAGGACATTGAGAATGTAAGGAAGGTCATGAATGCAAATATGGATTATTGAGTATGACCTGTGTGGGGAGAGAAATAAGGACACAGTTCAGAGACGGGGCAAAATGAAAAGGTGGTTGGATTAATGGATAGTAGATTCCATTTGGATCTAAGTTTCTGGAATTGGGACACTGGAGGGAGTGAACTGGAAAGACAGGAGGTAGTTGTTAGAAACTGAGATTGTGGAAGGGCTGCAGTTATTAGGTCTAGAGTATGACCATGGCAGCAGGTGGCTGAGAATGACTGGAATGGGATCAAGGAACTGAGATTCCAGGGTTCTACGTGGAAATACGATTGCAGAGACAGTGAGCTGGATGATAAACTCTTTAAGGACAAGTGAGCGAGGGTCTCTGCATTATTTAAATCAAAGTAACATTGAAGAAAATTTTGGAAAGCATTTCACCAATTCTTCCTCTAGAGCAAGAATTCTTAACCTAGAGTCTATGGAAGGGATTTTAGAATTCCCAGAATCCTCTGAAATTGTAAGCAACTTCTTTTCTTTGCATAAATATGTGCTTTTTTAAAAAGAAAATCCATGGCTTTCATTAGGTTCTCAAAGTGGTCTAATATCTCCAAATACAAAAACTACTACCGAGGCATAAGAAACTATATATAATAAAAGTAAAATAATAATTCAAAAGTAATCCATTCCTAGGGCTGTCTTTACCTATAGGCATAGCGACTCCTGTTTATAAGGTTGTACAATTTAAATTTGCCAAGCTCCCATCACCATCTTTGCTCATTCCACTGCAGCCATAGTGGTCTTGTAGTTATTCCTTGAATTTGCAAAATCTTTGCACTTGTAGCCTGTCGCACTCACTGTTCATCTGTCTGAAATGTTTTCTCACCATATATTGATAAAATTCAGATTCTCGTTGCTTCGGATTTCCACTCAAATGTCTCCTTGTCAAATAAGCCTTCCTACTCCCTGCCTACAACAGCAGCCCCATCCCTCCAGGGGCCATTTCTACCCTTTACTCCAATCTGGTTTTCTTCATAGCACTTATCTCCACCGGACATACTTTCTATCCGTTCATTTGCATGTTTCTTGTTTATTTTAAACAGACTCTACAATGAAAGTGTCGTAAGAGCAGAAATGTTGCCTGTTTTATCTTTGCTATTCTTGTGGCATTCCCAGCACTTAAAATGGTATCAGATGTGTAGTGACAACTTAGTAAATATTAGTTGTTGAATGGATCTCAAATTCTCATCAGTTACATCTTGGGCAACAGCACTGAAGAAATTGTTAAAATGCAAATGTTTTCAGAAGGCCTATAAGCTTGTTTCTCCTGAATCGTACTTTATTGCTCTTCCTCTTCTCAGTCTCTCCCTGTTCTTCCTCTGATCTTTAAATGTTATGTAGAAACACTCATAGATGGGCCCTATCCACCAGCTCTTCTCTCAACACTGCTTTCTCTCTGGCTGCAGCCCTCTCTTCACGCCAAACTGCTTGGACAGTCACTCTCCACTCTGCCTCTGCCTCCTGCTCTCCCTCCTCAGAATCTACTGCAACCCCACTTCCACCGCTGCAGCTCTAGGAAGGCGTCTCGCCAAAGGTCAGTGATGACCTCATCACCAAACATAATGACATGGCTTTAAATATAAAAAGTTATCTTTGGCCTTGTTGGCCAGTTCCCTGGCTTCTCTAGCATCACTCAGTGCTGCTCTAGCCTCTCTAATCTCCCTCCCACACTCTCCTTTTCATCCTTTGGTACCCAGGTCAGACTGCCCTTTCCCTTGACCCCATAGGGTCCTGCCTCGGTAATCTTCTTAGTGCGTTCTTCCTGAAAGTCTCATTACCTCTTAGGGCTTCCCTGCCTGCTTTACATGGCTGGTCTCCAGACTTTGTGCTCTACCTTTCCTCTTGAATTCCAGAGGCACTCAACATCTCTACCAAGAAGACTGTAAACTCTTTGAAGCTTATATGTTTATTTTATATTTCCACTGCCCTCCTTTACAGATGAGCAGATGGAAGCACAGAGAGGTTTAGTAACTTAGTGGAGGTCACACAGTTATGGAGCAGCTGATCAGAAGCATCATAGTTCAGTAACTGGGTAAGTTACTGAACTTTTCTGTACCTTAGTTCCCACATCTATAGAAGGGGATGAAAGAATAGTCCCTATGCCACAAGTTGGCTATGAGTATTAAAATGTAATAAAAGTATGGGTACCTGATACATCGTAAATGGCAAGTACGTGTTAGGTGTTATTTTCCTTATTTAGGGTTTGAATAGTTTCCCTTTGAATTATATGTCATAGTGTAAGGTGTAAGACCTTAAATGTAGGGAAAGCACTTGAGCAGAGAAAGATAGAAAGAAAGAAAGGTTGCGAACTTTTACATGAAAAATATGCAAAAGAAAAAATATTAGTACACTAAATGGAAAGAAAGAAAGTCTCCTACATGTTAGGAGTTTCACAGTTAATTTCACTTTAACAGTATTTGGAATATATTCAGTTCATGACATCATAATACTGAGTTACATTGACTTTACCATCTAAATGGGAGATTGTGTGTGGAATCTTTGACAGAATAATGAATAATTCTGTCATTTTCAAAGTCATAAAATTATTAATTAACTGAAGCTTTTGGTAAATAACATGTCACTTTATCTCCTCAGCTGTAAAAATTAGCCCCTGGAGTCTGGAAATTAGCTTTCACCAGTGTTTCCACTGTTAAAAATAAGACAACAGACTCAGAGTGGAGTCATGCTAAGCCCCATACCACCAAACTGAGACGTAAATTAATTACAGTTTTGGTCTTTCCCAGAAATGGAATCTTAAGCCCGTCAATCAGGAATCCCTAGATCAGCACTAGTCAGGTAGTCTGATAGACCCCTGCCATGCCCTAAAGGAAAGTGACCTTGATACAACCAATCCACCTTTTACTAGTATAACTTCCTCATTCCTGCTCCCTTCTGCTTGAAAAAGTCTTTCATTTTGTACAGCTCCTCAGAGTTCCTTTCTGTCTGCTAGATCAAATGCTGCCCAATTCATGAACTGTTGAATAAAGCCAATAAGATCTTTAAAATTTACTCAGATGAATATTTTTTAATCCCACGTATGAGGAATGGCCTTGTTTTGTACTTTCAGATGCCCAGGCACTTAGGAGGAAACAGAAGTTCATCAAAAAGTGGCCTTGTTTAGGTTGCTTCCATGTCCTGGCTATTGTAAATAGTGCTGAAATGAGCATTGGGGTGCATGTATCTTTTCGAATTATGGTTTTCTCCAGGTGTATGCCCAGGAGTGGGAAGCCACTTAAATACCCATCGACAGAGGAATGGATAAAGAAGATGTGGTACATATATACAATGGAATATTACTCAGCCATAAAAAAGAATGAAATATGCCATTTGCAGCAACATGGATGGACCTAGAGATTGTCATATGAGTGAACTAAGTCAGACAGAGAAGGACAAATATCATATGATATTGTTTATATAAATAAGCTTATATGTGGAATCTAAAAAAATTGTACAAATGAACTTATCTACAAAACAGAAATAGAGTCACAGATGTAGAAAGCAATCTTATGGTTACCAGGGGGGAAAAGGGTGGGAGGGATAAATTGGGAGGTTGGGATTCACATATACACACTACTCTATATAAAACAGATAACTAATAAGGCCCTACTGTATAGCACAGGGAGCTCTACACAATACTCTTTAATGACCTATACGGGAAAAGAATCTTAAAAAGAGTTGATATACATGTATGTATAACTGATTCACTTTGCTGTACACCTGAAACTAACACAACATTGTAAATCAACTATACTCTAATAAAAATTTTTTTAAAAAAGTTCTTGCTTTCCTTTTCCAATACATCTTTGATAGGTTTGTTCCTAATCCAAAAAGGTCACCTGCTGTAATAATTATCACAGGATAGAGTTTTGTTAAACTGGACTAAATGTATGTTTCTGCCTCTTGGGCAAAAAATCAGGATGATCTATTTCAGTATGTTAAAGATAAAGATAGATTTTTTTTTTTTCCTCAAAGAAAAGACTGATATCCCACTATCATTGGTAGTGTCTAGGGTAAAATATCAGACACTAACCAAAACCTTCTTTGTCAGTTTTGGTCCTCTAAGTGCTGCCTGTCATTTGAAGTTCTAGAGCCTTTATACCTATATCATTTTTGACTTTTAGTTATATTTCTCCTACTGGATGCCCCATCTTGGTATGTCCATCAGCAGTACCTACACACTGTCAGCACAGTGGACTGATTGATATGTTCTAACACCATCATTCTAGAAGTAATGTTGCAGACATGAGAAGTCATTCAAAGATGTATGACACTCTGGATCCACTGAGTTCATTCTCTTCCTGTCTCAAATGGGGCAAGGGTAGAAGGGAGAGTGCTGGCACCAGAAACACCTGCACTTGAACTCTGACTCTACCACCCAGTATTTTATGTGGGGTTACTTGGGCCTCTCAGGGCCTCACTTTCCTCATCTGTAAAATGGGGATAATACCACTTACCTCACAAGGAATTAAAGAATTGAGCATGTAAAATGCTTTCAATCAATGTTAGTTCACTTACTTGAACTAACATGAGAGCCCTTTTCTTGATGTTTGAGCACTTAGAATGTTAACTGACATAAGCACCTATGTGATCAAAACCATTTTCATTCTTCACAATAGTCCCTGTCACCTCTGCTAAGCATATGGTTTCATTTGTAAACAGGAGGCAAGGGTCTGAAATGACAGGCAGGTAATTCATCTGTTTTCTCTTGCATGACTGCACCAATGGCAATAATCAATATTTCAGTGGTAACTAGATTGCATTTAATGAGCTCTTTGAAACCATTACTTAACCTTGTTTTCATCTGGTGCTTATTAGTACCTTACTGAAGAACATGAATTTTAATTAAAGTCTTCTTCATGAATTTGTGAAGATATTTTTTCTATATATCTGTGAAAGGATAACCTTGCTCAAACCTCAAAGGCATATTTCCTTTTCTTTGAATCATTGCACAAAAGAAAATTTTATAGGCCTTCTTTTGTAGAACTAAAAGAAACACAAGAGACAGCTTTTTACACTTGCTTAATAGATGGTGAAATCTTTCAATGTAATTTATACTTCTCAATGATGCATTTATCTTACCATGCCTTTTTCATATTATCTTCTTATTTCTTAGTTACCTAAGGAAATGTTTAGTATAAACTAGATGTTTTATCCATGAAATATCCATGAATTTCCATTTTACAAATGAAAATAGGGCAATAAAAATCTAGTCCTTGAAGGGGCTTCCCTTCCCTGGTGGTACAGTGGTTAGGAATCCACCTGCCAACGCAGGGGACACTGGTTTGATCCCTGGTCCAGGAAGATCCCACATGCCGCGGAGTGACTAATCCCGCTCGCCACAACTACTGAGCCTGTGCTCTAGAGCCCGCGAGCCACAACTACTGAGCTCACGTGCCACAACTACTGAAGCCTGTGCCCCTAGAGCCTGTGCTCTGCAACAGGAGAAGCCACCGCAATGAGAAGCCCACGCACTGCAACGAAGAGTAGCCCCGGCTCGCCACAACTAGAGAAAGTCCCCGCGCAGCAGTGAAGACCCAGTGCAGCCAAAAAAAAAAAAAAAATCTAGTCCTTGAAAAGCACTTTTAAGAGAGCTATAAAATGCAAACATAATCTGGATTCAACAAAAATTAAATTTATTTAATTTGAATAATATGTTTTCATTAATAATATGTAGTCTTGAATAATCATCAGAATGTAATTGCTTTGAAAAGTGACTCAATCCAATTCTCTGGGTAAAAATGCTCACATAAAAGTGCCCCAAGTTCTAAGTGTTCTGTTCAATCTAGGGGAAACGTATGCATTTTAAACTCTTGAACAACTGGGAATTATAAGGCAAGGGCTGATCCCACTTTCAGGGGAAAGTAAATATTCTACTTCCATCTATGACAAAAGTTCACAAAAATGTGGAATCACAATCACCTGTAGAACTTTTAAAAAAATAATAACACTCCATGAGATTTTGATTGAGCAGGTCTACTTCATGTGAATTTCATAATGTGAATCATAATGCAATTATGTTTATGTTTTGTGAAAGAAGGAAAATAATGTTTATTTTCTAAAGTCCTTAACCCGATTTACTTGGGGTAGAGGGGGTGATAACCATATATTCATTATCTTACTTCATTGTAAAGATATAAACCTGCCTTCAAGTGAGGAACCTCCTGTTTCATAGCTTGGGCATAGATCACTGAGATTATACCATAAAATGCAACTTTTATTGAAGAACAATTTATGGGGATTGTTGAATTATGATAAAGCCAAGATAAACAGCAAAATGAAGTATATACAGTCTGCAGGATTTACAGAATTGTCAAAAGTAGTTTCAAAATAAGCAAATAGATACTTTTAAGGCCATTTGTAAAATATACAATTTGTGTGTCCATTTGCTTTCAGACATACTACATCAAATTTAAATGTTATTCTTCAGAAAGTTTGTCTAATAAAATACACTACCATAACTTCTGCATGGCTAACGTCTGCTCTCATCATTGAAGACTACCTTGCTGTCAAACTTTCAGAGAGCTTCCAAGTGGAATGAATTCTGAAGAACAAAATTTCTGAAGCATATTTTTGTCCCCCACTCCCCCCTTTTCTTTTGACCATTAATCTAAGCCAAAAACACCTTGTGCCATAAAACTCACTTCATAAAATACCCCTTGTAAAACAGCAGAAAATGGAAACTTTGAAACTAGAAACAGAATACCAAAAAAAAAAAAAAAAAAAGCTACCTCGTAGCTAGATCTAGCATCTTCATACTTTCAAGTAGGAAAAGTTTTTAAGGAAGATTTTACCCTAAAAATTAAATGGTTATGTTGCCTCATTAAAATAGCTAGAATGTCAGAGACGATAGCTCTGATGTTAATACAGGAAGAAATTCATTGAAATATGGGAATTGAAAATAGTTCAATAATTTATTAAAGATGATGAATATTTTCACATGTCAAATGGGTTAACTGTAGAGAAGTTTTTTTACTTTTATTTAGAAATCTTTTGGAATAGCATAAATATTATATTTCCTTGAATCAGGAATAAGACATGGCAGAAAGTGGACTTCCATTAAGAACATAAACACATTCTTGTTCTCTAGGCTTTTTTGTAAGAAACACAAGGGAAAATGATTTTTAAAAATAAAAATTTTTAAAGATATATTTTCTCTCTATTGAGACCCTAAAATCTCATTGTTAAATGGATGGAAGATACCGTAAAAGGTTAAAGAGGCTCCAAAGTGTGGTCAGTAACTCCCTTTTCAACAAGAGCAGGCCCATTCCACAGCACCTGGCACACAAGTTATTAAATTTTTGAAATATAAATACATGTTATTTGATGAACACATTACCAATTTTATGTAATCCAATTCAAATTCTAAACAAGCATTTCATTACATATTTACATACATTAGATTAATATATATGTTCAACTTTAACATGAATATTTAGAAATGTCACACAAGGAATAAGATGTTATTAATGGCATACCTTCCCCTTCTTACTAACCAATGTAATGCTATGGTAGGACCACCTTAGAGTAATAAAGCCTGGTTTTGCCAGGCTTACTAGTTGTGGAACCATGGACAAGTCAAACAGATCTTTCTATGTCTTAGAATCCTCATCTGTAAATTGGAGAGTTTGGTTATGTAACTTAATTTCTAATGTCCCTTTGAGTTCTTAGGACTCTGACTTAAAGCACTATTTCCTCCTAGAATTTTCCAAAGTATACATTGTTTTTTGGGGGGGGGCGGTGATCAGTAACTGTATTTCTCTGGCATCCTCTGGCACTGCTTAATGTGGGCACTTGGCTATTCATTAATAATAAAATCTAAATTTTTAATAGTACTTTACAGTCTAAAATCTCTTTTTCAAACACCATTACTTTTGGTCCCAATTCTCACAACGTCTTGAGAGGAGGGGCAAGAGTAATTCTTCCCATTTCACTAAGGAGAGAACCGAAATTCAAGGGGATTAGAGTCGTACCTAGATTTTAAATCCAAGGAGTAGCTAATCTGACGCCAAACTCCAGTTTTCTGATCCCCCATCCAGTGCACTCTATTAATGAAGTCATTTCTGAGTCATGCTTGTTGTAGAGGTAGGTTACTTTTCTAAGTTTCTAACTATGAAAGATATAGAAATATTTGTGGCTATAACTCTTGCATGTCCGTTAATGACATATTTGAAGATGTCACATTTCTATCATTAGTGTGTACCCATATGGTGGACTCATATGGGAACTCTACAGTCTGCCTTCTAGTTACCCTCCCTGAGATTCAGCATCCCCAGAAACACCATCCTGACCTAGTCAGATATTTCAATACACAAGTATGAGATGCAGTTTTGTCTTAGCCATTATTCATAGTATAAGCCCTTAGCTATAAAACTTTCTTTGTAATTTCACTGAATGAGCAACTAATAGGAAGAAAATTGTTCTTATTCTAGAGTTTTATTGTGTTTATATAAACTCTTATTATAGAGTTTGATATGGTACACTTTCTTTGAAAAAACTTTAAATTTGGTACATTCTTTTCTTTAGTTATCTGCTATATATTAGCAGACTTTGCTCACATTTGCTGCTGGGAATCTGGATTATAAAGCAAATCTCACAGACTTGGAAACATAGAGTGTGTTCGCTGTTCACTGATAGAAATCAACAATGAAAATATAACTAGAAAATCCCCCATATGCTTGGAAATTAAGAAATACCTTTGTGATTAATCCATGGATCAGAGAATATCCATGGATTAATCATATTATATAAGCTATTTTTGAGCTGAATTATAAACAAAAATACATCATATCAAAACATTAAATGCAGATAAGACAAAATAGAGGAAAATGCATATAGCATTAAATGTAGATATTAGACATGAAGAAAGGCTAACAATGAGCAAAGTATTCATTTCAAGAAATTAGAAAAAGAGCAGCAAAGTAACTATTGCTTTTCTCATATGGTCTATGGTTTGAAAGTGAAATTTTTAATACAGTAAACATCTTTATATGATGATATCATGAGAAACAATCAGAAAATATAGGCTGATTTATAAATTAAATTCAATAATCATATTTAATGCCTATTGTGCAAGCATATGGTATTCATTTGGTAATTTTATTATTGGATGGATATACAACACTATACAAAATCAACCACTTTATAGCATACATACATTTTTTAAACATGAAAGAGGTCTGAAGGTGTTCAGTATAATGTCATAGGCAGTAGACCAAACTAGGTGATCTTCTTTTGAATTTTATCCTTTAGAAACTGTAGAATACTATGTTTCTTCTAAGACAAAAAGCTAGAAAATCTGTCATTAAAATTGCCCCAATCTTTAAAAATTATTACTCTTAAAATTTTTTGCAGCCTAATTGACAAGGCTGGCATTTTACACAGATCTACATCTTCAGACAATTAAAGAGTTTTGTGATATAGTTATCAAAATCATCATGATTAAATTGAGCACCAAACTGGGAGAATTAGTATATTATCACTATGATTTCTCATTTTTAGGAATTAAAATAGTAAATGTCATCTTTGACAGGAATATCCATAGGCTATATTTAATAGTTCTCCTGAATTATATAACATGTAAGACATAGTAGTCACTTAATGTTTTTGATACCATCATTGGTATTTATTGAAAAATACTATTATATCTTGCATTATGCTGCAAAATATATAAATATGAGGAAGCTTTCAAATATGCAATAAAATATTTACAAAGAAAAAAGAACAAAGCTTTAAAACCCCCCAAGAACATCAGCATACACAAATGCATTGCATGGTTACTTTTACGATTCTTAGCAATGACTGCAAATTGGCTTCAATCTTCTTAGCTATTATAACTTAGTTATACATAATTTAATTGTCTCCAGACTTTACCACCCTGAGTGTATGAATGAAATTACATTCATATGTATGCCAAGATTCTACTAGCATCGGCCTCCAAAAGGAGCCTCATTTTGGTGTTTCCTCCAACCTTAAGCGTAACTGGAAGCCCAAGCTGTAAATATATTATTTTCCCAGTTCCGATGAGCACTGCATTATTGTTTCCCTCAGGTCACCCTTGTAGTTCACTTACAGTTGTTCTGGGCACTTGACACTGGCCTGGGGACCTGCTACTCTCATACGGTGACCTAAATGGCCAAAGTGTGGACAGCAAACTTTCCCTTCTAAATCCCACAACACAACTGAGCTCAGGCTTTAATATTAAACCAATCTCTGATAAAGACCAAAAAAAGGAAACGTGGTCTCTAGCAATATAACATCCCCAAATCCACACCATTGTGTACACAATCACTCAGAGCATTCAGCTCATTGCTGCCTTGGCTTCTTAAACACCTCCACTTCCAGCCATGGCTTTTGCTTTACAATGATGTCATCACTTTTGTGCTTTCCTCTGGACAAAGAAATATTTTGCATGAAAGGTGTCTTCACCTTTGCAAGGCAGAAAACTGCTTGCATCTTTAAAGTAATGGTGTTTGTGTGTGTGCGGTTTTCTTTACTTGTTTTTCTCATTTCCTCTCTCTCTCTCTCTCTCTTCCTCTCTCTTTATCTCTCTTCCTCTCTCTCTCTCTCTCCCGCTCTCTCTCACTCACACACACACACACACACACACACTCACACAAGATTTCAAAGATTTTAGGAGGATTTTTTTATCCAGAGATCAGGTTCAAAGTGCCGGTTACGGTTATTTGTCTTCCCTGAAAGAAGCCTCTGCAGAAAAAAAAAAAAAAGAGTTCATCCCAAACACAGTATACAGAAATGGGCACCTCATTCTGAAGCAACCACAGACACAACTACATGCTCTACATTCCAATTCAGTGATCACTGCCTTTTCCCTTGGCTTTCTAGGTCTAAATTCTCTGCTTTTAGGATCAACCAGGATATCCTTTACAGGTAGATAGATCCCTGAAGTTATTTTTTGGGCTGGAGGAGATGACTAATTTCAGAGTCTTTATTTAGACTGGTGACTACCACCTTTATATCTTCAGCCTGAACCTCTCTGCCTCATTGCCATCTCCACTTAGGTATTTAATAGACATCTCATGTTTAATATGTTCAAAAATGAGCTGCCAATATTGCCCCCTTCATTTTCGATCCTCTCTCTGTTATCCCCATCTTAGTTAATGGAGAGGCCATTCTTCCAGGTACTCTGCCTACATAGCTTCAAGTTGTTTGGGGCTTTGTTCATCAACCATACCCCATATCAAATCCAGCACCTCCACTCTGGACACAATTCCTTGCCTACAGTACAGGGATAAATACTAGTTCTTTCTTCCTCTCTTGCCTTCCTATAGTCTACTCTGAACAGAACAGCCAGAGTGATCCTTTTAAAATCTCTGCCCCAAGCCCTCTATGCCTCCTTATCTCACTCAGAGTAAAAGCTGGCCTCTCTTTAATACATCTTACAAGACTCTACATGATCTTAACCTATTAACCCCCAAACCTCCTCTCTTACCACACCTCCGCTTGCTCATTCCTTCTGCATCCATCCACTTGCTAATCCTTGAACACTCAGGCATGCTTCTGTTTAGAGTCCCTCTGCTCTTCCCCCAGGAATCTGTGCAGTTTTATTCTCTCATTTACTTCTAAGTTTGGCTCAAGTCTCTCTCTCAAAAGGTCACCCTAACCACTGTAGTTAAAGTCACCACAAATCCTGGCACTCTCATTTTTCCTTATCTCGATCTTCTTTGTCTTATTTCCATGGCAAATTCCACCTCCTAACATACTAAATAATTTGCTTATTCATCATGTTTATTGTTTATCGTCTGTCTCCTGTAATGTAAATTCAGCAAGGAGAAGGATATTTATCTGTCTTGTTCAAGAGTCTAGAATAGTGTCTGACACATCCACAGCAGACAATATAAATATCTCTTAGAGGAATGAATGAGGTATCATCAGGTTTTTAGATGTATATATCCTACATGAAAGGATGACAAGCTAAGTCATCACAATTTGAATTTCCTAAAAATATCAGTATCTTTAAATTTATCCATTTTAGTTGAAATAATCTAAAAGACTTAACTTTCTAAAATATATTAGCCCTACCCACAAGAAGTGAAAAACAAAAACAAAAAACTTGACCTTTTTCAAATTAATCTTGAATTTTAACTTACTCTGTGGTCACAAACAACTGAAAGAGTAAAACCTAAAACTTCCTCTAGTGAAACACAGAGATGAATTGAGATAAAAAAGAGTCGAATTAAAATTTCCATAGAAGAGTGGGTATATTTTCCATGAATACCAGCTCAGAGAAAGTTAGAGGATGAAATAGAAAAGGTAGAAACAATAATATTTATTGAATACCATGTCAGGAACTGGGTTCAAATTTTTACATTATACTTTATTGGTTTTTTTAATCAAGCAATTTACTTTTGAAAGGGTAATACATGTAACAGTATAATGTTCTAAAGGTGTAAAAGGGTATACCATAAAAAGTACATCTCTCATCCATCCCTGATACCTGGAAGGCACCTAATTTCTCTTCTGGAGGGAAAGACTGTAACTGTTTCTTTTATAGCCTTCTAGAAGTGATCTACACACATATGAATGTATGCATATTGACACATTTTTATACAAGTAATGGTTGAGCCCTGTTTTAAAAATGAGAAAAATCACTTCAGAGAGTCTGAATGGCAATCCCACGATCATTCAGAAAATAAATGGCAGAGCTGGCATTTGAACTCCTACCTGTCTCACTCTAAAGCCCACACCAAGAATATTTTCAAGTATTTCACCAAAAGACAGCTGAAAAAATTGACTTGTCCTCCATAGAAGCACTTTTCCTTCATTTGACAGCTAGTTAAGAAGTAAGTGGTTAAGACCCTCTTTTCTTTTCCAAGAAATTTCTTTGAAACGAAATCTGAGATTAAAGGCTTGTAAAGGCAGATCTGAGTATTAATGCTTAAATCCTCATCCATGTGAGGAAAAAAAAGAATATAGCAAGAAGCTGAGTTTTGCTTTTCCCTCTGGCCTAAATATGAAAGCTATTTGGTCAGAAAATTCTTGATTTAAATACTGATAAGGAATTTTTTTTAATTGTAATTTTGTTTAAAGCTCCAGATATCCCTTTAATAGATAATCAGCCCTATCTCACATTAATAACCCAGGGGGAGGGAGTGTACACAGACTGCTACAAAGAAAACAATTTGCCTAACTTCAACTATTAATCTAATTTAGGGTTGTAAACTCTAAAGTTAATACTAAAACCTTTGGAGTCTGCAGTGTAATAGTTAACTTGTGCTATGTTTCTGTGTAAGTCATCTATTCAATATCAATATAAATGAACTTGGGTATCCATTTCATTTTGTTAAAATTATGTTTCCCTCATGATCTTAATAACTTATTACTTCCTTTGCCTCTGATACAATCATGGATTGAAAACTTTGTTAACTGTAGCATGAATTCAGCCCTTGGGAAATTGCTTTTTATCCATAATGTAGTAAAACTTTCTCCAACATACATCAAGTGCTTAATTTAAGACAGGTGCCATGTTAGATACTGTGCAATAAGAATAAATAGGGCATGTTCTCCATTCTCAAAGAGATTCCCATCTGGTGGGAAATACAGGGATGCACATAAACAATCATAAGGCAAAGCCATTAACAAAGAGATATAAGCAAAGTACAATGAGAGCACTTAGGAGAAAGTATTCATTTTGACAGAGAGGATCAGAAGTAGCTTCATCGGGGCTTCCCTGGTGGCGCAGTGGCTAAGAATCCACCTACCAATGCAGGGGACACAGGTTCGATCCCTGGTCTGGGAAGATCCCACATGCCGTGGAGCAACTAAGCCCGTGTGCCACAACACTAAACCTGTGCTCTAGAGCCCGCGAGCCACAACTACTGAGCCTGTGTGCCACAACTACCGAAGCCCCCATGCCTAGAGCCGGTGCTCTGCAAGAGAAGCCACAGCAATGAGAAGCCCGCACAATGAAGAGTAGTCCCGCAACTAGAGAAAGCCTGTGCACAGCAATGAAGACCCAACGCAGCCAAAAAGAAAAAAAAAAATTAAAAAAAAAAAAAAAGCTTCATGAAGGAGGGACATGAAAGTTGAAAATTTAAAGGTATTTATGCTAGATGAGGGAAAAAGCACAAGAAAAAGGTATAGAGTTATGGTGGTACATGGTCATCTATAAAGGAAGCAGCAAGTACTTTTATGGGAAAAAAATTAATGCCAGCCACAAATGCAATAAATCCACCCCTGGAGATTTGAAGACATTATTGAACTCAAACTACCTCATGCTATGATGATGTAAAGCCAATTAGTATGTTTGTTATTTGTTTGGGATCTACTTTTTCTCTGTAAACCCAAATCTTTAAAGAAAAATAATGTACCTATTAAATTATAAACTGATTTTACATCAATAGCCTGAAGAAGCCAGGGTGGGCAAAGGAAAGTATACAAAAGGCAGAAAGGGATCATTTCTCCACTCTGTGTATGTTGATGAGAATCTTCAGGAATTCAGGGAGATTGTTAGACCCTTCCAGTAAAAAAGGGAAATGATCAGAGTTAAGAGTAAAGGAGTCGACAGACAAGGTGAATGAGGCCAAGAACATGCATAGAACCCTTCAGTATTCTGTGGTCGCTGGCATTTGGGGGTTCTATATTTCCCATAAAAATCAGCTCAGACCACCTAGCAGTGGACCACAGATTCCCTAGAAAAGTTTCCTCCTATGTTCTCACATGGCTCAGGGGATTTCTCCTCATTCCTTACACATGTTCCAGCTATATTTCCTCTCTTTGGCACATTTTACTGAGGTGTGTGCATCACATCTATCCATCTGCCACTTTGGACCCCACATGATCCTACCCATTCCATTTCTTCAATACACAGAGCAGTCCGTAGTTCACCTTAGCTCTGTGTCCAGCTACACTCTTAGTTCTAGCCCTGAATCTCAAAATCTTACCTTGTGCCAGAGCTTTGGACTACTACATGCCTGGGACAGTAATTGTACCTTATTATAAATTGGGGGCTCAAATTGTGCTATACTTTTCCCTAGTAAAACAGATAGAGCTTGATGATTTTGTGAACAGAGGAAAGAAATCAAGACAGAAAAGGCTGTGCAAAGGAGGAGGGATAGTTTGAATTCCTGTAAAAAGTGTTATTATAACACCAAAATAAACTAATCTGTTCTGATAAATGGTATATTAATAGGCATCTCCAATAAGGAGGTAGGTAGAATAAAATGTCATTGCTATGGTGATTTTAGTCTCAGGAGAACTGAAAATAACCCAAGTGAGTGTACAGACCAGACCTTTGACTGCTAAGGTTTTTTTGTCAGAAAGCTCTTTGCTGTGGATGCCAGGAGCAGGATTTTGATGTACTCAAGTCCAGATTACAAAATGGAGCTTACCGAGGAAAAGGGAAGCATCTGTGGGTGAACAATTTAATTTTTTAAAATATCATAAGTAAACAGGATAAACATAGAATCTGCCTGAAAAAGACACACTTTCCATTTCTCTTTGCCAAAATCACGTACTGACCTCCAACGGAGCCAGTACAGGTCAGTAAAATAATATGGCCATTGAGTCCTTGGGATCTTAACTACAACAACAAATTGAATGGGAAGGCTTTTCAGTGACAGGCATTTATGTTTAGATTTTCTGTGATGTTGTTTGTTGTTCTTGGTCAGAGACCAGGTTGGTGGAATTTTTAGTAGTATTTCTGACATTGAAAGGCACTTGAAATTTCTGTGAACCATCAATTTTCTGATTAGGAAGTTTAAGATTTGTCAAACTGCATTGTTTTCCAAAGCCATAGGCTTCTAGATATGGTACTTAGTCTGAAAATTAAAACACCAACACAAACACACACACATACATTCAAAAGGAAAGATATTTGAAATCTCTGGAGGGTAACAGTAGGAGAATATTTTGTCACGCTGTGGTTATATAGTGGAAGCAGAATGGAATTTCAAACAGTTAACTGCCTCTTCTCAGAGGCAGTCTGGGACCAGGTTAGGAGCAAACTGTGAAGGGCACTGTGGACTAAATTAAGTAAACTGGATCTTATTCAAAAGGTAATAGGAAGTCAAATAAACTTGTAACTACAAGATTAATATTACCAGATTTGGTTTTGAAGAAACTAACTTGTGATAGAAAGGAAGCTGAACTGTCTAAAGAGACCATTGGCAGAGACACTGTACAGGAATCCGCTGATATGGTAGGGACAGATAATAATAAGTTAGCTAAATATTCTGTGATTAGACATTTATTTTTCTATTATTGTTCATCCTTCATGGATTTGAAGTTATTGGACAAATAATGGGAAAGTAGAGAATATTAATTATTTTAAATATTCTACAATTCTTACATCTTTGTAAGAAATTGTATTTGTCTAATCCTCTCCAATTTGTCAATATTTATACAAAGTTTTCACTGCTCCTATGAGGAAACTGTTTGAGGATATTTGAAAACTGCCTCAATTAATTGCTTATAAATCAATATTGACAATAAAGAAAAAAGAGAGGAAAAAACATAATTAGACTGAGTCAACAAGAGTACATTCCTCTTATACACCCATTTGTAGTTTAATTACAAAAACGCATTGCTTTAACCTCACCAAGGATGGTTCTAATTCCTGAACTATACTCCATAGGACATCTCTCAAAATGTCACCCCTTCCAAGTCATTGCCAAGTGCTGTCTAGGGGGACTTTTGTGATAGAAATATATTTTGCCTCTTGTTATTCCTTCTAATTTTACAAAGTCTTAATCAAAAACAATGGTTTCTTCTTTATTTACATACCCTATAACTCTAGCATAAAAAAGAAAATAAATTCATTTTGCTATATTAGTTCTTCCACTGAACTTCACATTAACACAGAATTAAGGTCATACTCTATAGTAGCAGTGAATAGAAGAATGGAGGATATTTCATGCTATATTTTTCAACTTTTGATTGATGTATAACACACTTACAGAAAAGTGCACAAATGTTAAGTTACAACTTGATAAATTTTCACAAATGAACATATCATTGACACCAGGACCAAGATTGAGAAGTAAAATATTATCAGGACCTCAGAAGTTCCACTTACGCCTTCGTTTTGTACTTATCCAACCCCCCAACAAGAGTAACTATTATCCTAACTTCTAAAACCATAGATCAGTCGTGCCTGTTTTTGAATTTATATAAATGGAATTCTACTGTATGTACTCTTCTGTATTTGGTTTCTTTCATGCATCATGATCTTTGTGGATTCCTTAGTACATTGTTCCTTTTAGATATAATCTGTTTCCACAATTTATTGGGCATTTGGATAGCTTTCAGGTTAGGACTATGAGAGACAGTGCTTCTATGAATAGTCTTGTGCATGTCTTTAGATGAATATATTATGTATTTCTATTAGGTATTTCCCTAGGAGTTGAATTGCTAGGTTTTAAAGGATGTTCTGTTCTGCATTAGTGTGCTGGCTGTTGTATCCTTATTTGAGGAAAAGCAGCAGTGTTTTCTCACAAAGAATGTCTACATACGGGCCGGCTACCTAATTTGCAGGGCACAGTACAAAATAAAAATACAAGGTCCCCTTTTTAAAAAGCAGGAAAAAGTGCAGTTAGAAGTATAATTTTTTTTCCTCTTTCTTATGGTCTTTCTCTTGACTTAGTACATAATTAGATTCCCAGGAAAGAAAAATTAAAAAGTTAAAATTATTAGCAGGAATTTTACCCTTTATATCTATGTTGTAAAATATCAGTTTTAAATGCAACTATAACAGCATTCAGCTTGTATGTGGAATCACCAAAGTTGCATAGTTCTTATTTCACGAGCTGTCTCTAGCTGGCCAGAACCAACACAATCCAGACTCAACAAGGTTGGAAGAAGAGAGGGGACCCCTGGCACAGATCTGGCCAAAGAAACTCTCTCACTGGAGCATGGGATTCTCACAGTTGCCTTCAGACCCTCACAAGGAATCAGGAGCCCCCCTGTAGCTGGGTCAGGTCTGAGGGAGGCCAGGTTCCTCCTTCCACCAGCCGCTGGAGCGACATGCCAAGCCCCAGCTCAGGGTGGGCTCTAGGGAAATTGAGGCAGGCATCTCCCCTTTCCTTGAGCCCCCTGTCCCAAGCTACAGCCATCCCTAAGTACGTACAAAAATGGCCATTCATCACCAGGGGACTCCTATAAAAGAAATGTTTGTGGTAAATCCCTTATACATGCTTATACCTTTCTGCAACATTTGCAATTATATTTGAAATACTAAAATCAGAAACAAAAGCATCTTTGAGCTGAAAAAGGAGATGATGTAAAAGACAATATCCAGAGAGAATTGAATGATAGTGAAAAGAAAGAGAAAGTACCATGGCTTAACCAAAGAGAGACCAGGACAGGAAACTCTCTGAAAAGGAGAGAGCTGAAAAGTAGCAAAAACAAACAAGCAAGGAGTCAAGTTCAGGAGGTCAGCTAAGGTAAGAAGGAGCAGGAAATTTCCAGAGCTCTTGGAAGTCAAGCATGTCCTTAGAGAGAAAACACACAATGCATATTTGTGAATTAAAGTTCTACAAGTAAGATTCAGACAAGAGAAATAATCACAGTAACACTGGTGAGCTCTCAATGGAGGCCACTTGCAATATAATTATTTACAGTGTTTGATGATAGTAAGTAGGTGAAGTTAGACCTATAGATATTAGCTACAGAATTTTAAGACATTTAGGTGAAATCTGCCTCTACCTGAGGGAGAAGTTCTGAGATCACATGAGAATCAATTGAAGTAAAATATATGTGAAGGAAATCATATCATAGCAGAGGAAGTAAATGATATATTATTACCAACAGGCCAGCCCACCCTCAGGAAGATAGACTTGGGGAAGAAGCTCATGCAGGGCCTACAATCAGATTCTAATCGACTTGGGCATGGAATTCTGGCATTCCAAGTTCCTCAAAAGTGGTCAAGAAGAGAGGCTTGTACAGGACATTTCCAGTTGTCTCTGTGGACTCCTCTATCTGTGAGGTGGATATGGCCAGAGGAGGTCAGAGCAGGGACCAGGGTAGAGGCCCCCAGTACTCAGCTGTAAGGATGTTTGACTCCCACCGTGACTACCACCATTATTACCCTCACCAGCTGACTCACCCACCTGTCTTTACTCCCTGCCCTATAATATTCTGATCCCTGATTTTCCTTATCCCAAGGAATGGCTCTGGTTGTCACAACTGTAACTTGTATAGTTTCTTTTTATTTTTATGAATTATGACAAATTCAAGGCTGGCTTGTAGCGAAGGATGGCCATTTGGCTTTTCCTTGTTTCAGCAATGTTAACAAAAAGCACACTGAGCAACAGAACATATTCTTCTTGGATAATTTAAAGAAAAAGTGCATTTGAAATAGGCAGGTCCTGACTTCTAAGGATTTTAGAAATAATTTCGTTAAACTCTGACATCTAGCACTACTTGAGTACTATAGACAATTTTGCCCCTTAGTTCACTGCTTCTACAATTTAATCTGCTGTTTCTCAAAGTAGTCATCAAAATTTCCATTTTTTTCAATAGCTATAAATGCAGATAACTGCTCAAATCTTCTAATACATTAACAATGGCCACAGTTAAGGGTAGTTTCTAGATGTTTGTTTTCCTCTAAATATCTCAAACTGATGAAATCCAATTTCTTGGAGAATAACTTAAAGTTGTCATGTGATTGCCCACATCTGGAAGATAGTTTTTAGGATCTGATTATCAATAGAAGTTTGGAGTATAAAAGCTAAACAGTGAATATGACATGAAAATATCCCACAGGGTCATATCAGAGAATGTCATTTTTCTTCACAAATTTGGAAGGCTTTTCCATGCATGTCACAAACTAATCATTTTATTTGAAGTATTTCAGGTGTCAGCATTGGCTCCTTACACTGACATTTTATGATCAGTCACAGCAGTCTACTTTAGCTTCCGAATGTAAAATCACAGTCCGGACCCTGTCACCTCTGTTCTGTTGTGTGCATATAAACTTTACTGAATCTTATAAGTTTATTTTTTTAAGACAATGAACCTGAACCATTACTAGTTAGTGCTGATAATTTACTTGATGCTAATGTTCTAGGACCTAATCTGGATTAAGAAGTGAACTGGTAAATACATAGTTTATCATATACATGTTCAGTTAGTCATATACCAAAAAATGCGAGAAATATGCACACATACCTACCTAAAATAGGGTTAGGCATGTCAAAGCATTTACAATATCCATACATAAGGGTGTTATGTGATAGAGTCCTCCATGGGTCTCTAGCACTCCTGTATGTCCTGCTGGGTGTGCCGAGACTGCGGGACAATGGCTGCTTTTTACCCAGACCATTTCTCAGGTTGTGTTTGCAGTAAACAACCTTGAGGGATGAGGTAACAATGTCTCCCTTTGGGACAAAGAGAAGCCTTGTCTACAATTTGCTATAAGAAGGTGGGTTCCTCAAGCTCAATGTTCCTCAGCTGTGAAATAAAGTCACTGCATAGACAGTGTCCATCTGAATCCATATTAAGTTGCCCCTGTGGGAATTGGGGGCAAGGGTAGCAGATACACATGCTTATACTCAGGCTGCTTGCAGGGCCCTGAGTAATAAAGTTTTTTGCTTCTGATCCAGGAGTCTTGTGTCTTCTGCCAGCATCTATGAAGTAGTAGTAGGATAATTTATTTGCTTGTAAGTAGGGTTAAATCTATTCCAAGACAAAGGGACACAAATATAAAATACTGAAATGAAATTAAAATGGGATATCCAAATAGTTCAACTTTATGTTTCATTTCCAAGGAAAATGGAAAGAACGAAATAAACTAAGGAAGAAAGAAAAGAAAGAAACTGTTTCATAGATATCAAGACAAGGACATTTAACTTACTGTAAACTAATGCTCATCCCCTTAAAAATGTTAATTTTCCTTTTAATTGTGTGGGTGTTCTGCCCAATTGCCAGCTGGACTAAGGGACTTGCCTACAAGAGCTGACTTGATATAAGGCAGAAAGCATTTATTTTAGATAAGATTTTGTAAACAAAACACAGCTGCTGCATTCATTTAAGCAGTAAATACATTTCATCTTGAGTCAAGGAAACCATTTAGCTAATCTGCTTCTAAAGTGAGAATTTTAAAATCATAAGAAATAAAATCAACAACTTATAGTGTATCTCAAATATGTGAGGCACATAAATCAAAATTCAATACTTGAACAGCACATTTCATTTGGGCTGGACCTTAAAGTTCCAATGAAATAACTACAAAGTAATGGTAGTTAAATATGAGCATATGGATAGGCAAAAATATGCCTTGACAACTAGTATCATAAGTACATATGGAAAAGTCACACCTATTTTACAGTTGAAAACTTAAAAAACAAACCAAAAAACCACTTACTAATGGCCATAGTAGACAGGCACACTGAGTTCAATTATGCTTCTATTTTACCTGTTTTCTAAAAATTAATCAGCTAATTAAATATTTAGATGGTCAGCATTTATCAAAAGTAGCAGCCTAGTAGCATTTGCTAAATCCAGAATTCTTTGGTGTGAAATGCATATTATGAAAATTACTCATGGAATGTGAATATAGGCTTACTTACTGATCACTCCACATCTGAATATGCATGTTCTAACTCTTGCCTTTCTGAACTTAAGTATAAATAAAAAATACAGTTTACTAACTTGTTAATGCACTTGGTAAAGTAAATACACAAACCAAACTTGGAGAACAAGGAGGATAAGTAAAGGTCCTGTGTTTTAACTCACATGAATATTTACTATTAGCCACTATTTCTCATACACACAAGGAAAGTAATTAAATGCAAATGAAATATGTGGATGTGAATACTCTACTGCCAGTTATATCAATAGGTTAATTACAGTAAAATAAATATGGATATTTCTATCTTTAAGACATAGTAACATATCCCCATCAACAATTAAATTAATCAGTTTCTGAATTTGACTTGGTACTCATAGTACAGGGAAGATGATAAATGTAAGTATATAAGTATTATAAAATTTTAGGCCAAAATGGTTGTCATTTTAAAAAGTAAATTTTATTCCAATTTTTCTCATTCTTATAAGTCTAGATTTGCAAATAAAATTATAAAACTAAGAAACATTCAAAAGAATACTTCAGTCATCTCTGAATGACTGGATTTCATGTCTACATGGTTTATGTGGCTTTTATTATAAGCATATATCATCCTCATCTGAATTTTACATGTATCCATTAATACTAAACTCATTGCTATCAAATTAAAACTGCCTAAGTCATCTATTTCTTAAAAATAACTTCATGGTAACTTTTTAAAATGATTTTAATTAAGGTAGAGTTTTGGTAGCAATGCTATTTCTATGACAAATGATTTCAGTGTAGTTCTTTCAATGTAATGTTCAAAGTGAACAATTCTAATTGAGAACACATTTAATGAAATTTTAGGCTTTTGATTTCAAATGACTCTCCCCCTTAAAATGACTTGTTTGCAATGTTTTCAAGTCACATTGAGTTATAGGGATTTGCAGAGAAACTAATTTTACCAACAATTTTATGAGTTGTTTATATTACAGGATAGGAAAGTCCAAGTTGGATAATATCTAACATTTAAGAGCTGCACAATTTGAAAACAGCTAAAGGTCAGTTTGATTGTAACAAGAGCTTTTAAACTACCTTGCTGAGTGTTGAAATTAAGAAACAATTGAACCATACAAAAATGCAAAGATATTTTACAAAATTGCTGAAATTCCAAAGACAGAAGACTTTAATAGTAACTAAGGAATGCTTTGATAGCATAATAGGCTACAGAGAAAAAAAAAAGAAAAAGCAAGAGATTTCATGGCCTTGGGGATATATCCTATATTAAATACCTTTTTTGATCTATTTAAAAATGAAAAATAATATCTTTAGAATTTTTATTACACTAATTAATAACTTACTGACACAAACAGAACTTTCTTATTGACTTCTTATGATCTAATCATTTTATGATAAATGGGGTCTTATGAAATGATGGATAGAGAAAGAGAGCAAGAAAGAAACTTTTTAAAGAGAGAAATGAGAAAAGGAAGACCAGAGAGAACTAGCTGTCTAAACACTTAGCTGACATCAATACTTTCATCATCCCTGAAATCAGTTCATTGCTTTAAATTATTTAATGTGTGTGAAATAAAATTGATATTTTATGGCAAGACAAGAAAAATTTAAACAAAAAAATTTCACTGCCTTTTGGCCTCCTCTCTCCCTGCACTGTGCATTGTGTATCTACATTATGCATTGACCAAACCTCTCCCATCAGCAGAAATACCTGCTCAACCATAAAGAGCAACATTCTTCTAGCATCAACAAGTCCTTAAAAGATAACATTCCTTCTTCAGCTTATAAGGGGCCACGATGACGCTTAGCTCTGGATTGTGTAAACTGTCAATAACACGTCATTTAATATACTGCCCTGTCTCAAAAAACTTTACAACTGTGCTTTGACTTCCTACTGGTGGAACAGTTCTCAGAGCTTTCTGAGATGCTCTTCCTGGGTTATAATCCTCAAATTTGGTTTGAATAAAATTTTCTATTCTTTCTTAGATTAATTAATTTAACTGATTAATAATTTGTTGCCATGTATATAGGGAAAAATCTTAAAGAACAAATATTACATTAATTATCACAAATTCACTGGCCTTTCTTTAAAATAAGAAGTCAAACTACAATACTAAAAAATTAAGTTTTACTGAATTATACTGCCAACAAGCTTTTGAGAGTTGCAGAAAATTTGCTTATTTCTTTGGCTAAATCATTATGATTTATAAGAATATCACTACTTCATATGTATCAAATCTCAGCAGAAATAGTTAACATTAATAACGCCCTGGGTAAAAGACTTATGAGAAATTTAAATGTTTGTAAAAAATACCTCTTAATGTTTTCTGAAATTGAAATAATTCAACTTAAAAAGACAAAAGTACAAAATAATATTACCTTCAAATTCACATTAAACATCCAAAAACCACTCAAGACACTTTCTCCAAAGAAAAGCTGTAAGAGTCTTTAATATGTTTCTGCACTATCCATGAGCTTTTCAAAAACACTTGGCATCTAAAGAGATAATAAATACTTAGACCACAAAGTTTACTCTTTTCCATAGAGCCTCATAATAATGCTTTATTCAAAATCTAAGGAATAATGTAATCCCTAAGAGTAAGAATACAATACTACTGTGTCCATTTTGTATTTTAGTATTAAATTGCTTTGGATGGAGTCTGGAAGAAACTAGCTTTATAACTAACTCTGTTTTGTCTAAGTAATGTTAGGTTCCATGATTTTAATTTCAATTGTCCCATTATGCATTTTAAAGGAAGCTCCTTTGAGTTAAATACATGCCTCAAAGAAATAAATTGTTATCAGTAGATCATGAAATAATTAGATTTCCAAGCAGTTTGTCCCAAGGTAGCATTTGGTCCTACTGATGCCTGAGCTCTAGAATTCTAGATCAAGGGAGATGGAAGTGGGATAGGCAGTGGGCACCCCTTTCACTGTGATGAGCACTGTTGTAGTTCTTACCTCTAGTGGATGGACATTTGTTGGTCGCCTTTCAACCATTTCTTAGCCACCTTCTCTTTTTTTCATAATTACTTGAATTTCCCAACTTCATGCTTTGAGTGTACATGACTTCACTCTTCTACACTCAGAGTTATCTTTTCAAGGACAGATACAATGGTATCACCTTTTCATGTAAATCCTTTAAGGGCTTTCTAATGTTCATATGCTCATCAGAAGCTATGGACAGCCTGATTCTCACTTTCCAGACTCATCTCCCTCAACTCAGCCACTCCCTCCCTCAGGGGACACCTAACCACTCGACATTTCTTAAGTCAACTTATATTTTTATACCCCCAATCCTTTGTTCATGCTCTTTCATCTGCATGCTTTCTAAAATCTTAATATGCTTTCAGGCAACCACCTCTATGAAGTTTGGTCTGACTCACTAATCAGAATTGATCTTTCCTCCTTTGTGTTATCCAATGATGTTTTTTAATCCCTTGTCATCTCCATTGCCTAGTCACATTTTTCCTTTGGAATCATCTCTGTGCCTCCTCTAGCACTTTGTTCAGATTTATAACATAGCATTTATTGCATTGTAATATATGGTACACCTGCATTTGTATTTTGCTGTTTTCTTGAAACACTATGAGTTTCTTGGCAGCAGGGATATTCAGTTAATGGCTAACATTTATTGAGCGCTTACTCAATAATCTAAGCACTTAAAATGCATAAACCCATTTGATCCTTATAACAACCTTAGGAGGTTAGACTATTATCATTCCAATGCTAAAGATGAGGAAACTAAGGCAGAGAGAAGTAACTTCCTCAAGGCTTTGTTTCTTGTTATTGGAAGAGATAGTTAGTATTCAAACGGAGGCCATCTGAATCCATAACCCCCACTGTTAACCAATTTTCTACACTGCCTTTTTCCTTTCTTTCTTTCGTCCTTTCATTCTTCCTTTGTTTTTTTTTTTTTTTTTTTTACTTTTCAGTGCCTATTAGTTTCTAACATGTAGCTCTGTATGTTTCTTGAACAAATTAATTAACATTGTTTGAACACACATGAGTGAGTCTTGGGGAAAGGTAGGCACAATGTCTTCCCAAACAAACTCTTAAAAAGTGTAACAAATCTAAGTTAAATTATATATAAACAGTTCTGTTTCCTTAGTTTGAAACTGATGATAACCAGAATCCATTTGAAGAAAAATTTAAGTACACTCTTTCAGAGCACACTAACTCATTTAATTGATTTTTTTTTAAGGACAAAACAAAAATGATCATGTTAAAACTTGTAATAAATAATGGCAATAAACCCCTCCATCCTATACTTGAGGGGTTTTATTTGAGTGACTTTATAACGTAAAACCTCTTTTAGAGATGACAAATTTACAACCTTTCAGCTGACACCTCAGTGATTAATGTAAATGACTTTTTCAGTTTGAGATCAGTTGCTGGGTCTAAGCATTCAGATGCCTAAGTTTATATCTGAACTAATACATTTCCTTCAGTTTGAAACATCATTTTTATGCATCAGAAAGAATACTGATGTCATTTTAGTAAAGTTTTTTTTGTCGTTTGACGTCCATGTCAGCATAATTGAGTAGTTAAAATCTGCACAGGATTGTATGTCATAGACACACTTTATGCTGCTGAGAATAAAGCTCCCAGAAGTCAAGAAAAGTAACAGGGAAAAGGTTACAGAAGGCATTTTCCCATGAGCTTTTATCCCCTGCATTCATAAACCTTCCTGTCTGGGGAAACTTAGATGGTCAAGCCACACCAAAATATACCCAGCAAAGAAGGGTAGGCTTATCCCGAGATTACCCAGCAATGACTTGTTTATTTATCTTTGTTTCTTGAAGATGGTCCGATGATTTTATCAGTTCAAACCATCAATTCCTAAATTCTATAGTCTTCAAAGTGGAACCCAATATCACGTAGGACATGCTATAGAAGTTTCAATGTAGTGTTCTTCTTCTTCACAGGAATTATCATAGGACATCTACAGATTTAAAATGCATGACTCTGGGCTCCTTTTCCTTCCTGTTTACATTGACTCCAGACACTGACTCTGACACTGTTTGGAAACACTCAACATACATACTACTTCTGGAGAACAAATGATGAATTACTACATTTCCTAGCAAGCATTTTTTGTGATTAATCTTAGATTATATTATCTCACGTGGAAGAATTGTTGTATTTTACATTTTAAAATATTAACTTCTTTATCATGATCTTTTAAATTTGTATAATGCCGTCTATCACTCATAGAGAGTGAAAGAATAGGATTTGGCCAATATCCTAGTTTTATCTAACTTGGTTCAGAAGCTAACTATAGCATACTTTGTGAGGCTCTGTGGGGGCATATTAAAGACCTCACTAGAACACTCTCTGAATTGCAAGACCAAACATGGGGATAGAAGGATCCATTATTTTTATTGTTTGTTCCGGTATCAAGCAGTTTTTTTTCTAACTTAGGGTTGATATAACCATTAGGCACAGTGAGTACAGTGTCTAGGGTCCATGATATATTTAGAGACCCATGGAAATGTTCTAATTTTAATTTCCTTTAAAATATGAAGACAAAGTGAATATAATAGTAATGCATATATTGTAATGAATTTCACCTGGATTTATTTTTTTCCTATGGTGAAAGGAACCCATGAAAGCAAAGTGTCCATAGTCCAAGAAAGTCATAATGCAGCCTTGAACTTAGTTGATCTTTTGTTGAGTGGACACTTGACAAGCTTCAAAATATTACTGCGGTTCTCAGAGAAAAATCCCTAGACTAGTAAACAAGTCCTGGTTCCACAAGTTAGGAGTTTTGTCAATTGGAAAAATCACTTAACCTCCTCTACCCTCAGTTTCTTTCTCTATAAACAGGAGTAATATTAATAATGGCTATGACTAGGGAGAACAGTAAGGAGATTCCTTAAAAAACTAAAAATAGAGCTACCATATGATCCAGCAACCCCACTCCTGGGCATATACCTGGAGAAACCCATAATTAAAAAGGATACATGCACCCTCATGTTCACTGAAGCACTACTTACAATAGCCAGGATATGGAAGCAACCTAAATGTCCATAGACGGAGGAATGGATAAAGAATAAGTGGTACATATATATAATGGAATATTACTCAGCCATAAAAAATGAAATAATGCCATTTGAAGTGACATGGATGGACTTAGAGATTATCATACCGAGTGAAGTAAGTCAGACAGAGAAAGACAAATATCATATGATATTGCTTATATGTGGAATCTAAAAAAAATGGTACAAATGAACCTATTTACAAAAAAGAAAATTAAGTCACAGATGTAGAAAAGAAACTTATGGTTACCAAGGGGGAAGGGGGGAGGGTTAAATTGGGAGATTGGGATTGACATATACCCACTACTATATATAAAATAGATAACTAATAAGAACCTACTGTATAGCACAGGGAACTCTATTCAATACTATCTAATGACCTATATGGGAATAGAATCTAAAAAAAGAGTGGATATATGTACATGTATAACTGATTCACTTTGCTGTACACCTGAAACTAACACAACATTGTAAATCAACTATACTCCAATAAAAAATAATTTAAAAAAATAATCATGGCTATGTATTTAACACTCTCCTAGGTACATAACTTCATTTAGTCCTACAAGAACTTAGAAAAGGTTAAGCTGAATGAGGCAGACATTCCAATCACCATTATACACCTGCCTATACCGAGGATCAGAGGGCTGACTTGATTCCCCCAAGTACCTACAAAAATTTAGTGAGTGGTAGAGCAAACATCTGAAGCCAATCTCATTTGAACACCTGCTCTCGTTCCAGTCAGTATGAAGATCCATAGACAAATGAAGTGATTTCTAAATACCAAAGAATCATTTAAATGTAAAGTATTTAATTGCAAATGATGACATTCGCTTTTGCTAACATTTTTTTCCCCATTTTTGATCCAAATATGAGAGCTGTTTATAGATGAAACTACTTGTTTGTCATCTAGGTTTTAGTCAAACTCATAAAACTACAGTATAAACCTAATAAATATGTGGGGTATAAGGAAACTACAGTAAGTGTCATGTTTCCTTTAATCTATTCTATACACACAAATACACAATTCAATCTCACAGATGTGTATGTATTATTTCAGTCATACATAGATGTGTATTATGAGGAAATTGCTGGTAAATTATTAAATTCAAATGAAGTTTTAAATTGTTCAAAAGACAGTTGGGTCCTTTAAAAAACAAATTAATTCAGCAGGAAGCAAAGCCACTTTACAAGCAAAATGTTTTTGAACCACACCACACTTTTCATGTGGAAATCTTAGTTGGAAAGGGCAAGTAAGGCTCTAACATAGAGAAGGTAAGGAAACTAAAGTTTTTTCAACATTTTGTGGTCCAAGAAGGCTCCTGCTTTTCCCCAAGTGCCAAATTTTCCAGTTGAGAGGATAGCAGTGGCTAAGCCATCTCCCGAGCAAAAGGAACAGATTCAATTGCAGGTCAGGAGAAATACCACAGACTAGAACCCTAGGATGTTAGTGGTAAAAAGGATGTGGTTTAACATCTGTTCTCTCTTCACTTTATGAAAGAAAAAAATTGAGGCCAGGGTGGTGAGATGATTTGAGCAAATTAGTGGCAGAATTTGTTTACTAGTCTTGTAGTTCCTTCATAATAACAAGAGAAGTACTGGTGAGAGGAACATGCATTCATCCTGCAAACCAAGCCAGAAGACAAAGAAATGACAATTTAGAAATTTATCAGTTAAAGGAGGAAGCTCCCCAGGCCATTTGTGGGGTAGACATATACAATCTTATTAAGAATTATTAGAAACATAGTGGTCAGCAGTGGCATAGCCATCTCACACCAAGACAGAAATAGGTGACAAAAACATTAAACAATGATAGGTAATCACAAGAATAAAAGGTGACCCACTGTCCTGGTTTGCTAAGGGTTGAGAGGGTTCCTAAGACACAGGATTTTTAGTGCTAAAACTGACAACGTCCCAGACAAACCAGAATAAGATGCCAAAAATGTTTTTCTTTAAATTTTCAAGTTACATTTTTATCTTCCTTTTATTTTCAAATTTGTCTGTCGAGAATGTGGTTGTTGATATTTAATAACCATACAGATATATGCACATATATCGCCATACAGAAGGAAGAAAACAAGACAAAGACGTTATGCCCTAATGGGGGAAGAGAGATAGAAAATAAACACACAAAAAAAATGAAGTATGTAATACATTACAAAATTCTAAGTGTTGTTTAAAAAGCTAGAACAGAGGAGAGGGATTGATCCAGGGAAGCAACCTTAAGTAAGATGTTCAGGGAAAAAGCTTACTAAGAAGATGACATTTGAACATAGACTTCAGGGAGGTAAAAGTCAGCAACGTGGATCACTGGGGAGAAGTGTGCATTCCTGGCAGAGGGAACAACACATACGGAGACTCTAAGCAGGGAGCAAGCTTTATGTATCTGAGGAAAAGTGAAAGTCCAGGGTGGGGCTGGGAACAGAGTAGGAAGAGATGAAGTCAGAAAGGAAATTCAAATTCTACTAGACTATTTAGCTGCAGTATGCAACACTTACTAGAACAACAATATTAACCATGGGGTGGTTTTATCAGGAGGGATTAGAAACGAATGCCTCTAGAGACCAATAAGGCAATGGTCTCACTAAGAGATGTTTACCGCAAACTACACATACAAGATTTGAGAGACTTAGAGCTCTGATTAGCATGAGTTTTATAGATTGAGGAGAGATAGAGTCAGTACTTATTATGTTTAAAAATGAGCATAGGGGCTTCCCTGGTGGTGCAGTGGTTGAGAATCTGCCTGCCAATACAGGGGACACGGGTTCGAGCCCTGGTCTGGGAAGATCCCACATGCCGTGGAGCAACTGGGCCTGTGAGCCACAACTACTGAGCCTGCGCGTCTGGAGCCTGTGCTCTGCAACAAGAGAGGCCGCGACAGTGAGAGGCCCGCGCACCGCGATGAAGAGTGGCCCCCGCTCGCCACAACTAGAGAAAGCCCTCGCACAGAAACGAAGACCCAACACAGCCAAATAAATAAATAAATAAATAAATAAATAAAATTTATTTTAAAAAAAAAATGAGCATAAATAACTTTGGAAAATATTCTATATAACACGAATAACATTTTATATTTGTAGTAGTTTGCTTTGTATCTTAATAAGAGGCAACAGTGATATTAACTACACTGATATTAATAAAGAAAACTAATTGCATTTCACAAATATGTGTGAACTTCATCAGTTTTAAATTTCATAACAGGGAACTAAGCTTGGAGAAAACATTTCTGATGCAACAAGTGAAATGACTGAGAAGCCAACACACATCTTCTAAAATTGAAGTGCAAGCCAAAAGATATTTTACAGATGTGTATGCTATTAGCCAGTATCTCCTCTGTGGTGGTGGTGATATGAAGAGCTAGAAATAGTACTGGGCTATTTAGAAGTCAGGAGATGTGGTCTAATCCTCAGTAGCTAACTAAATAACTTAAGAATCTCCTCCACTCCTTATACCAGCTCTTTTTCTATTTGGACTGCTATCATGGGCTATTAATCAATCGAAGCATTCTTCTCTTCCAAAGTTATCTTTTCAATTGCAAACATGATCACATGATTATGCTATTCTCTTAAAATTCTTCAGACACTCTTTCTCAGCTTCAGAGTAAATTCTAATCTTTATTTCATAACATGAAAACTATTCATAACCAGATTTGTCTTGGTCTCATTTCCTGATAATTCTGTGCCTGGAATCTACATTTGTTTTCCCTTTATGCCCTCAATAATGCCATTTCCTCTATCTACTAGTGTGTTTCTCTTATCCTCATTCCAATTAGTTCCTCACCTCCATTAATTCTTGCTCAATCTTCAATTCCTCTATGAAGCTTTCCTTTACAGTGCCTCCCCACTCCACTCCTCCTCTGTATCTCCAAAGCAGACCCCTTTAAAAGTGTTATCACATTGCATTTTAACAGATTCTTTATTCTCTGTCTTCTCTACCAGGATGAATTATTTGAGCACAGGAGATGAGACTTATTCATCTTTGTATCACTAACTCTTGGGACAGTGTCTGGCATCTAAATAATACTTGTTAGAAAGATGGAAAAATGGATAGTTTGATGAATGAATGAAATGATGACTATGATTTGGGACAACTTTATTTAAACCACAGCTTTTCATCTATGAAGGTATTTTTATTTTGCAAACATTCACTTTAAACATGAAATCTGATTTCTGGCAAATTTCTACCACTAGCATTTTCATTTCGACCCCCAACAATGTTTCAATCATGCATTTTAAAATTCCATTTATAATTATGGAATTACTAATCAAACCTAAATATTAAATAATAAAGTAAATAACCTTATGTAGCATTGATTTTAAGATTCTTTTATTAGCATCATTAAGTCACACAAGATCTTGTACAGAATACACAAAATAGTAAAAGTACAAATCATAGCTATTCAAGTTGAAGCTGAAATGGAGACATCCAGCCTTTTCACCCTTATTTTCCTCTCCTACTTTCCTCCTGTGGGACTGCAATGTGTATTTGCCATATTATTTAAGAATACTCAATTCTGCTTTGTAGAAAACAAGAAAACAAAATGGAATGAATGAAACTCTCAAGAAATATTAAGTAGAGACAGTGAGCAAGCAGTTGGTTTCAGAGGCATAGGTAAAATTCATGTGTTACGTATAGATAGAAAGTAAATTAGTAACTTGTAAGATATGGATATCTATATTATAGATAGAGAGAGTAAATGGAATATATGATTAAAAGTGAATGGAATAAACAGGAGTATCACAGATGGAAACAGAAAGACCAAGTCACAAGATATAAATCATGCCACCCTCAGATTGAAAGGTTCATCATCACTAAGTCAGCCACCCATTTGTGACACACATTATGGGTCCATTTTTGTCCCATGTATGTTCTGCCCAACATGTGCAGAGAAAAGTCAAGGCTATTCAACAGGTCATGTGAAAGTGACAGCAATTGACTAGGTCCTCCTCTTAAATAGAACAAGAATGTGTTGGTAGCAAGTACCTACCTTCCCTGAGCCCTCTTGTTCAATGTAATGTTTAATCACATTTTCAGTAAGAAAGTCTGATGTAGCAGAGAGAGAGGCAGGACATATAAACATTCTGCAATACAGGATTCAGGTTGGTGGTACTTTCACACCTCTTGTACTATATCCCAAGTATGTTAACTTATCCTCAACTCTTTCCCCTGCTTATTGCTGTGCGTTTTCATTTGGTTCAATAAACCATTTGATTCAAGCACCTTAGTTTGGGTCTGTGAGTCTTTCTGTCCTTTGACTCCTGCGAATGTCTGTCAGTCAATATGCTTAGAGGCAACGATTGCCTCAATGCAATTTCCCACATAAAAGGGGCGCCTGAGACTGTTATCTGTTGGAAAACACCATTATAAAGTAATCTTACAAATCAATAAATATTAGTCTACTTTTTTAAGCCTTTCACTAATCTTAACTGTTATCAATCATGACTTAATTTAACATGGCTTTTACAGCATTCCCAGACTACATTAGAACACTGTTTTTAAAAAACGTACTCTGAATTCTTTTCTAGGAATCTTATCCCTTACAGGAAGTGCTAGTATAGAGCTCTGACATTTCATGACAGCTTGGCATCAAAATACATCCAACTTTTCTCTCAGCTTTCAACGCTGTCCCTCTGACTTATACACTTTATTATTCTATTAAGGGCATAGCAAATAAAGGGATAGTTTAATTTTTATTATTCCTGATGAAGTTTTAAGATTTCAAAATCAAACAATTTGTAGGTTACTTTTCAAATAGACATAGACAATATGTCTATATCTTTTCAAAGAGACTGTAAATATAATACAGACTCTTAGAGTTAGACAGACATTATGTTAGGTTGAACTATATGAAATTAACATTTTTGCAAGTCTAAAAGAACTAAATATTGGCACCTTTATGTAATTCACATTAATAGATCTGCTGCTCTAAACATTATCTGGTTTAGGCCCTCTTAATTAATAATTTTTCAGCATCTGATTGAGAACTTCTAATGTTTCAATTGGCTCTTAAAGCAATTCCTTCCATTATTGAACAATTTTAACTTATGGAAAATTCTTCCTAAATTTGAATTAAAAATCTATACCACTATAACTTCAGTATATGAATAGGGTGTTTATATTCTTTATCATGCAAGCCAGAACATTTCTGAGAATGAAATAGGACACCCTTAGTAAATATAGGGAGACAGCAAGTATAAACGGAGACAATGCCAGGCAAATAAGCAGATACAATCATCCTATGTATGGGTCGCAATGAATTTATATGATTCCTGCTTTACAAGCTATCCTTTAAAATAACTGGTGATTTCTACAATAGCTGTTTTCTCCTGTCTTCATGAAATTAAACACAGCTATTTTTTTTAGATCATCCCTCTGCTGGCATGACTTTAAGCATTATACATTTAACGCAGTTTAGTATAAATATATTAAATATGTATTACAAAGCAAGGAGAAACATATTAAACTAAATCTTCTAAACTAAAACTTCTCAATCACAAAATGGACAAATTGTAAAACTAATGGAAATGCACATTCCTAAGTTAATTCTTGGTGGTAAATCACTGACTCCTTGTATGCTCTATCTTTCCTTCTTCCTGTTTATATTCTTCTCCTTAACCTCCCTTTCTCTTACCAATATCTTGGGCCTGAAATGACAGAATTAATATTGTTTAGATTTGTATTTTTTTCTCAATATTAAAAATGTGCTGACTCGTCCTAGAATCCTTTTGATTGAATATAATACAAATATCCACTTGCTAGCTTCCTTGCGTAGAAATCTATTCCTCATTTTGTATAGCCATCTATGGAACTGAACTCAAAGTAGGAGATGAAAAGAGTGCATGGAACTTATCACAGGGCTTTGCACCTGGTAAACACTTAATAAATCAGTGGTTCTCACCTCTGCTATTTACCACATTCTTCCTAGGTGTGTAGCCAAATGTTGAAAGATGCTAAAGTGTCTGCAACATGCAGGAATTTGCCTCCTAAGTACTAAGAGTTGTTCATGTGACAATAAACAGCTATATTCAGTGACACACTGTTGAAAGGTGATGACGTGAATTCTGCGCAGTTGTGATTGCTTTTATAGGAATAGACACTGAGAAGTATCTCTACTAGAGTAGTTTTGAAAATTTAATTATTCCTTCTGTGTTTAGTGCTATTTTGACTTTTTAAAAAATCCCTTCAAGGGTGACTCCAAAATTTCTAGTGTGAAAGAGTTGGCCTCAAACATGAAAAGTATGAAATCCACTGTAATAAATATTTATTTGCAGAGTTGGGAATGACCAATATAAGTAAAAAGATGAGAAAAAAGAAATAGAATGAGAGGTGTTTTCCTATGAGCCTTTATGGGTTAAGTGGCATTTCTGTTAATGCCGAATCTAAAATCATAATAATCTATTGCCTATGATTTGCCTTCTGTTTTTCTTAAAATTTATCACATAACCTTAAAAACCCTAAACTACCTCTGTATAAAATAATTTTATCTTCTCCCCCAATTAACTTAATAATCTATCAGTCTTAAATTTTTTAAACGAATTAAGTATTAACAGAATTTTTTAAGTACTATGATGACAGTGAGAAGTATGGACAGTATGAAATTGGAAGCTCTTTTCACATTAAGAGACATTTCAAGTATGAGAAGTCAATCTGTTTATGTAAAGCTTTATTTTTGGACATTATCTGTCCCTTTAATAGACCATCATTTCCTCAGACTCCATGGGTTACTATGGCATCCTGCTTATATTTGCTCCTAATGTTCTTGAGCCCATTAATGTTCAATTGTAAAACTGTTTTGACTAGTAGACTTGGCAGTCATGGCTAATGTGGGACAAAGAATAATCAGAGTGGTATAGAAATAGAGTAAAGCATCATTGTCACAAGCCCATGTTAAGTCATCACAGGCTTTTTTACTATGACAAGATAACCATAAACCTAACAAAACATCACAGACTATGAAAGCAAGTTTCAAGTATTTGTTGACCATCTTTCTTCAAATTCTTGTTGGTCACTATGACAAAAAATAGACCGCTTCTTTTGGTCAAGAATATTTAATAGTCTATAAAATTTGCAACTTAAAAAAAATAAACAAGCCAGTTTTATTGATTTCTTTGATTTGGAAATCACATGAAAAAGATGAAAAAATCTATATGCCAGCTGAGTGTGAATATTAAGGTTCCTTAAGATAAAAGCCATCTCATTGATTTATTATTAATCTTTTTAACTATTTTGTCTCCTATGACTTCAATCAGATGTAAAATAATTTGCTCCTTTGTTCACAGGGCATGATATACGTATTACATGATACAATTGGCAAATTTGCTCACCGTAGTTCCTGGAATCCTTTTATCTCCTTATATTTCTATTTCAAATATGTGTTAAAATTTTAGAATCTGTATTAAACATTGGAAAGACCACTCTTAATAAATTTTAAATTCTTATGATGAGAAATTGTTTTCCCAGCAAAATCAGTGAGTTGGAACTAAAGAATGTTCCTGCATCCCGGATACTTAATTTCTTGATAGAAGAGTCCTGACAAATTAATTTAGCAAAGCCAATTTAGGTGTGAACTGCATGTGGTGGAAAGAGTGGCATTTATGGGTTAAGGTGAGTTTTAAAAATCCAATTATTCTTTAATACCTTAAAAATAATAGAAAGAATAAAATTATACTTTGCCAGACACAAATGCTATAATAGATAATAATAATAAAAATGTTATATCTGATTTCTTCATGATTCATTCTTATATCTGAAAGTAAACTTTCAGATATAAGAATGAATATCTGTCTCACCATTCTTATTTCTTGTCTTTTTTTTTTTAACTTTTTAATTATGGAAAATTTAAAACACATACAAAAGAAGAGCAATTAGTATAATGAACTCCCATGCACACACCACTCAGCTTTAACAATTATCAGCAGATGCTGACTTTTTCTCATCTATCTCCACCTCACTTATATATATATATATTTTTAATTTTTATTTATTTATTTATTTATTTATTTATTTATTTAATTTATTTATGGCTGTGTTGGGTCTTTGTTTCTGTGCGAGGGCTTTCTCTAGTTGTGGCAAGCGGGGGCCACTCTTCATCGCGATGCACGGGCCTCTCACTATCGCGGCCTCTCTTGTTGCGGAGCACAGGCTCCAGACGCGCAGGCTCAGTGATTGTGGCTCACGGGCCCAGCTGCTCCGCGGCATGTGGGATCTTCCCAGACCAGGACTCGAACCCGTGTCCCCTGCATTAGCATGCAGATTCTCAACCACTGCACCACCAGGGAAGCCCTCCACCTCACTTATATTTAAAGCAAATCTCACACTTAGTAACACTTCCACTATTTACCCTTTTGTATGTATCATTAACAGGTGACACTTTTTCCATAACATTTCCTAATATCATTATCACATGTTACAATATTATTAATAATTTCTTAATATCGTCAAACACCTAGTTCATGTTCAAATTTTATGATTTTCTCATACTTTTTTTCAGTTTGTTGTTTAAATCAGGAACAGCCCCATCCCCCAGCTCCAATATGTCTGTTAAATCTCTTTTAATCTACAACAATAGTTCCCCTCCCCATTCCTCTTTATTCATGTCAAGAATTTGTCGAAAAAATCATATCATTTGTCCTGTAAAATTCCCACACTTCGGATTTGGCTGATTTTCTCCTTCTTATCACCTTTTTTTTACAGAAAACTGTACTGGGGCTGAAAGAGATTAAATGACTCATCTGTGCACAATTAAATAACAGAAGCATAGGACTGGAACTCAGATTCTCCGCTGTTGAATCTAGAGCCTTATACAGTATGAGGAAGAGGAAGAGCAAGAAGTCTAGAGATTGACAACTTGGGCTAGGTGCCCAGTTCTATCACTGAGTGACCTTAGGCCTATTACCTAAACTCTCTAAGTCTCATTTTCCATATCTGAAAAGTGAGGGTAATAAATTCCTTCTTGGCCCATAAAATATTCATTAAATGGTAGCTGCTTTTAAATTATTATTTCAAGCTATAGTATTTGTATCTTTGGAAAATGCCATGTTGGTTTTGATCTAAAATAGCAGCATATTTTGGTTTCTTTACAGGCCTAGTGGAAAAAGGCACTAAATTTTGTGACTGTCGAATCAAACAGGGGTCATTGTCTACTAACTTTGGTTCTTTCCCCATCTTTCTATCCCAGATTTTATCCATCTTAGCAAGCCTGATTTGGTAGGATGTTTAGTATTCCTCTTTAGCTCTGCATTCTGTCTGTCTCTACACTAACCTACACCCCAAAAGGAACCTAGTGTCCCTAACTCAGTGACTCCATTTTCTCCTCTCGCCACCCAGAACAATGTACAACATTATTAAGCTAATCATCTTGATACACTATTTTAATACAATATCTTCTTATCACACATGTTCAGTAATTGTTTAATTTTGCTAAAATCTATTTAAATTTGGGGGACATAAAATTAAGGTCAGCCTATTTACAATAAAATTGTTTAATTGCTTAAAATGTAGCTGCAGTAATAATATAAGTAAAGTGATCCCTTTTCAGTTTAATAAAGGTTTTATTGGGAAAAGGGAGGGATGCCTTGAGGTAGCTGCATCTTTACCAAGATTAACTAAAGTGGATTTCAAGTCTCTGAAGTGTTATAAAAGCAAAGAAGCAGAACATTTGGTAAAGACGTGATTAGCAGTGATAAATCCTGCAGCATGGTCAAGGAAGTTGAGAAGGAAAGGAGACTCAGAAACCAAACATGGGCCATCAGGTAATAACCTCAAGACCTTGGAGCAGTTCCACTGATATGGTAGGAACTAAAGCTAAATTGTAGTGGCATAAGGAATGAATTAGAAACCATGAATTTAAATTAAGTTTGATGGCAAATGAAAGACTAGAGATGGATTCATAACTTAAAATGAAGGTAAGTGTGAAGAAAGTCTTGGAAAGAAGGTTCAGATTTTCCTTTCAGATAAGAGGAGAAAAAGTGGCTGATTAATCAGATTAACTTTGAAATTGAGATGGATGAAATTAATAGGGACCATACCTAATGGACTCCAGTTTCTTAAAAATTCAATAAATGGTAGCTTGTTGAGTGCTGAGTTTTTGAGAAAAGTCGTAAAGATTTCCAGGAGTTCGTGAACTAATGTGAATGAGACCAATTAGAAATCAAGAAGGGCTGACTGTGACTGGAAATTTTCTTTAAGGATGACTAGAAACGATGTCAGACAATCTTTCCTGAGCACCACTTGGACCAGGAACAGGCACAGAGGAAACTGATGATTGACTCTAGAAGGCAGGACCCAAAGAATGTGATGAGACTGCTGTTACTGGAGAGACTGCTGTTAAAGAGATTAAAACATTCTTCAATCAGGGTAGGAAGAGAAAGAAGGCCAAGAGTAAGTGACAAACTGAAGAATTATGAACAGCTTTATGGAAGGATAGGAAGAAGACTGTGGTCAGAAAGGGAGCTTTCAAAATTCAAGATCTCAAAAATAGGACTATGGGAGTATGCTGCTGAAACAGTGAGGAAGTCATTGGATTAGAGAATTCTTAAGAGTTTGTTAAATGGACTATCATTGAGGATACTGAAATTATGATCTTTCAGAAGCCTTCAGGGACCTTCCAGCAAAAACAAAGAAAAGAAGAAAGAGAAAAAAACTGCAAAGAGAAGCTTTATAAAGTTTACCATGAGATGGAGAAGAAGAAAGGGAGAATGAATCAAATGGGATAAATTAACATGTCTGAGAATTACAAGAGAAAAAACTTTCCTAGAGGTACAGGCTAGGCAGAGAGTATTTGCCTATCTAAAGTAGCAGCTGGGTGGAATCACAACTTAATGTCACACAATTCTAAAATCATTGAAAAACATTAGAACAACAGTCCCAAAAAAGATCATGGAAAAAGTGGTTATAAAATATGCATTATAAACCCTTCTTAAATATAGATTTCTTCCACATTAAATTACTCTTTTAATACCTACAAGCATCAGTTTCTATTTAAGATAAAGATCCTGACAAATTTTGTTTTGTTAAGGAAAGAAAACCAGAAGAAACTTCTCCAAGCGATATTTTATTTGAAATGTTATTTTTAAATAAGACCATCAGGTCTCTTGACATGAAAACTTATTCTGATAAATGTTTACTGTTAACAGGATTGAGGGAGCTGAGTGAAGGGAAAGGATTGTACTAAGATAAGATGCCAATAGCTGCCAATAAAAGTATGAGAAAACTCTCCCCACTCTGTCTCAGCAGACACTGAAATGTTTGAAACAGTGATGATGTGAAAATAGTAATGCAAAGAATTAAACAGGTAACATTGTTATACACCAGTATCATAGCACTTCCTTAAGTACAAAGGAAACAACATTCTGAATTAGTGAGGAATCCAGGGCTAGGAAGGGTGGAGACGGGAGACACACACTTCAACCCAGGTCTGGCTCTGGAGAGTGAGAATGTGCAATGTCTAAGAAGGTGAAATGCCACAACCTTTACTCCAAATTCAGAAGTTTTTCATACTGGATAACCAATCTGAGAATACTGGAGTACACACTAGAGAACCAAACAGAGAAATTCAGGACCGTGTCAAACGTTAAAGAATAAGGCAGACCAGTGGTTATCACCTGGGGAGCATTCCCATAAGAAGAAAATGTCCAAACATCAACCTGAAGCATAATACAAGACTATTTCCTGGATAGAGGAAAGACTGGACACGACAGCCCAGAAGCAGGGATGTCATAAGCACAGGGATTGAGGGTGGCAATAATGTACAGGTGAGGTATCTACTCAATACTTGTGAAACGGGACTAAGACAAAAGCCCAAGCCCTATGGACTAGGATACCATATAGTGACAAGGCGGAATCGTTGAGGCTCGGCTGTTTCATGACCTCATAGAATGCCAGTTCTCACCTGTGGTTGTCTGTGAAGAAGACTTGAAGGAAAAAGGCATCAGAGGAGCTTGGCTGATTGACTTGGATCATGCATCTTGAGTATGAGAGTTTAGTATCAAATATGGCATCACAGCAATAATGGAGGGGGGCAGTTACTATCTAAGCTGACTCTTTCTGAACGGGCCTAAGAATGGCCAAGTCTGATGTGGGTACTGTTAAGAGATCAATTTCCAATTTTAATAAAATGGTGGAAGGCAAAGCCAAATGACAAGGGATTGATAAAGGAAGGAGGGAAGAAGAGGGCAAAGAAATCAACAGTGCAAATGACTTCTCCCACAGTCTATTAGTAAAGCCACATTCCTTGTTTGAGAACTTGAACAGACTTATCATTAGGTTATCATTTGGTCACGGTGGAATTATAAACACAAATTCCAAGGGCAGTTCTAAAACTGTGGTAGAACTTGATTTTAAGATAATCACCCAGATGAACCAGAATAGGAAGGCTATTTCATAGATTTTCCTTAAAGTGAAACCCAAATTTCTCATGGGAAGAGTCACAGACTCCTCACAGTATATGAGAGCATCCCATGTAAGAAACAAATAAGTAAAGGAATGAAGAAAGATAAAAGATGGTACCTGATGAGCAGCAAAATTGAAAACTGGGTAGTGAGGTTTTTTTGTTTTGTTTTTTAATGCCTGAGCTTGTTTAAAGGCAGTGAAGAAGGAATTAAGGAAGAGACAAAGTTTTAAAACACATGGAAAAGGGAATATTTGGAGGAGAAATATGATAAGAAAGAAAGTAGAAATATTAATAGCACAGGAAAATAAAAGACTTTTACTTATGACTGCATTGAGTCACCAAATCATGTGCACCATTTTTTTAAATACATTTATTTATTTTATTTATTTATTTTTGCCTGCGTTGGGTCTTCATTGCTGCGCTTGGGCTTTCTCTAGTTGTGGCAAGCAGGGGCTACTCTTGGTTGTGGTGCGTGGGCTTCTCATTGCAGTGGTTTCTCTTGTTGTGGAGCATGGGCTCTAGGCACACGGACTTCAGTAGTTGTGGCACACAGGCTCAGCAGTTGTGGCTCGTGGGCTCTAGAGTGCAGGCTCAGTAGTTGTGGGACATGGGCTTACTTGCTCCATGGCATGTGGGATCTTCCTGGACCAGGGCTAAAACCCGTGTCCCCTGCAGTGGATTCTTAACCACTGTGCCACCAGGGAAGTTCCCCATGTGCAACTACTTAAAAGTATTCACAGATATGTAGTAACTAGAAAAGGACAAAAGGACCTACTGTATAGCACAGGGAACCCTACTCAATATTATGTAATAACCTGTATAGGAAAAGAATCTGAAAAATAATCATATATATATATATGTATATCTGAATCACTTTGCTGTACACCTGAAACTAACACAGTATTGTAAATCAACTATATTCCAATATGAAATAGAAATTAAATTTTAAAAATAAATTAAAAAGATGATACAAACAGATGGAGAGATATACCATGTTCTTGGACTGGAAGAATCAACATTGTGAAAATGACTATACTACCCAAAGCAATCTACAGATTCAGTGCAATCCCTATCAAACTACCAATGGCATTTTTCACAGAACTAGAACAAAAAATTTCACTATTTGTATGGAAACACAAAAGACCCCAAATAACCAAAGCAATCTTGAGAAAGAAATATGGAGCTGGAGGAATCAGGCACCCGGACTTCAGACTATACTACAAAGCTACAGTAATCAAGACACTATGGTACTGGCACAAAAACAGAAATATAAATCAATGGAACAGGTTAGAAAGCCCAGAGATAAACCCACGCACATATGGTCACCTTATCTTTGATAAAGGAGGCAAGACTATACAATGGAGAAAAGACAGCCTCTTCAATAAGTGGTGCTGGGAAAACTGGACAGCTACATGTAAAAGAAGGAAATTAGAACACTCCCTAACACCATACACAAAAATAAACTCAAAATGGATTAAAGACCTAAATGTAAGGCCAGACAGTATAAAACTCTTAGAGGAAAACATAGACAGAACACTCTATGACATAAATCACAGCAAGATCCTTTTTGACCCACCTCTTAGAGAAATGGAAATAAAAACAAAAATAAACAAATGGGACCTAATGAAACTTAAAAGCTTTTGCACAGCAAAGAACACCATAAACAAGACGAAAAGACAACCCTCAGAATGGGAAAACATATTTGTAAATGAATCATTGGACAAAGGATTAATCTCCAAAATATACAAGCAGCTCATGCAGCTCAATATCAAGAAAACAAACAACCCAATCCGAAAACGGGCAGAAGACCTAAATAGACATTTCTCCAAAGAAGCTATACAGCTTGCCAACAAACACATGAAAGAATGTTCAACATCACTAATCATTTGAGAAATGCAAGTCAAAAGTACAATGAGGTATCACCTCACACCAGTCATAATGGCCATCATCAAAAAAATCAACAAACAATAAATGCTGGAGAGGGTGTGGAGAAAAGGGATCGCTCTTGCACTGTTGGTGGGAATGTAAATTGATACAGCCACTATCAAGAACAGTATGGAGGTTCCTTAAAAAACTAAAAATAGAACTACCATACGACCCAACAATCCCACTACTGGGCATATACCCTGAGAAAACCATAATTCAAAAAGAGTCATGTACCAAAATGTTCACTCCAGCTCTATTTACAATAGCCAGGACATGGAAGTAACATAAGTGTCCATCGACAGATGAATGGATAAAGAACATGTGGCATATATATATATAAAATGGAATATTGCTCAGCCATAAAAAGAAATGATATTGAGCTATTTGTAGTGAGGTGGATGGACATAGTGTCTGCCATACAGAGCGAAGTAAGTCAGAAAGAGAAAAACAAATACTGTATGCTAACACATATATATGGAATCTAAAAAAAAATGGTTCTGAAGAACCTACGGGAAGGACAGGAATAAAGACGCAGACGTAGAGAATGGATTTGAGGACATGGGGAGTGGGAAGGGTAAGCTGGGACAAAGTGAGAGAGTGGCATGGACTTATAAATTCTACCAAATGTATAATAGACAGCTAGTGGGAAGCAGCCACATAGCACAGGGAGATCAGCTCGGTGCTTTGTGACCACCTAGAGGGGTGGGATAGGGAGGGTGGGAGGGAGATGCAGGAGGGAGGAGATATGGGGATATATGTATATGTATAGCTGGTTCACTTTGTTATAAAGCAGAAACTAACACACCATTGTAAAGCAATTATACTCCAATAAAGATGTTTAAAAAAAAAACTAATAAATATTAATTGATTCTCCACCCCAATAATCCAATCATTCAATCAATAAATATTCACTAAGAATTTGGGGAATGATGGGGGAAAAATATTAGCCAGGGTACAAATGTGTTCAAAAATTTTAAATTTTGTTAGGTAGATAAATCCACATAAAAGATAAGTGATTGTAGCATATACTTAATATTATTTTTCTATGTGATGTTTAAAAATTTGTATGTGCATTTATTCATGCATCAAATTAAAATAGAAAACTATTGAAGATTGATATAATAGACACTTGATGAATATCATCAGGAATACCTATATACGCATATAGAAAAAATAAATTTTATCCTCTACCTCACATCATAAACAAACATTGATTTCAGGATGAATCAAAGACCTACACATGAACGATAAAATTATTAAGCTTAGAGAAAAAACAGAAAAATATCCTTGTGTAAGCAAAAATTTCTTGGGACACAAAAAGCACTAACTGTAAAAGAAAATTAAAAGTTAACTTCATTGAAATTAAACTTCCACTCTTCAAAAGACACCATTAAAAATACCACTAAGGGAATGAAAAGTCAAGTCACAAGCTAGACAAAAATATTCATCAGACATATATCTGGCAAAAGACTCACACGCAGAACACTTAAAGAACTCCTACAAATCTATAATCAACAGAAAACAACCTGATAAATATGGACAAAATACCTGATTAAACACTTCATAAAAGAAGATATGCAAATGGTCAATAAAAACATAAAAAGATGTTCAATGTGATTATAGTCATTATAATAGTAAGGGAAATACAAATTAAATCTAATGAGTTACCACTTTGAACCCACAAGAATGGAATAAAATATTTTTTGTCAAGTGTTGCTAAAAAAGTGAAGCAAGTAGACCTCTCCTACATTGCTGGTGAGAGAGAAAAATTTTATTACCACTGCAGAAATTAGATTGGCAGTTTTTCTTAAAGTTAAATGTACAGCCTCTTTATGACCCAGCAAATCTACTCCTTGGTATTTACCCAAAAGAAATGAAAATGTTTGTCCACAAAAAGATCTGGGTAAGAAGGTTTATAGTAAATTTATTCATAATGTTCCTAAAATGGAAATAACCCACATGTCCACACAGGATAACTGATAAACAAATTATGGCATTTTTATACAATGAAATATTATAGTACTCAGAAATAATTAATAATAATAATAATAATAAAGTACTGATACACAAAACAACATGATTGAAGCTCAAAAATATTATGTTGAGCTAAAGTAGCCATATACAAAAGAGTGCATAATGAATGATTCGATTTAAATGAAGTTCTGGAGCAGGCAAAACCAAGGTAAAGTAAGAGAAATTACAACAAAGGTTGCCTCTGTGTGATGGGAGGGTGTGAATATTGACTGGGCCATGAGGAAATTTTTGGAGAGATGAAAATACTCAATATTTTAGTTGGAGTTTTAGTTACATGTGTCAACAACTCTCAAATTTCATTGGACTAAACACACATAATCTGTGTTTTACTATATGTAAATTATGCCTCAATTAATTAAACAGAACTGATTGGACCAAAAGATTTCTATGAGTCCCTTCCTATTCTAATATTTTTGTTAAAACTATAAGAATTTTCCAAGTATTAGCTTTCATGAAAATAATTATGGAAGGAACTCTATACATTATATAATACTTAGAGCCATTTGCATGTTACTATTTTAAAAGTTTAACATTACATAGATTTTCAATTAGTTTCAAATTGCAATTAATGAGCTGTGACTCAGATGTCATTCACTGTATTATTCAAAGGCTCTCAGTCTTCCAGCCTTCTCACTTCATCTCCAATCAGAATTACATTACTATTAACATCTTGCTTTTTTGTTATTACAACTCTTTACTATGAAATATTTTTATTATCCAATATTTTCATATTTTTAAAAGCCAATACTATTCTAGCATAGCTTCATCTGCATCAAAACTGGATAGTTTCTAATCTGATCATAGCATTTGCTTAGACTTTCAACATGCTTCACAAAGGTACATGCAACAAGTGGAAATTTATTTTTGACAAAACTTTTTAAATTAGTTTTTATGAATACTAAGCCATTAAAAATGAGAAGAGAGAAGAAACCATTTTGTTTAAATCCCATTTATAACTACTTTCAGAATTTAAAATAACAAACTCCATTCTTTTTTAATAGTGTAAAGAACACTTTTTGAAACCTACTTAATCTTTGAGATAAATCTCACATGCTACACCAACACCAGTTTTTCTTAATTATCTTCTACTTAGTGATCTAAGTTGAACATGGTGAATCTCAACCCCTTTCAAAAAAAATTATTCTAGAGCTACTTAAGTCCATACTTCATGCCAAATGACTTCACAAGATAGAATAATGGTATAATTACAATTTTCTAAAGTGAGTTTAATAAAGCAATCACAAATGACCTGAAATGTTACAAGCCAGGTATTAGACACAATTCCTTTTCACTCTCTCTTCCATCTAGGCACAAATTACAGATGTTAGTCTTTTCCAAGTGAAACTGTGTGAATATAAAGCTACTGAGAGAGATCATGAGAGCTCATGCTCTTGCTGACATGAGCTCTACAGATCCTTTCCTTCAAACTCAGAAACTACACAATCCCAGCTGTTCAAATATCTGACAGAAATAAGGGCTGGGAAGAGTTCCATCTGGCTGAACTTTAACAGCATAAACAGGAATAAAGCAATGCTCACAGGCAAGGATTTTGCAGGAGTAAATAATCCTGCAAATGGAGGAAAAAAATGCATCATTCTGTAAAGTTTAGGTGGAAAGAAATGTACACTAACATAATACAAAATAAAAGTTTAAGTATAAAGTGTTAACAGGGCTGTTCTTACTTTGAAGCAAAGATAGCCATGAATTATTTATAAAATATCTTTTCTTTTCAAAAGTGGATATTTGTCAGGATCATCTTACTTGGCTTAAAGTAGTAGGTGTGGATTCTGTCAAGATGAAATATTTTCTGTTCTGTTTATTCATGATGGTCCAGACTCTTGAATGAGCACCTTACTTTGCAGCAACTCATAGGCAAAGCTGAAGAATCTGGACCACCATCATTATGACACACTTCTAAGCATCATAGACCAGATCCACCAAAATCTTATTCTCTTCTTTTCTTTTCTTTTCTTTTCCTACACTCTCTCCTTTAGGCTCTCTACTATAGTCCCCTGCTCTATCATGTCCCTCTGCCTTTATTCATGCTTGCCCTGATCTCCTCTCCAAAACCAGTTCATCTTAGAAAACTCAGCTGCTCTTTAAACTTTCCAAGTTTTCTTTCTCTCCTGTCTTGGTAGAGTACACCATTCCCTCCACCCATTCATATCAATGTGATACATCTCCTTGTTCATTTTGACAACAATGGCATGTATGCTAGTTTTACACCAAATTAAAAAGTTATTTAAAAGATCTCATACAAAACAAGTCTCAATAAATTCAAGAAGATTTAAATCATATCAAGCATCTTTTCCCAAAATAATGGTATGACACTAGAAAGCAATCACAAGAAAAAAGCAGGAAAAACCACAAAATATAGAGATTAAAAAACAGGCTACTAAACAACAAATGGGTCATCAAAGAAGTCAAAGGAGAAATTAAAACATACCTAGGACTTCCTTGGTGGCGCAGTGGATAAGGGGACTTCCCTGGTGGCACAGTGGATAAAGGAACCTGTGTCCCCTGCCAATGCAGGGGACACAGTTTCAAGCCCTGGTCCAGGAAGATCTCACTTGTCGCAGAGCAACTAAGCCCATGAGCCACAACTACTGAGCCCACGTGCCACAACTATTGAAGCCCACGCACCTAGAGCCTGTGCTCCCTGACGAGAGAAGCCACCGCAATGAGAAGCCCACACACTGCAATGAAGAGTAGCTCCCGCACACTGCAACTAGAGAAAAGCCTGTGCGCAGCAACGAAGACCCAACACAGACAAAAATAAATAAATAACTAAAATATATTGTAAAAAATACCTAGAGACAAATTAAAACAATATACCAAAATCTATGGAATGCAGCAAAAGCAGTTCTGGGAGGAAAGTTCATAGCGATACAGGACTACCTCAAGAAAATTTTAAAAATCCCAAATAAACAATCTAATTTACACCTAAAGGAACTAGAAAAAAAAAAAGATGGTCAAAATTAGAAGGAAGGAAATAATAAAAATCAGAGTAGAAATGAATGAAATAGAGACAAAAAAAAAAAGATCAATGAAACTAAGAGCTGGTTCTTTGAAAAGATAAACAAAATCAATAAGCCTTTAACTAGACTAACAAGAAAAAAGAGACAGGGCCTAAATAAATAAAATCAGAGATGAAAGAGAAGAAGTTACAACTGATACCACAGAAATAGAAAGGACAATAAAAGACTATTATGAACAATTACACACCAACAAATTGGACAAGCTAGAAGAAATGGATAAATTCCTAGAAATATAAATCCTCCAAGACTGAACCATGAAGAAACAGAAAATCTGATTAGACTCATTACTAGTAGGGAGATTAAAACAGTAATCAAAAATCTCTCCAACAGTGGAGAAAAGACAGCCTCTTCAATAAGTGGGGCTGGGAAAACTGGACAGCTACATGTAAAAGAATGAAATTAGAACACTCCCTAACACCATACACAAAAATAAACTCAAAATGGATTAAAGACCTAAATGTAAGGCCAGACAGTATAAAACTCTTAGAGGAAAACATAGATAGAACACTCTATGACATAAATCACAGCAAGATCCTTTTTGACCCACCTCCTAGAGAAATGGAAATAAAAACAAAAATAAACAAATGGGACCTAATGAAACTTAAAAGTTTTTGCACAGCAAAGGAAACCATAAATAAGACGAAAAGACCACCCTCAGAATGGGAGAAAATATTTGCAAATGAAGCAACTGACAAAGGATTAATCTGCAAAATTTACAAGCAGCTCATGCAGCTCAATATCAAAAGAACAAGCAACCCAATCCAAAAACGGGCAGAAGACCTAAATAGACATTTCTCCAAAGAAGCTATACAGCTTGCCAACAAACACATGAAAGAATGCTCAACATCATTAATCATTAGAGAAATGCAAATCAAAACTACAATGAGATATCATCTCACACCATTCAGAATGGCTATCATCAAAAAATCTACAAACAATAAATCCTGGAGAGGGTATGCAGAAAAGGGAACCCTCTTGCACTGTTTGTGGGAATGTAAATTGATACAGCCACTATGGAGAACAGAATGGAGGTTCCTTAAAAAACTAAAAATAGAACCACCATACAACCCAGCAATCCCACTACTGGGCATATACCCTGAGAAAACCATAATTCAAAAAGAATCATGTACCACAATGTTCATTGCAGCTCTATTTACAATAACCAGGACATGGAAGTAACCTAAGTGTCCATCGACAGATGAATGGATAAAGAACATGTGGCATATATATATATATATATAATGGAATATTACTCAGCCATAAAAAGAAATGGAATTGAGTTATTTGTAATGAGGTAGATGGAGTTAGAGTCTGTCATATAGAGTGAAGTAGGTCAGAAAGAGAAAAACAAATACCGTATGCTAACACATATATATATGGAATCTAAAAAAAAAAAAAATGGTCATGAAGAACCTAGGGGCAAGACGGGAATAAAGATGCAGACCTACTAGAGAATGGACTTGAGGATATGGGGAGGGGGAAGGGTAAGCTGGGACAAAGTAAGAGAGTGGCATGGACATATATATGCTACCAAATGTAAAATAGATAGCTAGTGGGAAGCAGCCGCATAGCACAGGGAGATCAGCTCTGTGCTTTGTGACCACCTAGAGGGGTGGGATAGGGAGGGTGGGAGGGAGGGAGATGCAAGAGGGAAGAGATATGGGGATATGTGTATATGTATAACTGATTCACTTTGTTACAAAGCAGAAACTAACACACCATTGTAAAGGAATTATACTCCAATAAAGATGTTAAAAAAAAAAAAACTCCCCAAAAATAAAGCCCAGGACTCGAGAGATTCACTGGCTAATTCCACCGAATATTCAAAGAATATTTAATATCCATCCTTCTCAAACTCTTCGAAAAAATTGAAGCGGAAGGAAACCTTCTAAACACATTTTACAAAGCCAGCATTACCTACTACCAAAACCAGACAAGGACACCACAAAGACAGAAAATTACAGGCCAATATTACTGATGAACATAGATGCAAAAATCCTCAACAAAATACTAGCAAACCAAATCCAACAATACATTAAAAAGATCATACAACACAAGCAAGTGGGATTTATTCCACAGATGCAAGGATGGTTCAACATCCACAAGTCAATCAACATGATATTTCACATTAACAAAATGATGAATAAAAATTATACAATCATCTCAGCAGATGCAGTAAAAGCACTTGACAAGATTCATCATCCATTTACAATAAAACTCCCAACAAAGTGGGAATAGAAATAAAGTACCTCAACATAATATAGGCCATATATGACAAACCCACAGCTAACATATACTCAGTGATTAAAAGCTGAAAGCTTTCCCTCTAAGGTTGGGAACAAGACAAGGATGCCCACTCTCACCACTTTTATTCAACATAGTATTCAAAGTTCTAGCCACAGCAATTAAGCAAGAAAAAGAAATAAAAGGCATGCAAATTGGAAAGGAACAAGTAAAACTGTCACCATTTGCAGATGACATAATACTATATATAGAAAACCCTAAAGATGGCACCAAAAACTGTTAAAACTATTAAATGAAATCAGTAAAGTCACAGGATACAAGATAAATATACAGAAATCTGTGGCATTTCTATAAACTAATAACAAACCATCAGAAAGAAATATTAAGAAAATCCCATTTACAATTGCATCAAAAAGAACAAAATACCTAGGAATTATTCTAACCAAGAAGGTAAAAGACTCATACAGTAAGTCCCCAACATACAAACCTTCAAGTTGTAAACTTTCAAAAATGCGAACGTGAGTTCAAATGTCCAATCACGTAAGTTAGTTCACGTGTCTGGCATACATTGTCACGTGTGTGCATCCTCTACAAGTGGGGTGCTTTTGTGTAGTTTACTGTATAGTATTGTACACAAAAGCACAACCACTTGTAGAGGAGATCATATCATAAATATAGGAAATGATTAGTATATGACAGTTTACTTGAATTTTTATAAAGAAACTTTTGAAATAGAACTTATGTCTAATACAACACAAAGGAGAAGTAAATGAAATCACATTTTAGCCTTGACTGGATAAAAAAGAAGATATGCTAATTGAGCATTCTCCAAAAGCTTATAGTCATTTGAAGAGTCTGTTTCTTTATAGCATAATTTGTGTAAACAACTTTTAAAAAGTTTTGCAAGAAAGAACAAATATCTAAATTATTCAATCTCACTGAATCCAAAACACTGTAAGACACTAAAAAGACCAAAATTGTCATTAAACTATAACCAAATGCTTTTACAATATTCCTGCATGACACTAATTGTCACTTTGGCACACTTATCATCACTTGGGCATTTATTTCATCAATCCAGGTGATTTTGCAACTACTATTACTTCTAGTTGTATTGGTTGGCGAGTAAAAGCAATGTTTGTGCGTATATCTAAGGAACAACGTAGCACAGCTTTATCTACCTGTGAGTTTCTCACTTTTGAGATCTCTTCAAGCATTTTGTTTTTGCATTGCAAGAAAATGGATAATTAAGGTCATTTACCCCATAGTAAATATCTGCTCCAATGTCAAATATAGGCCCCATTGCTCTGTTTTCATGCCTTTCTTTATGCGCAATTAATGAACTCAACATGTGTAGTAACAGAAATATAATTAACATCACCTGAGGTGATGAGAAGATGAACAGAAATAACAAAATTTACAAATGGGCTGACAATGTAAAATTTTATATTGTCATATAAAATTGCTGCTTTTGTAGGTCAAAAACTGTTGAATATCAATTTCATATTGCTTAACCTAATATGTCAAGATTGCCATCTCCTCAAAAGGCATTGTGAGACATCATTTATTAAAAGACACAACCTAATTTCAGGCACATTGTAATACAGGGGATTGTACATCATTGTAATGAATCAGAAAAAAAGGGTATTTTTCAATAAATTCTTTCCCAGAAAAAAAGGTATATATAATTTTTAAAATTATTAGTGTTAGTGTCAGACATAAGGGAAAATATCTGGGATAAGAAACCAGAATAGGATAGTAGTTTCACTAAATATTTCAAAAATCAGTCAGAAAAAAATGTCTTCCACCAATTGTACCAATACTCCGGTGTCTTTTTGTCTCTTTTTTCAACACTTTGTACCAAATAATGTCTAGTATTGGAGTAACATGCACAACAAGTTTTATATCTCCTACTGAATGATAAATTCTTTAAAATCAAGACAAGTTTTAGGTCATCTTTGTATCTCCTTCCCAAGCTAGCATGGTGCCTTGAGCAGAGAAGGTGATCAGTAACTACTTATTGCTTGAATGAATGGATGCTAGGGAATGTCAAAGGAGCATGATATAGTCTCTGCACTTTAAGTTACTCACAATCTGTTCAGAGAGATGAAATTAACTTGCACTGAACAAAAAATACTAAGTATTTAATTCTAATTATAGTAAGATTTCAGAAAATAAAAAGTGTTACTTCCAAAGAGGTTTACATGAAAATTTTCAACTGAGCTTAGAAAGGATGGACATGGTTTAGATAGAAGAGGCAAAAATTAAAAACAGTGTTTGACACTGAAAAAGAAAAACAAAAGGAAATTCTAAAATACAAAATTAAAAATCTTGAGTTGGATGAAGTCAATGAGGAAATTTCTATTTCACTCTTGTAAACCAGTTTATATTTAAAATGTGCTATCTTGAACTATGATCACTTAAAAGGAAGACAGATATTTAATATTCACTATTATTACTGGAAATGAACATATCCATGAATTACAATGCAAACTGTCAACCTTATCTATGCAACTCTGATCTCTTTTGCTGCTTTACTCCTATTAACATGAAAACGCAGGGTTCAACATTGTCATAAGATATGAATGTAGCACTACCAAACAGATTTCAAATTCATTATACTTCTTTTTTACTACAATGACCCCATGTTAAATTATTTACCATTGACTCCTTATCCTCTACTATTTCACTTTTTAATGGATTGTTGCAAGTGTGTAGGTCAAGTTCTTTTGCAGAGTTGAATTAAGATTCTTTATAAAAATATTATATTACTTTATTTTCAGCATCCTGGAACTATACACTTAGATGATTCCAATAATTTGTAATTACTATATCCACAGATCCTGCAGGAGTGCCTGGGTAGACATGGGCTATGAGTAACTACTATGTCTAAGGTCTGTTTTATTACTTTTACTGTAAAGGAGTAGTATATTTCTATCTCAAATCGTGCTAGATTTTTCATTACTAACTTATTATAGTTAATTCATACAAATAGTTTGTATCCTGTGTATTTCTCACTTTTAGAAATCTTGACCTTTTTTTCCCAAAGTTTGGATTTCAACTTGAAGTCCTATTAACTGTGTAGCTCTGGGTAAATTACTAAACTGTCCTAGCTTCAGCTTTAGTTTAGCTATTTATAAAACTCGGTGAGTAATACCTATTGACCTACCTTATCGATTAACTGACTTACTCTCCTGACCATCAATGACTATGTGGGCTCAAATTGGAAAATAACCCTAAAACTTTCAACATAATAGCATAGTTTTCTCTTGGGAAAAAAATTCTTTTAGTCTAGTCTATAATTAGTAGATTTTGGAGGACTATTTTTTATTACCCATTTCTCAACATTTAAAAACAATTCATTATTTTTTCCTAACTGATTTTTATAGTTTCTTACAAACTCACATACAATAAAATGTGCTTTTTTGATGTAAAATTCTATGAATTTTGGCACATGCACAGATTCATGTATCATCACTTACCATCACACTCATAATACAGAACAGTTCCTGAGCCAAAAAACTCCCTCATGTTGCCCTTTTGAGTCAAACCCTCCCCTAAATCTTAATCCCCAGAAACTACTGATATGCTCTCAATTTTATACATTTTTAATAATAAAATTAATATATGCTTAAAGAGTTAAAAATTATATACATTAGTACATAAATTTAAAAGCTAGTGTGTTCCCATTCTTTTTACCAATACCATTGATTCTAAGCTAATCAACATTATAGTATGGTATGCACCCTTCTACAACTTTCTCCATGCTCAGTTTACAAATCATTTATACATATATTTAAACTTATAGAGTCCCATTCTTTTTTTTAGTGAAACCATTTGAAGGTAGAATTTACAAGCTTACTTTTTCAATATTAATATATTTTGGGAATGTTTCCAGACTAATATAGACCTCTATTTCATTTTTTTAATAGCTGCTGAATAGTTTGATCATAATATAATATGATTCACAATAATTAGTAATAACTGATTATAATCTTTCTTTGTTCATGTCATTGAACACTTTTCTATTAAGCCATTTGTGTCTTTCCCATGACTAAATGAAGAGTAAGTGTCCTTGATATATAGCAGATACTGAGCAAACTAAATTAAAATTTTCCTTTCTCTTTTCCCAAGCATTGTTTCAAGTTAGCAACCTCTCTGACATGGAGGCAATAGATTTTACAATTTAAAATATACTTCTATTAAGTGAGAAATGCTTGCTTCATCTATATTATAATAATTTTAGATAAACCCCTTAGGAATAATGCTCCCAGACGACATGACTTTGTTTATGGCAGCAGAAAGAGCTTTCAGAGCATGCATATCATGACTGTCCTACCTCTTTACAGCTTTACTTGTAGGAGTCTCTGAATGTCTCCTTAGGTGCTTTAGCCCTAATTAGCCTTTCAGATGACTCTGAAGGGTAACCCTGAGGGGAATTTTCAAATTAAGCATAGCAGTGTTTTTATTCAAAGGAATCATTCTCTTATGGCAAGAGGAGAAGGTGAAATTATATTTTGAGTTTAATATAATGAAGGGAAGGACCGATTGGGGAAAAGGTTAGAAAATTGAGGCCAAAACAGGAGGCAAGAGAAGGACCACTTGCTGGGATGAATAATGGCAGCGCTATCTTGGTCAACCTGCTCTAAACCTGTCACAGAGATTTCTTTTTCCACAAAGCTTAGTAGAAAATACCACCTTTGTCAAAATGTCAGAGCATTTCTGGCCTTCAAGTCCAGTGCAAAACATAAACAACTCCTACTAAAGGGGAGGTTTTATTAATACACTGGTGTTTACTTTTTGCTATAAGTCCTTACGTATGAATTATAAGTGTACATGAAAAAAACTGTCTATCCCCCAAGGCTTTTCTTCACAGAATAAGACAAAAGCCTTGTTTTAATCTGGGGTATCACATGTCAGTAAGAATAAATTTTTTAAAAAATTCATATTCTATTAGAAGAAAAGTATGCTTTGAAAATAGCTTCAGTGAATATGAAATAAGCCAAGAAGAAGTTCCATGCTACAGATAGACTGGAAGTTCATCCAAGCTCCAAACCTGGTAGTTCCCACCTTTTTCTGTCTTGGATACCTTTTGACTAATGGCCCAGGAGAAGAGCAGAGGGAAATCACTATGAGAAATATGTAAAATTCGTTATATCCCACAGACCAAGTTTCAAGAGAAATGACTTACCCTTTGGCAAGCAAAAGAACATCCCAAGAAGACCTTCTATATCAGAAAGGAGAACGGAAGTCCAGCTTTTTCTCTCACCTGAGAGTTGCAATTTTTCCTAACAATTCACTTTTAGTCAATTTTTCAAGTGCCCCATATCCAGAAAAAAAGGTCAAATACAGAACGGAACAGATCCATTTTTATTGCTGTTGTTCAACTTTATTGACTAGAAGTCATTAGCCTTTTGAGAGAGTCTTAATTAAATCATATTTTAATTAATTAATACTTAATAAAATTATAATTAATAATTAAGTAATATATTAGACAAAAAATAGTGTCTTTACCCTTTTGACCTTACATCTGACAATTTCAGACCAGGAAAATGGGCATGGTGGATGTGGAGACCAGAGATAGAGAATAGATGGGGAGATTCAAGATGAGGTGCTAAACAAAAAGTAAGAGTTAGCTATTCTTGAAGATATCAGGAAGACAGCATTAGAACATTGAAAGGTGGGCAATCCCACAGGCATCAAAGAATAGCCTAGCAGAACTGATCCCAAAAAAGTAATGAGGAAGAAACCAGGAGTGAGATGATAAAACCAAGCCTAACAAATGTCAGAAACTACATGAAGGGCAGGAAGACAGAAACTAGAACCAGAACATCTTGAAACTATGGCAGTGTCAAGCCTCATCTATGTGTAAGTTCTAATTAACTTTTCCAAGCGAAAATGCCAAGTGAAGGGTTAGAGAGAAAATCTAACACTCCACTGGTTAAGTGTGGTCCAAGAACAGCAGCAACAGCATCACTGCATCAGCAGCTAAGTGAACCCTCAGGAAGTCACTCTGTGACTTCGGCGGTCAAAGAGATAGGAAAACACAAACTTGTATTGTAACAGATTATTTGAAGCTACAGATATCTATCCAGTCCAATGCTAAATGATTTTTAAATTGTCAATCTAATCCGTTTGGTTACAGAGTAACATCTGTAGGTGGGAATAGCATTTTTCTGTCATCGATCTGTTTTGGCTTCTGGCTATCAACACATGTTAGCTTTATCTCATCTCCCATATATACTTTATAGAGTAACATCCTGCCCTCTGCTTACCATTACCTCCTCTTCTGGATAAATTGCTCAACCCTCAGGTAGTTTATAGTAAATTACTAAATTAAGTACCCATAGTTGGAGAAAAAGGAGAGAAAGAGTGAGTATTCACTTTTACTTTGGCCTCAGTTTCCTCCTCTGTGACTTGAGAGGTCAGAGTGGGGTGATCTCTGATCCCCTCCCCAGTGCTGGGCTGGAGCCAGCCCCTGGCAGCTCTTGAGAGCTCACTGTGCTATGTCTTCCCAATTCCAAGTCCATGAAGGAAATATTTACACCATGGAAACTGGCTAATGCTAGAAATAAAGGCATTTATATTTATTTTTATAGAGGCAATTTACCAGCACACCACTATTTCTAGCTCTATTTAAGAAAAAAATGGAGTTCAATAAGTTGCAAGCAATGGGAAATTTTGAATTTCAGTGCACCACATAGTAAAGGGTTATTATAAGAAGTTTAGGTTAGTGGGCAGGGACTGAAGTCAAGAGAAAATGAACTGTTTAGTCTCACAATGTTTATAAATGAAAATAACAGAAGACTGCTTGTCAAGATTTAGATTTGGGCATAAATCTCTATTGATTGCTGCTTTACTGGTGGCCAACTTGTCCACTATCCTCAAAGTTACAGAAGGACAACAATGGTGAAAATGAGTCACACAAATTGTTCCTTCAGAGTTGCTTAGTAACCACTTGTGGAATTACTATTGTAATAACAATGCAACCACTCCCTTAACATGATTATTTATTTGTTCAATAGAAATTTTGAACATGGTTTCGAAATAAAATTCAAATTTCTAATTAGCTTTTATCAACTTATATTGCAGCTTCTCAATCCAATACTGTTTTGCTACAAACAGTAGTTTCACTGCAAACTTCTATCAAAAACTGTAAGGTGCTCTTGATGGGAATTCACTACTTACTAAACATGTAACTCCTGACTCTGCACTTATGGTCTCCAACCCATAATCATCTCATTTGTAATATGTGTAGGAAGAATAATAAACGCTACCTCTTCCCCCAGCATTTGTGTCAGATTTAAATTTAAAACAGTAGAACAGGAATGTAAATGAACTATAGAAATACACTAGATAACTTAGCTATATTATTTCTGTAGTGGCCCAAAGGAAAAATGTGAGAGAGGACTATTGCTTTTACCAAAACAAGCAGGCAATAAAGAGCGTCTACTATGGGTCAATAACATCCAAATGACAACAGAATGAATCACACAAAATGGTGTACACTCAGTGGCAGTCAAGGCACATGTTGGCAGATGGCATGACTGAGAACAGAATTTTGAAACTATATAAATATATAAAATTCAGTGGTACAGCCCTATCTCAGGATAAAATGAGGAGTACACAGGAAATTAAAGATATAAATGAATTGTTACTCTTCTACTTCTCCAGTATCATTTATACAAGGAGAACAAGAAGACAGAGCTGATATTGAAAGGGAGCCTACTGCTTCCCTAAACTGCAGGATGCCACCAGGGTCAGTGGAACCTTGCATCTCATGAGCCTGAATTCTAGATAGGATTTTGTTAAATGGTCTGACATAAACTTAGCTTGCAGGAAGCTGTAAATATGTCTCTCAGAGAAGATTTAATTTCTTTCTCTCACTTTATGTTTTTTGTTCCTTTCTCATTTTCATCATTTTCTGGCTTTCACTTAATTCTGACAAAAACTATAGTCACCAAATCCTAGTGTCTTAAAATTTGTTAAAGAAAAAAACATTGACTCACAAATATTTTCTCCTCAAATGGAAAGGCTTATGGACCCATTTTAGGTCAGAGTAAATTTACCAAAAAATATTAAGTTTCTATGTCATGATAGCTCATGACATATAGATCATGATAGCTATAATTTATCAAATTAGACTATTTTGAGCACTGTTAAGTCCTCTCTCTCTATTATCTCATTTTACTCTCATTTCAAACCTATATGGCATTACTATTATTATTATTCTCACTTCACAGATGAAAAAACAAAAGGTCAATCCAGGACTGAAATTCCAAAACCTTTTACAGAGTATTTTTAGGGAATCAGGCTTTAAAAATTCTGAAGTTTACTGCATTTATTTAGGACTTTTCATCTTCAGCCATAAACCTAAAGGAGTACTTTTGATTAGCAGTCAAATTATTTTTAGGATCTTGGGCTCAGAGTAAAAATGTAGATTTCCAGTAATGCTACCAGACCAAACATGGCTTATTTTAAGTATTTGTTTATTATTCATTCATCATTTGTCTTTTCATTCAATAAGTATGTATTATCAACTGCTATACTCAGATCTCTGATGAAGACAAAGCAATAAAAAGCTGTTTCCCACAATCATTCAAGATTTTATAAAATAACTCTTAGTTTTAGCTAGTGGCATACCTAGCATACTGGATACCCAGAGTGGATCATTTTTTAATACTCCCCTTATATATATGAAAAAATTATTCTCAGAAATAATCATGGAGTGAGACCAATAATTATAATGGCCAGAAAGGAAATGTAGAGAGTAAACATTTTCTCTAGTTGAATTGTGCTGGTATGCCCGTATACAAAATAAATAATTTAAAAAATATATTATAGATATTACAGAAAAATGAAAAAGCAACAGATTGATTTTTTAATTATAAAAAACAACAAAAATATATCTACATGGTGTTCTATTAAAGAAATCAATAATATTACAGTTCTTGTTTTGAGACTTCGGCATATTTTTCAACAAAGTTGTCAAAATTGATCTCCTTCACATATTCATCTTCAGTAGACAGGATAGCCAGATTTGTCAATCTATCTTTGCTCAGAGTAATTCAAAAATCACTTTATATTAATTTTACTCTAAAAATGTTTCCTTCACATGAAGCAACAGATACAAAAATATATAGGAAAAGTATTAAAGTTATAGTTTGGCAGGGATTTATGAAATCCCACTTCACAATAAAATGCTGTTCATATCTTTGCTTCTTCAGGATTGAGTCTAATAGCTTTCAAATGCCTCTTTGATCAAAAAATTGCCACTAAAATAACTTCACCAGAAAAGTCTGCATAAATTTGTACTATACTTGGTAAACTTTTCCAAAGTTTATAATTGCTCAGAATTGTTTGTGTCCGATTTAAGTACAGTTTTTGCTTCCTTCAACATATTTTAAACAGTACATTTTAAATAAATGACAGTCCAGTGACCAAAAAACAACACTTGGCTGACTGCTTACTCTTGAAACAAATGTATGTAGCTGAGTCTGCATGTGCTGGGAGACTACTGAATAACTGGAATTTCCCCCAAAGTATCTCCCATGTAGAACACAATGTTTATTAAAGAATAAGTAATATATGTATGTATATATAAAATATTGGGTTGGCCAAAAAGTTCATTCAGGTTTTTCATAAAGTTTTATGGAAAAACCTGAACGAACTTTTTGGCCAACCCAATATATGTATACACATAGACACATACTATATATACACATGATATATACATGTATATATAATAATGTATATAGATATGTAGATAATTAAAACTCAGTACCATGGCGATTATTTGGAGTTATACCAATTATTTAGGAGTTAGGAGGAGTTAGGGCTGTTTGTTTAGCATTGCTGGCACACGGTAATAATAAAAAGCAGACTGACCTATAGCAGGTTATTATTGTTTTTAAATTCTCTATGGAAAATGTCAGTCACAGTGCCTGCACCTAAGGACAACTGCCTCCCTGCCTCACAAGGCACTGCTACTGGTTTGAGCCAATGGGATTTAGTCAATTAATTTATGTAAAAATAATAATTTTTAAAGTTCTTGTCAGTAAAAAAAACAATGGCTACCCAATCTTCCCTCCATATTTTATTCCTCCACACTATTACTCCCAGCTATTTGAGACAGTACAGTATTTAGACTTTGCATGGATTGTGTAGTCTGGCAGATGTGAGTTTGAATTCTGGCTCTGCTACTTCCTAGCTTCCTAGCTGTGTGATTTTAAGCAAGTTAGCTACCCTTCTGAGCTTCACTTTTAATTTTTCAACTTTAAAAAATACTCACTAGCATGACATAACTTACATACATACCAAACAAAAGGCACTTTTACATCTTAGGTGCTCATTCAACATAACTATCATGATTATCCCTTCGCCTTGGCGCTGGACCTGCCATCTGCTGCAGACTCCTAAATATTTCAAATATCTTGGGCAGCAATTACTTGTGATAACTGGTGGACTAAATATAGGGTTTATTTTATTTTCCTAACATACATTTAAAATTAATTGTGATATCTTTCCTGCTAAAAATCTACTTTCTTATAAGCTATTTATATAAATGATCTATACTCATTGCCCCTTCTTTAGTACTACGTAGTTTCCTGCTTTCTTCCATTCTTCTAAAGGTCTCACTTAAATGTTATCAACAGAGATCAACTCTATGGCCTTTGCTCATTCTCACAAAGGTGTTCACAAAATTCAGGAGCTGCAAAATCCACTTGAGGCCAATTCACTCACCTTTCAGAGAGAAAACTGAAGCTCAGAATGGTGAAGTGATTTGTCTCACCAGCTAGAGGCTGGGCAGAGACACAGATCTGTTCCAAAGCAAGACTTTTTGCTCCATCTTCGTTACTGGTCGGTTGCTGCTCTGCGGTTCTCTGGTGACTTCCTCCATTCCTCTCTAATTCTCCTCTCTCCTCCTAACACTGGCCATGTCTCTTGTTTCCATATGACATCTCCTAATGAATGGTTTCTAAATTTATACTTTCTAAGAGTAAATTTGTGAAAAAATTCAAAATTGTATAATAAACAATTCAACTAATTTACCATTTTAAAATGCACCCACAGTTTGAAACCGTGAATAAACATTTATTAGAGTATAATTTATCTTATATAAGGCCTGTATCTTGATATGACTTGTTCCCAACTATAAAACAATGATTGGCAATCTAAATATGAATGTGGGAATATCTCTCTAATGAACATATAAATATTGCAATACAAGTAATACATGGGTATATAATAGAATAATATAGCTGGGATCACATGGTCTGTGTCATTATGTGTAAAGCATTTCCATTTCTCAAACTCTGCTTCATGAGACTAGTATAATCACTTTCATTAATAACGTAGAATAATAAAACTTGCAAGATATGTGGATAAACATAGAAAATTTAAAAATTAAATGTATGCCCATCAACTTCTAATTGTCCTCTACATTTATTAATAATTTCTTTGACAGGTTTCCATTAACAGGGCACAGAAGAGAAGCATTGTTCATTCCTTTTATGCCCACCCACACCATGCAAAGTCATTTGCAAAGTGTATACCCCTCAAAGCTGCTCTAGCACCACCACCAGGTTTTCTCTGAAGCTTCATCTGCAGTCAGTTAATATGGAATGTGTAAGTCTTTCCCCAAACAGAAAGTGCTCCAGTTTTTTTTCTAACTTCTTAGTAAATTATAACATTCATACTGAAAATTACACAAATCATAAGTGTTAGCTTGATGAATTTTTGAAAATTAAATATACCCATATAACCAGAAGCCACATTAAAAAAACAAAAAACAAAAAACAAATGTCGCCAAGGCCCAGAATCTTCTCTCATGCTCCCTTCAAGGGATTCCAAAGGTAACCACTTTTTTGACTTTTAATACCTATATTAGTTTTGCCTGTTCCTAAACCTTGAATGGAATCATACAATATGTACTCTTTTGTGTCTGGCTTCTTTCATTCAATAGATCTTTGAGATATTAGCCCATATTATTGCATGTATTTTTGGTTCATTGTTTCTCATTGCTTTATAGTATTCCACACAATGTACTTATGCTCTCTACTGTTGAAGAGCACCTGATGGTATTTTATTTTAGTTTATTACAAATAGTGCTTTTAAGAACATGCTTGTACAGGTCTTTGATGAATATATGATATATATGTGCTTGTCTTGGGTAAACACCTAGGAGTGAAATTTCTGGGTGTACATATGTTGAGCTTCAGTAGATGCTGCAAACAGTTTTCCAAAGCTGTACTTATTTTCAGTCCCACCAATCATGTATGAGAGTTTTGATTTCTCTAAATCAATGGATTCTCAGTTGGGCATGATTTTATACTACAAGGAATATTTGTTAATGCCTGGAAACCTATTTCTCATCACAACTGGGGGGATATTACTGCCATCATGTGGGTAGGGGCCAGGGATGTTGCTCAACGTCCTATAATGCACAAGACAGTCCCTTGCAACAAAGATTTGATCTAGCATTGAGGCTGAGAAACTCCGCTCTAAAGCCTCACTAGTCCTGGGTAAATTTTTGGTTTTCACATTTAGCCATTCCAGAAGGCACATTATTGCATTTTCTTATGATTTTAATTTGCATTATATGACAACTAAATACAGTCATTTTAAAGTTTGAGACTTGGTCCTTAGGTGGCAGTCCAATTCAGATTCCCAAGAAAGCTACTTCAAACTCCCACCCTAAACTAAATAGCCCTCTTTATTTACTAAATCTTTGACCCTAGAGCATAGGCTCTGGAGTCAGGTGGACCTGGCTTTGATTCCAAACTTTTCTACCTAAGAAAGTTATTTAACCTCACTGAACTTCAGTTTCTTTATCTGTAGCATCAGGGTATTAATGCCCACATTCTAGTGTTACTCTTACTATTAGATACAATAGGTAGGTAAAATCCCTGGTTCACAGTAGATGCTCAATAGGGATTATTACCTTGGGCTAGAAGCATAAGAGATGCAAAGAAATTAGATTAGAAAGAACACTGGATTGAGAGTTAAGACTTGTGTTCTAGTCTTGATTCTGACCTGACTCTGTAATTGTGAGAACTTGGTCAAAACATTTAATGTCTTAAAGTTTTTTGTTTATTCATCTATGAAATAAGAGAGTTGCACTAGACATAAGGTTTTTTCAACCTGATCATTTTATAATTCTATAAACATGACAAAGCCTCAGTCATCAATAAGTTTATACTAAGGGAAGATAGGATATGAACTAAATAATAAATTATTATACCAATTTCTTACAAATATGCTCAGAAATACAGAGCTACGAGAAAATAATGTGTTACTATCATTAAAGCACAAAAGAAGAGAAGTTTATTTTTGCTGGAAAAATCAGGGAACACTTCATGAAGACAGTAGCATTTGAATTAGGACTTGAAGCATGGACTTGAAGAGGACAGAGAGTAAATTCAGACAGGAGATGGAGGAGAGGCACTGAAGTAGAGGAAGCAGAGTGGACATAAGCTCAAGAAGGGAAGTATAAGACAGTCCTAGGGGACAATGAGTCATCCAAAATGAATGTAGCATGGGAATTTGTGAAAGGAAGAAGGAGATGAGGTAAACGAAGAGTAGGTATAAAGTGTCTGGAATGCCAGAAGAGTCAATATGTCACTTAGTTGAAAATGAAGGGTCACTGAAAATTATGGAAGAAGGTAGTGACATAACCATGAAAAAGCTCTAAAGACTAATCTGATAACTCTAGAAACAAGGAACTGTGAAAGGAAGGGGTGGAGATTAGAAGGTCAGTTTGGAAAATATAACATTTTAGATGAGGGGGAAAATGTTTTGAAGTAAAGAGTCACAAAGAAAAGAGGAGAGAAATGTGTAATTTTCTAAGGACATAACTGAAAGGACTTGATATTTGTTTTGTTATGGAAGATAAGAAGTAGGGAGGCATCAAAAATAACTGAGATTTCAAGTCTAAATGGCAAGAGGGAAACATTTTATGCTTTCCTTAATAGCTGTCAACAAAGTAGCTGGGCTTAGGCTGTTTGTCTAAGCAATATTTCTCAAACGACAGTTTACTGGAGACTTTAATATCTTTGTAGATATTTAACACAAAGATTTCCACTATCAATTTAGGAACACTAAATATCATATCATCCTCTTAAATATTTACATTTTACATAAACATAATAAAGTTCTAGGAAATAGTGTAGTAATGTGTGTGTGTGTACATGTGTGTAAAACTATTAACTCTCATGGGGCACTAATGTTGCAAGAGACAAGCACACATATACTCCTGAACTTACTCTTATAGAGTAAGTATGTGTTATGATAAATCTCTTTGTGACAGATTAGTATCAGGTATCAGGAGGTCATTCAGGTGAAACATGTCTGAGATGGGAAGATACTGTCACTCTGGATAGAGCTGAGATCTACAACTGTAGATTTAGGAATCACCTAACAGAGAAGATAATTGAGATTATGAAAGGAGATAGTTTTGCAAGAGACTGGAGAAAGTAATGAGAGGATGTGGAAGCAACAGGCAGTCTACATTTTAAAAACTAATGAATGGAAGAAAGAGAGATTGAACAGTAACTTGACGGAGTAGAAAACCTAGGGGAAAATTATTTTAGAATGAGCTCTTCAAGTTACTCAATAAGTTATGGAGATGTCACCTAAACATTCTAGTCTAAGACAAGTCTTAAACATGGAATTCCAGATCCTTCCCTTGGCATCTCAATCTTTAAGGGAAAATTCAGAACTAATACTCCACCTGGAAGTCCTAAGGCCATTGTCTCCTCAGAGTTAAACTCACAGCTTTAAGGTGGACTTAAATGTTCTAATGTTTACACTCGGAGGTAGAACACCTCAGGATAACACACTAATAGGCATAACCATTAGTTTTCTGAGTAATGCTAGGCATTCTGGGGTCTGGCAACAGAGGAGGAGGAAAGAAAAGAGCAGAGAGTGGGAAGGAGCAACAATCATATTTTAATCTAGACATTTATGAGAGAAACAAGTTAAAAAATTAGATGTAAGCTAGTCATTCACCAGCGCAGCATTGACGTAGCCTCCATTAAATGGGGCTAAATTCCCAACTGCGCTAATAAGAGAGAGGAAAACAATGTGTTGGTAGGTAAGAAGAAGGATTAAGCAGAACAAATTATCCTGATGATATACATCGATGAAAATTATTCAACTTTAACAATTCAACTTCCACATGAGTTTGTCTAAAAGCTGGTATACAGAATTAATAAGAATTTTTATATAAAGTCTAGGTCAATGGTTATTTAGTAACAACAGCTGTTTAAAATGTAGTCAGAATGTAGTCAGAAAGTGTTTTTCATTATTTAAATAAACAAATATCAAGAAATAATGAATCTACTCTAGAAATGGAATGTATTTTAAACAAATTGTGTCTTTACCACCCTGTACCACAAAACCAAATATCTTTTTTTTTAATTTTGCAAATATTTGATTCTTAAGACAGAGAAAATAGCCTTATAAGGGCACTGTATTATTTCCCTAATAGAATGTGGGATTTATTTTCCCTCTAAAAAATAGATTCTTAGTATAATATTTTAGAAAAACTATCACAATAAAGAAAAAACTTTTAAATAACAAAACATGGGAGTTTTATGGCACTCAAGAATGATCTTAAATACATTAAAATAAAACACCATCAAAACAGTAAATTTCAAGCATTTTGTGTATTAGGATATTTACCGAAAGTAAAGCCTGAAAAAAAAAGATTAATAAGGTGGCAACTGTCAAATTATATTTTAATCGTTTCTATTAATGAATTCATAATGAAGTCACAATGAAATTTAGTTCTAGTCTTACACAATCTAGAAGCCACATCCTTCAGTATCTGCAAGGGTCTTTCCGCTACCTTGGAAAATGCAGTTTATATTATGGTAGAAACAAATCTCTTCTGTTTAGAAACACTTTCAAAGTAACTGCCTGAACTTTACCTTTCTATTCCCTCCTCTTTCTTTACTTCTTCTAGAGACAGTATTTTATATCCTAAAATTCCTAGTAAGGGCCTAATATATGACATGTCAAACCTATGTTTGTAAAGTCCTCACAGTAAATCATATGGCTCAGAGAACACATAGTAATTTACTTTTGCTCATTTTTTTTCCCTTGCTTCACGTCCAGAAAAGAAAATTTTCATGTATATCGTGTGTATTAAATAATTCTGAGTAGCTAAAAATTTTTTAAATGATTCAGGTGACTTCGTTGGCAAGTGCGAATGTGTTATACCTTAAGGAATGATTGTATAGCTGCCCTGACATATGCATTAAGGTCTCCTAACATAATTTGTTAGGAAGGTGCAATATGTAATAGAAGCCACACTTAACTGCTTGTTCTTTTTTTTTTTTTTTTTTTTTTTTAACTGCTTGTTCTTAACGTCAGTACTCTTCAATGTTTCTTCCTCTGACTTGCTGTGACTCCTTGAGCCTCAATTTCTTTCTTCACCTATGAAATAGGGATCTATATAGTTTTCATTCTATTTCATAAGGATATCATGTGAACAGATAGTATAACAGATGTAAAAATAATTTTTTAAACCCTTGATATGGGATTCTACACAAGCATAAGCCATCATTATTCAAAATGGAGTTATTTGTAGATTGAACAGTCTACATTTCACTAAGCATGAATTTAAGGGCAATGCTTTTATAAAAAAAGCAAAAGAGTTGGGTAAAATGCTGCCAAACTTGTGTGTACAGTGATACCTGGGTGTGATAATCCACACATAGCTCCCATCTGTTATTTCTTAATTTGCCCTCAGCTGTTTCAATAATGTGACTTTGTTCATCACTTCTCAATCTTTTCAAAATATTTCTTTTCCTTTTTTTAAACTCACACCATCACAGTTATGTAATAGAACATTAACTATTCTCTGAACTAGACAACATTTTTTTGCCTAAGGTTCTCTAAGAGTAGATAAAAAATGTTAACTATGGAGAAATTTCTTGGGGTCAGACTATATTCTAGGTAACATAAGAAAAGAAATAATTAAAGGATGAAAACAAGACTACCTGAAAATAAAATGAATTTCAGAAAAATAAAGGAGACATTTTCTGAAAAAATTTAGGGGAACAAAAATGTGTACTTTGAAACATTAATTTCTGGAGATATTAATAAGCATTATATAGAAATAGAATATGATTTGGGAAATACTGGAGTAAACAATCTTATTTTACTGCACGAATTCTAATATTCCTTGTAAATCTCTAAGAGGAGAATGAGTATGACAGGCAGTATTTTCCAAACTTATTTGATGTTTTGTTCAGAGTATCTCGGGGGAATAGTGCCCTATGATGAAAAAGCATTTTGGAAATTCTGAGCTCAGGAGTTTGGTTCATCAGGTTTGTCGGTTTTAACAACAGACCAGATGGGTGACAGCACATATTTACAAAATAAATGCAGTATGGCCCTTGACTTGCTAGCCCTAACCAAGCTTTCAGCTACACATCTTTTCCACACACAGAAGCTCAGCTCTATGCTGGCCATTCAGGAATTCTCCCTATTGGCAGAACTCTCCCAAACACTTCACGCACTTTTGCATTCCCATGTCTTTGCGTATGCTATGCCACCTTTTTGATGTCCTTTCTTTCTGCTACTTGCCTGTCAAAAGCCTATGTACCCTTCAATGTTCATCCTCAAATGTTCCTCCCTCTTCTGTCATTGTCTTTCATGTGTGCTTCTCGTTAAGGCAGTAGTTCTCAAACTTGGCTATACATTAGAAATACCTAGAGAGTTTTAAAAAAACACTGATTCCTGAGTCTCATCCAGCAATTTTGATATAATAGGTCTGAGATACAACCCTGGTATTGGGATTTTCAATTCCCCAGTGATTGTAAGACAGCCAATGCTGAGAAAAATTGCTCTGGAGTCCATGGTAATTTGTCTCTGTACTTTATAGACCTACATCCTAAAAAAGGGTTTAAGATTTTTTAGAGGAGAAACTTATCCCTCTTCATATGCACAGATCCCTGTACCCACAGACACTTTTGAATGAAAAAAGAAAGTACTGTATGATCTCACCTATATGTGGAATCTAAAACAAAACAAAACAAAAAACAAGCTCATAGATACAGAGCACAGACTGGTGGTTGCCAGAGGTGGGAGAGTAAGGGGAGGTGATATACTGCTTCACATAGAATATATTTTACTTGTTTATTAAATTAACAAAATTCATTTCACCTTAAAAAAATTATTGGGCTTACATTTCCAATGTTGATGCTAATTTTATTAAAAGGTTTTCCAAACTACTCTGCTTTTCCATTCCTATTGTATGTAAATTATATCATTAAGGAAAGTGGCTCCCAATCTAGCTGTCAATCAGCATAGAACCCGGAGCATGAAGAAATAATCAAAGCTTTCTAGTCCCAGACCTACTGAAGCAGAATCCCTGAGGTTAATTTCTGAAGTTTATTTTGTTTTGTTTTAGTTTGGTGTAGTTTAGTTTAGTTTAGTTCAGTTTAGTTCTGTAAGCTGCAATTCTAATGTCAGTAGCAAACATTCATTTTGTGAATCAATGATTTAAAAGAGAAATTTTATAATTTGTGGCTTTTATGAAAACATTTACTCATTATGGTAGTGTTTGGGAGGGTTCAGTAATAGAAAACAATATCATAAATCTATCCCATAAAAATAAATCATTTTTAAAAGATAATAATCATAAATCCCTAGAGAATACACATTATGGATGAGACGAATATTATTCAAATGCATGAGAAAGTATTATTTTATTTTACTATTTACAAGGCCTTCTTTCCATGTCTTAGTTTTAAAGGAATTGGAATCGAATTGACCAAAATTATGTAATTAACTATATTCAGCTTTTATTAAAATAACTAATTTTCTCAAGTCTGTTAGCATGACACTTGGTAAAAATCAATTCTCCAAGAGGAATTAGGAAAGTATAGGTCATTATGGGTGTAATAGCTCATGTTTTGAGCAACTAGGGGAAACTTTTTTAACTTTAAACTTTGTTTAACTTTTTAAACAAAGAATCTCAGGCATGCTATAACCCTGGAGTCAGGTAAGGCACATTTGACCCATCAGCCACCGAAGGGTCAACTAGACTTCACTATTCTGTTAACATATATTTTTTCCTATTCTCCCTGGTCACTCAGATAACTTTAACAGCATGAAAGAAAAATTCAAATTATTGCTGTATCTTCAATGACTGAATGAACTATGGCTGAACTAAAGGAAAGAAGAATCAGAAAGAGTATAAGAGCTTTTGAAGAGCATTAATTGTATTAATTAATATGTTTCCTTTTATTAATGCCCTCCCCCACCAATTCTGGGCTTGGTCTTGTAACTTTCTGATTTTTCCAATGAGAAGTAGCAACTTGACTCAATGAGAGACTTGAAAAAGTGTAAGTTTATCCTTCTTTTCATGAATTCCTGTTATTACTGTGAGAACATGTCCAGTCTAACCTCCTGGAGGGATAAGAGGTACACATGGAAGAAACCCAAGTTGTATAACCAAGGTCCTCCTAGACCAGCCAGCTCACAGCAAACCCACCATCTGGCCACAGATGCATGAGAAAGCTTCATTGAGATCAACCAACTTTGGCACAGATCACAGAACCACTCAGCTAATCTATAGACTCATGTCATTTTAAGTCACTATGCTTTAGGGAGATTTAAAAACAGCGATAGCTGACACAATTGTCTTCAGTGTTTGAAAGGCTGTCCTGTGAAAGAGAACATTTGGATCCTTCTTGTGCCAGTTCTACTAAGAGAGAAAAGTTGTATTGATAGGAAGACAGATTTCCATTTGAGAAAGTACTTTCTAACAAGTCATAGTTGTTCAAGGATATCAGCGTTGAATTCCCTGATTCTAGGATAATTCAAGTTGGGGCTAAAATGAATGCATTTTATTCATTCAACAATTATATATTTCTTCATCTATTCCTTTAATGCTACAAAATTATATACAGATGATCAGTATAAGTATGTTGTGGAGTATATTGGTTTTCTCATTCTTTAACTGGTATTAGAAACAAGAGCCAAGTACCCACTCCTCTAGTAATCCTCTTGGATGTAGCTGCCAGAATTTTCATCCAAGATTCACTGGCCATCATTCACCCTGAAAATGGAGAGATGACCACTATGTGGACCTAAGGAAACAAATTATTCATTCTATCATTCATTCGTTTTAAGGGTCACCAGCTAACAGGCTTCAGTTGGAGTTTGTTCAGTCTATCAGTGTTTTTAAAAATGTGAAACCAAATGTTTCGTGTTTTCCATCTATCACAGTTCCCAGCACTTCCTATTTCAAACATTTACAGTGCTGACCTGGTCCCTTTAGGTATTTAAGTTTAAAGACTTGGTAAGTTCTTACTTATGACTCACATTCTACCAAAAGTTATAGGAAATACAGAGATTCAATATGGATTCCAGCCTTAGGAATCCTACAGTTTTGGAGGAGAGTTGCTCCCCTTAAGTAATTATAATAGACTGGAGTGAAACGTGCAGTAAAAGAGATGCAGATAAAATGACATGGGATCGCAGAATTAGAAACAATTGGATGCAGCTGGACTGAGAAGCCAATGCTTAATTAGTGGGCACAGAAATTACAGAGTCTCTGTTTTTCTATTAGTTGTTTCTCAAAGACATCAACACTGGAATGGTAATAAGCATTTGAAATCTTCCTTAGAGATCTCCAACAGACACGTGGTCCAGATTATCACGTCCCTAATTTCATTCAAATTTTAATTTAATGATACAGTTTAAAAGTGACTTGAGTAACCACTGACACTGCAGAAATACAAAAGATCATGAGAGATTACTACAAGCAACTCTATGCCAATAAAATGGACAACCTGGAAGAAATGGACAGATTCTTAGAAATGCACAAACTGCCGAGACTGAACCAGGAAGAAATAGAAAATATGAACAGACCAATCACAAGCACTGAAATTGAAACTGTGATTAAAAACCTTCCAACAAACAAAAGCCCAGGACCAGATGGCTTCACAGGTGAATTCTATCAAACATTTAGAGAAGAGCTAACACCTATCCTTCTCAAACTCTTCCAAAATATTGCAGAGGGAGGAACACTCCCAAACTCATTCTACGAGGCCACCATCACCCTGATACCAAAACCAGACAAAGATGTCACAAAGAAAGAAAACTACAGGCCAATATCACTGATGAACATAGATGCAAAAATCCTCAACAAAATACTAGCAAACAGAATCCAACAGCACATTAAAAGGATCATACACCATGATCAAGTGGGGTTTATCCCAGGAATGCAAGGATTCTTCAATATACGCAAATCAATCAATGTGATACACCATATTAACAAATTGAAGGAGAAAAACCATATGATCATCTCAATAGATGCAGAGAAAACTTTTGACAAAATTCAACACCCATTTATGATAAAAGCCCTGCAGAAAGTAGGCATAGAGGGAACTTTCCTCAACATAATAAAGGCCATATATGACAAACCCACAGCCAACATTGTCCTCAATGGTGAAAAACTGAAACCATTTCCACTAAGATCAGGAACAAGACAAGGTTGCCCACTCTCACCACTATTATTCAACATAGTTTTGGAAGTGTTAGCCACAGCAATCAGAGAAGACAAAGAAATAAAAGGAATCCAAATCGGAAAAGAAGAAGTAAAGCTGTCACTATTTGCAGATGACATGATACTATACATAGAGAATCCTAAAGATGCTACCAGAAAACTCCTAGAGCTAATCAATGAATTTGGTAAAGTAGCAGGATACAAAATTAATGCACAGAAATCTCTTGCATTTCTATACACTAATGACGAAAAATCTGAAAGTGAAATTAAGAAAACACTCCCGTTTACCATTGCAACAAAAAGAATAAAATATCTAGGAATAAACCTACCTAAGGAGACAAAAGACCTGTATGCAGAAAATTATAAGACACTGATGAAAGAAATTAAAGATGATACAAATAGATGGAGAGATATACCATGTTCCTGGATTGGAAGAATTAACATTGTGAAAATGACTCTACTACCCAAAGCAATCTACAGATTCAATGCAATCCCTATCAAACTACCACTGGCATTTTTCACAGAACTAGAACAAAAAATTTCACAATTTGTATGGAAACACAAAAGACCCCGAATAGCCAAAGCAATCTTGAGAACGAAAAATGGAGCTGGGGGAATCAGGCTCCCTGACTTCAGACTATATTACAAAGCTTCAGTAATCAAGACAGTTTGGTACTGGCACAAAAACAGAAATATAGATCAATGGAACAGGATAGAAAGCCCAGAGATAAACCCACACACATATGGTCACCTTATCTTTGATAAAGGAGGCAAGCATATACAGTGGAGAAAAGACAGCCTCTTCAATAAGTGGTGCTGGGAAAATTGGACAGGTACATGTAAAAGTATGAAATTAGAACACTCCCTGACACCATGCACAAAAATAAACTCAAAATGGATTAAAGACCTAAGTGTAAGGGCAGACACCATCAAACTCTTAGAGGAAAACATAGGCAGAACACTCTATGACATACATCACAGCAAGATTCTTTTTGACCCAGCTCCCAGAGAAATGGAAATAAGAACACAAATAAACAAATGGGACCTAATGAAACTTAAAAGCTTTTGCACAGCAAAGGAAACCATAAACAAGACCAAAAGACAACCCTCAGAATGGGAGAAAATATTTGCAAATGAAGCAACTGACAAAGGATTAATCTCCAAGATTTACAAGCAGCTCATGCAGCTCAATAACAAAAAAACGAACAACCCAATCCAAAAATGGGCAGAAGACCTAAATAGACATTTCTCCAAAGAAGATATACAGATGGCCTACAGACACATGAAAGAATGCTCAACATCATTAATCATTAGAGAAATGCAAATCAAAACTACAATGAGATATCATCTCACACCGGTCAGAATGGCCATCATCAAAAAATCTAGAAACAATAAATGCTGGAGAGGGTGTGGAAGAAAGGGAACACTCTTGCACTGTTGGTGGGAATGTAAATTGATACAGCCACTATGGAGAACAGTATGGAGGTTCCTTAAAAAACTACAAATAGAACTACCATACGACCCAGCAATCCCACTACTGGGCATATACCCTGAGAAAACCATAGGTCAAAAAGAGTCATGTACCACAATGTTCATTGCAGCTCTATTTACAATAGCCAGGACCTGGAAGCAACCTAAATGTCCATCGACAGATGAATGGATAAAGAAGATGTGGCACATATATACAATGGAATATTACTCAGCCATAAAAAGAAATGAAATGGAGGTATTTGTAATGAGGTGGATGGAGTTAGAGTCTGTCATACAGAGTGAAGTAAGTCAGAAAGAGAAAAACAAATACAGTATGCTAACACATACATACAGAATCTAAGGAAAAAAAAAAAAAAAGGCCATGAAGAACCTAGTGGCAAGACGGGAATAAAGACACAGACCTACTACAGAATGGACTTGAGGATACGGGGAGGGGGTGGGGTGAGATGTGACAGGGTAAGAGAGTGTCATGGACATATATACACTACCAAATGTAAAATAGATAGCTAGTGGGAAGCAGCTGCATAGCACAGGGAGATCAGCTCGGTGCTTTGTGACCACCTAGAGGGGTGGGATGGGGAGGGTGGGAGGGAGGGAGATGCAAGAGGGAAGAGAAATGGGAACATATTGTATATGTATAACTGATTCACTTTGTTATAAAGCAGAAGCTAACACACCATTGTAAGGCAATTATACTTCAATAAAGATGTTTAAAAAAATAAATAAAATAAAATAAAAGTGACTTGACCTACTACAATTTTCTTTTCCTTCTTTAATTAGGACTCAAAAAATCGCCACATTTGTATGTTAAAGATACAACCCTACTGTTCTTCATTACCACAGGTCTTCAAACAATTTGTTCCAAGCTCTTTGATCCTTAAAAATGTCAAGTTAAATATTAATATTTTTAAAGCTGAAGCGATGATTTTCATAATAAAAGCCCATGACTTTCAATGCCTAAAAACAATTTGTTAATGAGTATATAATTAACATTTAAATATCTGTTTTGATGTAATAAACAACACTTCTAAAAATAACATCCTAAGATCCTAAAAGCTAGAGTCACCAAAACACCAAAAATGGACACAAATTTGACTCAGAATTAACACTTCTCCATAAGAAAAAATATGACTCTAATGGAGCAGGCTTGGGATGTTACAAAGATAACTCTGGAAGCTTTATCATCTGTTCCTTCAAATGCACTGTGACTTGCCCCCTACACTTCCAGCAGCTCCAATTCAGGAAACGTTGGATTTTCCTCAATTAGAGATCAGGTCCAAGTGGCCTTAATCAAATACGTAAATAAACTGAAGCTTTCCCATGAGAACTATCAAAATTATGTCATGTTGAGTCACAGAACCAAAGAGACTAGGTTTATAAATACTGCAGACTTCTTTAACCTTATTCTCTATAAACCTACAGGTCATCTTTAACCTCACTATTATTTTTTCATTGCTATTATTATTATTTTTCATTGCTTTTTACCTAAAACTATAGGTAACAGGCTGATTATTCCAAATATAAAATTTTCCAGATGGTATAAAACCGTATAATTATCCCCACTAGATCATTTTACCTGCATAATCTTGATTTTCCTCATTTCAAACATTTCAGATCTTTGAAAAGCAGTTTCTAAATCATACTGATGTCCTAGATGAACGCAAACAGCACCAAGCACCTCTAGCTTAGAAAACAAAATTTGCATAGCTCCTGAGTGAGAGATGCTTTCCCATGTTTTAATCTATTCCTTTTTCCTGGATCCATACCCAAAATTATTAATTATGAATTTAATACTTCCTCATGAAGTTGCCCTGAAGAATATATGCTTGTACCTTGTCTAAAAATATGCTAAGATTTTGATGAATAGTAGCTCTTGGTATTGTTACCACCTACTGCTATTGCTGCTACTAGTGATGATAAGTTTTTTGGAAATAATTGAAATTTTTGTGAATTGTGGGTGAAATAATATCAGAAGGAGTGAATTACTCACTTCCTGACTTTAAAATGTATGATAAATTACAGTTTATCTATTTGTGATGACCATTTAAAAATTAGAGCTACTTTTATCACAACTGGGGGAAAAAAAGGCACCACAATGTCTGATAGTTTTTTCCTTGATAAACATTTCCTGTCTTACATTCAAATGTATTTGTTGTTTTACCCTGATCTTCGTAATTTATTTTAAAGATCAATTGTGTCTATTCCTTCCCTATAAGTCATACAGTGACCTTTGACCAGCAGCAACAACATCTTGACCTAGACAACTAAAAGTTTAATTTGTAATGAATATGTCTGTTATAAAATATATTTGTTCTTCTATTAATTAGCATTGTGTCTGATAATGTCACAGACTTTAAATTCATATCATTATGTCTATTTTCCAGAAGTTTTTTTTTTTTTTTAACATCTTTATTGGAGTATAATTGCTTTACAATGGTGTGTTAGTTTCTGCTTTATAACAAAGTGAATCAGTTATACATATACATATATCCCCATATCTCTTCCCTCTTGCGTCTCCCTCCCTCCCACCTCCAGAAGTATTTTTCACTTTCATAGCAAGTGGAAATAACTTAAATGTTAATTATTTTGTTCTATCAATCAATTAATTGTCACTTACGTAAAAATTATCATTTAAAAAAAAACCCTGAAACTAAATTTCCAGTATACAACTATGCAGCCATTGCAAGTCAATTCATTTTCCTTTTTCCCTCTTTTTTAAATAAATGAATTCACAATCACTTAGAAACAAAAACTGGCAAAATATTTTCATAAATATAGAGTTATATTATATTTTGGATTTGATTTACATAGAGCTTTTTCTTATGAGGAAATACATTTCATAAAAGAAAAGGTCTTTAATATACCATTCTAGGGCTTCCCTGGTGGGGCAGTGGTTGAGAATCTGCCTGCCAATGCAGGGGACACGGGTTCGAGCCCTGGTCTGGGAAGATCCCACGTGCCACGGAGCGACTGGGCCCGTGAGCCACAACTACTGAGCCTGTGCATCTGGAGCTTGTGCTCCACAAGAAGAGAGGCCGTGACAGTGACAGGCCCACGCACCGCGATGAAGTGGCCCCCGCTCGCCACAACTGGAGAACGCCCTCGCACAGAAACGAAGACCCAACACAGCCAAAAAATGAATAAATAAATAAATAAATAAATTAGAAACAAAAACAAACAAAAAAAAATACCATTCTACTTCAACAGTTCACACTTTTTTTTCCATGTAATTACTTTTCACTTTGATGACTTTATACTAAATACATTTCTCTCTAAAGTACACATTTTTTTGTGAGAAGGTGTTAAGAAGAGACTTAAAGCACAGAATGTCATAAATACTTAAATATTTATGAGACAAAAATACCAATGTCCTATAATGTATTACAATTTCTTTAAATTTTGAAGTGATTTTGCATTTTATATTATTTGTTCACGTTTTCTATTGTTCCCAAAACACTGAAGGAAATGGGTCTGAAACATGGAATAATCAACACCTAGAAAACTACTGTAAATCGGCAAAGCAGTCAGGTGCTCCACCTTATTACTGTCTAAAAATCAGTAATATTACTGATTACTTATTACTGTCTAAAAATCAGAAATGTGGTGTCATCCCTGCATATTGGCAACTTCTGATCTAGCTTTGACACTGATGTTAATACACTTAGCATAAAGTGGGACTAAATAAAAATGATTACACTCCAAAAGGCATATGATTTTAAATATGTAACAGATATTTTATGCTATTTCTCTATAAAGAATAGATCATAACCTAGAAATTAGAATTCAGACCCAGCAATAGGGTACTAACCATCCCTAGTAGGTCCACAAACAAACAAAATTAGGACCGCTTTTCTTTTCCTAGGCATCTCACTGCTTTCTACATCTTCATGTGAAGAGAATATGCCTGCCAAAAACACACTCAGAATTCCACTGCTAACAGACACTTGTAAAAATAAAACTTTGAAAAGACATAAAGAGAAGAAACAACATGTTCTAAATGCTATGAAGAACCCAGCATGATTTTCATTGGTCTTGGGCCCTGGCAGCCATTCGACTTGCACTTTACTGTCTCAGCTCTAGGATGCATAGACCAGTTCTCAATTCTAGGGCTGATGAAGAACTATTTGTATGATTTCATTTGTATCTTTTTAGTGCTACTTCTAATGAGAAGTCACCCCAAAAATAACTTAACCACTTTTGAATTCTGAAAGAGGTTCAAAATGTTGTTGGTTCTAAAAAACACTAAATAAGGCTTAACATGTAAGAAGAGTTTCAATTTATTTTTTAAATTCATTTTTCTACCTACTTTCAGAAAGAATTTGAAGCAACAAACAGAAAAAGAAAAGATGCACATACAATAGAATTTGATAAAATAAAATATCAAATCAAGTGGGAGGAGATAATTACAACAAAAACCCAGACTTAAACACTTCATGGCAGTGAAATTCAGATAGGAATTATTTTCACTGATGCAATTTTATTAGGAGAAACAGATTTTTCGTGTATCAAAGTCTAAGATTGATTCATCCGCTGGGAATATAGAAAGTTCACTAAGCAATATGAGTATGCAGTAAGATGGAAGTGTCTTCAGCAATTGTTTTACTGAAGTTACATAAAGGTACTTCATCTGAAATGTGCTGTAAATTGATGAATCTTTTTATATAAAGAGATTAATTATGATTACTGAGATAAAACTCTGTGGTAATACAGGAAAAGAAGTTTTTAAAGGTCTAAAGAATGTGTGTATCAGAGGGCTTTCATATCATGTTGATTCATATCTTGGATTTTAAAGATCTATACAATTTTATTTTCTAAGTGCTGAGGAACAAACTCAGTGTTGTTGATGGAAAACACATTAATACATGTTTTGTAATAGTGTTTCCTTCCTGGAAAATTACAATATAAAGCCTAAAGTGTTTCTCTTGAGTAAAGGGAGAACCATCTCTTCTCGGTACAAGTCTGAGCTGCAAGAACATCTGCAGGAAGAACCACAAAATATGTCTGAGATGCATCATTTATATATGCTCAGGGCTGAATAGTCTCATTGATCCCAAAGTAACATGTGAAATGCATGAAAGAGATCATATATACTCCCACCTCGGCCATAAGAGAAACTCTGCCTTTGTTCCTTGCTTCACAGATCTGACATGAAAATGTATATCTAAAATTTCCATGATAGACTTTTAAAACATAGATTTAATAACCTAACTATGTGAAATGGTTTGGGAATCAGCACTGTAGGAGACACATTCTTAGAGGCAGTTTCTTAATAGCATGTAAGATTCCTCCCAGCCTTCCCAATAGCATACCAGCCATGGAATTTCAATATTCATCATCTCCTCTAAAAACCTCTCAACTAATTTTTTACACTTGATGGATGACTTTTACTATCTGAAATTTAGGGAGATCATGCTGATGAAAAATTGATATTAATTCAGTCTCAAAAATTAAATTTAAAAAATCTTGCTCTTATCTTTCTCAATTCACTTAGGTACCAGATTAGTCTGAAATCTGTCTTTTCCATTATAATTTCCCACGATGTTGTTACCTCTTTTTTGGCACCCATCATCGGCCTGTGCCATGGTTACTTAGATATATACTAGATGATCTGCCTTGTGAGGGCAGGTAAGGTTTGTTTTTTGTTATCATGTCTGGCCTCCCCAGTGCCACATCCCAGATTATGGACACGTCTAGTCAACCAGAGAATGCCAGGTGAATTGAATTAAAGCTGTGGGTTCAACTCCAGAAGAAAGTAGCATGTATATAGAAATTTGAATGGTGTCAATATGTCAGATGTTCCTAAAATAAATTCTGGGCTGATCTCTCTTAAAGACTAAAATTTTAAATGAATTATTTATAAAAAGCAAAGATACTTCACAAAATTTCTGTTAAACTTGTAAACTAGCACATATGAAACATTCTAGCACAGATTTGCTTACCATGTGGATTGAGAACCAGTGTGCAAAGCCCTTAGGAAGTGGGGTGCACACAAGTACATACTGAGAAGGAAAAGTCTGGTACATGGGTCTCTGACCAGAAAGGTCAGGCCTAGAAGGATGTCTCAGTGTGAAAGCCTGGACAGCCCAGGAAGAGACCAAGAGGACAAGGGAGCTGTGAAAGGAGGCTGACAAGAAAATGAAGTGAGACATGGGATATGGGCCAAAGATGCCAAAGCCAAGCTTAAACCACTTCCCATCTTGCCCAAAAGCACAACTAGCTATTAGAAAGCCCATGCTGCATTTTACTAAAGAATAGTCTAAAACTTTCTCTGAGGAATTACATCTAGTCATTTGGATCTTTTAAGATACTCTCCGCCTCCCTTTTCCCTCATCACAATCACATCCTGATTAAAGCAAAGTCAGCTGTCAACATGCCAGTTGACCAATCAATCCCACCCCACATCTAGCCTTAACCTGTTTTCAGTCAGGGACCCATTTCAACACTTACTTGAAATAATTGCCTGGGTGAAAGTATGTCCTCTTTGGTAGCTGTGTTTTCTGTTCTAGGTCATCAGGATGATGAAGCAATCATTTGAATTTACCAAATTTTATTCTAATTATCTGGACAAAGAATCCCACCTTCCACAAAGGATCTGCTCTTCATATGAAAAATAACAGAAGCACAGTCGAATTGCAATTCCCCTGCGAGTGGCACCTTAGCATATAATTTATCAGGAGGAGACAAGGATTTGGCATAAACCAATGAAAGATCACCTGCCACAAATCGCAACAGCTCCACAATGGAGTAATACACTAAAGTTGATGGCTAAGTGGATCTGATTTTATCCAACTTAACCTTGCCCTCCTGAACTTCTGAAGGTGCCCTCTTCAAGTGATGCCTCAGTGCGGTTGAGTTTGGAATTATCTGTGCAACTCTCATACCTCTTTGAAGTCACACATGCACTTGAGAGAAAATAGAAGTGAATTACGTAGGGACTGGAAGATCTTTTCCAGTTCCTGACATAAGAAATATGGCCGGCGAATACACATCTTGGGGGGGTCATTTTGGATTTTTGGTTAAATTTACAAATGCATATTTAATTAGACACATTATATGAAATCCATAATATAGATTTAAAATATTTATCTTCAAAAGGTTTTAAAACAGATTTGGGCTAACATTTTGTTTTAAGCATTGCAAGAGCATATTATTTGCTACCAATAATATTGTTGTAATGCTTAATCAATACATAAAATGGAAACATTTTATAAAACTATACTCCTTGAGGCCCACTCTTATTCATTATTTAACAACCACGGAATGTCAGGAATTCCACCCATAAACTTCTATCATCCTGTTGTTAATTCAAGATCAACAACCAGTGGCTGCAAATTGACTTTAAAATTTAGTATTGTTAACATGTAGTATCTCTGCTATATTTAAGATATTATCTGGGGGGAAACACAAATTTGTTATCTAATTAACTTTTTTTAATTGTCTGTTTTAAGAGGCAGAAATTGTTTGTGTTCATTTTCTAGTTACTTTAAAATTCTTAATTCCCAATTCTGGATTCTAAAGCACGTAACAGGTAACTAAAGAATCAAGAGTTATAGAGTCAATGAAGAAATTGCTGCTCTCTTAGAAAAAGAGTGTCTCTCCCCTCAAAATAAAACCTTAGCCCAATCCATTATACTAGATCTACATTCTGCCTGGCCCAAAATTCCACCCCAGTGTAAAATATCTCCTATTGCCCTACTGTTTCTTTAACTGCTATACAGATACTCCTGAACTAGCTGTAAGATGTACACACTCTAGTATAATAGCCATCAAGTTCAAATTTGTCTCCCCATATATTACTTCAAAAAAGTGTAGCATTCACAGCACTGAAATACTACTTCTGAGCGAAATCAGTTGAAAGAACCAAGCACAACATTTCCCATTTACAGGGCTATGCAACCACTAGAAACAGGGAGGGATTGCATAATGTTTCAGAAGTTTTTCCAGTGCTATGTCATTCATGTGCATAAAAAGCTAATGCAATGCATTTCTAAAATACATTTTGAAGAATTAATAAAAGCTTGGGCATAGGGTTTCAGAAAATAGAAAATAAAAGGACTCCTTCAGTATGCATGAAGTTAAACTTTAGGCACACTCTTTATTGCTTTGCTGTAGCTTAGTGCCAGAATTCCCAAGTTAAGTATGAAAAAGAGAAAACACTTTTCCTGATAGCCCTGGAGCCACCTAGGATGTAGCATGACTTACCTAAAGATGGGTCTTTGGAGATGTTTCCTCCTGATTGTGACATGGTCATCCATTTAAAGGTGAAAGTTTAACTTGTTCCTGGAAACCACTCCAGAAATCCAGGGAGAGAATGTGGAAGCTTATCCTGATCTATTGTGCTGCAAGGAGCCCAGAAGGAAAAAGTAGTTTTCTCTTTCTCTTTTTGGGTGCTCGAGAAAACTTCCCTGCTCTCTGCCAGCTGAGCAGTGTGTCCATAGAGGCCACATAAGACAGGCACGTTGGGGCACTCCCCCACAGAGCAGGGTGTGCAAAAACACCGAGTCACGTTGACATGGACAAGAGAAGTGCACAGGACCCTCAGAAACAGAACAAAACAAACAGAAACCTTCCTACCCCCGTGGCACCCAGGTAGGAGCTCCCTAGGTTATTGCAGCCATGAGAGCACTCCTTCCACATGCTGGTCAAGCTCGGAAAAGCTAAGTCCCTCCCTGTCTTTAAAACAGCCCGTTCTGAGGCTCAACTTTTTTCTTCAAAATAAAAGTTGTACAGCTGGTTCAGCAGTCCCATGTGAGTACCCTCTGAAAGTTTGTTCTGTTAAAATAAGAACTGTATACAAATTAATGAAGAAAGATGGACTCAGGCTGCATAGCTGGCTTGGATTCAAGAGATTATAATTATTTTACAATCTTGCTTTTATTCTCGCTGGATGAAGTGTGGAGACGACTCAACATTTTTGGCACTCATAACCTAATAACCTACACTTGGCTGAAGTCGAAGATGCCATTTCAACTGATAGAAACCCCTGTGAAGCTAGCCGGAGCTACAAAAGTTAGAAAAACAAAAATTTCTTAATTCCATCAGAGACATTGTACCCAGATATCTGTACCCAAGTGTAGTTTTCCAACTAAGAGGGGACACTGCAAAAAAGATATGGAAATACACACACACATAGAAACACAATTTTTTAAGCCCCCCAAAACTCCCTGGGAACATAAGGTTTTTATATTATACAATCAAATTTTAATTTATGAAAATAAAAAGAAAGAAAAGTAGATATAAGAAGTTGTGAACAGCTGAAAATAAATGACATTAAAAATTGTTTTACTTGGAAGACTTAGAGTCACACTGCAGGGACTTTTGTTCAAGATACAGATAAGGCGAATCCCCATATTTTAATATAACTTATTTTGGAGACATTCCTATATCTAAATCACTAAAAAAATTTCTACTCAATCGATAATGTCATGAGATTCCAGGCCAGAGGTATGTTATGTAATAAAATAAACCATCTCAAAGCATGATTAAAATGTTTTTAAAATATACATGTAATAAAAGGTGAAAAAACTGAGAAACACACATGCTTTAGTTGAATAATCCATACAAATAAGGATCAAATGTCACAGAGGGGGATATGATCTATATGGTGACAATCTGTAGCTCTTAGCACCCTCTAAATATGTCCACAGGAGCAAGGACACCTTTTTTTTTTTTTCCTCGCAGAGGAGAGACAAAGAAGAAGAGAATTAAAAATAAATCATTGATCATATTGAGCAGTTCTAATCCACACTAGGAAATGGAATCAGTCTGAGAATGCATTGAACTAAAAATAAAATAAGTGGGTTCTAGTCCTAGTTCTATTATTAACTTTCATTTTGTCTACTTTGATTTTAGAAAACTGAGATGACTTCTTCATTAACATGATGGAAGGAACTCAACAGGAATACTAAGAAACATCTAACCAAGGTACAGTTCAAATGACAAGCAAGTATACAATCTTACTTGAGGCTCAAAGGCTCGATTATCAACTGCAGAATCTGAACGTTGTTAAACTAATTACAGAAAATCCATAAAATAACATCATTGCTTGCATTAGGTTTATATTCTTTTTGCTCTGAAGTTAAGGTAGAAAACTTAGATTCCCACTTATATCATGCACTATATTTATTTTTAAATCCAATCTTAGAACTTAAGGAGCCATAAGAAGATAACTGTAAGTTAGTCACTTGGCACAAAGAAAAATATGTATTTCTTAAATGTTTTCATTAACTTTTTCTCTAACAGCATTTAAACTTAATATTTGAGAGAAAAGTTTGCTTTGCTAACTTATTCAAATTTAATGTAGTATTCAATAAGATGAAAGAACCTCACTATTGTGGCTTAAATTGCAAAAATATAGTCTTTAAATTAACAACTGTACTGTGCAAAATACTAAAATTTATCATAAAAATAAACAGGCTAAATCTCCTATTAAAATATACTAAAGATAATTTATTTTGAATAGTTTTTTTTCTGGGGGTGGGGATTAGAAAAGATTTTTGTGTTTTTCCTATTATGGTGAACTCTTTTTCAGTATGACTTAGCCTAACCCTTTCACTCCCACCCCCTACACACACGTACAGCCACCAAGAACAAATTCTCCCAGGCAAAGCTATTGGCGGGAGCTGTGAAGCATAAGAGCTCAGAGAGGGACAACAGTGTGAAAAGACTGTCATCGGCCCCTGACCCAGATGACAAGAATCAAGAAGCCCCATCCTGCGGGTCTCTTGGAAGCACATCCCTGAGTGGCACCTCCATCCACTGCTCGCTGCCGTCTGTATCTGCATCCTCCCAGGCTTGGGCGCCTACTGCGGGGGCAGCGATTCTGAGTCCAGCTCAGACAGCGAAGGCATCATCAACACCACCGGCAAGATCTCGTCTCCTCCATCTTCCGAACCTTCCTCGAGGCCCCCTAGCTCCTCTGTTCCCACGGCCCTGAGCTCCTCCCCAAGAGGAGACCGGACAGTTCATTCTGCCTACAGGCATTACCTCCCACAGAAAACTCCTTTGCCTGTTCACACCGTGAACCTCACCTAAAAATGTGCCAGAACTCAAACCAAACCAAACCAAACAACAACAAAAACTCAGCACTGTTAGAGACAGCACTTGATCCATTTTTTTATTTAAAAAACTTTCCTGCTACAAGGTTCCCAACTGATTATGAAGCTAGTTGATAGGTGGTAGAGCTGGGATTTGAACCCAGATGCCTCATTCCTGAGCCCTCACTTTTACCCCTACTGAGTAGGTTGTCACCTTGGTGGACACTCTGCCTCTGAGGTTGCTTGGGCCTTTTCTGGGCTATCATTCACATGCTAAAGAGAAACAGAAGAAACTAGCCCCTCTAATGAGTGTCTATACTTCTACTAATCCTCTACCCTACTTGAACATCATTGCATGGCCCATTGTGTTCCCCATACTCATAAGAGCCTGCCCAAGAAAGGGCCTATTGATATCAAGGTGAAATAATCAATGAATATGTTCTACTAAGATCCGAATGGAAGCTCTGTTCCATTATAAAGAGCCCTGGACTAATGTCAAGGAACATATATTTAAATCCCAACTCTAGCAGTGATTGTATCTTCAGTTCTTTGCACATCTGTTTCCTTACCAGTCAAACTAAGATGTCAGGCTGGATGACCTCTAAGATCCTTTCCAGCCCCATATTTTTGTGACTCTATGACTGACTGCATGTTAAGATGTCAAGTTATTTAAAGTTAGTGTCCAAGCAGGAATAAACTCTGTAATAATTTTTAGCTCTTCTTAATCACAGCAAGGTCATGCATACCACCAGAATACTTTTCATCCCCATTGTTGTGGAATTAAAGATATATAACACACTACTATTGAATGTGAAAATAAATTGTCCCATCTTTATTTTTCTAATTAGGTGTTTTCTTTTTTCTAATTATGTGTTTTCTGTTTTCTTTTTTTCTATAGCTTCAACTGGGAACTACTCTCACTAGAATGTAAGCTCCAGGAGGACAAGGGTTAATGTCTGTTGTATTCCCTGTGCATGATAAATAAGACACACTCAATGGTTATTTATTGAATGAATTAACACAAAGTGCTAATTAATGCTACCTCATCATACTCTTGTATATTCTTTTTCTAAAATCTTAGTCATATCTGGTAAATGTTCAGTTTTATGTATTTCCTCCAACCCACAGTTTTTCTTCAAGGAGGTATCTGAGTTTATAGACAGGTGGGCTTCTATGACCTTGTAGTGGCAGGAAAAAGGTAGCCTCAGACCCAAACCAGCAGGTTCCTGCTCTCCTTTGTGTTCTATGGAATCTGCAACGTGTCCCTTATCTGTCTGGTCACTTGGCTCCCTGCTGACATCTATTGCTGAAATCCCTGGCTGGTTTGTTCAGTTGGCTCAGTTTGGGAACTATGATCATCTCCTTCTAATTGAGCCCAATCTCAGTCTTTACTGGAGCTGCAAGACTCTCTAAGTCTCAGTCACATCTGTAGGGAAGCCAAGTTTGCCAAGCCAAAATGTGTCTCTTTGGCATGAGGATTATTTTAGGCTGATTATTTTTAAGAAACAGATAACTTAGGAAGTCTTTCTTTTTTACCTCCTTAACTGCCCAAAAAAATTTAGATAAAGGGCCTGATCCAGGAAGAGCATTATCACCATAGATATCTATGAAGAATATGGGCTAGCTGTGGTAGGGAGAACTCCTGGACCTGGAGACCAAAGTCCATTTTGTGTCCCATTGTCTCTGCATAGCATAGCAAACATTTATATACCAAACATTTATTTTTCCATCTCCATGTGAGTTGCCTTCCTCCCCTTTGAAGTCCCAAACTCTACTCCTTCTCCTTCTCTCAGATGGCATATAAGCCATCTTATATAATTGCCTAACTTCTCCTTGAGTCTCATTTTTCTTATGCGGTCCCTTTACGTATGTAATTAAATTTGATTTTAACCTGTTAATCTGTCTCATGTCAATTTAATTCTTAGACCAGCCAGAAGAACCTAAAAAGCATAAAGGGAAATTTTTTCGTTCCCCTATACATCCTTCATCTGGATCTTTGCCAAGGCTGTTAACACTTGACTTCTTTGTGGGACCTCCTGACCCCTTGCTGTGGGCATGGCAGGAGCATGGCAGATACACTGGCCCATCTCAGCTGACTTCTGAATTCCCCACTGGTCAAGCAGAACTTTCTGAGCCCTCAATCCCACACAAGCACTGAGGAAGTCTTGGGATTGACCATACCATACCACCATTTTTATTCTGCTGTAGTCTACTCACTAAGTCACTGGAAAACTGTGCTGTAAGCTTTCACTTTCAACGAAACATGCTCCACACCCTGGGATTTCAGCTCAGAGGTAAGAGGTCAAAATACTTTGTCTGACCATTTGCATAAATTGCCTTCTTTCAGGGTTCCCATTTCTATCCTTTACCAGGGCAGAAGAGGTATGCTTTCCCCATCTCATATGGCAGAAAATCCCTTACTTTATCTCTTGAGTGTCTTTTGTCCATGGTTTATAATAAACTCAGTGTTCAAGTCTATGAGCCTGGATCACAGGAATTTAGGAAACCCTTTTTGGTGCGAACAAAGCCTGGCTTTCAGCACTATTGTCTTATTGAGGGCTCAAAATTTCCATTTAGGTATTCAAAGCTGGGCTTCTTATTTGTCTTTCACTTCGATAACATTAACCCCACTCCCCACACTGCATGAAGAAGATGGATGCCTGGCTGACTGCAAAAAGGAAAGATCATATTCATCAAAATGGAAGAGAGAAAAGCACATTGTTCCCATTATGTTATGACGCTTTTTTATTCATTCATTTCTGTGGGTACATAGTGAGTAGCTATACCACAGTATTAACCTTCCGCCCTATCTGGCCCTCATCTACCTGTACTTCCATCTCAAAACCCTGACCCTTTGGCTCATTCCACACTAGCCACACTGGCATTTTGTTCCATCGACACTGGCACTCTTTCCTGCCTCTTCTCCATGTACCACTCCCTCTGCCTAAAATGATCTTCCTCCTGCCCATTGCTCATATGCAGCTGCCGTTTCCCCTCCTCACAGAGGTGACTCCTCTGACAAGCCCATTTGAATTTTGTGTACCTTCAGCACTCTGTTTCCCTCATAGCAATATCATAATTTGTGCAATTATTTGTGTACACATCCATCTGTTCAGTGAATGAATACATCCATTCTGCAGGATGCAATAAACTAAGGGAAAGATCAGAATATCTAACTGTTCCTGACTACCTTAAATAAGAATAAATCTAGTCAAGTTATCCCAAAAATGTGTTTTCCCTCATGTGTTGTCTGTAATAACCTAAAAATAGACTCTCACTGATCTCTTGCAATGCTTCAAAACATTTTCTAATAATTACATATGTGTTTCATCTTAAAATATTTGTCATTACACTTCTTCAAATCAGGAACTCTACTTATCTGAGAATAAATACAATGGGGATATTAAAATTGACAAGGCATCTAAAAATCACTTTGGAAATGGTTCTCAATTTGACTAAAAATGTTTTCTGCCTTGGGGCAAAAAGTACATTCTACCTAGTTAATGGATTTAAACTAGATTTTCTTGTTTGTGTGTCAGACTTAAAGTTTATTGTCTATTTATTCAATAAAAATTACATCAGAATTATTTTCTAAAATTAATTAATAAGGAAGACCAGGTTTATAGCTTCAAGTGGCAAGGAAAATCTGTCCCCCAAATTGGCTAACTCTTCAGCCAGGTATGAGAGCTGAGCCTTTCCACTTCACAAAGTAGGAGGAATTCCTCTTTGTCATTGAAGTGTAGAAACAGGTCAGTTAGAATTTGATTGGTTCCACTTAGCACTCCCACAAGTTCTGACAGCCTTTAGTGCTGGCAGTCAAACAACTTCCTTTGAATGAGTGTGACATTCTGTGAAAACATCAACAACAAAGAGAATCATTTAAAAACTATTCTCATAACCAAACACCAACCCACCGCTCAATGTGTATCAAGCAACATTAAATCTACTATAAAAGGAAGTGGCTTTTGCATAGTGAGTAGTTAAATAAACATACAAAGAAAGAGACCTCCGGGCTTCCCTGGTGGCGCAGTGGTTGGGAGTCTGCCTGCTAATGCAGGTGACACGGGTTCGAGCCCTGGTCTGGGAAGATCCCACATGCCGCGGAGCAACTAGGCCCGTGAGCCACAACTACTGAGCCTGCGCATCTGGAGCCTGTGCTCCGCAACAAGAGAGGCCGCGATAATGAGAGACCCGCGCACCGCGATGAAGAGTGGCCCCCGCTTGCCACAACTAGAGAAAGCCCTCGCACAGAGACGAGGACCCAACACAGCAATCAATCAATCAATCAATCAATCAATAATAAATCCTCCTTAATGTAAAATCCCCTTTGAGTCAGAGGACTATGAAAGAGATGGTTGGACAGGGCCTTGAAGGATGAATAGATATTCAGCGAACAGGCTAAGAGGAAAGGCAAGCAATGTTATATCAGCCCTAAGCACCAGGCAACAACACATGATTTGGAGGGCACATTGTTACTGAAGCAGTGTGGAGTGGTTCCCATCACATTAGCCTGCAGAATCACGGAGGCTGCACCATCACATAAGAAGAGGGGTTGCAATTAGGAAAATAATCAATGTGATATCACGGTTTAAAAGCATTTGATTCAAAGGATTCCATTACTCTCGAAACATGCCAAAAATGTTCTTATCTGCAATTCTTCAGTCAGTGAAAGTTGTCCAAAGGTAGTTGCACGCTGAGACTGGTTCAGTTTCTCTGCAGATCTGAAATTCATCACTAAATCATTAACTTAGCTTCCGTAATGAGTCATCAGTCTCATCTCTGGAAGTATGATCTTATTTTTCAGATCAATACATCATTCCTATCAATTGTTCCATGACATATTATAGTTACCATAATTTATTTGTACATTCATTTAATTAAACTCTAAATTTAAATCCATAGCGGATTTAAGCTGGTTATTGAACATTTTCCCAAGCCCAGCACCAAACACATTTTCTACTGCATCATCTAACACAAGGCCCAATACCTGACAAAATATTGGAAACCAAGTCTACCTTAGAAATTCTGTATCTTTTTTAAACATTATTAACTTTAATCCTGCTCTATAGTCCTAGAAAACGACAGTCTTCCCTCATCTATTCTTTTCTCCACCTGGCCCAATGGAAAGTATGGGAGCAAGGGAGTTGATATGTGCTTATCAGTCATTTACTATATGTTAGACAGAATACCTTATATGCACTATTTCAGTTAATTCTACATAACACACCTAGAAAGTAGATTTTCTTACTTTCAAGGAACACTGAAGGAAACTAGAATTGAGAAAAATTATATAAGCTGCCAAAGGCTGCATGTCTTGTATGTTATAGTAATAGGATTTGAATCCAGTTCTATCTGATGCTGATATCTTTATTCTTACTAACATTGCCTCCCCATAATCACACTAGAATATGTCTTAATAGCAGACTTCCCTCTGCTATTAATTGTTTCAGATGAATTTCAGATCTGCAAGAAAAAGGCATCTTGGTTTACTATCACATCTTGGAAAATATAATACTCTGATCATTTGAATTAGGTACAACCCTAGCAAGAATTCAGGCTTGATTTCAGAGACATATTAGTTTGATTTGGGTCATTCTCACAATGTAAGCATTACACATGCATGGGTAAGTGAACCAAAAAAAGCAGAAGATTAAATATGGAGGTCTTAAATTTTAAGTTTTACTATTTGTTTGCTGTATAATCCTTACTGAATAAGAGTGGATAAATAAAACTTTTGGTCAAAATATCATTGACAAACTCTAAGAAAAAAACAAGTCAGATTGAATATATAAATGAAGTTGTGGTTCTATCCTCAATATACAGAATAGCTCTGCAATGCTGAGGTGTATGTCTATAATGCAATCCCCTTTTTAAAATTATGCTCACCAGCAACCCAAATCATTAAAAAATTAATTCATTAATTAGAATTCCCTACCCTCTTTCAAAATCACATTATTAGATACTTAACCTTCACCAAAAAACCTGGATGGGTCCCATTCATAGACTTGTAAAGTTCAGAGTTACCTATGTGGTTACCCACCCACTATATTCCACTACAAGGATAATATTGACAACTGTTGCATTCACTAAGCACATACTATGAGCCAGGCACTTCTGAATACTCTACAGACCCTATTACATTGAAATCTCCTGACAACAACTTGGCACAGGAGTTAGAATCCTTATTTTAGATATAGTTAATATTGCACAACTGGGACTGGCCAAGCAAAGATTTGAGCCCAGGACTGCTTTCCTCCATTGCCCGTGCATTTAACCACTAGTGCCTCCAATGATTAGGGCCATCTAATATGATTCACTTTGATTCCCATTCTCTGTTTCTCACAGTCATTTTGCATTTTTGTCTTCTCCCTCTTCTTTTTCTCCTGTTTCATTAACAATTCCCTTTTCCAATGATGAGCTCCAAGTATCATTATTAATTGGTTCTAACCTTCTTAAAATTGTGGAGATTGTGAACTCACTTTCCTCAGTTGTTCAACAAATACAGAACACTGCTGTTGTTTTAAATGTATACATTGTTTCAGTATAGGAGCTCATGGATGTCCATTTTTGGCCTTGAGAGAGTGAGTTATTTGTTATAAATAGAATCATAGACTCCTGGAATCTGAAGGAACCTTCACTGTCAAGTTTTTCACCTTCCCAACCTCTCCAGAATTCCTCTTGCTTTTCATCTCAGAAAGGGCTTACTCACAAGTGCCCCTGAGCTGGAAGAAGTAAATCTGCTGTTTCCTTGATCTCCATCCCCAAGAATCTCTCATAATATGAGAATTTCATTTGTTGCATGCTACTTGTATTTCAAGATAGGGACTTTTTTTTATACTAACTTCTTCACCGGGTATACAGTCAAAGAAACAACAATCTCTTCCAACTACAAAGAGAAAACAGGCTGTGTTGGGAGTATGGAAAAGGAGTATTTAGTCTCCAATGTAGCACGTTGTTTATGCACATTGAAAAGTAAATTTTGGTTTTAGGTAAATTTTTGCCTTTTATACATTACCTTTAAAAATAACATGGCTTAATTTCACTGGCCAGTGTGACAAAAGATGTACCAGGGGTTAGGACAACAATGATTTTTAAAACACAGGCGCTTTCCTCGGGGAGCTCAAGTTTAAAAGGAAAAAAATAATCCACTTTTAAAAGTAATTTCAATCCAATTCAATACATGGATTCATAAAATAAATAAAAAGGACAAAAGAAACTCAGAAGGGAGAGAAATAAAGACTCATAGAGGAATTTATTATGTTTTAGCAAGGTTTAGCCAGGAAGTAGAAGTTCAGCAGGGGAGAATTGTTTACTAGGAAGATGAAATGGAGAAAGTCCAGGCAAAGGAAGGTGAAAAACAACATAGAAGCATGAAATACCATAGTTTTAAGGAACTGACAGGTATCTTCCTATGACTGAGGGTAAAAGTGTGTGGGAGAGTGGCAGGAAGTAAAGCTGGAAAATCAGACAGATGACAAATCATATGTGCCAAATGGGGAGCTTAGACTGTATTCAACAAGCAATGGGTAGTCACTGGTGGGCTACAGTCAGGAAAATGGCATCTTCGGCTTTACAGTTTTGGAAGACTTCACTGATAAACACGTGGAAGACGTTTTTGAGAAGAACAAGTCTGGGTGTAGGGATATCAGTAAAAAGTCTGTTAGAGTAATTATTCTTGGTGAGAGATGATACTGACCTGAAGTAAGGCAAAGGCATTAACTGGAAAAGAAAGCCTATTCGAGATACTATAAGGTATAAAGCATAGGGCTTAGTGAATAATTTGGTATATTGAATGAGAAAGAAAAGGATTTTAAGACAATACTTTCATTTCTGGTTTATTATCTGGGTGGATGGTACCACCACCAACTGGGAAGAATCAGATAGTAAGAAGAATAATAATGAAATAAAAAGAAAGAAAAGTATGATCAAAAGTTCATTGATGGGGCTGGGGGTGGTGGTGGTGGGATGAATTAGGAGATTGGGATTGACATATATGCACTAATATGTATAAAATAGATAACTAATAAGAACCTGCTGTATAAAAAATTTAAAAAATTAAAAAGTTCACTGATGGGGCATAGTGAGTTTGCAACACCAAAGGATAGCCCGAATGGAGATGTTTCATGGGCAATTAGGTGTTTAAATTACAGGGAGAGAGGGAAGAAATCAGTTATAGAGATAAAATGTGTGTGTGGAAGGTGGAGGTATTGCAACATAAATATAAAACTATGAATGTGGATGGTATAGCTCAGAGAGAACACGTAGGTTAGAGGAGTGAAGACCCAAGAACAAAATCCTGGCAATTGAAAGGATAGAGAGGGAAGCGTTATCAGTGAAGATGTCAGAGAGACCGGAGAGTTGGAGGGAAAGTTTTCCCTACAACAAAATTGGAGGGAATGTCAAGTAAGAGAAAGGTGTCACTTGTGCCAAATGTGCACAGCAATTAAAAAGAGAACAAATTAAAACTTTAAAAAGTAAAAAGAGAACAGAAATGCTTCTTTTAAAGTTATCAATATGGAAGCCACTGATGGTCTTAATGAAAGCAATTTCTGTGCTGGAACAATCACATGTTCAGTAAGACAAAAGTTCTGAAACCAGTAAACCATGGAGGTTAGGTAATTTTTCTGATTAGGTACACCAAACTCACTTCAATTAATGCTGCCTATGGAAATAACTAGAAAAGGAAGATATGGGCTAACTGTACAAAATTTTGGGGTCACAGAAAGAAGAAATATGACCATCTTTCTACATGACAACACTTCAAGGAATTATTTTGGGGTTTTTTTCCTTCCCTATTTTAATGCCTTGATTTAAAATTTCCAAGGAATGTCTTCTTTGGGGAAGACATGTGTGGGAACTCAATAGAGATATGAATCCAAGAAAAGATCGAGACAAATTTGCTCTATGTCTTCTTCAGCTTGGCATTCACTTGGATAACCTTTTTTTGTGGTTATCTTATACATAGAAAGAGTGACATTCTGCTGGCCCTAGGCATATTATTTAAGTAGTCAGAGTCTGTCTCTTATGTCTCTTCAACTTTCTCTCAGGGTTCACTTCTAGGATCCCAGCACTTACATTTTGATTTCTCTATGTTCACCTCTTGAACTACATCAGTCATCTAGAGTCAACATTCTGTGTATTTTCTTCTCATACTGATTTCTGTAAAAACTTAACTATTTTGTGTTTCATTGCTTAAAATGACACTGTGAGCCAGATGACCTGACAAAGAAAGAAAATCTGCTAATGTATTAGCAGATGATAAATACTTGCAATTAAATTCCAGGACATGATTATCAAGAACTCTAAAGTTAAGTAATTATGGTAGGTTGGTTAAAAGCTATTTAGTTATAGGTGCCTTTTAAATTTTACCACATAGTCAACTATCTATTCTTCCTAATTATATGCAGGCATTATATATTCCCATTCAATTCTAATAAATGCCTATGTTTCTTTATTCATGCAAAAGAAAAATAAATTCTTGACATATTTTCTGCATCATTTAAAAAATAATTCAGATAAAAATAGGGTTCTTTTGGGAAATGAATTAACAGTATCTAAAATTTAAGGCATATTCTCAGTATGATACGGTTTGATTTTTCCAGATTACCCAAATTACCTATTATCCCAATACTATTTCTTAAAAATATTGTTTATTTTTTCCTTTAGTTTAAAATGTCACTTTTATCAAATATTCAATTTTCATGTTTACTTGGCCCAGTCTATCTTCTGTTCTGTTGATTTTTGTGTTCCAATATCATACTGGTTTAGTTAATGTAGCTTTTAGTATGCTTAAACACTGGGTAATACCAGCCCTCCTTCAGTTTTTTCCCCTTCCCACAAATTTTTTTTTCACTACACATGCATGTTATTCTTTTATAAAAATGTATTCTTCTATATCAATTTTTTCATCTTTTATCAAAAATAAAAAGTTCTATTGACTTGAGCAAAGGATTATTAAGGATATCAAGAGCCAGTTTTCTCATGATTAGAGAAAGGAACTCCACATATGAGAAAGGAGAAGACTAGAATATATCCTCTGGTGTTGCACAGAAGTTGGAGGTACTGGCATGAACTATAGATAATGAATATAATATATATAAGTCTAGCTATGTCCATTGAGAAGGCTGAGAAGCAATGAGACACCATTAGCAATGATAACACCAAGCACCCAAATTTTGTTTTCTATATACCACTCACTACTAAAAGAAATCAGAATTCCTTATAAAATAGGCTGAAGCTAGGGCTGGGGAGGGAAAGTATAAGATAAACTTAAAAGGAAACATTCAAAGAATAAAGGGGACATATCAAAGAAATATAGGAAACAGCTTAAAGAGGCTACATTGATCAAATATGGGACAATTTGAGCACCAAATTAAATAATGATTATAATCTATTGTTACCCATTGAATAAAATAAGAATTTTACATATATACATATATATATATATATATATATAGAGAGAGAGAGAGAGAGAGAGAGAGAGAGAGAGAGAGAGAGAGAGGGAAAATGAATGATAAATGGAGCAAAATATAAACAATTGTTCCTGGAGTTCCTTGCACTATTCCTGCAATTTTTCTTTAACTTTAAAATCATATTAAAATAAAACTTTTTTTAAAGATTGTTACAACTTTAGTTTTTAACTTTGTTTTGAAATCTTAGACATTGAAAAATCAATGTACAATTGACTTTTCATTGTAATTTATAATTCAGCATTATCTTTAAATTTTGTATCTTACAATAAATTTTACAATAAAATTTGCCAGATCAAAACATGACATCATTTTTCAGAAGCAAGGTTAACTTTAGGAGAATGACACCTGTGTATTATTTATATTCACAATTATTTTTTAAAGACAAAATGATCAGTAATAAATGAGTAGTCTATAACCCTGCCTGAGTTGTAAGCCCAACCAAAATGTTCTCCCTTCACAGAGATTTCCCTTAGCTCTTCAAGTAGAAATAATTTTCCAACTCTTACCTTACATTCCATTGTTTCTCTAACTTTCCTGGGATATATAAAAGCTTCTGTCTTAGATAATAATTATTTACATGCATACTATCTCTGACAATGGACTAAATAAAACTCTTTAAAGGTAGAATTCCCATTTGCTTAAAATCTTTCAATGACTCCCAGACACCCTCAAGATGTTTAAACCCTTTAATATCATATTATATAAAATGATACATTATATGATATTATATGTTTCATATATAACATATATATTCTAGCTACATGTCTCAAAATCTCCCCACCCACTACACACTACATAGACATACATTCTGGGCTTCAACCATATTGAATTACTTTCAGTTCACAAAGATCATTATGTTCTCTTTCTAGAAATTTACAGTTTCTAAGTTCTTCGGCCTAGAATATACTTCCTTCACTTCTTCTCCCAGCCATTTCCCACTTACTGCTCAACCCTCAGTGTGTATATCCCTTGCTTCTGGAAGCCTTCCCTGAGAACCAACTCTGATATAGATGTCCCTTCTCTGCCTGTTGAGCATCCTTACTTCCACTTCTAAGAAATCTACAGCATAATTGCAATATCTTTTTTACTACTTTTGGTCCATCATTAACTTTCCTGTCTTATTTGATGTTGAGGAAATAACATTTTTTTATTCCATACATCTCTTTAACACTGCCTTGGCAATGACTAAATGCATGTCTATACCATATATTTGCAAAATGCTATCTGCGAATTTTGAGTTTGGAGAGAAATCAATCTATCTATTTCCTTGTTCTGTCCACTGACAGGCCTGCAAGCAGTGACAATTCAGTAGAAATAGGCATACCTAGCACCCAGAGCTTGGCTTCTATATACCACCCTCTACTAAAAGAAATTTATCTATCTACCTATCTATCTATCATCTATTCACACATACATGCATGCATATATAATTATATAATTATAATTTTCCTAGAGATTGGCTTCAGTACTTAATTTAGTACTCTTATCTCCTTTACAAGAACAAGGAAAAAAGAGTGGAAAAGATAGCTAACCCTTTGGGGTTTAGTATGCTAAAACAGTCCTGTAATACACAAGTTAAACTTGGCATACTTTGGACCTGGTCCAAAAAATTGTTTTTACTGGCTGTGGAAAATGGAATTTTAGACTATGTTAGGCCATACTATAATTGTGTTTGGAAATGTATAATGTGATGTGTGAGCATTCAGTGCAACTAAATGAGCTTATGTATGCTGAAAAGTGAATGACTGTATTTTTCTCAGCACTTAAGGCTAATGCAGACAAAAAGCAATGGAGTTCAACTTCTTAAGACCATTTACTGAAGATATAGAAATATAAATATTTGCAGAAGACAGTGAGGAAATATAAAGGAACTTCCTTCTAAATATAAATATTAAGACCTCAACAGGGTTGATAGACTGGCCTAAAGTCAGCTTTTTATTGGTATAAAAACAACAGTAAAACAAATTATTTAGAGTAAGTAGTTTATACCTTGAGTTATCTCCTCAAAATAAACATTCCATTTCCCATCTGACATAGAATCAAATGACACTGTTTTGCTTCTAAACAAGATTATTTTTTCTAGGGTCCATGAATGTTGGTGATTCTGTTCAGGAGAGTTGAAACCTATAAATATTGTTTTAGGGAGCTGATCTGGGAGTTTAAAGGAAAATATCTTATGCCAATAAAAATCAAATTAGCTTCAATGTGAAAGCTATACAAACAGGAAGGTCTATAGCACAAGAATATATTTCAACCATTCAGGCAATATTAAGGGACAAAATATTGTATAACTTTTAATACCATTACTTACATAAGTTTCTGCTTAAGGCAATAACAATTTAAACATTTCCTGTTTCATTCCTGCCCAGTATTGTTGTTTTTTCCATTATTGCAGCTCAAAAATACTTGGGCTGTTTTAAAGATTAGTGTGTTGGCATAAAATCACTCATGCCTCTTAAGAGTATTTTCTTTAACCCTCAATCATGACTTAGTATTTTTAAATGTTTGATATGGTCAAAGGTCTTTACCATCAAAACAAAATTTCATCAAACCTTATTAGGCAATTAGTTATGATAGAAATGACAGCATGCTGGGACATGAATATTCAATATTTATCACTATTTAAAATGGCTAATATGCAAGATAAAAGTACAAGTATGTTTTTCAATTCATTTCAGTTTAAATGGTAGTCATGGCATCATGTTGACATCATCTCAGCTTTTATTATTATATTAATGTTTTAAATTTAATAGTTAGAATAAATTAAATAAAAAGTAAAATGGTTAGCAATGGTTTCTCAGGAATATTTTATGGTATCTTAAAATGCTTACTAGATAAAAAACTTGTACAGGTACCAAACCTCCTGCCTGGAAGAGATGGTGGACCACTCCACTCTGTTAGTACAGCATACCAGTGACATGAATACTCTCACAAGGTTCAGTTAACATAGCACAAAGATAAATTTATCTTAGCCACTAATCACATAAAGGCAGGCTGTTTACTACGAATAAAATCAGGTCAGAGGGTGGAAAGAAATATTATTGACACTAAATATTTGTTAAATTAAGTACAGTCTCCTGTTTTGGTCAGGAGTTGTTACGACAATATACCTCATCTGAGACCAATAATTCTCTGAAAGGTCAGATTTAAGAACTGACAACTAATGTCCATTTACTGCGAAGCAAAGAGTAATTATTCGATGGATAAATTACTTTGTACATAGAAATGGAAGGAGAAGGATATAAGTAACAAATTCATTGGTTTTGCTGTTTGCTTATTAACTGACCTACATCACACATGTGACATGTTAAATTCAAACGATTAAATACGTGCATAAATACTCTTACGCACATTTAAATGATAACTTCTTTGATATAAAGAGCATCAAATCTCCGAAAAGACCTACTTTGCTTAGAATCCCAGCCCCTTCTCTAACAAGGTGTATGATCTTTGGAAAGTTATTTTTTAAATTTAAGTTTCAATTTCCTCATCTGCAAAGAAGGAATAATAGTTGTGACCACCTCATGGGAGTTTTGTGTTTTTAAAATGAGATAATATATATACATGGTAAATGCACATAATGTTTTGTTTTTCATCTTAATCTGTACATAAAAGTCTAGAATTACAATTTGATTAGGTTCAGAAGGACAACCATGGGAAAAATGTTTACCTTGAAGATTTTTTCTTTATATCACAGTTCTTAAATGCTGAATGAAGCATAATTTTCATATGTGTGTGTCCCTGTGAAGATTGTATATAAGCTCTCAACTCTCAATGCTGTTTTGAGTTTTAGCTTTTTTTCTTGTTATGCCCTCCTGAAAGTAATATTAAAAATTAATAAATTTACATACCTTTTCTCCTGTTAATCCACCTGTTGTTAGTTTATTTTATATAACCAGCTATCAAAACTAGGAAGGTAGAAGGAAAGTCTTTCCACCCCTATGATACATATACATGCATACTCTGTTCATATTTTACATACCATGCTTTATTACAAGGTACCTCCCCCTCATTAATTTTAGCAGTTCTCAGTTACCAAATATTACTAGATAATGTTGCACTTAGTTTTGATGTCCTAATATCTCTTGTCATCTATGATGTGAAAGAGATATGGCCATCTAAAGAGACCATATCAGAATCAGCTGGGGTCTTTATAGACATCAGATGTACCCTGACCCCCCCCCCAACTTCTTCCCATTACAACCAAATTCCAATACCTTTCACCAATCCTCCCTACCATCAGTTCAGTTCATAAAGATTCCTCTTTGCTGATGGGAGTATATATCAGGAAAAGGAGATACATGCTGGAGATCACCACCAAAGAGTCCTTACACTTCCCAGTAAGGATCATAACTTATGCAGTCTTGGATACTAAAGGAGCCATTCTATGAGGCACCCAAGCCTACCCTGTGAGGTCCAGCTCAAAGGCTATCTGTTCAATGATGTTTTCCCTGGTGGCCCCTACTCTCTCTGAAAAACCACAAACCTGACCTATACTTTCTTATGACATGACTCACTTTCTACTATGTATTGTAATTCCTTATGGCCATGACATCTGCTGTCCTAGGCTTTTGTGCATTGTAGATAATAACTTAATGAATGGATGGATGAATGAATGAATGACTGAATATCAACTATCACCCTTTGAACTTTGTCTAAACTGTTTAAACAAATTTGTGCTTCATAGCTCTGTCCATATTCTGTTAGAAGGATGTTTGCTGATGAGCATTGACATTGAACAACTTTTTTACATTATGGGGCTAGAACACAAGCTTTTCTTGGAGCCCTGGCTTTATCTCCTTGGAAGCCCTTATTCCATGTCCCTGAATGTCGCTGCTGTTTTCACAGATCCCAGGCACTCCATATGACCAGAAGCTGCATTTTAGCATTTTAGCACTACATTATGAAGTCAGTGACTCTTCTAATTATGCAAATCTTTGGCTTTCCTAACATTTCAAGCTCCTGACACTCATGCTTGGCACATAGGGTATGCTCAATAACTTTTGATTTTCTTCCTTCCTTTCTTATTTTAAACCATTTGAACCATGTTGGAGCATATGTTTCAAATAAAAAATTTTAAACCATGTGATTTGCTCAATCTTATCACTTAGATTGTTTTTACTTTTCATATTAAAAGCAGCCTTTAAAGACATGGAATTTAGAGTTACCTTCGAATTAACTCTTTTCAACTTATGAGTTTTTCTTATTGAAGTCTGATTTATAAGTACCCTGAAAATCCATGACCATAAAGCATATGTGACTTTTTAAGACCCAGGAAAAATTATAGAGCATTCTGCTTTGAAAAATGTAAAGAATCTCAGATATTTAGAACTGGAAGAAAAAACTTCAAAGGCATTCCAAAACAGCTCTCTGTTCTTTCCACGTTACATCCAAAAAAACTATCACCCACTGCTAATGACTGTGCATGCCAGCCAGTTTTCATCTATCAACAAAGGTATTCACTTACAGTTCCTTTGAGCAGAGTTTGAAGTTAGTTTAATTTAGTGTGGTTTAATGGCTGAAGTCTAAATGATTTTTTTAATTTAAAGGTTGTGTGTACTACAGAGGTTGTCATAATCTATTCTGATTCCATTCAATGGCAGATGCAAACATATATTATGGTTCCAGGGTGGAGAAGTACTATAGAGAACATCTAGTTCAGACCCTGTATTTTTGCCTGGGGAAACTGAGGCCACAAGACACACTAAAGCGATTTCCTTTTCCTCTAGTCCACAAATTTGAAGTTAACTCCTCTCTGTATTTTCGAATATAATTTTAAATTTAAAATAAATAACTATTGGAGATTGATAGAATTATACTAACTACAGGAACACACACATACACACACACACACAGACCCGGAATCCTTCAAGATCTTAGGATACTAGTCTTGTCAGTTCTTGTAACAAGCTTGTAAATAAAAGGTATTACAAAATGACAACATACCCAAATATGGGAGTGTCCCTGCCAAATATACAGACTGACCCATGAAACATTAAAAAAAAAAAGCAAATGAAAAGATCATCAACTTAGCTTTACAAAGAAAAAACACAAGTGAAACCTCAATGAAAAATTCATCCAATGCCATTAATAGTGAAAAGAATAAAAAAAAAAAACCCTCTTTCCCCTCATTACCTCTACCCTACTCCTTCAGCAAAGAAGGAGTGTATTTGAGGTTTAAATATTGCCAACAGCAATTCAAGTTTAAAGGAGAAAGTGTATCTGTCTGATTTTTATTTCATTCAGGTTTGTTTTCCACAGTCACTGAGAGGCGCACAACACTCACTCTTTGGCATTTTCATCTTTATTTCTATTGCTGAGCATAATCATAAAGTGCAAATATTCATAAAATCTGATGTGAAAAAGACCTGGGTTTGAATGCTGGCTTTGCCACCTACTAGTTATTTGACCTTGGAAAATTTTTTCATCTCTATGCCTCAGTTTTCACATTTGTAAAATTAACTTGAGACTAATAAACCCTTTATAGGATTGTAGGATGTGGTCACAATAGATTTTTACACCTCTATAATGTGTGTAGCATTTAAATTTTAAAAAATGTTTAGACTTCAGCCATTATACCATGCTAAATTAAACCAACTTAGATAATCCATTTAAAACCTTTATAATACTGATTACCACATAAAACATGTAAGCTAAAATTATTATTACCTCATAGGGTTGTTGTCAAGATTAAATAAGATAATGCAAATATATACATTTGTGAGCACAGTGCCGGGCACACAGTTAGCGCTCAATAAATATTGGCTTTTTAATTATCATCATCATTACTATCATTGGCATTATCTTTAATTATTCCTGCTGCCAACTGCCTTCTCTTTTTTTTCCCCATCAAAGGAAATAAATGCATCCTCAAGCAGATATCATGTCTTCAAAAGACTAGCACTCATAAAAATTTAGTAATTAGAGAGAATGATGGAATGGATGAAAGAAAAATAGAAGAAATGGGATGTAAAGTGCCAAACTGAGCCAGAAAGTTTCCATTTGGAGAAACAAGCTATAAAATCTTCCATTAGTAGAATTCAGGACTGACCAATTTATGACTACCTCAGTTCATGTGCCTCTGTTAGCCTAGGAGCCAAAAACTAAGTATTTACCCATGAAAGCAAATTTATTGGCTCATGGAAGGAAACAATATACCAATGACATCAAGCTAGCTCTCAAAGGTATTTTTTTAATAAAATAAACAACATTACTACGGAAATGAAAATCCCCTGCAGTTTGATTAAATCAAGAACTGTTAAGATCAAATCAGGCTCATTCCTTTTAATGCTATTGTTTTGTTTTTCAAATTTCCAAGGAGTCATGCTTTGGAAATTATAATTTATTCATCAGAGATGTTACATTAATGTTACAGTGTGTGAACTGCTAGCTTTTCACTATGTGTAAAAAAGATGCAAAGCACACACAAAAAAGAATTGCTTACATTTGTAAAAAGTTATGTATCTTTACAAAGGGGGAAGAATAGATATCTACAACTGGCACTGTTGGGTGTACCAGTTTCTGAAAATAATAGAGAATGTCAAAAGTACATGAATCACCATATGCAAGTGCCTTCCTCTGACAAATTTAATTTACAAATAATGTATGCCTGTATTCTGTAACTGCCATTGAATTTAATAGAGGCTGGGTTCCTAATTATATTTCAATGACCAATACTATAGAAATATGTACTTGAAAGATATTTTTCTCCTTGTAAAAATATTTTAAGTATATAGTAATATATTAGCATATATATAGAAATGTGAAAATGCATAAACACACACTCTCCCCAAATGTATTTCTGTTGGTAACTGGCACCATCAGAAAATACTGTATCTTATTTAATTGTTTAAGTAACTGAAGCTGGATTCTTTAAGCCTTTTTAAAATGTTTAACCACTTTTTATAAAAATCACACTGCAATGTGTTAAACACTCCTCACCTTAAATAAGGAATCATCAATCAGTGGGGATTCTGCTCCTCTTTCAACCCAGGGTCAGGGACTTGAGGTCACATGTCAGTGTGACCTTGCACAGTGCACAACTTATCCTCTGGCTGCTTGAACTCTTGACGGTACAAGGAACGTGGAAAGAGAAAAAGAATAACCTGAGGAGGCTCAGAATTGTGCAGTGCTGCTGTCTCCACTGCCAGCTCAGAGCTGCCTTTCTTTTTAACTTCATGAAGAACATTTACTCTCTCCTGCCCTCTTTACTGCTTTGTCTCCCTGACTACTTCTGCTCTGTACTGCTTGTTTCAAGCATCTCTCCTTTCAGTCAGTGCCAACTGTGAGCTAGAAACTCTCTTGAGCACTGGTTATACAGCAGTAAACAGGACAGGCACATTCTGCCCTTACGAAGATTAAATTCCTGCCTCTTGCATATGTCCTTGAAGCCTTTTTTCCCCCATGATTCTCCTGTTTAACTTATGGCAACTTTGATTCTAAAAATGTAATCACTTCTGTATAAGAATTTATTTATGACTTGTGTTGAGCAAAGCAAAATTTAGGCTATGTTATGTTCGAGCCAAAATTCCATATATTTCTCTATTGATAAAGGAAACACTCATCTATAAGGCACCAATATTATCAAATGAACACAATATAAGATATTGAGATATTTACTTAAAAATAAAAAACAGTAGCTACAGCAAATAGTGTGCATAAAAACTTCAGGAAGATGCAGTCAAGTCAATCTCATCTTGAGATAACCTGGAAGAATAGCAGTACAATGGAAAATAGAAAGATAAGATCATCAATCAAATATGAAAAAACTCCCTTGAATCAATCAAATATGAAAAAACTCCCTTGAATCAAAGTCTTTGGGCCTAATCCCCAATCAGAGACAAGCTTCCCAAGAAAGGCTTTCACAATAGTAATATTTTTGTTCACTGTTAGCCAATCAAATTTTATTCAGAACCTGCTCTGTGTCAAGCACCACTCTGTGCTTTTGGAATAAAGCAGTGAACAAAACTCGTGAAGTCCCCATGTTCACGGAGCTTCCATTCTAGCTCAGGAAGAGAATAATTTGGTAAGCAAATATGACAGGTATAAGAGGAATTATAAGAATAGACAAGCAGTGTAAGGGGAAAAAGGGTGATGGGAGTGGTATTCTCTATCTGGCATTAATTTAATCTTCACAATAACACCCTGAAGCAAATAAAGGGGGTGCAATTGAGTCTTATATTAAGATGAGAAAACTATGGCCCAGAGAGAATAACAGGATGTAGCAGATCCAGGACTATCTTGGAATTCCCAACTCAGTCTTTACTCATATTATTATATCACCTGAATCTTATCAGGAGAAATTATGCTGGTTTGAAGAACTTTTCTTAACAAAGCAAAATGAGAGGGAAGCCAGAACTGATGTGTAGGCAACCGCATTTTAAAAACACTAGGGAGGGACTTTTGTGGTGGCGCAGTGGTTAAGAATCCACCTGCCAATGCAGGGGACACAGGTTCGATCCCTGGTCCGGGAAGATCCCACATGCCGCGGAGCAACTAAGCCCGTGCACCACAGCTACTGAGCCTGTGCTCTAGAGCCCACGAGCCACAACTACTGAGCCCACGTGCCACAACTACTGAAGCCCGTGCACCTAGAGCCCGCGCACCTAGAGCCCGTGCTCCGCAACAAGAGAAGCCACTGCAATGAGAAGCCCGTTCAGCACAACGAAGAGTAGCCCCCACTTGCGGCAACTAGAGAAAGCCCGTGAGCAGCAACGAAGACTCAACGCAGCCAAAAATAAATAAATAAATAAATAATAAATAAATTTATAAAAAAAAAAAAAACACTAGGGAGCAAAAACAACATTATAAATTTGCACTAATTAAAATGATGCTGAGTGCTCTCATTGCACAGATAACTATACCAGTCTACTCTTCTGTTTATTAGCGGTCCAACCTCTGAGCTATCATATTTTAAAAATCAATCTTTAAGCTTAATATCTTCCCTCTTTTTCCATTTTAATACAATATAGTAAAAAAAAAATAAGCATAATAAATCCATTTGCAATCTGTTCCCTGAACTCATGAGCTTTTATGTTTTTTAATACACTTGGTTTGTCACAATTCATCCCTAAAATGAACAATACATACACCTATTATTTGTTATTAAAATATTTTTTCCAGCTTTGTTGAGGTATAATTGACAAATAAAAGTGTAAGATATTTAAACTGTAAATGTGATGATTTGATATATGTATACACTGTGAAAGAATTCCTCCCATTAAACTAATTAATACATCTATCACCTCACACCTTTACCTTTTTTGTGTGTTTGAGAACATTTAAGTTCTCCTCTTTTAGAAAATTTTAATTATAGTGTATACACTATAGTCATCATGTTATAGAGTCTCAGACCTTATTCATCATATAACTGAAAGTTTGAATCCTTTTACCAACCCCTCCCTATTTCCCCCACCCCCCCCAGCCACCATTTTTCTACCCCCTGTTTCTAGCAGTTCATTTTTTTAAAGATTCCGCATATAGGTGATACCATGTGGTATTTGTCTTTTGCTGTCTGGCTTATTTCACTTATATTTGCTATTAAACTAATCCTAACAAACATGTAGATATTCCCTATGTAAGCTGTCAATATGCCTTTAATGAAAGTTTGATACACCAATGCCAAAGACGGAAGTCCTTATACAATTCTAAATCCTTAACATCTTAAAGAGTTCAGGGCTCCTCTGTAAGCTAAGCTCTCAGAGGAGGGAATGTTATAATCATGCCCCTTGAGAAGGCTCTTCCCAGTGCATATTAGAAGGAAGGTGGACTGAATTTCTTTCAGTACTGACGGCACACTTTAAAGGTCTCTCTCTTTCCTAGTCCAACAAATTATGTTTTGTGTCCTGTCTTGTAATGTCTGTGTTTGTACCTTTGCAGTCAAACTCGGCCAGAAAAGGAATTTACTGGAAGGATACTAGGTAGCTGGACTCTCACCCTAACTGATCTCCAACTACCCAATGTCTTTGCATCAATAACTCCAAATTCTGAGCTTGGTCAAGAACATCCCTTTGGCTGATCTTGGGTGCCCTAGAGGAATAACTTTCAGGGAGAAGGGAGAGGAAATGTCTGGCCACCTTTGGCCTCCATAATGGGAGATAAACAACTCTTTTACCCACACTCTATGGGGTAGTCTACAAAAGGGGTTGAATGTGAGCAAACAAAAATAAATAATTTTAAACCCTAGCAAATATCCACAGTAGCATGTATTTTTTCCTCATAACTCTTGAGCTTCTAGAGAATAGTAATCTTCCCCATGGTGCCTAGTGTCACCATACCTGGCACAAAACCGGCCCAATAAATATTTAGTTGGTCTCAGCACACTACTCAACTTTAAACTCTTTAAGGCCAAAGAGTCTATTTCTCAGGCACCTCATTCTCCATTCACTGACAACCACCAAGTCATCTTTTGTTCCTGCTTCTTCCTCATTCTTGTTATTTAGTTGGTGATCACATCCATTGATACTATCCTCCTTTAACATATTTCCTGCTCATTCCAACCCATCTTCCTACCTACCACCAGAGTGATTTTTCTAAAATATAAATCTGCCTAAAATCCATCAGTAATTAGCTGCTAACTACTATACAAGGGTTACCTGTGTCAAAGACACAGGAGAATATCTCACACCTTGATGCCTTAACTAACAGCTCTTCCTCCTTACAGTCCCTCCAGCCTCCTGTTAACAGATGAACATTCATTTTCTGAGACAGTTTGAGCCTCACTTCAGCAATGCTGCTTTCCCATCCCCAGTTCCACCTTCCAATCAAGAGCAGTAAAAGCCTCTGATCTCATAGAATTTGGAAACCTGTAGCTGTCAGTTAGCCAAAACTTTTGGTTAAAGCAGGAAAGCATTAAAATATGATTAACAACTTTGTAATTTAACTTGAAATTTGTGAAAATGCTTTTATTTGCCAACCATTTGTTGTAGGAGCAAAGCTTTTTCTTTGCACGAGTCTGTTAATTGGAGCTTCAATTCATGTTCTAGTATAAACCACAATCAAATTGCCTCTCTGTGATTTTTAGTTTCTTTTAAGTGGAATGAGAATTTAAGATATCTTCAAAGCAAACTAAGCTCAAAATCATACTATTGTAGTTTTGTTTAATTCTTCCAAACTCTTGTTCTTGTCTTGCTCATTTTAAATTAGATACCTTTTTAGTATGACTTAATTTTGATGAGTCTTTTCAAAATATTAAGCTTAGTTTTGGTATATTCAATAAATTTCTTTTCATACTTATATTTTATTAATTTAATATTTAATTAATTTGTAGATTTACTGTATAAAGCACAACTTGCTTAAACGAGTTTAGGAAGAAACATAGATTCTTGGCAAACATACTGTTCAACTCGTGGGAACAGAGGGCATTACATGTAACAGAGATTAGCCTATCTGCTATGAGGGCTCAGTGGGCCAAGGGCATCCTCTATATTCCAAGTAACAAAAACTGAGCTCAACTGATTTAAAGAAAAATAGGAAATATGCAGACTCATAAAATGAAGATTCAGGGCTAGTGCTTCCTTCAGCTGTGATTTGACCCAGAGTCTGAAATAACGTCATCAAGATTTGGTTTCTCTGTGTGTCTCAGCTGTGCTTTCCTCTGTGAGTGAGCTTCATCCTCACGGTGAATCCCTTTTGCTAGCAAAAAGGCCACACAGCTCTAACCCTCGTGTCTTCACATTTAGTAGAAGGAAGACCCCAGCTATTTTTTCTTAGAGGCTCCAAAAATATTCTCTTGTGTCTTATAGTTCTGATTGGCTTACATGCCCATCTGTGAACCAGTCTCAGGACCGGGAAGGTAGACCATGCTTATTGGATTAAGTCAACTGGGGCTTCCCCTGTCCTCTTATCCATCCTGTGTGAGGGATGAGGTCAATTCTATCAACCAATAATAATGGCTTTCAAAAGAAATTTTGATCTGTTATTAAAAGAAAGAGAGACTAGATCAGCAACCTCAAATTCAAAATCTTGGGATTTAGTACTCAGTTAGGCTTAGGCCTGATTGGAGAAAGTGACGGTTGACAGGGACTGCCCTCAGTAGGCTTAATCTACTCAATGTGTGCATGAAGAAGTAGGAGAGGGGAACTGGGCATAGCTCCTGCCTTTTAGCTTGCAGTACTTCTGCCCAATTTTCCCAGACACTAACTAGCCAGATTACCAATATCTCCACCTTTGAGGGGAGCAGGAGGAAAAAGGGATAGGCAAGGAGCTGGCGGAAGCAGTAGTGGAGTGGAGAGTGGGGCAAACACCCCCACCCACCACCCCCAATAATAAATCCTTATATTATTTTTCTCTGTTTATTTTTTAATTAAAAATAAAAATATCAACACTTTGAAATATTTTCCTTTATTTGTTGAAATTTTAAAGTGAAAATAACATGAGATTATGGGGTTTTTTAGTTAAGACTTTATTTTTTTAGAGCCCTTAAAGGTTCACAGCAAAATTGAGAGGAAGGCACAAAGATTTCCCATATACTCCCTACCCAACAGATGCATAGCCTCCCCTATTATCAACATCCCCCACCATAGTGGGTCATTTGTTACAACTGATGAACTTACATTGACACATCATAATCATCCAAAGTCCATAGTTTACATTATGGCTTACTCTCGATGTTGCCCATCCTATAGGTTTGGACAAATATGTAACGACCTGTATTCAACATTATGGTCTCATACAGAGTATTTTCACTGCCCTAAAAATCCTCTGTGCTCTACCTACCCATTCTTCCCCTTCCCTCTCAACCCCTGCCAACCACTGATCTTACTGTCTCTATAGTCTTGCCTTCTCCAGAATGTAATATAATTAGAATCATACAGTATATAGCCTTTTCAGATGAGCTTCTTTCATTTAGTAATATGTATTTAAGATTCCTCCATGTCTTTTCATGACTTGATAGCTCATTTCTTTTTAGCACTAAATAATATTCTGTAGTCTGGATATACCACAGTCTATCAATTCAGGGTCTATATTTTTCACAATATGTTTTATATTTATGAGCTTTAAATCAGATGTTAAGTATATCTTTCCTGTAACTAATCTTCTGCATCTTATTAATAAAATGACCCAAAATTTAAGGATCTCAATATATCTAAAAATAGTAGTTTATTAAAAAAATAAATTATTACAAAACTAACCTATATCTCATCCCCATGAATCCTACGGCATTCACATCACAAGGAGTATACTCTGCACATTTTATCTCTTGGTCTTTAACCTTTAGATATAGGAAGGAAATTCACTCTGATTTAGCTGTTTTATGCAAAAGAAGAGAATACTTATGCTGCATTGTATCGAACTAGAAAAGAAGCCACCTGCTGGCATTTTGATAGCCTCAGATAACACTGGCTACCATAAGAAAATGGTTGTGAAAGACATACTTTTATTTTCCTCTGGCAAAAATAAGCAGGAACAATTCAAGAATCTTCCCACACACATACTGCTCTATACAAGGAAGAAAAAGTGCATTTCACAAGGCAAAAATTTTGTTTTGTTAAAATGAACAAATACATAAAAGATAATGTCCAAGTCCCTATAGAGTTCAGATAATATGCAAATATGAAAAATTTATTAAAAATTCATAGATAATTTTTCAAAAAACACAGACAAGCACAAGCTGAAGAAAAGCATAAGCATGAAATCACACTCTAGATTCACTCAGAGCTGCCAAGGAACACTTCTGGGAGCCCTTGGTAACCAAGCTATCTCCTGGCAAGGAAACTCCTGGCAAGGAGACTAAGCTGGTAATGACGTGGAAAGAATTGCTTCTATGCCAGCCCAATCTCTCACTTTATCTGTTTGACAAGTGAATAGGAGTTGAGAGCCCCAGTGATGTCTATGCTGACTCTACTAAAGCTCTCTTCTGCATCCTGATCTGGCCGCTTATATCACACAACACCAAGGATCCAGAACTCCAGAAACTTCTTGTGTTTTCTTTAGGTTACTGGTATCATGGAGACTAGAAGAATTTCTCACCCCTTAAAACTCTGAGTGGGTATTCCAAAACCATCAGTTTTTTATTTGATTCTACAGAGAAAGGCTCTCATGCCAGAAATGGGCTGTCAAAGGAGAACTTAACATTTTCTTATAAAAAGATTTTTTAAAAATAGAAGAGAATGAGCATCTATCTAGAACAATTTAATAACTGTTCTACCTAAGACTGAAAATTAGGGCCTTCTTTGAACAAAGTGAATCTAAGAAATTCTGGGGAGAAAGACAGAGAGAGAGAGAGATAATATTTGTGTGTTGGGGAGTGGGAAAAATTTTGACAAATAATTTAGGCATTGTAAAACCACTTTAGCTTTGTCAATCCATTAAGTACTTCAGGATGCTTTTTGAGTACACTCAACTTCCCTTTTAATCAAATAGCAAAGATGCTTATAAAAGTGAGTACTATTATTTTCCACTGATATAACTTCTTCCCAGTCATAGTAAGTTATCATAGAAACAGCAAATTTCCACTCAGCTCAGAAGATGTACTATGGTCAGAACAACTAGGTAGAATAGGAAGCAAAAGGAGCCATTTATTTTTAAAGCCAAATATCAAAAAAGTTTAATGATACATGAATACTAGATTCAGAATCATTCTTCAAATCCAGAGGATAATTTTTAGTTGTAAAAATAATATTTGAAAGGAAAACAATGTAAAGACCAAACTTTATTATTACCTTCAGAAATATTGTTCTCCATTTTTCTTGTTCTTACTGTCTTTGAAAGTCTGTCATACAGGTAGGGAAGGTGTCAAAACTGAAATGTCATCCTGGATGCAGAGGAAAAGCTACTTCCTTTCATACCCTAGCCTTTTATAAAGGGTTAATTTATTTTGTGCATGATACAAAGCTAAGTCCATTCTCCTGCATCCAATTTTGTGAACCAGTTAAATTCTAATTCTTCCACAGGTCAGCTCAAGTAATACCACTCAGTAGGGCTTTTTGTTGGCCCCCTATTATAAAGCAGACCCACCAGCTTCTTACTTCCTATTCCATAGCTTGTTTATTTCTTTCAAGTCACTTTTCATTTTCTGAAAGTATCCTGTTTACTTATTTGCTAACTTTTTAATACCTGTCTTTACTACCTAGAAGGGAAGCACTGTTAGGCATGGACCCTTCTGCCTTCTTTACCTGTGTATTCCTCTTGCGAAGTGCAAAGACTGACACATGGTGAGCACTCAATATGTTGACTGAATGTTAAATTAAAGAGTAAGACTTAAAGACTACTAAACAGAAGTAGTCAGAATGTTTACTTTTTTCTGCCTTTCATTTTTGTTTCATTTTTCTTAGAGAATCATGTTGGGTTGGTTAACTTGGTGTTGCCTCATTTTCTTTGCCTTCATACTCAGACAATGATAAAAAATAAATGGTGAGAGCCAGAGGAAGAGGCAATGCCTCTGGTTAATAAAGATTCTACTACTAATAATTTAACAGGCATTTAGGCCCGTTATATATTTCAAATTTAACCTTAAGTTTACTAGTCAAATAATAATGGAGTGACCAGTTTTGTATTTAGCCAAAAATACTGTAAATGTCTATACCGAAGAATTTTTACACTTTTCCTTTCCAAATATACATACAACAGAATTGTGATGTGAGAAACTGAAGTATACTTTGATAAAAAATTTAAAGCAGTGTCTCAAAAATTTTTAATTGCATATACTGATACATTGAGGAGCTGTGTACCTCCTAACAAACCACAGGAATTACAAGTATTTTTTTTAAGAGTAAAAAAGATTCTCTTCAGTTTAGAAAGCATTTCCTTTATTCTATTCTTTGTCAAGTACGGTATTTGGGAATAGCATTACCCAAATTATTCCATTAACATTAAGCTTAAAACCTGTTTGATGCAAGTTAAAACAATAATTTTTGTCCTCATTAAACAAATATACACATATTCTGCTTTCATGCCTACTGAATGGTGTTATCCACAGGCAAACTTGAATTCTATTTCTAAGTATTCCCAGATTCAGGATTATGACTTCCTCTTTTAAAAAATAACTGCAGATTGGTTCAAGATGGTGGAGTGGAAAGACGTGCGTTCACTCCCTCTTGTGAGAGCATCGAAATCACAACTAACTGTTGGACAATCATCGACAGGAAGACACTGGAACTCACCAAAAAAGATACCCCACATCCAAAGACAAAAGAGAAGCCACAATGAGACGGTAGGAGGGGCAATCACAATAAAATCAAATCCCATAACTGCTGGGTGGGTGACTCACAAACTGGAGAACACTTATACCACAGAAGTCTACCCACTGGAGTGAAGGTTCTGAACTATACATCAGGCTTCCCAACCTGTGGGTCCGGCAACGGGAGGAGGAATTCCTAGAGAATCAGACTTTGAAGGCTAGTGGGATTTCATTGCAGGACTTCAACAGGACTGGGGGAAACAGAGACTCCACTCTTGGAGGGCACACACAAAGTAGTGTGTGCATCGAGACCCAGGAGAAAGAGCAGTGACCCCATAGGAGACTGAACCAGACCTACATGCTAGTGTTGGATGGCCTCCTGCAGAGGTGGGGGGGTGGGGGTGGCTGTGGCTCACCATGGGGTCAAGGACACTGGAAGCAGAAGTTCTAGGAAGTACTCCTTGGCAAGAGCCCTCCCAGAGTCTGCCATTAGCCCCACCAAAGAGCTGGGTAGACTCCAGTGTTGGGTTGCCTCAGGCCAAACAACCAACAGGGAGGGAACCCAGCCCCACCCAGCAGCAGACAAGTGGATTAAAGTTTTACTGAGCTCTGCCCACCAGAGCAACACTCAGCTCTACCCACCATCAGTCCCTCCCATCAGGAAACTTGCACAAGCCTCTTAGATAGCCTCATCCACCGGAGGGCAGACAGCAGAAGCAAGAAAAACTATAATCCTGCAGCCTGTGGAACAAAAATCACATTCACAGAAAGACAGACAAGATGAAAAGGCAGAGGGCTATGTACCAGATGAAGGAACAAGGTAAAACCCCAGAAAAACAATTAAATGAAGTGGAGATAAGCAAGCTTCCAGAAAAAGAATTCAAAATAACGATAGTGAAGATGATCCAGGACCTCGGAAAAAGAATGGAGGCAAAGATCAAGAAGATGCAAGAAATGTTTAACAAAGACCTAGAAGAATTAAAGAACAAACAAACAGCTATGAACAATACAATAACTGAAATGAAAACTACACTAGAAGGAATCAATAGCAGAATAACTGAGGCAGAAGAACGGATAAGTGACCTGGAAGACAGAATGGTGGGATTCACTGCTGTGGAACAGAATAAAGAAAAAAGAATGAAAAGAAATGAAGACAGCCTAAGAGACCTCTGGGACAACATTAAATGCAACAACATTCACATTGTAGAGGTTCCAGAAGGAGAAGAGAGAGAGAAAGGACCCAAGAAAATATTTGAAGAGATTATAGTCGAAAACTTCCCTAACGTGGGAAAGGAAATAGCCACCCAAGTCCAGGAAGAACAGAGAGTCTCAGGGAGGATAAACCCAAGGAGAAACATGCCAAGACACATAGTAATCAAATTGGCAAAAATTAAAGACAAAAAAAAATGATTGAAAGCAGCAAGGGAAAAATGACAAATAACATAAAAGGGAACTCCCATAGGATTAACAGCTGATTTCTCAGCAGAAACTCTACAAGCCAGAAGGGAGTGGCATGATATATTTAAAGTGCTGAAAGGGAAGAACCTACAGCTAAGATTACTCTGTCCGGCAAGGATCTCATTCATAATCGATGAAGAAATCAAAAGCTTTACAACAAGCAAGAGCAAAGAGAATTGAGCACCACTAAACCAGCTCTACAACAAATGCTAAAAGAACTTCTCTAAGTGGGAAACACAAGAGAAGAAAAGGACCTACAAAAACAAACCCAAAACAATTAAGAAAATGGTAGTAGGAACATACATATAGATAATTACCTTAAACGTGAATGGATTAAATGCTCCAACCAAAAGACACAGGCTCGCTGAATGGACACAAAAATAAGACCCATATATATGCTGTCTACAAGAGACCCACTTCAGACGTAGGGACACATACAGACTGAAAGTGAGGGGATGGAAAAAGATATTCCATGCAAATGGAAATCAAAAGAAAGCTGGAGTAGCAATACTCATATCAGATAAAACAGACTTTAAAATAAAGAATGTTACAAGAGACAAGGAAGGACACTACATAATGATCAAGGGATCAATCCAAGAAGAAGATATAACAATTATAAATATATATGCACCTAACATAGGAGCACCTCAATACATAAGGCAACCGTTAACAGCTATAAAAGAGGAAACCGACAGTAACACAATAATAGTGGGGGACTTTTAAAACCTAACTTACACCAATGGACAGATCATCCAAACAGAAAAGTAATAAGGAAACACAAGCTTTAAATGACACAACATACCAGATAGATTTAATTGACATTTATAGGACATTCCATTCTAAAACAGATTACACTGTCTTCTCAAGTGTACATGGAACATTCACCAGGAGAGGTCACATCTTGGGTCACAAATCAAGCCTCGGTAAATTTAAGAAAATTGAAATCATATCAAGCATCTTTTCTGACCACAACACTATGAGGTTAGAAATCAATAACAGGGAAAAAACCGTAAAAAACACAAACACACGGAGGCTAAACAATACATTACTAAATAACCAAGAGATCACTGAAGAAATCAAAGAGGAAGTCAAAAAATATCTAGAGACAAATGACAATGAAAACACGATGATCCAAAACCTATGGGATGCAGCAAAAGCAGTTCTAAGAGGGAGGTTTATAGCAATATAAGCCTACCTCAAGAAACAAGAAAAATCTCAAACAATCTAACCTTACACCTAAAGGAACTAGAGAAAGAAGAAGAAACAAAACCCAAAGTTAGCAGAAGGAAAGAAATCATAAAGATCAGAGCAGAAATAAATGAAATAGAGACAAAGAAAACAATAGCAAAGATCAATAAAACTAAAAACTGGTTCTTTGAGAAGATAAACAAAATTGATAAACCTTTAGCCAGACTCATCAAGAAAAAGAGGGAGAGGACTCAAATCAATAAAATTAGAAATGAAAAAGGAGAAGTTACAACACACACCGCAGAAATACAAAGCATCCTAAGAGACTACTACAAACAACTCTGCCAATAAAATGGACAACCTGGAAGAAATGGACAAATTCTTAGAAATGTATAACCTTCCAAGACTGAACCAAGAAGAAATAGAAAATATGAAAAGACCAATCACAAGTAATGAAATTGAAACTGTGATTAAAAATCTTCCAACAAACAAAAATCCAGGACCAGATGGCTTAACAGGTGAATTCTATCAAACATTTAGAGAAGAGCTAACACCCATGCTTCTCAAACTCTTCCAAAAAATTGCAGAGGAAGGAACACTTGCAAACTCATTCTATGAGGCCACCATCACCCTGATACCAGGACCAAAGACATCACAAAAAAAGAAAATTACAGACCAATATCTCTGATGAATATAGATACAAAAATCCTCAACAAAATACTAGCAAACAGAATCCAGCAACACATTAAAAGGATCATACACCAGGATCAAGTGGTATTTATCCCAGGGATGCAAGGATTCTTCACTATGTGCAAAGCAATCAATGTGATACACCATATTAACAAATTGAGGAATAAAAACCATATGATCATCTCAATAGATGCAGCAAAAGCTTTAGACAAAATTCAACACCCATTTATGATAAAAACTCTCCAGAAAGTGGGCATAGAGGGAACCTACCTCAACATAATAAAGGCCATATACAACAAACCCACAGCAAACATCATTCTCAATGGTGAAAAACTGAAAGCGTTTCCTCTAAGATCAGGAACAAGACAAGGATGTCCATGCTCACCACTACTATTCAACATTGTTTTGGAAGTCCTAGCCATGGAAATCTGAGAAAAAACAGAAATAAAAGGAATACAAATTGGCAAAGAAGAAGTAAAACTGTCACTGTTTGCAGATGACATGATACTACACATAGAGAATCCTAAAGATGTCAACAGAAAAGTACTAGAGCTAATCAATGAATGTGGTAAAGTTGCAGGATACAAAATTAATGCACAGAAATCATTTGCATTCCTATACACTAATGATGAAAAATCTGAAACAGAAATTAAGGAAACACTCCCATTTACCATTGCAACAAAAAGAATAAAATACCTAGGAATAAACCTACTTAGAGAGACAAAAGACCTGTATGCAGAAAACTATAAGACACTGATGAAAGAAATTAAAGATGATACAAATAGATGGAGAGATACACCATGTTCTTAGATTGGAAGAATCAATATTGTGAAAATGACTATACTACCCAAAGCAATCTACAGATTCAATCAATCCCTATCAAATTACCAATGGCATTTTTTACAGAACTAAAACAAAAAATCTTAAAATTTGTATGGAGACACAAAAGACCCCGAATAGCCACAGCAGTCTTCAGAAAGAAAAATGGAGGTGGAGGAATAGGCTCCCTGACTTCAGACTATACTATAAAGCTACAGTAATCAAGAGAGTATGGTACTGGCACAAAAACAGAAATATAGATCAATGGAATAGGATAGAAAGCCCAAAGATAAACCCACACACATATGGTCACCTTATTTTTGATAAAGGAGGCAAGAATATATAATGGAGAAAAGACAGCCTCTTCAATAAGTGGGGCTGGGAAAACTGGACAGCTACATGTAAAAGAATAAAATTAGAACACTCCCTAACACCATACACAAAAATAAGCTCAAAATGGATTAAAGACCTAAACATAAGGCCAGACACTATAAAACTCTTAGAGGAAAACATAGGAAAAACACTCCATGACATAAATCACAGCAAGATCCTTTTTGACCCACCTCCTAGAGAAATGGAAATAAAAACAAAAATAAACAAATGGAACCTAATGAAACTTAAAAGTTTTTGCACAGCAAAGGAAACCATAAACAAGATGAAAAGACAACCATCAGAATGGGAGAAAGTGTTTGCAAATGAAGCAACTGACAAAGGATTAATCTCCCAAATTTACAAGCGGCTTATGCAGCTCAGTATCAAAAAAACAAATAACCCAATCCAAAAATGAGCAGTAGACCTACATAGACATTTCTCTAAAGAAGACATACAGATGGCCAGGAAGCACATGAAAAGCTGCTCTACATCACTAATTATTAGAGAAATGCAAATCAAAATACAATGAGGTATCACCTCATATCAGTTAGAATGGGCATCATCAGAAAATCTACAAACAACAAATGCTGGATAGGGTGTGGAGAAAAGGGAACCCCCTTGCAGTGTTGGTGGGAATGTCAATTGATACAGCCACTATGGAGAACAGTATGGAGGTTCCTTGAAAAACTAAAAATAGAAGTACCATATGATCCAGCAATCCCACTACTGGGCATATACCCAGAGAAAACCATAATTCAAAAAGACACATGCACCCCAGTGTTCATTGCAGCACTATTTCCAATAGCCAGGTCATGGAAGCAACCTAAATGCCCATTGACAGATGAATGGATAAAGAAAATGTAGTACATATATACAATGGAATATTACTCCGCCATAAAAAGGAACGAAATTGGGTCATTTGTAGAGACGTGGATGGATCTAGAGACTGTCATACAGAGTGAAGTAAGTCAGAAAGTGAAAAACAAATATATATTAACGCATATGTGTGGAACCTAGAAAAATGGTACAGATGAACCGGTTTGCAGGGCAGAAATGGAGACACAGATGTAGAGAACAAACGTATGGACACCAAGGGGGGAAAGTGGTGGGGCCGGGGGGTGGTGGTGTGATGAATTGGGAGATTGGGATTGACATGTATACACTAATATGTATAAAATGGATAACTAATAAGAACCTGCTGTATAAAAAATAAAATAAAATTCAAAAAAAAAGATAGAATATATGCACTATGTATAAGGAATGAAAAAAGAATATCACTAGAGATCTACATCATTAGAAGGATTAAGAGAATACAAAAAACAACTTTATGCTTAAAAAAAAGAAAAAAGAAAAAGAACTGCAGAATCAAAAAATATTTTCAACAACCTTAATAAAACTTTGGCATATGTATTTTGATGGTGAGATCATGCATTCATTAAATAAATGATTCAATATTGTGTCCCCAGAGTCTAGAACAATGCCTGGAAAGAGCAGATGGTAAAAACAGTTTATGTAAATAAATAAAATACACAAATATTTATTATACCAAAAGTAATATGATAAGGTTTATGGTAATGTAGAGAAAGAATTTTAAGGAGGCGCCCAATCCTATTTCTTTTGTATCCTGCCAGTTCTTCCTTCCCAGGGTCTTGTTATGTGTAGTCACTGTTTTCTTCACAATATCTTTAAATCCATAACTTTTGGTTTGTCTGGTAACCTGTAACCTCACCTGTATCCTCTGGGATACCTCCAGCTTCTTGGCTCTTGTGCCTGTCACATTTTCATCTTGCTTCCTTCACTTTAAAGATATCAGGTTTATCTTTCTTAGACCACATTTTCTTTCCATGAGTTATCTTCCTAGGAACCTAAAAGGCTCCCTATTTCTTACCACATAAAATCCAAACCCTTCAGACCAAGATAGAAAAATTCTAAATCTGAGTTCTTATTCCAATTCTCTCTTAAGTGTTTGACATTGATCAATTCATGCCACCTCTCTGGACCTCAGTTATCCTAGAGAACTGAGAAAAATCAAGGAACAAGTCAGTCCTACAACAGTGAAGGCAAAGAAGCAGAAACCCACTGGCTATGTTGGTGGAATAAACAGTAAACCATGTTGTTTGGAATGAGAGGTAAGGATGAAAACATAACAAAATAATAAGTTAGAAGGTTGGAAAAACCAGGGAGAAAGCTTAGACTACTAGACAGAGACTTATATACCTTGTTTTGTCAAACAATAAGAAAGCATTCAATGTTTTTGAGGAAGAGGTGTTATTCATATTCTTCCCTCAATTTTCAGGAAGGTATTCTTGATAAATAAAGCATCCAAAAAGTACATACAGTTGGATCATGACACAGGAGGTAAAACTTTTGGTTTAGAGTTGTAAATCAGCTCAATTTGTGAGTTTGAAATTGATCAATTAAATTTGTAATTTAATTTTATTTAAATCAACTTATATGCTGTTACTAATCTAATATTTACTTAGAGTCATAAATCTAACTCTTTTTTTGGTGGGAGGGGGTCATCCACGCATTGAGTTTATTGTAGAGAAAGGTAAGAGAAAATAGAGTTGGAGAAATAAAAGAGATGGAGACACAAGTAGATAAGGGTTTTCACACTGGGCCTCAGTAACCCTGCCAGGGATCCTCCAAATTCTTGCAAATCAAGAAGTCGATCTTGCCAGCCATTTCCACGTTATAAATCCTCTGGCAGGGTTCATAGCTTTCCATACATTGTAAATCAAAGTTCTATTCTTCATCCTAACCAGTTCATTCTTTCTGCTCATGGGAACACTTATTCCTGAAATGCCAACAGAGCATATACACAGTTTTGATGAACATAACCTTAGAGAAAAACTGACTGCCCCGGCTGTAAGGGAAAAAAGAAGAGGAATTCTGAGGGTTTGTCTATTGAGAGAGTAGGCTCCCCAGGCTAAAGGGCAGACACAAGAATTATTTTAAAATTTTAGCAAATCAAATTGGGCATTATGAAAAAACATAATATATCATAACCAAGAGGTGTTTATCTCAGGGATGCAAGGTTAATTTAACATCTGAAAATCAATATAATTCACCATATTAATTGATTAAAGGAAGAAACCATATAATTATTTCAGTAGATGCAGTGAAAGCATTTGACAAAATTGACCACCATTTCATGATTAAAAATTCTCAGAAAACTAGAACTAAAAAGGAATGTCCCTAACCCGATTAAGAGCTCCTATGAAAAAACTCCAGCTAACATCAAATTCAGTGATATAAGGCTCAGTGCTTTCCAGCTAAGATCACGAACAGGGATCTATGCTCTCTCCATTTTAATATTGTACCTTAAATCCAAGACAGTGCAACAAGATACAAAAAAGAGATAAAAGTCATGAAGAATAGACAAGAAGTAAAAAATGTTTTTATTGCAGACAACATGGTAGCATATGTAGAAAACCCTAAGGATCCACAAGAAAGCTATGAAAACTAATAAGTGAATTCAACAGGGTTGCGATACCCAAGGCCATTATTATAAAAATCAAGTGCATTTCTATTTCTTAGGAATCAAAAATATGAAATGAAATTTAGAAAATAACTGCATTCACAAAAACATAAAAAATATAGAAAAATTTTAAAGAAAGAGTTACAAGATTACATTGCTGAAAAAAAATGAAACTAGACCTAAACAAATGGAGCAATACACCATGCTCATAGATTGGAAGACCCAATATTGTTAAGATGTTAATCCTCTCCAAACCGATCCCTAGATTCAATGCATTCTTAATCATAATCCTAACTGGGACTTTTAAAGCAAATTGACAATATAAATTTAACATATCAAAAGTCAAAAGACCTAGAATAACCAAAGCAATATTGTTGAAGAGAATAAAATTGTAGTACTTAGACTACCTCATTTCAAAATTTAATATAAAGCTATATTAATCAAGACAGTGAGGTACTGGCATAAGGATAGACATACAGATCAATGGAACAGAATAGAGACTATACAGACTCATACTTAACATGGTCAACTGACTTTTGGCAAAGTTTCCAAGGTAATTTAATTGGGAAATGATAGTCTTTTCAACAAAGTGGGATGGAAAAAATGACTAACTATATAGGGGGAAAATGAATATCAACCGTTATCTTACATCATACACAAGAAAAATCAGCTCAGAATGGTGGTTCCTAAATAAAGGAACTAAAACTGTTAAACTCCTATTGGAAAAACAGAAGAAAATTTTTGTGGCATTGGGTGAGCCCCAAAGCACAAACTGTAAAAGAAAATCATAGATAAAATAGATTTCATCAAGAGTAAAAACATTTGCTCTTCAAAGTCATAGTTAATAAAACAAAACGTTAGTCACAGACTGGGAAAAATTTTGTTTTGCAATCTATATATTCAGCTAAGGGCTTGTGTCCAGACTATATGTTTTTCAAACTCAATAATAATAAGATCAATCATCAAAAATACGAAAAAATATTTAAACAGACACTTCATAAAAGAAGACATTCGAATGGCTCATAAGCACATGAAAAGATTCTCAATGATCACTAGTCATTAGGGAAATGCAAGTTAAAACCACAACGTGATACTACTACACATCCATCAGAAGGATTAAAATTTAAAAGATTGAGGGACTTCCCTGGCGGTCCCGTGGTTAAGACTTCACCTTCCAATGCAGGGGGTGTGGGTTTGATCCCTGGTCGGGGAGCTAACCTTGCGGCCAAAAAACCAAAACATAAAAGAGAAGCAATATTGTAACAAATTCAATAAAGCCTTTAAAAATGGTCCACATCAAAAAAACCTTTAAAAAAATAAATAAATAAAACTAAAATATTGAAAATAACAAGTGTGGCAAGGATATGGAACATGTGGAACTCTATATTGCTGCTGGAAATGGAAATAATACAGCCACTTTGGAAAGTTATATGTATCTCATAAAGTTAAACAAATATTAACCATGTAGCTGAGTAACTTCACTCTTAGGTATTTACAAAAGAAAAATGGATACATGTGTCCACACAAAACCTATCTGTAAGTGTCATAGAAGCATTATTCATAACAGCTAAAAAGTATAAGCAATCCAAATGTCCATCAACTTATGAGTGGATAAGAAAATGTTATTATATCATACCATGATATACTACAGGCCAATAAAAAAAGAATCAACTACGAATACACACAATAACATGGATGAATCTCAAAAACATTACGCTAAGTAAAAAAGTCAAAGCAGGAGACTATGTTCTGTATAATTCCATTTATAGAAAATTTTAGAAAATGCAAAACTATAAGGACAGAAAGCAGATCTGATGTTACTTGTGGTCAGGGGCAGGGAGAGAACAGGTCTGTTGGCCCTGTTCAAGGGCAACAGGGCACAAGAAAATTATTTAAGGTGAGGGAACTATTGTACATCTTGATGTTGTGATGATTTCATGATTGAAGACAATTACCAAGCTTCAACAAACTATGCGCTTAAAATTGGTAAATTTTATTATAGGTAAATCATATCTTACAAACAAAAAGAAGAGAGGAAAAAAATCTATACTAAGTTTAACATCACAGTATTTTGTCATAGGTCCTAATCATGGCCTCCCCTCTCTCTCCAGGAAGAAGAGCCATTTATACATATCAGGAATAAAAATGAAGTTACCCCCTCCATTCTCAACACACTTCAAATGGGTCTTGCAAGACCCTTCCCTGACCTCGCCCACACATACTTTTTTTCCCCCAAAGGTTCTGAATCTGTAGTTGACACCATGATACCAGTCAGACCTAAATTCACAGCTCTAAGGACATTTGCTAGCCTTTACTCCCCAAGCCCACCAAAATCGTAATTAGACAACTGAAAAAATAGTGAAAATTTTAGGTTCTGCCTAAATTGCAAAAACTTTATCTCTCAGAGTCTGTGGATTTTACCTGACAGCAAATAATTCTCTTCAAGAATCTTGGCTAGTGAGACCAATGTCTCATTTACCTTCATACCTAATACAATGTTTAGCTCAGTTCCTCACAAGGAGTAGGTTCCCAGGAAATGTTTTGTTCAAGTTCTCCTTAACATGATAGTTTTAGAACCTGAGCTTCAATAGGAAAAAAAAGTACTGCATATTTATTATTTCTAAATCTCAGAAAAAGCATAAATACAAGTTACTTGTTTTCAAGTGTTGGTGTGCATTTAGAAAGATGTTCGACAACCAGAGAGGTGCTGGTCTACATAGCCTAGGTGAAACAGGATGATGCTTAGAAAACTTTCAGTGGACCCGGGTAACCTTATTTACATACAAATTACAGGTGGTAGCACTATAATCAATCTAGCTATGCATAATTAGGCACTTAGGTATTTTTATGCTATTGCTTGTAATTCTCATCATGAACTGTGTCAGGGTAATAAATTTCTCAATATCAAATTTTAAATGTTCAGTTAAATTCAACTCTCTCTGCTCAATATTAATTGAGCAGTTACTGTCTGTTAGCAATTATTATAGGAATAGCTATTTAACAATTAATGAGAAGATAGTCCCTCTCTCTGAGAACTTAAGAGTTTAGTGAAAGAGGAAAAGAAAAAATTTCAATTAAAGCATGATAAACATTGTTATGCTGCTAAATATAGGATGCTGTAAAGTCACAGCAGTCACACTGGAGGTGCTCCTGACCCAGTCTTGCAGTCCAGGAAGCCTTCAGAAAGAGGGCTGATGTCAAGTTAGACACTAAGGATGAGGAGTTGGCCTGCAGGAGTGAGTGTAGCTGCAAGAGAGAATATGCACTATTCATGGAATTGCAAGTAGGAAATATAAATGGATATATTCACAGAGTGAAGAGAGCCTCTATTGTATTAGAGAACACTTAGAATAAAAGGTTTTGCACATGGCACATTAGGCTCGATCCAGTGGGAGATGACATTTGACTTCACATTTTTACAGTGATACTATGACTATTTTGATAAAGTGATTTGTTTTTCATGAATTACCTTGTCTGTGTTCTAAGTGACTTTTGTACTTGAGTGCTGCATGTAGGTGGAATAACATTTGAAACAGTTAAAATTATGTACATTTATCTAAAACACAGAGGGTAGGCAAATGACAATCTTCACAATTTAGTGAACTAAATTTTCTAAGTAGTTTCACGGAAATCATGAAATCTCTTTACAGATCAATATATTTAGATCCAGAGGAAAAATATTCTCTAAAACCACCAGCATAATCCTTAGTCATGTGGCTTTAAAACACTTATAAAAATTATATTGAAGGGATACATTTCAATAATTATTCATTGAATGAAAGGGATGACATATCACAAAGGTAATAATTATCAGGCAGATGAAATAATATGAAGAAGCTTTTCCTATGCCCACCAAAGAATTGAATATCTAGTCCCACAACCACTAGAAATACCCAGGACTCTTTTATAAACAGTACAATTTTTGGCTGTTATCACAGGAAGCCCAATTGAAATAAAACAGAACAAAGAGATCTCTTTCGATCTGAATTTTGACTTCTGAAATCTGGGCTAATGTGAGAATCGCCTTTGAGTACAGGATGGAAAGTAAGGTAAAAGTCTCCTAAGTGTCTCTTCTCCAAGATATGTCAACCCAATTCTTTATACACATTCAGATGCTATGCACTGCTCACTACTAGGTTATGTTGAACTCTGAGAAGAAAAGTTTTTAGGGTGGCATTTGCTTCTTTTTTAAGAACACTTTTTTGCTGAAATTTTTTCAACAGGAAAGAAATTATCACACTGTTCAGTGTGATAATTGAATATCAATAAGAAAGTCAATGGCTCAGCAACGTGATTGCAAAAAGGGTTTCATGAGATACTCTTCTTCTCAAACTTTCTAACCTTAAAATCCGTTTAAGACCTGAGAAGTACTTCTTTAATATTAAAGACCTACCTTTAGTATCCAGATTCATAAGCTTCCCTCAATATAAGCAATTAATTAATGCATATATATTGTATATCTATTTTGTGTAAAATGATAAATAAACATAAAGATACGTATTTACTTGGATCTAGGTATTTTACTACCATGAAAATTTTACTCTTTCATTTAAGACAGGGTCTTTTCTGAGTGGGGAAATATGTCTTTGTAAACATTTTTATCAGAGGAAAGGAACAATAGGAATGTTTCACATAATGTATGGCAGCAAGGCAAGCTATTCAATTCTCTAAAGGTCTGAGGAGTAAATCTGCTGGAGGTCACATGCTGCCCTAGATGTGGTCAGAGCACAGACACTGGAGTCCAACAAAATGCACTAGAATTGAATTTTGATTCCATTCATAATTAGCCATGTGATCTTCAGTGTGCTACTTAACTCTGAATCTTGGTTTCTTTACCCATAAAATGTACATTCCTATTGTCATGGATCTTGTGAAAATTCAATGAGATTATTGTGAAGCACGTACTAGTTGCTTAATTGGGTTACTTCTTTTGGTGACATAGAGGGGGCCTATAAAGTTGCTGCTTTTCCTCAATAAGATGGAAAAAGGAAACTACAGAATATGAAAACAATTATATATACATATACTTTGATGGGACTCCTTAGTTTACTCTTTTAAAAAAAAAACGGGAGAGGAGGACCGAAACTCTCAATTGCCTAAGCTGACACTAAAAAGTCCTACTTATAGAAGATAATAAAGAATTCCAAGAGAAGAATACAATGATGTGGACAACTGAGTTCAGATGTACAGAAATTAAGACTCCCTCACAAAAGTGAAGACACATACCTCTGCAATCTCTCCCATGTCCAATGGGAAATGGACAGTCTCTGAAAGAGAAGAGTCAGTGTGGCTGAACTCTGGGTATCATTCTAGGTACCTCTTGGAACAGCACTTTTAGATGTAGTTCTTTGTGACTGCCCTTGGATGACTTCTTCTCTAGCTTAAAGGACTTGAGTGTAGCTTCTTTAAAGAAAAAAAAGAAAGAAAGCTTAAACCCTTTGAGGAGCCAAAGGAGAAGACAGAACCTTCTCCTATTTCAAGGTGTGTGACAACAATGGGATGACTTCCACATCAAAAATGTCAAGGTGAGACCCCAGATAAAAACCAAGATCAGTGCTGTTTACAGCAGCAGCAAAAGATGCAGATGGAGGCCATCAGGTGATAAGAGTATTGATTAGTTGATTAGCACCACTGATGGAGGCAAGACAGGGAAAGAGACATGAACTAACACTAAATGAGCCTCCTGCTTCCTCTGCCCCTACCCCAACCCCAAACAGGCTGGATGTTTTACTAAGTGTAGCTCACTAAGGAGAAAAAATGTGCAAAATGCGAAGGGATCTGCAACCCAAGCAACTCCAAGGGAAAGGAATTTGGGGTCAGACTGCATTGTTTTACCATCTCCATTATTACATTGATATATTACTAATACATTCTGGAAAAGCTAGGGTTACATTTTTTGTGACTGAAATTATTTTATAACTTTTAGAAAAAAATAGTGACTAATCACTCTTTCTTCCATCATTAAACAAGTACCACAAAATACTTCTCAAATACAACATCTTTTTTTCAGCTCTCTTGCCTTTAATGAAAATAAGGAACAACTCAATTTTATGTCACTTATCCAAAGTGTTTTATTGTTTCCTCAGACTATATACTTAACGAAAAGTACTATGAATGGAAGTAGAGTTTTTTGAATCCTTAAATGTTTACTTCCTTAGATGTTATATAATAATATTACAGTTAATTCAGTTTTGCCCTTAAAATAACATAGTAAAAGTAATGAGAAGGTAAGATGCTAATAAAGAACTTGGTACATTTAAGGTACAGGAGGAAAAAATAAATTTTCTTATTTTGTCACCAAAAGACCACTAAAAGTTAAATTTCATACATGTGCTTACAAAAATCATGTTAATATGAAAGGGCTACTCTAATATTGTGACCCATTTTCTTTTAAAGGAAATACCGGGACAATAAAAATGCATTTTTTATATCTACAGATTAACTGTTAATTAGCATAAATTATATTTATTATAATTAGTGTTACCTGTTTTAAGGCTGAATTCATAATGCACACATTTTGTCAATAATATACAGCACATTGCTTTGCTGACTGGGACATTTTATTTAATTAAGTCTCAAAATTAAGCTTGATTTAATAAAATTAATTCAGAATGTTGCAAGATAGCAAAGGTGGAATCAAAGTTTATCAGAATTTAGTATATATATATATATATATATATATATATATTGGCCACACCCTGCGGCATGTGGGATCTTAGTTTCATGACCAGGGATCAAACCCATGCCCCCTGCATTCGAAGCACAGAGTCTTAACCACTGAACAGCCAGGGAAGTCCCGGTAGCTTATGTTTTTCTAATTTTCAATGATCCATCTACTTAAAAAGAGACTTGGGCCAGTTTACAAAAAATAATGAAGTTATAGAACTGGAATATTTTAACATAAAAATGAAAAGATCAATAATATAATTGATCAGGGAGCAATAACTATATAAGGAAGTTTCAATTCTTAATATGATTAAAGCTTTTGTGAACAAAACATAGCTCTAAGTTTCCTTGCAGCCAAGGTAAAAAGGGAAATGTTATGCATTATATACAACTTATTTCACCTCATAAAAGGAAATATACCAGTAAAGCAGAAGAAACTTTTTTAATATTTAAATTCTGTTAGGAGTTTGTTACATGGGTTGTTATATAAGGACACCAAAGAACAAAATAAACAGCATAATAATTCAAAGGCATTCATGTATTTTCATCACTTTAAAAGAACATCAATACAAAGCCAGTTACAGAATGTTGATGTTCTATAGTGATAATTGTAGTGCAGGATAATATGAAACAATTCATATGTGTAGCTTTCTGATGATCTGACACATGTGGAGAATAAAAAATGTAGAGTGGGTAGCATTTCTCTGATTATAATTTTCATTACATCAACTAGTATTTATTGATTATAATAGCTGTTGTTAGACATAAAGAACAGACTTGTGGTTGCCAAGGGGGAGGTGGGGTGAGGAGAGATGGATTGGGAGTTTGGGATTAGCAGATGCAAACTATTATATACAGAATGGATAAACAACAAGGTCCTACTGTATAGCACAGAGAACCATATTCAATACCCTTTGATAAACCATAATGGAAAAGAGTATGAAAAAGAATGTATATATATGTATAACCGAATCAGTTTGCTGTACAGCAGAAACTAACACACATTGTAAATCAACTAAACTTCAATAAAATAAATTTTTAAAATAAAACAATAAAAAATAATAGCTGTTGTTAATTGACTATTTACTAGGCACTAGCGGGGTGCCAACTGCTTTAAACACGTGACAATTTAATCCTCATAACAGTCTGCTTTCTTCTAGACAAATGAAGAAAATGAGACTCAGAGGGGTCAAGAAATGCACCTTGAGTCACAGAGTTAGTAAATGGGGAAACTGAGATGTGAACCCCGATGTGTTTGGTTTCAAAGACAATGCTTTCGACTCTCACATTATCCTGTCTCCCCATTTGTTAAGTGCCATGTTCTAAAAGACACAGTGCACAGCCTGAACATTAACTAACACTTGTTTAAAACTTTATAAGCGTTTTTACACATGTACTTTCATTTCACAAAACCACTCCTAGAAGTAGATAGCACTATTATAGTAATGTCCTTTCTATAGATAAGAAAACTGAAGTCATATAAAGCCCAAGATTGCATAGTTAGCGTATTTGAGAAAATACTCAAAACCTGAAAACCCAAAGCCCTTCCATGCTTTTGACAGAAGCTGTATGGCATAGTTCAAAATCCAATCACAAAAAGATCATTCACGCAACGTCCTCTGTAGAGGACCAAAGGATCTCCGTTCTCTAGATGCCTGGCACGTAGGAAGAAAAGGGGAGGTTTTGTTGCAGAAGCCTTGGAGCCTGCCTCATATTCTTGCCATGATAAAGGACAGCTTACCTTCCACATGAAGCGGAGTGAAAGAGTATCTGCAAGCAGGGTTGAAGTTAATCTCAAAAAGAAGCTGCTCAAACCAGTATAAACTGAATCATAAAAATTATCCATTACTAAATTTTTTGTGTGTTTCTTTTGAGAAGTGTTTTTCTTGACTAGAAGTTTGAAAATAAACAACTCCAAAGAGAAATTTCTTTGTTGGTCTGTATTTGCCACAATTCATAAAACACTAAAAGAATTTTATAAATTCTGAACAATCTTGTTCAGTTCATTATGAAACAAATATCCATTAGGTACTACCGTGAGTACTGAGTCGGTTACTCCTGTGTACACAAACACACACACACAAGTTCTTTCTCACTCTAACAGATTGGGAGTGGATTCCTGGAGCACTGTGTTGAGGTTCATGTCCAGCCTCAATGGGAAGGGGTGCTATGATAAATAACAATGTCTGACGTTGGCAGAGAAGGGGAAAGTACATGTGCATGCCACATGTATACAACTCTCATTTCAGGAGCATTCCTATGTGTCTTGATTTTCCCCCATGTCATATATCTCTGCAAATACCTTCAAACCAGGTTAGGATTGGAAAATCACAACACAGGTGCCAAATATTGTACCTGAACTCAGCATGTCTGGATACCATTGCCAGTGCATTTGTCCCACTGCCTGGAAAAAATGGTGTAACTCCTTGTCCAAGACAAACTCTTTTCTTAGTTTAGAAAAGCTGAACTTTTTCTGTATAACTTCTCATGCCTCAGTTCCCATTTGGAGGCTAATACAGTGAACACCTCACATCTCTCATCATGTAAGAAAACAATGATCATGAATTTAGCATACCACTTTTAAACAGTTACTGACCCCTCGTCTTGCCTTTGATGGCTTGACTACCAAAACATTCTCTTGTCCAAACTAAAAGTATAATGTCACAATGTCTGATAAATGACTTCTTTCCTGTTGTATTATTTTATAACAGAAAATATACACCATCTTACACCAGAACACATTGGATTTGATTGACGACGCTTCCTTTAACTTGAAGTTACTGAAATTGCACATATGTATTACTTCCTACTGATCCCATTTAGTTAGAAATGGTAAAAGATGAAAGCCGTAAGTATTTCAAATGCAAAAAGATGTCAGTGTTAATTCTAGCAAGGGATAATCCTTTCAGAACATGTTTATAGGACAGTCTACATAGGAAGTGTTAAAATTTTCTTAGACAAACCCAAAGCATGAAAAGCAAACTTCGTTTCTATAAAAATCAGCAATCGTAGGCAATCGTAAGAATACATGAAAGCAATATTCCTGTCTTTACATTTACTCCCACTTCAATGTTCATCCAAAAGATAATTATGGTGACAGCTTACCATGCTGGCACTCATAACAATTCTTAGATAAATTTGGGGTTTACAACTTATAATGAAAATGTGAAAGCTCTAATTCAACCTCTAATTAACAAAATCATTAGTGTCAAGTTTGCAGATATAATTTTACCCTTTTCTTCATTAAAAAAAAAGAAAAAAACAGGAGAAGAAGGAAAGAAGGGAGAAAGACTGGCAAGCTTAGGACATATGGCTGATTTAGATCTAGTCTCAAAAGATGAAAATGCCTTAAAATTCAGATTGGCACAACACTAAAGACTATCAAAAGGGTTTAAAGAAAAGATAAATACACACTGCATTTCAGTTTTTATTATATTCTGCATTTATTTAATAAATATTTATTGAACACATAATAAAGTATAAATCATTCTTAGAAATATTATTTAATATATATCATATCTTGCATCACAATTTCTTATTTGTACTTATTAAATCATCAGACATCCTTGTAAAAGGCTTTTATTGCAGAAATCATTTGATTCCTTTATGTACATAGGGAAGAAAGGCAATGTAACCTTCTACAGGAAATTAACAGAGTTGACTAAATATGAATTCTGTCCTATTGTCATTGGTAAACTGGTGAAGATGATTCTACCACACCTGTTTCACATGAAGAATAGAACTTCTTAAAAATCATACTGTAAATTATTTTCCCCTTTCAATTACAAGGAACTTTTGCAATTAAACATTCAGCACCATTATGCTGAAGAATAACTCCAAAAAAAATAAATAAATAAAAGACTTTCACCAGTTAGATCATCAGTAATATTTATATGTATGACAGCTAAGGCAAAGAAAAATTTGTTTATAAAAAAAATTAGTAATTTTCCACCAAAGAGAATCCAATATATTCTCTCCCAATGGCAAAAATCTACTACCAACACGTGTATGGTCAAGTAACACTAATTTTATTTAACACCTAAGAACAGAGTGGTGCTAGGTGCTGGAAGCTGCACATGATGATTAAAGCCCATTGCTGTGAGCAAAAGCACCAATTGTAAGGAACATATTTAGAGGCTGGAGAGCTTCCTCTGTTAGAGATAACCACCTGCCTAAAGGGTTTTCTGAAAAAGGTCCAGTTAACAGAATCAGAAGTACTTACATACACGCATGCACGCACACACACACACACAGCTCTTACTATAAAAGAATGGTTGATGGGAAGAAGGAGGTCACCTTTTAGGAAAGGCTGCTGCATTTGTGGAGAGGATATTGCCTCCCCTCCTTCTCTGCTAGAGCCATCATCTGTACTTTGTAGTAACTTGGGGACGCTTTGCCTGTCCTGCCCTATCCTCAGGTTCAACATCACAGCGTCCAGTGCTGGGAAGGAAGATGGGGTAAGCAGTTGCCTAAATAGAGAAAGCCATTCCTTCCACTCTTGCACTTAGGGTTAAGGGAGGGATAAGGAGAGTTTTAAGTTGGATATAAGACTGATAATTTAAAATAAACAGGACCAAGTCTTACAGTATGGTACTGGCACAAAAACAGAAATATAGATCAATGGAACAGAATAGAAAGCCCAGAGATAAACCCACACACATATGGTCACCTTATCTTTGATAAAGGAGGCAAGAATATACAGTGGAGAAAAGACAGCCTCTTCAATAAGTGGTGCTGGGAAAACTGGACAGCTACATGTAAAAGAATGAAATTAGAACACTCCCTAACACCATGCACAAAAATAAACTCAAAATGGATTAAAGACCTAAATGTAAGGCCAGACACCATCAAACTCTTAGAGGAAAACATAGGCAGAACACTCTATGACATAAATCACAGCAAGATCCTTTTTGACCCACCTCCTAGAGAAATGGAAATAAGAACACAAATAAACAAATGGGACCTAATGAAACTTAAAAGCTTTTGCACAGCAAAGGAAACCATAAACAAGACCAAAAGACAACCGTCAGAATGGGAGAAAATATTTGCAAATGAAGCAACTGACAAAGGATTAATCTCCAAAATTTACAAGCAGCTGATGCAGCTCAATATCAAAAAAAAAACAAACCACCCAATCCAAAAATGGGCAGAAGACCTAAATAGACATTTCTCCAAAGAAGATATACAGATGGCCAACAAACACATGAAAGAATGCTCAACATCATTAATCATTAGAGAAATGCAAATCAAAACTACAATGAGATATCATCTCACACCGGTCAGAATGGCCATCATCAAAAAATCTACAAACAATAAATGCTGGAGAGGGTGTGGAGAAAAGGGAACCCTCTTGCACTGTTGGTGGGAATGTAAATTGATACAGCCACTATGGAGAACAGTATGGAGGTTCCTTAAAAAACTAAAAATAGAACTACCATACGACCCAGCAATCCCACTACAGAGCATATACCCTGAGAAAACCATAATTCAAAGAGTCATGTACCAAAATGTTCATTGCAGCTCTATTTACAATAGTAAGGACATGGAAGCAACCTAAGTGTCAATCAACAGATGAATGGATAAAGAAGATATGGCACATATATATACAATGGAATATTACTCAGCCATAAAAAGGAACAAAACTGAGTTATTTGTAGTGAGGTGGATGGACATAGAGACTGTCATACAGAGTGAAGTAAGTCAGAAAGAGAAAAACAAATACCGTATGCTAACACATATATATGGAATCTAATAAAAGAAAAGAAAAAAAAATGGTCAGAAGAACCTAGGGGCAAGACGGGAATAAAGATGCAGACCTACTAGAGAATGGACTTGAGGAAACGGGGAGGGGGAAGGGTAAGCTGGGACAAAGTGAGAGAGTGGCATGGACATATATACACTACCAAACATAAAATAGATAGCTAGTGGGAAGCAGCCACATAGCACAGAGAGATCAGCTCGGTGCTTTGTGACCACCTAGAGGGGTGGGATAGGGAGGGTGGGAGGGAGGGAGATGCAAGATGGAAGAGATATGGGGACATATGTATACGTATAACTGATTCACTTTGTTATAAAGCAGAAACTAACACACCATTGTAAAGCTATTATATTCCAATAAAGATGTTAAAATAAATAAATAAAATAAAATAAAATAAAACAAAACAGGACCAAGTCTTAAAGAAACAAAAGGTATTAATTTAACTGAAAGTGATCGAGAAGTTTTAAAATGAGTCTGATATTTTGTTAAGGAGGCCACTACTTTGTGTGAAAAGGAAGTGATTAATGGTATAATCAGGGACGATTGTAAAATATTTTGTTTAGACCTCAAGAAATACATATCCCTTATTACTAAAATTATAATAGTACTTATAATGGCTTCTCATGTGTTTATACATATGTATGTATATCTATCCATCTAGACTTTTTCCACTAGAATATAATCTCCATGAAAACCAAAATGTGTGTGTTTACTGCTTTAAACTGCTTTTTTGTGTATTACTGTTTATATTCCCCAAATCTAGTGCAGTATCTGGCATGTAGTAGGTACTCAGCAAATATCTGTTGAATTGACTTAATGAATAAATAGTAACCACCATTTATCAAATGTTTACTAATTTTCAAGTACTGTTTTAAGTGCTTGGCATATGTTGTTTTATTTATCACTTATAAAAAAGCCTGTTATTATCAACCCAACTTACAGATGAGGACACTAAGACTAGGGATAAACTATCTTTTCTTGGTCACTCAGCCCTACCAAGGGGTGGAGCAGATTCACACCCAAGTCTGCCCGATTCTAAAGTCAATGCTCTTACCCACCAAAGAGATACTTCCTATTACTCAGATGAGACTTTCTCCTTCCCATCCACCCGAACATAACAGAGTACAGGCAGGGGCCATGCGTTACCTGCTCTGCAGGGGCAAAATCTAAACTAGACAAGAGATTGGACTAAAAGCCAATGTGAATGCTTTTCTGGGCCTTCCCCCTCATACCCACCTTTCTTGCATCCCAGGATCCCCCTCAGTCACTAGCTATGCCCACAATCTTTGATGCTTGCACTAGGCTTTAAATCAGGTCCTTCCTTCACAAAAAGGGAAACTTTCGTACCATAAATTCCTTTATGTTTCTCCATGATGATCAAATCAGCCCTTAGCATTTTGAGTTCATGGAAATTCTTTTCTTTTCTCAGTAGTTAGAAAAAAAATATTTGTGGCATTTAGGAGGTCTCTTTTCTTTTTTACCTATTTCATTTTAGGTTTGATAGTTAAATGTTAAAGCTATCCCCCCCAAAATTGGACTCCATCAGGATGCTAGTGAGCTCCTCATAAATGGAATTATTCAAGCAGAGGTTGGATGACAGTTATTCAAATGGATATTCCTATCTCAGCTACAGATGTGGGGTATCTTTCTACCCTGAGATCCCCTAAAATCTAAGAAATAGTCTCTGTCATTTCCTTGCTTTTGTTACTTATTCGCAAGAAAGTGGAATTTACACAGAGTCACTCCATTTTCTTATTAATACTTTGTATACCTTTAGCTACAATTTAGAGTCTGACAAGACCAAAAGTATAAGCACAGTGACAAAATAAAGTCTCCCAAAAGTAACTGTAGGAAGCTAAAAGTATAGATTTTAAAAATAAATCTTAGGCTTTATAAAATTTATGTAATGTTTAGGTCATCAGCTTTTCTTTAGACCACTGTAAGATCAAACCATATATCAGTATTGAGGATAACTTTTATTTCCCAAGACCATTATCTCAACTTTAACAATCTAATCAAAGTATAAGAAAAAGAGTGTAAATATAGGTTTTTTTAAGTTACCATTTTTTATTTGTTAGAAAAATAAAGCCCACATGTTTCATCAAAACGTTCCATCAAATCCAAAATGTTGGGGACTTCTGGCTACGGAGGAGTGAAAATCAAAAATATTCTGCATTAAAAAACTGTATACAACTGGCCAAATCAATCATTCAGGACTCTAGAAATCAACCAAAGGCAAAAAAAAAATTTTAAAGCATATATTCACCAAAAACTCTGACCATGAGTTAATGGTGAGAGTCCATGGCGTTCTGACCTAGAGCTACACCCCATCCACCACCCCATGTTGCTGGGTCAACATGATAGTTTTACCATAGTGAGGCTGGCCTTGAAAACCAGGAACTTCATTGCTAGAGGTGACTGACTTGATTTAGAGCAGAATATGGAGGGCAGAAGGCATATGACATAAAGAAAACAACCAGCAAAATGACAGATATCAATCCAACCATATTAATTCTATTAAATGTGATTTGATTAAAAATTCTAATCAAAAGGTAGAGGTTGTCAGACTGCACCAAAAGGCAAGACACAACCATATGCTATCTATAAGAGACATGCTTTAGACATAAAGATAGAAGTAGGTTCAAAGTAAAAGGTTGGGAAAAGATATGCCATGCAATTGTAAGAGAGATAAAGTGGCTCTATATATATCATACAATAGAAACTTTGAGACAAGAAATGTAACTATAGACAAAGAGGAGCATTCATAATGATAAGAGGGTCAATGCATTAGGAAGATAAAACACTTAGAAATGTATACCAAACAGAGGCCCCAAAAACCTGAAGCAAAACTGACCAAATTAAAAGGAAAATGGAAAATTAAACAAATATAGTTGCATATTTCAACACTGCACTTTCAATAGTTGATAGAAAACTGAACAGAAAATATACAGGGATATAGAAAACTTGAAAAACACAATCAATCAATTAGACCTGATATTTAGAGAACATGCCACCCAAAAACAACAGAATATATATTCTTTTCAAGTGCACAAACAATATTCTCCAGAATTGACCATATGCTAGCCCGTAAAATATGTCTTAATAAATTTAAAATGATTGGGATCATCCAAGTATGGTCTCCCATCAACTACAATTATATTAAATTAGAAATCAAAAACAGAAAGAAATTTGTTATATTCACAAATATATAGAAAATAACATACTGTAAATAACTCATGGATAGATGTAACTGCAATGGAAATTAAGACATATTTTGAACCTAACAGAAATGAAAACACAACATACCAAAGTGTATGAGACACATATAAATCAGGGTTAAAAAGGAAATGTATGTCTCTCAATGCTTATATTAGGAAAAAAATAAAGGTTTCAAAAAATAATCCAAGTTTCCACTTTAACAACTTAAAAAAGAAAAGCAAATTACATCTTAAGTGAGCAAAAGGTGAAATATTAAAGATTCAGAAATCTATGATGTAGATAACATAAAACAATACAGAAAAATCAATGAAACCAAAAGTTGGCTCTTTGAAAAGATCAAAATTTGTCACTCCTATAGCTAGATTAATCAGGAAGAGAGAAGACACAAATCATCAAAATCAAGGAAAATAACATGAACATCACTATCAACCCTTCAGAAATTAAAGGACAATAGAGGAATAATTTTATCAACTCCACAACAAAAAATTAGACAACTTAGATTAAATGGACAAATTCATAGAAAGATATAAATCACCAGAACTGACTCTAATAAATAGAAATTCTGAGTAAGTCTATAACAAGTAAATAAACTGAATTAGGAATTAAAAATCTTCCCACAAAGGAAAACTCAGGCCCAAATGGCTTTCCTAGTAAATTGTAGAATTTTTTTTTTAAAAAGAAATAATACTCTTTCATCTAATAGAGGTTGGAAGTACACTTGGCAACTTATTCTATAAATCCAAACTCAGACAAAACATCACAAGAAAAGAAAATTACAAAACAATATCCCTCAGGAACACTTACAAAAAATTCTTAACAAAATAGTAACAAACCAAATCCAAAAATATATAAGAGGATTATATATAATATCTAAGTAGGATTTATCCTAGGAATGCAAAGTTGGTTTAAAATATGGAAATTAATTAATATAATATACCATATTAACAGAATAAAAGACAGAAGCATATCATCATCCCAATAGATGCAGAAAAAATTTCACAAAATGTAATACATATTCATGATAAAAATATTCAACAAACAAGGCATAAAAAGGAATTTCATCAACTTAAAGGGCATCTTTAGTTGAAAAGAGAAACGCTGAATGCTCTCCACCTAAGAACTAGGCAAGGATATCGGTACTCATCACTTCTATTCATCATCATACTGGAGGATTTACCCAGGGCATTAAGGCAACTAAGAGCAATTATAAGCATACAAATTGGAAACAAAGAAGTAAAACTGCCTTTATTCACAGCCTACATGATCTTGTATGTAGAAAATTCTAAATCAATTTTTAAAAAACGACTAGAAGTTAATAAGTTTAGCAAGTTTTGGGGATACATGATCAACATAAAAATTAAATTACATTTCTTCTTTTTAATTTTTATTTATTTTTTATTATAGCTTTCCATTTTTTATTGTTCTACCTTTTATATTGTAAATGTGTTTTTTCTGGTTTTAGTGAGATATAATTGACATACAGCACTGTCTAAGTTTAAGGTGTATAGTAAAATGGTTTGACTTACATGTATTGTGAAATGATAACCACATTAATTTTAGTTAACATTCAATTATATTTCTCTATAATAACAACTAACTATTCGAAATGAAAAATAAAACAAATTCCATTCAAAATATCAAAAGAACAAAATACTAAGGAATAAATTTAATAAAAGAAGTGTAAGATTTGTACAGAGATAACTATAAAAATATTACTGAGAGAAATTAAAGAAAATAAAAATTAATGAACTTTCCATGTTTATGAGCTGATGACTTGATATTGTTAACATGACAGTTCCCTAGGACGGATTTATAGATGCAATAAAATCCCTATCAGAATCCCACCAGGCTTTTTTTGTACCAATTGGAAAGCTGATTCTAAAATTGATATGAAATTACAAAGGATATAGAATAGCCAAAACAATTTTTTAAAAGAAGAACAAAGTTGGAAGATTTACACTGTGTGATTTGAAACTTACTATAAAGCTACAGTAATCAAGACAGTTGGTATTGGTATAAACTGGCATGTAGATAAACAGAACAGAATTAAAAGACCAGAAATAAATCCTTACATTTTTATCAATTGATTTTTAATAAAGGTACCAGTGGGAATCAGATGGGCTTTTCAACAAATGTTGACAAGTCAGCTGGTTTTCCACATGCAAAAATATGAACTTAGACCCTTAATTCAAGCCATACATAGAAATTAACTCAAATAGGATAATAGACTTAAATGTAAGAACTAAGACTACAAAAACTTCTAATAGAAAACAGGAGAAAAATCCTGTGACCTTGGATTAGGCAAAGATTTTTTTTAGATATAATACTAAAAGCACAATCCATAAGAGAAAAAATAAAATTTTACTCTTCAAAAGACACCATTAAGAAAATGAAAGATGGTGCTTTGTGACCACCTAGAGGGGTGGGAGGGAGACACAAGAGGGAGGAGATATGGGGATATATGTATATGTATAGCTGGTTCACTTTGTTATAAAGCAGAAACTAGTACACCATTGTAAAGCAATTATACTATAATAAAGATGTTAAAAAAAAAAAAAAGGAGTAACCACAGAACATGAAAGGCCCATTTCAAAGGTCTGACCTATATTTGATAGGCCAGGTGGATGGAAGGAGCAGAAAAGCTACACTGAGGAGGTTGCTGTGGTCAACAGCAGGTAGGTAGGTGACTGCCCCCCCAGGGCTCCTACAGAAAGGATGCATATATATACACTGCCACTTCTGGAGGTGTGTGGGGTGGGGAGGGGGATGTCAGGGCTTGTCTGCCATCTGGCTCAATCACCACAAAGATTATGATCCCTTCCCCACCCCCATCTTTGTATGTATTTCAAAATTAAAATATTTCTTCCCCCCCCCAAAAAAATGAAAGATAAGCAATAGATAGAGAAAAAAAATATTTGTAGGTCATATATCAGATATGATAAAGGACTTGCAACCAAAGTATATAAAGAACACTTAAAATTCAAAATAAGTTAAACAAACCATTTCAAAAATGGGCCAAAGATTTGAGTATACATTCTATCAAAGAAACTATACAAGTGACTAATGAAAAGGTGTTCACAATTATCAGTCATTAGAGAAATGCAAATTAAAACCACAATGAGATAGAATTACAATTACACTCCCACTAGAATGATTCTAATCAAAAAGACTACCATACCAGGTGTTAGTGAAAATGTGAAGAAAATACAACTATTATACACTGTTGGTAGCAATATAAAATTGTACAACCTCTTTGGAAGTTTAGCAGTTTATTAAAGGGTTAAACAGATTTACCATTGGATCCAACGATTCCAAAACAATTGAAACCATATGTTCACACAAAGTCTTGTACATGAATGTTCATAGTGGCATTATTTGTGATAGCCAAACCTGTCCATCAACTGGTGAGTGAATAAACAAAATGTGGTATATCCATAAAATCAAATACTATTCAGCAGTAAATAGGAATGAACTTCTGATATCCACTACAAAAAATTAGACTTCATATTGCATGATTCCATTTATATGACATTTCAAAAAAAGGATAAATCTATAGAGACAGAAAACAAATCAACATTTGCCAGGACTGGAAGTAGGTGGGGCTGTGAGTCGGGAATGACTGAAAACTGAAACAAGAAAACTTTTTGAAGTCATAGAAATGTTTCAGAACAGGATCATGGTATGGGTTGCATAACCCTATAAATTTACTAAAACAATCATTGAGTTGTATACTTAAAATGGATGAATTCTTTGATATGTCAATTATACCTTAATAAAGCTGTTTAAAACTGTCATTATTAAATCAAAAACTTTTATTTGAAGCCAGCTTCCTCAGAACGTTTATAATGAAAAATATTCTGTAGCAGAAAGGCTCATGAATAATATGTTCAAAGAGGTTTCCTTAAATTAATGTCAGAAAAAAAAATCAAATAATTATTCAATTCATGTGTCAAGATCTGAATATGCCATTTGATTTTTCATTTATCATAAGTAAATCTTACCACAGTGGCTTACAATATTGAACAAAAAAAAGTGTAAGTTGAATACAACATACATAATTTTGGATTTACACAATGCATTTAGTTTCACAGTTATTATCAACCCTTATGTTTTGTTCTGCAAATTACTCAAAACAAGTTCCATCACATTTATCTGTTTTAACAAGTCAGAAAGCTATAACTAGGGTGTATTTCACCATTTACAATTTGTCAGTATTAAAATATGATGAAGCATTTGGTTCAGTTATGATTACTACAGCATTGAAGTACGTCTCCATTTTTTCCTATGTCAAAATTTAATTTAACAAAGACTACAGTGGATTCTTCACAACTGTATCCTTTTGAATATATAGACTCAAGGAAAAATCAAATAGCTGGTCACAAATAAACCAGATAATGATATCTAAGAGGCAATACATGAAGAGAAAATAATATATTAGAAGTACAAATAGCCACCTTATTTGGCAGATTACATAGTCCAAAAAGTGTTTTGTTTTGTTTTGTTTCTATTAGATATGGTACTGTGCTAACCCATCTAATTTATATGTTAACATTATACCATTAATAAAATAACAATAAATTCATGTCTACCTACTATATACTTATGGAAAATCAACCGTTTTTGAAAGTTATAAATACATGAGATATGAAAATAAAAAATAGAATATAGAAGTAATCAGAAACATGTAATTTTATTTTTCTCACTAAATAAGCAAGAATTAAAAATAATATCCAATACCTATAAGTGTGCAATAACCCTCACAGAAATTATGTAATACACAATTTGATAATATGATTCAACAATTTGAATGTAAAAATGCTATTGATTCATCCATTCAACAAAAAAAAATGGTAGGTGTTAACGAGGTTGCAGGCATGACCCAGGCCGTGGAGAGAGAATGATCAAAATAAAAAGAAAGGTGGCTGCTTTCATGAAGTTTGGACTCTAAAGGGAGATAAACAATTAAGCAAGTAAATAATATGTCTGATGGTAAGTGTTACAAGGACAACTGAAATAGCGGAAAGGGTTACAGAGTGATGTTGGGAGTACTGTTTAATAAAAGGTGGTTAAAGAAAGCCTGTTGGAGAAGGTGACATTCAAGTAGTGCCCTAAAGGAAGTGAGGGAGTGCACCATGTGTGCATCTGAGGCAAGTGTAACCATCAGAGCAAAGGGCAGATGAAAAGATCCTGAGCATGCCTCAAGTTTAGGAAAAGCAAGGAAGCCAGTGTAAATGGGGCTGGATGAGGAAAGAGAAGAGTGGTAGGACACGAAGTTAAAGAGGTGGAGGAGGAGGAGGTACAAATCAGAAAGGATAAGGACTTTTAATTTTATCTGAGATAAAGAGCCAATGAAAGTTCTTTAGCAAAGAAGTGACATGACCCAGCTTCCTTTTTTAAAGGATGACTCCAACATTGTGTGAAGAATGGCAGAGATGCAAGAGTGGTGGCGGGAAGAGAGCAGCTGTGGCAGGTGGGAGTATTCCTGGTGAGAGATGATAGTGACTTGGACGAGGGAGGTTGCATTAGAGGTGGTGAATGGTGGTTGAATTTCAGATATATTTTGAGGTGGATTCTACAGGATTTTCTCATGAATTAGATGTGGTTGTGAGGAAAAAGTTAAGAATGATTCTAAACCTTCCGGCCTGAGAAGATGACAGAATGGAGTTACCATGGACCTAGATTAGAAAGTCTACAGGAAGAGACAGTTTTACAGAGGGATAAAAGTGGGGAATCAAGTTTGGTTTTGGAAATGTTAAATTTGAGCAATAAGAGATGTTGAATAGAATGTGGATTTTGAAGTCTGGAGAGGTCAAGGCTGGAGATATTAATTTGGCACTAATCAATAGATTGATGGAATATTATACTATGACACTGGATGTTATCAATGTGGCAGGAGCACAGACAGAGAAAACAACAAATCTGAGAATTGAGTTCTGGGACACTCCAAAATTCAAATGTTGGAAAATAAGGAGAAGCTAGCAAAGAAAACTGAGAAGGGGAATAATCAGCAAAGTAGACAAAGAAGCAAGAGACTTCTTAGAACATTCTCTAACACCATAGACAAAAATAAACTCAAAATGGATTAAAGACCTAAATGTAAGACCAGAAACTATAAAACTCCTAGAAGAAAGCATAAGTGGAACACTCTGTGACATAAATCATAGCAATACTTTTTGGATCTATCTCCTAAAACAAAGGAAATAAAAGCAAAAATAAACAAATGGGACCTAATTAAACTTAAAAGCTTTTGCACAGCAAAGGAAAACATCAACAAAATGAAAAGACAACCTACTGAACGGGAGAAAATATTTGCAAATGATATGACCTTTAAGGGCTTAACATCCAAAATACATAAAGAGCTCATACAACTCAACATCAAAAAAACAAAAACAAAAAAAAACACCTGATTTAAAAATGGGCAGAAAATCTGAAAAAACATTTTTCCCAAGAAGACATATGGATGGCCAACAGGCACATGAAAAGATATGGAACACCACTAATCATCAGAGCAACGCACATTAAGCCACAATGAGATATCACCTCACACCTGTCAGAATGGCTATCATCAAAAAGATCTCAAATAACAAATGTTGGCAAGGATGTGGAGAAAAGGGAACCCTTGTGCACTCTTGTTGGGAATGTAAATAGGTGCAACCACTATGGAAAACAGTATGGAAGTTTCTCAAAAAACTAAAAATAGAACTACAATATGACCCAGCACTTCCATTCCTAGGTATTTGTCTGAAAAAAAATGAAAGCACTAATTTAAAAAAAAATACATGCCCCCAATGTTCACATAAGTAATATTTATAATTGCCAAGACATGGAAGCAACCTAAGTGCCCATCAACAGATGAATGGATCAAGAAGATGTGGCATATGTGTGTGTGTGTGTGTATATATATATATACATATGTATATATACACACACACACACAATGGAGTACTAGTCAGCCACAAAAAAGAATGAAATTTTGCCATTTGCAACAACATGGATGGACTTGGAGGGTATTATGCTAAGTGAAATAAGTCAGACAGAGAAAGACAAATACCGTACAATATCACTTATATATGGAATCTAAAAAATACAACAAACCAGTGAATATAACAAAAAAGAAACAGACTCACAGCTATAGAGTACAAACTAGTGGTTACCAGTGGGGAGGGGGGAAGGGCAAGATAAAAGTAGGGGATTAAGAGGTACAAACTACTATGTATAAAATAAATAAGCTACAAGGGTATATATTACAACACAGGGAATATAGCCAATATTTCACAATAATGGAATATAACATTTAAAAACTATAAATCACTGTGTTGTACACCTGAAACTTATATAATATTGTATATCAACTATGCCTCAATTTTTAAAATGCAATTAAAACAAAAAAAAATAAAATAAATTATTATTTTTTTTAAAAAGAGATTATTATGGGAACAGTAAAGAAAGTGTTTCAAAAAGGAACATTAAGCCAATGGAAATATATGTTAATGAACCAAGAGAGGTGAAGACTGAGAAGTGAACAGTCAATTTGGTGATATGAAAGCCTTTGATGATTTTTAACAAAAGTGGTTGCATTGGAAAAGGGAAATATAAAAAATTATTAGGGTGGATTCAAGAACAAGTAGAAGAAGAACAGGTAGAAACAGTACGAGCAGACTACTCTTTTGAAAAGTTTTACTGTAAAGGGGAAATTTGACTTAGATAGAAGGTGACATAGTTAAAAGTGTTTTTATTTTTTTGACTTGGAATTACTACAATATACTTTTATGTTGATATAATTATATATTAGAAAGGGGGGAAATGCAATCTAAAGCAGATGTAATTATAGGAATGTTGTCCTTGAGTGACAATTACACTTTAGAACACAAGTAGGGGTGTGGCCTTGAACAGGAGCACTGACAGTTCATTCATTGTAACAGAAGGGCAGGCAAAGTATGGGTGAGGAGAGACACATAGGGTTGTTGACATGATCAGGGAGGGCTCTTGGTAGTAATACATTTGCTCAGTGAAGTAGGAAGCAAGGAGAAAGGAAGCATCTGAGGTTCGAGGAGACAGGAGAAGGCCTAGAACAGTCATTCATGGTTACAGGGAACACAGTGTATTTGCGGACAATTAAGGTACACTTGAGGTTCCTAGCCATGCATTTAAAGTAAAATCAGTTAGCATAGTGGTGTGTTTTTCTCCAGCCAGACTCACCTACGTGAATGCAGGCATGAATGATCAGCAAGTGTAATTAACAAGAAGTAGGATTTTTCTGGAAGTGTATCCCAAGGGGAACAAGGGAGTTAATGAGCACGCAAGCAAGGGATATGAGAATGGACTCATTCATCTAAAGCTTGTTGGGGAAACATGAGCACATGAGGGGAGCAAAGGGAAGACAGTGTAAAGGGATAATGAATTGGAGGTCCCAGTAGGGTGAAAAAACTCCTGGATTTAAGGTGCTGGGAGGAGTGGGCTTAAAATAAGAGGAGATGATTGAAAGTTGGTCACTTGAAATTTAGATTTCACCCAGCATACCTACTTCTGGAAATGTGTCCTAAAAAATACATAAACTATAGGAAAGGTGTTTCCTAGTGTTATCTATACAACAGCCCTAAATTAGAAACAACACAGTTGTCTAGCAACAGAGAAACAGTAAGGTAAACACCATGTTACCAATTAAAACATATAAAGAAAATGAAGCAGCAATGAATAAAACGTAACAAAAACAAATAAGTCAGACACCAAGTTGTATGCACACCACATTGTGTGTGTATATATACATATATAAATATTTATGTGCTTACATACATTAATACGTAATATACATTACAAATATATAAATATATCTACATCTGATTATTTTTGCTAATGTCAAATTCTTTTATTAGC